>NC_047571.1:21556661-24365411 GCF_011004845.1 Esox lucius | reverse complement strand
GGTCCTGTCCTGTCTGTTGGTTGCAATCCTGCCACCATGTCTTAAGTGGATGGATATGAGGATATCCTTAGATCGTATCTATATTGCTGTTCAATCCCTTCAACTAGAAGGAAATACCAAATAAAATAGGAATTTAAAGTTGTAACCAAGTCCCTACACAACAACGCAATCTCCTCATGCCAAAATCTCCTTACTCTTGAATAATTTTAAATGGTTCTAACGGCAGGAACATTCCTTCTAGCGGAAATCAGTTTGAACGGTAAAGGGAGAACATCATCTTCTCTAGTGGAGCTGAAATCACAAACTATTCAAAATCTGAAATATTTTGAAGTGGGCTTGACTAAGCTTCCCCGATGATACGGAAACAATGCCATTGTCACAAGCAAGGCCCATCTGGCACTCCAGACAGACTAAAGTAGATGCTAAAAGCATTTGAATATTTTCTAGTATTTTTTCTAGTATTTGAACCCAGGTGTTTCCTCTTGTTTTCTCATTGACATACTGTAGCTGACAGAGTGTTGGCTTTAGTCAGCAACGACTGACCACTTGCTACTTCTGTCAAAAAATACTGTGTGTGTATATATATGTGTGTGTGTGTGGCTTTAAAAGCCCAGTTCTGTCAAAAATATGTCATATTTTCCGTTTTCCTGATGATATTTACACACGGTGAGGTCAAATTAACACCCTGAATTTGTGAAAATTATGATAATGCTCTTGTGTGTAAAAGCTGCTTAAAATAAAATCCTGGAATTTCAGCCTGTTCAAGTGCAATGGTACTTTTGACCTAATTTGTGACATTGAAAAGTTGATCTGATTGTAACAGACCAATTAGTGTTCATTTGGGCAAGGGTGGGTCTAGACCAGGGGTTCTGAACCTAGGGTTGCGTACCCAATATTGGGCACTAATGTTTCCTCGGGAGGGCACAGGATCTTCCTTGATTTGAGGGGCAGGGTCTGACATTGACAATGTCACGGGTCCAATAAAAATGTTTTAGGTAAGTAGATCTGGTCAATCGTTCTTAACAAAAAAAAATAATAATGTGTGAGAAAAAATAAAAATAATACAAATGTTTTGTTCTACAAATAACATATTTCTTAAGGGTATTTAGGGAGTTGTGCTTTTTTCTGTGCGATTTGGGGAATCGGAAACACTCCATGCAGACGAGCTGTACGAGAAGCACAGACATCCTTACCACGTTCGGGGAAAATAGTTGTTCTCCTTGTGAGCACCGCATGCAGAACAACTCTTGTTCCCTCGGTGTGCGAAACAAATCATTTTAGAGTATGCCTCTATAGAAGGAGATAGCGAGATCACCAGAGGAACGCACGTTGAAGGTACCAGACGTTTGTTTGCTTGACAACATTAATTAGCTTTAGTTTTCAGTAAAAACACAAACACGTTTAGATATAGCGATTAATATTGCTGCCACAGTTTTATCCCCAGTTACATTGAGAAACAATGACATAAGGCAAAGCAAGTTTTTCTAGCTAACAGTACTTTTTTGCCATCCTAGCTAGTTGTTCATCCAAAATGAATTGTGACGTAAATTAATCCATTTTTAATATGATTTGTCTTTCTTAAGTTGTGTTTGTTGAAATATTTGTATTTATAAAAGAGAAAGGGGGCGCAGGGAAAATAGTGTTAGGTAACTAGCTATTCTGATGGAAGTCTGAATTAAATTAAGTATTTTTTCTGAACCTAAATAACCTTATTAATTAGGAGAAACTGATTAGTACCATGGCAAAGACGAGAGGAACAAATATATTAAGGGAATGGAAAATGAATAGAGGAGAGAGAAAGAAAGTAAAGAAGAGATGGAGCAATTTTTTTTCCAGAATTGGATTTTAAGAGTAGCAACATTCATCAATAGGCTAGCATTGTTAATATCGAGTAATATTCACTAGTTGTGGGGGTAGTGACTTTCATTCTAGCATGAGGCAAAAATAATCCAGTGCAACTTCGGATTTTAGCAACTTCAGCTTTTAATTTTCGTCAGTATCAAGGAAGGAATATTAGAGACTGCTCCCTCCCTCCATCCGCTAAGGCTGACAAGAAATGTCAATTTATGCTCACTCAGCTGTGCTTCTCATGTAATACAACAATTGATCTATCACCAGTTTGATCATGTACATCAAGTTGAATAATATCAATATAAAATGGTCTGAAACTAACAATAGGCAAGCCAATTCAACCATGGATAAATGTTCTGTGATATTTTTGGGGGGGTCTATAGCCTACAGCCCACACCTCATTGCCACAGAACTGTTTATAATGTTGCATAGGTTAATTTAGTTTTTTATGTTTAACATCTGAGCCAGCATTTTGGGATAATTTCATATATATACAGAAGCGTTCTATTTGCTGTGGTCTCTTAATTTTAACCCTTCTGTTCCTCACTCAAAACATTCCTTTTTGACTTTTTTGGAAAGGAAAGAAAAAGGTGCAGTGTTCTCTTATTTTTTTCCGGAGCTGCAATTACACAAACATACAATACCGTTCAAAACGTTTGGAGTCACTTAGAAATTGTTTTTGAAAGGAAAGTACATTTTGTCAGTGACTACTGTAGCTGGAAGCGGCAGATTCTTTTATGGACTATATACATAGGCGTACAGAGGCCCATTAGCAGCAACTATCACTCCTGTCTTCCAAAGGCATCTTGTGTTTGCTAAACCAAATTGCCTATTTATCATTTTAATAGGCTATTTGATCAACAGAAAATCCATTTGCAATTATGTTAGTACAGCTTAAAACTGTTTTGTTGACTATAGAAGCAATACAACTGGCCTTCTTTAGACTGGTTGAGTATCTGGAGCATCTACTTCGAGAAACAGACGACTCACAAGTTTTCAACTGGCAGCTTCATTAAATAGTACCCGTAAAACACCAGTCGCAACGTCAATAGCGATGAGGTGTTACGGACAGAAAAATATAACTTTGAGGTGTTCAGATCACAAAGAACATTCGTGAAGCAGACCAAATGAAAAGATGCTGGAGGAGTGTTTGACGCCATCTGTCAAGCATGGTGGAGGCAATGTGATGGTCTGGGGCTGCTTTGGTGGTGGTAAATTGGGAGATTTGGGTAAAAGAGATCTTGAAGAAGGAGGGATACCACTCCATTTTTCAACACCATACCATACCCCGTGGAAGGAACTTGACTGGAGCCAATTTCCTCCTACAACAGGACAATGACCCAAAGCACAGCTCCAAACTATGCAAAAACTATTTAGGGAAGAAGCAGTCAGCTGGTATTGTATCTGACCGACAGGCCAATCCAATCTTTTAAGATTACTTCAACAAATTGACAACTAGAATTCAAAGGTCTGCAAGGCTGTAATTCCTGCAAATGGAGGACTCTAAGACAAAAGCAAAGTTAGAAGTTTAAAAATCATAATTTAGAACCTTATTAATTTCCTGTTCATTTTCGCTGTTTCCTATTAAAACTACTTTCATGCATGTTTCCATGGAAAACAAGTAAATGTTTAAGTGACCCCAAACATTTGAATAGTAGTGTATATCTAGTTTTGAGTACGTTCACAATCTGCAAATATGTATGGAAGGTTTTGTTTAATCAAAAGTGGTGCTGTCAAAACTGAAACGAATTAAAATGGATTTACCCACGGAAAAAAGAATTCCAGTCCATCTGCCGTAGCAGCGGGGCCAGGGTAGGGGCAAGCCATGCACTTTCCTGCCATTCCATGTCATGCTTCCGCCCGTCCAGCTAGTGTAACTAACGCCACATACACACACACAAACACACACTCACTCACTCACACAAATTCTGTTTCAACAGCTCGGTCTGCCACACTGCCACCATCACAGAAAGAAAGATAGAAAGAAAAACAAAAAAAACACTCTGACCATGTTAACTTTCTTTCTCCCCTTCTTTCTTTTACTTCTGTGAAAAAGCAAGCTGGCCTGGCCTAACCATCTGACAAACTGTCTTCAGGTGACACAGCAACCTTGTACCTCAGATGATGCCCGGCCGGGCACATAAATGTTTCTGCACCTTGAAAGCAAAGAGCAGTGCACTATGCCACTTTCCCCTTGCCTGCTCTCTGGCCGCCAGTGAGACGTCTTACGTAACACTGTTTGTTCCCTGGCCGTAATGGCTTGGCCAGAGAGCCCCCCCCCACCCGAGGGGGGGGACAAGGAATTAGAAAGAGAGAGAGAGAAAGAAAAAAGAAAGAGGTAGTGAAAAGATGGGCGAATGAGAGAGAGATGGAATAGAGAAAGGCCGGGAAAAGAGAGAGAAAGAGTGTGAGGGTGAAGAGACGGGGAGTAGAAAAGGAGTACAGAGACAGAGAGAGGAGACCTTCACTCTGCTCCTGTACAATACCTAGGTGTAAAGTATTAACCGTAGGGAAGAAAAGGATGTTACATCTTAATAAACAATACACTATATATTTTGTTTATATGTGAATATATATTGTGGCGCACTGCAGAAATCAGCGTCGCACCAACGCCCCCAAAAGAAAAAGCTGCTTGCTTCTGGAATCTTCCCGGGGGCACCCAGCTGGGCCAACCCAGCCCGGCCTACACACCTACCTCCTCTTGGGACCTCCTTAGTGGAGCTTCTTGGAGAGGAGGGCCGAAGCTTAAAGAAGCAGCAAGACAGAAGATGAGCCAGAGATGGAGGTGGAGGAAGATGGTTGCAAGAATGGAAGTGGTTGCAAGATGGAGGTGGAGGAAGTTGGCCGGGGGTTGGAAGATGCAGAGGCCAACAAGAGTATGACCATCAAAACCATTCCTTCCAAACCACCAGTTGGGGCTGCCCCAGACACTGCCTCCCCAAAAGAGGGGTTTTGTCCTTTAGTTTAGTTTTCTCATTCACCCCCTCTCCTAACCCTTCTGGTTTAGTTAATAAAAGACTCACCAGGACCCTGAACACATCCTCAGCGTCCGTTCACGGTGTCTCTCCCCGTTATTTATAAGCACTGCCCAGAAGGCATTGCCCAGTTGGAGATGTGTTTTTGCATATCTTAAGTAAATGCATTTGAACATTTCTAGTGAATATTAGGTGCAACATGATTACCTCTTTTTGATGTAGTGGATTGTCACATCACGTTCTCTCCATACAATTTTTGTTCAGTCAGAATGAATTTAGACATGATACTAAACACATGGACCGTTGAGCAATTTGATTAATTCTAGACTTGGGTTTGGGGAATCAGAAACAAATTTGTTTAATAATTTCATGAAATCTGACCTTATTGCATACATCCATTATTTCAGTCAATTAGTCAATTCATTTCTAGTTATTCGGTGCAGATTAATCACTCTCAGCTAATGAATCCTGCAGAGCTTTTCTTTGGTGGAAACAGAAGATAGATGTGTTGCTGAGGGTCTTATACTGTTAAACTGATACTTTCCAGTGATAACTGTTAACAATAGTTCAAAATCTAGAAGCAAAATCTTAGAATAAAAATGATTTGAAGATACACCAAAGAATTCCAGAAACCAATTTTTCCACTCTGTTCATTCTTGCCACAAATAAGTGACTCATGTAAACATGGTTGTAGAAACACCTGAGGAATCAGACGCCTGAGGAAAACTCAATTTTCAGAGAAACACGTGCACAATAACTGTCTGGACCTGGTAAAAATAATAGCGTATATAGTCAGATTGGTCAATAATCTTTCAGTTACAATAACCTAGCCAAAAGTAAATCCCCATAAGCCAGTGAAAATCACTAAATTATATGGCACACTGAGCCATGTCCTGAGCACACCATTGATTTGGTTATAATGATTGAGCATATCAGCATTAGCCAAGGTAATATGAAAAGAATGGCAAGACATTTGCCGGGTAGCTACGTGCTGAGTGAATATCTAACCTTAAAAGGTTAATAATAAACTCACACTTGAGGCCAAAGATTTTTTACCGCAAGTGAAAAATTGCATGTAAACAGGCACAAATCATTCACATACGTTACCACATCCCTTGACCACGGCCCCATCCCACCACCAAGCCCTTTTTCCACACATTGAAGGGATATAACTTTTCAGCTATTGCTCTAATAGCAGTCTTGTTGCAATAGTGTCAAATTTGAATGGGTGGAGTGGGTGTCAGCTGTGTCACCTACTCATATTGGCATTCTTTAATATAGTCTCCCGTCACACTGAATGTGTCCAGTCCCTTACATATGTTATCAGAAATCTGGTTTGAGCTTTGACTTGTGTTGCACTCTGAGATGGCATACAAAGGTTTTCCATGTTTCCTGGCTGGGGAAAAAAACTTACAATCCTCCATCCTGAGTTACCTACACTGGCTCCATCCTCAGTTACCTACACTGGCTCCATCTTCAGTTACCTACACTGGCTCCATCCTCAGTTACCTACACTGGCTCCATCCTGAGTTACCTACACTGGCTCCATCCTCAGTTACCTACATTGGCTCCATCCTCAGTTACCTACACTGGCTCCATCATCAGTTACATACACTGGTTCCATCCTCAGTTACCTACACTGGCTCCATCCTCAGTTACCTACACTGGTTCCATCCTCAGTTACATACACTGGCTCCATCCTCAGTTACATACACTGGCTCCATCCTCAAAAAAAATTCACTAGCTATAAGCTCAGTAACCTACACTGGCTCCATCTTCACTTACCTACATTGGCCCAATCCTCAGGTACACTGGCCCATCCTCAGATAACTACATTGCCCCCATCCTCAGATACCTGCACTGGCCCTGTTACCTTCACCGGCTCCACTGTAGGCTTCACCCTAGTACCTATGTAGTGGCATTCCATTGGCATGGGTCATAAGGGCTCAGCGACTTCATTTTTCTTCAGTTTACTGTAACCCCATGTCTAATGTACAGAACACTAATATACTGGACTATTCTGTAGTTTACACTTCTCTCCTGATGTCCTTCTCTCACACTCCCTTTTTTCTCACTTTCTCACTCCCTCACTTCCTCTCTCTCTCCCACTCTCTCTGTTTATCCCTCTCTATCTCACAATCTGTTCGAAAATGACATTTAAGTCTTCCACGATAACATCGTCCATTGGTTGACCTTCACATAACGCTTTGACTGTGTGTGCGCGCGCGTGTGTGCGTGCGAGTGTGTGCGCGTGTTCTAATTAGAAGACACCCAGAATAGGTTGTATAGTGACAATGAAAAGCAAAACAAATGACACCGACCACTGAGCCGCAGCTCCATTTGTCTCTCTGTGTCTGTCCCTGTCTCCCCCACCCCCCCCACCCCTTCCCCCCCCCCTCTATCTATCCCTCCCTCCTTCTGTCTGTCTAAAAAGAAAGAGTGTGTCATCTGTGTGTTTTTGCTGACGGGACATATTCACACTACAAGGCCGAGTCATTGAGCCCTGACACACGACGTGTTCCATGTTCCGGTCCTTTCCTTGTAATGCACCAGGGGCTAGTGTTGGGTTTTGGATGTAAACTCCTTGTATTCATAAAATGGTGACAGCCACGGTTTTTTGTATGGGGAGTCTGGGACTAAGAAAGAACATAAAGCAATTCAAAATGGATATAGACCCGCCACTACACAATAATTCACACACACTAAAATACAGGGACAATATACATACACGTTTCTCTTTATTTATTTGATATTTGTTGGACAGTGTTGGTCAATCAGTGATCTGTTATTTGTCATTTGTGGGGACCCCCAGTTGCTACTTTTCCAGGGAACTAATGGGGATCGAAATATTGAAATAAGTAAAACTTATTACAATATAAGTACAAGTAAACAGCATGTACACAATTTTCGCCCTATTTAATACATAGATTGGTTCCAAAAAAACTTAATTTCAGCAAGCTCCACAGGGAATTTGTAAACAACCAAAGATCTACCAGTAGGTGTAGATGCTTCTCGCTACCAGCTTATGTTTGAGGGGTCCATCCGTAACTCTGTTCTGCCTAAATGAAAACCAGACCAAGTCAATTAACCTTGACTTCAACCATCAATCCGCTGTCATCATTGACTTAACTCTTAACTCAATGGGTACTAATATGATATCTGGAAGGAAAACGCTCACAGAGGAGAAGGTTTAAAAATAGGCCCCTAGAGGTCCGTGTGCCAAATGGTGCCACATTCCCCATTTCTAATAGTGCACAAATGCCCAAACAGCCTAGTACAAAACAAGTGCACTAAAAGGCATAGACTGCTATTTAGGAATCCGCCATAGGAGTGGTCTGGGCTGGTGGTCTGGGCTGTTTCAGGCTCCCAGAAACGTCTGTTTCCACTCCCCCCAATCTACAGACGCCATGTAAAACATCAGTGTAAATGGTTTACAATGCCTCCAATGAACTCTAAAACAGGAGGTCTGCTTTTAATCAGCAGCCAGAATATTCCTGTATTAGACCAGGTTACACCCGACCGTTGAGACTGGTCGCGACGTCACCATTTTCAGAATGGAATAGGCCAGGCCTAAAAAACCGCTACCAACTGAACCACAATACTGCTTAAGCCCAGCCTAAACCTAGCTACAGTTGGGATGGAATGGATTATAAGAGATTTAAAAAAACACTGGCCTAGCTACTGTATATGCCTGAGAGTTACACTAATAGGCTTCAGGGGAGGGGAAATAATTGGACCAGTAGAGTATTATAATATTTTTCCTCATGAAATGGTCTTAATGCACTGACACCCAGAATATTTTTGTTACATGGCCCTAAAAATAACACCTTTTGGCATTGGTGGGAAGAATACATCCGCAGCCATGCTGACGGGTGGTCAGAAAAGGCTCTATAAAGTCCAAGTGTTTCGCTTGCTTTTGGGGAACATAAAAATACTCCCAAGTCAAGTATGAGTACATGCAGGTTGTGAAATATAGTACACGAAAAATCTACTATTGATGTTCTCCAAGTATTTCTGACATAATTAGTTTCACAACGCACATCTATCAGTGGCAGCAACAATGTCCGAACTGTACAGCACTGTAGCCTGAAGGATTAATTCCCAGTGCACAATACTTTTTATATTATTGTGTTTTAAAATTGTGTTTCTGGGGTATTTTCATAGATTTGTTTACATGCTTGGTGGTGTTAAATGTTAGTTTGCATTTAAACTTCAACAGCTATCGAAGATAGTCAAATTCATAGTTTTCAGTCACATGTTTGTTCCCACAGCCTGGCAGCCAAAACATTAGTGAAACATGGCAGCGAACACTGGGAATTCTATGGAGTTACTGCACAAGCAGTCAAATGTTCTACTTCGGTAGAATGTTAAGATCACCACACGAAACACGAAAAACATGCAAACACACTGCAAGGCTTAGGCACTTGTGACCCATATACAGCACCCGCTGTGTTATTAACATCATTAAAACAGTCATTAATCCCTGCCGGAGCTGAATTTAGGGGATGTGTACCTTGTAGAGAATACGTCCCCATACACTGCTACCAAAATGAAAACGTACAACAGTACAGACAGCTATATGTACATTTGATCAGGGTGGGTCAATAATGCAATTGTTTGGGAGGTGAAGGAGAAATTATTAATTGTCAAAGTGAAGTTTAGTGCTAATTTACCTCAATTAACGTTGGTTCTATGGGTGGTCAGTGTTGCATAGTGCAGCCAGTATAACACAGAATTGTGTGACAAATGTACGGGTAAATTATTTATTTTTTTCCCAATGTCAGGTAAACCATTCCTACTGTTCAAATGACTCACCATTGACTGCCTGGGTTGCTGAAGGTCGGATTGGTGCGATTTTCTCCTGTATTAACTTTGTTATTAACTTAGCTAACGCTATATGTTTAACAAGAGAGGTTTAGCTAGCCTCACTGACGTTAGCTAGGCCATTGGACTTGGTTACTAGAAATACTTATATTATTTACAAAGCATCTGAAAGCATATGCATTTGTTTTGTGTTGAAGTCATGGTGGAGTAAATTATAAAAGTTCTAAAATTACTTTTACATGAATTGTTATATTTTCTACTTGGCCACTATTTGTTCAATAACTTAATCTAATCTTCACCAGAGTAAGGTTTCCAAGTAGCCCAAGAACTCCCTCATGAACACTGTTTATAATGTTCACCTGCACAAATACATGTTACATGAATTATTATATTTATTATTTATTAATTTCAATATTTGCAATGTTTGTCCTTGAGTTAACCAATGAGAAACATTTATCACAAATGAGAAGAGTTAAAAATGTATCGTAATATACAGCAATGTCAAATTGCAAAACCCATAATATTGCAAAACATTAACAATCACAATATTATTAACAATCCCAACCAGGATAATATCCCAGGCAATTTCCCTTTCTATAGACATATTGTCCACTTCGTGAAGCTGCCTGGGCATGAGGGACAACTCTTTGCCCCAGACACGCTCCTGCAAAAAAAACATTTTGGCAACACATTTGGCAACACATTTTGGCAACACGTTGATATCCTGATGCATCTCTTTGTGAGAACGTGTCACGTATTCAGGAAATAGGCTAGACATGTTTCGAAGCCAGATAGGCCTTGACCTGAGGCCTTGCCTCACCTGGATCCATTAACATTAGCCCTACATACTGAAATTGTTCATAGTCAGTAGTATTCCATCTTGCTCTACAGATCCAGTTGAGACCGGTTCAGCTGGTTCTAAAGGTCTGTGGTCAGTTCGTAACTCAGTGCCAAGTAACAATCCAGCAGAGGTATTCCTGCTGTCTGTCTGTGTGTGTTTGTGATTGTGTTTGTGTGTGTCAGCCAGCAGTCTCTCTCTCTAGAGGGCACTCTTAATTCCACCAATATCCCTAGAGAAACGTGGCTCCTCACCGCTCCACCACACACACACACACCACTCAGTCACACACACCGCTCTCTGACACCGCAAACAAACACACTGCAGGCACAACCTCTCATTAGGTGGAGCAGGGCCCTGAAATTAGCCTGGATATCCCCCATATGGAAAGCATGAGAAAGCACAAGTCAGCCAGGAGAGGGTTTACTTTACAGTGGTGACGTTTTATGTGTTCAATAAAAAATATTTAAAACCCATTTAGTCATCAATTAAACGTGTGTGTGTGTGTGTGTGTGCACGCGCAAGTGTGTGCATGTTTGTGCGTGGGTGTGTTGGCTATTCACGGTGCCAATCAGCCTGCCTGGGTACCATGTGCCAGGGAGCTCCAGGGAGGGAGGAAGCAGAGACAGATGCTCTGACTTAGTGGCCACAGGCTCCAGCCTTGTCCTACCCGACCTAGCCTGATGGCCTAGCCTACAAGCAAGACAGATACCCAAAGTCTTGTGTCTTGTTCTACCCGACCTAGCCTGATAACCTAGGCTACTAGCAAGACACACAAAGGCTTGCGGATTGTTCTACCCGACGTGGCCTAGCCATTTTCTATATTTGCATCAGAGGCATGTGTTCATCTGAACTAAAAAAACTCAAATGCTCATTTTAGGACCCAAGAAACAAAGAGTTTTGTTGGCAGATCTCACAGTGAACCTAAACCGTATCCCGAAGGACTGTGACAGACCTCATCGTTACCCATATACACACAATCTCTCCTTTGAAGAACATGAAATATATTTCAAGAGCTACTTTTTTCCATCTTCGGAACAAGCCAAAAATCTGGAACCTTTTATCAAAAAATAAGGCAGAAAAACGAATCCATGCTTTTGTTACTTCATGATGAGACTACTGCAATGCTCTTCTCTCCGGTTACCCAGGTAAATCAATAAATAAACGTCAATCAGTGCTGAACATGGCTGCTAGAATCTTAACTAGAACGAAAACATTTGGACACAATACACTCTACACTGGCTGATTTTAAGGTTTTATTGTTCACCTATAAAGCTTTACATGGACTTGCTTCTACTCACCTCCCTGAATTGGTCCTGTCATACATACCTATACGTACCCCAAGATCACAAGATGCAGGCCATCTAATGGTACCAAGAATTGATACCTGGAACTAAGGCTCTCTCTCATAGAGCTCCACTATTGTGGAATGATCTGGCGATTAAGGTGAGAGAAGCAGACTCAGTGCAAACCTTTAAGTGTCTAGTAAAAACACATCTCTTCGGCATGCTCTATGATTAAGTGTAGTCTGGTCCAGAGGTGTGAACGTGAACGGGAAGGCTTGGAGTTACAATCCCCCCTTGCCACCTTTGCCAGGCGGGCTCTAATCTCCACTGGGACGTCCTCTCTTCAATGCCATTCGGGACCGGAAACACTGGGTTACTGTTGGTCACCGCTGCTGGCCTCGTGCAATGGGAGTGATCTCTGTGGGTGATCCTGGGCCCTCTTTCAGGAGTGGTTGTGGTCGGTTGGTGTCCCTTTGGTTAGATGTTAGGCAAAGGTGCTGGAGTGACTTCCTGCCTGGTGGGCCCTGTCCGGGGCCAGAGTGTCACTGAACCCCCTTGTCTGATTTCCGCGGCTGTATTATTGTCCCGTAGGAGTAAGGGAGTAGGGCGTCAAATTTTCCTTGGGTTCAGTTCCGTTTAAGTTTAGGACATGAGCCCTTGGACCACACCTGAAGACGACCAGGCCCAAAAGGACTCGTAGCTGATCCTGTCCAAAGTCCACCTGGTTATGCTGCAGATCAAGTAGCTGAACATACCTGGCGGTTCCGGCTGCCTCACAGCAGACCACTGATTGTCCCTGTCAGGTCCATTTGGTCACGCATCTCACTTTGACCATGTTTGATAGACTCTGAGTCTGGACACAGCACACATGCATTTATTAATTAGTACAATTTGTACTCTTTAAATGTTCACCAGGCACAGCCAGAAGAGGACTGGCCACCCCTCAGAGCCTGGTTCCTCTCTAGGTTTCTTCATAAATTTCAACACTATTAGGAAGTTTTTCCCAGCCACGGTGCATCAACCCTGTTATTGCATGCTCATTGGGGTTTCAGGCTGGGTGTTTATAAAAGCACTTTGTGATAACTGCTGATATAAAGTAAATTTGATTGATTTGACAGATCAATCAAAGTTAAGATCACTCCAGTTAATTTGCGAAGGTCACAGAAGTCTAACCAAACTCCAAAGACCTTGTCACGGCCCAGGATGTTGTCCTCAGTGTCCTTGGCCAGTAGGACCCACCTACTCCCATACGTCCAAAAGGAGGGAGGCTCTCACTAACTCTCACCCCTGCATTGATACCGTTCAGCATGTTTAACAGATGACTTGGTCTAGTAGCAGTCCACCTGACATTTTCAACAACACGACCCCCTCATTTCGGCCCACAGAGGTAATGTGTTGTGTTTGTGTGTTTAAACACAGCCTCTTTCTTAAGACTTGAAGAGTTCTGTTCATTTCTCTCAGAACCCTTTGAAGGAAATGCACATTGCAGGGCTTTACACTGCACCCATTTTACCCACATGCACCTAAATATTTTACACTGCGTCGTGGAAGTTAAATTTAGGCGCATCAGTATGCCAAACAAAAATTTGGATTCCTACTTTAATAGCTCACATTGTTTATATAGTGTGCACCTAGATGCCTTTTCATGCACTTAAATTTTTCAACATGTTCTTTTAAAAAAGAAATCAGTCCAGAGCCCTGCATCGGCAAACAGATGTTGAATCTAGCTGGGGCCACCTCTCTCATAGCCTCTAGCTTCTCAAGAAAATGTCAATCATATCAAGCCTGGTTGAATACTCATGGTTGAAAAATCCTAATTCGAGGTGCTACCAACTAGGCTTTACTGTTACTGTATTTTCCCCTTCTGCCATTAGGCATATATGTATGCATCATAAATAAACGGTAGTGCCCCACAGATAGACAGCACTCAGCAACACAACAACAGCCAGTTAAATGATTGACAGGCCTTGTTACACCCCACCTCTGGAGCCAGTCGATGCCACCACAGGACTGCCATTGACTATGTAACGGTCTCCCTCTATCTGTCCATTACACTTAGAATCTTACAGGGCTGCTTCTCTTTTTTTGGAAGACGAGATGCCACAACATCCCAGTGAACTGCGACACATACTTTCTTAAATTACAATGGTCTACCCTGAAAGAACATTTAACTGGTTATACTTTATATTGGATTGGAAACACCAGGAGAAAATAATAAGACTGCCATTGCTCTGGAATTCCATTTAAGCAATTTAGCTCTTCAGCGCGACTAACAGTAGTGTATACATTTTCACACTGGCCCCCCTTGGGATATACCCTGTGTTACATGCTCTTGCCAACTGAAGTACATGGGAACCCAGTGAACGGTTTGTCAGTTATTTCCTACAAAACAAACGCAAAACATATGACAGTTAACAACTCTATTCTCTCAGTAAGTAAAGACATCTTGGTTATGCTGTATAGCACAAAGGCAGCAATATGCAGCAAGCATTGCTTCTTAATTCAATTTCACTCAACTTCTGATGCAATTCTAAGAAACCAACCAGGCCAGGAGTGGCCTCTCATTAGGTTTGGCTCACTACTAGGTCCCTCACTATCGCTAAGAGGCAATAATCTGTGACATACCTTATTGCAAGGAAACGGGAAGTATTGCTAGATATACAGTAGCCTCTGTGGTGTCAGTCAATCAAGAACGCCTTCATGTCTCAGATGTGGGGTCCCTTCCAAAAATAACTCAGACGGCTCAGACGCTGGGGAATGTGTGTGTGTGTTGCCTACATGTCTCCAAACGCTTAGCCAGCAAACCTGTAAGAGCAATATGAACAGTGAACACCCACGAACAAAAGCCTCCCTGTTTTAAATGTTCTCACTCAAGCAAACTTGAACTTGTTAAACTGACTAACTGCCGAAGCTGTGAACGGTGTTATGTATTGTAAGGTTTGAACTATTACCCCCTTCTAAAAAATGTAAATGTTTTATAGTGTAGTTATTACAATATTGTAGCTAATTAAATTGCATAGATGCATATATCGAAGCATTGATATTGATACATGGATCTAAGTTAGAGCCCTATATTATAGATAGAACTTTAACCATGATTCTGCCCTGGCTGGAAAACGTATAAAATAAATTCAGTCCGCCTTTTCTCCTATGCTCCAAAACTCTTTTCAGATGCTCAAAATGCGTGTGATTTTACCGTTGAAAAATTATCGGGCACAAAATCCATGACAGGTTGGTTGAAAACTCAGTTGGTCACACACATCGTTATATCCAATGGTTAGGACTGCGGTCTCTGCATATAAATTGTAGATGCATCTGATTCCTTCCTAAGGTTTGATGTAGGTATCAAAGTAAAAGCATATCTTTATCTTTCGTCTCACACAATGCACGAACAATATTCGGTTATTCTTGAAAAATACTACAGTACTATCACTGACTAAGGAATGTTATGAGTAATATACGACAGTAAAAAATACACATTACTGTAGATGCACGGTGTTTTTATAGAATCGCTGTTAGTGCGTGTGTGTGTGTGCGTGATTGCAAAGATGTGGTAATCAGATTTTTTTATAATATATATATATATACATAAATTTTCCCTGCGACAACACGTCTGATATTCATTAATTTCAAACTCACCTGTCTAAACATTCAAGGAACGAACAACAGTCTCGCACTGTGCCCAAGCCAATGTTTGTCCACCCGCAACTCAAATCAGCACGATTCATATCGCAAGAATGTGGTGCACTGCCATGTCATTCGTTGTAAAAATTAAGCTAGACAGCTAACAGTTAACCTAACTTTTATTTCTATTGCCAATTCACACATGCAACTGAAAAAAATAACTAGACAGCTAGGCAACTAGTTATGGATGCAAACTGCAGCTAGCCCGTGCCAGGCAGTCTAACAACGAACTGCATGCGTGGCTATACAGTACTGGCTGGTTAGCAGTCTGGCAGGCAGACTTATTAACTAGCAAACCCGATGTGATTAGCTAACGTTACTTCTTATGGTATAAACATCAAGCTAAATCAGCAGTTTGTCATACGAAACTGCGCTTTTTCTATCTTGGCAAATATGTTATTTACCTATTTTGTACCATCACAACATGTACTCAAATTGTTTTAACTCAGAATGGCATTCGTGGCATAAGAATTGCAACGCAATTCAAGTTCACGTTACACGGGAGCAAAAAGCAAAGAAATAGCTACAAAGCCGGTGCACTCACGGTTTCTCTGCTCCACCGCGGTTCGCATCGCTCTCCTCGCCTTGAAGCCACTTCGTTCCGTCACCCCCTTTCGTAGTGTTAAGGTAAAAATCCACTTTTTCAAACCGTGGAGAGCCAATGAGCCTTTAAATCAGAATATAAGTGTGCTCTTCTTCACTAAGAATGCAACACGAGGTAGTATAATCCTGGGTCAACGAAATTGTCGTAAATAGAGTTCCTTGAATAAGGAGTAAATCTCCTTTGAAGATTTTAATTCCCTCTTTTGAAGAAGCAGCTATTTGCCGACCCGTTCTTCCAACTAGCTAACTACTTGCATGTCCCTGTCATCTCCCCCGTGGTAAAATCGGTTAGTGGTCTCTTCTTTCGTTCCCCTTCAATCAGTTCAGTCACGCTTCATACTATGGAAGCCCCTTCCCGCCACCCATTTTTTAAATGTCGATTTTAGGATTGATATATTAATCACAATTTTCAGATAGTGTCTTAAAATGTTACAATTCACAATTTTCAGTGTATAGTCGTGATTATGTTTATTATTTTCACAGGTTACAGTAGGTGAAAATAAATGTAGTCATTCTTGAGTCCACTATGGAGGACATTTTCTAAAGCTATTATTTACCTCAAATCCTCACTCCGAATGGTGTCTAAGAACCAGGATTATCAGTAATCCATGCTTCAGTTTGTTTATAAAAAGCCATTACAAACAATTATGAGCTATTCAGCTATTAGGCATCACTAGGAAAACATCTATGAAAGTCATGGAGAATGTTAATAACAAAAGCACTTACAGAGATGCATTGTGAGAATTTTTTTTTGGTCTGGATATGTATTGTTTTTTGTAGATAATTTATAAATTGAATCATTGCAGGGATCAAACCTCACTTAGTCATGATATTCAAAGTTTGAAAGCAAGTGGTGTTGATGACATGGGGCACATTGGTACGTATCTGACTTACATGTAATAAAATTGTTTGGAGGTGATTGGGATATCACATTTCACATATCCCAACAACAATGTAGATTTTTAGCTAGCAGTGGCAAATAGCAGATGTAATAGCTGTATTAAGTAAACCATGGATTACAGTTTCTCCTTGTCTAGAGATTACTTTAATTTTGCAATACATTCATGTTACAATATATTTAACTTAATTCTTTAATGCAAAAAAGCAGTTGCTGAGGAACCTTATTTCTTCTCTGACCTTTAGAAAATGACTACAGTGCCCTCCAATAATATTGGCACCCTTGGAATATATGAGCCAAACGGGCTGTGAAAAAAAAAGACATATCTTCTTGTTTATCCTCTTGTTCTTTCATTCAAAATATTAACAAAAATCAAAACTTTAATGAAAATATCACATGTAAAAATCTAATATTTTCTCAAATAAATGTGCCACAATTATTGGTACCTCTTCATGTAATACTTTGTGCAACCTCTCTGCCAAAATATTTATGAATAATGATGTTAATGAGGTTGGAGAACACATGTTAATGGATCTCAGACCATTCTTCCATGCAGAATCTCTCTAGATCAGAGGTCTCAAACCGGTTCCACTGAGGGCCGAGTGTCTGCAGGTTTTCGCTCTCACCTTGTACTTAATTGACTAATTAGGTCACTAATTGGTTCATTTCTACCCCAACCTGGTTGTTTAGGTCTGAACTGGGAACCTGCAGACACATGGCTCTCCATGGAACCGGTTTGAGACCTCTGCTCTAGATCGTTCAAATTTCTGAGGTCGCTTGTGGACACTCCTCTTCAGCTCATCCAACAGGTTTTCTATGGGGTTTAAGTCAAAGGACTGGGATTGCCATGACAAAACCTTAATTCTGCGGTCAGTGAACCATTGATTTGTGTGCGTTGGATCATTGCCCTGCTGGAAGATCCAACCACTAGTTTTAGGTTTTAGGTTTTAGGTTAAGAATCCTGAGGACAGAAGCAGAAACTTTGTCTGCTGCAATTAAAAGGCAATTCACACCTAATTAACGGTCTCAGTGCTATGATGTGGTCTATAACCAGACTGGAGCATTTCACAAGTATTATTTGTTTTAAGGAAGTTATTGAGTTTCAGCGAAACAGCTTTTCTTTATTAAAGCCATTGACCCATTGACCCAAACCTATTGAGTCAATCAAGGCACTAAAAGTTTTTTGGATCAACAAACTAAATCAAGTGTGTATATTGAAGTGTCCACGTATTAGAATATAATTTTTCATGACTGCAAGGTCCGATATGAATTCTGGGACCACTCTGAGCTCTGCATAACCTTCATGACTGAAACCTCAAAAGACCAAACCCTAGCAATTTGTTTGAGTGTAAATTTATATTTGGTGTCTTAAATATTAGCAACTCATCCTCCTTTGCAGGATGCACACGGTATGGGCAAAGTCTCACTGGAGAAAACTAGGCTGACTACTCTGACTGTGTTAGTGACAGACTGCACTAAGCTTGCGGGCTGGCTAACATCTCATTGTGAGGCTACAGGAGTTTTTGTTAAATATGATTATCACTATACATGTGGTATGATATGCATCTATATCACGTTTAGATATTATTAAGGCTGTCTGGGTGTTGGCAGCAGTAAGAATGGTCTTGGTTTTCAAATTTTACATAATGTTTAGAACCATAAATTCAGAACTATTTACTTGTTTGTATACACATAATGTACATATAACTGAATTGTAATTGATTTTTAACCTTGTAGTCATTGTATCGTGTAACAAATATGTCACTGTCCAAATACTTTTTAATCTCACTTCACTGTATTTGTTTGCATCACCAACTGAAAATAACAGTCTAGTTGAGCTGACCAAGCCGAATGAGTCAGAAGATGAAGCTCACCCTGGAATTTAAGGAAAGGTTGTGGTCTCCCAGGGCATTCAGCACCTGGTTGCTTAACGCTTACTTCACAGTTATGCACACATCAAATCAGCTTACAGACCTTGTAGCTAAGCCTTGCACCCCTAGAGATGCTCTGCTCTGCTTTACACTGCTCTGCTCTTAGACCTTACATCAGGGGTGTCAAACATACAGCCCATTCTGGGGGATCTGCTCGTACGAATCCTGAATGCTGATTAGTAGAAAGCAATGGTATCCGAGATCATACTGTATACTGTACCACAGTCCACAGGCATGACAAATTATTTAATTTGACTGTTCTGATTGTACTGCTTTCCTTTTAATCATAACAAAAACACCCATCAGGGTTAGTGGTAAACGACCAATAGGCTGTGGACCAGATACAGGCACTCTGTGTTTTTGTGTCGTGCATCGGAACAGCCCTTACGACCATAGTATTACTACTTACTACTTTCTATAAACCTCCGAAATGAGGAAACATATAAGATTCCCCAAAACTCCGGGGGGGCTGACTGCACCGCCGCCGGTCAAAATCAGACTGACAATCCTGCCTTACATCCTGGTCACTGAGCCTTACACTGAGAGTCAATAAGTGACCTCTAACTAACTAGTGACTACAGGGCTTAAGTAGTGGGAAGAATACCTTATGGCTTTACATCATCCTTACATCCTGATCATTATGATGCTTGAGCTGCTTCACCCTTGACCTCTAGAAATAAGGGCTTGGACCACGCTAAAAGTTTTCCTGACCCAGCATGACCCGGGACACCTGCACTCCCATCCATCATTCCTTCGTTCTTTCATTGTCTATGCCTCCATTCCAACCCTCCCCCAGTCCACCCTTCTTCTTCACATCTCTCCAGGTTCCCTCTTCCTTCCATTCCTCCCATGCTTATAATGAATCTTATGGCCAAACCAGTGGCCTTGGGTTAAACCCTTGCCTAAGAAATCCACGTCATTTCACTCACAGATGTCCCAAGAACCTGTGTGGACATTTGGACCAGGCTTCCCTTCGAATCATTCAAACAAACCCATTGTTAAAAATAACAAATTAGTCATATTTTCTGACCATGTCAGTTGCTAAGGAAAAGTGTGGTTATTACAGTCTTACAGAAAGATCATAATTTTCATAGTAATAAATTGATAAGAACTTGATTCTTTGAGATACAGACAGGCTAGCAAACTATTACCATTTAGTCCATTCTATAACTCTGTATATAGTATATCATACCAGTCATTACTGCAGATGCCAGGGGAGGGAGTATATGTGTGCGTGTGCGTGCATTCATGAAAACCACCATCCAGTAAGCTGGTGCGTTGTTGCTTTGTAGACTGTGAAGGCGCACGATTAAAGGGGACACTGGTTGTCTGCCCTATCCAGCCTCCACCGTCTGTGGAGTGAGACGTACTGAAGCCTCAGGGCTGTCATGGGCATCTGTGGAGAACATAACGTACCAAGCCCTGATTTCACAGATAGTAAAAATGTGGGCAAAAAGCCTTTGAGGATTATGATGCATTAGAAAATATTTGATCTGCCACGCTATTGATGGTGATAATGCAGTTCAGGAGATGTAAACAATCGAGGCCTGGGGATTGTTTGACTGCGTCACGGTAACTACATCTGAAGAATCTATTGTAAGAACTGTTTAGAAGCATCATTGAGACAAAGACACAGCTGTGTAGCATGGTAATTTGACAGAAGGATAAATCCTCCCCCAGCCGACTCTTTAGAGTAAACATGGGTAATGACGGGATTTTGTAGCTCTTTGACACATTAATGTAATTAATTAATTACACATTTTTACATCTCTTCTTCACATCAGCTAGAAACATACAGTACATTGGACTTCAGGGGAAACACATTGTAAAATGTAGTTGTTAAACACATGAAGAGATTATTATATTATTAACTAACTTGCATTTTGAACGTGACACTGATTCGTTTCACATCACAGTAAGGAAGATATGGAAAAATTCCCTTGATATGTCCTTGCCGGCAGTAAATACTAATACATATGAAATAAAACGAGCTGGCCAACAGATGACTCAATATAAAATGTTAAAATCTTTTTTTTGTGGGGAAATTCACAGTAACAGTTTGCTGAAAGAGCCATGCGCAGAATTTGAACCTATGATACAGCAGTAGATTTGCACCAGAAATAGGGTCTTACACGGCTCGAACACCCTAGGACACCATCTTAATGAGAGTTGCAAATTTAGATAGCTACTTGTCACTAAGGAAATTAATACTAACTAATTGACAATAAAATGTAAATTCAAAGGTCTGATCAATATATCCGAATTGTGCTAATAAAGTACTTTTACGGCACATGTAGCACACTGAATGTGTCCTATGTGCATCAAAGGTACATTCTACGCCTTTTCCGCTCATCATCACATTTCACATGCAGCCACTGGCGTGCTGGTGTGGTGGACCAATCAGATCCAGGCAAAACTGCAGACAACACAGCCAAAGATGACAAACTGATGCTCACTTTATCCTTCAAAGCCTCTGCTAGAATCCTCAATAAAGTCATAATAATGCAACACATGGCGTTTTCCACCCAGATACAAGAGAGAAACAGACAGTAGAAAGAGAGGAGAAAGAAAACCTGGCTAGAGAGAGAGGTCGGTTGGAATAGGATGAAGGAGAGATAAGCCTTGGTTGGGTTGGCAACACTGAAAAGAGCCCTTAGTTAAAAAAAAAAAAAAAACAGAAAAAAAAAATCAAAGGCCGAATATTCTGTCAGAGGAGAGAGGGGAGCCCAGGACCGGAACAGAACAAGCCTGTGTGAAAGGCATGGAGAGAATCCTCTCTGCTTCTCCCTTTATCTTTCAGGGAGCTGAGTAGTTAGCCACTTAGCACCGGAGGAGAGAAGAGAAGAGGAGATCACCACTTGCAGGTTGGGCAGGCCTTCAGGACGAATGGGCCGAAAGGGGAAAGTCAGAGATAGAGGAAGACAAAAGGAGAGAGAGAGGGTGTGAGTGCTTTGGACGTAAAACACCAGAGAAGTTTAAAATCACCCAACATGGGAGAGTTCCGCTGAAATGTTGTTTTGGGGTGCTTTCTCATAGGTTTATGTAAGGGGGATTTTATTTTATGCCATATGACCACTATGGTTTCCTGAGAAAGTTTGCACATTTCTCAGGAACTTTCACTAATATCCTGTTTGGAGAATTCCAGATTTCCTGCTTATTCTGTCCTGAAAGTACAAATTCTCCAGAAAGGTAATTTCATAAACATTTTCCATCCCAATACACCATGTTTATATGTTCGCTGTGGTACAGACTGCAGCACCTAATTGAGACGATCATCTGTCTGAAGTCTGCCGGTCTGGAGACAACGAGAGTTGATGGATCTGTTGGACAGATTCCTATTTGTTTCTTCCTGCCAACTCATCAGCTGTTTTTTTCATCCATGATTGAGTTCCTGGAGATCTTTGTTAACTATTTATCTCTGTCTCTCTACCCCCTTCTCTTTTTTTTCTTGCTCCCTCCTTCGCTCACTCCTTCGCTCCCTCCTTCGCTCCCTCCTTCGCTCCCTCCTCTGAGGGAATCTGCAGTTTCACAGACCATGGAGATGCAGCAAACCGTCAGACAAATGGGCATTAGCTGGTTAATTTTTAATTCCTCTGCTTGGGGAGGGAAGAGTAGCAAGGCAGGATGGGGGAGGGGGGGGGTCTGTGTTTTTCATGGTTGGAAGGAGCACTAATGGACCCAGATTAGGTATCAGTGGCCCGGGCACAATATCTGGGAAGACCACCCTGGGAACCGCTGTTCTGTGGGTCTCTCTATGCATTACTGTTAATGGTCTCATACCGGACCCAGGGAGAGAGTGAGAGACAGTAAGAGGGAAAGAGAAGCGTCGGTCCCAAATACCACCTTACCTCCTAGATAGTTCACAATGTTTGACTAGTATCATAGGGGCCCTGGACTAGTCTGAAGTAGTGAAGAAGTGAATAGGATCTAATTGGGGACACGGGCGGTGTCGTAGCTGGATCTGTATTGTACTCCAACAGCAGGACCTGCAGATCTACAGTTCCAAGAAGTGGCTTTGATGGTGGCACCCAAGGGGTCATGGTTTTAGTAAGTCAAACCCTAAACCTGTAATGTCTAGATTATTTTATGTACAATAAATCGCCAACTACATCATTCATCACTGTTACGTGTGTAGCCCACAATTACTTGAAGTCTAGACAGCCAGGGAGACTTGAATGTATGTAGATCAGATTGAAATGTATCGCAGTGTAAACGTTTCTTAGCTCTAACCTGTAATAAACAATGTTAATCCCTACTTTAACTGTAATGTGATTGGTATAGTTTCAGCCCATCAAGCCTCCGTTTCTGGGCAGGCAGAATTAGACTTAAGCACCTCTGGCATGTTTTCCTTGACCAGCTAAAATCATGTTCCAAGCTTTCAAAGGCAATGAGGGTGATGATCATGTTGGTTGACTGCAATGTTCCATTAGAGATGGATAGTGTCTGTGTGTGTGTCTGTGTGTGTGTGTGTCTGTGTGTGTGTGTGCGTGTCTGTGTGTGTCTGTGTCTGTGTCTGTGTGTGTGTGTGTTGTTTGTGTGTACTTGTGTTCCAGTGTAAATGGAGACTGACAGCAGCTCAGAGCAAAGAGCAATGTGGAGCCATGATGTGGCTGTCTGTCTGTCATCGGTCTTTACGCATGCACGCACACACACACACACACACACACACACACAGACACACACAAACACGTTCACACGCACGCACACACACTCACACACCATCACTATCACCACTTTCACCGCTGCGTGTTGAGACCCTGTTTCTCGACAGGGACACAGATGTGGATGAAATGCTTGCAGCTTTTATCCTTGCTGGAATCATTCTCGGAAATATGACCATTCTTTCAGAAGAGCCAGCAGGGAGTTTTACTCGTCAGCAACAATGTACAAGTAGTACACTACCACAAGCCCAGGACAGAAACTTTACTTACTGTGTGTGATTGAGAGGATAGTGGTGGGATGAACGTGAGTGGAGGGATATGTAAAGGCATATATACTGTTAGGACACGTGAGGAGAAGACAACATGAGTCCTCTACTCGGGCAATAACATGGATGGGTTCAATAAAGCTGTACAAGTCTTCTTCCTCTTCTTCTCCCTCCCTCCGTCCCTCCCTCCCTCTCTCTCTCTCTCTCTCTCTCTCTCACTCACTCACTTTCTCTCTCTCCTTCTCTTAGCCGGTCATTTTCTGACCATGTTGTAAAGAATCCAAAATCTATTTTTCTTATCCAGTAATTCCTCATATTTCCCAGACTGAATCAGAGTTTACATAAAGCAGGGTTTATATTGATTTGGTTTAACCCAAGGGTCCCC
Source organism: Esox lucius (assembly GCF_011004845.1). NCBI lineage: Eukaryota > Metazoa > Chordata > Actinopteri > Esociformes > Esocidae > Esox > Esox lucius. The sequence continues at coordinate 24,341,209 of NC_047571.1, read as the reverse complement.
ATTTACACTTAGCCCGGGGCCCTTTTTTTCCGAGGCGGATGGTAAGGGAGCCTGAATATAATTATAAATAATTTGTACACTGCCAATTGACCGCAGGAATTCCAACCAGATATACAGTAGCATTAAAAAAAAGAAGCTCTGTTTAAACTACTATTATGTGTATTCCTTCATTAAAACTAAATATTGACAAGAGGAATCTTTTACAACAGAGGTTTTTCTTCAAACTTTGACTTGGAAGATACTTTTTTTACTTTCACTTACTTTTCACTTTTGTTATTATGCCCTCAAATAAACTATTTGCACACCTTTATTAATCATGGGAAGCTGTGCCCAAATTTGTATGTGAGCAGAGGAAAGCACTTCACTACAAGGATAGGTTGATTAGGGTTGAGGTCAGACAACAAAACTGATAAATGTAGGTATTACTCCAGTGTGGTTAACATTAATTGCTCCAGTGTGGTTACCTTTAAGCATTGTGGTCTGAGTCGTTGGCGTTTGAACTCAACCACCAGAGCTGCTACTATAAGACCGGCTGGGACGAACCAAATTCCTGGTTACAATGACACAGCTGTACTACAACACAGTGACTTTACCACTGCTCCACTCAAAAGACAAGTAATCACCCCTCGCCAAAAAAACATCAAAAGGCTTATCATGGTGGAAGATTAATCCTTGTTTATCATTTGCTCATACATTCAGCATTGGGAGAAAAGTACACTGAGCAGTATATTTACAGTAGTGCTCCAGTTCTGATCATGGCCTTTAGGGCCATGTCTGTCTGGCCACAATAGAACATGATGAGATTATAGAATGCTATGGAAACTAAAATGGGTGTACTGTCTATAACCACTTTCGATTCTAGCTTGTTCGAATTTCTATTGAGGAAAGGCTTATGTTATATGTTCGTTCAATGACAAAATGTCAAAATCTCTTCTCTTTGGAGTTCTATAATGAATTGTGCTTTTATCAGGATGTGTTGTTGTTGAATGTGAGTGCTGTGGGGTTTTCCTCAGATTACTTCCTACTCACAGCTGTATTTTACTAGAAAATGAATGCAGATTGAAAAAGGTGAAGACACACTAAGAGGGTGTAAGGCAATCACACACAACCAACTAAGAGGAAAAAAACATGCACCTATTTTCTATCCTCTTGGGAAGAAGAAAAGTGATTCCATATTCTCCCTTTTACCTAACCCTTGACCTTAAACCTAACCCTAACCCGACGCCAACCCTAACCTAAACCTTGTAACTGCATGACACCGAACTATTCGATTTACTCTGAACCTAATCCTGAAGATGGAAGTAGGCTGGCAGAGAAAAGCTTGTAAGGACTGTATTGTCTGCAATTGACTGAATCTGGTCAGCACATGTATACTAAAACCGTGACCATACACACTTAGGCACACACACATGCCAATCTAGCCTGGCTTCCTATCCATGGTCCCAGTACAGTCTATAGGGACTGATAGAGAGAGACAACGGGGGAGGGGGGCCTGGCAATATATAGGTACTGATGTAGAGTGTGAAGGGAGGACTGGCTGAATGTCACAGTGTTGTAGTTAAAGATCCTCCCCCATCTCCTCCAGGACTGTGCTGTCCTTTGTCTCCACACATCATTACAGTAATACGCCAGGCTCTATTACCCCTTGTCTCCCCCCCTGGCCTTCCCCTCCGAGTCCCCTGCCTCCCCATCATTCCCTCTGGCTCCAACCCGACCTCCCCTCAGCCAACACTGGCTTCGCAGTCCCCCCCCCCCCCCCACACACACACACCCCAGCTCCCGGCCAGAGCCCTGAAGACTAGGCGGGTGCCCAGCTCCGCCCCGGGGTCCCATGCAGCACGGCAGCTTTAATTTCACGCTTTGTTAATGTCTCCAGACCGTGTGTCTTTTCGTCGTCTCCACTCATCCGCCTTCTTCCCCCCAGCCCCCATCTCGGTGCCCTCTGACAGCAGAGCTCAGGGTCACATCCGTCCTCATAGACCGTGCCAGGGGGAACCAGGAAACAGTCTTGCTCCCCTCTTGCTCTGTCTCCGTCCCTGCTCGCTGGCGTTTTCTCTCCGTGTCTGGATCTTCATGTCTTCCTTTTCTTTCATTACCTTATTCTCTCTCCCTCTTTCTCCTCACTTGAGTTTCTCCGTCTCACTTATTTTCTGGTGATATACTGCTCTGTCAGTCTGCTTCTTATTCTGCCTGCTCTATGCTTCCACTCTCTGCTGATACAGTGTACTGGGTCTTCCGCTCTCAGCCTCAATCACCTCTCTCCATCTTTCTCTGTCTCCTCCCTGTAGCATATCTCTCTCTCTTGCTACTGTTACAGTATTCCTTCACTTCGTGTTTTTGCTCTCCCATGTATTGGTCCTTTTCATTCACGCTACACACTGTCTCACAGAACCCCAGAACCTTTAAATTTGATGGCCAACTTAGAGCACTGGAGCACTACGGCCAAAGTTGACATCTTGATCCACAACCGAGGTCACTAGGCCTGCTCAGTGTTTTTATACATGCCAAAGACCATCGTATGATATTGATGACTTAGTTAAATCATGCAGTACATCCGTATGGATGCATCTGCATTTGTTATGTTCCTCCACTCATTTATGCAGGTTTTTCTTTTAATTTGGAACCTGTCTGTATGTGATTATATACAGTGCACTCCATAAATATTGGTACAGTAAAGTCAAAAAAAAATTTTTTTGCTGTACACTAAAGGCATATGAAAATATGGTGAGAAGATGGATATGAGGTGAAAGTACAAAATGTCACCTTTTATTGCTGTCCATTTTAACACTTATAACTAAGACTAACATCATGTCAGAGGTCCATCCCCCCATTTTATGTGAGCAGAAATATTGGGACATTTGGGACAAGGGGTTTGATTTGTGACTAATTGATCAATGTTGCTGCTGCTGTTCACACAAAAAAAGAGCTGTGAGTGTGGAGTCTCAATTCCATCCTTTGCTTTTGCCTTTGAAGTCTGTGTTTGGTGCCAGCTGGCCTAATCCAAAATGAAAACTAGGAAGCTACTCTAGGAATCTATGAAAAAACGCAATATATTTGGATGCTAAATGAAGAGAGGAACTCATTTATCACAGACAACCTCCAGAATGCTAGGGTGAAAATGTCACAATATACTGTTTGAACAAGACTTCAGCAGCAGAATGACAAAGGCTGCAGTGCAACTTCTGATCAGCACCAAAAATCGAAAGGACAGATTAGAATTTGTTTCATTGTACAGAGATCAGCTAGCACAGTTTTGGAACAGAGTTATGGACAGATGAGATGAAGATGAACCTTTATCAAAGCAATGGGAAGGCATAAGTCTGGAGAAAAATCGAACTACAGATGATTAAAAGCATACAACCTGTGAAGCTTGGTGGAGATTGTATCATGGCATTAGCATGGATGGCTGCCTGTGGAATGGGCTCAATAATTTTAATTGATGTCATATCAAAAGATTGAATTAACAAATGAGCAGAATTAATTGTAAAGAAGCATCTTAGCTGCCAATCTAAAAGAAAACGTATCCAGACTAATTGAGTGGTACTTCACAATACAACAAGACAACCCCAAAACCTGTAGCCTTAAGCCTCCATTTTTATTTCTGTTTTTGAGGTTCACACCAATATTCTCACTTTGCAAAGAAACCCTAATTCTAACACTGTGTCCAATTGTATGTTGTCCCTAAACCTAACCTGGAGAACCATCACTCTTTTCCTAGTGGAGAACTGCCAAGAAAACTGGGATTTGTCAAGTTTGTGGAAACATCTGGTCCCTGCATGTGCACATAACACGTGGATAACACACACAAACCCACGGGGACACACACAGCTTGTACTATACCAGCAGGTAAAATATGTCAGTATGAAGTATTGTGGTGTCCACAGTCAAGAGGTACTCAACATTTATATTCTATGAGGACACTGTACCTACACACCCTAGTCCCTATTCAACACACTCCGTTTAAACCAGGGTCCAGGTCAATGTGGTACACTAGCAAGGCAATGGTGTGCTATTTGGGATGACTGGAGCAAGGTGACCCTGCTGTGTAATATATGGGCTGCTTCTGCCAAGGCCTCACAGGAAGACATTTGTCATCACACTCAGTGGAAGGTCTGTGCGTGTTGGTGTGTTTGAGCGTGTGCCCTCACAGGAAGGGTACAGTAATCAGGCTATTGATCCATTCTATCCGGCAGAGATGGCACAGAAACACACATTGCCTTCTTTATATATCTCATCACCTGACCAGATGACCACCACAGCCGACTGTACCCGGTTTAACTTTCAACCGTTGTCCAGGCTCCCAGGACATCAGGCCTTCAAAACCATCCACTGGGTTTGGGCAACGTGAATGCCTAATAAATGACCATGTTGTAGTATTGCCGCTTATTACTACTACACTCACCTAAAGGATTATTAGGAACACCTGTTCAATTTCTCATTAATGCAATTATCTAATCAACCAATCACATGACAGTTGCTTCAATGCATTTAGGGGTGTGGTCCTGTTCAAGACAATCTCCTGAACTCCAAACTGAATGTCAGAATGGGAAAAAAAGGTGATTTAAGCAATTTTGAGCGTGGCATAGTTGTTGGTGCCAGACGGGCCGGTCTGAGTATTTCACAATCTGCTCAGTTACTGGGATTTTCACGCACAACCATTTCTAGGGTTTACAAAGAATGGTGTGAAAAGGGAAAAACATCCAGTATCCGGCAGTCCTGTTGGCGAAAATGCCTTGTTGATGCTAGAGGTCAGAGGAGAATGGGCCGACTGATTCAAGCTGATAGAAGAGCAACTTTGACTGAAATAACCACTTGTTACAACCGAGGTATGCAGCAAAGCATTTGTGAAGCCACAACACGCACAACCTTGAGGCGGATGGGCTACAACAGCAGAGACCACTCATCTCCACAACAAATAGGAAAAAAAGGCTACAATTTGCACAAGCTCACCAAAATTGGACAGTTGTCCAAACTGGAAGAATATTGCCTGGTCTGATGAGTCTCGATTTCTGTTGAGACATTCAGATGGTAAAGTCGGAATTTGGCGCAAACAAAATGAGAACATGGATCCATCATGCCTTGTTACCACAGTGCAGGCTGGTGGTGGTGGTGTAATGGTGTGGGGGATGTTTTCTTGGCACACTTTAGGCCCCTTAGGGCCAATGGGGCATTGTTTAAATGCCACGGCCTACCTGAGCATTGTTTCTGACCATGTCCATCCCTTTATGACCACCATGTACCCATCCTCTGATGGCTACTTCCAGCAGGATAATGCACCAAGTCACAAAGCTTGAATCATTTCAAATAGGTTTCTTGAACATGACAATGAGTTCACTGTACTGAAATGGCCCCCACAGTCACCAGATCCCAACCCAATATAGCATCTTTGGGATGTGGTGGAACGGGAGTTTCGTGCCCTGGATGTGCCTCCCACAAATCTCCATCAACTGCAAGATGCTATCCTATCAATATGGGCCAACATTTCTAAAGAATGCTTTCAGCACCTTGTTGAATCAATGCCACGTAGAATTAAGGCAGTTCTGAAGGCGAAAGGGGGTCAAACACAGTATTAGTATGTTGTTCCTAATAATCCTTTAGGTGAGTGTATTTCATTAATGAGTACTTTTACCATCTAACAGTCCTTTAACCATTCATTTGTACTGTTATCTTATTGCTATTATTAGTGCTACAGTATTTATTACAGTCTCATAGTACTGTAACCATCTTGTATTGGGTGCTTGAAGGGTGTTGTGAATGGGGATAGGATATGGCTCTCAGGATCGCGTGATCAAACCCATGTATGCACTTGTTTGTATTCCTTCAGTTTTACTCCCAAACACACACACCCACCCACCTAACCCTAGACCACAACCTTCCCGGCATCTTAAACAGGCCCTGTAGTTGGATGTGACAGACAAAATGTGAAAAGAGGAGTGCAAAAAAAGTGTGAGGGGGAAGGCTGGTGTGCATGTGTGTTGTGGGTGTGTGCCTGCGTTTCGTGTGTCACCAACCGTTGTGTGTACTGTATTTAATCGATTTTTCCCTTCATCTCCTCCCAGGCTTTAGGTGTTGGTAGATCGCGGCGGCCAATGCCCCTCTAAGTGCATTGGAAACAAAAAAGGTCCGGTATACGTTATCATGGCTGAGTAATCCAGGGTTTGCCAGCAACCAACCAGGCCCAGTGGGTTGCTGCTTCAGCCAACTGTCTGTGGTGGTTGTCACGCCAAACATGTACAGCTGAAAGGGACTGTCATGCTAGAAGAGTCTAGAAGAGTCTAACAGCACATACAGTATGGAGACTTGTTATAGGGTTCTGTCACAACCTGGCTCTTAGATGGTGACAAGCAAGTGAGTCCACACATTGGCATTAAGGGAGTAACACAAATGGTTATTAAATAATAATAAAAAAAATATGAAACTATAAAGAAAAACTAACCTGTGAAGTATGAAAGTGGGCATATGAGGAGTGTAATGGAGATTGAGGGGTGCATCTAATAAAAATAACAATCAACCGAAGCACAAAACAAAATGGTGCTTATGGAAAGGGAGGAAGGAACTCTTATCTCCTGGCTGGCTCCAAACACAGGTGCAACTTGTCACCTTAATGACCCTCTAAGCTCCACCTGTCCTCAATCTGCAAATAAAAGCAGAAACACAAAGGAGACAGGGAGAGCGAGAGGAATGTAACACTGCTAGAAGAAACTGGATGAATACAGTATACACAGTTCATGATATAGCTCTCTAGCCACCACATACCTTTTTTTCTTTTAGCAATGTTAGATGTATTGTATCTCTGCTATAGGACGGTTACTGTCTAGTCATGGAGGTGATCTATGCTGTAGAGAAGGTCATCTCAAGGCACTGCCTCAGAAATCCACTGCCACTAACCACGCATACTGGGTCAGGCATGTTTTCCTCCTCTGTATGATCATCTGATCCTAGATGAGTGGCTGGTAAGCTCGTTACCAGCCCACCTTTCCCGTCCAAGGCAGGAGACGTGCACAGACCAGACCTTCCCTTGACACCCAATCAGGATAAGCTTCATAGCTTTTTTATTTATTTTTGTACATAGACTGTATTATGTAAATTACCTTGGTGGAGGCAAGTCCCATGATGGGAGGATGCATGAGTAGATTGTGTGTGCGTATGCCTTTCTTTAGTAATGAAGCCAATGACATTGATCTTTGGGTTAATAAAGAGAGTAAATGAAGGAGATGGCAGAACACGACCAGTCAGGGACACGTCCACAACATGGAGTGTGTTTCGAGCCCTGTGACCAGAGTCTTCTATGCTGTGCTCTTTTGGGGCGTACCTAGAGAGCAGGTTGCATCCCTTTACATCTTCAGTACCTCTTCCTTTGTCCAACGTTATTCATTCACATTTGTTAAGGTCCACATGAGGTATGCCTCAACATGTTCATTCATTACCATGCACGCGGGTGTGCTACCAAGTTCTATGCAATTATTCATGTCTTTATTTCCTTTCTCCAAGAGGTAATTACGTGTAGGCCTAGCAAATTGGAAACTATGCACGAAGAAATCAATTGTTTGTATTACATTTTTCTTATTTAACCTTTCTGATTTCGCCTTAAGAAAGTAATCATCTTCTTTACACTTCTGTCAGCTGTGTGTTATTATGTGTGTCATTATGTGTCATTATGTGTGTCATTATGTCGTTGTGTGTATGGGTTGGTGTGGCAAAGGTTCCACTAATTTTTGAATCGGGTTAAAACATTATAATCCTGAAATAGCTAATTCCCCTAACGTTACCATTTCCATCACATTACAGTGATAAATGTAACGGAAATATTACAGACTCCGGAGGAAAAATGTAAATCTGATCAATTTATGTGGCAGGACTGGTTTGAATATTTAAAGAGGGTGGTCACTTGTGTTTGCAAGACAGATTTACATCATTCTAGTCTTGCTGAGGGTAATACCAGGAGGAAGACCAGCGTAGGGTGCTGTGTTTCAGAAGGGCCATTGAAATGAGTGTCCTGGGGTCCAGGTTACCAATGTGGCCCTCAAATGATCATTGACACCTACAGTACCATTCCCAGTTTCCAACTGTCTTTACAATTGTAAAGTACTTTATGTACTAAATGTATGCGATCACTAATGTATGTAAATCTCTCTGTATGAGAGCGTCAGCTAAATCCCTGAAATGCTAAATGTACTTTCTCAGCAACAGTCTGAATGACACGCCAGTGTAGTAATTACATTTTAATCATTTAGCAGATGTTATTGAATTCATCTTAAGACTGCTAGATGGAACAACCTAATAATAGTTAAGTGCATTTTACTTGAAGCAGCTATTAGCAAAGTCAGTGCTAGAAAGTGAAATTCAAGCATTTGTTTGCCAAAGGTGAAATAGTGTTTAAAAAAATAACAAAAAGCCCAGAGGTGGCATAACAAATAGGGCAGGGGGTGAGAGGTAAGACAGAAAATCTAAACTTGGATATTAGTAGATCTGTAGCACCAAAATGACCAGACACACTTGGACTATGAGAAAAAACATAATCAGATGAAGAGAGAGTAGCTGGAGTAGTAGTATTTTCTAATGTAATTCGTGTCTCAGTCATGGACAAATTGGGATAGGTCTTCCCTTCACAGTTATCCCTGCATCCAGTCATCCACCCGTCTATCTCACCAACTCTTTATCTTCCCTCCCAGAATTCCTCTGGCTAGGCATCCTTTCACCGAGGTGGCACCACAAGACCCTAAAAAAAGATTCTGGGGCCTGGACGTTTTCCTGATCTGGTCAACTAACCACATCTTATGATGTGATTCATCCGTTAAAAGTTCGAAGTTCAAATATCGGCAGTGATGTGAGCAACACTTTTCTTATTGGGTCACTTGGTTTGAAAAACACCCTGGCCTTGGAGAGGAACGGACGTCAACCCTGTCAAACTGCAGCAACTTTGTTCTTGTTCATATTAATTATGTTTTAATGATTTTTACAGAGGGATTTGCTGAGAAAGCAAAATGATTGGACAGTAAATCTCACAGGCCCAAAATTGCTTTATGCAAGTCTGCATTGTGAAGTTCATCCCTATGCAACTGTAAGACTAATTATAAATTAATAGAAGCTGTTATGTTCATTGATTAATTCATGCTAGTAACTTTGCATTGAAAATGTCAGCCCAAGTTTGAAGACACAACAAATGTGGTCACATCCACATTTTCTCACGAACAAATGTTATATAAATCCCTATTACTGCTTTGTTTCTCACAGCCAGGGGGACAAGGTATGGGTGTCTGCTACTGCTCATAGTAGCCTACAATTGATCAATTGAAACGTGTCACATTGTTTAGGTGTAGGCTGCTACATATCCTCAGGAGTTTTTGCTTGGGTCTGTCCAGAGGGATGTGTCGTTCCGCTCGCTAAATAAATAAGCCACAGGAGGAGAGTGGAGAGCACTTCTAGAGCTTAGTGCATTGGGGCCGGTTTCTATAAATCTTATCGATCAAGACATGAACAAACTAACTGCAGCAGCATTCCTATGTGAAAGATGGATGAATTGGGCACAAGGTGTTAGATCATCAGTCTAACAAACAGCACTTTGCTCCTCTTTAAGTCTATTTAACAAGAATAAATCAAATGCGATTGAAAAGTGATGCGGAAAATGCTTACTGTCCTCACTTTCTCTGTCACCCTTACAGGATTCTTGGTCATCTCTTTCTCTCTGCCCCTCACTCTCTCCCCATATCTGGCCTCCTCTGTCCTTTGTCTCGCTAGCATCTTTAAGGACCTTGTCTGTCACAGTTCACCGCGGCACAAGTCACCTGTCATTGCAATGCATTATGTCCCAATTCTCACTTTCACTCTCCAACGGGGAGCGGTTTGGGTCCCGATTTCAGCATTGAAATGGACACCTTTCCTAAGGATGTTTTTTCCTACTCATGTATCTGTAGTGTATATTCAGACTTATTCAATGCAGCAGCCTAAGATAGTCTGAACGTTTGGCCACCATCAGTGGACTGAATACATTTCATTAAGCCACTAAATTCCCTGCCACTTGTGGACAACCTATTTTGTTTTCTTTTCATTCAACAGGGTTTTTCTGTGCATAAAGCCTAAGCCATCATAAATAGAGTGAATGTGTTCAGAATCAATCGATCAAGTTTGTTTTATAAAACCCTTCTTACATCAGCAGTCTCCCTGATGTGCTGATTTAAATACTTAGAAAAATACCCCCAAAGAGCAAGCAGCCAACAACTATAGGAACCAAGGGAGGAATCTAGAGTGGAGTGCCGGGAGGTGACCAGTCCTCTTCTGGCTGAGGCAGATTATAATCCACCATATTAGTACATGACCTTTTAAGGCCACATCGTTTATCAAAATGTTCCAGCCTTTTCATGACTATCTGGTTGGTAAATCCAGGTGGTACCAGGCGGACAGAGACAGGGACAGCAAGGGTCATCAGGGAGAATCTAGATCAGCAGCAGGTCCCGGTGGAACGTGGACACGTAAGACCAGGTGGAACATGGACAGGGATGACCAGGTGGAACGTGGACACGTAAGACCAGGTGGAACATGGACAGGGAAGACTCAGGTGCACAATGGATAGGGACAGCTGGAAGCCAACAGGGTACCAGCAACATAAATACTGGGGATGAACAGGTTCGCGTCATGGTTTGCGGCTGGGAAAATTTTGAAAATGCATTCCTTGGATCTACAAGGATTTATAGTGAAGAAGGAGAACTGACCCTACTCCCCCGGCACAATAATATAGCAGCGTAAGACCTTGGGGCTGAGGCTAACGACGAGAACAGGAACTGGTGAGGGCTCAACACAGGTGAACAGAATGAACTGACTAACTGAACCTAGAACAGGAAAGACCAAACAAGGACATGACAAACCCCAGAATACACGTAAAATATGTACCGGAAAGATCCCGCACACAGCTGGAATCGTTACAGTAACAGAACAAATAATGTAATGAGTCTACATGGAATTGCCACTGCGTATTGCTTTGTGTTCTCAAAGTACAAATTTGGCTTGCGTCTCAAAGTTTCATCCCTAAAACTTAAAGGCCTTACACATTAATATTACATTTCATAAAAATCACTGTGAAAAAATTTATGAAGATGGACTTGAAGGTGTCTGTGCCCAAGTCTTATTTGAAAACATAGTAAAAACATTAATTTATATTCTTGATTGATGTCATGGTACGGGTTCTCCATCAAACTCCCTGTCTTGGATCTGTGAGTGCAGCAGAGGTGGTAGAAATGAAGAGCCATATCTAGTTCCATTGATGAGGAATCTAGAGATGCTCTGTGGGATCTCCTGGGAGGTCCCAGACAAGGGATGATATATGATAATATGATGAGAGAGACACCAGCACATCCTTGCTTTCAGACGAATATTGAGTAATGCCACCAACACGCCAACATAGCCTTGATGTAATGAATGACTGAAAGCCATGGCTCAGATTCAGAGGTACTAGTGGTGAAAGATAGGGGGAGTGAGTTAGTAGGTGATGGATTGTGATAGAGATGCAGTTAATGTTTGTGACCATTAATTTGTCTTTTCGCCTTACCACTGGCTCCCCCATGGCTGTGTAGAGTGATGAAACTGTCTTCAGAGAAGGAAAGTGCTTTAGTGCTACATAGTTAGAGGGGAACCCGCCCACACACAAACTTGCTTGGAAGACACCATGCCAGCCAATTTGCTCCAGGAAGCCACACCACACACCATCTACCCCAGGGGAAAATGGGACAGGTGGCAGTAATGTCAAATAGGGCAATGCCAATTATTGTTGAAATATCTGACGCTGATTGGTCAGAATCGGGTATGAATGCAGCCTATCAGGCGTCCTCTTACCTATATAGAGGTGAGGCAGTTGCAGAGTCCCAGATCTGATCAATGTACCTGATCAATGTATTAACATGAAGAGACAGGCAGGCAGCGTCCAAGACTGTATTGATCCTTGTCTGTGGTCATCCCAGTGGTTGAAAGCCAATCCTTGTAGCATGTGGTGCCATCCCCCCTGTAATCACGAATCTCCCATTACCCTCACATCTAGATGACCTCAGACTACTGGATGGAGGCACATCGGAGATCAGTGGCACTGGCCGTGTTTCTGATACCTATCGGACACATCTACTGTTTCATCTGCATTTCTTTAGTTTTACTATTTCCCACTTTGTAGAATAATAGTGAGGACCTCAGAACAATGGAGTATGGAATGATGTAGCAACCAAAAAGTGTGTAAGACAGATCAAATTACATTTTGTCCCACGCTTTGTCTTGATGACTGCTTTTGCGTTCTTCGCATGCTCTCAAACAGCTTCATGAAGTTCCCACATATGCTGAGCACTTGATGGCTGCGCTTCCTTCAGTCTGCAGTCCCACTCATCCCATATTTCTGTTTTTAATATCAAACAGAACCATATTCAAATGTACCAATTGGAATACAATAACACATGAGAATTGGGCAGGGGTTTGAATATTTTTGCAAGGCAATATTGCCTTGATTGGGGGAAATATTACAAAAACAAACAAACAAAACAAACTAACTATAATTACAAAATGCAGAAAGAAACAACACACTGTATATTGTTGTCAGTTATTAGCATTTTTATCAAAGTATATCTGTGTGATTTTGGCTAAATTAACCTTTTAATGCCATGTGTGCTACTATAACATTTCTACTGTACCCATTTTTAACGATCTCAGATATTGATTTAAGAAATTTGAAGCTTGAAAACCAGCAGGTCTGGACTGGCAGTAGTGAATTAGTGATTTTGAGATAAGCTGAAACTACTTAATGCTGGACTATGCGGGTAGAAAAAAGCGACAGGAAGAACTGTAGAGTCACAGAAGGAGAGAAAATATTAGAGAAGGAGAGATTGATCCAGCGTGATATTGGGAAAAAAGGACTGCTGTGATTTACTGTCAGAAGTCACACTGTTCTCCACTCAGAAAAGATCAGTCGCCGCACCAACTGCTGTGTTTCTCCCTGAGCTGAGATATTGAACTGACAAGCCAGCCAGTAGTGACAATCACATGACAACTATGTTACGATGAGAACACATTCCTCCACCTGAAGCACAGTGTTATGTAAAAGGGACCACAACGATAGAATTAGAACTCAATTTAAATAGGAAATGTCACTCTGTGAAAACAATTCTTTCATTTTCACATCATAAGAGGTAATTCACGTCGACGATGCCCACAAATTGGGTAAAACTAACATTCATTTTTATTCACCACCACTGTAAAAGAGCTGAATGAGTTTGCTGTGCTCCCAGTAGAAATGAACCAATTAGAGAGGAGGAATTGTTGGGACCTAGTGTAACATAGCCTTGTGTGGAAAGCATTTCAACTTTGGTGGTAATATAGTCTTCGTTGGTTGGGGGGGGGGCAAGAAGACCCAGTCACTGACAGGAGATTCCAGACAGTAGGGGCCACATCTCCCCCACCCTGGCAGAAAGGACAAGGTTTCACCCTCACCCTCTGTTAGTGTCCAGATTACTTAACATAAATGTCAAGACAACACGGTCACATCCATGGGTGGTCTGAATCTTAAAGCGGCTCTCCGATGGAAACTTTGATGACATCTAAATGCATGAACAATGCCTGTGGTAACTTGATTTACTGGGTGAATCTACTCGGTTTCTGGGTGAACAACTACTGTATTTAGAAGTTGTGTCCGTTTCAGGAATTCAGACATGTGTTTTGTGCCCACCCTATATATCAGGGTGTTGCAACTAGATGTTGCTCACTCTCTGAGAATCATGGTTGATTTGATCTGATTGCCCTGCCCCATATCTATTGGAAAAAGCCATGGCAAATGTACCTTTTTAATATGCTTTCTATAGTCATGTGGGTGGAACATATTCATCCTTTCCTGTGACTTTCCAAATTAAAAATGCATGCTGCCTATTACGAGTGCCAAACCCTGCATTCTGGAACAGTGAATGTCAATTCAAGCATTTTGTAATTAAATAAGCCCACACACTTCTACGGAAATGTCAAACTGTTGCTCAATATTTTGTATATATGATCTCTTGCCTAGGAATATACTGACGTTAAACAGGATAGGATATTGTTCTGTATAGAAAAGGCATGGCAATAGTACAACCTACCTGCTTATGCAGTTATGAGTGACTTAATGGATTTATATTTTAACCATTACAGTTTATTTGGATATAACACTTCAATTTTTACCCCCCAAAAAACAATACAATTGTTCAACCACTAGAGTCTATGTGTACACATGATCCCCTTGGGGAGCTGACACCTTGTGGTTCTGCAACTCATCCCAGAACTAGTAAGCTTAAAAGCCTCCACTGTGATTAACAGGATGCCCATAGGGCTCTCCAGTCTGACACAGAGGAGTCCAAGAACAGGTACAGATCCTTCTATACGGTGGCCAAGAAAAAAGCTCAAATCAAGAATTAAGTCTGCCAAACACAAGTTTGTTGTCAGGGTGGAAAAGCAATTTTCCAGTAACGATTGCTCTTCTGTCTGGAAAGGCATCAGACAGATTACAAACTACAACCCTAAGCACCCCATTGTTGCTGTGGAACTGGTAATGCCCAACAAACGTAACGAGTTTCACTGCAGATTTTACAAAGGCCCCTCAGTCTCCGGGTCACATTACCACCCCACCATTCTGCCACATCTCCTTCTCACCCTTCAAACTCCACCACACGCCCATTTATTTTCACCCACACACCACCACCCTCCCCCCTCCTTGACACTTCCTTCTCTCACATGTCTTTCTTGTATGCACCTTTTCATAATTGAGGCCTACAGTCTCTCATTAATCTAGGTGTTGGATGAAATCCTATCCAGCGTAATTATGTGGATTGCACTCCACATCTGCTCATGATGAAAATCAAGCCCTAATGGGCTTGTATCTTATTGTATAGTACCACTTGAATTACACTTTACTGTGTTAGTAGAGGCCATGTGTATTCATTATCTCATCATGATTTCTATATTTCAACATAAGGGTACTGATTTACTGAAATTAACTGCTCATTTAGCTAACAACATGATAGACACTGCAAAAATATCTGCAAAGAAATCTGCTAATCCAGATATCTACCCTGTCCATGTATTGTTGATCAAAAAACAACTTACTGTAGAAACCTTCCAGGATTAATTCTGAACCCTGGTCAGACTGGAGGATCTACCTATCTTTTGTGTGTGTGTGCGATGGTGGCTGTGTCAGAAACTTTTTGCGTCAGCTCTAGATCTATGTTACTGAACATGAGTCTTCCATTCGTAGAAACGATCAGCAGACTCTGTTTTGCCAAGCCCCTAACAGAATTGAATGAGGAAATTCGAAATGTGTACTTCCTGTAGAAGTGGGGACAGTAAATACCTTCTATATAAATACGGACTGCAGGTGTTTTCTAAGACATTATATCTTTGAAACAGACCTAGCCAAATGTTGTGTGTTTGTCCTGGCCCTCAAAGAATTCAGAACAAAAGACAATTACAAGCACGTCATTTTGATACACTGCAGGGGCTTTCCCTGTGAATATTTTTAGTGGTGGCTAGAAACCATAAAAATGCTGGAATATTTCCTCTTCAGTGGCATTTTGACTTTCTTGTTCTCTCTTTTCCCAGAAGGCCATTTCTCTCATGGCATAGCAACTCCTCTGCAGATTCCTCCGTTCAGTCTTGGTAAGCCATGCTGTGCCAGATGCCATGTTTGGTTGGAACCGCATGGAGAGGGTGGTGACGTGGCCCGTGTCCAATCACCAGCTAGTCTGCCAGGCTCTGCAGGTCTTTCCAGTAGCCGTGGCAATGCCAGGACAGAAGGAGGGAGGGAGGAGATGAGGAAAGGAAGAGCAGAGTAGGAGAGTGGTGTTAGTAAGGGGAAAGTGAGGAAAAGGGTGAGGAAAGAGAGAAAAGGGGGTTGGGGGAACGATGCGGCACAGAGAGTGAGGAGAGGAGGTGAGGAGAGAATGAGGACTGGCCTCCCTGTGACCCATATCTTTCCTCTCTCCCCATTCTGCTCTGAATGTCTCAATATGAAAACAACCCAATTATTGTTGACCTCTGCTCACAACACACACACACACACACATACACACACATACACACACATACACACACATACACACACATACACACACACACTGTTCCAAGCCCAGCAGTGGTGACAAATGACCATGGAACACGCTCCTATTTTCAAGTGTTAATCTTGGCTAAGAGTTAGGATTAGGCTGTGCACGGATGTGCATGTAGCTGTGGTGCAGTTCATTTTCCTTAAAACACGGTGGGGTTAGGATGGGGCAGGACAATTTTCAATCAAGCTATGTGGATCCACCTCTGTGGTGTCACTCTGTGTGTGTTTGGTACTGCAGGCCAACCATTAGAATGTCTGTATGAGCCAGAACTGTTGTTCAAGGACTAGAGAAAGATTCTTTTCTGTCAGGGGACCATAGAAAAAACTTTCACACAACAAGCTCATGTATGCTGTGACAATTATGCATTTGTGTGCGTGTGTATGTGTGTGTGTCTATGTGGGTGTATGGATGTGTGTGTGTGCTGTGTAATGGTTTCTCACCAGCAGAGGTTAACCATTAGAGGTTATCCCTCCTCATCTCCTTATCCCTCCTCATCTCCGTATAACTCCTCATCTCCTTATCCCTCCTCATCTCCTTATCCCTCCTCATCTCCTTATCCCTCCGCATCTCCTTATCCCTTCTTATCTCCTTATCCCTCCTCATCTCCGTATACCTCCTCATCTCCGTATCCCTCCTCATCTCCGTATACCTCCTCATCTCCTTATCCCTCCTCATCTCCGTATACCTCCTCATCTCCTTATCCCTCCTCATCTCCGTATACCTCCTCATCTCCTTATCCCTCCTCATCTCCTTATCCCTCCTCATCTCCTTATCCCTCCGCATCTCCTTATCCCTTCTTATCTCCTTATCCCTCCTCATCTCCGTATACCTCCTCATCTCCTTATCCCTCCTCATCTCCTTATCCCTCCTCATCTCCTTATCCCTCCTCATTTCCTTATCCCTCCTCATCTCCTTATCCCTCCTCATCTCCTTATCCCTCCTCATCTCCTTATCCCTCCTCATCTCCTTATCCCTCCGCATCTCCTTATCCCTTCTTATCTCCTTATCCCTCCTCATCTCCTTATTCATCCTCATCTCCTTATCCCTCCTCATTTCCTTATCCCTCCTCATCTCCTTATCCCTCCTCATCTCCTTATCCCTCCTCATCTCCTTATCCCTCCTCATCTCCTTATCCCTCCGCATCTCCTTATCCCTTCTTATCTCCTTATCCCTCCTCATCTCCTTATTCATCCTTGCATCCTTATCCCTCCTCATCTCCTTATCCCTCCTCATCTCCTCATTCCTCCTTATCTCCTTATCCCTCCTCATCTCCTTATCCCTCCTCATCTCCTTATCCCTCCGCATCTCCTTATCCCTTCTTATCTCCTTATCCCTCCTCATCTCCTTATTCATCCTTGCATCCTTATCCCTCCTCATCTCCTTATCCCTCCTCATCTCCTCATTCCTCCTTATCTCCTTATCCCTCCTCATCTCCTTATTCCTCCTCATCTCCTTATTCCTCCTTATCTCCTTATCCCTCATTACCACTTCTTTATTCCTCATCCCTCCTCTCATCCTCATCCCTGGTGTCATATGTTCCTCCTCATTTTACATGATTTTACATTTAAGTAATTTGGTCGACACTTTCATCCAGAAAGACTTGCGGTGCTGAATGCATACATTTTCTTTTTCTGAACAGAAATGTTTACTTAGCTGAAAGGGAACAACAAGGTTGATTGTACTTATCCTCCTTTCACTAAACCTTACACTAAACCTTACCCTAACCTTAATCTCAACTGGAACTGTTGCCTTAAACCTAACTTTTAAGCCAAAACAATTGCCTTTTGAAAATGGGAAGAGGAATACTTTCTTCCTGATATAAAACCTACTTTTGGTCTCCCCACAGTTTGGGGAAAATATTGCAGGTATGGGGGTTGACATCATGTATCCCTCAGACATCTGGCTGCTCCTCAGAAGATCCGGGCATTCTAATTGGCCCAGGTGCTCCACCAATGGGGTGTGAGAATGCTTGTCTCACCCCCATACAGAGCTTAGGGTCCTGTAGGCTAAACAGAGCTCCTATGACTCTCAGGAAGACATACTGAGCAGGGCGTGTTTTCCATCATACTGGTATGTATATGCATCTGTGTGTGTGTACAGGTTTGTTTATGTTGTTTATATTGTCTTCTAAGAATAGGTGTATCTGATATGTGCTTGTGTATGTGTCTATACTGCAGAATGTGTGTGTTCGTACACTGTGTGTATATGTTTGTGTGTTCGCAATGTGTGTATGTGTGTCTCTCGGCCGTCATAACTGATATAGGTCAAGTGAAGGAGTGGGCATAGAATCTGACACAAGACATTAGCATTGTCTAAATCTGAAACCTTGCATAATATCTAAATGGGCCAACATCTCATCATCGTCATCATGTCCATTATGCTAGACAGGCCATCATCGTCTGTGTATTTAGTAACCCTTTAAAGACTGGGAGAGAGCATTCTTATTGTTGTTCTACTGGGTACCATGCAACCAAATACACAGCATGAAAACAGCCCAATTACAGATTACCTCTACAACCTTCACACACACATGCACGCACACACACACATTTGCAAACAGGACTCGAAAAGTACCAATTCTGCCTTTCTGGCTCTCACAGCAGGCTCAAAAGAAGTCCACTGAAACAAAACTAGTACTATGTGAACCCAAGCCTGTGATACAGTGTGACTAGTCCCCATGACAGTTCAATCTCCCTGGGTCCTGCAGAGACTCCACGGGCTAAAATAACCAGTCCAACGTGGAGCCATGACGACCGACTAGTAAAATAGGCTGCTGGGACTTCCGGACCCTGAGTTGGAAGAATACAGAGGAGCAATTACCCCTGTGGATATGCTAATGTTAGTGTGGTGTGTTTTCTGTGGGCATGCCTGTGTGTGTGTGTGTGTGTGTGTGTAAGTGTGAGCATGCGCGCATGTACAATTGTTAATAGGTGAAAATAAGTGTAGGTGTTGCTTGTGTGTGTAAATTGCTGTGTGTATATGACTGTGTGTTTATATGACTCTGTTAATGACTGTGTGTGTATATAACTATGTTTGTTTATGTGTGTGTGTACCCTGCTATAATTGCCATAGCTTTGTGAGGGTAGAGCAGTAGGGGTGTGAGGGTTCGTATGGTGTGTAATGGCAGGCAGACAGATAAACTCATGGTCTTTGTAGGGGTCACAACACACAGAACTGAGCTACCGCCCCTCCGCACAACCTTTCACACCACCGAACATCTGAGACCCCACCCCTTCACACACCCTTCACACTATGGAACATCTGAAACCCCGCCCCTTCACACACCCTTCACACTACAGAACATTTGAGACCCCACCCCTTCACACACCCTTCACACTACAGAACATCTGAAACCCCGCCCCTTCACACACCCTTCACACTACAGAACATCTGAAACCCCGCACCTTCACACACCCTTCACACTACAGAACATCTGAAACCCTGCTCCTTCACACACACTTCACACTACAGAACATCTGAAACCCCGCCCCTTCACACACCCTTCACACTACAGAACATTTGAGACCCCACCCCTTCACACACCCTTCACACTACAGAACATCTGAGATCCGCCCCTCCACACAACCTTCACACCCTTCACACTACAGAACATCTGAGACCCCGCCCCTTCACACACCCTTCACACTACAGAACATCTGAAACCCCGCCCCTTCACACACCCTTCACACTACAGAACATCTGAAACCCCGCCCCTTCACACACCCTTCACACTACAGAACATCTGAAACCCTGCTCCTTCACACACACTTCACACTACAGAACATCTGAAACCCCGCCCCTTCACACACCCTTCAAACTACAGAACATTTGAGACCCCACCCCTTCACACACCCTTCACACTACAGAACATCTGAGATCCGCCCCTCCACACAACCTTCACACCCTTCACACTACAGAACATCTGAGACCCCGCCCCTTCACACACCCTTCACACTACAGAACATCTGAAACCCCGCCCCTTCACACATCCTTCACACTATGGAACAATCTGAGACCCTGCCCCTTCACACACCCTTCATACTACAGAACATCTGAGACCCCGCCCCTTGACACACCCTTCACACAACATAAAACAATCTGAGACCCCGCCCCTTCGCACACCCTTCACGCTACAGAACATATGAGACCCCGCACTGAGTTAATCTTACACAACAGTTCTCCTGTCCCAATTCAGTTACACCCTGTCAACCTGCCCCTGTTAACTGCATGTTCCAGGTCATAGGATGCAGTCACAACTGTTCATCAGCAGAGGACTATGTTATGTAATCACAATACAAGTTCCCCAGTAGTCTTGGTAGAAAGATAAATCAGTTGAACACATAGTGATGGACTGGGTCCTGTGAAACCTAATGATGCACAGACGAAACAGCATATCAGCTTCATTTAAAGGAAGAGAGTGACTCATTTTAAACAACTCTCTTTAGCACAATACTCCATTTCACGTTGCAGTTTCTCCCCTTCCCTCTCCTCTCCTCAGTCAGCCACTTAGAGGCGTATCCAGCACAGAGCTATCCTTTGAGTGTGTGTGTTGCAGTCAGAACGAGGAATCTCAGGCTCCGAAGCATTGTAGGTAACAATGGTGAGTTATATAATCGCTGTTTCTCTCTCCAACGATACCCCAGGCACTTCAGATGTTGTGTGTCAGAATCAGAGTCACCTTTATTCTCTAAGTACATCTACACACTCTCAGAGATGTGCTGCCCTCGGTGAACCATATTTAGGGACAGAAATCACCCAATCTACACAGTGTTTGCACACAATTACATGCATACATACGTGATAAACATGTACAACAATGTTTCCAAAAAAGTTGGTACGCTGTGCAAAATGGAAATAAAAACAATGATTAGAATAAAAACCGAATGCAGATTTTTAAACCCTATATTTCCTAGAGAATTGTTATTATTTCTTGAAATTTGATGCCAGCAACATGGGCAACAAAAGGCTGGAAAAGTTGTGTAATGCAAAAAGAACTAATTTGGTTAATTGGCAACATGTCAGAAACATGGTGGGTATATATGGATATGATGGGTATATAAAGAGCATCCCAGAGAGGATGAATCTTTCCGAAGTAAAGGTGGGGAGGGGTTCACCACTCTGTGAAAGACTTTGCAGGCAAATAGTGCAACAATTTAAGAATAATGTTACTCAATGTAAAATTGCAAAGGGTTTGGGGATTTCATCATCTACGGTACATACAGTGGGGAGAACAAGTTTTTGATACACTGCCGATTTTGCAGGTTTTCCTACTTACAAAGCAGGTAGAGGTCTGTCATTTTTTTCAGAGGTACACTTCAACTGTGAGAGACGGAATCTAAAACAAAAATCCCGAAAATCACACTGTATGATTTTAAAATAATTAATTTGCTTTCTATTGCATAAGTATTTGATCACCTTCCAACCAGTAAGAATTCTGGCTCTCACAGACCTGTTAGTTTTTCTTTAAGAAGCCCTCCTGTAGTAACTGCACCTGTTTGAACTTGTTACCTGTATAAAAGACACCTGTCCACACACTCAATCAAACAGACTCAAACCTCTCCACAATGGCCAAGACCAGAGAGCTGTGTAAGGACATTAGGGATAAAATTGTAGACCTGCACAAGGCTGGGGTTGGCTACAGGACAATAGGCAAGCAGCTTGGTGAGAAGGCAACAACTGTTGGCGCAATTATTAGAAAATGGAAGAAGTTCAAGATGATGGTCAATCTCCCTTGGTCTGGGGCTCCATGCAAGATCTCACTTCGTGGGGCATCAATGATCATAAGGATGGTGAGGGATCAGCCCAGAACTACACGGCAGGACCTGAAGAGAGGTGGGACCACAGTCTCAAAGAAAACCATTAGTAACACACTACGCCGTCATGGATTAAAATCCTGCAGCGCACGCAAGGTCCCCCTGTTCAAGCCAGCACATGTCCAGGCCCGTCTGAAGTTTGCCAATGATCATCTGGATGATCCAGAGGAGGAATGGGAGAAGGTCATGTGGTCTGATGAGACATAAATAGAGCTTTTTGGTCTAAACTCCACTCGCCGTGTTTGGAGGAAGAAGAAGGATGAGTACAACCCCAAGAACACCATCCCAACCGTGAAGCATGGAGGTGGAAACATCATTCTTTGGGGATGCTTTTCTGCAAAGAGGACAGGACGACTGCACCATATTGAAGGGAGGATGGATGGGGCCATGTATCGCAAGATCTTGGCCAACAACCTCCATCCCTCAGTAAGAGCATTGAAGATGGGTCATGGCTGGATCTTCCAGCATGACAACGACCCGAAACACACAGCCAGGGCAACTAAGGAGTGGCTCTGTAAGAAGCATCTCAAGGTCCTGGAGTGGCCTAGCCAGTCTCCAGACCTGAACCCAATAGAAAATCTTTGGAGGGAGCTGAAAGTCTGTATTGCCCAGCGACAGACCCGAAACCTGAAGGATCTGGAGAAGGTCTGTATGGAGGAGTGGGCCAAAATCTCTGCTGCAGTGTGTGCAAACCTGGTCAAGAACAACAGGAAACGTATGTTCTCTGTAATTGCAAACAAAGGTTTCTGTACCAAATATTAAGTTCTGCTTTTCTGATGTATCCAATACTTATGTCATGCAATGAAATGCAAAATAATTACTTACAAATCATACAATGTGATATTCTGGATTATTGTACACTGTTGCTGTAGCACACTGCTGCAGCAACTATTCAACTCTATGTCCTGTCTAGCACCTAGCTACAGGAACTGTTTAACTCTCTGTCCTGTCTGGCACCTAGCTACAGGAACTGTTTAACTCTCTGTCCTGTCTGGCGCCTAGCTACAGGAACAGTTTAACTCTCTGTCCTGTCTGGCACCTAGCTACAGGAACTGTTTAACTCTCTGTCCTGTCTGGCACCTAGCTACAGGAACTGTTTAATTCTCTGTCCTGTCTGGCACCTAGCTACAGGAACTGTTTAACTCTCTGTCCTGTCTGGCACCTAGCTACAGCAACTGTTTAACTCTCTGTCCTGTCTGGCACCTAGCTACAGCAACTGTTTAACTCTCTGTCCTGTCTGGCACCTAGCTACAGGAACTGTTTAATTCTCTGTCCTGTCTGGCACCTAGCTACAGGAACTGTTTAATTCTCTGTCCTGTCTAGCACCTAGCTACAGCAACTGTTTAACTCTCTGTCCTGTCTGCCACCTAGCTAAAGGAACTGTTTAATTATCTGTCCTGTGTAGGACCTTTTGACGCTTTTCATGTGGGTAGAGTTTGGTTTTGACAATTTAGAGTTAGATGTTTAAGGTTCAGGGTTAGTGAAAATAGGATTTGCGTGGGAATAAATATTTTTCACCAAAAAGTCCTTGCAAGTATACTAAAACCGATCAATTATAGTGTGTGTGTGCAAGTGTGAGTGTGTATTTGTGTATGTCTGTGTTTATGTGGGGTGTGTCTGTGTGTCTCTTTGTATGTGTCTGTTTGTGCCTGTGCATGTCTTGGTTTGTGTGTTTGCTTGTGCATGTACGTGTCTCTCTGTGTGTGTCTTTGTGTGTGTATCTGTCTGTATGTGTCTCTCTTTGTATATCTTTGTGTGTATGTGTGTGTCTGTTTGTGCCTGTATGTGTCTCTCTGTGTGTATCTTTGTGTGTGTGTGTTTGTGTGTCTTTTTGGACCTATATGTGTCTCTCTGTGTGTATCTTTGTGTGTGTGTGTGTTTGTGTGTCTTTTTGGGCCTGTATGTGTCTCTCTGTGTGCATATTTGTGTGCGTGTGTGTATGTGGGTGTCTGTTTGGGCCTGTATGTGCCTCTCTGTGTGTATCTTTGTGTGTGTGTGTGTGTGTCTGTCTGTGTGTTTGGGCCTGCATGTGCATCTTTGTGTGTGTCTGTTTGTGCCTGTATGTGTATCTCTCTTTCTCTCTGTGTGTGTTTGTCTGTGTGTATCTGTCTATCTGTTTAGGCCTTTATGTGTATCTTTTTGTGTGTGTCTGTTTGTGCCTGTATGTGTCTCTCCGTGTGTATCTTTGTGTGTGCATGACACATCCTTTCTTAATACGATATGACAGAGATACGATGTGACATTTCAGAAAATCCTGTCCTTTGGATTGCCAACATGTTTTTGCACTAGAACCTTTGAAGCAAACTTTTCCTCAGTACAGGTGCTGAATTCTATAAAGAACATTATATCTCAGAATGAAGCTTAAACAAAAGCACAAACCAAAAAAACTAATATTGCTTTGTGTATTTTTTAAAAGAAAGTATTCAAAAAAAATGTTGTGTGGGAAATTGCTACTAAAAATTCTTGAGGAGAATAATATTTTTGTGAAGAAGGATAAAATGCAGAATGACAGGAAGTTGGTTTCCATGATATTCACTATTTTCTGTGGGGGTCAACCTGACCTCTCTGTGACCCCTGTCACTACACCTGCTCTAGCGACTTCTAAATTGTATACACAACCAATAAACATGACTTTACTTGAACCACTAGCATCAGCTCAAGCCAATCTAACACCTTTCAGCTTGAAAAGACGTACAACAGACATCTTTCTGGGTTAAAATATGTTTTTCTATGTATATTGCTTAGTAATTAGACAATAATGGTGGGACAGAAATGGATGCTTTTAGAGCTTCTGAATTTTTTTTTTTCCATGAAAGCAAAGGGATAAGCGTGGAGTCACTGGTTCTTCTGCAAATGAGTGAGTGAGTATACTACTACAATGACTATAGTCTTGAAAGGTTATTTAATTGGAAAGAAATATGTGAAAAACTTAATTGCAATTTTTGTACCTAAACCATATTAGCTATCTTAACTAGACAGAAAAAATTTGACTAAATTACTTGGCGTAATTACTTACCAACATAACTGATACTGGCAAATTTGCAAGCTTTCCCCTGCTTTTATATTCATCCTTAAAGTGGTACCAACTTCGCTAAAGGTTACTAAAAAGGAGAACTGTCAATCAAAATCCACAACTTGAAATTGCTAAGTTGACACATTTCTGTCAAAAAAGGCTTTAATTACCAATACAATTCCTATGTAGGACAAAAAATCCGCACTTCACTCTTTTAAGGAACATTAGAGCAGTTCCTTACTCAGTGCCAGATTTGTAGTTGAGCACTGAACCAGCACATTAATAAAATGCTTGGGCTACCTGCCTCTCTATAAAAGAAGTGGCATGACCAATGTCATGGCATTTCTTGAACTGATGTTTGCTTAATTCTATAAAGGAATAAAGGAATTACTGTAAAGGAATTACCATGAAATGGTAGTGAGTCCCCATGTTTAGATAAGAAAAGAAATGTCGGAGAGGGGGAACTGGTCTCTGTTTATGGTCATCATTGAATGGTATCATTATATCATTGGGTCCTCTGTCAATCTGTCAATCTCTTTAATCCATCAGTGTATCTGTTCTTTGTCCAGACGGTATATGGCCCTTTTGAGTTGAAGAGGTTGCCTACAGTGGGGTAAGGTGGGGGGACAGCCTGTCCATTTGGGTAAACATTTAGGACAGGATAGAGGCTGACACACAACTGGGGGCAGGAAGGGATAAGGAACATGACAGGATGAAATGCAAATTCCTACCCTCACCCCTTTTACAGTATAAGTACTGATGATTGTTCTGTGTTACTTTAGAGATACCTCATGGTTTATTTTGTAAGCTTTGTCTCTTCTCTCCCTTTTAAAATGTGCCAAGAGAATTCTGACTCTGTACCTACTTCCTAAACAGTTCAAATCGATGGGATTACCATCACACGTATCAATGGTTCAGATTTGTTGATTAAAGCAGAACAAATGTGGGTTCTGCAATGACAACCGTTGCAGAGAGACTGGGCATTCACATCATCACTCTTTTTTTAATTCACCCTCTGATAGTCTGCAAATCTGACCTTTGCGTGCCAGTAGACTTGGAGTTCAGAGGGCACTGTTCCCGAGTATGAACATTTGGGAATATCTCTTTTTTCAGCACGCCCACCCCATTATAAAATCCACCAAAATAACAAGACAGGGGTCCCTTTCATCTGTCTCTCTCCTCCCTTATATCTCGAAGAAGAAACATTTATTAAGGACCAGACAAACATGTATGACGCATCCTGCGCGTGTTGACCAAGTGGAGAGTGAAAAGACACTACTCATGCAGCATGTTGCCCCCCTGGCTACAAAGTAATGACTGACAACATACCAGATAGCCAATTGAAAAAATCTAGCTCATAGCATGCCAGGTTATTTGGGTACTTCATTATTTAGCTAACCTAAATAAGCATTAATGTCATCGCTGGTTGCCTTTTCATCAGTTGAGAAATACATTTGAGGTTGTTGGAAAAGCAATTACTGTACACGGACATTCTAATAAACAGCATCCATGTAATTGTGACAAGGTAAAAAACATGATAATAACCAACTTGACAAATAACGTCCATGCTGTGCATACAGATCTCCCCGGATGAATGTTAATAGAGAAATATCTCAGACACCTTGTTTTGATGTTGCCCACATTACTCGCTCACTAAATTAGGGGACCATTTTATAAAGACAGTATTTGTTGTAATTTTATATTTCCAAGGGAGGCCTACCATACACCAGGAGACTCGAACCACATCGTAGTTTAACCATCAGCTAAGGGACCTTGAGTAGCATTTGAATAGCATTGGATTCAGGACAGAACACCCAGCAGCTCTCCACATGGTCAGTCTGATATGTTAGTGCAATACTGTGTACAGTGCAGTTTTTCCCAGTTTGTATCGGCATTCCTTGAACAATAGCACAAGGGTATGAAATGGCAGGACTGTGGCACAAGAGAAGAGCTTTGACTAAAGGGAAACTGGAAGCAAGTGGAGTGTGTGGAGGAGTGGGGTGACATGGAAGAAAATCTGGAACGGGGAACACCAGACAAGTCGTGGACTTGAATAATTTGTGTGAGATTGATGGCTCAAGCATGAAGCCCAATAGACATTGAGTTACAGTGGTCCAAACAGGAGATGACAAGTGCTTGGATTAGGACCCGAGACGCTTCCTGTATGAGGTAAGGTCGTACTCTTCAAATGTTGTAGAGCATGAACCCGCTTGGATGTTTTGAGAATTTCAAAATTGCAGTGTACCTGTTATCATCACAGATGAAGGCACCCATGACTTGCCTTATCTAATGTTGCTAATTGTGTATGTAATTCATTTTCTTTGTTAACAATTTTATTCAAATTTTCCCAACAACACTGTTTGCCACGGTAATGTGACACACACACACACACACGCCCACACACCCATACACCCTCCACAATATTCTGTGTCTCATTGACATTTCACTCGAGTGTTTTGCCCCGCCCATCATCGACACGCAGTTGCTTTTGGACTGAGTTTTTTTCTTCTTTTTTTCTCTGGTAGGAAAATGACTGACTTCCCCTTAAATGGTAATGCCTTGTAAATTCATGAGAGAGATACAGAAAGGGCAGGGGTGTATAAAGAGAGTGAAGGGAATGGAGAGAGAGAGAGCAACAAACGGTGTCTTGTTTTGCCACAGTTATGAATAAATTCAATTAGTTTGCTGAACCATAGAGAAAGAACAATGTCTTAACTGTAACATTTCTTCATGGACCGAAACTCCTTGTCTTTCCTCTTCCAAGCTTTCTTAGGCGCACAGCGTTTGATTTGGGCCATTGCACACGGGTGAGGAGTAATGGTAACTCCAACTTCGTTAGGGTAACTGCCACCACTTATAGATCATTCACTCTTGCAAATGCACATCAATATGGTGAAATTAAAGAGTACCGACACCTTTTCATTGCACTTAAAGCACTTTGTGGATACACTTTTTTCTATGCCAGTCTTTCCCATACTGTTCACAAACATTTTATTTTTCCTCTGTCAGGGTGAGAAACACAACAATTATGGAGAAGTGTAAGACTTGGCCGCAGACTTGGGGAAAAACACAAATCTTATTGATTTTAGTCTGTGCGAGGGGCTAAGAATCAATTTAGTTTGATTAGGGAGGGCAGAGGGGCCTGACCACAACATTGAAAGTATTGTATAACTGATGTCTGCTGACAAAGAAGTGCAACTGTCCCAGCCTCCTGGTTAGGTCCTGTGAAGCTCAATGGGTTGAGCATGGCATTTTCAAAGCCAAAGGTTGTGGGTTTGATTCCCACAGGGCACAAAAACAAGAAAACATATGCACTCACTATTGTAAGTCGTTCCGGATAAAAGCATCCGCTAACTGAGAGCATCTGCTACATTACAACAATGTGAATGTAAAGGACATCAATGACCTGTAGGACACAGATGGACAAAACACACTTTAATACCACACCCCAAATGGGGACACACCAAAGAGGAGTGAGTAGTGGTTGTGCAGTGTTGATAACGGTGCTACGTTTAGAGACACATTAATGGGCAGCCTTGTCCACGTGTGAAAGACCCTTTAGCGCCGTTGTAGAGAGAGCAGGTGTTTACAGACCTCCTTAAACTGCCCTCCTGGGAACAACTGAAGCACGAGCAGGAAGGGGGTTCTGTGACACACAGCGGGGTGGCAAGCTCGGTCCACAGGTACAAATGAGCGTAAACATGTTTTCACTAGTCACCACTAGTTATTCGCTCTGAATAAGAGTCAATCAATCAATCAATCAATCAATCAATTTTTTTTTTATAAAGCCATTTTTACAACAGCAGTTGTCACAAAGTGCTTTTACAGAAACACCCGGCCTTAAACCCCAAGGAGCAAACAACAGTAGGGTTGAATTTCAGTGGCTAGGAAAAACTCCCTAAGAAGAGTATTTCCTTAATGACTTAAATATATGAATGGTGTAAAGGGTGGTCTGCCACTGAATAACAGAGTGGAGCTGAGGCAGTAAAAACCAGGGGGAACCGACAAGCCGTGCTGAATAGTCCATACCTGAATGATCCATATCTGAATGGTCCATACCTTGTGTGTCCCATTCACATGAAATTTTGAATCTTGAAACTGGGAGATGTTGAAGCTTACTATCCAGGCTTTCTACTGGTCCACAGAAGGAGCACTGACTTCTTTTGTCAAACAGATGTGCCATATAAACCCTTTATTTTATTTCAAAAGATGTTGTTTTTACTGCTTTTATACACTGGTGTACCAAAGGTCAAAGCAGAACTTGCGCAAGTAGTGTCACATCTTAAGTTCCTCCTTTCCTAGTGTATCTTGTCAGTCTTATTTTTGGGTACACTTTTTGTTTAGGTTATTCTGTCCTTAAATGTAGTGTTGCTATAATTCAGATTCAGATTCCACAAAATGGGAAAACATTTGACTTGTCCACATTCAAAATGTAATGAATAATGTTGTTATTCATCCCCATTTTATGAAATGGGGATGTAGCAAATAATTAAGATGCTAAAGAAGGGAACCAGTTTGGGCTCAAGTGCACAACTTTCCCATCTAAGAAGTGAAATGATACAAAATCACGCGTGTGTGTGTGATAAGTTTGTGTGTGGGTGTGTGATACATTTGTGTGTGTGGGTATGATACGTTTGTGTTTGTGTGTGTGATACGTTGGTGTGTGTGTGTGTATGATACTTTTCTGTGTGTGTGTGTGTATCATACATTTGTGTGTGTGTGTGTGTATGATACGTTTGTGTGTGTGTGTATGATACGTTTGTGTGTGTGTGTGTGTGTGTATGATACGTTTGTGTGTGTGTGTATGATGCGTTTGCGTGTGTGTGTGTAGGTATGTTAATAGTGCAAACTAACTTTAGCTCAGTCTTCCTGTCAGATATCTGCTCTCTGTCTCAGCCCGACACACACGCTGTTCAGAGCTGACCGGTTCAGCATGTAATCGATCAAACCTTGTTCTATTTTCATTCAACAGACGGATGCGTTGCCGTGGCACTCGGTTGGAGGAGAGAGGAGGAGAGAGGAGGAGGAGGAGACCACACAGACAGTTTCCCTTGGTAGCACACTGTACTGAAGTGGGCACGCTCAAAGAAGACACACACACACACAGACACACACAGACATGCAGACAGAATGAGAGACTAATGACTAGAGAAGTGAAGTGCAGCTCATTTAAATGCTGTCACAATGCTAATAACGGCATGCCGTCCTTCTGCTGAGCAAGACTGTATCTGCGTTCCAGCGCACGCGTTCATACCCAACCTGTAACTCATCTCCTGGCCATGCTCTGACCGGCACCATGGGTCACACACAGCGCCACACTTCCACTGGGGCCTACTGGGCCCGTTGTCCTCTTGTGTCAAGATGCCGTAATATGAAGAACAATGATGTTTGCTTCAGGTTTTCATTATCACGTCTATTATCTTAACAAATATTGCATGAACTAACAGCTAATGTTTCTGTTGTGATGTGTTAGTATGTGACACCGCTATGGTGGGTTTGTTTGGTTAGTATTCCCAACAAAGTATTTCTAATGTTATTCTTCTTTCCCCTGGTTGTATTCCTTGCACACCAGACTAGACTGAAAACCGAAGGAACAAAGGAAAACCTCATTGGACACATTGCTGCAGTCTCAGTAGCATCACTGCTTGTCTCTGGTGCTGTAGGGACGATGGGCAGAGAGGAGGAAGATGGACTGTAGGAGAGGGACGATTGGAATAAAAAAGGAAGGTGGATTTGGAGAGGGGTGATGGGGACAGAGGAGGAAGGTGGAGTTGGAGAGAGGTGATGGGGACAGAGGAGGAGAGTGGAGTTCGAGAGAGGTGATGGGGACAGAGGAAGAAGGTGGAGTTGGAGAGGGGTGATGGGGACAGAGGAGGAAGGTGGAGTTGGAGAGGGGTGATGGGGACAGAGGAGGAAGGTGGAGTTGGAGAGGGGTGATGGGGACAGAGGAGGAAGGTGGAGTTGGAGAGGGGTGATGGGGACAGAGGAGGAAGGTGGAGTTGGAGAGAGGTGATGGGGACAGAGGAGGAGGGTGGAGTTGGAGAGGGGTGATGGGGACAGAGGAGGAAGGTGGAGTTGGAGAGAGGTGATGGGGACAGAGGAGGAGGGTGGAGTTGGAGAGGGGTGATGGGGACAGAGGAGGAAGGTGGAGTTGGAGAGGGGTGATGGGGACAGAGGAGGAAGGTGGAGTTGGAGAGAGGTGATGGGGACAGAGGAGGAGGGTGGAGGGGAAATAGTGGCTTCATTAATTAAAGAGTAATTAATACTTAAAGTCTGGATCCTGAGAAAAAGTGAACTTGAAAGGCAAATCTAATCTAATGAGTTTTCCATTGGAGGTAATGAATCCTGTGTCAGGGTTACAATGTGTGTGTGTGTGTGTGTGTGTGTATACTTGTGTATGTGCACTTTAATGTCTGTCAGTGAAGTAATGGGATTCTCAGTAGGGGCTGTTGGCAGGGGTGGAGTGGGGTGGGGTAAGGGTTGAAAGTTAATTTACTGCTTTTCTTTACAATTTCAAAACTCTGAAACACAAATTTGAAAAACGAATAGATAAAATGACCACTGTGGTTATTACCTTGGCCTGCTGTAGTTTCATTCACATCAGAGGATCTACACATCTACCTATTAACTATATTACAGTGGCAGTTTGACCTTTGGTTCGGGTGGGAGGAGGAGGAATGTGGAGTAGGAGAGGGGTGATGGGAACAGATGAGGAAGGTGGAGGTAGATAGAGGTAATGGGGACAGAGGAGGATGGTGGAGGTAGATAGAGGTAATGGGGACAGAGGAGGATGGTGGAGGTAGATAGAGGTAATGGGAACAGAGGAGGATGGTGGAGGTAGATAGAGGTAGATAGAGGTAATGGGAACAGATGAGGAAGGTGGAGGTAGATAGAGGTAATGGGAACAGAGGAGGATGGTGGAGGTAGATAGAGGTAATGGGGACAGAGGAGGATGGTGGAGGTAGATAGAGGTAGATAGAGGTAATGGGAACAGATGAGGAAGGTGGAGGTAGATAGAGGTAATGGGGACAGAGGAGGATGGTGGAGGTAGATAGAGGTAATGGGTACAGAGGAGGATGGTGGAGGTAGATAGAGGTAATGGGGACAGAGGAGGATGGTGGAGGTAGATAGAGGTAATGGGGACAGAGGAGGATGGTGGAGGTAGATAGAGGTAATGGGGACAGAGGAGGATGGTGGAGGTAGATAGAGGTAATGGGGACAGAGGAGGATGGTGGAGGTAGATAGAGGTAATGGGGACAGAGGAGGATGGTGGAGGTAGATAGAGGTAGATAGAGGTAATGGGGACAGAGGAGGATGGTGGAGGTAGATAGAGGTAGATAGAGGTAATGGGGACAGAGGAGGATGGTGGAGGTAGATAGAGGTAGATAGAGGTAATGGGAACAGAGGAGGATGGTGGAGGTAGATAGAGGTAGATAGAGGTAATGGGGACAGAGGAGGATGGTGGAGGTAGATAGAGGTAGATAGAGGTAATGGGAACAGAGGAGGATGGTGGAGGGGAGGTGGAGACCTGAGGCAGAGAGCAACACATGTTAATTTACAGGCCAATGTTTTTTTATTAATTACACAACTAAACAAACAAACTAAACAAACATACCAGTTACTGAATCTCTCTGTCTGTCTCTTGTTATTGTGTGTGTATGAAGGGGCAGAGTCTGACCAGGGTTTGGTGACGTTAGGAGAAGAGAGATGACATGCTGTCACTGTGGATCGACGTTCCCCCTTCAGCGCCTTGGCCTATGGCGCCTCTTGGCAACTTAGTCTGTGTGTGTGGTTGCGTGCATGTGTGTGGTTGCGTGCATGTGTGTGGTTGTGTGTGTGTCCTATACCGAGAAGGGAGTGCACAGAGAGCCTCTGGCATGTTGACTGATATCCTGTGGAGTTGATTGAGCCTTTATGTAGACATCTATTCCACTTGACACCACTGGTTCATTTTCAATGCTGTCAAGAGAGGAATTACCAAACTGACTTCTGAATAACATGGCTGTTAAGGTGAATACCTTTCATTCTGCAAGCCCTTCTGGGTTTTGATTAGATGGGGGATTCTTGGACTCCCTCTGTCCTTTTATCCATTACTTACACACTGTGTGGACCATAATGTGGTGTGACATTATAATCAGAGTCTATATGGTGATATATTGTAATGTCATTCATGCAGGCTGGACATATTGAGGTGTGCTGTGTTGAGTGGCCCTATTGTCATCATAATAATGCTATGTTGATAAAAAGCCCACGTTGCTGGATGTTTTTTCTAACCCTGTCCTTAACCCCCCCTCCCTGCCCCCCTGCCCAACTGCCTGTCTCAATGCCAGCCAAGGGATTACCATTGTTCAGGCAACATGATGATTGGCAAGTCAGTAGGTTTTTAATAAATGTCTCACTGTCTTCATAAAGCTCAGCTGGTTAACTTGTCATGATTGAAAGTAGCTAAGGGGAGGGGTTCCCATAGAGAGTGCTGGCTTGTTAAAGGTTCTGAAGTGGAAGTTCTGAGCAGTTTTCTCTTGTGGTTAACTTCAAGGCAGTGAAGACATGGAACTGGGGTTTTGCCACGTGGGCTGGAAATCATTTAAGCCCCTCCCAGAATAGTTGTCAGTCATGGTTAATGTGCTACATGACATAGCCTACCTAGATTACAATGCACACATATTTCAAAACAATATGTATGGGTCACAGTGACGCAATTCAATCTACGTCACACCAAGATCTTTTGAATAGTTGGAAGGTGGATGGAATCAAATAACATTAATCATACAAGAACAGGAGGACAGCAATATACGCTGATAATGGGTAGCCAACAGCGCACAACAAAGGACTGAATCCACCTATAAAGTATATATATATATTTGTGTGTTTTTGTTTGACCACTGCAATTTTAACCCTTCTGTTCCTCACTCAAAACCTTCCTTTTTCCCCCGGTGCTGTATGTACAGTATATATATATATATATATATATATATATATATATATATATATATATATATATATATATATATACCTATACAGTTTATTTTAACCTAATAATCAGGTATAGGATACCAGTACATTTGCCTTTAGATGCCATTTAAAAACATGTAAGGATGAAAATTGTAATAAGGTAGCTCAATCACCATAAAAGATGCCAGGGTATAATTATTGCAATTTCCGAATCCCATTTGAAAGAAAGAGCAGGCGGAATCTAATCCTTAGAACAAACAAAACAAAATGTCACAGAAAACATACTCTTTGGTTATAACTCTGAACCCTAGAAGAAAATCTGAGGTCACTTTTGGAAAAGATAAGTTGGGTGTGTCCTGACTGTAAATAAAGGCACAGGAAAACATGTTTCTGCTCCATTCAGGTCAGGGCTGCTCTCACGGGGCTGTAGCGACACTCATTCTGTTGTGAAATAATAACACTGACTCAGAGCAACTCCAGGATGTAATTCAATCATGTTGTGAGTCTTCTACTGAGGAGATCAGTTTTAGAGACAGAAAGGGCTAGAGTGCCCCAACCAATGGCTCTGGACCAGTTGTCTGGCCAATGACAGGTCAGCTGAAGTCTTCCACCCTGTCTGCTTTCCCTGGTATTGTTCCCTGGTATTGTTGGTCTTGGCCCACACCTCCGTAGTACCAGGCTGGAAAGACTCCGTTGCTGTCCCTGCCCAAAGTCCTCCTGGTTGTGTTGCAGACGAAGACGATTTCTGACGATTTCAGCTGCTGATAAATTTGATTGAGGATTGATTGGTTAAGGGACAGAGAGGGAGAAATGGGAAGAGATCAATGGTGGGTTTATCTATAGATTGTAGTTCCAAACTTGAAATCCAAGTTAAGGGTAATAACTATTATAAACTTAGTTTTACTTTGACTTTTTAATCTTGGTGTTAAATCTGCTCCGGGTACATATTTAGTTTAGTAACCTGTCACAGGAGAACGGTTAAATACGCTGTACGTCGTTGTCAAATAAAAATGTTAGCCCCTGCGGCTGACTGTGTTTGTAAAACGTACATTTCTATCTACATAATCTTACAAATAAGTGAAAATATGTCATAACTAAAATGAACTGAAAGCTGACTTTGTAGTTAATTAACTACATTCTCATGTAGCACTGGTGTTTTAAAATCCATTTAAAAGCTTCAAATTATTTTTTCTTTCTGGAAATTCTGTTATTTCAGACAAATTAATAAAAATTTGATTAAGGACAAAAATTATATTTTTCATTCAAATCAGCGAAGCAATAATGCAATATAGTAATGTGATAAAAAATGCTCTGTAGAGGACACATTTGGGAGATCCATAGAAATGTTACCAAAGTCATAGTTACAGGGTGATGTACCAGACTTGATGCCAGCAGTTGTTATTGACTGTTGCTGTAGCAAGATAAGGATGTTTACATTGTCATGGAAACAGCCGGGCCTTTGTAAAAACGAGGAGACAGAAGTTGCCAAAAGATTGAGTAAAAAACATTGGGCCTGTGACAAGCAGTGTCCCACTTTTGGTTTATTATTTTTTGATTTTTTTGCTGCCAAAGCTGCAGGAAGAATGATGTACTCTAAATAATACACCCTAAATAAATCATCAATAGTGCGGTTGTTATCTTTGCTTGCAAATTGAAGTTTAATATCCCAGGTTCCCCACAATTTCCTGAGTCCTACTAGGCTGCTGCAGCGAAAGATACTACCTCCTGAACTGTGCCCCATTCCCTCTGTAGTACACTACTTTAGACCAGTTTCCTGTGGGTGCAGAGGTCTACTAACATTGTCTGCTCAATAGTAATGCTACACATGGAATAGGGTACCATTGAGGACACAAAGAGAGGGAGCATCTCCGGCCCAGTCTGAATAGGAGAATATCTCCCATCACCATTCTCTGTCTCGTTTCAGCTCGCAGTGAAAAGAAGATTAAGGAGATTAGATTAGCCTTAAATAGATTTTTTATGGCGTCCAGAAACAATGCTATCTCCCAGTCACTCTATATGCAATTCATTCTAGGGAACGGCTGACGAGAAGCACTTGGCTTTTCACAGTCCTGCTGCTGTGCGGAGCAGACCATTGGCTTTGTTAGGAGGCTGATTCCATCTATGCGGCGGTTGTTCTTGTTGTTGGTGGGTGTTAGGTGTAGGTGGTTAGATGTTGATGGTTGGTTGTAATGGTTTTTGTTTGGATGTTTGTTACACAGTACAGACCCTGGCTGTGGCTGGCAGTTTGGAGAATAGCAATGGCAGGAGAGTTACAGTATATACTGATAAAAGACCCACTAATCTACACAGTGGGATTGTGTAGCATAAACCATTTATTGTCAAGTGTGTGTGGGGGGTGCGTGTGTTCAGGACTTCCGGACTTCTAGGTGAGGTTTGGTCTGGTGTCCTCAACCTTTGCAGCAAATCAATTAATGGGTCCCCCTCTTATAGCTGGAGAGGAATGTTCCATTTCAAGTTAATCTCCTGCAATTCTGCACATTTTGTATGCAGTAAAGGGAACATTTAGATATTTTATTGGGAAATAGTGCCGGTTGGTATTTGCGGTCAGCCAGGATTACAACAAAAGTAAAAAACAGCTGAAGCACAACCATATATTTTTTTTTGTTTGGGGACCTGCAAGTCGGCCTCATCTGGGTGTGTGTGTGTGTGTGTTTACGTGACGTGTTTGTGTGTGTTCATGTTGTCAGATCGAGAGCAGGCTACATTGTGTCAATGCAATCATTACCAGCCAGCCCAGCCAAGGGGTTCTCAA
Organism: Esox lucius; assembly: GCF_011004845.1. Classification (NCBI taxonomy): domain Eukaryota; kingdom Metazoa; phylum Chordata; class Actinopteri; order Esociformes; family Esocidae; genus Esox; species Esox lucius. Next base: position 24,304,564 of record NC_047571.1, on the reverse strand, counting down.
TCTGCTCTACTATTTTGAATTGCACACTTACCGCATGGAGATAAATGCCAGCTCTCCGTCTCTGTCTGTTGGAGATGCTGCCCAACTCCCTAAACTCTCAGTGGAACACATAAAGGCTGCGCCGCAAATGGTACCCAGTTCCCCGCAGTATAAGGCACCAGCTCGGACCAGGGTGCAGAATGAGGTGCCATTTAGGACACAGGACGAGTGGTTTAAATAACTGACTACTTGCTCTGGATCCTAAACTCCCAATTGTCTTTCACCAAACACAGCAATTTTTTGTCAATGTAAATCTAATGAAACATTCCTGGTATTCACTACGAACGGGAGGACATCCAGCCTGGTCCCAGATCTGTTTGTCCAATGCAATTAATGGATGTCCAGTTTTCTAAGTTGAAGGGTTTCAACATCTGACCTAAATCTGCCCAACAGCCATTTAAAGACAGAGAAAAGTTGTCAGAAGGGGAAACCGAATGCTAACAGCACAATTGGTTGGTAATTTGTTGTCTGTTTCGCTCCGCTTGCTAGATCCATTGGCTCCCTGCCAAGCGGGACATTTCTTTACAGATGTGCATTTGCGTGTGTGTGTATGTGGTAGTGCGTGTATATGTGAATGTGTGTGTGAATGTGTGTGAATATTACCAACAGAACAACATCTATTGTCAGATCAATGATTATCAGTTTACGTAGAGCTCCATTGAGATGCTGCATTTCAAGCATTTTCCTTTCTACTTCTTTTATTGGGAAGCTACAACACATTCCATTCCCCTTAATACTTCACTTAGAAATGCCTTTAATAAATGTTTGAGTTTGAAATAAAACATTTAAATTTGTCTTCGATTATTTTAAAACAAGCTGTTCTGTCTGTGCATTCAATGTGGCCGTGAGGCTCTTATCTTGCTAAATCTTTCATAGGCACTAGCCTTCACTGCTGATGACATACACACAGACACAAACATACACATACGCACAGGGATACATCTTTAAACTGATCTCGAATCTTTTAAACGAACAAACAGGACACTACCAAATACCTTTTAGCACTCTTTTAGCACCTTTTAGAGTCACTGGCTTGTTGTTGACTCTCTGTTGCGCACTTGTGCAATTGGGCTGTACGCTGCTAGCGGTTGCGGTTGGTGGGTGTCCCTTTGGTTGATGCCTGGCAATGTGGGTGGATTGATTTCCTGCCTGTTGGGCACTGTCCGGGGCCTCCCCCGGGTAGGGCCACAGTGTTACCGGACCCCCCCCCCGTCTCAGTTCCAAGGTGTTACGCTGCTATATTATTGTGCTGGGGGATATGAGGAATGCACTACTAACTTTTCTCAGTCTCCTCCAGTTTTAAATTTTAGGAAGAGATGAGGTCCTGGTCCACACCTGCGGATTACCTGGTTTGGGGGGCCCGTTGCTGTCCCTGTCCTTGTCCACCTGGTCATACTTCTGACCTAGTCTAAAATCAAATAGACTCTGGATTTAGCCCAGAGAAATGTATTTATTATTCCAATTGGACTCTTAATATCTCACCCGGCACAGCCAGAAGAGGACTGGTCACCCCTCTGAGCCTGGGTTCTCTCTAGGTTTCTTCCTAAAATTCGACCTTCTTAGGGAGTTTTTCCTAGCCACTGAAATTCAACACTACTGTTGTTTGCTCCTTGGGGTTTAAGGCCGGGTGTCTCTGTAAAGCACTTTGTGACAACTGCTGTTGTAAAAAGGGTGTTTCATAAATAAATTTGATTGATTTAAATAAATTTGATTGACTCTGTTAAAGTTCAACACAGTCCAAAACTCTCAACATAGTTCAGCACTCCGTGAGAGATTTCAACATAGTCCAGCGAACTGGCACAATTCGATACTGTCCAACAGACTCTGGGACAGTTCCTCCAGTAGTAAGGAGAAGACATGTAATTTAACTTTTGAAATGCACACCATCTACCCTGAGGGACCCTGTAAATGTAAGAATAGTCGGGAAAGATAGGAGAGAAACATTATACTCATAGTGCAGTGGGATGGATTCTGCAGATGTACCACTGTAGTTTCATGAGGACGATGATGGCCTGATGTTTGATTACATCCTTGTGACCATGTGGATCCTACACTACGTATATCCAGAAAGGAGCTAGACCAACCCTGTGTCCCTAGAGGCACCCCATTCCCAAAGACCTTCGTTTTTCAACTGGCATGCCTGAAAAGTCAACTAGTCATTACACATTTTTTTCGCTAAATCAGGTGTGCCAGTTTGGGGTTTAAACCAAATAATGTATCCAAGGAGGAGAGGTTTGGGAAATCATCCATTTTATTATCATACCTTCCGACCAGTATTCATAGAGATCTGCAAAGGGAGTAGGTTGCTATTTTACTTGAATCCTGTCTTTGAATATTAACAGCTTTTGTCATCATTTATATTCATTTCTCACTAAGTCAGTTTAGTCACAATTTCCACAAATTGTGTTTTGTTTAACCAATGCATCATTAATAATAAGGTTACTAGATTAAATTATGTTCAGAAATGACTTTGTCAAAACAACAAACATTACTTAAGCTTAACAGGGATAATGAAATAGTTATTTTTATGGTTTTTATAATTATTTTATATTCATTGGGATTACATTTTCCCAAGAGCAGATGGAGAGACATTTCACAAAGCAGCATTTCTGGGACTTTAACAAGCCTTCAGTTTATTTAAACATTTACTGCTATATTGGCGGACATTTTTTGCTTCAAATGTCTAAGAGTGCTCCTTTCATTAAATGACTCACGAGCAAAGCAAGGTGTTGAGCTGTCTGTGTAGACTTTAGGTTTAGTAGAAAGCTAGTTATTTTGTGGTAACCTGCATAGAGTTGGGATTGGAGCAGCATGGCTGTATCAAGGTTTGTTGACATTCAACAGGTCTCATTAGTTCTTCTTGCCCTCCTTCCATTTCCTGGTAACAGCAGGACGATGTTCAGGATGTCCCTGAGGACCGCAGCTGGATCAAGAGCAGAAGAACATTGGGAATAATGAGTCTCTTAAAGTGTGAGAGAGACTGAGAGACAGGAAGAAGGTATAGAGAGACAATGTGAAATAGAGAGATGATGAAGGGCAGAGAGAAGGGAAAGAGCAGCCTCGCTACAGGGGAGCCACACTGAGAGAGAGAAACTAGCTTGGCAATGGGAATATACACTTACATGTGTAAGAGTTGAGGATTTCAATGCATTGTTTCCAACAGACAGTGTGGGAGTATGACCTTTTAAAAAAAACTCTCACCTTTCAGGCTGTCTGCAAAGTCAGGACGCACGACGGGCAGAATCAGCATAATTAGAAAACAGCAAACAGAGCCTCGGTCCATCGCTCAATCAAACGTCCGTTCCAGATCACACTCAGACAGTATCCAGAGTCCAGCTTGAAAGACAACCCACAGGAGCCAATACATCCAGGCCAATGACATCATCAATTCAATTCAAACGCATTATTTGTCCCCATTGGCCAATCCCGATTAGTAGTCAAAACTGAACAGACCACGGATCGGTGCCTGCGGACTTTCACTGATAAATTTAGTGCAATTTGATTCATAGCAACAAAGCTATATCGGGAGCCATGTCAATAGATTTCCTCTCTTCTGGTCCATTGCTGTTGTTGATTAGTCGTCATGCCTTCCTGGCAGTAAAACATGGGATTGATGTGTCTTATGAACCACAGTATAATAGGATGGGTAAAAGAAACTGCTTTCTCTCCAGTTGAGCAGAACTGAGAAATACATGGTCCAGAAATTTTCATCTGTCTAAATTCTAACATATTCTTTAGATGGACAGAGAGTTGATCGACGGGATCCCTCTTAGTTTGCTTTCTGTCAGTGTGTTGGTCTGTCTTTATGGATCTCTGTCTCTCTTTCGCTTCTTCTTTCAGTGTCTTTCCTGTGAAGAGTATTAGAGTTAAGATCATTATAACCAAGGGTAAAAGCTGAAGCTTGTGAATTTAGTATCACTGGAGATGCTACTTCTCCATCACAGTTACCTTATGTATTGCTGGAACAGATTTTTAAGGGGTTGCATCTGGTCAAAATGAGTGCTATATTTAGACTTTTATACATACAACCCTTTCTCACTTTCTATTTTCCATATTCTTATAGATATCCGGAAACTAGAACATTTTGAAATACTGTGAATTATTAGTCTTTCGCCGATAATCACTCTCCAACAATAAACTGATGTCACTTATATTTAGTATTTATTAGGATTCCCATTATTCCCTCTGCAAAGAGGTAATGGCTAGTCTTCCAGAATCCTTATATTTCCATAATAATTTAGTTGAATAGCAGCCGCTTTCCTCCAGAGTGACCCACAGCTAAGAGCATTTTTACACTTAAATACTTTTATTTAAGTGAACAAGACTTCTTGCCAGATTTCTGTTGGAGACAAACTGGGTCTGTGCCAGACAAAGTGCAAGGTACTTATTAGCAGTAGTCCAGGTGTGGTTAAACAACAATATAGTATTTCAGGGCCAGTCAAACCAGGTCCTGGATATAATTAAGGACTGATGGAGAACTGGGACACCAGATAATCGCTATTAGCTGGCAAGCAGAAAGAATAACCATAAGAATGAACTTTTAGGACTGAAGTGTTTAGAACTGTAGCATTGTTTCTGAACCGTATCCACTGTTTTGGGATTTGGGTGATCCCCAGTCTTCTCTTCCTGGTGGACATTTTCTTTCTGTTACTCAGGCTCTTGAGGTCGAGGGCTGAGGTCATCAATGGCCACCTTGAGCCGATGACCTCATCAAGGTACGACACAAAGGAGCAGGAACGGCAGCCGTTTCCTCACCGCCTCTCCATTGTGCCTGAGGGGGAAATCAATTATAAAAACACGACCAACAGCAGAGATAACAGCGATGTCCTCTTTTGTATCACCGGGAGAGCTGAACTTTTTCCAGCGTGAGCGAGGGGTGTCAGTCCGACCAGTCCAGTACTGACATCTGTGGAAACTTGCTCCCCATCTCCAATCCCATTTTGCCCGTTGGAATTGGATTTACCTGCCTCATTCAGGGCCTGAATGGACTGGGCTTTACCGAGGGAGGAAAAAGATTCATACTCCGTCCCTAATTACACCCTTTTCCGAAAATAGTGTCCACCTTTTGACCAGATTCCTATGGATCCTAGTCAAAAGAAGGGCACTATAAAGGGAGACGGGTGTCATTTGGGACTCAGCCTCTGTGATGAAATTGCCTGGCTAAGTCAGGGAGGTAGGGAGGTTTCAGAGCGAACGCGGGCAAGCCTTGTTCGAGTGAGTGCTAGGTTGTTCTGTTCGACCGCCATTAACCCTTGATGACAAGGCGTGTCCTCATTACATGGGAACAGGTCTGAAGTGGGAAGACAGGAGAGAAGGATCAAGGCCTTGAGGGAGGAAACAGCAACATGGACAGGATGGGATCAATAGGGACCAGTGGGGTGACGTGGAGTTGAGAAGTCACTGTTGACGTTTCTTCCATTATACAGTATAAATAATACCTCACCTATCGTTACAATTAAAGAGTCAGCAGGGCTAATACCTCACCTACCATTACAATTAAAGAGTCAGCAGGAATAATACCTCACCTACCATTACAATTAAAGAGTCAGCAGGGCTAATACCTCACCTACCATTACAATTATAGAGAAAGCAGGGCTAATACCTCACCTACCATTACAATTATAAAGACAGCAGGGCTAATACCTCACCTACCTTTACAATTAAAGAGTCAGCAGGAATAATACCTCACCTACCATTACAATTAAAGAGTCAGCAGGGCTAATACCTCACCTACCATTACAATTATAGAGAAAGCACGGCTAATACCTCACCTACCATTACAATTATAAAGACAGCAGGGCTAATACCTTACCTACCATTACAATTATAGAGAAAGCAGGGCTAATACCTCACCTACCATTACAATTATAGAGACAGCAGGGCTAATACCTCACCTCCTATTACAATTATAGAGACAGTAGGGCTAATACCTTACCTACCATTACAATTATAGAGACAGCAGGGCTAATACCTCACCTCCTATTACAAATATAGAGACAGTAGGGCTAATACCTCACCTCCCATTACTATTAAATAATAGGAATAGCAGGACTTATATCTCACTTCCCATTAATATTACATACCCTTTGGCTGAACACATGAAGCCATCATTGTTGAACACCCTTTTTACTGATACCTACTCTCTTGAGTCTTAAATTTCACTGGCCTAACACTACATATCTTTTCCATTTTGATTGTACTCTAGATTGAATTCATACCTGCAGTTTGATTCAAACAAAAATCCTGTGATCGTACTCAAATTTTTCACTCTGCATGCTATGTTAATGTTTTTAATGTGATGGAATGGAATCAGGATGAAATGGAATCAGCGAGTAAGACAGTGACAGGACTGTGAGCTGCGGTTTGTGTGGCTGTTTGTTTTCACACCAGCAGATTGTCAATCTGTTCGCAGTGACTAGGGATGAATGAAGGGGAGAGGATTGCTAGCAGGTTTCCTGAGAGGCATCATCCTACAGGGGAAAGCTAATTGCCAATTGAACAGATACTTCTATAATCTTCTCCAGAGGTAGCTAGCTACCACTCATTCCTCAGGGAGGACAAGTGTTTGGTTCCAAATGGCACCCTTTCCCCTTTGGGCCCTAGTCAAATGTAGTGCACTAGGGTTTAGAACGCCATTCAGGATCCAGGAAAGCTGCCAGCTTCATCAAAATGTCAGCCGTCAACATGGTGACAACGCGTGAGAAAAACTAGTCAGAAACAATCCGTCCCGACCATTATCTTCCCTGCCAACAAACAAATGCATAGTGCGCACAATCTCACGCATACACACACGCACGCACGCATAAAACCAGTCGTCAAGGTTTGAACTTACAAACATAGGTTGACAGCATAATAGTAGAATAAACAGAAGTACTCTAATACCACTTTGCAGGGGTGAAAGGAGGGAGGAAATATCCACAGTCATTTGTAAAAGCCTCATTCACTGTAATCTTTTAACAAGCCCGGGAACATGTGTTGCCCAATAGCCCTGTTGCCTGTAACAACGAACATGTGTTGAAGTCCAAAAGCCAGTTCTAAACGATATTTGTCCTGTGCCATAAGGTACGTTCAGAAGGTACGCAACCACATCCCTGTGTTTTGGTCTCAACAGCTCATCCCATGTTACTGTTGTCACGATCTCAAAGGTGTAATTAATTACACAAAATATAGCGTAGTTTTAACACAACATTAAACACATTTTAATACATGGATTCCGAAAGACATTAGAACAGCAATGTTTAGGAATCAGTGAAGAATCCTTGTCTCAGGGAACATCCCAAGCTGTAACCGATGCTGAGGTCAGATCCTCCCGTTCACCAATACACACGACAAAGCAGACATAACTAATGACACTGAGGGAGTAAATGACAATGGAAATTGGTTTAGAGCAATCTGGAGGCAGATAGATGGAGGTAATCTCCTTCTGCTGGGGGCACTCTGAACAGGAAATGGCTACTGACACCTGAGACCTTCACACACACACACACACACACACACACACACACACACACACGCACACAAACTCACACACACACACACACACACACACACACACACACACACACACACACACACACACACACTTATATGCACACGCACTCACACCCACTACATGTCAAGGCTCAATCAGGGACAACGACCTGGAGACATCTCACCTAATACTGGACATGAAACAAATCTGGAGAGAGGGTGTGAGTGGAAGGACGAGAGGGAGAGGGAGAGAAGAGGACAGAGGACAGAGGACGGGAAGATCTCTGGTCCGCAAAAGTTTCTTCAGACTGAGTAGTCTGTTGGGGTGGTGCTGCAGAGGTGAAAGAGCTGTGTGAGCTACAGGCCAGATGGTGACAGCCTTGTGGGATGCATAGCGTAACACTTAGGGGATTTAAAGTAACACGGGAACTTTTGATGCTTTAGCAATTTTTTTCTTACCTTCCCCAGATCTGTGCCTCAACACAACGCTGTCTAGATGGTAAATGGACAGTTCCGTGGATTTCATGGCATGGTTGTTTCTCTGGCAGGCACTGTGGTGTGTGAGACCTTGTAGAGAAATATGTAATTTTATCAATAATTTTATCACCAGCAGGCTCAGGAACAGTTTCTTTCCATATATGGTAACCCTGCTGAACTCTGTGACCCAGAGAACTCTGGGAACTCTGTGACCCATCACTTACCATACCCCCCGCCTCTCAGGGTCTTTGTTGCACTACTCCCTTTGTACTACTCTGACACTACCTTGCAAAGTTTGATAATTTAATTTTTCAGTTGTTACAGGTACGTGTCTACCTCACTGCTGCTTTCCCTGCCTTTCAGTTGCACATGCACCTTTCACATTCAATTTGCCTCTTTGCACATTTAGAATTGCCATCGTACTTTTTTACAGTTGTTACATACACATGTCTACCTCAGGGACCTCATTGCTGCTATCTCTGCATCCCGGTTGCACATGTTACCTTACTCCTTCAATTTGCCTCAATTCCACATCTAGAATGCCATTTAGAATTGCCATTTGTACCCGTACAACTATTATCCCACTTGTAACATACACTAAACTTAATAAATGTACATTTTCTGCCTTCTTCTATTTAGTATAGCCATTTGTACTGCATTTGCCTTCATTGCACATCTATACATTCCACTTGTAATATACATATACTAATACATTTTCTGCCCTCTTCCATTTGCACTTTTGGTTAAATGCTAACTGCATTTTGTTGTACTGTACTTGTACTTGTTCAATGACAATAAAGTTGAATCTAATCTAATCTAAATAGGGTTTGAATCATTCATGTTTTCCACTGCACAATTTATATGTCTGAGATTCTTCCTACCACTTCACTATCCCCAAACTCATAGTCAAAGGCAACATAAGAAAATACCCGGATGATGTCATCAACATTCGCCACAATGACTGAAACACTGGGCTTTGTAGAAGATCACAGAGCAGCCTACAGCTATTTGGACTTCACCACATTCTTCTAAACCAAAATGACCACAATGTGAATCGTGATGTCTTCAACTATCCTCCTTCAACTATAATCTGACATTGGCACAAGGTAAAAAAATAAAGGAAGTCCCTGTTCACCTTCTTTCTCTTTGTTCGTTTTAGAGAGAAGCAGGTTGTGAAAATGTACAATTAATGAGGCCCCAAATAGCTCTGCTTTCATTTACTGACGATCTGCTCTGAGTGTTAAAAGGCCTAGTCCCTTTAATAAGAGGGAGTTTCGCTGCAGAGGAGGGGGAGGAGGGCTGGGGAGAGCTTTGACACCAAGGTGTTCTGAATCGTGAGCTCCAACAGATGATGGATGTGTCACGGCTTCCAATGTCTAAACGACGACCGGGAATTCGTCTGTGCTGTTTCTAAAAAGGAAGCAATGATGAAGATGATGATGACATTTTTCTGTAGCATCTTCCCAGAGGAGAACACAGGAGTTAGTTGACTACCTTTACCTGCAGCATAGCATCCTCTGAAAAACATTTGACTATTTCCTTTCATCCAAAGGGCCAATGTCTCCTGTCAATAAATCTTCTGTTGGGAAGGTTGTGAGCTCCATCTCTGTGTGACTTACCCCTGAGCCCCTGTCAGTCTTCCTCAAAAGCAAGCATCCAGTCTGCCTCTCTCTCTCTCTCTCTTTCTCTCTCTCTCTCTCTCTCTCTCTCTCTCTCAGGTGTAGCTATTTTCTTTACAAACACCACCACTCTCTAATTGCCATTTTATACACTGCAAATGAAGCTGGCACAACGAATCAGTCAAAACATGCCTGGCGGCTTGTTCATTTGTGACAGGGAGAAAGAGAGGTAGAGAGATACAGAGCGAATACAGGGAGAGGGTTGAGAGAGACAGAGGACATATTTTAATGCGTAGCATGAATCGTTTAATGAAACAGACACACTGGCCCCCAAGGTCATTTACCAGGCACTCGGGCAATGTCTCACATCAGACTGGCGGATATTAGAGATTAGCGAGTGATTTCAAAGGGGAAATAGATTTTAATTGGTTACACAATTTTGATACAGTCCGTTAAACATAGACACATACAATAACACTTTGGGAACACCAAAAATATTTAGTTCTATCTATCTCCCTTTCTATCTACCTACCCATCTCTTTTGGACTATCTCTCATCAAAGAACGATTCCTGAGGCTCAGCGATCACACAGGGACACCAAACCATCCTCAGATAAAAGGAGTAAGAGAGTGAGTGACAATATTGGCAGACAAAAGCCCGCCACCTCAGCATTCACCTCCCCAATAAGATATGGGCTGTAATCTAAATGGCAAGCTTGATTCCCTACACGGTACATAACATTTCACCACAGCCCCATGGCCCTGGCAGAATATAGTGAGCTGTTAAGGGAATGTGGTGCCATTTGGGAATGGTTCCTGTTCTCTTGGCGTCCAGCTCAGTAGTGTATCAGTTGTGTGATAGCAGCGATCCAGCTGACCCCTCTGACTGCACCCAATGGTAACATCTCCAGGACTTTTCCATTAAGCCCCTTCTGACTACATCTTCAGGACTTTTCCATTAAGCCCCTTCCTAAGCCTCCTGACTTTGGAAGCAGATGCTGCAACAGGATAAGACCGACAAGCACACACACACACTTACACACACACAAAAAACCAACACAACAACAACGCACGCACACACACTCACACACACACACACACACACAGAAGAAGGATAAGGCAGCCCAGTGGGAGAGAAGGAAGATTTCAGCTGAATGTTGAACCAACAGAAAATAAGAAACTGTAGCTGTTGGTTTGAAGCTTTAGTGTGTATCTGGTAGACTGTAAAACCCTCCACACCTCTAATCATATTATATTAGAAGAAGAAAAAGGCATAGACGGAATTTTATTGTTGATGAAGTCAACATGTAGGCCTTTGGCCTAAGTGTCCTATTGTACAATTTTCTCTGCCGTACCACATCCAAGGTCAGAGAGAGAAATCTGAAGGTAGAAAATCAGTTCACCACAATATGTATTATGGAGAGGCACTGTGGAGACGATTCTTTTAACCCGTTGGTTAGGCTGGATGGAAACCGATCCCATACCACCACCAGACAATGTCTGGGTTCCAAATGGTGTGCCATTCATTTCCTTGTGCACTATTGTTAACTAGAGCCTATAGGGGGATCAGGGTGCCATTTGGGATCACATGACTGGAAGCCTTGACCAAGGTGCATGTCCACACTTGAAGTGCTTTCCATTAATTATGGATCTATTCTGTTGGCTTTATGTCATATGGTATTGAATTACTAATGCTTGTTTTTGATTCATGTGTTGTCTCCATTGTATATACAGTACATTATTAGGGACAATATACCATTAAATGTCTTTTATTGGGAGTGGAGTAGCTGACCGTTCCCCAGCAGAAACATTTTAACCTGTTTCCATTCTATTTTCCACATGTCAGTTGTTAGTCAATTTGAAACTAAACTAAATTAAATTCTAAACATACACAATTCAGTCTTGCTGATGCAAAAATAAGTCATTTTGTTCACAGGGAGAGTAACATGTATATATACATACAGTATCTCACAAAAGTAAGTACACCTCTCACATTTTTGCAAATATTTGATTAATACTTGTCATATGACAACACTGAAGAAATGTCACTTTGCTACAATGCAAAGTAGTGAGTGTACAGCTTGTATAACAGTGTACATTTGTTGTCCCCTCAAAATAACTCAACACAAAGCCATTAATGTCTAAACCACTGGCAAAAAAAGTGAGTACACTCCTAAGTAAAAATATATATACAGCTCCGGAAAAAATGAAGAGACCACTGTACCTTTTTCTTTCCTTTCCAAAAACTAAAGGAAAGTTTTGAGTGAGGAACAGAAGCGTTCGATTTGCAGTGGTCTCTTAATTTTAACCCTTCTGTTCCTCACTCAAAACCTTCCTTTTCAACTTTTTTGGAAAGGAAAGAATAAGGTGCAGTGGTCTCTTCCTTTTTTCTGGAGCTGTATATATATATATATATATATATATACAATTAATATATATATATATATATATATGTACAATGAATATATATATATATATATATATATATATATATATATATATATATACACACACAATGAATATATATATGCATATATAATGAATGGATTTCATTTCAAACTGAAAATTAGAAACGTTAAAAGCCCCCTTTTAAAACAATCAATTTCCACGGTTGCAAGGGAGGTTCTCCATAGAGAATGGGGATCCATTTGGCCTGTGTGCCAAGCGTACTCAAGCCCCCGTCTGTCCATCAGCATTCGGAATAACTAAGACATCGTAGCTCTCTCCCGCATGGGATTGGATGTAACAGTGAAGCATTACGTCACGTTTAATAAGGCTCGGGTAAAGAATGATGTCGGTTACGGCACGTTGCTGAAGGCACAGCCGCTAAATCTTCCCAAAACATATTCAAATGCTCCTGCCCGCTGCCTCTGTCCCCTCCCAGGAAATATCATTATGGGCAGTCATTGTGTTTTATGATTACCAATAACAACGGGCTGGATAAAAAAAAACAAAACACAACAACGGACAGCATAGCCAATTACCACAGAGCCAGACAGCTAGTTTTGTTCACCTAATTTATAACCCTGCCACATAGCCACTCTCAGCTGTAAATAGAGAGAGAGAAAGAGAGAGAAGGAAAGGAAGAGAGGGATGGAAAAACAAGCAGAGAGAGAGAGGCAGAAAAAGTGTGATGGTCATTGGCAGAAAGAGTGTGATGGAGAGAGAGCACGATGAGAGTGTAAAAAGACGGTTGATTTATTTAATCTTGCTAGGCAAATTACAAAGCTGTGGGCGATAACAGGGATTTCACATACATATTCTCCCCCAGCCTTTTCATTCCCTTGTCAGTATGTGAGGACATGCAGCTACACGATGCAGCGCCACTCAAATAACCGAGACGGTTGTAGATATCTGGACAGTATGTTCTCCGGAGGTGTAAAGAGGGAGGGGCTGAGGCTAAGGAGGAGAAATATATGGATGCTAAGGGCCTAGCAACCTCTCAGACTCAAAGACTGCTTCACCACTAATGGGAGATAACAGCTCAATTACTGTTGCTGTTAGTGGATAGCCGTTAGTGGATAGTGGTTAGCGCTAAGAGCACAGCATTTTTGTATTTTTTTTAGCTCAGCTGGCTAATCTTGTCTTCTGTCAGGCAGTGAGGCGAGCTAACATAAATAACGGGTGTTTGAGAACTGGGTGTTTAAATCTGTGGATGAATAGGATAGTGATCTGACACCCATGGGCCAGATTAGCCCATTTAGCCCAGGGTTGTTGGTTTGTACCTGAATTGAGGCATTTTGTTAATCCTTTTATCGTTTATCGTAATATCTACATTTTACAGCCTCAACCATTTTTATTTTTTCAGAGAACTGACATGGAGCCAAAGGGCCTAAGATGGTCTGACACCTGATTTTTATTGAAAGCTTCTCAGTAATATGATGTGCTTATCTGGATGTCCTCTTCACACACAGTTCACACAGGTCATACACATGACTCTGACTGTGGTGACCGACTTAGATCTTTTCCAACAATAACCAATAACTAACATGTGACTACTGCATGTTTTGCGTCTGTCACACGTCTGTGTGTACTGTATCTGTGTGTGTGTGTGTGTGTGTTGGGGGGGCGCATTGGGGGAGGGTTGAATAGGGATCGTTCTGACCCATGGAACTTCCAAAATAAACCTGAAAAACCCGGCGGGGCCCATCTAGGGACTTGGCCTCTGTCTAGTCAGTGAATGTCACAGCTCGACAAGCTCAAATGGCACGCAATTTGTTATATACAGTCCACTACACTAGCACACCGTATGAGGAATAGGGTGCCATTTGGGACATATTGGCTGTAGAGATGCCACCCATAGGGGACACCACTCCACACAGCATATAGGTCAGAGGTTACTGCCTATGGTTCCTCCCCTTTCCGGGAGGCACCACCATTCGTAGTCCAATGATCTCATTGTGTTTCAGCAGCCTGAACAGGCTGGCTCTCTGTAAAACACATTGGGGCAACTGCTGATGTAAAAGAATCACAGATAAAATATTTTCTAATGTTTGGTTGATTGAACTAAATACTGACGTCAGAGACCCCAGATAGGAGTGAACGATGTGGTGTGATACTGTGAGACAGGCCTAACAGGTGGTCTCATATTTTCTGTTTCTGTGTGTTCAATTGAACTAAAACATGTGTTCCCACAAATTCAATAGGAGATGTGATTGCATCAGAATATAATCAAGGTAGGAAACCATTATGATTTTGAAATAGTCTTATTTGGGCTCTTTGGTGGTCAATTTGTAGTGTAAAACAGTTTAATAAAAATTACCCAATCTTCCCCTATTGCCTGTTTGCCTTCCCCTGCTGTGCATCATTCCAGAATGTGATTTGTACCATATACACTATAAGGTCAAGTACTGGATTCTTCACACATCACACTAAAACAGTGCTTCTTAATCCTAGTCCTGGGGCCCCAAAGGGGTACACGTTTTGGTTTTTGCATGTAGCACTCACACACCTGATTCAAACGTTGCCCTACCAGTTACACAAGGTATTGATGTCATCAACCTATCATCAAGTCTTTAGTTTGAATCAGGTGTGTGAGTGCCTGGGCAAAAACTAAAACGTACACCCCTTTGTGTCCCGAGGACCAGGATTAAGAAACACTGCAGACTAAGACATTATTCTACCTTTTAAAGTATAAGAAAGCAAGCACTGCTTGCTTTCATGATGGTGGCAGGTACCACCATCATGGTGGTACCTGCCACTATTCCAATAAACGTTTATTTAAACAGCATTGAGAAGCTGTATATTTCAGAGTGCATATCTTTGTTCAACAGGTGGTGGGTGGTGTGTTGTGCAGAGTTGCTCATATAGATATGGACGTCCAAACAGCCTGACTGCCTTCTGCATTAAGTAACCATTTGATAATATTGACATGGTTTAAAACCACAATTGTTTGGTAAACATGGTCCTGTTTCATCATTTGCTGTGCTGATCAATGGACAGTTCCTTATCCATGTCAAATGAATACATAAGAGCTCGGTATGGATTTGTATTTGTGTTTACAATATAGACGGTAACGTTACCACAATACACAATAGGCCTATACCAAATTCTAACTTCACAGTGCTACTGCTTGGGTGTCGTTGACAGTAGTAGATTGACGTGCATGCGAGGATGTCTCTGTGTTAAATAAGGGAGTGTCCCAATAGGAACAGATTTCTGAGAACACAGTGGCTTAGTAACCACTGAGTCATATTGCACATCTTAAAGATTAACCACAGAACAATGGAGACTATTCATGGAGAGCGTATTGTGGAAATAGAAAGGGAACAAAAAACTGTGACAGAAACATATTGATACACGGAAATAATTAAGACCTTTCCATGTCTAACTGTGTGTAGCAGTATCCCAGGATTGTCCACTGGTCGAAGCGTGAGAGGGAAACACGAAGGTTCCCGGTAATCTGTCCACACTGTGAATCAAGAGGGATTCAAAATATATATATACATTCCAATATATATATATATTTTTTGTGTCAGTACAGGATATTTTATGTCAAGCTGTAACCAAATTGGCTAACAGCAGAACCCAAAAAACACTTAAATGTAACAGTGAACAGTAAACAGCTTTAAACACCAACAGGAAATAGCAGTTCCCAACCTTTTTCATCCCGCCCCTTGCTTCTCTTATTTTGATTGACTGTCATGCACATGAACTGCTTTAGCATGGGTTCAAATCTGGCCCACAGCTCTTTGAACCAAAATAACATTTCTCCTCCAAATTTCCTCCATGCTCCTGTCAGATAAAAACATACAAATACCTGAAAACAGTCTCTTAAAAACCAAATGTTTTAGGGAACTGAATGGCGTTCCAACATGCAAAGTAGATACTCAACCAGACCGTGAGTGATTGTGTGAATGAATGTTCACTGCCAAGTATATTATTTTAATCAAAGTGACCATGATGGTAACATTTAAAAAAAATGTATATACTCTTTTCTAATCTGACCATGTCAGTCAAAACAGCTGGATTGTGGCTAACACAGAGTTCAGAGAGGCAGACCAGTACCCTTTAATGTATTTTCTGTAGCGCAAACATTTGATTAGATTCATACTTGGATTTTAATTAGATTTTCCCGTTACAAAAGGCATGTCCCCTCAGGCATCTCTGCCATCCTCTGGTGTATAGTTGATCGCCTAATCGACACTCGTAGTGATGTAATTTGGAAGGAAATGGTGGTCGTCTGCCTCTACACCCCTCCCCCTCTCATTGAAACAGTGTTCTTTCACAGGCTATCATTCTCTTTCAGCTGCCAAACTTCTCTTCTGACAGATACAATGTTTCTCGGCCCTGCTGTTCTCACGCTTTCTGCTTCGGCACTATGAAGAAAGGATATTATCCTTGGCCCCCCCTCCCTCCCCCCCTCCCTCCCTCCCCCCTCCCTCCCTCCCTCTCTCTCTCTCTCTCTGTTTTTATCTATCATTCATTAAATATTTCTTTCTCATAGACCCTTCCTCTCTTTTTCGGTCTTTTATTCTCTCCCTGTTCCTCTCTTTCTGTCTGTCTTTCTCTCAAAGATGGTCAAGCAGTGTCCTCCTTCTCTACTGAGGCTCTCTCCTTCTGGCCCTCTCCCTGTCTTTCTCACTCCCTCTTTTTCTCTGCATCGAGCCATGCCAAAAAACTTTAAATAAAACTCTCTTTCTCCCCGTTTCTCCTTCACTTTCCTCTTCCCCTCCTCCTCTCCCTCAGCCTGCCGTTAGCAATGAGTGGAGTGTGAAACGGTGTCTCTGACATGTAGAACGTGCCCTGACTACCAGTCCTGTCTGTAATCACTAATTACATACGCACTGCCACCTCCCCCTCTCCAGCCTGCAGGAACCAAGCTCTCTCTGTCTCTTTCAACCACTGCTCTCATTCCCAGTTTTTTACTCTCCCTCTCTTTTTCTGTCTCCCTTTTACTTTTCAAAGTCTTTCACACCCTCTCACTCTCACCCTCTCGCTTCATTTTTCCTGGTCTCTCTGCCTCACTCTCTTCGCAGTCTCGGACTCTCTCAGACTATCTAATTCTATCTCTGAGTTTGGACAGCTGGCAGTATGACAGAGAGAGCTGACTGACTTGCTGACAGAGTCGTCATCTCTTCTTCTCGACTTTTCTCTATCGGGATATTTTGTCTGTCTGCCTGTCTGTCTGTCCGCCCGTCCGTCTGCCTGTCTGTCTGTCTGACTGTCTATCCGCCTGGCTTTCTGTCTGTCTGATTGTCCATCTGTCTTTCAGTTTTCCTTTCTCTCCTTACTACCAGGGAAGGCAAGATGAAATCCTCATCATACCACCTGCTGACTTCATACTCTCTGCTCACTGGCTAACAATTCTCTCTAGTCAATTTATATGTAAAACAGCATCCATCTCAACAAATTCACCTCTTGAAACACAACATGTTTATTCTTTAATAACATCTTCCCTCATTTTTGCATTTTAAACATAAATACATGAAAAGAGACCATTGCCGCCTGACCTCCGTCATCTGGGTCTTTGTGTCTTGAGCCCTTGGGGGTTTTTCTGTCTCGTCAGCTCAATATGCTGTGATGCTGGGCTCAGTGTGTGTCTGGGATAAAAGAGTGTTTGTGTGTGATGTGTGTGTGTTTGTGTCCCCGCTTCTGTCCATGGGTGTGCGTGTTTGTGCATGCCGGCCTTCCTGTAAGTACACACACATGCCTGTGTGTGTGTGTGTCAGATGAGAGGGCATGAGTAGATTGGACCAGCAGGGGAACCCACTCACACCTGGTAAGAGCCTTCTCAGACAATTTTTCCTCCATCTCTAGCTGTTCTGCACGGCTCTACCTCTCAGCTGTCACTCTACTGTCATGTTTTACTAGATGCACCTCCTGTCAGGAACCAGAAGGGCGTTCTAGGCCTTCACACAATCAATTATTGAATTTGTGATTTGTGTAGGGTTTTTATTAGTGACTGATGTTTGTTTTCTTGTTTTATTCTTTGCATGCGTCCCCTTGAATGGAAAGCATTTAGAATTTTCTTTGGTGTTATCTGCCAAGATAGATCTGGCTTAAAGGAAGGCCTCTGCAGTTAATTACTAGAGCAGGATTTTGTGATAATGGAGTCAACAATCCCATTTTTGTGGTGCTTCTCACAGTGTTTTGGCCAGTAACCGAAAGGTTGCTAGTTGAAATTCATTAGATGAGTGTCTCATTAATTAAAAAATGTGTAAAATTGTTGTCCATTGGTCGTGCAATTTATTTATGTTGTATAAACAGGCCCGCTTGTACATGGCATGCAGATAATATGGACGCCGTCTTTTCAAGACAACAAGCCTCCTTTGATGTGTCTCTGACATTGCTGTGGCTGTTGGTGACAGTGATAGCGTTAATGGCCCGGTTGACCTCGGTCGCTTGGTGCAGTGAAACGTTAATCTCATACAGTTGAACGTGGTGCGCTCGGGAGGAAGAGGGGGAGGGGCTGAGAGCGGTGATTTTACCATTCTGACCAATCACTTGATCCGAACGAAGCGATAAGACGGGTAGAAATTAAAGCAATGTGCGCAAACTGCCAAAATCCCATGGTCAAAAAACATAAACCCTCAAAATGAACACAATTTACACAATCCATCCACAAATGGTGACCATGTACACACTTTCAAGTGGACGTATAAATTGAGCTTGAGGCTGTCATAGGTTGGGTGACCAGTGATGTGATTGTTGCTGACTTACATATTATGTACCGGTCCTGTATTTGTGTGGCATCCCAATGTCAGGCCAGTTAGAGTCATTAAGGACATCATCAAAAGGCATTTGCTTTCTTGTGTGTTAGAGCCAGGCCCATAGAGGGATGCTAACCTTCTGTCATTTGTCTTGATTTCTGAGTTTAACGGAGGATTTGGGAGATTTTCCACCCACAGAAGGCCAAGGTCCAATAGCCACGTTTCGCCACTGTGAAGCTCTTTTTGCAATGTCTCATTCATGTGGGAGAAATGGAGACTGTAGGAGGGCAAGTTTGCAACCATAATAGACAGTGATGTCGTGTACATAGTGAAGGACTTGTTGATATGCACTGGGAATTAAAACAGTACCCTGACATCTAACTTGAATCTCTCTGGCTTTCTTGTGTGTTAAGGTTACAGCCCGGCCTACCATTCACATCAAGCCACTCTCTCTCTCTCTCTCTATATATATATATATAAAGAGAGGAGTGCCTCCAGCATATACAGTATACAAGTAACAGTGGCCATACATCAACATCACCAGACACATTCTCTCTCTCAACGTAATGGGCTGTATTGTCATGGGAAACATTCAATTACAGTGCCAAAGCAAGATAAGAAAAATTTAGAAAATTTACAAAAGTAAAAACAACAGCCTCCACACACGGAGCAAATCTGAAATTAAGTAGAATAGATTTCGTAATATCATCCATGTACAGTGTTGAAACAACGTGCAAATAGTTATGAGTAAGAATGGCAAAAGAGAGAAGAGGGAGGTGATTTCAGATTCTTCCTGGGTTTGTATGATTTTTAGGAACTATCTCTCACCCTTGTCTCCTCTCCTTCCTCTTCCTCTCTTTTTGCCCTTCTTTCTCCATTTCTCCTTCCTTATCTCTCTTCCAGATTGCCCGCCACCCCTCCCTCTTCCTCTCCCAGCCTCTCTTCATCCTACTTAATATGCCAACATCTGTCTCTCCTCTCATTTTATGAAGGAAAATCTCTCCTTCTCTCTGTTCCTCCCCAGGCATCTGCCAGCAAACGGCCCTCTGTTGCAGTTTTGACTCTCCAACATTACCGGTTGTTGACCTTGTTGATGACGTGACTATGGGCATGGGGGACTGAGGGGGCAACCATGGCAGACGGCAACAGTTAGCACATCACTCCTTTGTGTCTACTTGTCGTTGGCGCAGGAGTTTCTCTGTCTCTTGTACCAAGTGTGTCTTCGATCTGCCCCTCTCTACCTCCCACACTATCATCCATCTCTATATTCCCTGTTGGACTGACTGGGGGGAAGGAGAGGAGGGTCTTTCTCCAACACACAGATGTTCCGTGAGCCACTTTGGGGAACCAATTATAATGAAGCCCCGTCCTGTCAGTACGGTGGTACACTTGGAGAACCCCCTGGGTTCGAATTGACTTGATCTACGCCGTAGATTCTCCAGAGCAGTAGCCCTGGGCAGAGCACTAGCTTGCATACCCAAAGGAACCTTTTTGGCCCCTGGGTCTTTTTGTCGAACTGGTAAACTATTTACCATGGAGGGATTTGGGTGCCATTTGAGTTGATGTAAGTATAACAAAGGTCGGACTTCTATCTCACACATCTACATGTCTAACTAGGCCTCAGGCGGGGCCTGGGGATGGTTAAATTGTGTCATCACTGTCAGAACAATAGGGAAATCATGGAGGATTCTCACTATGTAGGGTTTGCATTGTCTATGGATGCAGTGATGGTGACATGATCTTGTTCTTGTGAACCTGAGGGGGAAATCAATCGTCTACACCTCTTTCACCTTGTCCTGCTCAGCTCTTCTATTGGTCCTGCGTTCCTCAACCTCACCTTCTCCATGCCACTCAGGCATTCACTGTTCACACTCCCCTCTGCACACTTGGCATCCTTCAAACACAGACCCTTTCCTGCACACACACACACACACAGACACACATAGACCCACATAGATACACACACCACTACTGAAAAACCTATTTAGCTCCTCTGTTTAGACTGTCTGAAATGTCAGAGCCAGGAGAAGTGGCTCGGGAGGAGTTGACGTTCATTGGTTGTGTTCCTCATGGCAGCCTATTCTTTATATTGTGCACTCTCTCCCATAGGGCATTTACATGATACCAGATAGAGATATTTCCCCTTTTCTGATTTGTAATGCACATTGGTATGAGGATTACACATACGTTCACATGTATACATGATGTAACATGGGAGGATATCTGTACGTAAACCCCTCAAAGATGCTAAAACCTGACAAACTGGCCCCTAAAAGGTATTATTGGAAAGTCCCCACTGGAAAACGTTGTCTTTCTGGCTTAGGAGTCAGGTTTAGGGAAAAGCATACAATTTAAATGTATTCTTTAAGGTTAACGTTAGGCATTAGGGCTATGTTAAGTTTTGGCACGGTTAATGGTAATTACAGTTAAGATTGAGTTATCTCAGTTTGGTTTAAATGTTAGGACAGGGATTCATGGATTTCTGGGTTCCTGTCTCCTCAAGCGTGTGTTTATACAAGTATTTGTACAGGAACACATGAAGAGAAAAATCATTGAGGCAAACATAAAACCCCAATGATTATGCCTTGGATTGTTGATGAGCTATCCCCTTTCCTTGAAGTTAAGACAGCTATATTTTTTATTCGTTATTTTGTGGTGAAGAAACTAAATATCTCTAGATTGAACTCACTGAGTCCATTTGATTTACTGCCGACTCTCTCATCTCATGTATCAGTCTCACTGATATTGACACTCATTGAAGTGTGTGTGTGTGTGTGTGTGTGTTATCAGTAATAAGTACACAGCTATGCAAGGTCTCTCATTCTCATATCAGTATTCAGTGTTTGACCAGGTGGATATCACCGTCTATGGGTGAAGTGAAAGCAAAAAGGAAATCTCATAGTTAGGGTTATGCATTAAGATTAAACTATAAGGTTAGAGTTAAGTGTAAATATTACTTGGAGGGTTAAGTATTAATTTATAAAAGTTAACGTTTAAGGTTTGGGTAAGATCTAAAAAAAAACAAAAGTGAAGTGGAATTACATTTAGGGAACACATGTTCTAACATAGGGCTTATAATACCTTTCATCTCTAAACAGATTGAAATACACAAGCTTTGGCGTTTAACTGCTCATCTACCATCCACCACTAGTGAAATGGAAATCAATTTAACGTTCACATCGCACAGATATTTTGCCCACCTGCACAAACATCTGGGATTTAGTTTCCTAGTCTCTCATTTCAAATAACATAGAACACCAAACACTAACAACTCTCATTCAAAGTAGAAAAGCCACAACAACCAAAACGGTTTCCAGTGTACAAAAACACTGGACAGAAACCCAGTTCAGAAATAATCACAATGCAGTGGAATTCTGAAAACAATTTGAAGTATTAAGAAACTGGTGATGGAAATTCGGATTCAGAATGATAGTGGGCTGGGAGTTTGCAGAAAATCCTCAGGAAACCCTTTCACTTTTCTGTTGGGCATTTGCCTGTGTGTGTGGGTCTGAGTTTGCGTGGGTCTGTGTGTGTGGGTCTGTGTTTGTGTGGGTTTGTGTTTGTGTGTGTTTGTGTGGATCTGTGTGTGTGGCTCCTTGTTTGTGTGCTTGTTTTTGCATGCATTGATTTGCTTTTTCGAAAGCCAAGTTACCCTCTAGTTTTACAAGGTCTTTTTATTTATTCTTGAAGGCTTGGAGATGTGTAAAGCTGTTATTAATTATGTAAATTAAATGGATACTTTTCTAAAAACACATTTGATTCCTATCCTTGTAAACAGTCTATTAAATAGACAGCAAATAATGCTTCGGCTTAGTCTCCACAGCACGTTCTCCAAACTATAAAACATTTTAATTCTATACATTATATGTTTTTATTATCCAATGCTAACCCATTATCACACAATTTTGCGGTAACAGTTTTTTTGTTTCGACCTCAACCTGTCGCAGCACTTCCAAAAGAGTTTAGAAAAGTCACATTTGGGGAAATGCATCACCCAAAACTTGTGATCCAGATTTGCTGCTTAACCAAAAAGTCAGCCTTGACAACGATTCAGAAATATTACCAAGCGTTACCTTGTAGGTACCAGACAAGCCACAAGAGGCTCAAAGAGACAAGGTGCATTGTAAAGGGTGACAGGTTCACAGATATAATGAATTTCATAAAGAAAATATAGTTGTGCTCATAAGTTTGCATACCCTAGCAGAAATTGTGGAATTTTGGCATTGATTTTGAAAATATGACTGATCATGCAACAAAACTGTTTTTTTTTTTTAAGGATGGTGATCATATCAACCATATTTATTATCACATAGTTGTTTTGCTCCTTTTTAAATCATTATTATAACAGAAATCACCCAAATTACCCTGATCAAAGGTTTATGTACCCTTGAATGTTTGGCGTTGTTACAGACACATAAGGTGACACACACAGGTTAAAATGTCAAAGGTTAAAGGTGAATTTCCCACACTTGTGGCTTTTTAAATTCAAATTAGTGTCTGTGAATAAATAGTCAATGAGTTTGTTAGCTCTCATGTGGATGCACTGAGCAGGCTAGATACTGAGCCATGGGGAGCAGAAAATAACTGTCAAAAGACCTGCTTAACAAGGAAATAAAACTTTATAAAGATAGCAAAGGATATAAAAAGATATCCAAAGCCTTGCAAATGCCAGTCCGTACTGTTCAATCACGTATTAAGATGTGTAATATTCTGGGGTTGTCTTGCGGTGTGGGAGTAAGGAACCAGGCGCAGGCAGAAGATAGTCGGTGTTGGCCATTTTTAATTAAACAAACACCGAGCACAAAAAACAACGAAAGAAAAGGGCTGACTTTAGCAGCAAAACGAATGTAGGCAACGGGTATAAAGACACTTACATTCAACAGCAACACATGCGACGACATCCAACAATAACAATGATCCACAAATGCAGGGAGCAGAGGGGAAACATTTAAACACTTACAAATGATGTGATAGGGACCTGGTGTGCGTAATTAAAGACATGTGACACAAAACAAGTCCGGGATGTGTTCATGAGTGACGGGAACTGAGGGTGCACGGAACGGTGGCGCTGCTACTCACCGTACTGTGACAGGGATCTCTTGATACCAAGCAAAGGTCAGGTAGACCAAGGAGGATTTCAGCGAAAACTGCCAGAAGAAATGTTTGGGATACAAAGACAAACCCACAGGTAACCTCGGGAGAAATACAGGCTGCTCTGGGAAAAGATGGTGTGGTTGTTTCAAGGAGCCCAACACAACGATACTTGAACAAAATAAGCTGCATGGTCGAGTTGCCAGAAAGAAGCCTTTACTGCACCATTGCAACAAAAAAGCCTGGTTACAATATACCTGACCACACTTTGACGCGCCTCACACCTTCTGGCACACTGTAATTTTGAGTGAGGAGACCAAAATAGAGCTTTATGGTCACAACCATAAGCGTTATGTTTGGATAGGGGTCAACAAGGCCTATAGAGAACAGAGTACCATCCCCACTGTGAAGCATGGTGGTGGCTCACTCATGTTTTGGGGGTGTGTGAGCTCTAAAGGAATGGGGAATCTTGTGAAAATTGATAGCAAGATGAATGCAGCATGTTATCAGAAAATACTGGCAGACAATTTGCATTCTTCTGCACGAAAGCTGCGCATGGGACCCTCTTGGACTTTCCAACATGACAGTGACCCTAAGCACAAGGCCAAGTTGGTTACAGTGGTTACAGCAGAAAAAGGTGAAGGTTCTGGAGTGGCCATCACCGTCTCCTGACCTTAATATCATCAAGCCACTCTGGGGAGATCTCAAACGTACAGTTCATGCAAGACAACCAAAGACTTTGCATGACCTGGAGGCATTTTGCCAAGATGAATGGGCCTTATAGACAACTATTACAAAAGACTGCACACTGTTATTGATGGTAATGGGGGCAATATACAGTATTAAGAACTCATGGTATGCAGACTGTAGAACAGGGGTTAGTTCATTTTTTCTTTGTTGACCTGTTTTGTTTTATGATTGTGCCATTATGTTATACCCTACAGTTGAATATGAATCCCATAAGAAATAAAAGAAATGTGTCTTGCCTGCTCACTGATGTTTTCTATAAAGTATGTACATATATTACCAATTCTCCAAGGGTATGCAAACTTTTGAGCACAACTCTAGATCCTTTTCAGAGTATTGCCTGTCACTTCTTTTGTCAAATGTCAGATGAAGCCACAGTATATTCTATGTCCCAAGGTCATTCAACCTCCCCCTCAATGCAGAGTTAAATAAAACATTGTGGAATACAACAAATATATATGAATGAATATACACTCTGTCACGACAGACACACTTTCATTTGGAAGCATGAATGATATATGTTATATATGTTAACTTGATGTGATGCATTTTGTTCAGTTTGGACCTTTTCTGAGAAAACCCTAACCTTTTCTGAGAACAGTGCAAGGCAAACAAAGGCCACACATTTAGAAGACTAAAATCCCACTTCATGCCACCCAAGATTAATGGAACTGCTTACATGAACACAGTAGCTGTTTTCCAAATACATATGAAGATACCCACAACTTCAGCACCATGTAAATATACACCGAAGCACACAGCATTCGTCATCCATTATTGCTGCACACCTGTCTATCATGTCAACTATCTTTCCAAATCAAATAATTCCATGTTTTGTCTTCATAATAATTAATATAATATAAATACTGAATAACAATATTTGTCCTTCATCAAGGTAATCGCCTCAACCTGTTCTGGTGTTTATATTACGTATTATGTGATCATTATGGGTAAAATGGAGTTGGAAATGTACTGAAAAAAAGGAATGTGTTTATCTGCGATAATTGATTCTTGGTGTTCCTCCGGGTGCTTATACCGCTCTCAGGTGTTTTCCTTATCATCTTCGTTTGCATTGGTTCACCTTGGCTATCAATGACTTTGAATCGTCTGATGACGAAGCTTAGCCAATTCAATTGTAATGTCCATAGATCCTGAATGTGAATCCTCACTTCTTTTGATTTTAATTGGCTCCTCAGCTCAAGTCGGGTGTGCAATAGATCCTGATTGTCTTCATCAAAGTCGAGGAATTGATGTTTAGCACTGTTGTTCCCTCAAAATGTAAAGTTTATAATGACAAATAAGTAATTCCTTTGCAATTAATGAATAAAACTGCAACCCAATGAAAATTCGAAACTCCAGTGTATAAATGTATGTATAAATATGTATGCAAAATATTTATTCATTAAAAGCAAATAATGTCTAGGGAAACCAATGGCAATTTTCCAAAACATTTTGCAATGAAAACAACAGTTTATATTGGACAAATATCTCTCTACTTTCCGTTCTATTTGTTCTGTGTGGTTCTTAGTGAATACACCCTTGACAACAAATAAAACAATCCCATTTTAAATATAAGAAATACCTTTACTTGGGCAGACGTCGGAATGGCCCCTATCAGTTGAACTGACTTGGTTATGAAGACTTATTATGTGCAAAGCTTCTCTCATTAAGTTTGACAGTAAAGATGGCAGCACACACCTTGTGACTGTATTATACAGCATGTGTGTCAGTCATACTGAATCTGTTAGATAGATATGAATGACGGGTACAAAGGAACTGGTTAAATATTTTTTTCAAGATTAGTTGAAGTTGTAGTTCCTCAAAGCCAGACCAAAACAATACTTGTTTTAATGTTACCTTTTAACCACAACCTAAAATAGCCTGAGTATCGCACATCATGACCAACATTAATATTTTTGGTAAACTAAATGTTTCCATTTTAGCCACTACAACTTTTTCCTTCATTCCACAGATGGAGGCAAAGCACTTAATTCCAGTAATAGTTATGTGAAACCACTGCTACCAGGTTGCAGGAGGTGCTCTGTGAAACCATCTGGTTGTACTTCTTTACCAGACTGCACACCTCTCAGAACTACACATTCCTAGTACACCACCAATCCACAGCTTGCACATAGACAGAACAGTAAAAACCACAAACACTTGTCTGTCAGTGTACTTTTTAATTTATGAACTAATTAATTTGTCAGAATCTAATTTCTGAAGTCTTTACTTTTCTAGGTTAAAATATACTCAGAAACAATTCTGAAAAGCGTAATGCTTTTCAAGACTCAACAGCAATCAATAAAATCAGTGTTCTGTTTAATTAAAAAAAAGTGACTATATTATACCCCAGATAAAGAAAATAGCAATAAACCACAACAATATAAATATGCAGGATTTAGAAATGTAACACTTGTGGGTTCAGTTACCGGGCAGGAAGTGCTACCCTTATACAGCAGTAGCACCCATTTTCTCCCTTCTCATTTTAGTAACATCCATATTATGAATTTAACCCAATCTCATTGCAGTCGCCCCACGGCAGGTGCTGGAGAATCAAAAAGGAAAATCTATCTTTCAAAACCACAACCTTGCCAATCCTTCTGATCCACATTACACTGCTTGCTAGGACATATTTTGGAAGCACACGAATGCTAGAGGGGCGCTAATTATCCTGCCAACAACCACAATTGAGCTCAAACATCTCTGACATTCCACAAGGACTTGCCAGTGCAAGACAAGACAAGACCAGCAGCAGTGATTGGCCCACATCCATCCACCCAGGGCAGCACTTAAGCCCATATGACCACAAATCCCCCCGGGGGTTGCTAGTATGTCACGATTCCAACACCTGGCTGAAATGATGGCTCCTGTAAGAATACAAAGTCTTTCTTTTTATAAAGCGATGCGGTTTATCACTGCAGATTATCTCCTGATCTGGAAGACAGATTGGTATAACTTTTGGCAGTGTCTTTTGAGTAGAACACATGCAGAAGAAGCGTGGTGGTGTAGATCCAGAGTCTGCCTTTGCAAGGCCTATTCCATTGTCTCAAAGTGAATTGTGTTTTCTAGGTGGCTTTAAACGGAGTGACAGGTTTGGCGGGTGGGCTATACATGGAAAAGATTCCACCCCTCCTGTTTGTGCAGAAATCTTGAAGTTGAGTTCATGTTCAAATATTAAATGAAAAGTAGTCAGTAGTTCAAGAGGGGAAGGAGTTCTTGATACCCATCGTGGCTAACATCCCTTCAGCCTAAACAAAAATAATCAGTTCTCCGTTAATTAAGGAAGAGGGCTTAGTAAAGGAGGTATAAACACCAGGCTCTCCTAGCAACGTTATTGAAGTTCCCCTCCACAAAGCCTTTTCAGTCTGTGTAGACCACAACAACTGTCATGACAACAAATGAATTTGAATAGCATTAACATAATATGTAAATAACATTTTAAATGTACACTAGAAAGGAGAAACGCTTGCTGCGCCGTACGGTTCAACACAGGTGCACGCAACTCTTTGGCCCGACCAAAGACCTGGGAGACGTGTGAACTCACTGACAGTATAATTTACCTGGTAACTTACATGGCACACTACATTGAACAAGTGCTGTTTCAGGTGAGAGAAGAATTGTTAATGTGCCAGAGTGAGATGCTTCCTAAGTTGCTTCCTAACAGCATTTTCTTTTTTTCTGAATCTGTTTATGGAGCTGGAAGGACCATCAGAACTACTTCTTACATCACTGCTTGTTCCACTCCATTACACATTTTTTACTTGTTTACACTTTAAACAGATGTATCCCCATCGCAAATCTGGCAACAAGTCTTTAAATAAACAATGGTGGTGTAAAAATGTAAAGAAATGTCCGACAGGGATCTTCTCCATCTGTCGGAGCGTATATGAGCAATTTTCCCCTTTTGGTGACCACCATGAATATGCCAGCTGAAGCAGACAGTATGGGAATTTGGAAGGATTCCAGATGCTCCTACTTTGCCACCAATTAGATGGCCACGTCATTGGCGTTGACAGGGCACAAACCACTCCCCACCCAACCCCCGGGACAAAACCATGACAATGCAGTCTATACACGTGAAGCCAATCCAGGCACGGAATAACCTCACAGTCGACATCTGATTAAGATAGCCACATAGATAAACACAGCATAAAATAAAAATGCTAAAATATATTTTTCATAGGGGCGAGGCACGGGCCCCCGCCCCATCCACCACAGAAATGATCCGAATTCTCCCAGGTTCTGTGTTGCCCAGGTTTTTTGGGGCGTTTTTATAGAGTATACAAAAAATGTAAACAAGCGAAGGAAAGTAAAGCCAATTGGGTGTTTTTAGTACCAATAAACACAACTGCTCAAGCCAGCACACCAACTGGAAGTGGAAAATCTCCTTGTCACTCAAAGATCCAGCAGACAGTGTTGAAACAGACAGCACCATGTGGCGCCATACCCAACATGCCCTTGAAGGTACGGCGCGAATTGTAGGAATAAAACACCTCACTCTGCAGCAGTAGGCATAATGGTGTCTGGCAGTGAAGATCAGTGCAGTCAATCACGACCTGGGTGTCTGCATAGTCCTTAAACTCTGGTGGCTGGTGGACTTTGATGCATTCTGTGGGGATCCGGATTCGTGCTGATTGAAGCAGAATAGAATGTTGGCCCAGGAGATGATTATCCGGCTCCCTGGATGTTGAAGCAACAGGCCAAATCCTTCCGCTTCAGATGTAACGACGGATAAGTTGAGAATAACTCATTGATCGGAGGCAGTCGCCGTAAATACAAAGAAAAACAAATTTGTACTTTTGTCACGGTACGGTGAGGGTCAGCGCCAGCATGCCGTGCACCCCCAGTTCCCGTCACTCCACGAACACATCCCGGACTTGCGGAAGTCAGCGCTTTACTTTCTGTCAGCTGATTTTGTGTTTGGTGTTTGTTTGAATTAAAAAGTCACCATTCGAATGTGATCCGCTTGCACCTGGTTCCTCTCCACCACCACTGTTACAGAATGATCAACCAGCAGGAACCAGCAGGTTTGAGTAAATAAAAATAATTAAAAAATACAAATAATAAACCACCATGGCCACATGGAAGAGAACCAGTGGCCGTGGGAGAAACCAGAGACGCCGGAGGAGGAATACCGTCGTCTCCACCCCCTGCTGGTCATACAGACCGTATGAGGTCTCTCGCTTGCTGGTTTTCTGCTCCACCTCACTTTTACTTAAATGCACCTGGTGTCCCAGGAATAAATAGGTTGCTGGTTAGAGGGTTGCAATGAAAAAAGGTCGTGAAACTGGCTTTGAGTTGTGTTTGAGGGGTTACATGTAGTCAGATAAGGGTTTCAAACTAAACTTAGCAGTTGGATGGTCTTCCAATGTCCCTCCAGGGCCAACTTTGACATGTTCTACAAATGCAGATGGATGGTGGAAAATGCTATTGAATAGTCTAAAACAATAACTAGATATAATTCTAGTTATTGTTATAACTCCAGTATTTTAGGTTCTTCTAACCAGCAGGTTGGCCTAGGAAAGTAGCCATTTCAGGTCAATAGAGTTAATCCATGATTTAAGTGGAAGTGTATGGCCCTGTCAGCATGTAGGGACAGCTAAAAATCTACTATTACACAAACCCAATGAAATCACTTGAAACTGCCACAGAATACATGTATATTTCAATATCCCAAATACAACAGGAAAAGGCTGTTTCCCAGCAAAACAAACTAGCTTGATGACTCCAGCTGAACTCTTCCACAGCAAAACATGGAGTAACCAGCAGTTACAACATATTTAATGAATCCGTGTAACAGATCCTATGACATTTTAAAAATGTTGATTGATCCATTGGTTTTCTGGATTTGGCCAAAGACATTTAGGTTTCTGGAACCAATTGGAATGGTTCGATCACTTGCAATGTAGAAACCTTGTTGGCGCTCCTCCTTGTTGAGATGAAACTAACATCCAGAAGGTGTGCTGAGCATTTGGCTGGTGGACAGCATTGGAGGGGGACAGGCTAGCTTATCATTCCAAGGAGTTGAGGGGGCCAGGCTAATTTATCGTACCAGACAAAAGGACATGTTTTTCCATTTCATAACAGATCATGTGACCGCTAATAGAATCTTCACCATAGCGAGAGAGAGAGAGTGTGCGCGTCATCTTATCAGTGAAGATTCCTCAAAGATGAATGACCACATCCCAATAAATGGGATTTTTGTGAGTGTCACAAAAGCATGTTTCTGGGGACCTCTCGCTAATGTGGCGTAAAACTGTCTTTTGTGGCTGTCTGCAATCCATTGTACCAGCCTGTCAGAACTGTGTGTGTGTGCATGTGTGTGTGTGTGTGTGTGTGTCTAAAAGTAAGAATGCAGACGGCCTTTCTTCTGAGTGACGGAAAATGAAGAGGAAAGAGGAGAAAAAACGAAAGTGTAATATGAGGTCAAGGCGGAAAGAGTGTCTAAGGGAATGCTCTTTTCTCAGAGAAGACAAAGGCTGACGGAAAAAAAGCTCATTTGATTTTTCTTGAACCCACAGTCTCCAAATATTGCTGCTATTACAGCTTTTCTGAATGCCCTTCAAGTTTTTCTATTTGCAAAGTAATGAACTCTCTGTTGGCATCCTCTGACCTTTAATCCTGTCAGAACACTGATTGTGTGTGTCTGTGTTTACTGTTATGGGTTTCAAGTGGCAGCGCTGTCACTGGCCTGACTCCAGACTCCAGATTGTGGTTTTATCTTACTTCAACAAATATCTCTTCATAAATGTTAAGTGATTAGCAACAGACAAGCAGAAAGGTCCACATCCTAAATCCATTCCCCTTGCATTCTATGGAAAACACACATATCTCCAGAGACGTATTTAATGTTTTATCCTTTACCCAGTAATAACCCTACTTATATCAGGTCTAACGTTATCAATCATTAAGGCCAAGTCAAACATTATGAGTAACAGGAAGGTAGCCACTGACATTTATTTGCTGAAACAAAGTAAGCTGCTGGACACATTAGACATCAGTACTGAAGAATCCAGGGCTTGACATTGGCACAAGCCCACCCGCCAAATGCTGGTAGAATTCGGCTGTGGTGGGTAGAATTCGGCTGTGGCGTGTAACATAGTCACTCTTATACTAGCCACTTTGGCGGGTGGCAATCTATATATTCAAAACTCCAAGGCAACAGCCTTCCAAAAATCTTGCAACGCCTCAGTGTGTTGGCATGGAAAAATATGATTTTGTGCTCATATACAAAACACCAGAGAAACACCAATTTGCAGCTAATTTGACAATAGGAGGAAACTTTCCATATTGACAGTGTTTCCAGGTGGGGATGTTTGCTAATAAATTGGGATTTTTTAATGAGCGATTTGCAAGTCGATTTGCAGGAGTTTCTGAAGAATATCTGTTTACTGTCAATGAAATCTGGCAACCCCACACCGGTCCAGACATCGTGGAGATGAGTAACGTTGGAAATACACGTGGATCCTAGTTTTCCTTTACATCTAAGCATGTCAAAATATTTCAATAAAACGTAATGACCTCAAACTGAATCCAATCCTGACCTTTTCAGGTGACTTCTAGAAGCCTAAAATTACAGATTTACTATTTGGGGAGAGATCGCGAGAAAAACGAAGACTGTCACCAAAATCATTAGGCTATATATGCAATATACAGTGTAAAAAAATAATACAATTATCATATTTAAGTAACTAAGAAAATAAATATAGGAACGTGAATACGCTGGATCAGCCACAGCAGCAGAGCATACAGCTGAAAGAAGTCGAGAGGGAGATTTACGATGTGGCGTCAAGGCAAGGATGGGGAAAGAAATAACCCGATAAGGCCGTAAATACAGCTCTATTTCGTTTTTTTTAATTTAAATCTATATTAACAAGAATATAGAATAACAACGAGAATAGACAACAATAATATTGACTGGGATTAATTATATAGCTGATGATTGATTTCGTATTTCATATTTTTAAATAACATGCTAATAGGTCTATGTTAAGAATAAATGTATTGCTTCTATATTTTGGTTGATTAGGGGAGGATATTGTAGCGTGCATTAGCTGCTCAAGTTGACATGGACAACAGGGCAGATATAACACTATAATAGTTGTCTTTTTCAAATGTGTAGCCACGTATTATATAAAGTATATTACAGAGGGGCATGCAGTAGAGTGCAAGGGTTGAGAGACAGGCAAACCCTTGTGTGTGCGTGTGTATATATATTTTTTTATTTTTTTATTTTAGTCTCATTGCAATGAGTGACACTACGAGCTACGTCCCTACAATTCCCATGAGCACTACCTGCATATAGTGTTTGATTCTGGTCCATTTGTGGTAGGCCTATTGCCTTGCGCGCCAGTGCCGGATAGAGTGAAGACGGACTACGATGTAACACACCATAGTCAACGTTTATCATATAAAACGTTATTTCCCAACAATCAAATGGTGGCTAGTGAAAATGCTGTGTGGCTAGTAACTTTGGAAAACCACTTGCCACAGTGGCTGGTGGGCCAAAAAGTTAATGTCAAGCGCTGCATATAAGTGTAATACGCTTATGAATAGTACATGCAAAGGAATATTCTAATGCCCATTAAAAGGACCTGAAAGGACAGAATGTTTATGTGTGATCAGAATTGTAATACTGTGTAATAATGTAGTAATCTAAACATAATATGAAGGTATGTTTCATTGAGTTAAATGCACCTAGATAATGAGAACAATAGGAACGTCTGTGTTTATATTCTCACTTTCAAAACATTTCAGGAGTGTGAAATGTTTACATTCACCATCTGGCATGGGGGTTCGAGATGCAATCTGTGCTAGGTAGACACGCCCTTCAATGTATATATCAGCTAGTAACCAGCTTTACAGTGAGAAAATGTTGGAACGTTCATTGAAAAGGACAACTCCGCTGCATTATTCCAATAAATACTGAATGCATTTTCTCCCTTGATTTGTGTGGGTTTATGTATAGTGTAATTTAATCACTATACGTAAACGCTAAATTCTAACAGTATGATCATGGATCAGTGTTGCTGCTAAAGGAGCCTTACAGCCTGAGGGGAAAAAACTGTTTTTGAGTCTGGAAGTGCGTGCCCCGATGCTCCGGTAGCGTCAACCAGACAGCAGCAGTGTGAACAGGCCATAGCCTGGGTTGCTGTGATCTTTGGCAATGTTCCGTGCTTTCTTCAGGCACCGTGTATGGTGGATCCTGTTCACGGAGGGGAGATGGCAGCCAATGATGCGCTCCGCAGATTTTACCACCTTCTGGAGGGACTTGCGGTCTGCAGCGGAGCAGCTGCCGTACCAGGCAGTAATGTTGCCTGAGAGGATGCTTTCAATGGTGCACCTGTAGAAGTTGGTGAGTTTTTACAGACATGCCAAATTTCTTGACATCATTGCACATCATTGCATTCTGTTTTCCTTTACATTTTACCCCGCGTTCCAACTTGTTTGAAAACGGGATTGTACATTCACTAGCTAGGTCTTCAGCTGTCTTGTTGAGACAAAAACAATTCAGTTTGAGTTTGTTCTGCTGCCTACATAAGCCATTTAGAATTTTTTGTGATAGCAGAGGGACACATAACAGATCTAAAGTACAAGAATTTGATTTCTTTTCCAAACTCAGCCCCCATATTCAATGACCACTGCATGACAACTATGGAGCTAGATTCATATTCTCTTGACTCTTCGAATATTCCCCAGACTCAAGCGCACATTCAAAAAAAGTATGACTGTAGGCTTTGAACATGTTTACTTATTTATGTGGGCCAGCTCATGTTTTTTTTACAACAACAAAAAAACTGATTAGACTAAGAATAAAATCTAGATGTAATTAATAACATCAATCACAAACCACAGAGCTGCGAGGCGCTTTCTGATAGGACGGCAAAGACCGATCCTGGGGTACTGGCTGAACCCTGCTTAAGACACACTTTCTATTTTCATTGCAGTCTTTATATGACTGACTCTTCTTGGTAATAATAGTAGGTATGTATTTCACCACCCACAGTCTGAACTGATCTTAACCTATTGACTGAATAGACTGTGCTCATATTTGTTTGTGCATTTGTTAGCATTTGTGTCTCATTGTGTGTGTGTGTGTCTGAAATGATGCTTAACTATTGACTGGAAAGACATACAGTCTGTAAACAAACAAAATATTTGTAGACTCCTAAGGGCCAGATTTTTTGTGTGTACACCATCTGAGGACAAGTCCACATATCTGCATTTTGCAATAAAACTATATAATCTATTTAGGGAAATGTTTCTAATCCCATCCCGACTCCAGGGAGTGCCAAGAACAAACAACATCCTAACGTTCTCACTCTAGAACAGTGGAACCATAGACAGGCAAGTAAATGAAAGTAAAAATGAATTAGTGTGGAAAATACTCTGCTCCGTACATTATTCGGACTCAACAAGCCGTCCTTTTTACACTGCACGCATGCAGAAACATTCTCTTTGTTATAGATATAGCTCAGTGTTTTTTGCCCTCAACACTCCCCCATCTATGTTCCACATATAATACTATACTGGCTTTGTCTACACTGGTGGGCCCTATGGGGGGCAGACTCCTATGGGTGCATCCTCTGTCAGCTGTGGCAGTACAGTCATTATCACCATCAGGCACATTTTGGTTTGAGTATCTCTGGTTTGGTTGTAGCAATGACTATTACAGGGGGACACGCGCACAGACAGGCGCACAGACAGGCGCACAGACAGGCGCACAGACAGACAGACGGACGGACAGACGAACGCATAGACAGACAGACAGACAGGCGCACAGACAGACGCACAGACGAACACATGGACAGACAGACGCACAGACAGACAGACAGACAGACGTACACATGGACAGACGGACAGACAGACAGACGCACAGACGAACGCATAGACAGACAGACAGACAGACAGACGACCGCATAGACAGACGGACAGACAGACACACAGACAGAAGCACAGACGAACACATAGACAGACAGACGGACAGACAGATGCACAGACAGACAGACAGACATAAGCACAGACGAACACATAGACAGACAGACATACAGACAGGAACACAGACAGACGCAGGCATGAGCCCATGTGAAAACAATGATCCTTTAGAGTGTATCACTAACAAGTCCTTTGCATTTCCAATGTGGTGTCTAACTTTGATGTGGAAGTGAAAATCTGTACAAATTGTGTTTTAGGAAACAAAGCATAGGGCAAAATGTAATGACCAGGAAAGACATGCTCATTCAAATTATTTTTGTTGCTTCTTTGAAAATATAAAACTTTGATGTCCCTTAAATTTGTTTGTAATATTCAGGGGTTCAAATGTGCAAGTCTGTAAGAATTTTCTATTTGCACAGTAAGTAGAGAGCCGACTACTGCAGATATTTTGTAGGGCTACAGCTGTGGAAACTGCAACATTTCGCACTTTGACTATACTTTGACTATTCTTAGGTACACTAAGAATAAAGCGATAATAAATGTTTTTTCCATTGTTTAAAAGTCCCTCAGTCTGATCTCATTACATTTACATTATTTAGCAGATGCTCTTATCCGGAGCGCCTTCCAGTAGTGAGTGCATACATTTTTATACTATTTCAAATTGGCCCCTTGTGGAAAACAAACCCACAATCCTTTGCACCATGCTTTTACAAAGTAAGCTACAATCCTCTGTCATTCTCTGCCTATTCATCTCTGGCCTGTCTCTCTCTTCATTTCTGGACTCTCTCTCTCTTTGCCTCTAGTCTCTTTCTCTCTCTCTCTCTTAATCTCTGGCCTGTCTCTCTCCTTATCTGTGGCCTGTCTCTTTCTCTCTTTTAACAGTGTGATCCTCTCGGTCTCTCTCCTCCAGGATAGTATATTTTCTCACTCCCTGTGCCCCTGCACAGTTCCAGGAAACACCACTACCTCCTGGCTGATTGAAACAATGACAACAGGCACCTATCCTCTGCACTCTAGCCCTCCCAGGCAGCAGTGGTCCTGTTCATTCCCTCCATACTCAGTGCAGTTTGTGGAGACTTCAAATCCTTTACAATTGAGTTATTTAGCTGATGCTCTTATGTAGAGTGACATAGTACTTACATTGCTTAAATGTTATACCTATAGTAATTTACAATTGCTATGCTTTTTGTTACAGGGGGAGGAGAGTGTACATTCATACATACTGTACCAGGTGTTCCATTAGCCAGCTACTGCCAGCTTTTGGATGATTTAAACATGAAAAGCAGGTAAAAGTATTGGATGCAGACCAAATTGTCCGGATGAAAAACGATCTTATTGTGAGCTAAGTTTAGAAAACTTTCCAACAGCTCATAAAGTAATCATAAGGGACTTCAATGAAGTGTACCCTAACCGGGAAAAACGGGCAATGGCCATTATCCTGATTTACAGTGTCCCTGTGGAGAGGGGATTCTCCAAAACCAGATAAACACAGACTTAAAAGACATAATGATGATCTTCTGTATACCAACCCTACCTTGTCACAACACCACTGATTAAGGTTAATGTTCAACAAGGCACACCTGTTTATTTAAATGCATTCCAGGTGACTACCTCATGAAGCTGGTTGAGAGAACACAAAGAGTGTGCAAAGGGCAGTTTAGTGTTTGACACTTTTTTGGTTGCTACCTGATTCCATATATGTTATTTCATAGTATTGATGTATTCACTATTATTCTATGATGAAAATAGTAAAACTAAAGAAATACCTTTGAATAAGTGTGTTTGTCCAAACTGGACACTTTGACATTCTGTATGTGTATATCCACTGCAAATCCAATTCATACCGTCTTAAATGCTCACTTCAAATTGTATTTGATTGTTTGTTGGACAAAGAATGGTCTTTTAAATGTGGGCAAATAATGAGATAATCAATTTATCATGGAGGTAATCATGATTGTTGTAGTCATGTATTATAACAACTATGGTTAGGGATGTACAGTAAAAACTATGCCAGTCATGTAAAAAAAATCACAAAACATGTATTGTCACAGAGGAAGGGAAGGTTCCATGGCTGTCATAAGATTACATGGCAAGATGCACCGAACAGCCAGACACAGCACACGTCCTGTGGGCCATCTTGTGATTGAGAGTATATAGTACTGTATTGGCGCATGTGTAATGTAAATTCTGATATAAACACTGTGGACTTGGTCGGTGTGCTATCATGATGGCAGCTGTTGGAATAATTCTTAGAATAAATTATACCTCAACTTGAATCGAACATAGACACAGAGTGTGCATTTTAGACTCAAAATCGTTTTTTGCCAACACTCTGTAGAGTTTGTGTGTTCCGTCTCCAAAGGTAAACCACTAGTAGCACCATTCCAAGTTAATGTGAATGTACTCAAGGCGATTCTGATGTACAGGTACAGCATCTACACCCGTTTTTATCCAAGCACCATTCTCATCCATAATCCTCATCCCTCGCTACTTAAACACATTCATTTTCGAATCCCGACTCATTACACACCACAGCCACCGTTCCTCACTGCGCGTCGTTCTCTCTCTCTTCGCCCTTCACAATCCATTTGTCCTGTTGCCTGTCCCTGTTAACACACTAAGCCCATCGGTTGGTGTCAGATGTGAGACGATTATTGCTCAGGGAAATCAAGGCATCAGGCGGCCAGATCAATGGACACTGTGATGGATAGATCTTCAGTACAGATGAAGGAGACCCTGGAGGAGGCGCCGGTGGCTTTGGCCTCACCCTCCTCACCCCATCAGCCTCCCCCTCATTGCGAGGGCTCATCTTAGTCACACTGAGACGGATGAGGCTGATCACCAAGGTGGCCTACTCCTCAGCACTGACGTGGAACAGGGAACCATATGTTCTAGTCTTGTACATTCACACGTGAGTCATCTAGCACGTGTTCCAGATCAATTTACTGTAAGCAAAGCGTTACCGCACTTCCACCGTTCATTAACTGCTGATACCTTTTGTTTATTAAGGCTAGAACTGTCTGACTGCCTGGGTGAGTGGAGACCCTGTTAGCCCACTGAGCTGTATCCTACATTTATAGTATCAGACAAGATTACATATTCCACAATGTCCTCAGTCTAACAACCACATCTGTGGAATTTCTTGATTCGTACCTCATTCTAACCCTGGTGAAGTTTCTATGTCAGTGGCTTATTGGACGTTTATTTAACCAGAAGGTCTCCTGACACGTGGAATGTCATTTTAGACAGTGATTCCGTTATATACATATTTCTGCATTGATGTTATCTCCCCACTGGGTATACAGATCATAGTGGTGCCACTCATCTACTGCTCCTAATCAATCCGCTTTATTAAAAACTCAGGGAGCTGATTCCTACTCTCTGGGAATGACTCTCAGGGAATGTGGGGAGTCATGCATTAAAAAACAGGTGCCATTGCCAATGACAACTGTTCACATGTATGAACACATTGGTATGGCAAATTGATTGCATTGCAGTGCATTGTGGGATTGTTGACGTGCTGTACGCTGCTTGCTGTTACCTACCTGGCTGCCTGCCAAACATTTTCAAATTTACTCTATATAAACCAAGCGTGCCGCACAAGCCCTGAAAAGTGAAGCCAAAACGTCTCGATCGCCCCCTGGTGAGTGGTCCCAGTATAGGTCATAAACCCCGCCCTCCCCATGTTATTCAATGGGACGCGAGACCAACTAAACAATTAAATTACCCTTCAAATATATTTTTTCCGAAGCTGGTTTCTGTCATTTACTGTAGTTTGTATCATGCTAATGTAAATTCAAGAGTTTGTTTTTAAAATAAGTTTGTTTTTAGTTAGTTATTTAATGCTCTAAAAACGGTGGTGTGACGTCGTGATTCACAGCTGTGATTGACAGCTATCTGAGCCGAGGAGCCACTGAATCTTCGGAGGACTGAGGAGATTGGAACTTTACATTTAATCTCTAAATTTCTATAATTGATATAATTTCACACGGACATAATGGGTTGTTCTGCAGTACATTGTGCTAACCGATCTGGCATTTCCAATCGATCTTTGAATTTTTTTCGGTAAGTTAAATTTATAAGCTATTTAATTAGTAAATAAATGTAATGGGCTAGCTAACGTTAGCTAAAAGACAACAAGCCTCGTTAATAGCCATGTTAATAGCTAGCAGGTGATCGTTAGCTAGAAGTTACCAATTATTTTTGTATTAGGCCTATTCTAAATTAAGGTTAAACATGATGTAAGTTAGGCTATAACATATCGTCTAGGTTTAACAAGCAAAGGTTGTACTGTACTTGGACTTGCGATTGATTACGGTATGCACATTCTGCGAGGGAGAGTGAGGGCGGGGCACAGGGGTGGGGCCGTTGATTTCGCGGCTTTACGGCTTTACTTCCTTCTCGCTACTGGGCATAACTACTGCGCAGAACTGGTCCCAAGATCGCTATCTGCGCAGACGCAAGTCCAAGATGTCAGCGCCGTATCAGGACACTGGTGGCTTCATTTTTCACCAATGGAAAAGAGCGAAAGGGCGTCGTCCATTATTTTTACAGTCTATGATATAAACTAATTGGTTAAATTCTACTTTAAGAGTTTACCAATGCAATATTTTTATCTGTCGACTTTTTACCTAACCTTTCTACACCGGGACTCTATTTGGACAAAATTAACGGAACTACTTGCCCCTCCCTGAACACCTGAAGCAAAGTACCATTATTATGCCTTATCACTGTAATTGTTGTAGCTGCAACACGGAGGAGAACTATCGTTTTCAGGTGAAGATAGCAGAGTTAGAGGCTCGGCTTCAGACGCAAATGTCAGGCAAGGATTACGTTAGTGTAGACATGGAAAAAACTGCCACCAGGAAGAAACGACAGTGTTGTTAGCCCCCCGGCACAGCTCCTGCTGCCGGGCAAGAACTTTCTCTTGGTCACTGGGAAGAAATGCCGTTGACCAGTTAAACCTGAGTCGCTGCTATAGCTGACTGAGATTTTCAAGAGGTTTTCTCACTGGAGTCGGAGTCAAGGCCCAAGCCGTCTTCGGAGGGGAATGATTGGCAGGCATTTTCTATCGGTGGCCCGGAAAAACTGAAAAAGTCATTGGTGATTCCATTACCCGCAGTATTAGACTAAAGAATCAGCCGGTGATCGTACACAGTTTACAGGGTGGCAGAGCCACCAACGTAGCCACAAATCTGGGGTTGGTGCTAGCGAAGTCTAAAACTGGCAAGTATAGAGAGTACAGAGATATATTTATTCACGTTGGCACCAACGACGTTAGGATGAAACAGTCAGAGGTTACGAAGCAGAACACAGCATCAGCGTGTAAACTAGCTAGAAAGATGTGTCGGCATCAAGTAATTGTCTCTGGCCCCCTAGGGGTAGTGACAAGCTCTACAGTAGAGTTTAACGCAACTCAATCGCTGGCTGAAAACGTTTCTGAGTTTGTAGATAACTGGCTCTCTTTTTGGGACTCTCACAGAAATAGGGCCAGGCCTGAGCTACTGAAGAGCGACGGACTCCATCCTAGCTGGAGTGGTGCTCTTCTTTTATCTAGGAACATTGACAGGAGTCTCACTCCTATAGCCTCACCATGAGATAGGGGGCAGGCCAGCCTGCTAGTATTGTAGAGACTGTTGATAGCATAGCCAGAGTAATTAGTACAGTTTTACCTATTGTCACTGTGATTCGTTCCAGGCTGAGAAAAGTTAAACAAAGTAGTGCTAACAATAGCAACCTTATTAAGATAAAGCCTTCCTCCACCTCTGTCACAAATAAAAATGACTGTATCACCTCACATCTCAAAATGGGAGTCCAAAATATTAGATCCCTTGCTCCAAAGGCAGTTGAAGTAAATTAATTAATCTTTGATCATAAACTAGATGTTATTGGCTTGTGTGAAACATGGCTAAAGCCTGATGAATTCACTGCCCTAAATGAGGCCTCTTCTGTTGGCTATACTAGTGATCATATCCCTCGTGCATCCCGAAAAGGAGGGGGTGTTGCTAATATTTATGACAGTAAATATAAATGTACTATTAAACACATCACTGGTTTTCATTCTTTTGAAGTTTTACTCATGAAAGATAACCAGGCTGATAAATAGTTATACACAGCTACTATTTACAGGCCCCCCCAGGCCATACACAATGTCCCTCAATGAGTTTCCCGAATTCTTGTCTAACATTGTAGTCATGGCAGATAGTATTCAAATTTTTGGCGATTTCAATATTTATATGGAAAAGTCCAATGACCCTGTTCAAAAAGTGTTTGAAGCCTTAATTGACTCAATGGGTTTTATCCAACATGTCTCAGGTCCAACGCACTGCCACAATCATACCTTAGATTTAGTCATATCATGAGAAATAGATATTGTAGATCTAATAATTTCCCCCCAAATTCCTGGAATAACGGATCACTGTCTTATTACATTTACCGTTAAAACAAGAAATCCACTTACTCCGCAAACAATGAGTTTCAAAAGCCGTGCTATAAATTATCGGACTACAAATAGATTTCATAAACGACAGAGTAAATAAATCTTATCAAGGATCTAAATTCAACACTGCAAAATTCTTTAGATACGGTTGCACCACTAAAAACAAAAGAAATACGCAACAAGAAACTTGCTCCCTGGTACACAAACAATACTAGTTCACTCAAGCAAGCCTCCAGAAAACGAGAGCGAAGGTGACGCTACACAAAGTTGGAAGTATTTTGACTAGCCTGGATAGACAGTACACTACAATACAGAAAAGCACTCACATTTATCTTCGATACAGTTGCAAAGTTAACAAAAAAGCAACGCTCAACAAGTGACGTGGGTCTTCACTTTAGCTGTAATGAATACATGAACTACTTTGATGAAAAGATCCTCACCATTAGAAAACAAATCACTGACTCCTCCTTAAATAGTTATGG
The DNA here is from genome assembly GCF_011004845.1 of Esox lucius. Taxonomy (NCBI): domain Eukaryota; kingdom Metazoa; phylum Chordata; class Actinopteri; order Esociformes; family Esocidae; genus Esox; species Esox lucius. The sequence continues at coordinate 24,262,114 of NC_047571.1, read as the reverse complement.
TCCCCAAAATCTCAGTTGTCCTGAGAATGTCCTGAACCTCCCTGACCAGGTGTCAATGGGGACACTTGAATTTTTTGATCCTGTATCGCTCGACACATTCACAAAATTTGAAATGAGTTCTAAACCCACAAATTATCAGCTAGACCCGATTCCAACAAAATTACTTAAGGAGCTATTTCCTGTGCTGGGTCAACCAATGTTGAACATAATAAATTGCTGCCTTTCCTTCGGATGTGTACCAAACTCACAAAAAATAGCAGAAATTAAGCCTCTTCTAAAAATATCTAATATGGATCCTGACATATTAAACAATTATAGGCCAAAATAACTGTTAGAAGTTATTGACCCTGACCTCTCCTTTGATGAACATATAAAACGTCTCAAGAGTTGCTTATTTTCATCTTGAAAACATTGCAAAAATCAGATGCTTTCTAACAAAAACTGATGCAGAAAAACTAATCCATGCTTTTGTTACTTTTAGATTAGATTACTGAAATGCTCTTCTTTCTAGTTACCCTGATAAATCAATAAATAAACTTCAATTAGTGCTGCACGCGGCTGCTAGAATCCTAACTAGAACAAAAAATGTGAACACATTATTCCAGTACTAGCCTCTTTACACTGGCTGCCTGTTAGGATTAGGGCTTATTTTAAGGTTTTATTGTTAACCTGTAAATCAATACATGATCTTGCTCCTACTTAACTCGCTGAATGATCCAGCCATACCTACCTACACGTAACTTTAGATCGCAAGATACAGGCTTTTTAATTGTACCTAGAATTTCTAAACAAACAGCCGGAGGCAGGGCCTTCTCTCATAGAGCTCCTCTACTGTGGAATGATTTGCCAATTAAGTTTAGAAATGCAAACTCAGTGCAAACTTTCGAGTGTCTACTAAAGACTCATCTCTACAGGATGGTCTATGATTTAGTGTAGTCTGGCCCAGGGGTGGGAAGGTGACCAGAAAGGCTTGATACTGTCCACCCTTGCTGTCTTGTCAGGTGGGCTCTCATTGCCACTGGAATACACTCCCTTTAATGCCATTCGGGGGCGGAGTCACTGGCTTGTTGTTGTCTCTCTGTTCCGCACTTGTGCAATTGGGCTGTACTCTGCGGGCAATACTCAGCCCTCATTCAGGGTGGTTGTGGTTGGTGGGGGTCCCTTTGGTTGATGCCACAGTGTCACTGGACGCCCCTGTCTCAGCCCCAAGGTCTTACGCTGCTATATTATTGTGCTGGGGGAGTAGGGTCCGTTCTCCTTCTCCACTATAAATCCCTGTAGATCTACATTTTCCCTGTCTCCTGGCGTTTTAAACTTAGGAGGACCTGAGGTCTTGGCCCACACCTGAGGAGTACCAGGCTTGAAAGACTCGTTGCTGTCCCTGTCCAAAGTCCTCCTGCTTATGTTGCAGATCAAGATGATACCGGACGATTTCAGCTGCCACTGTGCTAACACCTCCCCCTCCCCCGTGTTGTTCCTGTCCTTGTCCATCTGGTCATGCTTCTGACCTGGACTCAGTTTAATAGACTCTGGACTCAGCCCACATGCATTTATTAATGATTACAATTTGTACTCTTAATATGTTCACCCGGCACAGCCAGAAGAGGACTGGTCACCCCTCCGAGCCTGGGTCCTCTCTAGGTTTCTTCCTAAATTTCAGCCTTCTTAGGGAGTTTTTCCTAGCCATTGAAATTCAACACTACTGTTGTTTGCTCCTTGGGGTTTAAGGCCGGGTGTTTTGTAAAAGCACTTTGTGACAACTGCTGATGTAAAAAGGGCATTATAATTACATTTGATTGATTGATTGATAGGCAGCACTGGGCTAAAGAAGAACAAAGATGTTGTAGATTTTTGTAGCTTTTTTTTGTTGGTAGTAAGGTAGTGAAGACAGTTTAGAAACCATATATTAATCATCATCAAATGACAAAGCTGGCATACAGGGCCTGTCCCCAGTGCTCTGATCTCCAGGGGCTCCCATTGATTCTCTAACTCATTCTCACTTAGATGTAATTGAACATGATACATGTCATGCGAAATGCGTAGAATTGACGGATATCTGATACTGCAACATGTTTTGCCTGAGGGGTGATGTGGCAGAAACATTCTCAGTTTAAATTAGACGTTTGGCTAGCACCTACACTGTAAACACCAACAGTGTTTCCTTCTTATTGTAATAAGAGCATCGGCTCGCTGCTTCTAAATTGTGATGCGCCGCCATAGAAAAACAGAAATACTGAGCACAGTTTACCATTACGCAGCAGTTTACTATCGCACCAGCTTCAGAGCAGAGTAACAAAGTACTGCAACCAACATATCAAGGCTTTGAGTGAGGTCTAGAAACGTAACTGGCTGTATCTGTGTATGCGCAGGTTTGTGTTGAACAGTAAGTGGCTGTGACACTGATATATAGAAGGTAGCCATCATCTGAGCGACAACGGGAGGTAAGAAGCTAGCTAGCTAACGAAATGTCACAACTCGATAGCTACAATTCGCAACAATAGACTAGTGTCATGATGGAAACATTAGACATTCTGTAACAACAATAAGCTTTTTGTATTTTTTTTCCTCAAAATAAAAGTCTGCGTTGTGTCTATTATGTGTGTATTGTAAACTTTCAAAGGGAAAACAATGTGGGAATAATAAAAATTATAACAAAATTACTATTTAAATAATACTTTATATAGGTAAAAAAATATTAAAAGATGGAGCACACTGAGAAATATTTTTTAAATATTAGATATGTTTCTATTTTTATGTTATTATTTTTGTTAATTTGCTTGTGCTCATTAGTTTAGGAGAGGGATTGTGTTTTAATTCCAACCACACTATATTTTCTATCCCCCCACTGTAATGAACAAATGATACTTTTTCCGAAAAAACTATTCAGTGCCACAGTGAATGTATTGTAGAAAATACTAAGGAGTTTAAAGTTACAAACTTTATGTGAAATCATGGGGCATCATGGGGCTAAATTTTCCAGCAAAACTATAACCCTAATGCAACACAATATACTGTATGTGGAAATCATACTGCCTCATTAGTTAGTAGCTAGTGTATTAGGAGTCTGGGAAGCAATCCTTCAAAAGTTCTAGAGAATGGTTAATTTAGGGGGAGTACATAGGTTATTATTAGGGAATGATGTAAAGACAGCATTGTCAAATAATGTTAAGGAAATAAAGTTGACAAGCAACAGAGAGACTGGTGTACAGCAAGGACGTCGTAGCGTTTCTTGCATCGAACATTTTGTGTCGTTGATGCCGGCGTGTCGGCCTGCAACCGCCCTCTGTGTGGAAAAAAGCAGGGAAAACACTGACCAATGTTGTCTCCTTATTCAAAACGTTTGAGGAAACGGGCCATGCTGAAAATATCTAAGCACAGGTGGTTCCTTAAAACATTTTGGCAGTCATTTCTAGTACCCCGTTGTGACTAACGGGGTCTAGATTTGAGTAATAACTCGACGGACGACGTGTGTCCATCGCCCTCAGTCATGTTCGCACAACCTCCATTGGCTGCGGCGAAGCGGGTTATGGTCATCCATTCCGGTGGAGGGAGCAGCTGAGTCTGCCACGGAGAGGGCCGCACCACGGCTAAACGTCACTCTTACCATCTGGACAGGTTTGCTGAGAGCCGGCTGAGCACTCTTTCCGTGTAGGGGTACCGTCGGCAAACAGCCTGGCAGTGTGTCGAGGGTGGTTTATTGTTTAGTAAAAGATGCACGCTCTTTTTTTGTTCAAACCTTACAGCTTTACTTAACCATTCCAAATTAAATTTGAACTCCTGCACAGTACTCATAGACACAACGATTCCACACACACACTTTCGACTCATAATACACGCTGCTTTTGCTGCTGCTGTGGCTGGGCTTCACTTGAGCTGGATCCTACGAGAAGAGGATCTGTCACCTCTCAGTTTTGGACTGTTTTGTTTCGGAAACTTAGTTGCATAAAAAAAAGAATGTTTACTGACGATATTTTTTTTATCCACGTCTGAGTTATTCAGGTAGGACTGGCCGGAGTTGCAGAAAACTTTAACCCTGAGAGTGACTGGTGGCTGTTGCCGTGGTGAAAGAAAAAAGTACTTGGTTGTGAGCCTGAAGCTCTGTTCTTTCCAGCCCTTCATTTCCATATAGAATCAGACACATCCCCAAACGCAAAGGGCGCAGGAGGAGCTCCTGATTAATGGTTAGCCATTTGCCAAAGTTTAGAATTAGGCCTGTCACTGCTGAGCAGACATTTTTCAGAATTGGCGACCACACCACAAGTGTGCCGATCATTTCGCCAGAGAATATCAATAGCTTCTTTAATAAAATGTCGGCTGTACTAGCCTAGAGTAAGTAAATGGCGTGCACCCAAAATTGGGGCAGGGGGGGGAGGATGGGGGGGGCGGACATTGGAAAGCAAAAGGCTGCTGGCAAAAAATAAATCGAATCTATCTGAAGGTTACCTAAAAATGTGTGCTAGTGACTGAGTTTGCAAATTTGGTTCAATAAAACTGGAAAATTTAATTATCATTATTTCCTCGTATTTTCTCCACACCTCCTGATCTAGGCTTTTAAGTTTGTTTGTATTCGTCTCAGATTTTCAATTTGTCTCAGATTGTTTGTTTGTCAGTGTCAAAGTACCTGTCATTCTGTACAGTATTAAAACAATTATGCATAGCCTCCAGCCATTTTAATTAAGTTAATTTGCTTGGTATTTGTTTATAAAAGGCAACATGTTCCCTGGACTGTAGACTACATGTTTTCCCTGGTTTAAAGCCACCAGGTGATTCCCATGACATGCAGGCAATACTTGATTATTTATTTAACCACAGGTTACCTGTTAGTTTGTCCTCCTGGTAGACAAACGAAGCACTGCTTGTAGATGTTTCAGCCAAAAATGTGTTTACTTTAATTCAATCATCAACCTTCATCACCCCGGGATAACGCAAAGACTGACGACTTTCCTCTTCGAAAGATGGAACAGAGCAGAGCTGCGTTGACAATGACACTGATCACAACCCCGGGCCAGACTGACAGGGTAGACAGCCATGCTAATGCTAAACCCAGCAGTAACATTGGACAGCACGCACACCGGCTAGTAGCAGCTAAAATGTACTGAGCCACCAGGGTTATAGGTGCTGAAATGGTGTACAAAACAAATCTTAAGAGGTGATTCTAATCTTGGCAGGTAAATACATTAGGGGTATACAATAGGTCTTCAACCCTCTCCGGGGGGACCCCCAGCCATTCCATCTATTAGATGTACCCCAGAGCGAACACACCTGAATCAACTTATTAACTCATTAATAAGCCCTTACCTGTTGAATCAGGTGAGCTAATTCAGGGCTAAAACTAAACTGTGAGATGGCTGGGGGGTGCCCAGGAGAAGGGTTGAAGACCTATGGTCTATACTCTATTTGACGAATGCAAGGGGACAAATGTTCAGCTGGACCTCTGTCTTTACATTCGGTCTGCAGCCCCTCAGCTCATCTGGTCACATCCTATAGTAACTCCAACTGTTTCGCCTCACTGACGTGACGATCTTTACAGTGCTTCCCTCCACGGTTCAAAGCCTCTTCCTGACAACAGAAACGCCATTCATTCCAGATGTACCCTGACACACAAGAAACACTAGAAACAAGAGCTGCCTGCACCCACTCCACCACGCCAACACGAGAGGTTGTCGTCCTCTGTCTTCTGATGTGTGTATGTACGAGTGTGCTCAGGCGTGTGCGCGTGTTCTTGTGTGAAGACTAACGGCCAACTGGGTCTTTTGTTTTCTCATTCCTTTTCTCTTTTTCCCACTGAGAATAAATACAATTATCTCCTAATGGGATCCATGTAGATAAAAGCAGTCCTCTGTCATCCTGTGTGAGGTGCCCGCCAGAATGTGTGTGTGTGGGAGAATGTGAGGTGCCACACTATTGGAAGAGGGGAGAAAGTACAGGTTAAGTGCTTTCTTTTATCACTGCTCCTTTTTATATGCAAATCTCCCAGCCCGCCCCTCTACTTAGCATCGCAGGTATTCAGACAAGGACTCAACCCTACTGTGCCAGGCTTTCAGCAGCCGTTCGATGGCACAGCATGTGATGAAAAGCAAACTGGGGAACCTGAAATCCATTTGATTACATCCAAAAAAATGTTTGCATTTAGGTAATTTAGCAGACAGAGTGTGCATTTCATTTAGGACAATTAGCAAATTGAATTTTTCACTTTGACATTATGGACTTTTTTTTTGTGTTGATCACTGGCAAAAACTCCAGCTTAATGAAATCAATTTCCATTTGATGTTGTAGCCCAATAATATGTGGGAATATGTGAATATTTCAACCAGACGCACAGGTTGTTTAATTAAAGAGGTACGTGGACGTAACGGACGTCACGCTGCTTGCTTAGCCAATAGCACATTGTCACGCTGAGGCCTGCCTTCTGAATTGCCTAATCAGCTGGCACCATCTGAACAGCCACCAATTTGGGGGCGCAGGTGACACGTGCACCCTTCAGGCTGGGAAGTGTCACAAATCCCAATGTCGCGGACCGAAAGCATCAGTGAAGTCCCACTACCCTTCGCTTTTCTCTCTACTTCTCCTACCCCACTCATTTCCTCCCTCCCTCCCTCCCTGAATCCTTCCCTCCCTCCCAGACAGGCCCCGTCCTGACGGTTTGTGTGAGGGTTTGTACATGGAGCTACAAAGCCCTTTAACTGGAGTAGACATCTTCTTGTGCAGGTTACACTGTACATTAGGAAACCTTCCCGTCACCACTTGATGCTTTTCCACACCCTAATTGCCAAGCCTTGGTGTTCACGCTCCAAGGGAGACCCTGGATTACAGCTGGGGAGAGAGTAGAGAGAGACAAGGCCATTATACGTCCCACGATTGAATTAAACAGTTTGATAGTAGAGACAGAGGTCTGCTGGTATGTATCAGGTTTCTGGTATATCGTGGGGATGTGTGTTTGGGGGTGGCTGTGTGTGTGTGTGTGTGTGTGTGTGTGTTTGAATGTGCATGCTTCTTGCCTATTCTCTTGTTCTACCTCAGCACCTCCTTCCATATCGGCCATTTTGATCACAGCAACAACCCTGGTTCTATGTTTTTAGGGCAGTGCCGTATTCCGGTAGGGAGAAGTCCCATCTCACGCGTTTGCCTCCATGGTTTGACAGGAATCGTTCCTGGTCTGAATCCCTGGTCGTAGTCCTCCGTATCAAGCTCGGGATCCCTGGGGGTCTTCGGAAGCTGTGAAGAGTTGAATCAGTCCAGAATAGCAACTTCAAAGGACCTGTGTTCAGCGGCAGGTGTGTGTGTGTGTGTGTGTGTGAAACTTCATTGTGATTCAATTATTGCTGTTTCTGAATAAAATTACCCCCATCTCTGTATAAAGATGATTGTGTTGTGTTTCATTACTGTTCCATTACAGATTGATTTCAAGCGTCATTGAGGTTGGCCTACAGTATTCAAAGATAAGACGTATCCCTTCTTACGCAGTCACAGACCCTGACATGCAAGAACATCTTAATTCCAGTCAGGCTTTTCAACCCCGTCGGCCCATTCGGGGGTACGGGCACTCTGAAAGGCCATCTCAGCCACCGGATGTGAGTGGCAAATGGACCCCTGGTCCTGTACTGCTCTACTTCAGACCCTTTCCCCTTGAGCCGTGCTAAAACTAGTGCTCTACACAGGGCATAGGATTCCATTTGGGACAAAGCCTGTGGAGCCGGGTCTGGGGAAATAGCAGGTGCTGGGAAGACATCCAACAAACTCATGATTTATAGTTTCATTACCACCTTCAGACCAGCTCCTTGAGAGGATACTGACCGGTCCGAACATCCCTGGAAATTGAAGCAAGAAGCACAAGCGCATACATACATACATGGATACACACATACGCACGCACACACGCACGCACACACCTGATAAGTGTCCTTCACATTCCACACCTGCTCAAAGAATGCAATAATAAAATATATTCCATCAAGTTATCTTAAAAACTATTCAGTCATACCTGGTCATAACCTGTCATAACTGGTCATATGATTAAAATGCAGGAACATGGCATGGGCGTACTGTGTCTTCGCAGTCGCTTAGACGTGTTCTCAAATGTTTTTCTTTCTGGCTCACAAAATGTAATAATACATTTTGGTTTACTGCGTTAAATGATGAAATGATGTGTCACAATTCATGAGCTGGGCTGTTTTAACCCTCAATGTTGATTAGCTGTAATCCATGGTATATCAGACCATATGGATATGTTATATATAATATACCCAATGGGCTGTATATATAGGCAACATGCCTTGCGGCCTGTATAAGAATAGCCCATGGACTTGGAATACTGGCCAAACACATATTACGCCTCCTTGTGTGTTAATCCTTGAATATAAAAAAAATAAGTTAAACTATATCAGGGGAGAGGTTAGGGCTGGGTTCAGTTTGTTCTAGCAAAGTATATTCAAGAATCTGTCGGCTAAGTTTGCCTGTCAAGGTTTATCTTAGTTCCCTCTTAGTCACATGAATATACACTGTAAAGAAAAAAAAACTGATCTGACAAGGCACATTTTTCCCTGCATTAAATATTCATGTAATGGATCACTTATGATAGCAGAATACAAGACAGCCAGGCAGAGCACACCAGTGAAGTATCATTCCTTTTCAAAACCATGAACAATATACATCCCAGAACTTCCAAACATGCAAAGTGTGGAGACTGTAATGCTTTTACGAGCCGAGGGTGGAAAAAGCAGGGGAAAGTTACTCTTTAGAAGTATTCCGGCTCCGTTTGAGGTAGAGGTGGAGGAGCGGCCAGGAGTGGAGAAAGGAGTGGGGAGTAGAAGAGAAGAGAGGAAAGGAAAGAAGAGGAGAAGAGAAGAGAAGAGAGGAGAGGAGAGGTGGGGAGAGAGGAGAGAAGAGGAGAGGAAAGGGGGTTAGAGGAGAAGAGAGGAGGGGACGGGAGTGGAAAGGAGATGTGATGAGAAGGGAATAGAAGAGGAGAGGAAAGGAAAGAGGATCAGAAAGGTTAGGACAGGAGACGGGGTGAGATGTAGGAGATGAGGAGAGGAAAGAGGATCAGAAAGGTTAGGACAGGAGACGGGGTGAGATGTAGGAGATGAGGGGAGGGAATAAACAATGTTTCCACCCTGTGTCTACTGTCAGCATTCCCGAGTGTCACCATGGTGAACCCTGGCATTTACACACCTTCTGTTGTTCCGCTACCATATGCTGTGGTAAAAGGACCACAACAGTGGAGGACCAGACAGGTGGGATGGGTTGGTCTGGTGGCTCTCCAGGCTTAGACTGACTCCCTCCTTCATCACGTGTAGCATGCAGAGGCAGACTGTTGCATGCATTCCATCTTCTCTCATTATGACTAGGGATTAAATGTTATACATTTGCCTGAATCACTAGAGCAACTCCCTCTACGCACACACTCACACACTCACGCACACACACACACACACACAAACCCCTAGTATACAAGATGTTAATTTAAGTTGTTACTCGTTATTCACTTAGGTTTGGGAAAGACTTGAACAAAAGAAAACCTGTCACTGCATGGATTCAGTCTCACAACCTTCTGGATTCACAGTTTGAAGCATAAATGGCCGCACACCATCCCTCTCCACAAAATGTGTTCTATGTCAAAGTAGTAGTACCCACCAGAAATTGAACTGCATTCTTCCCTCCTCAGCCAAACGTGTAATACAGACCCCAATCTGCTGAGATATGACTGCAAGGAAGAACTGAAAAAGAGCTGACTCTCATTCACCGATTAGGCTGTAGTTATGTCTAAATCTTTTCAAATAGACTATTTTTGCTTTTAAGTGTTATTAAAAACAAGTTACGAAGAAGAACATAGAAAATAAGCATACTTAAAAGACTCATGTCCAGTCGTGGGGTAAAGTGCAATTCAAGCATAATAATTGACTAATTGTACAATGCATTTTTATTTGAATTTTCATTGTAGCTATTCATTGTTTTAAAAGTAACACTTCAATATAAAAGATATGCTGCACTGGCAATTTTATTAATTTGGGGAAAAAAATATGTTTTACCGTGAGTTTTGTATTCCTAGATACGCTTATTGGAAAGGGATGTCTTATCTGTAATAAGGGCATCAGAAAAGAAATGTGTATTTTCTGCCTTATAGGCTATGCTATTGTTGCCACCATAATTACCTTCAGCTAACCCATCAGCAATGCCAGTAGGCTACCCAGGCCAAGGGCTCTCAGGATATAATGAGACACAGCCTGTTTAATAAAGCAAAACCCACCCAAACCAATTGGCGGATTTAAAGTTAGATTTTTTATAATAATTAATAATTGTTCGTTGGATTTTGATGCGTGATTATTGAAAAAAAAAAAAGATGAACAAAACTGCACTAGTGTAATAAATCAAACAGATTTTACCTGAATCTGGAAGGACTTTTTCTTTTTCTGTTATCCCACAGGTTGGAGGTGACTCTGGGATGCTGGCCTTCTAGGCAGAGTTCTTTCTCTTTCCACCGTCTGTGTTCTTTGGCCCATCTTAATCTTTTCATTGGCCTGTCAGAGGTATGGCTTTTTCTTTGCAACTCTGTCTAGAAGGCCGCCCTCCTGGAGTCACCTCCTCACTGTTGATGTTGAGACTGGTGTTTTGCTGGTACTATTTAATGAAGCTGCCAATTGAGAACACGTGAGGCGTCTGTTTCTCAAACTAATGTATTGGTCAGCTGTGCACCGGGGCCTCCCAATCCTCTTTCTGTTCTGGTTAGAGACAGAATAGATACAGTGGGGAGAACAAGTATTTGATACTTAAAATCCTGTTATTTAAAATCCTGTTACTAATGGTTTTCTTTGAGACTGTGGTCCCAGCTCTCTTCAGGTCATTGACCAGGTCCTGCCGTGTAGTTCTGGGCTGATCCCTCATCTTCCACATGATCATTGATGCCCCACGAAGTGAGAACTTGCATGGAGCCCCAGACCGAGGGAGATTGACTGTCATCTAGAACTTCTTCCATTTTCTAATAATTGCACCAACAGTTGTTGCCTTCTCACCAAGCTGCTTGCCTATTGCCCTGTAGCCCATCCCAGCCTTGTGCAGGTGTACAAATGTATCCCTGATGTCCTGTCTCTGGTCTTGGCCATTGTGGAGACGTTGGAGTCTGTTTGATTGAGTGTGTGGACAGGTGTCTTTTATACAGGTAACGAGTTCAAACAGGTGCAGTTAATACAGGTAATGAATGGAGAACAGGAGGGCTTCTTAAAGAAAAACTAACAGGTCTTTGAGAGCTGGAATTCTTACTGGTTTGTAGGTGATCAAATACTTATGTCAAGCAATAAAATGCAAATTAATTATAAAAAAATCATACAATGTGATTTTCTGGATTTCGTTTCTCACAGTTGAAGTGTACCTATGATAAAAAGTACAGGCTTCTACATGCTTTGTAAGTAGGAAAACCTGCAAAATCGGCAGTGTATCAAATACTTGTTCTCCCCACTGTATATATTTGTACTGGGAACTTATTTAGACCTGGGACGTCTGGGAAGTGCAATTAATGATGAGTTAGATTAGAATCCAGGAGGCTCCGGACCTCGTAGAGTTGAGCACCCCTGACCTAGATCAATTGGGTCAACATGATTGGCCACCTCTGCCTTAAAGACAAAAGGATCTGGACAACTACAATAATAGGAGTGAACTGATCTGATTTATTCCATTAATTTATGTGATTCATTCTCATGCTTTATTGTATGCATGTTGATTAAGCACAAAACATACATTAGACCGAGGGCAAGAGAAAGATTGAGAGAGACGTGTCCATCTATGACACCAGATTGTCAAATGTTTTGCCACTCCCACTGAGCTCAAGGCGAGGTGTCCCATCACATCACTGATTTGCAGCCTCCACATTTACTCTGACAGGGTTCTAGACCACACTGCAAATGTTTTACTGTCATCATCATATCAATAATAAATGACAGCTTTAGTCATCTTCGTTTCTATGACACTGTGTACCTGACAACCATTGGTCTGTACTAGTTGCTCTCTTCTTGGCCCGTTCACTGTGTACTGTTCCTCTGAGAAGATATGAGAGAACTTGATTTTTATATGCCTAGGCAGGTGTGTTAGAAGTGTCCAGAAGCATACCTTTCATTGACCCAGTGTGTAGCTGTGTTTCTTTGTGTGTACGCGCATGTGTGTTGTTATGTGTCAGTGTGTCTGTGTGTTTGTGCCGGTCTATTTTTTTTCCAGTCTGCTGACGTGTATGTGCCTTCAACTGGCAATGTGTGTGTGTGTGTGAGAGAGAGAGGAGTGTTTTGATTGAGCCATGTGACAGCAGCAGTATTGGTTATGGAGTTGCGTTAGGTGTGTGTGAGGTTGTGTTTTGATTGAGCTGTGTGTATGTCCTTGGGACTCCTCAGCTATCTCATCTGTCTTCTCTGCTGTTTATTGTCATCCCAGTGCTATGCTTGCCGCAGGCCATGATGCTCTCTGGATGACTATATGTTTGCATGTTTGTCTGCGTGTGTGTGTGTGTGTGTGTGTGTGTGTGTGTGCGCGCGAACACTTCTAAGTTTGTGTTTAGGCAAATCCAGGCATCCACAGTCTTGCATGTGTTTGTTTGTCTAAGGCATCCGGTTGAAAACCAAATTTGTTCTCAAATGGTTCCTTTTCTAAGAGTGTTTACAACAGCCTACCATCATTAGTCACAGAGACACTGGGTGGGAAGAAATGAAGATCGTTACTAGTCAGAAAAGACAGCAGTGTCCAATGTCGGTAAGAAAAGCAAGCAGCAGCCGTTTAGTTGGTCAGAAAACACAGCACTGTCCACGGCTGCCTCCCTTGGTTGGTGTTGAGCACATTTCCAAACAAAGCTCATTGTAGGGCACTTGTGAGGATCATGTGACTGTAGCCCCTGACCCATTCAAATGGCCACACAGGCATTGTAACACTGTGACCCGGGACTGGAAGCTGTGAGTAATGCTGTGTGACAAATGAGGAGACCCCTCAGAGGTTCAGGGGCCTTTAAATCTGTGACTAGGGTTCTGACTGATGGATTGCCCTGACCTGCATATCAGTCAGTACCATGCCTGTCTGGGTTCACATGGTACACACACGCGTGCACACACACACAAATGCATTTTTATAAGTTAGAATGTTTTTAGACAGTTAGATTCTTGTGATTTTTTTTTACTCATGTTACACATTTAATAAGTTGATTTTGTTCAAAGTAATAAAATCTGGTAAATTTATAAAGAATGCTTAATTTGTATATTGGTATTGCATTATGTTTAGCTGTACAGATGGTAGATATGTACTTTTGGGTCGCTTCAGTGTTTTTTGAAGACTTTCAGACAATGCAATTAATTACAATAAATAACGGTAATCGATAATGTTCCACTGAGTGTACTAATTAACTGTGACACCCAAAAATACAAATGATCCCTTTGTAGAAAATTATATGCTAAAATTTATTCGAATAACAACAACATTTCAACAAAAAAAATCTTAAATATCATCTTCTCAGTGACTTGCATACACAATGCACTAGCTAGGTAGATCCTCGGCCTCATCAATGTTAACACAAACATTTAGATGGCTGCGAACTAGTAAATAACAATTCATCACACTTAAATTATCATGTTATTAAATAGTGTAGTGGTTAGAGACACAGACTACGGAACAACAGGTCCTGCATTCAAACAACTGGATTCCGGCGTTCCCGTAACAGTCAAAACACATTATGCCTTAGGATCTTTTCAGGACAGACAAAAACTTCGCTGGCTAAAACCTTCAGTAGCTACGTTATAGGAACCCTAAAATATAAAATGTCAGGTGCATATTAGGATTTGTTCAGGACAGACAAACACTTCGCTAGCTTCACGATTCTCTCGTCTTTTCACTTGACGAAAATGTCAATTATCGTCACCTATATTGATAGATACTGTATCAATATCCTTCACATATATCTAATTAGCTGTTTAAATATCCAGTGGCAAAATAGGATTTGTTCAGGACAGACAAAAACTTTGCTGGCTACAACCTTTAGTATCTACATTATAGGAAGCCTAAAATAAAACAGTTCTGAGGGAAAATTTGGATTTGTTCAGGATGGACAAAAGCTTCACTGGCTCTCTGGAATTTCACTTATATTGATAGTTATTGTACCAATGTCATTCACGAATGGCCAATAAGCTGTTAAAATGGCCAGTGGCACACGCCATACAGTACATATATGCTATTTGTGGTGGAGGTAAACTTAAGAAACGTTACTCAGTTTAACACAATGTTTGATGGTGTCTAGCGACATATTACTGGCTAATACGTTTTTAAAATGGACAGTGGCAAAAGTCATACATTTCATAGATGCTATTTGTGGTGGAGGTAAACTTAACAGACCCCTTGAGCTGCCTGTGTCCTACTGAACGGCCAATTAAACTAAATTATCTCATGGTTTTGTCTTTAGAACGGCCATTGGTTAGATTTCCAACATATAAAACATTTAAAAGGATAATGGGAAAGATGTATGAAATGGAGTACATAACAAAAACATTTTGTTGCATGTAGATTCACGTTCAGTAGTGATTTTCTCTTGTAAATTGTTGTCCTGGTGTGGTGTAATGCCCTCTATCTCTTGTCTCATATTGTTTGACACTGGCCACCCTCCTTCACCTGCACTCCACATTTCCTGCTCTGGCCTAAACCAAGATGGAAGGAAAGCCTATACTGTGCCCCAAGTAATACACTGCTCAAAAATATTAAGGGAACATATAATCATCACAGTATAACACTAAGTCAATTACACAATGCTTAGTGGTGTCTAGCTAAATATTCAAACTGCGTGATGTTAATGCGTGACATCATTATATAATGTCAAGAGGCTATACAGACACCTGGCAAATATATTGCTCTGTGGCGTAGTGGTTAAAGACAACCTCTCACGTGGGAGACCCGGTATCTCTTCCAGAGAGGGCAACAACAATCGTCTCTTTTTATGGTGGTCCGGCTGAACTAAGCTTGCCTGGTTTCTTGTTTTTATTTTCCTTATGTTAAAAAGGAGGTTTAACATATTGCAGTAGAAACGTTTCCACACGTGGGATTGAGAATTCTTTAATGCCATAATAACAGAAAACATACTTCTACCGTAACAAGTGGTAATCAGTCAGTCAGTAAGAGACATTCGCTCTTCTATGCTAGCTCCGCTTACGCGGCCCGGCAACAAAAAAACCTCACAAGCGGAGTTTTCAACAAAGTAAAGCTGCAATTATTTAGTGAACATTAACAACTTTTCATATTTCTACAATTGCAATTAAATAAAAAAAATTCATGAATACAGGTAATGTGATATTTAAGTTGATAAAATAATTAGCATTTTTTTTGTTATTAAACATTCTACATGAGCAACTGTAAATTTGCCTGAATTTTATTTAAATATATTTTATAAAAAACACATTTGAAACAAAAATTATATTGATTAATTTTTACAAAATCTGAATTAATCCAGTATTTTCTAAGCCAAGCATGTAAGAATTTTGATAAAGAAAATACACTTCAGAACAACAGAATGGTATATTGTTTTATATAACAAAATGATTGCCAATCATGTGCACATGGAGCTGTTATTCTATACTGAACCATTATAAACCATTTGAAACAATACTCCTTATTTGTATAATAAAGTAAATGATCTGTTCAAATGATATTTTCTTGCTTCAGCCTGCTTTCTATTCTCACATCAAGTAATAGTATTCTGACCCATTAGATTATTTATAATGTGATATTGTAATTGCTAATGTATGTTTTGATTTACAATTAGTAATAATCAACTGGGAAAAATACAACCAAGTATATAGGGATTGGAGGGTGTGCCCTTGTCAATCCTGTCTATTTGTCTACTCTAGTTTAAGAGAGGAGGAATGGCATATTTTTTATTGTTGCCATTGTTTAAAAACAAAAATAGGCCTGTAGCAGCGGTGGCAGTCCAAACTCTGTTTTCACACAGGTTTGAATAGAGAAATGTCTGGGCTTATGAGATCAATTGTTTCATTCAATGCATCAACTAGCTGTTGCTTCTTGCTGTGTGACAGATGATATTTCCTTCAAACCCTATATGCAACCCTACTCCTCCAAGTTTCCAGGTGCTTAATTTGGGAACTGACAGTTGTAGCAACATGGCAAACCAAGTGAAATCTGTCCAGGAACATCAATAGTAAGGTTTCACAACACATACTGTATTTTACTGACATCCCCTTACACTGTGCCCTCCACAAAAGGATGGTAAAAATGACAGAAGAGGATTTTGTGAGACATATTCTACATTGGGTAATATGAGCCTATTATTTATTCCAGTCAAAAAAGGCCCCCATTACTTTAAAAGTCAACCTGCACAATCTATGAATGTTTTCTATCCATGTCCCTATCACATGCACTTGCTAAAATGGGTAAAATCAGGCATCTATACTTCATAAATAAAGACAGTGGGCAAAGACGGACAATGTTCTGCTGAGAAATCTGTGGGCAGGAATCCATGCTTCAGTTGTGCACCAGCGGCAGTGGCTCAGATTATGTACTATATACAGTACATCTTAATTCTCTGTTTCATTTTTGCAGGGTTTTCTAGGTTGTGTAATATGCATTAGGATATTCAATAACAGCAAAATGTCATTTTTTTTCTGCAATTTGTCCCAGGGTTTGGTTTCACAGTGTTCTCCAGAATTATTTCCGATTGCCAAAAGAATGGTTATTATCATTTATTAGTTTGAACTTGAACTCCAATTATGAGAAAAATTGAACATTCAATTGGGATACAAATATAAATATCAATGATGATATGTACCATAAAAGGTTCCCAGAGTCTTTAGAAGCCAAACAGACCCACAAGTTCAGAATGAGAATTAGGTTGTTTTCGGTATATTTTCTCTACATTCATACCACAAACCCACCTCTGGTGACCATAACATTCACTTCCAATCAAAGTTGCAATGATGTTTAGCAAGCTCCAGGCACTGACATTTATGTCTTGACTAGAGGCTTCATTCTGGCTAGATGTTTTTGGCAGAGATGGCTTCAAATTACAGTTTTGGTCTAAATTCAACCAAATTGTTGTCCAGCTGCGATCACTGGTACATTTTTATTTTCCTCTCAAACCATCATCCTTTGGTGCGCTTTTAGAAAAGTTAATCAGAACTCCAGTTTGCTTTAACTTCTTTCCTATTGCTTGAAATTGAAGATGGGTATTTTCAGATATGTAGCTATTTGTCTTAAAGCCATTTCCTAATTTATGAAGGTTAATAACATTTTGTCTGATTTCATATCTGTATTGTCTGACCGTCCCCATGTTAATAGATGAATAAAGGATCCTGATATACGTGTAACACTCCAGTGCAGCATATGACCACTAAAGTGTTCTAGTAGACAGGCATGAAAACAATACATTGTATTGTATTTCTGTATAGGAGGATATTCCTATTAGGTCCAAAATAATTTCTAGGAATGCCAATTATCGTGCCTTTGAAAAATGTTAACATCAATGGAAGATTACATTTCTCTCATGTTGTGAGCATGAGATCAAGCTGATTATCAACAATGGTGTTTCTTCGTAGCCATTTTTGCTCATCTTTCCAAGTGGCACAATGATTCCTGGGGGCTGTACTTTGCATAGTGTATATGGGTGTTAATGGATGCAATATCTCAATGGTTTGTCAACACCAAGGATATTACGGTCCATTTCAATTTAAAACTAGATCTGCAGCAAAACCTATTTACTTTCAACCTGTTGACGAACTTCTCTCCTTCCAGTTGATTCAAAACGATCATGCAGATATTATGAAACAGCCATGAATATCTCATGTTTTGCCATTACCAGCCATCCATAAAAAAAAATCATATTCAATTGCAATCATAATGTGATCTCTGATTGCATTTGCACTGATTTCAGAGTGATTAGAAGGACAATTGAGCACAATAGGTTGCCAGGCCATTAGCAACCTACTCTGTTAGTGAGTTGTGTACTAACAAAGCATCAGGGTCATTCATGTACCCGCAGATCACAGAACATAACAATACCACCATTAGCGGCCACATGGACTACTGCAATGACTCATCCCTGTTGTCTTTTCTTGGTAGTAATGAAGTCTTCCGCAACAGCTTCACAGCCTACAGTAGCAAGTGGTGTGTTCCATTAGATTTTTGAAATATCCAGTGCTTGACATTAATCTGTCAAGCCTCTTGAACTTCTCACCAGGTAGCTGAAAATATTGTTGGATTATGATACATTGATGCAAGAAACCACTTAAAAACATACCAAATAGATTGCTTTAACTGTAATTCATGGCCCACATCTGAGGTCTTTGTGAAAACAAGACATGATTGTTTCTGTAATCAACATACAGAGAGCTACAGTGGGGCAAAAAAGTATTTAGTCAGCCACCAATTGTGCAAGTTCTCCCACTTAAAAAGATGAGAGAGGCCTGTAATTTTCATCATAGGTACACTTCAACTATGAGAGACAAAAAGGGGCAAAGAAATCCAGAAAATCACATTGTAGGATTTCTAATGAATTTATTGGTAAATTATGGTGGAAAATAAGTATTTATTTTCCACCATAATGTTGTTCCAGCCCAGTTCTGGAACAGCATTCTTTGGACAGATTGAACTAAGATCAACCTGTACCAGGTTGACATAAACATTGTCTTGATAAATTTTTCTTAGCGAACGTAAAAATAACTGCTCCGTGGTTGGGTTGAACTCCGCCAGTTGTTCAAATGAACGAAACAACCGTTCAAATGAACGATAAAACTGACAGAGTCAGTCATTCACAAGTATTTTTTACTTAGGCAAAGGCAGCTATTCCGTGCTTGTTTTCATATTTTTTTCATGTCATCAGTAATCAACTAACTATATTAATTATTATAGTCTGCGTTCAATTATCAGTAATAAACATGTCTTTATGATGTTCCTGACTTGATCTATTTTTCTCTGTGAATGCACATAGAAGTTGATCCTGATAATTGAGCTGGGAGACTGGGTTTGAAGCAAGTGATCATGTTGTAGTAAGCCGCTGTCATATGTTCGAACAATACAATTGAGTTACTAGAAAAAAAAGGACTTGTGAGTCCCGAGTCATTAAAAAGATTTGTTCAAAACGAATGAATCGTTCGCAAACTGCACATCACTAGCAAGTATGAGATTTGAGACTCAGCCAATACCTCACAGGAAACAGGGGCACACTGAGGTCTTTAAGTAGTGCAGAGTCCATTGGAAACAGGTGGATTCAATATTCTGGTGATGAGGGGCATGGTCTGGTTGGCTGGTTGTTGTGGGAATTGATAGACAACTTTTGCAAGGAACTGTATATGTATGTACATACATTATTTCTATTATAGTTATTTTCATTATATTTGTAGAGAGAAAATTGGTTGGAGACATCAGGGGCCATTGGTGATAAATGAGTACAATTCATTATAAAACAAATCTGTCTGATGCTGTTTACACCAATAATACAAATATGCAATTATGAGTGTGTGGGATAGTAAAACATTCTGAGCAGGTATAAATTAGTTGGCTTGGAGTGTTTGGCACATTTTCTAACATGCTTAGACACATTTGCCTAATGCATTGTAGTCAAAGGCAAGACATGAGGGGACGATGGGGGTTTGTGTGCCATTGGTACTAGAACGCCGCTAGTCAGGTTGATTCGTGGCAATCTGAAAATATCATTTTTAAATACCTGTCAGAAATGTTTTATTTATAATAGATCTCATTTATTATGGATGAGGAGATGAATAGTGAAATGCCAGAGAGAGGGAGGGAAAGAGAGGGACAGAGATGGAGAGGGAGTAAAAGTAAGATAGGGCAAGAGAGAGAAACAGAGAGGAACACTGGAGCCATGTCCATTGCAAATTAGAGCTTGAAAATGTTGTGCCTCAAAGCCAAACTCCAGGTGTTGCAGTTCTAAGAACTAAATACAATTATATACAAACAATCCAGTCCCACCTGGGGGCAAGCCCATAGCCTGCTGCAATACATTACAACACAAAACACAGCTGGAGAACACCACTATCTGTCAATATTGGCCATCATTTATTTGAAACTTGATGGACATAATACAGAACTCTTTTTTTTTTTTTTACATTTTGTGCTCTGTCTGTAAAGCAGCAATATCCATATGTCGCCCATAAATCATTTGATAACGTAAGCTAGAATATGTTTGTCAGCAAGACACTTTGTAAAGACAGTTGTCTGAAGATGTGCAATAATTGTTATACATTATTTGTATAACCAAGGTATAGCATACTACTGATGAAATATAATAAAATTATATATATATTATAATACGTCATACAAAGGCCAATGTTTTGGTTGGTTTTTGTGTGCTTTTCCTTGACCTTTGCTGCCACTGGGTTAACCAATGTTGTTTTGAAGGTACAAAGACGTAGGACATGTTCTTTGTACATGACTTGAGGTTCGCCTTAACCAGAGAAGCATAGCTCCATTAATCTTAATTGCTCAAAGCCTATTATTTGGCAGGGAATACTATTTGTAGATCAGTGAATTAAAACCTCACTTTGCTCAAGCTGATCCTCTTCAACATATTCAATCCCTGATTATCTGAGGTATTAAAATGGACCAATTAGGGCAGATAAATGGGAGACACTATGAATTCAAAAAAAGAAATATATGACAATTTTGAATATTGTTTGAAAAATTATGCCTGGACGCTCTTAGCAGATAACAAATGTAGTGACATACTGTAAATATTCTTCAAAATCCGAATTAAATAAAAAAAAAAAAAATATATATAAACTTGCATTATTTCAGAAGATTAATTCTACCCAAGACTTGGTATTGGTTGGTGTTTTATGCCAGCACCCAATATCCCTCATAAAAAGGTTCACAATCCTCAAAATGCACAGATTTATTAACACAAACAGTTCATACAGCACAAGCGCCTGACTAAGATGATTGTTCAAAGCAAGAATAGCCACAAATTTAGACAATTAATTAACGTTTATGTTTCTTTGAAATATAAAAAAAATCATACAAATAAATCAATAGTGTTAATGTTGAAACAGTATAAAACATAATACATACTAAAATTGGTAACACGGTACAGGGTACCGGGTAACAAGGGTTTGAGCAGGCCCGGCTCCAGGCATAAGCATCACAAGAGGTCACTTAGGGGCCCCGGCCGCTGGGGAGCTCCCGACCAACACGGGAGAGGGGGCCTCAAATAAAATGTAGCTTAGGGCCATAAAAAGGATAGAGACAGCATTGGGTTTGAGACACAGCTTTACTAACTGTGTGTGCTCTTCTTCTCTGTCACCCTATAGAAACCACTCTCCCTAGAATCCTGTCATTAAAATACAAAATATCTGCATTTTCAAATAAGCTACCTGAGGGCAACGTATCCATTTGATATACGTAAATTGGCTAAGGAAACCACTTGTATCATTTGGCTTGCTTCATCAAAGAAGGCTTTCTGGACAAGTTGGTTATCAGCAAATAGCCTGTATTTTTCTTGTCTAACCTCATCCTGGTAAAGCTGTTTGTCTGACTAAGTTATTGACTTTATAACTTCAGTTGGCAAGCACATTGATCAGTATTTTAAATGAGCTAATGTATCCACAGAAATCCAGCTACATTATTGATTTTGCCCAATACAGTGTAATCATTAAATACAGTCAGCATATTGTTTTAAGACAATATCAGTATCATGTGTGGGCCCAACAAGAACAACTGGTTCCCTGCAAGTCTATGTTGTAGGGTCATGTTGGCAATTCTGTCAAAATACAGGACGAAGGAGCTAAGTTTTTACCCCATAAGATAAACCATGCAGAAAACATGACAATGCAAACTAGAAGGGCAGATAAGGTTACCTTAGATCCCAATGAACTTCTTCACACCCAGTCATATTCCTCTTCTTTACACTCAGAAAGAGAAGGAGTGTGGAGAATAGTCCCTGGAATTTGGATTGATGTTATAGCACACTGTGTCTGAATTTAGTTTCTTGAAGAAAATTCTTCACTCACCGTCGTTGTCGCTGAGAGGCGAAATAATTTTTCTGATCCTCAGTGGTCACATGGAGGGAGAGGTAGAAAGAATGAGAAAAAGAGATGAGCAATGGAACTGAACCTGGCTTCCACGCCACCCCTTTTCTTTTTTAGCTTACTTCCTCTCTACGGAGGCTCTTTTTTTTCCTCTTTAGTCTTTTTCTTCCTGTCTCTTTAATGGGTTCTCAGGGTCAGAAGACTTAAAGACTATGAAGCGTAGTGGTGTTGCAACTTGACTTTTTTCATCACAAAAGGTGCGTAATTCTTTCTGTTATTCAAGCAAAAAGACATAGTGGCAACTTTTTTAAAAGATGCGTTCCGTGATCCCTGCAGGTCCATGGGGGTTGTCCCCGGAAGCCAAGCAGTGGATAACAATAAGCTACTAATTTGCTGAAGCTAAATAACATTCGCAGCTAAACTGTAGCAATATATGGACACCAATGCCAAAGATTAATGAAGCATGGAGAAAGGTTTTTGCTAATCATGGTAGCGTTAACTAGCCACCATTTTTGTCAACCTTTCAACACAGTATTTCATGAGGAGTGGGGCATCTGCCAGTGTGTGCCCCACTAATTGTGCAACAGCTGGATTTCCTCTGTGTGTTTGTGAAACATCACCAGACAGGCACCTACAGTATATGCCTGATACTGAATGTACTCTTTTCATGCAGCTGAGTCACTTTGTAGTCTGCTTTTGATCTTATGTTATGCAGTACTATCATGTGAAATCAACTATATTCTTGATGATAGAAATTATGGGGGAATTCGGTGCCTGGATTGTTGTGATGATAATTAGCGTTGCTAGTTCATCTGAAAAACACTGGTGGAAGAGCAATTGTACTCAATGCAACCTCAACAGGCGCCAATAAAGATTTGGCAACTGCCATCTGTGCAAACTAATTCAATGACATGATAATGCTAGTTAAGTAGTTTTATACTAAATATTTGCCTACTTTAGTATGCAAATATTCATGTTCTAAAGCACCTAATTAACCCCTGTTTAACTTTTGACCATCAACCTGGTGGCAGCATATGCAGAATGTCAATAACAAAAGCATTGACACAAGCATGAGAGGTATAGTCAATTAATAGGATAGTATCATTGCAGTGTAATTGTCCGATAGGCCTATACTCTCCTGTACTCATGGAGAGAACTCATGGAACAGCAATTGCAATTTATTAATGTGTTTAATATTCTTTGTCAGTGGCGGTTCTAGCTTGTATGGCTCCCTGGGCCAACCCCCTTTTCAGTGCCCCCCATATAAATATAAAAATATATATAAAAATAAGACTCATGATTATCAAAAAGAAGTAACAAAGACAAATAGGAACAAATGTAGTATATAAATAAACAGATTAAAAAGAGAATCACATTTTTTATTACACTATTGCTAACAATTAATACACAAATAAAACTATACTGCACAAAGCCTAGACAGCTACTCATCCTGGTCAGTGTCAGAGGGTGCTCCAAAATCTATCAGAAGTGACCCTGAATTTGCATTGAAATACAGTATAGGAGTCTGATAATCTAAATACCTTTGTTGAACAATTAAATATACGTGTCATTATGCAAAATGTATCCAACTCTCAGAATAGGAACCACATGAACAATACAACCTCCTTGGATAATTCTAAGCATAAGACACCCCAAAAGAGTCAATATATCACAAAAAATTTAACATAACAGCATAATACAGACGTCTTTTTTGTTAGCCTACAGCATTGGAAATTCCCCTTACTGAGCTCAGGACCTAGTCAATACAATCACAGAAAACCTTTGTGATGCCACCTCAGTGAAAGGCGACCAAAATCAATATTGTGCTAGTTAGGTTGTAATAGTTTTGCTGCAGGCTACACACATTATCATGATAAAACTGTGAAATGAAATCCAATGTTATGTAAGCTAGTTGGCCAGAAAACGGAATATTGTCGCCCTATGTGTAATAGCATGTTTTTGTGCGGGCACTTCGTGACGCCCCCGGCAAGATGCCGCCCCAGGCTGCTGCCCATGTCACCCATCCCTAAATCTGCCGCGGCTCTTTGTGATGGTCTTCCCTCTCACAGACACCCAGCTACACACATTTCGATTAACAAGTTCCTGGACCAACAGAACCACTACCTTAACAGTACCAGAATTGTCTCCTAGATCCGTTTTTCTCCCTTTTTGTCATGGATCAAGTGGTACCTCACAGAACACACCCACATGCTGGCATACAATGTTAAGCAACTTGGTGGGAGAGAACACAGGGGAAGATCTCAATTGCATACTCCTTGCGATCGTACTCTAGCTTTCATTCGCCATGGTGTAATTTCAACATCATCATACAAATGAGATGTCTCTTACCGAGATATAATTGGATCATGTTGACTTTCAGGTTTTATGCCTCATCTCCACGTCTTCCGTGAAAATACTTAAGACCCTTGTCTTTTTACAAACTTGGCTTTAGGAGGGAGATGGGTGTGCATGACGGAGGCAGAATCACCTCCAAGCTAGCATGCAAACTGATAGTTATAGGTAGAGTTTTCAGCCCGTGTGGTTATCATAATAATTAGCATGGCTATTTAATACAGAAATTCTTCTGGCACTTGAATGGCGGTGTTCTTGCCATCATCAAGGCCAAAAATCAATAAAATCTATGTTTCCAGTTGTATTGAACAGAAACATGAAAACTATGAAATGTCCTGTACTGTGTCCTAGTCACAGTCCTAAATCAAATATCACACCCTTTGTACTTGGGAAGATCTAAGAGGACTTAATTGGTATAATATATTAATAGATTAATGTCATATTATAACTCAGATCTTCTAGTGCCTACTGTGTAGAGGTCTATTTGGGAACAGGCCTGGGTTAACTTCATATACTTCGGACCAGATGGCTTATGTGAGGCATATAACTGCCACGTCTATATTGATGTAATTTTCATATTAAAAGTTCAGAAACTTTAGGCATTTAGCATATCTTACTTGGATATGGTCACATCAGTCGTATTCTCAGAGGGAATGACTCGTCTCCCGCTAACTGTGAAATTTCTCCACTCGGGTAAGCAAAAGAGATGCCACTTAGCCTCACATACTTCTGTGTTGATTGCACAAACGGTTGACAGCCCAAGCTTTGTTCTAGCTTTGCTGCTTTCTGTAGGACTAATAGGAGAGCTAAAAGTTCTCTCTTGAAAGATGAGGGGGTGAAGTCATTGGAAATGTCCTCAGACCCTCTTGCCTGGTAGCAACCAGTGATGGTAATCGGCACGCCTAGTGGATATGTTCCGCCCATGCACAACCACTTGCATAAATCAACTACCTTGATTGTGCAGACCCCTTTAGGGCTCTTCCTTAAACCCTGTAGAGTGGAAATATAACCTGTAGACAACTGCAATTTACAGCAGGTGACAGAAATAAAATCAGTAAACATGGATATCCTGACTGCCTCTTACCTGATTATTTAGAATTCAGAATTTGTGTTTTTTTTATGCAAAATGGCACGATTTAAGTTATGAGACTTTCATCTTGGTCTTGTGTAGACATAAATCAAAGCACCTGTGATTTTTTCTTTCTTCACCATTTTGAATTTCTTTAAATGGGGAATTATTAATATGAAGAGCCTGTGAATTCAAGTAGGTGAGATCTTTTTAGTAAGATAGCTTATTTTGTATTAAGCTAACTGTAACTAGCTTACTAAAATAATAACAGAAAGAAAAAATTATATACGGTTTTATAATATCTGTGTGCGAACACTTGTGTTTGTGCTTGATGATGCTTGGAAGTTTCAAGTCTGACAAATGTCTGCTCACGGTAACTGAGATGCATCTCTCACAGGTAACGTACATTGTTGTTGTTATGGCACCCATCCATATGGGCACCGAATGTTCTCACCCACATTGTTTGAATATGTATTAGCAACTTGAGTCAGTCCTCCGAAGTAAAAGAAAATGATAATCTCCTATAGTGGATGGAATTACATCACATTAGGAGTGGGATGGCCCACTGAGAGGATGGATAACTTAGGGTTGTGCAACTTTACATGCCCTTTTAATGCATGAAAGTAGTAAGTCTGGCTTGAACAGTGTTATCAACATCTGTCTATGTCAATTCATTATATTTATTTGACTTGGATTCTTTTTTTTATTTACAACAAAACCACATCCAGGTAAAAGCAAGCTGACTATGAATATAGCTTAAAATCCCATTTGTGAGAGTTATGTATGTGATGTGATCACTTGTCAATGTCTCAGAGGCTTTCACAGACGTCTGAGCTTGTGTCACACTTCAGTTAACTGAGTGCTTACTGGTAAAGTGGTGCTTTTCAGGCCGATGACCTGACAGATCCATTGAATAGAGCCCTCTCTCTGTCTCTCTCAATTCAATTAAAATTGCATTATAAGGATGATGTAATAATGTAAATATGGTACTTTGGAATTTGTGTTGATTAACAACATGAAACCATTAAGAATAGTTTAATATTAATCAATGCCGTCAATTGTCTAGATGACATGGCCAGTATTCAGACAGAAATGTAACACCCCCATAATGAGAACCTGGTTACAAACATTAAAGTAAAATAAGAGAAAATGGATGAAGGCACTCCTTGCTTTAACAAGTGGAATTGAATGGCTTTACGCAGTGGTTTTAATTGTTGGCCACCCTGTTCATCCTACCCTCTTTTTTGACAGAGATCTCAATGATGAACAGGAAGAGAAAGCATAGACCTGATTTCAATATGACTAACTAGCCAGGGATACACTTGGGGGAAAAAAATGCATTTTAGAGCTACAAAGATATGCAGGGGCAAAGAGGTATAGTTAGTTTAATTAGTTTTGAGGTCAGTTATTTCAATTATGTATTTCATTTTTATTTGATGTCAGAAAGATCAACTTCTACTGATATGCAAAGTTTCTCATACCCTGTATCCAATATCATTTGCAAACATTGTTTTCGTTCACATGAAAAATAATCTAGTTGAAGTCTTTAAAAAATGCTAGACACAGGACAATTTATATATTTTATGTCATGTTTAATTGCTGCTGTGGAGTTCAGAAAGACACTTAAACATTTCAAGAACCAGCATGTTTTTCTTCATATTAGCCTTTCAGTAGCAAAGTGCCTTACAGAAAGATTGTGGGCTGGCAAGACTTAAAATGAAGCCATTTTTATCTCCAGCTTCCGTTTGCTGAAAGCTTCACCACTCACCTGTCAGTTTGAAAGCTACAATCCTCCTCGGCCTCCCATGAAAAGTTTCTCCCGACCGAGTGTGACTCTGACTGCTCCCTCGTCTCCAGTGGTGCTCCTCGGTTCCCACCCAGTGGACTTCTAGCTGTCTGATTTGACCTGTCTCTCCTTGTCTGGTACAGGTATCCCCTGGCTCACTGTCCCCTCTCCCCCCTGAGCTACCACCAGCAGATCCACGCACACAGACACACCGCAGATTTTTGACTGAACTGAATTTGCTGGCTGTGTGGGCAAATTATAATGCCCATTTTCTTACCTGACCCTTTGTATGTGAACCTTTATACATTAATGACAATGTTATGATGGAATATTTTTTCATACCTTAAGACACTTTCAGCGGATATAGAAAGTCTACACACCCCTGTGAAAATGCCAGGTTTTTGTGATGTGAAAGAATGAAACAAAGTTAAATCATGTCAGAACCTTTTCCACTTTTAATGTGACCTATAATGTGAACAATTCAATTGAAAAACCAACTGAATTCTTTAAGAAAAAAAACTTACAATAACCTGATTGCATAAGTGTGCACACCCTCTTATAACTGGGGATGTGGCTGTGTTCAGAATTAACCAATCATATTCAAACTCATGTTAAATAGAAGTCATTACACAGCTGACATCATTTAAAGTGACTCTGATTAATCACAAATAAAGTTCAACTTTTCTTAGTTGCATCTCAGAGCAAAAGCCATGGTCTGCAGAGAGCTTCCAAAACATCAGAGGGATCTCCTTGTTGAAAGATATCAGTCAGGAAAAGGGTACAAAAGAATATCCAAAGCATTAGATATATCATGGAACACAATGAAGACAGTCATCATCAAGTGGAAAAAATATGGCACAACAGAGACATTACCAAGAACCAGATGTTCCTCCAAAATGTATGAATAGACGAGAAGAAAACTGGTCAGGGAGGCATCCAAGAGGCCAATAGCAACATTAAAGGAACTGCAGGAATTTCTGGTAAGTATTCTTCATATGAATGGTCTATGGGGTAGGGTGGCAAGACGGGGGCCTTTTCTTACAAAGAAAAACATCCAAGATCGGCTGAAGTTTGCAAAAAGTAACATCAAGTCCCCCAAAAGCATGTGGGAAAATGTGTTATGTTCTAATGAAATCAAGGTTGAACTTTTTGGCCATAATTCCAAAAGGTGTGTTTGGTGCAAAAAGAACACTGCACATCATCCAAAGAACACCATACACACAGTGAAGCATGTTGGTGGCAGTATCACGGTTTGGGGCTGTTTTTCTTCAGCTGGAACCGGGGCCTTAGTCAGGGTGGAGAGAATTATGAACAATTCCAAATACCAGGCAATTTTGGCACAATACCTTCAGGCGTCCGTTAGAAAGATGAAGACGAAGTTCACCTTTCAGCACGACAACGACCCAAAGCACACATCCCAATCCACAAAAGCATGGCTTCACCAGAAGAAGATTAACGTTTTGGAATGGCCCAGACCTGAATCCAACTGACCATCTGTCGGGTGATCTGAAGAGGGCTTTGCACAGGAGATGTCCTCGCAATCTGACAGATTTGGAGCGCTTTTGTAAAGAAGAGTGGGCAAATACTGCCACGTCAAGATGTGGCATGCTAATAGATGCCTACACAAAAAGACAGTGCTGTAATAAAATCTAAAGGTGCTTCAATAAAGTATTAGTTTAAGGGGGTGCACACTAATGCAACCAGGTTATTTTGAGTTTTTTATTCCCCCGCAAAGAATTCAGTTGGTTTTTCAATTGAATTGTTCACGTTATAGGTCACATTAAAGGTGGAAAAAGTTCTGACATGATTTATCTTTGTCTCATTCTTTTACATCACAAGAACCTAGCATTTTAACAGGGGTGTGTAGACTTTTTATATCCACTGTAGCTGCTGTCTTACATGATTGTGTTGGGACGAGCGGTCGTTATTATAGCCAGCCCCAAGCCACTTTTTGCCTCTAATTGCATTCTAACCCTCTCTCGCCGCTTTGTATTCATGTAACCCGATAAAATTGCTTTATAATATGATCTTCTTGCCATGTGTCATCAGCATAACACCCTGCATCCCACTGCTGGTTCATCTCTACAGCTAAGTAGGGTAAGTCTTGGCTGTTCCTCTAATGGGAGACCAGATGCATTTTGGAAGTCATGGCCAAAATTAGTCTGTCTTCCCTTTGGGTTGAAGACCAAATCCCAGTGCCCTTTCTGTGGTCACTAATGATCCCATGATACTTATCAGAAAAGTAGGAATGTTGAACCTGCTAGAAAAACATCAAAACATCCTTTCATATTGGCCTTCAAATGATCCTCCGTTTCTAATAGAGTAATTCTAAAGGTGCAATGGCTTGAAAGGTTCATGAGATGATGTTAGTGGGTCATTAATACATATTATGCAAATGCTAATTTAATTTGTAACAGTCAAAACACATTTAAGCATCTTAGGTTTGATGGCCTAAATTAGTGAAACTTATAATTAAAGTAAAAAATTTAAAAACTACAAAAGATATCTAAAAGAGGATTAAATGTTGTGAGTTAATGAACTGTAATGTTATAGTGTTATGAGGTCACCTTAAATAGTATATTGGTGTTATGAAATCTCCTCATGTAGTAAGTTGGTGTTATAAGGTCTCTCCTCATGTAGTAAGTTGGTGTTATGTGGTCTCTCCTCATGTAGTAAGTTGGTGTTATGAGGTCTCTCCTCATGTAGTAAGTTGGTGTTATGAGGTCTCTTCTCATGTAGTAAGTTGGTGTTATGAGGTCTCTCCTCATGTAGTAAGTTGGTGTTATGAGGTCTCTTCTCATGTAGTAAGTTGGTGTTATGAGGTCTTCTCATGTAGTAAGTTGGTGTTATGAGGTCTGTTCTCATGTAGTAAGTTGGTGTTATGAGGTCTCTCCTCATGTAGTAAGTTGGTGTTATGAGGTCTCTTCTCATGTAGTAAGTTGGTGTTATGAGGTCTTCTCATGTAGTAAGTTGGTGTTATGAGGTCTGTTCTCATGTAGTAAGTTGGTGTTATGAGGTCTCTCCTCATGTAGTAAGTTGGTGTTATGAGGTCACTTCTCATGTAGTGAGTTGGTTTTATGAGGTCTCCTCATGTAGTAAACTGGTGTTATGAGGTCTCCTCATGTAGTAAACTCGTGTTATGAGGTCTCCTCATGTAGTAAACTGGTGTTATGAGGTCTCCTCATGTAGTAAGTTGGTGTTTTGAGGTCTCTTCTCATGTTGTAGATTGGTGTTATAAGGTCTGTCCTCATGTTATGTGGTGTTATGAGGTCTCCTCATGTAGTTAAGTGATGTGGTGATGTACAGATGTGCTCAGGTTTGTCTGCTGTTTGCTGTCTTGTTGTCATATGTTGTCTGTCTGTCTTCCATTTTGTGTTTGTAATCACAGCCCGCATTTCTCTTAAGAACTCGTTCTTTACTGATTTGCTAGGTATAATAAATAAATGAACTTAAGATCAGAGCTTTGAAAACCATCTTAGCATTTGAAAATGCCAGGAATTCTGATGTAAGGTGGATACGCTGGCCAAACTGAGGTCAAGAGGTCGGTTTCATTAGAACCCTGGAGGAATACAGACTGGAATGCTGGGTGAGGAGGTTAAGTTGAAAAAGTAGAAGACCCCATCAGCCTCTCATCATGGCTAAACAAAACAGTGATGGGGAAGGAAATAATTACTTGAATAGACTGAGTCATGGCTGCAAAGAAAAAAGGCACCATTCCAAGGTAATTTTATTATTGAGTGGACATATAAAGTGTTTATAGTGATGTCTGTGAAAACAATCACATTGCCCTTAAAATGTACATTACTGACAATGTGCAATGGATTGATGCACAAAAACATTTAAAAGCAAGGAAATATCTAATTATAGTGGGAATTGTTTTTGATTTGTTGCCTGTCATATGTTTGTGTCAAAGCTGTTGTAGGCACTATTGCCCAGTTTCCTTCATTAACATCAACCTCTTGTGTAGTAAGATCCATGTGATGACTATGGTCACCCCAAAATAGAACAATTAGTTCAAAGTCACACTCCAGTATTTTACTCTTACAGCCAATTACACATTAATTTTGAATGCTAATTTGGTACAGCCTCTCATTAGAAACTGTGGAATGTGGAGGAGTCAGAAGGGCCAACTCTAACAATCCTGTAAGGAATATTAAAATATTTCCGGTGCTTATCAAGAAAACAAGGATTCTGACTAAATGGTGTTTCTCTGCCTTATGTTTACTGCCATAAAATAGCATTCACCCCTGTCTAAGTGTGTTTGTGTGTGTGTGTGTGTGGGGGGGGGGGGGGTGTACATGTGGGGACCTTAAGAGTTTAGGTTTAGGATGTAATGTACAATTGGACATAGAGATCAAATTGGGGTTGTTTTAGGTTGAATCATTATCGGTTAAGTTTATGGGCAGGAGTAAAGACTTTCACAAGGGACACATTTTTATGGCCAGACGACTGGGCCACAGCATCTCTGAAACATCAGGACATTAGGATGTCTTGCCAGAAGAAAGGTTCTACTCTAATCAAGACACCAATGCCTGCAGTTTGTTTAAAATCTTTGAAACTTAGTTGTTTACTAAGTTCTAGACTTGTTTTACTCGGTCAAGTTATCGAACTCACACGTTCACTGACTTGACTTTCTGGAAAAGGTGAAGCTTGGAACGGATACCAATAGTATGAAGTATCTCCAACTCTTTTGACATCACTGGAAATTGCTGCAACACATCAGGGTCATTGTATCCTTGAAGGAGATGGAGGCAAAAGGGGGTCCTACCTGACACCAGACAGGTGTACCAAATGAAGTGGCAGGTGATTCCATGTGTCAATATGTGCATTATATCATCAAAAGCACTCATTTTCAAACATGGCTAACTGAGGTATGATAGTGATCCTACTTATAGATTGCTCACATACGAACCACCTATTACACATCCAGCCTTTTAAAAATGTTTTATTATTTGCAAAGGTTCTGAAATTTATCAGACGCTCTTATCCAGAGCCACTTCAATGAACGCATATACTTTCATTCTTTTTTTTACTTTTGTCTTCCGTGCATACAAGATTTTAATCCGGACTGAAAGAAGACTAAATAATAAATAAGAATAAAATAACAAATAATAAGAATAAAACCTTAGGATAGAAGGCAAACACAAACACTTCTATCTACTTGCGTTGCCAATACGAGGATGTGATTCTGGAATGAAAATGTTTTATCCCCAGTGCGTTACCACAGATATCACCTCAGCACACAGCAATACTAGTAGTGCCGTTTTATTACGTGGAAGCCTGATGCGGATTGGAAGTAATATTCAAAAGCAGATGTTTAAAACTAAGTCAAGTAATTAGCATAAAATGTACTTGTATTTGGCACAAAATTGTATAGGCATCACCTTGTGTGTGCTGCAGCCATTAAGGGAGAATAATAAAGCAACAGAGAAGGCGTGTTTCCAGACACTTGTGTCGAAGTGAGCTGTGCACATTACGCAATATGCTCCAGATGAGGTTAGGAGCAGTGAAGCTTATAAATGATGTGGAGGCCATGGCAACACCTTGAACTCTTCGTCATGTTCCTCAATCCATTTCCGAACAACATGTTCAAAGTGGTAGGGTGCATTTCCTGAAAGAGGCCACTGCTATCAGATATTACCATGTACATAGAGGTGTACATTGCCCAGAGCATCACCCTCTCTCCAGCTGTTTGTTGTCTTCCCACAGTGCATCCTGGTGCCATCACTTCCCTGGGTAAACAGCACACACCTACATGACTGTCCACATGATGTAAGAGAAAACGTGACGCATCGCTCACAATGTTTACAAGTGTACAAATGAGCTAAAAGGCATGATTTGTAACAAATTAGCTAAAGAGAAGAGAAATGAAACTTGTATTTCGGAGTCAACATTAGGTCAGAGGCCCCGACAAGAAAGAAAGACAAATGTGTTTGTGTGTGTGTGTGTGTGTGCACATGCGCATGTTTGCGTGTGTGTTTGGAAATCATGAAAAGGAAGCATGTACTGTAAAAGAAGAATTGGAGCAGATTAAGTATTAAAGGATTAAGTAAATTGCACACAAGTTCTTTAAAACCAACCCCTCCAATTTGGAGAGATACAAGGGCTGGTATATTGAACGATGGTGAACATTTATGGTTTACTGCTCTGCTCTATGACAGAGCAACAATTGAACCACCTTACCAATTCAAGGATTTGATCAAGATAGCATTTGGCTACTGGTCATATGCAAAAAGGTAATTAATGATGAAAACATTTACTGATTGACTGTCAAAACCGGTTCAACTGGTTTAAGCTACAGTGTAGGACCAATCACATCACCCTCTACCCGCGTCTTACCATTGCTCCATTTTCAACCAACATCACTTCTTTTTTTGCTGTCTATTCTCCGGTAGTGGTTTCAATGCCTGTAATGATTCATCAGTGCATTTCAGGCATTTCATGCCTTATTGGTTAATAAGGAGAGACAGTGTTGAAGACAGAAGACAGTGTGCAGAATTAGCCGTGGGCTGGATTTCAACCCATTCTGCCCCGGAGGCAGCTGCTTAGACCAGAAGGCAGCTGCCCAGACCACTAAGACCACTAGGCCACTAAATGTGAGTTACATGTTACGAAAATAAATTAGTTTCATCTGTCGTCTTTCATTTCTTGTTCCCACTTACGGAATGTGTTGCTTGTGGGAGCTTATGCCCATACATATTCAAAGGCATTTAAAACATGGTGTAGGCAAAGACTAGAAAGAATATTTCTGGCTTGGACTGGCAGACTTTAAGACATTGAGAAACTTTGCATAAAACTAATTAGAGAAGCAAAAGCAAACTACTGTATGTAACAACGCTCTCTAACTGTAATGGATGTCCCTCTGAATTCTGGAAAAAACCTGGACACGTGTTTTAAATTATGGTAAAACCTATAACTCATCTGTGAGTTATTGTTCCATCGCTCAGCGCATTTATCCATGTGATTCTAATGTTCCTGTACTCAAAACATGTTGATTGTGACATCTCAATTGGCCAATGCACATTGCTTATTATGTTAAGTCTGAGCCATTAAACTTTTGAGAGAGGCAAAATGTTTTTAACAGCTAACCTATGCCACTACATTTGTAAAATCACAGTTTACTTTTACATCTGTGACATTATCTTCTAATAATCTGACGTTCGGTAAACATTCTGGGATTAGTAATTATCTTAATTAGCTCACATCATAACTAAATTATAAATAGACACAGCAATAGAACCGCCCACAAAACCACATAAAATAGGCAAAGAAACCATATAATGTAGAAATAAGATAGCTGAAATAAGATAGCTGATGATTGTAATTTGCGTATGTGAACTGGAGATTTGTTTTTTTGATTTTATATTAGGTGCTCATGCTAAACCTTCCTGACTGTCTAACTGGTGAATTTGTTGGAAGAACATTGTCTACCAAATATGCTCTCAACAAATTATTTTTGCTTGTCAATCGTGATTGCTTATCTTAATGTACATTTTATTTCCATTTTGTATGTCTTTATTGTTGTAATACAGGGCTCAGCTGTGAGAGAGACTTGGTCTCAGTAGATTTCTCTGTATGAATAAAGGTAAATAAAAGCCACTTGTCATGTCTCACTTTGTGTCACAATTGTGGCTGCGCCAGACTCCAGCTGCACAAAAAATTTTTTTTTTTAGACATTGTCATGTCATTGTCATCGACAATTTCTGTCAATCATTACCTAAAGTCGATGGTATCGTAGCATTACCCAGCCCTAGTGTCCAAGAACGAAGATGGCCTGCCAGCTTTCTCTCAGAGACCCCGGATAAACCTCTACATCCACTACATCCATCTTAGAGCTCAGAGGAGTGACATAAATCAATGGTTGCGATGGTTATCAGGGTGTATGTTAATAATGCATTGTGGCCTTTGGCAGTGTCTGTGGCAGGAGAGGAGTGGGGGGTAATTGATCAGGGAGAGATAACCTGCAGTGATTAATATTTCAGAGAGAGGAGGATTATAGAGAGAGAGGAAGGGATGAGTGGGTGGAAGGGAGGCACAGAAAACAGAGGAGAGGGACAGGGATGAATCAGGTGGAAGGAGGGAGAGCGTATGAGGACAGAGGCAGAGAGGCAAATCAAGGAGAGGAAAAGAGAGAGGCAAGGAAAGATGGGATATGAGGGAGAGAGAAAAACAGAGCGAGAAAGTGAATGAGTGTGAGAAAGAGAGAGGGGTGGCCCAGCCTCGCTTATCAAGTCTCCCACCTGCTGTGCCGTCATCATCGCCCCTCAACAGGGTCCTGGCCTCATCCAGTCAGGACAATTCGGAGGTAATTGTCTGCCTGTATGTTATGATAGAGGTCACAGAGAAAATTCGAGCACTATCTGAGCTCACAGATAATGGAACTGAGATACAGAGGGCTTAAACTGGGATGATCACAGACATGATTTGACCCTTGAAAACAGGACCATTAAACATGGCTCCTTGAAAAAGGCCTCTATAAGGCTTCTTACGGAAAATACTAGTGTGACAATGCTATTTGACATTGTTAGAGAAACTAAATGTATGATGACTAATTTAACTGAGCTTCCCTGGGAAAGTAACTGAAGCAAATGTTAGTAATATGGGAATTGACACAATGGAATGGTATCGGTTGCATGGTTTGTATGTTTGGTTATCTTCAGGATATTCCAATACAGCCACTAATTGTTTCAAAATAAACATTAAATGCATTAACTACTATATATAGAAAATCATATTAGTTCCCAGTTGTGAAATGTCATATTAGTTCCCAGTTGTTGGGTTTTCTAGGTCCTATCTTTGTCTAAATGCTCTATTCAATCTACATACCTGCAGTGTTACATAATGCACAACATCATCTTTACTGTAACTTCTGATTGAGACATAAGCAGAATTTACAGTTAATACAGTGTCCCCTAATGCTGAGAAATGTCCGTTATATTTAAATTTCACTGTATGTGTGTACTTTCACAATACATATTGAATGGAATCCTAATAACGGACAGTTCAATACAGAAGACCAATTTCCATCAGACAGAGTGTGTGTGTGCTCACGCTTGTGTGTGTGTGACTGTATGCCAGTGTATATGTGCAAAACACACAAGATGAGATGTGTCAAAAGTATTACTTGGACTTAAGTTGTGCCACTCAATAGCCAGCTTTTGTGTAGCATAACAGCCAAAAGGGGGTAGGTTACTTGTGTTTGTGAATCAGAGGTCCTGAGGTCAAGCCAGCCATGTGCTGAATCGGGTGGCTTATGCCTTTGTCTCAGCCTGCCAGTGGGTTTGACCCATCTTTTCCAATATAATTTTTTCCTTCAAAGGTTTATTTTCTATCTGAGTAGGTGGAATATGAATTTTAATTAAAGCAGAACTTACAAACACAGCCATCTATGATAAACAAGTTTATCTTCTGTATCCCCAACACTAATTATAACTGTAAATATTATGATGAAGTATTTAGAGGATGTTACTGTGTGTTTGTATTCATAATAAGCTACTGTATTTATTGGACACACAAGAGATTAGTAGGTAATATCGCTTGGGCCAGACATACTGTATATAAAATGTATGCACGCGGAATTTGTTCACCCCCAGTATTGTTTATGCATAAACCTCACTGCTCCTAACCTAGTGCAGCACTTATTGCATAATAGGAACAAGCTTTCTCTGCTGCATAATTATTCTACCTAGATGGCTGCTTTCCACATTACGTGATGTAGCCTGTACAATTTTGCACTTTAACATTTTTGAGTGAGTGTTTACTGTGTGCATGAGCTGTAATGCTAGCTATCAAGGCGCTTGGCAATTAAAGAAAACTGACAAATTAAAACTCTCCTGTGTAGAGCTTTGTAAATGAATGGAGTAATGGTGCCATGTGAAAATGATTAGATGTAGTTTTGACTAGGAATGTGAAATGCAATTTTGCAAGAGAATTGCCATCTCCTCTCTCCAGGGTGATCTAGACCGAAGATGTCTATTTCAAACAGTGGTCTTTTGTATTGCTTTCTGAGACAAACATTGCTGAGTTAGATGGAATAGCTACAACTAGCATTATTTCAAATAATATAATAATAATAGCTAGCATTAGACAGTTAGCAACTGCTGTATTCTCTAAACTTATTCAAAATAACAATTAAGGAAGCTGTGAATTCTAACTCAAATCTTACTAATAAGAACCTAGTTAGCAGACTAGTAAATAATTCACGCTGCTGACCCTGGATAGTTAGCTGATGTTAGCAGTGCAAGCTAGCTACCCACCAATATGAAAAGTTGCTAACTGGCTACAGTTGCTAGTTGGCTCAGTTTAATAAAAAAACTATTAACAGTTATACACTGAACAAAATTATAAACGCAAAACACTATTTTTGCCCCCATTTATCATGAGCTGAACTCAAAGATCTAAGACTTTCTCTATGTACACAAAAGGCCTATTTCTCTCAAATATTGTTCACAAATCTGTCCCAAATCTCTGTTAGTGAGCACTTCTCCTTTGAAGCGTGCAATGGGCATGCTGACCATAATGTCCAGGAATGTCCACCAGACCGTGAATTGAATGTTCATTTCTCTACCATAAGCCATCTCCAAAAGGCGTTTCAAAGAATTTGGCAGTACATCCAACCGGCCTCACAACCGCAGACCACGTGTAACCACACTATCCCAGGACCTCCACATCCTGCATCTTCACCTCCAAGATCGTCTGAGACCAGCCACCCAGACAGCTGCTGCAACAATCGTTTTGCATAACCAAAGAATTTCTGCACAAACTGTCAGAAACCTCAGGGTAGCTCATCTGAATGCTCGTTGTCCTCATCGGGGTCTCGACCTGACTGCAGTTTGTGTCTGGCAGTTTTGAGAGGTATTCTCTTCACAGATGAATCCCGGTTTTCACTGTACAGGGCAGATGGCAGACAGCGTGTATGGTGTCGTGTGGGTGAGCGGTTTGCTGATGTCAACGTTGTGGATCGAGTGGCCCATGGTGGCAGTGGGGTTATGGTATGGGCAGGCGTATGTTATGGACAACAAACACAGGTGTATTTTATTGATGGCATTTTGAATGCACACAGATGCCGTGACGAGATCCTGAGGCCCATTGTTGTGCCATTCATCCACGACCATCACCTCATGTTGCTGCATGATAATGCACAGCCCCACGATGAAAGGATCTGTACACAATTCCTGGAAGCTGAAAACATCCCAGTTCTTGCATGGCCAGAATACTCACCGGACATGTCACCCATTGAGCATGTTTGGGATGGTTTGGATCGGCGTAAACGACAGCATGTTCCAGGTCCTGCCAATATCCAGCAACTTCCCAGAGCCATTGAAGAGGAGTGGACCAACATTCCACAGGCCACAATTAACAACCTGATCAACTCTATGCGAAGGAGATGTGTTGCATTGCGTGAGGCAAATGGTGGTCACACCACATTTTAGAGTGGCCTTTTATTGTGGTCAGCCTAAGGCACACCTGTGCAATAATCATGCTGTCTAATCAGCATCTTGATATGCCACACCTGTGAGGTGGATGGATTATCTTGGCAAAGGAGAAGTGCTCACTAACACAGATTTAGACAGATTTGTGAACAATATTTGAGAGAAATAGGCCTTTTGTGTACATAGAGAAAGTCTTAGATCTTTGAGTTCAGCTCATGATAAATGGGGGCAAGAATGAGTGTTGCGTTTATAATTTTGTTCAGTGTATATCATAAAAGAAATATAATAGTAGGAATGACAAGGAATTTACCATTTCCCCATTTAACATATATGGTGAATAACATATATGGCCCCTTGTCCAGATTATGGTGACCAGATTTGACCAGATGTTTGTGACAAAGCCAATACCTCCAGTTTCAAAAGGTATGTACTGTATTTTATGTGACAGATTGTGGAACAAAAAGAGTGTGAGAGATACAGAGACAGAGAAAAAAATGTAAACACAATCAGGGCCTATATAGGAAAATACTTAAAAATTCTGATGTGTTCCCTCCATCTGCTGTTGTTTCTTCCCTTCCTCTTCAGAGGCGAGAGACCCCATTTTCAGCTAGTCTGGAATTCAAAATACAAAGCATTTTCCCTTCTCCTTTCCCCCTCAGACCTGACAGCCTTATTATAAATTTAACTTGCATAAAACAAACAGCTCCATAGTAATGCTGCGCCTGAATAACCAAAGATTGAACTTGAGCTGTTCTGGTTCTGTGTTTGTTTTTTAATTAGAATGAATTAGTAATGTTCAGGTTGCTTTAGCAGGGATTCTCTGTAGGGGGGTTGGGGGGAATCAGAACAGACAACGTTAAACATAATGGCAGGAGGAAACGGCTGGTTCATCTGAGACAAAAACAAAACTGGAACAAAATATAGCAAGTCTGTTGAGATGAGTTGTTCTTTTATTCAGTGTTGCCACTCCTCATGCAGTTTGTACATGAGCATGGTGATGGAACGAGATTCATGTCAAAACCCAGCCACGAGGCTTGTGAAATCTAACTTGATTCATTTTACAGTAATTAGTGTAATAATTACTCTATGCTTTACAATAAATCTGTTGTGACATGACTGGTCAGAGAAAGTAGAAAGGAAGCTCCTAACAGTTCAACATAGCCGACTCAGAAGGTGAACAATTCAGATTAGTTCAAAGGAAATGAGAAAGAACACAAGGGTAAACATGTCACAAATAATGGAGGGCCACCACTTGGCCAATGTGATATTGACTGAAACATTTCATAATTATTTATCGCGAGATGTGTCTGCTTGTGAATTAGCCTTGGTGTCTCGAGGAGGGCGGTAGAGTTAGCCAGCACTGATTAGCAATCATGTTTGCCTTGCCTCTTAATGCGCTAGAGACCCAATGAGGCAACGTGGGCGTCTGTGAGCTCAAACAAGATAGAAATGCAGCGTGCCTGTTCCTTAAGTCGCATAGGATTCAGGTATATTCTTCCTAGCTGAGCAAGCAGAAAGATAAGACTCAGGGGCATCAGATTGCTTTTGCTTACAAAACAAGACACACTATCTCAACATCGACAGTCTTGTGTTTGCTGGGAGTTGCTGCAATGAGGCATCTGTGTTTATCTAAATGTATTTCATAAGATTTAACAGGGGCACGGAGGAGACCTTGCAAAGTTGCAAAACTGTTACATGCTTATTATAGTGGTTCCATCTGTCTTTTAAATGAGGGATCCCTGGGGCAGTTGTATCACCACCCAAAGTTTCATCATAATCGGGTCACAGTCCCCTCCCCAAATTCATCGTAGTGGACAGCTGAGCAGCAGTCCACTCCAGACCCCATCAGTGCTGATTTTTAAACCAGTTTAAGCAAAGATTCTCTACATACAATGACCTTTCAAAAGATGTACCATTTAGACACGGATTTATAACTTTCAAAGCATTAAACCACAATGATTCAATTTAGCCTCGGCACTACTTTTCAAATACCACTGGATTCATTTGAATATTTTAAACGAAACTTTTGTCACTCATTTCTGTAATTCAACTATATCATATGCCCAACCTGAGCAAATTTTATTATCCTGTAATATAATTGAGAGATCACAACTCTGCTGGAAACACACAGACGGTAGATAGAGACAGAACAAGGAAAAAATGATAGAAAAAGAGAGAAAAGACATGGTAGATTTAAGTAATTTCTGACCTTAGCTGATGGTTTAATTACTGGCAGACTCTATTTCATAAAGTATCAAACAATTTATATTAATACCTAAGATAATTAATACATATCTTACTAATACGTAAGATATATTGATCTTAAATATGAAACATTTTGAAGTTCTTAAAACATTTATTACATTTGAAATGGCTTTTCATGACATCAGGAGATTTATTGTTGTCATTGAGGTAATGATGTGTTAGACATTAGCTGTTAAATTAGTTACCTGCTGATGGACTGTTTTATGCTCTGTATTCACTGTAGACAGACTGTGGACATACATACCATAGATCTGTCATGAGACAACAGTATCCATGAGATAAAGGGCAGGATTAGTTCCAGTGCTTTGGGCAAATCCTTATTTTGCAGGCGTTAGCATCTTTTGGATTTCAAAAGGTATAGACTTTCATAGACTTGCTCATCATTTTGGAGAAAAAAAGTGTGGAGCTCGTTACAGTTCCAGTCTCTTCTCTTAACGCATATGAATCCAGAACATAATTGACCATTATAATCTGACCATTTACGAAAGTTTAGTTCTGGGTTAACCCAGATCAAAACCCATTAATGCTGGCAATTGAGTTCTCGAATGAATGATTAATTGATGAATGAAATACACAGGTGTATGTTAAACAGAATTGGCACTCCATCAAGAATAAGGTGCTAATCAGATTGCAACTAATGCATAAAAGAACAACGCAAATTGTACAACAGTCCATCACAAACAACAGTGCAATATTGTCTCCCTCGGTTAAATATAGTGACCACAACACATTATACTACAGAACATGAATACAACCATGCCATACCTACATTTACGTTAAATTATAGCTGGTGAAAACAAGGTCAGGCCAGTGAGAAGCATATTTTCTCAAGGTGGATAATTTATTGAAGCCGTGGTGTGTGCATATTTACAGGATGTGTGTGTTAGTGTTCTTCTCTGAATACAGCATGTTCCTGTGTGTGATTATGTACAGTACACATCCACTTCCCAGTACACCACCATGACCTGTGTTATAGTCCTTTCACAATGATGTAATACACCACAATGCATTTTCAACCCAATTGAAAATGCAGGAGTGTGCAGAAACCCTACAGCCCTCTGGCCATCCCACCGGCAGCCATCTACTTTGTGTGTGTGTGTGTGTGTGTGTGTTAGATGATTTTAGACAGTATTACTGAGTGAGTAGGTGGTATCATATTGGCCATATCACAGATTTTCAAATAAGCTTCAGTATTCCCAATTGATTAAATCACACTTCCAATCAGTGATTGGAAGTGTTGTGAAGATAGGATGAACAGTACAGTGGTGTTGGAATGCTCTCCCACACAAACACTCACTAATTTACTGCATTAAGAGGTTTGCCTTAGAAGTGTACAGTATGCACCTCTCAGTGTTTAAAGGTCAGTGTAAAGTTGAAGCAATTACACAATGGGGTACGACAGATGAGTTAAGCTTATGGGGAATTTATAGGTTTTATTCCTCAAAAATCTATGTATTAATCACAGTCAAACATTGGCCAATGTGCTGTGTGCTATGAAACAGACATCTAAAGACTTTCATAGATATCAAAAACCTTTGTAGGACAAGCCAAGAGTAACCCACACTTTACTCTGAGGTTTCTGTTTTAGGGATAGAGGTCTTCACAGAACCTGGGAAAACATCCCCTGTTCCTATCTGACGATGTGTCCTTCTCATCAGCGGAACTTTGGGTTTCACACCTCACAGTAGCCTCTCACATCTAAGAAACAGAACTGTAAGGACAGCCCTCTCACCTCGCACTGACCCAGGTTCAGTCGTTCAACCATGAAAATAGAATAACACCCTTTCCTCAGTGTCACGTGTTCGTGGCTTCACCCTTTCCTCAGTGTCACGTGTGTGTGTGTGTGAGTGTGTATGTGCGTGTGTGCGTGGTTGTACCCTCCCATCATGGTCACAAGTGCTAAATCCTGTTAAATCACTGGAGATCCCAATACCCTGGACCTGGTGACATTTCACCATGTGGTACCGTGGTAGCGAAGAGCCCTACCATCATCGCAGACATCTCTCACACCAGCAGGTCACCATACAAGCAGTTACTTTTACAGTGCCAAAGGCGGGCCATTGCCCAGCCATCACCCCTACTTGAGGCAACAGCATACACGGGTCATACACAAAATCTCAGTAAACATTTTGGTCCCATGTCCTCGGTGACATGTAAAACTACTTCCAAATAACATAAATATGTGTTTTCAATTTTATTGAACGGCCGTTTGATGGAGAAATAAGTGCGGAAGAGTCACATTTCCAGGTCCCCAGTAGTGCCCAGAATGAACACAAACACAGCACCCTCCAGCTGTGTTGGACTACCAGGTGAAGACGAGCAAAAACATGAATTGTTTTATTTTTTTATTGTTGTTTATTTGCCTGATCTTAACCCACAAAAAATTAGAACAATCAAACGTTTTAGATCAAATTATTCAAAGAAAAAAACTAATTAGATCAAAATTCTGCTTAAACACTCAAATACGATTGAAGTCTAACCTTTAATATGAGGTTAAAATGTTCAAAGATGCCCTCCCTTGCGAAGATAACAGCCCTTACTGTTTTACTATAATGTTTGATAATTTGGGGAAAACACATAGCAAAGGATCTGAGAACATTCATCCATGTAGAATCTCTCTTGATCCTTCAGAGTTGCTGGCCATCACTTTCCTCATCCGTTTAAGTCAGGGGCCAAGGATAGCCACTGCAAACAGCTTGATTATGTGATCAGTGAGCCATTTTGTTCAGTTCTGGAGGAATACTTTGGATCTTTGTCCTAATGGAAAATCCAATGACAATCCCGTTTTAGTCTCCTGGTAGAGGGTGCCAGATTTAGGTTTAAAATCTCTTGGTACTTGACAGAATCTGTGATACCATACTGTATACTAAACCAGGTTCCCAGAGCTTTTGGAAGCAAGTAGCATCACAACATCACATATCCACCACCATTTGAAATACACTCACCTAAAGGATTATTAGGAACACCATACTAATACTGTGTTTGACCCCCTTTCGCCTTCAGAACTGCCTTAATTCTACGTGGCATTGATTCAACAAGGTGCTGAAAGCATTCTTTAGAAATGTTGGCCCATATTGATAGGATAGCATCTTGCAGTTGATGGAGATTTGTGGGATGCACATCCAGGGCACGAAGCTCCCGTTCCACCACATCCCAAAGATGCTCTATTGGGTTGAGATCTGGTGACTGTGGGGCCCATTTCAGTACAGTGAACTCATTGTCATGTTCAAGAAACCTATTTGAAATGATTCAACCTTTGTGACTTGGTGCATTATCCTGCTGGAAGTAGCCATCAGAGGATGGGTACATGGTGGTCATAAAGGGATGGACATGGTCAGAAACAATGCTCAGGTAGGCCGTGGCATTTAAACGATGCCCAACTGGCACTAAGGGGCCTAAAGTGTGCCAAGAAAACCTTCCCCACACCATTACACCACCACCAGCCTGCATAGTGGTAACCAGGCATGATGGATCCATGTTCTCATTCTGTTTACGCCAAATTCTGACTCTGCCATCTGAATGTCTCAACAGAAATCGAGACTCATCAGACCAGGCAACATTCTTCCAGTCTTCAACTGTCCAATTATGGTGAGCTTGTGCAAATTGTAGCCTCTTTTTCCTATTTGTAGTGGAGATGAGTGGTACCTGGGGGGGTCTTCTGCTGTTGTAGCCCATTCGCCCCAAGGTTGTGCGTGTTGTGGCTTCACAAATGCTTTGCTAAATACCTTGGTTGTAACGAGTGGTTATTTCAGTCAAAGTTGCTCTTCTATCAGCTTGAATCAGTTGGCCCATTCTCCTCTGACCTCTAGCATCAACAAGGCATTTTCGCTCACAGGACTGCCGCATACTGGATGTTTATCCCTTTTCACACCATTCTTTGTAACCCCTAGAAATGGTTGTGCGTGAAAATCCCAGTATCTGAGCAGATTGTGAAATACTCAGACCGGCCCGTCTGGCACCAACAACCATGCCACGCTCAAAATTGCTTCAATCACCTTTCTTTCCCATTCTGACATTCAGTTTGGAGTTCAGGAGATTGTCTTGACCAGGACCACACCCCTAAAAGCATTGAAGCA
Organism: Esox lucius; assembly: GCF_011004845.1. Lineage (NCBI taxonomy): Eukaryota > Metazoa > Chordata > Actinopteri > Esociformes > Esocidae > Esox > Esox lucius. Next base: position 24,217,133 of record NC_047571.1, on the reverse strand, counting down.
ACAGCCATGTGATTGGTTGATTAGATAATTGCATTAATGAGAAATTGAACAGGTGTTCCTAATAATCCTTTAGGTGAGTGTATGTCCAACATTCCGATTACATTCAGGAAACGGTTATTGACATGGAGGCGGTGTGTAATTATAATTGTTTTTATAACCTAATTTATGATGGTCAACAACGGTTTATTTCATTTCATTTGTGTGTTCCCTGACCTTCCGCATGGGAATTCTGTAGATTTCTTTGCGAGCTTGGCATAATTGTCACCTCATATTTATACCCCAGTGAAACATGAGGTCATGGATGAGCACTTAAGTTCCTAATAATGGAAAAAAGCATACATATCGGTGAGAAGATACAGTACTTCTATTATATTTGATTCAAGAGAATTTCCTAGGCAATAATGGTAAGGTTTTGTGAAAAATATTTACAGATGTTTTTCCTTTTATGTTTTACCTCAATTAAAGAATAAAAAATGCATGTCTCTTTTGTTCTGAGTGCAAAATCAAGCAGAAAAACCACAATGGCATTCTACCACCGTATTTGTTTCTTTATCAAGGGTGCCAATAATTCAAAAGGGCATTGTAGAAACAATTGAAGCCTTGCAGCCAGGATGTAACTCAAACAAGCGGTGACTTTAGGGTGTGGTTTCTTGTGCATATGACTTTGCCATTGACTAACAAAATATATGGTGTTAGTCTGTACAGTCAGGTAGCAAAAAACAAAATGTACTTACAAGCACATAACGTTCACAGGATTGACAGCTCTCTAATGTAGAAGTGAGTGTAGTGGTTGTAAATGTAATCCATATATCTTGTCCATTGGCTATATTTGCAGAGAGAACTGGATGTTGCTTCATGATGAGCTGACAAGTCCACATAGCAGCAAGGCACAGCGAGAAAAGGACAGGCCACTCCTCAGAGGCTGAATCCTCTCTAGGTTTCTTCCTAAGTTTGAACCATACCAGAGAATTTGTCCTAGGCACTATGCATTAACTCCTGTTGCTTCTCTTTGGGGTTTCAGGCTGGGTATCTGTAAAAGCATTTTGTGCCAACTTCTGATGTAAAAAGGGCATTAGAAAATAAATTGGATAGAGTGATTGATTGGATGATTTACACATGAAGTTTGTCAGAAAGGGGAACAAGTTTACAGAATGTTAATCCAAACCCAACCTTCTTTTACATTTCCTATTTACACTTTGTAGCACTTCTTGACAATAGAACACACGCACCTGCCTCATAACTATATCAGTTGCACTTGAATCCTTTTGAATGAAACGCACATCCAGTTCTCACTGTGCGCCGGGCGGGATAAGATGGATCATTCTGCACGACTGGACGTATAGATGTATGTATGCAAGCGAGTGCTCGCACGCACCGCAAACACGAACACACAGTTCTTTTTTCACACACCCCGAGCAAGCCATCTACAGATGGGACGCAAACCATATCAGCTCATCTATTATTGAACAACCCTCGCGGAGTGAAGACAAAAGCGTTACTCTAAACTGAACCTCTAGGAGGAGGAACAGAAGAAACAGAGCAAAGGCTTTTTGCCCCGGTAATGTTGCCTTCATCACTATGATCCCCAGTGGTCGTGTTATTTAAGTCGACTGTCAGTAAGTGCAAGGGGCAGAATGTTTGCATGCATGAACAGTCACAGGGAGAAGCATGCAGTGCAGGCAACTACTGTAGGTATGTGCCGGATCTTAAATGATCTGTATTTATAATTGAATACAAATAGAAGTCTACAGCCATGTCTCAGGGCAACAGTGTGGGGTGCAATGAGCTGGACAGAACAAGGTGGAGGGGAGTCATCACTGTGTTATATAGGCTAGACAACCTGGAGAGACACAGGCTCAAGAAAGTACATGAGCTGCGGAAGAATAATGTATGTTTCAAGAACGACGCCTACTGAGAGGAAGATGAGTAGATGGAAGGGGAGAGATCTTACTTTGACTATTCATAATCAGCACTGATAGGATGAAGACGTGGTGCAGGCGTGTGCGTGTGTCCCACACATCAACCTGCTCCCTGCACTCGTGGTCAGGAAAATATCTTTGGAAAAAGATTCAATGTGCCTTGGATGTTTATACATATTATTTACAGTACACATTTTTATATAATGTAAAAAAAACAACATGAACATTGCTGATTAAAGATACAAAGTGGTAACTCCTTCAACTTTGGCATTTGCATAGGCTCTTTGGGAACTAGTAGCCCTCCTATGAAGCTATATTACTGCCATTGTTCAACAGTTACATCGAGGACAATATACAACAGGACAGACCAAAATGTTATACAGCGAAAATACATGAATGACCCGCCCCTACTAAGCCACCCTTCTGGTCCGAAATGAATCTGTGATTCATCAATGATGGTGAGAGGTGTGTACTACACTACTACAGGTTTTCATCTACAGTATTAGCCACCGAGCATGTTAGTTCTAGAAGAAACACTGCCATGGAAATGTATCTGGCTATAACATAGGACAAATTTGTTTGACCTTTTATCTTAAGTTTGAAATGAAATTGTACGAAATGAACCTCTCTAGCGATCCTGCGTTAAGCGTAACCCTCACGCAGCAAACTATTCTAAAAACGTCACACACACATACACACTCACACATACACACACACATAATGTCACACTAGATTTGTGTCAATATTGTGGAATGCATTGTGGTGTTGTGCATGATTGGGCACATCTTTTTTGTATGCATGTTTGTTTGATAAATAAGGCCAAAGGATCATTTTATACTTTCTCCAGGCATGGTATTATAAATTATATATTCACATTAGATTCTTTGTCAAATAATATAATGCATTCTGGTTCATATATTATAGCTCAAAATAATTCAAGATCACTCATTATTTCAGCTCATTTTGCATTACTGGTAATTATTGGACAATAGTGAAAATGTATGAAGGACTCTTAAGATGTAGGGTACAAACTGACAGAAACCTGAGTAAATGAAATTATCATGTTCACTATATCCATATCGTTTGCCTTTCAGTCTTGCTTGGCTCAGAGTATAGCTGGTCATTACCGGGCCCTGTCTCTCATCAGGTTTATTCTCTCTTATCACTGTTTGGGTAATTAACCGTCTTTATGGATAATCCCTAATTATCGCACCACTCAACTAAATTATACCCTTTTCATTGTTGTCACTATTGTTGTGAGGTCAATCAGGGAATCAGCCATTCTGTGACAATCTGCAGCCTGTCTTCGGCTAAGAGTTAATATGCTAATGTAATTGGGCCTTTTAAAGACGCTGTAGAGAGAAAATATAATCCGCATTAGCATATTTTGAAATCAGTGACTTCTGAAACCGTTACTCAAGTACTGTAATCCTGGACAGCAATGTGGTAGTGGATGCTGCCATGCCTCCAATGTCTTTTATGGTGTTATGGTGTTAGCAGCTTTATCAATTAACTGACTTTGTCATTAGAGCTAATAGGACATCCTTCTCCGTACTCCAGATAGGGCCTCTAATCCTGGTGAAGGACGTCCAGCTGCGTTCCAAATTGAACACTGCTTCTTATCTAGTGCACTTCTTTTGACCTGCGCATTCCCATCTTTCACTCCTTTTCTCTAATCGGTCCAAAGGAATAACCCGACTAATCGGCGTAGTTACTTTGTGCTGCTCCTGTTAGGCTCCACCGTCGCATGCAGACACACGGACACACACTCACACACCTACAGGGCTCCAACGATAATAATCCCAGCGATCACCTTATTATTACCTCTCCTCAGAGGTTTTTCCGTCTCACTATCTAGACAGCCTAGTCCCCCAGAGAGTCTCTAGGACCGGAGACGGAACGGCAGGAGGAGTTAATCATTCATGTGGTGCTTAAATCTTAAATTACCCTTCATATTAGCTGCGGAGTAATGTCACCCTTGCCCAACCATAGCCACGGTTTTGTTATAGTATTTGTCCCAGAAATTGAGATTGCCGTCCCATGTCACTCTGGGTGAAGATACAGTCTCCTGGACCAGAAACGGAAGGGCAAGAGGAGTTCATCATATTTTGGGAGGGTTCTTCCCGTTGTCCACCCTGAAATACACTCATCTGAAGTAGTGGCACGGGGGTTTGTTGGGGATTTATATGTAGTGGTCCAGGCTACAGATACTCTCTGCGTTCTGAAGTAGTGGCACAGGGGTTTGTTGGGCATTTATATGTAGTGGTCCAGGCTACAGATACTCTCTGCGTTCTGAAGTAGTGGCACAGGGGTTTGTTGGGCATTTATATGTAGTGGTCCAGGCTATAGATACTCTCTGCGTTCTGAAGTAGTGGCACAGGGGTTTGTTGGGCATTTATATGTAGTGGTCCAGGCTATAGATACTCTCTGCGTTCTGAAGTAGTGGCACAGGGGTTTGTTGGGCATTTATATGTAGTGGTCCAGGCTATAGATACTCTCTGCGTTCTGAAGTAGTGGCACAGGGGTTTGTTGGGCATTTATATGTAGTGGTCCAGGCTATAGATACTCTCTGCGTTCTGAAGTAGCGGCACCCCAGTCTAACCAGAATCATTGCTGCCGACAAAAAGCAGACAAGCAGTACATGCAACATGTCACCCGAACAGTTTATTTTCCATGCTGAGGCCCTCAGCAACTGGCCATCTGTCCCACAGAAACAAATAAGACTGTTCAGAATGCATCAATTGCTGTGAACATGTTCGATGTCAATAACAGGATAACGAGAAACGGTGAAACATGCGCCAGACCAATAACCTGGAAGGTGTATGAACTTAGTGACAATGTCGTTTACCTGGTAACTAACATGGTGCTCTTCATCGAACAAGGGCTGTTGCTTGTGATAGTAGAATTGTTTCGGTGCCAGTATGAAATGTTTTCAGTTGCTTCCAAATAAAAATACAAATCTTTCCACTCCAATACACACTGAGCGAGACTTTTACTTAAGACATCAGTAACCATTTTTATTGAGGGAAAAGTGGCCCAAATTACCTAGGTGACCTTCAAAAAACCGGGCATCAAGTCTCATTCAACTAAATACACCTCTTGTAGTGTCAAAATGACATAAGCTTACCACTTCAAGACATTTCCAAACGGTTAATTGTAACTAAAACTGTTAACTAAATAGCGGGACTATATGTGTGGTGCGAGAGTAACGTGTGTGAAAAGGAGAGGCAAAAAGGAAAAATAAGAGAATGAGAACAACAAAGAACAAAGCTTCTACACTGTATCTGAATGCAGCAAAAAGGCTGCACCACAAGGTCACAACACTGACAGGAACAATGACCTGTGAGGTGCAGATGACACACAGGGAATTTAAAGAGCCACATAATAACAAATGAGGTGCAGGTTCATCAACTGATGTGCGCTGCTGCCATCATCTCTGACTGGCAGTTAATAAGCCGGAGAGGCTGCACAGCGCCATGCGGCGCAACCGTCACACTGTACTGCACTCAGAAAACACTTGTCCCTGCATACACACAGCACTGTGTAACCCATGTTAAAATATGACATAAGTATGAATAAATAGTTTAAAAGCATAAATAAGTTGGAAGGTGAAAGTGATTCATTTAATGTAAGTTAATTCATCAGAGTTAATAAAAAAAAATTACAACAATAATTTAATGTTTAAGATTAAAAGTATGCCGACAGAAAATGTATGTCGCTGCCCTTTTAAGGGACTAGTGACGCTAGACGGAGCACCTGAGTGAAGCTGCAGTAGAGACCTGAGGGAGAGAGCGGGAGGAAAATCTGAGAGAACGAGCAGTGGCTAATAAGCAGGGAAAGGATTAGAAAAGTTGATTTTGCAGTTGAAAAACATAACTTACCTGGTCGGGAACTGACAGGGATTTTATGAGAACTAAGCCACACCGGTTTTAGTCAGTTTTTTTGGTGTTGAAGCTCGGTCTGAGCAAGGATTGGTCTGCAGCGTGCAGGCGTGCACGTGCATAGACGGGATTCAAGATGGCGAGCCAGGCCCAGACCTTCAATTCATCTTCTCCATCTCACCAGTGAGGAAATCTCCTGCGTATGGTGACTCGCTGCCAGAGTGGTAGGAGTGTCGGGAATTGTTTTTGAACTGAACTGGGAACTGATTGAATTATTATTTTTGGACTGAAGCGAACTGAAACTTTTCATTGAACTGAATAATTGAACTCACATTTGGACTTGAACTTGAATTTAACGTGTTATACTTTAATTTTCATAATGAGTTCATATTTTTGAATGTGATCCGAAATGATTGTGGTCCACTTTGATTTGCTTGTGTAATTGAAGGTATTATCTTACCCTTAAAAGAAAGGAAAAAAGGAGTTAACTCAGGAAGAAAAATAGGAATTCTAAAATAGGTGCAACCTAGGAAAAAGAGACTGATCTAACTTAGATTAGTTTGACTAAAAAAACGTTGAACAAAAAGAGAGTGAAATACCCTTTCATTTATTATACTTACCTCAATGCTAAGAACCTGCAGGGTATTTTTGTTTTGTGTTCTGTATTTTATAAAAGTGTGTTTTGTGTTCAGTAGATTGCTGGCCTTTTGAATTTAAAGCAACGGTCTCTGGTGTAATTATTTTCTGCTCCCCACTCCTTGGAACCTAGAACTGGTCCAGTGGCACAATACCGGTGCTACAACTGCATACCTGCAAATCTCTACATCAACTGTACATTTAGCAGTGCTGGGTAGCCAAGCATTTGACCAGTAGCTAAAAGCATGCTGGGTCAAATCCAGGAGGCAGCATGGCAAAGTGTCTGTTCTGTTCCTGAGCAAGGACAATAACTCATTGACTGTTGGAACACACGGCCATAAAGAACATGCTCCTAATTTAATATCCAGAAGATCAGGAACGGGTTCAGCCACAGACGAAGGTCATCCTACCTCTGCACAAAGGTTGAAGCAATGTTTCCATAATTGCAGCTTTGTAAGTACGTTCTGATTGAACAGAAACAAGAACAAATAAGTGAAGAACATCCTTAAGGCCTGCATGGCGTTTGTTGATAATGATCCGAAAATCTTAATGGATGCCATTAAACAGATCCTGAAGGATTACATGGCTTATCAGATGCTGAAATCCTCGCTGAATATTTTTTTTAAAGGCACTCCCAAACAATCAGTGAAAGTCAATGTGCAAACTTAAGAAATAGGAAACAGCATGTCTTTTTGCATAACATTTTATTTCCAGAAGACTGTGAAGCTGAAGCTGAGAAACATATTCAAAGAAAGGAAACAGGGCCTTCAGGAAAGCCTCAGGGATTTCCCTTTTTTTACTTAGCTTTCTGTCTACAGTGGCAAGCTGATTCCCCAGAGAAAGATGTACTTCAACTGCTCCTCAGGAAATGCAAGAGAAGTTTGGTACGTTTGTGTCAGCCAATGGCAGAGCCAACCATATAATGTGGCACACCGTGTTGGGCTGTTCTCTCCGTGGACAGCAATGGACACCTACATCACGAGGGATGATTATCTGGTCTTTCCGGTTTATTCTTCAGCTGGATTGTCTGTGGATGATTGGCCTCAGACTTGACTTCAGCAACTCATCCAATTTTCTACCAGTAGTACAGGACTTTCCCATTTTCATTTGTACCAGCAGGGGACAACCTACAGCATCCCCCAGACCCTGCACACCCATCCATCATCAGCGCTGCTGAATAGGCTCACTCAGCATATTCAGAAGAGGCCGTAGTCTTCATGTCAGTCTTTGAAGATTCTGAAGGCCTCGCACAGCAGCTAGTTGTGGCGGACAACAGCACACGACTTTTGGTGCAGCTTAACAGCCAGCTGCATTGACCCATTGCTTCCAAAAACTCTGTTGGATGTTCTACTCTTTGGATTTGGACCCAGTGAAGAAGAATTAATGTATATCAATGCATGCATTTCATCACTGGGAAGTGATGTCATTAGGTTGGATCATTCCTAAGGCCAAAATTTTTTTTGTTGATTATTTTACTGTGCATTTCAGACACTCATGCATCTGAGTTATTTGGGAGGGTTTGGTTTGATCTCAAATGTTTTCCACCTTCATTCGCTATTGCTATTCCCAAAATCTCTTTTTCTGACCAAAGCCATGGTTTTGTTACTACCATCATTTTAAATCCCGGAAGTACGATTGAATCACAGATATTTCATTCAAGAATGACCTCGAATACACCAGTCATGCTTTATAACACACCCCCTAAATAGCAATCGTCTTCTACACGTCCTCAGTTTCTACTCCATCTTTCTCTCTGAGATCCAGTAGTCATTAATTCATCACATATTAGTCGAGCCGCATTAATCCTGACAGATTTTCATGCTAGAGCCATTATTGTCCCTACGGTTTGTCCTCTATATGAACCCTTAACAGTACACATTTTCATATCAAATTAACCGTACAACCTGTACAATGTGACAGTGATCCATGCCCTTAACAAGAACATGACAAAAATACATTAAATCCAAGGCACTGCGTGGATGCTGCCTTAATGTAGGAAACAATCCATTTCTGATGTAGACAGTGACCCTTCAATTGACACGCGCAGATGCAACCTCCAGTTTAAACACACGTGGACAGTCAACATGGTAGCAGAGGTATCCTATGCACACACACAGGCAGGGATATAGTAGATACACACTCGTACACTCACTTGCATGCAAACATGCACACACACAGTCACACACACACACATGTATGACACCTAAGCTCCTGCCTGGGCTTACCTATCTGTTAGCGTGAAATGCGCAATGCTTGCGTCTCTCTTGACCAAAATGGTCCATAATCATACACAGTATAGTGTTGCATAAGATCTGGGCTTGTGTTAGTGTCAGAGGTGAATTACTCATATTTGTTGTTTGCGTCGTTTAAAATCTCTACATGTGACAGCCCCATGTGCACGACATGCTATATTTTTGCCACCTAGTTATTTTAAGGGTCTTTTTTTTGTTGATACAAAACCAGGTTGTTATTCTATTCTATTCTCAGTGTGTTGTAATAGTGGGACATCAATCTGTGTACACCAGTACACGAAAGACAATTTATTTTAAGAGGGCAAGCGGGGGGGGGGGGGGGGGGGGGGGGGTCATGTGATCAGATCAAATGAAGGAAACATGGCAAGAGAAATAGACAGCAAGATCAAGATTGAGAGTGAGAACATTGACAGATAGACAGCATTTAGAAGGTGCTGCCTTGTGTTTACACACACACACACACACTTTGACTGCAGACGGGCACTCAGAGAGAGGCAGAGGGATGGACAGACAGACAGACAGACAGACAGACAGACAGATAAGCAGACAGACAGGGAGAAGCAGAAAGAATACTAGTTTATTTCTGATTAGAAAGCTTGGGATTACATTTTTTTTGTTGTTCAGTTAACAGTGTAGCTGCTACCTGAATCCCTGTTGATGAAAAACAGAACAGTGTGTTGTCGGGCATCAACTAATAGGGCGGTGAGGATTGTAATAGAATGTGGTGAGGATTGTAATAGAATGTGGTGAGGATTGTAATAGAATGTGGTGAGGATTGTAATAGAATGTGGTGAGGATTGTAATAGAATGTGGTGAGGATTGTAATAGAATGTGGTGAGGATTGTAATAGAATGTGGTGAGGATTGTAATAGAATGTGGTGAGGATTGTAATAGAATGTGGTGAGGATTGTAATAGAATGTGGTGAGGATTGTAATAGAATGTGGTGAGGATTGTAATAGAATGTGGTGAGGATTGTAATAGAATGTGGTGAGGATTGTAATAGAATGTGGTGAGGATTGTAATAGAATGCGGTGAGGATTGTAAAACACATGGTTTAGATTTTTTGTATTTTATATGACCGACAACAATGATGAAAAGTAGTGGGTCGATTTCCTGCTATTGATTAAAAATGTCCAGATGTACAGCGGAGAAAGAAATGTTTTCCAGATTTTTACGATACCGTAATTCTGACTGTAGGGTGAAAAGGGGGTTGGATGAGGAAGAGATGGCAAACATTGAGAATGACAAACATCTAGAGAGGTCAAGTAGGTGGAAGGAGTGACGGAGCCATACAGAATAAATACACAGAACAGTTCTCCAACTTGTTAGTTCTTTACTGCCGCATTTCATACGGTACGTGGAAATGAACCTCCCTATAGACTTCCCTACTCAGTCCATTTGGGTTTCAGGTGTTGCATCCCACATGGCATTCTCCTCCCTTCATAGTGCAGTACTATCCACCAAGGCCGATCGGGACTTGCCAAAAGTAGACCCCTACTGTATTAAATGTGGAGGGTGCTATTTGGGGGCGCACGCGTCTAGGATTGGTCAGATCGGTTGGTACTACTGGTGCTGGTCATATAATTAGAATATCATAAAAAAGTTGATTTGTCAGTAATTCCATTCAAAAAGTGAAACTTGTATATTATATTCATTCATTCATTCCACACAGACTGATATATTTCAAGTGTTTATTTCTTTTAATTGTGATGATTATAACTGACAACTAATGAAAATCCCAAATTCAGTATCTCCAAAAATTTGAATATTACTGAAGACCAATCCAAATTTTTTTTTTTTTTATGTTGGCCAACTGAAATGTATGAACATGAAAAGTGTGAGCGTGTACAGCACTGTTTCTTCAATATTGAACCTTTTCACAATATTCTAATTTTCCAAGATACTGAATTTGGGGTTTTCATTAGTTGTCAGTTATAATCATCAAAATTAAAAGAAATAAACACTTGAAATATATCAGTCTGTGTGGAATGAATGTATACATTATACAAGTTTCACTTTTTTAATGGAATTACTGAAATAAATCAACTTGATATTCTAATTATATGACCAGCACCTGTATATTACTTTACAGACTTTTTTTTTCATCACCTGCGCTTCCTGTGGGAATATAAAACTAGGATTGTTCGGAATAAAAATATGTTATTGACTCAATACTGCCATCTCTGTGCTTAATCTTCATCATCATCATCATCATTTTCTTCTTCATTTGCACTAAAATGCATTGTGTTTGTGTTACGAATATGACCTTGGAAAGTTGTAAAAATGGACACCTGTGTGATGAAAGCCATGCTGTTGTCGAGTCTGATAGCACACAGTAAGGGGGTAGCCATCTATAAAGTAGCATAATGAGGTTAGCATCTATACTAAATTATGATGGGGTAAGCAACAATACAATTATTTATGGTAAGTTACATTTAGACCATAAACATATGTGTAACCTACCATGAAGAATTGTACAGTTACTTACCACGTTACATATCATTTGCTATTAAACGTGTTATACCGCTCAACCTCAGCCTTGCATCTCTGGATGTCACGCATTCTGGTCACCAGCAACTGAAACAGTCTCGGACTGAAGAAGGCTATAGAAGGCATAACACAGGTCAGGGAGAGCCAGCCACATCACATAAAAAAACAAAAAAACTGTACAGTAGAACCCTGGACTGAATGCTGCATCCTACCAAATGCTTAAAAAGTAATGGATTCATATTCTGCACGCACATAAATCATTTCAGTCCACATTTTCTGGCACATCAGATGGAATAACTCAAATAATCTTTTGACTAAGGTGTGAATTTTTTTCATGCATCACAGCCTGGATGACAGACAAATTGGTATGACTTGTCTGCTACTTAACGTTTCACATGCATTCTCTGTATGTGCCTGGTGTGGCATGGTTATTAAAGGTTTGAAGCTCAGTATTGCCATGATGCCATTCTTAATTTAAAATGTACAGACTAGAAAGGGAGGAATGTCCGTGTGTTGTGAAAAGGCATTGTGAATCTCTTATTTGCCTGCATTTATTCATGTATGTTATAGTCTATTGCTTGAGCACACATAGAAATCAAGAACTGCGACCCTTCTGCCATTCATTTTTCATCCTCTATCAGTGTTGGCACTGTTTATTTGCGAATTACAGTAATTCTGATGTATTTGAAAAATCTTTCCAATCCCTTTACTGTAAACCATCAAATTCCGGTGAGAATAACCTTCCTAGGCTCTGAACACTTGCGCCTGGAGAACATCTGGAAACAATTTTGCATTAGTAATATGCCAGTTCACTATAACAAGGGCTCAAATCGAGGCAAACAAAGGAGAAGGATGAATACTAAAAGAATGCTGTGCTGAACTAATGTGTACCAATGTTATTCATAGAGGATTTTCACTGCTAGAATATTTTCTTCTTTGCATTTACGTTTTAAGCCATTTAGCAGATGCTCTTATCCAAAGCGACATACAGTATTGAGTGCATCGCTGTGCTCATAATTTTGTATTCAGGCGGAAATTCACGTCACACCGATTCCAGATCCGTGGCCATGGAGTGTAATCCGACCTGTGATCTGAGGGCCAACTACTGGATTTTAGTATATCTGTCAAGACCTCTACTGCACTGAATGCTATTATAGACTACTGTTTCATCATATTATTATTCATGCCTCATGTCCTAAAACAAAAATGTGTAATGTTGTATGTTTGTCATGTGTGAGAAACAGTTAATGCATTTGGAAGTCATTAATAAAGTTAGGGTTCTCATTATTAATGATTAGTCTGTCTTTGTTCGTCAAATGATTCATGTACACTGCTGTATTCATCAGGGCTACTTAAAGCAACCTTATCAAAGAGTGTTACCAAACTTACTGCTCAGCCATGTTTGTGTAAATTTTGTTTGTCCATGTTTGAGATGATTAGGAGCTGTCTTTAAAATGCTGTTAGTGCTTCACAACTTTGGTTGTGAAGCAGAGGGTCATCAGTTGGAGCCCAATATGGGAAAGTTGGACAGTGGAAAAGGTCCTCGCTAAGCAAGCAACATGACAGCCATTACACAAGCAATTATTGCAGCTCAAAACTGCAAAGCAATTTCTCCCAATTCCTCACCCAGTCATCTCCATAATGCGCATTACAAAAACATTTGCAGTCATCAGCCAACTTGATTATATTAAATCCCATTGCATTCCATTCCGAAACACTCCAAGTCATTACGACCTACCAGAGAGCTCTAAGCTTACAATAGAACTCGTTTAGAAGTCCTTTGCATTGTCACATCTCTATTCTAGTAGCTCTATTAGTGTCAATGGTAATAGCTTGATGAACATTATATGGGCACTGGTGGAAAAGTGTCTGTGATCTGTGTTGAACTGAGTGCTCTACAGAAGTATTGCATCTCAAATGGGCCATTTTCCTTACACAGTGCATTTATTTTGACTAGAACCATGGTTAAACATGGCGCACTAAATTGGGGGAAAAGGTTCTATTTGGGAGGCAAACATGAATGGATTTTGCTTCTAACAAATAGCAGATGGTGACTGAGCTCATTACCTAACGCTGAAGTTACTGCACATTACCATGAAAACGACTTGACACAAGACCTACTGTAGAGTGCCCTCCACAATTATTGGCACCTCTAGACAAGATGAGTAAAATACAGTTATAAAAAATACCTGTTGGTGGATTAGCTAAATATCACACTGAGGAAAAAAAAAGAAAAATTTGTGTTTTTTTGGACGTATGTTTAGGATCATTTTTAGTTTTGCTTTTTTAGATTTGATAAAGTTCCAGATTCAGAGCTTAGTAATGGTATATAAAACACTGTGTGTGGACAGGTGTTTTTTATACAGGTAATGAGTTCAAACAGGTGCTTCTTAAAGAAAAACTAACAGGACTGTGAGAGCCGAAATTCTTACTGGTTGGTAGATGATCAAATACTTATGTCATGCAATAAAATGCAAATTAATTACTTAAAAATCATACAATGTGATTTACTGGATTTTTGTTTTAAATTCTCATCTGTAAAGGCCTCATAAACACTTGTTAAAATTTTCTTGAAACAACACCATTTTTGTGTCAAGCACACTTTTGAAGGTTTAAATGTTTCAAAGATCACCACAAATTTCTTCAAAATCCATAAACTGTCTTTCTTGGTATATTTAGAATGTTCGTTATTCCGTTGATCCAGGAACAGTCTTATGATCCGATAAAGTCACGGATAAATATTTGATGATGCAGGGACTTCCAGTGGGGTATCACAGTATCAAACACTGTCTTGACAAGATAATTCTCTATTACTTCTGTGGCAATTGCAAGCCTGAGGCCTGGCTTTGAAGGTCTCTGTATTGATAATTAGAGATTAATCAGAGGCTCCGAGCCCTACAGTAGGTTCCCTGGTTTAGAGTAGTGCCCTACATGGTGAGCGGGATGCCATTTGGAATGCGGGTAAAAGGTTTTTCCCAGATGGCGATGGGTGCAGGATGTCTTGGAGGCTGTGTCTGGTTACAATACAGGAGCTACGGTTCAGCTGAAGGTCACAGCTCTTTCAGGCAGGGAACATGCCTTCCCAACGCCGAGGCGCTGTTCCCTATGCGGCCCTGGTCAACGGCGGAGCACTATATCGGGATTACATTCAGGATGCCACCTGCCTCGTCTCTGTCCAGCATCCCTCTGAAACCAAGAAAAACAACAATTTGAGGACAAACGCTTGACTGTGGGCTCCAAACGAGGAGAGACACATGAAAAAGAATACGACTCGCACAGGAAAAGACAGAATCGCTTAAAAACATTGCACGTCGCCAAGCCTCCTTACTCCGTTGCTGCCTCCAGATCTTACTACCATCTCGCCTCATTAAATTCTCATAGACCCTCCATCAAAAAACCTATTTGATCTACTGTATGCATAGGGTTGGAGCAGGATGCAAGGACAGACGGACCAATCAGGGCTTATTCCGTGTGCAGTGTGGTTTGGGTGTTTTGACAAATGCTGTTGGATGAGGAAGAAGTTTGTGTTTTGAGTTTCACTGATAATGTGGACTCCTGCGGTTGCTGTAAGACACCTGCTGGCAGTTTTAATGGAAGTTAATTGAATACGATCTAGCTTCAGAGAATTGCTAACATATTTCTTCTCACCAATAGAATTTATCACTGTCACAACGTACAAAACATCCATCAAAGGCCCCCACAGACACGTCCAGGACACATTTTTAACAACTTCTGTACGTCCTGATTGTGTAATAGGGCCATATCAATGGGAACGAAGAGGTTGTGTCTCTTTGTAATATCTTTCATGTTCCTAAGCGTCATTTCAGGTGACATTCGTTTGTCACGAAATAGCACAACCACACACAGATTCAGCATGCGCAGTAGATCTTCACTCACATCTGTCGAAAATGTAGTGGAGCATGTTGTCAGTGAATAGGTCATCCTTTTTTGTACATTGATGTGATTTCCATCCGTCCCATTACTAAAAACATGTTTGTATTTGGATGCAAAATGCAGGCCTTGTGTCCTGTTCCTTTCTCCCAGCATTCCGGTAACAGGTCTCAGAGAGGTCAATTAACCAATAATGATGCAATAATGGGCCATAATAGAAAATCTTTAATTGGATTTGTCAAAGCCAATGGGCTCTTAGATGTCTCCTATAAGAGGATGAACTGTAGCATTAATTTACTCTCATTTCCCCCTTTTATTTCTTCTGACACAAGAATGACTTGGAAAGGAGATACGGTCATTAATGTGGAGTGAAGGAGTTAGACGGGCATCAAAGATGCCAAGATTCTTCAGTATTTCTCATAGTGGTCATTGAAAAAGCTCATGAATCCCTGTCCACCACACATTCTGGTTCCTGAAATAACTTCAAATTACAGGGCTCTGCTGACTTGCCCTAGCTATGCACAGACGCTTCTCAACAACTCAGCCAACAGTTAATACATTTGACTAATGACATGTCGGTGGGGCAATATCATAAGACTGGTGGTAGCCTGGGAATTTGTCATTTTGGACCAGCAACCAAAACCAGGTAAAAAAAAGCCCCAGAATAATTTAGTTAACGCTAATGCCACTCAGGGCTCCATGTATGGCAGACCCCCCCAACACACATCTCTAAATGGAAGGGGAATTTTACTAAAATAATGTAATCCTTTTTAATGTAATAAGATTTTAATAACAGTGAATATGTATTCAAAAGTCCAGTAGACCAAAACAAATACAGAAGAAAGTCACTGCAGTATCGTAATATCTGTAATGGTCTCTAAGCCAGCTTTTGTCCATTTGATGTCACTCAATGGCTTAAATAAATACTGCAATGATGCCAAATCAGACACATTATTATCAGTGATTTAGCCTGGTAAGGTCATGGTAGTCAAGAGCCAAACAGCAGTTTAACTTCTAAAGACAAAGACGTGGGGTGAAAAGAAGGTTGTTAATGGAGATTTGACTGGCTGAAATATGACTTCATTGATTGGTTACTGAGTTGAAACATGAAATAGAAGGCAGAGCCACCTGGACCATCTCAATATCTCCTCTTCTATCCACTTCACGAGACAAAGGATGTGTCTTAAATTAAACCCTACTCCGTATTGCTCTTTTCCAACACATCATCTCAAGAATGACTTGCATACAGTATGTAACTATTTTGGAAAACGCAATTATGTTCGGTATTTGAACATATCGGCAGTGATATTACATTCAGTATTAACATATCACAGTGCTATTGGTCCTTAATTACTTGAGATTACGTTACAGTGTCAAGATGTCTGAGGTGGTGTTTACCTACCATCGGAAACCGGCTGCTACGGACAGTTTTGAACATATTCATAATGAAATAGAGTAACAGTTTGATCGGGTGTTGCCGTAGCGTTTCTGCAAGTGACTTTCAATCTGATGGTTGCGAGTTCAATTCCACAGAGAGGCAAGACATGTTCGTTGGGGAATTGTGTTGTTTAGACTGGGTCTTTTCAGTTTTGTAACCCACCCTTAATCTTCAACCTAACCTCAGTACTGAGATGCCGTACCTTAACACTAAATTTACCGTTGACCGTAAATGTTATTCGTAACGAGGCGTTTTTCATTGTCAATGAATTAAGGACCAACATAACAGCGAACCATTAAGGACTAAGTAAGTAATAGTGAGTCGTTAAAGACCAATAGGACAGGGGACATGTTGATAGCGAATGTAATTGCACTGATTCGTGTTCATACTCAACGTAATTTTTGTCTACAAAATAGTTCCATACCAACGTATTTCCTGAGATGTATGGTTGCAATGCAGTTTTCAATACCTTACAAAAGACAGCCTCTGCAGAGTTCCTGCGTCTCAAATGACACTATATTCCCAATTTGGTGCATTCACTTTGACTGGAAACTCACAGTATAATTGAGAGTGATTAAGAATATATATATATATTCTTTTTTTTGTTTTTGTTTAGAAGAGTAAAGAACGATGCTAAATGATGTTTCAAAAGGCACAATCTGTGCTTCTTCTGAAATATTTTCTTTGTTGTTTATTAGTGGCATTCCAAAAGTCCCTTGGTGTGAATAATGTTTCTTAGAATGGAAATACAATTTCCATGTTAAGTAGATTCCTTCCACGTTTCTGCAGTTGTGTGAACTGTGAATTGAAGAAGAGATGAGCTTTTCTAGGGAGAGATTTGATAAGGTTACAGCCCTATTTTCATTTCTTGGATTTCACCCTGCTGTCTTCTTAACTTAATTAATCTCACTACTAGACCAACTGTATTATGTTAATTGGACAACAGAATAGAGTATCATAAGCCTTGTGCAAACCAAGACCGTATAGTTATGTGTAAATATGCCTGTGGCTTTGTAACTTTTACTTTTCCCAGTAACATTTTCCACAGAAAGCTGTAAACAGATTACTTTGTATGCCAGTACATAAGCTGTCTTATGTTATCTCAAGACTTTTCTTATAAAGTGCCACACTTTTCCCATCAATTTTGGAACTTGGAACCCGGAACTTAAATTCATAGAACACCAAAATGTTCCATTGTTTCCATCTACTTTATTCAAGCTTTACCACCACAGTAAATATGGTACCGTTGAACATGGCAGTAGAGAAGTGGACTGATTGTGCTGTTTGGGCACATAAGGAAAACCTTTAAATGGGAAAAAAGACAAGGACAAAGACAATATCCTGAAAGGATAGGAGATGAAGTGAGAGTATATAAGTTCATTAGAGCTATGTTGAAACAACTCACTAACGTACATCAAATAGAAATAAAGCCACATTTGGACTGAAAGAAAACACTTTTCATGTCTTTCAGTGTTCAGTGTTTCTGCTGCTCATATGCACACCGGTCTGCCTTTTACTGTATATCAACAAGCTGTCAGCTTCTCAACAGCTTTACTGGAGGAATCAGAAAAGATCAAGTATACTGCATGATAAATGATGACCCCGCAAATTTGCATTAGGCCTAAAGTTTCATAAATAATCAGATGTTAATTTGGCTTCATTGTTTTGTACTATTATGACATAACTGCCTTACAACAGCCTAGCATCAAATCATTGCAACAGTGGTTCCTTCCTTGTTGGACCCAGCCGGGACAGTCAGTGTACTACCTTCTCTACTTGCAAAGCAATAAGACAAAGGAAAGGAAAAGTTATAGAAAATGTGTACCCTAATCCCATCAACACTTAGAGGTGTCTAACGAAGATTACAGTATATATAAATGATGGTATGTTCAGAGACTTCCTGTTCGCTACGGTGTCCTCTTTGATCAATCATGCCTGCGTCCTAAATGGTACACCATTCCTTTTGTATGGATTGCCATTTTGGAAGTTTGGAAATTTACCAGGATACCTGGGTAATCCTCTCTATGTCAGCCCATTCTGTGTGTATCCTCCTCTTTCATTTATGACAGACACCCCAGATCCACTATCTTTGAATGAGTGTGTCTGGGTGTATGTATGTATGTATGTGTGTGTGTGTGTGTGTGTGTGTGTGTCTCAGATATGACAAACACACCAGATCCATTATCAGTCTCCTCTCAAATCCCACTGCGCAGCAGACGTCAGACCAAACAAATTATTCACTCAAACTGACAGCTTTATCTTTCTCCATTGCAGCCTGTCAAAAAAGCCAATACTTCAGTTTCTCAGTCTGAGTTATTGTCTATTGCCCTGGGTTAGGTTTAAGGTATAGCATCACTGATCAGGTTTAAAGAATAGCTCCACTGATCAGGGTTAAAGTATAGCACCACTGATCAGGTTTAACTATAGCACCACTGATCAGGTTTAAGTATAGAAGCACTGATCATGTTTAAAATATAGCACCACTGATCCTGTTTTAGTATAGCACGACTGATCAGGTTTAAAGTATAGTACCACTGATCAGGTTTAAAGTATAGCACCACTGATCAGGTTTAAAGTATAGCACCACTCATCAGGTTTAAAGTACAGTACCACTTATCAGGTTTTGGCCAGTGGTGTCAAGGAGGCCTCATTTGCTTACTGGAAACATTTCTAGATTGATTGCTGGATGCAGCAGTACCATGGCTCCAACTGAAAATAGTTAAACATAAAAAATTTGTCTGAATCATCACCTTGTTTTAAATTTAATGCACAACTAGACCAAATGTAATATTCCCCTTGGGATGTGTGTTGGGCTTTTATTGGACATGTTATAATAGATTAAGAATGATCTTAACATGAATAGTAGCTCATACATACTTTTAATGATCCTGGAAATGAACACACTGGAATATACTGCTAATGTGAGAAGCAAACAGAACACACATACTACAGAAATATCACAGCCATAACATTGCTAATGCTGACCTTTATATGTCCTGTTGCGTTGGGCAGTGTTCTATATAAGGAATATCACGTGTGCATGTGTCCGCCTTGTTGGCTAATCAGTAGCTCAGGGAGAGCAGACATGGAGGATGGAGGGATGGTAGAGATGAGGCAAGGTAGAGGTGGAGGCAGGGAGGATAGAGGCAGGGAGAGTAGATGGGGTGGATGGAGGCATGGAAAGTGGACCGAGAGGATGGAGGCAGGGTAGGATGGAGGCAGGGTGCAGAGGCAGGGTTGGATGGAGGCCGGGTGTGGAGGCAGGTAGGATAGAGGCAGGAGAGTAGTCAGGGATGATTGAGGCAAGAGAGAAAACAGGGATGATGGAGGCAAGAGTGTAGTGTCACAGAATGTCTTAATTCCGCACACTTTCAAGAAATTCCATGACAAGAGACAGGGAGGATGGAGGCAGGGAAGGAATGAGAAAAGGTTTGACACCTCGTTTACATGTAAGGAAGAAAGAAACACTTCTCTTCTCCGAGGACCAGAGTATAAATAAATAATGGGTTATTTTGAAACCATACAAATACACATTTTGTTGGGGATGAAAACTAAATCTGTCAAAACTTTATATTGGTAAAAGTACAAAACCAAACTTACAGACCCAGTTCCGCAGATACAGATTAAGCCCAGTCCAGGACAAAAAAAACAAGCTCAGAGTTTTCCATTGAACCTGTTTAGTCCTAGTCTAGGCTTAATTCGTATCTGTGAAACCGGCCCATAGAGTATCCCAATGTCATTAAGATGTGGTGTTGGCTGGTGCAGGGCTCGCAACTAAAAGGGTTTTCCTCACTGTCCCAGTAACATCCTGAAGTGCAGCTTCAACTATCCCAAACTGAGCTTGACCCGTCCCAAAATAAAAAGACTTAATATTTTGACATACCAACATGGGTTTAGGTCATTTAACAAAAAAATTAAGTAATTTGTGTATTTTTGACACAGGCAGTTACATAACATTAAATAAACCAAATTTGTTTAGCTATTAATCATTTAATTTATTAATTGAACTTAAAGGACATAAAATTCCATGGAAATTCTATTCCACCACTAGCTGCCCTGTTTAACAACAAGACACCACAATATACTACAGTACAAAGAATGCGTTCCCCAGACTTCACTTTCTCTGCTTCACCCACACTTTCATCCTATATTAACTAAATAATGTCAGCCAGCAAAAAATGTGGTTACCTGATCATAGCTCAAACGTGGCTACCGTACACTTGGGCTAGTAAGCTTATTTGTGTAGCTAGCTAGCGAAGTTAGTTCACGTTTGCGAGCTATGCAGAGACAAAGGCCAGTCATTTAGATTATTTGGCATAGCTAGCTAGGTAGTTATCATTAATCTAGTGTGTGAATTGATATGAGGGTCTGTCAATTCATACACTAAGTTAAACCTGGACATTTTATATAGCCATTTATTGGCCATGTGGTAAAGATGTTAGTACCAGTGGTTATTAGTATAACTACTGGTGAGTGCATTTTCTTTTTTCTGGCTTATCATCCCACAATTGTCCTACAGTCTGTGTTGAACCATCCCAGATTTTTTTAAATTATCCTTGGGACAACAGGATGCCGCTGATTTCGAGCCCTGCTGGTGATATACTCTACATGTTTAACCAAATGTGTTTTTAATAAGAGGATATTGGATTATTTTTAAGTTTGTCGGGAGTGTTTGATGATGTCTTCTTTGTCCCAGACTGATGTTTAGGTCATAATGTCACAGATTTACTTAAGGATTGTGGGTATAAAAGGCATGGTGTACTATAATGATAGTATCATTATTATAAGAAAAAGAATGATGACCACAAACATACGTTTGGACTCAACACTCCCTAGGGAAGTACTTTTCTAATTCCTATAACACAATTCAGTGTCTGGAATAGATCTTCAAATAAAAATACAATTAAAACACAGGGATATATTAGTAATCATAATAGTAACACGTAATAACATGTATTTTTAAACTGTTGGTTCCATATATAACATCTTTAAAATATATTTCTAGCTGCTGTATTGAATTAATTAGAATTTTACATCTAATTAGATAAACTCTCTTTCACTCTCTGTGTGTGTGTCTGTCTGCATGTGTACCGCTGCTTAATATCAGCCTAGTCACTACATCCAAGCGGAAACAAGCAACGTGCCTTGTGAAGCATTAAATATGATCATTGTAGCTCATCTTCACAGTCTTCTATTTGTATCCCAAATGTCATCCCTTTCTCTTCATAGTGAAAAGTGGTTACTAGTATATATGGATTAGGTGTATTTGGGACACACTCCTAGTGTTTGTTGTGTTCACACAATTAAGTGCTGATTTCCGGTCAGAAACTAGATAATTAAATTAAATTAGGCAAGCTCTATATAAGTTCAATGTATTATTATGTATGTGGTTCGCAGAAATGCTGTCATCTTTACAGACTTTGTAGATAATTTCTGTGAAATTAAGAATTTACAAAGTTATATTTCTTAAAAGTACCTGCTCCATTAATTGAAAAAGCAACCAAAACCAAAAATAAGCAAACAATCGGTGTCTGGATTGATATATTAATTTAATACAGATATTAAAAACCCACTGTGATAGTTCAGTGGCCAATGCAGGGAAACTTTGTGATCTCGAACTCCCCCAGAAGTCAGGTATTCATAGCACCGCCCCCCTGTCCACAGCTGCACCCAATAATCACTTTGTGCCCTGTATTTAGTTGTGGTTGATGCTGATTGCAGGGGCTGTTGACATTCTGATACAGGAGAAGTGACGGGTTAGGACAGAAGAGCTGTGTCAGGTTTTCTTTACTTTCTCCTTACAGTACAGGAAACCCCAGAAGAGCCTTCATTATATTTGAATTTCTGTTTATTTTTGATTTACTGGCAGTATGCTGGAAACTGCATAAAGATTCTTGTAACCGAGTGAGGAAAGAAAAGATAAGAGACACTGTCTCTCAACTGAAAATATGCAGAGAACAAATCCCCTGAACTTGTCTCTGGTCTGATCATTTACTGCCACCCGCACCATGGTATAGTGACAGGAAGCCAAACCATCACACCACGCAGAATATGGTTCAAAGTTAAGTAGGTTATTTTTAGTAGTTATTATTGTTTAAGGGGGTTTAGAGCTTCTACTTCCTTTGCTGACCCTATCTAAACCTGTAATGATCCACTGCAGCTTTCCGGGGCCTCATATTGCAGCTGAAGAGAGTATACTCCAAGCTCCAAGAGACCTCCCTCCCTCTCTTCTGAGCACGGCCAACACATTTTCTGCTAATATGCTAAAGTATGGATGAAATAGGACTAACACTCATTCCTCCTGCTATGAATTTAAGATGCAATAATCTCTGCTGTGTTTGGCTAGGTGTCATCAAACCCTGAAGCCGCAGAGAGGGATATGAGCTGAATGTGGTGGGAGGAACAGGTCAGAAGAACATGAGAAGAAAGGTAGAGAGGGAGGGCCTAATAAAGAGTCAGACGTGGTGTCAGAAAGGTAGAGACAAAGGGAGAGGGAGAGACAAAGGGAGAGGGAGAGAGAGAGACAAAGGGAGAGAGAGAGAGAGGGAGGGGGAGAGACAAAGGGAGAGAGAGAGAGAGGCAGAGACAAAGGGAGAGGGAGAGAGGGGGAGAGACAAAGGGAGAGGGAGAGACAAAGGGAGAGAGAGAGAGGGGGGGGAAAGACAAAGGGAGAGAGAGGGAGAGACAAAGGGAGAGAGGGAGAGAGAGGGGGGGAGAGACAAAGGGAGAGAGCGGGAGAGACAAAGGGAGAGGGAGAGACAAAGGGAGAGGGAGAGAGGGGAGAGACAAAGGGAGAGAGAGGGAGAGACAAAAGGAGAGGGAGAGAGAGGGAGAGACGAAGGGAGAGGGAGAGACAGGGAGAGGGAGAGACAAAGGGAGAGGGAGAGACAAAGGGAGAGGGAGAGAGGGGGAGAGACAAAGGGAGAGGGAGAGACAAAGGGAGAGGGAGAGACAAAAGGAGAGAGAGAGAGAGGAGCACAGGGGTTGTAATCTTCAACGACTTGACACAATTTAACTCAATGCTGATGAAAGAGGAGTTGGGCAGGCATTAGTTGCGCAATACTGGGTGTATGTGTGTGAAGCAATTCCAGCTTCATCTGTGACAATTGCTTGTGGATTTTGCTGAATATTTACATGGAAAACAAGGGGAAGAATAAACATATCAATCAAGTTTCAAGCGTTACATTTTAAAAGTTGTTTGAACAACATTCATGGGACATACCACACAGCAATATTTGTACTCGTAGGTTCTTGCTCAACAATGCTAGAAAAACTAAAATTAATTGGGTAGATGTTATAGAAAATGTATAATAATAAATTAGATGGTGTAAAACATGTGACTCAGATCATGTATATTTTAGTAAGATTTACACCAGCAAATTATTGTATTGTATAACATGTTATCACTAAACCATATACAGTATAATTTCTGTCTTTATAGTGCCAACACAGAGCTGCTCAGAAGCAATGTATGTTGATTAAATCTTCATTTAGCTGTAACCACCATCATTGGAAATCAAACACATTAAAGAACTACAGCTATTTCATGGTTAGTGTAGGTTGAAGAATAGCTGGGTTGTAACCATTGCGGCACACCACATCAAATGTTACACAATTAAAAGCATTGTGTCCCACTACACAAGACCATTTCAAACTCGCACTGTTTCAGATCCAATTTTATTCTGTTTAATAGCTAATGAATGTGACTCACATCTTTCTCTCCACCCTAGTGTGTCTAACTGCTCAACTGCTGAATTGGCAGGATGACTGGCAAGATGGCACCCAACTGACAAGAGAAGAGGGACCATGTGACCGAAACAAATGGGTGAAATCACTCTTTGATTACATTCTAGATGTCACCCTGTATTCCCTTTATAGTGCACAACCTCCACTCCTTGTTAATGATGACCAGTTCCATTGACATTTATACCTCATCAGTAACTATAAATCTCATTCAACCTAGATGTAAAGGCACTTTTTTTATGTGACAATGGATAATAGAGCATGGAGCTGTAAAATGTTTTAAATCATGACGGAATTATACTGTGGCTTGCAGTTTAAAGGTCAGAGGTTTTGGGCACTGAAACATGTCTGTGTGTTAAAACTATGCACTTATGTATTATTACTAATTATTAACACTATTATTAGGCAGCAGCAAAAGCACTGAAGCCATATTGTGTTTCTTGGAGTTTATTTTTCTGCAATTTTGGGTGACAAATGAGCATTTCCATGAGATAAAACGGCACCAAGTGTCCAGAATGTGCATGGTAACTGGATATTTGGCATCTATGGACCAGTCTCTCTCAACACAAGTCAATCCAGACAAGGTTGTTAAAAGTCATGTCTGCCAGTGACCAATGAACATTAGAGTGGGCGTGGCCTGGTACAAATATACGTATAAATCAGACGTGGACATTCATATTGCAAAATATGCATTGTTTACAAATATGTTTTTTAATAATTGATACCTCTTGATCTGTTAGGCTGAATTACCACACACATGCTGATGGACATGAATCTAGCTAAGCTGTAAAGTATGGTTCACTTTGGCCAAATGGCGGCAGGGTTGGACTGGGGAAAACATTCAAGCATGTTCAATGGCGCATACTGTTCAAGAATCATATCAAGACATACGTTTAAGAATATGGATACTTCTGCAATATACAAACGTTTATTTTTTATTTAAAAGGGCAGTAATTCTGTCAAACACAGGGACTAACA
Organism: Esox lucius; assembly: GCF_011004845.1. Classification (NCBI taxonomy): domain Eukaryota; kingdom Metazoa; phylum Chordata; class Actinopteri; order Esociformes; family Esocidae; genus Esox; species Esox lucius. Next base: position 24,191,904 of record NC_047571.1, on the reverse strand, counting down.
TAGCACATCCATTAATAATAAGATATTTTTCCAAAAACAACTAAACATATACTGGCTCTTGCGTGAATTGAACCGACAACATCTGGCAGTAAAGACAAATAATTTAACAGACTGAGCTACCCAGGGACTGGCCAATATTCGGGCAAGATAAGGCAATTATATACAAAGTACAGAGGGGGACCAGAATATGGCAGCCACTGCTGGCCGTATTTCGTGTCCCCTGTCAAACAGCATTTTTTTCTGAAAATATCTCACTGTTTTGTGTCTCTTCCTCACAAAAGCATTCAACAGTTTAACTTCATTTTAGAGTGGCATATGGCAGTAAAAGCACACAGCTTAACACGGTGAGCTACCCACAGACAAACAAGCAATATGGAAATATTTGGCACCATTATGGATTACATAGGGAGCAGGAAATATGGCAGGCACTGCTTGCCATATTTCGTGTCCCCTGTCAATCAACACTGTTTTGTTTTCAGAAAATGTCTTGTGATGTTTTCTGTCTTTTGCTTAACAACCCTTTCAACAGGTTCACTTCATTTTAAAGTAAATTTAAAAGAAAAATATGGACTGTATTTCAGTTAGACACCTATAAATGGAAAGGGATTTTCTAAAAATAGTTACATTTATACTGGCCCCTGCGGGTTTCGAACCAACATGAAATGGCATTAAAAGCCAACAGCTAAACCCGCTGACCTACCCAAGGACTCCCATGTAAAGTGGAAATATTGGATGACAAATGTTGGATGACATATGGATGACATAGGGGGCACGAAATCTGCCAGGCACTGCCTGCCACATTTCCTGTCCCCAATCAATCAAAATGGTTTTATTCTGTCCTTTCCTTACCATCACTTTTAACAGGTTCACTTAATTTTAGAGTAGATTTTAATAGAATGAAAATGGACAGTATTTCTTGTAAACACAGGGAATGACTTCGCCCACCTAATAGTGGAAAGGGATTTTCCAAATATATCTAAACTTACACTGGCTCCTGCAGGATTTGAATCAACAACATATGGCTATAAAAGCACACAGCTTAACCTGCTGAGCTACCTGGGCACTGGAAGGTGAGGTGGAAATATTTGGCACCTTCATGGATTACATGGGGAGCACAAAATCTGGCAGGCGCTGGCAGCCATATTTCGTGTCCCCTATCAATCAACACTGTTTTTTTCAGTTGTTACAACTGACCACACTGCTGGAAATGTACTGCTGGACATTAAAGATGGGACATGACCAAAGATTGAATAATGATGAAATATTTTGATAACAAACATTTCCCATTTTCTTTTAATCAGCTTTATCAATATAACTTGACTATGCTAACTGCCGACCAATGGTAGTCCATTGAGTTTAGCCTCCCAAACTTGTTCAATGGATGCTCAATTTACACACGTCCAGTTCAAGTTAAGTACTTAGAAAATGTTTTGAACCAAGTACAATCCTCTTAGTTTTAGTTCTATTTAAGACAAGTTTGCTTTTAATTACCCATAATTCTTTGTTTTGAGTCTGGAAACTCACTGGCTTTGGGTGATGACATGTAGAGTGTGGATTCAAAAGCATTCCTCCCCTCTTGTAAGACAAGCAAATAGTAAAAAAAAAATCTAAGTGACGGCACAAAGCATGTGCTCTGCGGGATACCACCTTTTATATTTCTGACATTGGAGAACCTTACACTGAAGGACATACACTCACCTAAAGGATTATTAGGAACACCTGTTAAATTTCTCATTAATGCAATTATCTAATCAACCAATCACATGGCAGTTGCTTCAATGCATTTAGGGGTGTGGTCCTGGTCAAGACAAATTCCTGAACTCCAAACTGAATGTCAGAATGGGAAAGGAAGGTGATTGAAGCAATTTTGAGCGTGACATGGTTGTTGGTGCCAGACTGGCCGGTCTGAGTATTTCACAATCTAATCAGTTACTGGGATTTTCACGCATAACCATTTCTAGGGTTTACAAAGAATGGTGTGAAAAGGGAAAAACATCCAGTATGCGGCAGTCCTGTGGGCGAAAATGCCTTGTTGATACTGGAGATCAGAGGAGAATGGGCAGACTGATTCAAGCTGATAGAAGAGCAACTTTGACTGAAATAACCACTTGTTACAACCGAGGTATGCAGCAAAGCATTTGTGAAGCCACAACATGCACAACCTTGAGGCGGATAGGCTACAACAGCAGAAGACCTCACCGGGTACCACTCATCTCCACTACAAATAGGAAAAAGAGGCTACAATTTGCACAAGCTCACCATAATTGGACAGTTGAAGACTGGAAGAATGTTGCCTGGTCTGATGAGTCTCGATTTCTGTTGAGACATTCAGATGGCAGAGTCAGAATTTGGCGTAAACAGAATGAGAACATGGATCCATCATGCCTTGTTACCACTGTGCAGGCTGATGGTGGTGTAATGGTGTGGGGGATGTTTTCTTGGCACACTTTAGGCCCCTTAGTGCCAATTGGGCATCGTTTAAATGCCTGAGCATTGTTTCTGACCATGTCCATCCCTTTATGACCACCATGTACCCATCCTCTGAAGGCTACTTCCAGCAGGATAATGCACCATGTCACAAAGCTCGAATCATTTCAAATTGGTTTCTTGAACATGACAATGAGTTCACTGTACTGAAATGGCCCCCACAGTCACCAGATTTCAACCCAATAGAGCATCTTTGGGATGTGGTGGAACGGGAGCTTCGTGCCCTGGATGTGCATCTCCATCAACTGCAGGATGCTATCCCATCAATATGGGCCAACATTTCTAAAGAATGCTTTCAGCACCTTGTTGAATCAATGCCACGTAGAATTAAGACAGTTCTGAAGGCGAAAGTGGGTCAAACACAGTATTAGTATGGTGTTCCTAATAATCCTTTAGGTCAGGGGTGTCAAACCGGTTCCACGGAGGGCCGAGTGTCTGCAGGTTTTTGGTTTTTCCTATAAATTGGTTCCTAGTTCATACCTACACAACCAGGTGAGGGTAGAAACTAACCAATCAGTGACCTAATTAACCAATCAAGTACAAGGAGAGAGCAAAAACCTGCAGACACTCGGCCCTCCGTGGAACCGGTTTGACACCTGTGCTTTAGGTGAATGTATTTTGAGTTAAGTCCAAGTTATGTAAACCATATAATTGTTTATATTTATTATTATCTGAACATGTTTCCAAATGTATATATTTATTGTGTCAATGTTTTAAAGTAAGCTTCTTTTTTTAATATTCTGTGAATTCATATACAAATATTTTACTTATCTTTCTTTTTTTACATGCATTTCTAGCCAAGGTAACTGTAGCAGTATAGGGAAAGATAGTTTGGATGTTTTTTATGGCTAACATACACCCACACTATTCTGGTCTTGGGGTATGCCGACGCCAGTATTTGGCAGACATTTGCTATTTAACATATTTCAATAGAATTCGAAACTAAAACTCTTGACAAATACTGTCTGGAGAACTGGGCATCATGTTGTTATACTACTTACAAAGCATGTAGGGTTCTGTAATTTTTATCATTGGTACACTTCAACTGTGAGAGACGGAATCTAAAACAAAAATCCAGAAAATCACATTGCATGACATATGTCTTTGATCACCTACCAACCAGTAAGAATTCTGTCTCTCACAGACCTGTTAGTTTTTCTTTAAGAAGCCCTCCTGTTCTCCACTCATTACCTGTATTAACTGCACCCTTTTGAACTTGTTACCTGTATAAAAGACACCTGTCCACACACTCAATCAAACATACTCCAACCTCTCCACAATGGCCAAGACCAGAGAGCTGTGTAAGGACATCAGGGATAAAATTGTAGACCTGCACAAGGCTGTGATTGGCTACAGGACAATAGGCAAGCAGCTTGGTGAGAAGGCAACAACTTTTGGTGACGGTCAATGGTGACGGTCAATCTCCCTTGGTCTGGGGCTCCATGCAAGATCTCACCTCGTGGGGCATCAATGATCATGAGGAAGGTGAGGGATCAGCCCAGAACTACATGGCAGGACCTGGTCAATGACATGAAGAGAGCTGGGACCACAGTCTCAAAGAAAACCATTAGTAACACACTACACCGTCATGGATTAAAATCCTGCAGCGCACGACAGGTCCCCCTGCTCAAGCCAGCCGCATGTCCGGGCCTGTCTGAAGTTTGCCAATGACCATCTGGATGATCCAGAGGAGGAATGGGAGAAGTTCATGTGGTCTGATGAGACAAAAATAGAGCTTTTTGGTCTAAACTCCACTCGCCGTGTTTGGAGGAGGAAGAAGGAACACCATCCTAACCGTGAAGCATGGAGGTGGAAACATCATTCTATGGGGATGCTTTTCTGCAAAGGGGACAGAACGACTGCAACGTATTGAGGTGAGGATGGATGGGGCCATGTATCGCGAGATCTTGGCCAACAACCTCCTTCCCTCAGTAAGAGCATTGAAGATGGGTCGTGGCTGGGTCTTCCAGCATGACAACGACACGAAACACACAGCCAGGGCAACTAAGGAGTGACTCCGTAAGAAGCATCTCAAGGTCCTGGAGTGGCCTAGCCACTCTCCAGACCTGAAGCCAATAGAAAATCTTTGGAGGGAGCTGAAAGTCCGTATTGCCCAGCAACAGCCCCGAAACCTGAAGGATCTGGAGAAGGTCTGTATGGAGGAGTGGGCCAAAATTCCTGCTGCCGTGTGTGCAAACCTGGTCAAGAACTACAGGAAACGTATGATCTCTGTAATTGCAAACAAAGGTTTCTGTACCAAAGATTCTGTTTTAGATTCCGTCACTCACAGTTGAAGTGTACCTATGATAACAATTACTTCTACATGCTTTGTAAGTGGGAAAACCTGCAAAATCGGCAGTGTATCAAATACTTGTTCTCCCCACTGTATGCCTTCCATTGTAAGAAATGTATTCTAGGGATACACTGACAAGAAAAACTGATTGGCCAAATCTCAAACTTTTAATATTAAAATTGGTCGATGGGGATACCAACACTGATCAATATAACTGACACTCTAAATTAGCGCAATAAATAAAAAAGCTATTATTTACAGTATATTGTCAGCGCCTGACTGCAGGGATGCATCTCTAGGCAGCTCTATGTTTAGTGTTTGGTTTTCCCCAATTAGAGGCAGCTGCTTTGCGGGGTATCTAATTAGGGATCCTATTTGAGTTGTTGTTTTTCTACCTAAGTGGTGGATTATTGTTTGTGCATTTCAGTCCTCGATTGTGACCTCTCCTTTTTGTTGTTTTGGAAAGAAACCATTAAAGGAATGTTTGCTCTCAACCTCTCTGTGCCTTGGGTCCTGTCTTCCAACTGGGACATATATGTCAATAAAATGAATACACATTATCTTTTTGTTATTATACACCATGCAGTGTCTGGATAAACATTTAGAAAAAGAGGTACAATGAATAAATAATAACAGTTTAACAATAGGACTCAATATCAACCCGATTATCAAATGTTTTTTTTGTCTAGAACTGTCTCATACTGATTTGTGGCTATTTGGATATCGGTGTTTGGATATTCCTATTCATTTACATTTTCAAAGGAGTGTCTGTTTCTGGAATGGCATTCTATTTTCCTGTCTAGGTGTCATTTCAGAGAATGTTTGTCACTGCTGTCATTCATTTTATATTATTTTCCTATAGAGATTTGACCTCTTAACAACAATTCATTCACCCCCCAGATTCCCTTGAGTGACAGACTGATGACTGTTTCTGCGTACAAGATTGACACTAATTTGCAGCTTGCCAATGGGTCTTTAAATGGAAGCCATTGCCTTAGCTAGAAAGAGAAAATAACACTGGCGATAGATGGGACGCAGCCTGGAAGGCAAATTGATTCAAGACTGATTCACACATAGTACACCTAAGGCTTCATTGCTGAAACAGTGCATATGAGTTAGGATTCCAGGCTGTACGACTTGTTTTGTTAATGATGTTTCTACTTTGATATGGAATAATAATTGCATCCTTTACCTTGGGTTCCCTTCAATGCTGTCTGTTGTTGAGTTTCCTAAAATAGGTTATGTCAAAGTAAAATCTTCATATGTCATTACTCTTATTTTCAGACCACCTCTGTTCTTCTTAGATTAATCATAATATCCAGGGAATATACAAACATTCAAACTCTGAAATAGACCTGTATGTTCTCTCTTTACTCATCCCTCCTATACTGGACAACAATGTTATTGATCTTACCTCCAGTATCATTTAAATTCTGGATTTTAATAACACTCAAATTAAGAAATGTTTTATAACCCTTTATTTTCACATACAGTTCAGAAATAAATTGTTTAAAAGCTTACTCAATCCAAATCCTCTTTCTTTCACTCACCCACCCAACCACTCACCTAGATGAAGGCACACTGAATGTGCACTATAAGCAAATTCCAAGAGGTAATTTCCTTCATGTTTTGTCTTTTCAAACATTTTCGAATTGTAATACTTGTCTGGACAAGTATAGTATATCAAACAATATATAAAGAAATTACTCAATCCTAGAGTGTCGGTCTCGCTTATAAACCTCACATTGAAGATCTTGGAAAAAAGCTCAGCCTTAAGTAGGGTTTTTACTTTGAAAATAAGTCATGCTTTTCATTGGAAGTGATAAAGAAACGTCTTTAGAGCAGCCAGCTGCCTCTGACGTACTATAGAGATATCTGGTACATGTTTACCTCTGTGGCCTTATTATGTATTCTGGACAATTTGTACCATAGGGCGCGCAAGGTTTATTACCAACTCCAAAACTGTCACTCGTAACTGTACCCTGTATATGATAGTGGGCTGGCCTTCCTTATCTTGATGGAAATTAACTGAAAATATCTACCTCAGACTAGTCAGTAACTTTACCCCTACCACATGAACATTTCAACCTCAGACTACCTACTCCCTTTACATAATCACCTGAAAGTATTCCAAGACCCCTAGAAATGCAGTTGTTAGAAAAAAACTAATATTGAAGGCCAATACAATTCAATTAAAGTAATAAATGGTAAGCTATTCATGTTTGTGTTATTATTTTTGCTCCAAACCCAAGCACCCATGGTCTGTACACAGTCTTGCCAAAAATCTTACCCCATGGTAACCTCACCTGAACAATACCAAAAATATTCTGTAGATAAAAACTAACACAAATTTTCCTTGTTTACCAGAATTATGATGGCATTCTACAGACATACACTCTAATAATCAATTATATCATATATCACCATTCACTGTGAAGTTCCATTTCCTCACGTAATCCAATAATGTTGACCTAATTATGCTTAATTTAATGTTGTCTGGATACAAAAAATATCAGACAACAGAGGAACAGAGGGTTGTCTCTTGCGTTTCCAAACATTTCCAAACTTCCTGTCATCTGTAATTTGTCTTGTAATTTTTTTAATGAGAACAAAAGAGAGATACACAGAGAAAGCAAGAAAAACTTAATGGTACAGTATCTCTGTCCAGTTTATGTGAACCTTTCTGGTTTCTCCAGGGCTGGAAATACTTTTCTGTTATCCCCTTGTCTGTAAAGGATGACTGAACTGTAAAGAAATCTGTAGACGAGAAAGGCAAAGGAGAAAAGCACAGCCGCAATGCGTTACATTTTACAGAAAAGGCTAGAGCAAAAAGGAAACGTTTTGTTGGCTCATGAATGGCTTGCTTATGGCGAAAACCACGAATGCTCCCCTAATTTCAAACCTTAATATCTCTCTAGAAAGACGTCTGTGCTTTACATGGGAGTGAGAGACATTCCTACTCCCTGCTCCCCTAATCTCTTTTACACAGAAGTAAAACCTTGCGCAATTTAGTCATCTGTGGGATAGCTTCCCAACTGAACCATGGGCCAATACCAAATGGACCCTAATGTCCTGCACTGGGGGTTGGCTACAGGCTGACCTGAGGCTGCATTCTATGATATATTTATTTGGTTCCCCTCAAGTTGTTTCTTTCCACATGTTTTTCTATGAAGTACTCCTTTTAATAATATTGAAGATGTATAAATATGTCAGACTGTCAAGGTGTAATAACTTATTGTTATTACTTGATCTTTGGGCTATTTTGTAACAAACCTAATGCAATGGTACTGTACTTAGCACGGGTGGTACAACCATAGTTCTTGTAGGGGGTAATACAAATTGTTGCCATTATCATGGCAGAAATTATATACTGAATGTATTTTATAATTGTATTTTATTTATTCAGCGGAGAATGAATGAAAAACAACAAAAACATATATTAATTCAAATGTGCCTTGAATATTCAACTAATATTGATGAAGAATCAGTAACAATTAAATATGTAAAATTAAGGATGAGGGGAAAAAATATATAAAAAAAATCTGTCCACAACACAAACCACCATAGGTCTTCTAAACTCTAAAAGCAACATTAAGCAAATTAATCTTGCTCTGATGCCACTCTATGTGGATCCAGCATTAACCAGTAATTCATCGTTGTTGTATTGCTTTAACTTTGCTAAGCGTTTGAAGAAGGCATCTTTGGTGACTGGACACAAGGCACTTGGAAATAGGGATGGATACCAGTGGAATGGAGTATTCACTGAAGGTAGGTAGAGTGTGTGAACTGTGAATAATGCAAAAGCCTGACGACAAAAGCCTCACGAGAAGACCATTAAGGTACCTTTTATAGATAGGCTACTCCGGAAATGAATGGCCTGGATAAGACAGAACCCTTGCATATTGTTAAACCTGCTTTTGTCATAGTAGCTAGAATAGTGCTTGTTTGACGTCAAATTCAAGAATTCAAGAAAAAAGAATTGCACTTCATTGTAGCGTACTGCAGTGGCGTTGCAGTGAGGTCTAAGTCAGGGTAGGCAACGAGAAATAAACAAAAATCTGATGTGTACTCACTAATCAGGTTGAACCCGGGTTGAACTCTCTAGCAAATCTATTTCTATTACATGTGTCATTAGAGTGGAAGCATACACGTTTTAAAGGGAACTGTATTCTTGTTGTCCCATACACGTATAGTTAGGTCCGGAAACATTTAGACACTGACACAATCTTCATAATTCTGCCTCTGTACGCCACCACAATGGATTTCAAATGAAGCAACCGAGATTCAACTGAAGCGCAGACTTTCAGCTTTATTTTCAAAGGGTGGACCAAAAATATTGTATGAAATATTTAGGAATTGCAACCGGCTACACACTCCCCTTATTTCAGGGGCTCAAATGGAATTGGACAAATTAACGCAATCATAAATAAAACGTTCATTTTTAATACTTTGTGGAGAATCCTTTGCAGGCAATGACTGGTTGAAGTCTGCAATGCATGGACATCACCAAACATTGGGTTTCCTCCTTTGTGATGCTTTGCCAAACCTTTACTGCAGCAGTCTTCAGTTTTGTTCGTTAGTCTTTCTGCCTTAAAGTTTGTCTTCATCAAGTGCAATGCATGCTCGATCGGGTTGAGATCAGGTGATTGACTCGGCCATTGCAAAATATTTCACTTCTTTCCTTAAATAACTCCTGGGTTGCTTTCGCTATATGTTTGGGTAATTGTCCATCTGTAAAGCACCATCCAATCATCTTTGCTGAATTTGGCTGAATCTGAGCAGACAATATATCCCTATATACTTCAGAATTCATCCAGCTGCTTCTGTCTTCTGTCACATCAACAATAAACACTAGTGACCATTCTGGTACAGGTTGATGTTAGATTCATCTGTTCCAGAACTGGGCTGGCTTTTTTAGCTTTTTTGTTTATTGGCAAAGTCTAATCTGGTCTTTTTATTCTTGAGGTTTATGAATGGTTTGGACCTTGTGGTGAACCCTCTGTATTTGATCTCATGAAGTCTTCTCTTTATGATAGACTTAGATAATGACATGCCTACCTCCTGGAGAGTGTTCTTCACTTTGCTGGATGTTGTGAAGGGGTTTTTCTTTTCCATGGAAAATATTATATGATCATCCACCACTGTTGTCTTCTATGGACGTCCATGCCTTTTTGTGTTGCAGAGCTCACCAGTGTGTTCTTTTTTTCTCTGAATTTAACCAAACTGTTGATTTGTCCACTCCTAATGTTCCTGCTTTCTCTCGTATGGATTTAGATTTTTTGCATCCTAAGGATGGCCTATTTCACTTGCATTGAGAGCTCCTTTGACCGCATGTTGTGGGTTCACAGCAACAGCTTCCAATTGCAAATGTCACACCTGGAATCAACTCCAGACCTTTTACCTGCTTAATTGATGAAGAAATAATGAAGGAATAGCCCACACCTGTCCATAAAACCGCTTGAAAAAGAGGGTGCTACATATTAAAGAGCTGTAATTCCTAAACCCTTCCTCCAATTTGGATGTGAATACCCTTAAATTAAATCTGAGAGACTGCACTTTAAGCCCGTATTCATTATTTAATTGTAACTTGAATATACTTTGGTAGTGTCCAATTATTTCATAGCTATGTTAGCTCACTAGCTACCTTATTCTAGCTAGCTGGTTTTCTAACTAACAAACTAGTTATAATCAAACCTTGATACACAACGTAACCGGACATGCCTTTTATGATTGGCTGCTGCTTTCCGCCAGCAAGCAAAATTTGTCTGACATTTGCAAAATATGGCCCTTGTCTCTATTTTTCATAACTTTTTCCACCTTTAATGTGACCTATAATGTGAACAATTCAATTGAAAAAACTAAAATCTTTGAGGGGAAAACATAAAAAAGAAAAAACTCACAATAATCTGGTTGCATTAGTGTGCACACCCTAAAACTAATACTTTGTTGAAGCACCTTTTGATTTTATTACAGCCCTCAGTATTTTTGTGTAGGAGTCTATTAGCATGGCACATCTGATGTGGCAATATTTGCCCACTGCTTCTTTGCAAAAGTGCAAAATCACCCCACAGATGATCAATTGGATTCAGGCCTGGCTTTGGCTGGGCCATTTCCAAAACATTAATCTACTTCTGATAAAGCCCATGCTTTTGTGGATTTTGGATTGTGCTTTGGGGTGGTTGTCATGCTGAAAGGTGAACTTCCTTTTCATCTTCTAACTTTCTAACGTACGCCTGAAGGTTTTGTGCCAAAATTGCCTGGTATTTGGAACTGTTCATAATTCCCCCCACCCTGACTAAGGCCCCGGTTCCAGCTGAATAAAAACAGCTGCAAAGCATGATGCTGCTACCACCATGCTTCACTGTGGGTATGATGTTCTTTGGTTGATGTGCAGTGTTGTTTTTGCACCAAACACACCTTTTGGAATTATGGCCAGAAAGTTCAACCTTGGTTTCATCAGACCATATCACTTTTTCCCACATGCTTTTAGGGGACTTGATGTTAATTTTGCAAACTTCAGCCGGGCTTGGATGTTTTTCTTTGCAAGAAAAGGATGTTTTTCTTTGTAAGAAAAGGCTTTCGTCTTGCCACCCTACCCCATTGCCCATCCATATGAAGAATATGGGAGATTGTTGTCACATGTAGCACACAGATGGTACTTGCCAGAAATTCCAGCAGTTCCTTTAATGTTGCTGTAGGCCTCTTGGAAGCCTCCCTGACCAGTTTTCTTCTCGTCGTTTCATACATTTTGGAGTGCAGTTCTTTTTAATGTCTCTGTTGTGCCATATTTTCTCCACTTGATGATGGCTATCTTCACTGTGTTCACTGATGCAACCAAGAAAATGTCAGGAAAATCCTACTAGAACAGCTGAACTTTATTTGTGATTAATTAGAGTCACTTTAAACGATGGCAGGTGTGTAATGACTTCTATTTAACATGAGTTTGAATGTGATTGGTTTATTCTGAACACAGCCACATCCCCAGTTATAAGAGGATGTGCACACTTATGCAACCAGGTTATTGTAAGATTTTTTTTTTCATTTTTCAATTGAATTGTTCACATTATAGGTCACATTAAAAGTGGAAAAAGTTTGGACATGATTTATCTTTGTCTCATTCTTTTACATCACAAAAACCTGGCATTTTAACAGGGGTGTGTAGACTTTTTATATCCACTCTATAAATGACTATTTGAATTTGATCCGTGTAGAAAATATTGTCCGACCACTCATCCGACCCTTCGATTCGACTTTAAGTCTAGGTGTCTTTAGGATTCAAGCTATTGTGTTTACTCCCAGACTCCGAAAACGACCTACACGTGTTGGTGTTAATTTACATAATTTTGTGAACATAAGGTGTTCTACTGCTCAGAATAATTGCATGTGAGATGTTTCAGGTAAAAATGGCACTGCTCAATGTGAGATCACTCCAATAAGAGTTTCATTTTACATGATTTCATCGAGGAGTTTGACCTGGACTTTTTTCTAGTAACAGAGACTTGGATGACAGATGGTGTCCAATGTTCATAAAATTCTCTGTCCTGTTGATTATAAATCTATAAGCAAGCCTAGGGTTAATGGCCGTGGAGAGGTCATTGCTGTAGTTCACAAAACCCAGTTCAAATCTAGCCCCAATCACTGTGTCAGAATTCTGCTCTTTTGAGGTGTTAATGTTTTCTGTTCACTGGCTTGAGACAGTTTTATGTGCTGTGGTTTATCGCCCTCCAAAACCTAACTCCAAGTTCATGCCAGAATGTTCTGAATTTCTTTCCTCCATGGTGGTGAAACATGACCATATCATTGTTGCAGGGGATTTGAATTTCCATATTGATGGCCACCTACTTTATAAATCTAACTGAATCATTTAACATGACACAGCATGTCTCCAGTCAGACCCACAATCATGGCCACACATTGGATTTGGTTTTTACTCTTGGTCTTACCCTGAATATTCTTGTAAATTAAGATGTTTTGGTATCTGATCATTTGAGTATTGTTTTTAATGTCTTGCTTAATATTTTCCCCATAAGGGAAAATCATAGATTTCGCTCTCACATCATTAATTCACAGATGGCTTCAAGATTTTCTGCAATTTTTATTAGTCATAGTGAAACTCTGTATGCCACATGTAGTACTGATGTATCACTAAACAGATTCAACATGCTATGTCAAAGCACCCTTGATGAAATAGATCTTTTTTAGATGTAAGTCAAGGCCTGAAACAAAACTTTACCCTGGGTTAGATGAGAACATACATACATACGAAAATGGAAAATGACTAAACTAACATGTCCATTACATCTATGTGAAGGAGCTGCTATTATGTTACAATAAGGCAATTAAGGATGTGAAGGCTAGTTATTTCTCTGACCTAATCGCAGCAAACTGTCATAACCCAAAGTTCTTATTTAGAACTATTGACCGTGTTGTTAATCCAGCACCAGTCAGGGCCATGGCCTCAAATGCTGCAGACTGAAAAGTTCTCTATCCCTTATTGAAGTTCTTTACCCCTGTCTAAACTTATTTAACTATTCGACTGCAATTGTTTTAGAAGACCTTTCAGATATCACATCTTATTTAAAACCCTCCTCCTGCCCTCCAGACATTATATCACCCAGACTGCTTAAATACATTTTTGGAGCAGTAGAGCCTGAACTACTCTGCACTATAAACCGTTCTCTCTGCACAGGTTGTGTCCCTGACTATTTTAAGTCAGCATGTGTTCAGCTTCTTAAAAAATCTTATTTTGACACCACTGTTTTTAATAACTACAGGCCAATTTCCAAGCTGTCCTTCTTATCCCAGATTTTACAGAAAGTTGTAGCCAAGCAACCTTTACAGGTGGTGGAACACAATCTTATTTTTGATCATTTCCAGTCAGACTTTCCACAGAAACACAGTACTGAAACTGTTCTTGTTAATGTTACAAATGACTTGTTGTTGAATGCTGACTCTGGGGAATGTTTAATCTTGTTATTGGATTTTAGTGCATCTTTCAACACCATAGACCACAACATTTTAATCGACAGACTTAGAAATTGGGTTGGGATCTCTGGCATTGCACTAAATTGATTCAAGTCCTATCTGTCAAATCAAACATTTTAAGTGTCCATTAACAATTATACGTCTTCCTCTGTTCCTGTCATATGTGGTTTTCCGCAGGGTTCCTTCCTGGGGCCAATCCGGTTTTCTCTGTATATGCTTCCATTAGGTAGTATACTTCAGCACCATGACATTTCTTATCATTGTCATGCAGATGATACGCAGTTGTAATGATTTGAGCAAGTTGTGTATTCTGCATTCTGAATGTCCAATACTTTTCTTCAATTAAACACTGATAAAACCGAAGTTTTAGCTATTGGCCCCCCATCTATTTCAAATGAAGTTAATTTTGCTCTAGGATCGCTAGCAAAACATATTGTGCCTGGTGCCAGAAATCTGGGAGTTCTCTTTGTTCCAGACTTACAATTTAAATATAACACTAAAAACTGGTGCAGTCATGCATTAACCAACTTAGAAACATTGCCAAAATCAGATCAGCTGAAAAAGGGCTGTCCCAGAGACTAGACTAAAAACGAATGGGAACAGGGCCTTTGCTATACGGGCCCCTAGACTCTGGAACAGCTTACCACAGAATATCAGAGAAAAGTGCTATACAAATAAAGTTATTATTATAAGTTATTAGGGGTCCAAGCAGCGAAGCTGCAGGAACCCTATTGTAATTGTTAGTCTCTTTATTATTAAGGGTCCTAGCAGCAAAGCTGTTTGGAATTTGTGAAAAACCTCTTAAATGTTTCACAGGTCGCAAATTTTGTCCAATCTTCCCGAAACGTGGCAGAGACGATTTACAGGCAAAGCGTAACAAAATAATTTTTTCTTTTCAAAATCGTTTGCTCGTTGTAGCCAATCAGAAAAGGCGGCGAAGCCGCCATTCAATACGTGAGGTTGTATCTCAGCCTCTGTTTGTCCAATTGGCACCAAAATTGGCCATATGGGGGCTCTATACCAAAAAGCCACTCGTAAGGCTCATTACTCCTAAACGCAAACAGATATTTCAACCAAACTTGGTGATTTGCATGAGTGTAATATATTATTGTACTACAACAAACAGGGAGTCTCCATGCAAAACCATGTGACCGCCACGGGCCAATCAAATTCAAGCTAGCAATTAAAGCTTTTAGAAATGCTTGACCGCCATGAAACTTGATGAATAGAAAGTCTTATAGGTCCCCCAACAACCATTAAAAGTTTGGCCAAAATCAGCCATTGGGGGGCGCTACAGTGTGTCATCAAACTTGAGCTTTTCAAATAGCATTATTTTTGGGCTCCTTGGAGCTGAACTCACCATAGCTGATCTCACAATGTGACTGGCATTATACTAAACAAAACTGCCTCTTGGAACATTGAGCTCTAATATCTTATATTTCTGCCATATTCAACTTCCTGTTAAAGCTCTAAACATTTTCACAGGTCACAAATGTTGTCCAATCTTCCCGAAACATGGCAGAGATTATCTACAGGTGAAGAATAACAAAAGATACTTGGTGGATTTTTTATTCGCTAAATCGTTTGCCTGTTGCAGCTGGTCTAAAAAGGCAGCAAAGCCACCTATCAGGAAGTGAGTGAGTTTCACAGCAACCGTTTAGCCGATTGTCACCAAACTTGGTATCCTTGGTCGGAATGAGGTGCCGTGGAGGTCCGCATATGTCACCTGCCAACAACTTCCTGTGTCTGAGAATTCCACAGGAAGTGAGGGCGTTTATCAGCAACTGTTGGTCCGATTGTCACCAAACTTGGTATCCGTGGTCAGAATGGAGTGCATGGGAGGTCTGCATATGTCATGTGCCAACAACTTCCTGTGTCCGAGAATTCCACAGGAAGTGAGGGCATTTCTCAGCAACTGTTTGTCCGATTGTCACCAAACTTGGTATCCTTGGTCGGAATGAGGTGCCGTGGAGGTCCGCATATGTCACCTGCCAAACAACTTCCTGTGTCCGAGAATTTCACAGGAATTGAGGGCTTTTCTCACCAACCGTTTGTCCGATTGTCACCAAACTTGGTGTCTGTGGTCGGAACGAGATGTGAAAGAGTCCCCGTAGTGTGTGGCACTGATCGGCCATGTGCGGGCACTGTTTCAGGAAATCTGTTTAAACTCTCAACTAGGCTTGCCTAGTTCCTTTTCTGGTTTCTTCAAAAGATCTGACAATGAATTTGGCACTTCCATAGCTAGCTATGCCAGTTAGCATTGCTAGACATTCTCGCGGGACTGGACAGGGGGTAAAATATTTTGATTGGTAGGAAGCAACATAACTATGCCCCAAAAGATCACAGAGGCTTTGTGCTTTTCCATACCCATTTGTAAGAATATGTGAAAACACTACACATGCTCTAACCATAATTGTTCACCTAATTGTATACATATTAAAATATATATTATTTGTATTACGAATGTATGGACATATATTTCATACATATATTTACATATTTGAATTTGGCCATTTTCAAATATGTTTAATATGTCTTAAATACATGTAAATATTTTTACATAAATGACAATTATAGTTGGTAATATGCATTCAGTATTAACATCTAACTGATATATTTTCATATTTGTATTGTTTCCTTTCATGTGTTTATTATGTTATCTACTAATTTCTTTGAAGTACTTTTACAGAGAGGAATGGCATTCATGATACTGTGTTAAAATGTATGCATATTGTTTTCATAATGAGTCTTTTTTTAAATGTCAATTTGGAGTACAAAGTGGTTCAGTGACTAAAGTTAAAACGTGTTTATTTACTAAACATTTATCATTATATTGTGACACAATGGCAGTTGTATGATACTGTGAATAAAGGTCCTTATTAAATTAAGATGACTGACTCTAACCAGTTGTTTCTTCACTTGCATTTACATTGTATTTAATAGGAATTATGGTGAAAACATAAAGTACAATTTACAAATTGGCTCTTCTTTGTAAAATATAATAATTGTCTTTACACAGTAATTAATGTAATGCAGTAAGGCCAAGACTGGTGGTTATGTTGGTTTGCTCCCCATTTTACCAACGATAATCAGTAAAACTCACTATAACAAGGAGATTCTCTGGAATAGAATGTCTTGAAGGTTAATTCCATGATGTGTTGATGAGAAATGCTTGAAGTACTTCATATTCATATATTTCATTATTTTAACACACAATATTCAACGTTAAAATATATGACATGCATTGTGTTATGATATTGTGAGAAGCGCAAGTTATATATTTCATGAACATATTCAGGGCACATATGTAAATATATTTTGAGAAATCCTCTGCATATATGTGCATATATGACTTGTGTGAGTTTTCCGTGTTTCGTGTGAGGTCCCCTCTATCCCTGTAGGTCAGCTTCAACATCTGACAACTGTTCCTCTTTGCCTTTGCTTTCCCCTTGACACATTGAATCGTTTTGCAGTTTTTGTCATCAAACTATTTGGCCTCTTCGAAACTCTGTTTGTTGAAAACTCAATAATCAAAATCTTGCTTGTTAGACCTCTTTTATACCTGACATGCACTGCCAACTGGCAACTAACCTAATGTGACCTCCACTGTGTATTTATACAATACAGCCATTATTGATGCGGCAAAGGGGCCTAATGTGCTGTTTTAATCGTTTTCCTGAGTCAATGTGTGGTGCAATATTCTTGGGGCCCATGCTGTCTGAGTTTGATGAGACATTGTTGCATCTTTCTCAACACAGTTTTGGGGGAGACCAGCTCAGGTCCTAAGTGATGTGGCAGAAAAGGGACTTATTCACGCCGCCCACTGCATCCCCATTGATGTTGTTGGGGCCGTTCTCAAACTGTGTTTGCCTTCTTTTCTTCTTCCTGTGGTCCACAATCAGTCCGAGGTGAGTGCCGCGTTAGCTTTCTTTGAATACTGGAATGATACTGACATCTTAAAGCAGGTGGGGGATGGCATACACTAACAGATTGACAGCTGCTATGACAATGCTCAGAGGACTTGGCTTGAGATGCCGTCCGGTCCAACAGCCTTGTGGGGGTAAAACACGCTTGAAAGACTTGCTGACTTGGAGAACAAGAATCCACTGACCTCTTGTGCTGTGCACTGCTTGCACTGTTGACCTTATGTTGTTTTTTGCTCCAAAAGTGGGCAAAAAAGTTATGTAGCTCGTCCAAATAAAAGTGGTAGGTTCACTGACAAAGAAGATGATGCAGATTCCATTTATAATCATTCATAAAAAAATACAATTGAAACACTTTCGCACATTTCCGTGGCTCCTTGTTTAAATGAGTTTGTTCAAACTTTCGGATTAGAGTGGATTCCATTGGCGGCTCCTGATTGGCTGTGTAGCGAGGCAGTGTCCAATGGCAACAGAATTTTTATATCAACAGACATTTATACAGTGGGGAGAACAAGTATTTGATACACTGCCGATTTTGCAGGTTTTCCTACTTACAAAGCATGTAGAGGTCTGTAACACGGCAGGACCTGGTCAATGACCTGAAGAGAGCTTGGACCACAGTCTCAAAGAAAACCATTAGTAACACACTACGCCGTCTTAGATTAAAATCCTGCTGCGCACGCAAGGTCCCCCTGCTCAAGCCAGCACATGTCCAGGCCTGTCTGAAGTTTGCCAGTGACCATCTGGATGATCCAGAGGAGGAATGGGAGAAGGTCATGTGGTCTGATGAGACATAAATAGAGACACCACTCGCGGTGTTTGGAGGAAGACGAAGGATGAGTACAACCCCAAGAACACCATCCCAACCGTGAAGCATGGAGGTGGAAACATCATTCTTTGGGGATGCTTTTCTGCAAAGGGGACAGGACAACTGCACCGTATTGAGGGGAGGAGGGATGGGGCCATGTATCGCGAGATCTTGGCCAACAACCTCCTTCCCTCAGTAAGAGCATTGAAGATGGGTCGTGGCTGGGTCTTGCAGCATGACAACGACCCAAAACACACAGCCAGGGCAACTAAGGAGTGGCTCCGTAAGAAGCATCTCAAGGTCCTGTAGTGGCCTAGCCAGTCTCCAGACCTGAACCCAATAGAAAATCTTTGGAGGGAGCTGAAAGTCTGTATTGCCCAGCGACAGCCCCGAAACCTGAAGGATCTGGAGAAGGTCTGTATGGAGGAGTGGTCCTAAATCCCTGCTGCAGTGTGTGCAAACCTGGTCAAGAACTACAGGAAACATTATCTCTGTAATTGCAAACAAAAGTTTCTGTACCAAATATTAAGTTCTGCTTTTCTGATGTATCAAACACTTATGTCATGCAATAAAATGCAAATTAAATACTTAAAAAACATACAATGTGATTTTCTGGATTTTTGTTTTAAATTCCATCACTCACAGTTGAAGAGTACCTATGATTAAAAAAGTGAAGACTTCTACATGCTTTGTGGGAAAGTGGGAAAACCTGCAAAATCGGCAGTGTATCAAATACTTGTTCTCCCCACTGTACTTATATGTAGAAGTGGTCTGATTTGTCTACACTTTCCATAATGGCATATAGCAATAATCAAAATAGCAGCATTTAGAGCAGGAAATATATTGTTAGTAATACAATCCCATTTCCCCAAAAAGTTGGGATGCTGCACAAATATGCAAATAAAAACAAAATGTAATGATGTGCAAATCATTTATCCATATATTTAATAGAATAGTACAAAGACAACATAGCAAATGCTAAATCTGAGAAATGTTATTGTTTTTGGAAAAATACGTGCCCATTTTGAATTTGATGCCAGTAACATGTTTCAAAAGTTTTGGGACAGGGGTATCTTTACCACTGTGTTGCATCACCTCTTCTTTTAACAACTGTAAGTGTTTGGGAACTGAGGAGACCAATCGCAGTAGTTTTGACAGTGAATTGTTTTACCATTCTGGCTTGATATAGGATTTCAGCTGCTCAACAGTTCGAGGACTCCTGTGTTGCTAGCATCAAATTCAAAGTGGACATTTACTTTTCAAGAAATAATATAATTCGGTGGCGTAGCTCTCAGGGGGCGGTTGCACCAGGGTTTGCGGTAGGTGGGGGGGCCCGTGCTTGGCCTCAATCAGAAAGTAACTGTGTATTTGTGGTGATGCCAGCCCGGCATCACCATGCTACGCCAGTGATGACATTTGTCAGTTTCAACATTTGTTGTGTTGTCTTTGTACTATTTTGTATTGAATATAGGGTTCAAAATGATTTCACATCTGCTCTTCTTAACATTTTACACAGCGTCCCAACTTTCTTGGAAACAAGATTGTATATTGGAAGGGCTTGTTCCCAATCCACAATGAATGGAAAGAAAAAGTTTGTCATGATCAGCCCAATGCATGTGAAGATTAGAAGATGCAGTCTGTGACAGGGCAAAAACTTTTTTGGCAAAGGTCCAAATGGCTCCTTTCCACAGTTGTGAAGTCCATAGAGTATGTAGTGTCACTTCAGACCCACCTGTCATTTTGTCTCTTATACACCTTTCAAAGCAGTCTTTTATGGCCAGTTGTTTCGATCAAGGAAATCAACCTGTCTGCAAAAAAGCTGTTTGGCTTTAAAGTGTCTTTTTATGTCTTAAAAACCCCAAAGCGAGCACAGTACGCTCTGTCTAGAGATGAGTTACTTTAGGTCGACACATTAGTCTGAGACGGGAAAATACAGTAAAAATACATCTGAGGTATCATTCGTCACACTGACACAAGCAAACAAACTCGCGCCCACACACACACACACACACACACACACACACAACGTAAAAAGAGACAGGAAGGTTTGGATGGTGTGCCCGGAGCCTTCTGTTGACCTGAATTATAAAGACAGTTTGCAGCACTGGAGTATGTGGTGAATGTTCTGTATGTCTTTGTGTGTATGAGAGAAAGAGAGAGAGAATCTGGCCATATTCTTTCGGAGGATGCCTGCTGAAAGGTGGCCGAAAGAGATAACCAACACAGTATACCTGTTACTACACATACTATAGTTTTCATTCTGACTTCAGATAACAATATATGTGCACAGATGGTCTGTCAAAAAGTATGTGGTTCTTTACTTTTAATGGCGCCCACCTGTGTTGCTTTCTGCTTGTATTTTGAAGCAATATTGTAGGCTGTTGCAGTTTGCTAATAAATATTCACAAATTTTGTGTGGGAACATTCTGCTGATATCCTCGTGTAGCGGTAAAGTAACATTGAGGACACACTGACCTTGGCTAGCTAATGGAAGTTGTGAACAGTGAGCCCAATTATAGGCATACCAGTCTGATAACAATTATTATTGTAGACACAGACTAGCAGCTTACCTGTCCAGAGATGCTTCTCTCGTTAAATGTTAAACCATGTACATGAGAAATGTTCTGGGGTTTCCCACTAATGTTTTCGTAATGAGGTCATAGCCCAGGGAAGACATTTTCCAAATGGGGTCACAGCCTAGGGGGTGCTGATGGCTGGGAGGGGCTAAGTTAACTCTCTCTACAGCAACACAGAAAACCGGTTCTCAAGTCATCGTCGGTGTGATTTGAGAAGACAGCAGATCTGTAGCGGGAGTCGAGGAGAACACAACACCAACAGTGATTTTCATAATCTCGGAAGGGGGGTGAGGCAACCACACCCCCAGCACCCCTATTTCCAGCTGGCTGTATATTCAGTTTTTCCCATGTCAATTCCCACCCTGTCAATTCCCATCCTGACCCTAACGTATCATCAGAGTCCTGACCCTAACGTATCATCAGAGTCCTGGCCCTAACGTATCATCAGAGTCCTGGCCCTAACGTATCATCAGAGTCCTGACCCTAACGTATCATCAGAGTCCTGACCCTAACGTATCATCAGAGTCCTGACCCTAACGTGTCATCAGAGTCCTGACCCTAACGTATCATCAGAGTCCTGACCCTAACGTATCATCAGAGTCCTGGCCCTAACGTATCATCAGAGTCCTGGCCCTAACGTATCATCAGAGTCCTGGCCCTAACGTATCATCAGAGTCCTGACCCTAACGTATCATCAGAGTCCTGACCCTAACGTATCATCAGAGTCCTGACCCTAACGTGTCATCAGAGTCCTGACCCTAACGTGTCATCAGAGTCCTGACCCTAACGTATCATCAGAGTCCTGGCCCTAACGTATCATCAGAGTCCTGGCCCTAACGTATCATCAGAGTCCTGACCCTAACGTATCATCAGAGTCCTGGCCCTAACGTATCATCAGAGTCCTGACCCTAATGTATCAGAGTCCTGGCCCTAACGTATCAGAGTCCTGGCCCTAAAGTAGAGTCCCACCTTCTCACTAGTCTAGAGTAGCCAGACCTTATTAAAATAAGGCGGAAGGACGCTTCCCTCTCTCCCACTCGCCCTCACTCTGTTCCTCTATCCTTCCTCTTCCCACTTCCCTTTTCCCCTTCCTCACCCTCCCCAACTGCTTAAGTCTTTCACATCACCTCTTTAAACATTCATAAGCATAGGGTGATTTACATAAGAGTTAAAGCCACTGATTAGTAGTATTACAACCCACTCCGACCCACGTTAGCCTGCAGGGACCTGGCAGCGAGGAAAGGTTATAGCTGCAGTATGTAGTCTTCAGCACTGTGTGTGTGGCACACCACACACACGCACACACACACAGACACTCAGTACATGTATGTCTACAGCACTGTTTGACCCTCTGCAAAGCTAACAGTAGCTCAAGATGGATGTGTACATTAA
Organism: Esox lucius; assembly: GCF_011004845.1. Lineage (NCBI taxonomy): Eukaryota > Metazoa > Chordata > Actinopteri > Esociformes > Esocidae > Esox > Esox lucius. The sequence continues at coordinate 24,169,440 of NC_047571.1, read as the reverse complement.
AGAAACGTACATTATGTGTACATTAAGGGCAGAACAGTGCCGAGGGGTTGTGGATATTCCTTTCACCTTAAATCTCATGTGTTAAGTACCCCCATCAACCACAGGGCTGTGCAGTATTAGGAGCTCACAGGGGCAGGCGACGCCGGTGGGCCGGGTTGATGAGACTATACTTCAGTGCTGCAGGTTGAAGCTCTATATTCTTCTAGTGAAGACAGAGCGCATAATAAGAGTGTCTTCATCTCTACTTGAAGTAATGAAATATATGTTGGGTCTTTTTTTTTTAAACAACTAAATCATTCAAAATGGTATATTTTCCCACGTAGGTAGACATGACAGGTGACTTCCAATATCAGTTTCAACATTTTTAAATGCTTGGTTAAAAAGAGAATGTGTACGTACGGTTCAACACGCATGTCACCCTAGAGCCACACAAGAGCTCACACTCTAAATACTTAATAGGCACATCAAGAAGGAGGAGGAAACTGCTGTGTTGCAATTCAATTGTGGTCATTTGCATTTAAATGGAGAAATTAAAACCAGACACGCCAATGGTTAAAACTCTTCCTATTCTTACAGGACTGTAATTATTACCGCAGAGTGTTTTCCAAGTAACTCCAGGCCCAGGTTGTACATAGCTCTCTTCTGGTCCAGAACGAGGGACCCTAAATGGCACAGTAGTCTCTGCCTCCCAATATGGCGGCATCATTGCGGTTAGGAGGTCGTGTTCTGGTCACGGCATACTGACAATACCCGGGGGTCTCGCTAAGGGCAATTAAATTTGGCTTAGAGGGGTTTGTTGACGGATAAGGTGGCTCATCTCATTGTACTTTAGCAATTTCTTTGTTAGTGTGGGTGCCTAAAGCACAATCGTGGTTGTTGGCCAAGGAATGCACTTTCTCACCAGCGCTAAATTATTTCATTCATCCAGAATGACTCACAGTACTGAGCCTATAAACCTATTAGCCATAACATCATGACCACCTGCCTAATATTGTGTAGGTCCCCCTTTTGCCGCTACACAGCCCCATACGCAACAATCTGTGATGCACTGTGTGTTCTGACACCTTTCTATCAGTACCAGCATTAACTTTTTCAGCTATTTGAGCAACAGTAGCTTCTACTGTCTGTTGGATCGGGTCACACAGACCAGCCTTCGCTCCCCACGTGCATCAATGAGCCTTGGCTGCCCATGATCCTGTTGCTGGTTCACCTATTTTCCTTCCTTGGACCACTTTTGATAGGTACTGACCACTGCAGACCGGGAACACCCGACAAGGGCTGCAGTTTTGGAGATGCTCTGACCCAGTCGTCTAGCCATCACAATTTGGGCCTTGTCAAAGTCGCTCAGATCCTTATACTTGCCCATTTTTCCTGCTTCTAACACATCAACTCTGAGGACAGAATGTTCACTTGCTGCCTAATATATCCCACCCACTCACAGGTGCCATGATAACGAGATTATCAGTGTTATTCACTTCACCTGTCATTGGAAATAATGTTATGGTTTATGTGTGTATGTTATTACAAACCTTTTCAAATGTTGACGGTTAGTTGGTTACTAGTGTGTGTTAGTTGGTAGTTACTAATACGATGAGTGAGCGAGATATTAATCTTACTAGCTAGTTGGACTGTAAACTGGGTGCTGGCAATTCTGGAGGGAGTAACAAAGCATTGGCTTTGTTTTCAGGATTAGTATATTGCTGCCCAGGGCAAGAGTGATTTCAAACTATAAATGTGTGAGTAACATTATTAGCTCCAATGAAAAAAGAACAATGACCAGTTTAACACACTAATTTAGGTAAGGTTAAAAAAATATGTTATTGTTATATGTGTCTTATATCTAAAACCCAGCTAAAAATAGTGTATCGGCAAAATGATTTTATTATACAATTTTTTATGTTCAGCCAATGTTTGGTTTTGCCTAACAAAAAAATGTGTTTTACTTTAATGTGTAGATTTGTAAGGGTCTTATAAAAATTGTTGGTCCTGCTCTGGCGGCGGTACATGACGAGGAGAGTTCTGGACATTAATGGGCTAAAATGGGACCAGTCATCAATTATAGATGCAGTCCATAACACAATAAAATGTGGAGAAAATCAAACGGTCTGAATACTTTCCTCAGGCACAAATAGACAACTATGAAAAGTTCCTCCTCCATATTCCGTTACCACCAAGCATTTTAAAAATCCAATCTTAAATCTTATACTGTTGTCCAGAACAAAAACCTTTGATTGGTTTCCCACTATTAGAATGAAATATTAATATTGCCAAAGCTTTGCCACAGATTCACCATTAGTGCAAACATAAATGACTACGACAAAGTTTGAGTGAGTAATTAGGTCTTGTGCTTTCTGATGCTGGTGCTGGATTTAGCCAAGAATTACACCATTTAATGAATGAATGAATTACTAGAAGATCAGTCTAATCCCATAGGCTAGCCACAGCCCTCTGGTCATGTCTCCCTGTGCATTGCATTATCTGTTACATCAACATATGACCTACGGTAGACAGTATTGTTAATCGGTTGGCATGGTCATTCTTTGCACTGCAGACCAGTGCCTGTCTGAGAAAGTATTAAATCCAATTGTTTGACTTCCCGTCTGCAACTCTGGCCAATTGCAAGGCTGACCTCACTATGCAAGCTGTGCCATTTAATCATAGTAATGAAAGGAGTCTGTCTAGCTTCTACCCCCAAGTCATCAGATTGTTAAACATGACTGGAAAATTCTTACTCAATGACTACCCGGATTACATTCTGCATGGTCCCAATTTTTGCACTAATATATTAGCACTGAATTGACTGTATGCACACACACGTAACACACACTTAACTCTAGCCATACACACACACACACACGCAAGTTAATTTACTCATGACACGTATCATACAAACCCTGCAGAAAAGCACCCATACACACATTTACACACAGAAACCTTTAATATCATCACTTACTCCCCAGCTACAGTTTATTTGTATTGTGTATGCTGCCAATTTCTTTTCCTTGTGTGCATACTGTTACATACTGTGATGCTATTTCTGTCCTCTGTATTTATTTTTGTCTACTGTTTCTTTCTATTCCTTGAACTTTAACGGAGTTGTGAGCAAACAAGCATTTCATTGCTAATCAGCGTCTGTTTGTGAAGTATTTAACAAATATTCTTTTTTTGGGTAAATCCCCTGGTATACAGTCTCCTTTTAATTCTTGCCACTAGCAAGGAAGTATACTACTAAGTTAATTGTCTTACTGAGATGTTGTTTTACCATACTACCATGTTAGTTGCCGTGTTGTGGCGGAGCAGTCTGGGTGCCCATGCTGACCCCTGTCCACTGCCGAAAGCGCCGACAATGGGCACGTACCCTTTCATGGCAACGATATTCCCTGATGGCATTGGCCTCTTTCAGCAGGATAATGTGCCCTGCCACAAAGCAAAAATGGTTCAGGAATGCTGTGAGGAACACAACCGCGATTTCAAAGTGTTGACTTGGCCTCCAAATTCCCCAGATCTCAATCCAATTGAGCATCTATGGGATGTGCTGGACAAAGAGGTCCAATCCATGGAGGCCCCATCTCACAACTTACAGGACTGAAAGGATCTGCTGCTAACGTCTTGGTGCCAGATACCACAGCACACCTTCAGAGGTCTAGTGGAGTCCATGCTTATATGGGTCAGGGCTGTTTTGGCGGCAAAAGGGGACCTACACAATATTAGGCAGGTGGTCATAATGTTATGGCTGATCAGTGTAAATGGAGAACATCTCTTAAGACTCTACAGTTTGTCTCTATAGAGAAAGTTATCTGCACTCTCTTAACAAGGCTTTCCATTGGCCAACCAACCCATTTTAAGGAATAGTACTTAAGAACTGTACCCAAAAGTGATTAATTGAACTTGAATGATTGACCCGTAATTTATTGAACAAAAAAATATCTACATGCTAAACATCAACTGTAATAAACAGTGTTTCTGATATATCGTTTGTTGCAAGGTATTATTATATTGTTTTGTAGGAGTGAGGAGTGAACATATGGTGAATATCTATCAAAGCACCCGCACTGTGCACTGGAATGATTGAATGTGAGCTGAAGTTTGAGGCGGCAGACAGCTGTGGAGAGAGATGGGGGGAGAGATAAAAAGGTATGATGGAGGTGGGGTTTGAAGTTAGGGGGGAGGTATGGAGACCAAGAAGGAGGTAAAGGGAGAAAAATGTAAAGGGATGAGAAATGGATAGAGAGAAATGCGTAAAGAGAGAGAGGCATGAGGAAAGAATGTTTGGGGACCAAGCTGTTCATCATCCTCTTCCCAGGATGGTCAACAGTCCTATGAATCACTGAGACACCAAACGTACAGCTCCACTCTCCTTTCGCGGATCATCCCTGCAGCATTCAGCTCCATCTAAATGCTGTGCAGACGGTTTGGTTCTGAACTTGGATTCCAATGTTATATTTTGAAATAATAGGTAATAAAAAAATCTTTTAACATAATGCATATTACTTGTTTAAAGAAATTCAGTTTCTCTGACCAATTAAATTAGTATAAAAGAACATTGTTTGTCCATACTGCTTTGCACACAGTATACAGTGCTCCCCCTCTCCCTCATTTAGAGCAGGGACACCTGTTTGTTGCTATTGCCCTCACCTGTGTTCCTGATCACCATCCATATTTAAGTAGCATCTACCCTCGTGTAGCTTGTTGATCATTGTTTGGGTTCCATCCTTTTGTAATGTTGTTCTGTACTGTTTTTGTGTGTTTGCTTGGTTATATCTACAAGAAACGTCCTCCGTTTTCCCTGGGCCTGTGTCCTGACACCTGTTTTAACATTACAACAGCTCATCGGCTGTGTTGTTTGTTTTTTTGCTAATCTTTCTAAAGGTTGAGAATCATTTCGGAGGCCTCAATCCCCTCACCATGGAAACATAATCCCCCCTCCCATTTGTTAAGTATGCACCCAGCCTGGTCCTTCTTCTGCATTCAACAATAAGACAAATATAGTAGAAACTTGACCCTGAAGTAGTAGAATATCAACATAATTATGTTTGCTGTGGCCAGGTGGGCAGTTCAAGGTGAGAAAGTTTGAGGGGTTCTGGGGCCAATTAAGACAGTGAAGTTCATATTACATTGTACTTTGATATTACATTTTCACATAAAACTAAAGGTCTTCATCAGAAACAAAATGTGTATCGGAACCAAACCGTATCAGTGAAATTCCTGTTTAAAATCTCTGAGATCTGTCACTTGAAATAAAAAAATTATACCCAAATTCAGGGGGTACCTGTTCACGAGTGAGGGAAGGATGGAACGGGAGATTGACAGACGGATCGGTGCAGCTTCTGCAGTAATGCGGTCGATGTATCGGTCTGTCGTGGTGAAGAAAGAGCTGAGCCGCAAGGCGAAGCTCTCGATTTACCGGTCAATCTACGTTCCTACTCTCACCTATGGTCATGAGCTTTGGGTCATGACCGAAAGGACAAGATCCCGGATACAGGCGGCCGGTAATGAGCTTTCTCCGCAGGGTGGCTGGGCGATCCCTTAGAGATAGGGGGTAGAGAAGCTCGGTCACCCGGGAGGAGCTCAGAGTAGAGCCGCTGCTCCTCCACATCGAGAGGGGTCAGCTGAGGTGGCTTGGGCATCTGTTACGGATGCCTCCGGAACGCCTTCCTGGGAAGGTGTTCCGGTCCCGTCCCACCGGGAAGAGACCCCGGGGAAGACCTAGGACACGCTGGAGGGACTATGTCTCCCGGCTGGCCTGGGAACGCCTCGTGTCCCCCCGGAAGAGCTGGAGGAAGTGTCTGGGGAGAGGGAAGTCTGGGCATCCCTGCTTAGACTGCTGCCCCCGCGACCCGGCCCCGGATAAGCGGAAGATGATGCTATGCTATGCTATACCCAATTCAAGTGGGATGCAACGCTGACCTCTGATTTCTGATTTGAAATAGGTCAGATATGTGGAAGAATCAAAAATTATTTTGTTTGACCCAAATCTATCCAAAATGGTAGCCATTAAAATCAGAACAAATGATAAGTCAAAAATGTGATCACTGTGCATTAAACTTAAAACTGTCATGTGGTCTTCCTGTCATGTGGTCTTTCTGTCAAATGGTCTGATGGTGAAGTGGATGTCCTTGGTATACACATACCAAAAAAAAATTCCAGATCTTGCCTGTAGCAACTGTGATAGGAAAATTGTCCAACTAAATAGGATAATTAAGCTTTGGAAAGGACTGCATCCAACTATTTAAGGGTAAAGTTGCCCTGGTCAACTCCCTGGAGAACTGAAAATGTGCATACAGTATTTACTCATGGCCCTACCTACATCCAGATAATATTTATTAAGTAATATGGAAAAAAGTATTTGAGTTCATTTGGAATGGTAAACCACACAAAGTCAAAGGGGCATATTTATATAATGGGTATGAGTTGTGAGTAGTTCAATTATTAAATATTAGGACTTTAAATCAATCTTTGAAAGCCTGTATTATTCCAAAACGGTTTTCAAGCAGGCTAATAAGAGAGGCTCATACAATTTTTAAAAGGGGACTCTTGCCATGCTGTAGATTTCTATTGCGTGGTTTTGAATGAATAGATGATGGAACACCGTTTAAAACATTTATCTTTTTAAATCAATCAATACTGAGTTGGTTACAAATCCAGTTCTATCCTCCAGAAGACCCAGATCCAATACTGAAACAAATAATATTCCTAAAGTCATATATTAATAAAAGGTATATCAATTTTCATATAACAAAATGCATAAGACAGGTATCATATTCTCTAAAGACGTTACTAGTACAGAGAGTAAAATGCTGTTTTAAAAGTAACTCATTGAGGTATATGAAGAGTCCATTTTGGGGTCAGAGTATAATTAAATCATTGCAGCCCTGCCACACGAATGGAGCAGCAATTAAAACAACAAAGGCAGGATTGAATTACACGATCTGTCACCTATTAATAACTTAATAAATGTTTAATTAATGTTTGGCAAAAATTAACAGTATAAACGGTAATGTATCTTTCCCATTTTTGGGGCAAAAGCTTTGACCGCTACACCTTGGGGAATACGGGATAGTTGTAAACAAATGCTTGATTTCCCACTTCCATGGCATCGGGTGTATGGAATTGTATACAACCGGATGCTTCAATCAGTTCCTTCCAGTTTAAATGATTAAATGACTGTATAAACTTTTTGGGTAACACTTTATTTTGAAGGGGTGTGCATAAAAGTGACATGACATTGTCCAGGATATTGTCATAGCCATGACATACACATGTAAGAATCATTATGAACGTTAATGAATGTTGTCATTATGTGTCATTCGGTTGATATATGTCATTTTTTATGCAGGGTTGACATTGTTTGGGATGTCTTTGTTATGACAACTTGACATTAACTAAGACAAAATATCCTGTCAATGTCTTTGATATGACAACTTGACATTAATCATGTTAATTTTAGATTAGATTCAAGTTTATTGTAATTGAACAAGTACAGTACAATGAAATTAAATGAGTAGGTTAGCATTTGCAACTGAAATGCAGGGATAGCAGCACTGAGGATCCCAAGGTAGACATGTACATTGTCTCACAAAAGTGAGTACACCCCTCATATTTATTTGAGTATATCTTTCATGTGACAACACTGAAGAAATTACACTCTGCTACAATGTAAAGGAGTGAGTGTAGCTTGTATAACAGTGTACATTTGCTGTCCCCTCAAAATAACTCAACACACAGCCATTAATGTCTAAACCGCTAGCAACAAAAGTGAGTACAGCCCTAACTGAAAATCTCCAAATTGGGCCCAAAGTGTCAATATTTTGTGTGGCCACCATCATTTTCCAGCACTGCCTTAAGTTTATTTCCACTACAAATAGCATCTATGAACTGTATGGCTTTTGCCACTGGCTGTTTTGACTTATTAGCCATTTATGACATTGATACAATAACTATTAATATAGGTGACGATAACTAACTGTTTCATCAAGTGAAAAGATGACAGAATCGTGTAGCCAGCGAAGTTTTAGTCCGTCCTGAACAAATCCTAAGGCATAATGTGTTTTGACTGTGACGGGAGGCGAACGCGGGACTTGTTGTTTCGTAGTCTGTGTCTCTAACCACTATGCTATTTAACAATGGGTTAATCAGTCAGTCAGTCAGTGACTGACTTTTTGCCAGCTCCACTTACATCCGGCAAAAACATTTATTTCCATTGATTGACCATGACCGTTTCCATGACAACATTTCTGTGATGTTGTCATGGAGGAGTGGAAGAGGACTCCAGTGGCAACCTGTGAAGCTCTGGTGAACTCCATCCCCAAGAGGGTTAATAAGAAACATTAGTCAGTTTAACACAATGCTCAATGTTGTCTAGCGAAATATTACTGGCTAATAAGCTTTTAAAACAGCCAGTGGCAAAAGTCATACAGTTCATAGATGCTATTTGTGGTGGAGGTAAACTTAATAATACTTTTTTTTCAGTTTAACACAATGCTTAATGGTGTCCTGCGAAATATTCCAACTTTGAGTGATGTTAATGCGTGACAGAATGATCTAATGTCGAGACGCTATACCGACACTTGATGAGCGGTGCAGTTCCATGATGTAGTGGCTGAAGACATAGCTTCTCATGTGGCTGAAAAAAGATGTTACATCAGAACATAAACAACCGCGCATCATGGAGGGTTTCATTCTATACATGACGAGTGCAGATGTTCAGCGTAATCTGTACGACTGCAAGAAACGTCCGTCTTATGGTGGATTCATGATAAATGTTCAGTTATTTAGCCCGCACACCATTCATAATGTAAATGAGCTTTAGAAACAACAGGCCGTTAGTAATATTTTTTCCATTTCACCAAAGGACAGCTCCAGCCTCGCCCTTCATAAGATCTAGAACCAATATATGAAGGGATAGGACAAAGGCTAAAATCGGTTTGAAATGTACCTTTAAAACTTGCAGAACCATAAAGAATAACCATGACAGCAATGCATACTAATACTTCAGCAAATGCATTCATTGTTATGTAATTTAGTTTATGTAGTCTCTGATATAATGTACATTTCGAGCATTATGTTGTAGATTGCTGAGACAAGCTCACCCTTGTATGTGAAAGAACATTCAAAATAATTAGGATTATACGCTCACATTCTGCCCAAGTGTAAACGGTACCTCAGGAAAGATGTTGAGACCAATTATCATCAGACTCAGCATATTGTGCAAAAGAAGTAAAACGCTTTTCTATCTTTATCTCTCCCTCTCTTTCCCTCTCAATCTCACTCATCTCTTCTACATTTCTTGTCTGTCTGTCTATTATTCCCTCTTAATCTCCCTCAATTCTCTCTGTCCTTCTCAATCGCCCGTTCTCTTTTCACTCTGCTGTCTCTCTTTCTCCCTCTTAATCGCTTCCTTTCATTCCTTTTCTCTCTTCTTCGTCCCTCTCAGCCTCTTCCACTCCTTGGTTTTCTTTCACTTTATCTCATCTATCAGAAGACTATTTTCCTAGCAGGTGGTAAAAGCTGACAGTTTCACACACACACACACACACACACACACTCACTCACACGCACACAAGTACACATGGACATAGGCCTACAGTTACACAAAAACTGCTATTGTGCCGCACTCAGACAGAGACACACCCACACACATTCTCAAAGTCTGTTTTCTACATGCTGCTGTACTCTGACGATCGGTGCTGAGAAGACTTGCCCAAGTACTCCTGGTGCACACACATCACAAACCGTGGAACACTGTGAAACTGACTCCTGGCTCGAGGAAGAAAGTTAGAGTTGTCTGAGAAAAAGATCTTGATTCTGAAAGAATCAGGTTTCATTGTGAATCTTCCCTGTTTGCCGTGCGAATCATTCTGAGAACACAATGCCAGGATCGTTCTGGCAACAGCTTGCCGCAAAAAGAGTAAAAAGGATGTTTTGTGTCAGTCTGTCGACCACTCGTAAGTCGGATGAATTACACTCGCTGTCTGCAATGTTACTCATTGTAACGTTAGCAGTTGGTGCCTTTTGGGTAATTTCTTGCTTGTGCTTTTTATACAGGCTATCTAAGCTGGAGTGGGGAGTTATTTACAATTTATTTGGATTCCAATGGCCAAGACAGCAGCTTCCTTCCCTTGGGGCTCACACAGAGAGGAAACATAACAGCACACAAAACAAAGGACATAATACCAATCTAAATTGCATCATAAAACTATGGCACAGCTTGACATTATACGTACATTACATTTCACAATATGGCTTTACATCACCAAGAACAGTGTGTGTAGTGTTTTTGCAAGGGTGAGTTCATGTGGTAGAGTGCATCTGTGTGTTTGTGTGCGCGTGGTTATTTAATATGTGATGGATTGGCGAAGATGACATCAAATTATATTGGGGTTGACCCCCATAGAACCAGTATCATACGTTGATTGTGTCGACATAGTGTGAAATATATATGCGGGACAAAGAATAGCCTGAATAGAGGCTAATTTAACTCCTGGCCATTAAGGAGATTCACTATCTTTCCCTTACTGCATTTTCCTTAATGGTTTTCATGACATTTCCTTTGTTTGGGTGCAGATCCATTAACCTCTTTACCTCATTGGTATGTTAATAATCAAACAGTTATTCAAATAAAAAATTAAAAAGAAGAAATTATACCAACACATTTCCTATGAAACATGTAGACAATAAACCTGGCACAAAGACCTCAGCTGATACTACAAGGGACAAGGACAAGGCATTATGTTTTCAACCTACCATCCCTCTTACTTACAAGAACATTGGATAAAGCACATTATAGTAGGGAACATTACATACAGGAACCTACGCATCAATGATTAATATGAATGATTATGTCAATAACATACAGAGGAATGTGCGTCGCAAGACACAGAACGCAGAGATTAACCACAGGGTGCTTTTAGCTCCCTGGGCAGAACATTGCAAAGCTAGGAGGTGTAGTATAGTCCGGCAATGTCTTGATATCAGGGCTTTATATATCATCTTACCTGAGGGGAGAGATACGCACGAGGGAGGTGCAGGAGCTGTAGTAAACTATGTTTTTTCGATATCCCGAAGGTGAGTTTTTTAGTGCCTATGGGCATTCGGCTGTTATTACTCACCAGTGTGGGTGGCCGTCATGGCATTGTCAGGTATAAACTTACCTTCATGAAGTATGACAAAGAGGGCCTTGAAGGAATGTATCCTCGACCTACACACCCCACATCGCTCACACAGTAGTACTCAACGGGGACACTGGTCTATATGCTAGTTGAAGCTTGGTGATTAAAACCAGTTTGCTTACAGTATGACCGATGCTGCAGATTAGATCACGGTGCCACCTAGTGGTAAGGCTGACAACAGCAGTACAATACATACACAGACACCGATACCAATACATTTTGTAACACATTAGATTTATTTTATTTATTTTTTACATTCACAGCTGTGGACCATAATGACATCAAAATCTAATTTAAGAACTGTTATAGCAATGAAAAATTACTTTTCGATATCAATTAGCACCAATACAAACTACAAGTCTACCAGCAGTGGCCGAAGAAGAAAACCGAAGCAGACAAGACACAGAAGCCATTAGTCGAAACAATACTGAGCTGGACTTGGCACTTTTAAGACGTCCTCCAGCTTGGCAGAAGAGCCAAATGGGAGGGGGTTTCCTGGATTGGGTTTTTTCTGTTGATCCATTTAGCCACGTATTAATAATAAGTATTAATAAAGTTTTGAAATTGTTTTGAATAATATTTGAAACCAGGTCTGGAGCCAGGCATGGGAAGACCTACATTGTGTTTTTGCAACAGCAGGGAAACAGGGACACCGGGGGCCGACAGAAGATGAGGGGGTGAAGAAAAGTTTATTGGCATTTGGTGTCTGAATCCTCAAAATATAATTGAAATATAGAAATCATGCGTTAGAGGTAGGCTGCATCCCAGCAGACCATTTTGAGAGCAGACAACTTGATCACTCGATGTGCATGTTCACTAGGCAATCAAAAACATAGAGGGCTCTCCTGAGCCCTTCAGAAACCTCTCTTTTGAGTGGGCATCCTATGCATTCTCTGCGCCCTTAGCAAAAAACGTCTTCCCATGAAACTCAGTGTGTTACCTAGCAACAACATAATAAAAACTAGGTTGCCTTTAAACAGTGTCAGAACAAGTCAACATAAATCGGGAAATCTACAGCAAGTGTTGTAGATTTTGCAGAAGAGGTCTTATTTGTGCATTTTCATATCTAGGAAAGAAATGTAGTATTTGAAGGAGGAATATTGTTCACGTTTGATAATTCACACAAACACTAGCTAACTAAGAATGTGCCACTTCATATAAAATGAAATAAGCTAACCACAGCTATGGCAACACTAAATGCAATGTTATTCAATATGCTATCTTTTTGAAAATGTTTTATGTTGTGTAGTTGTTGTATTTTTTCTTTAGTTTTTTTACCCGTTTCTCTTTGCCTCAGTTTTGTCATATCCAGTTCTATTAACAGCCCTTTCTCATTACAGCAATTATGAACGGATCTGGGAGAGTAAATCTGCCCTTTCAAACAGGAAGTTACATGGGTCAATGGGCAGGAGAGCACTCTCACCTGACAACCTTTTTTGGCTTTTAAGGCTCTTAAGCCGCTAGAGGAGACATCCAATCTGAGCCACCGAAATGGAGGTGTTTAAATAATCTTCTGGTGTCTTTATCATGTACATAACCAGTTTAAATTGACCTCAAAATAATGTGAGTCACTGTCATCATTCTGATCGCCATAGTGCAGATATACTTTTAAAGGCATTATTTCAAATGAAGAATTTTGCAGATGGGATCTGGTAATCCTGACTTCTGTATCAAACAATCCCCAAAGGACAGAGCAATATACTCACTAGATCTTACAAACCTGGTATGAAGAAAAAACGTGGCTGTCTGGCCGCTCCTTTCAGAATTCTGTTTCCCCTGCATTCTACTCCTTCATCAGCTAGTGGACAGGGTGGCCCGTGGTGGATGAAAAACAGAGCAAAGCACAACACATGCAGAGCACATGTGGAATGTTCAGTCGAGCTAGCCATCTTGGTGTTAGCGGCTTCCAACGAGCGACATGAACCATACATTTTCTGAACACAATGACTACTGTCAACCACAAAGCACTGTTACCAGCGTCCTACGAAAACTGTGGCATTTGCGGGGCAATGAAACAACTACTTCAAGGTATCACGGCTATTGCCATAACACATTTAAAACGGTATCAGCGGAGAACTCCAACTGACTAGGCATTTCACACCTGTTACACTAGGAACAGCTAGCATACCTAGCACACGTTAATATTAAGGCAATTATGTAAGTGTTCACAACCTGGAACTTAATCAGAATTGACATCATACCAAAGCTAATTGACTATGTTCAGTGTTCTGTGGAGCTTTTGAGCGGACACTTAACGGGCATGAAGAAACTAAAGAAATAAAGAATCCATGAGTATTTAAGTATCTTGTTAATTAGACACCTCTAAAGCAATGCTCAAAACAATGCAAGGTAGTAATTCAACGTTGGACATTTGTAATGAAACTGTACCCCAAATATAGGGTTGCCATGGTGCACTGTTCTTCAGTAGAGACATGTTGATGTGCAGAATGGCATTGCAATTACAAGGAACGATTGTGTTGACCCTTTTAGAAACCTATAGCACTATAGGATAATGGGATCATTGTAAGCAAGCAGGTCTGAACACCATAGTAACATCAGACGTACATTAATTGCTGTGTGTTCTACACAATTTTTTTCATTATGGTTGCTATTTCATACAAGTGAAGTGCCTTTCTCACAGAAACTGGTAATGGATATGATGCATTCTCTCCGTTGGTTGTATTGTTGTTTGGTGGCCGAACAGTGCAGAGGTAGATGGAATATATTTTAGCCATGCTACGTTCTTGTCTTGCCATTATTAAAAGCCATTGTGAGGAGCCTCCTTTCCTCCTCTCTCAGAGGCTACTCTGAGACCGGATAACCTTGAGTATGTCAGTGTTCAACAAGCAGCCCTGAGACTTGGATTTAAAATAAATGAATAAATAAATGCATTGTCCCCACTCAGGGCCTTCCACAAGGATTCAAGCCCTTCCTTCTTTTCTGCACTGTGAAGAGAATAACATGAAAGTAGTACTCTAATGCTGAGGGGTGGGTGGACGAATAGAGAAAGAGAGGAAGGTGTGGATATTGAAATAAACAGCAAGAAAGAGTCTACAGCAGCAAGAAAAAGTCTACAGCCTTCTTGTGTGATATAGCCCTATTCTGGTATTTGACAGGTAGGTTTTCTGCAGTACACATTTGACTGCTCCTGAAAACCTCACAGGTTTCCCCTTTGGAAAAGGGAAGCAAGGGTGTTTTCCTACACTGAACAAAAATATAAATGCAACATTTTTGTTTTTGCCCCCATTTATCTTGAGCTGAACTCAAAGATCTAAGACTTTTTTGTACACAAAAGGACAATTTCTCTCAAATGTTATAGAAATCTATCTAAATCTGTGTTAGTGAGCAGTTCTCCTTTGCCAAGATAATCCATCCACCTTACAGGTGTGGCACATCAAGATGCTGTTTAGAAAGCATGATTATTGCATGGGTGTGCCTTAGGCTGGCCACAATAAAAGGCCACTCTAAAATGTGTGTTTTGTTCAGTGTAGTAAGGTTTTCCGATGCAGCTCATCTCTGCCCAGCTCTTTGTCCTTCTCCACAGTTACCAACCACCAAAATCTACTGCAACGTTTTGCCATTCATCCCTACAACTGAGACTTCTCCACCTCCACTTTCCCCACACATACAGCACACTACATGTACATGTGAGTAATTTAGCAGGCACCAAAGCAACGTACAGCTAGTGCTTTCATCTTACAGTCCATACAGGATTCTAAAAACATATTATGTGATCTCTGTGTGATAAAATGTTGCAGCAGTTATGATATTTTGCTGACGAGGGAACAGGTTTAACTTTTGGATTATACAAATCAGCACCGTAATCTGATTAAACTTCTATTCCAAGGTATTAGAAAAATAAATAAATGAATATTACCTTCCAGCATTATAACACTATACACCTTGAATTCCCACTGCTGGCTTGCCAATGAAGGAAAGCTGGGTAAGTCTTGCTCAAATCCCAGTGCCCCAGGACAGTAAAGGGGACATTGCCCTGTGTAGGGGTGCTGTCTTTTGGATAGGACATTAAACAGTTTCTCTGACTTTTTGTGGTCAACAAAGATCCCATTGCGCTAGTTGCAAGAGGAGGATTGTTAACCTTGGTGTTGTGGGCAAATTTCCAATCTGGCCCCTCATATCACCATGGTCACCTAATTATCCCTAGCTGCCATTAGGCTCATCCATCCTCCCACTGTAACTATTACCCAGGTCATTGCTGTAAATGGAAATGTGTTCTCCGTCAAACGTACCTCGAAAATTAGGGTGAGTTCAATACCAACTGAATGACTACTTCAGAATCAATCACTGTTTGAGTTTTCAAAACTGGCCTTACAGTGGGGAGAACAAGTATTTGATTCACTGACGATTTTGCAGGTTTTCCTACTTACAAAGCATGTAGAAGCCTGTACTTTTTATCATAGGTACACTTCAACTGTGAGAGACGGAATCTAAAACAAAAATCCAGAAAATCATATTTTTAAATAATTAATTTGCATTTTATTGCATGACATACGTATTTGATCACCTACCAACCAGTAAGATTCCGGCTCTCACAGAACCTGTTAGTTTACTTTAAGAAGCCCTCCTGTTCTCCACTCATTACCTGTATTACCTGCACCTCTTTGAACTCGTTACCTGTATAAAAGACACCTGTCCACACCTTCAATCAAACAGACTCCAACCTCTCCACAATGGCCAAGACCAGAGAGCTGTGTAAGGACATCAGGATAAAATTGTAGATCTTCACAAGGCTGGGATGGGCTACAGGACAATAGGCAAGCAGGTTGGTGAGAAGGCAACAACAGTTGGCGCAATTATTTAAATGGAAGAAGTTCAAGATGACGTCACTCTCCCTCGTTCTGGGGTTCCATGCAATATCTCACCTCGTGGGGCATCAATGATCATGAGGAAGGTGAGGGATCAGCCCAGAACTACAAGGCAGGACCTGGTCAATGACCTGAAGAGACCTGGGACCGCAGGAATGGGAGAAGGTCATGTGGTCTGATGAGACAAAAATAGAGCTTTTTGGTCAAAACTCCACTTGCCGTGTTTGGAGGAAGAAGAGGGATGAGTACAACCCCAAGAACACCATCCCAACCGTGAAGTATGGAGGTGGAAACATCATTGTCCTTTATGTCTGTGAAAAAAACATTAATCAACACAAATTAAATTAATCAATAACTGCCTGATTGTTAAAAGATAAAGTTGTTTTTGACAGATTATTTCATATTGTAGGCTACAACCTTAAACATTTGTATTTCACAAGGGCTGGAATTGAAACTATGCTGGTAAATTGCTCAATTCTTAGCACTATTCTAGTAAGTTAGTAGATACCAGTAAAGCTTATTACTGGCTAATCCACTGTTAAAATGGCCAGTGGCAAATGCCATACATAGACTCTATTTGTGGTGGAGGTAAACTTAGTAAGAAACGTTAGTCATTTTAACTGTATCAATATCATTCACGAATGGCCTATTAACTATTGAAACGGCCCGTGGCAAAAGAGGATTTGTTCAGGGTAGAGACAAGAGGCTATACTGACACCCAGCAAATGTACAGCTCCATGGTCTAGTGGTTAACGACACAGCCTTTCACGTGGGCGACCCGGGTTGGAATCTCGAGATGGCAACACTTTCTAGTGCGGGCCGGCTCAACTAAGCTTGCCTGGTTTCTTGTTTTCACCTTATTTTTCTCCCAGTTTCATGTTGTCCAATTCGTGAAGACAGCATTGTCTTGTGGCAGTAAATCCCAGGAGGCTTCTTAAAGTCCAAGATCTGGGCCTGCGTCCCCCAAATGAGTTGTTCAACATTTCTGTTTGCTCAACCAGGAAATTTAACCAACACGGCTAGAGTAGAACGCCCCTCCTGCCAACAACAAGAACCAGACCCGCGACAATGACTCACCGGAGCGTGACGTGACAAGGCAACCCTAGCCGACCCAGATGGTGCTGGGCTAATTGGCATTGCCCTTTGTGGGAGTCCTGGCCATGACCAGCATGGTGCTTCCCCAGAATGGGCTTGGTCACAGTGCTCTTAGACAGCTGGGCATTCTCTAAGGAATGAATGCTCCTCATTCTTCACTGAACAACAGCTATTATAGAAGAGGATGATAGAAATGGCTGCCACACAAACAAACCTAAGGGGCATCAAAAGTGTTAACTTTTTCCCGGACCGCCTAAGCAGAGCGGCCAAGAAGAGCGAATGTCTCTTACTGACTGAGTGAGTGCCTGTGTGCCTGACTAACTGACTGTTGTTAAATAGTGTTGGACTGCCATGCAGTTGACCGGGGTTCAATCCTCACCATTGTCAGAACAAATTAGGCATTAGGAGTTGTTCAGAATAGACTGCAAGCTTCAGCAGCAACATTATAGTAAGCCTAAAGTAAAACCGTTCACGGTTATATTGCGATGGACAAACTGCACCGAAAACAAACGTATTGCTCTCAATTTCATTTTACATAGCGTAGTTCACACAGCGTAGTTTACACAGCGTAGTTCACACAGCGTAGTTTACACAGCGTAGTTTACACAGCGTAGTTCACATAGTGTAGTTCACACAGCGTAGTTTACACAGCGTAGTTTACACAGCGTAGTTCACACAACGTAGTTTACACAGCGTAGTTTACACAGCATAGTTCACATAGCGTAGTGCCATTTCTCTGCCATTTTTCTCCTCTAGTCAATAAGGGTTGTTCCAAGACTTGCACTGCTCACTGGTTTGCACGCTGCTCACTGGTTTGCACACTGCTCACTGGTTTGGACGCTGCTCACTGGTTTGCACGCTTCTCACTGGTTTGCACGCTGATGTTAAATAGTGTAATGTTTAAAGACACAGTCTGCCACATAAGAAACTGCGGAACAAATTCAGCCAGGGACAACATCCTATCTGATCGTGGGCTGGCAAACTGTTTCTGATGTAAATGTACCTTTGCCAGGTTACGTTTATGCATTGTGGACCTTTGCAGTAAGAAATCTGGTAAATGTAGGAAACCATTATACATGGCAGAGCAGCAACCATGTTAAGTTCTACTTTTGTACGTATGGGCATTGTACACAGCATGTTTAATTATCACACCCGACAGATGGAAACTTATTTTTCTAAATTATTCAGTGTACGCTAACATATCGCCAACTCCCATTGCACTTACGCCACTAGTATCTACTGGATGGTGGTTTAGCCTGATTACTAACCTAGCAGTCACACTCTACACCCAAAGTTTATCCCAGCTTAAACAAAAAAAGGGAATTAGATGCCATGCACAGGGACTTCCATACCCCAGGACAGTTGAACAGGTGACTATGCCCGTTTCAGCCACACCAAATCCAGTTGGATATTTCACGTAGATAACAAATTGGGCCATTCATTGTTCATGTTCTCCGTTGTGTTAACCTTTCTTCCCCTAGATTCAACATTTCCTCTAAAAATTCAACTTTTAGACTAAAGAAAGTAACAAAAAAGTAAATTCAAGCGGGAATGTGCCTACGTTTACACACACACACGCACACATATTAACACACAAAGTGTGTTCTAAATCTGACCTTTTTATCCAGTTCAGCCGTGGCAACTTGTAGATGTCCATTTGGGATTTGGATTGATGTTCCATAGCATGGTGGACTGGAGTTACAGTGGGAGTATGAGTGAAGAAGGAACAATGTGTTAATGAACACACAGGCATAGCTGCAAGATAAGATAGTGTGCATGTACTGTGTGTGTGTGTGTGTGTGTGTGTGTGTGTGCATTGCTATCTCTGTGCAATAAAATGTTGTAATGTCTCTCTGGAGTACAGACACTGCCAACCCTTCGGAACACCCTCTGACGCTATAATCGCCTACACTTACTATCTAAGAAGCAGGATTGATGATCTGGAATGGACCATGGAGGTATGAGAGCCAGTGTAGAGCAGGAACTTGCTAAGAGGTCATACAGTCAATACTCATGCTCTGACCTCTGGAGAAGTCCATTACGCCTCCATAACCATCTTCACATCGATGGAAAAAGAATATACACATGCAGGCACAGACACACACACACACACAGATACACAGCTCCTCCAGTATCTTCAGTTGTCATATATCCACAAGTATTGATAGATGGACAATAATTTAATGAATTCCATTTGGAGAGAAGATCATAAATCACTGACTGAAACGTCACGTGGAATATGTATTTCATGTCATCTCTGCTATTCACTCTCACCTCACAATGTCTTTCTGAACACTTTAGGAACATTTCATTCTCATATTATTCTCACTGTGTCACTACTATATAAACAACCTACACTCTAGTTTCATCACACAAACTCAATCAAATGCAGCACAGAACTGTTACATACATCCTGTCCCATCATTGCAGCACGCTGAATGCATTGGGTTACTGACACAGAAAAAAACAGGTGGAAATGTATTTAAAATCAAAACCCACATCAAATCTGCCTAACCACTCTCAAAACAAAGCAGTAGAGGTTCTAGAGAGCTTATCTGTATTGGCACACAGCAAAACAAACCAGTAGACTACACTTTTACAAAACAAATCATATCAACATCTCCCAATGGCTTTTTCATTTATCATGGTGCGATATGACAGAGAGTGTGGGAGTCTGATACTCTGGTCTGAGCTCCCAGGAATACACGTGCCCCCTGGCCATCGGTGTTGGCGCCCCGGCTCGCCCAACTGTCAGTGTCCTTCCTCCTTATCTCCCTCTACGTGCCTGGCCCAATAACTCTTGCTCCTTACGACCCGGTAATTAAAATTATAATAAATAAAAAAATGTAAATGGCAGAACTAGATTTAAGTACCTTGGAAAGAAGGTTGTGTCAGAAAAGATCCCCTGTTCCTTATAGTGGCCTGCTGTGCACTGTGGTACGCCACCCATTAGGCAACATTGGTTTTTATAAGATAATAGTTAATGAATAAAGCATTTATGTAATTGTGAATCAATGAGGTAGGCAGAGAACCTTTGCCCGGCCTAAAGTATATGGTATACAGAGAAAGAAAGGAAGAAATGGAGAGAGAGAGTGAGAGATGGGGAAAAGAGGGAGGAAAGTGTAGTTACAGCAACCAGAACAGGAATAAATAAAAAGAAGAAAAGTACTCCGGTTACACCCCACTCTACACAGGTCACCATCCCCAACGCCATCAAACTACCCCGGGAAAACAAATTTAGAGAGCATACACACACACACACTCAGCACTGGGGTTGATTCATTATTGGTTCTGATTGGGTGTGAATTAAAAAAAGTGTGGGTTAATAAAAACAGGGAATCTCTTCAATATGAACCTCAGGAGGACGTTAACGTAGTTCTTAAAGGTGAGAAATGTGTGTCTGTGTGAGTGCAAGTGTGTACGTGTGTGTGTGTGTGTGTGTGTGTCCATGCATCTGTGTCTGGGTGAACCTCCGGAGAAGATGATTAAGTTAGAAGCTAAACAGGTAAGAAGCTCTAACATCAGCTTGATGAATTTCCATGTCGAACATGTACACACCCAGAACTGCCCCTATATAAAAACCCAGCCGAACACACGGCCGTGATGGTGCCAATTAAAAACACTTCCATGTATGGGAGCCTGTCTTTCTCCACTTACTCACTGTCAATTGCTAATTAATTGAGATTAAATTTAAAATAGAAAAAGACAAAGACAAACAAAAGAACGCAGACACTGACAGCTAGAATTTGTTTGTATAATGAAGGAGTTGATGGGGTTAGTGTGAAGATGGGACGACGCGATTAGCGTGTGGACGGAGACGGAAACACATCGGACTATAAGCCAGTTGGACTGCAATTAAAGTAAAACTATTGAGGTTTTTAAATGAAGATGCCAACTACAGAGCTCACGGTCAAAAATAACAACAAAGGACAACAACATAGCATGATAGCGCTCAGGCTAGAGTAAAGTGACCAATTCTGCAGATTCTCTCCTGTAAGAAAACTGCACTGTACCTTATTTTCTGTACTTTGGTTTCCATGGATTATTGTAAATCAGAAAATCTGATGAAAATACTCCAACCTGTTGCTGATGTTTTCCATAGTGGCTGTAGAGTCCACTCAACTGAGGACCAAAGGTCAAGGATTTCGATGGTACTCTATTTTTCTCCTCTCTGTGAGCTTGTTTACACAACAACAACTGTGATTTATTTAAATAACATTTGCATGATATGTAAATACTATTTTTGATTTACACTTTGTAATGAGAAACTCTAGCTGGGCCCAGAGGAATGCTGTAAAGCTCAACACATGCGCATGCAGCTCTTTGGCCTCCTGTCCTGGAAGAAACTCACTGACTATGTTGTTTACCTGGTACCTAGTGTGGCACTTCCCACTGAACAAATGCTGGTAGAATATTTCTTTGGGAGCCGGTGCAAGATTTTTTCAGTTACATCACAACGACAAAACATGGTTTAATGATTTTGTTTGTAAATGGAGCAGGACCAGACTCATTCCACTCCAAAACACACTGAGCACACATCATTTTTAGACCTCAGTAGCTGCAGAGAATATCTGTCAGGTAGGTGCGCCACATTATCTCCGTACACATACCTGACAGGCGCACCAAGATGTTTCCTGTTCTGTACTCACTCTCTCCTCTCTCTTTTCTCTCCTCTGTTTCTCTCCTCTCTGTAGACATGGTAGAGGTATGACATTTGACATCTCATCATAAACCACTTTTTTACTTTCTCTCCCTTTTGTCTCTCATGTTGTCCTTGCCCCCTCTTCCTCCTCCCTTTTCATCTCACTCTCTTACTCTCTCTCATTCTCTTTCTCCCCCCCCCCCCCCACTTACTCCCGCTCTCAATTCTTCTTTAAAAAAATATTTAATTTAAAACATTGACACTCAAAATCAAGCGATTGCATTGTGATTGGTTTTATGTTGATAAATATTTGTAATAAAAAAAATGCCACCTGCAAAAGTATGCCAGGGAAGCTTCCAGTTTAGATGAAACAAATTGTTCAAACGGTGACACAATAATTTTACCATTGACCTTGTGTGAACCATTAAAGTTGCTGTCACATTTTCTGGATAAAAACCCAACTGTTGGTATACAGTTGTGCTCATAAGTTTGCATACACTGGCAGAAATGTTGAAATCCTGGCATTGATTTTGAAAATTTGACTGATCATGCAAAAAAACAGTTTTTTATTTAAGGATCGTGATGATATGAAGCCATTATTTATCACATGGTTGTCTGGCTCCTTTTTAAATCATTATTATAACAGAAATCACCCAAATAGCCCTGATCAAATGTTTACATACCCTTAAATATTTGGCCTTGTTACTGACACCCAAGATGACACAGGCAATTAAAGGTGGATTTCTCACACCTGTAGTTAATTCAATTGCAATTAGTGTCTGTATAAATAGTCAATGAGTTTTGTTAGCTCTCATGTGGATGCACTGAGCAGGCTAGATACTGAGCCATGGGGAGTAGAAAGGACTATCAAAAGACCTGCGTAACAAGGTAATGGAATTTTGTAAAGATATAAAGATATAAAAAGATATCCAAAGCCTTGCAAATGCCAGTCAGTACTGCTCAATCACTTATTAAGAAGTGGAAAATTCAGGGATCTCTTGATACCAAGCCAAGGTCAGGTAGACCAAGAAAGATTTCAGCCAAAACTGGCAGATGAACTGTTCAGGATACAAAGATCAAAAAAGGGACAGGGAATCTTGTGAAAATTGATTGGCAAGATGGATGCAGCATGTTATCAGAAAATACTGGCAGACAATTTGAATTCTACTGCATGGGACCCTCTTGGACTTTCCAGCCTGACAATGACCCTAAGCACAAGGCCAAGTTGACCCTCCAGTGGTTACAGCAGAAAATGGTGAAGGATCTGGAGTGGTCATCACAGTCTCCTGACCTTAATATCATCGAGCCACTCTGGGGAGATCTCAAACGTGCGGTTCATGCAAGTCGACCAAAGACTTTGCATGACCTGGAGGCATTTTGCCAAGACGAATGGGCAGCTATAACACCTGCAAGAATTCAGGGCCTCATAGACAACTATTACAAAAGACCGTACGGTGACATTGATGCTAAAGGAGGCAATACACAGTATTAAGAACTAAGGGTATGCAAACATTTGAACAGGGGTCAGTTAAAAAAGAAATCTTTGTTGCCTTGATTTGTTTTATGATAGTGCCATTCTGTTATGACCTACAGTTGAATGTGAATCCCACAAGAAAAAAATAACTGTTTTGCCTGCTCACTCATGTTTTCTTTCCAAAAATGTTGAAAAGGAACATTTTGATTGAGGAACAGAATCATTCAATTTACAGTGATCTTTTAATTTTAACCCTTCTGTTCCTCACTCAAAACCTTCCCTTTGACCTTTTTGGAAAGTAAAGAAAAAGGTGCAGTGGTCTCTTAATTCTTTCCTGAGCTGTATATTACAAATTCTCCAAGGGTATGCAAAATGTTTAGCACAACTGTATGTGTTAATCTGAAGGAAAATGCAGACCAAAGAGCATTCTAGTTAGAGAGTAAGTTTGAGATTAAGTAATATGCATTTGGGTACATAATTATTTCCAAGGGTTTGAATATCCCAGTGAGCACAGATGGATCAATTATAAGTGGAGGCTATATAACACCACTTAGGCACTGACAAAAAAGGTCCCTCGAAGAAGGTCCCTCAAAAATGAAACTATAAGGAGACTTATGTGAGAAGCCACCGAGAGGCCAACAATCACATTAAAGAAGCTACAGATTTAGAGCATAGGAGTAATGGTGCATATATCAGTAATATCCAAAGCTTTGTGTAAAACTTCATTGGCGGGTGATAAGAAAGAGA
Organism: Esox lucius; assembly: GCF_011004845.1. Taxonomy (NCBI): domain Eukaryota; kingdom Metazoa; phylum Chordata; class Actinopteri; order Esociformes; family Esocidae; genus Esox; species Esox lucius. The sequence continues at coordinate 24,145,488 of NC_047571.1, read as the reverse complement.
CCTTTACAAGTACCCTCTGATGGTATGAGACTGAACCAGCTGAGATTGGGAAAGGATGGTTGGGAAAGGATTTATCAGATTAGAGTAAGAATTAGCTTACTCAAAGCGTTACAGGATGTGTGGCACCAACCTAGTTCTGCCCATGCCCACGCCTGGCTCAACCTAGCTCTGTCCATGCCCATGCCTCGCTCAACCTGACTCTGCCCAACACTATCCCAACCGTGAAGTATGGTAATGTCAGGTTTGTGCTGTGGACGTGCTTCCTGTCAACAAATTGGGCCTCTTGTTAAAATTAGAGGAGGAATGGAGAGAGCTATATTTCTCAACATGAAACCAATGTCACCATGCAATAATAGATTTTGAGTGTCTGTGTTTTAAATTAAATTTCAAATTAAATTAAAATGTAGCATTCGTAATTAAGTAAAATTTGTGAATTTGTAAGGGCTATGATTTATTTAGCAAAGCAATGTAATTTTAAGGGGTTTATCATGATTTTACAAATAGTCTTTATGAATTCAAATTGTTTGAATGTGGCAATGGCACATGCAATTGCATTTGGAAAGTATTCAGACTCCTTCAATTTCTTTTTGTTGTTGCGTAATAGGCTTATTACAAATGTTTTTCCATCAATCTATACACATTACCACATAATGACAAAGTGAAAACAGATTTTTAGAAATGTGTGTCTAAGGATTGGAAATAAAAATGAAAATCACTCATGCACATAAATATTTAAACCCTATTTTCAGTAATTTGTGGATGTGCTTTTAGCAGAGATCACAGTTCTGAGTATTCTTGGGTCTCTCCCATATCAATGGGGTTCAAGTCCTGTGTGATTTGGATAGTTTTCCTAGGGAAAGATGAATCCTCGCCTCAGTCTGAGGTCCTGTGCCTTCTGGACCAGGGTTTCTTCAAGAACCTTTAAGTAGTGTTGTTCCTCAGTCCTGACCAGAGTATTACTCCCTCATGCTGAGAAGCATCCCCGTAGCATGATGCTCTCACCACCGTGCTTTACCTTGCATTCAGGCCTCATGGTTATATTTTGGTCTAATCAGATTGGTCTAATTTTCGTCATGCCCTCTGATTCCTTCAGGCATGTCATCAGCCTTCACTCAGGAATGGCTTCCGTCTAGTCACTATTCCATAAAGGCCTGATTGAGTGTGAGAAGATTGTCCTTCTGGCAGGTTCTCCAAGCAGGATGCATCTGAACTCAATTTGGAATGTCATGCCAATACACATGAATAGTCATATACTTGCATTCTTTTGCATTTTCAATCAATTTCTAAAACTTTTTCTAGCTTCATCCTTATGGGGTTTTGTGTGTAGATTGATGGTAAAAATATCCATAATAAAACAAAATGTGGAAAGTGAAGGTATGAAAACTTTTAGAGTCACTGTGCATATGTTTCTAAATAACAATAATTATTGTTATCATTATTATAAAACTAAAGAAACTCCCTCCCTCTCCCTTCCTTTCTCCTCCCTTTCTGTCTTCCTTTCTAATTTTGTTTAGTAATTTATTTCCAGGACCAGTGTAATGGCCTGCTGGAAATATGAAATAATTGCTCAGTAGCAGCCTGAATATTTCTTGGGTGAGTTAAATAAAGCACAACATGGACGTCTCTCTCTGTGCTAATAGAGTGATTGTCCAACAGTGTGTGGGAGGGGAGAGAGTATAGTTGAGAGTGTGTGTGTTTGGGGGGGGGGGGGGTGACTGAGCTGGTGTTAACCAGCCGTTTGGCTAGGTGTGTGTATGTGTGTTGGGTATGAGTGTCTGACATTATTCTCTGCTCCCATAGATTAATTAGTAGATAATTCATTGCCTTCATGAATACACACGCATATACATACACACATGCTTCAGCACTGTTGCTTGCTCCTTGGGGTTTCAGGCTGGGTGATTTGTAAAAGCACTTTGTGACAACTGCTGATGTAAAAAGGGCTTTATAATTACATTTTATTGATTGATTGATGTACATAGTTATGTTGGCCATTCTATCCCTGTGGGGACCTGAGACCTCACCTTGATCCAGAAATCCATGTTGCCTATGTTCTAAACCTAAACCTAACCTTAACCCAACCCAACTTATTAACCTAACCTTTATGCCGTAACTTATCTTAGCCCTAACACCTCAATAACGGTAAAGCTAAAGCTAAAAGTAACCCCATTTCTAACAGCATATCTGATCACACATTTTCCCTAAACGTAATACTTAAACAAATCAGATTTTTCCTAGTGGGGACCTGCTAAGAAACTTCCCGTCTTGTAGGGGCAGATTTTTTTTAGACCTTTCGCACGCAATATATCTCCAATTCTTTATATTTTGTTATACTACAGACATCTTTGTGAGGTTTATTGTAGGCACACAGAGCAAAGGCAATGCATCAATGAATAACTTTGGAGGATATTAAATTGAGTTGTCCACAAACGTAAGTTCAGTCTGAGGTAAACCAAACCTCGAACATGATATATGAAACTAATAACCATGAGAATGCGACATCTAGGAAGAGGTAAAAAGTACAGTAACGCTCAAATGCATGCCGTGACTCATCTACCCGCATTCAGATGCAGCACAGACCCTGGGTAGACAACATGGTGTCTTTGATCATGTTTTTATCCCATTTATGTGTAACTGAGTGTTTTCTTGCTATTGTTTTGCCTTTGGCCAGGTAGCCGTTCTAAATAAGAATTGGTACTCAGCCGGCTTACCTGGTTAAATAAAGGTGAAAAAATTTGCTTTTAATATAATGTCCCTGCTAATGGTTTCTAATCCCTGTGCAGTAAGGACCCCAGGTAGGTTGTCCTCGTCGCTCCCAGTCAGTGTGATAGCAATGCTAAACAGCAGGCACCCTCTTCCCTTAGTTTCTGTTGTGGCTCTGGTGAGCAGTAGTGCACTGGGTAGTGAACTGAAAACATTTTGGGGATGCAGCCAAGGACTAATTGATCATTTGATCCTGGACCTTCAGGCTCTACATGCTGCTGCTGTGAATTTTAAAGACCTGCGATCCAGATCACAACCAATCAAAATGTATTTAACATCCTCATTGTTTCCTTTCTAATACCAGGCAAACACACTCTCTTTACATTATTACTATTATCATCATCAATCTATTACCCAGCAAACACACTCTCTTTACATTATTATTATTATTATTATTATTATTATCATCATCACTCTAATACCAAACAAACACACTCTCTTTATATTATTACTATTATCATCATCACTCTAATATCAGACAAACACACTCTCTTTACATTATTATTATTATCATCATCACTCTAATACCAGACAAACACACTCTCTTTACATTATTATTATTATTATCATCATCACTCTAATACCAAACAAACACACTCTCTTTATATTATTACTATTATCATCATCACTCTAATACCAAACAAACACACTCTCTTTATATTATTACTATTATTATCATCATCATCACTCTAATTCCAAACAAACACACTCTCTTTACATTATTATTATCATCATCATCATCACTCTAATTGCAGACAAACACACTCTCTTTACATTATTATTATTATCATCATCACTCTAATACCAGGCAAACACGCTCTCATATTATTATTAATATTATCATCTCATCATCCCTCTAATACAGAGAAAACACTCTCTTTACATTATTATTTGTAGTAGTAATACTGTACTTCTCTTTGATTTGCTATTGCTCTATCCATGCTGTAGTTACAGTATATTTGCCATAAAACCTTAAGTTACCGGTCAGGACACAAGCTCTGAGATATAAATATTCCTCAATGACCAAGAAGTTAGCGGCCAGTAAAACCGGAGCTACAGTATGTCAATGAAACCAGGGAGGGTATTATTTCAGAGGTAATACAGGGGAGCAGATGCATTACTATGTAGTCATAAAAAACATTTGACTCCATATCACCTGCCTTTATGGATCTTTATGGCCAAACAAACAAGACATGGATGGGGTGCAGGAAAAGGTTCCTGCTCTGGAATAGAAGATGGAATTATATTTAGCAAATAGCTTGAGGGCCATTGTGATAATAAAGAATAGGCATCACATAAAGGAAATAAACTGGAGACCTGTTTCCTGGATCTGGCCTACTCAGAAAAAAATCCTATTTGTTCTGAGCAAAGAAAACAAATAAACTTTTTGTCCTCTGAAAATATCTTCATTGTCAAGCGGTTAGGGAAGGCACATTCTAATAATTGACTCTGAGTAAAGCTTTGATAAAAAGTATCTGTCTCTTCCTGTAGCGTGTTGTTTGTGACAGGGCATTTCATACAAAACAGAAAAAAGACAGACATCCCAACTTCTGTCAGAATAGAGGAGAGGACTGTGTCTGTGTGGTAAGCTGACAAGGAGGAAGTGAGCCCTACCCCTTGAAAGTGAATGAAATAAGCTGCGCGCACACACACACACACACACAAACACACACACTGCATGACACCACGATTTGTGTTATTATTATTCAGCTTGGAGAGTCAGGTTGGAAATTGGTTTTTCTAATTAAAATGACTTCCTGTGAAAACAAATGAACTGTAAATGTAAATGACTCCTAAGAGGCAATGGTGAATCTTTCGTACCTGTTTAGCAATTGGTGTTGCACAAGAGGAATGAGAGGGTTGTTGAGGTGTGAGTCGTGATTTCTCTCAGCGTTACTTCACTTTTGCACTCTAACCCATCACCTCTCTGCGTGAGGAAATGCGGAATGTGTGTGTATCTATGTGTGTGTGTGCGTGCGCGTGCGTCAGCGCACATTTATTTTCATCTTTGCTCTGCTGTCATCCTCTACTTTTCACAACATGTTGTGAGAGGAATAACCGGGACCAGATGACCACTGAGCAAAGTTCCATTCTCCTCTCCACCACCAGTGATTACAGAATGGATCTCTCTGTCCTCTGCATAGATAGTGCTCAGCCCACTAGGCTATAGGAGCTCCTGGCAAAGCCTATAATTTATCTTAACTACTTGTTCCATTACGACCTTGCTGTGGACAGCTGATGGAGAAACCAGAGGAATATTGCTGAATGTATGATTTATACAACCAATATGTCCCCTGCTTATTAGAAGGATCTGGAGAACTTGTTGCTGAAAAATACAGAGAAGAGATTTCAGGCTCTGTGGCCTTGTTTGGTGGAATGTCAGGTTCTCATTTTATCTATCTAACTGCTCCCATCTGATCTGCTATCGGCCGTCTTTCCTAAACCCTAAAGTGTTTCCAGTAGCTGAAGACAACAGATGGCCAGAAGCCCAGGGTCTGGTCTCCGTTCTGGTATGTAGCGCGATGTGGACGGCTGACAATCCCACTGAATGCCAAGCGTCCCCTATAATCCCTGACCCCTTTCCCACGTGTGGATGTGAAGCTCTGGGTGGACCGGACGGATCACACACTGACGGTTTGCCCTGTTCAAACGTACCGCGACATGATTGACATGGCTCCCAATGATGGAGAGCAGGACGCATTTGAAACTGAACGGGACTCTACCGCAGTCAGAGACAGCGTGGTTTTTTTTTCCTCAAACAGTTCCAAGAAATGAATGCATACCAAAGTTGCCAATAGAGAGGTTGGAGATATTTTTTTATTACTGTACACTCGATGGCCCAGCTCAAAGCAGGTCAATGTCCTACGCAGGTGCAGATACGTAAACACTTACATCCAGAGGCAGCATTTGTGTGTGTGTGTGTGTGTGTGTGTGTGTGTGTTGCAGAGAGAGAGAGAGAGAGAGAGAGAGACGTGTGAGAGGGGGCATGAGAGAAAACAAGGTACAGTGCATGAAAATATAGGAAAAGAGAGATTGACTGATGGAGAAAAAGAGAATGCTAAACACTGGAGGGATTCCAGAGAAAAGGGATATTGGCCGGTCAGTCCTGAGAGACTGATCAAACCCAGCCTGCCCTCCCTGCAGACTCCACGGCCATGTGCTAGCTTCCCCTCAGGAAGACATGGTTAGCTCCCCCTCAGGAGGACATGGTTATTCCACATTGATTGGCTTTTATAGACCCGTTTAAACACCCTCTCCCTCCCTTCCTCCACCCCAATACCAAATCTATCTCTCTCTCTCTCGTGACCAGAGATTATATTTAACTGCCGACCTTATCTTCTCCCTCCCTCCAACTCCTCTCCCCTCTGCTCCTCTGTTCCTCCAGGGCACCAGTGGCATGTAAATGTCTGACACGCAGGACGCTTCAGGTGTAGCATGTACATGGCTGATAGGGCTTCATATGTAGTCTCCTTGCTCTCTTGATTAAAGATGGATATCAGGGGGCTGGCAAATAGTCTTCCTGCCCCCGAGCACCAACACACAAACACACACACACACACACAAATATACACAAACACACAAATACACACACACACAAATATACACAAGCACCCAAATACACACACACACATTAGTTTGTGAAGAAGACACGACAGCCTGTCTTCGCCCTCTGGAGGTTTAAAGATTTGGCACTGGCACTCAGAGTCTCAAAAAGTTATACAGCTGCAACATTGAGAGTATCTAATCTGTCTGCATCACCGTTCGGAATGGCAACGGCCCCAGCCTAAATCCCATAGTTGTGGTGCACGTAGTCAGGTTAGTTGACACCCTGCTTTGAAGGAGCTCTTTGCCCTGCTTCTGAGGTGACCTGACTCTAAACAGAACTGTACAGTAGCATTCACATTGTTGTCTACCTCCTTCCTCTATATCTCACTCTATCACTCCCTCTCGCTCCGCCACTATCCCTCTCCACCTCATTTGGATCCCTTATTGCTGTGAAAGGTTTAAAACATAATTCCTCTATTTGTTCAGTAACCCAACGTGTCAGAAGGTGTAATGACTGGTGATGATGTAATGACTGGTGATGGTATAATAACTGATGGGGGTATAATGACTGGTGATGATGTAATGACTGGTGATGATGTAATGACTGGTGATGGTATAATGACTGATGGGGGTGTAATGACTGATGGGGGTGTAATGACTGATTGGGGTGTAATGACTGGTGATGGTATAATGACTGATGGGGGTGTAATGACTGATGGGGGTGTAATGACTGATGGGGATGTAATGACTGGTGATGATGTAATGACTGATGGGGGTGTAATGACTGATGGGGGTGTAATGACTGATGGGGGTGTAATGACTGGTGATGGTATAATGACTGATGGGGGTGTAATGACTGATGGGGGTGTAATGACTGGTGATGGTATGATGACTGATGGGGGTGTAATGACTGATGGGGGTGTAATGACTGATGGGGGTGTAATGACTGGTGGGGGTGTAATGACTGGTGGGGGTGTAATGACTGATTGGGGTGTAATGACTGGTGATGGTGTAATGACTGATGGGGGTGTAATGACTGATGGGGGTGTAATGACTGGTGATGGTGTAATGACTGGTGATGGTATAATGACTGATGGGGGTGTAATGACTGGTGATGATGTAATGACTAGTGATGGCATAATGACTGATGGGGGTGAAATGACTGGTGATGATGTAATGACTGGTGATGGTATAATGACTGATGGGGATATAATGACTGATGGGGGTGTAATGACTGGTGATGGTGTAATGACTGGTGATAATGTAATGACTGGTGATGGTATAATGACTGATGGGGGTGTAATGACTGGTGATTGTGTTATGACTGGTGATGATGTAATGACTAGTGATGGTATAATGACTGATGGGGTGTAATGACTGGTGATGATGTAATGACTAGTGATGGTATAATGACTGATGGGGTGTAATGACTGGTGATGGTGTAATGACTGGTGATGATGTAATGACTGGTGATGGTATAATGACTGATGGGGGTGTAATGACTGATGGAGGTATAATGACTGGTGATGATGTAATGACTAGTGATGGTATAATGACTGATGGGGGTGTAATGACTGGTGATGGTGTAATGACTGGTGATGATGTAATGACTGGTGATGGTATAATGACTGGTGATGGTATAATGACTGATGGGGTTGTAATGACTGGTGATGATGTAATGACTAGTGATGGTATAATGACTGATGGGGGTGTAATGACTAGTGATTATGTAATGACTAGTGATGGCCGGTAGACTCCAGAGAAGTTCTTGCTTCTAGATTCAGTGGCTCAATATGTACCTGCTCAAGACAATTATAAAAATGATGTTAATGATTTCAATTTGATATTTTAATTAATCTAATTTTAATTCATTTATCGCAACAAAAAAAACGTATGTCTGGTTCTTTTTAGGTAAAGTTCTTTTGAAACTGCCAATCAAATAAAATCAGTATTGTCATACTTAAATGACATTATTATTAACATTGAAGCTAATACTTTGGAGGAACAATTCAAACTTGGGGAGACCCGCAAAGCCCTTTGTTACCCACACAGGCCTGGTTGTAAGGACTGAAGTGTTCTCTGTCTCCGTGTCTTCCATACAAGGTGTGGTTCCCCACCACCAGAAACCATATGGCTGGGAGGCTGGAATCCATGATTCTCACACGCTCAGTGAATACTGATGACGCTCGCGAAGCTGAGTTTGTACTGAAGTGAGAAAAACACACATGCACGGATCCATGCAGGCAGTAACACGCACACGCAGACAATCCATATGAGTACTTGGTAGCCCGTGCAGGGTCTTCACTAGCCACACAGTGAAAATAAGCAAATCCTGCCAATTCGATGATTTTCTAGCGGTTTGTGTGACTGTGTGCGTTTATGCGTGAGTAACCCGTTACTACCAGAGCATTCTCACAGTAGAAGCCACTAGAGACAAAGCTAGAAATCCAGCCATTTTGAGTGACTGCTGGAGACAGGGTATCGGGGGGGGGCGTAAAGAGTTTGGGGTGAATATGTCTTTAAGACTTTAATGTTTATCTGCACGAAACAGACACACGACAAACCAAACAGATTGTTATAGTCTGTACATTTTCTGACATTCAGTTGCCGTGCGGCGGTGTCAAAACTAACGCCTGGTGCTGAAATCAATCCACTTCTCTTTCAGAAGGAAGATGAGGATGAGGGGGAGGGATGGAGTGAAGACAAATTAGCATAAATTAGGATTACCATGCATGACAGCCACTTCAAAGATAATCAAGCAAATTAGAAAATGCTTCAAGTGTTCACTAAGGCTGGAATGACTCAGAGATAATCCACTTGCAGATTTTCATTTTTTTTTTTTTGTATTTCACTTTGTTTATTTTTTCCCCTACCACAAGTCAAGAGCGTTTGACTTGATTAGCCGTGTAAGTTAGAAGAGGCACAATGATGGCAGAGGTGGAACATCAACAAGACAAATCCATCTTTTGAAGAGTGCCGTTTGTGTGCGGTGTTCCATCGTGGCATCAGATGTCATTATCCACACACAGAGCATTACAGGACAATGATCTCTGCCTCAACTTCAGGAGGAGTTGATCATGGACTACAGGCAACAGAAGGACAAGTTTGCCGTCACGCTCATCAATGGAGTTGAAGTGGAACGGTTTGAGAGCTTCCAGTTCCTCGGTCTGCACCTGACTAAGAAATGAACATGAATATTAACACACACGCACACGGTTGTGAAGAGGGTACCGACATGCCTTTTTCCCTTCCAAGAGCCTGAAAACATTTAGTGGGTGCCCTCAGATTTTCAAAAGATGTACTGCTGCACCATAATAGCCGGAATCAAAATAGCTTTGATTTCCTAAGTACAGAGTTTATGCACATACACTGAACTCGAACCTTGCCCTTCTCCCCGAAACACACACACCCTCTCATTTACACATTTATCACATATGCTGCTACTGTTTATTATCTGCCCTGTGGCTTAGTCACCCTACTCCCACGTATATGTATATAAACCTACCTTGTGCTCCTGCACATCATCGTTTACCTTTGTAACTGTATATTGTCAGAGAGTGTTGTTTTCACTGCTAGTCTCAGTCTGTTGCTTAATAATCATGTGACCAATAACATTTCATTTGATTTCAACTGTGTGATTACACATGATCACTCATTGTCAGCATGTGCTTGAAGATATATGGGAATTTAGAGGATGGTTGTAATTATCTATTACTTTGGAGTATGATTTTAGTTATTTCAAAGATTGAAGATGTATGGTGGGAATTTTCTACAATTAGCAAAATATATTTTTAAACCACCCATTTTAGTGCACTATGTGTTATTAAATTTTTTTACATGCACACAATCTGTAATTAGAATCAATATAAATTATTTCCAAGTTGGAAAGTGAGTGGTTTTGATGACATGGGTACAAATACGCACATACACGTCATTGTGCACAGTTCTAAGGGACTCTTTGCCTCAGAGGCTTTATAGAGGATGGTTTTAGTTACCTAATATGTCAGAGTATGGATGTTTTAATCTAGGACTATACAGGAGGGTTATAGTAATCTAGGACTTTACACTATGGTTGATGTTATCCAGGTCTTCAGAGTATGGTTGTAGTTATCTTTGTCTTTACAGTATGGTTGTTGTTATCCAGGTCTTCAGAGTGTGGTTGTAGTTATCTATGACTTTACAGTATGGTTGTTGTTATCCAGGTCTTCAGAGTATGGTTGATGTTATCTAGGACTTCAGAGTATGGTTGATGTTTTCTAGGGTTAGGGTCATAATATAAGTGTTAGTATTTTGACCTGAGGCAAGGCATGTGGAGTCAAGTCGAGCTGGTACTAGAGTGGTGGAAAAGCTCTCCTGGTAGAATCGAGGCCAGGCGAGTAGAGCTGAGCAAGTAGAACTGGTACCATGCAGTGGAAAAAAGCCATTACAGTCTGCTTCAGTGGTGGGGAATCTATAAGAATCCTTTTTAAAACTGGTTCGTGCACTGAAGCACTATTGGACATTTGAAATATTTTCTATGACGGATGTAAAATAGCCAGCCAACTGATTAATCTTGAGCTGTCAAACAGAACAAGCAGACTGACTAGAGAAATAAAACAAGGCTCAATCTCAAATCATCTCTCCCTGATTCCTCGCATAATAACTCCTGGCTAGCATCTCAACCATTTCGGAGACGATACAAGTTTCCTCAGCTTTGACTTTCTCCTCCAGTGGGTTTTTAGCAGGGAAGACGAGTAAGGATGAAAGAAACAAATGGTTGGTGAGTTGAGGAAAGGAACAAGTGACCCCATCCAAACCACTGTTACCTCAATGACATTATCCATGCAAGCCCGGAGCCTCATTACCTCAGTCCCATATAAAGTTTAATAAAGCCATAATAAAATGTGAATTTCACACGGCTGTGTTCATTTCAATAAGCCCCGCATGCTTGGTTTTTATTGATCTCCTTTCTCTAATTCTGTCCCCTCTCAGTAACTCTATCCATTCTCTTTCTCACCCTCTCCTCAGTCCTTATTCTCTCTTTCTCACCCTCCCCTCAGTCTCTACCTTCTCTCTTTCTCACCCTCCCCTCAGTTTCTACCCTCTCTCTTTCTCACCCTCTCCTCCTCTCTCCTCTCTTTCTCACCCTCCCATCAGTCTCAATCCTCTGTCTTTCTCAGCTTTTCCTCAGTCTCATGCTTTTTCGCCCCTCTACATTACAGGTAATAATTATAATCCAAAGAGACAGGAGACAGGAGCAGAACTCATTCATGGTTCTCTGTTTTCATTTGATACCATTACAAATACAATTCCTAAAAAATAACTTTTTGAAAATCACAGCAGTTGCTTAAAATGCTTAGGTGTGACCCACTTTACTCTAAGCTGTGTCAACTGATTCTTTTCCCTCCTTCACGCTCTCTTCCTCTCTTCTCTCTCTTTATCGTTTCCATCCATGAGTATGTTTAGACTACAACAATTGTCCTGATGACAAATTCCCAATCAATCAATCAAATATATTTAAAGCCATTCAGTAGTTGTCACAAAGCACTTTTACAAAACACCCAGCCTGAAACCTCAAGGAGCAAGGGACAGCAGTGTTGAAGCAGGCACCAGATACAAACATTTGAATGCAAGGGTGTTTATTGAAAGGTTGGGTTAGAAGGACAGCGGCAAGGCCGGAGGGCAGGTGGGAGAGACAGGCAGGGCAGGTGGGGGAGGCAGGCAGGGCAGGTGGGGGAGGCAGGCAGGGCAGGTGGGGGAGGCAGGCAGGGCAGGTGAGAGAGGCAGGCAGTGCAGGTGGGAGAGGCAGGCAGGGCGGGCAGTGCAGGTTGGCTGGCTAGCAATTCTGATTTGAGATGCAGCATGGCCACAAACATAACTACCAGGTAGTGAACAACCACGATCTGGCGATGAGTGGAAGGCAAACCAGGGTGTTTAACAGCAAGCCGATGAGGAGGTGAACCGCAGGTGTTGAGACTTGAGGAGGTGTAGTGGAAACCAGGAAGTGAATCACAGGAGCCCGGTGCTATGCTAAAACACACAGATGCTAACAGGAGAGAGGGAGGGCCTGGCACGGACTAAGAGGGGATGGATATGGAGGGCATGCCACATACAAGGAGCAGGACCAGACTTCATACACTCACCTAAAGGATTATTAGGAACAACATACTAATACTGTGTTTGACCCCCTTTCGCCTTCAGAACTGCCTTAATTCTACGTGGCAGTGATTCAACAAGGTGCTGAAAGCATTCTTTAGAAATGTTGGCCCATATTGATAGGATAGCATCTTGCAGTTGATGGAGATTTGTGGGATGCACATCCAGGGCACGAAGCTCCCGTTCCACCACATCCCAAAGATGCTATATTGGGTTGAGATCTGGTGACTGTGGGGGCCATTTCAGTACAGTGAACTCATTGTCATGTTCAAGAAACCAATTTGAAATGATTCGAGCTTTGTGACATGGTGCATTATCCTGCTGGAAGTAGCCATCAGAGGATGGGTACATGGTGGTCATAAAGGGATGGACATGGTCAGAAACAATGTTCAGGTAGGCCGTGGCATTTAAACGATGCCCAATTGGCACTAAGGGGCCTAAAGTGTGCCAAGAAAACATCCCCCACACCATTACACCACCAGCCTGCACAGTGGTAACAAGGCATGATGGATACATGTTCTCATTCTGTTTACGCCAAATTCTGACTCTACCATCTGAATGTCTCAACAGAAATTGAGACTCATCAGACCAGGCAACATTCTTCCAGTCTTCAACTGTCCAATTTTGGTGAGCTTGTGCAAATTGTAGCCTCTTTTTCCTATTTGTAGTGGAGATGAGTGGTACCCAGTGGGGTCTTCTGCTGTTGTAGCCCATCCGCCTCAAGGTTGTGCGTGTTGTGGCTTCACAAATGCTTTGCTGCATACCTCGGTTGTAACGAGTGGTTATTTCAGTCAAAGTTATCAGCTTTAATCAGTCAGCCCATTCTCCTCTGACCTCTAGCATCAACAAGGCATTTTCGCCCACAGGACTGCCGCATACTGGATGTCTTTCCCTTTTCACACCATTCTTTGTAAGAATGGTTGTGCGTGAAAATCCCAGTAACTGATTAGATTGTGAAATACTCAGACCGGCCCGTCTGGCACCAACAACCATGCCACGCTCCAAATTGCTTAAATCACCTTTCTTTCCCATTCTGACATTCAGTTTGGAGTTCAGGAGATTGTCTTGACCAGGACCACACCCCTAAATGCATTGAAGCAACTGCCATGTGATTGGTTGATTAGATAATTGCATTCATGAGAAATTGAACCGGTGTTCCTAATATTCCTTTAGGTGAGTGTATGTTACCATTCCAGAAATAATGTCACCATCCTAGAATTCATATGTCACCATTCCAGAATTCATAAGTCACCATTCCAGAATTCATATGTCACCATTCCAAGTCTGGTCCTGCTCCATGTATAAACAGAGCTGGAAAATTCTAATTGAGCAAAACATCTCAGTAGCCAAGGGGAGTATCTGTCAGGAAAGTGTACTACGTAACCTTGGGAAGGTAGCGCACAACTATTAAGATCTTCAATCGTTAACACAATAAGAAAATATGTCTCTCACCCAAATATGTCCACAAGTCTCATTCATGTAGATAGAACTAACATAGTGTCCTACTGTTCGCAACAGTAATTACTGTAGGTCTTGGTCACTCTCCCTCTCTCTCCAATGCCAGTCCCTCTTAGCATCTAACACAGATCTCGTTTATTTGATGACCTGGATGGTGGCTGGACCTGGCAGTGGGTCAGCCTGATGGTCACTGACGTGGGTCACTGTGTTCATCCCGAAGGACACCCTGCACCCAACTGTACATGTAGTGGACTTCTATCAACAAATATGATGAAAAGCAATGCACTATAGGGAATATGGTGGCATTTGGGATGTGGCCATTGACTTTAAATGTCCCCATGTATTGACAGTAGCAACATGCTAGCTCGCGCTAGTACACAACACCCTGTCTGAGCCAGAACCACCTGTCACCATGCTTTTGAAAAGTCACATATATTATTAACACAATAGCATAAGCAGCCAAAAAGTCTCCTGTGTAATTCACCTGTTGCATTTCTTACAAGATTTGTCGATTCGATCTCACCATCTCTCTCTTCTTCTAAATGACAAAAACAGTATATCTGTCGTCTGTCCAGTTAAGGTGCTATTAACCAGAGCCAGCTAACAGTAGCTCTTACATATGTAACCTTAAGGGTGAAACGAATGGGTTCACTTTCCTGTCAAGCCACAACAAGGCTTATTAAAGGTGAAGCCACATAAATCTCTACTACACCCGTTTCCAATTTCCTGGCCCAGTAAACACGGTGGCCACCGGTAGCTACGACAGCTTGATACAACATGCGGCGAAGCAGTGGGGGACCCCAATCTCAGCAAGGAAATACCTCACACAGAAGTGACATCATCACATTAAATAATATGGCATTTAAAAACCGACTGGTAAAAGTGATGCTGTGCTAAGAGGGAATAGGGAAGACAGAAAGATGGAGTGATAGAAGAGACAGAGAAATAGGCAGGAAGATAAAGACAAGTGGGGAGTGAAGAGAAAAAGAGAGAGAAAGGGAGAAAGGGGGTAAGAAAGAGAGTGATAAGAAGGAAGAAGGAGAGTGCTGGACTAAGGGAAAATGCCTGATCTGAGAAGAGTGGTAATGAAAAATATCTACTCAGAAGGTGCAGAGGGAGGAATAAATACCTATCTGTGTTTGAGCCATTGTACAACACGACATTCAGTGATAATCACTGCAGTGTTTAAAATGAGATGTCTAGGATACAGGTTTTGTCCTAAAATTCAGCCTGGAGTTTGATGAAGAGAGGAGAGAGCGAATAAGAGGTGACCATAGATGGTGGTAGAAAGCGAGATAGAGAGAGATAGAGAGAGGAAGAGAGAGAGGAAGAACGAAGTGGTGTCCAGCGGACCTCTGTGTTTTACTGTACATCCTGAATCTACCCAGTGTGCCTCTGCCGACCTTCTGACTCCAGAACCACGCCCCCCGCCATGCTGTCATTCACGGTGACCGAGGCGACGGTGGGACCACCCGGCAGCAGCAGCGCGGAAGCGCAGCGCGGCCAGCGCTTAATGGCCGTGACCCAGGTCAGACCGGCAGGTACAGACACAGAGGCAGGCCGAGGCCCAGTAGGAGAGGGAAGAGGATATGTGCGCTTCCACACACGCACACATGTATGGCCGTATTCAGACACAACACTGACCCACACGCACGCATATTGACTGGATCAGTGACTATATGGCCGACACATATCCCTGAAAGGACGGAGGGACCTTTACTTTGCAGCGAGACCTATTATCCTCTTGAGACAGGCCGACATGAACCATCCTCATGTTTAATGAAGAGAGGGTATCTTCCAGAGGGACGGAATCCTGCAGCCCTCATCCAATCCTACACCCCTCATCCAACCCCTCATCAACGTCCCTCCGTGATTCTGGCACCCTGATTGACACCCTCCAGTCCTTCAGGGTGATGAGTTTTGATCACATGTTGGATCCTTCGTCCAGCCTATTATGAGCGATACCATGTCGGTGTCCCAAACCGCTGGTTCTGACCAGCGCTGAGACCAATAGGCCTTGGTCAAAATGAGCACACTAAATAGGGAGGAGGTAGTCATTTAGGACACAGACTGGGTTAGTGTGCACGCTACATAGGCTGACATATGAAATGGATGTAAGGAGGCTCAGGGGAACTGAGAGTGCAGTGTCACATCACACCTGACTGATATGAAGACAACTGTCATCAGTCACTCCTCTTCCTCAAACTGTCTTCCTCCTTTTCCTCCAATCATCCTCTTAGTAATTATACACCTTTCCCAGGACCATCCGTTCCATTGTCTGTCCTCCCTTCCCACCTCTTCTCGTGTTCTATTTCTAATCCAGATCATTATCACTGCCCTTCTCTCTCAGTGTGTCCATCATTTCATATCTCCATGTAGTCCTCTACAACACCACACAGGTTTAGGACCGGTTTAGTTGTCTCTGTCTCTTAACAGGTCTTTGCAAAAGTTCTAGAGACCACTACTGGGTGGTAGTGAATCTCTCAGCTGAAGGGGCTTCGGAAAGTATTCAGACCCCTTCCCTTTCTCCACATTTTGTTGTGATATAGACATAATTTATAACTGATTACATTCATTTGTTTGCCATTAATCTACACACCACACCCCATAAAGTCAAAGCAAAAACACCTCTTTAAATATGTGCGCCAATTCATACACAGCTCTAGAAAAGAGCCCACTGCAAATTAAGAGCCCACTGCAAATTTTTCTTTCCTTTCCAAAAAAGTTGAAAAGGAAAGTTTTGAGTGAGGAAGAGAAGCGTTCAATTTGCTGTTCCTCACACAAAACCTTCCTTTAAGACTTTTTTGGAAAGGAAAGAAAAAGGTGCTGTGCTCTCTTAATTTTTTCTAGAGCTTTATATAAAAAGTTATTTCCATTTAAAATTAGCTCAGATACATCTTGTGTCCTTTGATATATTTTTAGGCCGTAGATGTCTCTAGAACTTGAATGGAGTCCACATGTGGCAAATTTTATTAACTGGATATAATTTAGATAGGCACCTGCGTGTCTAAATAAGGTCCCAGACTCAACAGTACTGTACATGTCAAAGCAAAAACACAGTCCATGGAATGCTCTGTACACCACATAGATAGAAAACAATGACACTGAATGTCTCAGCTATATTGTTACTGAGTGATAGTGAATCTCTCAGCTATATGGTTAATGAGTTATAGTGAATCTCTCAGCTACATGGTTACTGAGTGATACTGAATCTCTCAGCTACATGGTTACTGAGTTATAGTGAATCTCTCAGCTACATGGTTACTGAGTTATAGTGAATCTCTCAGCTACATGGTTACTGAGTGATAATGAATCTCTCAGCAACATGGTTACTGAGTTATAGTGAATCTCTCAGCTACATGGTTACTGAGTTATAGTGAATCTCTCAGCTACATGGTTACTGAGTTATAGTGAATCTCTCAGCTACATGGTTACTGAGTTATAGTGAATCTCTCAGCTACATGGTTACTGAGTTATAGTGAATCTCTCAGCTACATGGTTACTGAGTTATAGTGAATCTCTCAGCTACATGGTTACTGAGTTATAGTGAATCTCTCAGCTACATGGTTACTGAGTGATAGTGAATCTCTCAGCTACATGGTTACTGAGTGATAGTGAATCTCTCAGCTACATGGTTACTGAGTTATAGTGAATCTCTCAGCTACATGGTTACTGAGCTATAGAGAATCTCTCAGCTACATGGTTACTGAGTTATAGTGAATCTCTCAGCTACATGGTTACTCGGCTACAAGGTTAGTGGATGATGGATAGTGAATGACTCAACTACTACATGGTGAATGGATGAAATTAATTTCAAGGTCTTAGACTAAATAATATGTGGTTTAGTTATGTATTATAGTGCTGGGTTTCTCGCTTTACCCAACAACAGCAATATCTCATCAAGCCTACATGGAACAGAAGCTGTCCAGAGGTAACGGACATGACATTGCTGTGAATAAAGTGTTTTAGGGTGATTTCTCGGAATGTTAAGCTGTAAAGCATGACAGATATTAATTCATTCATTTTGTAGCTACTTATATGTGTCCTATTTCACACGTACAAGTGTTCATTTCCATGTGTAAATTGAAAATGTGTTTTCTGCAACTTCCTCAGAATCCCCCCGAAGAAATTGAGGTCAAAGCCAGGGTCTGTCATTATCAGTAGGCAGTCACTACAGTGTCATGGCACAGAATCTGCTTATTTTAGCCAAAGAATTCACACGGGGCCATGGACAAAGACAACAGTGGAGTAGCTTCGGGACATCTTTTAATGTACTTGAGTGGCCCAGCCAAAGCCCGGACTTGGGAACCTCAGTGAGCATCTGTAGGGAGACCCTGACGATCACAGTCCACTGGCGCTCCCCATTCAACACAACTTGAAAGGATCCACAAGTATGAACTGGAGAAACTGCCCAAATCTAGGTTTTTATGTCTGTCAGAGGTACACCCAAGAATAATCAAACTGTGATCGCTGATGAAGATGCTTTAACAAAGTATGGAATAAAGTGTTTTAAATACTTATGTACAAGAGGTGAGTTTTTTACATTTTCAACAATTTGTCTTGAAAAGCTGTTCTGAGATAGCTTTGCACAGCAGTCGGATCCCACAAGCTTACACTTCAACAATATACAGATAACTATCTGGTCGGGCTGAGAATCAAACCGTTCGGGGATGGGGCCTTTCCAATGGGTGTTGATAAAGGTTAATTTAAACTTGATTGGATCGACAAACAACGCTGGACATCTAGCTACAGCTATCAAACAAGCAGATCACTGAAGTTTAGCTGATTACACACGAAAACGATTATTGCTGTCTTTGTCATGAACATTTGCCCATTAAAGGCAACTTAACGAGCACCAAGAAAATATATTTTAAAAAAACAAAGGTGTTAATGAAAGAATAATAGCATTAGGTACGTTCCAGAATATCTATCCGGGTTCGTACTGATTTTACCCATACGTAAATATAATATATGGCAATATATGTATGTAACTAATATATATAAATATATCTGGCAAAATATATGGCAATATATATATGTAACTTATATATATATATACGGACTTTCAGCTCCCTCCAAAGATTTTCTATTGGGTTCAGGTCTGGAGACTGGCTAGGCCACTCCAGCACCTTGAGATGCTTCTTACGGAGCCACTCCTTAGTTGCCCTGGCTGTGTGTTTCGGGCCGTTGTCTCATCCATCCTCCCCTCAATACGGTACAGTTGTCCTGTCCCCTTTGCAGAAAAGCATCCCCAAAGAATGATGTTTCCACCTCCATGCTTCACGGTTGGGATGGTGTTCTTGGGGTTGTACTCATCCTTCTACTTCCTCCAAACACGGCGAGTGGAGTTTAGACCAAAAAGCTCTATTTTTGTCTCATCAGACCACATGACCTTCTCCCGTTCCTCCTCTGGATCATCCAGATGGTCATTGGTAAACTTCAGACGGGCCTGGACATGTGCTGGCTTGAGCAGGGGGACCTTGAATGCGCTGCAGGATTTTAATCCATGACCGTGTAGTGTGTTACTAATGGTTTTCTTTGAGACTGTGGTCCCAGCTCTCTTCAGGTCATTGACCAGGTCCTGCCGTGTAGTTCTGGGCTGATCCCTCACCTTCCTCATGATCTTTGATGCCCCACGAAGTGAGATCTTGCATGGAGCCCCAGACCGAGGGAGATTGACCGTCATCTTGAACTTATTCTATTTTCTAATAATTGCGGCAACAGTTGTTGCCTTCTCACCAAGCTGCTTGCCTATTGTCCTGTAGCCCATCCCAGCCTTGTGCAGGTCTACAATTTTATCCCTGATGTCCTTACACAGCTCTCTGGCCTTGGCCATTGTGGAGAGGTTGGAGTCTGTTTGATTGAGTGTGTGGACAGGTGTCTTTTATACAGATAACAAGTTAAAACAGGTGCAGTTAATACAGGTAATGATTGGAGATGTCTGTGAGAGCCGGAATTCTTACTGGTTGTTATGTGATCAAATACTTATATCATGCAATAAAATGCTAATTAATAATGTAAAAATCATACAATGTGATTTTTGGGATTTTTGTTTTAGATTCCGTCTCTCACAGTTGAAGTGTACCTATGATGAAAATGACAGACCTCTACATGCTTTGTAAGTAGGAAAACCTGCAAAATCTGAGGATTTATATGGAGGCCCCACATCGCAACTTACAGGACTTTTGGTGGCAAAAAGGGGACCTACACAATACTAGGCAGGTGGTCATAATGTTATGGCTGATCAGTGTATGTTGTAAACATACATTTGGTTTGATCAACAAATATGTACATATATTTGCATAAATGTACAAATATACAAGAATTGGCTGTTTTCATGTATATCAGATTTAAATACGTAATTAACATATATGATAATGTATTATAAAATATATTTTAACTCTTATAATGTATATGGCCATATATTAGATTTCCGTATTGGTAGCCTATGTAAAGACGAATAATTTGGGTCCTTGTCCCTTCACCTTTTAGTGATGTAGTAAGGCTAGGAAGAACCATTTTGGAGGGTAAACTGTGCACAGCAACCACACTTGACTTCAAAACGTTTCTGGTTGTTGTCGGGTTATCCCTGTACAGAAGAGGAGCCGAGTGGCCAGAAAGGGGTCTTATTTCATCCATTAGAGGAAACCTTTTTCCTTTATTAAACTCTGGCCTGCGCACAGATCGACACTTATCAGGCATTGATCTCAACATGGCCAAATGGCCCCCTCTGGTCCAAATGGCCCATCTCAGTCTCTGGGATTGAAGTGCTGAGTTAGAGAGTTCAGGGAATAAGATATTTATCTCTGATTTATGACGTGAATGAAATAGTTTTTTAGTGTCTGTCCTCTCAGTCTGTCTCTGTTTGAGTCCTCTTTTTTGGTGATCATGAATCCAATAATAGCACAATGTTCTTTTTTTGTTTGTAACATATTTCCAGAGGAAACATTTCCAACAGTTTTTACAACATACATTATTTCATAAAACCTACATGGAACAGAAGCTGTCTGGGGGTAATGGACATGACATTGCTGTGAATAAAGTGTTTTAGGGTGATTTCTCGGAATGTTAAGCAGTAAAGCATGGCCAGCCAGGGGGGTGCTGAGGGATATTAATTCATTCATTTGGTGGCTGCTTATATGCGGGCTGTTTCACATGTGATATTGTTCATTTGCATGCGTAAATAGAAAATTAGTTTTTTTGCAACTTCCCCAGAATCCCCCCCCCCCCCCCGAAGAAATTGAGGTCAAAGCCAGGGTCTACCATTATCAGTAGGCAGTCACTACAGTGTCATGGCACAGAATCAGCTTATTTCAACCAAACATTTCACGTGGGGTCATGGACAAAACAAACTATCCTATTCATTTTAATGTGTTTTCTCTACCCTGTCATTAATGCAGCGAGACAGACAGACTCATGCAGGGCTCTCCAGGATGAGTCAAAATGTGATAAAAAGAACTGAACAGGAACTAATGGGAGGAGGATCTCATAGAGACATTCTGTTCCACGGTTCTATGCAGCATCATAATACATTAATAATTGATGATGTCATGTATTCAACAAATTCTGCATCCTAAACGGACTCTTATTCCCTGCATAAAGGGGGATAATGGATGCAAAGTGTAATGTGTCATGCTGCTGTACGTAGGGCATAGAGTGCCATTTGGTACACAGATGTCATTTATGTATTATTCACTAGTAATAATCGCTTCTTTCCGGAGGTGAATTGATTCTCAAGTCACAAAACAACAAATCTTTTTAATAAACTCCCCATACATTTTTGATAGGAGATAAATTATTCAATATTTATTACAAATCCGTTTAAAGAATGACATCTTGATGTAGAGGTGCCAAAAAAAAGGATGTTGTGTAGGTAGTCATTAGTACATGTGCTGTCTGTTACCAGAAACAGACAAAGCTTCAGTAATATTATACAGTAAAAGTAGTAGGTAGAGTAAAGAATCATGACTATGTAATGAAACCATGAAAAGCGGTGGATGTGACCTGATGCCTGGTGTTTGGAGGGTTTCTGAATGTAAATCACTGTGTTTGATACACAATGTTTTAAAACAGAATAGAGGTACTTTATAACCCCCAAAGTTTCTCTTCAATCTGAATATTGGTGCATATTCTTAAGAATGTGGGGAAAACACTTTGTTGGGTTTCAGTGTATATAAGTCATTATCATAACCCCACAAAGTTTCACTCATACAAGTATTAAATGGCAATTTTTTATAGCCTCATATTGATTGACTATGAGTCTAAGAAAATACTTCTACAGTTTGTTAGTATTAGGCAGGTTGTTATGCCATAAGTTGTTATGGATCCTGATGATAACCAAATTTTAAACCTGTCAAGCCAAATTACATACAATGATAGAGTGACCTATTTCCACATTTTGATGCAAATACTGAATCCTCCAATGCTTTGTGTGGAGCCTCTAGTTACTTTTGATGGATTCAGCAACATTCTGAATGAAAACCTGTTAAACCAACTGTATGATCAAATCAGTAAATCAATGTGGGACATTCAAATGAGGCAGAAAAGGAATTCTGCATTAAACACTAAACAAAACACTAAATTGTGATCTCAACCATTTCCAGTAGTCCTCCCATTTCCTGATTAAGTAGAGTTAAAATATATCTGTATGTGCGTGTATTTGTGTGTCTGCGTGCATAGACTCATGTAAATGCCTTTGACACTTTCAACCTTACGGTAAGGTGCAGAAACTGGAATGAATTGGGATGAGTAGTTATGTTTTCAAATGGATTGTGAACTACCTTTGAAATTAAGCCCAGCATTTTACAGGAAATGGCTGTAAGTCATACAGAACAAGGTACAATTTTAGGTCCATTGTTGTTTATTATCTATGTCAATAACTTTGGATTGAGACAGCTGATACACATTTTCATCCAGATGATACCACTCTCAGTCAGGCAACAGATTTACCCCTGGTTCCTAAAATAAATGTAGTTACTCAACTACATTTTGTCAAAAACAAAAGATTGGTCGAGTCACATATTAATGAGAAATGTAATTGTCAGTACATGTTCAGTACCTTACATTTTCTTCCCTCTCAGTATTTTTGTTAGTCACCCGTGCAGAACGAAGTATTTTCTTTCCAGCCTTGGGTCGCAGAGTTTATTTAATTGGTCGGATTGCGCATTACTATTTCTGAGTTCATTAAAAATGTGTGGATGCCAAACTTTGGACGATTATGATGAATATGGCCTGTGAAAATAAACACTAGACATGTCATGAAGGTCTTTCTAATTGGATAGGACAACAGAGTGAGTTAATTTCACTTGATGAATGTATTGTATTTTGAAAGATAAATCATTGAGGGTAATAATAAATCCCTACTCGATTTCATACAAGCAAGATAAACCCCTTTAAGTCCAAATGATTCAACTCTTGTCAAAGATGGTGTCAGGGTTTATCATGACTTTGTTTGACGTACAGTGAAAAGACATCATGACACTATGCCCCGGGTTCTGATCAGAATGAGTTTATGTTTGATTTGATCTGTTTCTCTAAATTGACTAACACTACGGTAGTATACAGCTCCGGAAGAAATTAAGAGACCACTGCACATTCTTTTATCTTAATACAATATGTCTGTAACCTGTGACATTTCTATTTTTGGGCCGTTTGACCATGACACTGAGTATGAGTACTACAGGATGTATCACAGTACACTGCAGGCTTCTTATATTCCAGTCATTGTTGACCTGAGGGCTCAGATACCCCAGTCCTCCTTCTCAGTGGTGAAAGTATTGCTTCCTACTAATTATTTTATTGCTTCCCACTAATGACCATGCCATAAATTGAAAGGCTATATATTGCATATTAAGTTACAGAAACCAAAAAACTCAGCTTGCAGTATCATTTCTGCTGAGACAATATAATTGTGCGAAAGACAAGAAAACAGGAAGGCTGGCCGAATTTACTCAAATCAAGATAAATGTTTATTTTGTCCAAATAAGTGACATCTGTGCCTGTTTTGAATGTGTTCCAATGTAACATATAACCTGAATACTGTTTTTATTTTCTGTTTTTATTTAGTTTTGGGTTTAAGATCAGTTTGCTCTCATTACAAAAGATATTTCACATCAATAACAAAGTAAGCCAATCTGTCTTCCCTTCCTTCCGGTTTAATATAATCAACACATTGTTATTTATGAACAATCCCTATGTACATGAGGGCACACCGTAGATCGTTATTTTCACCGGAAAGCAAAAATCGAAGTTTTAATTGTATTATTTTTATTTGATTTAACATTTGTTTAACTAAGCCATTCAATTAATAAGAACACATTCATATTTACAATGACGGCCTGGCAAGAAGCACGTGGCCTCCCGTGGGGATGAGGGCTGGGATGAGGGCTGGGATTAACATTAAAACAGTTAATTAATGTACCCACAGACGAGCCAGACGGACGACACTGGCAGCAGCACAAATACAACAGAAAATGTAAGCTGCGAGCAGCATTTCCGGGTTTCCGCAGTGCTCAACAATGAGAGCAAATTATACCATTACCCTTAATTAGAATCTTCTTTACTCCATAGCCCACTTGCCAAAAAATTTAAAATGAACAACAAAAAGATAATCCAATAAGTTTTAAAAAGTTTTTTTTTTTTTAGATGTTCAGTAATGTTAAAATGCTACTTCCCCGGAACCATTGCACTGATCCACAGAAATACAATGTGCCCATTTCTTCCAATGCTATATTTTTCCAGTATTCCTGTTCGAACAATATGACCACATTGAGCCAATATGCTTTCAATGAAGGGTTTTTTCCCGTACAACAGCACCACCACTGTGCCAAACTGAACCACATTTTACAGTTTAACTAGACATATATAATTGAGGCTGCTTGCTGGGATTTTGCATCTTTCATCCTTTCCCAGAGGAGTAGCAATTTCAGTGTATTTTAACATTGAAAATGGTGAGAAAAAATTATCATTTTCTGTAGACGGACCTAGGCTATCTACTAACTCGATGTGGTATATTGGTATAAATACGCTATATGGTATATTGGTATAAATACGCTATATGGTATTTTGGTATAAATAGGCTGTATATTTAACTTCAGTATTAAAAAGCTGTCTCAATATGTTTCCCAATGTTGGTGATCCATAATAAACAGCAGGGGCCCTAAAATGTATCCATGTGGCACACCCAAGTTTAGTTATACAGGGCACGACTTCCAAAATGTCTGTTTGACAGAGAGTTTACAAACCACTCCAGTCATCCCAATACACTTCAATCTCTGCACCAGGTTAGTACGACCCAGGAATACACACACAATGCAGCATCTCATCCTCAATAAGGGGAATGTCCTCCACAACCTTCAACGTTGCGGTGGTTGCAGACCTGAAAGTGGATTACATAACACTCAAAATATTGTCTTCCTGGAGGTATAGTTAGTCATTAAAGCTGGTCATTTTGGTAAAATGTTGAGGGAAGGAGAAATTATTTTTAAAAATGAATACAAATATGAGAGCAAGGACCAAAATTGTTTTATGTCTTAACCACGTTTTCGCACACACATTACAGTAGATTTTAAACAGTGCAGTTGGCATGAAGTACCTCTACAGAAAGGTCCACACTAGTCCAAATAACATGTTTACTAATATATATATATATATATATATATTAATCTAACAGGATATACAGAAATAGATGAAAAGTAATCAGTCTCACAATGTAAAAGGGACAGATGAATGGACTGAATGAGTGTGTTTGTGTGTGGATGTGTTGATTGTGAGAGACCATGTGTCCACAGAGAGCGTGTGTGATTGAGTGTCTGTGTGGTGATTATTCATAAATAAGCTGCACTGTGCATGTGTGCGCGTGTAAGTGCACGGCAGTTAGTTTAACAGTCTGATGGCCTGAGGGTAGAAGATGTGTGTCCCCGTCCCGGTTATGGTGTCTGAATGTCTCTCTCCTGCCTCCAGAAGTCCACAATCAGTTCTTAGTTATTTTAGCATTAAAGGAGATGTTGCTGACCTGGCAACACTACAATTGCAGCAGTTAATCTTACTGGGGCCCACACAAAATGAAACAGACAAAAGACAAAAGGCATAACATGACATGAAACAGAGCATCAACAGAAAAATACAGTGCATGTACAGTGCAAAGACCAAGCTAATTACAGTAAAGTGAGACTACATACATTTAAAATGGGAACAGTCACATGATCACCCATCTGAAATCTTCTGTCCCATCGATCAAAGAAACCTTTGGTTTACAAAACTTAATCAAGCCATTTGACAAAACCATGCATCCCTCTCCCAAATGACCTGCATACCTGAATCCCATAATAATTGTGATTGGAGGTGATATGTCAGACAGGGTGAGGTCATTTTATAAAAAGGGAAACCACATAAAACTTTTTTGAAGTACTTGGCCCATTTAAATGGAGTGATCATGTGACTGTTGATCCTCTTATAAACTATACTTCAATTCATGAATAGACTGCATACCTTTTTAGCGTGATGATAAATAAGAAAATAATAAATAACAAACAACATCTGAAAAGAAATTACACTAATAGACAAAGTACTGGAACTACGGTGGAGAGGTGAGAACAATCTACATGGAATGGGAAAAGTTACCATGGGGCATAGAGAGTGTTGCAGTTTTTAAGTTTTCTGAAATTATACACATTTGAAAAACACTTTATAGTCGCCTAGGGTGGTAACCCTAACCCCAGGGTGGTAACCCTAACCCCAGGGTGGTCTAGCTATCTATGCCCTGCCTCTGGTGAACATAGAGTATACTGCGGCAGAGTGGGTTTAAGTCCAAACTACTTCTTTCAGCTAATACTGTCTCCTGTCTTTTACCCTTTCCTGACCAATAATACTGTTCGTAGATTTCCACATCTCATCGAAAATTATACAATATGTTAAAATGTCTAGATGTGTATTCACAAATTCAAAGAGAATAATATTGCAGATCACTTAGGGTTTTCAATGATGTGCTGCCTGTAACCAAAACAATGGTTTCCATTGACTCTTAGGAAAACAGAAGGCATTGTTAATGTTCTATCGTTTTTTCCAAATATGGGCAAAAGAGACACTCTGATTAGTCAATAGGCTAATTAGTAGAGAAAATCCTGACTAAACAAATACAATTAAATTAAATTGTTTCAATGACTGGGTTTGTTTGAGTTTCACCACTGTGCTGCCAATGTCTAATTCATCTATAATTATAATGTAAGCTTTCACCAATTTTCCATTTTACTATACAGAACCCATTTTGTAACAATGTTTGAGTATATGTGTCTGTTCAACTAGAACTCATTAATTACACTAATTGGTTACAATATGCTTCTCCGAGAGCATGACTAGCCAATAGCTATTAACCTAAAAAAATGTAATTATCACCCAGAGTCATTAGTATGGGTGAATTATAAAAACCCATTCACTTAGGTGGGAAGCGGGGGCTTTAGTTGTATGGATTTGGGATGATGTCTTTTGAAGTGGGATGAGTCCCCTCCAACTCCACCATCCTCTGTGTGTACTACTGTATGGATTTGGGATGATGTCTTTTGAAGTGGGATGAGTCCCCTCCAACATCCTCTGTGTGTACTACTGTATGGATTTACAATGAATAGACAGGAGGGAAAGAATACAGAGAGTATAGAAAGTCACCAACCCCCTTCAAAATGTTTGCCTTCTGTTGCTTTACAGCCTTACATGAAAACACATAAAATCTGACTTCTTATACTTTTCTGACATACAGTATCGAAGTGAACACTTTTAGTGAACACCCCCTTAGAATTGCAAGTGCAAACTGAGATAAAACAGTACCACCGTCCCGATGTGATCAATTGTAGCGTCTTTGAGTAGTTCAGGATAAAAGCTGTTGAACATAGAGGACTCCACTTCTTAGTGGTGCAATTCAAAGTAAAGAATCCACTATGGGAAGAAAGTTACTCAAAGATCTACAAGTTAAAGTTGTGGAAAGGCACAAGTCATGGAATCGATGTAAAATGATTTAAAAGGCTTTGTCTGTCCCTTGGAGCACAGTTAAGACCATTATAACAAAGTGGAAGGCAAAAACCCAATACATCTTTCCACCCAAAGAATACCATGCCTACAGTAAAGCACGGTGATGGCAGCATCCTGTTGTGGCACTGATTCTCTTCAGTAGAGACTGGAACACATGTCAGGATAGAAGGGAAATGGATAGTGCAAAATACTTTAGGAAAACCTGCCGTCCTCTGCCAGGAAGTTGACAATGGGAAGATGGTTCACGTTTCAACTTGAAAATGACCCAGAGCTCACCGCCAAAGCAAACATACAGTGGCTGAAGGACAAGAAGGTGAATGTCCTCAGAGTTCTGACCTAAAGAGTGCAGTCCATAAGCGATCATTTTACTGAGCTTGAACAGTTCAGCAAGAAGGATGTGCAAATATTGAAAGTCTATGTGTGTAAAGTTAGTGGAGGAATATTCAAAGAGACTCATGACTTTAATTCAAGAAAAAGGTGGTTCCACTAAGAATTAACTCAGGGGGGTTCACTTATGCAAATAGGGTATTATCATTGTTTTTGAGGTTTTCTTTGTTCACATGGACATTGTGGGTTACTTTGTGTAACTAAAGCCAACAAATATCTGTTTTAATGCATTTTCATTTCAGGCTGTAAGGCAACAAAAGGTGAACATTTTGAAGGGGTGGTGACTCCAAACCCACTGTACGTACAATGGAGACTACCTCAATGCTGACCTATGCGAGAGTGCATTTGTTATGCATATAAAAGGGTGTTCAGAATGGGATTGCAGAGCCCAGTCTGTAGATAAAAATAGATTCAGCTGGTGCCACTCAGTGCCCTGGGTATGGTGCATACATGGTGCACATTCTAGGCCATCTGGTTGGTAGGAAACAGAAGGCAGTACCAGTCAAACGAGGCCACCAGGGAAGGACACCAGGGCAAGCCAGGACCAAACTGAGGGTCAGCTATGGTGGGAGGCCTCAGCAACACCAGCACATACAGCCAAGCATTTTTAAATGGAATTAGATGTGTCTCAATATTCGTAAATATATATAGAAAATATGTGCGTATATTCATCACAACTCACAAATAAAAATAGGATTTGCAAATCTGTAAATATTTAATCATGTTTCACAAATATGAATAAAATGTGTGAATATGTAAAAACAAACTGGGTTAGGGTTAGGGTTAGTGTTTACGAGTTTACGGGTCGGAATTTTATATTTACAAATTCTTGAGACACAAGTTCTTGTGCGTGGTTTCAGTCAGAGGGCTCGCTTGGTGGGACTTATGGAAGATCCGGACTGGAGCCTTGTAGATTGTAGTCTATAGGTATCTAGAACATGTTTTTCTTGAAATGTAAGTATTTATGTCACTGAACGTCATCGTTGCCCTGGTTACGGAGACTCAGAGGAACGGTAACATAAAAAACTGGTATATGTGCAGGCACTAGAACAAACGTTTTGGACGGGATTTTGATTGCCATGGACGGGCACATTTGTCCTACTTATCAACATAGAATAGTAGGTAAAGCACGACGGACGGAAAGCAAATCATCTTTGCATGCATGGCTTGCTGAGCCTATATATTAGCCAAATACACAGCTGCCAATCAAATTGGAAAGCTTTGGTAACTGCAGTAGTTACACATTCTTTGTAGCTTAGTGATCACATCACTTAAAGCCATCTTCGGTCGCATTTGCAGATGAAGGCAAGAAAGCTAGCCTACGTTCCCAACAGTAGATGAAGGCAAGAAAGCTAGCCTACGTTCCCAACAGTAGATGAAGGCAAGAAAGCTAGCCTACGTTCCCAACAATAGATGAAGGCAAGAAAGCTAGCCTACGTTCCCAACAGTAGATGAAGGCAAGAAAGCTAGCCTACGTTCCCAACAGTAGATGAAGGCAAGAAAGCTAGCCTACGTTCCCAACAGTAGATGAAGGCAAGAAAGCTAGCCTACGTTCCCAACAGTAGATGAAGGCAAGAGAGCTTGCCTACATTCCCAATATTAATTAGTGAAGTACAGTGTTGGGAAGCATCTTACCCAAACTATATTTGGGGGGCAAAGAATTCTTGCTGGGAGGCAATGCCCCTGTGTCACCGGGTCTGTATACATGATTAAAGGAATAACACATAAAAGGCAACAATACATAATATAATACAATAGTACATATTGTGCCAGTACATATTGGGCTCTCGTCGCCACTGGGATGCCCTCCCTCCAATGCCTTTCGGGGGAAGAATCACTGGCTTGTTGTTGTCTCTCTTTTACGCAATTGGGCTGTACTCTGCTGGCAATACTCGGCCCTCATTCAGGGTGGTTGCGGTTGGTGGGTGTCCCTTTGGTTGATGCCTGGTAATGTGGGTGGATTGATTTCCTGCCTGTTGGGTCCTGTCCGGGGCCTCCCCCGGGTAGGGCCACAGTGTCGCCGGACCCCCCCGTCTCAGTTCCTAGGTCTTACGCTGCTATACTATTGTGCTGGGGGATTGGGTCAGTTCTCCTTCCCCACTAAGTTCTCCTTCTCCACTACAAATCGTTGTTGATATGAGGAATGCACTTTCTGACTTTTCCCAGTCTCCTCCAGTTTTAAACTTTAGGAGGACATGAGGTCCTGGTCCACACCTGCGGAGTACCTGGTTTGGGGGGCCCGTTGCTGTCCCTGTCCTTGTCCACCTGGTCATACTGATCTAGTCTAAAATCAAATAGACTTGGGATTTAGCCCAGAGAAATGTATTAATTATTCCAATTGGACTCTTAATATCTCACCCGGCACAGCCAGAAGAGGACTGGTCACCCCTCTGAGGCTGGGTCCTCTCTAGGTTTCTTCCTTAAATTCAGCCTTCTTAGGGAGTTTTTTCTAGCCACTGAAATTCAACACTACTGTTGTTTGCTCCTTGGGGTTAAGGACGGGTGTCTCTGTAAAACACTTAGTGACAACTGCTATTGTAAAAAGGGCTTTATAAATACATTTGATTGATTAATTGAAATACATTTTATATAATACTTAGAGGGAAAGGCTAAAATGGAAAACGCTTAAGACAACAAAAATTATGTAAAATCAAATCAAAGTAATACAATAAGGAGTAAAGAGAAATTGAATAAAACCAACAACAGATTAAAACAGTAAGAGGACATAAAAAATAAGTAAAGAGTGGACTTGACAAAAACCAAGGGATAACCTCAAACTGAACTAAAAGCAAGAGAAAAAGGTGGGTCTTTAAATTTGATTTAAAATTGCAATGGTGGAACGGGTCTTAATGTGGGATGAGAGACTATTCCAGAGCATGGGAGCAGAAACAGACAAAATTAGGCTACCCCATCCTTCCTGGAGAGTGGGTTCTTGCTTCTTCCAAATATACCAAATAGTTTATTTTGAAAGACCAAACATCTTGCCCATGTCTATGATCTGATGTTTTAATCCTTAAAATAATTAACGCAACTGTTCTTTATACTTATTTACTCTATTTTCATTACATTAATGTTCACAGTAGCAGAGTACTTTGAATATGATGCATAAAAGAACAAATTGGGGCATAGAAATTCACCAGAATGCAGGGAATGAAGCATCTGACACAGTAATTGGGGAGAACCCCCAGACCCTGCTTCATTTGTGTCCCCTGGGCTTGGGGCCGCTGGCAAGGTGTCCCTTATTTTCTCACATTGAAGGTGGCAACCCTAATCTAAGCCCACGGCACGACTGACTAGATTACAATATGTTGTTGACTTGCACAGCTGCATTTAGTTCATTCAGTGTGAGTCTGGCACATCTAGCTAGTGTTAGTTGTTATACAATTGTGCTCATAAGTTTGCATACCCTGGCAGAAATTGTGGAATTTTGGGATTGATTTTGAAAATAGATTTAAGGATCATATGAAGCCATTTATTATCACATAGTTGTTTGGCTCCTTTTTAAATCATAATGATAACAGAAATCACCCAAATGGCCCTGATCAAACATTGACATATCCTTGAATGTTTGGCCTTGTTACAGACACAAAAGGTGACACACACAGGTTGAAATGGCAATTAAAGGTTCATTTCCCACACCTGTGGCTTTTTAAATTGCAATTCGAAAAAGGTGAAGGTCCTGGAGTGGCCATCACAGTCTCCTGACCTTAATATCATCAAGCCTCTCTGGGGAGATGTCAAACGTACAGTTCATGCAAGACAAACAAAGACTTTGCAAGACAAATGGGCAGCTTTAACACCTGCAAGAATTCGGGGACTCATATTACAAAAGACTGCACGCTATATTTGATGATAAAGGGGGTAATACACAGTATTAAGAACTAAGGGTATGCAGACTTTTGAACAGGGCCATTCCATTTTGTTCTTTATTGCCATGTTTTGTTTTATGATTGTGCCATTCTGTTATGACCTACAGTTGAATATGAATCCCATAAGAAATAAAACAAATGTGTTTTGCCCGCTCACTCATGTTTTCTTAATTTTTTTTACATATGTTACCAATTCTCCAAGGGTACGCAAACTTTAGGTGATGCAGTCAAATATTGTAATACAAATGAACATTATACAAACATTTCTGGAAAAACGTGTCCTAGCTACCTATAAACTCCAATCTCCTATATCCAGTCCGGATATTCCATTAGTACCACCAAGCGGGCCCTCTGACTGAAACCATGCACACGAGAACTTGTCGACCGAAGAAAAATGTGTCTCAAAAATGAAAGAATGTTTGATGGGCAAATATATACTTGTATTTAATGTTAATTTTGTTGTAAAAATAAAATGGAGGGTTTGCAAAATGTAATAAAATATCAGATGTCTAATTTAGGTGAATTTGTTCAAAGAAAAAACAAATATTTAATTATTATGAACCAAATCTAATTAAAATATTTTCCCATTAGTATATATTAGCAAGTTTCATCTGAGTCTTTTGCACGTTTTAAGTGGTAATCCATTACTTCCAGTTTCACAGGTGTGTTGCTTGGATGTGATACAATCTATCAGTATGGGGAAGATGAAAGAATACACAAATTAAAATATACCAAATAATTTAGACCTTCAGTAATTAGGCAATGGCTGTACATTAATATTTGTGAACTGGAGTTATGATGAACCTGCCTGGAAAACGTTGCTGGTGTGTTTTGCCCCCAAAGTGAGGAGGATGGTTTTGAAAGGGAAAGTTTTGATTGAGAAACAGAAGTGTTCAATTTGCAGTGGTCTCTCATTTTAACCCTTCTGTTCCTCACTCAAAATCTTGCTTTTCGAAAAAGGTGCAATGGTCTCCTCATTTTATCCGGAGCTTTTTGTGATGTTGTAGGAACTTGGTTAGGAAATATGCTATCACAGAAGAAAGAGATTTTAGAGCAACATCCAGCTGCAGCTGCCAGGAGGCTAGATGTGTTGCGTTAATGCTTACACAGTCAACCTCACATTCATTAATACAGAGTGTAAATGTTTTACATTGTCCTAATCTAACCATTCAGTAAAATGCTATTGTTTAAATATTCTCCATGTAATGTAAATGCAGAGCTTTTCTGGCTGTCATAGCATGTTGTAGGCCAACCCTCATGTAAATGCATCATGCTTATTTAATAATATTCCCCATGATATTTTAATGGTCAGCTACAGAAACATGGTTGCTATGGAGTGTGTGTGTGGGTGTGTTTGTGTGTGTAAATCCCAGTCGGGCCTCCTGTCAAAGAGTGTGGTGGTGTCACAGAGGTTCAGCTACAGCGAGGCTGAGGTCACATAAACAAAACCTTTCTTAACTTTGTGAAATAACAATAATCTACAAAAAGCTCAGATAAAATATTATTCAACTGTGATACATGACTTATTCCTTTCATGGGATACATATGAGTTGTGGATTCACAGTCTTAACTTTCCTGACAAGAAAGTTAAGACAGTGATGTCATAAATGCGATGTCTTAAATGTGATGTCACAGTTAAGACTGTGTCTTTCTCAAGTCTTTTTCTCAAGACTTGAGAAAAAGGCAGGCAGTCGATGTTCGTATTCTGCTGGATGAGCCAGCATCATATAGCGTGTCATTTTTCTGAGCTGTCAAATTATGCAAGCTATCACTAAAGATATTATGCTATTACCATCTCTGGGACTTCTGTTTGAAAAAGTGGAGCCTCTTATGTTTTGAATGATGAATGATGAGTTTCCTCGTTAGTTGTTGTCCTTGTGCATACCTTACTATACAGCTACTCAGCAAGCTCGCTGTGCTGCTATTTCCTCATGTCTTTGCAGAGGTGTGGAAAAGGTATGTTTTTTCTTACTCCTCAAAGTTCTACCCAGGGCTCAGTAAGAGGGGAGCTGTAAAGCCTTGGGACCTAAGCCTCACTGTAGGTCTACCTCACTCTCCCTGAATGAGAGAAATGTCAAATTTGACAGAAAGTCCAAAAGTGAGTATGAGGGATTAATTAACCGAGACAGATATTCAATATTTGCTGTTATTTCCCTTCAATCATTTGACAGCAGTAAAAGACGAAAACACTTACTTGAAAATGCATCTGAACAGGGCCCATAGAGGATCATACATTTACTTCTGGCATTTTAGTAATTCAGTTACACAGAGCGACTTAACTTAAAGCAATTTCAACATTAAGAAAATATTTAACCAGTTGTTTTATGTTAGGACAACCACATTTAGTAGCTCACATGACAAAAACAGAAACATAGCAAACTCATTCGATTCAGTTTAACAAAACAGACAAGAAGCACTGGTTAATTTATTCATAGTGTCCAGGTAGTCTTTAAGACACGGTAGATTTAGTCTTCAGAGAATTAAACAACACACTTGATTCCAAATGTAAAACCCCTGGGGCTGGAGTTAACAAGGCTGTTAAAATACAGCAACACATTCTGAAAGAGGAAAGAAAAATAAACCTGTGTTAACAGATGGAAAAAGAAAGGAGAGTTTTACTTATATGTAATGTTCATTTTGTTGTAAAAATAAAATGCAGGGTTTTGCAAAATGTTATAAAACACATACATTTTTCAGATCTCGCTAGTCCTTTAATACGCATTCTGACCTAATAATCAAGGAAAATTCCATATCCTGATTTGGGCCAATTACTGACCTAGAATCACTCAAACATGATACAACCTGAGGGTCAACCAGGTTGAAATGCCCCAATAGGCTTCATGTAAGTTGGAAAAAGTACATTACAGAATAACTGCCGCCTGATTTTCAAGCATATTGGAGGGTGCGTCATGCTGGGGACATCCTACATATTACCAAAGGCTGGGGAGTGTTTCAGATATAAAGAAACAGGATGCAGATATACACAGACAGAATCGGAACATCTTTATTCATTCTAATTAAATACAATACAATTCAATAAATGATGCATAACAACACATTTCATAAATTACCCTGTGAGAAAGTTGACATGCAACAGTTGGCTGCCTGATGGCAGGTTTTTTTTTACATTTCTCTCCAGAGATGAAACAATGAAATGTAAATAACTAAAACATTTGGCATTCATATTTACAATTGCCTCATCCAAATTAATGTATCATTTACCAAGCAAGTGTAACACTGTAAATTACAGTACAAGAGGAATGGTGTTGTTTCTAACAGGTAGGAAAGTAGATTTTGTGGCTTACTGAAGGTTGGTCCAGTGTTCTAGGACTCTGCATGGTTTACATATATCACTGCTGCATGGGTTTTATTCTGGCACACTGTTATATACACTGTAAAAATCTGTCCTTTATCTTTCTCACTTTCCCTCTGTCAAATAAAGCATAGAAAAGGTCCATGAAATTGGAGCACAGCACCATTTACAGGGGGCGTAACTTAGATTAGAATCTGCCCTTGAGAAAATAAAGCCATTTTCCACCAGGGATAACTTTACATTGTATTGGGGTGGGGGGGGGGGGGGATTCACATAATCCACCACCAAAGTGAAGCTGCATCAGCCTGATGCCACGGCAACCTTAGCGCGCATCAATTATCACAGTGGGGAGCATAGATGGAGCCCTGGCAACGAGCAAGCATCGGAACTCAATCTAGTGTCCTCTAACGGTCCAAAGGTCGTCTCAGTGAGACTCGTTCACATGGCATACATAGCAGCTGCACACATTTGCATCACACCATTACAGCCTAGCAGAGACAGCAATTCAAGTACACAGGAATTTTTCTGGAAATGTACCAGACCGTTTCCTTTTGAATCTGTAACTATACCCGGAAAACTATTTCAAACCTTCGTGTTGTCCTGGACCATGGCCGTTCTCCAGCTGGTGAAAACCACCGGTCAATGAAAAGGCCACAAAAGTCCACGGTATCCACTTCTGCTAGCTGTGCATGGGAGAGCGAGGTTATTTAGTTCAAGTATCTGAAAACAACTGTATTTGTCTACTTCAGGACAATTAACTCCCGCCCTTTAGGCGCTGAAACAACACTGTTCATTCCGTCTGCGTTTACTGTAACTCACTCTGGATAAGGGCATCTGCTAAATTACTGAGAGAAATGTGTTTAATTTTACTCACCTCTTGTTTTAAGTCTGAAAGAGTTCCTTATTAGCGAGATATTGAAAACAAGAAGTCCAGGATAACTGCTCTTCTTGTGGGCCATGCATAACACAATACAATACACGCACATTTTTACACACACACACACACACACACACACACAAACACACACAAAGTCAAACAGCAAATGTTTACAGGTGGCTATATAAGAGTATGGTGCTGCCTGTTTTGCGGCCTCTCATCTCTTCCATCTATCTCCTGGTATGTTAACTACAACATTATTTTCTAAACCGGATTTGAAAATGAGGTCACAAAAGAAACATTGGGGGAAATTAGTGCACTAAACACCGTCTACAGGTCTGCAAATCTGTAAATCTACTGTGCTTCGTTTCTGAGTTTGGTGTCTTTTTTAAAACCGTTTGAATTGTAAAATCATGGCAGGTATTTTGAAAATGGATGCCACATCCTTTAGGACTAAATCATTTTAGCTAACCCTAACACTTTTCCTCTGCCTTCCCTAGTTCTACTAACTTGCTGTTCACTTAACCTACAGCGAAACATTTTCCTGGCAACTCACCCACATTTGTGCGTCAAAGTGACATCTCAAAACTGCAGCCATTCAAAAATATTCTGTCAATATACACAAAACCATCCACATTTGCAAAGAGAAAGAAACATTTTCCAGAAAACCCAGAAAGTATAATAAAAACAAAGATGCCTTGATTGTGTATGCCATCACAACTCAGAGTTAATACTTGGCGGAAGGACCTTTGGCAGCAATTTTGGCTGTGAATAATTTTTAAATATGATTCTGTAACCTTGCCCATTTCTTAGGGCCAAATGCATCTGTTATTTTTGTCAAAATGTCAAAAAGCTCAGTAGAGTTGTGTGGGAGTCTTTGATGGACAGCAACATTCAAACTAAGCCTGAGATTTTTCTCAGAGATTTCAGTCAGTGCTGAAACTGGACCACTCAAGAACACTGAACAATTCTTGAAGAGACATTCTGTTGTGCATTGAAATGTGTGTAATTTCACACTGAAAAATACATCCCAATCCTAAAGTTAGGTATTCAGGGGAGTTTTTACCTAGGTTTTGCACCATTCATATCCATTTTAATCCAGACTAACTCCCTAGCTCCTTTTGAAAAACATGCCTGTAAGAGGATGCTGCCACGCCTATGTTTAATGTCATGACAGCAAAATATAATATATTATATAGGCTACAGAGCAAGAGGGACTTACATCAGGGACTATGCCACAGTCAAAACGAAGATTCAAATGTTTGTTTTGCAGATACCACTGGAGTGTCCTGTTACCACGGGAACAGTCAGATAAACATTTCATGGTCAGATAAACATTTTATTCATCACATTTAGTAATTTCTTCTAATTAAAATTACAAATGTCATTGTTCTCCTAAATGTAATTGTGGGTGCTTTAATTAATTTTCATTTAATTTTCATTTTTAAACTGCTTTTAAAATAATTAGCAGTTATTACCTTCTCACAGTCATTAGATCACACGTTTTTGTTATTTTATTTTTGCTATCTAGTACCATGACTTGATATCAGTATCAAGACTTGGTATGCTGACAATGTGAGACCTTTGAGTTAACCAATCTGACAATGCTGAATGATGAATAAACAGATAAAAGTGTTGGCCTTGGTGGAGGATTAAGAAACATATTGACAAAGAAGTGTGGAGGAAGAGAGAACAGAAGAGGGAGTGAGACAAGGACAGAAAAAGAAGGCAAAGGATAGAGGGAGCAGTTATATGCCAACGCTTGTATAACTTGGATACTGACTTTGTATTTAGCACTTATCTTTTGTGTTCAGTAGAGAAAATCAATGTTTCATAGAGCCGATTCAATGTCTGAACCTGCTACCGTCCATGTTTACCCAAGATACGCCTGCTACTGCAATCAGATCTGTTGTCTCTGTGCTCTGGTCTCCATCCTCTTGCATCTTTACCATTCAGCGATGAATCCATCTATTCTTTCCCTGGACAGAATTTGGTGAGTAAGGCATATTTCTGATTTGGCCAGTATGGCTTCTCTTTGTGAATCACGACTCAATTACCTGGGGCCATGTCGTGGCCCTCCGTGGGGGGCTCCAACCACACGTTGTGCGTGTATGTGTTCCAGCCACTTTCACTGCTTGCAGTATCTGAGGTAGTGGGGGCCCCATACCTTGTGAGCTTTACATGTGAACACCAGATTCTACCACTCGTTCATGAGCATGTCGACAATTTTTTCAGCATCCCTGTGTCGTAGACCGTGTTACCGAGTAGTCAGGTAAGGGAGAAGCTGTTGTAGGGGCTACTGTGCATTAGAAGTCTCTCCATATTCTTGTCTTTCCTCAACTTGCTCTCTTCTTCCTCACTTCATCCTTTGGGGCGACACTTTGCAATAATTCACAGCACCCAGTGTACGAATTTGCAATAATTCATGGCAAGACACGTACCCTCCTACAGTATGTGATGGCAGAGTTCTTTGCGACTGCTTCGGCTGCACAGTCAGCCAGAGTTGCGGTGCTTTCGGGGGGAGCGTGAATCCTCCAGTCATTGGCTTCTCTACATTTTTCCCCAAAAAATCTGGTGGGACTCCAAAGGCATATTGTGAGTTAGCTGTAGATGTTTTCAGTTTTTCCTTTAGCACAGATGTGCGCTTCAGTCAGCACTTTCAGCTCCGCCCGTTTACCTGAAATTCCCTGGGGGGAAGGGAATGTCGTGCTACCATTCTGTTGTGCCTGCTCATCCAGCCTTCCTCACTCCTCCTACCCCGAAAGGAGCCGTCAGTGTTTGTCCAGAATTCAAATCAGAGTCCAAATCCGTAACAATCTCCTCAGCTGCAGCCATGGCTTTGTGGCTAATAGGATATCGCCATGTGGATGAAGGAGCCTCACTAGAGAGTCTACGGGAGGACACACCCAGCTTGATGGTCATCCATAGAGGGTGGTCTTTGAGAGATATGGACTCCACATATCTGATACACCATTGTATCCTCTTTCCATAGATGTTAATAGATTAGTTCATTTTCAATAGGATGTGTTCCCAAGAACAGGTTATTCAATCTGTCCTACCCACAAATGTGTGGTGTAATCCTTCGGACCCAAGGGTAATGAAATTGGGGTGTTTGTCATAGTTTTGCTCTTTAGTCAAGTGAGGACTCACCAGCTGAGAGGTTTTTGTACATGTGTCTGCTCATTACTTTATAGTAAGGACTAACCTATCAGGAGGTCTCAATTGATAGGTGTTTTTAACATGACGTGAATGTTAAGGTTTGTTTATGAAATGAACTCGCCACTGATGTCAGATAGGAGAGAAAAGGGGAGAGGACTCCCTTGGCAGGGTTTGTGTTGAGGTCCAAGCAGAGGTGTAAAAAGTACAAAGTAAAAGTACTTTGTGTTCACCACTTTGGGGAAATTTGTAATTAAGACCTAAATTACCAGGTGAAGGGAGTTCATAATTAACCAGTGGGTAATACAATGAAAATAAAATTATGAATGAATTACTTTTACCCGGTAACTTAGGTCTTAATTGGGAAATCCCAAAACTGGTGAACACAACCATATGCTTTTACTTTGTACTTTTACATTTATGGCACCAGCTGATAGACAGATGATGGAATGAAGAAGGACGAGAGGTATCAAGTGATTTTTATTTGGTTGCATGCATTTCAACATACGGTTCAGTCTTCTCAGATATCAGGCGTGGCCAACCGTTTCTTTCTGGCCACAGGAGGAGGGTTATTCCACAGTTCTCTGTGTTGTGTATGTATTGGCTTATCATTACCACCAACCTGTTCTCTGACTTCAGGTTAGTCAAGTCTTGGCCTCGACTAACCTACAAGAGTTAGATAACATTTCTGCAACAAGTGTACCTCTGTATATTGAGGACAGGAATGGAAGTGACACAGAGACAGTGAGTGAAATGTAAAAATACTACATCCGGAGTCAGTTTTAAACAAACTGGAGTAAAGAAAGAGACTGTAAGTGATCATCTGGAAGAAATATAACATCATGGAGCAACATTCAGATGGAGGCACCATTCAATAATGTCTGAATGAACCACCCATTTTGGAGGTTGCATTAGGATGGACATGCTGTTTGGTTAAATATTGTAAGCACTAAACAGGTTGTGGCCCAATTTTATACAAAAGTATGCACATTAATGTAGTTAAATTCACACAGTTGAGTTTTCTTTGAAGCTCAAACGATTAAAAAGCACTAATATTTCAAATATGTACTATATATGTATAGTGTGTAGTTAATAAAGGTTCTGGAGAATGTGTAGTAAAAATATCCAGAAAATGTTTGTGTTGGTTTTCTAGCTTCATCAACTGAGAAGTATTTTGTAAAGGAACCACTGCATTCCCATGGTTCCCATTCAAACCCATGTTATTGTATTGCACATTTTTTGTAAACACCGAATCAGAAATCTTTTGACCGATAATCTATGTTGTGCCACTCTGAACATCTCAATGTCAGTTTGTGGGTTTTCCCCATTAAATGCATGAGTACAAAAAGTGAAATGCATTTTAAACCTGGTCTGTGTATAGCTTGATTTGAATGACTCTAGAGCAGGTTAAAGAAATCAAATAATGTTCAAACTATGATGACGCAAACGATCTTGAGTTGTGCTTTGACGGTGGTGAGGACGCATGTTGCATGGAGGGATGCTGGGAATTCTAAAAATAATCCAGAAACAAATAATTAGGAAAATTATATATAATGATACAACTGCAGTCATGGAAAAACAGAAAACAGCGGTTCAATTTCAGGTTAAGTATATTATTTGCTAAGCATTATCTATCATTGCTGTCATATTAAACCTTGCAACTCCATTCTTATCAACCTTCACAGTCTGGTTTTTATTTTACATGAAACCATACACCACAGCACCATTCACTAATTAAAATGACATTATTTATTTCAGTTACCTTGTGTTTGTTATTATTTAGTTTGTATTCTGATTGTTTGTGGTTTGTACATTTTTTCTGTCTTATTGGCCTTTTTGATTTTACTTTCATTGTAGTATTATAAAGATCGCAGAATTTCAAACGTTTGACTGCCCCCTGCTATCTGCTATCTGCTATCTTTGACTGTGTAATAAAAAAAACTTGAACTTAAACACATTAATTTAAAATATCTATAATCCATATATTG
The DNA here is from genome assembly GCF_011004845.1 of Esox lucius. Taxonomy (NCBI): domain Eukaryota; kingdom Metazoa; phylum Chordata; class Actinopteri; order Esociformes; family Esocidae; genus Esox; species Esox lucius. The sequence goes on along the minus strand of NC_047571.1, from coordinate 24,103,977 downwards.
TGAATAGCTGTTCATAACAGCCATTTTGTAGTTTGAACACCTCAGTTATGACCCTGAGGTATTCAGATGGAACTTTCTGTGGTAAGTGTGTTTAACCTTGCCTAATTTGCTTTTAATTGAAAGGTGTTTATCAGTCATTAACTTATTTCATTGCTCTAAACAATTTATATCTCACAGGAACACATTTCCCGGATGTAGTGTACGAAGCCCTCAGCTTTCAGAAAATTAAGCAAATTATGTTTTGAATCTTTCTGCCTTATTGTAATCCAACTTCCTTGGAAACCGTAGGCTTGTATATTTTAGTTCCAAGAACCGTTGTGAGGAAAACACTTGAGTGATTTTAATCTTGCTCCTATTTATTTTAGTTCAAGGCTCAGACACAAACCAATCATCCAACAGCTCTTTACATGCTTGAGTAGAATTTGTAGTGATTCTCAATGCGGTGCAACATCGCCATCTAGCAGACTATTTGAGAACTTGTTATGGTCTACGTCACAGACTATAGCCATTTAGACATGTTAATACTCATTAATCTGATGTATTGATTGGCCATTAAACCAGCTGCAGACAGAAGAGTAAGACATGCTGATACCAAAGCGCTGTGTGTAGTCTCTTCTGTATCTTTATCCCACACTGACAGCAAGCAGGCCTAGGATTCTCTAAACATGACCTTGCTTAATGCTTGTCAGGTGCGTTAGAGTATTGGTGTAGAACATCGCAGTGCCTCAGGTCTGTCTACTGAAGTCAAGGAGCTTGAGCACAACATATGTGTAACATTTTGTGTAATTGGTAAAACATCATACGAATAATTAGCATCTAACCAGAAGGGCAAATAGAAGAGTGCAGAAATGTATAATTATTAAGTATAATGTATTTTACCGATGTGTCACGTAGAGATACATAATGAAGGCAAATCCAGTACAAATGGCAATTCTTAATGTGCAATGAAGGCAAGTAGAGGAGGGCAGAAAATGTACAAGTATTAAGTATTATGTATGTTACATATGTGACATACAGATGTGCAATGTGCTGATGTTTAATGAAGCCAAATGCAGTACAAATGGCAATTCTAAATGTGCAATGAAGGCTAATTGAAGGTGTAGCATGTGCAACTGAAATGTTGGGATAGCAGCAGTAAGGTTCCTGAGGTAGAAATGTACATGTAACAACTGAAAAATGCAAGTACAATGGCAATTCCAAATGTGCAATGAAGGCAAATTGAAAGTGCAAGGTGGCATGTGCAACAGAAATGCAGAGATAGGGACTATTAATAATCTGTTCCCATTGCTCCTTGAACTTGTTTATTTTTATCCCATTTTCTCCATCAGAACTTTGTAAAGTCAAATTCATGCTTAAAGCTTTGCCTCACAACAACCACTCCAGACAGTAACTCCCAAGAGACAGTTAAAGGTCAAGGCATGCGTCTTGCGAAGCACATATAGCCAAGCCGTTTTGCTTGTTAATACACTGCTCACACAACCAGGAAGTACTTGCCAGCATCTACATGCTTGGAGGAGAATGCATAAAGCACAATGAGGCAAGGCAATCATGTAATACACCAACCCCACCAACAGTGGGCAGTGCTGACCCAATTTGCACCACCACATGGACAGCCATGAGACTCCTGGCTCAATATAGGAAGCTGTAATGCGACACAATGACACACCACCAAGCCATTCCAGAGGTCAATACCCATTGATTCTGGAAGATAATAATGTAAATGTCACATCAGTACCCAAAATACCAGCTTGTCTTACTTCCGATGTATGTAAACAAGGTACATAAATGAAAATGTTTGCATGCGTCTTGTATCAAGTTCAGGGCAGATGTATGGTGGCCTGTCCAGTGTGACTGTCATTAATAATGTATTGCCGTCTCGCCAAACAATGGCCCTCGTTCCTATCACTCGATATCGCTCATTAACATTTAGTGAAGGAGGCAATGCCAGGGGGGGGTGGGGGGCGTGCTGTCCAGCCTATCAGGTTCCTCCATCAAGGAGATTCGTCTTTCCCAGTTACATTACCGCTACTACCACCTCTCCATTGACCCAGAGTTGTGAAGTGGCGACTCTGGTTTTTCCCTGACTCTGACGCCACTGTTTGTACACTTATTGTTAATCAGGCAGCCACGGAACGAACTATAACAACATGACTTCAAGAATGGATATACTCCTTCATTTATTGTTGGTTGTTGGCAAGGCTGTTAGTAAGAAAGGTGAGCTTTTGTCATTGGAGGATTTTATAACCGTTGCATCAGATTAGTGCAATCAATCAGCACTATTCATATAACACAACACCTGTGACAGTCCTAGACTACTGCTTCTAAATACTTCATGTCTGATATTGTTGTTTCTTTTATATTGATGTAAATACATGTCAAGGGCAAGACTTTGGTAACTTCTATTCCTCCACTTCAATTTCTTAAGCAGTGAAATGTGGCGGGATTTTGTCAGCCTCCTCTGGGAATATTTCCAGCCCCAACTTCCCGGGCCTGTACCCATACAACATGAAGTGTGTGTGGCTGATCGTAGTGGCAGAAGGGTCTTCTGTCCTCCTAACCTTCCACCAATTTGAGCTTGAGTACCATGACACCTGCTCCTATGACTACATCAAGATATTCAACGGAGTATCGGAGGATGAGGGAAACCTGCTGGGGACGTTCTGTGGCAACACCTCCCCCCCGCAGTTCACAAGCTCCTGGAATGTTATGTCTGTGATCTTTCACTCAGACAGACACGTGGCCAAAAGAGGGTTCTCCGTCGGCTACAGGAAAGGTGGGGTTTTCACTTTCTCTCCCAAAATGGCCTCACACATAAACAACAAGAGAAGGCAATCCTTTGAGTGTTTGGATTAGGTGTATTAACTTAACTTACATCTGAGCTGGGGGAAAAAAGCCTTCACGCCCTGTCACCCATCCGCATCTTACTTATGCCTTTACCTTCCCCATGACGTCTGTCTCTTTCTTCCTCCCTCTCACCCTCACCAGATATGTGTGGTGGTGTCCTCACCGGCCTATCGGGCATCATCTCCAGCCCAGGCTACAGCCCAGATAGCCAGTACAGCAACAACGCTGACTGTTCCTGGACTGTCCGCGTGTCTAACGGCAGTGTGGTCACCCTGGTCTTCCTCGACTTCCAGGTACCTTCTCTTGTGTGGGAAGCACATGGGCGAGTCCCAAATGGTGGCCAACAATGCATAACATCTGACCCAAGCCCGGCCATTACACAGGGGCAAGGGTTGCCCCTCCAAACACGATTTTATTAGTTATTTTGTAAAATTTGTATTCATTAACAAAAACCCTACCGATATGGTCTAAGGATGTAACCAAATTGGTCTTTTGTATGTAATCTTTATAGTCTACCAATGTAAGAAATGCTGCTGGCAGTAACCAGTTAACATACTACTTTGATGACATATCATTTAGTAAATGTTTTTTAGATTTGACTTATATTTTCCAGAAAGAATATGTCATAAATATAGCAATTTTATAAAATAATTTGTTTGCTCATTCCAGCTGGAGAACAATGAGGGCTGTAACTTTGACTTTGTAGCTCTCTTCGACGGTCCTACCATCACAGACAGACACCTGGGAAACTATTGTGGACGGGAGAAACCTCCTAAAACTGTTACAACCTCAAATCAGCTACTGGTGGTGTTCAGGTCTGACTTTAACATTGGAGGACGGGGGTTCAAGGCTTACTACTACTCAGGTAAGACAGTGGAGGATGTTTTCAGTGGATGTGCAGGTGACTAGGTCCAAACTGTTGCCCTGTGCAATAAACAAAACAATGTCTAACATCTTTGAGATATAATGACACAAATATTTGAAGTGGTATCAGTGTTTTTAGTAGGTGTCAAATCATTTGAAAGGAATGATTGTCGCGTCAGTTTAATTTCTTTGAATTAGTTTAATTAAAATTCCTTTAATTAAAATGACATTTTAATGATGCTTCTTCTAGGTTATAGCCACATCTGGCTGTAGTTGTTCTGCATGATATCTTAAGGATTTGTTGTTGATGGATTTGCTAATTTATTTGTTTTATGTTCTTGTGTATTCTGTGTTGTATGTATGGTTGTACTGCTGCCTGTCTTGGCCAGGACACTCTTGAAAAATAGATTTTTAATCTCAATGAGTATTTTCCTGGTTAAATAAAGGTTAAAAAATATATTTATTTTTTTTAATTTAAATTGGTTTATTCAGAATAATTCAAACCCTAAGAACATGTTTTTAAATCGGAACATACTACTCAATCTTCCAATAAATCCACAGATTTTTTTAGGCAAATCTAGCTTTAGCTTGTGTGCCGTATTGAACACAACCCTGCCTTGACCTTTATGGTGATCTTACCTGTCTCAGGGGAATGCCAGCAGGCGCTGTCAGCACCAAGTGCCAACTTCACAAGCCCCCACTACCCGAACATCTACCCTAATAACATCAACTGTCACTGGACCATCACACTGGCTGAGGGATACCGCATAAAACTGTTCTTCAACACCATGGAGTTGGAAGACAGGAACAGCCTATCAGACAAGTGTGATTACGACTCTGTAGCAGTGCATGATGGTAGCAGTGAGAAGGACCCTTTACTCGGCTGCTGGTGTGGTTCAGAACAACCCAGGTCTTTGATCTCTAAGGGCAACAGGATGCTGGTGGTTCTCAATACAGATCGCACCTCTGCTCATAAAGGGTTCTCTGCTTCCTATGTAGGAGGTGAGTCTCTCAATAGTAGCAAATCACTACAAACTTCCTCCATGCTTATTTTAATGTGTTCATGCGTGTGCATATTATGTCTCCCCACCTCCGCCCCAGTGGTGCCAGTGAACATCAGCTGTACGAGGACAGAGTTTACAATCCAAATCTCCCAGCAGTCTCTCCCAGGCCTGGATCGAGAGGATATATACCTTGGTGACCGGTCCTGTACTGCCCAGCTAACAGCCACCACCTTCAAGATACTGGCACGCTTTGAGAAATGTGGCACGGCTGGACAGGTAACCAGGCGGTATTGTGTTTCTTAGACATCAGTTAAAATCCCGCTCCATTTTCATTAGGCACGAAATGGAAGAAAGCATGCTGATACAAAGAGGGAGTGCCTGAACTCATCCAATAAAAAAAAAAATCTTTGCGTGCCCGTAATCACCATGACCTGACCAAAACCTCTGTGCAGCCACGGCAGAATATCACCATGCTGGTGAACACACTATACATCGACTTCTCAGACTGGAAGGGGCGGAGCCTCCAGGAGTACGAGGTGCAGTGCGATGCCCAGCGCAAGATGGCCACTGTTCACATCATCTCAGCTGAGGAGCGCCAAAGAATGAATGAGCAAACCCGAAGCCAAGCAGAGGGGTCCGAAGGAGGCGGAGGAAAGGAGGCCGACCCAGAACCTCACGACCCCAGCGATATAGTGTTTATTAGTATCTGTGTGCTGGCTGTAGTACTGATGGTTATTGCTGTCATCTGGCTGGTACTGCTTTAAAAAAAGGACAGGGAAGGGGCAAAGGAAAAAGGATGATTAGGGAGAAGCTGCCTAACTACCAGGGCTATGACATTGTGTATTTGTTTTAATAAATGTCTATATCACTAATTTCAACTGTACCAAGAGAATACTTTAATATACTGAACCGCTATTAATATTCATTAATTTATTCATCAATAAAAACACAGGCAGAGAAATCAACATTTGATTTACCTCAATATTAAAACATCTGAAAAGCTCAAATAAAAAACTAAACTGAATAAAATTTTAAGATAGGGATCAGTTCAGTAAACCAGTCTTCAACTGAGGCATTTTTGTCTCAGGGGCTAGTTAGCTACTTAGTCGAAAAAGGAAACATTGCACCATGTCTTAGCCAGAATAAACTGGCATATCGGAGTCTTTCTCTACAGCAAGCCTTGTTGCTCTGGGCTTAGCTCCCAACATGTTGAGCAGATCCATTTGAGCCAAGCAAGGTTAGAATCCCTCATTTCGATCACATAATCAGGGAAAGAAAGTCCTTGTAGAAAAAACCCTCTTTATGGTTCTAGGTGGAAACAAAGTGCAGTTACTTCTTGTGGTTGGACACCAGCTGGTTAATGGGAATCTTGCTGTCCTTGACATCACCCCTGACCTCTGGCCGGTGTCTGAGGGCAAAGACCAGCCTCCTGGTCGTCCGTCTATAGGAGCCGCTGACCAGCCGAGAACTCTGGTGAAATACCTCTCTTTCTATGTTCTCCACTAGTCCACTGTCTGCCTGAGGGGGCATATTGCAAAACATCACAAATAAATGTAACATTACATAGCATTTTGTATTATGTAATACATTAATATTATATTCAGAATTATTAGTCAACGCTCAGACCTAGACTGTGGTGATAAGCTTGGTGCTGAGAATGAGTGTCTAAGAACTTTGTTCCACCTAGCAGGCCAATTGTGAGTTCTGTGTATTCAAAATGGGAGTGCATTGGCAATCCCAGCATAGTACAAGTCTTCTCACCTCAACTCCCAGAGCTTCAGCCACCATTCTTTTGGCATTGTTCCTCAGTCCTTCAGTCTGTTTATCACAACGTACTTCTATTGAGGGCTTGTTGGAGTGCTCTTCAATAAAACTCCTCCATGCAGTGTACACTTCAGCAGCTAGAGCACTCACCTCAGTGTCTGGGTGATGCTTACGGATATTATTGACAGTGTGGCCTAAAAAGAGGGAGCAAAGCTATCGATGTTTATCATACACTTGGATACATGTTGACTGTGTGTGCATGTCTGTGTGTTCATAGTGAATGAGGACCAGAATTCCACAAGTTCTCACGCGAATAGTAAAACAACACAATACTCATGGGAAGACCTTTTACCCAGCGCCCACTATTTTTCACTGATGGATGGTTATAATTAGGGCTAGAGTTAGATTAGACAAACAGAGTATGTGGAAAACTGCAAATACCCTGGTAAATGGTTTCACTACTCACTCTCATTCATTACCAATATTACCCACATTCAGGCTAATAATAGGTCTATTGTTTTGCAAAGAAGGCATCCTTCACCCAGCCTGCCAAGTATACCCTTGTAAATATACCCTTGTAAAGGGGACACAGTCTAGGCTTGCTGCTAAAACACTCCTTTATGAATTAAATTTCATTAACCACACTGCCATCCGATTTGTCACCAGTGCCCCCAACAACACGCATCACTGTGACCTTTATACTCTGGGCTTCGCCACCCGATTAGCTCTCTCCGTCCTAAACATAAGCTATTCCAACAGTAACACGCGCTCCGGGAAGATATTTCACACTTGTCACTACTAAAACATACTTTGACCGTAATTGAGTTCGTCAAGCTGATAACACATTTATAATTTGATATCTGACTCCATCTCACCTATTCTTGTTGACTTCAGCACCTCCTTCGACGGCATCTTCTTGTTGAGCTCTTTCAAAGCTAGCAGAAGATTCTCCTTGGTCTGCCCAGGCAGCTCCAGCATGGACTTGTATCGTTCAATGTCCTCGATCACCACCACTCTCTGGAAAGAAGACGACACGTTATAGATGTGTTATGCTTGTTTATTATGCATACGCGCGCAAGCTTAAAATACTGGCAACAAGAGGAAGTGGTAACAAGAAAGTACAGTACCCTTAGAGATTCAATCGTCGCTTGTCGATAAACCTTTACTGTACCATTGGTTTCTTTTGACACTTCACCCTTTGGTAGATGCACCACGAATTTATCCATTTTCTACGCGTCTTTTATAGTTACTAGCTGAAGAAACGGATTATTGAGTACGCCTATTTAAAATACCATCCTCAGCTCTTGTAAAATTACTACACGCATAGAGAAGCATAGAAGCCGAAGATCGTTTCGAGACCGTTTCAGAAAGTTTATGCAACCCCTTCACAAAATGACCTAATACAGACAGTTTTCATGAAAATTATCATTAAAAGTTAGAATATTGAATAAACCTCATTTGAAAATACGTTATCTGTTGCATTTTTTTCTCTTCACGTTTTTATTTTCAAAACTGTCCGAGTGAAACCAACAGCAGAAACCTAGCTCTGTATTTGAAGGAAACTGTATCGGTTGGGTTTGGCAAATTGTTTCCTTATTGTGCATCAAGTTTGGAAGCCCTAAAAATACAAACCGTGAGAGCAATAGCTCTAGTTTGTTTATATGCTTTAGACTAATTGTCACTGGAGTGGCCGTCTCACCGGTCAGACGCCATGATGAAACAAATGGGATACGTCCTCAGTCTTTCTCTATGGAGAGAAGTGTCATTACGTAGCATGTTCATGAGCATCCTAACTGTGCAACTAACGGTACTGTACCGATACGTGAAACAGAAAAAAGCACATTGAGTGGAAATTGGTGTAGATTAGGTAAATGGTCTATCGTTTTCGGATTTGCTTATAAATGAAAGCTTAAAGGCGAACGTTTGACAATTCCCTTTTCCATGTTGACACCTGCGCAGCAGTAGGACTAGGGGAGAGTTGCGACTACCACTAGCCTTCCACGCGAATCGAAACTTTTCTCGCGAGATTTTCTTTAATAAGGAAGAAGGAGAGTCGCCTGCGGTCGCTTAGCTGTTTGTTTGTTTTTCTCGCCGATATAGCAAAATGGGGACATTTAAGTCATGTCGTTTATTTTTGAGCTTGTGCTTCGTGCTTGTATGCACTTCGGCAACTGCAGATATTTTTGATGGAGTTTTGGGAAATACTGCGTCTTGCCATAAAACATGTCAACTGACTTACAGTTTGCACACATATCCTCGGGTGAGTGTCTAGCGTAGCTAGCTGCCTATTACATGCTGAAGTTAGCTAACAGCTACTTAAATACGTTAGATAAGCTAAGCCTTTTCATCCAATGGCATAGATATATTGATAAGGTACATAGCTAGTTATAGTAGTATGCCCTTTATTCATGTAGCTAGTAATATCAATGACATTTACCAACTACGGCAGTAAGTCTATAATAGCTTGCCTAGAATTAAGGTTGACTTGTTGTATTAGTTATGTAATGAGCAAGAAAATGAACTCTGGACTTAAAAATGTTGAAAAACTCCGGATTTTAAAATTATCTTTAAAGTCAGGGTTCTCTATTTCATGTTGTATTCATTCCGACAATTATGTTGCAAACCTTTTTTTTTTTTTAACGGAAGTAAACGGACAGATCGGCGACTACTCTTGTTTGTACGCTCGGCGCTTTCTTACTTTACAGACCATGATCTCTAACAGCTATTTCTACAATACGTATTTCACCCACATAGCTGATATAGTGCATCCAAACGTTAAATATGTATACAATCCGATATGGTGTATAATTATTAAAAGATTAGTAATCATTAAAAAAAATGCTGTATGGAAGAAAAAAGGTAATGCAACCTTACTTTGGTTACAGATCTGTGTACCTATTCGACATTTGGAAGCACGATAACCGACATTATCAATTTGTATGGGGAAAATTCTGTGTTATTTCTCAAACAGACGAGGAGGCAGAATGCCTGATCCCTCCCTGTAAGTCTGTTTGTATCTGACTCGGTGGAAGGAAAACAACCACGAGGTTCTTTTTTTTTGACGGAACGTTTTGAATATACTTTTTATTTTGAATTTAAACACACCTTGAACGTTTAGCTATTTTTCAACTGGTCTTTGAGTACAACGTTTTCCATTTAATTAATGCAGTCTGGCTGTTTGTGAATGCATTTGTTTTTGTTATAGGAGGAGGAACTATACGCCTGTCAGAGAGGCTGTCGTCTGTTTTCCATTTGCCAGTTTGTGGGTGACAGCGAGGATTTGAACCAAACTAAAGCAGAGTGTGACTCCAGTAAGATTGTCATGCAAAGTATTTGGAGCAGATGGTCATGGAGATAGCTACTTACATGTAACTGTGAACATAAGATGTCTAATGAGTTATGTGATGATGTGAAAATCTACAAAATGTTTAGTGACATTGTACAAAAAAAACAGGAAGTCAATGTGTTATGATTATTTTGGTTATCCCTAATCATGTATCCTTGCCCTTTCTTGTCTTTTTAACTAAATTATAGTTTTGTTCAATTGGATTATTGATAATTCCACCTCTACACTTAATATAATAATGTACTAAAAGGTTTAACAGATTACACAAATAAGATTTGCTTGTTTGGTTTCACATGTTTTGGTTTCACAACAAATCCTGCCAATTTTATCTGTAACCACTTTTGTTTGTTAACTTCCTTGTTCTCCTTAGCTTGTCATGAAGCATACAGACAGTCAGACGAGCAGTATGCGTGCAACCTGGGCTGCCAAAATCAACTACCATTTGCTGAGCAAAGACAAGAGCAGGTACAAAGAGCAAGTAGTCTGTCATGCCTTTTCCTTAAACAAATTCCAATAAGTTCAGTTATTTGTCACAGATCAATATTGGCAACTGAAACTGAGTCAGTAGACTGGGTGAGGTTGAAAATGTAGCAGGTGTGGTAATGAATTGGCATGGTATACGATGTTTAGGAAATTCTGGGTGTGTGTTTGTGTTTGCCCAGGCCTATCCACAGGTCTGTTTTGTGCCTTGTAGTTGCGTCAGAGCCTGAGATCAGAGTAGAGGATTTGGTATCCTCCTCAAACTCTCAGGATCTTCCAGTGAAAGTTACCATTAGCCAGCTTTGCACACATGAGCCACAATGATTCTTTTGGCATTCTCTATGAGTCCTAAAACAGCCCTCACCCCTACCATCTTTTGAATCAATAAAGCCATCACTAGGAATTATGGAAAATCGATATTTGACTGCATAGATCTTTCCACCCTATCAGTACTCTCAATTCTTCCCAACACAGCAGGGATGTACATTTGACCCTGTTATGCTATCATCTTCCAGTTGCTGGCCATGACACCTCGTATCCACCTGCTGTACCCGTTGACCCTGGTGAGAGGGTTCTGGGATGATGTCATGAGTCAGGCCCACAACTTCATCTCCTCGTCCTGGACCTTTTACCTCCAGGCTGATGACGGGAAAGTGGTTATCTTCCAGGTAAGAGTGGAATTCTACAGTTTTTACTTTTGTGGTTGTGCTGAGCATACATCCCTGCATTAGGGAAACCTTTACCTCTCATGGCCACATGGTGCCATCTTTAATGTTGATTATTGATTATTTTAACCTTTATGCACACGCATAGTGCTACTAATTGTATTTGTTTGTTTTAAATATAAAACTTGGTTATTATTTCAGTGGGTGTATCAGTACTTTCTGAACATTTCCAGCACATTTTAACAACACTGCGATAATACTGATAACTGATCATTCTGGTCACTGTAACCGTGATATGAAACTTCTCTGATCATGTCCAAGGCACAATTAAGTTGATAAAATATAAACTTGTTGACCCCAATGTTTGTAAACAATGTCATTGACATAGATCAGGTGGTGGATAAAGATGCTTAACAATGCGGAAGTGTTGCGTTCAATTCCCATGGGGCCAGTACCAGAAAAGTAGGAAAATGTACATGCTACGCTAAGTCGCTCAGGAGGAGAGTGTCTGATAAATTAATTGTTACATGTATAACCACACTGTGTAGATTAAAAACATGGTTTATAGGTTTTTTTTCTTCATTATGGAATACTTGGATATCCAGGTCCAACCATCATCTTCATACTAAAACCGAGGTGGGGTAACCATCCTGACATTGTAGTTTCATTGTCAAAGGTAACTCTGTCATATGTTCTGTGATTGAAAAAGGATAACATTTTCAGTTTTTTTCCCCCCCTCAATTGACAGACTGAACCACAGATCCAGTTTATTCCTCAGTATGAGCCTCAGAAAGAGGGACCGAAGGAGGAATCACAGAAGTCATGTAAAGTCAACATGTTTGTTACACTGCACAAATCCTTAGTGTGGCATTCTACTTACTGACGCTAAATTCAATTCTACAGAACCACACTATTGAAGAAATGTTTTTGTCTTCCACACCAGATCCAGGCCTGAGCAGCCCGGTCTACAAGGACTACCAGCGTAACTTTTTCCTGGAGAGGGACAGGAATGTGTTTATGGACCGCAGCTTCAATGAGGACGACTACAATCTCTTCAGCTGCCTGTCAAGGTCAGTGCACACAGACCACCTCTCCTGCTGTTGGCTCTAAAGTAATGCCCTTAACCGCTGAAACCACTCCTGGGTCTCTCCATCGTGGCTAGTCAACATCTTCCCTTCTTTCACTTTGTGTGTTTGTACATTTCCTTGTTGAGGACAGGAAAAAAAATAAGTTTTATTTTTTTCTCCTCGTCCAACTCCTTTCCCCCTAGGAATCCATGGCTTCCAGGCTGGATCCTGACCACCACTCTGATCCTCTCTGTTCTGGTTCTCATCTGGATCTGCTGTGCTACCGTGGCGACGGCTGTAGACCAATATGTCCCATCGGAGGTGAGTCTTACCTTGGTCAGGACAAAATGGCACAACGTAAGCCACGATTTATAAACGGGAAATTGCGGTACTAGTCCCGATCAAACAACTGTGAACAGGTAAGCGCTCTATCATGTGCCCTCAGTAGCACATAAACCTAAACAGCAACTAGCCCAGAGTGATAAGCTTATCCAACGATGCAACAGTAAATAAGTCTGGTCAAATTTCTCAGTGACCCTGGTCACAATGAACATCCGACACTGGGAAATTGCCTGTTTCACCGCAGTGATCCAGCACCCTATTCAACTGACAGACTGGTTGGCATGAAAGTACTTTTACCAGGGGTTTATTAACAGCCCTCCTAAAAATTTTGCTAAATAACCAAGGACCAAAGTCGTTTAATATTGAAAATGAAATGTTTTTCTTCTTTGTAGAAACTGAGTATCTATGGAGACATGGAGTACGTCAAAAACCAGAAGCTGTTGACTCCTTACCCAACATCCTCTCTGGTCATCATCACCTCCGGGCCTGGCCAGGAGGAAGAGGCTGGACCACTCCCTTCCAAAGTTAACCTGGACCAGTCCAACATCTAAACATCCAGAGGCCAAAGTGAAGCCATTAGTGTGGAGATACGGACAATAGTGTACTCGAATGGGAGATTTCTTGGACATGGATCAAGCCTAGTCCAAGATGGAGAGTAATTTTCTATTGAGCATGTGTTTTAGTGTAATAGCCTACTAAGATTACTTTGGGTCTAGAAAACGGGCCCATAATCTTTATTGGTGCTGACCATTCTCAGATTAAGCCAGTACTCCTGGACTAGTAAATTGAAACGCAATTGTGAAAGGTCATTAAAAACCATCCTCCGTAGAGAATCTATTGGCATGTGCTTTCCTTAGTCCTGTTATAGGCTTATACTGGGTCTGTCAACCAATACTGGCACTTTAGGTTCTTGAAGTCAGTCTTACTTTTTCACACTATTGGATCCTGGCAGTCTAAAGTGTAATAATGGCTTTCAGTAAATTTTTCTATTAGCTGTTGTCTTGTTCTTCTTTCAAGGTTTTGAGGGTGAAGTAAGGGGGCGGTAACATTGTTTTAGGCATTACAGTATCACAATGATGTTTTATTGGATAATTGTGTTGATGAAATCTGCATCCTAAATGGCACCATATTCCCTATATAGTGCAGTACATTTGACCAAAGGTAGAAGCAGTGCTCAGCAACTGAAAGTGTCAGTTGGGACACAGCCTGTGTGTTACTAAAGTGGTTTTGTATAGAACATGGAAACCTTTGGTGAAATGACACTGGTCAGTAACGGGCTATGAGCTTATACTGCTTCCACTGTCTGTTCCCTTTCTGTATTGTGTTTAGTCTGCTGTAGTTAGATGAAGGTCATTGGACACAACAGAGAGACTATTGCATTTCTTTTTTGTTTCAGACATAGTGTTGTAGAAATTTGTAACTTTACTCTTGAGTTTTCTTCTGATTTAAAAGTCAAATAAACACAATTGAAGTAATTGTTGTCTAAACATTATTTTGACAGAGAAATACTATGTTTGCTTTGTAGCCAAAAGGTCAGGCTCAAACAACTCCAGCGGGGATTGTAAAAGGTAAACAATTTAAAATAATTCAACTGTTTGCTTATTGAAGCATTGATCCACGGCCTTCTGTTTACCTTAGCTGCTGTAGGAAGGCTTGGGCTGGTGTGAACAGGCCAGGCCAATAACCACAATAATACAGTTACTGTCACCAAACCAACACTTATGAAACTGTCTAGCCCTGTCACTGTTCTATGGTGTGTTGAATAGGAATAGAGGAATATTAATGAAGACATATCTAAGCTAAACATGAGATTTAGCAGGACTACGCAGCAGGTAATATCTCAGAAGTGTCGATTAAATCCAGCTGCACTGATAGTATTTTTTAGGAAACATCTGTTTCAAAATGTTTGTAGGCAAGAAGAATGTGTACATTTTGTACTCAATATCAGAGACTGTTTGATGCCCATTCATTGGGGTCTACTGAGGAAGGTAAGGCTCGAGGCGTCGTAGTCACAGAGAAATAGTTTGCTTTAATGAATAAATTAACAAAGCCATTCTTTCACATCCACAGGTCACAAAGTGTTTTAAGACAGTATGTGTAAAACCCCAAATAGCAAAGAGAAATTCCTACGAGACAGGAATATAGAAACAAACCTTGAAAGGAAGATTTAAGTAATGGACGCCAGACTGGTATACTGTGTGATGAATTAAGACCGTATTGCAGAGGAAGAAATGGAGTATAAATCTGAGTATGTGAAAATTTCATTCTGATGCCAGTTAATAATGTGATCTGGCCACCTAATGAACCACCACAACACAAAGCTCTGGACAAAACTAGCACACTGTATGGGAAATAGTGCCAGCTGAGACAACAACATAGATCTGTCTATCCCCCAAGTGTCTGCAGACTGTTGCCGAGTGTCGGTGTTGTAGCGGTCCACCTCTTCACTGTTTCACTGGCAACAGGACTGGTCTTGGCTTGTGGTGGGGGTTTACACTCACTCTGGTCGTCAGCAAACCCCAATGACCTCCTGGTAAGATGTGATGATTTCCATCTCTGCTGGATTATGAAAAACAATGCCTGTGTCTGCAGTTACCTCTGCCACAAGATGGCAATAAACACTCCCCTTCGGTAACATCAGGTAGCATAGTAGTGTAAGGGAGATTCAACTGGTTTTGAGTGCTCACATCTCCATCCCATGCTCACCTTTTGAAAAAACAATTTACAGCACAAAATGAAATGAATGGGCTTGTTAAAACTGACTCTCCGCTACTGCAATTCATCCAGCAAATTACCTTCACATCCCCAAACAAATGTGTAAAGTGGTTAAGGAATTGTAGAAGATTGTGCCGGACATTTTATAGATTAAACCAAATAGGTAGCCCATCGTATTTAATATATGATATTTAATTTCTAACGTAGTTAATCCTGTGTGCAAGATGGTGGACAATGCAGCAGGCTTCCTGTGTGATGACAGACCGATCCATCCCCTACTCTGGTGCAGGGATTAATAAATCCACCCCCTACTCTGGTGCAGGGATTAACAAATCCACCCCCTACTCTGGTGCAGGGATTAATAAATCCACCCCCTACTCTGGTGCAGGGATTAATAAATCCACCCCCTACTCTGGTGCAGGGATTAATAAATCCATCCCCTACTCTGGTGTTGGTATTAATCCTCGTGCAGAGGATTAATACATCAATCTTCCCTTTCCACCTCCATATGCCGGTGGTCTCTGTGGTGCAGACTGGTGGACTATTCCTGTATATCCAGTGTATATGTCATGACGGTACAGCAGCCCCCAGGGGTTTAACCTGTGACTAAGGGTAATCAAATCTGATGCATTGAGGATAGAAGTACTGCTGGTTTTCTCTTCTACCTGAAAATTAAATGCACGCACACTGTTCTACCTCTACAGCAGAAGGAATATGTATTCAAAAGAAATGTAGTGGAACTGGCTTCATAGTCCAGATTTGAATATAATAAGACACAGAACACCCTAATCTCTGAATCCAGAACCAAATCAAAGTTATGTACTCTGAACAGCCTTTATTTGTAAATTTTTTTTTTTTTAATAAAGTCAACAGACATGTTTAAGCAGGAGATTGACCAAGCAATTTGTCCAAATATTCCAGGACCTCCACACTTCAAGGGATCGGGGTCCAATTAAACAAAAAAGCCTATCAAGCTAAAATATCTGGAAACTGACCTTTGGTTTATGCAAAATATAGAAAAACCCTCAAACATTTTGAGATGGACTTCAGGTACAGAGTCAGTGCAAAAGAGAAAAGCCATGCATCCATCAGTAACTGTTGAACAGATCTAAGTCCTCTGCTGTGAAAGCTGGTGGTGGTAATGATGATGATGATGCACGTTTAGGAGGCGGACTGTGAAGACCACTGTCCCCAACCTCTGTTCTAAGAGGCCTTTTCTTTTTCTGTGAGCAGGGTTTTACATGAACAGAATTACCATGTGTGGTCCCTGTAAGTTGAGTACAGTTGTATAAAGAGGACCTCATGCGTCCACTTTGAATCCCTGTGGGTTGAAATGTGTTCTGTGAAGTGCAATGGTGTGTGGATGCTTTTACTTGACCACTTGCGATCCCTGTGCTTTGGGTCTGATGTGTGTGTGTGCTTGTTGCCAGTTTAAAAAAATGGATTATCTTCCTCGTGTTGTCTTCCTCTTCATTTCTAACCAGAGGTGTTGCGCTCAGGATATCTCTGACAAACTTCTGTCGGCCAACTGAAAAGCATAACGATTCTTTTAGTCCTATAAAAATTGTTTGCAATGTGAAGGTAAATCCAAAGAATTGACAAACTCACAAAAGCGAAATGCTGACGTCCTTGACTCTTGGATCTTCTTCACAGAGGGCAGTTTAGTTGCACTCAACTCCCACTGGTTGACTACCTGTAACACACCAAGAACACAAAGCAGTTGATATACTACTTTATTACCAGAAACTGCAACTACAAATAACCTCTCTTAAAATTCCAATAATTAAAAAAATAAAACTCTTTACAAGACTTAGCTACAAACACAAAATTGGGGATGTGTGACTTTAAAGTTAAGCATGTGGCAAAGACAAGATTTTTCTGGTCATGATTAGAGTTAAGAAAAACTCAAGCTGTATGCACTTTGGTTTTTTCTCAATTACTCACAATGCAGAGTATAAAATACTAAGAAAAAAGATAAGTCAAAAAGAAAAATAGCAACAAGGAATATGAACAAAATAAGCAATTTAAAATGGCTGTCTGATGAAAACCTCATCACCAAACTGGAAGCTTTTCAAGAAAATGACCAGATGTTCCCATTAACTACAACACAACTATGAAACTTCAGAAGCAATATTCAAATATATTTTCTTAGTACCAGACAAAGGTTTGGCCTACCCTCAAGTGGGT
The DNA here is from genome assembly GCF_011004845.1 of Esox lucius. Classification (NCBI taxonomy): domain Eukaryota; kingdom Metazoa; phylum Chordata; class Actinopteri; order Esociformes; family Esocidae; genus Esox; species Esox lucius. Next base: position 24,086,699 of record NC_047571.1, on the reverse strand, counting down.
GTCTGCATTCAGTATACATAAACATTTAAATGGACAAACCCTGGGCGTCTGTGGCTGTGACAACACAATTGATGCAAAAGAGTGTCCATGTCTCCGTCGTTCTCGTATGTGCGTGAATGACCATGTGTTTGTGTGTGCCATGCCATAAGGCAGCACAGACAACAGTCAATGACTTGAATGGCTGGAGTATTTGACACTGCTTTGGGTTTTTGACACCATTTGTCAAAATCACCCCCCCATTTGACAGAGGGGGGTGATACACATACCGACAGAATATTGGATACCGAAGCTTTTCATTTTCTCATGGAGGACAATCTCATCCCACTGAGGATGATAAACCAGTGTTTCTCAACCCTGCTCCTGGACGCCCACCTTCCCTGCATGTTTTACATCTCTGCCAGCCCTAACATACCCAATGTACCTCATGAAGGACTTGATAATGAGCTGATTTGAATCAGGTGTGACAGAGCAGGGTGAGATCTAAAACATGCAGGGAAGGAGGCCCCCAGGGGGAGGGTTGAGAAACACTGGTCTAGGCAATCAGAGGTCTGGTGACAAGAACATTGTTGGGTAACGTCCACAGCATACCTACACTGAAAAGCTTGGTAAATGCATGAACATAAAAAAAATAAAAAATCATTACTGGTCATTTTTTCTTCCCAAACACTGGGATGTTACTTTTAAGCTTCTGCAAAGCAGCTATATACAAAGGATGTAGGTTTTATTAGAAACTGAACTTTAATTTCAAGTTTGTGAAGAATTACCTGTTCTGCCCAGCCTTCTGTTTTACAGCAGGAGTGGTCAAAGGCTTCCAGTGGTTCTGTAGACAGGACCAAACCCAACATGTTCCTCAGGAGCGTCTTTAGTGACGGGCCCATCTGAAATTGAAACAGCATAATTTAACCCTTAATTCTGTACAGATTAGCCTATTCCCGTTCCCCCACAGAAGACTTATGCTCCACATAGGAAATAAGAGGCCTGTTAAAGCCAAATGAAAATGTAACTTGTGACATTGAAAGACATTCTAACCTTTATGTGAGTTCCTGTTATATCAAGTCCTTTTAGCTTGGGGAGGCATGTGAGATATCCAACTGCCTTCTCAGTTATAGGATTATCTGATGGACGGAGCGAAAACAGTTCAGAGCTACCATACATTCAGGGACACAGAGGTGCCAGACCTGAACAGTGCCAGACTAGCGTTTGCATTTTCCTATACATCAGGACAGAAAGTACAGCTCAGCCTGGCACAGTGACACCCAAACCATCCATTTCTAAAGTGACATGGATGACAGATGACAAGACATAATCAAGTAGCTCCATCCTATCAGTGTAAACGAAGGGAAGGATACTATGTGCCTTTAATACACGACTCACCTGAGAGGTCAAGCAGCTGCAGGTGTCTTAGTCCCCTTTTCATCATTCTGACAGGGGCAGTCAGTCTCTGAAGACCCTGGTCTGACAGGTTGTTACCACCCAGGGACAACTGGAGAAGGCTTCTGAGGAGACATGCAATCTACTATTAAACATGGCTCCTGTCAAATCATGTCAGGGGTGTAGACCTTTAGAAGTAAATAATTGGACTAACTGACGTTAATCAGGCATTGTACCGTAGAACTACAACGATTCAAACCTCGACAACGTATCTGACGTGAGATGTTGGAAGACGTCATGGCTGTCCCCCAATCTGCAACCAAAGAGATCCAGGCACTTCAGACTGTGGAACGTTTTTATCTCCTCAAGTCTTTCGGTCAGTAAGGGAAATCTGTGGAGGGAATCAATTGATTCGAGTTACATTATGTAAACGTCAATGGTTGCAAGAGCAAGCTAAGTACATCTATTTTTATTTTTTTTATTGACATTGGTTCCTATTCGGGGATGGGGGTAAGCAAGCCTTTATTACCTATGTCGTAAACAAAGTGACCTAAGCACTACCTCCCCGTACGCATCACTGAACAACCTCAGAGCCCTAGAAGCTGTGTCAGGGTTGGAGAATATCATCTTTTCTTCCGCGGTAGCGAAGACTCTTTCCCCTACTTGTTCAGGAAATCCAATTAATGAGTCAACGTGATGGACGTTATACGCTACAAAGAGCAGAGAGATGTCATAGAGTGATTTAGCCGAGTATCTCAGACTGCCTTCTTTGTTATAGGTGAAGATAAAGTGCTCCTTTTTCAAAGCAAGAGATCTTATTATGGTTTTCCTGGCTGATGACTTCGTCTCCGCCAGCACAATGTCATTGACTCGACGAAGTTGTCCTCTCTCGCGAACATAGACCATTCCAGAATCGGAATCGACCATTTTACAAGACGCTGCAACGAATTAACACACTGAATACCGCTGATCCAGCTAGCAAACTAATCATAATGTTGTTCTATTTAAGCAAATGTTGGATTAGTTCGTTACATGTAGTGACGGTGGGTCCGATTGTGCCGCTACCACTCCAGTTTCCGTCAATACCAGTGGCATAATTGCATCATCAGCGTCATGTGAGCAACATTAAAGAAACACTTGGGAGTCACGAAAATCTGGAATTTTTCAAAATAAAAAAGACCAACGAATTACTTAAAAACTGAGATAAATGTAGTTTATTAATTGTTTGAAAACATGTACCTCTCAAAACATTGACAACAATTCAAATATGATCATATTTAAGAGTAATTTCGATAAAAAAGTGGGTGTTAAAACACGTTCAAGGGTAAAATTCAGACAATGCCAATGACAGAATATGGAATACATATTACCTCATAGCTCATAAACTATTGAATATTCCACAGAGAAAGCAGTGTAGGAAATGTCCAGGAGAATGTGTAGAGTAAGAAAAACCTGTCTAATCATGGGGAACGGTGTGCTACATCTAGCAACACAATATCTCCACACCCTCTTTTTCCACAATGTAACTCAATGGATATGAAATACATATTGACTCATACAGAAAAAACTATTCTATACGCTGCAGTGAATGTATTGTAGGAAATGTTCAGGAGAGTGGATAGAGTAATTATATGCAAATAAATCAAGGGGCACTCTGTATTTGCAATTGTTGCTGGCGTTTTACTCCGCCCACCCCATTGGACATAATGTAACTCAATGCATATGAAATATATATTGGCCTATAAAAAAAAAACTGTTCTATACACCGCGGTGAATGTATTGTAGGAAATGTTCAGGAGACTCTATAGATTGATTATATGCAAAAAAAATCAAGGGTTAGGGTTAGAGTTACATTATGGCCAATGGGATGAGCGCAGTAAAATGCCAGCAACGATTGCAAATACACAGTGCCCCTTGATTTCTTTGCATATAATTACTCTATCCACCTTCCTTGACATTTCCTACAATACATTCACTGCGGCGTATAGAACAGTATTTTTTTATAGGCCAATATATATTTCATATGCATTGAGTTACATTATGGCCAATGGGGTGGGCGGAGTAAAACACCAGCAACAATTGCAAATACACTGTGCCCCTTGATTTTTTTGCATATAATCAATCTATAGTCTCCTGAACATTTTCTACAATACATTTACTGCGGCGTATAGAATACATTTTTTTTATAGGCCAATATGTATTTCATATCCACTGATTTACATTGTGGCCAATGGAATGGGTGGAGTAAAACGGCAGCAACAATTGCAAATACAGAGTGCCCCTTGATTTTTTTGCATATAATTACTCCATCCACTCTCCTGAACATTTCCTACAATACATTCACTGTGGCGTATAGAACAGTTTTTTTTTCTATAGGGAAATATATATTTCATGTCCATTGAGTTACATTGTGGCCAAAAGGATCTAGGATGGGTGGAGTAAAATGCCAGAAACAATTGAAAATACACAGTGCCCCTTGATTTCTTTGCATATAATTATTCTACCCACTCTCCTGAACATTTCCTATAGTACATTTTTACAATATACACTAAGCAAAGTGTCAAAATCGATACATTTAATATTATTAAAATCGCGGTTTACCGCGGACTTCTATTTTGAAGGCAAGATCCGAATACCGGAAGTCTTATTGTTGCTACGGAATCTCTAATGTTGCCAGCATGACGCTACTCTAAATTGCGCCTGCGTGAAACGTTGTTCTTCCGGGTACCGAACCGACGTTACAGCTCTTTGTAACTGCCTCAGTAATTATACACATAAATTGTTGAATCAACTATCAACATATTATTTTTCATAAGTTTAAACAATACCTGGTTCATAATTACATTCACAGCAAAGTAATTATATACAAGTAATGCATTTACTATCAACGAACCCCATTATCGCTACAATAATGTATGCACGTGTAAATATCTCGAGATTCCTCATTGACAATATAGGAATACCATACTCTTTATTTAACTGTTTAATAAGGCTTAATCAAAGGACTTTCATATCATTTTTTGTAACAATGTTATGTTTTGTCAGTATATTTTTTCAATTCAATTTGAATAATAATCATCATGACAGCAAATACAAAAATCCTGTAATATAAAACTTTTAAAATGGTATTTCAGCTATGAGAACAGGGCATCCAAATATTAAACTTAAATAGACAACAATTGTTAGAAAACCCAGCAGCAACACAAAGTTAGTACTCATTAAACTTTCCTGCTCTGACTCTTCCCAAGTTCCTTCCCTCTCCAGCCCAGTCCCAGGGTTTGGCTCATTATCCTTCCCCTGTTCCTTACGACTACAGACATCCCTCTTTCTCCACATCCATCTCTGTGTCCCCCTTGTCCTGAGAGCTGGGAACATGATGGCGTCGGATGTGGTTTTTCAGACTGACGTTGTGGTTGAAGCGTTTCTCACACATCCGGCACCTGAAGGGCTTCTGCCCACTGTGGAGGCGCATGTGGGACTTGAGGTGGCTCTTCTGGTTGAAGGACTTTTGACAAACCTGACACGTGTGGAGCTTCTGCCCAGTGTGAATAAGCATGTGCCTCTCCAGGCGGTTGTTGTTAGAACATGCTTTGTAACAAGTGTGACAGATGTTTCTATTCAGGTTGCCATGGGTTTGCACGTGATGTTGTCTTTCAATTATATCATCAAATCTTTCTGAGCATTCTAAACACCGGTATGGACATCTTTTTGATGGCTCTTTTCATGGGTCAGTTTATTTGGCCTAGTATGGAAGGGCTTGAAACAGTACTTACAGGGATAAACATGGGCATGGTGTTGGAGGCTTGTGTGGATCTTCAATCCCAATTCAGTTCTACAGCGCTTACCACAGTCTGAAAAGCGGAATTTCTTGATATTGTGCTCACAAGAATGGTCCTTCTTGCAAGGATGAATGCCACACTCTGTACAGAGCAACCTATGAGGTTTTGCACTGTGTTCTCGTTGAACATGTGCCTCAAAGCTGGTGAGGTCATCAAACCGCATGTAGAATTGGTCAAATCCAACCATCCCTTCAATCTGGCTTACACACACACCACAGGCATACAGCTTCCTATGTCGCTGAGTGGTGCAGGTGAGTACAGACTCTGCTTCACAGTCAGTACACCATTCTACAAGTCTCTCTTCTTTCTCTATTCCAGAATTGTCAACATTGGCTGCTTCTGGAATTCCAGGGGATTCTGGAGTTTCCAAATCCTTAGAAGAATCAGAATCTGAGTCCATTACAATATCTTTCACAGCCGGCTCCCATGGCTGGGCATCTGAATGCCCTTGCTTATTGAACTTCTTGGGCTTCTGGTCTTCCTCACTCTGCTCAGCTGAGGACCAACCATCATGTTCACACAACTCTTCAGTTGGCCGGGACAATGCCCCATCAACTGCCTTAGAAAATAAAAAGATTATAGGCATCTGTTCAAGAACGTAACCTAGCAAGAAACCATATACATGTATCCATTTCAATTCATTATGTCAGGGGATGGTTGTCTTTTTTACTGTTCTATCATGTAAATGTTATTTGGACAGGTGCATTAATACTTAGTACACAGCACTGTAGCCTATTGTTTCTTTCAAAATCCATTTACAATAACATCACCAACATGTTTACCCATGACTATGTTAGGATGTGAGACATTCATTTGAACTGGAGAAATTCATAAGGAAAGAATTTGACCAAAGAAGAGAGAAAAATCGGAGAGAGGGAGCAGGCTCGGGCATGTATTGAAGCAGCAGCTTAGTACTGGCTCAGTACATCTTGGCACATCTGTGGGTGCAATGGTAAATGCCAACTATGTCTGCTGAAGAGGACTGTTTTTCCTGCCTAGAATGGGACTTAATTACAGCAGCTTTGGAAACCTGTCAAAATCTACTGCATTTGACAACACAATAGCAGTAATGCCTTAACCCACGGAGCTAAGGTAAAGATGTATTTGATGCGCCTACACACTTCAGAAGCGCCCCTCCACCTTAATTTCCAATGAAAGATAGCTTTAATGAGTGATCAGGGCAGTGGGTAAGCTAAGCTGTGAGCTCCAGGCTTGGGAAGTAGAGAACTTTTGACATACATCATGAATGTGCAAATCACCAGCTGTGAACACTCTGCAATTACCAGTCAAAAGGGTTGTTTTGCTGGTATGTCTTCTGTGTCTGTTGTTGAAACCAATGGTGTATCCTAAAGCACCCTTCCACCATTCGCAGTCTAACAAATGTTCAATCTCAAAATTCCCCAAAAATAAATGTAGGAGAATTGTATGACATTACGTGTACTACAAGAAAATATATATTATAGCGTTCTGTGGGCCTGAGTCGAGTATAGAATTCGAGGTGGGGTAAATTCCATCCAGCCCGGGCAGATATAAGTTTTCAGGGGAAGTAAATCAATACTTACCAGCCCATTCTTATACCTATAAATATTAATGTAAATTATTTAGACATCATAATGGACCTACTGTATTAATATATTAATTATTGCCCTTCTCTGGCCTGCAAATCACATGATTTAAAGGATATGTTCGGTGGGGGACCATCTTTACGCATGTAAAATACCTTAATCGCTTATGCTCCAGTTGTGCTGTAAATAATATTTTATAGATAATTCCGAGGTCACTCAGCCCCCCAAATTCACCCATAAACATGATTGTTTGTGCTGGTTTGTGCCGTCACAAGTTTCGCTTGTGCTGCTTCGGTGTTTAATTATTTAAAAAAAATATTTGGTGTCACTAGCCCCCCAACATGCTCAAAATTCCATCGAAATAGGCTCAATCGTTTGTGCCCCGCTTGTGCTGGTTTGTGCATTTAACATTTTCGTTTGTGCTAATGCGGCGTTTTATATTTTAGACACTGGTAACTGAAACTGGTATCGATTCTATTGACGCTAGAATCGATCTTCAAAAACAAAAGGTAGTATCTAGTTTCGATATTTTGGGATGGATCCGCTCACCCCTAGCAAACAGTAGCCTAACTAAAAAAAAAAAAGTATACCTCTACTCCAGTAGCGTCATGTAGGCAACATTAGAGATTCCGTAGCAACAATAAGACTTCCGATTTTCGGATTCTGCCTTCAAAATAGAAGTCCGCGGTAAAACGAGATTTTAATAATATTAAATGTATCGATTTTGACACTTTGCTTAGTGTATATTGTTAAAATGGATTGTAGGAAATGTTCAGGAGAGTGGATAGAATAATTATATGCAAAGAAATCAAGGGGCACTGTGTATTTGCAATTTGTTGCTGGCATTTGCTGGCATTTTAAACACCAGCAACAATTGCAAATACACAATGCCCCTTGATTTTTTTGCATATAATTACTCTATCCACTCTCCTGAACATTTCCTACAATACATTCATTGTGGCGTATAGAATCGTTTTTTCTGTATGAGTCAATATGTATTTCATATCCATTGAGTTACACTGTGGAAAAAGAGGGTGTGGAAATATTGTGTTGCTAGATGTAGCACACCGTTCCCCATGATTAGACAGGTTTGTCTTACTCTACACATTCTCCTGGACATTTCCTACACTGCTTTCTCTGTGGAATATTCAATAGTTTATGAGCTATGAGGCAATATGTATTCCATATTCTGTCATTTGCACTGTCTGAATTTTACCCTTGGAACGTGTTTTAACACCCATTTTTTATCGAAATTACTCTTAAATGTGATCATATTTGAATTGTTGTCAATGTTTTAAGAGGTACATGTTTTCAAACAATTAATAAACTCAATTTATCTCAGTTTTTTAAGTAATTCGTTGGTCTCTTGCTCACAAGACGCTGATGGGGAATAGCCAAATTGTTTAAAAAACGATGTTTAATATTCGCTCTTTGTTGTACCTTCTTAGCGAAGTCACCATTACCAAAATGTTCCCGCAAACTCGAGGGTCAGCCAAGCGAAGGTGGTAAACTGGAGTGTTAACATCAATCTGTAGGGTGATGAGCCAAAGTCTCATCCTTTCAGTGTTGGAGAACGGAAGCCGATGGAAAGAGATCCATGAGCTAGGTTTCATTTTATTAACACAAATGGGGACTGCATACTCTCGAACCATTGTGATACATTTCCGTAAATTCTGCTTATTGCAACCTAGTAACCGCCATCCTGAGTTCAGTACCGTAGTTCAGCTGGTTTTGAAATAGTTCACTTCTTCTCTTTCGTTGATGTTTAAAGGCGGTTGCCATCCATCAACTTAAGTGCATTACCGCCACCTACTGTATTGGAGTGTGGTCCAGTCCCGAGTCCCAAATAAAAGTGCATTTCATTTCACTTGATGATTGATCCAGTAAGTCCCTAAGTGAATTACCTTGAACCCCTAACCTTCTTAAGCCCTCTCTCACCTTAAGCCTTTCCCTCTCATAATTCTGACACCCAAACACCACATATATTATTACCACTCAATATTATTACAAAAGTCACATCTTTCTGAAATATTCTAACCCAAAATATGTAAACAATTATTCAGCCCACAATGCCCAACTCTTAATCCAGTAAAACGACTTCCTCCCTCCTATTATTTCCAGCAATCCTCTGCTCCAACCACCACTTGTAATCTGTAGGGTCTCATTTTCTCCTCTGTGTCCCAACATACCTGCCACCAATACTTCCACAGTTCCTGTTTTACTGGCTTTTTTTTTTTAGCCAAACCATCCACCATGTCATTCCCCTCAACCCCTATATGTGCCAGGACCCATGTAAACTTTACCCTCATCCCCATCTGACAAATCCGGGTTTGAGTATCATACACAATGTCCTGCGTTGACTGTGATTTGAATGTATGCAAAAACTTTAAAAAGCTCGAGTGTGGAAGTTTACACATGTTGTAAGGTAGTGCGTCATTCAAGAAAAGAATAGATTGGTTTCACAGAGAACATAAAATATTCCTACGTTCATTAGTCATGACCAGCATTATCAAGCTGTCTTGCTAATATGCATTTGATATGCAAATGCTTCCCTCGACATCCCATTCTGTAGGTCCTAGAATGGCACGGTAGTTGGTACAGACGTTTTCTTCTGTGTCCTTAAAAGTCGTAATTCGAGAAATACTCAAAATAAACATGTTGATCCATTGTGCGAAGTTTGTGAACTTTATGTTTACCCGAATACGCAGCATCACCAACTAAAGACCCGATGTGTTATTTAAGTGTTCCTTTAATTTTTTTGAGCAGTGTAGTTTTGCAGAGATGCAAGCTAGATGGATTTCCATCCTGAGGGCACAAAGCGGAGATCCTCGGACGCACGAGCCAAGATGGATGCCATTCTCCTAAACCCAGCATAGCAAGCCTCATCTGCTGCACTGAGTGGAGCTCTGAAATCTGTTTGGTATTATAACTCCCAAAACTACAGAGATAGTTTAACAACTTATTTTCCATCTGGGAAAAATATTAAGTGCTTGGTCCAGGTTTCAAGAAATGAAAAATACAAAGTCAGTCCAAAATATTTTATTTTGCAAAGAGGGAGAAAATGGGTTGAGAAACATTGTGTTCCGCTATAGGATAATATATTCAAATGTACATGACCTTCAAGGGTAGATAGTTGTTGAATGCACTCACAAAATGTTTTCACTCACAAAATAAATCTCATTCCAATTAGTTTTTTTCTCCATATGAAATGAAAATTAATTATAAAAAACATTTATATATAATATCCAATAGAAAAATGTAGTATGAACACAAATGCACAAGATGACATGCAACATGTAGATAGATGTTGTCAGGTTATTTACTTGAGAAACAAAACAAAAAAAGCAGGGTCAATGATCAACAAAACAGCTCCATCAATAGGAAATATTCCTGGCTAATCTGTGGATATGACTCAATTATGTTTCTTCACAGTGTGCGATTCCCTTCACTGATTTCAAATAAATGAACTTGAGCAGCAGGAACCCATGTCTCCAACACATCCAATGTTTCTGTAATTGTGGGAAGTAGTGAGACTCCACACATCAAGAGAAAAGACATATTGGGGCACACCTTTTCTTTTGCCTTGTCCGTGGTTATCCTTGGAGCATTAACCCACAACAGAGCGTATTGTTTTAAATTCTTTATTTTCCAAGTCAATATGGAATCTAAGAAACTACTATCATTAAAGACCTATTGACGTTGACCAGGTCTAACCATTAGAAAACAGACAATGACCCAAAATAATTTACATGTCCAGAAACTATTCAACACGAGCTGCATGGATGGAGATGGTGGGATTATGCAGAAACATCAAACTGACCACATGACTGGTCAGCTGACTAACCATTGGTGGTTAGTTAATAACTGACCATAAGATAGGTCAGACTGTGACAGACTGAGTTCCTCTGGGGCCGCAGACGGTTGGCTGGGTCCCAGGGGTATGGTGGTGGTAAGTAAAAAAATCCACGTTAGAAACTGCAGTCTTAAACATGTGCCATACCTTAAAATATAGAGGAAAACACCCTCACACTCATCAATATGATGAGCAGCCAAGTCCCAAACCAAAAAGCTGTGAAGTCTTTATTTTTGCAGCCGAGGGAAAAAAATATATATAAAAAAAAAAAAGGAAAAAAAACAACTCCAGATTTTTTTTTTTTTACATTGGTTGAATGCAGAGGGGGGGAGGGGGGAGGGAATGAACTGCACAAGTTGGGTTGAGTTGGAAAGACACTCCAGCACAGGCTTCTATTCCTGGAGCTAGAATCTTCTTCCAAATATCCAAAAGTTCTGGTCTGAAGAACCCATGTTGGTCAAAGTAGGGTGTCCTTTGGGGTGCCTGCAGTAAAACGCCCATACAGCAGCAGCGTCCTGGCAGGCTGTCCTTTAGTAGGACAAACGTTATGTGCTCCCAACTGCCTGGGCCTCCTCTCCCTCAGAGTTCCCTGTTGGGATAGAGAAACAACCCTGTTAATCCTATCAGTGGCACGCTGAACAGCAACACTAGCAGTACATCAATTATGACTGTGAGAACTAGCTGCCCGCTACAGGAAAAAGATGTGCGCTGTTTTTCCTTGCACCAAAGAGGCAGTGGAAGAAACCCGAAATCGCACCGAGCTTTGTTTATTGTTATCGACCAGACCTGGAGCATTGTTGACCTGGTCTTCCTCGTCGCTGTCCCCTTCGGAGTGGGGCAAGTCTGCTTCCGGGGCGCAGTCTGAAGCCGGGGCCTCCTGGGGCTCCTGGTCCGCCCTGCTCTTCAAAGCCAGGATACGATGGTGCAGTGCTGCAGCCAGCTGACCAGTGTCCTTCGAACTGGCCTGTCAATCACGAGGCAGAGGGCAGTTATTAAAACCAATGACAACAGGGACAACAAGACATCGGCCTCACACACACCGTCCTCATTAATAGATTCAACTGAACCGTGGTGACACGAGGCAGCAGGAGTGTTCTACAACTCAGGTGTTTCACTTGCTCAGGCTTAACATACTTCCCCATCCCTGTACTCCCACTAGCGCAGGAGTATTCGACATTAACCCCCACAAGGTCTGGAGCCTGCTGTTTTTCTGTTCTACGCCCCCAGGTGCGTAAAGCTTTTGTAACACCTCCCCATGGATTAAAGTCCAAGGAGACACGACACCTGTGATATGACCACAATGTGAAGCAGGCTATAGGGTGGGCTGACGTTTTACCGATATTAGGAAGACCTTGACTCCCTGGTCCTCTGTGTCCATGGCGGTGACGCGGACACTCTTCTCGCTGGCCTTGTCCACCTGCATCTGAGGCCACAGCTTGGTGTTCAGAATCAACCTCAGGCTGCCCTGTGTCCGCATCACTGTGGGGCACAACCAAGCCCGTCGTGGGCATTACACTCTGAACTCTGTTATACACATAAATAATGTAAACAGACATACTTGCTCTGGTTCCACATCACTGGGATTGGATGTCAGCGACAGACCATTAGGTACAGTCCTGGCCATTCAGAAGGCCTATTGTCTGGTGTTCACCTAAGGTGTCTTTCTACCTAATCCATGACTGTACTTTATGAATCTATTACAAAAGAGCAGCAAAACACTACAGACAGTGACCTGAGGCGGTATTACTCTTCTGTTCACATGTTGAACGTGTACACGTCCAGACCAGTGTGGACCTACCAAGACGTGACTGTAGTGATCCGTCCTCTGTGGATGCCATGTCATTAAGCCTGAGCAGACCTCGACCCCGCTCGATCCACGACTGGGCAGTCTTATCAAACACAAACAACTTGCACTGGACCTAAGGAACGGAACAACAACAACGTAAAACCCTGATTCGAAAGAAGGCGATAAAATCTAAATCTGTAAGCGAGGTACATTGAGAATACAGAACTTGAGGTGTGTGTGTGTGTGTGTGCGCCTCTATACATATCAGCTGCTGACCTGTAAGACGTTACTCTCTGATTCCTCTCCAGTTTTCACATCTACTTTCTCTAGGATACACTTCTTGGCTGTAGCTTTGGTGTATGCTGCTGCAGATTCTTCCAAGGACTCTGTCACACTGTTACCTGGGATACAACAACGCACACACCAAATTAACGACACCAGTTGATACAGCAGGAATAAGCCCTGGGCTGTGGTAGCTCCCATACCCTTTTCTGGTGTGTTTTCCTTTGCTAAGGGTTCAGACACCGGGGGAGCCGCTTTGGAGTCCTCCACTGATGGTTCTCCTGCTTTAGGAGGACTCTGGAAAAACACAATACGTTGTTAGTTGTGCATGCATCGTCTCGACCACTCCTACAGCTCAAACCTGATAGGTGCACTCACAATAACGGTGCTTCTACAGTTTTATTGTCCTTATCAAAACACAACGAGCCATGCTTAAATCAACTGTACTGTATCCTAACCATCCCAGACCGTTGCCTCTCTCAGGAGACATTTGGGTTCAACTCGGTTTGCTCTATCACAACTACAATCCCGTTTCCAAAAATGTTGGGACTCAGTGTAAATTGCAGATAAAAACAGAATGCAACCAACTGCAAATCATTTAATGGAAAATAGTACAAAGACAACATCTCAAATGTTGAAACTGAGAGATGTTATTATTTTTGGAACAACAATTGAAAATCTTATATCAAGCAAGAATGGGAATACAATTCACTTTCAAAACTACAGCAATTGGACTCCGCAGTCCCCAAACGGTTACAGAGTGTTGTTAAAGGAAGAGGCGAAGCAACACAGTGGTAAACATGCCCATCCCAACTTTTCTGAAACATGTTGATAGCAACAATTTCAAATTAAAATGGCACATTTCTCCAGAAACAATAACATGTCTCAGTTTCAAGATTTGATATGACATTTGTCTTTGTACTACTTTCTATTGAATACAGAGTTTCAATGATTTGCACATCATTGAATTCTGTTTTAATTAACATTTTACGCAGCGTCTTAACTTTTTTGGAAACAGGGTGGTACTTCCAATGTTCTGGTAATGGCCTGAAGACCAACACCACCAAAAAGGACAGTTTACTCACTAGAACTCTCTCGTACATGTTCTGTCCAAAGACAAATTTGGCTTCCTTGTCGGCACTGTTCGTGGCGTTCTTTGAACTGAAATTTAGAAAAACAAGACATTACAACATTTTAGTCAACTTACAGACACGACTTCGGAGAACTGTACGATTAAAGTCTGGGATTTCTTTTTAAATCTCTCTCTCATACCTCAGTCAGCCAAGCAATACAAGCAATAGTAAATTTGATCACATAAATTACACATACATAAAGTTCCCCCTTTTCGAGGACCCGAAAAAACTATAATGTCCATAAATCCCAGAATGCATGTCCAACACATTCAACTAAGGCAGGTAAAACCTAAATCATGATTTTTGTAAAACAAAAAAACAATTGGCAAAAAAGATTGTCCAAATCCCGTCCTTACTTGTAATGAAGCATACATTTAAAGAAAAGGTGGTCAAATGTTACCTGGGCGTGGCAATGTACTGTAGGAAATAGTTAGTTCCTTCCTTCTGAGAATCCAGGGGGAATAACTTGCCATCTTTACTATACTCCTCCAACTTCATAGAGAGACAGGCGCAGGGACAAACCATTGTAAGAAGGAAATTACAATATTTCAATATAAAACTGAAACTAACCAACAACTTGATAATAATAAATTGTTGAAAATGAATTTCATAATTGATCAGTTAGATATATTTGGAACAAAGCAAAAAATATATACATAAATGTGTTTTCATTATAAATTATTTTTATCTAACATTCCACAAAAAATATTAATTCAAAGAGAAAACAAAATGTACCTTTGCTCGGTCTTTGATATTTTGCCCAAAGACAAAAGAGGCCTCTGCTGGACATTCGTTCTCTCCCCTGCTTCCATCGGCCCGTTCATGATTCTACAAGATACACAAGTCAGACATCATGGGCCAATTCATCTGCTGTTTTTTATGGATTAAAAAGGACAAACAAAAATAAAAATGTGTACCTATTACAACTACAAACGTCCACTAAAACCCATTTCGCACTAGTGCAAGTTTTTCCCCCTGTACATTACACAGGACAAGAGCGCAGTTCTCACCGGTGACTTGGCCAGGCCGTCTGAGTGCTCAGTGTTGTTCTGGAAGATGGTGGACCCTACTGTTGACCTGTCAGAGGACTTCACTCCGTTGGTGGACTCCGAGTTGGTCTTTGCCGGGGGAGCTTGAAGCAGGGCTGGCCGGAGCACACTGCGCTGCTGCTCTTTGGGTTTCTGACAGGGGACGCCTGGAACAGAATCTGCTAATGGATTGGATCTGAATGCCTTACACAACTACCCCATGCAAAACCATGTACCACTAATATATCCCAACTAACATGCATAATCATATGCTATTCACAACTACCACCATGCAAATCCATATTACCATGCTGGACTGTCATCTAGGTTGACCTGTGAGACTGTGAGCTGATTGGGAGAAATGCTTGGACCTAGTCATGGTCTATGATGGGGCACAACCTGTTTCCTTCTGGTCAGGTGGCCAGGAAAAAAATAGCCCTAGCCATAATCAAACCCAAAAAAACTCACTGTCAGAACAAGGCATCAATACCCACCTGAACTTGGCGCCAGGCCATGAATGAGAATTGGTGGCTTTAAACGAAAACCAACAGGCTTTTCTTCTGGAAAAAAATTAAAATAAGAACCACAGTTAGAAACATTCAAAAGATAAATAATCAGTGTAGCGCTGATACAATATTTCGACAATCTAATGAACACGAGTGCTAAGATCCAGACTACAGTTGATATACACACTAGCTACTCAGGTTACATACCAGTCAACTCCTGGAAACCTCCTACATGAAGCCTTGATGATTAGGCTTTACTCTAAGACATCTCACCTGGCTCGGAGTCCTCTGAATTCCCAGTTGGAGACTGGCAGACTTTCGGGGGCATGAAAACATTGTTTTTACTACCAACTGCAGAGAGAGAGAGAGAGAGAGAGGCAGCTATACACATTTAAAAGACTAGATGCAGCACAAAAAACATTATTGTTGAAATAAAATACAGACATTAGGGAGATAGCTCTGATGAGTTCTCTAATGGGGAATGTTACCAGCATGTGAAGGGGGAAAGTGTGTTAAGGACGAAGTTCTCTCCCTTTTCATTGGTGGACAGTAGCCACCACCGTCATCTTTGTCGGAATCTGAAAATATGCAAATAGCCCTTTCTTAGCATTTAATTTCAATCTAGCTGGCCTCCAGACTGTGCTGTGGCAGCTGATCCAGGGTAAATGTATTGAAATATTATGGATAACATGCATTGTAAGATTAGATGGAAATCCTGACTGAAATAGTCTGAGTCAGAACAGATGTAGGCACACCTTCTCCATCTTCCGCACTCGATCCATCTGCTGACCGCTGTAACCGAGAGTAGCACTAAATCAACTGTTGTTTTCTCAATCTGGGAACAATACAGTGAAATGATTGAGTTTATGGTGACTTTGAACGGAATGGAATACTGTCCGTCTTACCTTCTGCGCTTTATCCTTCTGGAACACGAACACTGGTGGTGCTATGGCAGCCTTCTCTGATTAATAAAGAAGGGAAAGCATGCTTTACCATACAGAACACTTATGCAGAGTACTGTGGGACTAATATCAACAGAGAACAAAGCCTGTGGCTCAAATTATTCATTCAACAATAACACATTTGTTGTGTCACACTGATAGCAAAAAACAGTTTGTGCAAACAGCAGCAGTGTTGAGTTCAGATATTTTTTTGCACACTGCTAAAAGACCTTAATGTAAATAAATCTAAATGAAGGCATGGGTTTTGGATTCTAAAAAGATGCGCAAGGTGCCAGTTGAGAGAATTCAGGAATAATCTGCTAAACCAAAAGTGGTTCTGCCAAAAAGAACTAACCACACGGATTCAGTGTGTTTGTTTTTTTCTCCAACCATCTGCTAACTGGCCTATCATGCAGAAGACCACCACTCCCCATTCAGACACCTCTGAATAGAAGGATTGAGAATAGACAAATTACAAAATCCTTTATTCCAAGAGTGGTTGAAGAAACAACACCATCAGTTCAGAACATGTTTTATCAATAAAAAAAACATAGCCTTAACACATTTAAATAAAAATAAATAATAATACCTAAATTAAATGAGGCATTTTAAAAAGGACTGTCAGTGTCA
Source organism: Esox lucius (assembly GCF_011004845.1). Classification (NCBI taxonomy): domain Eukaryota; kingdom Metazoa; phylum Chordata; class Actinopteri; order Esociformes; family Esocidae; genus Esox; species Esox lucius. The sequence continues at coordinate 24,069,765 of NC_047571.1, read as the reverse complement.
AACAAGAAGGATAACAGAAAAGTACTAAATTTAAACGGTTTCCAAATGTTAGTAGAAAGGCAGCCCCGTGAAAGAAAAAGTCTCCTCAGAATATTATCAGGAAAGGCCTACTCCATCCATCCCAATTTCCAACTCAGGCTTTGTTATATCACAGCACCTTCTAGCAGGCACAAGACAGTCAAAGACAGAGAAGGTGTACTCTTATGCACATCTAGCCAAGCCAGTCCCTTTCACATGCTAGGTGGATCAGTCGGGATTCGCCAGAGTCCAAACACACAGAACATTCAGCAGCCAACCACCACATTCCGCTTGCATGCGCCCAACCCACCAATATGAATTGGTAGAGTATGACCAGGCAAGGCGACCCTGTCCGACATTCCATCCAACCCGGACAATGCTGAACCAATTTGCACCATCCTCGGTGAGACCCTTGGGAACTGTCAGAAGGCCTCAGAGAAAATGAGAGTCCTCGTCACATTGACGCAACGGAGTCGCAAGGCAGGGGCTTCACAGCAGAACTACTCGGGAGCCCTTCAAATGACATTTCAACATAACTTTATTGGTTGTCCATGCAATTGGTCTGGTCGAAAGTGGTGATTTGGTGCCCACAAAACAGTACATGTCAACCGACTTTTTGACGTGCCAGTCTGTATTGTGGATACATTTTCTAGTTTGTACTCTCTTCTGATGCTAGAGACTGTAGAGTGTAAAAATCACAGGCCAACTGCTTGATGGGCTGGAACCACCAAGTCTGACAATCCTACCACAGTCAAAGGCACTTAAGACTTCTTCCCCATTCTAATGTTTGGTCAATCAACTAAACCTCTTGACCTGGTTTGCATGCTTTATATACTGAGTTGCTATTCCATGATTTGCTATTTGGCTATTTGCGTTAATTAGCAAGTTTATCAACTTAAGTGGTTAATAAGTTGGAAGTGTTTCCAGTCTTACTGCCAGAGTGTTCCATCTGTGGTTTGGTTATGCTCTGCCTTGGTTTTTAAAACAGAACAATACACAGACCAGCATACTTAACGACAGGTTAACACTTCCCTGTGGATATTCTGTCTCTGATTACATCCTACATGAAAACAAACTCAGCAAGTAAAGTACATTAAAAAAAGGTTTGACCAACACTGAATGCAGAAGCTTCTGTTCAGAAAAGGTAAGCCTACAATTTAGAGGACGAACCTGTCTGATTATACAAAAAATAGGACAGTCTACACAGCTAGGCCTACATGTTGGACACCACATTGACAAAAGGAATGCAATTTTAGATTCAAAACTCAGTCTAGATGACGTTCAGGGGACAAGCACAAGTTGCGCCTCGACGGGACAGGGTCATGGAATGGACTGTCCTGCATTGTAAATAAACATAAGCACATGATCTAGCTCAAACGCACGTTTTTTTTTTTAGCTCAAACCACTGCTGCCATACTTTGGTGGGCAACCTAGATTCCAATCCATATAACGTTTCATCCAAACCTCTCAAGTTAGCAAACAACATAATCTGGATGTTTTGGCGAAGTAATATATACGGTCACAATAACTAACACGTGATGACTAGGAAGTAACCTAGGTAGTACAAATCTGATTAGCGGACTTGCAGTTAAATAACTAGCTTTTGCGTAAACATAGTAGTGTCGACATGCTAGTCCTGCAATTAGCTACGCTGGCAATGAAAATTTAACAAGCTAACTGGCTTACCTTCCTAGAAAGTTTCGTTTTTTTTGACCAGTTAGCTAACTGGCTTTGACTTGAGAATTAGTAGTGATATAAACGTATTTTCAAGATATGTATTGTAACTTTCGAGCAAGGTCGCTAACGTATCTAACTAGTAAACCACATCGTAGTTAGCAATAACGTATAGCTTACTAACGGCAAACGAGCTAGCTAGCCTGCGTCCTCTAACATCCCATACAGTAGCTAGTAGCCACATGAAGTGAGAAATTTCACCGGCTACTTACTGAACTGTACGTAGTAATGTGTAAGTTAACGTACCTCCGCATAAAATATCTGGTTCACGCTAGCTGTGACTGTCAAATTAACACACCCTATATTTAATTAGCAGGCTAGTAAACAAACGTTTACGAGCATTAGTTGAAAAGTAAATATAGCAACTTGGCCAAATGTAAAATAAAAAAATAGATATTAGCTAGCTAGCCAACGTTACCCAGCTTCCCATCCCCGCCTAAATAGTCAATGCTACCTAGCTGTGGCTGTCTCGCTAGCTAGTGAAAGCTACCGCTGTTTTCTTCCGTATGCAGCAGGAGTGAAACTAAATGTCGATTCAGTATTCTATTTAAAATGCTACCAATCCCTATATTTGTTTACAAAATAATGCAAATACACCCCAAAGGCGATGCAGAGAATTCAACAGTTTTTGTATTGTTTCCTGACACGACCACTGCTCACCTTCGTTTGCCAAATCCGCCATTTTACTTCTATGCTCACACCCACAACCCACCGCGCAAAATACATCTGGGCCGAAACAAAGCTCACAGAGGATCTAATCAGTCACTATGCATAGAATTCCACTTCTAATTAGAACAACAGAACTATCCAATATTTTCTAAATTAACCTTTAATACAGTTATGATTGTATTGATTAGACTTTATTACATTTTATTGAAGAGTCTATGAGCCTTGAACACAGCGGTTCAGTTATGAGACATCATGCCATGCCATGCATGATCACAATAATCTAAAAATAACTTGTCCAAATAATGGTTGAAGTGAAAGGTTTCTAAGGTACAGTATGTAGAGCAACTGCATTCAAACATTTCAGTGTCAAATAGCCCCAAGTATGTGAGAGAAAAGTGGCCAGATATTTTCAAATACAGGTAACTGCTCACTCAGAATATACAGAATAATTTCAAAATGTATGGTATTCACCTATTCGCTGAGCCATCATTTAGTTAAGGGAAATTCTGTCCCAATTTACTTATAAGATACATTTATATAGCTACATAGTATATATTACTGAAATGAGAGTATAGCTAATTATTTTTGGGGTGTGTTCAGTCTTCCCAGAGCCTATGCAACTCTTAAATTAATCAGCTGGAGGAGGCTGGGGTCTATCCAAGCGAGGATCCCAAAGATCACTGGTAAGGGTTTGAAAGAGCTGTGAGTCACTGTGTCCTCAAAAGCTTGGCACGTCACACATGAGAGGTGCTAGGGATTATGCTATAGGACTTAGCCTCGGGGTATTGTAACATCTTCAATTATATGAGTTTGAGTACGTCTAGAGTTTATCATGTATCATATAATCATATAAATGTATTCCATGATGTGCTCCAATTTTACATTTTTACATTTTAAAAGTTTTATTATTAAGCCTAGCTGTGGCTGCCTAGCTGTGGCTGTCACTACTATAAGGAACTTATAGTAGTGAACACATACATATCTGTTTTCATGCTGCCCCCAACAGTAATAATCAGTTATGCATGTTTAAAGGATTAATAACTGCTTTAAATGAATGCAGCGATTCATAAAACAGACATAATTTAATGTCCTTAGGAGATGGTAACAGACTTGATTTTGTGGATTGTATGATGGCTCACAATTTTAAACAGTTGTCTTGCCAGTAATCTGAGGGGTTTGGTGCCAAACTGAAAATATTTTAGTTAGGTTTAAAGAAAAATCTTGCAATGACTTATGCCAATTTTTATATGTAAATGTTAATTTGGCCCTTTGTGTTTTGGTTCCTACCTGTATGTTGGGGTCTCAAAGCACATACTCTTTGAGCCAGTCATTAGTAAGGCCCTGACTACCACTGCAGAATGAGACAGAGTAAGGGCAAATCATATTTTCACATTGATGGGAAAAAATTATCTCATTGAGAGCTGATACAAAAGACAGAAATATTGATTAAGATTTGCATACAAATATTTTCTGCTCGTGTAATAAGGCCATTATATAATTTACTGAAACTTATTTTTGGAACTAGGCTCTAGCTTCAGATAGAGATGCAGAACAGATTCACCACTAGATGGGGTAGCTTACAATGACATGCAATGTGAAATTTGGTCTTTAATACAATTTTGAAAATGTGTTAGAAAACATAACTCATCCTATTATGTTTTATAATTAAGGAGAGATACTCTGTTCAAAGATGTTTCTGAGGCACTTAACAAAACACCCATACCTTCTTTAAATATGCAGTTGGAAACTTTTATGATATTTTGTGATAACTTTGTTATGTTTTGTGATAACTAGATATTTGTTTAAACCTACATTTTTTGTCTGGAGGTTTAATATATTGTTTATATGTGCATAATCTGTATAAAACAAACACTATTATACCTCAGGTAGCCATGAAATTCCAAGTTTGAAAGAAACTGGCTTAGATATGACTGGCACAGGCATGACACATGATACAATACATGGCTTGTCAGACCTATAATACATTGGTTTTAGTGTTCCAACCTATCTTGTTATGACTATTTATTTGTTTGTTGAAATTGTAATATGATGTAGGACTGGCACTGTATTTCAGTATAGTCAAGTATAGTCACTGTATTTCAGTACAGTCAAGTATAATCAATGTATTTCAGTACAGTCAAGTGTAGTCACTGTATCTCAGTACAGTATAGGCATGTTTTTTCTTCCAATTAATATTACTTGTTATTTATAAATGGTTGGCTAATGCTAGAATAGTGAATCCCCTTTTCCATATTTCACCTTGTTTTGCAATGTCTTTGGGATCTCAATCAAGAAATTCTTGTAAATTCAGGACACACTTGATGCTTCGCTGATGTCAAGAAAAGTAACTGACCCATTCTTCAAAGGACATTACGAAAACCAATACTGAGGGTTACGTCTGTGCCAAGTGGAGGCGTCTATAAGCAACAGTGATTAATGGCTTATGAGTAACTGTATCTCCTCAAATGCATGCAACATGACACCAACTACACAGGACTAAGAAAACAAATCACGTTATCTTTGGAAGAACTATAAAGCACATGTTTTTCAATGAACCTGAGTGCAGCAGTTTGTCCCAAATGGCCCCCCATTCCTAATGTAGTGGACTGTAACAGACCTGTGACCGCGGAACATATGTTTCTATTTGTTATGCAGTCCAGGTCCTCTTGGCAGTGGCCCATCATCTAGTTGAAGTCGTAATGGTATCTATTACTATGCCATTGGAAATGTGCAGTGGCATTGATCTGTCAGGGTCAGTAACTATGAAACAAGCATCAGGAAAGGGAATGGCTCAAGACAACCTTTTTTATTTGTGCCTAGATTATATTTGAATCCCTGATGACAGATTATTAAATAAGCAAACTGTAGCATTTAAAAAGCAAAAATATTAATTCTCATCCTCATCTCATCTCATTCTCATTCACTAATTCTCTCAAAAATATTCAAAGAGGTGCAAATCCCATGGTTTGGTAGTCTAATCCCCACCTCAACCCCACTAAATCTCCCCCCTTTTTTCTTGAGACAAATCTGTGTAAAATGAAAGGATACAAAAGCATTCATCCAGATACACACATAAATGCATCTCTGACCATGAAATCAAGCCTTTGGAATCGCCATCCCAGTCCCCTGACTTAAACCCCATTGAAAACCTGTGGGGTGAGCTGAAGAGGAGATTCCACAAGCAAAGACGAAGGACTCTTCATGGATGAATGGTCTCAGAAACCTTTATATGTATTCTCACAACTCATCAAACACCGCTGTAGAAGACTGTGTTTTGTGGAACATTGTTCCAGTGATTACAGTCTATGCATTTCTGCAACCTGCTTACAGATTCTGTCAAGAAAAGCATTTTAACAGAGTAAGAATGCATTGGTTACATGACAAGCAGAAGCAAAACACCCAAAACCACTGACAAGAATTATTCCCAGAGGGCATGCGAAAGAGAACGCGAAGACCAGATGACTCTGCTCACTGGGTCATGATTGGATAGGTTGGTCGCGTCCCAAACATAACCCCAATCCTGGGACACTTTTGAGAAAAGCAATGCACTTCATAGGGACTAGGGTGCTGTTTGAGACTCAACGTGATTGTGAAAGTGACAAAGTATCAACACTAAACAACGCTATTAGGCGTCCTGTCTACTCAGAGCTGACCCTTTTCCATCAATATCGGTGTTTTTAAGAGCTAAAATACCATAGACACAGCTTTTAGAAGGAAAGATGAGCCGACCGGCCAAACGGAGAAGAAGACCTCTTTCAATGACAGAAGGTCTTTAATGTTAGTTAGACTTACTTAGTGTGCTTCCCAGATGCACATTTTCTCTCCTTTGGTCAAATGCAGTGCACTTTAAAGGGAATAGGATGCCATTTGTGATTCAGGAATTGCTCTGCTTAATGTATGAGAGCATTTTTCAGCTGTCAGAACTTGATAGGGAAGAGGTAAATGGTTTATGAGCACAAAGCACTTTATATTGATGTGTATTTTGAGGATAATGTACATGTTTGTAATTAATTACTCAGTATGAAAATTGACATAGGTTGAGTTTATAGAGAGAAATTATGATTAAATATGTGTAGATGTTGGTATTTCTGTGCTTTCCTGTCTCTGTGCAAAGGAAGATAGGAGGTCAAAGTCACAGTTTAACAATGGAGGATAAGTTTATTAGGTTTTTATGGCTTGATAATGGAAGTATTACACTGAAACATGTGCTTAGTCTAATCCAACAGCTGCTCCTCTCTGTTCAACTTCAAGTAACAGGGGGAACTAGGGATGAGATTAGTGGAAGTGTGGACTACTTAAAGAAAACAAATCAACAATGGCCATCTCCACTACAGCTTTAATTTTTGTAATAGAGAATATACGAGAGAAGAGCCTCCAAGATACATTTTACTGACAGAAATACTCTCTGGTGAATATGAAGGACATACTTCTTTTTCAGTTGCATTCATGTGCATGTTCCCCTGGAAAGTATTTTCTGACACAACTTGCCTTAAACTATTAATCAAGGGCCAGATTAGCCAAGCCAGGCATGTTGCAACAGATTTATTTTCTTTGAATTGCCACACGAGACTGAAGATCTTACCCAAAACGTCATCCTTTTCTAAACACTTGGATTTTGCAAAAATGAATAACAATATGCAAGAACCATGTACACAAAGTGTCAAAAATAAGTACTGATAGATGAGCCTCATAATTTAACGCCTATTCACTTTAGCTATTCGTTAATATAAAAACATATAGCTATAATGCCAAAATGTCAATTTGCACATCACGCTTGCATGTCCACACAGGGAAGCATGGGTTCCCTGTCCACACCATCCCACACCTTCTAGTCACCCTATTTCTATGTTACCATGTTCACTGTATTATTAACTGCAACTGCACCCAATTATGCTATCAGCCACCCTACTCATGGCGTCCGTCACCTAGCACTCACAGTCAGGTCTTAATGTTGTTTGTTTGTGGAAGACTTCTTACCCAGATTTGACCCAATTTCCAGAGTCTTGTACTTGCCTTTGTTTTTGTTCCAGTTTTCTAGTCTTGGTACACTTCAGTTTTGCTTACCCTTTTTTGAATAAAGGTATTCGTGCACTTGCATACTATTTCCGGAGGCCTATCGTGACACACGCACATCAAAACTAGAACGAGATGGTTATACGTTCATTTTGCATCGTATACTTGTCTTTGAATAGGGCCAACGTTGAGGTATAACCCCAATCAATCATGAACAGTCCTTCAGGATTGATTTGGCAATGCCTTAAAGTTGGCCCTGTTAAAAGACAAATATACTTGGCAAACCGGAAGTATAACAATGATTTGGGAGGAGAGTGTCCAGATTTTGCAAGATCCCCTAAATTCTTTGACAAGAATTTGACCAAAATGCCCTGAGTGTTTATCATTGTTACCAAAATCAAAAGATGAACTGTATCGATATTGGTCTTCATGATAGATGTTGATGTGTAGAAGGTACCAAGCTATTTGTTCACATAGTTGCTCAGACACCCATCAATAACACACCAGAGTTCACTTTACAGTCCAGAGTCCAGACGGTTAGGAAATACAGTACTGAATAGAAACATGACCATATGAAACTCTCTGTCCTCTCAAGTTACTCAGGCTAGTGATGAAAATCAGATAAAAAATAACAGATTCAACAAACACTTACTGCACAACAAGAATTGTGAAGAGACATACATACATACACCAGTATGTGTAACACATTTCACATTGTGTATTTAATCCAGTTGTTTACGATACATGTTGTGTATGTTCATTTCTATTGAGCTGTGTGGTGATTTCTGTTTGGACTCCAGGATCCTATTACATTTTAACATAAAATAAATGTCAGTAAAAGTGTTTTAGGTGTGAAAGGGGTGAAAGGGGTGTGGCTCAGGTGCAGCAATATAACCGAAGCTCTGTCAGTGTGGGACTGACTTCCACATTCCCTAAACTACCTGCATAATCAAGGAAACCACAAGACAAAAGACATAATCGTGTGAGTAAGCCTGCCGGCTGTGGTTATCGATGAAAGTTTTCATATTTGACAGCTTAACTGTATCACTATCAACGTGGTATTTTGCACGCGTATTTAAAGTGTTGTCTGTGAAATTTCCATTGATTTTGACATTTACATTTTTTGTGTTATTAAATTGGTGCTTCCTCTATATACCTGGACTTCAAAAGGTGCATATCTGGCTTAGTTTCCATCGGCTCAGTTTGAAAATTATAAAGAAAATAATCAAACTAGAAAGTGTACCAATACTGAATAAATTGTATATTATCAATGCAAATCATGAATACATGAAAGATGAAGGTCCCCAGCACAGGGAGAGTTTTGCTACATTTAAAGTTTGTTCAAAGTTCTAAGTTCAACACTTAAAAGCTGATAGTGTGGCAGTGAGACGTAGGTATCTGTTGGAAGCACTGGCAGTGATAACGATTATGGTTTTTCCTGCAGGGTTTGATTCAACTCTTCAGCCGCAGGTTCTCGCCATAAAGTCCCAGGAACAGACTCTGCAATGCGGTTAAGCTTCCTGTTCCTCCTGACGCTAGCCGGTTTATACCTTACCCTGGCACAAGGTACAGTGTGAATGTGATAAACCTGGTTCTGTCATCACTCTATGATCTGCACACAGCCTTTCACCAAGAAGAGTAAAGGCGAACATAAATATCGTAAAGTCTTTCATACTGCTGGCTGGCATCAGTTCCCATAAATTCAGCCGTGCCTGGTGTTCTATTAAGTTGTTATCTAGTCCTTAAATGATTGAATCAACATTGCAATAAATGTTGCGTTAAGGGATATTTTCCTAATTTGCTCCCACCTTGTGGAAGTTAGCCGAATTACAGCAAAAGAAAGTATTGCATTTAAAACAGGTCCTTCTTCTAGAGCATTTGCTAGCAGGTTTTACTTTCATTTTGGTCAACCAGCTGTAAAAACTATATTTTTTGATATTTTTTCAATTTTAAAATGTGTTTTAGATGGTACAATCAACCACTACACAGTTAAGTGTTTTTTTCTTTGTTAATTTAACGAAAACCATCAGTTATGGCAAATATGAGAAAGTACACCTTCAAATAGAGCACGCTGATTAAAATGTACCTGTCTCATCACCGACACAGATGTTTAGCTGTCATAATATCTGTTGCCTCAGGAACATACGAGGACTGTTGTCTGAAGTTTGTGCATGAAATGAACAAGTACACTAAGAGGATGGTGATGAGCTACAGGATGCAGCAGACAGACGGCGGCTGCAATATCCCTGCTGTAGTGTAAGTTCTGACAAAACAAGGCAACATGGGAGCAGTGACCGTGCCATGCCGAATGTAAACAGATTAAGAGAGATTGACATTTAATGTCAGAGACATCCAACCACTGCATAGCCCGTGATTAAATAACTTAATGATTAGGGTTCAGTCTAAACTTTTTCTCATAATTCCTTCCAATCTCAGCCTCACCATGAAGAAAGGCAGGAGGTTCTGTGTCCACCCCAATGCGAAGTGGGTGAAGGAATTGATGGAAAATGTTCAGTCCAAGATGGATGGAAAGGTGAGAATTCTACCATCAAAACTGGATTCATCCATTGATTGAATCACTGAAACCAATGTTTTTGAACTGTCTGTGCAGAAGCCAAAGACGCCAAAGAAGCAGAGAGGCTAGAAGATCTTGGAGACCTTGTCATCATTGTCACAAGTGCCTTTTAATGACATCTTGCATTTTATTTTTTTTTTATTTTTTCTCTACCGCTTAAAGACATTTGATGCTTTAACAGAGACCATCCTGTTATGATGCATACTTACAGTATATTTCTGCATTGCCTGCTGATGCCTGCAGTCCAGCCATTCACAATGTTTTCACAGTATAACAAGCCCGTAGAATAAATGTGTGTGTAGGGAGGTGTATGAGAGAGAGATGTGCATGTTTGTATTTTTATAAACTTTTTGGATTTGATTTTAGCATTAAGTTTATATAAAACATATAAAGCAGGTCCCTACCCAAACGTGGTACGTGCCTACAATGTTTAAATGAAACCTGTTTTTATTTGTATTTTCAATGTTTTTACTTCAAATTTCATACTTTACTTTTCATACTTTTTATACTTGTTCCTTCTACAAAATAAATACTAAAAAATCCTGAATTTCTCTTTGTCGTGTGGATTGTTTATGAGTAATTACACAATCTTTATTATTTGCACAGAGTGTGTTTGTATGATATCTTTAGTAACAAGAGTTAGATACAGTATTTGTCTATTTATGACTCTGCCACTTTAAACCTTTAGACCTTCACAGGGATCAAGGAGAATATAATGCAAGTTCGAGGTTATCCTTTTTGGTCACTAATGGCACTTTAGTTGCTATATAGTGCATTACTTTTGACCAGAGCCTTATGAACCTTTTGGTGGTTTGAACTCAAACCACCATGACTGTGTAGTGAAACCATGAAAGGCAACCTGAGATCTGGTGTTTGGAGGCATTCTGCATGTAAACCACAATGTTTTGATGTATAGCAAAGATTTTTCAGAATGGAATAGAAATAATCTGAATCACCAAAGTGGTTCTTCAATTTGAATATTGGTGTTTTCAAGAGAGCGTTGTGAAAACACTGTTTGGGCTTCAGTGCATTTAAAAGGCAGCATCAAAGATTATTTATACTTTTGTTTTTTAAATTGTATTATTTGGGCATGAAAACCTTTGAAAGCCAATGTAAAACCAACCATTTAAGAAATACAAATGATTTATAGTCTAAACTTTGACAACTTCTGTGGTAATTAAATAATTGGAATTTCATTGGAATTGCTACACTTAAATATTTTTAAAACACAAGATTTCTTGTCAGTTGTTGTGTTTGAATGCTCCAGCAATGTTAGGATGCATTTGGGTATCTAAAAGCACTTAACAAGGGGTTCAAAATAGTGAACAAAGGCTATAGATATTGATTTAGAATGCACTGTGCATAACATTACTTCAGACAACTAAAGGTTTATTTATTCAATCAACGACAGCATGAATGGTTGAAATGGAAAAATAACTTAAAATCAAAAGGCACAGAATGTTTTCTGTAACATTCCAGGACAAAACATGTATATCAATGTAATAGAGGTATATACAGAGGGTGGACAAAATAATGGAAACTCCACATGGAAAAGACTGTTACTTTTACTTTGAAGTAACTGAATCACAGTTACAGACCTAGCTGCAGAGGTTGCATTAAGTTGATTACCAATTACCTGTTCACATGTCAGCTATAGGCGTGGCCTGACAATTAGCACAGTGATCAAAGCACCATGAGGCAACTAACAGAAGTCCAAGACGCCAAAATAGTTGTTGCACAAATTGGTCACAGAAACTGCAAAATTCTGTCAAGGGGAACAGGCTAACAAATCGTGACAGCATGTTCGTAACATGTATAAATTGTATCGGCAAAGAGGAACAGTGTTAGCAAGTCAAAGTTTAAATTCAGGAATAGACGGACAATTAACAAGATTAGGGGACAAGAACTGGCGGTGTGTACTCAAAAATTATTCCAATGACCTGCGACCCCTAAAGAACAATGCCCTACTTTAGCCAATGACATATCTGATCTGGCAAAGTAATTGCCTCACGGTGAAGGAAGACTACCCTCTGAAAGAGGTGATATATGAATGTTTTGCTTGTTGAAGAACAATCCCAGTAAGAAGAGTTTTGAATTCATATTTTAAGATGGACTTTGTTACTACGGACCTACGCCTGTTTTCCAAACCACCACGCAGGTCGCTCTTTATAAAGCGCATCGTGAGTACCACGTTACGGCCGTTTGGAATTGAATTAGGCAATTAATACGTTTTGAAATATAGCCTATTGCATTTCGATATAGCTTGCTTACTTATCAGAAGCTTATAATATCGCTGGCGATGTGTTCGACTACTTCTAGGCATCAATAAGAAAATATAAAACTCGAAGTAGTGACATTGATGGTGGACGAAACTGTTATTTGCAACCAATGGGGTGGACTTCGGCCAATCAAAATATCTCCGGCAATCAGTCACGTGACATCCAATTATCAGTTCCTCCGGTAGCTATAGAATATATGTTACTTAAATCACATCGCAATCAACACATGAGTGGTTAACTCGGAATATAAAGCATTGTTGGAAAAATATATTCTAATTGTTTGGAATACAAATTGCGCAATGGTCCCACATGTACAACCTAAAACATTTGGCACCACAGTGACCCGTTCTCAACAAAAACGATACGTCGTGAGCTTCACAAGGCTGACATTTGTGGCAGAGATGACTGTCATACCGTTTGTATCCAAGGCCAACACAGAAAGACACATGACTGGTGTAAGGAGCACAAAACCTCGACTCCTGAGCAAAGGGAAAAAGTATGGTCTTATCATCTTTCACTCTGTCACCTTACAATCATTGATTTTGTGCGTAGCCTATTAAAATAAATTAATATACAGGTCTGCTTAGACTGCTGCCCCCGCGACCCGGCCCCGGATAAGCGGAAGATGATGAATGAATACGGAACAAATTATTAATATCTGTTCAAAATACCGCTCTATGTTCTTATTCAGTCAAATAAGAAACTTGTTCATGGTTTTTAATTATATATATATATATATATATATATATATATATATATATATTCCCACCAACCTTTTTGATTGGTGTAAGAAGATATTTATCACAGTAAAGGATATGAATTGCAAGACTGATTCATTACATCAATTACTTATACAAAGACTAGCTTTGTGTTGTACTGTTGAATGTTCGAATACTGATTAATATCTGAGTTCATTAACAACTGTGACAAGTAGGATATCTATCATGGTCTCAAAGATCCCAGGCGATATTTTCTCGCCGGGCTGCAGCATGTCCATTCACATCCTCTGTCATGCTGGCTGTCTTATTCCATGACCAGACAAGGTTTGTAAAGTATGATAATGGATTCCAAACGGCATCCAATTACCGAAATAGTGCACTAGGTTTTACCAGAGGCCAATGAAACCCCCAACAGGATAGGGTTCCATTTGGAATGCACAGGATCTTACTGTTTTCTTGGACTCTTCGTCGTTCTCTGTTACAACGGACATGTTTGTTCGGATAGCATCTAACTGGAAGTCAAATTACTGGTTGGACAGGGCTGGCTGACTTTTAGATTGATTGTTTCCACTCTGGCACCTCAACGACTTAAACAACTTACAGATGAAGACAACCCTTAACTTTTTTTAAGCTTTATTCTGAGGGTTGAGAAACAATATATTTAACCCAAATAGCACAAGTGGTGCATAGTTACGCTGAAAATGCATACTTGGGAAAATTTGTGAAAAGCACAAAATTTGGCAGAGAGGTAGATGTATGTACCCGAAAAATAGCAACGGAGTTGGAACCTTAAGTTGAGTAGTCAAAGAATTTGGACTTTGGACCTTTTTACACTATGATACAGAGAGTAAACAAACGTGACAAGTTTAATTATTTCATATCAAGTTTCAGTTTACATTGGCGTGTACCAGCCACAAAATAGGAGCAGGCTATCCAACACTTAGATATTTAATCTTTTGACTCAAAATGGCCATCCAGTCAGCATGGAGGTTGTTGTGTACCAAGAAATTAATCTAGCTTCCAGCAGAATAAACTGATCTTTCTGCTCTTCTTGTGTCTGGTCTGGCAATAATGATATTTCATATATTCTTATTACCCTAGGCTGGATTTAAATCACAGCTGATATAACAAATCATACAGTTTAGTATAATTAGAATTGCTTGGAAAATGTTGTGCATTCCTGTACCAAATTCACTTGCCTCTGCAAACCTTTTATTAGAAAATCTGATCAGTGCTGTTTTACCAACTGCATAAACAACCATGCCGATGACCATAAAGTATTGTATTGAATGCTGTTATTGATACTGATATTGCATTTACATCTGAAAAAATAAATTCATCTGAAATGACTCTCTGCTGTTGCTCTGATGATGTTGACTGATAAAATGAAATATCCCTATATTTCAATTCAGAAGTCTAACTGTTTTAAAATTTCAATAAATACACTTTAAAATAAACATTTCTCTTCACTCTGAAATACTTGTAGGGAGTCCGCCTTTTACAAAATACAGTGGATATAAAAAGTCTACACACCCCTGTTAAAATGCCAGGTTCTTGTGATTTAAAAGAATGAGACCAAGATAAATCATGTCAGAACTTTTTCCACCTTTAATGTGACCTATAATGTGAAAAATTCAATTGAAAAACAAACTGAAATCTTCGAGGGGGAAGAATAAAAAATAAAAAACTCAATAACCTGGTTGCATAAGTGTGCACACCCTTAAACTAATACTTTGTTGAAGCACCTTTAGATTTTTTTTGTAAATGTTCCCTATGGCCCACACAGTGTTTTTTTTGTTGTTGATTTTTTTGATTGTATTACAGCACTGTCTTTTTGGGTAGGCGTCTATTAGCATGGCACATCTTGACGTGGCAATATTTGCCCACTGTTCTTTGCAAAAGCGCTCCAAATCTGTAAGGACATCTGTGCTCAGCCCTCTTCAGATCACCGCACAGATGTTCAATTGGATTCAGGTCTGGGCTGGGCCATTCCAAAACGTTAATCTTCTTCTGGTGAAGCCATGCTTTTGTGGATTTGGATGTGTGCTTTGGGTCGTGGTCGTGCTGAAAGGTGAAATTCCTCTTCATCTTCAGCTTTTTAACGGATGCCTGAAGGTTTTGTGCCAAAATTGCCTGGTATTTGGAACTGTTCATAATTCCCTCCACCCTGACTAAGTTCCCACTGAAGAAAAAAAGCCCCAAAGCATGATGCTGCCACCACCATGCCTCACTGTGGGCATGGTGTTCTTTGGGTGATGTGCAGTGTTGTTTTTGCGCCAAACATACCTTTTGGAATTATGGCCAAAAAATTCAACCTTGTTTTCATCAGACCACAACACATTTTCCCTAGTGCTTTTGGGGGACTTGATGTTTGTCTTTGCAAACTTCAGCCAGGCTTGGATGTTTTACTTTGTAAGAAAAGGTTTCCGTCTTGCCACCCTACCCCATAGCCCATTCATATGAAGAATACGGGAGAATGTTGTCACATGTAGCACACAGCCAGTACTTGCCAGAAATCCCTGCAGTTTAATGTTTAATGTTGCTGTAGGCCTCTTGGAAGCCTCCCTGACCAGTTTTCTTCTCGTCCTTTTATCAATTTTGGAGGGACGTCCAGTTCTTGGTAATGTCTCTGTTGTGCCATATTTTCTCCACTTGATGATGACTGTCTTAACTGTGTTCCATGATATATCTAAGGCTTTGGAAATTATTTTGTACCTTTCTCCTGACTGATATCTTTCAACAATGAGATCCCTCTAATGCTTTGGGAGCACTCTGCAGACCATGGCTTTTGCTCTGAGATGCAACTAAGAAAATGTCAGGCAAATCCTACTCGAACAGCTGAACTTTATTTGTGATTAATCAGAGTCACTTTAAATGATGGCAGGTGTGTAATTACCTCTATTTATCATGAGTTTGAATGTGATTGGTTAATTCTGAACACAGCCACATCCCCAGTTATAAGAGGGTGTGCACACTTATGCAACCAGGTTATTGTAAGGTTTTTATTTTTCATTTTTCCCCTCAAAGATTTCAATTGAATTGTTCACATTAAAAGTGGAAAAAGTTCTGACATGATTTATTATTGTCTCATTCTTTTACATCACAAAAACCAGGCATTTTCACAGGGGTGTGTAGACTTTTTATATCCATTGTAGCTTGCACAATCCCCACAAGGAGCACATTTGGAATCTTTTATTTTAATTAATAAAATTTATAATGTTTGTATAAATTCTTAGGTATTTCAATAACATTTGGATGAATCACATACATGTATTATTACTACTATAAAATAGCTGACATGTTATATATGTTGTTGAACTACAGAAAATGTAGTTTTTAATTTTATATAAGGGGCCCTGGGGGAAAAGACGTAGGAACTCTCTGAGCTAATGTTCTTATGGGAATAATGTCCGTGTTGCCTGTAACAGCTGAATCTGTCACCTTATGTTGTGCTATCCCTATTGTTGCAACACTCCAGTAACTTTCAACAAATTCCCTGTTTTTCCTGAAATTAAGGCTGGAGACTGGAGCGTTTGAGAGGGCAGGAGAGGGCCATGCAAAACTTTATTAAAATGCAGAGTTATGTTGCGTGCGAGTAAGCAATCAAAGATCACCTTAGCTTCCGACCCTTAATGCACTGGGTGACAATAGCAGGTCATGCGTGGTACCACATGCGTGTTTGCTAGCTTGTTGGCACTCACATAAAGATGGCTAAACATGGTTATCATGAGTATAACTTTGATCCACTAGACCCAGGCCACGCTCGGCCACTCTCATTTGAGTGTGAACAAGCTAGCAAGCGAAGGAGATGATTGTTGAAGGAGAGAATGGAACCGTCCCCAATCAACATCATCAGTTTTTAGTTCCTCTATAATCACATTGTCAAGGTCTTGTCATGGACTGTCAACGCCACCAATGTCGTCAAGAGAGCGTAACAGCGGCTCTACTCTCCACGGTGACTAAAGAGGTTTGGCATGCCACCCTGGGTCCTCTCCAAATTTTACTGTTGCGCCATCGAGCGCTTCTTGACTGGCTGAACCATACCCCGGTACCACATGTGGGTTTGCCAGGCCCTAAAGTGGGTGGTTAAAGGGATAGTTTGTTGAAAAATCATATTTGGATGAATTTCCTCTGTCCTTGGATTGTCTGAAGGCCCAAGGTGCCATAATCCACATAAAGTCATTGTTTACTTCACTCCCAGCCTGGAATTACAAACATTTATTAATTTAAACCATGCGACCGCTATAGAAATTTGGGCCCAGGACATCAAGCCTAGCTGATTGGGAATGAACCAGACTCCAGCAAAACTATTGGCTTAAAGGCAAACAGGAGGTGAAGGGAAACAGGGGGAGAGGCATTTGAATGCATGGCCGAAACAGAAAAAGGGATACTTTAAGCTCTTAACCACTCTTGCTTTGTCAGTGGTGACAGTGTTCATTATCAAATGTTGAGGCTGTCAGCAGCTGACAGGATCAGATTTGATTTTCCAGTCTTCCAGAACTTTTATGCGGTTAGCAAATTGTTGTTACACACGCGATTGCTCTCATTGACAATATTCAAACTGTTTGAGCTATACATAAGTTATGTATCATTGAATTGGCCCATTCAGCAATTTTTAGCTTGCTGTGGAAGGAGCTCAGTGTACATTCTTATATCTCTTACAAACACAGGTAAATACTGCTGAAGTAGTCCACTCTCAAACATCTTGAATTTTATATGGGGAAAAAGGTGTCAACTTCCTGACTACAAGAATAAATTATACATGTTATGATTCATGATCATTTTAAGCCATGTGTACTGTCAAAATAATAAATGTCCTCCTTAATTTTTGGGGCAAATCTGTGATGAGCTCCAAACTCTTTTATTAAATATTCGTTTGACATGATCTGTCCTCCTCATTAACAATAATAATTTCATAAATGTGATACCTTCCTTGTGTTATTTTCCCCAAGAGAATGTGTCCGTAAATTGGCGGTAAGCCATTGGAAATTGTTGTCAACTCTACGCGGCATTATTGACAAAGGAGCAACTAGTGTTTAATTGACACTCCACATAAAATGTAGTTGAGCAAAGAATTACAGCAACCAAAGTATGGTTGCTGTAATTCTTCAACAGCAAAGGTGTTGTTCAACATCAGTCCATTCAACATAACACATTAATGCTTGATGCTTGGCAATGTGGGTGGATTGACTTCCTGCCAGTGTCACTGTCTAAACCCCAAGGTTTTACACTGCGTTGTTATTGTTCTGGGGGAGTTGGGGTCAGTTCTCCTTCTCCATTTTCAATCGTTGTTAATCTAAGGAATGCGCTCTCAAACTTTTCCTTGTCTCCAGCTCTGTCTGAATTTAGGAGGACATGAGGTCTTGGATCACACCTTAGGAGTACCAGGCTTGAAAGATGTGTAGCTGTCCCTGTAGCTGTCCCAACCTCCTGGTTGTGTTGCAGATCAAGGCAACACCTGACGATTCAAGCCGCCACTCCACTGACCATTCCCACTGACAATTCCCACAGATTGTCCCTGTCTTTGTCCATCTGGCCATGCTTCTGACCTGGATTATGTTTTACAGGCTCTAGACATACACCATTTGCATTTATTAATTACTACAATTTTTATTCTTAAAACATTCACCAGCCACAGCCAAAAGAGGTATGGTCACCTCCTCAGCCTTGTTCTTCTCTAGGTTCCTCCTACGTTTCGTACGCTTCAACACTGTTGTTGTTTGCTCCTTGGGGTTTCAGGCTGGGTGTTTTGTAAAATCACTTTGTGACAACTGCTGATGTAATAAGGTCTTTATAAATACATTTGATTGATTGTTTAAGGTATTATAGTCTACACACATAACACTGGCTCAGTAATTTGTGACATATGAGATAAATTAATTAAGTCCATTTAAATAAATGTTTTATATATTGATGCTTATTAACCTTTTACTGACCTTTGTCATTCCTGGGATTCCATACATGAGGTAGCAGACTTTTAGCGTGTAATCAGTGAGATGCTCACATAATATTAACACCAGGGGAACTACAATATTTACTCAGGAAATACCATCACTTGGTATTTACCTGTTTAAAGTGATTGAACTCAATTAAATTGGATTCACTTGCAGTTCATTGACTTTTATAAAGAGATTAGTAAGTACAGCAGTTAGTATATGAAGCAGAACAAATTATTAGCTGGTGCACTCAATTACACATTATAAAACAGGTTTTTTAAATCCTGACAGGACATGCCTTGTTCCAAGGAGTACATTGTTGGCTATCAGGCAAATAAATAAATGTTAATACATGGCTCTGGGCAGAGCAACATCAAAATGTATGCCTGCTAACAGTTTCATTGGAATGATCAATCCATAAGAATTTCACCGAAGCTTTCTTCACTATCTGAATTATATATTGTATTTATCCACACACATTATTTCTACATGCTTCTAAGCTAGCATTTAGTTTGGTACAGTAGGGGTTAATGTAAGACTAGCTTTCTGCCTGTCTGACTTCAGATGATTTGTTTTACTTTCCAGGTGTGTGGGATAGGGTGGAGAGACCAATTGTCACAGTAATAAATGCCGAAGGTAAAATGTGTTGAGCATTAAAGCGAGGCCTCAGGGTATTGGCACTGCCGACGCTGAAAGATGATATATAAATGGTTGTCTGACATGTCTTGCTGCCGTCCTGCAGCCATAAGAAAGAAAATAACATATATTATATAGACTTGCTGGTGAAATTCGCTCTGGATATGAGTTTCCTAAGGACTAATGGACTAATGTGTGAGTAGAGAGAGAGATATATAACTTTCTTATGAGTCCAGTGTATAAATTATTGTGTTTTAAAATAATGAAATATGATTTCTGTTAGATGATATCCCCCACCAAATCTATGAACATCAAAGTTTGTGCACATGCTCTGTTCTACTTCCTGTAGTAAGCAGCACAGTGCCTGAACTGAAAGGCCGATTAGCTAGGATAAACAGGTGTGATACCCAGAAAAGCAGGCACAACATGAGAACACAAAAGAGCTATATGGATAGTGGGTCAGTGTTAGACGGCTATAACAACATACAAAATCTCAGTCTAACATCTGAATGGATTTTTGCTGCAAGCAGATTTTTTGACTAAGGCCCACACCATGGCAAAGAGAAAGGAATAGAAAAACAAAGGATATAAACGACCCACTGTGGATTGTGAGTAGCTGGGGCAACTGGATCAGGCTGAAACCTTATGGAATGTACCCATATTACATTGTAATACAACATTTCAAAGGACCTTTTAATTGCTCACTTCAGTAAGTAAACAAAATGTCAATTGTACGATCTTGACTTTAACATTAACACTCTTTGTATAAATAAATAGCAAACAATAAAATATAACTTATTATATTCCTTTAATGTGAAAAAAGTACTTTAATGCAAATAATAACATACCTGACATATAACAAATAACCCTCCCAAAAAATCTGTAGATACAAATAATATACAATATTTCCGTTAATATACAATTGTAGATTGGGATTCAATCTGGCAAACCTTTCGGTTGCAGTTTGACTCCATAACTGCTGGCTAGGCTAACTGCTGACTGCTGCCTCCTGAAAACAAAACAACCAAGAAGCTTATACGTTAGTGTAACATTTGATATTTGAATCTGATTGGATGATTTACACGGTGACACACCATATCACCACGGCTATCAACCTCAACCCTCTACATGATGATGCATACAGCAGAGGGTTTTATCAGATTTCCCTCGCTCCAGCGTCTCTTCATCTGGAAGTCTTTGGGACAGATAGCATTGTATCCCACAGCCTCCACTGCCTTTCTCTTCTGGATACGGTGCAGTAAGATCCTATAGGTGCCTGTCACAGGGCTCCTCAGGTCCTGACCGGCGTTGTTCACTAAGTGGCTCTCTGTAATGCCCAGGTCCTCCAGGGCTGTCTTCACACTCAGCTCGTCAGACCCCAGTACCCGTGAAGGCTCGGCCAGGAGGGCTGGGGTCAGACGGGTGGAGGGGTAAACCTGGGGATATTCAACACCTTTAAGCCAAGCGGAGGTCATAATATGGGTCAGGCTGAGACGGTCCGCAGGCACAGGCCTCAAGATTCCCTGGATGACGCGGTGGCAGGGTTCCGACACGTAGGCTGGGATGGTGTAGGAGCCCAGCAGGATGCAAGCCTTCAGCTTACTGAGGTTGGCAGCGTTGAAAGGCAGCATGGCGGTGGTCATGAAGTACAGTAATACACCCAGGGCCCAAATGTCAGCTGACTGACCCAGGTAGCCCTTGTCCTTGAAGAGCTCCGGGGCAGCGTACGGAGGGGAGCCGCAGAAGGTGGTGAGGAAGTTGCCGGGTCGCAAGCAGGTGCTGAAGCCGAAGTCGCCCACCTTGATGCAGTAGGCCGTTGTGCAGAACACATTCTCAGCCTTTAGGTCCCTGTGCACTATATTGTTGTCGTGCTGGAAGACGACAAAAACAAGGAACATTAAGAAAGGTTATTTTGCACGCAGTCCTTTGACTTGTTGCTATAGGAACTCGCCATTGGTGTGTCAAAGGAAGTCACTCTATTCACTATGTATTACATTACTTTGACTAGCGGCCTATGGTCAGACCTTGGTAGAACACTGCTGTATGTGGGATCAGTCCTGTATCTACTTGTGTCTTGCTAAGTGAAGATAGGCAGACAGGCAGGGATCTTGGTTTCATAAAATATTTCCTTTAGCAATGGTTGGTTTGCTAGCTTGAATAGCTGGTTTGCTGGCTAGCTAATATTAGCTAACATTTTTAACCCAATTGGTTTCATTGAAAACATTCTTGTCTTGTAGTTTCATTTCCTGATATCAAAGTGATTTAGGATCCTGGCTAATATCCAAGCTACACAAACTTAAATAGAGTGGTGATAAGTAACTAGGTACATTTCCATTGAGTCTCAGTCCATGATAAATTGACGTTAGTGAAACACAAGAGTAGAATGACAATTTGTGAAAGGCATTCCTTTGTATCAAAACAGTGATTGACCCTGAGTTTCAATTCTTGAAGGAAAATGGAATGATACAGCAAAACAAAGCTAAACTTTGGGAAGGCAAGAGACACAGGAAGAATAATGGAGCCAAGACTTTTAAATCAAGCTCAAACCTACATAAATCAGAGGAAACTAAAGGGACCACTTAGCCAATACAATGGTTTTGTTCGGTGGTAACTGCTTCTATATGTTATAGGTTAGATATTATGGGAATTTGTACTTTAGAGACAGGGTTAGGGTTAGTGTGAAGTATACAACCTACACATGTAATAAAACGTGTTTATCATTTTATTAAATCTTGCAGAGGTGTCCAGAGAAGGCTGTTGGCACAGGGGGTTGTCCATCCCAGATTGACGGCCTCTTAAATTTGTTTATTTTTCATTGTTTATCATGTGAGTGTTTTGTATTTATTCAAGTCAGCAAAGAGCAAAATATTCTTGGGCAGAGGTCGGGATTGCAGCGACTCATGACCCCATTATTTGTGGAGTTCTAAATATGGCCTTGTACGGAATAGGCAGCATCTGTATTTGACTGCTTAAGACAGGTACGCACCATGTGTTGAACTGCTGCCAGTATCTGGGCAAAGATGAGTTTACTCTCCAGGTCCGAGAGTCTCCCCCTGGTGGCAATGCGAGAGAACAGGTCTCCTCCGCCAGCATACTCCATCACCAGGTACAGGCGTTTAAACGTCTCAATCACCTCATACAGATACACTATGTTCGGGTGAGACAGCCTTTCCATGCAGCCTATTTCTGAGGCAAACAACGTGTGGGATCTCTTGTCCAGTTTGACTTTATCTAGTATCTTAACTGCCACTCTCTCTGGGTGAGAGAATCACAGAGAGATGGAGAGAGAGATGGGAGGGAGAAAGTGACAGACAGACATTCAGATAAGGTTATCATGTTTATAAATGGGATTTCAATAAGCTCTTTTGTTTCTCTTAATCTCTTCAGCTTTTCTGAAGCTGGCTGTTGTCCTCAATCCTTAAACTAGGCATGGAGTAAAAGACATGTGCAACAGGCTCAATCTACAGTGATTAGCGATAGTTTGATGAGATTATTGCCATTGTTTTCTCACATGTTGGATTAACCTGAATAGGTCCCTCTTCCAAGACTTACTGTGCAGAATGGCAACAAGGAAACATTAGCAAGGTAAGGTGGAAGGCTTTACAGTATCTCACGAAAGTTAGTACACCCCTCACATTTTTACAAATATTTGATTATATCTGTTCATGTGACAACACTGAAGAAATGACACTTTGCTGCAATGTAAAGTAGTGAGTGTACAGCTTCTATAACAATGTATATTTGCTGTCCCCTCAAAATGACTCAACAGACAGCCATTAATGTCTAAACTCAACAAAATTGAGTACACCCCTAAGTGAACATTTTCAAATTGGGCCCAAAGTGTCAATATTTTGTGTGGCCACTATTACTTACCAGCACTGCCTTAACCATCCTGGGCATGGAGTTCACCAGAGCTTCACAGGTTGCCACTGGAGTCTTCTTCCACTCCTCCATGAAGACATCACGGAGCTGGTGGATGTTAGAGACCTTGCGCTCCTCCACCTTCCATTTGAGGATGCCCCACAGATGCTCAATAGGGTTTAGGTTGGCCATTCCATCACCTTTACCCTCAGCTTCTTTAGCAAGGCAGTGGTCGTCTTGAAGGTGTGTTTGGGGTCGTTATCATGTTGGAATACTGACCTGCAGCCCAGTCTCCGAAGAGAGGGGATCATGCTCTGCTTCAGTATGTCACAGTACATGCTGGCATTCATGGTTCCCTCAATGAACTGTAGCTCCCCAGTGCCGGCAGCACTCATGTAGCCCCAGTCCATGACACTCCCACCACCATGCTTGACTGTAGGCAAGACACACTTGTCTTTGTTATCCTCACCTGATTGCCGCCAAACACACTTGAGACCATCTGAACCAAATAAGTTTATCTTGGTCTCATCAGACCACAGTACACGGTTCCAGTAATCCATGTCTTTAGTCTCCTTGTCTTCAGCAAACTGTTTGTGGGCTTTCTTGTGCATCATCTTTAGAAGAGGCTTCCTTCTGGGACGACAGCCATGCAGACCAATTTGATGCAGTGTGCAGTGTATGGTCTGAGCACTGACAGGCTGATCCCCCACCCCTTCAACCTCTGCAGCAATGCTGGCAGCACTCATACGTCTATTTCCCAAAGACAACCTCTGGATATGACGCTGAGCAGGTGCACTCAACTTCTTTGGTCGATCATGGCGAGGCTTGTTCTGAGTGGAACCTGTCCAGTCAAACCGCGGTATGGTCTTAGCGACCGTGCTGCAGCTCAGTTTCAGGGTCTTGGCAACCTTCTTATAGCCTAGGCCATCTTTATGTAGAGCAACTGTAAAGGTCCCAGCCTGAGGGGACCGTCCCGCTTCATGTTTTCTGTTTGTCCTTGACTTGTCTTGTCCATGTATGGTCTTTCCTGTTCTTGTTTCAGTTAATCAGTATATTATTTTCACCTGTGTTTAGCCCCCACCTGTTTCTGTTCTCCTCGTTAGTCTGTGTATTTAGTTCTGCCATTTTCTCCCTGTCGGTCATTGTGCACGTCTGCGTGTCATGTTTTATGTGCTTCTGAACTCCTGAACCTCTGAGTTTCTTGTAGTGCCCGGCACTCCGTTTTGCTTTCTATGCTTTTGTGTTCATTAAAAAGAAACGCCTCGAGATTCTGCACCTGCCTCCGTCTCCCTCTATGAAACGTGACAGCAACAATTCTTTTTTTCAGATCCTAAGAGAGTTCTTTGCCATGAGGTGCCAGTGACCATTATGAGGGATTGTGAGAGCGATAACACCAAATGTAACACACCTGCTCCCCATTCACACCTGAGACCTTGTAACACTAACGAGTCACATGACACCGGGGAGGGAAAATGGCTAATTGGGCCCAATTAGGCCATTTTCACTTAGAGGTGTAGTCACTTTTGAGGGGACAGCAAATTTACACTGTTATACAAGCTGTACACTCACTACTTTACATTGTAGCAAAGTGTCATTTCTTCAGTGTTGTCACATGAAAAGATATAATCAAATATTAGCAAAAATGTGAGGCCTGACAGCCTGGTAGAGTCCACATGAGAAAGAGTTGTTAAGTTCTACAGTAGTCTGTGAAGGTATCAGTCTAAGAACTGCTAGTGAAGTAATGACCCCCCAGGGAGGGAAAATGCTGGAGAAACCATAAACTCACAAAGCACTTGATTGATAAGTTACCATATTACATGTATAGGCATTGTTCCAAGACAGACATGAGATAAGTTGTCAAAATGCTGTGTATTCGTAGTACAGATTTTGTTTTAGAGATTTCATGTTAGAGGGCTATACTGTCACCTTTGGTCAAGTCATGGATGCCCAGTTTGACCTGGGAGAAGTTTCCAAAGCCGATCTCCCCTTTCAGCTCGTAGAAGGATATCCTTCTTCCAAATGTCAGATCATTCATAATTTTTTCAGTGTGTGCCAGGTTGTAGACCGCTTTCTCAAACACACTGTGTCTCATCGGCTTCTCCTGCTCAACCTCCTCCACCTCCTCTCCACCAGACCTCAGCTGGTTCTCTTCAATGTTCTTCTTGATGATCTCCTCCTTTAATCTGTCCTTCTGGTCTCCACACCTCAGAGCTATGGTGTGCTGAGCATTGTCCCCTAGGAGCCAAGACATAGGAACAACGAGAACATAAACGTTGTTACATGATAACAAAGTCTATTTAGAATGTATCTATGGATGTAACTTTGGCAAAAAGTCACTGAATAGTCAGGGCTAAGCACTGGAACATCAAGTTTCCTGTTCCCTCTATAGACTATTTGGTCAAAATTATTGTGGAATTCCCATATCTATTATAAACATTACTGGTACAGTGAGTTTCAGCATCAGCGTATCATAACATTGCTCAGTGAGATTTAAAAAGACTAGAGTTTATAAGGTAATTTGACATCAACCACTAAGACTGTGATGGTGCTGAGACACTGTTAAGGTTGAACAAAAAGAGAAAACATGTAAATGCATTTATATTAATAAGTAAATAAATAAAAGGTGTATATCAAGTCTTTACTTACATATCTCGTTCTCTTTAGTGGCTGTCCTGTTACTCCTCACAGCTCTGATGCTTTTTCTCTGGTTCTGAAACATATCTGATGGATTATGTGTGCTGCCCCAGAAGGTAAGACACAGTACCTAGACGTTCCTAACACTCAGAGACTAACCTAATTGTAGTAGTAGTTATTTCTCTTATTGTTGTTTTACTTAGTCAATGTTGGTCCTGGGGGATTTGGGAAATCCTCTTCACACACAGGTGGAATGCAACGGGAGACAATTTACATGGATTAATCAATAACATATTTTACGCAAGTGTCTCTTAGTTAGATGACCAAGCTTTGGTGGATAAAAATGGACGAACTCTCCGCCAGTGAACCTAGTTATTCTCTCCCTCTCTCTCTCACACGCTCTCTCACTCTCTGTGAGCTGGTCTGTCCTGTCAGGTAGTGCTGTCAGCAAGACAGTGCCTTTCTGCTATGTCAAGACCCATAATCCCCTCTGTGTCTGGCTCCTCCCACTGAGGCAGAGCATTCTACAAAGGGTATTTAACCCCTAGACTGGACCCGTCCCCTGACTGTCTGACCAAGCCATGATCCAGCCACAGAGATCCATGGGTGAGATTCTTTCGGCTTGGGTTTAAAGGCTGTGCGACATCCATAGGGCCATTCATTTTTACTAATCTGGTCAAATTATCTGTGAATATTCTGTGAATTTCTTCCTTTAATCCTGTGTTAGAAATAACCACAGGCCCTTGTGGGATGGCAGCTCTGCTCCCTTAGAGTAGCCTACATACAACTTCAACATACAGCTGGTCAGGATAAAACCTGAAAGTCTTCAGTGGCCGGACCCAGGACTGTCACTGAGACACTTGGGCTGTATGAATCATAGGTGCGGCCCGACAGGTTTTGTGACAAGGTCACTTTGGCAGATGGCAGGCAGGTCATCACAAACCGCTGACCCAGATATGATGAGAACATTCTTTGACAGGCAGGACCAGAGCTGTTAGCCTGCTGTCCACTGGTCTACATGTGCATCCTCTATATTACTCATGACAGGCTGTATGAATCATCAACTGTCCTGGTATAAGGTATGAAAACACGTGAGGCTCTCCTCAGGTCACTGGACAGGTATAGGGTGAATTGGCTCCTTCAGGCCAAAGTCAGGTGTGTATGTCCAGTTTACAATCAAATGGATGTACTGTTGGAGGTACTGGAAGTGCTTGAAAACCATAAGGTACTAAGAGAGAACCGGCAAACACGTGATAAGGACAGGCAACTAGGTAACGGAGTGGGTCAGAGCTGTCAGGGACTCTGCTGGCGTACATTCAACCTCTGACGGACGGGGTGGCCCATTAAATTGGCCTAGAGGTGAGGCATGACAGGAGATGGTGTCATGGGACAAGAGCTGTCCAGAGATTTTAGCTCACTACATAGACCGTACATAAGAATAAGTGTGGATACACGCGCAGCCAGACCAGAGGCGAGATCCCAACAGGACTGTGACAGACCTTGAGAGTGGGTCAGTAGTGATCGTCTGTCAGTCGTTGTTCGGCGAGCATGAGCTGCATGTGATGGTATCCATTCTGCGGTGGAGGCTATGAGACAATAATCCTGAATACCTAATCCCTCGGCCAGTCAGACACTAAGTCAACCGGCACATGCAATGGGATTATACAGCAGCAGACACACAGACGTGACATATTTATTACCAGTAATCAGGGGTCCACACAGAAATAGAATCACTGACTTGATGATTCACACTTACTGCGGCTCGGCAGTAAGTGCTTACTAGTCTGTGGCTCTCTGGTCTGGTGAGAGGAAGACAAGGCATCCCGGGAGTTATCTCACACACACACACACACACACACACACACACACACACACACACACACAGGTGAACAAACTACACAGCTACAGTGGTGTACAAGCCAAGCTAAGCAATAACATTGTGAACTTAGTTTATGGATCCCATGCCCAAATGTCCACCCACAATCTCAGACTGTAAAATCAGTGGCAATATTTATTCTCTTGTAAGAGCATGCAACAGATCAATTGTACCAATGCCAGACTAGATCACAGCATCTGGCCAATCAAAGAGTCCATGATTAGTGCACCAACAGAAGGACTGTGGCCTGTTGCAACCCCACCCAATAATCAACAATGACAGACAATACAATGTTTCATTGTGTTTGTAGAGTTCATCATTATGATTATTGGAATGTTTGTGATTTAGTGTTTCAGTG
This sequence comes from Esox lucius, assembly GCF_011004845.1. Classification (NCBI taxonomy): domain Eukaryota; kingdom Metazoa; phylum Chordata; class Actinopteri; order Esociformes; family Esocidae; genus Esox; species Esox lucius. The sequence continues at coordinate 24,041,457 of NC_047571.1, read as the reverse complement.
TTGGTGATTTAGATTTTTTATGTGCAAAAGGGATAGACTCTTGCAAGTAGTTATGATGTGTAAGCAACATGGTTAAAAAAGGATGGATGAGAAGATTAGAGCCAATGATTAATTGGCTCTAACAAGTAGTTATTTTTTACGAAAGGGGGAAGCTTGATTGTGAGGCAATAGTGAGACGTAAACAAACAACACAACTGCTGGAAGATAGTGCTACAGCGCCACCTGTGGAAAGTGTGGATATTCATGGAAGGAATACAGTTCAATTGGGTAAAATTTAAATATGGGGGATGTGAGGTAAGAAGTATTCAACAGTTTTTTTTTATAATTTCTTTTTTTTATGCTTGGCAAAGAAAAGTATTGTTATCAAGTAACACTTTACTGGTCAGATGCTCAAAAAAAAAAATATATATAGGCCACCCTGTCACCCCAAGTGCTTTCTGACACTGATGATTAAATATCTATCACTTTGTTATCTAAAGACCAGTAACCATTCTGGTACACAATATAGATATGTTGCTTATCTACAGATACTGATGCTTTGTCCATTGCTTGTTTTCAAGTTACAATTATCAGTTCTTCATTTATTTTTCCTCAATCTTCCAACTCTGTATTTACTTGACATTCCTTTGTATTCCCAAATGCTCAATTTCTTCCTGCATGAGAAACACTTAATGTGATGCCATGGGTCCCATTCTAGATCAGTCAATTGCGTAGCACATGTGGACCAGAGCAAGGCACTGTTCGCTGAGTTATTATTAGTATCTTTCTTTTCTTTATATTCAGGAGAAGCATATTGTGTTCACAAAGCACGCAACCTAACATATCGTGAATGATACAGGTACCCATGCCGACGTTACTTGGTTCCTTTGGTGCTGTGTTCTCTGGTGATTATTTCACAGAATGTATGGGATTTGGGTTCATTTTGATCAAACATGAAACTGTGTTATTCTGTGTGACCGGATGAAGGAAGATCCAATAGAAACTACAGCTGGCTGGGTCGTTCTAATTAGGGTGTCTGATCTGTGTTAAGGTGTGACCCCAGCCACCTGATGTTGATCCAGTGATCCAGGTGAGACAGGAGAGGATCAGGACAAACACATCAAACACATCAAAGAATAATGGATGTCTTAATACACAGGCTTATGGGATCAACATCAAGACAACGAATAACACACAATGCATACGTGTTGCTTTTACTTTCACAGACTTAATTTGGCCACTTTTAGAAAGAAAAAAACAAGTGGACCTAGGCACACCCATTGGCATTACTATGGAGCTCTAGAATGTTTTCAGAAAAAGACAAACTTGTCTTTTATATTATGGAATGTCTAGGCCTGAATCAAATCCTTTTCTGAAATAGATTACGGTTAAGACTTTAACAAACGCCTAACAACGTCTGTCAAACATTGCATCGTTTATTTTCCTTCCAAAACATTCCCCTCTCCTTTGCTCCGAGAGAAAACAAAAGACCGGGAGAGCGATGATGGAAGATGGCAGGCTGCGCTGAGATTCAAACCCCTGGGAAGACAGTGGCCATTTGGCTGGATGACGAATAAACACAAAGGCGTCACTCTTTCTCCAAAGACAGGCTCTGCTCTGCCCCATGCTGATCCCGTTTATGTGCTTTAGCCCGGTTTCTGTTTTAAGTCCAGGTGCTAAACACCTTCCCTCTGAGATAGAAGATGATTAATGCCTTTGAATCAGCAACAGTTTAATGGCTCAAAGCTTAATTAAGCTGTGGATGAACACACTCCCCCAATGGGATCCCACGGATTATACACAACGGCCATTCTGGCCAGCCCGCTGAGATGAAAAGAAGGCTCCATACTTTGGGGATCATGCCTTTGATGTGGACGGAGACCCCCGCCTGCTCGGCCCCATCCCACCGTGGGCATTTCAGCATGGAAATTTGATTAGTTTACCCTTCTTTTTTTTTTGGCTCCACACCACTAGCAGAGACGTTCCTTGTGCTGGTGGAGACATTTGTGACCAAAGGCTGATCCCGTATAAATATGAGAGGGTGTGGAGACCAACAGGTCACTCGTGAGGAACTAGCCATCCGGGCAGCTGTGCTGTGAGGAGGAACCATAAGGAAGCACACAGAGTATTTACCATGGATTTACTGCAGCCATGCCTGCTGCTCGTTCTGCTGGCCCTGAACTTATCCTGTGAGTACAAATTATTGTTTTTCCTCTCTCTGTTTGGCTCGGTGACGTACGCTGGACGGTTACCTACTGATGTGACTTAGGTCAGCAGTGATACTTTATAATCCCCTTTGATAAACCGGAGAACAAAGGCCCCGGGACAGTGAGAACAGAAAGACTATGTGACGTGATGATGTGCGTCTGAGTCTGGCGCTGGCAGTTTTGCTGTTGTGTCACATGATGTAATGTAGTGTGTGACAACCTGTAATTAGAGTGTCTATGATGTGATTTGCAGAGAACATTCAAATTGTGTTTGGTATTGGTAAAGACATTTATTTCGCAGCAGTTAAAATTACCAAAATCAATGTATAACTATCTATATATACATGATGTGAACATACTCTACTTCGGTTATATCATCTGGTAGTGCCTTGGAAACAGTACTCTAAGCCTGAATCTTAGAGTGCTGACCTCAGATCAGTTTTGCCTTTCGGATTAAATTCATTGTACAAAGTGGGCCTGATCTCTGAGCAGCACTCCTACCTTGAGGCAATATTATGACTTCCAAGAGCTCGGAGCTCTGACAGGTCAGGAATGCTGCTGTCACTGTGGACAGCTGAACAAGGTGTTGACGTGTGTTTATGTTCTTCAGTGGCGGCTGTGCTGAACAAACATGCGGAGCACAGGAACTTGTTCGCCCTAAGAGCCTGCTGCAGAAGACAGACTCACTTTGTTTACATCGGCCAAGGTAAAATAATGGCACTGTCCCATTCCCCATACACACTGCTTTAGACAGGTAATGTCCCATTCCCCATACACACTGCTTTGGACAGGTAATGTCCCATTCCTCATACACACTGCTTTAGACAGGTAATGTCCCATTCCCCATACACACTGCTGGGGACAGGTAATGTCCCATTCCTCATACACACTGCTTTAGACAGGTAATGTCCCATTCCCCATACACACTGCTGGGGACAGGTAATGTCCCATTCCCCATACACACTGCTTTAGACAGGTAATGTCCCATTCCTCATACACACTGCTTTAGACAGGTAATGTCCCATTCCCCATACACACTGCTTTAGACAGGTAATGTCCCATTCCCCATACACACTGCTTTGGACAGGTAATGTCCCATTCCCCATACACACTGCTTTAGACAGGTAATGTCCCATTCCTCATACACACTGCTTTGGACAGGTAATGTCCCATTCCCCATACACACTGCTTTAGACAGGTAATGTCCCATTCCTCATACACACTGCTTTAGACAGGCACTGTCCCATTCCCCATACACACTGCTTTAGACAGGCACTGTCCCATTCCTCATACACACTGCTTTAGACAGGTAATGTCCCATTCCCCATACACACTGCTTTGGACAGGTAATGTCCCATTCCCCATACACACTGCTGTGGACAGACAATGTCCCATTCCCCATACACACTGCTTTAGACAGGTAATGTCCCATTCCCCATACACACTGCTTTAGACAGGTAATGTCCCATTCCTCATACACACTGCTTTAGACAGGTAATGTCCCATTCCTCATACACACTGCTTTAGACAGGTAATGTCCCATTCCTCATACACACTGCTTTGGACAGGTAATGTCGCATTCCCCATACACACTGCTTTGGACAGGTAATGTCCCATTTCCCATATACACTGCTTTAGACAGGTAATGTCCCATTCCCCATACACACTGCTTTGGACAGGTAATGTCCCATTCCCCATATACACTGCTTTGGACAGGTAATGTCCCATTCCCCATACACACTGCTTTGGACAGGTAATGTCCCATTCCCCATAGACACTGCTTTGGAAAGGTAATGTCCCATCCCCCATACACACTGCTTTGGACAGGTAATGTCCCATTCCCCATAGACACTGCTTTGGAAAGGTAATGTCCCATCCCCCATACACACTGCTTTGGACAGGTAATGTCCCATTCCCCATAGACACTGCTTTGGAAAGGTAATGTCCCATTCCCCATAGACACTGCTTTGGACAGGTAATGTCCCATTCCCCATACACACTGCTGTGGACAGGTAATGTCCCATTCCCCATACACACTGCTGTGGACAGGTAATGTCCCATTCCCCATACACACTGCTGGGGACAGGTAATGTCCCATTCCCCATACACACTGCTGGGGACAGGTAATGTCCCATTCCCCATACACACTGCTGTGGACAGGTAATGTCCCATTCCCCATACACACTGCTGGGGACAGATAACGTCCCATTCCCCATACACACTGCTGTGGACAGGCAATGTCCCATTCCCCATACACACTGCTGGGGACAGATAATGTCCCATTCCCCATACACACTGTTGTGGACAGATAATGTCCCATTCCCCATACACACTGCTGTGGACAGGTAATGTCCCATTCCCCATACACACTGCTGTGGACAGGCACTTTATCTGTAACCATGCTGCTATAACATCATATGTAAGGGAGCCAAGGCTTCCCTTGGAAATACGGAAGAACACACAAAATCTTCTAATACTCCTACAGTTTTGTATAATAGACTTATTCAACAACCTTTTCTTGGATTACTTATGGGGTTTGATCATTGTAAACAATGTACAGTATATTAATGTAAACCTGCACAAGATACATGCCTCCATAGAGATGTTCTGCTCATTGGAGTAGCGTTGATCACTTGCATTGATTTAATGTGTATTATTGAGATTGTTCACCCTATGTCCTCAGACATTGCTGGTAGTCCTGTGAGTGTGGATGTGGGCCTGTGCAGAACGCATTGTGGGGTGGTACCAAGCAGGACATCATCTGAGGCTGGACTATATTCCAAACACTCCTCCATGTTGGAATACCTCCGGAGCAAAAAGGTAAGTCAGCCGTTGCCCCATTGACCACAGAAGGGCGCTAAAGCTCCGGGTTGTAATGAATATAGGAATTCTAAGGAATTCTATTAGGCATCCTTATTGGAGAATGGGATAAATAAAAAAACTCTACATTCGAAAAAAACAAAAAACCTGCGTTAATTATATATGATTATTATTATTATTGCAATGTTAGGGGAAGAAGTATGAACTACCTGGAATAATTTTGCCAACTGGTATTGTACGTCGCTCAGGATAACAGACTGCGAATAACTAAAATGTAACAAAATAAATACTCAGTTTGTGGGTTTAAATCTAAAGTGATTGGTCCTATAATGTTGAAAAAAAACATGTCTTGGCATGTCTTCTATTTTTACCTATTTAATAGGTGAGGGTGCGTGAACCTGCCACTGCAGCAAATAACGAGCGTTCTGGTCAAGCTCCGTCCTGCGGGGTGAACCATAACTGTGCACCGACCGGCATGAGGGTTGAGCGTGTGCTGCTGTTCGAGGGTCCCCGCGAGGTGGAGGTCATAGACGATTGCCAATGTGAAAACAAACTCACCCAATGTGTCCGTGTTCCCGCTCTCAAAACCTACTTCTTCGAGACACCATATGAGAACGTCATCGATGTGGGAAGCTGTGCGAGTTTGCAAAGTTCTCCAGGTGTGTAAGAATGTCTTTTCGAATTACAAAAATTATGAATGTGTTTATAAATGTTAGCCGGGTATGGCATAGGATTAAGCCCAGGAAGATGTTTTATTTTAGTTCATCTCCATTACCACTGTTATATCGGCCTATGTTTTCCTGAACCTAATAACAAATGACTGTCCAAGGGGAAAATGTTAACCCTTTTTCGTCATTGATGTAATACATGGTATAATTCTTGTCATAACTTTAATTGCTGTAAAGGCAAACTCAAATATGAAAAGTTCTTAATGGAAAAAGTGCCATTGATAATTCAGTGGGATCCTAATCAGAAAGGCCTATTACAGGGCCTGTGACAGACAAGAGCTTTTGAGTAAGAAACCTCTTTAGAAGGAGACAGTTAATGGACACAGAGCATACTGAACAATTGTCATGGTTCATAAGCATGTTCCAAATGAAAGTAACCCTAATAATATTTCATTATAATTTGTGTCTTAGATGGGTTCTCCTGTGTGCCCACTAAATTTGACTCTGCCTTGGTGAAGACACCTAACAAGGTAGACCTGATTCAGACGGTGCAGGCTTGTGAGCTAAAGGAGAGCTGCTACAGAGTTCCCTATGTGGAGTATTACTATGAGGTAGTCTACCATGCTGATGGAGTGAAAGAGGAAAAACTCAAGGTGAGCAGACATTTCAGTATCCAATGATTTTAAAAGTCACATAGCCCCTGCTCTGTCAAAACTCAAGACGCTACACTCTAGCAATGCATAATTTATCTTTTTAATATTATGTTAAAATAAAATAGCTAAAAGAAAGCTTGCAGTAGCATATTATATTTGTTTTACTTGTTTTTTGCATTCATTCTATATAGAAACTATATGGACATTTTTAAACTGCCAGCAATGCATGCCTGGCCAACAAGAGTTTACCCCAGTTTTGCCTTTTAGATTATATCCAGTAATTCCATTACTGGGGACCTAGGTCTGTATCCAGAGTCCGAGTGCTGATCTAGCATTTGTCCATATAATATTAATTAGGATTCAAAAGGCAGAACTGATCCTAAATTAGCATTCCTACTCAGCTGAAGACTTCACACTGGTCAAATGTTTAATCAGAACATTTAGGAAGTGGGCGATTCCATCTTTGTCAGAAACACTTAAAAGTAATCTTCATGTGTCAGACACTTCTTGACTTCGAAGCTAATTGGCCCAGCGCGAAACATTAACCTCCGCACATCCAATCCACTCCCCACTGGTTGGCACCGCGCAGAGAGACAGATACGGCAGGTGATAATTGCTTCAGGATGTGGGGTTATGGGTTGTGTACTGCACTGTTAATGGACATGTCTGTGACTGTCCACACACTGGAAATATGTTGCATACTGGCTGTATCTGTGTGAGTGTCTTTGGCTGGGAGATCAAAGGGTTGAATCTCCCCAATGGGTTACACTAGAATATTCTGTACAATTTAAGTGGAGCGACGCCATAGTATGCACAGAGTGTGCTTTTATATAGTGCGGATATAAAACACTTTTCATGGGTGTGTAGGGGGAAATTAAAGATACACACAGGTAAGGGTGTATAAGGGGGTTTACCTCAACTGTTAAGTAAACTGTTGTAATATTTAAGGCAATTGTATTTAGCTTTAAGCAATAACGTTTTAACGTAGATAAAAAGCAGAGAAGACAAAACATGCTATCTTGACTAATCAAATTCTCATAGATGTCTGACACCCCCTCTCACTGAAGGTGTGAAGAGACCAAACACAAATGGTCCTTGCAGGTGTCGAATCAAAGCACTTCGCATGCTAAGTTGTGGCCCTATCCCCCCTCCATCTACTGGTGAGTGGGTGGGCTGGCTGGTGTTCTCAGCCTGCGGTGAGCTGATGGCTGATGGCCTTGTCTCTGTGTTGTTAATGTCCCAACAGGAAATAGACGTAGGCAGATGTCTCGGCGGCTGCACCACAGGAAACCGCTGTCTTCTCAGGTAAGCTAGAACATGCCTCAATGAAGACCTCCTCCCCAACTTCTACTGGACCTCTCCTAACAACTGCCTGTTAGCTCTCACACCCTATAAAGCTATAAACCTGTTGTTGTTAAATTACGTCTTGTTTGGTTTCTGATTTATATTGCTCACAACTGTCCTCAGTATTCTCCATTTTCACTTTGGAATTTGTGTTTTCAGTGATTATCTTAGGGATAGGTTTATATTTTAACACACGAAAGCAAGTATTCCAAAGAAAGGTTTATTTTGCTTATCTGTTTTTTCTTAACAGATCCATTATATAGCAGACACCCTTATCCAAAACCACTTACACTGTTGAGTGCATAGTTTCATGCTACAACGAGCGTATAGCTCTTTACAGCTTGTCTTTGTTGCGGTCTGTATTGCAGGAGCCCCTCAGATTCCGAAGCGTGCCATCTATGGGCAGAGAGACCTACCAACTCTTGTCTCCCTCAGGGCTACGACAGCCACATATTCCTCAACCAGCACGGCCAGATCCGCACTGTCCTCTCCATCTCCTCCTGTCTGTGTCAGTCCTGAACCAGTCCTCAGCATGATGCCCTCTAGTGGAGCACAAAACAACAACAACAACAACAGGAATCCCCTGAAATGAGAGTCTTCTGTCCAGTCAGATTCAGAAACAACTGCTACAGTGCCCAACCCCTCAGAAGTAAAATAAATGTCAGTGATCTTGATTGGTAAAAAGCAATTCATGATTTTTGCCATTTGCCTAAATGCAGCATTAAGGTGCCCAAGGATTTGGGGCCTAGAGGTTTATTTTGTATGTTGTCTTCAACTCTTTCCTGTTATTGATGCCAGTCCTATACTTAGTTTGTCCACATCATATGGCTAATGATCACAATGCAACAAGTTGCTGGAGATATTGTATTATATGTATTATATGTATAAATTAATTGTGTAAATAAAATATATTCAAAAGAATGAATCAACTGTCTATCAGGGATCAAATCAGTTAATTACTGACCCAAACTCTGATTTTATTCCCAACGAATGTCAAATACATTAGCGAATATGCGTTTGGCCCCTGTGTAAAATAATTCTGTGCCTGTGTAAATAACTTTTGATGTTAATGTTCAGTTAGTGTCATTATAATGCATATAAATGTTTTCTTAGATGCATGTCACAGAAATGCTATTATAGAAAAACAAAATATCTCGACCCATGACTGGTCAAGTTTCTGAGTTTCATCTCAGAGTAAAAAAAAGGTTTTTAGATTACAATGAAGAGGACTAGCAAAACAAACATTTTATACCTCCAAAAGAATAGAAAGAACATTCATTTGATAGACTAGAATGGTGACCCGAGGGGAATATTCTATAGAAAATAAATCTTTGAGGTGCACACGTGTGTAAATATAGGGTTGAAGCGCGTTTTCATATATACGTGTAAAACAACAATTTGAGTTCGTAAAATCGGCTCTACTTGTGGCCTTAGTTCTTTGAAGAGATTTTATGACATTAACGATTAAGTGTCATGTGTAGTGAAAAAATAAATAACATGTGTCTTTAAGGTTACTTTACTACTTGCTAACTCCAGTGGAGACTGCAAGCTATTTTATAAAGTGTTAATCTTACAGGGCTTTGAATGTCTCTACATTTGGTAAATAAAATACGTTTTGTGCAGTGCTTAACTTGGTCCGGAACGGCGTTCTGGTAAAATCCAACACATTTTGATGAACATAGAGTAATGTGCGATTTGTCAGTTCCTGCACTTATACCAAGTCAAGCCCGGATTTTGTGCAATTATTAGGAACAAAAAGGCTTAATGATCGATCAAAATAAAATTGCAACATCTGATTTAATTAGATCACCATCATATCTTGTTACGAAATTTGTCTGTTGCTTAGATTTATTTCCAAAAAAATCACCCATGCATAGAATGCGGTACAATTAAAATAGTTTTAAATTACTGAAGGTGGAAAACGAAAAAGTGAATTCAAGATTTTTTAGGGGGTTACTTATGATATAAATCCATAATTACACATTGGAGCTAAAATAGCATACTGTAATGTTTCCCCTTAATTTTAAACTTATCAGCCTGCATTTCTCCATACGAATACATCTTGAATCAACATATTTAGAGATGGGTTAATTGATTGTAGGCCTTCATTTAGGTAAGTCAAAATAGCTGGTGTTGTGTTTGACCAGGTGTCAAGACGGATTAAAATGGAAACGAAGTGTAAACCACCAAATAGAAGCCCTTTTCTTTATGTGTATAGAAGTAATTATCGTCGCAGTAAGACATTATCCCCATTTGTCTAAATTAATGGATCCATTTTGTGGCGGTTAACCTCCTACGGTTAGCAAACTTCCTCCGCTGTGCGTTATATAGTGAGGTTTCATCATGTTCGGGCCTTTTGTTCAACATACGTTTTGAGACGTATTCATTTGAACACATTCTATAGGCCCTATTTGTGTTTCTTATCCCAACTCACCGTTATTCTTCTAAAGTAATGAGTTATTTTTCATAAGAAATGTTTACTTTATTTGCGTTTTTCCTCGCCAGACGAGAGGACCGTTTGAATGAAATCTACAATCGTGTTCGCACCTTGTTAACACCACCATTATGCTTCCTTTACATTCGCTGATTGTTGATTTACATTTGCGACTAAATAGCATCTTTTATGGCTGGTGTCCCCAACCAATGCTTGAGGATTTGATATAAAACCTGGGGCTTCCAAAGCTCTCTTCAGACTTCGACAGCTGGAGGACGAGACACGGATTTTCCAAGAACCCACAAGAACCATGCATCACCACTCTGAGATGGTACCTGTTGGCATAATCATTGCCACGTTATTGGGCATGGTTACTGCAAGGCCACCCCTAAACCATTTGGAAACACACTTTTCATTTGAAAACGAATCTGAAGAAGTCCGTTCAGCCGCTATCAAGAGGCTCCTGGAAGTTTTTGGTATGGAGGACCCACCTCTCCTCCGGGGCGACAAACATCCACCTCAGTACATGCTCGACCTTTACAACACTGTCGCAGATGTGGACGGCGTTACGAAGGATCCGTACCTTCTGGAAGGGAATACCGTTCGCAGTTTCTTCGACAAATGTACGAGTTTAATCTCTTTATTATTGTACATTTCCGATAGATAATTTATGCTATACCTATATTTTAGAATGTTACACCTGCCACTGTGTATAATTTACTTTATTCAGTGGTTAAAATTATGTATATTTGATGCAGATTCTACACACAGAGTCTAGGCTCTGGTAGTAGGCACAGAGAACGTTTTCTGCGTTCTGGTGTTGACAAAAAAAACATTTTCCCATACAGTGCACAGTGAGCAGGTGGAGTTCCTATTCAACTTGTCGTCGGTGTCCAGGAATGAAAAGGTTTTAACAGCTGAGCTACATTTTTTCAAATTGCGACCCCAGTCCTCAACAAAATTCAACCGGCATCACTTCTGTCAGGTAAGTTACTTGACTCCTTTTGCTTTTAGCAGACATTCATTATTTGGACAGATAAGAACAGTCCTTACATAAGCCAAAATACAGACTCATCTGAACCCTGTATCCTCAAAATATATGCTAACTGTGAATCCATTATTTCCACATACAGGTCAGTGTCTATCAGCTCATGGATACCAGCAAAATGAATGTAACTCAGGGGAAAAAGCTTCTTTCGTCTAGACTGATCCCAGTCCATTCCACTGGCTGGGAGGTTTTTACCATAACACAAGCTGTAAGTATTTAGCTCTCTCGCTCACTTGCTAGCACGCTCGCCCACCCATTCCTAACCACCACAACCCTCACCCTGTAAAGGTCCGTTCCTGGATGGTTGACGATGGCAATAACCTGGTTCTGCTGGTGACGATGAGGACCCTGGCAGGAAGCCAGATGGACCAGAAGGTGGTACGTTTCGCGTCAGGGAGGAACCACCACCAAAGCAAGCAGCCTATGCTGGTGCTGTTCACTGACGATGGACGACGGGCCGCCGCATTGGAGAACACAATTAGAGGTGGATTTTAAGCCCAATTCAGTGACTGCTTAAGTAATATAACTGCTTTAGAAATATAACTGCTTTAGTAGTATAACTGCTTAAGTAATATAACTGCTTTAGCAATATGACAGCTTTAGCAATATAACTGCTTTAGTAATATAACTGCTTTAGCAATATGACAACTTCAGTAATATAACTGCTTTAGCAGTATAACTGCTTTAGCAATATGACAACTTCAGTAATATAACTGCTTTAGTAATATAACTGCTTTAGCAATATAACTGCTTTAGCAATATGACAACTTCAGTAATATAACAGCTTTGGTAATATAACTGCTTCAGTAATATAACTGCTTCAGTAATATAATATCTTTCTCAGTGCAGTTTACATTTTCTATCTGACATTGCTCTCATCTGTAATTACATTATTTTACTGTCTTTATGATAACTTGTAACTGAAACTCATCATGGTGTATTTAACTGAGTCGGCCCCAGATGTCCCTAAACACCTCCCTCCACCTCCCTAACCACCTCCCTCCGTCTCCCTAACCACCTCCCTCCGTCTCCCTAACCACCTCCCTCCGTCTCCCTAACCACCTCCCTCCGTCTCCCTAACCACCTCCCTCCATCTCCCTAACCACCTACCTCCATTTTCCTAACCACCTCCCTCCATCTCTTCTAGATCCCAACCCCGGTGCCACCCCGGTGCCACCCAGCATCCCTGCCCTGCCCAACGTCCCGGTCCCCAACCGCAGCGTTCGTTCCCTGGACCACGAGGAGGACAGTGATAAGATGCCGTGCCAGCGCCTGCCCCTCTATGTGGACTTCGAGGAGATCGGCTGGTCCGGGTGGATCGTGTCACCCCGCGGCTATAATGCCTACCACTGTAAGGGCTCCTGTCCCTTCCCCCTGGGCCAGAACATGAGGCCCACTAACCATGCCACCGTCCAGTCCATCATCAATGCCCTGAAGCTCACTAAGGGCATTGAGACGCCCTGCTGTGTTCCTGACAAGCTCTTCTCCATCAACCTCCTCTACTTTGACGATGACGAGAATGTGGTGCTAAAGCAGTACGACGACATGGTCGCTGGAAGCTGTGGCTGTCACTGACCCAGGTGGGGGTAACTGTTGAACCGGGATGGCTGATGGGGCAGTGCTGGCCTCGTTTTCAGCAGGGAACAATGTTATTTCTGCTGTTTCTGCAGGGCTGACTGCTACAAGTGCAGGACTGTACAACTGAAACTGAGTCAGTCCAAATTCACAGAGTAAAGGAAATAATTGTGCAAACTCGCTAACCTGTAAATTAGGAGAACAAAGCATTCTGGACAGTCTGTACATGGCATTGTAATATATGTATATAGGTATAAATTATAATATATGACAGGGCATGACTTCATTTCCTGTGACAGATGTAAATGTGTATATTATATGGTTGCTGATGGTATTATACTATTATAAAGATTTAATAAATTGCAAAAAAAAGATTTACTTTTGTTGAGTTTTAATTTCTGACACTACAAACTGCTGTTTTTCCCCACACGTTTATATTTGTCTCATGCAGTTGAGCGGAATCCTTCAAGTTTTTTAATTAAAACATCATGTTGGTTGAATCACAAGGTCATATTGAATTTGACAACAAAAAGGGCACCAGTGAAAATGTAACAAACATTTAATCCGCCGGTCAACATGTCTGTCTGTCCACATTTGATGAGGACAGACAGACAGTTATGTCTTCAGCAGGCAGACAGACAGACGTCAGTACGATCACCATGGTGACCTGATGGGTCCCTGCTACTCTGACACTGGCTGGAGAAGCGGTGATGCTGTTAACAGGAAGTAGGAGTAAAAAAAGATGACTTCAACTAATTCCTTGAGGTTTAACGGACCAGGAAACACATTGGGTGCATGTGTGACATTATGTAACTACGTTTTCTTGCCTGGTTTCAGTCACTTCCGCCCATAGTTCTCAATGCACTTTCAGCACCTGGATAAATGGATGGATGGGGGAAAGGATGGATGGGTAACAGGTGGTCCTTGGTGGTGTTTAGAGTCTGCGCCATCTCATCATTTCCATCAGGAGGTGCTGTAGCGGTCCTGGTGCATTTTCCTGACTGGGTACATGCCACCAGGATGATGGTGGACAACATGTAGTAGATGATGAGAAAAGGTATTATAAAACATATATATATATGTAGACCACATATACAATATAATATAGAATAATATCCCTCACCACAGTTCAGTGAATGCCAAAACCGATAAGGAGCACTTAATGCATTAATAAAAGAGATACGTTTCTGAGACCATTTACAGTGCTCACATTATGTTATATTATATTACAGTGTTTACAGTTATGCTAATACCGATCATTTATATCCCTGAATAGTTTGAATTCCATTAGGGAGACTATAAGTATTCCAGGGTTTTTCGGGTTGCAGTATATTCCTGGGTTGGATAAAGTAGTAGGTTCCAAAGACAAATACAATAAAAGTATTATACCAGGACCAGTATGTGCCACGTCACCCCTTAACACTAGAAAGCTGGCGAATGACCAGCTGTATGCCAGAGTTCACCCACGGTGTGTTGAAAGGGATACCATAAATCAACGCATTGGCTGTGTCAATCGTCATATTTAGGTGAACATTACAAAAATAACAACATAACAGAAACAACAGAAAACAAAGATATCAAATTCCGAAAGAAAAACAAAAGTGTCGTGACATTGTCCCAAATAGCACTACTTGTGAGAAGAGCCCTAGACGACACCTTATGGACTCTGGTCTAAAGGAGTACACTGTAGGGGGAAAAGGTTGCCATTTGGGAGTTCCCCACTGTAACCTGAGTGTGAGGTGAGGTGTCAGTCAGCCACAGAGCAGCACCAAGGACTGATACCACTCTGTGACCATGCTGGAAGACAGCCCTTATTATCTACTGTCAAAGGGGCTGCCATTCAGATGGGTGGAAACGATGAAATGCTGCTATTATAAAGGGAACCGAAGGGCTCGGTGGCCGGGGACACCCGATCCAACCTGGCAACCTGGCCTGCTTTTGTTCCCATGCAGGCATTTCATATCTGACACATCCACAGTCCACCACCCCATAGGCCTGCCTTCGTTCTGAAACATGCCATGGCACAGACGCTCCAGGGTACCGCTCTGAGAAATGGGGAATAAACAGACAATATTCACCGCACAGCAGCTTGATGCGTATCAGGTCGGTGTGTGTGGTGGTGTGTGTGTGTGTGTGTGTGTGTGTGTCCGTGTGTATATGTGTCTGTGTGTGTATGTGTCTGTGTGTGTGGTGGTGCGTGTGTGTGTATCAGTGCATTTATTTAACCCCTCCTTGTGGCGTGTTGTCTGGTCTGCTATAGTGAATGGGGCCGAGTGTGTGCGTAGGCAACACAAGTTTGGACACTTTTGTTTGTCTTTGCCCGCTGAGAAAATAGACACAGTACATGTGGCCAGGGGCTTAACGTGATGCCATGAAACACAGCCGTATGGTGGTGTTCATACAAACCAAAGCAGGTGTTAGTAAGGCAACTACAGCAGCTTTATCTCAGTGTTAAATCACTATGTTCGGTCTCATTCCCATCCTCCCTAGAATCAGATGGGAAATTAGAACCAAAACCGACCAATATGTTGAGCCCTCTAAAAAATTTCCGAAATAATTTAGTATTGTAACTAATTCACCTGTGGTTGCATTCACAGGACTGCACGTTCTTCACGCGTAAAGAAATCCTAAGGTGAGCGAAGCGCTTGTGTTCAGTTGTTCAAGTTTCCTATTTTCAAAGTTAAACTGCTGAGTGTATCTAAGCCCTGATAGAATGTGCAACTCAACCCAAATGTTTACTCCTGTTCTGCATCATTGAACCTTCATCTATAATAATAACCTCTGTAAGTTATCGCACACACACATTATAACTGAACTAGCACATCTGGTGTTTTGGAAGTTGAGGGGAACAAAGATTTTTGTTTTCACACTAAATTCCACACAATCTTTATTTGGATACAACATCAGTAATGTTTGATCCTGTGATCTGCTGATCTTTCCATGGAATTATTCCAGGAGTCCCGCCAGGGAGATGTACTACAAAGCATGTTCTAGAAATCAGCTAACTTCACTCAACCAAGAAAAACAAAAAGAGTTGAGCTTTCTTAATGAAACAGACAATGAAGAAGAATTTCTTGTTGATAATCAAATAAACTGCCTTCATTATACTCCACAGGAGGAATGAAAAACACAATGAAAACAATGTTACCTGACGCGTCTCAGCTATTTAGAATTGACAGGCACACAGATGAAAGGCTCATCAGACAACTTATTCTACTTCCTGCTATTTCAATGTATCATTTAAATTGCAGCGTACAAAAATGCCTTAGAAATATGAAGTACTCTATGTTCTGGTAATATGCATAGCTTGTATTGAAGCAGTTGGCAAAGACATTTTGCATGCGCTGTGTTTCTGACCGAGTACTGTCGTTAGGCCCAGTAGAATGGTTGGTAATCAGATTCTACTTGCCAGGGAAACCATGGACATGCATAACAAATGTGCCTAAGTTTGTGCAACAAAAATTGTGGGCATTGTGGGAGCATAGTTCTAAAATTACAAATAATTAAAAAAATCTGAAAAATGTATACAGAACAGCTAGAAAATAAGTGAAACAATAATTGGCTGGTAAATAAATGGGGGTGCAAAAACAGTAGGTTACAGCAAAAAGCTGTTTAAATGTCAGTCACCACTTATAAAGAGGAAGCAGATGCTTAGGATTAAAAACTGTTCACATGCTGCTGGGAGGTAAATAAAACCCTGGTCCTGAAACAAAACGTACAATATTCAAGTCACCTCATAAGGAAAGAGAGGCATCTCCCAAGAGAAATCAGAAGTGACACTTTTGGATTCGATGACCAAACACACAATCCTGTTGTTGTAGTGGTTTGCCTTACGAAAGTGTTTATGTTTAAATCCACTTAAATGTTTTGTTGAATAAACACTCAATGAAATGACAGCTGGTTGCCTTTAACAATTGAATCGACCTCATTGCTGGCTTGCAGTGAAGTGTAATTCGTTTTGGAATCCAGCAAGCAGGAGAGTAGGTACTCTATATGGCCAAATAGTATATGGACCGGACCATCATACCTACATGAGCTTGTTGGACATCCCATTCCAAAACCATGGGCATTAATATGGATTTGGCCTCCGCTTTGCAGCTATAAAAGCCGCCACTTTTCGGGGAAGGCTTTCCACAAGACTTTGGAGTGACTCTATGGGAATTGGTATCCATTCAGCCAAAACAGTATTTGTGAGGTCAGGCACTGATGTAGGATGAGAAGGCCTGGCTCGCAATCGAAGTTCCAATTCATCCCAAAGGTGTTCAATGGGGTTGAGGTTAGGGCTCTGTGCAGGCCACTAGAGTTCTTCACACCAAACTTGCTGGATCATGTCTTTATAGACCCCACTTTTTGTACAGGGGCACAGTTATGCTGGGACACAAAAGAGCCATCCCCAAACTGTTGCCACAAAGTTGGAAGCACACAATTGTCAATGTCTTTGTATCCTATAGTGTTAAGATGACCCACCTCTGGAACTAAGGGGCCTAGCCCAAACCCTGAAACACAGCCCCAGATCATTATCCCTCCTCCACCAAACTTTACAGTAGGCACTACGCATTCCGGTCGGTAGATTTCTCCTGGCATCCGCCAGAACCAGATTCGTCAATAAGACTGAAGTGGTGTGATTCATCACTCCAGAGAACACCGTTCCACTGCTCCAGAGTCCAGTGGTGGTGTGCTTTACACCACTCCAGCCAATGCAGACCATTGCGTATGTTGATGTGAGGCTTGTGTACAGCTGCTCAGCCATGGAAATCCATTTTGTGAAGCTTCCCGACACACAATTCTTATGAGGAGTTGCTTCCAGAGGCAGTTTGGAACTCTGTGGTGAGTGACGCAACAGATGATAGGTGATTTTTACCTGTTATTCACCTTAGCATTTGGATGCCCCGCTCTGTCAGTTTGCTTGGCCTACCACTTGGTGGCTGGGCTGTTGTTGCTCCTAGACAGTTCCACTTCACAATTATAGCACTAACAGTTGACATGGGCAGATCTAGCAGGGTAGAGATTTTCACAAACTGACTTGTGGCCAAGACGGCATCCTGTGACAGTGAAACATTTAAAGCCACCAAGCTTTTTTTTTTTAAATGTTTTACAATCCATACATTGTTTTTGCGCACTGACCATTTATCTGATATTGATAGCTGATTTCATAAAATAACACTGACGTAACAAGGTTTGACTGAAATTTGAGTTTTCATGTAATCATCCATCTTCAACTTTCTTTCCCCTTTCTAGATTATTCTACCGTTATCGTGACTTGGCACCACAGCTCGTTCCACTTGACTACACGGGCCAGCCAGATGTGAGGCTGCCATACGAGCTGATCGGCAGCATGCCAGAACTGAAGGTTCACCCCATCCCGTACCTGTACACACATCAGCTGATATGACAATGTGTTTATCCATTATTAATACATAACTAATTGACAGTAGTCGCTGAGTGGCTGTGTTACCTGACTCCATTAAACTTCTAAAAGGCCCATACACCTGGTGCTGTTGGCTCCATTATGCACCTCTTAACACAAACTCCTTCATAATGATATCCACTAGTGATACCAGTGCCCTCTGACCTTTAGCTGTGGAACTCCAGAGGAAGGGAAATAATTCCTGCTAAAGCCCTGTGCAATTGCTCCTGTCTCACTGGCCTCGTTCCTATGGTTGTGTGGTGGAGGTTGCTGCTTGAATTGGGCTTGCATGACAAATGAGACCTGATAACCTGCGTGAGCTCTGTCATGTTAATTCAGCAGCTTTAACTTAGCAGCCTAAAATCTTGTGTTTGCGCCCCAATCAAATGTCAAGGCTGTGAGAAGCCATTACGTGTTACAAGTGGAATGTATAGATGGGCAATGAAGGCAAATCGGGGGAGGGCAGAAAATGTACAAGTATTAGGTAGAATGTATGTACAAGTATTAGGTAGAATGTATGTACAAGTATTAGGTAGAATGTATGTACAAGTATTAGGTAGAATGTATATACAAGTATTAGCTATACTGTATGTACAAGTATTAGCTATACTGTATGTACAAGTATTAGGTAGAATGTATGTACAAGTATTAGGTAGAATGTATGTACAAGTATTAGGTAGATTGTATGTACAAGTATTAGGTAGAATGTATGTACAAGTGGACAATGAATGGTTGTGCGATGAAGCAAATGCAAGTACAAATTGCAATTCTGAATGTACAATCGAGCAATGGAGGTGTAAGGTAGTATGGGCAACTATAATGCACGGATAGCGGCAATGAAGTCCCTGTGGTAGACATGTACATGTAACAACTGAAAAAGCAAGTACAATAGCAATTCTAGATGTAGTCAGTCAAATTGAAGGTGTGAGGTAGCATGTGCAACTGAAATGCAGGGATAGCAGCAATGAGGTTCCAGAGGTAGAAATGTACAAATGAAAACCTATCAGACTCTGCAAGGCAGTGTCAGAGTCCAGTAGTACAAAAGGAGCAGTGTAACAAGGTCCCTGAGAGGCAGTACTAAGCGGTGGGCGGGTGGGTGTGGTTAGTGATGGGTCACAGAAACCGTTCCTGAGCCTGCTGGCGCGGGAACGAAGAGACCTGTACCGCCTGCCTGATTGGAGGAGGGCGAACAGTTTGTGGCATGGATGTGAGGGGTCCCTGATGATGCAGTGCGCCCTACGCAGACACCACTTGTGCTGGAGGTCTTTTACAAGCCCAATGGCTAATTACACTCACAGGCTTTGACAGAACTTGACTGTGAACGGATACAAAATTGATGTTTTGTTGTTATCTAACTTAACAAAGCATATATTCATACAATAATTCCACAAGACCTTACATGCGGTTTCATGCAACAAAAAGACGACCCTGATCTTATTAGCCAAAGTCTTCATCTTTCACATAGAGCCTGCTAAGGCTTTAGCGCCACTGGCTAAGAAATATCTGTCTTCTCAGGACAACCCATTCCGTCAGAGGATTGCTGAGGTTTTCTCAGAGGACGGAGAAGGAAACATGACTCTGGATGACTTCCTGGATATGTTCTCAGTGCTGAGTGAGATGGCTCCACGAGACCTGAAGGCCTACTACGCTTTTAAGATCTACGGTCAGTGAGTAAAGCTGAATTCTATCAATCATGGAAAAGAACATTAACAGAAAGACAAAGAAACATGTTGATGACAAGGTCTATAGAAGAAGGGCTAAGATCTGGATTCAACTGCAGGCTAACATCTAGGGGCTATGGTTATAAATATTCAAATTTGAGCCACAACCTGCATATGTCTCTGTCTGGCAACCGTGGAGGGGCGTAAACCATGGATGTACAGTATAATAACCTCCCCCGGAGGACCAGTGGGTTGTGAATGATTAATTAAGCCTGTACAGACAGGACCAGCCTACATAAAAGCCTTGCATGGTCTGTGACGCCAGAGATTCGCCCTAATTAACCAGCAATGACATCTGAAGATGTTTAATTGCTGGCAGCGGGGCAGAGACATGACCACGGTCATGGGTCGAGGAAAGTTTTCATCAATTATTCATTTGTAAAAGAAAACACAAAGGAAGTCTACACTGAGAATGGCTTAGTTACTGGACAGGATGAACGGCTGAACCTCACTAGATAAACCAGGCAAGTTCAGCTCCATGGAAAGATAACACAGAAAAAGACAGCTCCTATTCAGGTGTTAACCATCTCTGTGGCCTGACTGACAAACTGACATTGTGAAGAGCCTCGTTCCGGGCACAAACCCACGCCATCCACACACATGCATATATTGCCCGTTATATATATTACATCTGATCCAGCAGACACCATCTGTCTGTAAACAATCAGTATTAACATTATTATCGACCATCCCAAAGCCCCCTTTTTAACCTAGCTACACCTACACCCATCCCAAGCCACAACCACACCCACACCTACATACACCCACACCTACCCACATCTAACCATTCCCACACCTACCCACACTCACACCTACCCACACTCACACCAAACTACACCCACACCTACCCACACTGACACCAAACTACACCCACACCTACCCACACTGACACCAAACTACACCCACACCTACCCACACTCACACCAAACTACACCCACACCTACCCACACTCACACCAAACTACACCCACACCTACCCACACTCACACCAAACTACACCCACACCTACCCACACTGACACCAAACTACACACACACCTACCCACACTGACACCAAACTACACACACACCTACCCACACTCACACCAAACTATACACACACCTACCCACACTGACACCAAACTACACACACACCTACCCACACTCACACCAAACTACACCCACACCTACCCACACTGACACCAAACTACACCCACACCTACCCACACTCACACCAAACTACACCCACACCTACCCACACTCACACCAAACTACACCCACACCTACCCACACTCACACCAAACTACACACACACCTACCCACACTCACACCAAACTACACACACACCTACCCACACTCACACCAAACTACACCCACACCTACCCACACTCACACCAAACTACACCCACACCTACCCACACTCACACCAAACTACACCCACACCTACCCACACTGACACCAAACTACACACACACCTACCCACACTGACACCAAACTACACCCACACCTACCCACACTCACACCAAACTACACCCACACCTACCCACACTCACACCAAACTACACCCACACCTACCCACACTCACACCAAACTACACCCACACCTACCCACACTCACACCAAACTACACCCACACCTACCCACACTCACACCAAACTACACCCACACCTACCCACATCTAACCATTCCCACACCTACCCACACTCTCACCAAACTACACCCACACCAAACTACACCCACACTCACACCAAACTACACTCACACCTACCCACACTCACTCACAGTCAACAACAAATCTATCCTGGACAATGCCAACCACATTTTAATTAACTTCAATTGAGTGTCTTCTAGGGTGTGTACGATGCGGTCAGGTGCAAGGCTGTGCCTGTCATAGGTTGTCCCAGTGTCAGAGGTGGGAACTTAAAGGATAACCCATTCCAACTTCAACCTCAGCACCTCCCATTCATAATAAAAAACATGATTTCAGGGGGAAAGCTGTGTGTAGGAAGAATTGTTCACAGAGAATCATTTGCAGGAAAGGTCAAATGTTGAGGTTTAATTTGCAAGGGAGAGCAACAGCCCCAACATCTTGTTTGGGATAGAGACCTGTTGCAAGGTCCCTTCTACGTCACAAATCAAAACGGCAACCACTAGGAGCAATCATTCTTCTTGCAAGAAACTGTGAGAATATAGATCAGATTTTTTCTCAGTATTAGTTATTATTTTTAATCCAACTAAGTACTAACCCTCCTCTCAGATTTCAACAACGATGACTTCCTGTGCAAGTCAGACCTGGAGAAGACCCTGAACAAGCTGACGCGGAACGAGCTGACGGAGGAAGAGGTGCGCATGGTGTGTGACAAGGTGATCGACGAGGCTGACCTGGACAACGATGGACGGCTCTCATTGGAGGATTTCCAGCACATGATT
Source organism: Esox lucius (assembly GCF_011004845.1). Taxonomy (NCBI): domain Eukaryota; kingdom Metazoa; phylum Chordata; class Actinopteri; order Esociformes; family Esocidae; genus Esox; species Esox lucius. Next base: position 24,019,195 of record NC_047571.1, on the reverse strand, counting down.
GTCCGTGCGCCTGACTTCCTCAGGTCAGTCGGGCCTTCTAGGACCAGAGTTTCTTTATAGTTAGGGGCAATGTGTATTTCTTTACTTTTAGTCCGGTCTTGGAAAGAACATTCTCCATTGAATATTTGTAATAACAGGATTTGTCTTACGCTGTCTGGGCATTCAACTACAGAGCTGCATTCAACAACGTGCATGTTGGCTTTATTTCCACAGCACTTTCCATATAAGGATATGACGACCAAAAAGATGACATGATCAATGGCAATGAGAAGAACATTCAGGAATAAATCCGATGGACTCAAGTGCATACTCCTCGTGTGATCCTCAAAACCTCCAGGAGAACAGCCAGAGGCCCAGTCACTTCTATTACATTTTGTTTAAGAGGATGCGTGGAATGTCCAACTGAGAATCTTGTAATGTCCCCCAGAGAAGTTATATGACGTGTTTCACAGCAGTGTGCGGATCTCACTCGATCATGGTAATGCAGGCCAGTCTGAAGGCTTGTGTCTCTGTAAATTTAGTATTTTGGCAGCTGACCTGTCTTTAGACCTGTTGGCAGCATACTATTCTGGCGGTATGTCAGGACAGGGCTCATTAGCTATGACAGTCAACAGTAGATTTGTATTCTAATCTACAGGGGCTCAGTTACAGCACGTTATCAAAACATCTGCTGCCACATTTCACTGAACCATGGAAGGGCAATGAAGAGAGAGGCATCAGTGTCATGGGCGCATTACCCCTCCATTGTGGGTTGAGCTGACAGCTTAATTGTCCCCATCCTTGTCACTATCCACAACCCCTGATGTCTGTAGACATATTCATTACTGCACACACCAAAGCGAAAGGCTTTCCAATGAAACATTTTTGGAAGAAACAATACAGTGGTCTGTATTTTAGCATTGTAGTCTCTCCTGGTTGTAGTTTGTTTCCCCCTTTTGGTTTCCAGTAAGACCTGTAACAGTCATTTGAAAAAACTTTTTTTAAAGAATCTTATTTTATTCAATCAAAAGTACAGATATCTACAAAAGCGTAGATCCATTTTAATATGATTTTAAAAAGTACAGTACAATTAGATGTTTTTTGTGATGTATTTACAACTGTTCTTTCAAAATGTAATGAATTTCAATGCATTTCTCTCCCAGTAAAACTCAAATTGACAACAGGATTAAGAGTTTAGATTTATTTTGAAAATTATTCTGACTAAAACGAAACAGACCCAGGTCTGTTTTTCTACATTGTTATAAAAATTAAATCAATCCAAATAAGGAGAAAACTGTTTCTTTGTGCTAACCTCACCTGTTAATCCACCTTCAGTATCACAAACACATCATTGCATCAAAAGTACCAAATATAGAAGAAAAATCTATAAACTGGTCATAATTGTGGCTCAATGCAAGACAAAAAAACTCCACACTCTTTCAATAAGAGTACCATTACATTTCCCATTGAGAGATGAGTTTTAAAGAAATAATGTATTACTTGTGGGCTAACTATTTCACAAATATACAATTCTCAAAAAATAAATCACAGAAATACAGAAAAATAGAGGTCCATATGCATAGCTCCAAAGTAGCCTTAGTGCCAGTGTTTTGCTGCTGGCTTGCCAACTCATTTCTGAGCAATTGCTTGGCAATGAGGGAAAATGAGCACAAACAGATCTGGAACCAGGCAAGCTTAAAATGTCAAGGATTAGACTGAGTATGAGTTAATATTATTTATGAGGTGCCCCCGGTACAGCAGTGAATACTGAAAAAGGTGCAGGCTATCTGTTGTGAATCTATCTTTTACATCCTCGACCCAGATCTGTTTGTTACCATGTCGACATCCTTCCTGTCCAGGGTTGGGGTCAATTTCAGTCAATTCAGAAATGTAAATTAAATTATTTCAATTCCCAAAGGTTTTTCATTTAAAATGATTGGGGGGGAAAGAAACACTTCAATATCAGTGTACTTCCTGAAGTTACCCTAACCCAGCCCCATTCCATGTCAAGCTAAACAAGGTAAAGAGTGGTTATGATAGTTAAAAAAACAGACTGGCACAGGAATTCCACCCTTTTCTTAAAAAAAGATATGTAAAAGAGCAGGAAAGAATAAAGTGGGAATTCTGGGGTAAAGAAGACTTCATGCTGTAGAACATCAACAAAGCACCTCTTCCTTACATTTCCAAAAAAATCTCACAGCTTTTCAATTGAATTTTCAGTGCATACTAAGGTCATTGCCTTGCTAATGTAAGAGCTTCAGCGGGTGATATGGTGTCACCTAGCTGTCAAACAAGGTTCTGACCAAAAGAAGGACAGGCATGTCAACCACAAACATCATCATGAACAAAATAACTAGTTGGTGAAGCAACTTATTGAAGTTGACTGGTCTTAACTTCAAGTCAAGAGATTGTCACATGTGGAATAGAATCAAATTTGGCAGGGCAGTAGCATATAACAAAACCTTAAACACCGGAAACCAATTATTGTTGGAAGAACCAACAAAAAGAACTATTTTACTCAGTCATAACAGGGCCTGTATTTGTAGCGTATAAAAGTAGCAACGCTGACCCAGGTCGGTTTTCCCTTTTTAAATCATAATGGATAAGACAGAGGACCTGACCATAGACCAGCACTTACAGACATCAAAAATGCTTAATTCATCAAATAGGTTTGCACATAACCAGACTAAGAGCATAGGTGCCACTGATATTTTGATGTGAACACAGGCTCTAAAGCGAAGAACACAAACCAAAAGTGGCATAGGAGAGGAAGTCATTTAAACTGGGTAACAGATCCAATACAATGTACATGTTATCTATCAACCACTACCACAAACCAATAGAATAGTTTTCCATATTAAATTGAACCAAAATAAAATATGTTGCAAAACTATCACTTGGCACAGACTACAACACACAGGTTATTGGTAAAGTGCAAGTAATGAATAGCATTGGAATGGATCAATTGCACTTTGTCTGTCTGTACAAAAACTGGTTGGTACTGGCAGACAGACAATGAAGAGATGCCTGGGTGGTTCACCAGGTGCTACCAGAGACGTCATATAGCTGGAGATGAACCAGAGGTCATAAATGGATGTTGTTGCTGTGCTGTTCTTGCAGTAAATAAATACGCTATAGGGTGCATCCGAAAAGGCAGCGTATTAAATCCCTGTGTCATGCACTACTTTAGACCAGAGACAAAACCTGGTGAAAAGTGGTTCACTATATAGGGACACCAGTTCAGACAGAATCAGTCTGTCTCTCTGGAAGTCTCTTGCTGGCTCACTAACAACAATGTACTAGATAACATTTTAACAGATAAACGTTTGTAGACAATGAAACTGTGAATAACTGGAATGAAGCCACAGGTCCTGACCTTATAAAAGTGTGTGGGTGAGTTTGAATAGCAACAGTGAACTAACATCGTTAAGAGAAAGAGGCCTCGTCTTTAGCATAGAGGTTGTGTTTAACGTAATGTAGCAACGAACGATTATCATGAAATGTAAGTTAAAAAAAGAACATTTGAACCAAATGTGTCTTGCAGACATAACAATCCAATTATCAAAAGAGATCATTATTCCCTGGAAGAATAATGATCCCTACAAGGCCTATTTCATAATTCATTTAACAACTCTGATTCATCAAAGCAAGAAAAGCCAATCAGACTCTGGATCAAGTTATTCTGTCTACAGAGTTGAGGACTACTAAAAGGGCATCTAAACATCCACATCACTATTTTTCTAATCGTCACAGGCTATTCAAGCAACTCTGACAAGACATAGGTGCAACTCCCAACTTTGGCAGTTGTGCATCCAGGAGGCTGAGCGTGAAAAACTGAACATTATATGTGGAGATTATAGTGAGACAACAGGGTGAGCCCATCTTGTGTAATGTCATTTGCAACTTCAGAAAAACTAGTGGCATCTTCACCTGTTGCAGATTGTGTCTGACTTATGGAAGGAGAAACAGGCGCTTGGAAGGCTAGCTGGAAGAACTGCAGCAACACCAGGAGTCAAGGAAATGTCATGAATGGGAGACATGTAGTCCACCTTACATGCCCCAAGGTGTGGACACGGAGGGGGGGGGGGGGGGGTTCCCCAATTCTCTCCCTACCAATCTCCTCTGAACCTAACTGGTTGATGTTCACAGATCTCTAAGTTTCAACCAATGCGGAAGTATCACCACCCAGGACACTGTTTACAACCACCTGACAGCTGGATCCAAGAGGAGAGACAGGGAGTGAATTGGGACTGGATGAAGGGAACAGGGGAGGAAACATGAGCGGCTGGGAGCAAATACAGTCCAGTTGTGTAGAGCAAGCCAGCGCCCCAATGTGTCCCTGCCAGGGGAGGCGGACGGTATGTAAGGCCTTGGGTATACCTCCCAAACAGCCCCTATTCCCTACAAAGTGCAAACTTCTTTTTAACCAGAACCCTATAAGCCCTGGTCAAAGGTGGCAGACTTTATAGGGAATACGGTGCCATTTAGGCTGAAGCCTTACTCTGCTCCTCACAGTAGAACGCAGCGGAAGAAGCTGCTCTTCTTCTGTGGCTCAGAGATCTTCACCCCGTGGCTGCTCCCCTGGGGACTGTTGCCCTCCTGGAACAAAACATTTCTATTTTAATAAAATGTACAGAATTGTATTGGCCCACCTTTAAGGTCCAACTTGAAATCTGAATATGAGAAAAGCGGGGAGATTGAACTTACCAATTTTGTGTCCATCTTTGACTTAATATCTCTAGCAAGTGTCAGAAATGCATTTTCCACATTGATATTGGCCTTTGCACTGGTCTCCATGAATTTGATCCCATACTCCAATGCCAGCTACGGAGAAATTAGAAATATGTTGACACAGGCCTCAGTTTTTAACCCCCAGAGGACCACGCTACAATGGTGCAAAAGAGGTTGCAGCAGTAAAACTCTTTTAATGTTGCGCCAATATCTGATGCTCTCTGAAACGGCAACCTTTGTTTTCTATCAACCATTGGAAATCTGTCTTCAGTAGTAATTACTTCAGTGACTATTAACAGGCTAATGTTGTTATCACTACCATCTTTTCTAAGGTTCCTATGTATTATTTCTCATTTCAGACATTTATATCTTGACGCCATAGCGGCCAAATGCAGCGCCGTGGGTTTTAAAATGCTTTTCATCAACATTACCCAAACCTCTCTCAAGACTACCCAGACGCCAGTTTAGAATTAAAACTAAAATGCGAAAGGTATGGGGAGGCCCAGGGAGACATGTGAGAAACCCGTTCTACATCAACCAGCCAATAAATTGATTACATAATTGCAGCAGAACTCACCTTCTCTCCTCTGTCTTTGGAGACCTGTCGTTTGTCATTGATATCACATTTGTTACCAAGGACCATCTTCTCAACATCAGCAGATGCATGCTATGGAGGGGAGATGAAGAGGTTTAATAGAAAGACACAGTTGGTGCTGGACGTTTTGACAGATTAGAAATTCCTTCATTATGTGTGTTTTGTTAAGAATATAATAACATATACATGTAAGTAAACATACCTCCTCTATGTTCCTTATCCAGTTCTTTATGTTTTCAAAGGACTTTTCATTGGTGATGTCATAGACTAGCATGATACCCTGCAAAGAGATGAAAGATGTCACATGAAGGTAAATAGAAGGCCGAATCCTCAAATTTGAGTTAATTAATTGAAATAAAAAGTTGCATCTATCCACCATTGCTCCTCTGTAATATGCTGTTGTGATTGTCCGAAAACGCTCCTGTCCTGCTGTGTCCCTAAAACAACAAACATGGGGAAAGGACAACAATCAGCAGAATTATGTACATACAGGAATTCATTAATATCCTTCAAACCTAAATGCAGTACGCTGTCAGTTGAACCATCTTATTTCTAAATGTAAAAACATTCTGATGGTTGAAGGTAGTGCAAGAAAAGAGCACAACTTACCATATCTGTAACTTAATCTTCTTGCCGTCTAGTTCTATTGTTCTAATCTTAAAGTCAATGCCTACGGAAGAGGAATGAAAACATAATGGAGTCTGAAATAAGCTATGCTACCTTGCTATTACACACAAGTACACACTAGTACTGTACATCCAACTACAACTTCCTACACACAACAATACAAAGGTAAAACTTAGATCAATAAGGTAGCGAGCTTATTAAAGAGGTTCGTTCACCTCCAACTATACTGTAGTTAGCGAGCTTACTGCTAGGCGAAAAGCAAGTATAGTAAACTACTGTAAATAAATGTAACGTTCCAGTACCATCACACACTGTTGTTCAAGCTATTTACCGTTATCTATGTACTACTGTATTTATCTAGCATTTCATAGTTTCGATTTCAGCTGCAAGCCAACCTTACAGACAGAGGAAGGACTCTAAACAGTCACTAGCTTGCTACTTCTTGCATTAGCTTGAGTTAATACAGTAGCTAGCTACCTGACGTAAAATGTTTAGAGTACAGTCGGTAGACCTGTTTAGCTAGCTACTTTGCTACTACAGCTATAACATGCCATTGTAACTAATTCAGCGCACTGGAAGTTAATCAGCTAGCTAGCCGGTTAACTTTATTTACATCGCTAGCTAGCTGGTCTGTCACTCAATAATAATCGGCTAATAACGTAGCTAAATACGCTAGCTAGTTAGCTCACCGAGAGTTGGCGATATATCAGTCGTTTTTTGAACATGGCATTGTGGATAACGTAAGAATCAAACCTACCTATGGTGGAAATGAATGTGGAATTAAAGGCATCCTCTGAGAACCTGAACAACACACAGGTTTTCCCGACGCCGGAATCTCCGATTAACAGTAATTTAAACAAATAATCGTATGTCTTCGCCATACTTGATATTGCGGAAATCCCGCCCGGCGAAAAGCTGTGCACTGCGGTTCTACATACAAGGCATTTCGACCGGCTTACATCTTAGTGGGCGTGGTTTTTACTGGTACAGGACATTCAGACGAGCTCCTTCATGTAAACTTCTGATACTCGAATATCTCGACATAGCAATTTTTGTCCACCCTTGACGGAATATCAACATTTGATAGGTTGCCAATAGTTATCTCTATGTCAGGAACAGTGCAATAATAGTGTATATACTTTCTGCCATAATGAATACATTCTACTTCTCAGCCAATTATATTGAAGTTGTTACTGTAATATTATGAACTCAAGCTTTAAATATTATAATTGTCCTATGAAAGAGAATGGAGTTGCTCGTTGAGACGAGAGATCCGCCCTCGGGTGAAATATCGTGTTTTTAGGGAGACTTCTGCAGGGTAGTTTCCAGATAACATCGCCCCCTTCTGTCGCGTTATGACGTTGCCCCTTGATAGATCAGTATCCCACATATCCATAGTGATATTAAATGTTTAATTCACTGTTTTATTTTATTTTATTAACATAACAGATTGTTATATAAATATGTGGATTGTTGGTTATCTTTCGCATTCTCTGTCTTGCACAAATAATAGCCATCACAATACAGACAATTTGAAATTACATTTTCTCAACACAAACATCATATATCAGATCGAGGCCTAAAAAGCCTATCTGGAGTGTTTGTATAATTTGGTATGCATCTCTATCTGTTCATTATGCTGTTTTAAAAGTTATTTTACTGTATCTCTTCACAATGTGAATGGAGTGAGAATGTTATGTTTCACAGCAACGACCTGGGGAAAAGCTGTGGAATGTGTGGGGATGCATGAACCAACTGAATGCTTGGGATGATTAGATGACCTTGATGATGCAGTATACAGTATCCTACTAGGACAGGTTAACACCTACTCTTGCTATTCAGCAGCACCTGGTTTCCCATCCAGGGAACGACTAGAGTGATCTATTCAGAGCCAGCAGTTGTATCTAATGTATGAGACACTGGCTATTCATGACATAAAGTAGAAAAGGACATTAAAACTAACATGAAGGCCAAGTTGGGAGTATATTAAAATGGCTAACGGAAACAAAAAAAAAAAATGTTACCAGTTTTTTTGTATTTTGGCAAATGCTTTTATCCACAGCGACTTACAGGAGCACTTAGAATTAGTTGTCTTGCTAAGGGGCAAAATGACAGATTTTTCACCTTGCACCTCGTGATTATATACCAACCTTCCGGTTCCTCGTGAACTGATCAAACCACCAGGGTACACCTGCTACAAGTGTAACCTCTACTTTCACAACAATTACAACTGGGTATGCCATTCAATTTGTGGGATAAAAATGCTGGAATGATGATTTTTCTTGGCTTTTTGTTTATTCTTGTCTTCTTCACAAACTATTTAGCTCTATGAGGGTTTGATCCAAGACCTGATGCATGTCCAGGTTTTCTTCTTTTGCACTGGATAAATGTTCTGTAATGAAAGGTATCAAATAACTGAGATTTTCAGGGGAACAGAGAATCTGAAGACAACATGTATTCTACATGTTTTTAGTTTTCTAGTTTTTCACAGTTATATTGTAAGAAAATCAATAACAAATATGAATGAATTCAATGCATGTCTTACTGGGAAGTTTCAGTGAACAAGCAAGAAGATTAGACTAAGAGGTGTCAGATCAGAAAGGGAAGGATTCAAGGAGAGGAACTGCATAGAACAGGCAGAACTTTATTTTAACTTTGGTTTTACAGAGTGGGTCTCAAAAAGACCGCAGAGGCACAAAGAGGAGACAAGATACGAGATGAGGTGAGAGTAGGAGAAAGCATCCAATTTCAAATGGTCAAAGATGAAGAGTAAAGGGTAATCTACATGGCGGTCATGTCAGTGAGGGCATGGTCCAGCTCCTCACTGATGGCCTTGTACTTCAGCTTCTGAGCATACAGTTCATCTAGAGGTCAAAGTTCAGCCAAGGTCAGCCAGTCAGAGGAAAGGTGAGGCAGGAGACAGCCGTATCAGCAGTGCAGCGAGAAGGGCACAGACAAATAGAGAAAAGGGAAAAAAGAGAAAAGGGACAAAGACGGGGAGAAGAGAAGGAGGGAGCAAGTAAAAGGGAGGGAGCAAGAGAATGAAAAAGAGGAATGGATGGAGAGAGGGAAACAAAGAAATAGGGGAGAGAGGGAATGGACAAAGAGTGAACAGGAAGTAAAAAAGAAGAAGAAATTAAGTGATTTCTAAAGGTCAGAAATTCAGGACTGGGCAGAGAAAAAGACTACAGACCCATTTGTCATATACCCTTAACCATATCTATTATCACATTGTGCAGAGACATAAACAACAAAATGTGTGTACTGTACCTTCTAAGTCATCTATAGTTTTTTCCAATTTAGCCACCGACCTCTCTGAAAACTCAGCACGAGTCTCAGCCTAAACACAGATGAAGAACTGGTTATGGTCAGTTATAACCAATGTTACAACCTACATGGTCTGTAAAGTATAAGTATATAAACATGATAGTTTTTAAAGGAATTGTATAAAGATAGTATATTAGGGTGGTTTATGAAGGTAATGTATAAGGGCAGTGTGTAAAGGTAGTGCACAAGGTTAGTTTGTAAAGTAAATGTATGAGGTTGGTGTGTAAATGGCTGTGTGTAAACGTAATGTATCAAGATAGTGTGTATAAGGGAGGGATGGTCTCTCCACTATTCCTGTCCAGTGTCCTGACCTCTTTCAGTTTGTCACTAAGCACTTTGATCTCCTCTTCATACTTGTCCTCTTTCTCTGAATACTACAGCGACAAAAGATTCATTAAAACAACAAATTATAAAATACTATCAATGTATTCAATGGCACATTTCAGAGCTTAGGTTTTCATAAGGCACTTTACAGAGAGGGCACAAATAAAACCAAATGGAGAAATGGGGTCGGGGGGACACTAACCTTGTCAGACTGAGCCTCTAGGGACTTGAGGTTGTTAGTGACATTCTTCAGCTCTTCCTCCAGGTCGCCACATTTCCTGCAGGGGAAGGACCAAGGGAATCAACTTTAATCAACCAGGCAAATCTCACACCCATGTAAAAGCATTACACTATTTCTGACTAACACAGATGACACATGTCCATACATCTAAATGTAGTAACATAAGGAATATTGGTTCTCACAGCTCAGAGATTTCTGCTCTCTCCTCGGCCCTCTCCAGCTCCCCCTCCAGGATGACCAACTTGCGAGCAACCTGAAAAAGAGCAAACCATGAGTCAGAGGGCATCAATTAATTTTCTTGAATGAACTGGACCTTAACTCTTCCCATGTTGAATGAACAGAAAAAAGGCTGGGGTTTTCCATTATCAAATGTGCTCTCACCTCCTCATATTTCCTGTCGGCCTCCTCAGCAATGTGTTTGGCCTCTTTCAGCTGCATCTCCTGGATCTCCATCTTCTCCTCATCCTTGGAGGCCCTGTTCTCTATCACCTTCATACCCCTGAACACACACACACACACACGCACTATATGTACCAGTGTCTTGGGCCATATTCACAAAGTGTCTCAGAGAAAAAGGGTCATGAATACGTTTGACCTTGCAATCACAGTCTGCACTCCGACTGTGACACGTTCTGTACATTGCCGATTAGGAGTGGCGCGAAGAGAATTGCTTTTGTCCTGAACTGACCTCTCGCTCTCATCTGCAGCCTTCTCAGCCTCCTCCAGTTTCTGTAGAGCGGTGGCCAGCCTCTCCTGAGCCCGGTCCAACTCCTCCTCCACCAGCTGGATCCTGCGGTTCAGAGCCGCCACATCGCCCTCAGCCTGCACAAGGGGTGAAAGGTTGTTGTGATGTCAGACGTGGCAAGGAAGTGTTATATATGAACACTTAGTGTTACTGTTCATCTGTGCGCATCTGTGCTGAAAGTCAGTCCTTAAATCACACTGCGTACGAGACCCTGTCAATTTTTATTTGATAAGTAGTAATGTTGATAAGAAGAGTGAGTCAGTTTGTGTAGGTTTACAGCCGATGGTTGCTTCTCCTTTTTTTGCAAATATAAATATTTGCAATGCACGGCTATGGGCAATTGCTAAAAAAAAGTCTCTGCATACGTTTTCCAGAAATTAAATAAGGAGAACAAGAACCAATCCTATATCCTATAACACTATAGAACATTTTAATACATTTGCCGTTAATCATCCCAATGTTGCTTTCAACATATTGGGTGATCTTCTGTATGTGTAGTTTATTGCTTCTGAAGTAATAGGATTTTCCATTTCGTGGCGTCCAAAGATCCACCTGTCATCTTGTACGAAGTGTTAGATTTGCTGTAAAAATAAAATGTGTGAATAATGAATTAGTCATAGTTGTAGGAAGGGACAGACAGGAAAAGGGCTGGAGTGTTTAGGACATTTTTTATTATAATCCTCCAGTCCTGAGATGGTGAGATGGAGCGATGTCACATGACCAGATGATGACCATAGACAAACCAGACGGAGTCCGGCTTTCCTAAATTACAATGTTGGGTGTTTTTCCAGATGTAAGGAGCCTTGTTTATACTTTCAACATTAATACTCATAGAAGCTGTATGTGAATTGGCAGAGCAAGGTATCGGTTTCGGGTCTGCAGTTATGTCTCTCTTTCTTGCTTTCCCTTCTCTGAAAAGAGTGTATGTGATTCATAAATGCATGGGGGTGGTGGCATTCCCCTACAGTGTATCTCGGTAACTATCTATCTAACCGTAATATTGGACAAAGAAACGGATGGAACGTTAATTAATTCATCATCCACAGGGTGACGACACATTCCTCTGGGAGGTTTTCCTCTCTTTGTTTCTCCTTCTACCAACTCTGAAACGTCTGAACACCTACCATGTGTTACTGCTCGAGTATCACCCACCATGCATTAATACCAGCTAATAAAATACGATTATTGTATATTCAAGTTAATTGGACTTTCAGTATTTTTTACATTTAATATGGCTCCTACAGGTTGGAGTTATGGAGTATGGCGCTACATTAGTGTTGAATTTAAACACAATGTGAAGCTTAGCCAGAAATACGATTCTGTCTGTCTACCGGTCCATTTCCTTCCAGTCTGTCTGTGTTTCAGTGGCTTAATCAGTCTGCCTTTGTCCGTCATTTGGTCTTGCTGTATATCTGTGTCTGTCTGTGCTTCCTTGGTGTCAGTCTGCCTGTCTTTGTCTCTGGTATCCCCACCGGAAGCCATTCCAGTACGGTGTCCATTAGCTGCAGCCGTGTGAGGTTCACTGTTTGTTTTAGCTGCATTCCTCACATTCCTGTATGGCTGCACTGCTAGCGGGGCTCCCAATCGGCACCATATCCCCTATAAGCATTAGTGCACTACTTTTAACCAGAGCTAGATAGGGAAAAGGGAGAATTTTGGGATGCGGCCTGAGACTGAGAGTCCCCTCCCTTAACCTTCTGCGGGAGAATGATCGCTGGTACAAACCCCTCCATGCTACACAAGACCAGTGGATTTGTGGAAGTCAGTGAAGACAGAGGTAGAGGGATGTCTGAAGAAGATTCCTGCTTAGTACTAGTTCCTCACCTCATATTTCAGCGTTTGCTCACTGATTATACCTCTTTGTGGTTTCAATGTCAGAATTTGGACAAAGTTCAGTAGTTGCTATCTTTGTGTAAACCCCGTACAGATAGAGGAAGCCTGTTGATTTTGTTCATATATGAAGTTTAAGGTTGGAAATTGCATTGACTGTGCTTCATGACTGTATTCTTTGGGTAAGTCCTGATAAACCCGGTTCTGGTCATATTATGTGGTTTTCCCACTTAGCTCAATTGCACTAACTGTCAGTTTCCCTGGTTAAGAACATCTGCTAAATGTAATGTAAATGTCTGGGGGAGAGCTGGGCATTTTGTTATCCCACATTTTCATCTTCTGACTCAATCACTGTTAAACAGCCAGCAAAGTATTTTTTAAGCCTGGGTCTTCTGATAACAGATTCAGTTTGAGCTGTAACATGTTCTCCAATGGTATTCGGTGTAAGACCAACCCAGTTCTGTGAATCATGTGTACACAAGGACAAGGCAATTGACATTTGCGTGAGAAACCCCAAAGTAAGGGGTTTTATTTGGTTGACTTAAAACTCAATGTGATACGCTGAAAACATTGCTATATCTGAAGTGGGATTGTTTCAGGAGGGTTACACTACGATAACCAGCACATAGGCAATGGACCAACGATGACCTCAGGGCTACGAAGCCTTCAGGACACTCTCCCAGTATGTTCAGCCTGCACTGTACTCACGTCAGTGGCCTTCTTCTCAGACAGCTCCAGTTTCTCCTGTGCGTCCTTCAGGGCCTCGGAGTATTTGTCCAGCTCATCTTCTGTTCCCTTCAACTTCTTCTGCAGTCCCAGCAGCTCATCTTCCAGCTGCGACACACAGGACAGATCAGGACACAGGGTCAGTAATGGTGTTCATATAGGGAATATGTCATGTAGAACAGACATGCATGTGTCATGTGGAACAAGGAATCATGACAGGTCTATATAAGGTATTACATCTGCTACCTTTTGAATTTAGTAGGACGCTGGGGGCAACGTGTAAATCCATGCAGTCAGAGTGTTGTAGACTCCACCTTTATTACATGATGTAATTGACCAAACACGAACTATCAAGATCCCTGACCTTAGCCCCTGGCCCCAGTATGAGCAACTCGGAGCCAAGGACACCAGAGCAAAGCCTCATCATTGTTTCACCTGATCCGCTACAGGATTCATTTCCTGTGTTGGAAATGTCTGAAGGTGTTGTCATCAGTGCTACAAACACCCCTGGTTTCCTACTGGATCCTGGGTCAAACACTAGAATATTCCTGCCTCAGAGAGGGCGAAGGATGAAGCCTCCCAAATGGCAGCTTATTCCCCTATAGGGCTCTGGTCTAAACTAATGCACTATACTGGGACTGTAGTGCCATTCTGGATGCATCCTTACTATCTCCTCTGGAATGTTCTTGAACTTTACTCAGATCACAGAGGAGTGGCGCTGAGTGCATCTCTACCCCAGAGACCTGTAAAGTCACACCAGTGTGAGGAGCCTAGTGGCAGCTGGCATAACTGCCTTTTTATTCCGGTTCCTGGTGTCCCTGTTGTTCCTATGTTGGTGGTGGTGGGGGGGTAATCCTCCTGGTGCTCTGTGGCCATCTACAAGCTGTCAGTCATCGTACAACCTAGGGACACCTACTACACCCTTTGATTGAGGGGGCTTATGGAGCCACACAAGTATTGGCTCAGGTAGATTTAAGGAATGTGATTATTATATCTATGGTCCTGTTAAACTTTCTTTTTATAACACTAGTTGTTTCTAGCCTGTTATCTGATATGCTCTGTGCAATACTGGCCATATTCAGTCCTTTCAGGTCTGATGTGGTGCCTTGAGGGTTACAGCCAGAGGAAGCTTTGGAATGCCAGATGATTCACTCTCTGCCATTCTCTCCCTCCCGTAGGGCTTCATCCCTCTCTCCCTCTTTCTAATGGAGGGAAGGAGGAACGCCCTCTGAACAATCAGCTGTTTCGTCTCAGAGCTAGATTCTCAATCAATCAGTAGCTCGTTTTTGTCTACAATTTATTTATTTTAAATGAGCATACGCGCATTGCTTATCCATTAATATTTTGTATCGTACTCGGTTTTGGGGCCAGTTTCTCAAAGTTCTTTCTTTGACAACAACTACATTTACATCCGTTTGGATTCAAATGGCAGATCTCCTTACCACACAGCACATGAGCTACCGTAAAACTTTCATTTTCAAATGCCTTTAATTTCCCATTAGACACAGGATAACATGATGTGTCTGTCTGCCCACCACCTGCCTCGGTGCCCAACACTCTTCCCCCTCTCCCATCACCTGTTTGCATTTGTCCTCAGCTGATTTCTTGTCCGTCTCTGCCTGTTCGGCCCGGTCGATGGCGTTCTCCTTGTCCAGTTTCAGCATCTGCATCTTCTTCTTGATGGCCTCCATGGTGACAGTGGTCTGTGTACAGCGGTTTTGGCAACACGAGAAACTTTGTAAGTCTGGGACAGGGAATGTCTAGCTGGCAGACGCTTTTCTAAGATCTCAGGTCCACCAGAGCCAACGAGGCAGCCAGCACAGGGAAAGCAGAGCGAGAGAGAGTGAGGAGGGAGAACAGAGGATGCTGACTGAAACCCAGGGCTGATGTAAGAGATTTAAAGTTGCCTGGAGGTTTTAGAGAGACAGCCCCAGTCCCCAGTGACATAGACCCCCCCCCCACCCCTTAGTCCCTCCCTAGCCTGCTTTAGCAAGCTACCCTCAGCACCCCCCCTCCTTCCCACATCTGAACCATCCCACTCGCTCCTCCTCCTCCACTTTCTTAGGAATGGCTTGGTGTGACATAGGCAACTTTCGGCCGGTCTCCTTTTTTGGAAGGCTGTTTTATTTCCATTTTCTTGTATTTTCGGGAACATGAGAAGGGAAGGTGGAAAGGAAGGGGGAGAAAAAAGGTTTTGATTCAGGATTTTGTTTTAACATATGGGTGTTTAGACGACAAGCCTACTATTCTGAGATAACATAGAGCCAACTGGGTTAGAAACTAAGGCAACACTGACAGGGTATGTTTCACAAAGAAATAACCATTCTTAGCTGATCATGAGAGACCGTTGTTTGGTCTGTGAACCACAGATATGCCAATAAACTACAATTAGATCTGTGCACAGTTTTCCCTCCTTCAAAACAAAGATTAAAGAGTTCCAGTCTCCGTCGGAATAACCCAAGGCTGCCTGGGGTTCTGTAAGCGTTTTATTCCAGCTTTTGTTTCCTTCCTCACTGTGGAATGCTCAAAAAGATGTTGATACCAGCATTGGTTAGGGGAGACATAGTTCTCATTCTACTGTGGAGAGAAAAAAAAGCTGGATGGAAAAAAGACCTGGCCAATGAAGTGAGGAGTTCATATTACCTTTTAGAACAGAATTTCCATTTTTCAGAGTGCATTCAAACAGTTTTATAATTAAGATCCCCTTAATTACTGTTTTTTTTTTTTAGTGTACGTTTGGAATATTTACCTTAAGAGAATATTTACTGTTAAAAAAGAAACGTTGTTTAAAATGAGTTTGCAACTTACGAAGCCGATGGATGGCCACCCGCAACTTTCTACTGTGATGTGTGTGATGTGAATGTGATGATAGCTTATACCCACAGGTGACACAAGACTAGGAACTGCTTCTAATGACTAGTGCCAAGAGCTTTTATATACATTGTTGTTTAATCCACCCTATAGAGCATACCCAAACCGCACTGTTCTGGTCCAAATGTTTTTCTTCTTACCGTCCAATACTGTCCTGGGAGTGGTAGTGAATCGTAACCAGGCAGGTCGAGTACAGCTTGGATTTGCTAGGTTTGGCCCTGCAGTGTGAATCAGACATGTCATATTGGCTCATTACCACCCTGTACTGTTTGTCTGCCTACAGTGTTACAGATACACTAAAACAGCTGCTCCTTCTAAAGATAGAGGCGGGTGTGAAATCACAGAACAATGTTGTGACCAGTAGTAATATAGACTAATACACCAGGGATGCATGAAAAGAATTTGGTGCTTATGTTTGAGAAGTGAAGTGATGAAGACCATCCACACCAACGTTTTGTATGAAACTGCATGTATTCACACACACGCATACCCGCCGCGTCCACCACAGAGGCAATGTTCAAGTTTGTCAGGATGATCCGGTCGTGAAATCCAGTTGACTTTGCTATTATAAATGACTGAAACGGTGATATAAGAGAACTGTTAACATATGTTGTGATGTTTACAGAATTAGACCAGTTGTGACTTGAGATGTGAATGTACCGTTCTCCTCAACAGAGCGAGAGAGTGAGAGATATAGAATAACCAAGAGAGAGAATAGGGTTTGTGAGAAAGAGGAGAGAACCAGAGAGAGAGAGAGGAAAACAAAACCCTCCCACAGGAAACTCTGCTGAACTCCTCTTCTCCTTGTATGGTAAAAACTCCCCTAAAAGCAGCCAGGCCACCTTGGGTCCAACAACTAAAGTACATCTAAGTTTACACACAAAAGCTATGGGAATGGATTCAGTGTGTGAGGGTATGTTAATGTATGAGTGTATTTTTGTTTTAACAGATGGGATTAGGACCCACAAGTCCTCACAAGGATAGTAAAACATTAAGAAACTAACCATATTTGAACCATGAGGAGTCCATTTCTGGCTTAGCGTTAGGGTCAAATTTACAATTAGGGGTAGTGTTAAAATTAAGATTACTTTAAGGTTTAGGCATTATGAGTTAGGGTTAGACATTAGGGCTAAGTTAGAGTTTGACAAAAATGTGGTTAGTTTATTGAGGTTAGGGTTGGGTTAAGTTAAGGTTAGGTTCAGGATTAGAGAACATGGGTTTTTTTATTTTTTCTGGTCCCTGCATTGATAGAAATACGTGTGTGTGTGTGTGTGTTTGTATAAATACTTTTGTGTGTGTTTCTGTGTTTGTATTTGTGAGTAAGAATGTGAGCCACTGCTCAGTAACATATGCCATGTTGATGGATCAACATTTGTATACATACAGCATGTAAACAAGGGTTATGACACACACACGTATAGCACAGCTCTGCCACTGTTGATTAAACTCAGCCCTCTTTCACACCCTAGGCTAGAACTCCAGTTAGAAAAGGTCTTTAGGAATGGAATGTACCGGGACTACATCCACCTGATATGTAATAAGAATTGGAAAATGGCTTCATGACTGGTCTGGTTTCCTGGCTACAGATTAAGAGTCCAGGACTAAATAGGTTGTACGGAACACAGAATGTATTTTTGTTTGGATCGGTCATGTCTGTCTGTCTGTCATCATTCTAATCACTTCTATTTTGAGGCTACGACATAAGGTGGTAGAGAAACAGTAATGAACTCATCCTGTCCATGTGCTGGTCTGACAGTCTCCCTGAAGTAACTCATCCTGTCCATGTACTGGTCTGTCAGTCTCCCTGAAGTAACTCATCCTGTCCATGTACTGGTCTGTCAGTCTCCCTGAAGTAACTCATCCTGTCCATGTACTGGTCTGTCAGTCTCCCTGAAGTAACTCATCCTGTCCATATACTTGTCTGTCAGTCTCCCTGAAGTAACTCATCCTGTCCATGTACTTGTCTGTCAGTCTCCCTGAGGTAAATTATTTATTAGAGGACAGTGAGGAGTTAATACAGGACCAATCCAACTCTATGATTTCAGGCTGTAGTTTTGATAGTAGAGAGACTGAATTGTCCCCAGAAAAGACCACAGAAAGGTCTCCAGAAATGACCACAGACATGTCCTCAGAGGTGTCCCCAGAAATATCCCAAGAGGTGTCTGAAAATATCGCCAGAAATGTCTCTAGAAATGCTGCACACGTGTGTACATCCTCCAATTTGTATATATCTTAAAAATAAATGAGTGTTTGATAATAAATTATGAATATTTTCAGTGCATATACAAGTGGTAATTTTAACTGTCCAAATAAAGTGTAACCAATACTTTTACTTCTGGTTTATCAAGGTTTAGGCCTAGTCATCTTGGCCTCAAAACTGGTGTCGGTCAACAGACACCTAATGATGACGTTTCCATTTTGGTCCAAGATGCAGACAGTATCAGAATGGGGTCAGCGCAAGCTCTGTCCTGACAGACAGGCAGCAGGCTTTGTAATTTCTCTATGTAAAAATATAGAAAGCAGTGTCATCTAGTGGTCACATTAGATGGGGTCAAACTCACTCCACTTACATGCACAAGTTATCCAATGGGGATCTTCATTTGTGTTCTGCTGGTTTTTCTTTTGGGTTGTGACTGTCTTTTTTACTCTGTTTGTCTTTTATTAATTCAAACAAAAATACTTTTTGTAATTTGATGTATTGTTATTAAATCTCTGTCAAAAAAAACTTTTTTCATAAATTTTCATTTCTTTTAAACAGTCAACAGATGGTATTTTGACATTTAGCACTCTAGTCCTAGCTACACAAAAAAGTAGGCTGAAAGTGGAACAGAAACATAGCAGGAATGGTTCTCAACTGGGTTGTAGACACAGTAACTCACAGTAAGTATGAGCAAGAATCCACTCTAGCTACAAGTAATAATAGAGCAATTTCTTGAATATTCTGTCTGCATGTATTCAATCCTGAAGGGCTAGAACACAAAGATATTTGATTATTAAGGCAATGTGATAAAACCAATTATATTGCCATCTACTGGTCAGTTGGACTGACAGAAAAGGGAAGATTGTGTCATATTCTTCTATACAATGGTTTCAAGTCCACAAATAAAATGTTAAGATGTTCTTAGTGGTGCAGCTGTAGAACTGAAGACCTTAGGGCCAATGCATGATCTGTTCAGTCTCCTGTGGAGGAAGAGACTCATGCACTAGTTGTCTCAGTGTGTGTGTGGACTATGTTAGTTTACTGGTGTGGTGGGGACACAGAGGAAGCTCTTTACCGCTCCACTTCATCCCGTCGATCTGGGTAGGGTTGTTCCCTTTCCTGAGATCAACAATTAGCAGTGTTGTCTGATTTTGAGGGTGAGATTGTTGTATTCGCACCACACTGCCACATTTCAAGTCCTTTCACGATTCAGATCAACAGCAGAGGGCGATGTTGGATTAAATACAAAAGAAAGGATACTCCAAGGCCCAGTTGTTTTAAAAGTGAATGATCCAGTTTTGTAAATCCCATGTTTTGCTATCCAGGATCAGGTAATCTATCTTACTTTTGTACCAGTTTTTCAAAGCAACACTGGATTGGATCACCCTCGTCCAGATACAAACTTTTCAAGATTGGATTACCAGTGCTCGACATGGGACTACAGTGGGGAGAACAAGTATTTGATACACTGCTGATTTTGCAGATTTTCCCACTTGTAGCATGTAGAAGTCTGTAATTTTTATCATAGGTACTCTTCAACGGTGAGTGACGGAATTTAAAACAAAAATCCAGAAAATCACATTGTATGATTTTTAAATAATACATTTGCATATTATTGCATTATTGCAAGTATTTGATACATCAGAAAAGCAGAACTTAATATTTGGAACAGAAACCATTGTTTGCAGTTACAGAGATCATACGTTTCTTGTAGTTCTTGACCAGGTTTGCACACACTGCAGCAGGGATTTTGGCCCACTTCTCCATACAGACCATCTCCAGATCCTTCAGGTTTTGGGGCTGTCGCTGGGCAATACGGACTTTCAGCTCCATCCAAAGATTTTCTATTGGGTTCAGGTCTGGAGACTGGCTAGGCCACTCCAGGACCTTGAGATGCTAGTTACGGGGCCACTCCTTAGTTGCCCTGGCTGTATGTTTTGTGTCGTTTTCATGCTGGAAGACCCAGCCACGACCCATCTTCAATGCTCTTACTGAGGGAAGGAGGTTGTTGGCCAAGATCTTGCGATGCATGGCCCCATCCATTCTCCCCTCAATACGGTGCGGTCGTCCTGTCCCCTTTGCAGAAAAGCATCCCCAAAGAATGATGTTTCCACCTCCATGCTTCACAGTTGGGATGATGTTCTTGGGGTTGTACTCATCCTTCTTCTTCCTCCAAACACGGCGAGTGGAGTTTAGACCAAAAAGCTCTATTTTTGCCTCATCAGCCCACATGATCTTCTCCCATTCCTCCTCTGGATCATCCAGATGGTCATTGGCAAACTTCAGACAGGCCTGGACATGCGGCTGGCTTGAGCAGGGGGACCTTGAATGCGCTGCAGGATTTTAATCCATGACGGTGTAGTGTGTTACTAATGGTTTTCTTTGAGACTGTGGTCCCAGGTCTCTTCAGGTCATTGACCAGGTCCTGTTGTGTAATTCTGGGCTGATCCCTAACCTTCCTCGTGATCATTGATGCCCCACGAGGTGAGATCTTGCATGGTGCCCCAGACCGAGGGAGATTGACCGTCATCTTGAACTTCTTCCATTTTCTAACAGTTGTTGCCTTCTCACCAAGCTGCTTGTTTATTGTCCTGTAGCCCATCCCAGCCTTGTGCAGATCTACAATTTTATCCCTGGTGTCCTTACACAGCTCTCTGGACTTGGCCATTGTGGAGAGGTTGGAGTCTGTTTGATTGAGTGTGTGGACAGGTGTCTTTTATACAGGTAACTAGTTCAAACAGGAGCAGTTAATACAGGTAATGAGTAGAGAACAGGAGGGCTTCTTAAAAGAAAAACTAACAGGTCTATGAGAGCCAGAATTCTTACTGGTTGGTAGGTGATCAAATACTTATGTCATGCAATAGAAAGCAAATTAATTATTTAAAAATCATACAATATGATTTTCTGGATTTTTGTTTTAGATTCCGTCTCTCACAGTTGAAGTGTACCTATGATAAAAATTACAGACCTCTACATGCTTTGTAAGTAGGGAAACCTGCAAAATCGGCAGTGTATCAAATACTTGTTCTCCCCACTGTACATATCAAATGTTGAACCATAGAAATTGCCCATTTTGAATTTGATGCCAGCAATATGTTTAAAAAAAGGACAGGGGCCTGTTTATTACTGTGTTGCAACTACTATTTTAAGAACACCGTTTGGGAACTGAGGAGACTAATTGCTGTAGTTTTGAAAGTGAAATGCTTTCCAATTCTTGCTTAATATAGGATTTCACCTGCGAAACATTTCAGGACCTCCTTTGTTGCAATTTGTCGTTTCATAATGCACCAAATGTTTTCAGTGGGGGACAGGTCTGGACTGCAGGCAGGCCAGTTTAGCACCCGGACTCTTACTACAGAGTCATGCTGTTGTAATACGTGCAGAATGTGGTTTGGAATTGTCTTGCCAATATAAGCAAGGCCTTCACTGAAAAACATGTTCCATCAGTCCATTTTAAATGATCTCGGTCCTATGATCTTGTTTATATCTGGTTTCTTCTTTGCATGGTAGAGTTTTAACTTGCATTGTGGATGCAGCGACAAACTTTGTTCAAAGACAAGTGTTCCTGAGCCCATGCAGTGATTACCACTACAGCAGGGCTGGCCAACCCTGTTCCTGGAGAGCCACAGTCCTGTAGTTTTTCTCTCCAACTCTAATTCAGCACACCTGATTCTAATAAGTAGTTGGATGAAAAGCAGACTCAGGTTAGTCACAAATGAGGCTGAAGAGAAAACCTACAGGACTGTGGCTCACCAGGAACAGGGTTGGCCAGCCCTGCACAACAGAATCATGTGTGTTTTTAATGCCGTGCTGCCTGAGGGCCCGAAGATCATGGCCATCCAATATTGGTTTTCAGCCTTGTCCCTTGCATACAGAGATTTCTCTGGATTAATTGAATCTTTTAATGATATTATGTACCATAGATTGAGATCCCCAAACTCTTTGCAGTTTTACATTGAGGAAAAGTATTCTTAAATTGTCGCACAATTTGCCTGCGCATTCTTTCACAGAGTGGTGAACCCCCTCATCCTCTCTGGGATGCTCTTTTTATACCCAATCATGTTAATGACCTGTTGCCAATGAATCTAATTAGTTGTGAGATGTTCCACTTGGCTGTTTTTTGTAATGCAAAACCTTTCCAGTCTTTTGAACAACACATTTTCAAGATATAAACCAATCCAGTAGCTGAAATCCAATCAGATTACTACTGAACAACTGGGCCCAGGAACTGCGTTACTAGAATGCATTGGGTTTCTAACTCCTACACTAATACTCATCTGTACATAGAACATTGCTCCAGAAGTCTTGGGGATCATCCAAGTGCCTAGCAATCTTCACTCATCATTCATTTTCTTCTTAGTGAGCAGTGGTTTCTGCCTTCCTACACTGTCTTGAATCCCATTTTTGAGTCATGAACACTGACCTTAGCTGACCTTGCCCCACTCTTGGAACCATTTTGATAGGATGGCCACAAAAAGATGTGACCAAATTCCATGTGAAATATATTTAAAAACGCAAATATAAGACAGGGTAAATATAACAAGGCAGGGGCACAGAATTCATAGGAATCAAGAAATTCTGCAATATGTTAGAAAAAATATCAGAAAATGGTACAAAGTTGTATACCCTATTTTCTGATAGTGTACCATATACCTTTACTCCTAAGACAGGCCAGAGCCTTAGTTAAACTCAAGTTTTAGAAACTGTTCTTCATGGGTTGGCATCTACCAGATCCAGCACAACTAATTATGATTTATTTGATGTGAATCAAACTCAATAGCAGCTGGCTACACTTTGAGATTTCTGTTTTTAAACCAGACTTTATTATAACACAATAAAAAGGTACATTTTTGAACCTTTTGGGGTGCCATGCTGGTGGAACCATTCCAGGTCAGAAATATTACATGATAAATCCCTCTGAAAGGGGTAACAGATTAACCCCTGAGCAAAAGTTACAATTAAGTTTAGAGGAAGCAGATACTTCTATATGACCAGTCATTAGCATGAATGTCATTCCCGGTAAACATAACATTTGTACTAGGCAAATGAGCAGGCTGATCATTTACTATAATGTGACTGCTTGTAGATTGAAATGAAATAAATCAATAGGTAATTTATGAAACATTGGAAATATCTCTTTTAGTGATAAACATCATGATTTTATAATGTTAATGTGTGAACAATGTTTGTTTTTCTCTGAACTGACAAAGGTATTCAATCAAACAAATAATGAAAATAAAGTATTGTTTTGATATATTTAATGTACATATGCTACACCTAAAATTCACTGTGACTAATGAAATTCAGTATACTTACTCAATTCTAATATATTAGTTTAAATTCCTCAGTAGTCTTCTATCTTCTGGCATGACTGACATCATGAGATGCCAATTGAGTGAGTCCAAACATTTTGTCTGGTATTTCAACAGAGCTGCCTGTGCAATGGTTGCGAACGATAGTGGAGAAATATTCAGGAATTATTGAAAAACAATTATACATATTTCAAAGTGCTTATTTTAGACCGATGTTTGCTACTGATAAGCCAGTTTACAACACTGAGGGAATGTATCCAATATTAAACGCCTATTCACTTGTTTGAGGTCTGTTTGATGTTCCAGGAGTCCCGGTCTGTGTAAACTGAAGTACACTTGCAGGACATCAGAGACAAAACTTCCCACACGTGGTAACATCATGGAAAGTGTGTAAAGCCAATGGCTGTGGAAGCATGGAGCACGTGCATGTTATGTTGTTTTCTTGCCACGAGAACAGAGGGAATATATGATCGATACAAAAGTTATTATAATTGGCTTTTA
This sequence comes from Esox lucius, assembly GCF_011004845.1. Lineage (NCBI taxonomy): Eukaryota > Metazoa > Chordata > Actinopteri > Esociformes > Esocidae > Esox > Esox lucius. The sequence continues at coordinate 23,995,186 of NC_047571.1, read as the reverse complement.
CATGTATTCTTCAAATGTAAAAATTACATTTTCTAGGCCTTAATGCAATATAAGTTGGTGTCTACTAAAGTAAGTTACTCCTACACCAGTGATTGGTAAATACTTGCTAACAGTGATATATGCTCACCGTAAATCTATTAAGGACTAGCGTGCCACCAACATCAACCGAATACTCGGAAAACCGATGGTCTCAGCTAAAGAGCCATGTGATTGGTTGACATTGTCCGGATTTGGTGAGGTTATCCGCGCCTCCATGGTTTAGACCAATTAAAATGGTTTTCATTTACATGCGTGAACAGGGCCGGTATAAATATACAGTTTGGAACTTGAGTACTTCATAAATAATATCGTATTTCGAATACAAATGTACTTTCACAAGTAGCTGAATACAACTGATAGTTGAAAAAAGTATTTGGTGTTTGGAAAGTTTTTTAATTCAGTTGAACTGATTGTACTATGGGAAAAGATATTACCATTTTGTTCATTATTGTGATTTGTATTGTCAAGTCTACATGTGAGATCTACATCACAGAAACTTCTGCTATCAGTAAGTTGCGCGATTACGTTATTCTCTCGTCCGTTTATCCATTCTGATTCAGTTAAATGTAATAGGCCTATCTACAAATATGTCCTAATGATTAATTGGCTACAGTAGCTACATCATGCTGACACACTTGCTCAGAAGGAAAGTAACGCGATTCAATATTAATGATTATATTCATCATTTGTACTTACTTGACAATGTATGGCTGAGGTGCAGTATACAACTCGTTTTAACTGTAGACAACACTCTTGATTGCAAACTTTATACAATTAATGTATAATGCTCTTAAAGCAAATAAACGTTATAAGAAGTAGATGGCAACTCTGATAGCAAAAATCACCCTCAAAGTTTCCCCCTGTAATTCCAGTGTGATATGTCATTATATTTCCTTGGAGAATCCGATCACTCCACTAGCACGTGAACGTTGCATACCCGTTGTGCCAGCTTCAAATAAATGAAATTTGGGTTTTGGGTGAACATGAAAGATTGCGTTAAGTTCGTTCATTGTGCAAAGAAACAAACTCGTAATGGCACATTCAGTTAAAGCTTACCTAAAGCAGACGAGTAATCAAATCCAGTTTCATTGCAATAAACATATAGTTATCCATTTTGCTGTTTATGAGTTTTTTACCCGTATTTGAGAAGGGAAATACCAGTTCTTAGTATTTCTCCTCGCGTTACTATTTGGTTCAACCCTCAATAATTGGAATTTTGAAACCTGCATCTTTGAAGGCCGATAATACACTTTTTAGGAAGAGTTGTTAAATAATAGGACCGTGCATTGAGTCTGTTCTTTTCCCCCTCCAGGCAACAGTACTGACTGGATAGGTGACTACACTGACATAAAGACCAAATTCTCAGTACGCTCAGCTGAAGAGCCAGAGGAAGATCTGTGTTACTTGGTGCCTGGGATTAAGGACTCAGTGGCACACTGTGGCTTTAACAAAAGTCGACCCACTTTTGCCATCATACATGGTTGGTCAGTAAGTATCTGTCTGTAGAGTAGAAGTATAACCTGGCCATAGCACATCGTATATCAATTATCAATAAAATCCAAAATGCACCATATACCGCCAATTTTAGTCAATTGGTTTACTTTACGGACTAATATGTAGTACATTTATATTCCTGTCCTGTATTCCAGGTGTCTGGTCTGTTTGAGAGCTGGATCCACAAGCTGGTAACAGCCCTGTTTGAGCGTGTGCCCGAATCCAACGTCATAGTTGTTGACTGGCTTGACAGGGCCCAGCTTCACTACCCCAGTTCTGCTGGCAACACCAGGCTGGTTGGAAGGGACATAGCCAGGCTTATCCACTGGCTAGAGGTGGGAAATTCAATAAGGATAATAGGATGATACAATAATAATATTTTGGATTCATGTGGCCTTTTTTCCCGGTTGCTCAAAGTGCTCTGCTTGCAAGGTCGTTGCTCCATATTTGCTTGGGGGAGATAGTAAGGGGTGAGAAGAGGCTGGTGTTTCAGAGTGTGCACTTAAAATAAACCAGGGGAATTAGTCATTTGATTTTATAAATAGTTGATTGTTGTATGGCATCTGAGGTAAGTACAAAACCATTGTCCACATGGTTATTCATTCTGTTTTATTCCTATTGTAAATGTTTGTCCATCTAAGCTGTATCTGAAAGTGGCCTGCTGTTCCCTTTTCTCAGGTGGATCTGAAGTATGACCTGGCCAACCTGCACATGCTGGGTTATAGCCTGGGAGCACACGTCGCAGGCGTTGCTGGGAACCTGACCAACAACAAGGTCAACAGGATTACTGGTAGGTAGGACTAAGAGTCCAGTAGGGGCAGGAGCATATACGCTGATGAGCCAAAAGATTATGACCACTCATAGGTGAAGTGAATCAGGGGCGTTGGACTGGGGGGAAAAGGGGTACTAAGTATATAGGGCCCTAATGTGTAGAGGGGCCCTCGAAAATGTTTGAATCTTGAATAAAGTGGGGAGGGGCCCTCAGAGACCGCCTATGTACAGGGCCCAGAATTTTGTGCTACATCCATGAAGTGAATAACATTGATCATGTGACAAGCTCTGGGTAGAGTACATGGTTAGTGAGCAATCAGCTCTCGTAGTCAACGTGTTGGATGCAGGAGAACTGGGCAAGACAAAAGACCTGTAAAGACCTGAGGAAAGACCCGACGCCTGGGTCAGAGCATCTTTGAAACGGCAAGGCTTATGGGGTGCTCCCGGTCAGCAGTGGTGAGTACCTACCAACAGTGGTCCGAGGAGGGACAAACCAAAAGCCAGGGATTAGGTGTTGGGTGTCCAAGGCTCATTGATGCATGAGGGCAACGAAGGCTATCCTGTCTGGTCCGAACTGACAGAAGGTCTACTGTGGCACAAGTCACTGAAAATGTTAATGATGGTTCTGGGAGGAGTGTGTCACAACACACAGTGTATCGCTCCCTGCTGCATATGGGTCTGCGTAGCTGCAAACTGGACCTTGGAGCAGTGGATGAAGGTTGCCTGGTCCGATGAGTCCCGTTTGCTTTTGTATCACGTGGGCGGCCGTGTATGTGTGTGTTGTTTACCTGGGGAAGTGATGGCACCAGGATGCACTGTGGGAAGATGACAAGCCGGTGGAGGGAGTGTGATGATCTGGGCGATGTTCTGCTGGGAAACCCTGGGTCCAGGCATTCATTTGGACATCAATTTGACACGTGCCACCTACCTAAACATCATTGCAGATCAGATACACCCCTTCAGTGCAGTGGTGTTCCCTGATGGCAGTGACCTATTCAGCAGGATGATGTGCCCTGCCACACTGAACACATTGTTCGGGAATGGTTTGAGGAACATGTTGAAGAGTTCTAGGTGTCGCCCTGGCCTCCAAAATCCCCAGATCTCAGTCTGATTGAGCATTTGTGGGATGTACTGGACCAGCAAGTCCAATCCATGGCGGCTCCACCTCGCAGATACCACAGGACAACTTTGGGGGTCTTGTAGAGTCCATGCCTCGGTGGGGTGGTGTTGTATTGGTGGTATGTAGAAGACCAACAACATATTAGGCAGGTGGTCATAATATTTTGGCTCATCAGTGTGTTTACCATCACAGAACAGTCCCAGAAGGCACTGGCCAGAAGGCACTGGCCAAGACTAACCCATATCTGGACACAGAGGACATGGTGATTGACGGGGCCTCTTTGACATCCAGGATCCTGTAATTGAAATTCCCTTGAGCCTGCTTTACAAACATTATAATGTCTGGTTCAGGTAGGAAAACAAGATCAGTGGTCCCTGGATCAATATTAACTCTGACGCTCAGGAAGCCTGGACCAGAAAGGCATCATGATGCAGTGTGTGGTTGATATGTCACAAATAAGGGCTGTTCTTAAGCATGACGCAACACAGAGTGTCTGGACACAGCCCTTAGCCCTGCTATACTGGCAATATACCACAACCCGAGGTGCCTTATTGCTATTAGGTTAACAACGCAATTAGAACAGTTTTTATTGTCAGACCTGTGGTTTGCAGTTTAATGTTTATAGTATGTACAGATGTTGTTAGGACCAGAACAGAGGCAGATAGTGTATGGGGAGCTCTAGAGTATGTAGTATAACAAAGAAATAGGTGCCGCACAATATCATAGAGGCATATAAAGCCTTTACAGCAGAGCAGTTATTATCCGATATCATCTTAGTATCTTAGCACGGTAGTGCACTAACATCCGGCCTCTTTGTCAGGCCTGGACCCGGCTGGCCCTCTCTTTGAGTACGCAGAGCACGCAAACCGCCTGTCCCCTGGCGATGCCAAATTCGTGGACGTCCTCCACACCAACATCATGGGGTCACCAGACCTCAGCATCGGCATCCAGAGACCCGTGGGCCACGTGGACATCTACCCCAACGGAGGAACGGCACAGCCAGGGTGCTCTCTCCAGGACACACTGCAAATGATGAAGAACTTTGGCATGTACCGTGAGTTGACCCCGTGCTTGATTCAGACTCCCACAAAACCTCTCCGGCGCTGGATGGCCGCGGTGTACGAAGGCGTAGGCTGTTGTTTTTCAGATTCTAGTTGCGGTTTCAATTAGACTGAGGCTTTTGCTTTTTGCACCAGATTCATTTTACTGGGAGAGAGCAGGTAATTATGGCAGGTTCTTCCTGATGTACGATACACCGTTGGTGGACAAAATAACGGAAACACTATAACAATATATTAATATCAAAGACCCAGTAACATGGCCTCATTTTCCTTGGCCGTTATAGGACCATGCGGCTCAATCATTGGATCAAATGGCTGCCTATGCCATAACAGATCTGTTTTTCGGGCATTGAGCAACAATCGTGTTAAGTGTCTGTCTATCCCTGTTCGGTCAGCTTCCACTTGCGACCACTGTTAATCTTTACCAGTTCAGTTTGTCCATGTTTGGCATGTGCTGTCAGTGTTTTCTCTGACCCATTGAATCATTTAGCAGTTTTTCTGACCAATTCACCTGCAATTCGGGAACTGAGTATTTGGTTCCTTTCGAAACTCGGTTAGTTGCCTCATGTTACTTCGCAAACTAAAATAGCAAAGTGCTAATTGTCAGACCTCTTATAGTTGACATAGATTAATGCTGATTCGCAATCAACCTAATGTGACGTTGTTTTGTCCACCCCTCCTATACAAAATAATGAAACATTTTGGAGAATTAAATGCTTTACGGGACACATAAGAAATCCAAACAACAATCTCATTAACCCAATAACTGTAATTTTAAGGTGTTTGTAATTGTGTATTTGTCTTCACATTGGTTTGACCTCTCACATCGTACGTCCGTTCTGCTCAGTGACCCAAATGGTCCACATTTGTCGGTGACGTAAAGCATTTACTGCAGTAGTTTGATGAACTGGACGTCTCTTTTCACACCTTCCTCCAAAGGCTTTGTGGGAAGCGAAAACTAGCGGACGTCCCCGTAATTTCCTAACTTTCCTCACAGACTTTGATCAGCTCTTAAAGTGCTCACATGAGCGTTCCGTGCACCTGTTCATCGACTCGCTGGTGAACCAGCAGCAGCAGAGCATGGCCTACCGCTGCAGCTCGAAAGACGCCTTCAACAGGGGCCTGTGTCTCAGCTGCCGCAAGAACCGCTGTAACAACTTGGGCTACGGCATCAACAAGATACGGACCACCCGGAGCAACAAGATGTACCTGAAGACTGGTGCCACCATGCCCTATAAAGGTGAGATGGTTAGCGCTCACTCTGCTACAAAACTGAACAATACCTGGGATTTTCCCTCACGGTTGACGTTGGGTGAATCAGTTTGACAGTTAAAGTCGTTTTTGGTCCTATATTCGCTGTAATTATTACATCAAAACAACCATGACAAACTTCTAACGCACCTGACAAGTTTATGTGAAAAACATGATAGTCACTGAGTGCCAAGAACGTGTGGCTGAATACTAACACCACTTTATAAAATAAAGTGTTGTCAAAGTGAAGGTCTAACAAAAGCCCTGTCCTTCCACCCCCAGTCTTCCACTACCAGATGAAGTTCCATGTCTTCAACCAGCAGAACCTAACTCTGAACGAGCAACCAATCAAAGTGTCTTTGTTTGGAACACATGGAGAGAAAGAAGACGTCCAACTGGTTCTGTAAGCACATCTGCTAAATGTTCAGCTGCTTCCTAGGGAATGTAGCACTTTGTTACAAACATCTTAAATAGACAATTTGGGGGAATTCTGTGCTGTACTGGCAGGACAGAGAAGTCTGAGAAATATAGTATAAATTAGTGTGCTATGATTTACTGCCGGGTGAAATTTAACCCAATGCTGCTGGATGAGATGGATGGTGAAGGAAGCAGGTTAGAACGCTGGACAACCCTAGGCCATATTTCACTGACGGTACAGCGATTACACTGCTGTGATAACGTTACTGTACTGCTTACCTCTCAGGTCTAGTGTGAGTTCCAACACCACATCATCTTTCCTGCTGACAACAGATGTTGACCTGGGAGAACTGCTGAGAGTCAGGTTGCGGTGGGATAGTGACTCCTACTTCTCATTCTTCAACCCAAACAAGTTCCTGGTTCGCAGGATGAGAGTCAAAGCAGGGGAGACACAGTCCAAGTGAGCATTCAGCTATAGCTACTCTACCGAATGTAATGTCTCTTGTAGAACCAACTTGATTGACACTTGTTTACTTAATATTGTTACTTGACTCTACAGTCCAAACAGATTATCTTGAGTTTACTTAATTTTCATTCTATACAATTATATCTATGGCCTCAATGGATTCAGGAGAGTGGAAGATTGTAGCAAGCTTTCCTCCTCGGCTTCTGCGCCTAGCCATTCATATTTTTCTCGCACTGCTCTTCCAAACAGTAAGTTGCGTGAGTCAACGAATGTGAGGGTACTCTCATTCACCTGATGACCTAGGAAAAGCCCAATCCACTTAAGAAATTGCTAAACTGGGATAAGACCAGGAAATCCCTGATGACAATACTACTCCTCTCCCAGTTGATGCTGGCCTTTTTCCCCCCTGGGACTTCCCAGCCAATCATGAGTTACTCTTTCTGTAGGGTTGTTTTCAAAGCAGAGAGTTACAGGGAGTTTGCCAACCTGGTCCAAGGAGGTGATCCTGTGACCTTCACCAAATCTAAAGAGGCTCGGAACAGCAGGACACACAAGAGGTGAGATACTCCTGAACTCTGATCGTTTGATTGATTTAGAGTCTGTTCACATAACAAAAGTTCTGTTGAGAATACCAAGATTTGTTGTGGTCATTAAGTTGACTCTACTTTTCTGTATAAAAACTGGTGAAATCTTTATTGCCAACTGTCACCTTCCGAGTTGACAGACTCCCCCCATAGATCACTGCAGTTTAAATGTATATATTTCTTTCACATTTAGTTTTAGTCTAGTTGGTTAATTGATGAAGGGGTTGCCAAGCAACATATTTACACTGTGAAACTGTGACTCTTGTGTCTATGACTGTGTCTGGTCTGTGACTGTGTTTGGTCTGTGACTCTGTGTCTATGACTGTGTCTGGTCTGTGACTTTGTCTGGTCTGTGACTGTGTCTGTGTCTGGTCTGTGACTCTGTGTCTGTGTCTGTGACTGTGTCTGGACTGTGACTGTGTCTGTGACTCTGTGTCTATGACTGTGTCTGGTCTGTGACTGTGTCTGGTCGGTGACTGTGTCTGTGTCTGGTCTGTGACTCTGTGTCTATGACTGTGTCTGGTCTGTGACTGTGTCTGGTCTGTGACTCTGTGTCTGGTCTGTGACTGTGTCTGGTCTGTGACTGTGTCTGGTCTGTGACTCTGTCTATGACTGTGTCTGGTCTGCGACTGTGTCTGGTCTGTGACTGTGTCTTTGTGTCTCTGACTATCCACAGGACCCACAGGCTCAAGATACACGGTAGTTCATTCAAAGGCCTTAATGTCGCATCCGCCGGCATGTAGACATCTTCATTATCCCCGTCATCAGAGAATTGAGATGTCATTTTAGTAACGGCTAGCTCAGTAGTGATAAAAGGGTATATGTTTTGACATTCCAGTCGAAAGCTCAGTTTGCTAGTATAGTCCTTCATAATGGACAGCTCTGGATGTTTCAGGACAAGTGTTATGTTAGAGTGTGTTTTCTGTTGCTTTGGTGACGTTTTGATTTGATGTTTCTGAAGTATCTGTATGTCTCACTGTATGTCCCTTGTGTTCAGAATACAGTTTTAAATGATCTATGCAGTCATTATGTCATTATTAAATTGACTGACAACCCTTTATCTGTTACAGGATTTCAGTGATAAAGAAAGTGATAAAAGCATCAAATGTGAACAATATATATTTTTATTAGTATTTAAGACTATTTGTGTGCCAGCACGATTTAGGTTACAAACCTTTGAAATCCAAGCCACCTAATGGTCATATACCGGTCCGTACATTTTACAGGCTGGCATTGAACTAGGACACTTATAGGCTGTCATTGAACCAGAACACTTATAGTCTGTCATTGAACCAGAACACTTATAGGCTGTCATTGAACTAGGACTCTTTACAGGCTGTCATTTAACTAGGACACTTACAGGCTGTCATTGAACCAGAACACTTTACAGGCTGTCATTGAACTAGGACTCTTTAAAGGCTGTCATTTAACTAGGACACTTACAGGCTGTCATTGAACTAGGACACTTTACAGGCTGTCATTGAACTAGGACTCTTTACAGGCTGTCATTGAACTAGGACTCTTACAGGCTGTCATTGAACTTGGACACTTTACAGGCTGTCATTGAACTAGGACTCTTTACAGGCTGTCATTGAACTAGGACACTTACAGGCTGTCATTGAACTAGGACACTTTACAGGCTGTCATTGAACTAGGTCTCCATGCCGAAAGAAATCTGCACTACAATATTACACCCATAATGTATGCACATTTTAGTACAGAAAAGATTAGGAATACAGGGACTAGATAGGGAATAACGGGCCATTTGAGACAGACCTGAACAGTTTAATTGGATCTTCCCGTGGGTGCTCTCATATGTTATCTACAGTAACTTTCTAAAATAAAAAATATTGATAAAATGTCTTAAAATGAAGGAAAATAAGAATATTGGAAGTTTTGCTGTCTGGTAAAAGTTCCAGACTTGGACGTACAAGGTTACAATAGGCAGTGTTGTGACATATACAAACATTTAATTGGTTGTATATAATGTATCAATAAGATTGTATATAATGTTTTGCTGTCTGCGCAAACTGTTTTAAAACCCAACAATATGTATTTATGTTTTTCTTCCAATAAACATTATGGCTTGATTATGTATTGATTTTCTGGAGTTCAAATCAGCAACATCGGTAGCTTATGGTGGTAACTTCATAACATTAAGCAGTTGTTGGTTGGGGTTGAAGTGCCAGGACATAATGTACACAACCCAAAACCCATTTGGTCCTGTGTGGTAGACTATAAAACATCTATTATCAGTAGGACAAAATGCTGGAACCAGTAGAAAATGTAGAGCGCAGGCTTCTGAAACATGGACCAGGGTGGTCCATAAAGGATCAAAAGCACACAAACACACACCATGTCATGAATCCAAGTGTCTGGGATGACGCCTGTGTATGCATATACACGTGTAAGTGCTTGTGTGTATGAGATTGTTCAACAGCAGAACTATATAAAGCTGCATCATGCTTTACAGGGGCCACAAAAGGGAAGGCATAACAAACACAGACTGAAAATGATCACATGGTGTCTGTGCTTACAGTAGAGGCAATGGCGTAAAGTTCATTGACTCTTTAGACACTTAGGACTCGGGCAGTCAGTAGTCTCCCTGGTGGTCTATGGTGGTCAAACTGGTAAATAGAAAGCACTGTGGATGGTATTTGGGATACCAACCATGACAGCATTTCGTGTTACGGATGATGACGTTTCTCAACATGGGGTTATGTTTTACAACAAAGACGAACAGTTCAGTCAGTGTTGCATACACACAAACAACACATACATACAGTAAACATTAAAAATCGGGTTTTCACCCTCTGTTGTCTAGCCGGGTGAAAAATTGCACCACGTCTTATTTTAAGTTGTGGACTGAAGCCAACACAAATCTGAACCATTTGGCTGAAGCCCATACAGATCTGAGGTGTTGACTGAACCCCATACAGATCTGAGGTATTGACTGAAACCCATACAGATCTGAGGTGTTGGCTGAAGCCCACAAAGAGAAGGTGGTTCAAGCACACACAGATCTGAGTGCAGGCAGGTTATCAGTTATCTATCTGTTGGCATTTTTGCAATAGGCATCACTACAAAGTACAACCACACATATTTTCCGTAAATCATTGTTATATTTGGCCAGATAAAGACAAACAACAGTCGCATGACAAATTGACCAGGGCCAGTAGGTAATTGTTACAACACTGGTTGTAGTGTATATGTTGTGTATGTGTGTGTGTGTGTGTTGCAAGGGTATTCAAGGGATCTGGTTCTCTGTCATATGACATGTCATACGATGTGGAACCTGCTGGTACTGATCACATGCACATGCAAGAGCTAGCTAGCGGAGACGTGCTTGGTTTTACCAGCCACACACTGGACTAGTGTACTATTCTCACACATTTAAGTATAAAGGGGTCTCATATGTTCTGTTGTTTTTTGGTTCATTTGTTAGTTGGTGAATGTTTGGAAAGACTATGCACATAGGAGTTACTATCCGAGCAAAAGGGGGATGTCCTGAAGACATCCAGGTGACCCTGAAGATCTCTTTGAGGATGTGTCAAAGGCCCCTTCTAGTTTGCAGAGCACACTGCACAAACATAATTAGAACGGTTACCATTTAGCAGACACTTTGTCCAAAGCTAAACCCACAAAGCTATGATAGTAACTACATATATTTTTATATTCTGGCCCGAGCAGGAATCAAACCCTGACGTGGCTAGCTGCACCATACTCTACAAACAACCCACTGTACCCTATATGGTCAGTGTTAAAGCCATTGGACAGGGTTCATCATGCCTTAAAATGCACAAAATGCTCAGTACACACAGCTGTATTTTGTATCAGAAAGGAGACAGACCCAGTTAGAAGTCTCGTAGTTCGATCCATTTCATTATTCATTTATAGCAATTTGCAATGCGAACACTCCCTTTGTACCTAAAATCACCCAGGTTCCCTTTTTAACAAATCTATGTTTCACTCAAATCAACTATTTCAGATGGACACTAACGTATCTCTGTCTCACTAAAAGTCTCTCAATGTTTCGTTCTCTCACTTGCTGTCCCCACTCTATCTACAGCCCTGTCTGTATTTTTCTGTCCCTCTCTGTCTCCCTCTTGCAAAGATCTGGCTTGTGGCCAGGAGTCTCTGTGGAGCATGGACTGAAGGTGATGACAACTGTTCACATTGAGAAACACAGGGATGTTTGAGGCATATCTATGGAAACAGGAGTAAGGGTCAGCCTGAGAGACGGCCATAGACAGACAGGACAGTCAGACAGCACAGCTGTTAATGTTACAAAACATCAGAGAGAAAACACAATTTCCTCTGTTTCGCTAATATAAAAACAGGCTGCATGGTATTCTTCAATTTAAAAATAAAAATCAGATTTTCTTCAGCTGCACTGGGAAGACTAAAGCGCTTAACGTTCCAAGTAGAACTCTTTCCCAGGTAAAGAACCTTTGAATTAAGTGTGAGGGTCTTGGTGTCTTATGAATGCTCTTGAAATGTATCAGAACATGTGCAAATGTGTCCCTTTCATAGCAGACTGGCTAATGTTAACCACAGTTATTTTACAGTAACATTTGTTGATTAAAGAACTACATCAGCATTAAAGAGTAAATATTTTTGCATTAACATTAATTGATCAAGTATTCTATTCTACTCAAAATATTTTTAAATCATTGTTTAATTAATAATAAAACATAGTATTAGTATTTCTATTTACACAACTTCTACTGAATTATACTAAACTATCATTAAAATGAAGGGTACAGTGTGTCATTTAGGATGTAGAAGATATTTTAGTGCAATACTTCCCCACAATATGCCAATACATGCCTGTGTGAAGTAAAATGTTCATCATTACAACTTCTGATAAACCAACATTTGCTGGAATACTTGAGGGAAAGTTGGAGAAAGAGACAGGTCTCCAGACTGAAGACACTTATTTTAGTTAACTCACATTTTTCAATCTAAATGATCATCTACTGCTCCTACATTCATACCCTAACTCAGGTATGTCCCACAGTGAAAAGTGTCCAACATTTCATGTCTATGTCCCAGTGAAGAAACCCCTGCTTTACTCTTCTGACACAAACAGTTTGTGTCTACTTTGTGAAGAGTAGGTAAACAGATTAACAGTTACTGTATGTAGTGTAGCCTTAGATGTACTGTGTGCAGTGTAGCTTAAACCACCCTGACAATAAAGGGATGTTACAACTCACACTTGATCATAAATTACATTTACATTAAACCTGAATTAACAGGCAGTTCAGATGTTACATAAAGCTCATTGCTTTGCCCTAGTCTGTTTCACTATACAAATACTCCACCTAGTGTCTAATAATACAGACTGGCTTACATAGTTTGTTTACACAGGCAGCAGGACCTTTGATTTTAGGCATAAAATATGAACACACATCCAAACTAACAGATCAATCTAACATACCTACAATCTAATATCATACCAGAATAACATTTGCTAAATCAGGCTTATTATTATTTTTAGCTAGTAGCAGTAGCAGATCCTACCAAAAGGATCATGAATGTTTCCCTGACATGAATGTTACACTTTGTAGAACTTTATTCTCAAAATATGTAACCATATTTTCTAAATACATTTTACAAACGTTTTTTTTAAAACTATCTGTGGAAAAAATATTAAGCTACACGCACTGTTTTTCAAGGAAGAAATACGCCACCGTAAATACCCAATAACGGCAAAGCTAAATCACATTTAGACATTCCTGACAATTTATTTAAAATAAATATTCAGACCCATTATTCAATACTTTGTAGAAGTGATTTTGGCGGCGATCACTGCTTCAAGTCTTTAGTATTCTATCAGCTTGCACACCTGTAAGTTATTGGAAATTTCTTCAATTATACCTTGCAGATCCTCTCATGCTCTGTGTGACTGGATGAGGAGAGTCTGTGAGTTTTGTTCCTCAGGTCCCTCACAGATGATAAAAGAGGTCCATGTTCGAGCATTGACTGGGCCATTCAAGGAAAGATTTATCTTCACACCTGTATAAGATCCTGTGCACTCTGGATTAGGATTCCTTCAAGGACTTTGCTATATTTTGTTCTGTTTATCCTTCACTCAATCCTGGTTCCTGCTATTGAGAAGCATCCCCATTGCATGATGCTCCCACTACCCTGCTATACCATAGGGTAGATATTTGCCAGATTCTGTTTTTTGACGGACATAGGGCTTGTCATTCAGCCCGAACCGTTTAGGTCTAATAACACCAGAGAATATATTTCCTCACAATGTTTGGTAAACTCAAGTTGGCATGTTATATACCTTTTACTGAGGATTAGTTTCCGTCTAGCCACTTTACCATAAAGTCCTTAATGATCGAATGCTACAGAGATGGTTGTCGTTCCGCAGATTCTCCTATCACTGCAGAAAATCTCTGAAGCTTTGTTAGTGGCCATTGGGTTCTTTTTCAGGACGTCTGGCTTGGTTGGTGGTAAGGGTTACGTTGGTGGCTTCTTATATTTCTGAATGATGAAATAATAAAATGTGTTCTTGGGAAAGCTTCCCCTGAACTATGCTTCAACATGTCTCTCTGGATAAGAGCATCTGCTAAAATGCAGGCTTTTATTTTGAAGGTTACCTCCTTACCAGCCAATTTTGACACGATTGTCTGCGTTTACATCCAGGACCCCTCAATATTTTGATAGAAATTGAACATTCCAACATTCCTGTTAATAACGACAACATTTTTCTAGCCAGCTGGCTATTGATTCATGCTGTGCAGCTAGCTAGCTAGTTTATCGAGATGTCGGCAAGTGCTGTGTATGTCTTGGATTTAAAAGGCAAGGTAAGATAACGGGACGCGTTGGCTTTGCTACCTCAAGAAACCAGTTGATAGCTAGCAGTTGTTGATAGAGTATCCTATTTTATAGCCTGCAGACTTGCTAAATACAGTACTAAAACTAACGCCACCGAGGTAATTGTATCAGAGTAATATCTATCTGAATGCCCACGGTCTCGGATTTTGTTTTGAAACAGCTAGCTAACGGATCTCCTTTTGAGAATGTATCTAGGGCGTTTAAGAAGACTCACGGCATATAGTCCCATGGACTATACTGTAGTTAACTATTACACACACAAGCCGTGTTGAGTCAACTCGAATATGCTAATCTTTTTGTTGCGTTACTTTTCTCTAAAGATATATCCATTATCCAGATCTAGATATATACATTTTCCATTAAAATAGGGAAATGTAGATCTTCTCCATAAGTTCAAACCAGTTTTGGGTTGCAATTTTGTACAAATAGTCCCATTCGGTTTCCACATCATGTGTACACTAGTGGCGAATAAATTAATTCCTCCACAAAGGTTATTGTGAAAAGTTGTGGAAAAAAATATTGCATTTTACCCAGTCAGATAGGATCCTCCCTATTTCGTCAAAAAAATTCTCCAATGCAAGTTCTGTATGGGGGGAAAAAGGGAATGAATACACCCCAGATTATTAAAAGGATAGGGGCTGTCAGGATACTCTGGTCCCATGCAACTAATTAAGAAGACAATGTTTGCTAGATAACTTGGTCAAAGGAAAGAATGTGCCCAGATGAAGTGGGTGTATACATGAGTAGTGTAATTGGGTTTTGTGGATACTGTGTCACTTTGTGTGTTGTTGTCATGTCTCTGTAGGTCCTGATCTGTAAGAACTATCGTGGAGATGTGGACATGTCTGAGATTGAGCACTTCTTAAACCTCCTGATGGAAAAGGAGGAGGAGGGTGCCCTGTCTCCCATTTTGGCCAACGGAGGGGTGCGCTTCATGTGGATCAAACACAACAATCTCTACTGTATCCTAGCTAGAGCGTGCTACACACACTCCCTCTCCTGGACTGCATTTCATTCACACGGACTGCTCAGTTCTAACCTTTTTCCCAATTATTGGCAAAATCTATATTTTTATTGGAACCAAAAACAATTATTGGCAAAACATGATCTGATTTGTCAGAAGATCTTAATGCTTCTGGTGTTACAAAATATCTGTGTAACTGTTTTCTGTTCTATTTTATTTTATCCTGTCCCACCATGGTCCTCACACTGTGCATCCCAATCATAACCCTGTAGCCCAATGTGTCAGGTGTCAGTTGTCTTTCAAAAACATTGGCATCACCAGTTTTGTCTTTACCAACCTATCATAAATACAAATCTTCTTAACCCTCGCCACGGATCAGTTGTGGCAACATCCAAGAAAAACGCTTGTGTGTCCCTGGTTTTCTCCTTTCTCTACAAAATAATCCAGGTAGGACTGACATGTTTTAGTAATGTATTAAATGGTAATGTGTGACGTCACAGGCAGTAATGCTGTTTGTGTACGTGAAGCGCTTTCTGAACTTTAATTTGCCACCATACCCTATTTACAAGCATGGCCAATGGGATGATATCTTATTGACATGTACTTTTAAAGAACCATTCAGAATAGGCCTATATAACAATTTCTGAAGTTGGAAGGAGAAGCATTATGAAGCATGTTACATTTGTAATCCCCAGGTATTCTCAGAGTATTTCAAGGAGTTAGAAGAGGAGAGTATCAGGGATAACTTTGTCATCATCTATGAGCTCATGGATGAGCTTATGGACTTCGGCTACCCCCAGACCACTGACAGCAAGATCCTGCAGGAGTACATAACAACAATATTACAAAGCAACTGTCTTAAACACGTTATACATGCAGCACACAGAGTAGCCTGTGCAAAAGGCCCTAACATCTACCTGTGGTCTCCATCTCTATGGCTTTGGTTGTGTTGGTCCACAGGTACATCACCCAGGAGGGTCACAAGCTGGACACCAGTGCCCCCCGCCCCCCGGCAACCATCACCAACGCTGTGTCATGGAGGTCAGAGGGCATCAAGTATAGGAAGAATGAGGTGTTCCTAGACGTCGTAGAGTCGGTCAACCTCCTTGTAGGTTTTCTTGTAGAAGTGTTGTCTGTGTTTTTGAGTCCATACAGTAGCCAAATGTTTTTTTCAGGTAATTGTGGCTCTCGGTTTCAGTCAGTGCCCCCCCCCTCTTTACTCTCTTCAGGTCAGTGCTAATGGTAATGTGTTGTGCAGTGAGATTGTTGGTTCCATCAAGATGCGTGTGTTCCTGTCTGGAATGCCAGAGCTTCGCCTGGGCCTGAATGACAAGGTTCTGTTTGAGAACACTGGACGTGAGTCTATTCCACACTATTCTATTACCTAAAATCCTATTTTCTGCCTTTTCTGTTCAGTGAGACAATGTGGTTAAGGAGTTCTTGATTGTACCAAGAGACTCTAAACATGAAATACATTTCTTCTTATCTCTTCCTGTGCAAATCACCGTTCTTTCTTCCTGTGTAGGAGGAAAGAGTAAGTCAGTGGAGCTGGAGGATGTAAAGTTTAATCAGTGTGTCCGTTTGTCCCGCTTTGAGAACGACCGCACAATCTCCTTCATTCCCCCCGACGGAGAGTTTGAGCTCATGTCCTACCGCCTCAACACACATGTAATTACCGTCTTTCGGACAGTACCTTTACACACACGCTCACACGCAGACACACACACACACACACACTGATTAAGTACAGACCCTCAACACGCACACACATACTCTGCTTTTTGATCAAAGACAGACCTTCAGAAAACACCCAAGTGCCAGATTTTGGTTAGCGTGTTGTCAATTTGTGTGTTAGCGTGCTGTTGGATTTGTGTTGTTAATCCTGGAATAAATTGAAAAATTACCATTTTGTTGTTACAGGTGAAGCCACTAATATGGATTGAGTCTGTTATAGAGAAGCATTCTCACAGCCGCATTGAGTACATGATCAAGGTTTGCTACAGCTCATATTTTTAGTTTGTGTTCAAATACAGTAGTGAAAAAAAGGTTTGTGAAGGTTGTAGCACTGTCTGTATTAAAATGTTATCATCTCAGTCGGGTTCTTTATGCCTGGGTATGCACCTGTGTTTTTCGTGTTTTTTTTTACAGCTACTTGTTGTTTGTTCTCAGGCTAAGAGTCAGTTCAAGAGGCGTTCGACTGCCAACAACGTAGAGATCCACATTCCAGTTCCCATGGATGCCGACACACCCCAGTTCAAGACCACGGTGGGCAGTGTGAAGTGGATCCCGGAGAACAGCGAGATCGTCTGGTCCTTGAAGTCTTTCCCTGTAAGATCAATCTTCTGCCTGCCCCAAAATACTCTTACAGAGAAGACTGACATGGTCATATTTTCACTTGAAACTGACAAGCTTAGCTTAATGCTTGGTGGATCTCATGTCTGCTTCATCACCTGTAGTGACTTGATCTGGACCAACCGGTGTGTGTGTGTGTGTGTGTTCACTCTCAGGGGGGTAAAGAGTACTTAATGCGAGCACACTTTGGCCTGCCCAGTGTGGAGGCAGAAGACAAGGAGGGGAAACCTCCCATCAGTGTCAAGTTTGAGATTCCTTACTTCACCACCTCTGGCATACAGGTCAGTCTGTCTAACGAGATGCCCCTTTACATCCACTGTGCGATAGACTGTACGTCTGTATACAGGTCAGTCTGTCTAAGGAGATACCCCTTTACATCCACTGTGCGATAGACTGTACGTCTGTATACAGGTCAGTCTGTCTAACGAGATCCCCCTTTACATCCACTGTGCGATAGACTGTACGTCTGTATACAGGTCAGTCTGTCTAACAAGATCCCTTTTTATATTCACTGTATAATAGACTGTACATATTTATTCAGGTCACCTACCATACAATTACTTTCTTTTTCCAGGAGTACTTTCAGTTGTCAGTGGCCTAATGGTTAGAGGGTAAAATAATCTGCCGTTGTGCCTTTGAGCATGGAACTTAACCCTTATTGCTCACACAGTCACATTTGTCTGTAATGTGGCCTAGACTGTTTGAAATGTCACCACTGTAGAATTCATCAAAGAGCTGTGGAAAGCCCTTTACGGTGCCAAGCCTGTGTTACTCCTGTCATGCAGGTTTTAAACCTCATGGTGGTGCTGTTGTGCATCTAACGCCATTCATCATAATGTATTGTGGGTTATGAACATTTAGTGCAGTAAAGAGTCTTTGTGATGGTAGATTTGCCATTCTAGTACATTTTCTGCCCCTCCATGTTGGTGTCACGTTACTTAGGTCTTCGTATCACTCGCACATCACTATCACGTACAGTGGATATGAAAAGTCTACACACCCCTGTTAAAATGCCAGGTTACTGTGATGTAAAAGAATGAGACAAAGATTAATCATCTTTTACATCACAAAAACCTTGCATTTTCACAGGGATGCGTAGACTTCTTATATCCGCTGTATCACTATCACACGTTACTATCACATATCACTGTCATGCTTGTAAGACGATGAAAATAATCTAGGAAAGTTGTGCTTTTATAATAATAATAATAAACCACAAATCTTTTCGAATGCTGTGAGAGTGAATAGCCAGAGGGGGCAATATTTGGGCAGTGTTGTCACTGGTGATCTAACTACAGTCTTAAGCCTTCACATTACATTTTTCCCAGTTGACTCCTATAAAATAGCCCTCAGTGCTAAAATGTGTTACATCCTATTGATTCCTCTACCATTTGCCAACACACAGCCATACGTAGAGTGTCCTCTGTAATTACTGAGACAGTGAAGCATTTTTTATTTAGCCCTACACTCCAACAGATTGGACTTAAATCCAACTATTACTACAGTGTTAATGTATTGGTTTTTAGCTTTTATTTGGGTGTATTTTTATACATATCGGTATCACAATTTTAACTTTATTTATTATCCTCCTTTCCAGGGCTTCAAATGTTTTGGAACAATTGGCTTGACAGGTGCTTCTGCTTAGTATGGCGTGTTACGTAATATCATTTGTGCAGGCATAAGAAGGCGGTCAATGTCTAGTCTCAATTCCATATTTTGCGTTTGGCTTTGGAGCTGGATGCTGTGCCAGTTAAACGAAGCCAAAGCGGCAGCCTGGGCCCAGTCCCGGTGTTCAGGAAAACCCCTTGGCCCATTTTCTTAACCATCAGGGTTTCACAGATTATTTTTCTTGCCGCCTCCTCAAAAGCACTTTAAAGGAGAAGATCCTAAGGGAGAAAACTCCATCCTTCTGTAACAATGTGCTTTGAAAAAGAGTCGAAGGTGGAGGACGTGTTGAATCGAGAAAGACTGGAGCTTCCCGGTGTCAAGTGCTATACAGTATGTTGATGGGGAATCCACTGTAAAAGTGCAGGGTTAAGATGACCGGTATTGACTAACAGTCATGTCGTGTACCATGTGATTTCCTTCAGACAGTTGGGATTATGTCCCAAGTGCCTAATCTGGGTTTTGTGACAGGTCTCCGTTAGTGCAGAATGCAGCCCTGCAGTGTTGCTTTAGCCAGATCGAGGCAACAGGGATATGTGAGCTGAAATCAACACTGACGGGCGTAATCCAGAATTCTCCAGGCAGTCGGCCCTGAGTGTACAGAGCAGGAAGGACACTTAGCAGCAGTGAACTGCCGTCATGTTGTCCGAATATAGTGACTCAGGGACGTACCTAAAACTGCTCCGTTAGAAACCTCCGTTCAGTTTTCTCTGGAGAAACCTCAACATGACCCAGCAGCGGTGTGCTTGCCAGAATTCAGACAGCTGTAGGAGTTTTTCCCTCTGCAGTATGTTTGTCTCTTTCATCCCCCAAATTGGCACCCTACGGACCATGGTCAAAAGTAGTGCTCTAGTTATAAAATAGTGCACCATTTGGGAGGCAGATCTGATGCTTATTTTTTGTTGGTGCCTCTCATGCCCTTCACAGCGATGGAGGCTGTTTCTGGACTCACAGTTGTTGCCGGTTAGATGTTATTGCTAAGGGGTCAGATTTGGGAGCAAGTTGGAATTTCCTACCATTTCCACCATCCAACTTTATTAAGTTGTATGGACATTAGTCAGCCCACTCAGACATGTAGCATGAACCCACCCTTGGGCCTAATTCGATTGCTGATGCGGCAAATGAGGAAGTTTAGGCAATATTATGAAAAAACACAGTAATTTTCCTAAGTAAGTTATTGAGTGGCAGCTGACACAGTCCCTCTTCTTCTGCTTCCTCTCCTTTCACTAGCCCGCGGACCAAATGTCACCACATTCCCTGTGTGGAGCAGTAGGTTTGGTCGAAAGCAGTGTACTTTGTAGGACACGGGGCGCCCTTTGGGAAGCACGCGTAGTGTGCCACTAGTATCTGTACAATAGAGCCAGGGGAGCAGATGTTTGTAATGTAGGCTAGAGATACATCAGATCAAATCAAAAAACATGCGTATGAGAACACATCACATATGTGATTCCCACCAGGCTGTTGTTGTAGGCTAGCTAGCGCCAGAGACCTGTGACCTTACTGCAGAAGACGTGACGGCCCTGGCCTCCGCTGTCCTCAATGGGAGAGGTCTGGCCCAAGTGGCTTAATTATAGCCTGGTCTCACAATTTATGTCCTCTAGCCTGCTTAGCTCTTCCGTGGCTGTCATATGTGGCTACTGCAGCACGTACTGTGTGAGACCCGGCTGGTTTAATGGGATGTGTAGAAATCAAGGCATGGGAAAGTGGCTGTTGACATCACCACTAAGTACAGGGACACGCATATTAACCATGCAAATAAAACCCTCAGGCCCGTTAGCCAGTGGGAATACATGGGAGTCAGGAACCCTGGAGTCTGTGTGGTCATTTACAGAGAAATATTTTGGACGTTTTTTTATTACAATGACGCAGACAGAGAACCTGCAGTTGGCCGGTTGAATGTCAGACCCTCACCTCGGCCTGTGTGGCGAAGACTCACAGAAACGGCTCAACTCGTGTTAGGGTTGTCTCGGCATTCACACACTCTGTGGTTGAGCTATATGGACCATTGCTGTGCCCTGCCTGCTGATTGTGTGGGACTGACTGTCACTTAGTCCGCCTGTCCGCTTGTCTGGAACCTGTGTGATCTGGATGTGTCTGGAACCTGTGTGATCTGGATGTGTCTGGAACCTGTGTGATCTGGATGTGTCTGGAACCTGTGTGATCTGGATGTGTCTGGAACCTGTGTGATCTGGATGTGTCTGGAACCTGTGTGATCTGGATGTGTCTGGAACCTGTGTGATCTGGATGTGTCTGGAACCTGTGTGATCTGGATGTGTCTGGAACCTGTGTGATCTGGATGTGTCTGGAACCTGTGTGATCTGGATGTGTTTAGCCTCCTCCTGTGTTTTGGACCAATATACAGTCTTAGACACAGGTGTCTCCCCACACGTTGTGCCCCCCCCCCCCCCTTCCCCCGATTCTGGTTCCTCTCTAGGTTTGTTCCTAAATTTCAGCCCCTTTCAGGGAGTTTGTCCTAGCCACTGTGCTTCAACACTGTTGTTGCTTGCTCCTTGGGGTTTTCAGGCCGGGGGTTTTGTAAAAGCACTTTATGACCACTGCTGATGTGAAAAGGGCTTTATAAATACATTTGATTGATTGATGCCAACCTACAGGCGAATAACAGTGGTTGCAGATTCCTGGCTATTCCAAAGTACTAAGGGTTGTTTTCCGTCATCCGGTCAGTGAGACATGGCTGAGACAATACATTGTTGTGTGCTGCGTATGAAATGGTGTGGTTGCAGCCCGTAGGTGATGAAACATCCTGTGAGTTCTCTTGTGTAAGTCTTAATTATTCTGCTGACGACCGCATTTCTTACCCTGCTCTCCGAGGAATGCAGTAATGTACATTTGAGCTGCTCGTTTCCCTTGAAGACGGACAAGATGGTCCGATAGGGGAGTAGAAGGACCCACTTCCCTAAACTCATTCTTATCTTCTGCGTACGGCCAGGGGGGAGATGATCATACTGTCCGCCTAGAACCCCAACTTCCCTACAAAACCCCAGGAACCCCAGGAACCCTAGACATAGGCTGTAGATTTGATTGTAGCGTGCACATTTGTTCTCATCAATCCATGTGACACTGAACGGTAAATGTGATGGAACAAAAGCGGAAGTCTTATTACGGTTGCGTGGGACCACCGTCAGCAGAATGGCGAAAAGGGATACCTGCACAGTTGGTGATTCAGGAATAGTAACTGTGTATGGCAATCCAGATTCACGCGCTTACGTAAACACTGACCTCCAGCTTTTCGGTTCCACAGTCAGGCCACAAGATTATACCGACGGTGTTCACTGTTTTTGGGTGTGCGTCTGTGTGTTTGCAGGTGCGCTACCTGAAGATCATCGAGAAGAGTGGCTACCAGGCTTTACCCTGGGTGCGCTACATCACTCAAAATGGAGGTACGTACAGGAAGGGGTTTCTGTGGCAGCGTCCCAAATGGCATCCTGTTGTCTACCTAATACACTAATTATGAGTAAAGCCAATGTGGAAAGTAGCTCACTACAGGTATTTGCCAACATGCCAACACTTCACTAAATTATGGAAAACAAAATAGACTGAAACCTGGTGCTTCTACACAGGTGTGGAATTGACATCCCATCATGCTTAGGGTCAGGTATAAAATGCTGGCGCAGGCGCAGGTCCGGTTTAATATTGTTTTATCCACCAAGGCTAACAAGGGATTTCTGTGACTCGAGGAGTTTTTTTTGGGGGGTATGTTTAGCAGGAGTTTCCATGTTAAGGTCTGCCCAACTTGCAGATGTTTTACATGACCATCTCAGTGTCCGGATCCAATTAAACACTTAAGTGTGATTCTGGATTGGCATCTTGATTCAGCCAACGTTATAAAAAAAAAAAACCTTGCTAAGTAATTAACTCTAGAAGAATGTTATCAACACCCCTGCAATAGGGTTGCAAAGTACATTGGATCTTTTCTGGCTTGTGTTGGCCCATTGACCCATTTAAAACACCATGTTTCTTTACTTTGGTAGTAATCTGTACATAGGAATTAGGTGCAGTTTGGGACACGTGATTCTGAGTAACTCTGTCCGTGTTTTTACTTCCAGGTCCTAACAACTCAGCGGTGGTGAACGTCTTTGTTCCAGCCTAGCAGTAACTAATCTGATTATACCTGTTTCAGAGCAGCTCTAATTCGCCAAAGTCAACATGTCTTTAAGCCATGGGTTGGTTTTGTCAGGTGTATTAGTGCTGGACTACAACAGGGATGTGTGCCTGGGCCATGTGTGGTCCAAGTGTTGACCAGGCTAGACCAGGCTAAACAACACTTCACTGTGTTGCCTCCACCATGGGCTGCCAGGGATTGGGTAACACTTAAGTTGGGCAACTCAGTGTAGATTGATGGGAAACAGATTAGTTTACACAGTTCTGTCGAAAGGGGATATAAAAACACATAGAGGACAAGGGTTCATGTGGCAACGTCTTGTACAATTCACCAGATTTAGGGTGCTTTTGAGCTATGAAGTGGTGCACTATGAGGGGAATGCATTTGGTGGAGACAATTCCAGGGAGTGGACATTAAACCTACGGATAAATAATTACCACTGCATATACCTGTGTTCAGCAGAGCGGAAGCCAAGCTGATGGACTAAAGGGGTTCGCAGCAAGGGTTCATATGGTTCATAGGGTTCATATGGTTCATAAGGATCATATGGTTTATTGGATTGAATTTTAAGAAATGCACAAGTTAATATGTAGAGTTTTTGCACTGAAAATCACCAAAATGGAAATCACCAAAAATGCATTGAAATGTTGGATATGAGTTTGAAAACTGTAAAGTGTTCTCTCCGCTTTATAGCAAAATGTGTAGAATTATGGGAAATTTGCGTTAAAGCAATATTTTGTCTCTGCTGTGAAGATTTGTGAAGAATGTGAAATGTTCATGCCCGGAACAAAAAAACTGCACTCCTGTACAATCAGTAAGATGTTTTGAAGTTTTCAATTTTTCCTTGTGCTTTGGTCTGTAACTTACTGTGGGCCATGACTCAAAAGAACCCTAAATGAGTGGGTCACAAAGCAAAATAGGTAGGAAACCCTGGACTACTGCACATCCTTAACTGAATACTTCTTTGGTCATATTTGTGTCATTAAGATCTCCCATGTGCTGTAATGCCTTTCCACTGATTGCTAAAATATCCTCATCTCATTTCCCTGATATCAGTTAGTGTGCTTGATTCATTGTTTTCGGGCTGGGCAGGACATCCTCAGCTGTCTGCAGTTTATTCCACCCTTCTATCCTTCTCTCACTCCATTTCCTCCTCTCCTCCATATCCAGTTATTTATTCTTCTTTCTTTCTGTCCATTTAATTAACTCTGATCATTTCCTCCTTCCATCCAGACTACCAGCTCCGGACGCAGTGAGCAGTGTCCGCGGTGGGCAGGTGGCAGGACGAGGTCTATGATCGAGGGGAAGAGTCTGCTACCTGACCCGACATACATCTGAGACAGGTGTCAATCATATAAGACAATTGGACCATGTCTCTTTGTACCATTGAAACCATGTTTATTTCTAACCAATACAAATGTATGAAGGGGCTTCTTCTCAAGAGAAAATCTGGGTTTACGTACATGTATTGTAGCGTTGGCCAATATTATGAGATGTGCTGAGCACTTAAGCTCACAATATAAGTACTTCCTATTTGAAGGAATTGTGTGCCCATGGGCACTTTTGAAGAAATGCGGAAGTTGACTTTACATCAGAGCTATGAAATCCACTGTTACAACATGGGGTGGCCTATGAAATGGTACCTTATTCCCTATAAAGTGCCCTTCCTTACAACTGTACCTATAGGGCTGTGATGAAATTGGGTTTCCTTTGGGACCAAAGGTTCATGACTAATGTTTTTTATGTTGCCAGGGTCATGCCTTAAGTTGGATGGTTCACATCCAGGTCAAAGACAAGTTAAACTTCATATGGTCTTCTTGGAATATGTTTTGTTTTCATATTCTTTGCCATATTTCTAATGTATTGATTATTTGTATTTAAAGTGCCTTTCTAAAGTATTCAGACCCCTGCCCAATTGTCCCATATTATGAAATTACAAATAGTACTTTGAAATGTTCTCTTTCATGTTTTATTTTGAAGCATTGAACCACTAAAACTATTGTACGGTGACATTCCTTACATTTTGAGAAGATATAAATAAAAAAAGATTGGCAACATCTTGCTTACATAAGTATTCAATCTGTGCTGTGTAAATTTCCAGTTTACATAAAGGAAAGAAATTCCCCTAACTTGGACAACATTTTCACTCTTTGGTCTTCTCCACATTTTCTGGATAAAACCCCAATGCTGAATGATGATTGGTCTGACTGTGAATCTCAAGGAAATTAAGAGCATTTTACAAAAGTTAAATAATCTATACAAACAAATACAAATGCGTTGATTAGGAAAAGGGTACAAAATGTAAGAATTTTACTTTCTTCATGAAAATGTGCTTTCTTCACAAAGTCGCGTTGTTTGAAAATTGCATCATCCAGCCGACCCGAACCTGGAGCAAATCTGCCAAGATGAATGGGCCACAGTCCATCTGACGCTGTGTGCTAAGCATGTTCGTACAGTACTTACCCCAACTCTTAAAGCTTTGTTGTTATGACGTTTCTTAGATGGTAAATGAAAGAATAACAGAGTTGCTAATGACACAAAGCACTCAGGATGTGGCAATTGGGCCATTCTTTAGGCACTAATTGTAAGGAAACCAAAAGGAACAGTGGGCTACCTATAAAAAATACTTGTTGCAAAAAGTTTCAGTTGCACAAAGTTAACCTGCAATATCTGCACTAATGAATGCTACCCTGTTCCACAAGCCAGTGTGGAATGCTGAGTAGAGGGAAAAGCACGGCAGAGAGGGTTCCTGTAAAATGCATTTGTTGGTCCAGCTAGCCCTCTGTGGCTATTTCCTCTCAATCCACTGGTTCAACAGTACTGCTGTCAGGCCCAGGCCAGTCAGGCCACTGTGATGTCACTTGCTATTCGGAAGTGTTGGTTTAGTAAACAGACGGGAACGCTGAGGAGGATGTGAGTCAAACAACTGTGTCGCACTGTCATCTGTGTTTCTGACACTCTCTGCGTCTGTCTCACACCCAAACACACATGCACACGTACACATGCTAAACTAGCCCGTCCCTGGGTTCAGTTATAGGATGGGGAGCCCAGTAACAGAGCAGCCATTGTTTTAGGCCAGTCTGAGGTGAAGTGGTGAATACAGCTTTGGGTCATAGCAGGCCACTGAGGTTATTATCCTAGTTATGTTCTCCAGAATTCCACTGAACCAACAGATAGTGTCTTTTTAAGTCATTCAGTCTGAGCTTTAGTAATATGTCCATAAAAAATAGAAACAACACACTGTAGACAAAACATACAGCCTAGATACACTTGTGTGTGTGTTGTCTTTAGTGACGTTTTGATTGACAACTTAACCTGTCACAAAGACAACAGCTGAATTATCAGGGCTGTCGTTGAAAATGGTTCTGTCATGGAAACCTGCAGCTCCTGGTTGTCGAGACAGAACCATTCATTGATTTTCAGCTTTCACTTTAGAGGTGAAAATATATGTGTATTTTCTTTTTACTAGAAAGTGAAAATGAATGATCAGGACCTGAAAGGATTAATGGTCTGTTAAGTTCATGAGGTTAAGATGTTTTAAGCCTATAACGGATGTTGTCTTTTCAAAATATTCTTCAGTATCTATTTTGAGAATGTTTGGTCAGTTGCTATGGTAATCAAAAAATTGTTCTCTGACCTGTGTCTGAGTGGGGGTCAATGTGGGTGTGTCAAAGAACAACATTTCACTGAATTCCTTACTTTCCACTCTGACCTGAACTTTCTTTGGCTTTGCTCTCTGTGATCTTTAGCTGAGGATGTGAAAACGGTATTTAGCTCAAGATGAAGAGGTCACATTCAATAGGCTACTTCTGGTTCTACATATAAACATGAGCGCTCCTACATTTTCAAATCCAGAAACACACATAACATTTACATTGTAAGGCCAGTTAAAGGTATGTTTATATTTTGAATTCACATGATGTGGCGTACATATAAGCTTATGAGTACCTGCTGTAGGTAATCAGAGATTATTTACTGCAAAAGTGTCCATGGAGGCATTAAAGTAGGGTGACCAGACATCCCGCTTTGCCCGGGATGGTCCCGGTTCCAAGCTAGGTGTACCGGGTCCTGACAAATATCTGTAAAACACTAAAACGTCCCTGTTTTTGACATTCACTACCAAATTGTCCTGGTTTTCACCACAATTAAAATAATAAAACTTATTTAATAGTACTATAATGTCTCCACATACGAGTCGGAGCCAAACAAACAACTGTGTAGAACTGCTTAGCAAAACAACAATTCTCATCAAAACTCAAAAGTCGCGGAAAAACAGGGACAGTGAAAACAGTAACAAACAGGGCCTGCTCCACCAACCACAAACACACGTGATGACCAACATGCGTGCGTAAGCGCAGAAATGTGTGCATGAATGTGTGGTACACTTAAGGGTCCCGGTTTTGGGGTTTGAAATTGTGGTCACCCTACATTAAAGGGCATTTAGTCACTCGAATGTTACGAAAGCTTCTCACTAAATCTTTATATATATAAAAAAAAAATGTTGGTTATGCAAGACTGCAATTCAGTGGTTAAAAGATATCAGAAGTTTTCCGCACTGTGGCATGCCATGGTACCTGCCCAGTTCACACACAAACAGACATACACTCATAGGTGAGGCATCCCACAGAGTCATTGTGTGTGTTAGGAACCCCGTTGCCTAGCAACTGGTGTTGTGCGAGAGGGAAGCCCTCTGGTTGCCTCTAGCATTCATTCAGTATTCTGCTCATGTAACCGTGACGTGAGCAGAGGTCATTAGCCTCGGCAACAAGCCAGAAGCTCCTGCGTGAGGGAACTCTTTCACCTACAGACATTTGTGAAAGACAAATAAGTCACAGAGTCACTGAAAGTTGATGGACTCAGAATCCTGAATGACAGGATTGGTTAAAAGCAGTGCATTGTATTGGGGAATGAGAAAAGGTGTCTATGAAGAAAACTGGAGAGGGAGAGGACCGCCTACCCACAGAAACCTGAAATAGTTGCTGCAACGGTATAAAAACACTGACATTCTTAGGCTTAGTGTGTGGGCTTTGAAATGTGGAAGGAAATTTCCACTAAAATGTTGGCGCACAATAAGCTGAGTATTCAACATTTTGACCTTGAAAACAAAATGTAGACCTACTTGACTGGGTGTTGTGTAGCAGTAATGTAGACCTACTTGACTGGATGTTGTGTAGCAGTAATGTAGACCTACTTGACTGGGTGTTGTGTAGCAGTAATGTAGACCTACTTGACTGGATGTTGTGTAGCAGTAATGTAGACCTACTTGACTGGGTGTTGTGTAGCAGTAATGTAGACCTACTTGACTGGGTGTTGTGTAGCAGTAATGTAGACCTGATAGACTGAGTGTTGTGTAGCAGTAATATAGACCTACTTGACTGGGTGTTGTGAAGCAGTAATGTAGACCTACTTGACTGGGTGTTGTGTAGCAGTAATGTAGAAATACTTGACTGGGGGTTGTGTAGCAGTAATGTAGACCTACTTGACTGGGTGTTGTGTTGCAGTAATGTAGACCTGATAGACTGAGTGTTGTGTAGCAGTAATATAGACCTACTTGACTGGGTGTTGTGTAGCAGTAATGTAGACCTACTTGACTGGGTGTTGTGTAGCAGTAATGTAGACCTACTTGACTGGGTGTTGTGTAGCAGTAATGTAGACCTGATAGACTGGGTGTTGTGTAGTAGGAATGTAGACCTTCTTGACTGGGTGTTGTGTAGCAGTAATGTAGACCTGATAGACTGGGTGTTGTGTAGCAGTAATGTAGACCTACTTGACTGGGTGTTGTGTAGCAGTAATGTAGACCTACTTGACTGGGTGTTTTGTAGCAGTAATGTAGACCTACTTGACTGGGTGTTTTGTAATTCTGTCCAACCGTTCTTGAGATTGACACGTGTCGCCCATCGTTCGATATACACTGCTCAAAAAGATTAAGGGCTCTCGATGAAGGAAATCTTTGATGTACATTGTGTAATTTGTTGAGAACAAAATGACGTAACAACAGAAATCAAAATCACCAACTAACTGAGGGCTGGATTCAAACACCGAAAATTCTGAACACCAATTCTGATGTTCTCTGGCAAATGCCAATTGAGTTGCACAGTGATGGGCCGTGAACAAAGGTCCCACTAGAGGACGTCAGGCCCTCATGCCACCCTCATGGAGCCTGTTTCTGACAGTTTGGTCAGAAACATGCACACCAGTAGCCCGCTGGAGGTCATTTTGTAGGGCTCTGGCAGTGCTCCTCCTGTTCCTCCTCGCACAAAGGAGCAGATACCAGTCCTGCTGCTGGGTTGATGCCCTTCTACGGACCTGTCCAGCTCTCCTCGTGTAACGACCCGTATCCTGGTATCTCCTATATGCTCTTGAGACTGTACTGGGAGACACAGCAAATCTTCTTGCAGCGGCAATTATGGATGTGGCATCATGGAGGAGCTGGACTACCTGTGCAACCTGAATGGGTTGCAGGTACCGCCTCAAAGACAAGGACACCAGAAAAACGCAAAACTAAGGAGAGAGCAATTGTCTGCGGCCACCCCTGGCAAAACCATTCCCTTTTTGGGGGTTGTCTTGTTGTTGAAACTCCCTCTGCACTTGCACCAAAACAGGTGACATTGACTCACAATCACATATACTTCCTAACTGGACAGATTGATTTCCCTGAAGATTAATTGTATTTGGTTTATACTGTGATGATTGTGTTCCCTTAATTTTTTGGAGCTGTGTACATAAGCAGTGTACATGAAATCCAACACTACTGTTGTTTGCTCCTTGGGGTTTAAGGCTGGATGTCTCTGTAAAGCACTTTGTGACAACTGCTGTTGTAAAAAGGGCTTTATAAATACATTTGATTGATTGATTGACATAACATTTTACCACGCAATCAACTATTATCAGCAGCACCCCCTGAATAAAACATCTCGTGGCCATGCCTACTTGATCTTGTTGTGTAGCACCGTACGCCAACTTTGTTGGGTGTGTAGCAGTAATGTAGACCTGCTTGACTTGGTGTTGTGTTGCAGTAGGATAGACCTGCTTTGCTCTGTGTTGTGAAGCGGTAGTGTAGAGCTAATTGACTGGATGTTGTGTAGAAGTAGTGTAGACCTACTTGACTTGGTGATGCGTGGCAGTATAAGCATTCGTGACAATAAGACGTATTTCACAGAGTCATCCTGTATAACCATCTTTGTAATGGGGTCAAGGGGATAAACACTTTTGGCTTCCCATTGGTTACAGTGTAGAGATGTAGCATTTACTGGGTTTTGAACTGCTTACAGTACTTGGAAACTAACTCATTACCAGAGGACTGTAATGTAGATAAAAATCTGAGGTCATAAGACCAAGACTGTAGCCGTTGAACACCCTCTCATCCGCACATTCAACAGCAGATTTGAAATATATCTGTAAATATTCAATCAAGTCGTCAATGTTTTGTGTTTTTTGCATTTTCACTGGAATTATTGCACTTTTCAAGTAGTTTGTTAGCGAAGTAATGTAAAAAATACGACCCCCTTTTAATTATCGTCCGCCTTTCTTTTCTTGGCTACAAATGGGACCTTTAAATCTATTCGTTCTGAAGTTTTATATAAATATATAATTGTATATAAAACAATCTGTGTAAAGAAAAAGCATAAATTCACAAATGGATAGAATAAAGAATAACATATAATTTCTACTAATAAATGGTGGTTTGTTTTCATTTGCTTGTTCAAGCTATCTGTGTGCTTATGCATTGAATAAAATAAATGAAAACATGTTCATGCTGTAGTAGCAACTGAAATAATTTGGAGATGATTGGAAAATTATTAAAACTACTCTGTGCTTATGAAAATATAAACTTATGAAATATGGACGTCTGAATGGTTCAGATTTGGTCCAGAAATACCAGATCTTGAGCACGGTGCTGTTTAGCATTATTGTCAGTAACACCAAAATGCAAAGTAGGATTTTGCATGCTTATGCTTCTGTATACAGTACTTGCAGGTCACGCCACATTTATAGACACTTTGCACTTTCCTTGATTCACTGTTTCTTATAAAAACAAATTACATTTTTGAAAGAAATAATTGGTCACCACAGCTTGTTACTGCATTTTATACTTCACAGAACCAATTTACTTTAGCAAACTTATGTTTCCAATTTCATCATTGAAGATAAGGATTAATAATATGGACACAATTACACAGACCTCAGAGGTAGTATTTGGTTCCCCAGCCTTTGGCCAAAATAACTGCAAAATGCTTCTAGTTGCCATCATTAAGCTTGCTGCAACTTCCTACTAGCAAATTGGCCCCCTTTCAGTAACTAACTCCACTGAAGCTTGATTTTGTAAGTGTTTTTCACTCCCAACTGCTGTTATATACATGTACTCGTACTGCTCAATGACAATAAAGGTGAATCTAATCTAATTTAATGTATGAAACCCATCAGTATTACAGGGAGGATTATATCAGTCAATCAATCAAATGTATTTTATAAAGCCCTTTTTACATCAGCAGTTGTCACAAAGTGCTTTTACAGACGCACAGCCTGAAACCCCAAAGAGAAAGCAACATCAGTTAATGCACAATGGCTAGGAAAATCTCCCTAGTAGTGTCCAAACCTAGAGAGGAACCAGGCTCTGAGGTGTGGCCAGTCCTCTTCTGGCTGTGCCGGGTGAAGATTATTAGCTAGCATGAAGTCAGGTTGGGTCAATGACAATTTACCTTGTAAAAGGTTAAAGTGGTTCATGACAGAAGTGTGTGGTTAACTAGAAACACGGCGTTTATCTACATATTTTGATGGGGTACTAATATGTGATTTCCCAGCAATCGTCATGCAATTAGGACAGTAATCTAGTGAGCTTGTTTTGGAGCTTTGCCCAAGCAGAGTCTTTGGGTGGATGTGTTGCAAGGCATCATTGATTTTACAGTGGCTTCCAACTCCTTTAGAAACACATTTATTCAAATGAAGTATGCCTGGCCTAGCGTAGCATGGAGGCTACTCATTTTGCCATTGAAGGACATAGTGATCATTAATTTTGAAACTGTATATTTGCATCGATTTCTATGTGTACATGATTTATATGATATGTCAGCGTGAAGTGGTTTCCTGGACAAACAGGGGTTTTTGCTTTCTTGTATGACATAAGCGTCTTGGTATCTGGATGGATTGACATTTTATCCAAAAAACTACAAGTGAAACCAGATTTTTATTTTAGAAATATAGTGTTTTTCTGTATCAGTCAGGAAAGACCTTGTTCAAGGGTCCTTTTTCTTCGTCCTTGATTATGGTGACATTGTTTACAGGCAAGCTTTAAGGTTAATTGCTAATGCAAGACCACCCACCCATCACTGTGATCTTTATGATATGGTGAAATGGACCTCCCTTCATACAAGAAGTCTGAAACACTGGTACATTTTTGTGTAAAACGCCGTGTTTGGTCGATTGCCTACTTATCTATGCGGCTTGTTAATACAGTCTTTGTTCCCAGGTGGTATCTTTTTGAGGTCCTACGACCATTTCTAAATGTTGTTGACCATTGTGATTGTTTTTAATTGTGTTTTTATTTTGTGGTCTTGTATTGTATGTGCATGCAGACTAATGCTACTTCCTGCCTGGCCCCCCTTTGAAAAATAGTTTTTTAACCTCAAGGGGTTTCTCCTGGTTAGATAATTATTTATTGTTAAACCTTTTAGGCAGTTATTATTTTCATCTTTAACTTTTCTTTCTTCAAAAGGCATTGTGTACTCTTGGTTAAGGGCATTTCTGGCACTTTTTGGGGTCTTTCACTTTTTCCTCTCAAAGGTTAGTGAATGACAGGAGGAATAGGGGGACCTCAAGATTAGGACACTCCGCTCAGTCAGTCGAAACCTATGATGACCTCAGGTGTCATGCATAGCACGTTACAATTATTTCCAATTTTAATTACTAACTGATTTCTTTTAGCTTTTGCTTAGTGTGGAGTATATTGTTTACATAATGCATTTCATGACTGCAAGCTTTAAAGCAAACCAATGTCCAAATTATGAGAGGATCTTAATACTGTCGTAACGCTCTGTACAGTAGGTGTTTGATTAGTACCTCAGGTATACAGTGACACAACACGTCCAGGGCTTATGGGTACTGGTACTTCCATAATGGCAACCGACAACAGCTACAGCAAGAAAACACATTCTCTGCTCTCACGCACACACACACACATAGCTCTGATAGCTCTCATTAAGATGGTCCTCATCTGGGAAAAGAGCCAAAGCTTCTGTTCCGTTATAAAGGAAATTACTGTGTGAATACAAGTCTTTCTGCTAAACAAAAACCTATTTCAGTAGTCTGTTCACATTTCTAATATCGGCTTTAGGTAAAATGACAAACCAAGCTTGTTTAACATAATCTTTTTTTCCAAAACCTGGCCTAAGGCAGTATGCATGTAAGTCCTTTCTGAGGACACAAGACGATAAGAATGTGTGTGTGTGTGTGTGTGCTACACTGGTAACAGACGTGAAAGGTGACTGACTGTTCAATGGAGATGAAAGAACTCTAAAAGTTTTGTATCTGTGCTTTGAGTCGCCAATGTAATTGGTAGATAACGACAAAGCAGCACTATCAGCGCACACTCATAATAAACACACACACACACATACTTGACTTTTTAGTAATTACTTTCAAACGATAAAAACAACTGAGTTGTCTGATGGACAAAGGCTCAGCTAAGCATCCATCTGCTGACTATTTATATTGTTCATCACTTGATGGGTTTTCTGAGATTACCAGGACTTTAACAGCTGCAAATCATATAGAGTCACTTGTCTCAAACCTCTGGAGATTACCAGGACTTTAACAGCTGCAAATCATATAGAGTCACTTGTCTCAAACCTCTAATTCATTTTGATGGTCCACCAGAGCGTTTTTGGTTTTGCTCTTTGCTACTGAAAATACGTGTTTCTCCTTTTTTCTCGTTCCTCTGGACATTGGATAGGACTTGGACGGTGTCCGGCATACTTTCTCCACTCCCTGGGCTGTCTGTCTGAACCAAATGATATTTTAGCACAAGTGCATGGCAACAGAAAAACACAGAGGGACAGAGTGAATTCTTTCTCCAACCACTTTTTGAATTACTGATCATGTAAAACCCCACTGTGGTTTCCAGATTGCAAACATCAGTGCTCTGAAGCCGCATGCAAACTATCCCTCTAAATAGGACTGTCTATTTCTGTTGGGCGAGAGGGGACCATGTGTTTGACATCAGTACCACTCTCAGACATTTTTCAATTGGCCTTCACTCACCACCTCTCATCCTGTTAAACTCCCCATTCCTCTATGTAACATTGACAACTATGATATACAAAAACCCAAATGCTCCACCCTTTTCTGGCGAGTTTAGGTATCAATGAAACCCCAAAAACGACAATATAAAATAACACATTTTGTGGTTGGATCAGGGGGATCAAGTGTGGCGACGGATTTCAAGCAGAAAACAAAACAGGGAGAAAGAAGTGAACAGAGGAAAATAAATGAGACACATATTTGAGGGCAGAACAGGACACAACTGAGGTGAGCGGTTTGGATTCACTGCTTTGTTGCTGATAAAGTTCATTGACAGTTGACACATTCAACATGGTGTTGACAAGAGAGTGAGACAGAGAGAGAGATTTGTAGATTTTGTTTTCACTTTTGGTATTCATTCACTTGAATTTTTTTATTATAGCATTTTCATTGCTTGAGTGTTGTAGAAAATGTTTCCCATTCCAATATAGATCTAAAATTGAATTGAGTGACGGAGAGTCGAGAGAAAAAGATAGTGGGAGAGACAGAGATGTGCAGGGGTAGATAGTGGGAGAGACAGAGATGTGCAGGGGTAGATAGTGGGAGAGACAGAGATGTGCAGGGGTAGATAGTGGGAGAGACAGAGATGTGCAGGGGTAGATAGTGGGAGAGACAGAGATGTGCAGGGGTAGATAGTGGGAGAGACAGAGATGTGCAGGGGTTGATAGTGGGAGAAATCCACTGAGTGCTAACAGAGGAAAAAAACAGTTCAGATGTGCTGTTAATCAAAGCCCCTTTAAATAGTGAAAGACTATATGTGGCTGTTATGACTTGATTTCCATTTGATTGCTTCGATATTTAAGATATGGAATGGTAGATCCTCAGTGCCTGTCTTCAGCACGTCCCCCGTCCCCATCAGTCCAGCAGAAGGGGAATGGAAGGTCTCTGTAACTCTCCCTGTAATTTAAATACCAGTGTTTCCACCAGCACCACACCGTCTTATAGCCATTTGGTGGTGAGCTGCCACAACCCCTCACTGCTGGTTATAAACACACACCAGAGACTAATCCTGGCGCGTTGCGCACACACACACACGCACGCACATGCACACACACACTTGCACCGGCACACACGCATATAAACAAGTTCACAGACATATGCGCCAGAGCTCAGGCAAGTAAACAGGCAGGCAGGCACCCACACACATGCTAGCACATACGAACCAGCCAACATGCGACGGCAAACAGGTATGCGAGCAGGAAGGCTGGCACACGCACGTCAGGGACATAGTCCGCAGTTCTGGGATCCTGTCGGCTAAAATGTGTGTTTAATGTTGTTGTATTGTGTTTAATGTTGCATTCAGGGCCTTTTTCTGCTGTAGTACAGCGCCCGTCTGGGCATGATTGAAACATGTATTATTGTGCAGTTTTGCAGTGTACACAATGAATAAGTAATTTTGTTATATAAGCTGTGCCAGCAATGACAGCCTTGTCGTGTGAGCAATAGTTTGATTTCTCAATGTATTTTTATTTTTGGTATTAACGCGCTATCCCGCTATGCAAGAAACTTTTAAGGTCACATTTAGAGTCTCTTGGCTTAGACTGGTGAAAGTTCTAGTAACAGCTAACAAAGCACTGTCTTACAACTATAAAATATTCTGGGCATGATTATATGCTTGCATGGATGCTTTAAACTATTCTTTTTGGAAGCAAAAGCACAATGTACAATTAGTACTGCTGGTAAGGTTGGGTAAACAGCCTTCATACAGCTAATTACCTTAAAAGTTGATTTTTGACCTCCCCTTTCTAGGAATGTCAACAAACTAGGCTGTGAAACTTTATATTTCGTTCACCCCAGTGAGCATCCAGCATCAGGACCTCAAATTCACACCACAGACGGCATCAAATTTGCCATCTCTGCTTTAAAAATGACTATGTCCATTTCAGGAAAGAAAAGTATCATCTTTGTTACCACAATTACATTTGTGTACTTTTCGGGCATAAAAAAAGACATGCATTATAATTCACCTCTTGGTCAAATTGGCATAGTTTAGGCCGTGTGAATGGGATATCAGTTAACCCAGGAAACCCTCCTAGCTCTGGTCCTCTCCCCTTGCTCTGCTACAATACTGTGGAATGATAAAAGACCTTCGGCCTATCTGATGAGGATCTCCTAGTGTGTCCATGAGGTTAAGAGGTTGGTGAGGATGA
Source organism: Esox lucius (assembly GCF_011004845.1). Taxonomy (NCBI): domain Eukaryota; kingdom Metazoa; phylum Chordata; class Actinopteri; order Esociformes; family Esocidae; genus Esox; species Esox lucius. Next base: position 23,958,585 of record NC_047571.1, on the reverse strand, counting down.
TATGGTGAGTCAGACTCATAACTCAGTGTTAGGGCAGAAATAGAAAGTGGGCTAAACCACATGAAGGGTGTCTATTCATAGACACTGACACAATGATAGGCTCTCTACAGATGTTTTAAAAGCCCCTTTGAAGGGGTAGTGTGTGTGTACATCTATCTACAGTGTATGTCATCTATACAGTATGGCGCTGTAATAAACCAGTCAGGATCATTGTATTCCCTCAAAGTCAGAGTATCTGGACATAAATGGTGAAATAGATCCATCATGAGACAATGTAATGCTAGAGATCATGCAGCATTACTTGCGGACAAATCTCTACGTCCCAGGTGTTAGCATCTTTAATATAAACATGACAAGGGAAAGGACGCTCAGTCCATCTTTTATCTTAACGGCTACGGTTTGAGAACTTTGAGTGCCAAGATCAATGTCACCTCTCACCTTACTCACATTAGTGCAACTAGCTAGTTAGTAAAATAGTTCCATACTAATAGAAACACAGAATTGAGTTGTCAACAATCCAAATGATGTGTATAGGGGTAAGAGTACTCGAGGTAGTGAGTAAATCTCAGAAAAAGTCAGAAAAACAAGTCAATGCTGCAAACAATTCACTGCATCCTTGTTGTTGTTATTTACTTCACGTTTTTGAGTAAATCCTAGAATAGCATCATGTTCAGGATGGCCTAAGGGAAATTACACTCATTAAAGATTAATGTGATATGGTTACTCAACCTGAAAGTAAGGCATGATTTAGTTTTCCAACAGCCATAGAAACAAATTTATAGTTAATGTCTAGTGTTTTTGAGAGTTTTTGTACAACTCCATAACTTCCATTCATTTTCAGCTAGCGGTGGCTAAAATGTGCTGTTATTTGCAAGTTGTAAAAAATGACAAATCCATTAAGGGGCCAATGCTGAGTTTTCAAACATAAAAGCAGTATAAAGAAAATACTTATAACGGTTCTAAGAAATAAAAAAAAAGTCTCTCCCTCACAATGTCATACAGAAGGCCGAAGTCAAACATTACTAACCCTAAAAATAACGGACTTCTGCATATTGTATAATGATATGGTGCCTAGGTTTGGGAGGATGTCAGCATGTAATGTGATGCCTTTCTTTCAGTATTTGTGAAAGGAAGGGGCTGTGCAGCGGAAGAGGAGGGTTGTGGGGTGGGGGGCCATAGTTATAATATAATTAAAATAGGATGGCCTTCACCAAGCAGGCAGGCAGCCCTCAATCTTGTTATTGTATATTCAACCCTAAAACAAAGACATGTAAAAATAGAGGTAAAAAGTGGGTTGAGGAGAATGCATTAACTCATGCCGACCCATACGGACTTTGTAATTATCTTCAGGCATGCACAATATCCTCTTTTTGGTTGGATTTGGTTTGGTTAGGTTACACTTCATTCCCAAACTAACCAGATGTTTCATCTTTAGACTTGATCATGGCTTTTTCGTCTAAACATTTAAAGCTTCTGTGGAAAACATGATGGATTCAAATGATGAATTTAAATTCTGTATTCAAAGCTCCTTCGGTGTGTATATGGACTGTGTTTTGTGTGTACACGATTTGGGGCCTGTGGTGTTTAAAACATGTTTTTGACGTCCATCTACACACTGGACAGCGGAGTGGTTATGTTTACCTCATCCGTGTGTGTATTTCTCTGCACCAGTAGAAATCAATTCTGCTGTTTAAACAGTCATTAAAAATACTTCCAGGTAGACTTTCAGCTGCGCCTTCAGTTTCACCTCTAGGACACCTCTAGGAGCACTGACCGCTCTCCTTTTGAGTTATGCCATTCTATTAGTGAGCAGTTTTATTGAAGTGGCAAATCCATTTACTCCAGCATTAAACGCCTGCGGAATGTGTCAGTGGGTTTAGGGAGGTTGGTTTGAAGTGTGTTTCTGAAAGCCTTTAGTGTGAAAATTTGTGTGTGTGTGTGTGTGTGCGCGTATGTTTGTGTTATTGTAGAACGAGCCTATTCACAGCACTTTTTCTCCCTCTCTTCAGGCTCAAAGGCTTCATTTGTCCTTCACAGTAAACACTACATGGCAAACTCACTTCAGTTTGGCCCTTTGAAATGTGTTGGCCCCTTGGTTGACAATGAAAAAGTTTCTGTGTAATAGTAATGGAAAGTTTAACACCACTGGAAAAAATATATTAATGTTGATGATTGCTTTTGTTTTAAATCTAACTTTAAATGCATTTTCTTATCAGGGATTATTGGCTAGATATTTGCTTTGATTTGAACTTTTTTGCAAAAGCAATTTCATGCACAGTAGACAACAGTGAAATCAAACAGTTTGCACCCATTCAATCATTGGTCCTTTGATAGATTGTGCTTTCATTCTGGGGGAAAACTGAAATAGCAGGTGAATGTTTACATTATTACTAAAACCTCCCTGGTCTTCTAGGAAATCAGCGTGTGTTTAATCCCCCCCCCCCTAGGATGCTAGGTAACGGCTTTTTAACTTGACATGAAACTAAATGTCCTGATGACTGAAGTTGAACTCTTCCTCCGCTCTGTCATTTGCTGCATACATGTTGTTTGCTGTGATGTCAAAATAAGGGAGTTACTGTATTAATTATCAGGTAATCATCTACAAATGGCTCCAGTCCAACTGAAACCATCTAAACATTCTCATTGATCCCAGGCAGATATCTCGGTAAATCGAATGCAAAAACAATGTATCTTGGAGGATCTTGCATCCAGACTCATAGCAGAGAAATTTGACATGTGGGCTAACCCAAAGAAAGGAGTTTGTGTAGCCAACAACAAGGACATTGAACAGATCAAATGGCAAAATGCTCAAACATTTAATGCCTGCTGACACAATTTAATAGAAGCTGCAATAAAATGTCTCGGAAAATTCTACTCATAGTTCTACCCAAATATTCCCTTAGAGCAAGGGTTGCACGTACAGCAGCATGGGTTCAGTTGTGACCTACTGCACTTTTAGCAAAAAAAAAAAAAAAACTTTTCTGAATAAAATATATCTTAAAAATAGAATATTGAGTGTTTATATATGTGTGTGGGTGTGCATGCACACACATGTTTGTGAAATGGGCAGGGTTTCTGTGCTGTACTTTACTGCGCTCAATCTTACTGTAACTGAGGATTAGGTATAATGCACCTTCTGGAAGGAAGGTATGACCAAAAACTGCTGCTGCTGCTGAAAATAAATAGAGAGTTATCAGGCTGATGTCTGAAACCGCCTGAAGCACCAAAACAAATCTTTCACCGTCAGGTTCCCAGACTGATGAATAAGTCGCTCACACGCACTAATGACTGTGTTTTGTCCCCTGGCATTCCCAGGTGTGGAGGATTTCATTTTCAGAAAATGCATGCAGACATTATTGCCGTTTGAGACACATGGGGTGTATTCAACAGTTAGACCTTTCGCAAAACATTTTCCAGTGAAGTGAGTTTACTCTGAATGCAATGTTTGGCAAGAAAATACATTTGTATCTGATAAATTCAGATAGGCCCATGTAAGCTGTTTGATTTAGTGTGGTTCCTTGTAATCGTTGTGAGTTAATTATACTTGCAAAGCTTCTGTTTTACTTTTGCGGAGGATAACATTACCAACTGTGATTTGATTGGATGGATCTTGGTTTTGTACTAAAAGTTCTACAAAATTGACCACATAGTACCAAACAACGAAGAAGACGCCATAGGCCACGGACTACCACTTGACCGGGGATGAAACTCTTAACTTTCCACTCCCAGACAACCTGATGACAAGGCCACTGAGTTGGTTTGGAGCATTCCTCTAATCGAACCCTTGTTCGGCCGCGTTCCATGCGAGTCTCAGCGTCATCACCCTTCAGATTACATGCAAATACACTGTAATCCCCAACCATGGAACATGTGCACCTCTGCCTATCGACAGTCCTGTGGAATGTTTTCTCAAGATTTGGTAGATATATGTGAGAAAGTGTTCCATCTTCAGCCTTGAAAATCACTGCTATAACTGCAGTTGAAAGGTAATTTCAGGGACAGTGGTAAAATTGCTTAACATTTCAATCACACTGTAACAGGTATATTCTGCATTTGGGTTGTAATCACGTCCTACATCAATATAACCCTAAAAGCAACATTTCTCATCTCCTGAAAGCGCTGATTAAGTTAAACCAAAATATTTATCCCAAATTGGAAATCAGCGGTCTAATGTGTCCTTTCTTAGCATCAAGCTGACCACTGCTGCGCCACCGTGGAAATTTTAGCTTTGATTGTGCTTCTGATGCGTGGCTGACCCCATTGGTGATGCAGTGGAGTAGTGAAGCCTAGTCAGCATGGATTTCCTGGTCTTATCCTAATCTAGTAACTGCTTGGGCACCTGCAAAGCTAACTGAGGTCACCAGATGAGTGAGCATTCCCTCATATGTATTGACCTTCACGACTGTGGATATTAAATGCGTGTGAAGAAGTGAAGAAGTGCATGTAAATACCAGTTAACTAAGTTGACTGTTTCGTGTGAGCAAACAGCGAACACCATTTTTTAAGACCAACGGTGAACTGAAATTCTGAATTTGGCCACACCAGTGAAAATGACTGCCCATACGTGATGACTTGTGTCTGAGAGAGAGCGGAGCTATAGTTTCTTCCTTACACGCATGCTCCGTCCCTCTCTTCCTTCCTTCCTTCCTTACTTCATTCTTTCCTTTCTTTCCACAGTCTTTGTATCAGCATTGTTTAACCTTGCCCATCATCAACGTGTACTCTAAATCATTTAAATTGCAGGGACGGGGTGGGTATGCCGTATACTGTAATTTCAATGAAATACGTTTCTTAATTTAGAGTTTGGTCGGGGGGGGGACAAATGCACCAGACCACTGAACCGCTAGCTCTTTCTTCACTCTGATTGGTTGGGTTACAGTGCTGAGAGACAGAGGCCTGACCGCTGGTCGTGACCGTGAGGTTGTGATGTGGTCGGACCGCGCGGTCCTGATGACGGGGTTCCATGTGTTCACTTTGACCCTGACCATAATGGAAGGAGTTTTACCCATCCACAGCCCCGCCGCCCTGGCCCGGCTCGGCCGCCAAACGGAACCAAATTACAGCCCCGGACTCTGGAATGCCGCTCTTATTATTTCTCCTTTTCCTTCTTCTAAAACACAGGATATCTCAATTTTTGGCCCTCTGTTCTCAACTTAAAGGGGCAATCTGGAGTTGCTACAATAATTTTTTGACCTGTAAATAATATCTATATGTTGATTCTTGAAGAATACAACATATAAATGCCCCATGAGCTTAGTTTAACTGTTCTACCCAGTCAGAAACCAGAATATCAGCATGTTTTGCTCATAACATGGTTCAAACTATTATTTAGAAGTATTTCAGATTAAATTTCTCCAGCCGTATCCCTCGGCTATTTTCAGAAACAGGGACGCATGCTGTGTTACTGTTTCAACTAAAGATTCCCAATTCCATTTATTTATTATAATCATCTAGTTTTTAAATATTTAAAAAGGTTTGGAAATTTTTGGGGCAATAAATAAGAATGGGAGGAATATTTGTAAAGGTGAACACAGGCATTGAACTCTGGGAGATTTAGTGCTAGACCACAGGCTCTGTACCAGAATGACATTTATACATGGAAGAACTAACTATTATATTATAAAACCATCAGAGATTGCTAAGTGTTCTCAAGGGAAATCGGGGAAGCAGTGGATGTTTAGTGGGTGGTTTTCAGGGGTGTGTGAGTAGGATGTGTGTAGGAGGCAATAAGGATCAGCGATGAAGAGTGAATGGATATGGTGAGTTCACTGGTGGTTTATGAGCATGTTATGCCAAATTAGAACGGACCAATCAAAAAGCTTGACGAATGTCTTCCTTAACCATTCTCTGCCTTCTGCTTTCAGTCTTCAGGAGAATGCATTGGACTCATGAGACTTCTGTATGTGGCAGTGCTGTTGGAGCCTATCATCTAATACAAGTCTCTTTGAAGACGGACTCTTGACAATAACCCATTTCCTGCTCTGATTTGTATAAAAGTTGTCTTCTCTGTGAATGTTTAAATTAAACCGTAACATCAACATCTTTCAATAACAATGTCTTTCAGCAGCACTGAATTAAACTAAGATCATATTTTAGCATTTAGAGCATCTAATAAAACATTTTAATCTCAGTCACATTGTCAGAATAAATAAAAAGTGAATACATTCTTCTGTGGGAATAGTGGGGACAGAATCATCTTAAAAATAAATGTACTTCTTTGGGCCAACCCATGAATGTTGGGAATATTAAATGTGAGTCACTAAAATCAAATCTAAATGACTTGATGTATTTGGCGTAAGTCATAGGAGTACATTTAATGGGGGCTGTATGAACTGAATAGACTTACCACAAGGGTCAACACTAAAACAGAATCTGGTTTGGCTACGTGAGGCCTGCATCTGTTGAACAGCTATGGGAAAGCTTACATGAACTCCCTGGTTCTCGGTCTCTATTTCTTTCTCTGCTGGCCCTGAGAATGGCAGGAACAGGTGGTTCTTCACCCTTTTCATCCTGAAGGGAGAGAATGAAGGGATATGATGTTTTAATCGGTTAGTGAAATGTCTGGTTAGGGATTAGGGCTCTGGGTCTTACCTGTCCTTTGTCAGCCTGAGAGAGAGAGAGAGACACTGGCTGCTCTTTTCCTTTCAGACTGAAGGGTTTGAAGTGGGAGATAATGATCTAAGAGAGATAAAAGATTAAAGCTGCTTAAATCTGTGGCACCAGGACCAATAGGGTCTTGAAGAGGGGGTTTGGGGGATCCTGGGCCAGGGGGCGTTGGGGGTTGAAGATACTGTCCATGATTATAGCCGATGTGGAGGATCAAAGGACATGAGCCGGGTGCCTCGAGGGACACTATTTGTTCTCGCTGTAATGTTTGAGGGGTGGTGTTTGTGTGTGTACCAGTGAATGTGATCCAGGTCTAAGTCTGAATGTGGGGACCCACAAGGTTTTTTGTCCAGGTACCCATTCACAGTGAAAAAATGGAATGCTGAATTAGGGTTGGGCAACCTGGTGTTGTAGGCCCACAGATGAATGGACTTGGAAACTGCAACATTTTCCCTGCTCCTCATGCATCATGAGAGGGTTTTGGGAACCAAGTGGTAACTGGAAACCGTGTCTGTTAAACTAGTTGACATCAAGCAATGCAGGCAGAAAATCTACCATCCCAGCCCCAATACACAGAGTGACTCATTGATGTCAAGTACCCGATGGTAACAGGAAACACGTTTTCATATTTTTTTTTCATGCAAGTAAAAGACAGGCCTAAATGGAACACAAACTCCTCCACAGCTTTCCCAATGTCGACAAAACAACATCCTTTTGACAGCGTGGGATGACTTGATGCATCAGTGTTTGTGTTGTTGCATCAGCTGAGATTGCACCAATCAGATTGTAGTACAACAGGCCCTCATTAATATGTCTATTTATGCTGATTGGTTCTGATCAGGCATCCTATTGCCATTCACTGCTACCAGTAGTATGCATTTGCTTCTCTTACTCCCACCACTACAATCCCATTCCTCCACTGTTTCCTGCTGGGGGATTACTACAGTTGACCACGCTCACAGCCTGCTGGTGATTTTCTATATGCCACTTTGGTGGAGAAGAAAGCTACCTGGAAAGGGCACTGAGCTAACAATAGGGTGGTTCTTCCATGACATCTTGGACTCTACCATGGAAGGGAAATGTGTTGCTACTTGTGCAAATTCTTCTGTATTGTTTGGCCATATTAGTGAAGAGTACAAACATATTAAAATACAATGTTATTTTTTGTTTGTTTTTCTTATTGAACATTTATCTAGCTAACTCAATTGACAAACTGCTTTTCCAATCATTTAAAGCTAGCTACTTTAAGTCGGTGTGTGTCTTTTTTTATGTTACAATCAAAAGGTAAAGCAACACAATACAAGCTATTTCATTAACACTGATGACGTTCACCAGAATACAAAGAGTTTGATACAACTGGTAATGCAATTCAACACCACAGTATATACAAATTAAATAAATAATCATCACATTTCACTATATACAGCAAGACACAGACATACTTGATGATTTAGCAGGTACCAAAGGAAGTGTGAGTTTTAGGACTGAGCAGTGGGAGATATAGATATATAAGTTACTGTTGGAAAATAAGACGCTGATAAGTGAGCTTAAGTACACAGGGGATATGCCTTAAAAGGACTTTGATGAGTGTTGAATGGCCAGTTAACTGGAGTATAAACATCACAGTGATGAGTGTTGAATGGCAAGTTAACCAGACTATAAACATCACAGTGATGAGTGTTGAATGGCAAGTTAACCAGACTATAAACATCACAGTGATGAGTGTTGAATGGCAAGTTAACCAGACTATAAACATCACAGTGATGAGTGTTGAATGGCATGTTAACTAGAATATAAACACCACTGTGATGAGTGTTCAATGGCAAGTTTACCCGAGTATAAACACCACAGTGATGAGTGTTGAAGTGGGCACTGGTGATACAGAGGATGGTGACCTGACAATAACAAAATCTGCTTTAGGTGCAGTGGCCTATTCCTGTCCTGATAGTAGAAGCAAAAAGTATATTTTGACTATCAGTTGTCGTAAACACAATTTTATTTTAAATCACGTTAATATAATATGTAAACTCAATTTCACACCGACACGATCACTCTCTCCACCCTATGGCAAAATGCATGCATGCACAACGCTTTGGCCGGACCACTAAACTGGAAGACATAAACTTACTGACTTACTGTTGTTTACCTGGTTACTAACATTATGCTCTCCGTCAAACCAGGGCTGTTAGTGGTTTCCCTAGGTAGTCTTCTCTGATTCTGTTTATGGAGCTTGAAGGACATCCATTTTTACGTCACCGCTCATTCCACTCGAATTCACATTGAGCCAGATGACGCCTTTAGTCCTCCTGTGGGGCGTATCGGTTGGTAAATTGTCCCCACGTTTCCCTGGTAGGTGATGTGGCACATTTGGCATTTTCACTAGTTTTCACTTTATTGAAGTGCATATTAAATGTATCTCTGACGTAAATCTGACATCACCTCTCGTTCGTCGACGTTAAACAAAAGCCAATGAGTCACTATAGCCCTGCAGTCATCCAGCCAGTCAGTGCAGTAATCTCTGTAGAGTTGCTTTGATGTGGGAGGAGTAGAGCACTCCTATCTGTCATGTCATGATTCTGCAGCATGCAGCCTAGTAGAGACACCTGGGCCCTGAGCTCCGGATCCAGATCCAAATCAGTGTGCAGTTGACCTACAACTTTTACTAAAACAAGCTAATTCAAAATAAAAAGCAAAGTGGATGCAATGTCATTTTCTATGTTGACTGTCTTGGCCAAAGGGAGGGGTCAACCTGTGAACAGGGGTCAACATACCAGTAGGTGATATTAGGGGGTAGGAGGACCACGCAGTTAAATACATTCAGGTGATGAGATCATGATCTCACTATACACCTCTGGAAAAAATTAAGAGACCACTGCACCTTTTTCTTTCCTTTCCAAAAAAGTCAAAAAGGAAGGTTTTGAGTGAGGAACAGAAGGGTTAAAATGAAGAGACCACTGCAAATCGAAGGCTTCTGTTCCTCATGCAAAACTTTCCTTTTCAAGGTTTTTGGAAAGGAAAGAAAAAGGTGCAGTGGTCTCTTAAATTTTCCAGAGCTGTATGTTTAAATACTAAAGCACCATTCACATTACTGGAATGAGATGGTGTGTTTTGGCCCTCCAGGACTGGAGTTGAATTGCCCTTGTCTAGCGCATGGTGTGTAGCCCGTTTCAGAGAACACGGTTATTTTTAGATGGTTGTAGAATATAATGTTTTCATTCAAGACCGGAGAAATATATATTGTTTAAGGAAGTATTAAAGAAATATGAGTTTGATTTTCTCCTGAACTTGTTTCTGCATTTTTCTGATATTTAATCTAGCCTATAAAGGAGCTGAGTTGGTAGCTTCCTGTTTGTTGACACACCCTAGCTGCACTGAAGATGAAGCAGAGTTTGTTAAATATTCATTTCATGACGGAGACTTCAACAACCAAGGGGCCTTGCGACTCCACACCGGTGTGGATGGTCAGAGTCCATATGGTTAATGTTGCTATTGTTGTAGAAATCCCTCGTTTTAACTTTAGCCAGATGCCATAGCTAGAAAATGTACAACACCAATAAAATAACAATTTAGCAGCAGTACAGATAGCGTTCATTGACTTGCTAGTAAGCTAATTCGATAAATGAGGTATCTAATGTAACATAACCTTTCCAATAGAAAGGTGGCCATCTCTGCATCGCTCTTCATCAATTTCTCAAACTTCATCTACCGCCATTTGTTGAATGCCAAACCAAGATTTACCCTCATCTTTCTCCGTGCTTTATTGGACGTTCCTCTTCGTTAACTGGGAGGAAGTTGTCTTGTGTGCATTGTGTGTATGAACTTGGCTACAATCCTATAGCCTGCATTGCATTCCATTTTTCATCGTGTTAGCCATCCTTTCACGTTGCACCACATGCTCTCTTACTGTCTCTGTAGGAATTATTAGTAGGAATTGTGGTAATTGCAACACTCTGTGTCATCACAAACAATGCTAGACATGCATTATTTTCTATGTGTTGGTGCCTTTAATCTGCCTCCTCGTTTTGACTCACTGACTCCTGTACTTATAACGACACACAGGCTCATTTATTGCCTCTGACTATTTGACTCCTCTACTGACTTTGACGTCTGACACTGTCTCACTGACTCCTTTATTGACACCACAGAATACTGTTTCCTCTACTAATTTCTGTATTGACTGACTGACTCCTTGACTGACTCCTCTACAGATTCTTCTGCTGACTGACTCACTGACTTCTTCACAGATTTCACTACTGACTCTGACTCACTGAGTCCTTTATCCCTGCATGAAGTTTGTACAGTGCAGGGCAACAGCTGTTCCAGTCTGTAGCTCAACTCCCCTCTCATTGTCTCAGTTATGAGACTGAAGCATGTTTACCCAAGAAACTACAAAGCAATGCTATATGTGGTGTTCATGTGACTGTGAAGTAAGGTGTTTCAGTCAAACCAGCGGATTTACCTGACTTGTCCAAGGAAACTTTATTAGGGTAGACAGTTCCAAAGAAGAGGTTTTGAATATTGTATTTCACTGGGTCTGTTGATAGAGAAGGATCGTCCTGTAATTTGTTTCACCGTCACACACCGCATTGGAAACAAAAGTTATAATGATTAAGTGTGGTGTTTTTTATATCCAATGTTCCAGTTGTACTCAAATAAATGCATCATTTACTCTGGCAAGAAAATGACTAAAACTTTGACACGTTGTCGTTAGTGACAGGCCAATGTTTTCACTAGATCTAATCTGTATATGGGCACAGTACTGACCTGATGCCAAACACATCAACAGAGTCAACAAGCTTGAAAAGCCCTTTAATAGATACCCTGATAATTGCATTGGTATTTCTTTTGCGGGGATCACTGTCTGAACATGACTTTTCAATACAGAACTAATGACAGAAGACAATTATAGCATAATCCATCCGTGATCCACCACATACACCATTTGTTATTTCTTTATTCATGGGGGGATTTTTTTTTTTTTTCTTTTCATCTAACCCAGTTTAACCAGTTACAGTCCTTAAAGAGCCAGTCTGACTGATTGAATGTCCTGCTGGATTTCTGTGAAGACCATTGAAAGCTGTGTTCCAAATTAAATGCACAATTCCCTATATAGAGCTCTATGTTTCACCAATTAATAAGAATAGGGAATCATTTGGTTGGAGAACATTGTCTTATGTCAGATCCCTCTGGTACCTCAAGAACTACAGCACTTTTTAGTTTTCAACTTCTCTGCAATCTTAATGACATTGAACACAACTCCAAAGTGTGACTGCGTGTGTGTGTGTGTGTGTGTGCGTGCGTGTGTGTTCGTGTGTGTGTGTATGCGCTCGTGTGTGTGTATGCGTGCGTGTGTGTGTGCGCGTGTGTGTACATGTGCATATTACCTAGGGGGAGATGCTATCTGTTGACTGAGCGTTTATCTACACTAGGTCTTTGGATTGATTAAAGGGGTCATCCTTCCTCCCACTAATCACTTTAACACACTGCTGTCTTCAGGTGACGGTTAATAATCATCACTATCATCCCCACTTCCACACACTGTGCTGTTACATGCTGGAGACTTCCAAGGCCAACCAGGGTCAGGTATTTCAATTAATCTTACCAATACATGACTGGGGAGAATATGATGCGTACAAGATCATCCTAAAATGGGCTTTCAATTCTGGAATGTTTATTTGGAAGTGGTTTATAATTACTTTTTTTGGAGGTCAAGCTAAAATGATATTGCTCTAGTTTTTAAACGGGACAAGCACTGAAAAATGTGCACTGAGTACTTTGGTTGATGTCTACACTTCCTTTAAACGGATTCATTGAATGTAGACCTACGCAGCAGAAACAAACACCCTCAAAATATTTGTACATATACTGTACCTGAACATGTCATTTTCACACTGTCTCACAGGCCTCATCACAGTTGGTTTTTCTTTTGTTTTTTTAATAGAGACTTTGTCACATCCTGGCACAGCAGGTCTGCCCTGCCAGTGGAATCTAACACCCTCTCTCCCTCATTTGGAGAACGGAAACCAGTTTTTGTTCTTTTATTATATTATAAGCCTCTTCATTCTCCCTGCGTCTGTGCCTCCATGCCTACAACGTTTTAGAGTTATGTATCGAGTTGTACATAGGGCATGGCGGTCAGAGTGTTTGATCTGAGTCAGAGAATCAGTAATTTACAGAAGACCTGAGAAATCTACTTGAATTTCAAATCGTTTTCCAATCTCTTTTTTTGTTGTCCTAAAACTCTAAATAAAATTCTTAAATGTTCATGGTGAGACCATCTTCACAGAGTTCCATAATTTTGGCCTAGTAGAGATTGCAAATGATGGGCTAAAACCAAAGAAATCACCTAATTATGTACATCATTATTTAATCCACTCAGAGACAAGGCCTTTTGGATTTGAAATGGCAAGGCAGCAGGGCTGAACTCCATTCACCTGAAGCTGTGGGCATGAAACCTAACCCCGAGAATCATTTACCCCCCACATTCATTTACACTAGCCCCAAGAGCAATTTACCCTAGTCCCCACATTCATTTACACTAGCCCCAAGAGTAATTTACCCTAGTCCCCAGAGTCATACACAATAACCCCCAGAGTCATACACCATAACCCCCAGAGTCATACACAATAACCCCCAGAGTCATACACCATAACCCTCAGAGTCATACACCATAACCCCCAGAGTCATACACCATAACCCCCAGAGTCATACACCATAACCCCCAGAGTCATACACCATAACCCCCAGAGTCATACACCATAACCCCCAGAGTCATACACCATAACCCCCAGAGTCATACACCATAACCCCCAGAGTCATACACCATAACCCCCAGAGTCATACACCATAACCCCCAGAGTCATACACCATAACCCCCAGAGTCATACACCCAAACCCAGAGAGTCATGCCCCCTAAGCTTAGGTCTCATGTAGTTGCAGTAATTAGTGGCTTTGTTAAATTCGATATCCACAACATGTCTTCAGGGCTGCTTAGAGCAACTCTACAATTTCAGACGGAGAGAGACACATTCAGTCCAGTGATGGTTAGACCTCTTCATGGAGACACACACACACCTACCCACTCCAGTGCTGGTCAAACCTCTTCACATAGACACACACACCTACTCACTCCAGTGCTGGTCAAACCTCTTCACGGACACCTTGTCAAGTGAAGTAAGTCAATAAAGCTGAAGGGTTTAAACAGGGCGGCTGTCCTCGACTTAACAGTTTCCAAGATAATCAGATGATTTGCTGAAGATTTACCCCCAGATCACGTAGTCTGCATTGTATTTAATGTAGATTTTAAAGTTCCTTTGAAAAAAAACGTGTATTAAATAAAAGAACCAGTTCTGGGTTTAGTAACATGATACAGTGGCGTCTAGAGGGATACGGAAAACACTGAAGTCAGACATGATGTCATGGTCTACTTTGGATTTTTCTTTTAAGTTATCAACCTGGATTACACCTATCGGATGGGAACAAACACATAGAAAGAAAATGAATAGAACAGCAGTGGAAAGAATTGTGGAAGAATTGTTTATAGTTGTATAGAAGTAGAGGAAGACCAAAAAAAGGTTTAAGATTCTGAATTTGGGATAGCCTAAACGTTTGGTCTGTACTGTGGGTTGAATGATTTAAAATACATTGTTACTTGGTTAATTAAAACTAAATATGAAAATTATTAATTAATATGCACATAATATAATTAGAATTTATATGTGCAACGACTTTCTTTTTGATAATAAATGATTTTCTACCTTTTCTGAGAAAGTGTTTTCTAATTTAAAATTTCAAGTGTGTTTGCGTTTTAATTATGTCAGAATGGGTGCTTTCTCAGGAATCCCAATATAATGGCAAAAGTCCAATAAAATATCTCAGAATGTATGAAAGATTTGAAAAAGGTGTATACAATCACACTATACTCGACCATTCTTTATGTTATACATTTTGAACAATCTGTCAACCTAGTGGTTTGAATAAGAATAAAATACAACCCGTTTCCAAAAATGTAAAGAAAAACAGAATGCAATGATGTATACCCTATTTTCAATAGAAAATGCTCCAAAGACAACATATCAATTGTTGAAACTACGACATTTTATTGTTTGTTGACCGGGGCAACAAAAGACTGGAAAAGTTGTGTAATGCTAAAAAAGAAACCTGGAGGAACATATCACAGCATATCACTTGGTTAATTGGCATCAAATCAGTAACATGATTGGGTATAAAAAAAGCATCCCAGGGAAGATGAGTCTTTCAGAAGTAAAGATGGGAGGGGTTCACCATTCTGTGAAAAACTGCCCATGCAAGTACCGCAACAATTGAAGAATAACGTTTCTCAATGTAAAATTGCAAAGTGTTTGGAGATATCATCATCTACATTACATAATATTCTTAAAAGATTCAGAGAATCTGGAGAAATCTCTGTAGGCAAGGGACAAGGCCGAAAACCAATATTGGATGGCTGTGATCTTTGGGCCCTCAGACGGCACTGCATTAAAAACAGACAAGATAATGTAGTGGAAATCACAGCATGGGCTCAGGAACACTTCTGAAAACTGTGTGTGAACACAGTACGTCGCTGCATCTACTGTACAAATGTAAGTTAAAACTCTACCATGCACTGAAGAAACAACATATGAACAAGATCCAGCATCCATGATGGTATGGGGGTGCATTAGTGCACATGTCATGGGTGACATCTGTGAAGGCACCATTAAATATATATATACGTTTTGTAGAAACATATGCTGCCATCCAGACAACATATTTTTTAGGAAAGCCCTTGCTTATTTCAGCAAGGCAATGCCAAACCACATTCTGCACGTATTACAACAGCATGGCTCCGTAGTAAGAGTCTGGGTGCTAAAGTGGCCTGGGTGCAGTCCAGACCTGTCACCCACTGAAAACATTTGCTGAATTATGAAATGAAAAATACGACAAAGGAGAAACCGAACTATTAAGCAGCTGAAATCCTATATCAAGCAAAAATGGGAATACATTTCACTTTCCAAACTACAGCAATTGGTGTCCTCAGCTCCCAAATGCTTACAGAGTATTGTTAAAAGAAGAGGTGGTGCAACACAGTGGAAAATATTAGCCTCGTACAACCATCCGGATCTTGTGAGCTCACATTCTGTTTCACTCCACACATCAGTCTGGACATCCACACCCTCTAAAGGTTTGGGATAGGCGTTGAGAAAAGTTATTCTAAAAATGGGTGTTGAGAAAAGTTATTCTGCATGCTATTGGATCACTCTTAACCAATCCAAACAATGACACATATGATGTTTGTACAACGTGCCTAATATCATTCTGTGAAAACATCAATGCTGGCAGCAGATATGTTAATCTATTTTAGCTAGTTAGCATGTCTGTTATTGATGACTATTGTCATCAGTGTTAATACAATGTGCGCACACAATATATCATCGTACACACCAAGAGGATATTTGAGACATCAAATGCAGCTAACCACAAATTAATTATAATTAGGGCTACCCTTAACAGAAGTTCCAGGACCTTAATTTAGAATTTGCAATAAATGCATTTGTGTGGTAGAATTGAGGAGCATTTAGCTTATTTTGGTCATCATCAAACCCTCTCACTGATTATCAGAGAACACTGATTGGTCTGGCCAAAACTTGGTTTGAGGAAGAAAAAAATATATTGTGGATGTTCAGATTGATGTGGGAAGTGAAGCAGAATGTGCGCTTGCGAGATCAGGATGGTTGTACAAGGCTAGGTAAACATGCCCCTGTCCCGAATTTTTGAAACGTGTTGCTGGCATCAAATTCAAAATGAGCACGTATTTTTCCAAAAACAATACAATTTTTCAGTTTCCACATTGTATATGTTGTCTTTGTACTATGTTTTATTATATATAGGAATAAATGATTGATTTGGACATCATTGCATTCTGTTTTTATTTGCATTTTACGCAGCGTCCCAACTTTTTTGGAAACGGGGTTGTAATATATGTGGAAGATTGAAATTTGGGGACTTGCTTCACAACCTCCAGTAATGACCCCCTCGTACCTGGCAATGGTGAACTGCCACTATGTTCTAATTTCTATTTTAAAAATAAGGGAAACTAGTGTTCCATTCTGATTTCCATATTGCACAATGCTAGCAGAGGACTGCTCTGTCACACTAAACCCCTAGCAAAACACACACGCACGCACACACACACACACACACACACACACACACCAACACTCTCAATTCTGTTACATTGCTACTTATCTCCTTCTAGTACAGGATATCACACCTGACTTTCATCTCCTTAGGGGACAGTTACCATTAAAACTAGAACTGTGGCCAGGATTCAGTGCAAGGCGTTTTATAGGAATATGTGCCATGATTGAACAGCGTTCACCGCCATTGTGATTTACAAAAACATCTGGAAATATGCCTTAAAAGGATGTATTATCAGCTACACAGTATGCTGCAAAATGTTGTATATGCCTTTGCAATTAACCCCGGAATAAATTGTTGTTGTTGACTATCTCAGGGTACAGCCAGCTACTGGTCAATGCCAGTCCAGGGACTCAAGGTTGTCTACAAACAATTTATGGGCATTCTGCCATATAATCCCACTCCTGGAATCATTCTTGGACTGTTTTACCGCAATATATGTTCTTCAATAAAGTGTGAAGAGAAAAGCTGGAGTTTTTGATCTCAGTATGAGGAAGAAAACAATAATTGATTTGAAAATTCATTTTGTGCCTATAAATATAACAATGGAAGATTTTTCAGTAGAAAAATAAAATTGTATACTGCGCCCAACGAAACCACATTTTTTTTAAACATCATATCATACTAGCCTATTTCATATGAATTATGCTTAGTATTGGATCCATGACAATGGACTGAGTTGTAGTGGCAGGTAGACATCCGACTGGGATGTCAGAGAATTTCAGCAAAACCTTGTAAGCCCCACATAACACATCCATGAAACTGCAGTTCTGTACTTTGTGGCAAATGGTAAAGTAAAAGTAGTGTAATTGCCTGGGGGAAACATTGTGGTGATTCTGGATTGTCATCATGACATCAGTTTTATTGAACTGTGAAAGCAGGTGGCATTTATATTACACCCTGAATGTTGTTTATCCAGAGCTCAATCAATCAAATGTATTTCCAAAAGCCCTTTTTATATCAACAGTTGTCACAAAGTGCCTATACAGATACCCATTTGTAAAACTCTGAATAGTAAGCTACAAAATATTGTTGTTTACTACTCTCTAGTAATTTTTAGAAAAGTAAGTTTCCTCCAGAGTTTGCGGCATGCTTGCTTTTTGACACTAAACAATTATTATATAACATTACTGTCCCTGAGTCGTGCCAGTGAGCGACTGAGATGTAATAACAGTCATGTATGTATTGTAATACATGTATTATGTAATAATGTATCACGTATTATCACAATGCTTTGGCTAAATAAATGTGAACTACTTCTGGGCTTAAACGAAGCATGATTCATTACAACATTTGGTGTAAATTAGTATTTTGAGAAGCACAAAGTAGAGTGAATACTGCCGGTAAGCAGCCTTATTATTTAGCAGTTTTTTTGCAACTTTGCCCGTCCTGGAATTTCCACAAGCCAGGCTGTGAAGCTTTATGATTGGTTTCCCCCAGCAAGTGGTACTCTTCAAAATAATAGTTGCAAATGTATGCAATATGACTTTTCTCTAAATCTGGTAATACGGAACCATACAGACAGTTAAACAAAAATAATTCCAAACCCCTTTGTGTTTGTGATTCTGTTATGAACCCAAATAAAACCCATTTTGAGTTTTTGGTTATGCCTGAAGAATGTGTACTGGGCAAAAAAGGGGATATTCCATGTATTTTATTTTAATGAAAGGGTCACCAGAAATACTAGCACAAGATTCCTGAAAACATTTGTGAAGTTTATATGATGAGAAAAGCCTTTGTGCTTATTTTGTTTTTAGATGTCATTAATTAATCAGTTACCAATCTTGATGATGTTTTCATATTATTGGTGCCTTTTCCAATAATTTCCTGTTGAGGCCAATAATGGGCTTGTGTTTTCAATGAGCTGATAGGTGTGTGTGTGTGTGTGTGTGGGTTTGTGTGTGTGTGTGTTTTTTCAATGAGCTGATAGGTGTGTGTGCGTGTGTGTGTGTTTTCAATGAGCTGATAGGGGTGTGTGCGTGTGTGTGTGGGTTTGTGTGTGTGCGTTTTCAATGAGCTGATAGGTGTGTGTGCGTGTGTGTGTGTGGGTTTGTGTGTGTGTGTGTTTTCAATGAGCTGATGGGGTGTGTGTGTGTGCGTGTTTGTGTTGTTGTGTGTGTGCGTGGGAAGAGAAGGTGATAGTGTTGATGTTCTTGTATAAATACGTACTGGGTCAACAGTAGGTTTATTGAAAGCCTGTGATATTCCTAACTCTGCACACAACAGACCAGGATGTGTTCCAGATGACAATGAAAAACAAATGTCAACTGCATTCTTTCAGTTATCATGCACCTTTTAATGCAGCTCGTATTACAAACAGCCTGTAAAAATATGTGTGCGTGTGTGTGTCTGTGTGTGTGTGTGCCAGCCTTTCCTAACACTGTTCGGCAGTTTTTGCAGAAATGTTCATTTTAAGAAACCGGACTAGGAGTCTAGCCCACTCTCTTCTCCTGATCTTTCAATAAGTACACTATATAATGTGTGGTGTACATTTTGAGTTCACCTAACACTGTCCATATCCTCCCACAGTCCTGTAACAGGTAGACAATAACAAAATAATGGATGGTTGTTTTGTTTTATCCCTACTTTCCTGGCTGTATAACATTTGAAGAGTATTCTTCTAGTTGCCTCGGCTGGTCTAGTGGTCTAATACATACCAAACAGTTATCGAATGCCCTTACAGGGTTTAAATCTGTCCCATTTCACTGTCTAAAATGTTCCTCTGTATTTTCTCTATTATACAAAAGCCCCCAAAATATATTTTGTGGCCTTCTTCGTTGTTACCATCATGGCCATCTAGCACATTGTTTAACTCTTGTCTTTCCGGATATCCACAATGACAGGTGCTTCTTCAGTGAAAGGACAGTGGTCAGGGAACACATGCAGAGTCGATGGATGGGACATTTCTGTTATTTACTCCAGACAGGTATAGGAGACTAATGTAGGAACCATGCTAATGGCTGTACATACAGGGAAAAATTAAAGGAAAGCCTTTAGCTAATCTTGACAAGATGCTACAGGGTTACGGTGTCTTCACAGTTGTCACCAAGTGCTTTACATATACCTAGCCTAAGAATTCAAAGAAATGCAGTCAGGAGCATTACAAACCGCATGTACTGTATGTCTCTGAATCAAAACCAAGTGGTTTGGGTGGGGCTGTGAATGAGCCCTGGACTGACAGGTACACAGTGCAGTGGAATGTATAAATAGTTTAATAAGCCTATTCACCAACCATCTGAGAAGAACACACCCATTCACTGTAGCACAGGCTCCAAAGCATGTCTAATGATGATTTATAGATGTGTGACCCACAAGAGTGTCTTTCACTAAAACCTGGTGTTAAACACTCCCAGAAATGTACAATTTCAACATCAGTCACGTTGGAGGAGAGAACTGCCAATGTAAAGATGGAATGTGACAGCAGTTTGACATCGATAAATCTTTGTTTTATCAAGATCAAGGAGAAGAACGATTATGCCAAATGGAAAAAAGTCAACATCTATTCATTGCACACAAGCTGTATTTTTAATAATGGTTTGGTTAGACTTTGCACCTACAATATTTGTTTGGTATTATTTCATTCGATGTAAGAACACTGGCATAACACGTTGACCGCCGGGCCTGGGTGCAAGATGACTTTACGACCACCCGGCAACAAACGTAAACGATATATATGCATATACTGGCTAATACCTGATAGATGTACTGGCTACTGATTCTGATAATAGAAACACCTGATGTAAAAGGTGCAACAGCACCTCATGCACCCCCCGATTGTTACGCGCACGTTTGAGAACATATTTGATCACAGTTCTATTGCGGAACTACTTTCGCTGGCTTAGTTGCTTGTGTAGGCCAAACTACTGGTGGTGGATTAGTTGATTTGAAATGAACTCATCTCAAACTGTTTGAAAGAAGATCAAATATTAAATACAGTTCAAATAATAAATCTTGTGTGGAGAGCCATGGTTTCCCCACTTAACCTGCCTGCCTCTGATTCCTAAATAAAAAGCCTTGCACAAAAACATACAAATAAGTAAGGTGAGTGACTGAATAAAATATGATACACATTTATGCGTAATAATGGAAATAGCCAAGAACTTTGATGGTTATAGCTCTAACATACAGCACAATGAAATCACCCTTTAACTTGAATTGTGGGAGAGTTAACAGGGTGAAAAGAGTTGACCTCAATGGAGAGAACTTTATTTTACCATGTTCCAAAGCCTGGTCTCACAGACTCATAGGGAAATGCATTGTTCTCTGCTTTCTTCAGGAGAGTGGTTCAAACATTTTGATCAATTCAATTTGCCCAGGGGAAGAGTGCTGATATCATTACCAGTGTTCAAAGCTGTTTTTCCTGAGCTGAGCTCTCATCCTGTTTTGAGGGTGTGGGGAGGGGTGTGTGGGTGGGGAGGTGAGGAGAGCAATTTAGCTAACTGATTGTCCTGGACAGGTGTGGTCCGATATGTCACTATTTAAACGTTCAACTGGTATTACAACTCAATTGTCTCACTGCCTTTGCACATGCTGAATGACAGCTCATGTCACTGTGTTAACTAACTGTTTTTATTCCTCGAACTAACTGTTTCTATTCCTTTACAAAACAGAGCTGAAGGGGATTGTAATGTGCAGTAAGGAGTCAGGGAGATGACAACAGGTTATGTCTCTAATAGCACTCCTATGTAGCTATTCTAGCAATATTTTACCAGATAAATTGACTTATATTGCACATTGCGTTTTACACCAACAACCATGTTTCCTACAAAGGGCTCGTTACTGCTGTCTGCCAGCCTGGGCCGCCAACCTACAGCCTAACATCTGGCCAGGTACCTTCATGCCTCTGTCCTTTTATGCCAGGAACGATTTCAAGAAGCAATATCTTCTGTATCTTTGCCAGAAACATAAAGCACAGAGTACAACCAAAGAAGATTGTATGTGGAAATGCAGAGAGAACAGTCTAGAAGTAAATTATGGAAGAGTGGGTCAACCTGCAAACACTGGGAGTGTACCCATGAGTTTAAACCAGGAAGTACAAGCAAAAATGTGTACCCACCAATCTGTGCTGTGATTTGTTGAATGAATGTAACTGACATCAGAACAAATAGGCTCCATTCCAAATACATTCCACTGCATCGGCCACATCTGTTCCCACAAGTTTACCAGTCAACGGGCTATGGTTAAAAAGATCCAAGCTTGTTCTATTAATTGTATTTCTGTGGTACATGCCAGTAACAACATTCCAGTGTTCTGTGAGGTGAGTCACTGAGGGTTCTGTGGACAGGGCTCTCCGGTGTGTGTCAGGAACGGTGCTGTCTGAGGTGGACCCATGGTCTCACAGACAAGCACAGGCAATGAACCGGAGGCCTTGACAGGCAGAGTCATTACGTGCTGTGAAACTCTCCGGTGACTTTTCACAGCATATTGGTTTTTAAAGATCTGTACATTCGCTTCTCTCTGTCTCGCTCAGACATACAAACACACACTTACACGCGCACGCACACACACACATACACACACACACATTCTGCTGAACATTTAAGCCTAGTGAGACAGGTGTGTGGATGTGTGCTGCTGTGTGTGTGTGTGTGTGTGTGTGTGCTGTCAGTGTTCTGTCTACTGCTCCTTCTACCTCCTCACATGGCCTCCACTCGTGATTAAAATAAACATTGTTCACACACATATACACACGCAAACCCACACACATACACACTCCATGTGCAAACTAATTTCCAAGATAACACTGAGTCACATTGCAAACACTGCAGCTTTCATCACTCTCAATGACTGCAATCACAATGTCATACACCGTATTTCTTAAAAGGTGCACTGCCTTTGACCAGGGGACTCCAGTCAGAAGTGGTGCACTGCCTTTGACCAGGGGACTCCAGTCAGAAGTGGTGCACTGCCTTTGTTCAGGGGACTCCAGTCAGAAGTGGTGCACTGCCTTTGTTCAGGGGACTCCAGTCAGAAGTGGTGCACTGCCTTTGACCAGGGGACTCTCGTCAGAAGTGGTGCACTGCCTTTGACCAGGGGACTCCAGTCAGAAGTGGTGCACTGCCTTTGACCAGGGGACTCCAGTCAGAAGTGGTGCACTGCCTTTGACCAGGGGACTCCAGTCAGAAGTGGTGCACTGCCTTTGTTCAGGGGACTCCAGTCAGAAGTGGTGCACTGCCTTTGTTCAGGGGACTCCAGTCAGAAGTGGTGCACTGCCTTTGACCAGGGGACTCCAGTCAGAAGTGGTGCACTGCCTTTGACCAGGGGACTCCAGTCAGAAGTGGTGCACTGCCTTTGACCAGGGGACTCCAGTCAGAAGTGGTGCACTGCCTTTGACCAGGGGACTCCAGTCAGAAGTGGTGCACTGCCTTTGTTCAGGGGACTCCAGTCAGAAGTGGTGCACTGCCTTTGACCAGGGGACTCCAGTCAGAAGTGGTGCACTGCCTTTGACCAGGGGACTCTCGTGAGTCCCTACTCAAACACAGACCCAAACATTACCAGAACCAAAGACACTGTCAACATGCCAAAGAGGCAGGCAGATGTGTTACTACCATACAGCATCCAGACCAGTGCCTGGCTGAAATTAATGGCATAGACCATCCAATAATCTAAATTTGTCAACTGTTTATTTTTTGGTGGTCTATGCTTTAAGTATTAGCTAGGCTAAGGTTTCAGTCTTCAAAGTAGCCTATTGCCAAATATTCTATTAAATCAGTCATATCTTAAAAAAATTTACCATAGAGGTTTGGGTTTACTCTCCATGGCCGAAATGCCAAGCCATAGGCACACAGTGAGTCAGAAAATATGCAAATGAGGGGAAAGTAACTGACGTTTTCGCCGACATTAACCAATGCCAGTACTCAGGAACATGTTAGCAATATTCTGTCCTTACATTTCCATGCAGTTTAAGCCAGAATAAATAACTTTTAAAGGTGCTAGCTTAACCAAAGGGAGAAGGGAGAGAGAGCACAACCAGTGCCGTCGAACTGGGGAAAAGGGCTACTGAGTATTTAGGGCCCTTACACCAGTGGCCCTCGAAAATGATTGAGTCTTGAATAAAGAGGGGAGGGGCCCTCAGAGACCACTTATGTACAGGACCCAGAATTTTGTGCTACACCTCTGGTCACAACGCATCTTACCAGCACAAAAGCTGTCCAAATGTTGCCGGGAATTTGTACGTATGTCACTCATGCGTCTTTTTGTGTGTCATTAATTAAAGCTCCCCAACTACAATAGGAAAATCGAAACTATGAAGACATATTTATTAATTCAACTGGCATTATACAGAAATGTTGACTCCATGGCAGTATAATATGCTGCTGAGTGTACTTTTCTCTGCATTAAAGTAAACATTTCTACGTATCGCCAACCTTTTATTGAATGAATGGACGTCTTCATGGTTTATCTGTTGTAGTAGGGTAGGCTTTCGTAAAAAAGAAGCCACTGCGTTGGGAGTGAGGCAGGCAGGCGAGACGTTTAGATGTGTCTGAAATCGCATTACAAGATTCTTCCAGGCATGCATATGGTAAATATACTGTAATATTTACGATTACAGCTAGGAACGACATATAAATGTTTCAACCCCCCTGATCTGTTGTTTTTACCTCTTTTGGGGGGGCCCATTTGTTAATTAGGGGGTCAAACCCCCCCAGTCCCCCCCTGTAATTCAAACCCTGGATTCCAGTCAGAAGTGGTGCTCTGAGTTTGACCAGGGGGCTCTGCGAAAACCTGTGGTGCACTGAGTTTGACAAGGTAATCTGCAAAAACCTGCATATTGTAAAAAAAATATCAACTTCATGAATGTTCTCTTGTCTGCCCCAGTCACCCTACTTACACACCAAAAACTATGCATTATCTTCATACTTTACCCAGCACTGGGTGTTGTTGTGTTTTCTTGGTTTCCTTGTTAAGACTTCATAAGTGTGCAGTTCTGGGGCGGTTGGCTAAAGACATGGCCTCTCATGTGGGTGACCTCGGTTTGAATCCAGGGTGGGTAACAACATTCATCACTTTCAATGGTAGACTGGCTGAACTATGCTTTTCTGGTTAATATAGGCGTCTTTCTTTTCATTTTGTAATACAGGCCAGTGACGTAGAGAGATGGCACTGTTGTGGATTCCTTCGTATTGTCAAGTACTGTGATGGAAACATTACTTTATGGCTATTCTTGTCACCATCAGTGAGTTTGGAGTTTGTTTTGATCAAAATAAATAGGTAAATCAAATAATAACTTTGAAAATCAAATTTAATCCAGGTTTTTAATACGATTTTTAAACAGAAAAATTTGAAAACTGTGCATAGTTTAGACTTTTAGTAGTGACATACAAGTTTATTCAGATTTGTATTTCAAGTTGTTACATATTTCATACAGGTAATGTATGCTGATTGGCTGAAAGCTGTAGCATATAAGATCGAATATCACAACTTGCAAACGCTCTAATCACCACGGGAACCAGTTTACAGTGATATTTTGCATCTCAGGGGTCTGTTGTGTATGACTCCAACCACATTCCATGCAAACACCTTGCATCCAACCGTACAACCTTAGGGGACACACAGGGGACATATAAACTCTTAAGCTGGTCCTAACAACACCGTCCACTGGACACCAAGACCCAGCTGTGTCTGGCCGGGGGGGTCCCCTTGACCACCACACGCCGTGGGGGTCATGGTCCTCAGTAGTCTGAGGGAGTGACAGATATAGCAGCATAAAGACCATCACCAGACCTGAGTTTGATCAGAGCGTCCGTTAAAGAAGCACACAAAAAGCGGTCCCATGGTACCCTTATGGAACCACACAGTGGTCACCACAAGTGCCTATATTTAGAACAAGGGCACTCATTCATTTTCTGGGAATGGGGAATGGGGTGTCTTAAGCAATTGCCATTGAGCAACTGCAGTTTGTCAAAGCTACAGTAACAAACCCAGAGTTGCCGTAGCTACACTGCTGGCCCGCAACAGATGGGGCACTGTAGAAACGGGTGGCTGACGCAGAATGCACCTCTGAGGGGAACGCTGGATGTATGTTGTACCTCAGTGAGAGAGAACAAAGTGCCTTACAGGGCTGTCTATTCAATTAGGAGGCATAGAACCAGGCGGGACTAAAGAAAGTCAGTCAGCTTACGCTATCAACCCGAGGAGGTTATGGTGGGTGCTATATTGTGTAATATCCTGACAAAAGGTATGTAACAGTGATAGGTATATTCAGCACCTAGTGTCTGTAAGAACACTGTCTGGCTCCCCTTGCTATCTAAGTTTCCACAATAATAAATCAGAACTCTGCCAGCAATTCCCCGTAAATACCACCAATTCAAGCACCACCAACGACAAGCTGAAACAAACAGGTGGCCAAATGAGGCTATAAACGAAACAGCCCCCTTTTAAAATAACGTATGCTTCAATGGAAAGAAAACGTGTGTGTTTGTTGTCATTTTTGTACCTCTGTGTCATAGTTTCTGCCGGTTTAACTGTTTCCACCAGGTCCATGCTGGCTGAAACGGACTAAAGGCAATGTATGTGTTGTGACAGTGGTTTGTCTGTGTTTGTGTGTATTTGTGTATGTGCTTATATGTGTGTGTGTGTGTGGGTGTGTTGTGAGAGTGTTCAAGAGACACGGGCTGGTCTTGAGTAACAGTATGGAGATAGAAAATGAGAGAGAGGAGAAAGAGAGACAGGGATATGAGAGGGAAGGGAGAGGTGGTGAGAGAGAGAGACCTGTTACTTGATAAGGTTAATACCAGTAAGGCATAAAATACACACACTTTCTTTAGTAATTGTTTTATATGGTCCATCATTCATTGTTTGTTAATTTAAAAAAATGTTTTAGAAACATTGTGCTTGACAATAAAGCATCTAAATGAAGGTGAAGGTGGCCTGGCACCCCCGCGGTCTCTCGTAAACCACTGCCACATGGGTTGGGTTCTGGCCTGCTGGGTTCTCACTGCTGTCTCTTCTATGTCAATAAGGCCTGTAATGCTCATCAACAAGTCTTCTTAAAAACAAATGTAATTAATGGAGAGTGCACGACTTCATCCGTCAGGGTGTGTGTTCTCACTGTGCCACACACAAACAGGATGAGGAGGATGAGAAGGATGAGAAGGATGAGAAGGATGTCACGATGTCAGCGTCTCGTGTCAATCACCACTTATATCAGAGTCTTTGAGTTGTGGCGTCTCCCGCAGAATTCACAACCTTATAATTATCACATGGATTTCCCTTTTGGTAATCAACATGTATTCCAAGAATGACTGGGAACCCCAGTGAGAGAGGAGAGCATTAAGCAGATATTGAATGGGCTTGATTGACTGGCAGGTTCTCAAAAGTGATATGTAATCTAACCTCTAAACTGAATAGCTGTGTGGTGGAGACTGTATCCCTGCTTTTCAGGTGCACATGCTTCCTTGCACTTTCAATTTGCCTTCAATGCACATTTTGGAATTGCCATTTGTACTTGCATTTGCCTTTATTGCACATTTATACATCCCGCTTATAACATACATTTTGCACTTCTGGTTAGTTGCTAACTGCATGTTGTTTTGCTGTCCTTGTCAATGACAATACATTTGAATCTAATCTATACTTTCGAAGAGAACCACTGAAACAATCAAAGTAAATAAGGATACGTGAGAGAGTGTATGTTAGTGTGTGTGTGCGTGTGTTTGTGTGTATGCGTGTGCGTGTGTGTGTGTGCGTGTGTGTGTGTGTTAGAGAGAGTTTGTGTGAGGGAGAGTTTGTACGTGACAAAGTAGGAGAGTGTGGTCTGCTTAACTAACCCAGTACACTAACACATAGCAGTAGACCGTTAAAACCCACTACTGTATATTCCCAGAGGAGACTTCTAAAACACTCAGCACCAAGCTGATCAATTAAACCATTCATCCACTCTGAGTATTACACACACAAGCTCTTCACAGATGTCTGACAGGAAAACACAAGGCCTCTTATCCCTGACCCTGTATGGCCAAACATGGGAAATAGTGCAGAGGAAAATGTGTCATTCTTTTCATGTGACATAGTGAAAGTAAGAGTCTGTATGTGTGCAAGACAGAGAGGGTGAGAATGAGAGAAATAGAGAGGGGGAGCAGAGAAAGACAGCGGAGAACAGAGAGGACAAGAGCTGATTGAGAGAAACGAGACGGCAAAGACCTGTCCACCACATGCTGATCTCAGCTGATTTCTTCTTCTCTTTCGGACTATAGATGTTCTTGCCACTGCCTCTGTGCCCTTCAGCCTCTCGCTGTCTCCTCTCTCACCTCTCTCCCCTCCTCTTCTCACTCTTTCCCATCTCTCCTCTCTCACCTCTCTCCCCTCCTCTCCTCACTCTTTCCCATCTCTCCTCTCTCACCTCTCTCCCCTCCTCTTCTCACTCTTTCCCATCTCTCCTCTCTCACCTCTCTCCCCTCCTCTTCTCACTCTTTCCCATCTCTCCTCTCTCACCTCTCTCCCCTCCTCTTCTCACTCTTTCCCATCTCTCCTCTCTCACCTCTCTCACCTCCACTTCTCACTCTTTCCCATCTCTCCTCTCTCACCCGTTCTCTCCTCTCCTTCTCTCTCTGGCTGTTTCGGTCTGCAGTACTCAGTCCAGTAGAGGGTCAACACCACTCATTGGCAGACAGACATGCAAGCCCGGTGACTAATGTGTCAGAGGGGATGATCAAACCCAGACATTAAATCACAGTTTTATGTTTTCCTTCTGACTTGAACCCTAAACAGACGAAACACACACAAATAAGCACACCTGCACATAGGCACACACACACACACACACAGACACACACTTATCTGTATTTAGTGGAGTTAAACAGCACAGTACACA
This sequence comes from Esox lucius, assembly GCF_011004845.1. NCBI lineage: Eukaryota > Metazoa > Chordata > Actinopteri > Esociformes > Esocidae > Esox > Esox lucius. The sequence continues at coordinate 23,929,970 of NC_047571.1, read as the reverse complement.
CATTTCAACACTTGGCCAATCTGTGAAAAGGGGGCGTTTAAAAGGCATTGGTGAGGAGGTCAATGGAACATGACATCACTGTCGAACTTTGACCTGATGATTACTGGCAGGTCACTGTGTGTGGTTTCCATGTACACTGTTCACACATATACACACCTAACAAAGTACACAGAAACACACACACGCACACACACACTATTTTGGTCTCTTCACTCCAAATTACAGTGTGCCAGAAGCTGTGAGGCGTGTCAAGGTGTTGTCGGGCATATTGGAACCAGGTTTTTTGTGGCATTGGCGCAGTAAAGGCTTCTTTCTGGCAACTCGACCATGCAGCTCATTTTTTGTCAAGTATCGTCATATTGTGTTCCTTGAAGCAACCACAGTGTCTTTATCCAGAGCAGCCTGTAATTCTCCTGAGGTTACCTGTGGGTTTTTCTTTATATCCTCAACAATTCTTCTAGCAGTTTTGGCTGAAATCTTTCTTGGTCTACCTGACCTTGGCTTGGTAGACCATGGGGATATCTTTTTATATCCTTTTCCATCTTTATAAAGTTCCATTACCTTGTTACGCAGGTCTTTTGACAGTTCTTTTCTGCTCCCCATGGCTCAGTATCTCACCTACTCAGTGCATCCACGTGAGAGTTAACAAAACTCATTGATTATTTACACACAGACACTAATTGCGATTTGAAAGTGTGGGAAATTCCCCTTTAATTGTCATTTTCACCTGTGGGTGTCACTTTGTGTGTCTGTAACCAGGCCAAACATTCAAAGGTATGTAAACTACTGATCAGGGCCATTTGGGTGATTTCAGTTATCATTACTATACTATACTATACAAAAAGGAGCCAGACAACCATGTGATAAATAATGGCTTTATATGATCACTATTCTTAAATGTTTTTTGCATGATCAGTCATATTTTCTAAATCAATGCCAAAATTTCACAATTTCTGGCAGGGTATGCAAATTTATGAGCACAACTGTATGGACCAGCATTAGTTTGGTGCTTTGGACAAATCACAGTTTTGTAGGTGTTAGCATCTCTCGACATTTGGGAGTGGGGTGGAGCCTTTCATTACAGTTCCAGTATCTTCTCCAAACACATACTGACCCAGAAATGCACTTTATTGAGCAACTGACCAATTATATACTATGGTTCTGGGTTAACCAGAATTAATGAGGAGCTGACTACCATCTGAGCCAACACAGACACAACACTTTGTCAACTCTCACTTTTTCCACAAAGGCCACAGTGGTCATAGACCATGGCAGAATTTCAACATGCTGTTAACCTCTGTGTGCTTCCCCTCTCCACCATCCCCTCCTCCTCCCCCTTCTCTCTACACTACTATCAACAGGAAACATCTTTCTCAGTCCAGGAAGTGCTACTCACTAATTGGCCTGATGTGATTCGCTGAAACCTTCTGCTTACGGCCAATGGGAGGGAGCTTATTTTAAGAGGTATAAAAGGAAAGAGGCCCTTCCAGAACACCATTATTTGCATGGATGAATAATGTTTGCTCTTGCAATAATGTCTTCATTTCCAATGTTTGTGTCTATAAAAACACCCAGACAGCATTACTAAGTGCGCCTGGTCTGGTGTTGAATCATACACTGAAACTCTTTATCTTCAGAACAAAATAACTGAATCATTCTGCTTTGAATTAGCCTATGTTCTTATTAGCCTATGTTCTTTAATCTGATATACTTGATATTTTCAGAGAATCCTTACACAGTCATGATTAATGGATTGAATGAGTAACAGTATTGTACGGAAGACACCACAAATACCTCAGATATATTATTTCCTACGTAGGCCAGGCCTCCTTCTTCCATTGTAAAAAGAATAGGGCCCCTGGTCTAGAGTAATGGGAATAGGGTCCCTGGTTTAGAGTAGTGGGAATAGGGCTCCTGGTCTAGAGTAGTGGGAATAGGGCCCCTGGTCTAGAGTAGTGGGAATAGGGCCCCTGGTCTAGAGTAGTGGGAATAGGGCCCCTGGTCTAGAGTAGTGGGAATAGGGCCCCTGGTCTAGAGTAGTGGGAATAGGGCTCCTGGTCTAGAGTAGTGGGAATAGGGCTCCTGGTCTAGAGTAGTGGGAATATGGCCCCTGGTCTAGAGTAGTGGGAATAGGGCCCCTGGTCTAGAGTAGTGGGAATAGGGCTCCTGGTCTAGAGTAGTGGGAATAGGGCCCCTGGTCTAGAATAGTGGGAATAGGGTCCCTGGTCTAGAGTAGTGGGAATAGGGCTCCTGGTCTAGAGTAGTGGGAATAGGGCCCCTGGTCTAGAATAGTGGGAATAGGGTCCCTGGTCTAGAGTAGTGGGAATAGGGCTCCTGGTCTAGAGTAGTGGGAATAGGGCCGTTTGAGATTAAGACACATACTGTAGTAACTAGGTGTGTGTGTGTGTGACTTCCTCTGTGTTCCCAAAATCATTTAATCACAGTGGTATTTAAAAAGCTGAAGAGGTTTTACTATGTATCTGGTATTATTCATTCTCACTATGTTTACTATGTAGTACTGCTATATGTACTGCTATGTATTAAGTGGTATTACTGTCTATTACAAACTGACCACATCCTACCACCATGCCACCATGCTGTTATTAGACCAGACACTGGGATTGGTTGAGTTCCAACTCCGACATGTCTTCTGTTTTAATTTAAAACCCACGGCATGGGAACAGAGGCTAAAAATACCCTCTACCTACAGTACAACTGGTGACAGAAGGAAAATGCAGGACTTGAAATGTGTGTCTGTGTGTTGGCAAATGACTGGAACCCTGACAGAATTCCCTAATGAGTAAGCAACAGGCTGGAGAGCTGGAGACAAAGGGGTTCGGAAGTCTCAGGAAGAAGAACAATCAGGAGGCCTGCGCGAATTCCAAGAAAAGCTCTGAACTCACAACTCACACAGACTAGGTCCTAAATGACCCTGTGCTAACTATATAGTCCACTAGGTTTGACTTTAGCCCCAACTATATAGTCCACTAGGTTTGACTTTAGCCCTAACGTTATAGTCCACTAGGTTTGACTTTAGCCCTAACTATATATTCCACTAGGTTTGACATGAGCCCTAACTATATAGTCCACTAGGTTTGACATGGGCCCTAACTATATAGTCCACTAGGTTTGACTTGAGCCCTGTAGCACTTTGGCAGGAGGATATTCCTGTGAATGGATTGAAGGTTCACAATAGGGTTCAGAATAAGGCACACCACTGCATTAGTATGGTGGTATGGTAGTATGGTAGTATGGCAGTGTGTGAGTATGGGAGTATGGTATTATGGGAGTATGGGAGTGTGGGAGTATGTTAGCATGGTAGTATGGTAGTATGTGAGTATGTGAGTATGGTAGTATGGTAGTATGGTAGTATGGTAGTATGGCAGTATGGCAGTATGGTAGTATGGCAGTATGGTAGTATGGTAGTATGGTAGTATGGCAGTATGGCAGTATGGTAGTATGGTAGTATGGGAGTATATTTCAGCCTCTTCATTTATATGTGAGCAAACAACTTGTTGGCGATCAGCTACTTTAGTATTAGGTAGCAAACATGTTTCTGGTCAGTCAGAGCAGGTACACAGTAGATTTCTATAGAAGTGATTATGGTCTTGATCTCAGGTCTGTGTTTAAACCGACTTGGGAACCTCTTTCCTGTCAGGTGGACATTGTTCTTTATTCTGTGGTACATGTGGGTTACCTATGTGGTGTCTGTCTGTCGATTTGGCCTTTAAGCTTCTCCCTCTTTGTCTATCTGTCTCTCTCTGTCTCTCTCTCTGCATCTCTCTCCATTTCTTATTATTTTCAGTCTACTTTGTTCTTTCTCTCTGTTTCTCTTTTTCTTTATTATCAGTCCTGTCTCTTACTCCCATCATCCCATGCATCATGGCGGATCTTTTTCAGTGAAACAGATAATATGTTTGACAGAGTAGACAGCAGAGGGGCCACTGACTACGATGGACGATAGACTAGGCAAGAGGCTGTAAGGCAGAGTTTAATAAATCGAAACAGCATCCACCTTAATGTCTGTAAATATAAATTGCCACTTGACCTCGTCCCTTACTTTCTCAGATATACTGTAAACACTCAACTGGTGTTCATGTGCTTTCTTACTGTACACCTGCCATTTGTCATTTTGAAACACACACAAATGACAGTTTAGTATTCAAATCACAGATTGGATGGATCACATGTAGACTAGTTGTGCTGTAGAATGAGAAGCGCGATTTCCTGACATTTTGTATGGAACAACAGCTTCAACAAATGAAAATCTCACACACACACACACACACACACACACACAGATAATTTCTTCCATGACCACATCGCTCCACAAACAGATTCAATGTAAAAACAATGAGACAGGCTCTCTCTTTCTCTTTCTTTCTCTGTAAATGTATTTACTGTCCCTGGTGATAGAATAAATACAGAGCTGCATTGTAGCCATGTAAAACATACAGAACAATAACATCTGAGAGAAAAACTGGGATTACTAACGCCAAACAGCAAGTAGCATTCAAGGGATTCTGCACTGTGTGAATAAATACATATATACACACACACACACACACACACAGATATACACAGGTAGAGACACATAAGCACACACAAACACACACACACACTGAGGAGGAAACGATGGCCTAACTGTGAGAAGATTCACTAGTAGTGAAAACAGGAAGTGGTTTTTAACCAACGGCATTAAAGCAGTGAACATCACTCTGAATCACCCCGCCAACTCCTTTATATAACAGCATTGTGACACACAGAACTCACTAGTCTCCATCTGCGAGACTTTTAAGCAATGAAAATCAAACCACGCTTAACTCTTATCATTTCATGAAGGTATTTAAGACTGAGGTCTGAAGTCCCAAATCAAATCAAACAATCTGAACTTGTCCAATAACAACCACGCACTGTTGGGAGGAATGTGTCAGTAGACTGACATAGCATAAAGAGACACACATGACAGGCAGATTAGTGGTGTTGCGTTGTAATAACAGCGGGTCAATGGTATGCCTACCTGATGTTAAGTCTAATGATAATCTGTTATCTGCTAGCCTGCCTGGGGTCAGAGTTGGAGCAGAGCCGTTTCACAGCCCCTTCAGAAGTTAACACGCTACGGCTGCAGGCAAGTCATCTAACCTGAGTGTATTAAATGTTTCCATCTCACCCTCCCTTCCCCTCATGGAACGCTGTGTGGGTCAACCTTGCCCCTGCCCTCACTGGCCCCTACCTGACACAGGTTGAGCTGTGTGACCTGCTGTGCCTTTCGGCTGTTAGAGGTAGAACCCTGGGCCTGCAGAGAGCCTGCCTCTTTGTGGGAGAAGTGTCCCGACACGCTTTCACTTGCCCCCCAGCTTAGACAACAACAACAAAAGAACAAATGGAGTCCAGAGTCATTATCGTGAAATGCCTGGCTTAGAGCAGAATGCCGGTGCAACAAGACCCCTTGAACAGTGGTAAAGTCTCCTGTGAGCGTCTAGGCGCGACAATCAGTTCTGACAGTTTGGATGGGACCACGAACCAGATGGATCTGATAAGGGATTAAGCTGAGTGCAGCTGGGTGTTAGGGAGGCGTCTTAAGCAGGGAGTCAAGGTTGGGAGTGGACACCCTCCAGGCTCCCAGCGGCCAACACCTCCCTCACCCTCAGATCAACAGCCATCTTGACCTCTGAACCGGAACCACGGCAAAGACTGACGAAGATGTTGACCAAACGTGGATGGATGGATGGATGGATGGATGGAAGGATGAAGACAGTGACAGACAGCGTGATTGGAGAACGGACGTTTTACCGGAGAATAAGTGAGGGATATTGTAAATAGATGAGTAATGAGACGGCACGCCTCCAAAGTCCCCCACTATACATGCCGTTGCTAAGCGCTAGACACACTGTTTTAATAAAACACACGCTGTTATTCAGCATGTGAGATGGCCGATGGTGATCCCATCTGGGGTGGTGAATGAGAAACATGCAGGGAGGGGGTGTGCATCATGACTTAGTTATGTCAGCCTGTCCCCGGCATCCAGTAACATTACCTCAAACACAAACACTGAGAATGTCTCAAGCATGGAGAAACCCCTTTCAGCTGATCCAGGATGACAGTGAGCTACCATATCAGCCAAACTGCGCCACGCTTTGTTGTATATTATGTTATACAGTATAAGAGCATATAACAATATGATATCAGCAGTGACGGCGGATATATAATATATATATATGGATTTAGAGAGTATACATTTACAGTGACAATGTAGTATATCTGGATGCAGGGAGATGAGCCAAATTTTGTGCACTACAGCCCAGTAATGTGGTTTACAGTTTGGAGGTGGCTGATGTGGCGCGCATCACCCTAGCCTCTCTGGGAGAGATGGTTAGATCCTCAGGGCAACAGAACAGGGAAATAAACTGTACCAGAGGCAGAGTTTCTTGTACTTGTTTGACCTGTATTGCCCGCTTGTCCTCAACCTGAGGATGGGTTATTATTGGAATGACGGGAGGGGTCAGTGATGATCTTTCGAGCACACTTCATTCGCCTGCAGTCACGTGGGACCAACTCAAAGATCTTGACAGCGGGTGAATGAAGAATGCTCACCATAACAAAGACAAAATCCGTCCAACAGATCAGGACCACTTTCCAGGGTGTGGATGTGTCAGAAGACTTCACCTGCAGAACTAAAGTGTCTTCACTGAAAACCACTGGTTACCCAACCTTAAAAAAAGTGTCTAAAAGAGTTAGGGTCGCAAAACTCAGACACTCATTTCATGCAAAGGAGCAATAACTCATTTCATTTTATGTGAGCAATAACCCAACATGACTGCATTATCATCCTTCAAGTTAATGTGTTAAAACAACTTTTGTTGCCCTGAAATAGGGGGACAGTTTATAAAAAGTGTTAGCATTTATAAATGGTGCAAGTACGTACACACATTTAACACTGGCTGATCTAATTTCCCCCCTTCCCAGTATTGTGTGCTTACCAAGAGTTTTTTCAGTAGCTCGTGTCTGTGTGTGCGTGTGTGAGCGCGTGTGTGTTTACCACAAAAGAAGACAATCGAAAGCATGACAAGGAAACAATCCACCCACCTGTGATCTAGCCAACACCCCAATCCACATCAACAGAACAACCCAAAGAACGTTGCCGTCAATGTTCTATGAGCGTTGACTAATACCAAAGGTGTCCGCACCTGATTAAATAATAAATCACATCCTACCGCGACCCCACTGTCTCGTGCTAAGACTCAATGTGAAAGTAGGGTGCGTCGAGCAGCACGTCGCACGTGCTGAATTGCTACTTAGCAGTGCTGCGTAAACGACCACACAGCGGATCCCGTTCACCCGTCAGCCAATCCAGTGGCTGTCCAGGTTACCGCTGTTCAACTGAAGCCACAACCAGAATTACTCAGTCACGGTTACACCCCACACACACCTTGTACTCTTTAACAGCTCTAACTGTCCGTGGCGTAGCCCGGTACTGGATGTAGTCTCTCAGGCTGTGGGAAGATTATACCCTTTCCTTCATCATTGTTACTGGTCAGCAGTGGGGCACTGAACAGAGAACGGGGTGGCGTTTCGGAGTCGCAGCGGACATCTGGCAGGTCAGATCCATAATCAGCTCTACCCTCCTCAACCCTGAGGCGGTCTGTTTGGGTTTGGCGTTTCGTAACGATGCTTTGTCATGACCTAAGATATCGGGACATCAAGAGCTGTTGTGTGACCAGTTGGAAGAACCCGACCGCGACCATCGTGAGCCAATCGACCGTGGAAGTGTTCTGTTCAGGACTGGACCGGCAGACCGACGGACAGAGGGACGGACACCGGTCGGCTGGACTGGCAGACCAGACAGAGCAGAGAGACTGAAATGACAAGTTTCCTTTGTGGACAGAGGGGGGAGGGGAGATGGGGGAGAGTGAAAAATGATGTGGCACGGGAGACAAAATGGACCTTATAATCCTCAAGCTGACCCTAATATATACATATATTTCCACCCCGTGTTCAATGTTTAAGTGAGTGGCTCTTGATGTGGGCGACATGAAAGTCTAAACGAAAGTCACGTTTCATCTTCTAATGTGACCACAGCTTCCGTGTGTTTCCTCTGAGGGCTGGGTCCTCTTAGGACCCATGCTGACCTCTATGACCAGGATGTGACACTAAGTCTGATGACCGGTCTCCAACCACCCACTGGTTAGGACATGTCTGCCACTCTGCAATCCAACACATCATTTCTTCACTAGACTAAAGATAGCAAAGGAAATCTATAGTTCAAAGTTCACAGACGATTTATCTGTATTGACCCTACATTAAATCCGGTACTTCATTGAAAAAGCAGACGGTCCTCCATGACTTATTAAGAGGTCTAGCATCCCAAATCCCCCTCCCCATATAGTTTAAAACTGCTATAAGCTCTCATGACAAGTAGCACACTATATAGGTGGCAGGGTACCAGTTGGAACACAAACTCAGTCGCCTGGCCAGGTGAAGAGAGGAAATGCCGAGAGCATTCCTTCCTACTAAGAATGTTTTTTATTAGTGTTTTACTAATATCACCGTTTTGAGGTGTGTACACTAAAGTGCAATGCAGACCGGACCACTTCAACGAGCTGAGCATGGCTTCAATGGGGAACCTGTGTGAGGGGCCAGGGCTAGTTTATTGAAACAGCTGGCACAGTTTAGCTCGGCATGTTCAAATGTGCTCAAGTCTGTGGTTTGAGTGCCATCTTGAAAAAACACAGGCCTCTCTAGACTTGGCTTGCAGTGGGATAGACCCAGGTTTTATTCTGGTTTTAAGTAACTGAGTGCATCTGTCTATCTAATAGTGAGTGCTTCACAAGTGTGAATCTTCAAAGCTCAAAGAACAAACAAAATGGAGAATCACCAATGTAGCAAATCAGAAGTGTACGTTGCGGTAGTAACTCACGGAGTCCAGACATCTAATTTAACATTAAATGCCATATGTATAGATGGCACAATAAGGGGAATTATCTTGTGAAGTTTGCTTATTTAATTTGCTTACTATAATGTCACCAGAACTAAAATCCCTTACAAATGTCACTGATCGATTTGAGGTTCCCATTTCTGACTATTACAACACACACAGTCCACTGTACTCTAGGCCCAGTAAACCCAGCACATATTCGATCTGTATATGCTGTGTGGATTCTTATTCTCACCGAACAACATGGACATCCTTTGCACTTTGACAGTGAAATAAACCGCACCCAGCACAAACAAGAGTCTGAATGTTAACAGCTAATAAATTGTTCTCTCGCTTTCTATGAACTATTTCAGTGCCTATGCATTTCCTGAATTTCTATGCATTACACAACTCTCTGTGCTCTCTCACACTCTCTCCAAGTGTCACTCAGTGATATCCACATGCAGTAATTACCAACACGTTAAGGAAAGTAAAAGCTGCATACGTTGGAAAGGTGGGTCTCCATAACAAAAAGTGAAAACTAAGTCGGTGTCTGAGACAATTGTCAGGGTTATAGAGGAATGTGTGTGTGTGTGATCCAGGTCTACCTATTGTATACACATGGGATCCCCACAAAGATAGTAAAACCTGACAATTATTGATGTGGACATTGACAACAAAAGATCTCAGACACAGTTTTGCAGACAGGACCAGGCTTAGTCGAGGAAACCGGCCCTAGATCTGTTAAATCAGTCATCACAAGAAAAGATAAGCATTCAGACTGATAAATGATTAGCTCTTGCTAGGTTTAGAAAACACTTCTTCGCTGGTCTAATGTCCACATGATCAGAGCACAGTTTAATTTTCTGTGGCGTTTCACATTCAATTCAGTTTAGCAATCTACAACGGACACATCCTTGAACAGCAACAGGCTATTTGAAGCTGTAGCACAGTTGCAATGTTCAATTATAGGGTGAATTCTGAGGAACATATTGCAATATTTGTGAGGAGAAGAGAGTGTCGACACTATTCCCTCCAAAGTAATCACAGGTGTTGTAGACAGCACTGCATCTGATCCTGCTACCCACATATGGTGAACTCATGATCCAGACTGCCTTGGACCCCATCGGAACTGACAAGACAGTCCTTTAACAACATTGGATGGCCTTTAAGTCAATCATGTTTGCAGCCAATAAAAATGTGTTCATACAAGGTTGAACTTCAGTTTCCTGACATAGAATAACAGACATCTAAAAAGAGCCCAAAATAAAATCCTTTAACTATCAAGAGATACCAAACTTCTCATTTCTTTTTCCTACTTCGCTTTTCTAAAAAACTGTAATGGTAAAATCTGTCAACCAGTTAAGTTTCTATGGCCTCAGTTAGCATCCAGGTGTTTTGTTCTGTCTTTTTATCTTTTGTTATCTGGGGTTGATTGTTAAGCCATTTTTGTCATGACTGTAGCACTTCATACTTGATGAATTCTTTCATGTTTCTTGCCAAAGTAGTTTGGCGGGATTTTGCAAGCATGTCAGCTGGTTTTCATAGACAGGACTGCTCTCTGTGAATGTGTGTATCACTAGCATAAGAATACAACGGTAAAGTTCCATAGTAATTAAAATGATTTGTACTGTAGTGTAATAATGTCACTACCTAGAGAACTTGAAGTCATGACTGTTCCCTAGTTAGCCTAGTCCTACAGATGTTCCCTGATTACCTTAGTCCTACAGATGTTGCATGGTTAGCCTAGTCCTACAGAACTTAGAATGCACTTAGTTTCTTCTTCACACAAGTTATTGAGATTACCTGAAATGAAGGCAGGAGCGGTACCAAATCTTTGAATCGAATGCTCTTTATTGGCATTGTGACAACTATATTCTGTTTAACATTTTTTATTTTCTCTTCCTTTCCCTCTTTTTTTTCTTTCCCCCTCCATTACGAGAAGGTACCTCTCTGAATGCCATCATTCTGTGATTTCTTTGAATCTGGCCACTCGTGTGCGTGAGCAGGAAAAAGAAGCTGGCGCGCTTCCTGAGTGGCCGCGGAGGAAACAGTGTAATAAGGCAGGCCAGGGGTGTGTGGTTAAAAATAACCAGCGTATAAAAGCCCAGGGCAGGAGTAGAATCCCACTCTCTCTCACACACACTGTCCCTTCACACTTACTCTCTAGCAGGACGTCCTGCCTGCCTGTCTCCAGCCCTCCAGCCCACCATCTCTCCCAATACAAGCCCCAGTCCCACAGCCAACACTCTCACCATCTCTCCCAATACAAGCCCCAGTCCCACAGCCAACACTCTCACCATCTCTCCCAATACAAGCCCCAGTCACACAGCCAACACTCTCACCATCTCTCCCAATACAAGCCCCAGTCACACAGCCAACACTCTCACCATCTCTCCCAATACAAGCCCCAGTCCCACAGCCAACACTCTCACCATCTTTCCCAATACAAGCCCCAGTCACACAGCCAACACTCTCACCATCACTCCCAATACAAGCCCCAGTCACACAGCCAACACTCTCACCATCACTCCCAATACAAGCCCCAGTCACACAACCAACACTCTCACCATCTTTCCCAATACAAGCCCCAGTCACACAGCCAACACCCTCACCATCTTTCCCAATACAAGCCCCAGTCCCAGAGCCTAACACTCTCCTGAAATCTCTCAAGAACCTGACACAGAACCAGAGCCTAACACTCTCCTGAAATCTCTCAAGAACCTGACACAGAACCAAAGCTCTCTCGCTGCCCCTGTCAACAACTGGTTGTCCCACACAGACACAGTCGGCGTCTAGTATTTTGCTCAGCTTAAATGTGAAGGTATGCAACATAAAATGAGATATATGTCAGTCACCAGCATGGAGTTAAAATGTACTGCATTTAGAAACATGCCAAACAGGACAGATGCTATCAACTTAACACTCAGATAGGGGTTACAATGCCCTTGGCAGGCCTCTATGATATGGCATGTGACTGCTGGGACAATGTGTCAGACCTATAGATTTCTGCCCTTTTTTATTCCATACAGTATATAGTTGTGAAATTGCCATTTGCATTGCTCAACAAGTCACACGATTGAGCAAATTCAAGGAAAACCAGTCTTTTCGGCGCTCCTCGTTCTCAGGAATCATTACTCAAGTCATCTGCATGCCAATTTAACTTACAAACCGGATTGGGGTTCCTCTTCTGCAGATGTGTTCTCATACTGGACTAGTGATTGAGTCAAGAAATAAATCAGTACATCAAGTCTCCCTCTGTCTGAGCTAAGCTGAAGACCTCACACTCTTAGGTTCTGTTCAGACTGTCACATAGCTCAGAGAGCTCTATGTTCCAAATGACACCCTGTTCCCAGTACTGCTGACCAGCTACAGGTCCTTTTTAACAGGGCGCTGATGACAATTGGTCAGACAGAAGAACCTCTCACTGGACAGGAAGAAGTGGTGGTCTTAGGGTTAAGGCCTGTGGTCGGGGTTAGGATCAGGTAGTCACACACACACACAAACACAGTCACACACGCACACTTCCCCTTCCTTTCCTTTCCAGGACGACTGACGCAAGTTCCACAGAACAGATAACACAGACAGGCAGGAAAAAAAGCTACTGAAGTCCACAAAGAAAGTATGTACATTTCAGTAAAAATGCATTGACCAGATTTATTCAACAGCTGATTTCTGTCAGCGCCCCTTGGCAGGTTCCAGTGGTGAACAGATTCTACAAAAACAATCCATTAAAAATGCAGATTTGCAAAAGCATTTTTTTCTGCCTTAATAAAGGTGTCAGGAATGGTATGAGACAAGGCTGCTCCAATGCACTGTAGATAAATTAAAGACCAAACAAACATCCTCATGATATGTTACGGTCATCTGTTAATTTTTTTTGAGTTTGACATCCCTGAAGTGCCATTTAAATGTATTTGTTCTGCATGAAACTGGATTAAATCCTCAAAACTTGGTATATTAACATATGAAATGAAAGGTTTGAAAAGTTTGAAATGTACCAAAAAAATTGGTACAACTAAGTGGTTTGGGTCAAAATTGACCTGGTGGTTCAGAATGCTGCAAAACGCAGTTAGAGAGTTAGTTTCTCTTGTTTGACCCAGGTTATATAAGGTGACAGTGTTCTGTCATTTTAGATATTATTCTTATAATCTTATAATTATTATATTATGGTGCCCCTTCAAACACTTGGTCATATCTAACACCACCCACGTGCCCCGGCTCAGCGGTATCCCCAGTGGTATCAGCAGCGAAATCCCCAGCGGTATCACCAGCGGTATCCCCAGCAAGCTTTCCACTGTAGACCAACATAATCCAGGTGGAACTGCTTCTTGCATCACATGCCACCCATATTTGTGTTTTCTATTCAGTAGGCTTGTCAGGCATGTATTGTCTTATTACCACCCACATTAAAAAAAGATGGGGCCCAAAAACCAACCTCGGCAAACATCATCATGGCTCGTAGTGCAGAGACATCAGATCCTGTTCTACCTGATTCCCTACCTGAATCCTCTTTTGACTGGAGGAGCAAAAAAAATAGATTTCAGGACTATAATTTAAAGAAATAGCAAGAGAAAAGCACACATGACACAAATGCAAAAAGTACATCTGACAATTACATATACATAACGATTGTAAAACTCTTTTTAACATATCACTTCCGCAATGCAGATGATACTGAATTGATGTGTTACAAAATATATGTTAAGAGAAGAAGAATATCATAGATTACATAGATATTGACACAAACAATCCTTGGAGAAAAAACGTTCAGTTGAGAACACTTGGAAATATAATAATAGTGGCTATAGTTTACTTAAACTTTTTATATACGTCGTTATTTATACATAAACCACTGAGTTTTACTTTACATCTATACCGTTTATTCAAATCGACACCTGAGATGCTATGTGTTATGAAGTGTATTACTCTGCAGGCTTCCATATATGTCAATTATCCTTTAGAATTTTAGAAGAACCACGTCTAGAACTCAAGACCCAAATCAAGCTTTTTTTGATCATGCAAAAGTTATCCAAAGAAGAAGAACAATGTAAGTATATATTTATTTTATTCTGCATGCCGGCCTCATAGCAAATGTGCTTTTCTTCTTGGAGACATGTATCTATTTCCTAAACGCAGGAGAACAAAACATCCTACTGTACTAGTTAAGGTAAACGGTAGTATCGGGTTGGAACTTCACAGTTCATCCAAAACGAAACCTATGGCCCGAAAGACGATAATGGAAATGTAATGAACCCACTGCAACATTCAGATACAAACTACTATTCATTATTTACACCTGAATAGAACCGTTCACCGTAGGCGTTTGGCTGTGAAAACAGTTTAAGACTATCCTGGCGTCTGATACAGTGGTGTTTAGACAATACCAGTTATATTGAAAGACAATGAGCAACAGGGGTTTAACAAGTGTAGGGTAATGCGTGGTCTTCTTTCCCAAAAAACTATGTAATCCACAGACGTACACATAGCATAATTTGATGAAAAGGTCTACATAAAGTTAGTAAAAACATTTGAATATGCAAATCTAATGTATATTTGAACAGCAGGGACATGCGTCTCCGAAATATGTATATGTCATTTATTTATTTAACAGGTACTTGAAGTTCCTATCAAATGTTCGTTGAATTTAGATTTATGCCTACATTTTTAAAACAACGTGTAAATACAGTGAAAAAGAAGTAGTCTCGAATGCAGGACAATTTTATATTCTCAGCAGCCAATATACTCCCTTTGGCAACATTATGTAAACCTACGAGTAATTAAGAAAAATTGTGTTTTTGCCGTGTAGAGCGCATGGTATATGCTTGCAATTATTTTCCATCTGAGCAAGCCCCTCCCTCCCGCTGCCAAGTGGGTTGGTCTTTGGTAGTGGAGGGAGGTTCACAAGCGCTTTATAGGCTCGCCTGAACGACCAAGTGGGAAGAGAGACAGAGAGACAGAGTGCAACTTAGCTGACTAGAGAACTGCTTTATATACTGGAGCTAAATTTACCATCATCCTGAACGTATTTCCTCGGCTTCGCACAATTGGTCCAGCTACTCGACTACCGTATTTATAAGCTTGGAGAACCTCCTACCATTCAAACTTTCTGATGTATTTGAAGTGCAACTTCGGAAGAGCTACGGTTAGATAGAACGCACTGATTCTGGTGCAAGGTGAGCGCAGCAGGTCATTTATTCGTTTAATCGACTTTGACCAGAAATAAATAAGCATATATTTAATCTTTCAAATATGGCTTTATCTGGTGTGATTTTGCCATCAATCTCGACATTCGCAAACCAAACCAAATGTTGGGAACATGTAAGTAGGGCTACAGACCTAAAACTTTTATGATCATTTGTCTGTTTCACTGTAGTCTTTCGTTGGACAGTGTTTAATGCCATATATCTAATGCCATATTCATCTTGGTTGTTGCAGAGGTGGAAAAGTGAGATGGACAAACCAGTTTCTTCTGGCTGCTCCATGCTTGACATGGTACAGAACATGGACTGTCGCGGTGTCGGGAGGAAGGACGACGAGGATCTGAGTCATTACTTAGATCTGGATTTTATTCTGGCCAACACCACTGGATCAGAATGCATGTCTACCGCTGCTCTGGGAGCAGGTGTAGCGGAGTATAACATGTCTCCAGCGGATCATCCAGGAAACCTTTTCACCACCGGGAGTCCCATGCTATCATACCCACCGAGCGAGCACAGCTCCCCGCCTCCCCCCTACAGTACCAGCTTGATGGCGGAGCTCCTCAGGTCGGAGGGGGAGAGCAACTACGGGGTCAGTAACAACTCCAGCATCCAGGGACGGTTTTATGTTAACTCAGCACCGTTTCCCAGACAGGATATTGTAGATAACATCAAAGTGGAGCCGTCCATGGACGGTTACGGACCTGTAATGGGCATGGTTCCTCAGAGCTGTCCAAAAATCAAGCAAGAGGGGAACGTGTCGTGCATGATGTCCTTCGAGCAGCCGCGAGTTGCCACCTCCCCGAGGGCAGCCAGCAGCATGACACCACCGCTCAGCCCAAACGACGAGGGGAGCTCTGAGTGCCACCAGCAGTCACCGATGTGTAACTCTATGAGTTTCCCACATAACTACCACTCTACGGCGGCGTACCCACACCACCACACCGGGGCGCCTCAAACCACCCAAATGCAGCTTGGACTATACCAAGGAGCTCACCGGTTCGGCATGTTCGAGGAGGGACTCAGCATGCAGCAGAACACACAAAGGGTACTGCTGACGCCACCATCCTCTCCGCTGGAGTTGCTGGAGACCAAACCCAAAAGAGGTCGTCGCAACTGGCCACGGAAGCGCACTGCGACCCACACCTGCACTTTTGCTGGGTGCGGAAAGACATACACCAAAAGCTCACATCTGAAGGCGCATCACAGAACGCACACTGGTAAGAGACTATATTCCTTTTTTGTATTAAATTTACCATAACATAACGCACCTTTACGGTAACCGTATTGGCTGATTGTTTGAGAATAAATGATACGTGTCTGTTCATTATCCTGCATATAAACTAATGATAATATTTCTCTTGTTCTGTCTCCACAGGTGAAAAGCCATACCATTGCAACTGGGAAGGTTGCGGCTGGAAATTCGCCCGCTCGGA
This sequence comes from Esox lucius, assembly GCF_011004845.1. Lineage (NCBI taxonomy): Eukaryota > Metazoa > Chordata > Actinopteri > Esociformes > Esocidae > Esox > Esox lucius. Next base: position 23,913,420 of record NC_047571.1, on the reverse strand, counting down.
CGAGCTGACCCGCCATTTCCGCAAACACACCGGACACCGGCCCTTCCAGTGCCACCTGTGCGAGCGTGCTTTCTCCAGGTCCGACCACCTCGCGCTTCACATGAAGAGACACATGTGATATGAAGTACATCAGGACTTATGGGGGGAGGGGGGGGTCCTTCATGTCTGTTTTGATTATGTGTCTTTATTTAAAGTGTTTTACACGCCAAAGTTTTTTTTTATATATTGATAAAAATGTTTAGTGTAATTATTTTACATTAACGTAGCTGGTACTACATAGGTAATATTCGTTAGGCCTGTTGAAGCTTTAGAAAAGCTTTTGTAGGGTTGTTATTTTATAGCAAACAGTAGGCCTATCTGGGGCTGGCCCTAACCCTAGTCCTCCTCCCTCTTTGACAGAACTGCAGTGCTGTGTTTGACACAAAAGTGCCTTTTTTATTATTCTGTGTGCTACTGTAAAAAGAAATGGTCTATGCAGAAGGCCACCAAAATAACAAGACAAGTTTACTTAGTCTGATATGAGTGAAAGACAATGTTTTGTTTTAAACTGCCTCATTGTTTTTTTTTTTATGGAAATAGCTTGCCATACACTCAACTGTGTTGTGTTTTCACCAAATTCTTACACCTTTGGATGGAACTATATGGCTTGAGTGCAAGCCCACGGGTCCAGCCCCTTTCTAGGCTCCACTACCAGGGCTAGATGTCCTGTGTATCATTCTATTTTACCGAAGTCTATATGTATTTTATACTGGAAATGGTGTATTTATTGTAAATATTAAAAAAAACATTGAAATATATGACTCATTTGTATTGAATTCTTCATTGATATTTCAATGTGTGCAATTAAACATTTAACAGAGTAGTCACCAAAGTCATTCCTTTTTTGGGAGAAAGTTGGTCGCACATTATACTATAGCTTCAGACACACATTCACCTCATAATATGGGATTTATATTTAGACGTTGCATAGATGCTGAAGAGCAGACTTAATATTCTACAGACAATCTACAACACATCCCCATTACTCATTACAGCCCATCTAGTCTACACACACAACACCCCCTCTGAACCTCAAAGACTTGGTTCAATTGAAACAATGATGTTTTCCAGCTGTTAGTTTGATGAGGCCAGCCCCTTGTGGGTTATGTCTATGAATACAAACATTACATTTCCATAATTACAGAGAGTCCATGTGTGTGTATGAGAGAGAAATAGAGAGAGAGAGAAATGGAGAAAGTGGCCTGGCTGGGAAGATGTCTAGACAGGACAGGGGGCACAACCCAACAGTCTTACATGGCACCCTGTTACCCGTAGGACAACTGCACTGCTTTAGGGACTAGGGTGCCATTTGGGACACCTGTCTAAATAATACACTGACATCAAAACGTCTCCAATTAAACTCCTACTGAAATGATACATATGAGGCAGGTTTTCTGGAAAGAGATTTAGCTGCCTGACTGAAAATCCACTCATAATGGAGATCAGTTTTCTCCTGAACACGGTGTGTTCAGTTCTTGTGCTTAATTTGTGCCTGGGAGACCAATCAATGGTGTAGATCGCAGTAAAACATTGGTGGGCTATAGGGTGTTCCGGACGTCTTGTCCGAAGCCTCCACGCACCGCGGCTCCACACCTCAACCAAAGAAACCATTAAAAACGCTTGACTGTCGACGCACGGCTGAACACATTGTCATCACACTCAGAGCTGAGATCTAATATGCTTGGCAGAAGTACAGTTTGCTATATGAATACTGTGCAAGTCAAATAAGCTCTAATAAAACCTCACCCACCATTATATGAGGCACCAGTCAGTCCCTGAGGGAGACACATTTAAATACATCTCATTGTATGCAGACTAATCTAATAAATATGTGTAGCAGTGTTTAGGACAGTGAGATAGCAGCTGCACCTGCTCATATCATTCAACAACTCAGTAATTAAAGAGATAAATTAGATACAAATTAATTGGACCCAATGAAACCACACCTCCCATTATGAGGCACCAGTCTGTCCCTAACTAACCTTATAAATATGTCAGGTGACTGCGCCTAGCACGTCTTATACAAAACCTAAGCATTAAAAACCATGTAGTCTCTCATACACAGCACACATGTTCAATTTTATTTTTCTATTCACCTATGGTGCATTTAACCATTTGCAGAAGGACAAGGTCCGTCATATTATTTCAGTTCCATCTGCCCACATCTTACTAACATTTTTTTTAAAAACCTATTGTTAAAAAAAGAACAAAAACAGAAGTTAAATACTGGCTAAAAATAGAGCAGTGAATGCAAATGTAAAATTTCTTTTCACTTGTGTTCTTGTGAAAGCAACGTTTGCAGCAGGGTGAAACGTGACAGGATGGACAATGTGTGTACGTGTGTTACCATACTGAGAATCAGAAGTCCTCAAATGTGCAGAAACCCATAGCAAATCTGGCAAACGACATTTAGCCTATTCTAAGCTTGGGGTAAGGTCAGAGTTATAATTAGGTATAGGGTTAAGAGTTAGCGGTTAGGTTTAGGAGTTAAGGGTAGGTTTATATTTAGGGTTTTGCGGTTTAATGTCAGGGACAATTGTATTCTTAATGCGAACAAATGTTTGTAGACAAAAAGTCCTCACAAGTGTAGTAATACGTGTATGTGCCTTCACAGAACTAAGACACCACTACTTCCTGGAATGTTACATTCTTTTATTTATATTAAAAGATATACAGAGGATTACAATCATTTTGAGAAAAGACCCAAAACTTGAAGGAATATTTAAAATCATATACATTATTATATATACTGTTGTTACAGATGAAATAAGCCATTCAGTTTGTGGATAAATAAGACCTCCATGTACATTACTCCTGCATTCCAGCGTGAACAAAATCTTCACGCCAACACAGGAGAAAGGAGCTATGGGACATAGTTGAATATATACACACTGTGCCTTTGTCCTAAATGGCACAATACTCTCTACATAATGCACTACGTGTGACCAGAACCCTAAGAGAAATAGGGTGCCATTTGAGACAAAACCAAAACGAGTTCCTTGAATGAACCCACTTTGCCCAAACGGACAACAACACAATTAGATGGACGCATCATAAGGCATTAGGACCCCACACTGTCGAACCAGCTAGTGGCCATAGTCAGTTATAAAGGAGTGTTCTGCTTAGTAGTGTTTCAAGACGGTACGCATCTACGTGTGAACAGAATCCCATTTGTTACCGTATACTGAAGCTAGACTTTACACAACGGAAAAAGAAAATGGCTATTTTTTTATTGGAGACGTTCAGGTACAGTAGTTCATACCTGCTCCCTTCTGTTTTTGTCCCAATCCATTCAGCCCGGCTGGAAGCCTCAAGGCGATGGCATGGTAAAGCTAGATAACAGATAAACGTGAATGTTGGTGCGACATCTTGTACGTGCTGTAGGTCTGCAACGTACTACTGAAAGAACTACTAAATTAAGATGTGACAGAGTAATAGGAATTACATGTGGGACGTTCAGTTTGGAAGACTTGGATGATTCTTCAATTTCCATTTATGCTACCTTAAAAACCAATAAAAGAGAAAAGGAAGCTGGTCAGCAGTTGTTCTGGTGATTTGATTACACTTTGTCTTGATATTTGCCGACAATATTAAACATGTTGCACCTCCTTCCTTCAATTTAAAAAAATAATTGGCCAAAGATATGACTAATAAACCAGCAGAGCTGCCATAGGAGTGTAATCATCTGATAGAAGGTGAAGGGTAAAAACACTTCCATCTAATGCCCTACAAGTGACATACATCCTTTGAAACAGATAAATCAAAGACAAAATTAGATCAGCCTACTAAAGGGATAACAGAGATTATCGGCAGGAAATTGAAACCTAAACCCAAATCAATCCAAATATTGTTTATGTATGGGGGAAAGGGCCACCACTCCCATCCTTCAAGGCAGATGAGTTGTGTTTTGACCGTGTCATTCTTCTCTTCCAGTCAAAAAAGTAAGGCAATGAAGTAGAAAACGCCAATATCACAAATTAACATTTCCTCTTCCATATTTGCACCAAAACTCAGGAACCTAAGCATAATAGCTGACAAAAAAACACTCTCAATATCAATATTATAAAGCAGTTAATAAAGGCCATGAGGCAGTTTCTAATAGTCATATAACAGTGCATTAACAGATACTTCATAAACCACAGACACATGATTTTACCCGCTATATAAATAAAAATGAAATAAAAATGTTAACTGTAGATATTATTCCTATAACAAAGAATAAACCTGCGGAAAGTCAAGGATCCAGAGATTGATTTAAGAACTATGGGGTCTACAAGTCTAAATGACCACAGGCCCAAGACGAGTTGGACTTACGTCACTCTGGGTTTAGACTGCAGTACAGTTTAAGTCAGACTTCATTCAGGCTGAACTGGAGATCCATTGTATTTGATAATAGTGGCAAAACTAGACTAAAGTATCCATTTAGCCTGGTTATGACAAAGGGGTTAAAGACAGCGTTTGGTAGGTTAGTCTTCATTTAGCCTAGCTTGGGTGAAGATGGCTCTGGATTGGTCGAGGGCCGGCCATCCCATCCGTAAGTCTCACAGCTGCATTTATCTACAGGAACAGGATTGGTAAGGTTCCTCACTGACAGTCAAAAGTCGTCCGGGTCAGGTTGAAGTGGTTGTCGGGGTGTTGCCAAGGTTACATTTGGTCTGTACAAGAGTTGTGGTTTGTCAGTAGATGAGCTGTTCTGAGGGTGTGGTCAGATTGCGGCACATGACCTGATTGTTCAAAGAGCTCCAGGCAGTCGGTAGCTGGGTTTGATCTGTTGTGTTGCAGTGTTGGAGTCAGTCCGTACTGGGCCTGTGGTTAGGTGGTGTGTGTGTTGTGCCCGCCTGACAAAGGTGTCCTGGAATGCGCCTCACAGGCTGATGTTCGGGCAAGTTCACCCAGGTCCGGGCAACCCGCCCAATTACCCAGCATCAGCCAATCAAATCTAAATATCTAATATTTAAGTATGTGCCTCCGGAAAGAAGAAGCATGACATTAACCCTAACCCTAACCTGGAAACGGGTATGCAAAAGCAACTAATATGATTGAAACATTATAATCATGTCGAAGGTGCTATGCTTACACACCAAATGACAGTCTTCCCCTTGCCAGCTCTGGATTCGACGTAGCAAACCTTTGGATACTGGTCAGATGCTATACAACCAGGCAACTGCCACCTGCCTGCTGACCCTTTATAACAATTGATAGTTTAATTTCATTGGCTGATGCAGAAGAATGGGCAGGTTTGCCTAAACGTCAGCCTGGGACTTCCAGATATGTTCCAGGCCATCTTTGGCATTTATGCATGCGTCGTATGTGTTCTGGGTGTGTATGGTTTTCTAGTAAGATTGTAGGCCATGTGTTGATCTTTCGGAGGGCTCTGGCTAGCTCCAGGTCCTCCCGTTCCATGTTGTGGTTTTAACTGTCACAGGGTCTTTAGTGTTCAGCCTTGCTAAGGGCAATGGCCAGCTCTAGGTCCTCCTTTTCCTGTAGACGCAGCCTCCGCAATCTCTCCTGCTCCTCCCGCTCACTCTCCCTCTTAGCCCAAGCCAGTTGCTCCGACTCACTTCCAAACTGCAGGAGGACAGGAAGGCATATTGGACACAGGACAGAAGGTAGAGCTGCATGGCAACAGCAAAGCCACTTCTACAGGACACACACATATTCAAGCATTTTAATGCACCCGCTATAACATCCGGTAAACTGTGTCAACGGATCTCACACTCAAAGCCTGCCAAAGTGCTTTGTTTGTCAAAATGAAAACAATAGTATAAAGTAATAACAAGAGCAATAGAAAAAAACACATATTTTCTAATTGCAATGATTGAACTGAGAACTCAAATGACAAAATGACAAGTTAGAGTACCATAAAATGTTCCCCAAAGGTGACTTCTTTCAATGACGAGGACTGATTTTAAGGAATTTGGTATTTATAGAGAAATGGACAAAAAGTTGGGAAATTCATGCATTGTCGAACCACTTAATTAAGAAATGTGATTGCTGGTGCTACCCACTTTATCCACTTTATACAGACAGTATAAAAACCCTGACAGTGGATGTCCACGGTGCCCCCCAGCAGAGTGCTCCCCCATTCAGAGGGGGGAATTTGGAAAGGCTCTTCGCATGCAAAGAAATAAAATCTCACCACACCTTTCTCTAGTAAACTTACCTTGACATTTTCAAGTCCTGAGAGAAAAAGAAATGACAGCACAATGCTAGACATGAAATGTACAAATCAGACACTACCCCACATAAGGCACACACACAAGCACACAACCCACACACAAACCACATAAACACACACACATCCACACGCACCCTCGCTCGCTCATTGGCAGCAGGAAAACAGTACCAACAACAAAACATCAATAGCAACATGAAATGCAAAGCTGCCATGCAGCAGGTCTCCCAGACAGTAGGAAGACCTAAGACATCTGGAGCAGGTCAGAGACACACAGTGAAACGTGCCAAACACTTAGGCAGGAGGCACCACACAACTATTAAACACACGACAGTACAATGCCTTCAACAAAGCACAACCATCTTTTCAAAAAGTCTGTTCAGCCAGATCACAGAGACGGCACAGCAACAGCTAGCAATCAGTCTCCAAAGCCACGAGGAAACTGGGAGAGAAGCATGGACTGCCGACGCAAAGACGACGAACAGGGCATTCCTTCCAAAAGAACGTTTTTCTGTCAGGGTATTCAATTCCCTTGTTACGTTCGTATTTCCGGCTGGATACATAGTTGCATATCAACAGCTACTGCAGTTGCCAGAATGAGGTGCGTAGGAGAAAAAAGAAAGCCATGTCCGTTAAGCCCAAGAGATGGTATTTTGCTGAGATGGCCACTACAAGCGGAAAGCAACCACAACCACAACAACAACCACGTCTGCGGTTGGACAATAGAAGAACCACTGGGTTCAAACTTACAGAACCAAACACTGAGGCTCTGGAAGTAGCTTTGCCGGAGACGCGAGGAGCAAAAGGATCTTTGCTGCTGCTAAGTACATCTTCAAAGGTGTTGTGACTTTGGAAAGGATCCCTGGGTTTTTCCAAAGCACCACCAGCCAACCCAAGACGGTCTAAAGGAGAACCCTTACCTAGGAGGTTTGGAGAGGGACACATCATGCATATATTAATGCCGTTTCATGAATACGCGAAGAGCACAAAACTCCAAGCGCTAAATACAGACAACAGAAATCACATTAGACCAGGCTACTGTTTGAAACCTCGGGGGGAAAAAAAAACAGACATTTCACAAGCAAAACAGAAATATAATTTGGCTAAAATAAACTGATTTACAACAGCTACGCCAAATTGGTGTGCGTGTGTGTGTACTTTAGGAAAATACATTGTGCAAATTTAAATGGCCAATCTAAATTGAGCCACATTAGGGGAAGTATGTGGTGCAAGCTATTATGAAAGTTGCAATAGTAGGAGGAAGCACCTACTGTAGTGGCCACAGAGCTGGTGCTGGGGCACCGTGGGAGAGAGGCACTGGTTACGGAAGGTGGTAACCGCACGCCAGTGAGGCAACATAACGAGGACCTGCCCCCCCTGCGTCCCCAACACCACCCTTTCACCTACATAGTGCACCGCCTTGGGCCAGTGTCTGTGGAACCATATGGAACAGTCCTGTCTATGAAGAGCGTTGGTGTTTGAATGACTGCGCCTGAGAAACTAGAGCGCGCGGCGTTTCCTTCGCTTGTACGGATTGCCCGCTGAGGCACAAACCAGCCTTTCAGAATGACGGTCCTCCAAATCCAGAAAAACATAAGGCACCACGACAACACCCTCATCTACAGTGCAAATACAAAACCCATTCCACACAATGACCTGCTGCTTTCTGTCCTTCAAATGAACTCCAGAAGGAAGAGGAGCGCATATATGGATGAGGCCTGAAGGAATGTCAGTTCAATTGGAGTTAAGGCTCAACGTTACTGAGCACCAAAAGGCGGTCTGTAGAATTAACAAAACTAACCACACCACGGCTGCCTATACACAAAGCTGTTGTAGTGGGGTTTTGCTTGTCAGTGCACTATGCACTATGCACTATTTACTGTACAGTTGGTCGACAATTATGTGAAAAGCTACGAGGACCGATTTGAATACATCTGGACGAGGCTGTGAAGCTGGGTGAAAGTACGAGCAGCTGCAGCCAGGCAACGCTTCACTACGCTGGTTGAGCTGAGGGGGAAGACCTACAGTAACCACATGAGCTGTGGCTGCTTCTGGTGAGGTGACAGAGGTCACACAGGATAAGAGAGACACTGAGGGAAATGTGGCCAGAACCTGGGTAGATAAAACATTTGACTTTTGCTCAATCTCCTTTTGAAATGCCGGGTTGAATTTAGCAACAAACAAAATTATGTTAGATGTTTGCCTTTCTAACCAGCCATTACCGCCAGGCCCATGCTAATTCCTATGGTAACCTGGACACCACCTCAGTAAGTGGGTGAGTTTGTAAACAAAATGGTAATCTGTCTTTGCTCAAGCAAAAACAGACCTTATCTGAAGAACCAACAGCTTTCCTGTTTACTGGCTACTACACTTCAAAAGAAGAAGAAACAGAAGGGCCAGCAAATAGGGAAGTGCTAGTAACATACGCTGGCTCACACACACACACATACACACACACACACATGTTTAATAAAACAGTGTTAGACCGCAAATGAGTCGTTCTGAAATGCTGACACATCAAAACCTTCCAAACTTCTTACTAACGGACATTTCCTCTTCTACACACGGACTGTTAAAAACAGACTATTTAAAGTACAAATAACTCCATAAACTCATTTAACAATAAATTTAAATAAAATAATATTTTTGTGGCATTTAGACCCATGGAAATCTATTTTCTTTTAATCTAATGTGTTGTGACCTGTAAACCCCAGCTCGGTTCCTTTGATGTAATAGTTTTTTTTTGTCTCTGTGTGTTGTCTATAATCTAACAGAGTCATGTATTAGTATGGAAATACAGACACAGGCATAAAAATTTTCTCGTTCCAAAACCTGTCCTGGCTAAACTTAACCCTGATTCCTAACTTCAACCTTCAAATCAAGCTTTTCCTCACGGGAAGCTGCAACATGTCCCCAGGACGGACAGACGTTTCCTTGTTTTACTGTCCCCGCAGGGATGTTTGGTCCCCATAAACACAGTTACTCCTGGGTACGGACACACAGGATCACACGCAAAGTATCTACTCTACTGGGTAAGCCAAGTAGCCAATCAGAATCACCCCCCCCCCCCAGAATGTACACCTAAACCTAACACCATAAAACAAACCAAACTCCTTGCCTCCAGTTCTAACTTTGCCTTAAACGTCACCAGGAAGACGGAAAAAAAAAATCCATGTGGGGAATGCCTAAAGATCCCGTTTTACATCCTTGTGGGTCCTTCAGGCTATTCAAACAAACACAGACACACAAATGTACGTACACACACACACACACACACGCACACACTTACCATAGGGAGGTGCAGGTCTGTTAGGCACATTGTTCTTCGGTGAAATACTGCTGTCTGACTTCTGCTCACACCGCCAGAATAAAACAAACAAAAGACAAATCCAAAAGGAAGATTTTAACCAAATCCAAAAAGAAGATTTTAACCAAATCCAAAAGGAAGATTATAACCATGACATATATTTAGCCCAGACAGTTGTTTTACACCCCCCGCCCCGCCAAGCGGCTCGCCCTCACATCCCCCCCCTGATATTTCTTACCCACACACCCCCCCCGTCCCTCTCCCTCCAAGTTCTCTTCACTCTTCACTCACCGTTAGATGAAAATGATGTAGCCTACATGTCTGCCTTGTATATCTGAACAGCAGAAATACACATCATGTGGCCGTTTGAACGGACTAAAAATACACACCGTGTATATTTTCTTTAAGGGTTATTTAGTCAGTAGGCTAGACCATCGCGTGGACCGGCGACATGTTAATGTCTGTAACAGCCTACTGGTAAAACAGACACGTTCGTGGTGGATTTTAACACGTTGGAGTGCGGGACGGAAGGAGCGGAAGAAGACCTCTTTTTGGACTGTTTATTTGAATAGCTGCGGGGTTTTCTTTCTGCTGGTGAGCAGTAGGAGGCAGTGGCCTGGGTTGGTCCAGCCCTCAAAGCTGCCGTCTCATGAACACAGCTACCGGTGTTAGCATGGCCCCCTGCTATCCTACCCCCCCCCCCCGTACCATTCCCAATAAAAACATAACCGGCAGACAAAACAAAAATAAGCAGGGAGAGACGCTCGCCAAGCGAGACACGTGCAGAAGCTTTCCAGTTGACACTAATGGCTGGAGCCATAAAACCCCCGTCCGTATTTGCTGGCATACACACATGGGTGGAGGATGTCAAACTCAGCCTGTAAGCGTACCATGAACTCGGCGTAACGCTCTTTCATCTGATTTGTTGTTTCCTGCGAAACAGCAGCCAGCAAACATGTCAGCACGCCCTCGTGTGATGTGTTGGGTATGCAGGCTTTCTTACTCGAAGGCAGTCACAATAACTGACGGCCAAAGCTGCTGGATCTGTACCACAGAGGGTAAAGCACACCACTCCATACAAAACAGCCCAGGGCATGAGATTCCCAATCCTGGTCCCGGGGACCCCAAGGGACGCAACGTTTTAGTTTTAGCCCTAGTACTCACGCACCTGGGACTGTAACTGTCAAGTGTTTCCAGAGAGCAATGCAACATAGTTCTAATACATTAATTATTTAATATTTATCAATGAAATATAATTTGCTAATTGGTCAAATCGGTATCCCTCCCCAAAATGATAATTAAGTAGCTCTACTATATTGGAATGGTGTCTGGTTACCCCAACGACTTGTTGTAGCAGCTGTATACAGTAATTTACAACTATTATTTCATGCTAGTTAACAGCTGATTGGCCTGCTCATGACATCAGCTGATTGACATCATCCACTATAAGTACATGCTTCGACCCAGTGTTCAGGGGAAGTGGAGGAGTACCTGTGACCCGACCTCCCTGGACATAGGATATTGAATCAGTTATTTCCTCCAAATTTACTGGTATGGATAGAAAAGTAGAGAAGGTTTTCTATTACTTTCGCCCAAAGTTATGAGTAGCCCATAGGTGAATCAGCAACATTATTTGAGTATGAGCTAACAGAACATGGGATATTTTCACTGGACAGTTACTTTGACATACAATAGTGGTATGCGACCAATAGGGGATCTTGTAGCGACTCACAAACCACAAAGTAACCTACCTTCTTAGACATTTGACTGAAGTCGGCAAATCCAGCTTTTCCTCCAAAAGCATTGCCACCAAAAGGGTCTACGGCTCCAAATCCATCTACAACGGAACATCACAGCACAAACATAAACACAGGAAAACCACCAATCACACCGCGGCCTCCATCTAAGCCTATCATTGAATGCAAACAAACACATGAAAACCACCAATCACACCGCGGCCTCCATCTAAGCCTATCATTGAATACAGTCCATATTCGCCTTTCCATTTGACAAAAGAAGCCGGTTCAGTAGAAAGGTTGTATTTCAGAAAGAGCTTTTGTTTGCAACCAAAATAATTTCTGGTGTATACATGTTGTGAAATGCCATCATTACACTGTTGCTGCAGATATATAATGAACCTTTCTTTAAGTACAACTCCCACATAATGCCTACAGTGGATATAAAAAGTCTACACACCGCTGTTAAAATGCCAGGTTCTTGTGATGTAAAAGAATGAGACAAAGACAAATCATGTCAGAGCATTTTCCACCAATAACGTGACCTGTAACGTGAACAATACAGTTGAAAAACAAACTGAAATCTTTGAGGGGGAAAAATAAAAAACTCACAATAACTGGGTTGCAAGTGTGCACACCCTTAAACTAATACTTTGTTGAAGTACATTTTGATTTTATTACAGCTCTCAGTCTATTAGCATGGCACATCTTGACGTGGCAATATTTGCCTACTGTTCTTTGCAAAAGCGCTCCAAATCTGTCAGATTGCGAGGACATCTCCTGTGCACAGCCCTATTCAGATCACCCCACAGATGTTCAATTAGAATCAGGTCCGGGCAATGGCTGGGCCATTCCAAAACGTTAATCTTCTTCTGGTGAATCCATGCTTTTGTATATATATATGCATGTGTGCTTTGGGTTGGGGTCGTGCTGAAAGGTGAACTTCCTCTTCATCTTTCTAACGAACGCTTGAAGGTTTTGTGCGAAAATTGCCTGGTATTTGGAACTGTTCATAATTCCCACCACCCTGACTAAGGCCCCGGTTCCAGCTGAAGAAAAACAGCCCCAAAGCATGATGCTGCACCACCATGCTTCACAGTGGGTATGGTGTTCTTTGTATGATGTACAGTGTTGTTTTTGCGCCAAACATTCCTTTTGGAATTATGGCCAAAAAGTTAAACCTTGGTTTCATCAGACCATAACACATTTTCCCATGTGCTTTTAGGGGACTTGATGTTTGTTTTTGCAAACTTCAGCCGGGCTGTACTTGCCAGAAATTCATGCATTTCCTTGAATGTTGCAGTAGGCCTTTTGGAAGCCTCTCTGACCTGTTTTCTTTTCGTCTTTTCATTCATTTTGCAGGGACATCCAGTTCTTGATAATGTCTCTGTTGTGCCATATTTTCTCCACTTGATGATGACTGTCTTCACTGTGTTCCATGGTATATCTAATGCTTTGGATATTCTTTTGTACCCTTCTCCTGACTGATATCTTTCAAAAATGAGATCCTTCTGATGCTTTGGAAGCTCTCTGCGGACCATGGCTTTAGCTCTGAGATGCAACTAAGAAAATGTCAGGAAAATCCTACGAGAACAGCTGAACTTTATTTGTGATTAATCAGAGTCACTTAAAATTATGTCAGGTGTGTAATGACTTCTATATAATATGAGTTTGAATGTGATGAGATTTCAGTTTGTTTTTCAATTGAATTGTTCACATTATAGGTCACATTAAAAGTGGAAAAAGTTCTGACATGATTTATCTTCATTCTTTTACATCACAAAAACCTGGCATTTTAACAGGGGTGTGTATAATTTTTATATCCACTGTATATAATAATACTTAAAGAAATGTTAATTATATATCTGCAGTAACAGTAATCCTATTAATAGAAATCCTACATAATGCCTATTTAAAAAAACAAATCAAGCAACTATATCCCACTCTACCCAAAACGCTGCTTTGCTATACCCAAAAGGATTTTGATTGGAAGACTTTAGGCTTGGAAACAATTCACCAAGCTTCATTTATTATACAAGGTTATTTACTATACGTATTGTAGCAGAATTGTAACAGGCTCAGGCAAGCAAAAAGCTGATGCAATGCAGGATAATAATGAATAATTCTGTTAAAGTCGATCCTTTTATGTTTTACTGGATATGCCTGGGATGAACAGCCCTGCCCTCCAGCGGGACTAAAGTTGATGACACAAATATAAGACGGTAAAAACACAACTTGAAGCACCCCATGATGCATGTTGGGATTGGCCAGCGAACGGCCATGGCTAGATACTCCTACAACTTATCTATTCATCAAAACCAATCACTTTTGCATGAACCTCAGCTACTGTGCCCATACATTTGGCTGTTAATATTTTTTTTGATATTTCAGACACCCGTGATCCTTTCGTTTTATAGTGTGCCCCCAGACTTGACACAGTATTAGGTTTGTTAAAACAGAGCACCTAGGATGGAAACAGCTAGGGGACAAACTAGCTACTAAAATCTGCATCGGGCCCGAAACCACACATTCATAATCATTTGATTTTGCTTATTCTTCAAAGAGCTTCAGAGTTATTTCCAGAGAAGGGGGTATTGTGGGATGACTGATTCATTTTCCATGACTTTATAAACCTGAAAAGCAGAGTGAAGACTGACGTTTGCACCTGATTAACTAACGAAAGCTCTCATGTGGGTTGCTGTTAGCAACACTGTAGTGGAGCTGTTCTCAAACACTGACGTTTGCATCTGATTAACTAATGAAAGCACTCATCTGGGTTACTGTTAGCAACACTGTAGTGGAGCTGTTCTCAAACACTCACGTTTGCCTGCTGAGTCAACGGATTCATTGCAAAATAATAATAACAAACAGCGTAACTAAATATATTTGTTGTGACTTGGGAGTGCGTATGCGACTGAGGAAAAAGGAGCACATTGATGTGTGACTGTTTTCATCCTCGTGGCAAAGCTCTAAATCTCCCCCACAATGTGCCCTTATTTCTGTGGAGGTGTGCTGTTTCAGTGGTGCGTAGGAGTGTGTTACCCCTAATTTAAAGCCACATCCTCCTCCCTGTGAATAAGGCAAATTAAGGCCCACCCATTCAGTAGGGGATGAAGGGAATGAAGGGGGGAGAGAGGGGGAGAGAGGTGAATAGCTGAAAGGGTTAAAGCATGGGTACCAGTGAGCTAGGTCAACATGCACGGCACAACACGCGCACACAGTCTGTTATGTTTGGCCTCCGATGCACCTCCTGTTTTTCCAGGGTTATTTTTAGTTGGCCAGCAGTTAAATGCGTAAGTAGACTACTAAATATACACTATGCCACAGGAAAATATGAAGCCACGGTGAGTTTAAATTGTATGCCTCTAACTAATACCCAGAAATAATGTCTAAATGTAACCAACACGTCACCAGGGCAGGAATGAATGAGTGCTTTTTCTTGCTAAGACTTGCACAATTCAACTGACACTCATAGTGATGTACAGATAAGAGATTTGATTATTTTGTTCTGCTTCTAAATCTTGTGAAATTCCACCTGAAAGAAAACAGCTTTAGAAAAATAAATGTTTTGATGTTGAAATCGACAGAACATAATAACTGTAAGCAGTTGTATTGAAACTTTTACCTTATTCATCGTGACTCATAATCTCAATATTCTGGTTGAATCATCTAAACTAAAAAGCCAGAAAGTAATTCAAATGCCAGGTACGGCAACTATTCTGTGTGCGTGTGTATAATAGAGGTTGTCCACAGATATCCACTGGTTTAAAAAGAGGCTGTGTACCTGTGGGCTTTGGACTGGAGCTGGGCCGGGGGCTGTGGGAAGATGTGAAGAGAGCACTGCTACCAAACGGACTGCCACCAGGCTGAGGACAATTACAGAAAACAAAGCTCGGGAGATTAACTTATTAATGTACATTAGTTCAAGTTCATCAAAATTAAATTAAAAATATGTAAAATATTTAATATAATATAATGGATGAGCCGGTCAGTAATTACAGTGGATTGAAGAAATATTTTGGACATTTTCCTCATTTTGTTGAATTACAAACTGGGAATTAAATGAAATATGCCATTTTGTGTGATTTATTTACACAAAACATAATATATAATTACTAATAAATGGTAATTAAAATACAGCGGTGCAAACGTATTTACTCTTGTTCTGGGTAAATTCATTTGAGAAATACCATTCAGTATTTTAGAATTGAACGTTAAACGTCTAACAGTGGCAATGGACAGTGATTGGTAGATGGATATGAACAACAAATCACAAGTTCTGCGTATTACCTTGATTGGAAGAGTAGGTTTCTTACTGAACGGGTCTGCTGACGCCAACAAACCGGACTTGAAGAAGTCTTCTGACGAAGCACCCTTGAATGGATCACTTTCTTTGAAGGGATCATCTACTCCAAATGGATCTGACAGGGGCATAAACGGGTGTTTTAGGGCATTAGCCGTGTTCGTTAGAACTATCAATCTACAACTGGAATATAGTGTACCGAACTAGTCATATAATTAGAAGCAATCCAGAATTATTGAGATACAGCTCCGGAAAAAAAATTAAGAGACCACTGTACCTTTTTCTTTCCAAAAAAGTTGAAAAGGAAAGTTTTGAGTGAGGAACAGAAGCGTTCAATTTGCAGTGGTCTCTTGATTTTAACCCTTCTGTTCCTCACTCAAAACCTTCCTTTTCGACTTTTTTGGAAAGGTGCAGTGGTCTCTTAATTGTTTCCAGCTGTATGTTCCAATCATACTATTATTCCTACAATTATTGGTCGTATATGAGCACAGACATTCAGCATAATGGAGGAAGAAAACACTTATAGAGCAGTCTAACCTTTGAAGGGGTCGGATTTGAAGGGATCCTCTGTCTGAAAAGGGTCTGCTGTCGAGAGGGGCTCTGGTGCGGATTTCTTGTTACTAAACAAGGCTACCTTCGATTTGAAAGAGTCCTCCTGCAGGAAAATGACAATAATATCACAAAAAAACACAAGTGTTGACAAACAGGAAGAAAAAGGTGCTGTCCTGAACTACAAACGGTGGATATCAAAAAGCCCTTACTGAAAATGGATATTGCAATTTTACCCCACAATACTTGGCAGAAGAGTTCAATCTCAGTAAAAATTGCCTTCTTTAGTTTTTGCTAGCCATTCCTTGGTCAATTTGGCGGCGTGCTTGGCAATGTTGATAAGTGAAATTCTTCCTTACCTTGGGCTTTCTGACAAAGGGTGGTGGGTTTGTGCCTGAATATCTGGATATTAGGAGCTATTCATTATCCTCCTGACTGTTCTGCTGCCACCACCATGCCGGCATTAAGCGCAATGAAGTTGTGGGTGACGACCTGTGTTGGCCTTTACCAATAAATTGTTTGGGGAAATAAAGCCAGAAATCGGATCCTAACCCATCTTGCCAAAAGGCAATGTGTTTTCTTGCAAAATGTATCGAGGCTTGCTCGTACATTTTTGTGAGAAATGGTTTCTGCCTCGCCGCCCCTGTCCACAGCTCAGACTGGTGGAGAATACAAGCAGTCGTTCTAATATGCAGGGAGGGCCCAGTTCCTGACAGAGACTCCTGCAGCTCCTTTAAGGTTGCTGTTGGCCTCTTGGTAGCCTCCCTGATAAACGTTCTCTGCCCCGTCATTGAATTCAGGGGGACGTCCTGATCTTTGCAAAGTTCTGGTCACCACTTCTTAATGATTGTCTTCACAGTGTTAAATGATAAGAAATTCCTTTTGAAAATAGTTTATATCCCTCTCCTGTGCCTTTCAAAAATAAGATTGTGTACATTTTTGTGTACTTTTTTTTATTTCCTTGTGCACAATAGCTATCTATCTGTGCAGTATGCAACCAACAATCCTTGAAAGAAATCCTAAAATAATTTTATTAATGGCAAAACGGAATCACTTAATTTGCCGTCGGGTGACAGCAAATTATCTTTGAGCAGGATTTGAAATATTAACATAGAGAAAAGAAGGAGGGGGGGCACTACTGTGTCATGGGGTAGTCCACTACACACTCCAAGGTGTAAAAAGGACAAAGAGTGTCTTCATGAACATGACCCTGGTATTGTCATACTTACCCTGGTTCCAAAGCCTCCATTCTCCCTCTCTGAGAATCCTCCTTCGCTCATGTCAGCCAGGTTGGTCATACTACCAGCGTGTGTCTGGGTGTGGGTCCCATTGAGAGCGTTATTGTACTGCTCAATATTCCTAGTCACTTCCTGCTGGCACTCCTGGATATGAGACAGCTTACTGCGAGCCTGCAAAAAAATAAAACTCTGAGTCAAACAGTACCAACAGCACTGACCGTCTACAAAACCCCTCCTTAATCTCGATCTCTTTTACAATCAATGCTTTGGCAATTTCCCCAGAACTAGGCCTCAAACACAATTCGGAGGTCTACAGAATTTCTTGGACTTTATGGCTTGGATTCTGCTCTGACATGCACTGTGAAGTGTAAGATCTTATTTAGACAGGTGAGTGCCTTTCTAATTCATGTTCCATCAATTTCAATTGTCACAGGTGGACTCCCATCAAGTAAGAGAAATCTCAATGATGACCAAAGACACGTTGCAACTGAGCTCAATTTGAAGTGTCATGGCAAAGGGTCTGAATACAAATGCAAGTATTCCAATTGTTACTAGTAACTTGTTCATTTTACTAATAAAAGTTACCAGTAACAATTCCATATATTCCATGTAACATTTTCTGTCTAATGAAGTAAGGATGGAATTAAAAATGACAGAAACCAAAGGTATTTTACCTCCCTGTCTGGACTGGCTATGGCACCTAACAGGTATGCTTGCTTTTTAGCAAAAAATCTGAACTCACTTGGAAGGGTAGAAATGCAAAATTAAGTTTAGTATTGTCAATAATAATCTAGCATTAGCTAGCTAACGTCATAAGCTTCAATCAATTTGATGAGGTCAAATTTAGCTACTATGTAATCAGCAGGTGACGCAGATCTCTCCTGGTTCATTGCCATCTCTCCTGTTCCCTTCAGACAGAATTTCGCCCTCCCAGCCGCTTCCTGTTACTATATTTCTCCCACACTGAGGTAACGGCAAATGTTTTTCCTCCTAACTATACAGCATTGTTGCATTAAGGTGTTCATAATTTGCTGATGAAGATCAGGCTCTGGTAGTGGTAGTTTGTGATCAACTATGATTTTAATTTTGTGAAAAGAAGTGTCAGGGATTTTTGTTGATGATGAGGGTCTTGTCGTTGTTTAAACGTTCACACCTCTAATCTTGATTAGTAGCTACAGTACCTTTCCCTTCCCCGTACCTGGTTGATCTCATCCCTCAAAGGACTTGCTGACGGTGTCCAGCAGCCTGCAGCAACTCCAAATTAAATGTACCGGTATACCAACATAGTTCCTAGACTGCATCCTCATTTCTGACCGATGCTTCCCATGGTCACATTGCCTATACCTGGTTGATCTCTTCTTGCGTTGCCTTGAGAGACTTGATGATGCTGTCCAGCTGCATGCGTCCAGCCAACAGGCTCTGCTCCATCTGGGCCTCATCCTGCTGTAGTCTGTTCAAGTCAGACTTGGTCCGGCTCAGCTCATCTTCCTGGCTCTGAAGGTCAGATTCCTGGCTGTGGATCTGGGTCTGTAAAGATGAGATCTGGACGGAGGGAAGAGGAAAGTTTAGTGGGAGGGAAAGAGAAACAGATAACATAAAAAAAAGGGGGCGGACAGGTAGCGTGGAGGGAGGGTGGGGCGGTCAGGTTGCGTATGCTGCGAACTGACCAGTGAGGACTCATCCTGACACTTCTGCCTGACGTCGTTGAGCATGCCCTCCAGCTTGTTCCTCTGCTGGTCCATCTCCTCCAGCCGCTCCTGGGCATCCTGCTTCTGTGCCTCCAGGTCCTGCAGGCCGCTGCTTTCACGGTCCAGGTCGCCCTGCATCTCCTGAAGGACAGTCGGGCAAGAGGCATGTATAGAAAATCATTCACACAGATTAGCTAGCTCAGGCAACTTACCACACACTCCAGGCCTTGAATATCCAAACAGATACACCACACCTCAGCCATCATTAAATCTAAATCCTATTTTATTTTTCACATGCTTTGTTGTCGTTTTGAAATAAATTGTATTATTTAGCATTGACCAGGAAGCAATTAGGGTTAACTACCTCGTTATGGGACACTTGTCTCACCTTGCCAGCACAGGGTTTACTGGTCAGATGCTTTAACCGCTTGAGTACCTGACACCTCTGTTTTAAACAGGTGGTGACAGTGACATTCATCCTTTGTCAAAAGGCTATTTGTTTTCAAAATAGAGACATGTAAAAAACTATTCAGATTGAAACCAGTAACCCAATACGTACAGTAACCCCTGACAATGAGCTGATCGCTCCCAACACCAGGTGTATGGACGACACCGACCAATCCTCTCACATCTAGGGTGGACACCATATAAGAGAAGGGGTTGAAACTGGATGCCGGGGTGAAATGCGAGACGGCAGTCTCACCTGAACCTCACTGTTCTTCTGTCGGATAGCATCCTCCTTGTCCCTGATGTCCTGCTCCAGAGAAAACTTCTCCCTGCAACCCAGGTTCCACACACACACACACACACGGCATAACCACAGGGGAAACCTCGCATCACCCGAGCTGTGTGTCCGAGTACAGAGCAGTGCAGCGCCCACAGGCCGCCACAGCATATCTCAACCTGTTGAGACCTGGACTAACAGGCTAATGGACAGGTGAGCCCAATCAGAGCCACTAAGCTGGTGGTAAATCAAATAATTAAAGGGGCAATCAGGGATTCCACTCACACTGCCACATTTTTGGTAAACAGGTGAGGGATATCGGGCTGGGAGCTATCACTCCGGTTTCCTTTTGAAGGAACGGAAGAAGAAAAAAAAGACGACCTCCAGGGTCTTAGGTTAGAGAAGTTAGGGGCGGAGCTAACCTCTGCAGCTGGGCGATTTCCTGACTGATGTCATCCAGCTCCTTGATGCCTGTCAGGTCAGCGGACCCTGAAGAACTGCCGCTGTCCTGGGGGTGGGGCACGGTGAGGAAAAGGGAGGAGAGGTTGTTAGGGCTCAGGCGCGGTCCGAGGGGTCACCACAACACCACCGACACAGGAAGAGACGAGGGAACCTCAAACATCCCACACTGGGAGACACACGGCAGGCAGACAGGCAGACAGACAGACAGGCAGAGGAAGACAGGGTGGCACTTACAGAAAGAGACAGAACAAGAGTATATTAGTGGAAACAATAGCCACATGATCCCCGATTCAAATGGCCGAGCTCTAACCAAAAACACTTTTCTTAAAGTGATCTCACCTAGTCTAAAAGGGAATCACCTGGTAAGACATGTTACAGCAACAATCAGGGGTAGTTTTACCTTGCGTTGGTTTAAGTGATGGGAAACTAGGGTCAGTCTATATTATATGCAGATGTATCTTTTTGGATCCAAAAAATGCCAGGAATACCTGGCCTGATGACTCTGAAAACTGAAAACTTTGAAGTGGTCCAGAAAGGTAATGAACCCTTACAATCTTGTTCTGTTTAAATAGAATTGATTGTCTCTCAATTTGTCTTTCATGGATGATCGTCTGACTGTGTTCCCGTTTAAGTCCCAATTCTGATATTTGATATTGTTCAACGCTAATCTGATTGGTCAAAAGACAAAGGATCAGAAACGGACTGCCTGTCTAAAACATTGTTCAGGTTGCAGACAGTGACGTTATAAATCTAGACCACCACCAGGTGGCAGTGTAAACAGTAACATCAGGCAATGGTGGTAAATAAACACCAGACTCCCACACAGAGTACCTTTCAGAAATGTAGTGTTTCTGGTAAGCACAAAATAGTGGCACAATACAACCACCAAGGTGACACAGTACTCACTCTGCGTATGTGAACAAATGAAGTAAACTCAGGTCCCACTCCAGCCAAAAACCCAGCATAGCTCTGAGAGGTGCAAGGAGCAGAGAAAGGTGGAAGGAAAAGTAGCTAGGGGTAAGTAACAAAAGCAAAGTCTTGTCAGCCAGCAGTGTAATAAATTGGGTCAGAATATACAGCAGACAGCAGGTAGTCATCTCAGACTGTAGTTAAACGCAAAGCATCAATTCCCAAATATGACCAGTGTGTGGTTGGAGCAGGCCTACGAACATGGCAGATAGAGCTACAGCATGAATTAGCTAAAGAGCTTTGGCATCAGCTGAAATTGAGGTGCAGTACACCAATGCTACAGATAGGAGGAGCTGGGGACAGGGTGCCAGGATGAGGGAGTAAGAAGTCCGGGGAGAGGGGGAGACTTATAGGGATGGCAGCGGCCGTACTTCCAGACAGCGGAGACCAAGTCAGGGTGCAGGGTCTTAAAGAGAGAAGGGGTGAGGACACGTAGCCAAGAGAAAAGGGGTGAGGACATATAGCCATGGTTGAGGGGGTGAGGACATACAGCCATGGGAGAGGGGGTGAGGACATACAGCCATGGGAGAGGGGGTGAGGACATACAGCCAGGGGAGAGGGGGTGAGGACATATAGTCATGGGAGAGGGGTGAGGACATATAGCCAGGGAGAGGGGGTGAGGACATATAGCCAGGGGAGAGGGGGTGAGGACATATAGCCAGGGGAGACGGGGTGAGGACATATAGTCATGGGAGAGGGGGTGAGGACATATAGCCAGGGGAGAGGGGGTGAGGACATATAGCCAGGGGAGAGGGGGTGAGGACATATAGCCAGGGGAGAGGGGGGTGACTTTACAGGAACAGGGGTGATCCTCTCAGATGGGGGTATCATTTCAGGAGTTAGGGTCTGGGGTGGGTCCACTCCCTTGGTGACCTTCTGCTGGATGAGCCACATGGCCAGGGAGAACTGCTCTCTAGACAGCTTCCCTGACTGTTTAGTATCAGCCAGGCCCCTGGGAACCAACATCCATTACATGACATTGTGCTCAAGTGGAAAGGTACTGTGCATTCTCATCTAGAGAGATTCTAATTCAGCTTCAGTAGGACACGTCCGGTCCTCTACAGCTCAGTGTAGTGGCAGGGCCCGTCCCGTCATGTCTCACCATATCTGTGCCAGCATGGTCTGTGGAAGGCTGGACTGCATGAAGATCTCAATGACTTCTCCTCCGGTGACCAGCCCGTCCATGTCTGTGTCGGTCTTCTGGAAGATGTCATCGTAACGTCCTCTGTCTGACACCGGCACCACCCAGCTCCCAGTTGCCGGGGGCTAGCACACGCCGAAATGGACAGGAAGAAAGCGTGAGGCCAACTTTGGGTCACATTATTACTGACTATATGGGCAGAATGCACACTTTGACTTTCACCTGTCAGGGATTTACAGGCAGACGAACAGATTGCTGCAGATAAACCATACGTTGAATCCGTATGTGATGCATTCATGTCAATGAGAACACAGAATATGAATCTGGATGTAGGTCAGGACAGTATGTCCTGGGGTCGTTCTCTTCACTGAATGGAGTGTTTGTTCCTTAAGGGTTATGACACATTATTGGGGAGGTTCTGTGATCTTTTCAACAAAACCTGCTCTTGTGAACAACAAGATCAATACTTTCAACATTTCTGGTTATTCTTACTACCTGCAATGTAATTGCATTCACCTGTGTGTCCTGGTTCTCAATTACGCCCAGTAACCTACCCCTGTTCTAACATCACAATGTGCTTCTCAGACATTCTCTAAATCGACAAAAACATGTAAGGCATAAATCTCACACCCACGTAAACCTCTAGTCAAACGTAATCATTGTCCAAAGCACTATGAGGGGTTTAGTGGATAGTGTGTCATTTGAGCCACAATGTGACATGACCAAGGCAGTGCATGACGTTAAAAAGCTCGGCTCTGAGCCATACCTGAGAGGGGGCTTTGAACGAGTGTTTGGGCGAGAGACTGCCCGTGCTGTTGGAGGTGATGCTGCTATGCGACGGGGTGGGGCTCCGGCTCTCCTTGAAAGGAGGAGAAGCGGTCACCCCGGGCCCAGCCAGACCAGACGGTGCCGGCAGAACGGCCACGGCGCCAGGCAGAGGAGGGGAGCTGGTTGTCCGAGACAGGCCAGACAGGCCAGCCAGAGCAGAGATGGGAGGGAGCACAGAGACGGCGCCAGGCAAAGATACCGCCGACTTCTTCCTCTTGGATGGAGGGACAAGGGAGGAGGGCAGGGTGGGTGGGACAGGCTCATTCTCCATGGCCCTGTAAACCAGATGCATGGCCTGTAAGGGGCGGATAAACCAGTTTAGTTCACTTCCTTAGCCCATTTGGATTGGATCGCATTGTAAGGACGCTAAACAAATGACTGGCAAGGCGCAACCAAGCCCACTGGCTTCATTCACAAATGGGTTTCACCTCGCTGAGCATGCGACGCAACACAGTGAACAATGACAAAGACAAATGTTCCCAAATGAACGTACCACTGAAAACTCTTCTCTGTCCAAGTGCCCATCTTTGTCCACATCACTGAGGTCCCAAATCTAGTTAACAGAAGATAACGATAAATGTCTCGACCGTCACAGTGTCAGTGACCAACCACTGCATATATACCGGAGGACACATTAGAGGCAAGACGAAGCTAACACCACATCGCTTATACATGAAGATGTACATGACGGCTTCAGGAGAAGACCAAGCGCTTACCTTTCCCAACACATCCATGGGCAGTTTGGAGTTGATGAGGACGGGCTTGACCTTGTCTCCAGAAAGAAGACCGTTCACTGGTGACAAACTTTCGAAGATCCCATCAAACTTCCCTTTCTCTTCAGACTGGAGGGGTGGACAGGAAGAGCAGGAAGAGAGAAAACCCGGCATGTTTTATTGTTGATCCCTAAAGTAGTGATTGGGTTTTTTTGCCAAATGAAAAGGATATAACTGAATTGATGGTTATATTCGATTTTTTGCCCGAAGAAAGGGAAATATGTTGGTACGCACTCACCCTGATGGCCCAGTGGGAATCTGATGAGGATACATTCAGCGATGTGTTGAATGAGGAACTAAGTGAAGTACTCAGGGATGAGCTAACTGAGGGAGTATTTGTGTCTCCCTGCCACGAGATAGAAAACAACACGTAGCTTGGATCAATAAACATAAGACCAAAACGCATTTACTGATATGACTCACGCCTAAGTGAGATGAAGAACCAGAAATAACGAATGCTTTTCTGTTTCATTCAGAAAGCTAAACCCAGATGCATGTTATTTGAATGCTGAATCAATGCCATCTGATCTGGTTATCTGATTCATCCTGTTCTGAAGTACACTCATCTGTTCAATGCAACAAGCACAAAGAGTTGCTGATAAGCTCAACTTCAGGTTCCATAGACACATAAAACCACATGAAATATGTAGTATTATGTGTCTAAATATATGTTTCTTGAGGGGTCAAATAAAGCTGGTGGACAGTAAGTAGAGAAACACTCACAAACTTGGGTGCTGCTAGAGTCTGGTTGAGGTTGTTTAGACTGATGTCGTTGCCACCCTGAGCAGAGGCCACCAACCTTAACGCAACAAAGAAACCCTGGGAGACAGGATCAGAGGGATGTGTCAGTGTTTCTTGGGACATATCACAACTATATAGGTAGTAAGGAGTCATTACGGTCTACTTTACTCTCTTGTCCAAGAAGCCCTTCTGTTCCGGATCGGCCAAATCCCAAATCTGAAAAGAGGACAACAACGTGCTGGAATTGTACAGTATGTAGAGTAGCGAAGTATTTCACTCACTACAATGTAATGAAAACGGTTATGCCTACAGACCCTTGTTTTACTTCTGGTGTGTGTATGTCTAATACTTACTTTTCCTAATGTACTGTCCGAGAGCCCTGATTTCTTCAGGAACTGAGCAGCATCTGCAGCTCCAACTTTCCCTGTATTTCCTGGATCAACCTGTCACAGGGTGAATGGAATGTGGGCCACCATATTATCAACTGAGTTTGCGTCTGTAAATATCAACTATCCTCATTCTGCGATGCACAACACAACTACCATGCTATGCAGCGTAAGGAACTAAAACTTTAAAAAGGAATTAATTGCACAAATGGCAATGCCTTTGGTAGCAGACATTTACCTGTCTGTAGTAACCTTCATATGCTGGATTACCACCCGATAACTGAAAGAAATTCAAAGAGATGTAGTGAACAAATGCCCCACACTACTTTCAACTCATTAGGAAACACTTTAGACATGTACAATGTCACATCTAGGTACAGATCATCAACAGAGTATAACTAACTGTCAACACCCAAATTTCTTGATAATCCAAATGAAATGTGGAGCAGGTCAATAGCCACAAGGAAGAGAAACTGTCGCATCAGTATGGTTGAGGAAGATCATCAAGGAAACGACAGCCGAGCGTCAGTCACAACAGCAATTCAATTTATGATTACTTGTCAGTAATCTAACACCAAAAAGATAAATACCTAACATGAGTTCACTGTTTTGACAGTGTTACAGACATCTAGTGACAACATTTTGTCATAATTTGATTCACGATATGAGGAAAACCCTACAGATGAAGTACAGTACATTGTCGGCTTCCTGTATAGGCGAAAATGCACCTAACGTTAACATAGCTAGTTAGCTAGCAAGCTAAATGGGGATCAACCTTTGATATCTCGGCTTATGGCTGTCATATGATTCAATCACTTTCCAGATTTATGAAAGACAAACTAATATATAGAACTCTCCCTTTACAGAATAATCTGGAAAGTGAGATGTTAGATAATTATTTAAAGTTACCTGGGCGAGAGTCATGAGCGCCGCCATATTTCCTGCTATCTCGGGAGCGCGCACACCCTTAAAGCGAGAGCCCGCTGAAACACTGACAGTCCAACATTGTTGACATCAGTTGCGTGGATCAGAACTAATCCAGAAGAAAAACATTTGTTTAAATGAAACGGAGCTCAATAAGAGTTAAATGCATTACGGTGAGGAATGTAATAGAATATACCTACACCCTTTTCAATTAATGTACAATTGTCACGGTTTCTGTCATTAATAAATGGGAATAAACACTTGTTTCACGGATTTTGCTCACGTACTGTAACCATTGAAAACAAACGATCCTTTTGTCTGTGTGGAATTATCCTGCCTATCTTATTACTTGGGTTTTGTCACCCCCATGTGGAGGAATGCTTTAAATGTTTTTGTAAGGCACCAGAGGTTACATTGGTTCACCATGAGTCAGATTCGTCTCGTTATTTCATCACACCGAAAAGTTCAGAATTAAATAATGTTCCAAATATTACACAGGGGCCAATGATAAGACAGTAAGGGGCGATAAATTCTTTTAATAAAACTTTGGTATCAATAACATTCTGAAAAATAAAAAGACAAGTGTTCATCTCTAGGTGAAATTGCAGTGTGTCATGGGTATAAAATGACAGGCATTGTGTAGAATGTAATGTCACTTAACAATAGCTCATCAAAACACTTTCAAGGGGAATTGTTTTTTTATACATTAAAAGATATTTCAAAGAGAAAATAGACATTCAAAGCAATAAACATGAGAAATAAGACAAATGTCACAAAACCCAAATTAAGTTTTATTGTAATCTCACTGAAATAAAACAAAATGGCATGAAAAAAAAAATTCAGTGCAAACAAGGTGATGTAAAGACGATATGTTACAGTACGATAACAACGACCTTATTCAAACAACTGTTGGAAGCTCCCACTCCTTGACTAGATCCCTAGTGCACCTTTTAGCCTATATAGAGAATAGGCAGCAATGAGAATAAATGACTATGTTCCACATCTAATTTAAACATTCAGTATTAAGTAGTTCTTTTGAAAATGTCACTAAGGGATGTCATCGTGAAGTAATTTAAGCAGTAACTTGGTGAATCAATGGAGGAGGGAAGCATGTTCGATGAATCATATGTAGGTTGGGGATGACTGGGTTGATGACCATGACATATCACTCCAGCTAACACATTAGCGTATGAACTGAGACCTAGGAATGTCTTATCTGGAAAGGGATGAAAGAAAAATAACCAAACTGATGCGTGAATCCCTAGAAGTCCAATATCACCAATTCTAACCATGCATTCCAAATGGCACCCTATTCCATATTAGCTGGGGTTCTCAAATCGCCTCGCTGACACGCTGCTGTTCAATGTAGTTGGAGCTAGCACGCCTGATTCAGCAAGACCTTGATTAGTGATTCAGGTAAGCAAGTTCAGGGCTACAACAAGCTTGTGAAACATCGAAAATGTTCCTGAGGACAGATTTTAAACCCAAGGGCCCTATATAGAGACCTACTTTTGATAAAACGCCCATAAGGCTCCCTTCAAAAGTAGTGCCCTACAGAGAGAACAGGGTGGCATTGGGGACACAGATACACTTCTCGCCTGTATAGTTTGTAACCAATTGACATGGCAGAGGATGGATGCATAGCAGCCATTATAACTCCCTGGTTACTAAAGCCAGAGTGACACACACAGACACACACCCTAAATCTCCAATCAACCCGTAGCATACACACTTCTGTAGATCTCAAAGGATTTATCTTGCCACGTTTGGTTCGATGGTGTTGCAGTAATATTTTGTGGACACATCCGGATACCTCAGATCTACACAAGTGACTGAAAGGTGTGGGGCTGAAAGGTGATTCAGAGACAGACAAGCACCTTTATCCAGGCCACCTTATAGCTCCTCTTTTGTTGGAATGTCCGCTGCGGTCTCTTCCTCATCGTCTTCCTCCTCCTCCTCCTCCTCACCTTCCTCGTCTTCCTCTTCCTCACCTTCCTCCTCCGCCTCAGTAGCTTGATCTTTGTTTTTCTCATCCTCCTCTTTTCGCTTTTTGTCTTCTTCCTCCTGTTTCATTTTCTTCTCAGGGTCCTATGCAAGGTAAAAAAACCAAAAAACACTTCAGCATGTAAATCTGTTCTGCCATTTCTCAGCCTAGCACTAGCAGACATGACTCAACTAATCAAATATATTTTATAAACACTATTTATCCGGTCCCTTTGGTTGATGCTTGGCAATGTGGATGGATTGATTTCCTGCCTGTTGGGCCCTGTCTGGGGCCTCCCCCGGATAGGGCCACTGTGTCACTGGACCCCCCCTGTCTCAGATCCAAGGTCTTACGCTGCTATATTATTGCGCCGGGAGAGTAGGGTCAGTTCTCCTTATAAATCCCTGTATATCTATGGAATGCATTTTCTAAATTGTCCTTGTCCCCTGCCATTTTAACCTAGGAGGACAAGAGGTCTTGGCCCACACCTGAAGAGAACCAGGCTTGAAAGACTCGTTGCTGTCCCTGTCCAAAGTCCTCCTGGTTGTGTTGCAGATCAAGACAATACCAGACGATATCAGCTGCCACTGTACTGACAACTCCTCCCTCCCCCGTGTTGTCCCTGTCCATCTGGTCATGCTCCCAACCTGGACTAAGTTTATATAGACTCTGGACTCAGCCCACATGTATTTACTAATTATTACAATTGTAATCTTAATATGTTCACCTGGCACAGCCAGAAGAGGACTGGCCACCCCTCTGAGCCTGGGTCCTCTCTAGGTTTCTTCCTAAATTTCAGCCTTCTTAGTGAGTTTTTCCTAGCCACTGACATTCAACACTACTGTTTGTTCCTTGGGGTTTAACGCCGGGTGTTTTGTAAAAGCACTGTGACAACTGCTGATGTAAAAAGGGCTTTAGAAATACATTTGATTGATTGAACATCAGCAGTTATAACAAAGTGCTTTTTCAGACACCTGGTCTAAAACCCCAAAGAGCAAGCAACAACAGTGTTGATGCACAGTCACTGGGAAAAATCCATAATAGGTCAGAAGTGAGAAAGAAACCTACTGAGGAACCAAACTAATGGGTGGCTAAGATTATAAGAGTACAAATTATAATAATTAAATGTAGGCGGTGTACAGAGTCTATAAACAGAATCTACACCAGCTGCATAACCAGGTGGATGCATAACTTATTGATAAATGATTGGTTAACTATTGCTACATGCATCTGGTGCGTTAGAAATCTAAATGACACTGTTAGGAGTTCCCAATGAAGTGATTGGTAAACACTCCCAAAACATTAAGAGGATAATCCAGGGAGACAGCACAGCGCCAGTACATACCTTAGTTACACCCCAAGTCTCAGCTCCAAACTGCTCTGCTGCCTTCACATCATCTGTGATCAGGAAGTTGTCAAATATGGTGCCAGATTTGACCTGAAACCAAACACAAACATCATTAGTCCCACTGATTAATTGATCAGCTTCATGCTCACAGTACAAAACGTTTCTTTCACCACGACAGTGTTAGG
The DNA here is from genome assembly GCF_011004845.1 of Esox lucius. Lineage (NCBI taxonomy): Eukaryota > Metazoa > Chordata > Actinopteri > Esociformes > Esocidae > Esox > Esox lucius. The sequence goes on along the minus strand of NC_047571.1, from coordinate 23,883,920 downwards.
GTCAATTCCACTTCAGTGGAGTCAACTGAGAATGTAAACACATTTGGAAATTCAGGCATGCAATTTCCTGAACTGGCGAACCAGAACTCGGTCTGTCACAGCAGTTCACCTGCCACATATCTTACCTGCCACAGATCTAGCCCCAGTATGCCAATATCATCAAACTTGTAGATGGTTGAATCAGCTGTGTATTCTGGGTTATCGATCTCAGGATGGACCCAGACTCCTTTGTAGTTTGGATTATCAATCTGCCTGGGCTTCCATTCTCCCTGCCAAAACAATGCAAGGTGGTTGCTTTAGTCACTGTCATCATTTTCAAGTGTTGCTATAATTGTTGTCTATAACTTTATTTTAAACTCACTGAGTAAGTCATTGTCATTATATATGGCCAACCATTGGTGGACAAAAGTCATTCAAAAGCGTTCCGATCGTGTCAGCTCTTACACAATCTATTTCAACCAGTTTTGCAAGAAACTGTCAGAATTGAGAATTCAGTAAACGGCATGAAAAGGAGCACCAAGTCATACCTTTCAAGAGCAACCAGTTTGTAAAACCATTCTGGACAACTCGATCGCACTAGGTAATCAAGCCATTGACTAGTTGAATTAGAAGCCCTGGTACAGGGCTAGAAGACCGTAACACACCTTGTACTCTGGGTTGGGGATCATTGGGGGCTCCCACTCTCCGTCCATGTCCTCTTCCCAGTCACTGGGCTTCTTTGCATCAGGGTCAGGGATGTTCTCAGCCACGTCCCAGTCCTGACCGAAAATCAAATTCAAGGACCTTAAGCATTTGAGTGTAACTATCGAGGATCTCAATAATACATTTTATATTTGTTTTAGATAAATCTCCCCAAAGATTATGCACATTTTACAACTAGAGTTTGACAGCTGTCCTGTTTTCTTTTTTTGTAGATGATGTTACAATTTAGTTTAATTTTTCTAGTACCCCACTGTGTGGCTGGCTTTACAATGTTTTTGCCCTTCAAATAACCACATGCTATTTTACCAAAACAAGTACAAAAGACTCACAAAACAAATGTCAATTTAAATGTGGGGAAACAAGTGAAAGTGCCTACAAATTACAAATACAGACCAGAAATGTTATAATGGAATTATTATATTGGAGTAGGAGAACCAATCAATAGGCTACAATACTTGTAGGGATTTTGCAACAACCAAATTGCAAAAAGATTTATGGCATTCCAGTCCTTACATTTTCTTGGCTTCAAATTCAAGTACTCGAAGCACTCTGAGAACCCTGATTTAAGAGAGCCATGACAAGATGTCTAGTGCGTGTATACTACACTAAAATATATGACGATAAATGCATTTAGAACCTACATACATCCTTTAAAATGGAAAATAATTGGATCTGAATAAGCGTCAGGGTTAATGATCAGACAGCAAACCTCTGGTTTAGTGTCATCAGCGTCGTCAATCTTTGGACGGTCGTCCCAGTCCTCAGGCTTCTTGGCTTCAGGGTCACTGATCTTCTTAGAGGGCAAGAAGTCCCAGTCCTCCTCCAGCGTGCCTGACTCCACCTTCTCATTATCTATCTTCACCTCATAGGTTTGGTCTGGGTTCAGGATTAACGTGTACAGGTGGGTCAGCTCATCGTCCTGGGGAAAGAGAGGGGAGGCATTTGAACGTCTAGAAAACACTGACAACTCTTTTTGGAGTGGCTATTAGTGGCCTTAGGAAATAGTTTGAGTGCCAGTTTGAAGCCACCGAATTCCGCCAGCTCTTTCGTCAGTGTACAATTTGCAAATTAAAATAAAAACAACAACGGTAGCGCAGCAGATTACCGGAGGTAGTTTGAAGCGTTTGAGTAGTTTTACGCATGCAATGCAGCTTTTGTAAAGCGGGACACACCGTTCCCATTCATGAATTTGGACGTTGCTAATTACAGACTGGGACAGAGCTGAATAATGGGATTGTTTAGGGAAAAAAAATACTATGCGCCTTCAGGAACAATTCAGGGTACGTGGACTTTTACCCAATAGCAATCTGGGTCAAACTATCCAGTTAAGAGGATAATCAATAGTAAGTCCAAAGGTTCCAAAGCAGAAATCCTAAAAACCACAGGTGAAGGCTCATGGTATGCAAGATGTGCAATAAATGCCTTCAGATGGGACTCTCCCTGGGTTGTTACTTCAGTGAGTGAAAACCGAGGCAACAACAGGTTGCAACAGGGAACCATTTCCTTCTGAATCATGGAATACAGTATGTGTGCACATCTTTCTTTTGCTTGGTCAAAACACACACAAAACATGAGATCTACCTTGCATTTGATTTCCTTCTTGATGAGGTGATTCTTGCCCTTGTAGTTGAAGATAACGTGGACTTTCTTGGTGCTGTAGCCGCAAATGTCAGGGCCTAGAGTTTTGAAGAGAGTATGAGCAAATAAGCACTAGAGACAATGACATTTAAAAGCTTGGTGGCATTTAGTTGCAATGAGTCATTGTCACATTAAGGCCCTGGTGTTTTCTGCCCATGTAATCAATCTGTGGGGGTGGGGGGACTATCAATACAGATCTAGGATCAGTTTCTCTTCTCCAAATACTAACATTAGTTTGTAGAGGGAGAAAAACAAAATCAGACCCAAGATCCAGCATCTAGGAGCAACCTCACCCTCCAGCCTATAAGACCAAACAGTGTTCATACCGAACATGATGTAGTACTGGGAGTCTCCATGCATCTCAGCCTGGTCTAGTGTGGAGGGGAACACCTTGACATAGCCGCCCCCACAGTCAATCTTCTGCTCATGTTTCACAGTGAACTGGACCACCAGAGTCTTGCCTTCATTGCTGAAAGGCTCAAAGCGAGCGGAGACCGCATAGAAACGGGCATCCTGGCTGGTCTGAAGACCTGGGGACAGACCGGAAAAACAGAACGATGCGTGAGGAACACTTGACTAAACATGTGCCGTGTTACACAGTAATAACAACCAACTCACAATGTAGATGCGATATGCTTGTGTAGAAATTGTCTGAAAAGTATTGCATCACGACGAGTTTAACAACACACCAATGCTAAACGCAGGTTATGACTTCCATGTTAAGAGTCCTTTCTCAGCAGGTAAGATAAATTCCATTTACACTGAGTCAAATCAGGAAGTAAACTGGATTAAACTGAAGAACAATGAGGAACATTCTAATTTCACTTAACTTCCTGCACAGACACCAACCCTAGCAGTACTGACACAGTCAAGACATTCCCATAAATACTAAGGAGGGGTAAAGGTAACCTACCTTTGTCTTTCTCAGCATCGCCATAAAAGCTACCAGCCGTCAGTTTCCACTCTCCATAGTCGGTCTTGTGCTTGGAGTTCAGCCAGCGAGTGTTCCAGGCATCTAGATTGTTACATAAAAAATAAATACTGATGGTTTAACTACAACTCATGATCTTTTCTGTGTAGTCTAGGTCTGAATGTTATGGACCTCACTCACAGATACAATATAAGGGTACTTGATAATTTATATGTAATTCTTAACTGAATAGGGCAGGCTAACACGATATATCGTAGTAGCTAGTTACCAAGGCCAATGGACCTCAAAGCTTTTCCTCTGGGATCACAATGTATTCAATAGGCCTGTTTTAAATTGAAAGTACCGGGACTTCAGAGGAGAACACATACTACACCTGTCTTGTCTCTGCCTAGGTTATGAAACAGTGGCTCGTAAATAACTTGCCACTTTCGAAAGCCCCATGTATAGAGATGTATTCTTGAGCGTTAGGAGACCCGACCACACACATTTCACAATTTTGTGGTAACCCTGAACTAACTCCGCGTTACATAGATAATCAGCTGACTGACTCGATGTAACACATGGAGGTCCCGGATGAGAGGTTTGCGTTTTCTAATTGGAAATGTTACAGACAATACACTAGCATGACAACATTTAGCATGACTCTATTTTCAGTAATTAGCAACAGCAGCATGAAAGTAGTGCAGTTTGCTAACTGGAAGATATAGCTGAATTATATCACATTCTAGGTCTCATCTATGAAACCCGTGCACTCGGAAAACCTAGCATAGCCTATAGAATGCAAGAAATGAAACAAACTTACCTCCATCGAGGAACTGTTCTTGGAAGTACACGGTAGCATGGACGGAAAAGACGGACAGAATAATAGCTAATGACCGCAGGACATGCATTTTGACAGTGGCAAGCTTGAAATTTGACTTCGGATACGCTTCAGTCAGAAAATACCCAGCGATTATAATGAATGACAGGAAGAGACCAGAATGCAATTTTTCCGAGTTGTTGAGTGAACAGATGTAAGCCTCTTATTGGTTAAAAATCGAACTGCTTTAACCAATTAAAGGAGACCACGAACCACAGGCTAGTTCCTTTTCCGTTGAAGGCGTTTCTGGCGGCATGAACCCGTCCCAAAATTGAGTAAAGATTTTTTCTCAGTGTTCCAGATGTATCCACGATTATCAATGCACCCTTAGCAAAAATAATAATTGTTTATTAGCCTCAGTTTCCACTCAATGTTTTTTAGAACCTAACATTTAAATCTGCTAAAACTGCCTAAATTAAAACCAATTTTATTTAAAATATTATTTTTAATTTAAAAAAAAACTTGCCATGATCGGCACCCTGGAAGATCTTTAAAATGTATATAACTGTCTTCCCATTGTTATTTTTTAAAATGATTCAGTTAATCTGAGTCTTTAATTTCTAAGTGGTTTACGCACATGTTCATTTAGTTACTTAAAGTTTATAATTTTTGTTCCGTTCCCAGCGTTGTCCAACTCTAAGGACGTTGACATTATCGTTAGAAATTGTGAACAGGCCAGACTCTTAGTGAACTTTTGCTACGCCTTCATTCTCCGCAACAGCAAACTCCACCCATCCGCGTGCACGGCCCAACTGATCCTGTCTGTACAACTGATCCTGTCCGAAGCCAAGAGGTGGGACAGACGCAGGGTTAGGCTATACCCTCTGTATATATTTTGGTGTATTCTACTGCCCACACGGTTGGTTATCTGATCCTTTGCTTAGGCTGTTTTACCGAAAACCTTTTTTGAGTAAACTGGAATGTTTACAACATACTGAAACAATTACCAAATAAAAAATATCATATTTCAAATATCCATGTTTTACTGTTCCATCTTCATTCAGTTCTGATTGGCATTTAACTCTTCACATCTCCACCTCATAGCTGACATGTGAGCTCTGGCATCAATTTCTTTCTGTTTATCATGTAGGTTGGTGCAACATGTAGGTGGTGAATGGGTTTAGTTTGTCCCTTAAATCACTTTCAACCTAAATTGGAAGAAAGGTGTTTTAAACATATTATCATTATACTACATTTATATAAACATATTAATAACATTTGTGCTAAAGTACAAGAGGTAGAGCTTATGACATAAATGGCCTATGGTCAAAATGTCTTAAGTATGTCATTGATTATCTCACAATAACAATTGTAGTTAAAATGTAAAATATACTGTGTTAATAATCCTTCTTATGGACTCTTTCTCAATTCCCCAAAAGTATTTTTTGTTGTTATTTAGAGAAAATCTCTATAAAACAACAAATTCCCAAAAAGTATTTTTTGTTTTTATTTATAAAAAAGACCACCAATGAAAAAATACTACTTGGTTAATCATTTTGTGTTCCGCACCGATTACAATACACATTCTTTTTATCTCAGCTTTTAGGGCAGTAGGCCTTTTTGACAAGCAGAGGGCGTTAGACTATTTTCATTCAACGCATAGGTGTGTGTGTGTGTGAGTGTGTGTGCATTTGTGCATTCTTGTGTCTGACAGACACATCATTTCTCCACAGTGAATATCCCCACAGAAGACAAGTAAACTGGCGCCAGCCGTCAAATTGCCCCCGCCAGGCCCCCAACTGCCCTCCAATTACGCGAAGGCTAAGGGGGTTCAGCACCCAGAACCAGTGAGTGTCCCTTTGAAAAGCATTCTTAATCAAACCACATTAATCACGCTCCTCTCACTCATTATTTCCAGCGTGGAGCACGTCCTCTCAGCTAGTTGTAGCCATGCCACAGACCACACCACTGATGACAGGTTCAGGCAGCGCCAAGCATAACATCACATTGTAATAGCGCTCCTTCATAGTGTCGGTTGTAAATGAGTGGTATTAATTAGTAAAGGTGTTGTCTTCCACCTACTGCGTCCCTCCTACTAACATAGTTACCGCCTGGAATTGTTTTGCCAATTATTGACAAGAGATCTGATCTGATTGATCAAAAGACCAGTTAGTGGTAATGAGCTCAGAATTGGGCATCCTGTGGTAATGCTGTGGTGGGGACTTACATGGGGAATTGCCAATGACTCGTTTAACTGTATCCAGATTATGGATTGCAGTGACTTGTTATACATGTACTGCTTATAAGGTCAAGGAAAATTGTATTTCAATAATTTCAACTATCCCTTCATTGTTGGGCAAGTACCCCGTCTAAAATAAAAATTGTAGAAGTACTATCAAGAGACAAGCTATATCCTTCAATAATCAATGGCCAATTTAATAGTTAACCATGTGTGCCAGCGTTCAGATTTAGACTGGTGGTGGGCCATAGTTGGATTAATAACTCGTCAAACTCATCGTCGATAACTCTACTTTGACAAGTGACTGACCCAGAACGGGCCTTCCATCTGTTCTCCTGAACTAAAAAGAGATCCCACACACACCTCACTCTGCAACAGTGGCTCTCACATGGTATAGGGCCCGAGGGCAATTAGTGCAGTAGCCCCCCCCACCAAACCTCTACATACAAACACCCCTGGGGAGGCCTGATGGAGTGGAGCTTCATCTGCCTAACAGGCTGGCAGGCCTCCACCGGGCTGGAGAGACACAGCACAGCGGACAGATACACAACAGGTCGCTGATCCCTCCCCTCCCGGCCCTCACCCCATCTCGTCCTACCAGACCTGACATGGTGCTATTGTCCAGCAGAAACACTCATTACCAGCATCAGGCCATGTTGAGGGGAGACCAGAGAGGCACTAATACGCATTGAAAAGGAGATGAGACTTTCTGAGACCGATTTTCCAAGTGTTTTAAGCATATCTTTATTACAAAGAACATGGGACATTAAACCTAGAGCCTAAAATCTAAAGACACCAAAAATTATGTAGAAATTTCAATAAATGAATAGAAGGTATAACAGAGGTGAAACTGCATCACAAATGGTCAAAAGGGGACACGTTTGTGGATTAGACACTGGTTTTTAGTAATTAGGTTTAATTGATTTCCGTTTTCGTTTCCAGATTAAAATAAAACACACAATCACAGAATAGTTTTTTCTGTTCTTTGGCTTTTTGTCCACAAAAAGAAAATGCACTTTTTTGTGAAATATCAAGAAGTATCCAATGGATGTCCAAGGTTTGTTTTCTTCCCATCACTCCAATATATAATGAAAGGATGTCAATCGTGTTTCTGTTTCCATGTCAAGATTCCATCCACGCTGTACTTCCAAACCAATACATTAAATAATAGTTAACCAATGTTTCAACTGCAATCTGCTTTCATCAGGATTTCTGTCGCAGGCTTGCTGTCAATTCAAACAGAAGGCAGTCAGTTCTGGAAGTAAACTGGAACAGCTATCCATTAACAGAAAATACTTGCACAGATTCATGTTTTCACAGACTCCCCATTAACTGAAAAGTTAAAGCTATTTTATCAAGTGTTTTTCATAGTTTTGCATTTTAAAGTCAAATCACTTCCTGTCTTCCCGTTTTAATTGACTTGAACCTTGTAGATGTTTTGCCCATTGGTAATTCAAGGCTCTGAACCTCTCTGACCGTTTGGTTCTAGAAGCCTCAGACAAAGACCAGAGATCAATAGCCCTAAACAATGAATGTCGAGCCACTGAAGTGTTACATCAGGCAGGCTGCCTGTCCTTCTGCGACAACACACACACACACACACACACACACACACACATATAATGTAACTCCAGAATGTTGTCCAAACAGCTATAACACATAGGAGGAGCCCTCTTTTGAACTGTCTTGGGCTCTACAGAAACTCCTGCTGTCGCAGTGAAAAACAGACCATCACAGAGCAGGAGCGAATATCGTTTTTCTCCCTAACACTTAGTCCACTCCCCTGTCATACATATTGTGCCACACATACATCAAGAATGAACACATCCTAAGAGGGATGAATTGGAAGAGTTTACAGTGACTGGCTGCCTTAGTGTGAATGTGTACAGCGTTGGATTTTATCATCAATGCAGGAAGTGGAATCTCTATTCCGGTTTTCCTTAACGCTTCTCTAAGAGATATTTAACATAGAGACATTATTTTAATTTGGTATTGACCCCAACCCGGGTGGTGAATACATGAACAGAAAAATTAAAGAGGTATGTTGGTCTGCATGAACTAGCAGGCTGACTGATAACACAAGACATAGGGGCCTGCCTTCCAGGTGGCCTCATGTTGTCTCATCAGGAGTTGTTCCTAGACTGGCCACATGGTCAAGAAAAAACCCTAATATGGAAATCAACAGTGTTAAATGTCTCTCCGGTTCCTTTGCACTGATTGGATACTAACTAGCGACATTTTGGCAGACTATGACAGGACGAGCATCCGGAATATAAATAGATATTGAGGCTTGTCACTCAATTCTGTCTTTACCAGTCAGTCAACAAGCTCAGAATCTTTACCAGTCACTCAAGGGCGCCAAACAGTATCATCTCCAGCAACATTTTAAATCAAGAAAGATAACTTTTTTTTTTTTTTTACAAATTGTCATCACCCATAACACATCAACGTCTTTGTCTAGGGATCACTCGCTGAAACTGAACCGGTCCTTCCAGTTACATGTGCTGCCAGGTTTTATCCATGGACTGGATGTGCTCCTTAGCCTTCATCCTCAGCGCTGCAATGCTGGAGCTCCGTTCTACCTCCTCGTGCATCGGGTACTTGTCGTTGAAGCTGGGAGGACACTGGTAGGGAGGCGGGGCCATTGACTGCATGCTCTGCATTCCCTGAACCATCCCCTGGTGCACCATGCCATGTACTGGGGCGCTGTTGAGGAAGCCGTGGCTGTGTGAGTGGCTGGGGTACGCAGGCTGGAGGTGAGGGCCCTGCCCCGGGCCCATGTAGCCTGGGAGAGTGTGCATTGGGGTGGTGCTGGACATGGGGGAGGCCAGCCAAGGGTCCAGGGGAAGAGGGTTGGACATGGGTCCCACATTGGAAGGCATAGGCGGGCGGTTGAAGGACAGCATGGGGGAGTCGTGGAGCTTCATGGAGCTAGAGTCCACCTTCTCCTGACGTCGCCACTTAGCCCGACGGTTCTGGAACCATACCTAGACAGAGACAGACTATAATATAAGTCTACTGTACAGACTCCCAGTTACGAGAGTAAACAGTAGGGTTTGTGAACAGTGTTGGGGGTGGGGGTGATAGCAGTACAATAGTAGTCATAGTTGTAGTAGTAGTATTAGTAGTAATCTTAGTAGTCATAGTTGTAGTAGTAGTAGCAGGAGTAGTAGTAACAGTAGTAGTAGTAGGAGTGGTAGTAGTAGGAGTAGTAGTAACAGTAGAAGTAGTAGGAGTAGTAGTAGTAATAGTAGTAGTAGTAGTAGCAGTAGTAGTAGGTGTAGGAGTAGTAGTATTAGTAGTAGTAGCTGAAGGATCAGTAGTAGTTGTAGTAGCAGTAGTAGTAGTACAACCACTAGTACTACTACTGCTACTACAACTACAACTGCTACTACTACCACTGCTACTCCTACAACTATGACTATTATAACCACTACGACTATTCCTACTGCTACTACTACTCCTAATACTACTACTCCTACGGCTCCTACTACTACTACTACTGCTACTACTACTACTACTACTACTGCTTCTACTATTACAACTATGACTACTACTAATACTACGGCTACTACTGATCCTACCACTAATACTCCTACTACTACTACTACTGCTACTACTACTACTGATCCTACCACTAATACTCTTACAACTACTCCTACTTCTTCTACTACTACTACTCCTACTACTACTACTGCTATTGATCCTACTACTACCATTACTACTACTACTCCTACTACTACTACTGATCCTACTACTACCATTACTACTAATACTCCTACTACTACTTGTAGGAGAAGTAGTTGTAGCAGTAGTGCTGGGAGCAACAGTAGAAACAGTAGAAACAGTGGCAGTTGGTTGTAGCACTTTTCAGTGTTAGAAGACTGCTGTAGTAGTTGTGTTGTAGAATGAGAAGTAGTAATTAGTGTGGTAGAGTAGTAGTGGTAATCTGTAACTTTCAGCTCCTCATAATCTAGGTAGACAGTGTAATTATTTGTAATATCAGGTATAATCGGTTGCACTGATATCATTTGGGTAGAGATACTGGTATTGATACATACCTGGACACGGACCTCTGGGAGGTTGACCTTCATGGCCAGCTCCTCCCGGCTGTACACGTCAGGGTAGTGGGACTTCTCAAAGGCCCTCTCCAGCTCATGGAGCTGGTAAGTGGTGAAAGTGGTGCGGTTCCGGCGGTGCTTCTTCTTGGGGTGGTCGTCCTCTTGGGGTTCTGGGGAATTCCCCCTGTCACTGTCCACCCCTTTCTGGAGGTCAGACAGGTCCCCATCACACTTCTCCCCAGGGAAAAGGCCTGACTCTGTGGTTCACAGTAGAAGAGGACAGACACGTACATTATTAGATATGTGTCGTTGCATGAGCCGGCCTGTTAATCCAGCGGAGCCAGTTCTGCTTATCAACAGTGGCCTACTGAGCAGCTCAATATCTATACTTAACGAATAGTCCGACTCTCACATAGGTAGAGACATGATAGTTCTCTTTGCTGTTCCATGCATCTCCTCACATGTTTTAGCTGCCATTTAGATCAAAACCACTTAGAAAGCATCCATATAATGGTGGTGTTAATAATAATGGCGGTTAATATGGTTATTACTGCCAGGGCTGGAGGCAATGCAAGCTGCAGTCCCCTCCACTAAGAGTCTGGTGGTGGGTGACGTCATAATGTCTTTCACTGCATTCCTCTGTCCATGTAATCCCATGGGGACAGATGCCACCTGTTAAAGCCCAGCGTCTCTGTTTGCCCTGGCCTGGCCAGCTCTAATCTACACAAAGATGTTACTTGGCTTCTCCACCCGCTCAAGCAGCAGATCTTCTTTTCTAAGAAAACGGGGTGAAGTTAAAGCCCCACCACACATGGGGCTTGTTAATTAATTAATCCACATCAATTGAGACTCAATTGAGATTATCATCCGATCACCGGCTTGGCACAAGGGAGGCAGCAAAAGTGGTCTCCTTAAGTCACTATGCTGTAATGTTACAGTAATGTTACAGTAATGTTACAGTAATGTTACTGTAATGTTACAGTAATGTTACTGTAATGTTACAGTAATGTTACTGTAATGTTACAGTATTGTTGTTTTGATAAATAGGTGTTGCCAATGATAAAGGTAAAAATCGGCAGTTCAACAAGCCTTAAGATATTGTAGTGTAATATGGAATCACAGTGCAATTCTCACATTACCTATGATATCTCTTGTTATGATGTATTTTACTATCACTTATTCTTACTGCTCTTATAATCACACTAACATTTAACAGGCCAATACAGTAATGTAAAATACCATGCAATTTACGTAGACTCATCTATCCCAAGTGACAACAGTAACTCCTTATATTTTTGTATGAGACTCCAATGGGAATCCAACCCAGAACTCTGGTGCCATGCTTTTACAAACTGAGACACACAGGGCCACTACAACACAGTTAATACCGTAGGTATAATACTTTTAAATACAATACACATTAACAATACAGGTGGAGGATATATTATGCCAGCCATCCACATGAGCATGGTAACGTCCTTGGGGCTTGGTTTCAACATGCTAAACGTCTTTTTCAAGACGCGTGGACAATGACAACCATTTACTGTAGTGTCAATGTCAGACTATGAGCAAAGTGTAATCACAGACTGGATGCAAACTATTGCCTGCTAGTTGTGTGGTGAAAGATTAATCTACAGTATAATGTATTAATTTTAAACCTGGTTGTGGCACAAAATTCATCCCATACTTGTGAAAATAGTTTCAAGCCAATAGAAAAAGATCTGTCTCCTCTCCTTTTTCCCACCAATATTATAGTTGTACTAATTTAATTGGTTTCTTGTGACACGTCAGATCCTGTGATGATACTGAACAAAATATATCTCTATGGGATTCTGCATTTATATCACATCAACAACATGTACAACCTGCAGTAACGCATACATATTGGTGTTGTGGCTGTGTGGTGAGTGTAAATATAGTACATAATACATAAATAATGAATAAATGTAATAAATGCAGTCTATCAGTTTATTACTACATCAATTATTCAATAACAACCCATTGTACTGACCATGGAAGGCAGGGTGTTGTGTGTTGTCTCCTAGGCCAGCTAGGTGTCCATAGGTGTCTGACCGGACCTGTTTCCCCTGGCCCTCCAGGCCCTCTGAGTCCACTTTATGGGCACCCTGGTCACCCACAGGGGTTAGCAGGGGGTCCTGGTCCTTACTGAACCCCAGGATCACATCGATGCTGTGGACTCTGCCTCCTCCACCAGACCCTCCTCCCTTTACTAGGTCATGGTAGTGCTCTGGGGACAGGCAGCCGTCCTCTACCATTCCCAAGGTATCCATTGACAAATGCATCCGGAAGAGCTGTCAAGTCTTGTGTCTGTGGGGATACCCAAGGAAATTGCTGGAGACAAACAGCGGTACAGGAGGTCACTTCTCCTTACACAGATTATGTCACAAGAAGGCTTGAATTAGAGGGCAAATGGAGGCTGCCTCCATTGGGAGTTGATCCTGTCTTTGAAATATGTTGTAAGTCTGAAAAAGAGAGTTTGGTAATTAAATGTCTTATTAAATACAGTTTGCTGAACTTAAAGTTCTGTCAAGGAAGAGCAGATACAATATGTCACTGGCATAGGCACATGGCCACTTAATATTGTACACATCCAATAACATTAACTGTAAAATACCTGACAATTATTCATTCTTCATATTCCCAGTAAATATGAGTAATATGAGTAAACGGACACCCACCATAACTTGGTTCTTAACTTGTGCATCAGTTACCATCAAATGCCATTTTCTTTGCAAAATGTTTGACTCAAGATCTGACTGGTACTGTACATCAAATTGGAATGACAAAACAAACATTTATGTATGTCATTTGTAAAAATGAATTAGCCTATATGTTTAAAATCAAAACAGTTTTCCTGGTCCGACAAATACGATCTGAAATTATCAACAGGTGATTTAAAAAATAAATTAACTTATCATATGTTGCTAGCTCAATACATTCATCTGCAAATATATTTGCTCCTTGAAACACGGTTCTGTGAATAAATTGTATTGCTAATTTCCCTCAAAATAACATACATTTCTCATTCATATTATAGTTTTGTAAGTACGGCAATTCAATTATTTAACTGAAACAGTAAGGTTACTATAGTAAACGTCATAGCGGCATGTGTAATTTATTTACCTTTATTCAAGTGTCTTCATGAAACTACACACATCCCCTTCCAGTGCTGGTCCATGAGTGGTGGCTCCTCTATCTGACAGGTTGCAAATGACAGTGGGTGGGAGTTCTGTTAACTGTGTACTCGCTCATCCCAACCGCCCTGCTTAAGTCCTGGAAAGTCTGCAAGTATATAAGTGAGCAAAGTAATGCGTATTGAAAATCTCGTCAGTTTCCTCCCTCTGCTTAAAGCCTCTGTCTGTTTTGCTGTGCAGATAGTCAAGGCATGTGGCTGGATGAGAATGGAAGTAAAACCAAAGGGTTTAAGAGGTTTATTAATTGCAATCCTTCCCCTTTAAGAATGATTGGCAGTTGTTTTCTGGTCAAGTAATTGCTCCAAATGTGGCCTGCATTCAGACCACAGAGGGAGGCCTTGGCTAATGAAGGCTTGACAAAACTTTCTTTCAGAAATCTATTGTTTAAAAGATAATGGCTCCTAGTAATCCCTTTGTTACAAACTATATGAGAGAAGATGTAGGCTTTGGTTGGACACACACTGAACCAGCACAGGAAAGACACAAACATGTTTATTCTATTAAAGGCTAAATATCAGAGAAACAAACATGATAACTGGTCTTGCACACAAATAATTAAATAAGGCATCAGCCTTATATGGTATATATACATGTTACAAATATATGCGTAATATATGTACATAATGAAGTTATGAAGTATATTATTTTAATAAATACAATATATGTATATATGTATACTATATGAAATCTTTTTTTTTTTTTAAGGTAAAATGTTAGCTGGTTAAACATAAAACGAGTTTCCACACTGATTTAAAATGTTTTTAAGTTTTGTTTATAGTTGTATAGCAATTTATTTTTTGTAAATAATAATATAAATGCAAATAATGTTTCCCCGCGTTGTCTTCCAATACAGTCTGGAATAAGGTAACAATGTATTTTCATCATAGTTTCATCATCACCAGATTTCGCCTACTTTACCGGGTACTTCACTGGTGAAATGGCCAGGACCTGTCCTAGCTCCCAGGACATATCTCCTCCTAGCAGCTCCTATCTTCTGCTATTGGTTTCCTTGCTGCCAGCTGGCCAGTCTAAAGCAGAGGGAGCTAAGTGTCACAAAGATCAACCCTCACCTTAATGAGCCTAAGGACTTCAACCGAGATTTACTCTGTCCTCATCTATATAAAGATAAATGTAAGAAGCTCCAAACAGAACAACCAACAAGGAGAAATAGGAAATAGTGGAGACAGGACAAATGTCATGTTTTAGTTAAAAGAATAACATTTAAATACATGTCGTTCTGAGCGCTCTTCTGAGTGTTTAGATGTTAACTGTTTTACTTATACAGCTCTAAAGCTTCATGTCTTTAGTAGGTGTGTAATTTAATTAGTAGACAATTAACAAGATACAGTTAGTGATTCAGTCCTCTAAAAGTTATGATTTGCTTGTTGAAATATCACATGGAGTTGTTACTTAAATAAAAAAATATAATAATTTGACTGAAATAAAAATTATGTTTAACAGTTCTGGTTGAGAGAGCGCATTTGTCAGTATCAATCAAAGCCACATTTCCGGGTATGGGCCGTAATTTAATTCAACATTTGTTTCCTTTGCTAATGGTAAAGCTATTCAGTTGTCTAAATTGAATGACTAGGCTGGCAGGTTGACAGGGCAGGAGTAACTGCTATTAATTAGTTGCTAATTGATGGAATCCATTCAGTATAGCACTGAAAATGAATATGGGCTCACGGAGATGTGTCATGGTTTGGTCGTTCTAAAGATAGTTACAATGTTTTTTTTTTTAATGCCTTTTTCCTCGAGTGCATCATGCATTTATTTGTTGTAAAACATCGATGTCACAAAATGAAATACATAAAATTCAACAAACATACATCCTATCATATTTACTGTATATTTCCATTGTGGTCTTCTTTGGCAGAGAGATGGCAGATGCGCAAGACTGTTTGATACTGTACACAATTGTCTTTTTATGTGCTCAAACAAATATGCAGCATTTCAGTTTTTCATACTGCATGGTTTCATAATTTTCTTTCTCTGAATAAATGTATTCTCATGACTGAGTCTGCCAGGCCTTCATCCCAGACTCAGAAGTGACTTGCACAACAGTTATCTGAACAAAGTTTCCCTTCAGAAAGAAACTTGAATAAACTCTTCCTTGTGCAGACCCTGTAAATTAGTTGCTAATTGATGTAATCTATTCAATGCTGCATTGCCAGCTAATGGACTACAGCCATCGAATGAATAAATGGGAAGGCATTTTTCTTATTAGCAACATTTTCAAGAAAATTTTAGTTTTGCTGCTACCATTGTCTAGAAAAAAAGTTTAGCACCACAGATCACTCACCGACTGCTGTGGCAAAATAAACATTTGCAGCAGTACAGAACCTGCTCAAACAAGCATGCAATATTTCTAGTTATCAAAAACAAAGTAGGCCTAGCTATTTAATGAATGCCGTGGTTTTAAAAAAGAAAGTCTAATGCTAAAACATGCCTTCTGTTGGTTGGGTCCGTGACTAAAGCTCACTCATTCTTTGAAAATAGTTCTTGGAACAAAGTTTCTCCTGCAGACAGACCCCTGCCTGTCCTCATCTTGTGCAGGAAAGAGAAAAGCAGCAGCTGGGGCCTCTCGCCACTTACCATCTTTTCTTGGTTTAAAGAAGCTGTTTCTGAGAAGCTGTAGACTGGCAAGCCACTTAAGAGTGGATACGGGGATCTGAGACTAGATTAAATACCTGGGCTGGAAGGTGTGTATGTAGCAGACGAGATGGCTGATCCCACAACCTCGGCTCCTTAACCCCCTAGTCTGGTGTCCACTGGACATAGACAATAGTTCCTGGCATTATTGTCGTTGAATGTTTAGCCAATGTCTCATTGGCATGTATTGAAGCCTCATGCAGTCTTTGTCATTTTTCTTTTAAATTGAGTGAAAGATATTTACATACAGATCCCTGATAAGATGGTCCTGAAATCATTGCCTGAGATCATTGTGAAATTGGAAAGTACCTGCTGGTCAAGGAACTGATTAATACCCAGAATGGCTTGTAATGTACATGTAGCTCCACTAGCTTTACTCTTTGAAATGCCAATTTAATGTATTATAAAATTAGAACTGTATTTCTTGGTAGTGATGCGATAAAATGTGACGTTGTTGATGCACCCAGACCACATAGACCCAGTATCACTAAAGTTGATTGAAATCGGATTTTGCTGTCGCAGACCTGGTTTTGAGATTGGAAACAAAATCCCAAAGTCATTCACCATCATGGATGAGAGAAGCATTCAGAAGCCTACTGATTTTGTCTTTGGCATTATTTTAAGGCATCTTAGATATTGTTTTTTTTATCAAAACCTGCAGCGCGCTGGTATTGAAAGGGGTTCAACCACAACTTACGAGAATTGTGATTAACAATAGCCAATGAGCGCTCACTAAAGAAGTGGGAGAGCAAATGACAGTCATGAGTAGGCCTACAGATTGTGCAGACCATAGCTGGAGTGATGAATTCTAGCATGTAATGACACTTGTCAACATTTCTTAAAGCTTTAAATTACACAAGCAATGCTGTTGATTTTAAAATGTTTTAGCCAGATATTTCAGCTTTGTATTGCAAGTGTAAATGGCTGCCTAAAACGTTTAGTCTGATCGGAGCCACTGGAATTAAAGGAGCATCATGAGGATGATTACATCATTGTACTTTTGCAAAACAGCGTGCTGTGTGGAGAATCCCCCAAAACATCGGCAAGATAAGAAGAGAATAAACTTCAGGAAAGACGGTTGTTAAATGTGACATGCTCAGTGAGGTTTGGATTCTAAAATAGTGGTGTGTGCTCAGTTAAAACCTCAAGAATGTGATCATGCTTTTCCCATTGTTAATGCAGAATACAAAAAAGTAACACAAAAAGTAAAAAGTAAAAGCTACAAAAAACTGCCACAATTCAGCAGCTGTCCAGTGCATGGTTAGAATGACCCTGCCCCAACAGAGATTTCTGACAGAAATTACAGACCCATAGTTTTCCAGAAGGACTCTGAATAAACCATGCAGATTACTGGCCTTTGTGAGTGCTCCAAAAATAATTGACTTGAGTTTAGCTTCTGAAGAACAAAAACCGTCAGTGTTGTCTTTCGATGTGTGTTTTCGTGTGACCACAACCAAAACAGATGAATTCACCTTTAAGCCTTCACCTGAGCAGAGGGCCAGGTAGCGGTGCCTTGCCAAGGCTTGGGTACCGCAGCTCTGGATGGGCTGTGCTGCACGAGGTAAATGTTCAGCACCCATACCACCTTTTCGCAGTTGGAAGAATCTCTTCCAAGAAAGTTCCGACCTGCAAGCTCGTTATACAATTAAAGGTGGATATGCGTGCCTAGATTTCGTCGTAAGACAGGACAGTGGTGCTCCGTTAGAAGGGCTTTGGACGATGCGGCTGGCCATATGGTGATGTGACCTGGGATAAAAGACTCCGTCCTGTCCCGAAGTATCCTGCGCTGGTTTCTAATCTGATACATGAAATTGGCATTGAGTTTACAATTATTTGAAGAAGACACAAACTAATGTCATTAATATTTACAGTGGCATTTATATTGTAAGCAACTGAAGATACATCATTGTCTTCAGATTCTTTTTTTTACAATAAGTAACATCATTGCTATATGTAATTTCATACAAAACATGTCATAGCCATGAATAAAGTATGTCCAATAGGAGGAAATACATGAAACAGTCTTCAAAATCATGTGGAACATCAGACATGGTGAACTGTGGGATGGTCTTTATGCAGGGCCAATAGAAGCATCTTTGGTCCAACCTGTTGGCCTGAGCTTTGACTATGATTTGAGTCATTTCTGATGTTGTTTTTGGGTACACTGTGCTTGTATCTCAGGTAATTGCCTTAGTAACGTGATGCTAGTGGGCAAGCACCAGCTGCTAGTGGGAGAGTCATTGTCTCTGAGGTAGGTCAGATAAGGTAGGGATGATTAATGATCCTCAAATATAAGGATGTAAAAACCACATTAACTAGACTTAGACTTTGTCTCGTGACCACTAGTGATCCACTCAAAATCTCAAGTAGGGATGATTTTAAACAACTTGATGTTGGATGGTTCAGCAACTTGAAAGTAGTTTATGGGCCAAGATAAAATATAATCAATGGTTCTGTTTTCTTTAATTAAACAGCCATTACCAGCTCCAGTTAAATTCAATCCCTGCTTAAATCAAAGTGATATATAAGCGTATAAGTTCACGTCAACCTTACATATCATTAAACCAAATATGGATTTGATATGCAGACAGGTAATTAGAGTCCACTGCAGACAGGTGGTTAGAGTCCACTGCAGACAGGTGGTTAGAGTCCACTGCAGACAGGTGATTAGAGTCCACTGTAGACAGGTGGTTAGAGTCCACTGTAGACAGGTGGTTAGAGTCCACTGCAGACAGGTGGTTAGAGTCCACTGCAGACAGGTGATTAGAGTCCACTGTAGACAGGTGGTTAGAGTCCACTGTAGACAGGTGGTTAGAGTCCACTGCAGACAGGTGATTAGAGTCCACTGCAGACAGGTGATTAGAGTCCACTTCAGACAGGTGGTTAGAGTCCACTGCAAACAGGTGGTTAGAGTCAACTGCAGACAGGACTTTAACCACCTAGAGTCCACTGCAGACAGTCCACTCCAGTCTCATGAAACTGATGTCAATAATTATGCTACTGCTAACGTTGACATTTACAGATGTATTTTGTAGTTTTTGTCCATAATATTGAGCAATTTAAACTGAAACTGAAGGGCTGGAAGGTTTGAAAGAACACAGTGGCTAGACGAGAGTTCCAGGACAGATATAATTTGGATAATATCCTGTTTCCCCCATCCCAAATTGTTTTTGGTTGCTACAACACTTCTCTATATGCAGTAGCCTTTATGCTAGGAAATCTCTTGGTGCTTAGAGTAGATATAAGTAGATCTGTTTAGTTAGCCAGCAAGCAAGAATTGTGAATCACTTTAATAGCTAGCTATACTGAACTCAATGAGTGTCATCCAGAGGTCATATATTATTGTCATACGGACAAAGTCTAATGACTGCATCCTTGACTTGGCTGTAAAAATGCAAATCCCGGGATTGGAGAAGAACGGGAAAACAGTATAAAACTGCCAAACCATAGCTTTCAACTGAACAATTTAATTAAGAAAATCTAAATGTTGTAGTGCATGATCCTTTTTAGTCTTACAGAATATCACCTACTGAAAGTTTAGAGAGTTCTCATAACCAGTTGATGAACTTCTGGCCATGTTAACTAGATGGGTAAATTAGTCTGACCAGCTGGTTACCCTAAATCTTCATTATCATAGCCTGATTACCCAGGGACCTCAACCCCAAAGATGATTTTGTGTGACCCAGATATGAACACTCAACACAAATTATAATTAAAACATCCAAAAGTTCCTTCCAGTGTATAAACAGTTTCAGCATAAAGAAAGGATAAATAGGAGCTCAACTCCACTGTACTAAATGTCTGGTTAATGACCCACTAGGGAGCCACTCAAAACTGTATTTAACAGATCTTCTAGACACGTTAATAATGATCTACTTGCGAGACACTCAAAACTACTTTAGACAGATCTGCTACACACTCAACTAGTGACCAACTATCAACCACTCAAAACTACTTCAAACTGATCTACTATACACTCAACTAGTGACCTACTATCAACCACTCAAAACTTGATTGAAGGGATTTATTAAACCAAGCTTCCTCTAACCCAGGTTCACATGCCTGCTGGTCACTGGAATACCTCCCATGAAAAGGTCCTACCGATTAAATGGTTCGTTTATGTAACCATGCTTACGTGAGTACATTTCCATGTCCACTGTATAATGTTTTAAATGCTTTAAATGTCTTCTACAAATATGAATGTAGCTTTTCAGTAGATATAACGATACATTCCGTTATAGGTAGGATTCTTGAGAACATTTGTCTTATGTTTTCACTTTTAAGTGGTCCCCAGAGAATGATTGCTATGCTTTGTCCATACCTGGCACACAATGGTTTGAGAATGGCTGTACTACACACTTCATCCACTCAAAACCACAATACAGAGATCGATTTAATTTGGCTGGCCAAGGACCAGAGCTAGAATTACTTATTGAACTAATTGATAATTTATAGAGTAGCTAATTGGTTAATCAGGTTCACTTTACTTTATAAGGATCACCATTACCTATTGAACATAAAGCAGCTACTCTTCCTGGTATTCACAAAATATCTAACACATGCTTGAATAGTTATAAACAAGACAACACAAGATTATATGCATTGCATTAAACATTTTAAATCAGTGCCCGGGTTCATTTTTGTTTTTCCTCAGTACCCAGCAAAGGGTACTATTTTTAGGTAGTGGATTTACCTTACCTTACCTTCCTCCCACCCATGTGCACACGTACACACACACACACACACACACATATACACACAAACACACACACTCACACACACACACACACACTTATACACACAAACACACACACTCTCACACACACACACACTCTTCCTTAATCTGAGAAGCCTATAACAATTAAGCTTTTCAGATGTCTCAATTCGTATTTGCAAAGGCCAGCAGAAATATTGTACCCCACAGTAAAGATCAACAAAAAAGGCTATGAAGAATGTTATTGTTGATTATCAAACCTTTGCTGAGGTAAACATTTCCAAAAAAACATATTTCTTGATTGTTTGGCACCCTAGAATGTTGTATGAAGTAAATATAAATCCAAACATTTTACAATGGGGTGAAAATACCAAAAGGGCTTTGTGTGGCTTCAACACAACATTAACATAATTTACCCAAACATGGCTGGGGTTCAGTTATGTTGATGAATCTGATTTCAGCAAGCAAAACTCTTATGTCACAGTATACTGTACGACCTTATAAGTTTGGCCTCAGCTGACTGATGCATAACAACACAATGAACCCACATGGAAGACTTAATGTTTCTGTGACATGTTTAATGAAGTAACCTTTTAACGTGGTTCCTTGTCAAGTCAGATAATGATCATTTTAACACTGTCCTCTTTGCTTGTTTCCTCATTACCCTAATTGAGTAAAAATTGGTTAAGAGGGTGCAACGTAGCTATCAAGCTGCTTAGTTTTATCAGATGACAGTTTAAGCCTCTGAGATCCTATTAGGAAGAAAGGGGCTAACGCTTAAAGGAGCTGTGTCAGCTTACAGGGGGAAAAGGGGGATGGGCCAGGGAGCAGCTGAGGATAGAAACACTGACATGACAATGATGATGACGATGATGATGACGATGATGATGGCGACGATGATGGCGATGATGATGGCGATGAAATTGAAAAGGGAGTGTTTGAAGGATGAATGGCAATCTGGTGATCATTTTGTTCAGAGTCTGCAGGGAAAAGATCTGTGACTATATATAGGTAGAAGGTGAATCTCATTTCCAGAAATGTTGGGACGTTGCGTAAAAGGTAAAGAAAAACCGAATGCAATGATGTGGAAATCATTTAAAACATATATTCAGTAGAAAATGGTGTGAAGGCAACATATCAAATCTTGAAACTGAGACATTTTATTTTTCCTTGAAAGATATATGCCCATTTTTTTATTTGATGCCAGCAACACGTTTCAAAAAAGTTGGCACAGGGGCAACAAAAGACTGGAAAGGTTGTGTAGTGCTAAAGAACTAAACCTGGAGGAACTTCTAACAAACAATTAGGTTAATTGGCAACATATCCCAGAGAGTACTTAGAGATTATGTACATATAAACTAACATATAATAAACATATAATTAATGGAGCACATAATATATATATATATATATATATTTTTTTTTTAACAACTTTAAGTATTTTAAGCATCTTAAATACTTTAATCGTCTTTATGTATTCAACAATAAGTAATGGGTTTTGATTTAAATTCATCACCCAGTTTTTAGGATTGTTTTTGTGGTATTCTAGCTGATTGATTGCAAGCTGGTAGTGATTAATGAATGTTGTGCAGTTTATCGTCAATGAGAAGTTGCTTAATCTCTTACAAAAACAGTCCTCGGCTACAGAGAAGTTGCAGTCAAACATCTGGGACAGTGAGCTGCAGGTGAAATGTATAGAAATGAGAATGAACTGTGTGCTGTTTGTCTGCTCGTCTCCAGCTTGTTTTCAAGCTCTTCCCTCTGCTCCAACTAAGCAAATTCCTTTTGACTGTCACTTCAAATCCTATGAAAGCGACTTGACAGCAGCAAAGAAACTGTTGTCAGATGGCGGGGATGGCATGATGCCATTGAGACGGCTTGAATGGAGAGTAAACTGTCTGTGAATTGATGAACTGTTAATTTCCCGCTATTGACAAACCCCTAAGGGATCATCTGTTTGATGCATGATACTGTCAGCACTTTGTATAAAGGAGTGGAGCAGAGGAGTTTAAACAAATTAGTATTTATTCATAACCTCACAGGCAAGAGGCAGAATAACTAGACCAAACAGTAATAGGTCACAATAAAAATAATAAGCTGAAAAGCATCGAAGCCAACGTAGCTCCTACTGGAGACAATCACACACAAAAGGGGAGTAGAGGAAACATATATATGAGTGGGATAATGACTTGATGGGAATGATGGACTGAGTGATGAATGATGGACTGGGCGCTCAGAAGACCAGTGACGTCGAAGCGTAACACTCATTCAGACACCATGGTAACTATAGAACCAGGGTTGGGTAGGTTACTTTGTGTATGTAATCTGTTACACCTATTTATCTGTACAAACACATATTAGTAACACAACTTTTGAATTACCAAAATACAGTACCAAAATCTGAGTTACTATTGATTACTTTCTTCTAGCGCGTATTTGTAGAAAACTGCAAAGAATATTACCATCTATTTGAGGATAAACTGATGTTAGACTTTACATAGCTGACCATGAAATGAATGCCACATTTTACTTAATGAGTTACGTAGGTTTATTTTGTTGAAGACTTCCAGCAATTGCTCTAAATTAGCAATATGCTACTCTTCAACATCCTTCAAACGTCCAGCAGAGACATCAAAATGGAATCTATAAGTTCCTCTGACTCAATTTAAGTAGGTGAAGGACCTAATACACCAAAATCCTGAAGTATCCCATTAACCTGTAAGTATTTCACCTAAACCTTGTCTTGTTTGTTTCCTAGAGGAGCATCCAATCATTTACTGATGCCTCAACATGTTGTTTGCTCTGTGTTTGTGGAACCCAACAGCCAACACCATCATCCCATGACAAGGCTGCCATGTAATCTTGTTACCCAATAAATCTAATTAGTGTATACTAACCTGTGTATACTAACCTGTGTAAACTAACTTGTCTATACTAACCTATGTAAACTAACCCGTGTAAACAAGCCTGTCTATACTAACCTGTGTATAGTAAACTGTGTGTAAATCTAATCTGACCAATAGCCAGAAGATAATAAACAAAAATGTAGTTTGATTTAAAACAATGCCAAAGTGTGAATGGACATTATATAACATGCTTGACTTGGACTTCTAATTTTAGGCAAACAGCATTCTGGTTCCTTTTTTAGGCAAAAGCTTTATTTAAAGCAAGCTACTTTAATGGAGCAAGCCTTATTAACGTACACATTTTGATGTGCGATTTGTCAGTTCCTGCACTTATTTTATCCAGTGTCATGCGCTGGATAAAATGGCAACTCTGTTTAAAGAGTTACCATTTTATATAATTTCTGCTGAATGATTAAATAAAAATGACACTGGTTGGTGCAGACCAGACTAATCCATAATAAGTCATATAGGCATGTCATTTGTCTTTTGAATTGGAAAAAGGAGGCCTTGTGGAAGAAAGTTTGGGAACCTCTTCACAGTATATTTTATTCAGAAGAGTAGCGTATAAAACAGTACATTGCAGTATAGTTTAATTCAGTTAGAGTAGATTACAGTGGCATAAAGTATTGTTTATTTCTGTACAGCAGAGTATATTTCCCCAGAGTCACGGCTACATTTCCAATCAGGCTATCAATACAATAATGTCCACCTTATCCCCAACTTCCAGCCTCATTCAAATCTAGTTTGGCCATCCTTTAACAAGCCTGTTATTTCTGTACTTTTATAGGTACAATAATGGTCACAAAAGAATTGCATTGTTATAAGCTTTCCCCTTTTCTATTTCTATGATTTCCTTGATGATCAATTAATGCACTTATCTGTGTAGATTAGTTTAGTGTAGTTCTCATTGAATTCCCCACCCATTGGAAATTAGCTCCTTGTGCAGCACACCGCAAGATTTAGCTGACATCTACTGTACCTAAATGGAGTCACATTTACAACAAGGCGCTGCTTGTGCTGTGACCATTTCTCTCCAAACGGTTTTAAACATTTCCACCAGGTAGCAATTGGATTAGCCAGATTGACCCTGGTTTTTTGAGCATGTAGCGTCTCTCTGTTTGAATACCTCAGCCACGAGATCCATCATTGAGCAGAACCTGACTGTTCATGTAAAGTGTTCATGCTAATCTTACACCTAGGTCAGTATATTTCTTTGTGCATAGCTGATTAATTAGTTATGTGAATTGAAATCACTAAGCACTAGCTAGTTTAAGTTATTGCCATTACTTACACAGGCAGGTAACATTAGCATGCATTAGCTCCAAATGTATCTACCTATATAGTCCTACCTATATAATAATATATAAGAGAATAAAGTGGACCTCTGTGACATTGGAGAAACTGTCGGAAGAGACAATAAAGCTGAAACATAATCTACATTTCCCATTTCTTTAGTTATTGGCTGTTATTGGGGTTCATATTTTGGTGGGTGATATTGAATTACAACATCATGTGAACATTAAAACTATTTGATTTTCAGTTTCCAGGCACTTCAGCTAAAAATGTAAAGTACTATACACATATGTATTTAATAATCAATGTATGCAACTTAAAAGATGAGTAGCCTATCACAGTCTTTAAATTCCAGTCAAATCAAAAAGCACACTGAAATGCATTTATGACAATTTGGAATAAAAATTTGATTTAATTCCTTAATTTACTAGAACTGAAGTGCAATTGACCTCATCTCTAGATGATCAACTTTCACATCATGACACATTTCTCCTCTGCCACCTGTTGTATCTCTGTCATGGTGGTCTGTGCTTTGGTCTTCAGTTGCTCCATGTCTATGTTCTGTAGCTGTTGTAAATGTCCCAGTAGTGAGTCGTTCACCTCCTCCTCCTCCTCATCTTCATCCACCATCTTAGCCAACTCCTCCGGGAGGTCTAAGTCGTCTCCCGCCATCTTTACCATAGCTTGATCTTGGCCACTCTGAAAAAGACAGACTTGGATTAACATCAGAATGCCTTTGAGCACTCTGAGTACAGGAAACCAGGCTGTCTCAGCAGAAAGAATGTATCATATTAGTTCACTAGGGAGCAGGTCTGAGGGACATAATAAAGGTAGAATCCACATACTTGACAATTACATAAATCATCAGTGGAAGTCAATGGCAGATGTTGTGTGCAGATTTCAAACTCCGGCAGGTCTTACCTCTGGTAGACGGTACTTGTCCCTCAGACAGACCCTCAGGTTCGCCCTCTCGGCCTTCCTCGTGACGAACTCCTTGTCCCGTTCAATCCTGCAGGGGAAGGACAGTTCCCAGTTTAACACTACGGTAGCGCCCCTAGTACCAGAAGTGCTGACTGGAAATGTGGATTGACATGGCTGTCGGGGTTGGGGTCAACGTGTACACGGGGGCTCCAAGGAGACCGGCGAGGAACCAGTGTTGATTATCTCACTGATTACCTCAAGTTGAGAGGCAAAGCACCCAACACAGACACCGTAAGTTGGCCCCCGTCAGTGTACGTGTCATGATGATTCTGCACGTTATTGAATGTCTTCTACGTCCCTCAGCGTTTCTGCAGTAAAAAAAAAACACACGGCGTCTAGTTGCCTTCCAACGCGTGATCTTAACGGAGAGGGTTTCGTTAAGGTCACGGCAAAACTGCCGGTTTTAAGAAGTGGAGATTGACAGCAAAGTTTTTTGCTGTCAAACATACAGTGAGCTACGAATACTGCGACGATGTCGCGTTGTCTTGCCCCTAAGACGGCCCACTTCAGAGGGTCTTAAGGCACAATGCTTTGAACTCCCATGACATGATTTACTTGAAGGTAGTTATGAGTATCTTTCCATGGTCTGTGCTGAGTGGTTTTTGTACTCAGAAACTAAGACTCACTCAGTTGGAACACCGCCACTGCTATTGTTAAGCAGAACCCGTGGAGGGAATGTGGTTTGTGCTGTGAGGCAGTGACGCCACCTGTTGGAAGAAAGTGACCCAGGCCCTAATCCCTCTGACCTCTGTCAGACTAGCTTAATAAGCCCCACACCCAAGTCATTACAATAAGCCCAAGGCTCGGTACTGGCGGTTATGGTTGCTGCTGTTCTTTACTGTTACAGACCCTCTTATCCAAACCAACTTACAGTAAGTGCAAACAATTTCCTACTGGACTCCAGTAGGGATCGAACCCGCAACCTTGGCGTTGCAAGTGCCACGCTGTTATGAACAACAGGCCCACCGGTCCGGCCTGTCAGTCAACCTGCTGTCTGCCAACAACACCAGGAACCAGGAATGTTCCGGTGATAGGCCACCTAGTGGTTGGTGGAGTGGCGGGGGGGCTGGACACTACAGCTTTAAAGACCTGCCTTTCACTGTCTTTCAGGGACATCACTGTCTCAGCCTCAGACACACGCATGTATACAGACACACACCCAGATACCTATAAACACACACACACACATGCTGTACAAGTTCTGGTGAATGAGTGTAAACTGAAGTATGCGTAGATGTACAAACACATGCAATAACCCGTCATTTGCTCTCCTCACTCCTCTCGCATCTAGCCTTTATCTTCCCATCTCTCTCCTCCTCTCCCCTCCTCTCGTCTTCGTTTCCCCCTCCTTTCTTCTCCTCACTCCTTTTTGTCCCCATCTCTCTTCTCCTTTCGCATTTATCTCACCTTCCCCTCCCTTCCCCTCCCTCTCACCTTTATCTCCTCCTCCCCTCCCTCTCACCTTTATCTCCTCCTCCCCTCCCTCAAAGCCTTTATCTCCTCCTCCCCTCCCTTCCCCTCCCTCTCACCTTTATCTCATCCTCCTCTCCCTTCCTTTCACCATTATCTCCCCCTCCTCTTTTCTCCTCTCACATTAATCTCCCCCTCCTCTCATCTCCCTCTTGCCTTTATCTCCCCCTCCTCTCCCCTCCCTCAAAGCCTTTATCTCCTCCTCACCTCCCTCCAAGCCTTTAGCTCCCTCGACTCACGCCCCTCTCCTTTTCCTCCCCTCTCCCTTTCTCTTTCCTCTGCCTCTCCTCCTTCTCCCCTCTCCCTTTCTCCTTCCTCCTCTTCATTTCCACTCTGTGTAAGAGAGAGACACTCCTGTCCTGACTAGGGTTGAAATTAGGCTAATCACTAAACATCTAATCTAGCTATCGGCTTACTACTGTATACCTCTACTGTATATGTGCGTGTGTGTGTGCGTGCGTGTGTGTGTGCACATTATCCAGGTTTATGTGTATACATGGCAGACAGAAGTCCACGCAAAGATATTAAAACCTGGAACAATTTTGTCTGGTCAATAATTATGTCCCACTAAAATTCGATTTTTCCGGCTTAGGTTTCGGATTTCTGGGTAACTGGCCTCCTCAAGGAAGGAAAAACATTGTGTTTGTGTGTTTGTTTACTTGTGTAAGCAGCACATGAGAATGTGTGTGTGTGTGTGTGTGTAACATACTGTACCAGACAGGTTGTAGACATACTAAGGAACTGACACGCCCTCTACTGTTGTGAACACGCTACAATAGATACCGCCTGGTGGAGGTGTGGTTTATATGGCCAGTATTTAATGCTCCTGTAAGGTCAAAACTATGATTAACTTTCAATGTTCATTATTGTCCACTCAAATGTTTTATTAATTATTACACATAATTGGATTTCCCTTTCTATCAACTGGGATTTAGCTTCTAATTCGGGGGCACAATGGCAAAATCTGGGACTGTTCCTGGAACACTGGCATGTCTGGGCACCTATTTTCAGTTGGTTATTCATATGTGAAAATATTTAGGATAGCTAGAAATTTTGCATTATACATACAGTAACAGGACTCTTGGTTTCAATAACAATCTGGTTTGTGGTCTCTTCACTTTGTCAGATATGTGATAAATTGTAGTTTATATTCTCAAGTATTTATTTTTCTACCGCAGATAGAAGCACATTATAGAAATAAACAAGTGTGAATCTGTTTCTGGGTTAATACTGTATACAAAGACACATGGTACTCCCTGCTGCTTGTTCAAATTACTATAGAAATACAGTTTGGATAACTAATGGACTTATTGACTGGTTGACTTACTTCTCCTCTACGAGTTGTCTCTTGTACTCCTCAAACTCCTCTTTGGACATTCCTTTAGACTCAGGGGTCTCCATTCCATCTCCGGCCGGAGCCTCCACATCTCCTCCTCCAGTCATATCCTTGAACTTACTTCCCAGCATTGCTTTCATCATAAAAGACATCCTGGACCAACTGAAGAGTTACAGAGGCAAAGCTTTTACTCAAGAGCACTTTTGCGCGACACGAAGAGCCACCGACCTCGACTATACGAAGGGGGGCAGTCCAGCTTGTCAGGACCAGAGCAACAATTTACGCCTTCAGTGTTGAGGTGGTCAGTGCAATGGGCCCAAAGGGTCCGATAACAACAGGTTTTGCAGAGCGGCAATGCTATTCTCTTCTGCAGAGTGTAACTTTCTCCAGTGTCAGCATGGACTGTTGTCTGTCAAGGTGATGAGGATCTGGATGGCAGTGTATTCTGGCAGGAGTAAAACCGCTCAAAAGATTAGCTCATTACAGGGAGCCTACTGACCAGGGCCTGGCCTGCCATCATCTTGGCTTCTGCTGGACCCCTCATACTGCACCAATACCAGCTTTCCATGGGCCAAATATTATCTGTTTTTCTTTTCAGATCTGCTTTACAGTTACAAATCTGTCAGTGGACTCTAATCTACAGGGGCCTGCAGTTATGCATACATATTATGATTGCTTAGTGGGGTGATTCAACTCAGTAGTAGTCAGCGGTGTAGGCATTTCACTCGTTGCCCTTCGCTCTGGCCCTGAAGCCCCCGGAAAAGTGTACGCTCTACGGCCACCATGGCCATTTGTGACCCTGCTACTGCCAAAATCTCCCAGTCAGGAGTCGTTTTTTTTGTTTGTATGTTTTTTCGAACAACCCTAAGAACGGACTACATGCAGGTAAGCAAACTAGCTAGTTATCGATCTGTAAATAGTTTACTTATTTAGTGCTTAACTGAATCAAACCTCTCCGCTTTGGAAGGTGCGTTCATGAGCAACTGGGAAGTGGGAAAGTTCCAAGTGGGTGAATACACCTGAACCCTTTTGTGAGCTCTGACAAGTAACGTTAGGGTTGACATGACTAGACATAGTAGCGTTTGTTTAAAAATATACATAATAATGACTTGCTCCGCACACAAGTCACTACATGTGTTTATTTAGGTCATACTTATTAGTGCAGGTGATTGTGATGTTAAGGATACTTCACGGTTTACTTTTGTGTAACTGAGGTAATGTTAGCCTTCAGGCTAACTAACCTTAACGTTACTTTACTGCCAATACCAATGCCTGTTTGTTGTCGTCATGTGCATGCATGAAATGAAACAAATTCCACAATCTATGAAGAAGTAGATGTGACTTCAAGTATTAAAACATGATAATTTAAATGTTTATGTGGAAATACCATATCAGTTATAATAAGCTATTACTTAAAGTATGATATTAAAAAAGTGTATGTGTTTTTTCTTATCAGCAATTCAAGCTTGTTTATTTGTAAGCTCCAAATCCTCCTATTTTACCCAACAGCCTTTGTGCCCTGGCGTGTGGCCTTTGTGCTCTGGCGTTTGGCCTTTGTGCTCTGGCGTGTGGCCTTTGTGCTCTGGCGTGTGGCCTTTGTGCTCTGGCGTGTGGCCTTTGTGCTCTGGCGTGTGGCCTTTGTGCTCTGGCGTGTGGCCTTTGTGCTCTGGCGTGTGGCCTTTGTGCTCTGGCGTGTGGCCTTTGTGCTCTGGCGTGTGGCCTTTGTGCTCTGGCGTTTGGCCTTTGTGCTCTGGCGTTTGGCCTTTGTGCTCTGGCGTGTGGCCTTTGTGCTCTGGCGTGTGGCCTTTGTGCTCTGGCGTGTGGCCTTTGTGCCCTGGCGTGTGGCCTTTGTGCTCTGGCGTGTGGCCTTTGTGCTCTGGCGTGTGGCCTTTGTGCTCTGGCGTGTGGCCTTTGTGCTCTGGCGTGTGGCCTTTGTGCTCTGGCGTGTGGCCTTTGTGCCCTGGCATGTGGCCTTTGTGCCCTAAAGATTTTTGTGACACCAAAGGCCTATCTGGCCTTGCCCCTAAGATGATGAAATTCCAAGCCTGGTAGTAAGTACACATTTGTGTTATTGCAGTCGGTGCTAGAAAGAAGGGTAAATGCTAGGGGGTTTAAGCTGTTAGATACTCTTTGAAAAGTTAGGGTTTTAGAGGTTTCTGAAGATGGGCAGGGACTCTGCTCTCCTAGATTCAAGTGGAAACTAGTTCCACCATGGGGTCTCAGGACAGAGAAGAGTTTGACTGAGCTGAGTAGGACTGCTAGGAGACCTGGGTTTCTACTGGACTATTCCACTGTGTCCTGATTTGGCTACGTCAATTCATGTAACAAATGAGTTCAGATTTGGGTGTGGCCCCTGAAACAGTTGACGCTGGTAGTATTTCACTCGGTTACGTCCCTCACTGTGAGGAAGTTGTGCCCTGGGAGGCACAGGACCATGGACAGCGCTGTCCAACACTGCAGGCCTGGGAGGCACAGGACATCCGCTGTAGTCACGGCCGATGTCAGTCAGCTCAAGAAGTGTGCCCAGACTAGTTACTTGTTTTCACTTAGTGACGTGTCTTTGGAAGTTTTAGGAGTCAGTAGCACCCATAGCAAGTCTGATAACTGTCCTTAGGCCTTCTCTGAAGGCGTGGAAGGCCTTGGCACTTCCCCACTGTTACATACAACATTTAAACACAGAAGACTCAGTTTATGTTTACATGGTGTGGAAATGGGTGGTAAGGTCAAAACTATGAACTAATGAGTGGTAGGTTTATTGGCGGAAAACATGAAAACACTCACAAACCACTTAACTGTCCAGGGATCAGTGAGATGTGTATCTGCTATGCCTATTGTGTTTAATTGTTTGACATGAGCGGTCCTCAGAGGCAGTTAGTGGTTGATATATCGTGACCCCACCGGTCAGCCTTCTCTGTACTGTGGATTGTTCTTCTACCTCATCATCTAGCCACAACGGGCATCAGATTGGGTTAGCCCTCTCTGGCGCCACTCTGTGGAAGACACATGAAGACACAGGGCTGAGGGGAGAAAATCTACTCTTCATCCTCTACAGCGGCAAAAGTTCAAGACATCCCTGAGAGTACTGATTGTACCACCATGATGTAAGTAGACTGTCTGTCATGGAATCTACCCTGGAAGTGTTGCAAGTGAGTCAGGTTTGTGTGTGTGTGTGTGTGTATACGTCTTTCGACATACAAGACATGAGAAAAGCAACAGTTCACTGTTCCACATTGCTTGAATACTTAGGACTGGATCCAGAAATAGACTCAATACAAAAAGCTTTTAAAAACACAAAGTCCTTCCTAAAACCATACCAACCCAAAGAAATGTGCGTACATGTGGCGAAAACACTGTGCAAAGAGTAAAGTGATGCTGTCTTCCTATTTTCCCTTTAAGACATTAGCTCACAGTGAGGTTGCGGGGGTCAATACCACAAGTGCCTAGGTGATTAAAACTGAATCGCATAGTAGAGTAAAATCTGAGAGTTTTATTATCACACTCGTCTGTTTCATGTATACATATAACGTTGCAACCTGGTCTCAGGAACCTACGTAGACTATTTTCCATGGCATCCCGATTTCATATGATATGTGACGTTACGTTAGGTTACATTACAATGCGCCACCAAAACTTATGATACATAACGAAATTATTAAAACGTAACATGTCTTACAAACACCAGACAAACATATGATATTTATGAACGCTATGAAAGAAAATTTTTTTAACAAAACTATTGACCTGTGTTTCGAATCGGCAACGTTTGGATGAGAAGGTAGTCGCCTTACCCACTGCCCCACACTAGACATGGAGATGCCGGATGAGTAACAGCAATAGCAAGGTCGCTAGAATATGTTATAAAGGCATTGTATCGTTAAAGCTACGTTAACTTTAGGCATCACAGCACTGGGGTTAGGGTTAAGGTTAGATCTCACAGCACCGGGGTTAAGGTTAGGGTTAAGGTTTGGGCTGTGGTTAGGAAACACAAAATGTCAGGTTAAGGTTTGGTTAGGGTTACGTCTCACAGCTCTGGGGCTCAGGTTAGGGTTTGGGTTAAGGTTAGGTATTACAGCACTGGGATTAAGGTTAGGGTTATGGTTTGGGTTAGGATTACAAAGAAAATCAAGGTTTACTATAATAAGCATGATGCTTTAATTGGTTTAATGTATTTATTGTACATGGGAGCAGCAGGACTCTAGTAAAAATGCCCCTTGGGGACAATCAATTATATTGTATTATATTTTATCAAGTTTTTTCAAACATTCCTAGTTCCTATTGGTAAATAGCTGATCCCAGAACACCTTACCTATCATGGTTATTAATACCTACACTATGTAACTACTATGTTTTCACTACATTACATACTATTGTATTTGCCAGGTAATTTGACACCTTTTTATATGAAGGGCTGCTAATACAAAGTGCATTTCACCTTACCCTCTAGGCCAATAACAGGGTCAGAAAACCAATGACTGCTCCACTCAGCAGGACCACACCAGAAGAAATTATGCAAGTCTCTGTTCCCTGACACTTCCCAGAGTGCTATGCAGCTGCACTAAAAGAGAGAGAGGGAAGAGGGGGAGTGGTGGGGAAAGGGAGAGGGAGGGAGAGGGGGATGGGTAGAAGAGATGCGAGAGGCAATGGCAGTTGCAGTTTGAGATAGAGAGAGTAGAGAGTGGAATTATGGGGAGGAGGAGTTTGTAAAGAGACTAAAAGAGGAGGGCATTGCGAGAGATGCTTTATTTGCCAGGGAACAGCAGCCATGAACCGTTCATCTTTATCAGCTTGTGAGGAATAAAATCTAGGGCATAGGCAGGAATAAACCCGATAGAGGACAAAACAAAATAGACAATACAATTCAAAAACAGGTGTGCGTTTCAGACAGAGGACAGAGGAAGAGGAAGGAGAGGAAGATGCTTTGGAAATCAGGCAGGTGGTGTTACATAATCCCCCATCGACATCCACAGGCATGATGTCACAGCGGGATTAGAGTGCCTGCCTGGGCTTTACAGCTGCGGATGGCGCGTGTGTTTCTGCTCCATTGTGTGCGTGAAATTGCTAAAGGATGGAGAGGAAAGCCAGTCAGAAATTAAGGGACATAGACGGATAGGAAGAACAGCGTAGGAATTTAGAAAGGATCCTTTTTTTCCCATTTTGTCAGACTTGAATTCAATGGAAATCTGACCGAATGGTGTTTGGCAGGAGGAAGCTGAACCACACTCTATGTTACAAACACTGACTCTGGTTTCGTACCCTGACTCTTCCAAGGTTTCGCCCACTCTCAGCAGTTGGGCCAGCATTTGGTACCAGCCCCCATCAGGGCCACAGGGAGCCTGATTCTGTACATGACACCCGGAGTTGGAGGCTGGAAGTGAAGCTTTGGAGCTGAGAAACTGGCAGGCAAGTTATGCATGCTTTAACTCTTCTCATTATCTAGTATTTATTACCTACTGACTATTATGGGCATCCCTGAGAAGACGTTGGTGGCAAGGAGAAGTGTGCCCAGAATTTAGGACACTTGTTTCCAAAGAGGTTAGGACGCTGTGTAAAATGCACATTAAAACAGAATGCAATGATGTGCAAATCATTTAAACCCTGTATTCAATAGAAAATAGTACAAAGACGACATGAGAAATGACTGAGAAATCATATTGTTCCTTGAAAAATATTTGCCCACAATTTGATGCCAGCAACACGTTTAAAAAAAAGCTGGGACAGGGGCAACAAAAGACTGGAAAAGTTGTGTAATGCTAAAAAACAAAACCTGGTGGTACATCTCACAAATGATTAGGTTAACTGGCAACAGGTCAGTAACATGATTGGGTATAAAAAGATAATACCAGGGAGAATGAGTCTTTCAGAAGTAAAGATGGGGAGGGGTTCACCACTCTGTGAAAGACTGTGCAGGCAAATAGTGCCAACATTTTGGAATCACGTATCACAAGGTAAAATTGCAAAGAGTTTGGGGATTTCATCATCTGTGGTACACCATCTCATTAAAAGATTCAGAGAATGCAGAGGAATCTCTGTACGCAAGGGACAAGGCTGAAAACCAATATGGCCTTGACCTTCGGGCCCTCAGGCGGCACTTCATTTCGAAATCATGGATGCTGCATCCTCCAGACTAAAGAGGAGAGGGACCATCCGGCTTGTTATCATTGCACAGTGCAAAAGCCAGTTTCCGTGATGGTATGGGGGTGCATTAGTGAACATGGAGTGGGTGTCTTGCACTTCTGTGAAGACGCCATTAAAGCTGAACAGTACATACAGGTTTTGGAGAAGCATATGCTGCCATCCAGATTATGTCTTTTTCAGGGAAGGCCTTGCTTATTTCAGCAGAATAATGCCAAATCATTTTCTGCAGCATGGCTCCATAGTAAAAGAGTCTGGGTGCTAAACTGGCCTGTCTGCAGTCCAGACCTGTCACCCATTGAAAATATTTGGCACATTATGAAACTAAAATATGACAAAGGAGACCCCAAACTGTTGCACACAGCTGCAATCATATATCAAGCTAGAATGGGACAGCATTCCACATTCAAAACTACAGCAATTGTTCTAATCAGTTCCCAAACGATTACAGGGTATTGTTAAAAGAAGAGGTGATGCAAAACAGTGGTAAACATGCCCCTGTCCCAGCGATATGTTTTGAATCATATCACTGGCATCAAATTCGAAATGGGCATGTATTTTTCCAAAAACAATATGATTTCTCTGTTTCAACATTTGATATGTTGTCTGTGTACTCTTGTCTATCCAATATAGGGATTAAATGATTTCGCCATCATTGCATTCAGTTTTTATTCACCTTTTATGCATTTTGAATGTGAGTATTCTTAAACCCCATGGTATTCTAAATGTTCTGTTGCTGTTCTGTGTTTTGGGCACGAGTGGGGTCCTGAAACCATTCTCTATTGATCAGATGACCTTTCATGCTTCATTACATGAAGCTAATCTGGTTCAAATTACAGAGAAAATGTATTTCTCTTTTCAACAACTAGGATGAGGATCATTCACATGAATTATGAGACACAGTCCTCCCACGCAAAAAAGATAATACCACATCAATCTCTCTCCTACTGGTCCCACATACCAGCCTATCCCCCTTGGGACTCTGGTCTAAAGTAGACCACTATGCGGGGTGTCATTTGGGATAGAGACAAAGCAGCCTGTGTGTTTCCAGAAGTAGGCTAGCACATCCCCAAAGCCGTGGTGGTTGCACAGATTGTTTTCTGCATCATTTTGAAGCCGTAAACATTTCCCAGAATGCATTCCCATAGCCTGGCTGGTAACTGCAGTCAATAATATTATCAGTGTCTCTACTGAGGGTGTGTCCATCATTAAAATACACAAGCAATCTTTTGAGTTTGTCCTGATTGAAACTCCCTAACATTTTTCTCTGTATCAATGGGACCAGCACATGATCCCACGGCAGAAGTCTGTTACAGGGTGTTTGAGTGTCTAATCAGGAGGGAGTGTAGGTGGCATGTGAAAGGTGGTGTGTGTGTGTGTGTGTGTGTGTGTGTGTGTAAGAGCTATACAATTATTCTGCACCATCTGGAAATATAACCCAAATGGAAGGCATAACCCAAATGGCACCATATTCCTTATATAGTTCACTACCTTTGAGTCGTGCAGCACAGGCCCTGTATGTGAGGATTAGTGAACTTCATGGGGAACAGGGTGTCATTTGGGATGCACCATATGTAAATCCTCCAGCGGTCAACATGTCCCTCTGAGTCTGCATGTTAATGTATGTACAGGCCACTCCTGCTCCTGCTAGGGCACTGTAATGACTTGACTGCCGACAGACACACACACAGGACAGAGATGCACGCACACACACACACACACACACACACACACAGGACAGACACACACACACATACACACAGGCACGCATGCACACACACACACACACACATACAGGCACGCATGCACACACACACAGGACAGACACACACACACATACACACAGGCACGCATGCACACACACACAGGACAGACACACACACACACATACACACAGGCACGCATGCACACACACACACACACACATACAGGCACGCATGCACACACACACCCCCACACACAACAGACACACACACAGGCTCGCACACACACACACACACACAGGACAGACACACAACAGACACACACACACAAATAGACACACACACCGACACACACACAGACACACACAAACACATAGAGACAGACGTTGTACTCCATCTCTTTTCTTTGTCCCCAAGCTATTGTGCACATTGCTTACAAGCCTAGAACAACAAAATGTACATGTTGGCCTTAGTGACCATTTAGTTCAATGGAAATGTCCTTACTGAGTTAAAGATTTGTCATCTTTGAATAAGCTGATCAACGTACAGCGAGGCGGGGCTCCAAGTTACCGTGTTTTACAATCACTAATTTCAGAACCTTGATGTCATTTTTCAAAACTCTTGACACAAAACTCAAAATGGTCATCACTTGTAACAAAGGCTGTCCAATGTTCAAAACATTGCATTGTGCATTCATATCTTTAAAGAAATCTTGCACTTGCACAATCATTGTTTCACAAAACAAATTTTTTGAAATACCATTGAAACGTTAATTTAGATCACCACACACAAACAACCGATAGTTTCACTGTGTCATTGTTTGTACAATCATTATATATTGTAGTACAAAATAGGTTATTCATGTTTCATTATGGTACTACATGTAAATACATTCCTTATAAAAGTACTACAGTAGTAGAGAGAATATTACAGACACAGTGGAATCATTGAACAAAATCTGAAATATATTGATGAAAAGCAATGCAGCACAATCACAACATAGGTTTATTCAAATCAAAGCAAAATAATTAGCTACTAAATAGAAAATAAAAGACAGTACTGTAAAACATCAAATGCAGTGTTCCTCAACTTGCTTGCTTACAGTGATTACTGTACTTCTACATTTTCATCAACACTGTCTTGTGGATTTGGCCACAGGTTCTCATCTACATCACAGTGGATGTTTTCATTAGCCAAACATCATTGGACACACTTTGCTGTTGCTGCCGCTGTCTTGGTCCGTGGCCTTGTCTTCTACCACGTTCCCCCACATCTCTCAAACAAGGCCCACGACCGCCTCTCAGAAGGGGTGCTTGTCCCCTGCCATTCCTTTGACCAACACGTCTTCCTCGTCTTCCTCCCACCACTGCTTGACCCCTATTGTGACCTGGATCACCTGCCGGCTCAGTGTTACTTATCGCTATGCTGTTGCAAGTGGATCCCAATCAATTCTTTATATACTCGCTCCACAATGTGAACTCAGTCATCAGTAACGAGTTGGCAGGATTGGACAAGCAATTACAAGGGCCTGCATCCATACAGTGCAGTACTGTCAATACTGTAAATAGTCTGAAAAGGTGGTACATGGGATCATAGAAATGGTGTATGATAAAGAATGATGATGAGATATTACATCCATAGATAATCTAGTCTAATTGGTTCATGCTCCATGCTAATTGGTGACAATGAATCTAGTTATTTTGAAACTGTCATGATCTAAACATGGAATATTGTTTGTCGGTTTCCATACAACTATGCATTAAGAGTAATGCAACAGTTACTTATCACTTTGAGCAGTTGTATCAATTGATAGTTGTATCATTGTAATTCAATGAATAGAAATGTAATGTAGAAATGTAATGTGTGAATTGTCTTTTGAAATAGTAGTGCTTTGATGTTATGTCATATTGAACAGGTGATTTTTGTTAAATGAACAAATTATCTTAGTTTTATGTGTATTGTATCCAAGCAATTGAAAAAAGTGTTTGAGTTTTAAAAGACTTGCATTTTGATCATTGGTTGTGAGTTTTGTGTCTATTATTTAGAAAAATGACATCAAGGTTCTGAAATTAGTGCCAAAGTGATTGTAAAAAGCTGTAAACTGCATTGAATACAAACAAAGATAATGACCACTTGTCTATTACATCCAGTCTAGTCTGAAACAACACAATGTTCCCTCAATTAGCTCGCTAGCTACATGGGTTATGAGGGAAGGGTATCTGTGTTAGATTAATATTCGACTCATCTTATTCTAACACTAAAAATTATTTCATACTCACACACAACACTGTTATGAGTATAACTTATGGGCCAATCCCCTTTAGCTCCCATAACCAATGATTTCTGCGAGGTATAAACAGTTGATGGTTCCTGGATTTTGATGACACTAGGTTTCAGTCCAGTGCTGTCCAGTGGCTTGAGCCACCTTGGCCCATTTAATTTCGCTCTGTTTGATTTGGCATAACTTACCCCAGGTCTACAACCACCAATAATCACACATTATGGGGTGTACGTGGGCCTCTCAAATGCCGCCCAATTCAACATACTGAACCCATGGGGCTGTGGTTAAAAGTAACATACTACATAGGGAATAGGTTGCCATTTTGAACACTTAATATGCAAGGTTATGTTCCATTGGCTGAGACTTGTCATGCATGTAGAAGGAGAACATCAGCTGTGTCTCTTGGTGAAATCAGGCTTAAGTTAGGTGAATCCATCCATAGAGTGCAGATTGGAAAATGTGATGCAGCTCGTGGCACTCATGTGTTGTTACCATAGGCTACATTCCAAACACAAGCGTATTTCCATGGTGTGCTCCATTTGACTAGGGGCCCCCAGCCCAGCAACAGACCTGACATAATGACAGAAGATGGAAACGTAGCTGAATGTGATTGGAAAAGGTAGTGTAGAAGATTGACAGTACTGGAGCTCAGAGGGTAGCCTTTTCTTACACAAACGTGAATGTCGCACAGGGAATCCAGTCCTCAGTGAGAACCTTGTTTCTCTCTCTCTCTCTCTGGCTGACAGTGGCTCCAGTTAGCACCTTGGTTGGGAAAAAATGCCTCTCTGTGTCACCCTGATCGTGACTTGAAGAATGTTTGAGTGAACGTGTTGTTTGTTATGTGTGTCTCTGCTAGTGAGTGTTTCGGTTAGTGCCCAGGCCAGTCGTGCCTCCTGGTTGGACGATGGGCACGGCAGAGGTCATATCGGATGTCATAGCCCGCATGGACAACATGGAGGTCAAGGATGAGTGGCAGGATGAAGACTTTCCCAGGTAACACAGAAATACGGGGAACTAAGAATTTTCCTGGTAAGATTATCAAATTAGGGAGTCAACAATATATGGCTGGAGGAAGAACAACCCAGTTACTGTGGAACAGCAATTTATAAAGAAAAGATAAGATAATCAATAACCATGTTTTTCTGGGACAACTACACTAATACCTCTGTTTGGCTGAGGC
Organism: Esox lucius; assembly: GCF_011004845.1. NCBI lineage: Eukaryota > Metazoa > Chordata > Actinopteri > Esociformes > Esocidae > Esox > Esox lucius. The sequence continues at coordinate 23,843,687 of NC_047571.1, read as the reverse complement.
AGCTACACTAATAACTCTGTTTGGCTGAGGCAGCTACACTAATACCTCTGTTTGGCTGAAGCAGCTACACTAATACCTCTGTTTGGCTGAGGCAGCTACACTAGTACCTCTGTTTGGCTAAGGCAGCTACACTAATACCTCTGTTTGGCTGAGGCAGCTACACTAATACCTCTGTTTGGCTGAGGCAGCTACACTAATACCTCTGTTTGGCTGAGGCAGCTACACTAATACCTCTGTTTGGCTGAGGCAGCTACACTAATACCTCTGTTTGGCTGAGGCAGCTACACTAATACCTCTGTTTGGCTGAGGCAGCTACACTAATACCTCTGTTTGGCTGAGGCAGCTACACTAATACCTCTGTTTGGCTGAGGCAGCTACACTAATACCACAGCTACAGAAACAGACAGTAAATGCCAGTGGACGATGCACCCAGTGTCGTTGTATTCCTAAATTAATTTGATTATTTTTGAATAATAAAACATCACCTATGTATTTAATATAAAATGAATGTAAACTGGATTTTGGATAATGTTTGATTCCAGGTCATTTGGTTCCTCTTATAACCTTTCCTATTCATGAAACGGTAGGCAGCAACAAACTCATAAAATATACCAATGATGTTTTATCTGGCTGCCTGGTGGGCAAGCCCAGTTCCAGATACTCCCAGTTCATTCCTTGCCTTGTGACTTGGTTTGAACAGTTTGCTTGATCTCCATTATAAAAAAATCTAAAGAGCTATGCCTTGGAGGTATTGTAAGCTGGGTACCAGCGGAAACCCTTTTCTCTGGTGATCTCACCACGACAGGACATGGAGGAAGTCGCTCATTTTATTCCTGGGGACAATTTTAGATAGTAAAACATGGCTTTTATGAAAACACTGATCCTACAAAATGGCGGCAAGGCAGCTTCTCTTCCTTTTAAGGAAGCTAAGACATTTTTGAATGCAAGCACACACACTCACTCACTTAAAAGCTGAGATCCACTGTTTTGTATCATTCAAATTAATGATATACCAACCAATTAACATAAATAAATGTAAGAGAAAAAGGAGATCCCAATAGTTCAACAAACATTCATCAGAACCCCAAAAATAAGATACTGTTGTTGTTTTACGGGAACATTTGTAATGAATCTAAATGTAGACAAACACTGCATAGTGTTTTCCAGCCATGCTCTCATCTATGAATGAGAGTGTGGTTACTACACATTTCTCCATAAGCATTTCTCAGGTTGTTCCAAAACACAAGTGGGGTGAATGGTTTGTTATTGACCCCAGCTTTATCATCTCCTCCTGCTATTGGCAGCTTTTGGTCAAGAACAGGAGAAATCTGGCTAAAGATGTCTTCAGTCAGAACATAAGAACTACAGGTCATCAATGGTCCCCAGATGGCTTCACTCAGATCCAATACATTTATTTATCCTTTCTGTAGTTCCAATTTTCAATAAGTCTTTTGAACTGACATTAAAATACTTCATTTAAGTTGACATTTGGAAATGTGTTCAAATTTAAGTTTAAGCATCAGCCAATGAAAATCCTTTACATAGTGTAATGTGATTTACAGGTACGGCTACAAGTTGGTCTCATCAGATAACATGGCATAGACTGGGCCACTGCCAATACCCCCAGACAACAGTGGTTATTTCCTGTGACAAATTTCTCCAAGAAATAGTACTTCCTGAAATAGGTCGGCTTAGACAGCAGAAGTTTTCATGTAAACATCCAAATTCAAGATCTAAATCCCCCTGCTCCCCTAAATCCCATTGGTTTGTGGAAGAAAAATATCTGATTTGGTTGATGTAACATTTAGAAATTATTACATATAATGTTACCTCAAATTGAAGGATACACTGAGTTTCTCATAATAAAAACGTTTTAACTATAAAAGAAGACTGTCTTGAATTGTTATATAATGATTGAGATGAGCAGGGAAAGAGTGGGGCCAATTCTGTGTCTCGTAACAGAACAGCAGGAAAACAACAGGCAGCAGGTGTTTGTACACTCACTCATTACATAATCAGATTACGTCATTTTTTACCTCAGGGTTTTACTGTGTAAACAAACATCAGGTTTTAGTTATACATGACTAATAACCTTTGAGCACAAGGGTTGTGTTCAGCATACAAATAACGGAACCAGGGACAAACGAGGATGTACCACCTAAAACCTTACCTTTTAATAACAAATTCTAATTTTAAAACTGTTTGATAAAGTAAAACATGAAACGCGGGGCCAGTTTCACTGAAGATAAGTGTATTATTATTATTAAGCCTTGGGTGGGAGGGGGGGGGGCGTGTTGTGCCATCCTATGGTTATATTTCTGTGCCACAGCTAAGCTCCAGGGCCACATCACATTTGTCCCCATTGATTATGTTGCTCAGGACACAAGCATTATTACAAACTAATAACAGTTATCTGTGTGTCAGGGCGGTGAGGGTACCGCGTTTGGGATGGGATGTCATCTGGCATGCAGGGGGGTGTAGATGGTATTCAAACTGCCTTACGCCTCATCACGCTGTTAGGGAGGGACATGAAAATAACTGTTGTTAACTTCTCTGACTCCAGCAGCTCTATCAGCAGAGAACATAAAGACCAGCTCCACAGTGTGTGAACTAGGAATAGCATTACCACACATAACAGGGATTTGATAGGCAATTATTATAATTTCTTGGCAAACCTCACTGTCTCTACACACAGGCCTCTACCTGAAGATGGAGACATTGAGGACACGGGACTCACTGATAACAGGACCAGTAAGTGGAACATACCACAAATAATTTAATATTGTCCTTCAAAAACCCTTTCAACAAAGCATTTTCATCTAAAAACACATCCAAAATACAGTTAAGAATAGAAGTGAAAGTTCCATCCTCTCCTAGATCCCCCCACCACCCTGAGCATCTTGGCCGATTCCTCCAGACTCTGTGTGAGTCGTAAACTACTGGCCCCAGACATGAATGTATCCCTCGACCAGAGCGAAAGTTCCGTCCTGTCAGATGACTTCCTGGGTACCCCTGACGACCAGGATTTTAACGTCGACGATATGGACACGCCCGATGACAATGACTCCCTGGAGTTCATTAACAACGGCAACGAGCTGGAGTGGGAAGGTCAGACAGGGGTTATGGGTCAGGGGTTATATGGTATGGGGGATGGGGTGGCACAGACGTGCAGCGTGCATGGCTCAGAGACAGGAAATACTCCAGGCAAACAGACTTTCATATCAACGCCTTTGAAGTTAATTAAGAAGTTTTAATTTCAGTGAAAGAAAGTCAACTATCTATATTGATTGTATAATCTGAGAAGACTGTAGAGAATATTTACTGACCGTGGGTAACAGACGTGCCTAACAAAAAGCATCAATATACTTCTTATACTCAATTATGAAATATATTGCACATACAGTTCATGGAAACATGCGTCGTTACTTACAGACGACACTCCTATAGCCAATTCCACGGCTCTACCAGGAAGTCAGACAGGGGAGCAGGAGACTGGGAGGTTGTGGAGGACGGTCGTCATTGGAGACCAGGAGCAGAGAATAGATATGGCTGTCATCAGGCCGTACCTGAGGGTGGTTACACATGGAGGTTAGTAACAGGGTGTGCGTGTGTGTGTGTGTGTGTGTGTGTGTGTGTGTGCGTGAGATATTATCTCTATCTCTTTCTCTCCCTTCACCTTTTCTTCTCTCTGTTCTCTGTCTCTCAGGGTACTATGGTGAGGGTCTGAATGCCATCATAGTGTTTGCTGCTTGTTATTTGCCAGAAAGCAGCTGTGAGGACTACACTTACATCATGGAGAACCTCTTTTTGTAAGAACACCCACACACACACGTCTCATTGGAACGCCCACACCCACACACACACGTCTCATTGGAACGCCCACACACACACACACGTCTCATTGGAACGCCCACACCCACACACACACGTCTCATTGGAACGCCCACACACACACACACACGTCTCATTGGAACGCCCACACACACACACACGTCTCATTGGAACGCCCACACACACACACACGTCTCATTGGAACGCCCACACACACACACACACACGTCTCATTGGAACGCCCACATACACACACACGTCTCATTGCCCAGACATACCTCACTTTAAAAACACATCTCACTGTTAAATCATAACTCACTGTTAAATCACATCTTACTGTTAAAAATAAATCCACTGTTAAAACACATCTCACTTGTTAAAACACACCTCACTTAAACAGTCATATGTGGCCAAAGCATTAAAATGACAAAAAAGCATTTCAAAAACAGATCATAGTGGATGATATAATCTCTTTAGGAGAATGAGCTGGCCAAACAGCAGTCTACTCACATTCACACAACCACCATAGCATCTTCCCACACCACTTTGTTTGTATACCATTTGAATATCATTTGATTAAAAAGCTATTTCACTTGAATTTAATTTCGTAGCTTTAATATCCCTGACGTGTTACGCTCCTTCACTAAGCCATTCAAGCCCAGCATTGTTCTGTCATTGTGTGATATCTGTGGATTTAATCGGGCAGGTGTTTTCTCTCCAGCTATGTGATCAGCAGCCTGGAGTCATTAGTGGCTGAGGACTACATGATCATCTATCTGAACGGCGCGACGCCGCGTAGGAGGATGCCTGGTATCAGCTGGCTAAGGCGGTGCTACCACATGATTGACAGGAGGTAAATGAATCGACAGGATATGCCTTTAAATGTTGTGGCAGGTTTGAACAATGCGTGTACATGTGTTATGGCATGTTTATGTCCACGTTTGTGAATGTGTAACGTAGGCCTCATGGAGGGCAACGAGCGCACATCATGTTTCTTGTCCTCTACAGATTGAAGAAGAATCTGAAGCGGCTGGTTATTGCTCACCCCTCCTGGTTCATCCGTACCGTTCTGGCCATCTCAAGACCCTTCATCAGGCAAGACATTGTTTCCCACCATCATCATCATCATCATGTGTGCACACGGGGATGCCTTGGGAGGGGAAGCCTTAGGATAGAGTCTCATCCTGTCTTTGCTGACCTGGAAACCTAAATAACGAACAGAGAGAACAGTGTTCATCGGTTGCAATCTGTCGCGGACAGGCGCGAGTAACACCACTGGTATTTCATCTGACACAGTCACACAGGACCTTCGTTCTTGGTTTCCCGATGTCAACCTGTATCAATCTTTCACTCTTCACCCCTCAGTGTAAAGTTCATGGACAAGATCCGTTATGTCCACACCTTGAATGAACTGAGCCAGCTGATCCCCATGGACCACATACAGATCCCAGACTGCGTCCTGCAGTAAGTCACCACAGACGCCAGGGGGCACAAATGAGGCACATGCACTGATCACCTGACTGTAAAGCAGTGGGTTAGAATGTGTATCACTTACCTAAGGTCACTGGTAAATGTATGCATGTTTGCATGTATGCAGTCTACATTAAGTCTGATTCTGAAACCTTTTTTCACAAATTGTTTTTTTGGCCACAGCCCCTGGTGCCTTATAGCCTACATATACAGTACAGATATATTATTACAGTCATAACTACACTGTCTTCCTTATTCTAGGTATGATGACGAGAAGAAGGCGGCACAAAGGGAACGGTAAGAAACAGGTTACGAATACGAACAGTGAACAGGGCAGGACACAGCGTCTTGGTGTCTTAATGACACATTTTTTTGTTGGAGGGCAACACAGGGCTTTCTGTGTCATGTCGTTTTCATGGACTCATCTCAATGTAACCTTCCTCTTGGGTCACAACAGGCAGGAAAAAGGGCAGCACCACAACACGTCGGCCGCCCACACAGAAAGGTGAGCCCCTTATCTTCTTACGTGTTAATGTTTGAACTGTCACCGTTACAGATAATCATCTTTTTATTCTGTTTTGCTTTTTTTTACGACAGGACGGCAGGAGATAAAGGCTAGACAGACGTGGTCCGCAGAGGGGGACAGGAGCACAGACAACCGCAGGGTCAAGGTGTGAACCCCCGCCGCCAGGGGCTTGTGTGGTCCGGAGTTGGACTGCCTCAGCGGACAGTGAACAGTGGCGGTTAACAGAGTGTAGACTTGGTTGTGGTATGGTTCTAACCACCCTCGCCAGCTGGGACGATGATTTCTTTTGTTTAGCAGCAAGACAATTCTGCATCACGCCCTTCTCTGGTGGAGCACATTTCAAGGCAGTACATCCCAGCCATTATATTCAGTATATAACACTTGCCCATGGTCTTGACATTGAGGTACGGACCTAACTGTTACATAAACCACATCTGCTCCTCTCTTTAGGCGCTGCAATCTCGCCACCGTTCTATGCTATTTTTACTTCCTTGCAAACATAGCAAAGCAGGGCAAAGCACAACTCCAGACCACATGTTGATACTAAAGAAGTATCCAACCCCCCCCCAACCCCAAAGGAATGGAAAGTTGTCTGGACAGGGGGTAGAGGGAAACTAAATACATCATCTAAAGAGTGTCTAGTGTTAGCATACCTCATGGAAGCATACCTGGGTTCAATGAAACCATTAAGAATCATTTGTCAGGGCTGAATGCCACAAAACACACATTACAAAGTGAAACGTGCAGACCTACAGATGGTGGAGGTGATGGAAGAGGTGAAGGCGGTTGAGATGACGATGTGATGGAGTTGGTCGGGCTGGAGGTGATGGTAGGGATGGAGGTGGTGGTGACAGAAGAGAAGGTAGTGATGGAGGTGACAGTGGTGAGATTCTATAGATGATGTTAATGATTATTTCTTCCAGGTAATACAATAATCTACTCTCTGCTGAGCTTGCCATGTACTCTATCAGTACAGACTGAAATCTTATTTGGCTGAATTGGAAGGGCTTGAGGAGAAATGCTGGGCATATAGTGGACTGCCTTTTCCATGTCAACCTACACAACTTAGTCCACTGACTGCTGACCTCAAGCAATGCTACCAAGTCCAGTTGTTAGCTACCATGAACATTACTTGGGCATTGTTCCTTATAAGCTTGGACCACATTTTGGACCACTTTGTTGCAAGGTCCATACAATGTCATGAGCAGACCTGAAGCCCTGTCTGAACACCCCTCAGACCTTTACTGAGTTTCCAGGCTGGTGCAGACACACCACAAACACACCACACAACACACCACAGACACACCACCGACACACCACACCACAGACACACCACAGACACACCACCGACACACCACAGACACACAACACAGACACACCACACAACACACCACCAGGACACACCACCGAACACACCACAGACACACCACCAACACACCACCGACACACCACACAACACACCACAGACACACAACACAGACACACCACCGACACACCACAGACACACAAGACAGACACACCACAGACACACCACACACCACAGTCAGACACACCACAGACAGACACACCACACAACACACCACAGACACACACCACAGACACACCACAGACACACCACGGACACACACCACCGACACACAACACAACACACCACAGACACACCACAGACACACAACACAGACTCACCACACAACATACTACAGACACACCACAGACACACCACAATCACACCACAGACACACCACAGATACACAACACACCACAGACACACCACACAACACACCACAGACACACCACAGACACAAAACAGACACACCACACAACACACCACACAACACACCACAAACACATTACAGACACACCCCAGACACACCACAGGACACACTGCTTGAGTTTAATGACACAGCTGTATCTGTAGTGGTTCAGATCTCTCTCAGTTTACCTAATGAACTCTGTGAAATGGGTTAATATGTTCTTCTACAGGGGCTTCATTAATCTATATGAAGTCAGTCTACTGTCAAATGTACGTAGTTGTAATAATGTTGGTGTTATGGTCAAATAATTACAAATATTTTCTAATAACACTCAACGAAAATGATGTGCAATATCGTCTGGGTTGACCAAATGTACTGTGTGAAAGTTGAGTCCAATCCTCTTGTTACTGTAAATAACTACTTAAATGAAATGTGCATTCTCTGTTACTTGTTTGTCTAGTGTTATGTTTTCACAAGTTTATTAGTAACATGGCATGCTGGTTACAGTTTTCCTTATCATCACATGTGATTAATAACAAGCTGGGTTACCAGTCTGTTCCTGACCTGATTCTACTCCTTATCATGTTATGTTTTCAGTGGCAAGGAATGGAACAATGAAACAAGCAGCTTGGTACCCAGGCTACATAAAAACCCTGTATGATGGTTTCATAGTTTTAACGTTACATATGTAGGATGCAAAATACTATTAAAATAAATAGTTTCAATGATCCTTGTCCTTGTAATGTTTAGTCTCTCCAGTCGCAATACAGATTTAGTGAGATTATTGAGTATTTTTATTGCATGGCAGCTGAAAACAGAGAGCTTTTATTACTTTTATTGATGATAACATTGTTGTGTATCTCTTGCACATACACACTTCATGGAAGCCTGCGGTGGTAGAGACGCCATAACCACTGACATCAAAGACAACTAAGTCATAAAAATGTAATAGACGGTCGCTGTGTCATACAGGAGGCCAATTCATTAGGATACTAATGGTAGAAATAAATATTTTGAGGCCTGTATGAGCTGAAACTTTGTTCCTGATTAGGTCAAGCCTTATTGGGCTACTCCAGGCCGTGTTGATGACATAGGTGAACCTTAGGAAAAAAGTCCTTATTTAATGCTCATTGAACAAATATTGTTTTGATTGAGATCAAAATATTTCCTTCCTTGTCATCTCTCAAGATCATAAAATGATCAGATCACACTGATCAGCCTGAGGGCTGTATAGGATTAGGGCAGGAAGTTCATTTGGCTCTTATAATGAACAAAGGAGTGAATTTGGCTCTTATAATGAACAAAGGAGTGAATTTGGCTCCTATATTTCCTCAGTTTTCAAGTTCAAACAACGATTACTTTGCAGATAAATTTTAAAACGTATTCACAAAAGATTGTATATCTGCACCGTAGAATCAATAAAGACAGGCTATCTTTACTGATTAACTAACAAAACAGCAGATTAACTAACAAATCAGGACAGGCAAGATGTAATCAATTTGAATGTGCATTGTTTTGCATTGTTTTTCAGCCAGCTCAACAAAAAGACTGGGAATGCCCATCTCTCGTACGTAGACTGGGAATGCCCATCTCTCGTACCTATTCCAGCCAAAATGACACTGTGCGTGAGGTGCTCCAGGGACAGGCTTTTCAAGCGCTGGATTAGGGTGTGGAGTCTGTCTGTCAACCATCAACTCCTATTACCACAACTCACTACTGCATCTGTGCCCCAAATGACAGCCTGATCTCCAGTACAACACATTGGTACAGGTCCCATAGGGCGCTGGTCTGAAGTAGGGCACTACATGGGGGACAGGGAGTCATTTGGGGTATCCACCGGTTCTCTCGTCAGATGTTTCACATAGAATCAGAGACATGAGACTTCCATGTTATCTGATCTGCCTCAAACCAAAGTCCAGGGGCCTAACAACCCATAACCATCCACTGATAAGGTTGTTACTTCAAGGAGTAAATGATCTAGCTCCTGTGCCTGAGTGTGGTGAGTGGGTAACACTGGCGTGATTTCTGTTTACATACACAGTTCTCCGCCAGAGAACGGGGTTCACTTGCTGTTGCAGGCTTTTACTGCCACACCGCCTCGCTTCTGTGTTTCACTGTCTCAAGAACTATTGATATTCAGTATATAAATGAGACAAACAGGTTTAGCATCTTTGTAAAAAAAATAAAAAAATCCAGATAATTTCCATTTAGGAAAATAAGCCCAACCTTTCCATCAGGACTGACAGGCCAAACACATTGAATTCTGGGACCTCGATACAGGGGTATAGCACACAATTCTTTCCGCTCTCTGAGGGCCTCTCCCCACTTTAATCAAGATTCAAAAAAATTTGAGGGGACCTCTACACGTTAGGGCCCTATATACTTAGTAGCCCTTTCTCCCCCCGGTCCGACGCCACAGCCTTGACAGACCAAAAAGTATGACCACTAAGCACAGTTATGTTGTGCTTAGTGGTCACTTTTTGGTCTGTCAAGGCTTGTGTCAGTTGAAACAGTTTTAGGGCTCAAGAACTGGATTGAGTTTGTCGACAAGACATTCTATCTAGTTCAGTCAGACAGATTCACGCGCAGGCAGGAAGCGGAGAGACATGAAGGCCACGTGGTCCCCTGGGTAGACGCCATGCCACTGCATTTGACTTCCAACAAAGCTTTGGTTGCATTAGGACGATGTGTGACACAGAACCACCCGACTGAGTCCGATCCCGCCACCCACACCAGTCTGTACCAGCCTAACGCTGCTCCTAAATATAGTCCAGCTGGCTTTCCCCACCACCAAGCTGTTGAAGCACAGACATTTTTACCCTCTCAACTATGTTTGAAATTGATAGCGGCCCCGGGTAGACAAATATAATTAATTGGTTTCTTCTGGTTTCTTCATGTAGGTCATAGTGTAGGATTGATTTAGTTGGCCTTGTGCGTTGAGGTACCTGATACTAAATTAATAAGAAAGTTTATGAATACATTTTAAATAAGTCAAAAAGCCTGTAGACTATTTGTATCTAGGTCTGCTGTACTATGAGTCATTATAATTGACAGCGCAGAATGGAGTTCATCTCTGGATAAGGAGAGGGGCTCATTAATACCTGCCTCTCATTCACTGCAGCCTAATAACCTCTGTTTCTGGGCTGTGTTGTGTATTTTGTAATTCTCATAATCAGAAAAACAATAAAAGGTACACTCACACATATTTGGATAGGTAGAATAAACATTCTGAAATATTGAAAATACTGTACATAAAAAAGCTTTGTTTTGCTATGGACACAACAGTAAAAATGTTTTAATGTTAATATAATTGGCCAAAGAGATCACATTTAATGTTATGATACTGTTTAAGAAAACATTAGCAAAATTTTTTTTTATTGACTTATACAATAGACACAAACAAAGATTTGGGTACATCCCTGTTCTAACTGAAACCATGGGGACGTCCCAGGAGAAAAGGTTGATTGTGCTGAGATATTTGTTCTATTATCTACTAGAGACCTTGGGGTGCGGGTTGAGCTCCAGTGTCGGGTGAGAATGATTTGACATGCTGTACAAGGAGCTAGTCCGGGTTTTGTGTGTGCATGTGTGTGCGTATGTGTGTGTGAGAGAGAATGCTACGCATGCTGACTGAGTTCCAAGAACAGGTGGAAAATTGGAGCTTGGAACATTATGCATATCAGGTACATGCGCAGTTAGGAAAAGTTCAGGAGTACAGCAGAAGCCTATTGGCCAGAGAAAGTGATTGTGATTGGATGGTATAATGCCACGAGGTGTGACATGAAAAGTGACACGATGCTGAATCCTTTATATGCCGGTCTGAGATACTCTATCAATGAAGTAGTAAAAGGAGGGAACATTCTGTTAGTTAGGAAAAGAAAAGAAAGGAGAGAAAAATATCTATCTTTTGATAGGGAGGTTGCTTATAGGGGTTCCCTTCCTTCAGATAACACCAACGTGCTACTCACAGACCAAGACATCATCATGAAGTTAATCATAGGCATTGGCGGGTAAGTCATAGCGAACATACATTACAACAAAAATATGTATTTATTATTGTTTTTATTTATTTATTTATTTTTAATGTTGGTTATAAAGGACAGAATTTTAAGAATTTTTTTTCCTAATACAGATAATAAAAAACATATTTCTGTGCCTGAACATAAAAGATAGTTGAAAAGTTGATGCTAGCTTGTTCTGAATTCTGTATATTTTAATAATATAACTGACACATATTTTTAGCTACAGGTAAAGTTATAGAAAATATAATATTTTTTTCTGTATTCTGTCCAGTGTGACAAACGGTGGGAAAACCACTCTTACGAATAAACTGATGCAGGCGTTACCCAACTGTTGTGTGATACATCAGGATGACTTCTTCAAGGTAAGCCTCTATACATTTCATCACATTTAATTTATAAAGGCCTAGAAAGCTTGCAGTGCAACCACCAGTCTGTTTTAGCAAAATAATTTCAAACTCCATAGTCGATACTTAATATCATGTCTGTTTATCAGATCGAAATCAACCATACAGAGAACAGTACAGCCTCTCTAGTTAGGGTTACCAACAAAGCTAATTTGCCCTTGAATACTTATGCACTTGGGCCACATACTGGTGACACTTCAGTGTTGAATGTTCCCATTTAATTTGCGTAATTTCAAGTACATTCCTGTGAATGGTGGAACAGCATTTTAGTGCACAAACACTATTTACATGAATTTAGCTTCAAAATACTTTTGATTCCCCCATAATGATCCATTTGAGTATGTCCCTGACTCAATGACACTGCGTTCCCTCCAGTACAGTACAGCTGATGACCCCGCCCCATGTTGAGCTGTTAGGCCATGCGTCAGCAGCATGGGTGGAATCAGTTCCACTTCAATTCAGGATTTAGAGTTGGAATTTGGAAGTCAGTATTTTCCATTTCAATATACCCGATCTCAACCGGGCCTCCATCTGCATTAGCTTGGATACACTGAGGGCGCAGGTCAGCTTTGACAGTTACCCTGCCACTAATAAAGACACTAAGTGGTCATTAGCTTAGCTCATGTCCGGGTGTGATCAGCCCTGACTGGTTACAACTTTTTCTTATCACCCTGAGATTGCAGCAATGTTTTCTTGGTGACTGTTATTTCAGAAACCCGATCAGATAGAAGTCGGGGAGGACGGCTTTAGACAATGGGATGGTAAGAGTTGGATTCGCTGTAGGAATGAAAACAAACACAATGAGTAATGTACTCTTTCCCTTTAATTGACATTTTCCAAAGTTATTCTGATTCTTAATCGAGAACCTAACTTAAACGTGTATACTTAAAGATTCTGTGAATGCCACGTCTTCACTAGAACTGTCTGGTGTGTTTCTGAGGTACACTGGCTGCGCTGCTGTGTTCTCTGGTGGTAAAGTGTGCTTGTATGGTCTATTCCATGTTCTGCAGTGATCACATCCCTGGATATGGAGGCCATGGTTAACACAATAAAGGGATGGCAGGAGAACCCAGTTAAGTTTGCCCGATCCCACGGAGTCAGCGTCACGCCCAAAGCAGAGGAACAGGAGCCCGACAACGCTATCCACATTCTCATCGTGGAGGGGTTCCTCCTCTACAACTACCAGTATGTGGTTTTCCTACTAAATATGTACATTTAGATACGTATCCCTAAACACATTTTAATTCAAGGACTTTAAAGATAATCTTATCCTACAAACTTTACTTACTATATTACGTTTATAGAGGTTTTTCTTTCAAATAATGCTGTGTGCATTCTTTTTTGTTTGTTTGTTTCTGTCATCCTTTAGGCATATTCTTGATGTCTACGACCAACGCTATTACATTGCCATTCCAAAAGAAGAGTGCAAAAGGAGAAGGAGTACAAGGACCTACACAGTCCCAGACCCCCCTGGTCTGTTTGAAGGCCATGTCTGGCCTATGTACCTGAAACACAGGAAGGAGATGGAGAACAACTGTAATGGTATAGGTATGTGAACTAGAGTAATCTCTCTGGACTTTATTAGCATCTTGTTCTGTACCTATGTCATTAAAATACATATTCATAATTTTATATATATATATATGCTTGACCAACTTTTACAAATGTTGCCCCTCAGAATACCTTGATGGCTTGAAATCTAAAGAGGAGATATATAACCAGGTGTATGAGAGCATACACAACAACCTGCTCAACCGCTTTATAGGTAAAATATCTACACAATATGTCTGAGATACAGTATATTTATAGCATAAAGGTACTGCAGCAATAATTACCCTTAGTGATTCTTTATTTTATAAGTTATTTACTTACCTTCTATTGTTACCTCAAGGTATATTTTAAGTAAGCTATTATTCAGTGTAAACTAGTGTGGATTATGTTATGTTAATAGTTCTTTCACTTTTTTTTTTCCACAGCAGGACCAGGGAGCTCTGAACATCTGTGTATAAACTTGTAAATAATAATATTTTGACAACAGTGCAACATCTGTAGCATACTCTGCCCAGAAGGAAAAAACATCTGTAAATAGTTTAAGGCATAATTTATTTAAAATAAAAAAGGCAGAGAAGCACTGTATTTTATATAATCATATGTAACCTTATTTAAGAAGAACTGCATCCAAACAAACTGGACTTCCCAGTGTTGAAACACATGAAGATCAGAAGTATATACAAGAAAGTACCATCAATGAGTTTCCCAGCTCGCTTGAAATGTTCCTAATAAATAACTATATAAATGACTAAAGATTTTCTGGTTCATTAGGATATATCAACATCTGTGCTTTTAAGAACACATTCAATGTTTATCTTATCAAAATCAGCTGGTTAACTCATCAATCCTGTTTTGTAGATATCAATTCACACTGGGAGGAAGGATTTGTGTCTGTCACTTTAAAATACTTAATCCATCTTCTGTGTTTTGTGCTCATTCTAAGGTTCAAACAGCTTTATTCCAACAGCATGACAAGAATGCATTTCAGACAATTCACTACTGATGCACAGATACCAAACATAATGTGAAATTGGCAACCTGAAGTACAGATCATTTTTATATCATCCTGCCATACATCATCATCCATACCATTTAAAAACAGATTATAGTATGAAATTCCTGATGTATATTGAATAGTAAACTGCAAACCTCACAAATGATAACAATGAAAGTAGCCATAATCTAGTAGTAACTACTCTGTAATTCCACAGCACCTGTCTATATAACAACTTTGACATAAGGGACATTTATTCTAGTGTGAATGGCGTGTTGAAATTAGTGAACAGCATTATTCTAGTCTAACTGAATCCACCATAAATGGTTCACTCAAAAATGAACTTGTAGGCAGCAACCAATCAAACGGACATGTTGGCTGTTCAGTTGGTTCGGTTGGTGGGAGCTCGGTATTGGTAAACAATTGCCTAGTGGGTGTGGCCAGTGTCGCAAACAGCACTGAATGCCGAATAACATTTGGGTGCTCAGGGTGAAAGTGACTCTTATAAGCTATTTCCTTCTAAGAAACGTGTCCAGTATTTATTCCACGCTGAGGGTAATGTCAGCCTTGCAGGTATTTCAATGTCTCTACCACAGTGTGAACAACCAACCCAGCGATGTTCCAACATGGATTGTGCCCAGTGGGTAGGGCTCTTGGAGTGCCTGGCAAGGACCAGCTGATGGCATGTGGATGGCAGGTGGCACCATGGCTCTGCTCATGTGTGTGTGTGTGTGTGTGTGTGTGTGTGTGTGTGTGTGTAAATATAGGGACCCACAGACAGTGGGATACATAGGGAACATGAATTTCCGGGTTAGGTCAACAAGAAGATAGAAAAAAAGCAAAGTGTGTGTTTGTGTATATGCCTTAATAGGTTTTACAATGTTTATAATTAAATCAGGAAAATACAATTAATTCTGTTTAAATCAGGAAAATATAATTAATAGGAAAATTTCCTTGTTTTCATTTTCAAAAAGGTCATTTTCGGGCTTATGGTAAACATAAAATTCAGGTTAGGGTTAGAGTTTGGGGTTAGGAGTTAGTTCCGGGTTTTGAAATGGGGTTGGGGTTAGGATTGGTAAAAATCTGATTATTACAGCTAATCAGCATTGATGTTTCTGATTTAAGAAGTTAAGTTACACGTGTGTGTGAGTGTGTGAGATAGAGACAAAGCGATAGAGAGAGAGGGAGAGAGAGAGAAAATATTTTTAGGTCAGATGCTTGGGATGTTAGGGACTATTATTAGACCTTGTACAGATAGGGCCTGGGGTGCTGTGATCTCTAAGTGCCCTGCCTATCACACACCCTTTCACTAACCAGCCAATCAGGCTCTCAGGCTTGGTGGAGGCAGATGCAGTGAGGGAAAGAAGCAACCCAAAGAGGTATGTGACCCATGCGCTCCCACGTCACACAGCTGCTTCTTGGTAACCAGGAAATAACCAAAGAATAAAGGCTGCTCTTCCATATTTGGGTTGGAAGGAGGAGCGGTTCATTAAAAGATTGCCAACCCTCTATTCTGTAAGGGCTGTCACATGTTTTCTGTCTCAAGTGAGTCGCGAGGGCCCAAATCCCCAACTCCAAATATGAATTGAATTTGAATACAGTAATTACTTTGTAACATTACATTATAACACAATATCTACAAATTGTGAGGCAAATTGTCAGAGAAAACCTTAAACATAACATGATTTTTCCGGACGTGATTTACAAGACACTCCCCACAATTCACAATTAGCCAAAGGAAAATGTCCCCTAATCTTGGAAACTTTTATTACTTTTGAGAACTTAGGTTATATCCAGTTGCATTTTATAAGAAGTGATCAGCTTAATTTATCACTTTGCTTTTAGACCATCAAGGCTGAAAAGGGCAAAGGACATTAGTTAAGGTGCTGAGTTATGACTTGGCTGTTTCTATAGAACCTGATCTTGGGCATGGGGGTATTTGGATGACAGTCAGAAACCCAGTCTGGCTTCTGACAGCTAATATGATGGTATTCAACTTCATTAAGGTGAATGGAGTAGGTCACCAGGCATGTCACCAGAGTGCACACAGACACACACAAACCATCTGAACTAAGCAAAACATACTATGCAGAGAAACATCATATACAGAATATAACGTTTATACTATACTGCTAAAAAGTGTTTATGTTACTACAGTGCTTGAAATCTCCTAGATATTTGAAAGTAAAATCCATCAAGAAATATAAATAAATGTGTTACTAACACAATTAAATGAAAACATATCAATTAACATTAAGTATTTATAACAAAAACGTCGTTTCTAGGGGAAAAGTATGACTCCAACCACGAGACAGTTGCCACGTGAGTCTAATGTCACGCCAGTAGAACGATCCCGTGACCGATCAGCATATTGGAGGTAAAGTTCATTGCCTGGAATAACATTTTGTGAAGGTCTGATCACGTTCTGATTATATTAATTGCTACTGTACGACCAATGATATACATGAAGGTCTATCTGAGACTAAATTACTGTGTAAGCCTCTGCACAGCCTTCGCACTGCTTCATTTTAATACAAATTTAGAAGTTATAGAAACACACGTATTAAGCGCTACATTTATTGCGGTCAGATGTTTCATATTACCGACACCTGCAGTGTAAGGCTGAATTTAAATATTATGTTAGCAAATCTTTTATTTAAAAACGAAAGCAATATAGAATCATCAGCCTAAAAATTATAATTTTGTAATTGCTGTAATTTAAATAATGCAAAACTCCATTCATTCCTATAGAGGTTTGTACCACTGACAGTGCCTTGATGGTCAACGGGCAATGTATTGGGAAATACATTGCCTGAAGAGCATGAGGAATCAAGGATTTTTATACAATAAGAAAACAGGACCAATATAAATCACTTAGTAGGCCAACCAGTCAATTTTTCACATCAAAATAAATGGGCCGTTTGGGTCTGATTAAAAAAACTAAAAACTCATATGCGTCTGGGCGTTCATCTAAGAAATCATTCAAGGATAAAATAAATAAAAATATTTAATTTTGGACAGAATAAACTCCTTAACGGTCGTTCTTTCATTTCTGATCAGAGTCCACTTGCAGACAACTATATGAGACGCTTTAGCCGGTGATACAACTGCAAATCACTCGACACTGAGTGGAGGTGCAAACAATAATATATCATGGAACATTGACAACAACATGACTTATTGGCTATAAGCTAAATAATGGGTCCTTCTTAAGATATATATCAGTATTTCGTCATTTGTCTCACCTTGAATTCTGTCTCCCCGTGATGTAATCTGTAGTAATGTAAAGGTGACCCGTAATACCTTCCGGGTTTATGATTTAGATGTATACTCCTCATGATATGGCTTCTGGTGTCACAGTAACGGGAAAGATAACAGGTGTATTCCTTTGGGGGTTTCTTGTGGTAAAACCATTATAGACCCATCTTCGTTAAATCACACAAGAAGCAAAGAAGCAGCTCTGGGGTACCTAGATTTATGGAATGAGATATATTCAAAGCGTACAACAATTAGTTTTTATTAGGCCAGCATCAAAAGGGGAGTCTAACTAACAGGAGTTTATGAAAACAACCAGAAGGAACCGATTATATTTTAATCATTTTATTTTCAAAAACACTATTTAATCAAATAGATATTAGTTCAACTTTGTGGCAACAGTTTGTTGTGATTTGTTTACTTTCCTTTGTTTAGCCTATTACTTTTGTTTACGATTTTTTTCAGTTCAGACACACAAAGACTCAATGTAGCATATACTTACTGGCTAAACTTTGTATCTGTCCTGCTCGAGGGGGGATATCGGTGCCAAACCAGTTGCATAGCGTAGCGGCTCTTATACCGGCTCCGCGCACGCGGTGCTTTCCCATCCTCTATGTTCTAGAACATCCCACGTCTCAGGTGCCGGGTTTAATTATAGACCATAGGGCTTTCGCCCTATTTGGCGAGTTGTGCAACATGAGTGGTAACGTGACTGAATCCATACACCACGACGAAACCAGAAGCTGATACTTCACAAGGCTAGCCTTCGCAAAGTTCACCTTGTGATCCACATATGTTTGAGACAACTGTTGGAGCCAAAAGCGAGACTGATTAGGCAATATTTTATAAAAAATATATAGTTATTGTTGCATGCCAGTTATTTTACTTTTTGTTATTACCAAGGACACGCCTTTACGCATGATTATACAAACATGTCTGTGTGGTCTCCCATGGGTGCTAACTGACCGATATCACATTGAAGCCTACATGAGTGATTTGATTCCACTGATTTGATATCAACGCATTTTGTATCCAGACAACTGATGAAAAATATTAAGTGTTAAACTTCTTGTAGAAGTTTGTTACAATAGGCCTAGAGAAAACTTAAAAAGGAGTGTATTCGATGTTTAACAACACATGTTCTTCTCACTTCAGATATATCAGACAAATGTCAGCCTCTGAAACACCGTGTCTAGGCTTGTTGAGAGTCATTCAGCATTGCTTTTATACCCGCTTAGTTACCGGACCAATATAGGCTACATTTCAGATCTTCTTCAGGTAATGCGGTAGATCCGATTGGTGTCAAAAATTCAGTTCTTGTGCATCAGAATAAAATCACTTAGAGACTTAGCTTTCACAGTCGAGGTAGTCCTGTTTTCTTTGGTTAGATTTTTTTCCGTCACCAGTCATCATTTCATATTGCTGCGGTATTATGTTTCACCTGTTGCAAAATGGCTAAACATATTTTTATCTCCTGTTGTTTTTTGGTTTGTTTCTGTACCATGTTCATTTTGTAAAGCGTCTTTGAAAAACGGTACTGTATATAAATGTAATGCATTATAATGATTATTATTATTAATAATAATACAATATTCGCTGGGGTAAAATACCCCCGTGTGCATTTTGCCGGAAAGGAGATGGGGCGTTTAGCCCCAAATATGATCATATCAAAACTTCATCACATCACATGACAACATTTTCAAATGAAAAAAATAAGATCAACTTGTCAGTATTGTTTTTGTGGAATTACTTGCTCAGTTGAGATGATTTAACAACATTTTTTAGATGAACAAGAATTGTGGCAACCAAGGAATTTGTGGAAATTTGGTGGTTTGGTAGAGAATTACAGGGTGGGGGCGTTGAAACTAGGCGTTTAACCCAAAGCCACCCTCTCTGTAATAAGCAAAATTACGGACGTTTCATTGATTTAATTGAATTTGTTTCGTTATTCACCTGGTACACGTTTCATTAGACGTTGTATTATAAAGAATCATTTAGAAAATATACGGTCTGAAACACTGTAAAAACATTTAAATGGAAGTTTATACATCGTACACCATTGGAGAGTGGTGTACGAGAAATAACTTTGTCTGACTGATGAATAAAACGCAGATGCAAGTCAACACTTCCACCAAGTGGCCATGTTTACCTATTGCAATACCGATGTACAATAAAAAGCCGAGGTTTATGGCCAAGGATTAGATATTGAAGTAGCCTACTTGCACATTTACAGGGGCCAGACACTACACTGAAAGGGACTATTACTTAATAGAATTTAAATCATAATTAGGAACCCAGCACATTCGGTTGATTGCCAATTAGCAGAACAAATGTGTTAGCTAAAAATATCTGGCAATGAACAATTTGATATATTTGAGTATTCAAAGCAACACGAGGCAAATAAAGTTCCAAAGACGCCAAATAGTGAATTGCAAGTGAACTGGTCTCAAAAACTGCAAAATTATTAAATGTGTAAATGTGAACAATCTCAAAAGTTATGACAGCATATTCCGAACATGGACGAACTGCATCGGCAAGGACGAATAATGGTCGCAAGCCGAAGTTCACAGTTCACGGAGAGAGACAGACACTTATCCGGATAGTTGCTCTCACTGCTGCAAAATCAGAATCAATTGACTACCTCTTTAACCCGGTCTCACGAAGCTGGAGTTCATGGCAGGGCTGTCATTCGGAAAAAAAACTTGCATCTAAGGCCAATGCACTTAGACAAAACTTGATGTGAGGAGCATAGTCCACTTTATTAGTTCCATGACATTCACATACTTTTAGGTGTTTTATTTTTTCCACCCCCTGTATTTGTAATTCTTTGGAATTTGATGACGAGATTTCGGCTCAGTTTTAATAGGCTATTTAATATGTATTTGTTCATAACAGAGTTATAACTTTGAGGTAGTTATTGTTCAATAATTTCCTATTATGGTTTCCTGTGTGATTTTTTATTTTAAATAGCTGTCATCAGTTAAACATATTTTATTGAAATAAGAAAAACTGTTCATGTAAAAAAAAATCCTTAAAAGTGACGTTACTATTCAGATTACCCTAAATTACACCAGTGCGTAAAGTTTGCTAAGTAAATTCAAGACTTGTAGAAGCTACAGTATAGGCCTTGTGTAACTGAACTTCACAGGGAGGGAAGAGTTAAGTATTTTCTCTCGAACCACAGACTTTTCTGTGCATGCGTAAATAAACTAGCCCGTTCTGATAAATGGATGAGAATTCCAATCTTCCTGTCTTCTCCAACTGTGGTGCCGCACGCAGACGAATTGGCAGGCTATGCCGCGTACTCACTGGAACGGATATTGCGCGCGCTACAGACTTTCAATTCTTTCCCGGACCCACCTCAGCCTTTTCTGTGCATTATAAATGTGCAACATAACAAACCTAGGCCTATTGTTTAATGCTTTAGTTGGGATTAGAGAGGTTTTAGTGAGTTAAAATAAACAGTTATGGCAAATTGGTCATTTTTACTTTTCTACCTCCTCCAAGGACTGGTTCATGTCGTTACCGGCCAGCAGCCGCACGGCGAGCGTGTGGGGCATTGGCGGCAACGGATTCAATGGGAGAACAACGGTCAAGTATACAGTCTAATGAGCACCGGGTCAGAGTATCACCCACCGGCGCGCCCACGGAGTCAATCCAGGGTTTACGTGAGCACCAGGAGGGATGGCACCGGCCATACGCAGCCTGGAACGCGGGGAGGCAGAGTGGCTCGCAGAAGATCTGGACCAGTGGTGTCGAACTTGGGCGCGGGACATGTATGGGACCAAACCAACAACGTTTTAGATCATGGCCCTGTAGCTCTGGGATCTCACAGTCGGCAGTATATAGCGCCCAATACTCGGCGGTCAGGCGCCAGGCAGCAACCTGAGGTCCCGTACCAAGCGGGAGTAGCGGGGTCCCCTGGCGCACGGCGCTATTCTCCTGAGTACACACAGCGAGTCAACGCCTCCGCCCCAGGTCTGCTCCCCGAGTTCTCCGGTAGCGGGGTACCGAGGAGAGGAGCTCCAGTCATTCAGGATTCTACCCGGGATGTTCGCTCGGGAATTGCAGCCTCTCCAATCCGGGCAGGCGAGGTCGTGCCGGTGCCGGGTGGAGACTATCTACCAATGCGTGCTGAGCCGGGAGCATCCGTCTTTATGCAATCGGCAGCAATGGAACCTTCTAACTCCGGTCATGTCGTTCCTGACGGTAGGGATGTTACTCCAGTAACAGGAGCAGCTAACGCTGCCGAGACGTCGAGCGAGACGTGGAGTAACATGGAGCACATGGCCTCGGACGACCCTAGGAACCGTTTTAAAAACCACCGGAATTCCGTTTTCTACAACATGCACCCCACCAGAGGCAGAACGCAGATAGTGCGCCCGCGGCGTCCCCCAGTACCACCCCCCGGCACTGGATATGGAACCAGATATTTTCAGAATGGTGAGTAATGGCCTAGTGTTAATGTCCACAGTTCGCCCCTTATTGGAGATTATAAAGTCTTATGTAATGCAATTGTGACTTTTTGCAGGGCTCCCAGACCTCATTCCAGACCCATATGCCATCCAGGCAGGTGCCTACATCCAACGAATGCAGATGTACTCGCTAAGGTGCGCAGCGGAGGAGAACTGTTTGGCGAGGTAATTTGTATGTTTCAAATTGGCCTTGGTACTTTCGGTACTGTATCCAATTTCTCCTAATTCCTACAGCTATACAGCTCAGAAAAAGAGACCACTGCACCTTTTTCTTTTCCAAAAAAGTTGAAAAGGAATGTTTTGAGTGAGGAACAGAAGCGTTCAATTTGCAGTGGTCTCTTAATTGTTCATGGAAGGCATTAGGCTATTTGCATTAACAACATACAGGTCCCGAAAAAGGTGCAGTGGTCTGCACATTTTTTCGGGACCTGTATGTTGTTAATGCAAATAGCCTAATGCCTTCCATGAACAATTTGTTACTCAGTAAGCACCATAAACAGTATATCATATTTTTGTTGCATCATTGTTGAAACTAAGTGCTTAAAAACCGTAACTAGCGGTAACTGAGCTGCACCAACTTAAAGAAAACAAAACTTTAACTTTGGTGTAGTTTTGAAACACATCCTCCTGCATCTTGAGATGTTTTAAAACATTCCATTCATGGTTATACAGACAATCAGAAACTGTGAGATTTGAAAAAAACTAAAACAATTTCTTGTGATTTTAGTTTTATTCCGTGTGGAGTTAGATAACTATATAACAGGGGTATTTGATTATTTACACTGGTGTATTAATGTCTTTGATTGGCCTATTAATCCCACATTGGCTAGTTTCTTTAAAACACCTAGCTTTATCTTCCATCAGTAACTAGATGTTCCACAGCAAAAAACTCTGCCATTGGGCCTTTCACAGATAGAAAGGCCATAGACTGTGACATAATTTAGATTTTCCAATATACTCTGTCCCAGGTCAGCCAGCACAGCCAGGGACATAGACTACAGAGTACTGCTCCGCTTCCCCCAGAAGGTGAAGAACCAAGGCACGACTGACTTCCTTCCGTTCAAACCAAGACACCAGTGGGAATGGCACAGCTGTCACCAGTAAGTAAATCCAACCACCATTTTATTTTGGAAGTCAAAATCAGTAGCTCTTTTCGTCTCAAGTCCCCTTGATTCTACACCAATTAGTCACTTGTGATTTGGAATATTTGCCCATCATTGCACAACAAAATGTTACACCTCCCCATCACAATGCAACTGAGTGCAATACTGGTCTGGCCATGTTATTCATCATGGTTGTACTGTGTGTGTGGTTTGATGTGAAAACTCCCTCCATCCTTGTGTCCCAGGCACTACCACAGCATGGATGCCTTCAGTAACTACGATCTGCTGGATGTCACCACGGGACGCAGGGTGGCAGAGGGCCACAAGGCCAGTTTCTGCCTGGAGGACACGGGGTGTGACGCCGGATTCAGACGCCGCTACGCGTGTACAGCACATACCCAGGTGGGCACCGCACTGCAGACCCAGCAACACACAGTGTCATTCCATTTCATGAATACCCAGGGACTAGCCCTAACATACCCAGTTATAGTCCATACATGCATTCTAGCCCTAACACACCCAGGTATAGCCCATACACAAGTACTAGACCTAACATGCCCAGGTATAACTCATACACAGATACTAGACTTAACATACCCAGGTATAGCGCATACACAGGTACTAGATCCTAACATACCCAGGTATAGCCCATACACAGGTACTAGGCCTAACATACTCAGGTATAGCCCATACACAGGTACTAGCCCTAACATATCCAGGTATAGCCCATACACAGGTACTAGGCCTAACATACTCAGGTATAGCCCATACACATGTACTAGCCCTAACATACTCAGGTTCAGCCCATACACAGGAACTAACCCTCACATACTCAGGTATAGCCCATACACAGGTATGTATTCCAAAGATACTGCACAGAGTTCTTAAGGCCTCTATGGATGTAACAAAAGAAGGGAGAAATGTTACTATAAATCCACCTTCTGAGTGACGTCGAACAGGGACTGAGTCCAGGTTGCCATGACACCTATGATTCTGTGTGACGTCGAACAGGGACTGAGTCCAGGTTGCCATGACACCTATGATTCTGTGTGACGTCGAACAGGGACTGAGTCCAGGTTGCCATGACACCTATGATTCTGTGTGATGTTGAACAGGGACTGAGTCCAGGTTGTCATGACACCTATGCTGCCAACATTGACTGCCAGTGGATTGACATCAGCGACGTTCCTCCTGGAAACTACGTCCTGAGGGTAATTGCATTATCACCCCTGTCTAAGGTCTGGAATATGAACGGTTTGGATCTGTGTGGTGATGAGCAATTGTTCACCTTAGGCTAATCTGTGTGTGCTTCGGCCATCCCCATCGCATGCAAATCCTTATCCCTGTAGGTCATAGTCAACCCCAACTATCATGTCCAAGAGTCGGACTATTCCAACAACGGGGTGAGGTGTGATGTCACGTACACAGGGATGCAGGTTCAAACCCGGAACTGTCGGATAACCAGGTGAGACACACTTGAGACTGACCAACGCATTGAACGTTCTATGTGACTGGACAGTAATACATTGAACGTTCTATGTGACTGGACAGTAATACATTGGACGTTCTATGTGACTGGACAGTAATACATTGAACGTTCTATGTGACTGGACAGTAATACATTGAATGTTCTATGTGACTGGACAGTAATACATTGAACGTTCTATGTGTTTCGCTAAAAGATTGTGGATTTTCTGTGATCGGACAATATGTCAAATATGCTGTGATTTGCCATGATGTAGATATCATGGATACCAAAGGCTCAGCCCTGCAAATGGTTTACCATGCCAAAGGGTTAGAAAGTTCAAAACATTATCCACTTCCTTTGCTGCATGGAAATGAATGTGTAATTTTAACTAAAGGTTGAGAAACTAAATGCACATCTCAATGTTCATCTTTGTCTTCCTGTTTCCACAGGGGTTAAATCATTCAATGAAATGTGTTTTCTATTGTCTCTTGAAGTACTGTAAACAACAACAGTCTCAACCAGCTGTTGTAGTAGTAGGTGTTGTAGATGTGTTTGTATTTTTATATTCAGTTGTAAAAGTGTTTTTATAAAAAAAAAGCTGTTTACCTAATTTACTTGTACCGATATAACAAATGTTTTGAGGAAAAGGAATATTTTTGTATTATATAGCATGAGCCTGAAAATGGAATGGAAATGTGGGCTTTCATGTGCTTGAATTATAATTCATGTTTGAATAATATAATTTGTCTGCTTTTAATATTTGATCTGTAGTTGTATAATCAGAGGCAGCAACCACTTAGTCGCCATATTTAATAAGTTGCAAACACCTGGTCTGTACATGCTAAATGTAAATTCATTGATATATTTCCATTTATTTTGTATGTATGTGCGAGCAAATGGAGACATTTTGTTTTTTAAAATTGTAATGTAAAATGGTTTAGATGTTGCTTAAACCTGTCAAAAGTTCAGTTTGTTTTTGTTTTTCTCAATGTTGTTTTAGACACAATAAACATGGTATGTCTGAATACTCTTTATGTCACTTGTTAAATATACCTCAGAGTTCATTTTGCACCTTTGTGTCCATTTTGATCTTGCTGTGTGGGAATTGATCACAAAATACACTACCAAATTATGTTCACTGCTTTGTAAATAGTGAAGAACGTACCATCTGAATACAGACTGTAAATGGAATTTGCTTTTCTGAATGAACTGGAATTGAAATTGAATCAACAGCAACTGTGTTAGTGAGGGAAGTTGTGTGTGCAGAATGTGCCTGGTCTTATGAGAGACTGAGAACCAGAGCACGTCCTCACACCGAGAGAGAAACAGGGCTAGCTGCTGTACTGTGGCAGTGTGCTCTGTAGCTATATGTTTGCTGACAGGTCTCTGTGAAGACGGCCCTCTTATACTGTCCTACCAAGGTAATGAATTTGATGCTTTTCTCTTTCCACACAAATGCAGAGCAAACCTTCACTCGTAGTATTAGTGGTCTTAGATGTGTTTTCACAGAAAACCTTTCAGATATTCTGTAATGAAAGGCTTGGTTTTGTGCAGAAAATTTACAGAAAATGCTTTAACACATTTGGCAACAGACAGACATTGAACATAAAAAACAAAGCTAATTTGAAAGGGGATTAAACATATGCACATGCTGTATACAGGTTACATTACTAGACAGGGAGCTCTAAACATCTGGTATATACTTTTGCGTTGTTATGTGGGCTGAATTCTTTATATCTGGTGGCAGCTGGCCAGTCAAATTGGAACAATCTCTAAATGCCTGGTCAACACAGTGCAGGATTTTGATTCCACTTGCCCAGGATTGTGCGAACTAGTGTGAGCAGGAAATGGCAGAAAGAAATCACAGTAGGAGGACACTATGGCGGACTACTGCCTGGTGAGGTGTGGTGGTCTTTCAGGCGCTTACTAATGCAAAAGCAACTACCAGATGGGTGCTTGATAATCTGTTATACTTGTGAGGTCTAAATAAAGCTAAAAGTGCCAGCAGCCAGCCTCAATAGATGAAGCCAATACAACAGAAACTGTTTTTAAAATCAGGTTTGTCATACATATTCATACTGTTTATGTATGTATACTATTAAATGTGACCAAAATATCTTAGGTAGACTCTGTGGCATAGGAACAGTTACGCACAGCAGAACCGCAATTGAAAAGGTTTAGTCTGCACTGAGCGAGAATGGATTGTCTATGTTATTGAAAGTGTCTGACAGGAAAATCCCCCAGTTCCTTAGTCAACTCCATTCCATTGAATCTGTCTAGAAATTCCAGCCTAATATTTACTGACAGTCAGCGACATTCTAACTCAAAAGCTTGTTTTATTGGAGGTAAAGCGTTATATTAGCCAGTAGACCTGACTCAATAGAGCATCAACCATTGAACATTTAAATTGTTTGAACAAGAACATCAGATGTCCAGAGCTTGGTTCCCTACACCTCTCCTGGCTTCCAGGTCTTCTAGAGAGGGCCTGCGCCTTTTTGGATGGGCCTGTCATTTCAAACATGCCATGTTAAAGAGAAGACTGGTGCTGTTTGCTCAGCTGTGAGCCAGGCAGCGTGCAGATGGGTACTAGGACCGAACTCTGACAGCTGAAGCAGCTAGGTTGTCCCAGTTAGTGTCTTCAGTGGCATTAAAGTACATGGTGATGGAAACGTCATGTTGGCACCCGCTGCGTAACATCCCTCGAACAATAGATCCTCAAACTGACTATTGTTGCCAGGAAAGAACAATCCGTATGCACATAAAATGGTACCATATTCCTTACATAGTTCACAGCTTCTGGGGTCTGGGCACACTAATGCACTATAGAGAGAATTGGACACTTTTTGGGAGTCTGAGACATGACCTCATATTAGGCCACCTTACAGCTGGAAGAGACAAGGTAGGACATTGACATGTTCCAGGAAGCTAATTAAGGCCCCCTGAGCATTCTGCTTTTTCTTCTGTTGTCTAGATAGAAACTGTAGCTGTGGCTTAGTAAAATAAGATGAAAAACAGGCCGTAATTTAGCAAACTGGCAGTTACATATTCCTGTACAATTTCTACCAAAACAACTCCTCTCTTAGCCATGGTGCTGATGTACAAAAAATGCTCTGGCAGACATAGATATTCCCTCCACTTTGTCGGCATGTCTGGTTTGTACTGTGTTGAATTAGTGTTAAGGGTTGGCTAGATATTTGCAGGTTGGATTTGACAAAAATGGGCCACGTAAGAAAGGCGCAATGGACGGAGGCTGCTGTAGAGACCCAGAATGCTCCTGGCCTGGGATGTCCTGTAATGTGATATGCATGTCTGGGGTCGAGCCGAGGCTGGCCTCCGGAGGCAGGTTGGTTTAGGCACTGAGCAGAGAAATTCCACAGCTACTCTGTCTCCTTGAGATGTGGAATGGTGCTTTCAGTGAGTTCAGCCATGATATACAACAGGGATGGGCCCCATGTCCTGCAGTTCAGACGGAGACAACGACAGAGGCCGAGAGGCAGAGACAAAGAAAGGAAGTGAGACAGAGAGACCTTCACATTGTATCCTGAGGGCCTGGCCAACATACAAGTGGCAGGCAGGCAGAGACAGTAGACACCTCCACAAACATACTGAGCCGGACTACAACAGGTCACACATACACGCCTCATCCACCTCTGAAACTAGTCCTGCTAAACTCGGTCTGTGTTTGAAGTTTGTTGATATACATGCTTTAGATAGTGACTCATAGAACCCTAAACTCATTGACACATTAGTCTTTGGGCCTGTTGCAACAAACTAAATGTACCTCTAGATTTTGCTGTAAAAGCTATTAACTCATACCATACCCACCAGCACAGAAAATCTCAATTGGCCACAACTTTAATGGATACTTAACACATTTTTAACTCATGTGGTTTTCTGTTGTCCTGTTTCTGTCTCCTGCAATCATATGTCTTTGGCCAGTTCTTCAATAAGAATTATTACTATTGGTTCTTTGATAGTAAACATTTTAGTATGACGTACCAATCAAGTTATGTTATTAGTCTGAAATAAAGCATCTAATTTGCTCGTTTACCATGGAACATCTGCCCTGTTGAGGTATTATTATAATGGTAATCCAGTTATGCACTAGGCTTTCAAATGTTTTGTGTGATGAGCCGTTTTGAGGTTAGAACTGTATATCAAAGACTGGCCTAAGATTCCAAATAGTGCGTGTGGTAAATAGAATGTATTGCTTTATTTACAAAACAATGTGATAAGATCAGTGCAAATTGTGAACGTTTGTTTTTTGCTACAGGGCTTCAGTAGGCAGCATATACTATTTCAGTGAAGAAATGTAATTGGAATATTGAAGTTCTTTTCTTATGAATTATAAAACCTATACACATTATCCAACTGGGCACAATACATGCCTAGAACTTAATGATGTGCAAATCATTTATACCACATATTCAATAGAAAATGGTACAAAGACAACGTATAAAAATTGAAACTGTTGAAACATTTTATTGTTTCTTGAAAAATATATGCGCACTTCGAATTTGATGTCAGCAACACATTTCAAAAAAGGTGGGACAGGGGCAACAAAAGACAGTAAAAGTTGAGTAATAATAAATCACAATTTATTAGGTCAATTGGCAACAAATCAATAACATGACTGGGCATAAATAAAGCATCCCAGAAAGGATGAGTTTTTCAGAAGTAAAGATGGGGAGAAGTTCACCATTCTGTGAAAGACTGCACAGGCAAATAGTGCAACAATTTAAAAATAACGTATCTCAGCGTAGAATCACAAAGAGTTTGGGGATCTCATCAAATACGGTACATAATATCATAAAAAAAATCTGAGAATCTGGAGAAATCTCTGTATGCAAGGGACAAGGCCAAAAACCAATGTTGGGGGGCCTGATCTTCGGGCCCTCAGGTGGCACTGCATTAAAAACAGACACGATTTTGTAGTGGAAATCACTGCATGGGCTCAGGAACACTTCCAAAAACCATTGTCTGTGAACACAGTACGTCGCTGCATCTACTGTACTAATGCAAGTACAAACTCCACCATGCAAATAAGAAACCATGTATAAAAAAGATACAGAAACACTGTTGCCTTGTCTCTGTCTCAAGCACATTTTAGATGTACTGAGGCAAAGTGGAAACTGTCCTGTGGTCTGACAAATCAAATTTTTTGGGAATCATGGATGCCGCAACTGTCATCAGTGCACAGTTCAAAAGCCAGCGTCCATGATGGTATGGGGGTGCATTAGCGCACATGGCATGAGTGACTTGCATTTCTGTGAAGGGTTTATTAATGCTGAACAATATATACAGGATTTGGAGCTACATGCTGCCATCCAGACAACATCTTTTTCAAGGAAGGCCTTGCTTATTTCAGCAAGGAAATGCCAAACCCCATCCTGCACGTATTACAACAGCATGGCTCCGTAGTAAAAGAGTCTAAACTGGCCTGCCTGCAGTCCAGACCTGTCACCCACTGAAAACATTTGGTGCATTATGAAACAAAAAATACAACAGAATGAGATCAGCTAGTCATCACGATTCATGTTACTGTGTTTTTTGTTGCTGTCAGTATTATTTCAGCTCAAGGCTTGGTTTAATTGGTTAGCACCATGTTAAGAAGTCCAACAGTAACCTGCAGATAACTCGCTGGGCCAGCATATTTGCAGCAATTCCCTCTTTATAGTTAGAGTGGAAAGCTATGGCACATCCAACCTAAATCGTCCCAAAACATTATTTGTATGTTGTGTACATTTTAGGTTTCGACTTCCTTGGGAACCAACCATTATAAAACAGTTCCCGAATAGAGACCGAATAATAGAGTTGTCTTTTTTTTTTTCAGAACTTA
This sequence comes from Esox lucius, assembly GCF_011004845.1. Lineage (NCBI taxonomy): Eukaryota > Metazoa > Chordata > Actinopteri > Esociformes > Esocidae > Esox > Esox lucius. Next base: position 23,812,995 of record NC_047571.1, on the reverse strand, counting down.
AAATGCCCAGGTGTTCAAAGACACAACACGTCGATGATCATGACCTCCTGCCTTACTTAAGACAGAGAGACAGACGCCTGGAACCTCCCCTGACATCAAACCCAGCCGGCAGGCAGGGAGAAATGTGGACACCCTCCTGGTCCTCCACATCCGCAGTATAAATAGCTCCGGTTCCCTGGTCCTGAGTCTTTGGTGGAGGCATCAGACCAACAGGAAGTCGGTGGGAGTTCAGGTGTGCGTCTCCAATGACACCCTCCAACCTCACGTCACCAGGACCCACATAGCACCCGTAATGGAATAGAGTGCCATTTGGGAGACAGTCTCCTAGTGTTATTCTTGGTTCCAGCCGCTGTCAGACATACCAGAGTTACTTCACAGTTTACAGAGGAGGCACAACCGACCACCTCTCAGCCAGGGCCATGTGTCTGAGGAGAGTAACACAGGCAGAATTCGGGCCAGCATGGCCGAGGAGGTCAAAGTTGAGCGACTTGTTAAAGAGCCCCCGGGGTTTATATACATTTGTGGTATTATCTAGATCAACAACATCAGACCCAACACTGCTGGGAGTCTCTGACTGCTTGAGTGGAGCTTGACTTTGAAAATTCCTGTTTTCTTTAGAATACTGAGCTGGGCCTGACTGGCCTTTGTTCACATGTGAAATCGTGTTTATTTGTGAAAAGAGAAAAGAGAAAACAGTCTAGAACTGTACAACAATGACAGGTCCATAATTCCGTTGGACAGTGCATTAGCACGGAACTACTATCACATTACATCCAAAGGTTTTATAGCAACAGAGTCAAAATAAGCTAACTCTTCTTTTGTGCCTTGGAACTGATGTTATTTTATTAGGTCGTCATGACAAGACTGATCATTTGTGAGGGCAAGGGTCTTCGACCTCGTAACTCTCCATAACCCCTCAGTGGCTTAGCATCTACTCACAACTTCACCTCTTTCGCCTCATCGCCATCCAGTCGCTCTCTCCAGGACACTCTGTGGCTGAAATGCCACCCTATCCCCTATATTGTTTCACTGCTTGTGATCAGAGGTCCTATAAAGAGGAGAGTGCCATTTTGGACCCAGAATATGCTACGTGGTCAGAGACCACGTCCTCACTGGGCTGCCGCGTGATATGGCCGCAGGTGTAACAGCTTGCAGTGTAACATTCAGAACATCCGTCAAGAGTGGACAAGGCTTGGGGTCAACAAAGGTGTGGGGAGAAAGACAGCGGTGGGCGGGTTGGATGAGAATGATGGGAGGAAACAGGGTTAGTGAACCACAGACAGCGGGACAGGAAGCACACAGAGAGGACAGAAGGCCCACGGGCTGAGCACTCCAACACCCAGCACTCTGTGCCAGGACATAATGGAGGCAAAGTAAACTACATACAGGCCATGTTCAGATGACACTATTCATGGAGCTGTGATCAAAGGGGTCTTAATGTGATCGGCCCCATGCGCCAGAGATTCCCTAACCACGCTAAGAATGGAAAACATGGAATGTTTTTAGGGTTTAAAAACTGCATCTGATGTTTGTGATTTCAACTTGTGATTTCTTTTGACTTGATTCGCCCCTCAAGAATGTATCAACGCTTACATAACAAATAACATTTCCTGTTGCTGAAGAATTATTTCCAGCAAACTGGTTCAAAGATGCCAAATCTGACAAACGGAAAAAGGGTGTAATTTGAAATGCAGACAAAGACAGTTCAGGCACTAGTGCAATGAAATACAGACAGTTAAGTGGATAGGAAACATACTTAGACAAATTACAGATTCCAATTGATGCCAGCAGAACATACCAATGCCATATCTGAAATGGATCCTTTACACAACAAGAAATGCAATGGTAGTGTATCAATGGTTTGAAAAGTTTCAGACTTGAATTTCTGTAATAAAAATGCACCAACTCCTGTTTATTAATTACACTTTTAGGCAGCAGAAAGATTCTTTTTTCGGCTACATGAAAATGGCTTAAATTAAGATATGGCATATTAGAATTATTTCAAATTATAATCACAAATAAACATCAATGATTAGGTCACTATTGTCTTTAATAAAATATAGCAAGACATTGCTGGAGTAGACATTGAGTTGTCAATATGAACTATTTTTTAATGTAGAATCTCAGGCAGTACAAATGTTTAATTTATCCCAGATCACTGGTGTGCAGAGTCTTTGGAAAATAACCTTCGGTGTCGAACTCCACTTGTGTAGGCTTATGAATAAAAGACCACTCTATTGTCCAACATGTATCAGAAATGTGTCTGTCTGGTGTCTTGAGTAGAGTCCCTGGACACCACATAGACAGCACATAGACAGCACATAGACAGTACATAAACAGTACATAGTGTGTTGAAGGACTTGCTGAATATGGTGCGTTTCAGGCCTGACCGCAAAATGTATCCTTGCAAACACCCCCACCTACAGGCCGAGCTCCGTCTCTGCATCCGCCACTCACTGACATTTAATCCCTTCGACACACCAGGGCTCCTGGGGAATACAAAAACCGAGCATTTACAGTCTGCGATAGATTCTACCAATGGTCAAATAAGTATGTAGTGTATAGCATTTGGCTTCAATCAGAGAAAATCACAGTGCAGGTTTAAATTCTGCATCAAGAGCATATCCCCAGTAGAATTGGCGTTCAAGTACAGTAATCCGCCAGATGCCCAGAACTCTGGGGGTAGCATCAGGCTCCACCAACTGAAGGAGACAGGGCCCACATTGATGGTACACAGGACCCAAATCAGATTGGTGGTTTAAGTCAATTGTATTTATGTTCTTCATATGTTTTGTTAACCCTTAACAATTAAATTGAATTTTATTCACAGTTAATGCATCCATCCATAGCAACAGTACTGTGCAAAAGACTCAGACACCTGAAAGTCATTTATTTGGAGAGTAACTATTTATTTGTTTATATATATTATAATATATATATATATATATATATATATATATATATATATATATATATATATATATATTAAATATATTATATTAATGTATTTATATATACATATTGTACACATTTATGTTTTAATTAAAATACTTACTAACCAAATAAATGTCCTTAGTTTGACTTCCAGGGGCCTAAGCCTTTGGGACAGTACAGTATATTTCTTCATTTCACATTTGTGATGTTGTGGTGAATACTGTTGATGAACTCATGGGTTAGACATGTATTCTTTGTAGGTGAGTCATTCAGCCTTGCTACAGTAGCTGTAGGAGTACCAATAGAATCAACCTCAGTTCGTGTCTTATACTACTACCATACATCTAATGAATAGGTCCAATGAAATGTCTGCCTATGTTCTTTCATCCAAGGCTAAACATGCAAATACGGGTACATTAGGTGCTGTTAAGGCCAGCAGGCAACAGAATGGAAGTATTAAGACAGGAGTTATATTGCAGTCTGTTTTCTTCAACCGACAGTCCTCAAACAGGACCGCCTTTTCTGAATGCACAACATTCACGGTCATAGAAGCACGGTTGTGTTTTCAAAGTAAAATCTTAGAAGCAATTCAAAGGAAATCATTCCTGCAAACAATTTGCTTCTCTGGGATTCCAACACCTAACAGTAAATCACAGAACGTTGCTACCTTAAAGTTAGGTTGAACGACGTCTTGAACTGATAATGTGTATAAAACAATCTCAGTATTAACAAGACTTCATTTTTCATCACTTTGCTCTGGCATCTGTCCAAAGGCATTATGATTAAAACCACATTGTGCCTGTCTAACCCACACACATCATACACAGGCCAGAAAAATAGATTGCAGTTACACATATTCTGCACAAGAGGGAAGTGTCTCTCTCCCTCTGTCTCTGTCTCGCTCTCTCTCTCTGTCTCTCTCCCACTGTCTCTGTCTCTCTCTCTCTCTGTCTCTCTCTCACCCTCTGTCTTTCACCCTCTCCCTCTGTCTGTCTCATTCATTCGTTGAAACCTTCCAGTAATCTATTATTGTAACACAGAGTTGAGACTGAAATCCTTCACTGGCAATGTTTGATGATTGTCACACAGATCTTATACATAAAACACAATCTGCCTTAATGTTATCTCTGTGAATGACACAAAGATAAATATGTGGAGGAGGCATTTTGTAGCCAACGACTGAAGATAGATGTTGAGTCATAACTGTCATCCTATAAATACTAAAAGCAACAGAGATAGACTGGAGCCAGTTGTTTCCACATTATCTCTCAGGGCAGTGTCTTGTTACAAGAAATCATTCAACTCCAGCCTACTCTTCACTCTCCAATTCTCAGGAGTCACAGTGACTAAGGTATAACAAGAAGTTCACAGTTATCCACAGTTATTGTAGCTGAATTTTTTTTTTTTGTATGATCTAGATGCTGTACTACTGTGACCTAGGTGCTTGATGTCTACCAAATCTCAAGCTGTAGGTACTCTAGGAAGGATCCTGCCAACACAAGCGGACACACACAACACTTACCACAAGCTTTCCCAGCTCAGTCTCTCTCAGACTACCTTTCAGTGTATTGCCTGTCCTTGTCCTGTTCCCAGCCCCCACGGGCAGAGAGGTGTTCCCCTGTCCCATCACACCATGCTGGAGCTGGGTCTGCCTATCCCAGGGTAGGGGGGTGTTTTCGGGGCTGGGTGGTTTGGGTGAGTCGGGTATGGTGGCTGGGCCAGGTGGGGCAGGACTGGTAGGGCTGGGTGGACAGTGTAGGTTGGCTGAGCCAGACCTTTACTGAGCCTCTCCATCTGTCCGTTGTGATGGAGGTACAGTGGAGGTTTTTCCCTCCTTGACGACCGGTCACTGTCTGTGGGGTCACAGGGGGGGTCAGGAGGGTGTGGCCATAGGGATAGTTGTAGGGAGGGGGTCAGTAGATCATACATCCCATGATTCATCTCGCTACTTGGCCCAGATAAAGGGGGGTGTCCATTGGGCCCGTGGCGGTCCTGTTTGGGGTCCTTGGGCATTGTAACGGAGACCCGGTTTGTCTTGATGACGGATGCCGTGAGGACAGGTGAAGGGGACGTGGTTTCTATGGTGACAGTTTGGTCAGGGTCTGTGAACTGTGCTCCCTGACCTGCATTATTCTTCTGGTTGTTTTTCGGAACCTCAGGGAATCCTCCGTGGTCAGGGGGAGGGGAACGTCTGGTGACCATGTGGTCCTTGTCTCTGTAGTGAGGCCCTGTGGTGTGGTCCCCTGGAGCCTTCAGGTTGAGCACCAGGTCTCCGGTACCAGCGTTTTGGTTGTACACCAGGACTCCTCTATCTTTGAGGAGGGACACACCACCATAAGGGGAATCAGTACAGGAACCCTCCTCCTCCCCCAGGTCAATGTTAGAGGTCAGAATGTCGATCTGTTGGACCACCTAAATGACAGCAAAGGAATAATGTACTGCATTACTTACACATTACATAGACATTGCATACACATTTCTAAATAAATGACTCATTATTAACTGCCATGTATCTTGAGGATTGCAGCTTTTAAGCTAAGACTCTCAACCCTTTTACTTTCTGGAGCTCTGGATCCAGAAGCTTCCACACACGTAGCTTTTCCCTACATCCTATATCATTATTTTTGGAGTGTTCATCTAGCTGAAGGGTTTTATTTCTGCCGTTCAGAAAGAGGAGGCAAAAAACGTAGGCGACACACTGTTGATAAAATGGTTAATAAAGAAAGCAACAAGAAGACACACGAGAGAAGGGAGAGAAACTCATGAACAGAAGGTAATCCACACATCATCAGAAGTTTCCGGATCCAAAGAGCCAGAATGTACATGGTCTGAGACATGCCGGCTCCACAGCCACTCTGTTTTATTTATTTATTTTTAATGAAAGGCCTTCAATTGAGCCATTCCCGAATTTTTACAAGGTACAGTTTATTATAGTCTATAGAATATGGACACCATAAAAGCCACCTATAATTCAAAACCAGTCTGAAGATAGGCTTTTTAAAGTGCTGCTTGTGTCCCTGCCAATTTTAGCAGCAGGTTTTAGCTAAAAGGTCAGTGCAAAGCGCATTCAATCAATCCAACTAAAAGAAATTATGGGAATTACAAGCAATGCCAACTCGATCCATATCAGCCTCCCATGTGTTTTTTCCCCCATAGAGCTAAATTCAAATGTAATTTAAATGCATTTACTGTCAACAGAAATAGAACACATTTTTAAAAAATCTTTCAGTTTTACTTCAGATGACAGATGGTAAAGTGTCTGGCTTTAAATGTGTTTTTTGTTTTTTAATTCGGTTCTGTTTGCTGTTTGGCACTTCATGACTGTAATCATCCTCATCGATTAGGACGTGTTACACCTTATGTCCTTTTTGGTCAGAAGTAATTTTACCTTTCCTCAGACAGCTGATATTTCAGAGTTCCTGGCACAGAGCTTCGGTTGGAAGATAGATGGGGGCAACACAGTTTGTAGTGTCTTTCATTTTATGTTATAACATAAGCATGTCTAGTGAGCGTCCTTGGTGGTGGTTTGTTGAAGGCTCTGTAGCCCTTGCACAACAACCATAATTGTCATGCTTTAGAAATATAAACTGAAGGAAAGTACTCATCCACCTTTTAGATTTGGGTATCTGTCATGTCCACCATCTAACAAATACTTTAATGTTTTGTTTTCATGGCCTTTCACTTGTGTGGTGCATACATTCAAGATTTTGTGGACATCTGGAAAATATTTCAGTTTCAAACAACGTTCTTTTCAGTCTGCAACTGATGTTGCTTACTAGGGATGTAGAAATAGTTTAGACAAAATATTGAATATAATTTTATTTGGATTCATTAAAAAAATGACAGAAAGGTATGAGAATATTCTCTTATGGCATTAAAGTTGTGGGTGTTGAGCACAGCTTTCAGAATTAAAAGGTATTACTTTGACAACCCCATCCAAATGTACCCCATAAAGTCAATATGCAATCTCATACTTGATCATTCTTTTTGAACGTTAGTATGTTCACTGTGACAAAACATACAGCTCCGGAAAAAATTAAGAGACCACAGCACATTTTTCTTTCCATTCCAAAAAAGTTGAAAAGGAAAGTTTTTGAGTGAGGAACAAAACCGTTAAATTTGCAGTGGTCTCTTAATTTTAACCCTTTAGAACTCACTGTTGCTCTATCACACTCTCCGTGAGTGAGACAGGTGTGCACTTTGACAGACATTCCAACGCTAAGCCAGAGAGGTTAAGGCATGTACACACATTGTTCCCCTTTAAGACCCTAACTCTTGATGTTTGGCCAGCTCCAAGCAGGCACTCGCATAGACACCTTTCAGTCAACCAGTTAACCCCGCCGTTTTCCCTTCGGTCATCAGTAACTTTCTTAGTTTACTTTACTGTGCATTTAAAAAAAAATCTAAACTTCCTGTTTGTTATTAGGGGTCCTTTCACTACAGAAATGTTATTGGCTAAACATAGCCGTGTCCTCTGCTCTCTATGGGTTCCAACTCTGACTATCATTGTCATGCAATGTCTATTTTTATCATAATGTTCATTCATTCATTACCATTTGTAACAGAAACAGTGCGGTGCATAAAACATTGTAGGGACTTTCCTCAAAACAACAATCTCAGTAATGCTGAAAGTAAGTGAATTATCAAAGCTTATTGAAATTCTGTCCATTTAATTTCCTTTCCATAGATTCACCAGGCTAATTTAAACAGAGAGCTTTGGCCAACTTCTCAGGCAACATGAATTGCATGACGACTACAGTGAAGTCATGGCATGGCAACAATAGGCAAAGTCATTTAGCTCAATCCCTTACAGATCTAGATCCAAGCTAACTGCAGAAACCAGCTTTGAGTTAGTGGAGGAATGAAATCAGTGGGATGTTTTCCAGGTAATATTCTATGGACTATCAAGGCCAGCTGCAAGTGAATGTTCAATTGAGGTTTCTTACCTCTTTCATCTCCACATGGACCTGTTTGAGACCACCGAGGACCCCCTCCAGGTCTGACACCACCTGTCTGATCTGATCCCGAACTGAGTCCTCCTTCCCCCGGACTGAACACTTGTTCTCTCGGGCTGAAACTTGGCATTCCTTCTGCTTCCCTCTCTCTCTCTGGGGGTCTGATTTTGGGTCTCCCCTCTGGTTCTGGTTGACCCCCTGACTTGCTAACATTCTGGATCTCTCCCTCCTGTCCACACTGGTTCCATCCACCGGGCTAGAAGAACCAGAACCAGGAACCCCATCGACCAGGTCACGGCCTCCATGACCAGGGGCTCCATGACCAGAACCAGGCCCACAGGTACCACTCTGCCTGGGCTGGCTTATTAACCGCCTCTGGGGTACTTCGGTCGGGAAGAAAGACTTGTGAACAGATCCAGAGCCAGCTTGGACATGTCTCCCATTATAGCCATCCTCCAAAGCCCCACCTTCAGCCCTTCCAGTCTTTAATCTGGCCCACCACACACGGCACTTAGCTCCATCTCCTACAGGCCTGGGACTAGCACCACCACTGTGGTGTCCATTAAGCACATGGGGGTATGAATCACCTCGTTCCAGTGGTCCGTGCCTGTCCAGATGATAGTTCTCACCTACTCGCCGCGTGTCCAAATTATAGTGTTCACCTCCAGGAAAACTCCAGACCTGCTCTTCTGAACTGGTGCTAGTTTGTCTGTGTCTCGACTGATTCCAGATCTGGTCTCCTAGACTGTGTGTAATATGTGGTTGTATTGGCTTGTCTTCTGGACTTCTTGTATTGTAGCTAGCTGGTCTGCCTAGTTTTTCTGGGCTGAAGCTGTTCTGTCTTCCTAACCAGTGATTCGACTGAACCCAGGCCTGCTCTTCCGAAACAGAGCCAGCCTTCTTGTGTTGCTCCTGAGGACCATAGCTAGCCTGTCTTTCTAGCCAGGATTTCGATTCATCCCAGGTCAGTTTCTCAGAACCGTAGTTAGTCATTCGGTGTTTCAGCTGAACCCAGATCTGCCCATCCGAATTGTAATGACCCTGTCTGTGTTGTGTCTGTTCCTCCAGACTGCAGCTGTAGCTAGCCTGTCTGTGTTGTGTCTGTTCCTCCAGACTGCAGCTGTAGCTAGCCTGTCTGTGTTTGGTCTGTTCCTCCGGACTGTAGCTGTAGCTAGCCTGTCTGTGTTTGGTCTGTTCCTCTGGACTGTAGCTGTAGCTAGCCTGTCTGTGTTGTGTCTGTTCCTCTGGACTGTAGGTGTAGCTAGCCTGTCTGTGTTTGGTCTGTTCCTCCGGACTGCAGCTGTAGCTAGCCTGTCTGTGTTTGGTCTGTTCCTCCGGACTGCAGCTGTAGCTAGCCTGTCTGTGTTGTGTCTGTTCCTCCGGACTGCAGCTGTAGCTAGCCTGTCTGTGTTTGGTCTGTTCCTCTGGACTGCAGCTGTAGCGAGCCTGTCTGTGTTTGGTCTGCTGACCTGTGAACTGTGAGTATCCTGGGCTGAGAGGGACTGAGGGGGCATGTCCTCCGCTGATGAAAGGATGTGTCCCGGTCCCAGCAACCTTCCCTCCTCTCCGTCCCACACAGCTACACTGTCCTCTCACAGGGGAGCCGTGTCTGAGACCCCGGCCAGGTTCCACCGGGCAGCTGCCCTCATCAGGACTGAGGTCCCAGGGGTGACTGGGGCTGAACCGGCCTGGCTGAGGTTCACGGTACAGACCCGACAGTGTGAACAGAGGCCTCCTCTGTGGGGCCCTTTGACCGCCATCCCCTCCTCCGCCACCCGTCTCCGGCACAGAGTCTCTATCATCCGGGTCCACGGGGAACGGAGGAGAGCTGAAGTCCCCTCGGGGGGCAGGCCGTGGGTGGTCCGAGCGCGTGGCCGGCCGGCGTACCCCTGGTCCTCCCCGGAGCGGAGGGGCACCGTACGGGAGGGCACAGTACTGGCAGCAGCAGTGGCCGTCCGTCTCGCGGTGAATGAGTCCATAGTGTCCCGTCCGCGTGCCGTCTGAGTACATGTCGGACTGGAGTAGGGCGGTTTGGGAAACGCCTTAAAAAACAACTGGTTTCCTTCTCCTCCCCTCCTCCTCCGCGCAGCTCCCCAGTCCCGACCTAGCCATTCACGCAAGCTGTTTCCCTCATCTAGCTAAGACTGACTCCACCACAAAAAAAAGAAAAAACTTTTCTGCAGCTCTGCTCTTTCTTTCTTACCTAAGTCTTCCCTCCCCCCTTTCTTCTCGCCTGTTGTGCCCTTGCTCTCCTCTACTTGTTTTTCTCTGGTTCTTTTGTTTCTCCTCTCTGACCCCCTCTCTCATTTCCTCTTCCAACTTTCTTTCACTCTTTCACCCTACAGCCCTCTCTTCTGCTCAGGCCTCTTTTCTCCACCTCCCTCCTCTTATCCCGCTATCTCTCTCTCCTTCTCTCTGTCTCCTTCTCTCTCTCTCCTTCTCTCGGTCTCTCTCTCTACATCTCCCGCCTTGTTCCTCAGTCTCATTTGCTGCTGCTGGCTTCCCGTCACTCTCCCTCACTTGGCTTTGCATTTCCCGTTTCCTCCCCTCCCCTCCCCTCCTCCTGTTTCTCCACCTCTCACAGTCTTGCCGCTGTTTCTAACTCCCTCTCTCCTTTCTCATTCTTTCGCACAGTTGCATGTAGCAGAATTCCCCATCTCGCTGTCTCTCACTCCCCCTCTGTCTGTCATGCTGTCCCTCACTCACTCTCTCCAGCTCTCTCTGTCTCTCACTCTCTTGTTCTCTTCCTCTCTCTGGTCTCTCTCTTTCCACCTGAAATCCAGTCCTGTGTCTTTCTGTTGTGTAGTTAGTCGTGTGTGTTTCTCTCGCCTAGTTGGTTCGTCAGATAGCGGGGTGGCTACGTGGGTCTCCCGCTCCCTCAGAGCTCTCTGAGCTTATTAGTCCTCCTTGCTAGGTGGCTGCAGCCTGGTGCTCTTCAATTAAATGCAGCCTGGATATAGCTAGTCAGGGAATCCTCGGCGAGAGCGAGAGAGGAGTGGGAGGAGAATGAGGAGGAGACATTGAGAGAGGAGGGGTTTCAGCAGCCGCAGACTGCATGGCTGAACAGACCAACGCCTCTGAGTATGGAGACAGAGGCACGGCCCTATAGAAGGAGTGTTTAAACACCACTTTCAGACTTTCGCTCTGTTTCTCTCTCTCACTCTCTCCCTTTCTTTCTCTCTAGTCTTGCACACTCTCTCTCTCTTGCTCTTTTGGATTTTGCTTTCTCTCTTGCACACACTTTCTCTCTCACTCTGGTCTGAGTTTATAGTAAAGGATTTCAGTTTACTCTCCTTGCATACCATAGGCCTAACATCTATGGCCAACATCAATGGCCAACTGCCATCCGAGAGGCTGAGCTGAACCCGAAGTTGAGTTCGGTTATGTACACAAATCTCTCCCCAAGAAAGAAATCTCCCTGTGAGTATGAACGGACCAAGAAAAATACAACAATGAAACATACATTCGAATTCGAAAGTAAATTGCGCCGGAAAAAAGCCTACTTGACTCCCGTTTGGAGAGGTTGCAGATTACATCAACATGCTGAGTGTTAGCTTTCTAAAATAGTAGTAACATTGTGTTGCTGGTTTTGAATGAATGTGTCCAAGCTGACGCATGTATTTTTCAAATCTACTTTCCAAATGACACCCTATTCCCCACTGAGCCTGAACAAAGGAGCCTGGTCAAAAAAGGGCACTATACATGGAATAGGGTACCATTTAAAACACATCAAAGAAAACAGCTTTGGCTTTGAAGACAATGGGCTGGAATAAGATGTGCTAAGAATAAACATTGAACTCCTTCTATGTTGAGAGGAACAATCCAGAGCCACTCTAAGAGTCTGTCACAGCTGCCCTTGTAGAGAGGACAGAAGGTATTCACTGCCCTGAACAGACTAAGAACTAGAGACACATGTTGTTCCTCTTTAAAACACGTACACAACTGTTTGGTCTAGTCAAAAGGAAAGCTCCTGCCTGAGGGATTTTGTTACATCACAGCATGGCTGAACTCCTGGAGGGCATAGTAAAGAAATGGAGGTAGAGAATTGAAGAAACACTTAGTAATGGTGATGTCCCAGTCAGGGTCATGATGACCTAGTTCGCTATGGACTCACTGTTGTTTTTGGCCTCGAGTCCCAGATTGCACACTAATCCCTCTGCAGTGCACTGCTTGAAGTGAACTCCACATTATATGATATGGGTCGGTCATTTAAGACACACTTTGATCCAAAATTACTTAAAGTCAGTGCATTCGACTAGTAGGTAATATTGCTGGTATGTTATAAAGATACGAGAGACTAACATCAAAATACTAACACCTAGAGAATTCTGCAAAGGACATATATGGCCTTCAATGGAAAGAAGTCTCAATCTAATTTCTCTCAATTCTCTAATCTGACCCACTCTCTTCCCTCCTTTTCAGCCTTACCACTCTCTCTCCCTCCTCTCTCTCTCCCTCCTCTCTCTCTCCCTCCTCTCTCTCTCTCTCCATCCTCTCTCTCTCCCTCCTCTCTCCCTCCTCTCTCTCCCTCCTCTCTCTCTCTCCCTCCTCTCTCTCTCCCTCCTCTCTCTCTCCCTCCTCTCTCTCTCTCTCCCTCCTTTCTCTCTTCCTCCTCTCTCTCTCCCTCCTCTCTCTCTCCCTCCTCTCTCTGCCTTGTTCTCTCTATTAAATCTTTGTTAAATTTGACCTCTTCCTGCTCGATCTTTATCTTTATTCTCCTCAGTCTATTTCCCTCTCATCGACTTCCTTCCCTCTCATCTCTTTCTCCCTCCTCTCTCCCAGATATATTTGACATTATTCAGTGTTTGCATGGACCCTATCAGGACAGGAATTTAATGTTTCTAGTTGGAAAATGATTTTGCTCATTGAGATAGAAGGTATGTCTCTTTGCTCTTCCCAACCTCCTTCCTCTCTTCTACCTTTCTCCCTCCTCCCTCCTTTTACCAAATACCCCCTACCTCTCTACCCTCATCATTCTTTCCCTCTTACTCCTTGCTTTCCCTCCTTCCCCCTCCAATAACTCACCCTCCTCCTTCCCTCCCATTCCCTACCCACAATCCCTCTCTTCTCTCCCACCTACAGTGGGGAGAACAAGTATTTGATTCACTGCCGATTTTGCAGGTTTTCCTACTTACAAAGCATGTCTGTCATTTTTATCATTGGTACACTTCAGGTGTGAGTGACGGAATCTTAAAACAAACATCCAGAAAATTACATTGTATGATTTTTAAGAAATTAATTTGCATTTTATTGCATGACATAGGTATTTGATACATCAGAAAAGCAGAACTTAATATTTGGTACAGAAACTTTGTCTGCAATTACGGAGATCATACGTTTCCTGTAGTTCTTGACCAGGTTTGCACACACTGCAGCAGGGATTTTGGCCCACTCCTCCATACAGACCTTCTCCAGATCCTTCAGGTTTCGGGGCTGTCACTGGACAATACAGACTTTCAGCTCCCTCCAAAGATTTTCTATTGGGTTCAGGTCTGGAGACTGGCTAGGCCATTCCAGGACCTTGAGATGCTTCTTACGGAGCCACTCCTTAGTTGCCCTGGCTGTGTGTTTCGGGTCGTTTTCATGCAGGAAGACCCAGCCATGACCCATCTTCAATGCTCTTACTGAGGGAATGAGGTTGTTGGCCAAGTTCTCGCGATACATGGCCCCATCCATCCTCTCCTCAATACGTTGCAGTCGTCCTGTCCATTTTGGAGAAAAGCATCCCCAAAGAATGATTTTTTCACCTCCATGCTTCACGGTTGAGATGGTGTTCTTGGGGTTGTACTCATCCTTCTTTTTCCTTTAAACACAGCGAGTGGAGTTTAGATAAAAAAGCAACAAAAAAAATCTCATCAGACCACATGACCTTCTCCCATTCCTCCTCTGGATCATCCAGCTTGTCATTGGCAAACTTCAGACGGGCCTGGACATGCGCTGGGTTGAGCAGGGGGACCTTGCGTGCGCTGCAGGATTTTAATCCATGACGGCGTAGTGTGTTACTAATGGTTTTCTTTGAGACTGTGGTCCCAGCTCTCTTCAGGTCATTGACCAGGTCCTGCCATGTAATTCTGGGCTGATCCCTCACCTTCCTTATGATCGTTGATGCCCCACGAGGTGAGATCTTGCATGGAGCCCCAGACCGAGGGAGATTTGTAAGTAGGAAAACCTGCAAAATTGGCAGTGTATCAAATACTTGTTCTCCCCACTGTATCTACACTTTCTCCCCCACACTTTCTCAGATCCACACACAGACAGATGTATCTTCTCACAGACAGACAGATCCACGAACAGACAGGCAGGCAGACAAACAGACAGATCCACTCACAGACAGACATATCCACGTGCAGACAGACAGATCCAAGCATAGACAAACAAACAGATCCACGCACAGACAGACAGATCCATTCACAGACAGGCAGACAGACAGACAAACAGACAGATCCACGCACAGACAGATCCATTCACAGACAGGCAGACCAACAGAGAAACAGACAGATCCACACACAGACAGACAGATCCACGCACAGACAGACAGATCCATTCACAGACAGACAGATCCATTCACAGACAGGCAGACAGACAGACAAACAGACAGAGCCACACACAGAGAGACAGATCCACGTGCAGACAGACAGATCCATGCACAGACAGACACTGTTTGGTAGCCCCCAACTACATTATCCTCAATCCCAAACAAGTTCAATTAGGGTTGAAATGGTTGAGTTCTATACCAGGGCCAAGCTCCATGTCATCCTAGACAGGCCCTAAAAATAGTCAATGACCCCAGCCACCCGAGCCACAGACTATTCTCTACAGTACCAGGTGGCAGGCAGGGTGTGCCGTGTCGGTGTCAGACTGGGACCAGCAGAATCCTGCACGCACGGGACACTTAACTGTTTTAAAAAGGCTTCCAAGCGATGTTCAATGTCAGTGATTAGCAAATGGCTCTCAAGTGTCCTGCACTGTCCCTTCAGTGTAAAATATGTAATAACTCTAAATTCTTGACACTTACTGCATTGTTAAAATACCATTTCATTATTGATCAGGTCCCTAATCTGTACTTTTTAATATGAATGTATTTTAACTGAAGGGCGAAGACACTCAAAAAACATCACTAGGTTTACGTACAGCGGAATTTGGCGGAAAATATTTTAGACTTGTTAGACTTGGATCACACACACACAACACTTCACACACACCCTTCACACACATACACACACACCCACACACACTTCACACATTTAAGACTGATTTAGGTTGTGGCTGCTACTGTTTATTATCTATCCTCTGCTATCCCATCTATTTTTAGTGCCTTCTGCCTGGTGTAAAGTTCCTGAGTGGCAGGAAGTTGGGCTCCGGTGATGAACTCGGCCACTCCCACCACCTCGGAAGCTCCATGAAATTGAATGCGGTGTAGTTGACATACAAGTGGTGATGTGACCCGTAGACATTCTTAGTGGTGCAGCTTTACTACTGAAGACCTACAGTAAGACCTACAGTAAGACTTACAGTAAGACCTACAGTAAGACTTACAGTAAGACCTACAGTAAGGAAAAATGCCAAATCGGTTCAGTCTCCTAAGGAGAAAGAGATACTCGTGTTACTTTCTTCAAAATTTTCTGGGTGTGTTATTTTACTGGTGATGCCGAAGTTGAGGAACATGAAACTGCCTCTCCACTCTACTTCAGCCCTTCGGTGTGGATAGAGATCCTTTCACCTCTAACCATAAGGTAGTCCAGGATCAGCTCCTTTGCTCAGCCCAGAAGATGCATTTCATTTTTTTATTTTATTAAAAGGGCATTGTGTAGAATCCTGCATTTAACGTTTACATGATGGTGATGACAGTACAGTGTCCTCGGTAAGTACAGCAAAAACATGAAGCTGATGACACCACAGTGTCCTCTGTAATGGCAGTCTGAGTAAAGCGAGTCATACTCGGAGAAGCCTGTTGCCAGGGCCAACAGTAAAAAATTGGCAAAGAAAATTATTTTAAGCTCCCTTTCTTTTGGTAGGTACTGAACATGATGTATAAGGTGAACAGGTACTAGACAAGGTGGGATGGAGAAAGAGTCAGAGACAGCGAAGAGAAAATGTATAAGGAGAGAGAGAGAGGGAAGTGACAGGGAGATAGGACTGAGAGTGAGGAAGAGGTAGAGGAAGAGTGACTGGGCAGAGATCGAGCAGATACATATGTTTTTAAAAGACAAATGTCTTTTATTGGAACAGATCGTGTCTGTCACATCAGGATAGAAAAGACAGTGTGCAAGCAACTTTTATGTCCCTTTTAGGTTATGGTAATGCGTTATATATGCACGCCTCAATCTCTGTATTGACATCTCTGGATGCGGTCTGTGATTTGGCCCTGCGTTTTATTTGTGCTAACTTTCGTACACATCCTTGTCTTTTATTTACTTCAGTTGGCTGTCACTGACCTCTACAAGGGCCAGACAATGGTTGATGTTTTTTTTTTTAAGACTTCCATGTAAAAACTTCCTGACTTTCCAACAGAGAAAATGTGTTGTTAGAAAGTATAGTTAAGTTCTGAGATAAAAATTTGTTTGTACCGTGTGGGTAATCTTATAATTGAAAAAGCTGATGAATAAGACAATGCGCATTTATTAAGGTTATTTCTAAAAGGCCTTGTGTATAAAACTATTGTATGTTTGGTTTAATGTATTTATTACATATAGATCTGATGATGTAGTGTCATCCATGTTCATGGCAAGAAGAAATACAAATAAAAACTGGCTGCATATACATTTAGTTTGATCAGGGTTAGATCTCAACAGACAGTTCCCATGAATAAAGTATATTCAGAATGACTGCAGGAGCTCCCCGGCTCTCTCAATCACCCTCAGACAAGTCTATCATATGTAAATATTGCATAATATGCTGAAAAGATCCCACCCTGGGATGAAGACAACTGTCAGCAGAACAGTACTGAAATCAAGCAGTCATGACTATAAGACATACTGTCACGTTGTAATACTGTCTGAAACGTTCCCTCCTTCCTCACACTCCCCACTGAGGTCTCTCCTGCACAAACAAACGTTATATTCATGTTCATATTGATATGAAATAAGGATTAAAAAGATAGCAACCATACATTGTATAGATCGATATTTCAAACCTACAGTAAACACAGTACTTGACATGAAATATAATATTTAGGGAGGAAGCACTGATTGTTCTGGACCAAATAAAGGAAAATTCACGTTAGCGCTGGAATGGGCTGTTTTTACTCCTCAGCCATATCTTCCGAATGCTTCATTTTGGGGAGATAAGGGAAGGTATCTAATTAATGTTATTCCATTGTGCTGTTTTGCTGGGTGACCTTTATGAGATCACACTCCTGGTATGAGATGAGAGTCTTCTGCATGCTGCTAAATAAAGTTGAGGTGATTCTGGGCTTTTGTTGTTAATACTAGTGCAAATATATAAGTAACAGGGGATTGTGATAAATGCTACCTAACCTTTAAGACTAGATCTGTGTGAAGGATGTGTGTGTGTTCCAGGTTTAAGTTTACTGTACATGTGAGGACCTGATGTCCCTACAAAATGAGTGAAAAATGAAAAATACTATAAGGTTTTTGGTAGATCGCCAACTAGGAAACTGGGATTTTACGTTCAGGGAGCAATTTAAAATGTGTTACAATTAGGGTTCATTTTAAGTTTAGACAGAAATGATAGTTAGGGTTTAGGGTTAGGAGAAAGATTTAGGGTTAGGTTAGGGGTTAAGTCAACATCCAGGGGATAGATAGTGTGGACGCCTGGGTTTCAGGTCTCCACATGCGTGTGGGTTAGGGTTAGGCTAGTTGGGGTTAGGGTTAGGTAAGGGTTAGGGTTAGGGGTTTGGGTTAGGGTTAAGTCAACATCCAGGGGATAGATAATGTGGACGCCTGGGTTTCAGGTCTCCACATGCGTGTGGGTTAGGGTTAGGCTAGTTGGGGTTAGGGTTAGGTAAGGGTTAGGGTTAGGGGTTTGGGTTAGGGTTAAGTCAACATCCAGGGGATAGATAATGTGGGTGCCTTAGATTCAGGTCTACACATGCGTGTGGGTGTGTAAACAAGGAAGAAAGTTGTCTTCTTTCTCCAGAGGGTGGCAGACTAGTCCTCCTTTACTCTTACTGAGCAGTTCTAGACAGTGTCCACATACACTCACCTAAAGGATTATTAGGAACACCTGTTCAATTTCTCATTAATGCAATTATCTAATCAACAAATCACATGGTAGTTGCTTCAATGCATTTAGGGGTGTGGTCCTGGTCAAGACAATCTCCTGAACTCCAAACTGAATGTCAGGATGGGAAAGAAAGGTGATTTAAGCAATTTTGAGCGTGGCATGGTTGTTGGTGCCAGACGGGCCGGTCTGAGTATTTCACAATCTGCTCAGTTACTGGGATTTTCACGCACAACCATTTCTAGGGTTTACAAAGAATGGTGTGAAAAGGGAAAAACATCCAGTATGCGGCAGTCCTGTGGGCGAAAATGCCTTGTTGATGCTGGAGGTCAGAGGAGAATGGGCCGATTCAAGCTGATAGAAGAGCAACTTTGACTGAAATAACCACTCGTTACAATCGAGGTATGCAGCAAAGCATTTGTGAAGCCACAACATGCACAACCTTGAGGCGGATGGGCTACAACAGCAGAAGAACCCACCGGGTACCACTCATCTCCACTACAAATTGGAAAAAGAGCCTACAATTTGCAAGAGCTCACCAAAATTGGACAGTTGAAGACTGGAAGAATGTTGCCTGGTCTGATGAGTCTCGATTTCTGTTGAGACATTCAGATGGTAGAGTCAGAATTTAGCGTAAACAGAATGAGAACATGGATCCATCATGCCTTGTCACCACTGTGCAGGCTGGTGGTGGTGGTGTAATGGTGTGGGGGATGTTTCCTTGGCACACTTTAGGCCCCTTAGTGCCAATTGGGCATCGTTTAAATGCCACAGCCTACCTGAGCATTGTTTCTGACCATGTCCATCCCTTTATGACCACCATGTACCCATCCTCTGATGGCTAATTCCAGCAGGATAATGCACCATGTCACAAAGCTCAAATCATTTCAAATTGGTTTCTTGAACATGACAATGAGTTCACTGTACTGAAATGGCCCCCACAGTCACCAGATCTCAACCCAATAGAACATCTTTGGGATGTGGTGGAACGGGAGCTTCGTGCTCTGGATGTGCATCCCACAAATCATCAACATCAACTGCAAGATGCTATCCTATCAATATGGGCCAACATTTCTAAAGAATGCTTTCAGCACCTTGTTGAATCACTGCCACGTAGAATTAAGGCAGTTCTGAAGGCGAAAGGGGGTCAAACACAGTATTGGTATGTTGTTCCTAATAATCCTTTAGGTGAGTGTAAATAAAGTCTGATTGTGACTTTATTATTATTAGTGATTATTTTATTGCTGCACAAACGTTTTGGGTCTGAACCCTTCTTCAGCATGCATAAAAGCAATCAATATCAAAGCAACAGGCCACTGACAGGTGAGCAAAATTATACATTTTCAATATTGGCACAGTTCAGTGACACGGGTACTGAATTTTTGAGAGACATACTGGATAGGTCACTGGGGCAGTCTTGACCTAGCAGGTCTCAAGGAGGAATGTTAATTTTCTAGATTTTGTAGAAGGCAATAAAAATGTAAGCCAAACATACTTTTTTACGTGTTATTCTTATCATGTTTCCGCAAAACAACTACCTGTGATGAAATATTGTGACTGTCATAATTTACTGTAAATTTAGAATGATCACCATCTGTATGTGGCCTTTAATATTTAAAAATGTATTAAATAATAAAAATATTTTTGTTTGTTAAACAGAGTGCGGTCTTATTTTGTTATTTGCGTTATTTACTGGGCTCAGCACCTGATCATTGAAACTTATACAAGGGGAAGTTCACCTTTTTGTTTGTTTTTGTCATAGCGTTCATTAGAAAAAGATGGACAGTCCTTTGTCCGGATGTGGTGGACATCCTGCTTGACACGTTTACAGCACCGTGAAAACTCAAACATTGTTTCACTACTGTTCTGTGGTTCGTATCTGCTACTGAAAACAACCCAGGAATGTGGCAGTTAGTGACTCCCACAAACC
Organism: Esox lucius; assembly: GCF_011004845.1. Taxonomy (NCBI): domain Eukaryota; kingdom Metazoa; phylum Chordata; class Actinopteri; order Esociformes; family Esocidae; genus Esox; species Esox lucius. The sequence goes on along the minus strand of NC_047571.1, from coordinate 23,792,994 downwards.
ACTCTGAGGTCAAGGGTCAAATAGCTAGTTCACACTTCTCAGATGGTGTTTACATTCCCTCCCCAAAGCTGGCTCTACTATATGTCTGCTCGTGAATGGGTGTGAGGGGGACGGTTTGGAGAATATGGACATATTCTGGGGACTGATTTACGGATATAGTTTTCCATCCATCAGCTTTTTAAATAGTTTGTGCTCAGGCCGATTGTAAAAAGTCTGTGACTGAGTTACCTGAATGTCTGAAACTGTGCTTTTTGCAACAAGTGGGAGAATCAAGTAGGTGTCTCATCTATGTAGTAATAACATCTGTTCAAGCATGGTCAGAATTAGATGCCATGCTCATAAATATAGTAATCCATTTCATTATAATTTATAGGCTGATACTTGCTGATTACAACCATCCGGGCCATCAGGAAGGTTCAACCCATGAAGCCAGAAGTTCCATTCATTTGATTGCATTACAATGGTGTCTGTCCATGTTTGTGTATATCTATGTTGGAACTCTCAAGTCCTCTAGCCATCTCTATGGCAGGAATGCAAAAACCTATCAGCTAATTGGTCAGATTGGCTGCCTCTTTTGCACTTAGACACAACCTCATCATTTTCTTTTATCCCATTAGAGTCACTCTTGACTCCTTATTGACTCGGCCCAGTGGAGGGCTGCCCAGAGGGACACTTCTCACAGGCTAATTTCCTCTTTCTGGCAAGTAACGTCTTACTCTGGGAAGTTTGTTTTCAAGTGCATTTCCTAAACCAAGAGACAGAACAAATGTTAATTCTCAGCACGTTTTTAACAATCAGAAATAGCCATGTAATACAAGTAATGGCACACAGGAGCATGACGGCCCATTGTATGTCTGATGGTTCAGGTCTTAATTTCCACGCTCTGTGGGGAGGGGACACCCAGTTGCATGGCAGTGGCAGTAAATACAGCAGGGCGCAAGAGGGAACTAGATTGACATTCTGTCGATTTTCTCATTGATGAAATTATATCCGATCTCAATATAGTTTCCTGTTACCAAAAGTAGAATATGTTATGCACAGAAATAACTTTACCCTTTGACAATGATTTTACATTGCAAATCGAGTGTTTGCTCATGTTCACTTCTGCGTAGTTGTTTTCTCATAGAAACACAGTACAACGCATCAGTATATTGCTGGAAATGCTTCCGTTTGGTAGTGAGTGGAAACATCCACTGAATAAACTGGGTCCTTACTACAGTATGTGACCGTACTGTGCATTTCCACTTCCTGGTTCCGTGTCCATACTGTCATGTGACCCATGACCAATGAGTCCCCCCTTGACCCCCGTTTAGATTGTCCTCTAAATTAACAACAAGACAAACTATAGACAAAGAGCCTGCGAAAATGGCCATAGACTCCAGCAGAGCCAACAAGCACATTAGCTGTTGAATCATCCAGCCAGCCAAGACACCTTGACCCCACATCAATGCCCATCCCATAATAATGGATCTCATTCACACAACTCCACTCTTCTCCCATCCCCTTCTCTCCCTTCACTTCTGCACTTGTACTTTATTCTTCTTTCTTCTCTCCAATCTTCTTTTCTCCAAGCTCTTCTCCTTTCCTCCTCTCTCTTATCAAAACCAGTAAGACACTTTCTGTTAAGCAATTTGGGAACTGTTCATCACTTTAGTACACCTAGAAATGAAACTGAAATTATGATCAGGTCACAGACGTGTAATGGTCTCCAGATGAACACACAGCAATCTATACGGTATTTCAAATACCTGTAGTGGACATTGATTCTGTGAGGGAACTTGTTTTCTACTTTGACTGCGATCTCTGGTTTCACCAGCTTCTCTCTGCTAAATGGACTGGATGCATTAGGGCCAGAGTGGAGCTTGTATCAAAGTGGTCTTAAAAGGTTACATGAAAACCCAGAATGCATTCCAAACGTCACCCTATCTCCGATATAGTGCATTACACTACACTCAATGAGGGGCCATTGGTCTCTGGTCAAATATAGTGCGCTTCATAGGGAATAGGGTGACATTTGGGATGTATACAATGTTAAAACCCCAGGACAACGTCCCCGCTGAGTGATACTGTCTTGTATCCTACAGTCCTAGTTTTGAAGTCGTATCTATCAGCTTTACGCCCTCTGAACATAACACATATCTGGACTGGTGAGTTTGAAAGGAAAGCACCATATTCTTAGAAATTATCACTCAAGAAAACCAGGAGATTCTCAAGTAACCCATGGAGTTCCTCAAGGAACAGTTTCTAGTCACCATGAGTTATTTATGGCATTCTTGGCATGTTCAATGTAGTAACACATTCTGGTACATATATATTTCAAGGAAATCATTTTAAAATGAATAGCAAATTAATAGAAAATGAATGCAAACTATTGTTTGTAGTTAATCATTATTAATCATTAGAATACAAACAGGATTGTGATGAAATGTTGCCAGCTTTGCCTGAATTATTTGTTGAAACATTATAAATATCAGATTTGATCTTTATAACCTGGTCAAGTGGTTTGAAGTGAAATGGCAGATTTATTCTTTATAACCCGGTCAAGTGGTTTGAAGTGACATGGCAGATTTATTTAATATATCCCAGTCAAGTGATTTGAAGTGGCATAGCAGGTTTATTCTTTATATCCCATAAGTCATTGGTTGAGTCCTTCCTGTAAATCTAAAACTGTTTAACCAATGGACAGGCATCATCTCCCACTAAAAGCTGCCCACATGGAAAAAATTTGCCATAGGCAACAAAACCAAAGGCCAGAATAAGGTAAAAAAAAAAAAATTGCAGGCATAAAGTAAAGCATTAAATCCCAATCACATTATCATTCCAAATTATTCCCTAAAAGAAAATGCATACATATTTAATAAATGTATTCTAATTTCTTTGCAAAACATATACAGCTCTGGAAAAAATTAAGAGACCACTGCACCTTTTTCTTTCCTTTCCAAAAAAGTTGAAAAGGATGGTTTTGAGCGAGGAACAGAAGCGTTCACTTTGCAGTGGTCTCTTCATTTGAACCCTTCTGCTCCTCTCCGGAGCTGTATTTTTGTTCTCAATTCTTTCGTGTTGATGTTTTGCAATTCTAAGAATTGGGTTTAATTGTATTTTTTTGGTGGGGGGGTGGGGGGGGGGGCATGAAAGCATTGCTGTGGAGAAGAAAGAGCTCACAATGGGGTGTAACCAGTCTGAAACAGTCTGCTAGGGCTGCGCACGGTAGCATGTCACATGGTGACATCACTGGCTCCGAACCCCTGAGAGTAGTTGTTTGCAATCTGATAAGCATCCGCCTCAAAAATACATTATTTAAAAGGCTCACAACTGAACCACTCCCATTACAAAATGGTTCTGGTTAAAACCTTTTCCCAGGGGTTCCTCCAAAAACCATTATGAATTGGAAGGTTTCAGTTAGTGTGTCAACCCATATGTTCTTCCAGGCGCCTTTGCTTCTAACACGTCAGCTTCACTACAGTACGTGGGTCGCATGGCCTTGTCATGAGCATTGTGTTATCGGAGTGACGTCAAACCTGCTGCACCAGAAAGCAGAATAGTCAATTATTTCAATTCACATGATAGAATTAATGAATGTCAATAGCTGGATATGGGTGGCAGTTGTGTGACAATGATGGCTGTTGTGTAGAAGGGCCCAGAATTTTCTCACTAGATTTACATACAGAAAGGGAAGATATTCATCTCTGCACAGACTGATGATCCTGATAATGACTCCACCCTCACTTTCTCTGAATTTCTCTCTCACTCAATCTTTCCCTCTAGGTCTCGGTCACTCAGTCTTTCTCTGAACATTTCTCTCACTCACTCTTTCCCTCTAGGTCTCGGTTAATCAGTCTTTCTCTGTTTCTATACACTCTCTCTCCCTGTTTCTATCTTTCTCTTTGTCTGTCTCTCTCTCTGTCTCTCTCTGTCTCTCTCTCTCTTTTTTTTTTCTTCTCGGGGTCAACCTGCTGTGGAGGAGTGACTCATCACATTACAGCAAATCAACTGGGTCTCTGCTGTTAGCAGGGTGTGTAAATTCCACACCTGTCCCACATCATTCGCCCTCCCTCGCACGCTCCCTCTTATCGCTTTCCCTTTCTCTTGGTTCTTCTATTGCTCTCTCACACACACACACACACAAACTTGATATGGAACAGCTTCAAGGTGCAGTATTTTCCCGTGTGAGGACATGCAGCAGGATATAGAGGGAATCCATCTGAAGTTTGTCCCTTTCCTCATGTTCCACAGTACCCTCCTTATAGCTGGTGAGTCCTTCAATATTCAGTAACATATCTTTGTACATTGTATATTATATATAATAAATTATCACTATGCATATATATTTAATAACAAAAGAATATCTCTATTGATAAACAACTTATGTATCTTATCTATATTCATATACTGTGCATACATAATTATCTCTCTTGAAATGGAATATATATACACTACCATTCAAAAGTTTGGGGTCACTTAGAAATGGCCATGGTTTCCATGAAAACATATATAAAATGACTTTGAATAGGAATGTAGCAAATTGAATAGGAAATATAGCAATTGACAGTGTTAGAAATAACATTTTCAACTGAAATAATGATTCTGTCCTTCAAACTTTACTTTCGTTGAAGAATCTTCCACTTGCAGCAATTACTGCCTTGCGGACCTTTGGTATTCTAGTTGTCAATTTGTTGAGGTAATCTGAAGAGATTCCACCCCAAGCTTCCTGTGGTACCTCCCACAAGTTGGATTGGCTTGATGGTCACTGCCTACGAATCATACGGTCAAGCGGCTCCCACACCAGCTCCACAGGGTCGAGATCCGGTGACTGTGCCGGCCACACCATTATAGACAGAATACCGGCAGACTGTTTCTTCCCTAAATAGCTTTTGCATCATTTGAAGCTGTGCTTTGGGTCGTTAACTGGTTGTAGGTGGAACTGATAGGAACTGGTCCCAATCAAGAGCCGTCCTCAGGGTATGGCATGACGTTGCCAAATGGAGTGGTAGCCTTCCTTCCTCAAGATTCTACCCCTTTTCCTCTGTCCGGGGTCTGTGTTCTTTTGCCCAGTATGATCTTTACTTTTTATCGGTCAGTCTGCCAAGAAGACCAGCATCCTGGAGTCGCCTCTTCACTGTTGAGACTGCTGTTTTGGGGGTACTATTTATGGGAAGCTGCCAGGTGAAAACCTGTGAGGCGTCTGTCCTCTTGCTCAGTTGCGCACTGGGGCCTCCCACTCCTCTTTCTATTCTGGTTAGAATTTGTTAGTTATTTGTTTCTGGCCATTTTGAGCCCTTAATTGAACCAACAATTGCTGATGCTCTAGTTTAACTAGTTTAAAGAAGGACAGTTTTATTACTTCTTTAATCAGCACAACAGTTTTCAGCTGCGTTAACATAATTGCAAAAGGGTTTTCTAATGATCAATTAGCCTTTTAAATTCATAAACTTGGATTAGCAAACACAATGTGCCATTGGGACACAGCACTAATGATTGCTGGCCTCTGTACACCTACGTAGATATTCCATAAAAAATTACCCGTTTCCAGTTATTATAGACATTCACTACATTAACAATAACTACACTGCATTTCCTATCAATTTGACGTCATTTTAATGGACAAAAAAATATTTTCTTTCTAAGTGACCCCAAATGTTTGAACGGTAGAGCACAGTATAGATACCAAATAACCTCTCTCTAGTTACATACTATCAAAACCCTAGAGCAGAAGACTCCTAAAATGGTTCCAGGTCTGTGTAATATTTCTAGGCTGCTATGTGTTGAACAGAGACAATTGGTCCTGCTTAAGTTTCAGTCTCAGGACCTGGCCTCACTACACGGCAACAGTCTTTTCTTGTCCTGAGAGGAGCAGCAGTGACATAATGAGGTTCAAGTAACTGACTTCTGACATGGATGGTGTTGAAACTAATCCACCATCCAATCTCTGTCCTGTTCAGCCTTGTTTATATTGTTGCTCTGGAACCAAACTGAAGCCCACTATATGTCATGGCATCAAATCATGTGCCCACATGGCTGATCCCTCATGTTATTGTGACAACAAATGCCCAAGTAAGATAGGGGGGTATCCTATGGACTAGTATAGAATTTCCTTTGTGTAAGTCCCCTCACATGTTTGACTAAACTCAGATCAGTGTGTGTGTGTGTGTGTGTTTTTCCTAGGAGGGGGTTTTAGGTTAGAAACGTAAAAACATTTCACTCCTAAATGCATTTACATTTCAATTTTCATATTAATCTTATAAAGAGTCAAATTAAGTCATGGATATAATCGCTGTCTCTGTGTGGAGTATGAATAAAGTTGAATGGATTTTAACTAATTATGTTTAGTATAGATGTCTATAGCTTCTAGCATGCTGTTCCTATAGGCCGTTGGTCATTGAGCTAATGCTAGTCCTTGCAAAGATCCTTTGAAAGGTTCATCCGGCAGGAGTTAACACGAGTGATTATCTGTGATTATGGCTCTTGAATTTCAACTTGAGTTGTCATCCCAATAAAACAGTATGGTGAAGTCATGAGATTTCTATTTGGTTATGAATTACCCTGCGTCCCAAATCACACCCTATTCTCTCAACACTACATTTGACCAGGTATTATAGTACACTATAAAGTATAATGAATTGGGTGCCATTTGGGAAGTTTCCTTGGTCAGTAAGCAGATACTCCAGTTCCAAGGATCAGACACACTGTCTAAGAACAAACACAACAGATAGGACTCTGGCTCAGTTCTTACTGTATAAATGGGATTTACAGACTCTGATGTAACAGATTTTGTCATAGTTGCAAGAAAATTGATTCCCACAGCTTTTTTCCTAAGTTCAACCATACAATGTGACATGACATATGCAGAACCCTTTGAAAATGAACACAAATAGATGCGATAAAGATGACAACGGAACTCAACCAAAACGATGGAAAAGTTGTGGACAAGCATGGGGACTAGATGCTGCGGGGGAGAGATCCTGAATCTCATTGCCCCCTCAGCAAAGCAGACTATATTTAATCTATTGCTTCTGGAAAACAATCTGTTTTACAACATTGAAACAATCTGAGGTTCATGCTTGCATTGAGGTCAACATATTGTAACAGGGGAGACAGATACAGTACCAGTGTTCTGGGACCTGTAGGGTCTTCATTAACAAAACAAAAGTAGGAAAAGTGAATCACAACCACAAAGCATTGCTAAGGACTCGGCATCCACCTCTTCTTTTTCCCCTCTTCAGCCCAGAGCTGCTTTTCTGGGACCCTTTTATCCTCCCCCTGACGAGGCCTGATTGGGGCCTGCTGTGTTTGGTCAGGGGGTAGCAGCCAAGATGCGTTCCAGGGTCTAGCAGGCCAGGTGGTTTGGGTTTGTCCAACATTGATGTACAGCACATGCTGCCAGGGCCCTGGACGGCTTAATGGCTCCTAGTCCAGGGGGTTCTCACTGGCCGGAGGCCCTGCTGAATTTCCTTCTTCCCGTAAGGAATCGACCCTTAAAGGAAATGTCCCTAATTTGCTCCCACCTTTGTGGAGGGTAGGTGAGTACCGGAACAACATTTCACTTTTCCCTTTCAGCGCACTGGCTGGTAAGTTTCACTTTTGGTTTACCAGCCTACAAAAGCCTTAAAAATGATAAAGGAGAGAGTGGCTACAGCTCCTTCATTTCACTGCAATTCAGGAGGCGCTTTTGAATGCCTGAAAAAATCTGCTGGTGAATACATTTTGTAAAACACTGCCATTCCACTATTACCACGGATACGTTATGTACATTTTGTCATCTTTGCAAAAATTCTACATGTGGCTCTTTTAAGTACTGTTCATTAGATGTAGACTGGAAGAAATGATGGTAAATTATTTTGTGTACTTTTATTTATTCTAATGTATAATTAATAAGCACTTACTGCCCAGATAAATAGCTTTAAAACATTTCTCAAATAGACAGTCACAAAAAATATTTTAAAGTTATTGCATAGCTTACTTATTCACTATAAAGAAGCACGATAACCAGCAATGTTATCGAACTGTGTATGGGAAAAATGAATTGGCCGTTTTTATTTCCAAATGAATTTAAGTGGATGCAGTTTGTGACCCCTGTAGTCTTTGCAGTAGGGGCGTTGCCTCATCCTCACTCAGATTCCCCAGTGTGAATGTTGACTTCTCATGTTCACTTGTACAATTGGTATTGAGCCTCTGTCCTCCCAGGAAAAATACCCATCCACTGACATGTAACAGATACATCTTCAGTCCCCACACTTTTAGAAAAGAAGGCTTTTTCTGTGGGGTGATGTAATTCAAGCATTCTGCGGTATGAATAATGCACCCTCATAATGATGCACAGGTTATAGACTCTATGTTCATGCAAACTCTTTAATGCTGTACTTCACCACCACAACATTGTCCTTCTGTACAATGTGAATTATGCAGAATATCTCTCTTTTTCCCTTTTAGGCTGGAGTAAATTTGGACTGTACTTTCTGAAGATACTGAACTTAGCTTATCAGTGACCATTATTCAAAAATGATTTGTTCACAGTGGCTAAGTTCAGTGTCTGGAAGGGAAAACTCATTGAGCACACCAGGTGTCTTCCTTGTCACAGAGGAGGTGAAATAGAAGGAAATAAAATAAAAAGTAACCCAAGGTTGGAAAGTAACCTTGTACAATGATCATAGAAGTGTTTGGACATACAGGATTCTACAGCCATTTGTTAAATAAATAGAACATACTGAGATTTGTATGGTAGAAGAAAGATCAATAAACACACTTTTAAGTAAAGTAATTGTGTTTGAATGTGAAATGGAACACCTCATCACTCAGACCTTCGGGGCTGATTACTTGTGTACTGTGTTTACTGATCTAGAAGCAGTGTGTGTGTGTGTGTGTGTGTGTGTGTGTGTGTGTGTAGACTAATGATTCCCTCATCTAATTCTGTATTTCCCCCACTAATGGGTAAGGTACAGTAGGGATTGTGCGGAGAGGAAAATCACCCATCTAAACCTTTGGGACAGCTTCCATCCAGAGTGTTATTATTCAGGGCTGTGTACTCTGGTGTCTACTGATCTGGAATCAGTGTGTGTCTGTGGACAACTGGCTCAGTTCAGCAGGAACCGGAGTGGAGCCCAGCGTTGCGTCATAATCATCATCATAGCCATCCCTTTTTTTTCATCACGGTCATCATTTCCGACCCGGTCCTATTGAACGTCATCACTACCACTCACCCATGTGAATAGGGGTGGTATTCTAATGAGGTTGGAGAGTCTTAAGACGTCCCGGTTGTGTTGATTGTTGCAGAGGTCTAGATATTGGCTAGTCAATGGAGGTCTCTGTACTAGACATTGGAATCAAAGAAGAGAAAGTGACAGTGACATTCCTTGGTGTGAGATGAGGTTTGTGTCTGGAGTTAGTACCCTTGGACCATTTGGATGATTCTGTCCTAAACCTGAACTCTCACCCAGCATCTCACCAAGCTTTTTTTTCATGTGCAATCACCTGATTTAAAAGTGGGTTTGTGAAGGAAACTCTGAATGCTTTTTTAAATCAATTGCTCTTGGTTCACTAGAGGCACCACCTTTACCCGCGAACTTGTAATAAACAAGAGTGTTTTTTGTTTTCATCCATCAAAGGAAGGTTTGTCTTTGGAAAGGTTTAATTAAGGTGAAAAGAGGTGAAAATGTCACGAGGATCTCAGCTGAACAGAGCAGTCCATGTGAAGTAGAGGAAACCACAAAGAAGCAGTTAAAAATCTATTAAGGGCGTGGTTTACGTTATGATATAATCCCATTTCCGTTACTTCATCTGGTTACATTTCTGGTTACCAAATGTGTGTAAATATACTACTGCCAGAAACACAAAACACACGACATAAAGGAAATGAACGGACTACAGCTATGTACTATAAAGACCAAGCTTCATCCATCCTCTTTTACGATACATTTATGTCTGAACAGGCTGTGAAATCTGTCTCTTACAGCCCTGTGCTATAAGCCTCATATTGTATTGTGATGTCATCACCATGGCTACTATAATTAATTGAAATTGAGGTGATGAACTGGAGTTTCATCCTGACTAGAGCTTTTTATAAACCGTTAATAGCCTGAGTTGTCATTGCTGACATGTATTCGTGCTGAGTCAATGTTGGAAACAGTAGCGGCCCTAGCCAGGTACTTAGTACAATCCCACACCAGAGGTGATTTACATTGGAAAGTGTTCCGTTAAATAAATGGCTTTCCGTCCACAATATGTCAGGCAATTTGCAGCCAGAACACATTTTCCCCTGTTACACACATCTTCACACACACACCATTGCCCTGTGGCCTCGCCAACAAAGCTGATCGACGTAACCATGTTAAACCTTCCTGTAGGTGGCACTGTTGGACAAAGAAAGGGCTGTAGGGTGGAAACTACTGTTTTATATATTCTCAGGACAACTTAAACCGATCAGCCATATCATTATGACCACCTGCCTAATATTGTGTAGGTCCCCCTTTTGCCGCCAAAACAGCCCTGACCCATTGAGGCATGGACTCCACTAGACCTCTGAAGGTGTGTTGTGGTATCTGGCACAAAGACGTTAGCAGCAGATCCTTTAAGTCCTGTAAGTTGCGAGGTGGGGCCTCCATGGATCGGATTTGTTTGTCCAGCACATGCCACAGATGCTCGATTGGGAATCTGGAGGCCAAGTCAACACCTTGTTGTGTTCCTCAAACCATTCCTGAACCATTTTTGCGTTGTGACAGGGATCCTGTTGAAAGACCAGCATAAATTTCTTCAGCAATTTGAGCTACAGTAGCTCATCTGTTGGATCGCTCATCTGTTGGATCGGACAACACAGGCATTGGCAGCCCATAATCCTGTCACTGGTTCATCCCTTTTCCTTCCTTGGACCACTTTTGATAGGTACTGACCACTGCAGACCGGGAACACCCCACAAGGGCTGTAGTTTTGGAGATGCTCTGACCCAGTCGTCTAGCCATCACAATTTGGGCCTTGTCAAAGTCCCTTAGCTCCTTATGTTTGCCCATTTTTCCTGCTTCTAACACATCAACTTTGAGGACAGAATGTTCACTTGCTGCCTAATATATCCCACCCACTGAAAGGTTCCATGATAACGAGATAATCAGTGTTATTCACTTCACCTGTGAGTAGTCATAATGTTATGGCTGATCAGGGTATGAACAGATTTGTCAATTAACACAAAGTGCCCAGGTTTAATAAAAACATTTTTAAAAATAACCTATTTGTCCATACCCTCTTTTTTTTGTTTTGGCTTTGAAGTCAGAACCCATGAGTGGAAAGGAATGTCATACCTATTGTAAGATGTGGTGCATCTCTGATGTCAACATACGGTTGCAATATTCTGCTACAGGGGACAGCCAATAGGCATTAGAAATGGAAACATCTGGTAACATCAATTACCAAAACCTCAAATTATTTGGGAACCAAATTATTAAAGGATTGACATACCAGACATTACATTTATGGCCACTCATAACCCTATCTTTTATAACCGGTTACATTTAAACATGTTAGACCTATACTGTAAAGTAGACTCCACCTGCAGTAATTCCCTAATGAATGTGTTCAAACTGACACTTCTAACTGCAATTGCTGCATTTCTAACATATCATTTCAAGAGCTGGATTTTATCTACCTGGATAAGCCAACTGGTTTGGAATAAATGCACAGAAATTGAATAAATGTAAATGCAACTCACCATTTAAATGTATGAGTCATCTGTTCTATTCAATCTATTTCTACAGTAGACATATATTAAAATCGAATTCAAAACGCATGATACTGGAAGATAATAATACAGATGCAAAGAATGAACACCAGATGGTGCTCTTCACTCCTGAAAATGGGTCAATTGAGATGGAAATAGTCACTTTTTCATATTTTTTTCTTAGTAGGGGCAGTGTCATTGAGGCAGCTCTATGTTGAAGTAGTCAAATTCAGTATAATAGAGATCTGTAAATGCCAAAAAGTAATATCTTATCATAGAACAGTTTTCCAAGCAATATTTTTTTAGGGGTGAACGACACAAACAGGAAACCAGCACGTTTCTGGCTGACACATTTCTAACACTATTATGGGTCTTTTAACTGCTCTGGTGATGTCACGCAATCCGTCACCAGGTTGGACAAAACGTCATCCTGCCCAAACTGGCTGAAGTTCATGCTGTCTTTTTAAAACACTCTTGCACAAAAATTATATATAATGATACAAACAAATGTCAAAGAATAACTCTGATCTGAACCTAGTAAAATCACTGGGACACATCGTAGACAGTTTTCTTTACAAGATTTAGCCAAACCCCTTGTTTGCTTCTTGTTCTTTAGCTAATACTTATTGATGACCCGGTTGGACGATTGAAGTTATGATCAGATTAATCCAATTGGGACATCGGGAGCGATCCGTCAATGTAGTTTAAGTCACACTCATTTAAATAAAATATCGAGGCGATTGGCATGCTAAAACGCTCTTTCTTCCAGTTAGGTAATCTAACCATCTCTATGATTTAGGTGAATCAAATCGTTCTATCACAGAATAAAAATGTATGGTAAAGAATAGCAACGTGTGGTGAATTCTTCAATTTGAAAATGTAAAGTAAATAACAGTCCTGATGTCTGTTGACGTTGGTGACTGTGTTTCAGAAGTTATTTATGTTATTGACAAACAAGCTTGGCTCGCTTTCATGACCAGAATCACACGCACCCAACACGACGACAACAGCGCATGGACAGAAGATATAGGAAGTTACCATTCGCCAGGACTCGAAAAACTTGTCGGGTAGACTTTCGATTACAATTCAAGTCAAGTTTAAATCTCAACCGTCAATGTACTGACAGCCGACTATTGTTTATTTTTTGCTTTATATTATTTTACAAAACAATCAGGAACAGCATCGCTCACCTTGGGTCGCGCAGGTGAATTTATTTGTTCACTTGGGAGTCCCCCACAGCCTTTTCGGGAACTAGTGGACGAAGCAGTTTCCCTCTTGGCAACTATGTTCATATGTACAGGATTCTAAAATAAATAGACCGTAATTGCAGGTGAGGTGTAACGTTTAGTATGTATGGTATTAAAAAAAAAATGTGTTTGCCACTGAGTGATTGTTTCTGGTAGTTTGGATATGGTGACTCGTGGGAAAGTTGATTGAGGGAATAGAGGCCATTGTGTCAGTGGAACAAAATACTGTAGAAATTATTGAAATGTTACCTATTCTTGTGTCTGCTTGCATACAGGCTCAGACAAGACAAGTATGCTCAGGCGTCACTTGGAAACTGGGTTATTTTTTAGTTGTCTTCCTTCTCGTAATGTTTAAGTTATATACTGCATATATAACTTAATGCATGGTCCCATTAAATCTCTGAGCTGTAGGAATGTATTCTCATTCTCAAGGGTGAGATGATGTTATAAACAGCCTTACTGTCATACAAACGCTTTGATTATTTGTATACTGTGATGTTTATTTCCTATACTTTTCCCTCAACTTTATAGTCCTCTCTCTCGCCTTTCCCAGGTGGTTGCCTGCTGATTGTGGGGGGGCAGTGCCACTAAGGTATGCTGGAGAGGACCTGTGTGTGTCAGCCAACGGGATGAGTGTGTCTGATGGTACGACGGGGGCAGCTAGACGGGACGTAGATCGACAGAAGCAGCAGGATGTTGTCATCCCGATCTATCCCCGTTTGTCCCAGGAGACTCCAGCATGTTTTCACATCCAGGTCAGCCCAGGAGCCACAGCGGCAATGGTTATCCAGTTTGCAGTGGCCACTTTAGACCTGGACGTGACCCGAACGTATATCCTGCTGGAGGTCACACAAGCTGGAGGTGGGGAGAGGAGGTTAGGGGACACTGAGGTGCCTGGGGAGAGGGTTTTACTGTGGCCACAAAGAGCCAGGAAAGAGCATCTCCAGGAAGAGGGGTATTACTTCATTCTGCAAGCCCAGGGAGGTGGAGGGGCTCCGGGCCCAGGGGCGGACGATGTTGGGGTGCCTTCACTGGAGGACTATGATGACCTGTGCAGCCTGTCCCCCCTGACGGAGGACACTATCCTGACCACGTTGCGCCAGCGCTTCTACAAACGCAAAATCTACACGTACGCCAGTGGCATCCTGGTCGCCATTAACCCCTTCAAGTTCCTGACTATCTACAACCCCAAGTATGTTACAATGTACTACAACCAGCCGCTAGGAAAGTTAAGCCCACACATCTTTGCAGTGGCAGACGCGGCGTACCACACCATGCTCAGGCAGCAGGAGAACCAGTGTGTGGTGATATCAGGGGAGAGTGGGTCAGGGAAGACCCAGAGCACCAACTTCCTGATTCACTGTCTGACGGCACTGAGTCAGAAGGGTTGCAGCAGTGGGGTGGAGAGGACCATACTGGGAGCTGGGCCTGTGCTGGAGGTAAGAAAGTGTGTGTGTGTGTGTGTGCGCGCAAGTGTGTGTGTGTGTGTGTGTGTGTGTGTGCGCAAGTGTGTGTGTGTGTGTGTGTGTGTGTGTGCGCAAGTGTGTGTGTGTGTGTGTGTGCGCATGTGTGTGTGTGTGCGCAAGTGTGTGTGTGTGTGTGCGCAAGTGTGTGTGTGTGCGCAAGTGTGTGTGTGTGCGCAAGTGTGTGTGTGTGCGCAAGTGTGTGTGTGTGTGCGCAAGTGTGTGTGTGCGCAAGTGTGTGTGTGTGTGCACAAGTGTGTGTGTGTGTGCGCAAGTGTGTGTGTGTGTGTGCGCAAGTGTGTGTGTGTGTGCGCAAGTGTGTGTGTGTGCGGGGGGCTGGCCCTGTGTTTGAGATCACTGACCTGGAGTCTCCCTCAACTATTATGTCTGGTTTTCCGTTGCCCAACCCGGGGTTAGCACCGATAGGTTTTCCTAACATAATGACTCGGACATGAGGAATGGTGGGTCCTAATGAAGTCTCTGAAGTTGCCTGTCTGGTCAGGACTCATGGTGGGGAAAACTCCTGGCCTTTCTGATAGGAGACCGGACACCTGCTACCAACACTTAAGCCCTGCCTCCCTGTCTGAGACTAAGACGGTACTACATGAGCACAGGGCACAAGATAAGGAAAGGGGTTGAGTCATTCAAGTTGCCTCTCTGTTGATTTAATGTGAGTGTGTGCTTTGTAATAGCCTGGTATTACAACATATTTATGTCACGGATTACACAGATGTTACCTTTATTAATGACGAAGATATGGATCATGTGGCTTGTTTTTAGACCTGTAAATGTAGGGGAACCCTTATAGGGCCCAGTATATCGGAAAGGATTCATGCCTGTTCTGACTTAATTGGTAATTGATCAACTTTATATTTTTTGCCTTTAGTCTGCACACAATACTCAACAATGCCAACGCACAAACGCATTTTTAGAAATGTGTGCCTGTTTATTTCAAAATAAAAGTACAGATCTCATGTACATGTGTGACAAAAACCATGACCGGAAAAACCCTGTTGTTGTGTCCCTAAATGCGCCTAGGTTCTGAATGTGATGTGATGAATGTCTTCTTTGCTTTCTGGTCTGGTAAATACAAATTGAAATAGAAATTTAGAGTTACCATAATCCACAGGGTCAAATCTTTGACTTGGAGACTACTCACTTTAATCACAGACATTAATGACAGACATTAACAACAGGCTTGTCAGTTATAGATTATGTTCACATTCTAATGCGAAAGAGTGTATTGTTTTGTACGCAAAGCCGATTCCCGTGCTCCTTCTGACAAAGCCGATTCCCGTGCTCCTTCTGACAAAGCCGATTCCCGTGCTCCTTCTGACAAAGCCGATTCCCGTGCTCCTTCTGACAAAGCCGATTCCCGTGCTCCTTCTGACAAAGCCGATTCCCGTGCTCCTTCTGACAAAGCCGATTCCCGTGCTCCTTCTGACAAAGCCGATTCCCGTGCTCCTTCTGACATAGCCGATTCCCGTGCTCCTTCTGACAAAGCCGATTCCCGTGCTCCTTCTGACAAAGCCGATTCCCGTGCTCCTTCTGACAAAGCCGATTCCCGTGCTCCTTCTGACAAAGCCGATTCCCGTGCTCCTTCTGACATAGCCGATTCCCGTGCTCCTTCTGACATAGCCGATTCCCGTGCTCCTTCTGACATAGCCGATTCCCGTGCTCCTTCTGACATAGCCGATTCCCGTGCTCCTTCTGACATAGCCTATTCCCGTGCTCCTTCTGACAAAGCCTATTCTCGTGCTCCTTCTGAGAAAGCCGATTCCCGTGCTCCTTCTGACAAAGCCGATTCCCGTGCTCCTTCTGACATAGCCGATTCCCGTGCTCCTTCTGACAAAGCCGATTCCCGTGCTCCTTCTGACATAGCCGATTCCCGTGCTCCTTCTGACAAAGCCTATTCCCGGGCTCCTTCTGACAAAGCCTATTCCCGTGCTCCTTCTGACAAAGCCTATTCCCGTGCTCCTTCTGACAAAGCCTATTCCCGTGCTCCTTCTGACAAAGCCTATTCCTGTGCTCCTTCTGACAAAGCCGATTCCCGTGCTCCTTCTGACAAAGCCGATTCCCGTGCTCCTTGTGGAACTAATTCCATGTAGAAATCTCTCAAATGTGATGAAAAGAACAGCTTAGGGTCCCTCAGGTTGCAATTACCCTTTAGATAGTGTGGACCCTCGGTTGCAATAGTTACCCTGTGAATCTGATTGGAAATTATCTGCGCTTCTACTCTCGTCCTACTTACATAAAATGTATGTGCAATCCAATGATGAGGGGCATTCCACCTTGATTTGGTTATTACAGTTATTCAAGGGGAGGGAGCCGAAAGAGGTTGGGTCGTATATGCTAATCATCACAGAGATATTTGCAGGAGAAATACTTTGGTGGGCAAACCTGTCCACTCAGATCGGACTAGCATCATCCTCTATGGCCCTCAAACGTAACTCTGGAATTCCATTCCACTCCATTTTTTCCCTTTGCATCCCTGTTATCAGGGACTTATTTTGACCTGGGACACCAGGTGGGGGCCATTAATGATGAGGTAGGACAGAAAATCAGCTGGCTCCGGACCTCGTAGGGTAAGAGTTGAATACCTCTGCTCTACAGGAACTGGTTCTCAGTCAGTGGCATCAACTGATTATAATCTGTTCTACGAAGTTACCCTTCTCACACCTGCCTTTTAAAAATGTTTGTCTCATTGGCAAGTTTCCCTTGGTCCAAACGTACTCTCCAAGTTCAGATATTTTGTCATCCTGCAGTGGACTTATGATGCTGGTTGATGATGGAATTTTTATTATGTTATTAAACCATTAACTTTAACCATAATATCTTTGGAATGTTATGCAAAAAGTAATTTACTAATTATGTTGCACACCTACAAATGTTAACACCTTTTTCCATAACGCTATATTGCGCTCAAAACAGGCTCTAGGTTGATAGAAACAAGTCTAAAGCATGTTTTCAGTTAATTTTATTAGCCTGAAATTTATAAACATTTATATAATAATGCAAATTCTGCTGAGAAAAGTCAATTTCTAAAGTTCAATACGAACATGTGGAACATGCGTGACTGCATTTTACTGTTATCAAGACACCTGCTGATGACATAACGTGTTGGGACACATCCAGAGCTGCCTTATAATTACCTCAAGCTGTTTGGACATCTTGCCAGAAGAAAGTATTCTCTCAACAAGACTACATCAGTGGCAAGTGTTTGCAAACATCATTGGAACTTTCCTTGGTACTGGTTTCTATGGTCAAAACTCTTGTTCAGATAAGAGTAAAGACCATCTTCTGGCAAGACACCCAGCTGGGTTCTTGACATGGATGAGTTGAGTAACTGTAGTTTTTGGAGACTAAATTCAATCTTCTTTGATAAAAAAATGGCTGCCATACTGTACATGGGGGCAACATACACTGGGTTCCTCTTTCAGATTTATCAAGGCTTCAGTTGATGTAAACTTAAACGATAATTATTTTTGGAATTCTGGCCTCCTCAACAAGGGAGACAATATTTTTGGAGGAAACTGGTCTTCTTCTGACAAACAGTAGTGGTGTTGCATCAATGCCAGATTTGAATTGCCGATAGCTGTGACAAGTCAGGCCCCTGAGTAACTCCTGATATTGAGTACTGATCCAGTACTGGTGTTTTCATATGTTGACGTGAAGAAAAGCTGTATAAACAACCTGTGCGGGGATCTGATATGATGGCATAATTCTTGTCCATTTAAAAACATTAAACAGACTCTAAGACTGAATTACATGACTTCACAAAAGATTAAGACATAAAAACAACTTGACTGATTTGTATGCTATACACCTTTTTATTAATAACTGTCACAGTCCCATCTTAACATTTGAAGTGGAACTTAGATTATGATTTTAACAATGTGAAATTGTATTAGATATGTCCAGATACTCCCAAAGGATACAGCAGGTAGAGATGCACTTGACCAGCAGTCTGTATCAGGGGATTCTGGGCAAGACATGTCATAATCACTATTGGACAATATGATTTAGATTTGAATTGGCATCCACTCTTTTATTTTCCCAATTGTTTTATTGTTATTATCTTTTCACTCTTGCAGTTTTGTTGATATTCCTTATATAGTTCATTTATTTCCAGTCATTGTGTGATGTACAATCACAGAAAGAGAATGTGTATTATTTTATCATATAATTTATACTATGTCTATTCATTGTGCTTATTTCTGTCCAATTTTATTTCATTGGTGTTATCAGGACACCTGTTGGTTATACTCAGGACAGCTCATGAGGCCCATTAAATATCTGTCAAGCTCCTAATGGAATTCTAATGACAAAAAGGGTTCATGCAGAGCTCTTCTTTTCACCCATAATGTGTGGACCATAATGGCTCTTACACTTACAATATAGTTTCTACCCTAAATGCTGGGTTCAGTAGAGCTTCTCATTGGTTGAACTTACTTCAGATGAGAAGTCAACTGACAATGCATTACTACAGTCTAGGGGCAGACAGGAAACTGTGCATGTAAGTAGGAAACAAACACATACAAGAACATTTACTAAGATCTGTGGTTTTTATCTGTGGCCTCAGATCTATACGCAGATATCACAAAACACTAAAACATCACTAACAAACAGGTGGATAGTGAAAGCCTTCTAAATGTTCTGCCCTTAAATTTGATCTAACTGGGATTATATTGGATCTTCTCCTGTGGAGACCTACAGAAAACACACTCACATTTTCAGTCTTTTCACTGACCTGTATTAGTGTCTCCTTCACTGAAGACCCAAAACTATGTGTGCATGTGATGTTACGTCCTTCAGTGGAACACTCGTTACTGAGTTCCAAACTGCCTCTGCAAGCAGCATCGGCGCACAGCTCTTCGTGGAATGTGTTGCCGTAGCCAAGGAGCCACACACACAAGTGGTATACAGCTAGGAGCAGTATAAACAAATTCTCAGAAGGGATGACTCACACTTGGCCACCTAGCAGTCAGACAGAATGCATAGTGCCTACTGTTATGTTTGGTGGAGGAAGAATAATGGTCTGGGGCTGCTTTTCAAGGGTTAAGCTATGCCCCTTAGTTCCAGTGAAGGGAAATCTTAACCACTCTGTGCTTCCAGCTTTGCGGCAACAATTTGGGGAAGGCTTTTTACTGTTTCAGCATGACCATTCCCCTCTGCACAATGTGAGGTCCATACAGAAAGGAGCTGCTAAAATTGGTGTTGAGGAATTTGAGTGGCTTGCACAGAGCCCTGGCCTGAAGCACAACAAACACGTTTGGGATAAAATAGAATTCTAACCAAATCACCCAACACCAGTGCCTGACCTCACATCCAAAAGGGGGACCAAATTGAAATTTATTCCAAGCAAGTGTCCAGATACTTTTGCCTTGTAGTGAATTTTATTCATCAAGTAGCCAGCTAAAGTCTGGGACAAAATAGATGTTATAAGTCACATTCTTTATTAACAACAGGTGCTCGTTTACTTTAATAGAATGAAATAAATAAAACCGAACATTCAGTTGGTATGAGCACACGGGGGAATATATACAAAGGTTGGCCCACGTATCAAACTGTGACACAATACTATAGTTCAACTCATCCATTGTTCTATAGCTCTCAACAGACCGGCGACAGTCATTCAACCGTAACATGACTCACTACTAGGGCCTTTTTGTGAATACCAACTACAACATGTAGTTCTCACCAATGCAGCAGGATTTCTGTTTGTGATTAACAGCCCTCCTGGGTGCCCATTGAGGAAAGTTGTTGATAGGTTATAATCTGCTTTCAATGCAGCTTATTTCCTGCAACATAAACGCATGGCTGGGCGTAGCCTTACTGAGGGAGTATGAGCCATCTGGTAGGGGCCGATTTTACATCCGTGATGAAGCTACTCAAGTATGGGGCTTACAGTCACAATTGTCGAGCAAATAGTGTTGTAAGTTCTCGGAGGGACCCAGCGCTATACCTGACGTTAGAGAACTTTCCATTGAAGAACATTATCTGGGTGAACAATCAAATTGTAATAGCAGGGAATATCAAGTGATGATCAATAACGTCAGAGGCCTTACTGATTCTAACATTTCCTCCCCAACTGTCGTCGTGTTATTAATTTACTTTAACTAATCAGCAGTCATCTGAGTCGGTGCAGTCCAAATTGCTGTGGGTGTACAGGATTGATACAGAATGTGCAGAAAATTACAACCACTCCAGTGACTCACTGATATTAGTTAATGGCAGTGATCGAGAACATCAAAACCGCAATGTGTCATGGGTGAATTGTGACTTACTGGCTGATCTTCTTTAATTTATGATGGAAGACGATTGCTGGATTAGTGAATTGGCAGTTGCCTCGTTGCAATTCTGATCTACTGGATCACGGCCCTTTGAGAAGCATCGGTTCCCTCTAGAACTCTGTGTGCCACTTACATTTATATTATTTTACTGACTGCCACACTACTTCAACATTATTTCTTATGGATTGACTTGGTCTTGACTTTTATATACATTTAAGTTACTGTTTTGGGGTTGCCAAGGTGCTGTGAGGAAGCCTAGGCTACACATCATCTTTTTTATTTGCCTTCTGGAATGTGGACTGTAGTGTCAGGGGATTCAGAGGTTTGAGCAGATGCAGCATGTCGTTTCTTCCCAGGTCTGACGCGACCTCAGGCTTGGAGCACCCTGTTCCCACCCCTACCCAGCATGCAAAGTGCTCTTTATCTTTATCCCTACCCAATATGCATTGCAGGCTGTTTCAGGTAGTCTTTTCTTATTTCAATGAACAGGTCAAACAGGTTTCTTCTCTGTTTCCTGACCTACAGCTCTGTAATTTCCCCCCCAATATGCTAGTGTCTCTCTCCTATTCCCTGTGTTTGCCATTAAGCCCCTCCCCTGTTGGCAGAGAGAGTTTACCCCAGTGTCACAGGGAGAGAACAAGGAAACTGACTGGTTTAGTGGTTAGGGCCCTGCAGGGCGTCTGTGGCCATGCTCTCTCCTTCAGCTGTAGAGTTCTCAGTGAATATTTCCTTGTTGGGTTAGCAGAGTTATTAAGAAGCAGATTGGCTTGGTGAGATGTGCATCAGAAGAAGCATGTCTTCATTTCTGAATGCTGCAAATGGCTGCGATGAATCAAGAGCATTATTTTGAATTGGATGTTGCGAAGTTGTTGAGGGGAAAAAATTGTTAATAAATATTTAAATTATTAAATGGAATCTTTTAAGATGTGTGTATGCGTGCGTGCATGCTTGCGTGTGTGTGTGCGTGTGTTTCTATGTCTGTAATCAGTTCACTTACTGCTGAACAAGACTAGATATTGGGGTAAAGAAGGCCTCCATGTAGATGACAGAACTACTCAATCACTGATTTTGGTTCACTTTGACCAAAGGATTTCTAGTCACAAAATAACCCTAACCTTGTTTAATAACCGTAATCTTGTTTAATAACCGTAATCTTGTTTAATAACCGTAATCTTGTTTAATAACCGTAACCTTGTTTAATAACTGTAGCCTTGTTTAATAACCGTAGACTTGTTTCATAACTGTAGCCTTGTTTCATAATCGTAGCCTTGTTTCATAACCGTAGCCTTGTTTAATTACCGTAGCCTTGTTAAATAACTGTAACCTTGTTTATTAACCATAGACTTATTTAATAACTGTAGCCTTGTTTAATAACTGTAACCTTGTTTAATAACTGTAACCTTGTTTAATAACCGTAGCCTTGTTTATTAACCATAAACTTATTTAATAACTGTAGCCTTGTTTAATAACCGTAGCCTTCTTTAATAACCAGAGCCTTGTCGTAGCCTTGTTTAATAACTGTAACCTTGTTTAATAACCGTAGCCTTGTTTAATAACCGTAGCCTTGTTTAATGGCTGTAACCTTGTTTAATAACCGTAGCCTTGTCATAGCCTTGTTTAATAACCGTAGCCTTGTTTAATAACCGTAGCCTTGTTTTATAACCGTAGCCTTGTTTAATAACCGTAGCCTTGTTTAATAACCGTAGCCTTGTTTAATAACCGTAGCCTTGTTTAATAACTGTAGCCTTGTTTAATAACCGTAGCCTTGTCGTAGTCTTGTTTCATAACTGTAGCCTTGTTTAATAACCGTAGCCTTGTTTAATTACCGTAGTCTTGTTTAATAACTGTAGCCTTGTTTAATAACTGTAACCTTGTTTAATAACCGTAGCCTTGTTTAATAACCGTAGCCTTGTCGTAGCCTTGTTTAATAACTGTAACCTTGTTTAATAACCGTAGACTTGTTTCATAACCGTAGCCTTGTTTAATAACCGTAGCCTTGTTTAATTACCATAGCCTTGTTTAATAACTGTAGCCTTGTTTAAAAACTGTAACCTTGTTTAATAACCGTAGACTTCTTTAATAACCGTTGCCTGGTTTATTTCAGTGTGATAACTTCATATAATAACTTAAAAAATATATATATTGTGTATTTGTTCTTTTTTTCTCCAAGGAAAATTAATGTTTCGTATTTTTGTCAGGAAGTACGAAAAACCAAACAGGATAGTTACTACTACTAAATGACTAAAATGTATGTACTACCGTCTTCATTAGCCTTTATTAGATTATGAAAATCCAAAACTGCATTATACTGGATAATTCTATTACAATGTTGGGTGCATGATGAAATTACATTGACCGTTTTCTGTTGCTCCGTAGTCTGAACTAAGAAGCTTCGAGGCTCATGGCCTGCCTTCTTAAGGCTCCCTTTGTGTATCAAATGTGATCATAGAGAGGTATTCCTACTCTAAGATGCTATGTAAATACAGACTAGTTTATGGGAGAAACGTTTGGTGACCCAATGGACTTCACACCCATGATTGCAGGATTCTAGGCCCCATTCCCTCTAATGCTGAGAACATTCCTGAAGAATAATCACTTCACATGGTTGTAGATAAGTGTAGACCTACAGTAAAACCATCCAAAGCTCTACACTGTCAACCTACTGCCAACCCTTAGGCAGTGACCATTTAGCGCTGAATCTTTTCTCTGTGTGTCTGGTGTTTTGTCCTCTGGTTTAACTTCAAGCCACTCCCAGGAGCACAGCAGATACCAGCAGAGATCTATGGTAGGGATGGATTTAAAACAAAACATCAATGCAAATGCTAACTGCATGTGGACACACAAGACCTGCAGGAGCTGTTTGCTAGATTTCTTGTAGCTAGGTTTCTATTTATAGGGCCGTATTCTTGATTTTCTGTGTTTTTGTTTCATTATGACTAACTTACAGGGAGTTTTTATGTCCCCCGTGTGTATCGTATTTCCCATTTATGTGGAATTGAAACAGCGTTTCATATTGAAACTGGATATTTAGGGTTGACATTTCGCAATTTGACATACTTTGATTTCCCGGTTTGACGTACAGATTGTTGTGAATAGAAAACTGAAGAAGGAAGAAAAAGGCAAAATAAAAGGCCAATGACTCCTTGTTTTTTTATCACAATGGCTTGAAAGTGTGTCTGGTTTCGCTGTGAGGGTGGGGTCGAGACAGGGGTTGGGTGCCTTTCTGCTCGGGCCCTCAACTCCCTAGGGGTATGTGAGTTGTGTAGGCTGTGTTGTGTAGGCTGTGTTGTGTAGGCTGTGTTGTGTAGGCTCTGGGGAGGCATTGGCTAGAGGGAACACCAGAAATAGAGAGTGAGTGAGAAAAAAAAGGGTGAAAACAAAAAGGGTGAGAGAAAGAAAGAGGGCAAGAGAGGCACTGAGCAAAAGAGAGAGCAAGACAGAGAAAAGAAACAGAGCCAACAAGCCAGGGGGAGACTGCAAGAGAAAGAATGAGTTCAAGAGAGAGAAAAAGAAAGCAAGGGAAAGCTGGGTGGAGAAACCTCAACAAGCCATGACAGGCTCTGCCAGGACCTGACCAGCCCTGATCTTCATCTACCTGGCTCACGTTAACATATTTCTTGGTGGAAGGTAGATATTTTTCTGAAACATCTGAAAGAAGATAAAGTCGTGGTTGTTACTGCAGTCTGGAGAGAAAGATCTTGCTCAGGCTGGAGCAGGCAGTGATATTAACACGCTAGGATGTTGTGGGTGTGGTGGGTGGGTGGTTGGGGGGGGGGGCAATATTACCAGAGAAAGCCCGATAGATCCGGAAGTTCAGCATGATAGTGCATGTGGAGGCTGTATAGATGCCTGCCCTGGCATCTATACAGACAAAGCCCTGGCCTGTCAGGACAGGATCTCCTACGCAACCCAAATACCGAAAGACTTTGAGTTTGACTTTGAAAGGTAACTACATAAATGTGTTCCTTTAGAGACATCCTTTTCTGTCATGTGCTGCAAGTGTGAAATAAAAACTCTTCAACATGTTTTGCTTTGGTGTTTCCTCACAAGTCTGGTCTAGGAAACCCTTGTTTTCTATTAACCAGAGCTTAAAAGCCTACTTCACTTCTCATTCTGTCTCTGTCAATTCAGTTCCACTGTAAATTTACTTGGAAAGTTATTTTACATACATTGTCAAAATATTTATATAAATCATTAGACCAGTGGCAATAATAATAATAATAACAGAGTGGAAATAGTTGTTTTTTGTGTGTGATCAATGTGGGGAATACATTTTGAACATTTGTATTTATTTCTCACAATCGAATAAGAAAGTCTTCACTGTCCCTTCCCCTCTTAGTTGCCTTTCTCATCAATTTCATTCTCAGTACATTTCCTACAACACGCCTCTGTAGTCCTCTTATCGGTTAGGGCTATGGCGGAATGCCCCTGTAACAGGTTTTAATCTTTCAATCTCCTCAGAATGATAGAGTGTCATGGTTCTAATGTGTCTCACAGAACAGTCGTGAGTGTCCTCATACACTAAACACAACCTGCCTAAAAACCGCGCAGTCATCTAGTCAACAACAGATTATATTATAGCTATGCTTCAGTCATCTTGACATATACGAATTACAGCCACCGACTTACATTATCCACCCGGTGAAGATATGTGGGCCTTGCCTTTTACAGCAGCGCAAATCTTTTGTGTTTATGAGAAAACCTTTATAAACTTTCATCAGTTGATGGAAGTATGAATAATGTCCCCTCTCTCTTTCTAAACAGGCATTTGGCAACGCAAGGACTGCACAGAACAACAATTCTAGCCGCTTCGGGAAGTTTATCCAAGTCAACTATTTGGAGAGTGGTGTGGTGAGAGGGTGTGTTTTCATCACAATGCTACAGTAACACCTGTCACTGCATGATAGCATCGTCGACACAGAACTATATAGAATGTTCATTTAGTGTGTTGCTGTATTTCTGTTTGCCTGGGTGCCAGTTAGTTTCTGCTCTCTTGACAACTTTTCATGGAATTTCCATGCCATTGCCAACCATAAAATGAGCTTGACAGTGTCTGCAAAGGAGTTGGCAAAGGCGCAATGGCAACCACATTCGAATCTTTGAGGTTCTGTTACGTCAGGTCGTCCAGAGGTCAAAGCAACGACCTCTGTTGATCATCTAATGCTGCAGCATGGATTAGAATCCAGCTCACTCCTCTTTCAGACAAAACTCCTGTCTTTCCACTCTTTTTTTTGTCAAGGATACCAGTTCCTCCCAAAAAAAAAAGAATATTAAAACATTTTAGGATTGTATTGGTTTGTTAATGTATGTCCCTTTTCTGCTTTGCAGGGCGGTAATTGAGAAGTATTTGCTGGAGAAGTGTCGACTGGTGTTCAGAGACAAGAGTGAGAGGTATGGATGGAATAACCACTCTGGCTCAGTTTGGAATGTGTTTGCTCTATTCAAGTCAATTAATGATTAACACAAAAAAGACTTGTCCCTGGTGATCTCGACCGTGTCTCTTTAAAAGAAAAACAGGAAATTGTACCGAAGCTCTTCATTTGTCACGGTAGCATCAAAGTGAATACAGATGTTTTTAGTCTATCGCCATCGCAGAGAAATATACTTTAAATGTAACATTTGAATCGTAGCAGATGCTCTTATCCAGTGCGCTGTGGAAGCACATCCATCTTCATCCATATTGACAATGACGAGGGGGAAATGCCCAGGACAATAACTATCACAAGTTTTCATTGAGGTTGACCACAAAAGTGATGAGACTAGACCATTTGACATGACGCTCCTTGTGCCTTGCAAAATATGACTCAGTCGTTTCACAAGCTGAATTCATGTGGTTCTTCCCCATAACACACGCAGCCTTCATCAATCACCCACAGTCTTTTGTTATGGTTAGCATTGGTTAACTTTGGTTACAATGTTGCCTGATAAGTCTGTAGGAAGACACCTGGTCTAGGTGGAGAAGGCTATCTGTTCCACATTAAGAGGTACACGTTTATTATATAATGGAGAAAGAAATTATCAGACTAAAACTGTTCAGAATTGCCATGTTTTTAAAAAAAATAATGAAATTATTTAAACTAACTAATGACATTTTGAAATAACTAATGGAATTATGAAATGAATTAAGACAGAAACTGCCAAAGCTGCCAGAATTAACACTGTTCTCAAGTGTGACCTCTGACCCTTGACCACCAGGAACTACCATGTGTTCTACTACCTGCTGGTGGGGGCATCCCCTGAGGAGCAGACAGAGTTCCGCCTGCTACAGCCTGAAGACTACGCCTACCTCCAACAGGTAAACACCCACGGACACATACACAGTGAAACAGGCGTACAGACATAAACAGTGTCTGTCAGGGACGTTTCCCGGTGGAAATGCTGTTCGCATAGAAATCAGTCCTGTCAAATGTGAGTATATGTATAGAATTCCATGAAGTGCACTATTTTTTCATCTGACCTATTATTGATGCTATGTAGTACATAAAAGCATACCTGTCCTAATATGTTTTGTTTTCTGCCTGTCTTTGTAGATGTTTTAAAAAAAAAAAAGTCAATAAATGTTGTGTCACTATCCTCAGGAGAACCTGCATTTAGAAGATGCTGAGGATCTCCGACATGAATTTAAGAAGCTTCATCAGGCCATGGAGATGGTGGGATTCCTGCCGCCCACTAGGAATCAGTACGCATGGGTACTTTAGGGTGAACATCTAGTGGGAGAGACCGAGTATCAGAAAGAGAGGAAGAGAATAGATGGGCGAGTGAGAGGGAGGTAAAGAACAACAGCATTGACTGGGATAAGGAAGAGGGGGACAGAGGAAGGAGAGTGAAGAGAGAAACGTAGTGAGATAAGGCGCGACTGAGAGACAAAGACCATACAGAGTAAGATGGCTACGAACAACGTAGCGGTTGATCTTAGGATCCTTTTCCCAAAGGTAACAACACATTTTTTTATCTAGAAACAAGATGATTTTCACAACTTTTTTTTTTAAAGGGGTCCACCCCATTGCAGTGTAACGAGATCACATGAAAGTTTGAGAAGTGCTGTTTTCAATTTCAAGAAGTGAAAATGAAGTCAAAGCTTCTTTTATACAATACATCCTGTTCTATTGAAATAATACATCCGGAAAAGTATCTGTGTAGTGAAACAATCACCTTTAGATAAATGATGGCAAAACAGGATTTAGCAAATGCAAGTTTTACTTCCTCATCCCAGTCTAGAAATGAACCTGAAGTTATATGTTGTAACATTTAGGACGTCTCGTGTGGCTTGCTGAAATAATAATTATGATCAAAACGTCCTTAATTAAAATCTTCTTGTGACAGACATTATTTATTTGGGAGTTATGTTATCTATATCACGTTCAAATGGGCTACATTTGTACTTGGCTCATTGTCAAAGATGGTTGCAGAAGAGGAACATTTGCCCCATACATTTTCTTCTTTATCAGACAAATTATGAAGCCTTTGAAAAGACAATGAGGAGGAGCTTGTCAGTTTACTGTTCGGACGTAACCCTCAATTCCAACCCATAAGCCTCTCTCGGCTCGTGGTCTTACTGTCCAATGTAAACCAAAACCTCACGTAAATGATTTATGTAAAATAAATCAACGCTCTCTCTCTAGTGTAAAAGTCCCTTTGTGTCAGGTCTCAAGTTTCCACCATCTTCACACTTCACTGGACTTCAACAATTTGTGTGGAACATTACAGCCCCAATGGTCCACCTCTGTTAGCTGAAGCAGGTTAGAGCCTGTTAGTACAGCTGTAGACATCCCCTCATGGCCGTAGGGTTTGAAGTGCTTGCTAGGAAGAACAGTAGAACTTCGTTACACCACTGGTGGGAAACTTTTTTTTATCATCAATGTAATTATATGGTAGCATTATGTGAATGGATCTGCAGGTTGGGGTGCCTAATTGAAATAGGCGGTAATTCCACACAAACTTTTTTGTTATCCAGGATATTCTCTGTGCTCTCCGCTATCCTGTACCTGGGCAACGTGACTTACAGCCAGTCAGAAGATGGACAGAGGCTGAAGGCGGGACCAGAAGAAATCCTCTCCACCCTGTCTCACCTGCTAAAGGTTGCTTAATCAATCAAAAATCGTTGTTGTATCACCTGCTCACAGTAATCAGTCAATTAATTTATTGCCAGTTAATTCAGTCACTGTCGTTATTGTCTTACATGCTCAAATAGAGGAATACATACACACCATGTTGACTGACATTCTGCTCTGTGTTTCTAGGTCAAACAGGAGTTGCTGGTGCAGGCTTTGACTGAGCGGAAACAAAAAACAGCCAACGACACACTAGTTCTACACTACACTCTCAAAGAGGTAGGCCAGGGTTCTCACTACAGATCTGTTATATTCTGTCTGTCCATGGAGTCGTAAAACACTCAGTTTAGTGTCCTGATAATATAGAGTCCCATTAACTTGGTCTTCCTGGTTGTTCCATTGTTGTGATTGGTTGTTTTTTGTTGTTGTTTTTTTGTTCCTGTTGTTCAATATAACCACTGCGCTTTAGTTGTTGCTGTTGCTTGCTCTTTGGGGCTTCAGGCTGGGAATCTGGAAAAGCATTTTGTGACAACTGCTGATATAAAAGTCTTTATGAAATAAATGTGATCGATTGATATATTTTTTTGTCTTACTGTCATAGATAGGCTGTAACTGTCGTTTCCTGTAGTTGTTCTTCTCCTGTTGTTGTCTTATCAATGAGGTAACCATAGCTGTCATGGTCCCTCCTAGGCCATTACTGCTCGGGACTCAATGGCCAAGACCCTGTACAGCTCTCTGTTTGATTGGATTGTCCTGCACATCAACCACGCTCTACTCAACAGACGAGACATGGAGGAGTCTGTCTCTGTAAGACAAACACTCACTGTGCTACACCTAACACAATGAAACAGAACCCTTCAACTATAGCTTTAAAGCCACAGTCTGTGTATTTTACTTCCATTCATGAAACCACAACACTTAGAAACGAGGGACCTCAAAAATATGGCGGCTACACAACGTCGTAGCAATACAGCATGACATTCTTTAGACCGATTCCTGTGGCTTTCATTTAGGAGGTGTACCAAGCAACTTTAAGGGAAGACTGTTATTCCAGGATATGAAGAAAGCATTATTGAAGTGGGGCTCAACTGTGTATCAGACTATCATGTGAATAAATGGATGAGAGTGCTGCCTACTCTCTGAGCTATGTTGGTAATGTAGACTGAGTTAAGTGTATGGATCCTAGAATTGAGCCTTGGGGTATTCCTGATAGAAGCCGAGACAAAGGATGGTATTCTGAGGATGTAGAGAAGCAGGCTATAAAACACTCAGAGAAAATCTCCTTAGCCAGCCTACAAAAATGGAATGGTATGAAAGGCTTCCTCCATGTTAAAAACTATAGCGGTAATAAGTAGTAAGAACATGCAACAGCATGTTTTTGTGGAATATGAAAATGTATGCACTTAAGTTCCTCTGAAAAGGGCATCTGCTAATGTAAATGTGATTACAAAAACACTGCTATATAGTGAAACATATTGTAATGGAGCTAAATAATCCTCAACTCTGATATGGTAATTAAAATACAAAGATGTATTGTTTTTTTAGTGTTTGTCCATAGGTATCCTGGATATATTTGGTTTTGAGGACTTCCGGACAAATAGCTTTGAACAGTTCTGTATCAACTATGCCAATGAGAAGCTACATTATTACTTCAACCAGCACATTTTCAGCCTGGAACAGGTGAGTACTAGGGCCTTTCATTAGACCTGATAATAGTATAGAAACTAGTTATTCTCATTGGAGGAGAAGGATGCCTGATCTTTTGAAATGTTTCAGATCTGGAAAAATGAAGCATGTGTCCGTATCTTTGTTTAACTGTCCATCGATTCAACCTCAAATGCGTTTACTCCTTCATTCCAGGAGGAGTACAAGGCAGAGGGGATCTGCTGGAGAACAGTAGAGTACACAGACAACCTGGGCTGTATCCAGCTGATCAGCCAGAAACCTACCGGACTTTTCAGCCTCCTGGATGAGGAGAGCAAGTACGTGCCAAGGGTCTGAAACTACAACCAGGGCCCAAAGTCTTTCTAGTCCGCTCATGTGATGAGGAACGTCTGTCTCATCTGTATCTCAGTAGACGGTAGTTCCATATCTTCATCAGCGATGAGCTGCGGGAAATTGAGAATTAAATATATGCTTACTGGTCATCTTCCCTTGTTGTTTTTACTTAACTAAGTTTTTGTGACCTTAGTCTACCTCAAGCCACAGATGACACTCTGTTGGGCAAGTTCAAGAAGCAGCATCAAAACAACCCATACTTCATCTCCACCCCAGTGATGAAACCTGCCTTCATTATCCACCACTTTGCAGGGATGGTCCAATACCAGATCCAGGTAGAGCACAGTAAAACCAGGAAGTATAAGCAGGAAGTGTGTGATTTGATCAACTTCACTGTACTTAAAACAAATACATTCTACTGTATGAGGCATATCAGTTAGCAACATTTGAATGAACATGGAAATTCTTGGACCACAATACCAGGCAGCCATTGCAAGTGTCACCTCGGAATTCACCAGCCAAGTTGCCATGGTTAGAGGGTCCAGTCATATTCTATTCATTCTATTTATATAATGTTAACCCTTACTTGTCATCATCAGCTACTATCTGGCTTCGGAATTTAAATTGCGAAAAGGGGGGGGGGGGGGCTGTTTTCATCACAATGGGATTCATGCTGGTGAAGAATGACACTCCTTTTGCCTTTCATGGGGCTTTCTCTCTATAAAAATTACAGAGATGCAAAATATTTTGTGTTGTTGAAATAAGGTTGTTTTTTTAATGACAAATGCCTTTATCGGCAGCAGGACAGGACACCCACATGCAGTCTGTGTAGCCTATTTTGAATGGGCATTTCAGCACCATTGCATTGTAGCTTAAAATAAATGGTAATGGCCTGCACATCACTAGTCAGGCATCAGCTCAATTCTTTGTAGAAAGAATGAATACATTATTATATAAGTCATGTAGATAAATTATTTAAATTAATGTTTCTTGCTTTTCCTTGAATGGTCAGAACCAAAGATGTTGCCATATTCACAAGGTTTAATAAGTTGCCATATTCCCTTCGTTAATTGTCTATGCTGTCACAGTTAACTGCCCCTTTCCCATTTTTATTGTCCTCTCTTTTTTCCTCCCCTTGTCTCTACCCCGCCATCTCTCGACATTCCTCTCTTTGCCTCCCCAAACTCCTCTTCCTCTTTACGGAACTTCATTAGGACTTCCGGAAGAAGAACACCGACCACATGCGTCCGGACATTGTGGCGTTGCTTCGTAGCAGTGAGCTGGCCTTTATGCGTCAGCTGATCGGGTCGGACCCAGTGGCTGTGTTCCGCTGGGGCATCCTCCGAGCCACTGTACGCATCATAGCGGCTTTTAACAGCGTTGGGCGCACCCGAGCAGCCACAGGTAGGCGTTTCTTCAGTTATCGTCCTTCGTGGACATTTCAGGTGGGTTTTTATTTTGTGTGAGCTGGCTGCACAAGGGAAGATTATCTGCGTCTTTTCGTAGCATATAACTAGCCTATAGGTTTAGTCGGCCGGTAGGTTTTAATGTTTTTTCATGTCCAGTAATGAATGAGGTAATGATTCTGTCACTCTATGTAGCATGATGAGGCCTTTGTGTTCCACAGGTCTTCCCAAACGCACGTCTTCAAACTCCATCGGGGAAGTGAAGAGAAGATGCAGCTTGGCTCTTCTGAGACTGTCCAGGTAAAAGGAGAGGGATGAGTCTGGAACTCATCTGTTATAGTTGCAGCAGTATAGCAGAGTATTTATCACCTTAGAAGACAAAATAGGGAATTGGTTTTATCAATAGAGTGGATAAAACCATGTGGGTGCACGTTTTTGTTCCAGCTAAACCGAAACACATCAGATTAAAGGCATACTCGGTCCAACCAACGTTGATACAGAAAGTAAACAGCTTGCGGTGTCAGTTTTCACAACAACGAACAACGTTTAATCGAGATGCACATCTTCTCCACTGTACCAGCATTCATTGAAATTGTGCGCATGCACAGATATTGTGGATGACTGTTGGAGCGCAAAGCCATCTCAGAATACAGTCATGAACGTGGTCATTTCACCGCCATACCTTCAAACAAACATTTCGTCTACAGCTACAGCTCCATGCTGGACTTCTCGTTTGATCGGTCTGACGACAACCCTGTGGAAGTGTTCGAGGACATCTTCACCAGCTTCGAGAGCAGGAAGTAAGTTGGCTGGTGGGAAAAAGCCGCAGACAGGTTTTTGACTGAATGTTGCTCACTGAACCGTGTATTGTGAACTTCTGTGTTTTTCAGAGGAATCTTTGCTGCAGGCTAGCCTGAGTAATCACCATTATCAAAGCCATATAAACAGTACATAATAATAGTCTTCCATCTTGCCTTTATATCCAGTTCACCACCATCTCTGTCTTTCTCCCCAAAGGAAGATCAAGACCAGCAAGCACAAGCAGCTCATTCCCAAGGTAATGAATTATGAGATGCCATTATATTACATCTGTACTTTCTGGTTCACATGTTTGTAATGATGCAAGTTCTATTTGTCGTTTCTAAGTAGGAGGATCGGTTGGTCGGTCCGCCGATTCATTGATTTATTGTGCCTTGTCCCGCAGAACCTGATCAACTCCCAGTCCCTGAAGCACATAGTAGGCCTGACGCTTTACGACCACACAACCCGCGCTGTACTTCACCCACACCAGAGGAAGAAACCACCTAGTATCAGCGCTCAGTTCCAGGTCTGCTCCCCCAACAAACACTAACACACATTGCATTATACACACATACATAAACAGGCGCGCACACACACACACACACATCCCTGCGACCTCCTATGAGAGATGGTCGGAGTATTGGCTAGGCAGTGAGTCACCACCACCACAAAGTCTCTCCTGGGAGTGGATCCTCAGCGGTGCATGCTCTTACTGTTAGGAAACTGACAAGTTACAGCTTTATTTTATTAGTCACATGCACGGGGATCACATGTGTAGTTGTGTGTACGGTGAGAATATTACGCCACGGAGCAACAGTCAAAGTTCTTAGGGCACGAAAATTAGTTTTTGTAAGGACACACTTTCATAATAGCTCTTAAGATTCAAAGATGTACCTAGAATGAATGAGTTCTGGCACGGAGGAGAACAAATGGGAAGAGATGGCTGGAGTCCTTCAGCTGGTGGTGTGCTGCTCGCTGAGTCTTTCTTTGCTCTTGTTCTTCTCTGAGTAACGTCTGTTGTCACTGGTTGGTTCCTTTCTCTGTTGGCTCTTTTCTGAGTTCTGGAGGTTGTGCTCTGATTGTTCTGTGAAGGTTACTGTAGTTGAGATGTACTGTTGCAGGGATTTTCTCCCTTAAAGGTCTGTTCCCTCGTGTGAACTTAAAGCACATATAGTACTTTCTTAAACATATGGTAAGTGTTGTGAAAATGGGACGGTTAGTGAAATGGGACGTTTGAAAGACAAATCCACCATTAAACAGTATTTTTTTCTTCTATCTTCCTAGATAATTATGTGTCTTTGGAGGTGTTTCAGACATGATTATGCACCACAGACATTTTTGTGGCCACTGATTGCTTAATCACACTAGTGGGAGCCAGATGGTCATCCTTGTTCAGTAGAGCCATTGAATTTTGTCTCAGCAGTGTTCCTATTGGTCAGAACATTGCAGGATAACCAGGATGACTTATTTTCCCAGGCTTTTTAATGAGTACAGCCCTATCTTTTTTTAAATCCATTTTCTCAATACTCAAAAATGTCTCATTTGCTAATGATCAGTTAACCAGTTGTTGCTATTGGAGGCTAATTTTGGTCTGGCAACAGTTTATTTGCCTCCTTTGGGAGCTGCTGAGGGCAGGATAGAGGATGTATCTATTTGGATGCTAGCAGGAGGTATTAAGGGAATTGGGGGGGGGAGAATTGTAGACCCTTTTATAGTATTTTGCGCTCTGATGGAGAGTAGGCTATGTTATTCCTAAATTTGAAGAGCTTATTTTATGACTCATATTTCTTGTCTTGAGGAACTCTGTTTATTCCATAATCTTTCAGCTTTATAATCAAACATTTCAGGGTTGTGTAACATGTGGCATTAATAGTTCTTTACTTGTCTTTATATTGTACATCTGGAATTGTCAATTGTCCCAGTGTGAATGAAAGAACTTTAATGGTGTGGTCGTACCCAGTAGATAATATAAGCTTTTTGCTACAGTTAATTGTATCTAGTAGCTATATAGAGTCAATGTAGGGTAATTTCTATATTTGTTTCATATTAAAATCAGGCTAGAATGATACCGTAGCTTATTGAATTTGTTTGCAAAATAGTTATTTTGAGTGTGCTTTGAAGGTTTATTATACAGTACCAGTCAAACACATGGACACATTTAACCATTCAGGTGAATAGAAATAAAAACTACATTAAACTCACACATTTGTTACAGCACACTGGTTTGTCAAATTGTTCTGTAGGTGTCTACACACACACACACACACCAGGAGTGTAGCCAGGAATGCATTGGTAGGTGGGCGTGCAGACATTTGGCTGGGCTGAAACTGAAAACCTAAAGTCATATATTGGACTTATTGTGTCATAATCATAGGCTAACTACTACAGCCCTCATGCACACCCACCATTTCACCCCTAATGTGGCTGACCAAAAAATCAGTTATCAGAAGCTATTGCATTTCACATGGCCTGCTTAATACACACACACACATATATATATACACAACAAAACCATAGCCTATAACCTCAAGGAGATATAAATGTAATTTCAGGTCTACATGCAAAAGTATAATCATATTTTATATTTGTGTCGCTTCATCTAATTTGTGTGGGGGGGCGTCTCCCCAGGTGAGGGGGTGATTTGTCAGGCCCACCCGTGCCCTACGCATCTGTTACATATACATCTATGCCACTGACTGGTGTAAAGTACAGTAATTTTGTTCTGTAGGCGTCTCTGAATAAGCTGCTGGAGACTGTGGGGAGAGCAGAGCCTTTCTTCATTCGCTGTATCCGATCCAATGCTGAGAAGGTGAATGGAGCGATGACGTTTTCCATTTTTGGTCATTTAGCAGACTCTTATTTCCAGAGTGTCTCACATTCTGTATTTATCTTTGACCTCTCACCGATGCTGCTGGACGCGTGTGCTCCTGGGTGTTTCTTGTAGAAGGAGATGGTGTTTGATGATGCCTTGGTGCTACAGCAGCTGAGGTACACAGGCATGTTGGAGACGGTCCGCGTCAGGAAGTCTGGCTACAGTGCCAAGTTCACCTTCAAGGAGTTCCTGGAGAAGTTCAAAGTGCTGCTGCCTAAAGGGGCCACTGCAGCACCAGAGGATATCGCTAAGCTGTTACAGAATATGGGCCTCAGACAGGGCACATACCAGATTGGGAAAACCAAGGTAGCTGTCGTGAGACCTTGATTCTGTCTTACAGGACATGTGGCAATACCAGACTACATTTTGAGTGGACAAAATAAAACGTGGGATATTTGATTGGAAAGGCAAAGTTGTCCAACCATCCATGTGGTCCTTTGTCCCAGGTGTTCCTGAAGGACAAGGAGAGGCAGCGTCTCCAGGATGCTGTGAACCAGGAAGTGATGCGGAACATCATCATCTTGCAGCGCTGGTTTAGAGCCTGTCTTGTCAGGAATAACTTCCTATACAAGAAAGATGCCGCCATCAGAATACAGGTTTATACCCATATGGCAGATACCATAATCATATAGCAATCGTTGAAACTTCACAGGGACCTGTCCTAGCTCTGGTAAAAATAAAACACAGCATTTGGGAATTTCCAGAGAGCTCTGTGAGTGTTGTGCTCCTGTGTGTTAGGATAAGATTGATATTCATTTTGGTGCAGCTTAAGGCTAGGCATTAGGAGAATACCATCATCAGTTGTGTGTCCTTACCCAACAAAGCTCTGAGGGGCTAACAGGACCACATGCTAAATAACCTGCTCCTTATTTGTCGTAGTCTACATGTTTAACGCCTTTGTGGTAGTTAGACTATCAACCTTCCCTCCCAAGGACAATAACGTTAGTGTTCTCCTATAGCGATGTTGGCGGGCCTTCCTTGCTGGCAACCGATGCCGGGCAGCAACAGTGATCCAGGTAGCATGGCGGGGTTCTCAGAAGAGGACGGACTACCTGAGGAAGAGGAATAGCGTCCAGAAGATGCAAGAACTGCTCAAAAACAAACAAGTTAAAAGCCGGTACTAAGAATAGCTTTTTTCCATAAATGGACAGTTGTATAACATTAAACGTCAAAGTTCTGACCATGGTATATTTCTGACCCGACTTCTAGCTCCAAGGCTGAGGAAGAAAACCCCACACCTCCCCAGCTCCCTGTAAAGGCCCAGACACCACCCAAGCTGCCACCCAAGCCCAAGACTTCCCCAAAGCCCTCTCCCAAGCCACCAGCCAAACACCTCATGGAGCGCCGGAGGAGTCAGGAGAGGAGGGAGCTGAAGAAGCAGTACAATGTGGATCACAGCCCCAGCAGGACACCTAGGCCTAAACCAAAGGTTAACGAAGAGGAGGCTGACCCGAACAAAGAGTCTGATAAGAGAGACGGAAGAGGCTCGCCACCTTCTCTTAACAGACCTCTCTCCTTTCCCATGGACTCCAAGGCTGGCAGGTTCTGTATGATTCATCCAGTCCCTTAACCTCTACACTTTGACGGCCGATGTGTAGTGAGTCCCCTGAGTGGGTAACTCTACTGACCATTTAAAATGCAAAGTAATCCCTTTTTTAATACTTACTAGAAATGATTGATCTGTTGAAGGGAAAATTAATGATCAGAGGTATTTTGGACAGTTATACACAGCAGTATTTTTGAAATTTCTCACCGTGGAAGTTCAACCAATGACATTGTGGGCTGAATGAGCCAGCTGTCTGATCTAGAAATGAAGTCTTGTTTCTGTAGCAATTTCTCTGGCTTTTGTGTTTTGCTGATTGGATTGGATTTGCCTCAACAATGTTCTAATGGGCCACAACATTGCACAATAGCCAGGCTGGCAGTTTCCTTCTGGAATTATTAAGACTGAAGCCTGATGGCAGCTCTGTTCTCACCTTCAATGATAGGCTTTTCAAAATGGGGGCAGTACTCGTTTTTACAGATTTGGGAGCAAATTAAGTAGCTCGTTTTGTTTAAAACTGGGAAACAAAGGCTTCTTCTGATGATTAAAAAAAGCTATGAAATCGCTGGATATTGTAGTTTGCTTATAACCGAAAAATATATGGGCAGTTTGTACCAAGGAAAAGTACTCGTATATGCGTCAGGTTAGGAAATACACAATTTCAATGGGCCACGTGATGTGCTTATACCATACTTACAGACATACTATATATTGTAAAATAGAGCAGTGGCAAAATATGCCCCTTTAATATTCAATGCAAAGTGTGTTGCTTGTCGTTAAAGCACTGTTTGAATCCAGTTCATATTAATTTAATTAACAGGGACGAAGAGGGGAAGTCAACCAGCCCCTCCCGCCCCACCGGCACCTTGGAGCGCTACTCCCACTTGAAGGACATCAAGGAGAATGCAAAAAAGTGGAAGGAGAGCAGGAGTGGGGGAGCAAGTCCAGAATTGTCCAGCCCCGAGGTCCAGCAGCCCATTAATAAACGCGTGGATGGTTTGCTGAAGTATGTCGTGTTATGATCGTTTTGTGTCGAGTGGTGTAGTAACAAATAAAAGCTGTGTCAGCCGCTATGTCAGCCGCTATGTTGGCGTTTATGGCTTGACCAACAAAAAAAAAATCTATTGAATTCTGACAGTGTTTACAGTTGGTATATTTCTCTGTGTTAACTCAGAAACCAAGGGATGTCCATCTCACTGGACAATTTGTCTAGGATCAGCTCAGTATCAAGCTCTGACAGCTCTCCCTCCAATACTGAGGTAACGCTATTTTTTAATTCACCGTGGCTATGTGTTGCTGATTTACTGCACTGAACTGTACTACTATTAATTCATAGTGTGACGTTTTGCCTGACAACTCAAACTTAAATATTCTGCTGCACCAATGTTTGCTACATTTCAGGTCACGAATATTTCATTGCTGTCATTAAATTGATGTCCACATGAGGGGTGTGGTCCAAAGAAAAGAAATCACTGATTGGATAACCTCAAACCGAAAAGTATCGAAGTCAATGAAATATTTTCAAAATGTTTCGAAGAAAACGAAAGTCTTGTGCATGAGGTGTGGTCAGAGCAGGACGTTTGGGTAGCCAGGCAAATGTGACATTCATAATAGGTTTTGTTACTGTATGTCCTAATCCGGTGATTTTGTGGTTGACATACGTCGATGAATCAGTAGACATGAAGCTGGAAAACATTTCAGAAGGTTAAGAAAGACAATTCAGAATCATTGCCAAGTTGTGTTAACCGTCTCCTGTGGTTCCATAAGGTTTTCCCTGTTTCATTCCTTCTGAACACAACCCTGGGACCGTGAGGGGCATATCCCTCGCGTTATTTCACCTGTGCATCTTGACCTTTCCTGGCCATCGTAGGTCAGGTTGCCGTCCCCCAAGCGGGCCAATCACAAGCGGCGGTTAGCCAATGCCCGCAGTGGGCTGTATTTTAATCTCGGGGGGTCCCAAGAGGGCGAGTGTTGGAGCTTCCCCCTCCCCCCGATGAGCCCTGCACTGGCGGTCAGTGACATGGGCCAGTTCAGCCAATCAGCAGTTGACCTCCGTCTACGCAAACCTGGGGTCCAGGTACCAACCGGTCTGACTGAATGAAAGCTAATACAAGCCCTGGCTCTGCACGCTGACTGGCTGTGTTGCTGTGCTTGTACTGCAGGCTTTGTGCATGTTACGACAAGGTCTCCCCTCTCTGCAACCTACAGCCCAGATGGCTGGGTCCTCCATCTTCTACAGTGTCTACATAATATGGCTTCTCTTCTTCATGCTGGGAAAAACCCGGCGAAACAAGTCGCTAGTCAAAGGTTTTAACCACAGGGGCTTGATGGCTCTCTGGGAGCTGCGGCTTGTTTCTGACCTGTCACTTTTAGAAACGCATACCAAAACCCTGTACAGTTTTCATGCCATTGCTACGTGTGTAATGCTATGAGAGGTGCAGTGGGACAAGTTCTCCAGGTCAGTATTCCCTCTTGGTTGAAAGACTGAGAGGATATTATTAAATGTAGCCTCTCGAAACTATTAATTAATGTTTGCTTTTAATTTGGCTGAAGTAAAAATGGTCAAATAAATGGTAGGCTCCTGTTACTGCTGAAGGTGTTAACATGGGCTAAAGAGGGCGTTTGGTATTTCACCACAGGAAACACTCATAGCATATTCGTCAGCAACTGTTATTGGAGTATGTCGGCCATGATCCAAATGTGTGCCTCTACTAAAGGACACATTGTCTCCATGTCCTTGAAACACCTTGCATCCAATCACAAAGCTACCTCTCAACTTGACAGCCTGTTTCTGATACAAGCTGAACTTTTCATGAATACGACCTCACAACTAATTTTCGGGTTGGCATTGTCTGGACTAGGCGGTGCCAATAATTTTCCTTCCTTTCAAACAAAGGAACTTTTTCAAGAGAAGGAATGGGTTTCGCGGTTACATGGCTATCCATTTCCACAAACAAGTTAGCCATCTCCAAACTAGAATGTGCTGTTAGCCTAACTACCTATCACCCCAGCTAAGTTCTATTATACAGTTTTGGTTCAACAAGGAATGGAAAGAAGTTAACTAGACCATGGTAATTCTTCTTTGAATAACGAAAATATTTTGTTATATCTTTCATTATCGCTATCACAATAGACAATGGGAATGTGATTTTCCAGTAATTTAGTGATGAAACTTAATGTGTTAGGAAAATATAAGTGCACTCCAGTGTGCAGTGCAGTGTTTTGAGGTAGAGAAAATGACCTGAAAACATTGACATTTGTTATTGAATTGCATCACATATGTAAACAAAGGTAACTACAGAGCTGGAAAGCATTTCTACAAACAAATCCATGACTTTCACACAGATACATTTTCTGCCTGGTCTCGTTTTCCTATAGAAAGTGGTGACCACTTTTTTTTTGCACACCCCAACTACTTTTTTTAAACGTTATTTCTCCCCACTTCTCTTTTAAAGAAATCAATTAGAAAAAAACAGACAGGCGAAAAGGGACATGACGTGTTCCGCTTGCTTAGGGCTGTAACGTGCCCAGCATGTCCATGTTATCCTGAATCAACAGGACTCTGCAGCAGGCTGATGCCCCAGAATGCCCCAAGGATTTAATGTACATGCCCACTACGCTAATGGGGCTTATGAAATAGCAGTGATCAGACCATCTCTCTACCAGGGATAGAGGCTGCCCAAAGCAAAACCAGTTTTCCCAGAATACCAGAAGTAGGTTACTTGTACCTAGAGCACAGGACAGGGTTTCAATTCTGTACCCTAACCAGAAGTTGTCTTTAATGGGCCCAATCTACCAGCAAAGTAAGAGCACTTCCAGTCATCTTTGAGGCCTTTTAACAAGTGTTGTGAGGCCTTTTAACGCTGCCTGTGGAGACTCAGCATTTCAAGCCAACCTCATCTCACGGGGACCCCACCATGTCCGAATGTATTCAAAATGTCCCCACCAGTGCAACCAGGCTATTGGCTACGGGCACAGTCCGACACATGGGATAGACCCCTATTACACCTTGTGGCCACAAACGCCCTCCTAGTGCAGACCAGCCACACGTGCGCAGCGGGATGAGACCTGTCACACACACTCTCCAGCAGAGGGGGCTGCCACACTATCTGCACAGTGCGGTGAAGTCCTGTCTGCTTTCTCTCTGGGAATGGTGTGATGTAATAATAGTTTCTGACAAATATGCTAGGGGCGTATCCCATACTGCAATACCTCAGTCATACACTTAGAGAACCGGGGGTTATGGCTGTATTTTCCACCATGTTCCTTTACCTAGGTCCTTTGGGGATTAAAGGGGGAGACTTGGGTGCGGTGGCTGCAGGCAGGTGGGCGGTAATGCTGGAAAATGGGGTCTAATTAGTGATGTATATAAACCCTTACATTTCTTAAACTACGCATTGACCAATGAGAACTCTTTAAAGCCATTGGCTGCCCTATTGATACTCCTCATCTTAAGTAATCCTGAATGATTGGAATTCAGCGGTTTTTCAATTTTTCAAGAACAAAATGTCCTCTATTTAAAGTTGGAATCCTTAATTGTGAACATACTTTTATTGAAATTATTTATTTATTTTTACAATATAGCACAACATGTAAACTTTAGGTAATTGTACTGGGGGCAGATGCATTGCAGGTACAAGTAATTTTTTTTATTCAATGCACATAATACAATATTATGTCATGTATTAAAGTGATGTTTGTAGGTGAAACAGTAACAAAGTACCACTTCTGTACCTCTGTTTTGGTAAAAAGCTAAGAGATGGGTCTGAAGAAAAATAGTCACTCTCAAATGCAAAGACAAAGCTGATAATGCAACGACTGACCCTCCTTGATATCAAAATATATTTGTATCTATGTATAGTTTGAACCCTGCGCTTAATATATACAGAAAATTCACCTGTTACTATTATTATTATTATATTTTTATAAGCTTTTAAGTGTATAAGATATATTATTTTTGAATCAATGGGTAAACAGCATATTATCAATTTCTAAGCTATAACAATTTTTCTAGCTACAACCATTAGAATTGTTATATCTCTGCATTCAGTTTTAAGGAGTTTGGCAAGCAGCATTTGTTACATTTCTAACTAGGGTTAGCAAAATAACTAAAGCTCTATCCTGTAAACGTCCATTCATTAAGCGTTAGCTCACACATCTAACTTCTTTCCTACTGGATACTGATACAACTAGCCCTGGGAATATAAATAAATCATTGCGGGGAATCATTGCAGAAATTCCAGAAATGTCCCTTTAAAAAAGGCAAATCGTTGCTATTTTTACAGTGGAATACCAAAAGGGCTGCACAACGGTTTCAAAAGAATGCTAGCTAGCAGTCATGTTGAGTTGATATACATCATTGGTACTAACCATCTCTGGGGTGGCCTGGGACTGGGTCCTAAGTCGTGTGTAAATGTTACACCTTCAGACGATTGGGAAAGGGCATTATCTGAAAGCAATCTTGAACTTGGCTTCATGTCAAAGGAAAAGTTCATAAGCACCAACATTTGTTAACTGTAGCAGTGTACTGTAATGATCCGTCAGATTTTTCCCAGTATGGCTGTGTTGTCTCCTTGTCATTAAATCTCAGATCTTCAGTAATTGTTTCATCTCTACATTTTAGTCGTCTTCAGGTAATGTGACGGACTCTTCAAGGTTCAGCCTTCCAGCCACCGGTGCCAATGAGCACCCAGTTCTTAAAGACTCCCACCAGTCTCCATCGCACACACCTGAGAGGTAAAGGCTGTTCAGCCAGTACAGGAGGCTGTGAGCTGTCCTCTGTTTGGCTTTGTGTCATTTCCTAGTTCCACTGAACATACCTTGTCATATTTCTTGTCATGACCAAATGCTAACCCTTTGTGTTGAACAGGATTGGCTTTTTCAGTAAGATTCTGAAGAAACGGCCCAATAAAGACCCCCAACCCCCTGACTATGGGAAGAGGACCTATCAGAATACAGAGTGCGGAGGTAGTGTAGTTCTGCCAGCTAGCAAACTGCACACTGGGCTTTTCAGCTTTTGAATGTTCTGTGCTGAAACTATTTTGGGTGTCTTTGGAATACTATCATGTTTGAAATCTAGAGGTGGACATTATACCTCTGACCGCAAGTCCCCACTCTTCCTATGTGTAATAACGCCAAAACATCATTCCTCCTCTAAAGCCACCTCTCCCACCTCCCCATACCGCCGTCCGTCAAACGAGGCCAACGGGTTGCTTCGGAAAGCAACCATCTGCATCAGCCGAGCCACGAGGGTCTCCAAGCAGTGGAATGCTTCTTTGGAACGGGAGATCACTGACAGCAACGAACTCCGAAACCTGGATGAGTTCCTGGGGAACCAGGTGGGTGAACCCTATACATATACCTGGTATCGGACACTAAGCTGGCACTCGCCTATGGCTTAGATGTCTGTTGCAAATTGTCTTTGGAAAAATCTGACACTATTGCAAATGTAAGGCAATAAACTATCGATTGCTGTCTTTAGGCTATAAAGAACAGTTGCTGACTAACTCACCATGTCACTCGTTC
Source organism: Esox lucius (assembly GCF_011004845.1). NCBI lineage: Eukaryota > Metazoa > Chordata > Actinopteri > Esociformes > Esocidae > Esox > Esox lucius. The sequence goes on along the minus strand of NC_047571.1, from coordinate 23,749,097 downwards.
ACCATTTTTCTCTCCATTAGTCATTGAGACTCACCCAGAATAATAACACTTACCTCTATCTTCACACGTTCTCATTACTCTCATGTCCCGCTGTGGATCTTTTAGAACATACCGATCGTTACTAAATCTCGGCAGAGAGTTTGAAAGTGTGGATGGGGCCATCTTAAATGCTGGAGAATGAAGCCTGTTTAGATCCGTGTGTCTTGTCATACTTACCTTCCCCAGGTTAATGAGCTGCGTACCAGGGGGAAAGAGCTGTCGGCGACGGAGAGCATCTTCCTCACTGCCACAATGCATTTCAGAGAGAACATCAAGAGCATGTACTCCATCTCAGTGAGTATAGTATAAGTCTACCCACTAGGCTGACCTGAGCTCCTGGAATACAAAACCATCAGCCAAGTTTGCGAGGGTGTCTTGAAACTGGTTTAAAAATAGATTGTTCCTCGCAATCTGAAACAGATGCTATATTAAAAGTAGACAGGGCTGGATCAGGGCTGGGCCAAGACTGGGCTGGGCCAAGACTGGGCTGGGCCAAGACTGGGCTGGGTCAAGACTGGGCTGGGTCAAGACTGGGCTGGGTCAAGACAGGGCTGGGCCAAGAAAGGGCTGGGTCAAGACAGGGCTGGGTCAGGGCTGGGCCAAGACAGGGCTGGGCCAAGACAGGGCTGGGTCAGGGCTTGGCCAAGAAAGGGCTGGGTCAGGGCTGGGCCAAGACAGGGCTGGGCCAAGAAAGGGCTGGGTCAGGGCTGGGACAGGGCTGGGACAGGGCTGGGTCAGAGCTGGGTCAGGGCCGGGACAGGGCTGGGTCAGAGCTGGGTCAGGGCTGGGTCAGAGCTGGGTCAGGGCTGGGCCAGGGCTGGATCATTGGCACCGCAATGGTATAAACATTTGTGATGTCATGTATGTCAGCCCTTTTCAAACAGTATTGAGTGAATATCTGGGGAATGCTTAGGTTAAAAAAATAGATTTTTCAGTGCATTGTTCTATGATGTCTGCTAACCAAGAAGGATTTGTACATTTTGGTGGTAGAAGAAACAACTAGCTAATGAAATATTTTTTATTTGACTTATAGGCAACTCCCATACATTCAAACACGCCTAAAACTCAAAACATAATGAATCTGTAGAAGACGTTGATTTTGTTCTGTTGCACTTTTGCAATTCTAACATGTTGTTCACAACTTGTGATTGTCGTGAAAAGACACCTTTAATAAAAGAGATCATAAAAGCCCAAATGAAAATCCATTCGAAAGCTAGCGGACTTGGGTTTGAGAAAGGCAGCTGTATATCATGTCACCCCAACACTCATCATTTGGCCTTTCCTCCCCAGCAAAAGCCCCAAAGTGGCTACAAGGGTCTGATGGTGAGCTACGAGAATCGGGTGTCCAGTCTGGCTGGAACTAAGCAACAGAATGAAGTCCAGTCAGTGGTCAACCTGTTCCAGTCCGTCCTGGATGGCTTTATACGAGGAGAGATCAAACGAGCAGAGGCTGGGATTTCCAAGGTTGTTCAGAATGGAGTCTGACATGAACACACAGACACATCACGTTTTCACATAGACAAACGCATCACATATCACGTATTCACATAGACAAACGCATCACATATCACGTATTCACATAGACAAACGCATCACATATCACGTATTCACATAGACAAACGCATCACATATCACATATTCATATAGACAAACGCATCACATATTCATATAGACAAACGCATCAGATATTCATATAGACAAACGCATCACATATTCATACAGACAAACGCATCACATATCACATATTCATATAGACAAACACATCACATATTCAAATAGACAAACGCATCACATATTCATATAGACAAACGCATCACATATTCATATAGACAAACGCATCACATATTCATATAGACAAACGCATCACATATTCATATAGACAAACGCATCACATATTAAAATAGACAAACACATCACTTATCACATATTCACATAGACAAACGTATCACATATCACGTATTCATATAGACAAACGTATCACATATCACATATTCATATAGACAAACACATCACATATTCATATAGACAAACACATCAGATATTCATATAGACAAACGCATCACATATCACATATTCACATAAACAAACATATCACATATTCACATAGACAAATGCATACATATCATGTATTCACATAGACAAACGCATCACATATTCACATAGACAAACGCATCACATATTTATATAGACAAACGCATCACATATCACATATTCATATAGACAAACGCATCACATATTCATATAGACAAACGCATCACATATCACATATTCACATAAACAAACGCATCACATATTCATATAGACAAACGCATCACATATCACATATTCACATAAACAAACGCATCACATATTCACATAAACAAACGCATCACATATCACATATTCATATAGACAAACGCATCACATATTCATATAGACAAACACATCAGATATTCATATAGACAAACGCATCACATATTCATATAGACAAACGCATCACATATTCATATAGACAAACGCATCACATATCACTTTTCACATAGACAAACGCTTCACATATCACATTCACATAGACAAACACATGTCACGTATTCACATAGACAAACACATGTCACGTATTCACATAGACAAATGCATGTCACGTATTCACATAGACAAATGCATCACGTATCATGTTTTCACATAGACAAATACTTGCAACTCAGTTGTTGTTTTTTACAGCATTATTTTTACTATTTTGCAGACCCTGAAAAAAACAAAGGTGAAAGAGAAAAAAAGAAAGCGAGTAAGTTGAATCTTGTGATTACCTCTAAACAACAGCACTGTAAAGACAAATTTGAATGTTTTGTGTCAATTCCACTGTCTGTGGTTTTGTGCTGTTCCCAGCCCAACAGTCCTCTGGATCACATGTTCAGCACGTACCAGGTGAACATCATGCAGTCCTGTGACCAGTGTGGCTCCTACATCTGGGTCATGGAAAAGGCCTACATGTGTAGCAGTGAGTAGCCCACATACAGGCCCACATATAACACTCTGCTGTTCACCATCCTGGTATACAACATAGACGTGCAGTTATGAGTTGCACTGAGAGGGGTGCTGCCTTGGAGTCGTTACAACTCATCATCCCTCGAGGGCACAATATCTCAATAAACTTTTACATGCGAGTTGAAGGAAATTATTAACATTTGAGAATTCTTTGAGAATTTAAGAAAGCTAGGTTTAGGAAAAATCCAAGGTGCCTTAAAATCCCCCAAATCCAAACTCATTGGTTCCTTAGTGTGAGAAACACATCGAACAGGCAGCTGATAGCCTAGGAATTGGGATTCCTTCTACAGTGCCATCTATGGGCCAATGTGTGCATTTTTGGTGTCTATGTAGCAGTGTTTCTGTTTAAATACCTGGATATTGCAAAAGTTGTTTATAAATAAATAATAATTCTGTTATAAAAATAGACTACCCTAATGATCACACATGGTTTTCTTGTTCCCTCTGCTTTGTCTTTTAGCTTGCAAATTGATAAGTCACAAGAAATGCCTCTCCAAAATCAGCACCGATTGCTCAACACGATGTGCCAGGCTGGTAAGCAGCATTGCAGTAGTCCAATGTTTTTAAAGTTTTTCAGGACACAAAGATGTTCAGGACCTTGTGATCCCATATCTGTCTGTCTTTCTTTGTGTTAGGACAATGCTTGCCTTCTGCAGTTCGGGGTGCCAGTATGTGTTCTGACAAGTCAGGCCTGCCCAATCCCCTTGGTGGTACAGATGTTGCTGGAGCATGTGGAGATGAATGGCCTATACACCGAGGGCATCTACCGCAAGTCAGGCTCCGCCTGCCACGCCCGGGAACTGCACCAGCTACTGGAGACCAGTAAGACTTCCACCCTGAATGGTTTGCCCTTTGGGTTTCTGTTTTACACTGTGTTCAACTGTTTTTTTTAATCCTTCAATTACTAAAGGCAATGCTTTCATACAGTTTAGTGTTACAGTAATGATAGCATTTGCTATTCAATGCTTTATTTGTAGAATGTTTACAACAAGTGTTTTTACATGTGTGTCGTCAGACCCCGAGATGGCGACTCTGGAGAATTACTCCATCCACACTGTGACAGGTCTGGTGAAACGCTGGCTCCGAGAGCTGCCTGACCCCCTCATGACCTACAACCTCTACAATGAATTCCTGCAAGCTGTAGGTAAGTCTGTCTGGTGGGCTGTAGGTAAGTCTGCCTGGTGGGCTGTAGGTAAGTCTGCCTGGTGGGCTGTAGGTAAGTCTGCCTTGTGGGCTGTAGGTAAGTCTGTCTGGTGGGCTGTAGGTAAGTCTGTCTGATGGGCTGTAGGTAAGTCTGTCTGTCAGTAGAGCACATTGTTGCAAAACAGCTTAATAAAAGACATTTCAAGTAATAAAAAAAAGAAGAACATTTCAAGGAATACCTAACAATTAATTATTGAGGAGAACTCACTTTTCCACCCAGTCACACCAAACTGGGCACAACCCTGGTAATCAGAAATGACTGTGTCATTTTCATTTGCAGAGTTGCCAAATCAATCTGAGCGGCTGCGTGTGATCTATCAGAAAGTGGAAGGGCTACCCACTTCTAACTTCAACACACTGGAGAGGCTACTCTTTCACCTGGTCAGGTAGGTAGGCGTAGCCATAGAAACATAGATCTGTGGTATCGCTGTGGAAGATAGATCAGCCAATAACCTGAACAGTATGTTGCCATTGAAGTTGACCGATTTATTTTGATTTGTTGTGAAAATCAACTGTCTTCCAAATAAAGGCCTTGACGGTTTCATGGGGGTCCAAGAGAAACACTGGGCCCTGATCATGGCAGGTTTATGACAGGTTAAGCATGTCATGTATCAGAATGATCACCAGACCCTGATTTAGTTTTTCCTTCCTCTAGAGTGGCAAAGGAGGAGGAGCACAACCGGATGTCAGCCAACTCTCTGGCCATAGTGTTTGCCCCATGCATCCTGCGGTCCCCCGACACCACAGACCCCTTCCTCGGCATGAAGGATGTCTCCAAGACAACTATGTGAGTCTACCACTACATGCTGTAACTGTAGTGGTAGACTCACATAGTTGACTACCACTACAGTACAAAATTGACCACATCTCTCAATTTAGGATGCAGTCCATAGTAAGCATCCTGCGTATTTTGTTTTAAAACGCCCTGGCCCCTGACCTCCCGTTCTCTTACCCCCCCAGGTGTGTAGAGATTCTGATCACAGAACAGTTCAGAAGGTACACGGAAAAGATGCAAGACATCCTAAAGCTGGAATTTGCAGAGACCCTGGCAGTCAACCAGCTGAAGCTCAAGAGACAGAACACTGTAAGAACATTACTACCATGGCCATTTGTAGTCTATTCTTATATTTAAATGTACAGTGATTTCTGGACACATTGGAACAATATGTATTATTTTGTCTCTAAATTTCCAAAGTTTGGATTTGAAATAAAAATTTACTATTGGGTTTTATTTGTAGGTATTTCTGTGCATATTTGTATCAGAATTTAGAAATGACATGATTTTGGAGAGGAACATTGTGGTTTGTTGACTGAGTCATACTAAATCATGTGTTTCAGTACTCTGAGGATTTTTGTTCCATTTTGGGAATGCCATTCCCAACTCGTCATCAGTAGTCTGTCGTCCTCTGTGATCCTTTGTATTACTGACTCCTATCTACTATCTGCAGATCTTAGAGGCATCTTCAGGAGGGGACATGCCTAACATGGACAGTCTTAACCCGTCAGCAACAGACAGGGAGTCAGAGAGAACGCTTATCGAGAGGATCAAGTCCATCAAGGAGGAGAAGTGAGTGGAAAGAGTAAACCTGTAAATGGGGTGTCAAATCTGTCCTGGCCTGGTACTAGTGCATCTGACTGATCCAATACCCAGTTAATTATACAAACACTGTCTTAATTATTACAGTACATTCTGTTGTTTTACTATACTTTCATGTGTTAAAGGTAGACACAGCAAAATGACTTGGTGGATGCAGAAAAATATTCTGCCACATGGAAGAGTGTTAATGCGTGATAAGAAAATTGGCAACCTGATTGTAACAGCATGTTACTTGCATCTGCAATACTGTGTGTGATTTTATGAGTGAAGCCATGCATGATCTCAGTGTCCGCAGTTCTGCTTTTGTCAACATACTTAGCTGTGTCTACTTTTAATGTGTTTGTACCAAGCTATATAAAACCAATGATGAAAGATGTATTGTTTGTGTGCTACAGATGGCATTATATACACCACACAGCTAAGCCCATGACAGCTTAGGAATTTGATCTAGCAACATTTTGTTTATGGTTGAGATGCTAATGCCACAAAGCTGTCTGCCACCCTAATGTGTGTGTGTGTGTGTGTGTTGGCAGGGAGGACCTGGCTTGTAGGCTGCCAGCGCTGGAGCAGGAGAACTCGGACAACGACATCCTGGACTCTGAGTCATCAGAGTTGGACGATACAGTCTCAGAAGGTAAGTAGAAACGTACGGTAGACCATCCTCTGCCTGACTTTAAAGCTATTTTTAATTGTTTGTGTAACGCTTTGTGAAGCTCACAATTAGAACCTACCTTTTCTATTAGAGCCTGACAGCCTCATTTATTAACCGTGTGTATATAAAACATGTCCCTCCGAAATGTATTTTCACACAAAAGTTGTTTTTTTTAGAAGTTTACTTGAAGTGAGAATGTGCTCAACTCCCAAGAAACGTCACACCCTCCACAGGTACATCTGTCAGTGGTTGAAATCTGTATTGCAAGCTGGCAAGTCAGTGTTTTGTGCAAATGAGGAATAAGATGAAATACATGTTTGTAGAAATAAAAACAGGATAACATGAACAAGTAGGCAGCACTTTCCTTCAAAGGAGCAAAATTCCTAATTTTCTCTTGCATAATCCCAAAGCAGCCATAGATACAAATTACCATATGCATCTTTCATTTATGTAATTGGGCCTAGTAAATCTGAATAGTCTGTATGTAAACCTATTTCAAATTATACAATCCCACAGTGCAGTGCTGTTTAAATTATAGCCTACAGTTTCATATAAAAGGTTGAAAACGGTTTAAGTTAGTTTTAAAGTAGGTCATGCATGCGGTCTGGATTCATTAAATGCCTGTTTTGTGTAACCAGGTAAATTATTTACTGTCAGGCTTAGTGGTTAATGGTAATTCTGGGTGTGGGCTTGCTTACCGTTTTGTTAATTTCCAACTGAGGGACCTCTTTGTAATTTGTAACTTATGACAACACCTGTATGGTGCTTCTGCCAACTCCTTAGGCTGTCATTATCATGCTAAGCACAAACAGACTTGACATCAGCCTGGCTACTATTACCCTAATCCAGATGTGTCTCCACCAGGCAGAGTGAACATGTTAAAGAAGAGCCAGTGGCAGCAGTGCCCTCCTACGCTTGCTGACCTAACTACAGCCACAGGCCAGAGAGACCAACCTCATGGACGGCCCAACACCAAGATACTGAGCAGGAAATTCTCAGACCTGGACATCCCCTTCATAGATGATGAGGACTAGCCTGGTTGCCAGTCTGTTCTTGCCCCATGTAGACCTGTAATGTCAAAAGTCGCTTCTCAATCACAGCAGTGGAGCTGGGTGGGGGAAGCAAAAATAGATATTGGACCAGGTTAGAGGGCTTCTAGAAAGAGATCATTTTGTCCTCCAACAGGTGTTATCACTACACAAACTTAGCACTGATGATAAGACATTGAACCTAGACAGAAGACGGAAGCTTTAGAAATAGTGTTATGCAGTCTATATGGATACATCTCTATGGAGAGCAGACATTCTGCATCAGCAGTCTTTGTGAGAACTGGAAATACCTCTTATAAGAGTAACAGGTGGAGCAGCATTATGGTAACAAGAACAACCACCAAACACTTTCTGTAAATTTTCAGGCATCTGTTAATGATCATGCTTCTTTTAGAGACATCTCTGATTCCCTGCTGCTGAGGAAACATAATGGAATAGCATGAGACAGTCGGTTTTACAGATACATCAGGCTTCCCCAGTAGCCAGGCCATGTAACATATTCGTTCCGCTAGTTATTTTATCACCCCCCCTCAAGTTAATTATTTAAAATTGTCATTGTTTTGACATGACATGATCATCGAAAGACTATACAAACTTTATCTAATGTATGTAGGCAGTCTGTTCGCAAGTATTCCCACACATAAACATGTGTTTGTATTGCAGTGTATTCCAGGTTTCCTACTGTATATCTGTTTGGGTTTTTGCTATCCAGTTGCGGTGAGCAGCTCAAAGAAAGTTTTTCCCACAGCTGAATGTTGTTGGGAAAGAAATGTGCCTTATATTTTTTTGCCATATACTGTCTAACAGGGCTAATCAACTATCTTCTTATGAGATCAGATTGGTCGGAAAAATTGCTTTCTTACAAGGGGCCAGAAGTTTTCTACATGGAATGACTGTTATTAAAACTCATATAAAGTAGCCTAACATGTTCCAGCCATCTAAGCCTCACTACTCACATGCCACTTAGTTTGGGGTTTTCTAACACATACCTTGTACTTTAAAATAATTATTTTTGTTAATTGTTCTTTACCTATTACAAAAGAATGTGATTGTATATATGGTTATCAATGTAAGTGAGTATAATGGGGTTTTATTTGGTGAAGATGGACATATTCACCTTAGTCTGTGTGTCTTAGGATGTCATGTTATAGAAATCAGGTTTTGATGATGTAAAGAAAAGTTTCTTGAAGTTCCTGACTGAGGCCTCATAGATTGACTGTGCCAAGTAGGTCAAATTTATCAAGATTAACATGTTTTTGTATTATGAATAGAGTTCTTCAGAAATTGATGTGTTTGCTCAGTTGAACATAAATTAGTTTTTGTATTATTCTGTATCAAATAAACTGAAATATGTTTTAGTGTTGACCTTCATTAGGCTTAAGTGGACATCCTTTAAACACAGAGAACTGTGTGATCTAAAATCAGTTCCTAAAACCAGTAATAAATGACCCATTATGTATCCTGTGTTACTCTAACTTTGAAAATATATGTGAGTTTCTCTTGTAGTAACATTCGATTGTAAAAATATTCCTATGACATTCACAGCCCATAGAGGTGAAAACAAGCAGGTGCAATTATTTGGGTTTCGTTGGTGAAGAGTCCTCTAAGACTAGTTAGCCAATCGACGAACGCTAGTCTGTTAACTCGAAGGAGGGAACTTCTTTGTTCTGGCAAACCCCACTTATGATGCTGACAAATTACATTGTGTATGTGTTGTACAAAACGTTTTACTAAGCCTATCAAATCTAGTGGGTAGTGTTTCGCCTTGTTTCTCCTGCCAATCAGGGTTATGTCTCGTGCCTGATGGGCGTTTTATTTTCAGGAAATAGAAATTAGGTGGGGATATGGCAATGGGCATTGGGTTATCATATGCTAGCTGCCTGGGTAGCTAGGTAGCTAGCTGTCTTGCAAGATAAGGTGAAGTCAGTTGTTGAATTATTTTTTAGAGTTTATCCCTGAAGTTATCCCTCTGACACCAAGAATGGATATAAGTTAACAATGACGGGAGAGAAAAAGAAGAAAAAGCGGCTGAACCGCAGCATTCTTCTGGCTAAGAAAATTATAATTAAAGATGGTGGGAGTGTGAGTTAAATAATTATTTTTTCTCGTAGCTTGAGTGCTAATGTTAGTATATTTGTATAGATTTAATAATATTTGTTAAGTAGATAATGTGACATTTTGTTTGTTTACATTTACCAGTTCGCGTCTATCAGTAACAGGCTGAGCCGTTTACACGTCAGCCTTGTACAGTACTGTAACTAGCTACTACTTCTGTCTGTCATGTCTAAATAGCTCTTGGCTAATCTAATGTTTGCTAGCTAGGTGATACAGGTTGTACAGGAAACAACACAGATCGAGCTAGCATGTCTATTTGCTTTTAGCCACACCTCTTTGTGTGTTTTGTCCCTTACATGTAGTTACTATGTAATTAACGATGTGATATAATATTTCTTAAGTATCAAGTTATTTGCTAGTATAAATCTTATTTTATGGATGCGCTAGCTAAGCTAACCTTAGGTAGCTAATCAGACAGAACAGATGGAACACCATTTTAACTCGCGCTTTTGACACAAGGGGGGTTGTTTTCCTAGCTACTACTGTAGTGAACTAGCTAGCTAGTTCGATAACATGCGTGCATTTAATTTAAACGGTCTCAAACGTCATTAATTCATGTCTTTATCATTTGTTGACAATACACCAAACAAAGGTTACACTGCAGCGAGCCAGCTAACTAAATGTTATTTCAGTTATAACTAGATAGGTGCTTGTTTTTTTTTTTTTTGTCAACTTGGATTCGACCTCAGTTCAAACTGATAAATAAGAGATGTTCCGTGAGTGACATGGCCCTTGGAACATATTTGGGATAAGTGTTAGATTTGTGACCAGATATATGTATTGCATGTATAGCATTGAGCCAACAAGAAATCTGTCAGGAGACAGGGTACTGGTTCTCAAAGTCTTTCAAACATTAAAACCCTGGCCTTTGATATAGTAACAGTTGAGCAGTATGCTTGAAACAGATTGTCAACTAAATCTAAATGTTGTGTTGCAATTCGCACTGCTAGAGCGCTGCACACATCTCATCTATCCTCTTCAGGAAGTGTACACCATTGCCTTCCTCCACCTATTTTGAAAAGGCATTTAGTTGACCAGAAACTTTTGATTATTTCTCACATCAACAATTTCCTTCATAAATTAATTAAGAAAATATAATAAGTGCTCACATAGACAGACTCACTGACTAGCCTATACTCAGCACCTATTGAAATGTATTGTAGTGTATGTTTGCTTTATTTTTAACACTTTTTTTTTTCCTCTGAGTGCTTTCTTCTCACCCCCTCTTGTCATCTTCTGCCTTGTCTCTCTCTTTGTTTTCTACTTTCTCCATCTCTCTATGCATTAGCCCCAGGGTATGGGCGAGCCAAGTGTCTACCATGCTGTTGTGGTCATCTTCCTGGAGTTTTTCGCCTGGGGATTGCTTACCACACCAGTGCTAACGGTAGGTGGACCACCCCCATGTAGCACAGCCCACCCAGCCATCCCACTATCACAGCCTTACCAAGAGAGGTACTGGAGTTGCCTTTCACCACACCCCGTGCTCTCTCTGTGAATGAGCCACTGCACACCTGAGCCCACCTGCATCCCAAGCTTACATGGCTCTAGCGGCGGTGCAAACATGTTCACCACGCCTTTGTTGACGGTAGGTAGCTAGCTCTGGGTTAACCGCCGGATAAGATGGTCTCAAGTATGAGTAACGCCTGAGCCCAACTGCTCTCCTCAGCTGTGTTGTATACCCAGGGAATACCTGGTCACCACACCCGTGCTCCCGTAGGCAAACAAACCCCCACCTGCATCCCAAGCTACAGTACAGAGTGTAGGCCAGAAAGGAGATTCAGGTGCGCTAGCTCTGTTATACGTCTAATACATGGAATGTCTGGGGGGGCCCCCAGCCGTGCTTTGAGAACCACTCGCTTGGTGCCCGTGATAAGAAACACTTGCCTTTAATAACGTCGCAGCAACCGCATCAAGACGTGTATATGTGATTGAATTTACATTTGCTGAAAGAAGCGCCATCAAAAAAAGTTTTTATTTAATTAATGCCTGGGTACATAGATGACAAAACATGGATAAAAAAGTGGATAGTGCCCTAGTTGTAGTAGATTATGTGGGAGCACTGCAGTCCAGAGTAGTCTGTCTGATCTGTGCAGCAGACGAGCCATTAGGAGGGCAAAATGCATTCTGTCTGACTTCAGTGAGTACCTCGTCCGATTCACATTCAAACACTTCTTTTCTTTCCTTTCCTTTTGATTACAGAGAATAGGAGATATATTGAGGTTTTTCTAGTGGTGACAATGTTGTTGAGTTTTTTTTTGTTTTTTTTACCGCATTGTTGATATTTCTCAAAAGATTATCTGAGAATGCATCGAGCACTTATAATGCAATAATGAGGTTTTTTTGCTGCAAAACCAATTGCTCTGCAATAAACAAATTTGTAACTTGAAACTCATATGTTAATAGGCCTCTCTCCCATAAACAACAATAGAGTTTAATCCATTCTAATGCACAAATAATGATTGGTTATAATGCATTCCTTCCTTTGATGTCTACCCCTTCCACATTTTCTGAAGCCCAACCAGGGAGTGACATTTCCCCGCAAACCACTATGAATAATTGAATTAATAATCAAATGTAGAGAGCCTGATGATGCAGTCTGTGTTGTGTGGATGCATCTCAGTGTTGACCGTAGCTAATGGACGGAGTGTTATCCAAAGTACATCAGGGTATTGTTTGAACAACGCCTGTTTTGCTCATGAAAGAACTACTCAGAGCGAGAGAGAAGGTTAGTGAGTGGTTATTGTTTAACTAATGATATTAGACCCACACAGCCGGACATAACTCTTTATTTTCACAGTCGATCTGTAGATGCTTTACAGACTGTCTGCAGACTCAATAACATTTCAGTTAACTATCCACTAACCTTAAACCTTGTCCCTAACCCTTACACTAACACTTATTGAAAGCAAAACCCTAATCTTAGCATTTGCTTTGTTTTTGATAGTATGAATATCTATAAAGCACCTACAGATTGTAATTTTGACTGTCCAAATGAAGTGTAACCGATTTTTGCTACCACTAGCAACAAATCAACGGTAGTAAGGCATGTGGGTAACACTTTAATTTGAGAGTCCCAAACCTAATCTTTACTTTACGTTGCTTATCAAAAGTTTATTGTGTTACTATCTATAGGACATCTACAGATGGTAGGTTGGAACTCTCAAAATAAAGTGTAACCGACCTGTGAGCTACAAATCAATGGAAATAAAAGTTTCAGTCACAATTTGCTTTGAGGGTTCTCAAATATTGTACCACAATTGTTTAACTGTTAATCTTTCATCGGCCAACGTGACTTGATGAACTGCTTTTAGCAAATTATGTTTTTGTTCCTGAAGCTAAAATGGAGGGTAGCTTTCAGAAGAGAAAATAAAGCCTGTACTTGTTTCTACATGTTTGTGAACTTTTGCATTAACACAAGTCTATTGTGTTTTCTGTCTTAACCATGTAGTATGGTTAAGATAGAAAATGCTTTGCATTTGAATGCTTTTGGTGCTGACTAGTGGCTTCTGTAAAATGTAATTACTTAAGAGCTGCATAGCAAGGACATAAACCGATCCGTCTCACATGATTTCCATTGCAGTGTGAATTGGAAAGTTAATCTACACAACCGTTCAAGTTTGGGGTCACTTAGAAATGTCTTTTTTTCATTAAAATAACAACCAAATCGATAAGAAAGTGTAGACACGGTTAATGTTGTAAGTGACTACTGTAGCCAGAAACGGGATTTTTAATGGGATATCTACATAGGCGTACAGAGGCCCATTATTCGCAACCATCAGTCCTGTATTCCAATGGCACGTTGTGTTTGCTAATCCAAATGTATCGTTTCAAAAGGCTAATTGATCATTAAAAAACCCTTTTGCAATTATGTTAGTACCGCTAAACCACAGCAACTGTTGTACTGATTAAAGATTACAGGCTCAAAAGGGACAGAAATGGAGATCCTTCATCTGAAATGTGTCAGTCTGTACTTGTTCTGAGAAATGAAGGCTATTCTATGCAAGAATTTGCCAAGAAACTGAAGATATCGTACAATGCTGTGTACTACTCCCTTCACAGAACAGCGCAAACAGGCTCTAAACAGAAAAGAGGAGTAGGAGGTCCAGTGCAAAACAGAGCCTGAGGACGAATACATTAGTGTTTAGTTTGAGAAGCAGGACCTCAACTGGCATAGTTTGAGAAGCAGGACCTCAACTGGCATAGTTTGAGAAGCAGGACCTCAACTGGCATAGTTTGAGAAGCAGGACCTCAACTGGCATAGTTTGAGAAGCAGGACCTCAACTGGCAGCTCCATTAATTAGTACCCGCAAAACATCAGTCTCAACGTCAAGTCAGCTGGTGTTTACTGACATGTTCAACACCTCACTGGAGACATGCTGCATTCCGGCTTGTTTTAAGTCCCCAAGAAGCCAAGTATCACAGGACTTAATGACCTTTAGACCTGCTGCCCTGCCCCTGTGGTTATAAAGTCATTTGAGCGTCTTGTACTGTCCCACCTCAAGACCATCACCAACCCTCTACTAGATCCACTACAGTTTGCCTACAGAGCCAGCAGGTCTGTGGAAGACGCAGGAAACATGGCTCCTCACTTAATCCTCCAGGATCTGGATTCCCCTCGAATCTACACCAGAATCCTGTTTGCGGAATCCTGTTTCCGCATTCAACATCATGATTCCTGCTTCGCTCCAGGACAAGCTATTACAACTCAGAACAGTTTCTTTCCTACAACAGTAGGCCTCCTGAACATGCCCCTGGAACCAAGTTGACTATAGCCTGCTTTCAACATACACACTACCCTCAACGGGCAAATCTATAACCCTCTCCCACATAAACAATCCTCAACTGGACAAAATCTTGCACCTTACATATACTTTTTGTAGTAGTTTATTAATGCACAGTCTACTATTTTTATGTTCAGTCCACTGTTCTTATTTATTTTTAACATTTGTGAGACGCAGACCAAAGGAAACAATGCTGAAGGAGTGCTTTAGGGATGAAGCAGTCAGCTGGTTTTCTGTCTATAATGGGAGTGGCCAGCCCTCTTGAGCAGTTGTGGGAGCAGCTTGACCGGATGGTCTGTAAGAAGTGCCGATCAAGCCAGTCCAACTTGTGGGAGGTGCTTCAGGAAGCATGGGGGGGAAATCTCTACAGATTACCTCAACAAATTTACAGCTAGAATGCCAAAGGTCTGCAAGTGGCGGATTCTTTGACGAAAGGACACAATTATTATTTCTAACTTGTCAGTTACTATTTCCTATTCATTTTACTATATTTCCTATTCAAATTCATTTCATGTATGTTTTCATGGAAAACAAGGAAATTTCTAATGTAAATTAAATGTAAATTGAAGTGTATCCCTGAAATTGCTTTGCATTTAGTTTGTACCACACCCTTCTAACCAAGACTGGGTTTGTGGGTCTCTAAATGCACAGCTTTGTTCTCTTGCTGGTGTCAAAGACCTCGTCATCCTCATAAGTACTGCCTGTAGAGTTTGAACTGCATGACATTGGTTTAGGCTGCATTTGCACCATTCCAACAAAAATGATGCTGTTGGAGTGTTGTACTATAGACCTTTAACAGGCAAGAACCATACACAACAACATTTAAATATTTGGATTTTATTTGGTGTAATTAGTGTCCCTGAACCAGAAAGGATACTGTCCGATAACAAAATGGATATGGGTAGTTTTTCTTAACTGTAGACTGAAGGTTATTTTAGTCAGCAACTGTCACAATCTTATAATCTCACTGTACTAATATGGAACAGTTAATGTGTTTCTCTCTTTAGTGTGTGTGCATATGGGTTTACATTCTTACTGGTGTGTCATGCACTGTTTGGACACAGTAGGTTAAGTGGTTTTATCTCCGTTTGTTTCCCAGGTGTTACATGAAACGTTCCCTCAACACACATTTCTGATGAACGGGCTTATTCATGGTGTCAAGGTAGGGTTCTGAAACATTTATTAAATAAAGCTTTAAAATACATACATACATACATACATACATACATACATACATACATACATACATACATACATACATACATACATACATACATACATACATACATACATACATACATACATACATACATACATACATCTTAAATACATACATCTTAAATACATACATACATCTTAAATACATACAAAAGATAAAAATGTCTTCAGATTTTGCTGATTTCTCTTCACCTTGACCACAGTGCATTGTTAAAATGTGTCTTAAGAAAGTTTGAATAGAATTCAAAACATTCCATGTGAAAGGTTCCAAATAAAAGTTCTTTGTACAACAGCAAGATGCAGATATGAGGTTTTTGGACAGTTCCTGTCAGTTCCTGACACAGTGTTCCACTAGACAGTGTATGCATTTGAGGTGTATTTGCATTTTGTTTGAGTCCTGAGCCCAATGTATTCAAGTGGTTGATGATTAGGAGACTCATTAAATCCTGCGGGCCACTTTATGTCTGCGGCTAAAGTCTAGAACGTCTCGTGGTTCCCAAGAAGAGGGTTGAGAAACCCTGCACTAGCCTGTCCCTGGGGTAGCGCTAAGCCAGTCCCTGCCTAGCATGGACACTCTTCTTAGTGAGTCAGATTGGAGACCGGTCATTTGCATTCTTTCTTCCAAGATCTGTATTTTGGTTTTACCACTACTAGCTGCAGTAGAGCAGGATGTCCAATCTCATCTGGCCTAAATACAACAGGTTACATTTTAATGGCAGGTTGAACATAGCACATAGAATGTAGCACTAGAGCTACAAGTGGGAATGATTAGTTATACAACAGCTGTAGTTAGTTACTCATTAGCTCAGAGCCCAGGGCTCTTCTCTCTCTCTCTCTCTCTGTCCTCACTCACACACCCACTCCCACTCTTTATTTTCTCTGTACTATATATATGCCTCCATGTCACTCTCTCTTCTAGGGTCTGCTATCGTTTTTAAGTGCTCCTCTGATTGGAGCACTATCAGACGTGTGGGGGAGGAAGTCCTTTCTGCTGCTAACAGTCTTCTTCACCTGCGCCCCCATTCCTCTCATGAAGATCAGCCCCTGGTGAGAACTCCAGATGATAACAGACACGCGCACTTCTCTCACTACACCTCTGTGGGCGGTTGCTGTTATCTGGCCGTATATTGCTGCTATTTAGCTGTGTTTCAGTGGCAAAGACCACTCTTGGTTACATGATCATCCCACTGGAATTGCCAAGGTCCTCCAAAATGTTTCTTCTCAAAAAGGATCACAACTTGTTTTCAAGTGACCTCATCTGTCAGCCATGTCACTAGTACTCCCAGTCAAACTGAGTTTTAGGTGTATTATAGGTCTTTTCTGTTTCTTGGGCTAGAGTCATTATCTCTCTTTTCAAAACCAAGGGATGGTTTGTCGGCTGGGACCTTAAAATGTTTTAACCCAATTTCATATTTTGATTAGGGCCTTGCAACAACTCCAAAGTGCAGGATGTTGAATTTTATTTCTGTAAATCCCCCCTGTGCTTCAGAGTTATATCACACAGCTCAACCAGGAAGTTTTCACCAGTAGACGTGTGCACGAGGTGAAATCACTTTGCAGCTAACAGCAACGATTGAGTTCAGAATGATCATGATCGCAAGGAGTCGCTTAAACGTGACATGGCAGCATTACCCAGCATCCACCTGTCCATCTTCGGCAGATACTATTTGCTGGAGCACTTGGCATTGTTGGAATGCTGCTACCAGGATTCAAACATCTGGCAACGGCTGTACTGTATGGAAGTCCCAAGGTGGACATTTCAGATGGATGATCAATTGACCCGAGTGTTCTAAGGCTAATAGTCGTGGTCTCAGTAGGGAGACGTATGTGGTTTTTGGTTTAAATAAATAGACTTGAATGTTATTTTTCTAAATACTTTAAGAATTCCAATCTAAAATTTTTACATATGACGATATACCATGACATTTTAAAAAGCTATACCGTTTTAAGTCGTTTTTTATAACATGCTCTCCTTCACACGTTTGTTGTTTACGTTCCTCAATCAAAGCAGTAGTTGTGTGGTCGGGCCCAGTCAGTTAGAATGACGCAATATATGCTTCTTAGTCTACTGTTAGCAAGTGGATGAAAGTCAACTAATTCAAGAGAAGATGGAATATATTTACTGAATTAATGTTACCTCCGTAAAGGCCATAAAACGCTAATTAAAGTTCAGCTGTGGAATCGAAAGGCGGTTGAGAGTGCAGAAAACGGTGAGTTAAACAAATGGCATATCTGGCTAGATTAGCTAACTAGCTTCTCTAGACACTTCCAACCAATAATCTCAATGTTGTGTGTTGATTAATATTAATCTTCTAGTTCTGTAGTTTTGCATGTCAACCACACGGCATCCTCCATACACGCAGTCGCTTTTTTGTCACACGAACGGTCATTGTGCGGATGTTACATGAAAACAACACCCTGTCCTTTGTGCGTTATGTAGTAGCGCTCATGTGGTATCGGTAGTTTTTAAAAACATGTATTTCGGTTAACCGAATACTTTTTGAATAACAACACATACTATTCGGATAGTAAAATATGGTCCAATGCACAGCCCTAGTCTCCAGTCACCTTTGAGCTGCACAGATCTCCTATAGCATGGCGCCTCCACCTGCCCTCCTCCTTCATGTCCTTCTCTCCTCCCTGCGTGTTTTCTCCAGGTGGTACTTTGCGGTCATTTCCATGTCTGGTGTCTTTGCGGTCACCTTCTCCGTGATCTTTGCATATGTGGCAGACATCACAGCAGAACACGAGAGGAGCACAGCCTACGGCTTGGTAAGCAAGGGTTTGAAAACATCTGTCATCTCTGTACTTCAGTTTGACACCAGGTCTTACATTTTTCCTTTCCATGTCCTTGTCTCCTCGTCTCTCTTCCCTCCTCCCTCCATTATCCTCCTCCACCCCCCTTCTTTCACTCCTCTCCAGGTGTCGGCCACATTTGCCGCCAGCCTGGTGACGAGCCCGGCCATCGGAGCGTACCTGTCTGTGATGTACGGTGACACTTTGGTAGTCATCCTGGCCACAGCCATTGCTCTTCTGGACATCTGCTTCATCCTGGTGGCCGTCCCCGAGTCCCTGCCTGAGAAGATGAGACCGGCCTCCTGGGGGGCTCCCATCTCCTGGGAGCAGGCTGACCCCTTCGCTGTAAGCACCATCTAACTACCGGGTGTGGAGTTTGACCAGTACTACGGCTCTGGGCATCATACTGTACTATAACAATACATCTGTACTCATATAGCAGTCAGTATTAATACTGTATGAGTGCATATTTGGACATGAATATGCAGTGCTCACATTTGACCGATTTAACGTATCCTAACAAATGACACTCAAAGTTTATTTATTCAGCAGTCAAACTGTTTTTTTACTCGATCCATCTAGGAGCATCTTTCTGTCAAGGTCTTGGGCTGAATTTGCTGAGAAGATCTGTCCTATGCAGATGATTGCTCTGCATGGTTGTATAACAGACTAAGAAATATGAGGCCATTTAACTGGACCAGGTGCACACTACAGGTCAAACACTGTTACCTCATGGTGTTCCAATATTCCAGGATGACAGTGCCCCCATACACACTTAAACAAATTTAAAATGGTTTCATGAACACGAGTGATGTGAAATGCCTTCCATGGCCTCTCTAATCACCAGATCTGAACATCGCTGAGTGCAAAGTAGAGTTCCAGCTTTTCATGATGTCACTTTGTATCTGTGGTACACTCTTGTATCAGCATTCAGGATTTGAGCCACTGTTTTTTATATATTTTTTTACATAATATACTTGATTCTGCCTAATGGAGCCTTCTTGTTTTGGCAACATTATAACAAATCGGCATTTGTGTCTGGAAATGTATTGAATGTGAATCTGTGTTTTCCTCTCTCTGGTCTCCTCAGTCTCTGCGTAAGGTGGGCCAGGACTCTACAGTACTTCTCATCTGCATCACTGTGTTCCTGTCTTATCTCCCCGAGGCAGGACAGTACTCCAGCTTCTTCCTCTATCTCAGACAGGTACTGACCCGGACTCATACTACATCCTAGCCGCTAGCTCCTCCTACTGGAGGTAGATGGGTATTTCAAACCCGCACCTTATTTACCCCTCCGTCCAAACATTCCAAGGGCTACCACAGTGTCAACACCTTTGTCTGCTCTGTTCCAATAGCAACCAGTCAAAGCACAAGTCAGGCCAGTCGGACTCACTGTGTCCCAGATCACAACCTTCTCCCTTTAAAGTGCACAACTTATTTTACCCAGACACCCAGGGACAAGGAACAGAGTGACATTGGGGATCTGGCTCTTCGGTGTCTAGTCTTATGTCTCCCTCTGCTGCCCAGACGTCTTATCGTTTCACTGGGCCGTCACTGTACCATGGAGGTGGTACTCCTCCACATCTGCTACTGTGTCTTTCTGCTATCAGCCTCTATTCTGTACACACAGACTACAGTGCACTTCTTTTGACCACAGTCCTATGGACCCAGGTCAATGGTAGTGCTCTGAGTAGTTCATAAGCTTGGATGGCAAGTTCATAGTTTCCGGAGCAGCTGCTTTGGCTGCTGTCTGAATGCACCAGATAAAGCACTGAGGTTTGACCTGGATAGAGGCACTAAGTACGTTTTTAAATGTCACCCCTTTCCCCTGCATAGTTGATCGGAAACAGTGCGTATTCAACATAGAACATCTCTTTCCATGCTACGGCCAAGGTCGGGAGGAGGAATCGGAAGAATGTGGCGTGTTCCTTCAGAGAGGCTTCTGAAAGGTCTCTGTCGTTGTGCAGCTGCCTTCTACTCAATGGCCTTGTCTTGTTTAGTAACCGTGTGGTTGGAATTAGATTAGTTCTTCTTTCCAACTATTTCCAACTATTAACGCTGCCCACAAAGACACTGCCCACATAGAGAAATGTCTTGTTGTGAAAGCTGCAAAACTCTCACTCTATTGCTTGCTTGCTCGCTTTCCTGAAGAACCCTTTCCCTGAATCCCAACTCAAGTCATGCCTACTGCCTTCTTTGTGGCTAAGAGCTGTTTTGGGCTACAGCATCTGTGTGTAACTTCTATAAATTAACCTTTTTTTTGTGTTGGCTTTAACCCCATGTACAAGCCCCCATCTGGTACCAGGCCATATATTAAGTGTTCTCTAAACCAGTGGTTCTCATGTATTTTGACCTAGAACTGAACTGGATTGTCTCTGTTGTGATCGACTATTTGCATCGCAATTGTCTGGACAAAATGGTATCTCCAAAACAATTGTTTAAGCTGTTTTTAATAAATGAAGAAATTATTTCAGATGAAGGAAAACATTATATCTCACTGCACGTTCAGCAAAACTTCTCAACCTTTCCCAATGCCTCTGTCCAAAAAACTTGGGACAGGGAAGACCTGGGGGACTCTGGGCAGGAATAATCAGGCAGAAACAAGATCTGCCACACAACCAGGTGGACTGTGGGCATTGACTGCAGGAATCGTCAGGCAGAAACTAGATCTGCAACACAACCAGGTGGACTGTGGGCATTGACTGCAGGAATCGTCAGGCAGAAACTAGATCTGCAACACAACCAGGTGGACTGTGGGCAGTGACTGCAGGAATCGTCAGGCAGAAACTAGATCTGCAACACAACCAGGTGGACTGTGGGCAGTGACTGCAGGAATCGTCAGGGAGAAACTAGATCTGCAACACAACCAGGTGGACTGTGGGCAGTGACTGCAGGAATCATCAGGCAGAAACTAGATCTGCAACACAACCAGGTGGACTGTGGGCAGTGACTGCAGGAATCGTCAGGCAGAAACTAGATCTGCAACACAACCAGGTGGACTGTGAACAGTGACTGCAGGAATCGTCAGGCAGAAACTAGATCTGCAACACAACCAGGTGGACTGTGAACAGTGACTGCAGGAATCATCAGGCAGAAACTAGATCTGCAACACAACCAGGCTGACTTTGGGCAGGGACAGTTAAGTCATCAGGCCAGGTACTCCTGAGGTGTGCTCCAAAGGCTCAGATCCTCCTACGATTCAACAGGACACCAGAACAATTAGAGAGAGCTTTCCTTGGATCTAAGAAGACACCTCTGCACATAATTCAGACTGACCCTAATCCCTTGTCACGATCTGATACACTGCATTTGTTTCAGACAGGACAAACTGAACCTAGTCACTTGAAAAACTATTGCAGCATAAAACTTGGGACCGAGACAGGTGGGGTCTTGGGGCACTGTGGCCCGATCCAAAGATTGGGGACAAAACTAAATCCAAGGTGCGACTGTAGCAATGCGTTGGTCCTAAAACCTTTTGGACAAAATCCACTTAAGTCAATTATAGCTCCAAAAGGTCATTTACGTTCTGTTAATTAAATTCAGACTAAAAATAAGTGATCCAATCAAAACCTCCCGGGAGTTGAGAAACTCTGTTCTAAGGTGTGTATTGGTTTCCTGTACTCTAATGTGTGTATGTACTCTAACCTGTGTCTTCCCTCTAGGTAATAAGGTTCAGGTCAGAGACGGTCGCAGCCTTCATTGCTGTGGTGGGCATCCTATCCATCGTGGCTCAGGTTTGTGACCTTTGGCACTTAAAAAAATCCCCACAGTATTTTTATTTTGTTGTAATTCCTTGACTGCAGGACCTGGAAGGTGATGTGTGGGTGGGACAGAGGAATGGGTGGTAATTTTACAATTAATCCAAGTCCCCATTTCACACTGTGAAAAGTCCATTCCTGTAACTTATTGGCTGATTAGTTCACTAGTCAAATTTGGCTTTACCCATTTAGGCTTCCCTGAAAAAGGTGATGTATTCTTTACTACAATGACAATATCTTTATTAATTGGTTAAAACTGTCTAGATTGGATTGTCACATTGACATTGTATAACATTTTAATCCATTTAGCAACGCCAAAAAATTTCAAAGTCCACTGAATACGAATGCAGCCCATTATATCTGCAACACTTGGTTGATGCTGTGTTCTTTGTATCAGACGCTAGTTCTGGGCATCCTGATGCGCTCCATAGGGAATAAAAACACCATCCTCCTGGGTTTGGGCTTCCAGATACTGCAGCTGGCCTGGTATGGCTTTGGATCACAACCATGGTCAGTACTGCTAACTATTATCTCATGTTATGGCCCTGTCCGTGCAAATGAAAGGATTAAGATATATGCACACATCACAGTATCTAGCTGTGTCTGCTAAATGTTCACTACCTGACCCTTTCCTCCCATTTAAACAGGGCTGGATTAACTGTTTCTTTAGTTTGTTTTAATCTGCTCTTGAATGCAATAGCCCACATCAGTTAAAATGGAAATATAGGGTCTGTGATTTGTCTTTGCTGTATTGCATCATACAGATCTATCCTGTCAGGATACCAGGGTCAGGGAAGGCAACGAAAAATGGGTTTAATGACCAGAGCATTGTATACTACTTAGTTCACTCAAATTCACAATGCTGTAATTGATCAATGTTTTTGAGTCCAGCATGTGGCAGCAGAGAGGTGCCTGAGAGATCTGCCCACTCAGATTCTTTCATTAGAGGATGAGAATTTGACTCAATTGTTCTGGTAGTTATCGCCTCAAACTGAACCCCCGGATCTCAAAGCCAGTTCCACTCCACATTTTTTTTAATTGAGGACATAAGTAGACCTGAGACACCAGTTGAGTGGAATTAATGATGAGGTGGAACAGAACCATCAGGCTCTGGACCTCGTAGGGTTGAGTTGAATCCCTGGTTATCTATGGTTAATGACAGGTGGAGGGGACTGGGAGGGCAGGGGAGGATGTCCTGTTGCTCTGTGTGTGACAGTTGTCAGTCTTGATTCTGATTGAAGCACCAAAGATTGTTGAATACAGGTTCTATTAGTCCTGTCTCTATGATGTGCGTGTGTGCGTGTACATAGAATATTGCAGCGTAGATACTGGGAATCAAGACGGGGTTCTGGGTGCACCGTGGCCCCATTCAAACATAACAACATTGTTGATCCCTGTCGTCTATCCCATCAGGATGATGTGGGCAGCAGGAGCTGTAGCGGCCATGTCTAGCATTACCTTCCCAGCTATCAGCGCCATCGTGTCCCGCAATGCAGATCCAGACCAGCAGGGTAGGTATCCCCAATAGAAGAAAACTGACCTTAAACCAGACCTTATCTAAAGTTCCTTTCTTGATGTAAAATGTTTAGGGTAATTTAAAGACTGCATCCCACAATGGTGGACATCCTAGATTATTTCATGTTGTCTAGGTGTGGTCCGGGGGATGATAGCCGGTGTTCTCTTTGTTGTGTCTAGGTGTGGTCCGGGGGATGATAGCCGGTGTTCTCTTTGTTGTGTCTAGGTGTGGTCCGGGGGATGATAACCGGGGTTCTCTTTGTTGTGTCTAGGTGTGGTCCGGGGGATGATAACCGGGGTTCTCTTTGTTGTGTCTAGGTGGGGGATGATAGCGGGTGTTCTCTTTGTTGTGTCTAGGTGTGGTCCGGGGGATGATAACCAGGGTTCTCTTTGTTGTGTCTAGGTGGGGGATGATAGCGGGTGTTCTCTTTGTTGTGTCTAGGTGTGGTCCGGGGGATGATAACCGGGGTTCTCTTTGTTGTGTCTAGGTGGGGGATGATAGCGGGTATTCTCTTTGTTGTGTCTAGGTGTGGCCCGGGGGATGATAACCGGGGTTCTCTTTGTTGTGTCTAGGTGGGGGATGATAGCGGGTGTTCTCTTTGTTGTGTCTAGGTGTGGTCCGGGGGATGATAACCGGGGTTCTCTTTGTTGTGTCTAGGTGTGGCCCGGGGGATGATAACCGGGGTTCTCTTTGTTGTGTCGAGGTGTGGCCCGGGGGATGATAACCAGTGTTCTCTTTGTTGTGTCTAGGTGTGGTCCAGGGGATGATAACTGGTATCCGTGGTTTATGTAACGGTCTCGGACCCGCCTTTTATGGGTTCATCTTCTATCTGTTCCACGTGGAGCTGACTGATCTGGACACTGTGGACAGCTCTGGGAAAGAATCCAAACTAAACATGGCCAACCCTACAGACGAGGTGAGACCAGCGATGTCAGGACACACACACACACACACACTCACTGTCTGGGACAGGACATATCAGGTCAGCCCTCACACACTGCTAAGCCCCTGTGCCGTCTCTCTCCCTCCAGAGCTCCATCATCCCCGGCCCTCCATTCCTGTTTGGTGCGTGTTCGGTGTTGCTGTCCTTGCTAGTAGCCCTGTTCATCCCAGAGCACAGTGGCCCCGGTGTCCGACCTGGGGGCTACAAGAAGTACAGCAATGGAGCCCAGGGCCACTCACACAGCCCTCCCAGTAGCGGAGCAGAAGGCAAGGAGCCCCTACTGGACGATAGCTGTGTATAACACCAGTCAGGGGGCACTCTTACCACATTTGCCCCCCCCCCCCCTCCCCGCCCTGCCCACTCTGTATCAAGACAACGAACCGCCACATATTCATCACACCCTCACACACAAGCCTATCCAGATAAGTGGCCTTGAAGGTGTGTGTGTGTTGGGAGCACCTCGTGGGATGTCCTCGGGTGACTGAACGTGTCAGTGTAGTGTGAAGTCCTTGAAGGTCCTGAGAGAGAGGGAAGCGGTGACCAGGGCTGTGAAGGAGGATGTTACATGCTGCCAGAGGTCCCAGCAGCGCAGCAGTCCACCCCACAGTCCAGCAGGGCGGCGCCACCAGGCCCACCTCAGCTCTGCTTTAAAGTGCCCTATACAGGGAATAGGGAGCCTCGTCACCTCACCAGAGAACAGGGTGCCATTTGGGACGCGGGCCGATTACTCCATTTCCTTTGTCGCCAAGCGGCTTCCTGTGTGACCACAGCAGCAGTGTTCTTTGTCCAAAGAGTAAGTCACCAACGGTAACAGTAACCACCAGCACTACACGATAACTAACGTCTGGTGTGTCTGATTGTCTCAGTACATAACAAGGAAGAGCAGGCCTTCCTCTGGAGAGGCGTGAGAAGCTTTTTGGAGGCGTCTCAACTGGCTTCCTGTTCTTTTTATAGTGCATTATTTTTTTTTTATCATACATAGTTCACTATAAAGTGAATAGGCTGCCATTTGGGACGCTCTACTGAAGAATGTGTGGAGCCTGTTTTGAGCCGTCTCAGAGATGCATAGAGTACCAACATAATCCTATATGGTTTTATACAGGGATTTACAGTCAGACTACTTGAATGAAACATTTGGTAGACCAAACTATAATCCCACTAGACCATGACAGAGTCCACTGCTCTACTAAAAATGAGTTTTTCAGTGTTTACCTATCTCTCATCTCTGCCATTTAGACAGTCAGTCAAGCATAGTCTGTTTTCTTCTGTTTATTTCCCCTTAAGTGTAGTTGTGCTTCAAGTTTCTTATTGTTCCCTTTAAGTGTCTTTGTCTTCATATTAATACTGTGTATATTACAAAAACCTTTATGAAGACTGTTGTCGGATGTGGGTCTGTAATTGTTGCTATTGCTCCTATTGGAGCTTTTTTTCATGGTATTTTCTTGTTGTTCCTGACCTCGCCACACACAGCCCTCTGCCATGTGAACCTAGGCACAATTATAGTTAACCAACTGTCAGGACTGGAGTTCCCATAGATTACTTCTTGGTCTGTACTCGCGTCTTGAAGTAGGACTGCTCGTTTAAGATCCCTTTTTCCAGATAGATCATCACTTCTCCTGTTGAAGCTTAATGAATATGTGCCCTTATCTGTGAAGTTGGTATCAATGTCAGCACTGTTATTCTTTGGAATAATATCATTAGGTTCTGTAAGATAACATTTCACTTATTGTACTCCTGAGGTAGCACAGTAAAGCTTAAATGTTATGTGGTATTTTGGATTTAAACTGTAAAACAAGTTAAAGGAAATCTTTAGCCGTGTCCATACTCTGCTGTTGTACTTTTGAAACACTTATTTTTTGGTAAATGAGCCTCAAGTGCATTGAAATAACCAAATCAGAAATTGAAATATGCTAGTTTGTGTCAAGACATTTTATCAGAGTTTTGATTTTACTGGGTTCTTTTTATTTCCTTTTTGTGCCATAATCTTTTGTTGCTTTGTTAATTTGACTTTAACTGTGGTTTTACTATTGTTTTTTTGTGAGCTTCAAGTCTTAATAGCTTTTAACACTGAACATCTTATTTTGTTATTTTGAATGTTCTGCTTTGCATTTAAAGACAAATGTCTCATCGGTCAGTTTTGATGTAATAACAAGCTGTTAATTTATTTTCTTTGACGTTTATCGATAGCATCGTGGATGTTTCAGCCGGGTTCACAGTGAGGCCATTAACTTAGTTTCCCATTCTGTGTGTCAGTCCCATGCGGAGCCCTATTACAGTGATACGTTTGAGAATAGGGTGCCATTTAGGACTTTGGGAAAATTTAGATCAGAGTCTATATTTATATATGTATTTCAGTGCTCAGATTATATCGGACCAACGCATTGGACCAACAACACAGCAAACCCAACAAACTGAGATGTTGCATTAGTTGATGTGATTCTCCACCAGCCTCGACACACAACACGGCCACAGGTCTATTACACAGCTGTTTCAGTAAATGTACTTACAATACGTGTGTGTATGTTAACCTGAATGACATGGGATGCCATAGGTCTGATTTGCTACTGTAGGATGGTGCAGCTAGAAGAAGAAATTCAGACCTACCCTGGCTTTTTCAGGCCTCTCCTGTTTTCAGTCCCTTGTGGTTCGTGGCTTGAACAGAGCCTTGTCTGTGCCTACTATTAGCCAAGAAATGAGCAACCACAAGGCCAGCACGAGTGGAAGGGTTGGACAATATAATGTAAATATTGGACGCTAATGTCAAACTATTTATTAAAGGGTTATTGTACATTGAGTCTTGTCTTTGTCTCTTGCAACATACATGCTTGTGAATCGAGCCTACTGTATGGCAAACTGGCTTGTGTGTGTTAGCTAACACCTCGGCTAATTGTTTAGCTGTGGAAAACAAAAATGAGAATTTCTCAGGTTGTTTTCTTTCATGTAATCATCTCTACTGAACACAACCCAGACCCTCGCTGTAAGAGCTTGTTCAGAACCTATTCAGTCTATACCCCAGGATGGAAGCTCACAGTGCTGACGATTTCCTTTCATTTATCTTATTTTGTTCAGTCGTCTCAGTGAGTTTCAAGGATCTTGTTTTTGAGCAGAAGCCACACCTTCCTTTGCAAGGTTTGTTTTAAGCCACTCTGGTCCCAATCCTGGCTCTTTACAACTATTGACAGTGAAGGTCTTGGTGGAAGATATATATTTTATTAAAGTTTTTAATGTTATATAACCAGGCAACTTGGTTAAGAACTAACTGTTATTCACTGCAATTAGGAGCAATTCAGGTAAAATGTCTTGCTCGGGCAGAACAACATTGCTTTCACCTCGATCCAGAGAGTCAGTGTATGTAGTGTGTTTCAAGCCAGTAGGGTGGTAAGGCAGACAGGTTGGATGTTCAGACTGGAGCAGAGAGCCTGCCTCTATATTAGTTATAGATGTCCAGACAGCAGAGAGCCTGCTTCTATTTTAGTTATAGATGTCCAGACAGCAGAGAGCCTGCCTCTATATTAGTTATAGATGTCCAGACAGCAGAGAGCCTGCTTCTATTTTAGTTATAGATGTCCAGACAGCAGAGAGCCTGCCTCTATTTTAGTTATAGATGTCCAGACAGCAGAGAGCCTGCCTCTATATTAGTTATAGATGTCCAGACAGCAGAGAGCCTGCCTCTATATTAGTTATGGATGTCCAGAGAGCCTGCTTCTATTTTAGTTATAGATGTCCAGACAGCAGAGAGCCTGCCTCTATATTAGTTATGGATGTCCAGAGAGCAGAGAGCCTGCTTCTATATTAGTTATGGATGTCCAGAGAGCAGAGAGCCTGCCTCTATATTAGTTATGGATGTCCAGACAGCAGAGAGCCTGCCTCTATATTAGTTATGGATGTCCAGACAGCAGAGAGCCTGCCTCTATATTAGTTATAGATGTCCAGACAGCAGAGAGCCTGGTTCTATATTAGTTATGGATGTCCAGACAGTAGAAGAGAGCCTGCCTCTATATTAGTTATGGATGTCCAGACAGTAGCAGAGGGCCTGCCTCTATATTAGTTATGGATGTTCAGACTAGCGCAGTTCTCTACACCAGACTGACACAAACGCAAAATTATTGTGATTACCTGTGGTAGCCGGTCACTAGGACCATGTGGTCACATCGATCTGACCAGGGTGTGTCTGCACCGTTTTATATTCACATTTAACACGTTTGTTCAGCCACCAGGTGGCAGCAGTGAGGTGGTGAACCCGGCCAACTGTCACAGGCTCCTTTTCTCACACACCCAGTTGATCAGGCTTTAGAGAATGTAGCTATATAACCGGTCTTAACCAATGGGTTTACAACCTAAATGGAAACCACCGATTTTTGCAGAACTCCGACACTCCTAAACAAAATGAACTGTATGGAATAAACAGTGAACATGAGACAATCTATGTACTGTCTACAGTTTATCCAACAGGAAGTCCGGAGGTCCTGGCCCGTCAGCCAGACTCCTTTAATAACGACTTCTCTATATGCTGAGGATAATCTGCTGGTATTGTAGAGGGTCTGGTTTCAGTACAAATACACACACGGGTAGACACACACCTAGCGTATCAGTGTAACATGCTGATGTGGGCAGCCTGACAAGGTAGTTGTCTATCTAGAGTAGCAGGTGGCACACAGTCTTAACTTGGACTTCAGGAGTATCTGTGATACTAATACGAGTCTTAGCCTTAATTCTGCCATTATCCTCATAAAGCCTCCAATACGGCATGATGGATTGTGACGGCGCCCAAAACCGCACCCTATTCCCTACAGTCCTACGCTGGATCAGAGCCCTGCGGGTCCGTAAGTAGTGCACTGGAATGGATGTCATTTGGAAGTATGGTTCTTTGTGTCCCAGCCATATGGGTCTGGTTATGGTATAGATGCATTAGTAAAATGTGGCCTGTCGGTGTTCATTCAGTTTAATCCTGTTTTGCTTTGGTGTAATTGTTACTCCATAAGGTGACTTTGGGTCTTAGAAAAGTCCCGTGTATGATTATATCTGTCCCCGGTAATGATAACAGAAAGGAGGATACGGTTTGTCTCTGTCTGTTTGTGCATATATGTGTACCTCAGACACCACTGATCTGTTTCGGTTGGGTGAATTCCTGAAACTTGGTATATACACTCACCTAAAGGATTATTAGGAACACCATACTAATACTGTGTTTGACCCCCTTTCGCCTTCAGAACTGCCTTAATTCTATGTGGCATTGATTCAACAAGTTGCTGAAAGCATTCTTTAGAAATGTTGGCCCATATTGATAGGATAGCATCTTGCAGTTGATGGAGATTTGTGGGATGCACATCCTGGGCACAAAGCTCCCGTTCCAACACATCCCAAAGGATGGGTTGAGATCTGGTGACTGTGGGGGCCATTTCAGTACAGTGAACTCATTGTCATGTTCAAGAAACCAATTTGAAATGATTCGAGCTTTGTGACATGGTGCATTATCCTGCTGGAATTAGCCATCAGAGGATGGGTACAATGTGGTCATAAAGGGATGGACATGGTCAGAAACAATGCTCAGGTAGGGTGTGGCATTTAAACAATGCCCAATTGGCACTAAGGGGCCTAAAGTCTGCCAAGGAAACATCCCCCACACCATTACACCACCACCACCACCAGCCTGCACAGTGGTAACAAGGCATGATGGATCCATGTTCTCATTCTGTTTACGCCAAATTCTGACTCTACCATCTGAATGTCTCAACAGAAATCGAGACTCATCAGACCAGGCAACATTCTGCCAGTCTTCAACTGTCCAATTTTGGTGAGCTTGTGTAAATTGTAGGCTCTTTTTCCTATTTGTAGTGGAGATGAGTGGTACCCGGTGGGGTCTTCTGCTGTTGTAGCCAATCCGCCTCAAGGTTGTGCGTGGTGTGGCTTCACAAATGCTTTGCTGCATACCTCGGTTGTAACGAGTGGTTATTTCAGTCAAAGTTGCTCTTCTATCAGCTTGAATCAGTCGGCCCATTCTCCTCTGACCTCTAGCATCAACAAGGCATTGTCTGGATGTTTTTCCCTTATCACACCATTCTTTGTAAACCCTAGAAATGGTTGTGCGTGAAAATCCCAGTAACTGAGTAGATTGTGAAATACTCCCGTCTGGCACCAACAACCATGCCACACTCAAAATTGCTTAAATCACCTTTCTTTCCCATTCTGACATTCAGTTTGGAGTTCAGGAGATTGTCTTGGCCAGGACCACACCCCTTGATGCATTGAAGCAACTGCCATGTGATTGGTTGATTAGATAATTGCATTAATGAGAAATTGAATGGGTGTTCCTAATAATCCTTTAGATGAGTGTAGGTTCCTCTCCTAACAGAAACCCAAGAACACAAGTCAACTAGGTATGTTGTCACAGCACAATTTAAACCATCGTCATGACTACATTACATCCAAGGAACTTCTCCAGATCTTTTTAATGTTTCATTTTTCTAACCGTGGTTGAAATTATGATCCTTACATAGCCATAGGCCCATCTAGGATGTGAAATGGAAGCGTTGAATTGAAGAGTTATTTTACACAAATACTCATATTCAATAAAAAAAATTATTAGAATAAAAACTGTGAATGAGCACATAAATAAAAACTTAGTTGAGGCACTGACCATGATGTAAAGGCAAATTTGTGTGCAGCTGTGTTTTTGTGTCAGTATGCTTCATTAGATGTCTATCTGCAAAATAAATGCGGATAGACATCTAATGAACACTGTTGATCAGCCTTATGGCTTAAAGATAGAAGCTGAGCAGTGGCTACGGTAGAGTATTTCAACATTTATCAGGCCTTCTTCTGACAGCACCTAATATAGAGTTCCTGGATGGCAAGGAGCTTGGCCCAGGTTTGTCTTCCTGTACCTGGTTGAAATGATCCATGTGACTGGGCTGGAATAAATTGTGGTGTACAGACACTGTCATAGCGCATTTCCTTTCCAGTCCTAAATTAGGTACACGAGACTGGAAGAATGCCGGCGTGCTTCCAGAGTAGTTCTCCTGAAAGTTGTTACGGTCCACACGCACAAGGATCCATGCACACACACACACACGGACGGATTTATTCATGAACACTCAAACACATACAGTCCCCCCTCGCACACCCTACTAACCTCCAACGCAAATGAGGGAATCCATTAACAACAAAAGCCCGAGCATCCATCAGCCCAGACTAAAAACAACAATGTCATTGTCAGGAGCGCTGGACAGGGGCAGCAGGAAGGAATCTTTCTTGAGAATGAGACACCTTGACCCACCCAGGCGGTCAGGAGGGGAAGCCGACGAGGGGGAATGGGACGTCCCGCTCGCACAGCGCGGAGAGAGCAGACGGCATCGCCTCTTCCTAAGGGGTCAGCGGTGGACCGCTGTGGCGCCCTTGGCCGAGCCCGGGGATGAATCATACCGTGAACTTTATTGTTGCTCCTGTCAGGCAGCGTCGTGTGAAAGGGCCTATGTGCCTCTCCCCTTCGCTGTCCCCTTCCCATGTTCTATATGTAGATCCGTTTCAGTGGTGTGGCTCCAAGCTGACCTTGCCCTCACCCCCCCCCCCCCGGCGTCCAGCGAGGTTGGCTTGACGGTTAACACAGGGATGGGCGTGTCCTCTCCGCGGCCGCTTGGACAAAGAATGAACCTCTGTTCCCTATGTGTTCCGCTGCTTTGAATCCGGGCCCCGTAGTTCACTGTGCAGGGCGTAGGTTACCATGGGTGACGCGGCCTGAGCAGCCAGGGACATGACTGTCAGGGGAGTGCCAGAGTGGTGTGGGTTGGACTGAAAAGACCCACCATGACGCCCCCCCACCCCCCCCCCCCCATCCTCACATGTGGCATGCGACTTCTCCAAGACGGGGGGAACCGTATGGAACTGTGGACTTGGCCGAAAAACACCCAACTGTGCTGAGATACTTACGTGTATTATCATGCGTGATAACAGTGAGAGAGGCCTTCGCACAGCTCTTATCAGGCTGAACCCTGACCCTGTTGCTTTAGCTGTCATGTTTGAACAGTGTGCTGCTGGTTACCCACATAGAAATAAGCAGAGGGCTGTTGGGTGAGCTTTTAAAGACTGTTTCCGAGGACAACATGTGGCTCAATATGTGATGTAGCATACCTGTAGGGCCACTTTCTATGCAAATTTCCATTTCCATTTTTATTTTTTTTGGAGCTAGGTTTAATCTGGGTTAAACTCTCTTCCCCGACTGCCCACAGACAAGAGCCAAATCAACCCCGGAGAGTTAGTTAACTTAGAAAGGTCAAGATTAAACCTAGGTCAGTAAGATGAGCACAGTTAACGTTTGAAATTGAGCCAACATCTGCTAGTCTGGTTGACACCTGTGATGGTAATTTCATCGATCAGAACTCTTAAAGGAGGAAGTACAGATACAAAATTCCCTTGCACAATTAATAGTTTATTTGTAAATAGAGAGACGCGTCAAATGCTTACAAACATAATCATCCGAGGAGTCTCTAACTTAATTCATGAAAAGTTTGTATTTATTACAGTTAAAAGTGGAGTGGTAAGATGCTGCCTATCTGTCATGTGTCACATAGGTTTTATCTAAAGGGAGGGCTGTCGCCCCCACCTTATCCTTCCTGCCATAATGTTTACTGTTGTGTTTACCTAAACAAGCCAGTTGCTCCTACATCCCCCCAAGGGCCACATTCCTAAGGAACAAAAGGACTGACACTTCTTTGTCTAGACAGGAGAACATGGTCAAAGTACCTAATAATCCTCTGATATTATACAGACATGTGTCACAATCAAAGTTAAGATTTACATACTAGGCAATAGAAAGACAGACATTTCTCAAATGTACCTTAGTTCAAAATTCTGAGTCCTTTTGAGTTGAGTCACAGCTATCTGCTCTGTAGTTACATCAATCACATCAGCAAGGCTAAACATCTGCTACGGTAACTTTGAATGCAATCTCGGCAACCGCAATTAGCTTTGAATGATGCCTTAGGTAGCTGAAACGTGGCAAAGGGATTATAAACTGGCCTAGGTAAGTACTAAGAAAATAAGCAATTAAGTAAATTGGTCCGTGAAGTTCTAACAGATAGGTTTCAACCTCGACCTATTTGTTATCTAACCCTAACCTGTGACGAATCTAACCTCTGTGGGTCTGGGATCAGTTCACTTCACCTGAACCCAGAGGGAGACCATTTGAAAACTGACTTGTGACCAGACTGTAGTGGCAGCTTCATCAGCATCCATGAGCTGGCCGCTGCCGTGCCGTGTGGTGTTTAACGGAATTTCAGAGAAACCCCTGCGGGGGCGGGGGCAGTGTGCAGGGGGGGGGGGGGGGGGGGGGGGGGTTGCAGAGGCTTTGGGTCCGAGTTGTGACCAGCCTACCCCAGGAGGCCTCTTGAACCAGGTCAGGGCCAGCAGGATTAGCAGTCAGTCACAGATCAGCCAGCCTCAGTCAACAGCATTCTGAGTCTGACTCTAAGTCTGCATACCAAATACTATTAAAAGTCCAAAAGTGTTCTTCAGCTGTACCTATAGGACTTCTTTATGAAACGCATTCTAGATAGAACATTTGTCACATATTAACGGACGCTCTTTGCCCATACCGACGTACAGTAGGTCTTACCTGGAAGGGTTCTATCTGGAACCCAAAGGGGCCCTTGAAATGGTTCCCCCATTGGGACACCTGAACAACCATTTGAGGTTCTAGATAGCACCTTCTTTTCTGAATAATGTATTATTCCCTCAGGGCTATTCAACTCTGGTCCTGGAGGAGTGACAGACTTGTTTTTTTTCTCCCTGGTTGTTTGTGGTATACAGGTCTGAATTAGTGCTGGATTTAGAAGCAAAGGATGAAAACCAGAAATGTTTCTGCCCTCGAGGACCGGAGTTGAACAGCCCCTGGTCTGAATACTGCTGTACTACATCTATCCAGAGACACAGGATTCTGGTCAAATGTTTTGCTCTTTTGGCTGGGTATCTGTGAAATCACTTTTTGACAACTGCTGATGTAAAAAGGGTTTAATAAAATACATTTGATTGATTGATTGATTGTCCTTACACTACACACACAAAAATGTGCTAAGATACAGCGAAAAGTGTACTCAGCTGTCCCCATGGGAGTGACCTTATTGGTCCTGGGTAGGATCCTTTTGGGAGCCATCTGGAATATTTTCCAAACACTTTGCATTGTTTCTTTCATGGAACCAAAATGTTTTCTACCTCAAACCAACAAGTGTTCTCCCATGGGAACAGCCAAACCCTTTTGGAATCCCCTTCCTAAAAGAGTTGAGACTAGGGTGCCATTTGAGACACAGACCAATGCTACAGGGCTACTGGCTCCAGGGCTACTGGCTACTTACTGTGAAAATTAGCCTCACGTGTTTACAGGTCATCTCTTATCGCCAATAAGTAAGCCTTGTCCGAACCAGAACTGGCCTAAGGGGCAGGAGTCTATCTGCTTTTTCTGTAATGTGAGGCAGCTTGATCTACAACAAGTAGGCTACACACAACAGACAGAACGATAGATGGTCAATACTACATCAATACTGCTGAGTAAAGCTCTATAGTCTTAAATAATATACATATCTTTTATAATTTAGTCAATGACTTTTATTTGTACACTCATTGTAATTTCCATAAAAAAATTATAGGACAGGAAATATTTATATTCAACTGAATGAAAATGGAGATAAAAGAGTATCGTGCTTCAATTTTCTCAAAAGTTTCTGGAAGTATATTGTCATGTTGGTAAGGTATTGTCATAATCACCCATCTATCAGTCAATGTGAGTTGCTTAACAGATCTTCATTTCCCTGTGTGCTTATGGTAACACTTTATGTTAAGGTCTACCAACATTTCCTTGAATTGATAATGAATGTATTGTGACATATAAGCCAAGGGTTCCCAACCTAGGGGTCTTTCATGATTCCTACAGGTTTTTCATTATTCTTCTCAATTTGCTATATTTTATACAGACCAATAATGACAAATAAATCTGCATTCATTTAAGATCAAAGCCAGCAGCAAAATCTCAGAGGAAATCAAAACTTTTTTTAGGCCCCACAAATTGAAACATTTTCACTTGTGAAAAAGGGGCACTGGATGAAAAGTGTTAGGAAGATCTGTTGCAGGCTACCCCTTCAGTTAAATTGACAGTGGAAATGTTGAATGTGAACATCATTTAGAACAGGGGGATTTTAGCCAGTACTATAATCTTATTATAACTCCACATAGAACCTACAACGAGAGAGAGACTTTATGAGATTTATGTCAATAGATAAATCACAATGCTATTAGCTTCAGCACAGCTTTTTGTAACGCCAAATGTTCCGATGCAGGCTAATGATGAGCTGAAATGTGCTGTAAGCTGCATACAGTCCACTCACCCACAGAACATTGTCCAGTTCGCCTGCCATTGATAGTTTCTGTTAATTTGTTTTTTATGAAGTAATCTGGAATAATGGTGTCTGTTTGCTGCTTTTCACTGAATCTTAAAATACTTGTTCTTTATCAATAAAATGAATTAGTTATAGGAAGAATATTATAATATGCTGGACTTCCAGTGACATGGCATAAGAGTCTGGATCCGAAAACCAGTCACTATCTGGTGTGACCACCATTTGTCTGTCGTGATTCACATTAATCAGACAGTTTTTTCTGGCTTGTGGAATGTTGTCCTACTCCTCTTCAATGTTTCTGAGATTATTTTAATTTTTTTTAACTCATAGCATAACTTTTGGATTGAGATTAGATTATTAGAGGTAAGTATTGGAGGGGAAAAGTCTTCGAAAGAGGTCTCTGCCATCCCAAATTCTGCTTCATGGAAAAGCTGTGTCTCGAGCCTATAACACTAGTTCTCCTCACCGTGGCCTTGCAATCTGTTTGCAGCTCTTGCAGAGAAATTCAGGATTACTATAGACAAGTGGAATTCCAAAATGTTTGCCTTCTCTTTACATTTGCATAATCTGGCCAGCTAGACTGGCAGTCCAACAAACTAGGGAAAAGTATCCAGAAGCTAAAACAGCCAAAACAATTAATACTTTTATGAACAACCGAATTCAATCATCAACCCATTCATGGGAGATGATAAAGCACATTATTGGTAAAAGACACCTCTAGGAATCCTTGATAGAAAGAGGACTGTCTCTCCCATTTCTCATAACTGTATTTTATTATTGGGTCGCTAAAGTCTGTGCTGTCATTTTGGTTTGACAACACTCCAGCATAGTCCAGATGGCGTAGAATGGAGCATGGGGATTGCAACCACTTTTCTACCGGCACTGTGACCTGGTCTCTTGTCACTTTAGAATATACTTTAAAATCACAATCCCATATATAGCAAGCTCAGTAAACGTAAAATAAAGGTCATTTTGTCTTTAGACCAATGTCATTCCTGCACCCCATTGCGAGAAATCTCTACTTTGCCCCTTCTAATCTTGATAATACCTTTGGGCAATGGAGAGACCTGGGGATTCATACCATTGGGGATTTATACATAGTCATTTCTGGCTCTTTTGACTTACTGAGGGAAACCTATGACCTTCCCAGAAATAACGTCTAAAAGACTATAGAGTTATGTTAGAAAACCAAACTTTCATAATGCTACCCATTTACCCTACATCAACCAGACGTATACATCCCATTTGTATGACGCATTCCAATACGTCAAACCACCTTCAACAGCTGCCATAAGGGCCAGGTGGGGGAAGGAATTAGGCACTAAGCACTGAAGCAACTAGACACAGTGAGGATACCTTAGAAGGCATCTAAACCTGTACCATCAACTCCAGAAATGATTGTCTTGTACAAATCAAGATATTATACGCATTAAACTATTCCAAAACTGACTTACATATGATATATCACTTCTTTATGTCTGACTGGGGGAGGGGTAATGGGGTACCTTTTATTAAACTATATTTTTTATTACCTAGTTAACCATTGGTTATCGGAGCATTGTGGACTATAGGATTTCTGAATAAGTTTTCATAATTTCATAATTAAGGTTCTTATAGCTCCGTTGATGTTGCTGTTCTGAAAGTCAAGGGTATGAGCTCAGTAAAGGAG
This sequence comes from Esox lucius, assembly GCF_011004845.1. NCBI lineage: Eukaryota > Metazoa > Chordata > Actinopteri > Esociformes > Esocidae > Esox > Esox lucius. Next base: position 23,711,353 of record NC_047571.1, on the reverse strand, counting down.
AAGGATAAAAGGATTCTAGAATGACATCATTCCACAGCGTAATAATGAAGAGGTAAAGAACTTAGTAAGAGATGGAGATTAAGAACCAGAGGTCTGATACTACCCAGACGACACAAGAATGACTGGCCAAACCACCACACACAGGACTTGTCCAGACCCCACTTCAAATCTGAAAGGTCACATGGAGAGATGGTGGATGGGAGGCTGAGGAATAAACTATAAAGGAAGAACGGTGATACACAGCTCTGACTGGTACTCTATTTAATGTGGTGTGTGTTTGCTGTCCATAAATACTGAGTAGTGAAATAAGGCTAATGAGGCCTAATAAGGCTAATTCAATGTCATAAATAGGCCTTTTACTGTAGTTTAATAAGAACCACTAAAATATGTTTTCTACTACTGATTAAGTTTTGTGCAGGCAATAGCTTTAAAGAGATTGGACATTTCTAGAGGTTAGGTTTAGGGTCAGCCTTTAGGGATAGGTTAAGTTTAAGATATGGTTATTGACGTTAGGGTTAGGTTAATGGTTATGAGTAGAGTAAGAGTTTGGGTTAGGGAATAAGGAACATGGAGAATAGGTTTTCTGGTACACACAAGAATAGAAATACAAACATGTTTGTGTGTCAATCGACTTTATTGCTTTAAATATGAACTGGGTTAAATAGACAACAACATTAATTGCGTTTTCTGACCGCTAACTAGTGGATTAAGGCCATTGCATGCAATTCAACATAATTAAATTTTTACATTTCAGTAATTTAGCGGACATAAAACATGTTGCACCTATAGTACTTCAACGGTAACATAAAATAACGGAATGAGGGCAAGTCTGGAAAAGTAGCCAGGAAACCAGGGTTGACACACGACTCTTATAATACATTCTGTGGCATCTTCAGTGACCACACATACTAAACAGATCCTAAGTACATTTATTTTTCTGCCTGGGACCTACCATTATCAATTTACAGCCCACATGGACAAGAAGATAATTTTATTCTCTCTTTTAACTAAACAACTAAAATCTTAAAAGGTAATATGAGCTAGAGCTACATGTTAAAATGTAATATAAAATGTAAATCTTGTCAGTGTTATGAAATACATTACTAAGGGACGGTTTCCCGCAGAGTCCAAAATAAATGTATTCTAATGGAGATTTTCCATTAAGTTCGATTTTTAGTCCAGGACTGTGCTTAACCTGTGAGTGGGAAACTATGATGAATTGGTCTTTTGTAGTGACCAATATTTGTTCTGCATTTTCATTGTGTAACAGTAGTGTAGATAGATAGTATAGCCGTACAGATCTATGAACGTTGTTGTCAGTTAACTGTTGCTTGCAAACCTGCTAACTATTCTGTTGACCCCTCCCCCCCACACCAAAAACAGAGAGAAAAATCGACAGGACTCATTAGTACATATTGTTTTCGGTCATGTGGGGGTGGGTAAATATTTATACTGCTATATATCTGAACTGCTATACTATCTATAATAAATGTAATAACACTTATTCAAAGTTGGGAAACCCTGCCTAAACACAATCTTTAAACACACGCTCGCATTAGTTATATCGCTTGAGTCATTAGTATTGTAATTTAATCCACTTTGTGATGACCTATTGCCTTGGGCCCATGGTTAATAGAGTTGTGGACCACATAGAGAACAGGAGAGTATTTGGGGGCCTGACCCTGATCTCTGTACACCCTTGTATTGTACTGATCCTTGGGGAGATTGTCAGTCACTGTTGGTTCAGGTAGAGAACTGCATCTTATGTTCATTACTCTAAACACTGCAGGATCTGGTCTACTTTATAAATGGGAACTTATCCCCGGCATAGAGCACTATTTTGACCAAAGAGTAGTACTTCTGCACTACGAAAACCTATGGGTCCTTATAGAGCACTAGGTAAAAGTGTGCCATTAGTTGACAGAGCCCTGCTCTATTTCCAGTTGTCAGAAACAAAGAGCAGGTGTCTGGTTGGTTGTCTATTGGTTTGGCAGTCATTGTGACTTGGAGAATATGCATGGAGCCATTTGGGAAACATACTAATTTAGAAAGACAGGAGGACAACATGCCTTTAAAATTGGTTGTGGTATATGGTATTCCCAGATACAGTCCACAGCTGTGATATATTGCCAAAATTACACATTGATGCAATTTGAACAGTAAAAACATCAGTTACAGTAGGGAGAACAAGTATTTGATACACTGCCGATTTTGCAGGTTTTCCCACTTACAAAGCATGTAGAAGTCTTTCATTTTTATCATAGGTACTCAACTGTGAGTGACGGAATCTAAAATAAAAATCTTGAAAATCACATTGTATGATTTTTAAGTAATTAATTTTCATTTTATTGCATGACATAAGTATTTGATACATCAAAAAAACAGAACTTAATATTTGGTACAGAAACCTTTGTTTGCAATTACAGAGATCATACGTTTCCTGTAGTTCTTGACCAGGTTGGCACACACTGCAGCAGGGATTTAGGCCCACTCCTCCATACAGACCTTCTCCAGATCCTTCAGGTTTCGGGGCTGTCGCTGGGCAATACGGACTTTCAGCTCCCTCCAAAGATTTTCTATTGGTTTCAGGTCTGGAGAGTGGCTAGGCCACTACACGACCTAGAGATGCTTCTTACGGAGCCACTCCTTAGTTGCCCTGGCTGTGTGCTTCGGGTCGTTGTCATGCTGGAAGACCCAGCCTCGACCCATCTTCAATGCTCTTACTGAGGGAAGGAGGTTGTTGGCCAAGATCTCGTGATACATGGCCCCATCCATCCTCCCCTCAATACGGTGCAGTCGTCCTGTCCCCTTTGCAGAAAAGCATCCCCAAAGAATGATGTTTCCACCTCCATGCTTCACGTTTGGGATGGTGTTCTTGGGGTTGTACTCATCCTTCTTCTTCCTCCAAACACGGCGAGTGGAGTTTAGACCAAAAAGCTCTATTTATGTCTCATCAGACCATATGACCTTCTCCCGTTCCTCCTCTGGATCATCCAGATGGTCATTGGCAAACTTCAGACGGGCCTGGACATGCGCTGGCTTGAGCAGGGGGACCTTGCGTGCGCTGCAGGATTTTAATTCATGAAGGCGTAGTGTGTTACTAATGGTTTTCTTTGAGACTGTGGTCCCAGCTCTCTTCGGGTCATTGACCAGGTCCTGCTGTGTAGTTCTGGGCTGATCCCTCACCTTCCTTATGATCATTGATGCCCCATGAGGTGAGATCTTGCATGGAGCCCCAGACCGAGGGATATATACCGTCATCTTGAACTTCTTCCATTTTCTAATAATTGGTTGGTAGGTGATCAAATACTTATGTCATGCAATAAAATGCAAATTAATTATTTAAAAATCATACAATGTGATTTTCTGGAATTTCGTCTCTCACAGTTCAAGTGTAACTATGATAAACATTACAGACCTCTACATGCTTTGTAAGTATGAAAACCTGCAAAATCTGCAGTGTATCAAATACTTGTTCTTCCCACTGTACGTAATAACTTTAGGTCTTTCTAGTCAATTAGACAAAATCAATGATTATCTGAGCGATATATTTGATCTAGTTTGTGTGTGTGCATGTGTGTGTGTGTGTGTGTGTGTCTATTTATATATATATCAGTTATAAGTGTGTGTGATTGTCTATGTTATGTTATGTGTTTGAATTCCAGTAAGAGAGGTATTTAAATGTCATTGGAGACTGAAAAGGTTTATTTCTCACCTAAAATCTGTTGGGATTAGGAGGAGAGGTTTTCAAAAGTAAATTAATGCTAGTCATAGAACTGTACTGTAACACAGAGCTTAACCCTCTCTCTTTCAAAATTACCAGCATGTCAGCAGGCCAAATCTCCCCTCCCTTTCCTAAATTAGAAAGTTGCAAAATCTGCAAAATCGGGATTTGCCCAGAGAAGGAAAAGGACAGGCCCAGGTCCAGGGTTGCCCTGCGATATCCAATGACATTGTAGGAATGAAGTAATACACATATAGGCACATAGCAACGGGGTACACAGTTTTGGTGCCCCATGTAAGAGCTAAATCATTCAAGCACTACTGGCTGACATTATACAAATGTAAGATAATGCATCTTTAACTCATTATTTTACTTGGACAATTGGCTAAGAAGAAGATGTGTTCTCTTCTATTGTAGCAACAAGATGTGGGAAGGGAGTGAAGTCAGGAGAGGATAATCACTTGGAGTGTGTGTATCATTTCTTATCACATCTGGGCCTGAGGAATTTGACTGGGTTCTGCCTGTTTGCAAACAGCTCCTCTGTCTGTCTGTCGGTTCCTCCCACGTACTTCCTCCGTGGTCCCACATAGGACATTCTGTTTCCCAGGCAGTCCGTGAGAAACCAACCACCATAAACATCAACACGCATTGTCTGGGTCCCAAATGACCCCTCTAGACCCCAAAATAGTCCACAACTTTTCACCAGAACCAATCAATGTAATTTTATGACCCAAGGTGTGCACTATATAGGGAATAGGTTGCTTTTTGGGATCGGCACATCCAGTGATGTTTTTATATGTAAAAAATTGGTGGGGCACAAACCATTTCAAAATATAGGATACATACCAGTGAAGCTACAAAACTCCCTCTTGCTACTGATGTGTTTATTTAACGCATCAACAAACAGCATGGCTCCACAAAACACTTTTAACGACAGAGCAGCTTGCTTCTACCAGGTGTTGTAGTACACATACTAGAGAGAGAGAGAGAGACCTTCTTGTGTAATTGCTCTCCTTCTCTCTCACACACGTAAAATTATCAATGTCACATTTACAAACCTAAATTATGCAACCAAGCTCAGAACCAATGTGCCTACAGGGCCATACACAAACAGCAATGAGCTCAACACCATTGAAGGACACAACAAAGCGGAAAGACAACTTTTTAAGGATACAGATCCATTCTATGACAAAAACCTTAATAGATAAGCATGGACACACTGACACTCGTCACCATCTATATCAATAGATCCAGCACAAAAATATGACCAAAGCACGGACCAGCACCACAAAGGCAGGAAGATAAAATATGCTTTCACTCACCAAGGCTGAGGGCTTACTGAAGAGAAAGGTGGCACGGCGGTTTTCCTCTGGGTAAACTTTTCGATGACTTTGGGAATTAAGTCTTGTAGCTGCTGAATCAGCTGGCTTTCGATGGACAACATGGCCAATGCGTTGAGTCGCGGCTTTCCCATGGTATTGTGAGTGAAGGTTTTTACCCTCTTAAAGGTGGAAAAGTTCCGCTCTGACTCGGATGTCGCCATAGATTTTGTTATGATAATTTTCAGCAGAGTGACGGTCTCAGCAAAAGCATCATCTAGGTTGTTCTCATGGATGGATCTTAACAGAGACAGGGCCGTCTTACCAGTGTGAAGCTCAGTGTGGCGGTACAGAGTGGTCAGCTTAGACTCGTTTCCTAGAGGCCATAGTTTCACTGCACAGTCAAGCTCAGATGTAGGGAATGACAGAACAAATTGTGGGAAGAGCAGACTGTCAACCAGCTTGGCAGCAATCAGGTGGTCACTTTGTGAAAACCTCTGCTCCACCTGGGAGATGACTGCGTTGTATGCCTCCTTCATCACTGGTGCTGTGCTGGTTACTCGTCGACCATCATAGGTCTGAGCGATCAGCTTTTCTCCCAGCTTCAGTGGTTCCAGCACACCCTTGATGGTATTAGAGAGGCCGAGTCCAGTTTTATCTTTGACTTCCACAAACTCCAAAAACCTCTCTGTCACTGTATTGTCAGGCAACATGTACCACAACACAACCACCATTTGTGATTTACAGGAGACATTAGTTGTCTCATCTGCCTGTATGGCAACAAATTATGTCTCGTCAACTTGCTTGGCCATCTCCTCGCTGTACACTTCATACATACAGTCTAACAGTTTGTTTAGTACAGTGCTAGATGTCCCTTTGAAGATGCGCTGAGCTTCATAGTGCCTCTGAAGTCTTGAGTCGCTTTTGCAAGCCTCTCAGAAAGATGTTTCAAATCTTTGTAACCCGTCCTCGACCAAGTTCCATCTCCACCAAATATCAGACATGGAAAACAGAAGAGTGCCTTCTTTTGTATGCTAACAGTTAGCAATTTTTTCTTCAAAAACCACTCCACGTTAAACCTGCAGTTACTTTTACCAGCAGTTTGAGTGATGACAATATCCCGTGGCTCATAGGCACCATGTCACTTTACTTCAAGTTTCTCCTCCAAATAAAGGGTTTCAAACTGGTGCTCGAGTATGAAATGCAATTTATTCCTTTTCTCAATTTACCAGGTGTTTGTGAAGCTAACAAGCTAGCCAAGACAATCTACCCTCCTCGCTCTTTTTGACAACTAATGTTGGCGCCAGACAGACAGACAGACAATTAGGTCTGAAATACGAAATGACACTGTAGTGGGGCTACCGGCTGTCAGCCCCACTTGGCATCAAATTCATGTGATCTACATTGATCACACTAAAAATTCTGAGCATGCATATTAATGTTTTCACACGTACAATGTACATTTTCATTGTGAGAGAGGGGTTAGCCCCACATTCATGCTTAGCCTATGGCCTACTACTGCAAACTTAAATCGGCAGAACACAGTCTGGAGCAGCAAGGCAGAGACCAATGAACATTAAATTAAATCCTATCACAAATGATATGCAATTTAGGAAGATGCTATATTCATAGATAATAAATTATAGGAAGTAATCTTCGAGAATTTTGTTGCAGTTTTTTCTGTTGACAACAGGTGGGGCTGTGCCCTACCTGCCCCTAATGACCAGTCGCCCCTGGGCATATCCTCCCATCTCTTCAATATTGTCTTTTTACAACAGTGGAGGAAAAGACGACTTTAGTTCAGCCCTTTCAGTCTGCCATTCAAGCCCCAAGAAGAACCCCAATCACTACTTTTTCGACCAGTCCCCTTTTACCCTACTTAGTAGTGGACTAGTGGACAATCAATAGTTTAGAAAGCTATTTTGATGTGTAACCCATCCTTACAACAATACAGACAACACAATACGCAGGACCCCCCTGCCTCAGTCCCAAGGTCTTACGCTGCTATATTATTGTGCTGGGCGAGTAGGGTCAGTTCTCCTTCTCCACTATAAATCCTTGATGATATGAGGAATGCATTTTCTGAATTTTCCCAGTCTCCTCCCATTTTGAACTTAGGAGGGCATGAGGTCCTGGCCCACATTTGCGGAGTGCCTGGCTTGGGGGACCCATTGTTGTCCATGTCCAGAGTCCTCCTGGTTGTGTTGCAGATCAAGACGATTCCTGACGATTTCAGCTGTCACTGTGCTGACACCTCCCCCTCCCCTGTGTTGTCCCTGTCCTTGTCCATCAGGTAATGCTTCCGATCTGGACTAGGTTTAAATAAACTCTAGACTCAGCCCACATCTATTTATTAATTATTATAATTGTAATCTTAATATGTTTCCCTGGCACAGCCAGAAGAGGACTGGTCACCCCTCTGCACCTGGGTCCTCTAGGTTTCTTCCTACATTTTGGCATTCTTAGGGAGTTTTTCCTAGCCACTGAAATTCAACACTACTGTTGTTTGCTCCTTGGGGTTTAAGGCCGGGTGTTTTGTAAAAGCACTCTGTGACATCTGCTGATGTAAAAAGGGCTTTAGAAATACATTTGATTGATTGATTGATTTGATACAAATTTTAGCAGAAAGCAAAAAAGAAATAAAAAAATTGCTATGTACATACCATATCTTAGCGACACAGTCCCTCTCTAAGGGGGTTGGCATTTCCATTGGGAGAATAAGGTCTATCTAAGCAGGACATCTGCTCTTCCCATAAAAGCAACCAAGGACTAACACAGAGAATAGATAACCATGATGGAAAATGTAATGTTTGAAAAAAATAAAAAGTATGTCTGTTTAAACAAAGAATTTCAGTAGACCTTTCTGTTTGAGTGTCCCAGAATGTCTGGTCTAGTAAGGTATATAGCAACATGTGTACGCTTCTGAAACAGCATCCCATTCCATAATGCCTCACTTTAAAGCAGACATCGGAGCTCCCTGATCAATGGTAGGGACAGTCAAGGCATTTACTTTGGTGGTGGGGGGCACTAATGGTTATTAATTCCATTGGTGGGAAACACCTTTTACAAAGCAAACCAGAGTGGTTTCATGTGACAGAGATAAAAATATAAGAAATTAAGAAAGAGGGATGATCTAAAGATACAACAGCTAACATCAGTTGATATTTTGTCTGAGATTGTACCTTTGTTTGATGGACAATGGAAGAAAATGTGTAAAACATGATGGTGGCATTTCAGGAACTCATTATAATATAAGTTCCTAAAATCCATAGATTCAAAATACTGAGCAGCACTCTGAGCAGCATGAAAGATGAATGTTATGTGCAGCGCTTTGCAGGCACTTACGTTTCTCCCTGACCATTTGATCTTCAACAGTAAATTATGTTGTCTTCCTTTGAACCATTAAAAATTGCACTTTGAGACATCTATTGTAACCTTGGGGTGGGGGGCAATTATATTTATGACACCTCGAATTTGATCAGCTTCCCAAGTATATTTCGAACTGTCCCTAAAGGGATTAGGGGGCCTTTTGGAATGTAGGCCATGATCACATTGATGTTGACAGACCCACAACGTCCTGTTGCATACGGCCCCTCCCATTTCCCACCATGTTTTAAAACTGGATGGGCAGGTTGGTCGTAGTAGCCCACTGAACACAGATCAACAGGGGAAGAAATAATATATGTAATCAACATATTTTGCGAATAATTTGGATCCTGCTTTAATTGAAAGTTGAGCTTAATTTTCCCACATGAGTAAAGCGCCCGTTTCTTCACTCAGAAGCAGCGTATTTATTACAGTAGTCTGACTGTGTAATCCAATACAGACTACTCCAGTCCGTATTTCCCCTTGGCCCCAACTGGCTGGCTCACTTGCAGGTTTTGTTTACTGGCGGAGGAGAGGCAGAGAAGGGGATCCTAGGGGCCCTGGGACTGAACAACCTACTTCCAACGTGGGGAAATACGTTTTCAACTTTTGATATTATCGTTGTGCAATAAACGTGTCGTTAATTTGGAGGAAAACCCTTCACGTGAAATCACTGAAATGCGCTTAATCCTGAGCAGTGGGAGCAACTGACGAATGATTAACGAAGTCTGACAGTTGTCTTGAGTGGAGTTGAAATCTCTGCATTGACTGAATCAAGCGTGGAATTAGTTTTTGTTTTCATAAACGGACCATATTATTTGATTACCTATGTAAAGTACTTGGTAATCGCTATTAGTTTGCGTTTATTCTAGTCGAGTTTGAAATAGGTAGGCTATGTGAAAAACTAAACGTGAAACGCTGCGTCTCGTGCGTTGGTTCGGTTTACTACGCCACGCGTGTCATGAACCTGGACTTGTCAGAAGCGAAGCAAACCTTTGCTACAGATTTCGTGACTGAGACGGGAGACACCGTTACACTTTACTAGCTGTGGGTTGGCTTCTTTCAATGCAAAGGAATACTACATTTCCGAAGTACATTTGTGGTAATTTATATATACCGAATGTTACCGAAAGTTAATATCTAGCTAGCTAATCGCACTAACTTTTTTTGGCCTGCTTCACGGCCAGCTATCTAACATTAGCTAGCAGCTAGTTAGCTCTAGCTACTCCCCCTGGCCTGCCCCGACGTTCGAGACTGCGGATCGAATCCAGAACACTTGAAAGGAAGACGCAATGCAATGCATTATACAGGACAATTAGACTATTACTTCGTTTGTCCACAATGATTCCTACAGTTGAATTATTTGTTGCAATTTTTAATATCTACCAGATCTGTTGTGCAGATAACTATTTGAGGCCAACCAGTGAGTTAGCTCGCTAGCTAGCAGTGAACACGTTGGACTCATCCTTCCATCCGCCCATTTTCACGGGATGCATGTTTTTATTTTTGTTTACTTGTGTGTTCTCGTGGTTTAACTAACAGACCAATTGACAGCGACCACTTGCCAACTAGTTTTAATCGAGTTGTCGCGGATTCGTCCCCAGTAACTCTCGACTGTGTCGACGGTTATTTGACTTCAGTTAAGTCAATATGTGGCCGCGGACTTTCCTTGTGTTTTTTGTGACTGCTGTCTTCGTATGGAATATTGAACAAACGAATGGAGAAACTACAGAAAGTAAGTAATTAGCTGTACTTTTTATCACCTAACTATCCTTTGTTGCATATGTTTGTGCACGTACATTATTGGAAAGAATCTTGCAAAAATATTGAGATTTTTTATTGTGATGTCAGTTCACAACTAAATTTGGCACATCTGTTTTGACATGAACATCTGCTATGACAGCAAGCCCAGATTTTTCGTTAGATACGAGAGATTTGGATTTGCAAAGGTCTATTTTATCAACTTTTTGGGCTTGCGGTTGTTTATACTTAGAAGCCAATAACTAAACCGTTTAAATTGCTTTTGAAAGAAGCAATTACGCAAGTCTAACCCATTAATTAGATTGCATATCAAGTAGAGATCTAATGCAAAAACGAATGTACATTATATATTGATTAGAGGATATTTGACTATCGCATACTAACGAAGATACATTTTATTTCCGTGTCAACGCTGTGGAGATTACAATCTTGTCGATGATGTAAGCTTAGATATGTGTTCTACAGCCATTAACATTATGCCACAATATCTGTTTATGTGACAGCCATAAAGAAACACAAAGCCTTTATTAACCTGCAATGGTTTTGAAATGAATCGAAATATATAAAGAAATAGAATAAAGTAAGTTCTGTAAGAGTTTTGACGGTAGCCTAAGACAGCGCTTCTCAAACCTTTCCTCGGGACCCTCTGCCATTCGATGTATTTGATCTAGTCCAGATCTCATTCACTCAATTCGACGTGATCTCTAATTGAAAAATCTGTTAGCGTGAATTCATACGTGAAAAAAATGACTATGTAGTTATAGTGAAATGTATGAGAGAAAAATTAACTCACTGCAACTATTGTGTTTGTCTACTTATAAAATATTTTTGGTGAGTTCAGTGGCCCAATCCCTGCCACTATATTGCTTGTTACTGTTAAATTCTTGTACAACTCTTGTACATATGACCTATCTACATTACTCTGTTGAAATACATGTGTGATTCACAAGATTGACAGGTGTGTTTGAAATAGCAGTTAATGAGAAAACAACCAAATCACAATTAGAATAGTGTTCTAAATGGCAAACCAAACAAGGGCTAGTGGATCTGATTAGCCCCCAAATAAACATGCATTGAGTAAATGGTAAGCAACCAGATGCGCTTGTACAAAAATGAATAAAAACAAAAAAGGCTGTTTTAAATAATTGGTTTCGATCAATGGTATTATGTTGTCAGCCTCTTGCATTGGATGTTTTTTCTGCATTCTATTGGATAAGATAGAATAAACCAATTTGTTCAAATGAATTACAATGACTATAGATGGGCGTAGTAGTGTTGTTCATCTAAACAATTCTCCTAACAAGGAGTTTAATTTCAGACTTAAAGGCATCCCTGTGTAAATTCAGTCAGTTTAGGCTACAGTGTTGTTTTTATCAAGGCACTGGAATTGATTAGATGTGATTACATTAAGTTCAATCAAATGGCAACAGGGAGGCCATGTATAAACACATACCTACTGTTAACACACACCTACTGTTGTCAGTAAAACAGTTCTGTATGCTGGTAGGTGTTTCTCAACTGTCTGGACTTGTAGGGGTTCAGAAATAGAGAAATAAATATAGCTATGCCTCTGACACACTTGGCTTTGCCAAGCTAACGGAAACACTGGCCTCTTTTCAATCCATCTGTCATTGCTTTTGTCCTCAAACGTATTTTAGCGTACCATTTCTTAGCTAGAAAATGTACGACCACATAACGCAATATCTTATACGTAGGGGTTTTATCACTATGTCAGTGTTGTAAAAACCACAACAGTTTCAGAAAATGTAAATCTGAAGTTTGTTGATTTTTCAGTGGGTCTGAAGGCGGTGATGGTTCTGTCAGGAGAGAAATGCATGACTGCTGTTTGTGTTTCGGATGGCACCCGTTTCATATCTTTTGTGATACTTTTTGACCAATTAGTGAACCATGTAGATAACTGGTTGCCATTTGGGGACACCCCTGTAGAGCCATACTCAATATCTCTGATGCCCGAAGGTTAACACTGAATGGCTTTGGTTCACTCAAACTATTTGACAAACCATTACAGGTTGGGGTTTAGACTACCATATGATAAAATGGGCATAGACTAGGGTCGTACGATATTGGAAATAACTGATTTTCTGCAATATATATTGCGATATGAAAAAATACAGGATGTCTTCATCAGATGACTTAAATCTCTATTTGAGAAAAAAATATTATTCTAGAATGATTGGGGTGATTTTGTTGGGAACTGCATCTTTAATTGAAACAAAAATTTAAAAATTAAACTGAAAATGACTTTTTACCTTTTGACTTATTTTGGGTAGTTTCATTTATTATATTAATGAATACACTGTTTAATTCATCATGGTTCTATTGTATTCATGTAATACTCTTCTATCAATTCAGGCTAAAGTCAATGATCTAACATGTTATGATATTAATAATGCATGTTGCTTCCCCTAAAACAAAGGGGCTCATTTGTGAATGAAGAGGTGTGGTGTCTATAAGGGAACCAGGAGATTACAGGAGGCTTTATCTCAGTACTCTATTACTCTATGGAGGAAGTTTCATTAAATAGGGAATTAATGACTAAATCAAATCAAAAAGTCATTTAACATTTTATTACATTACAAATTAAATTACAAACCTCCTTTTTGAAAATAGAAACGTATATCTTTTAATTTAAACCATTTGAAAAATGCGAAAGAGCATCTATTCACCAATCCTGAGTAGTTTTACAAAAACAAAATAGTGTTTATAAAACAAATAATTTGTAATAATAAAAGCAAAATCTAACTAATAAATACCAATGAACGTAACACAAATAACAAATATGAACACAGAACCATTGCATTTCACAAATTTTTGTTTTTAAAATAAACTTTTCTTAGCAACAGTGCCAAAGGAAAACAGTGTTGATCATCATGGCTAGACAAATGCCGATTAAATTAAACTTTTCAACTGTATAAAATCTGGTTTCCTTCTAAACAGAGTACCTAGTAAAATAAATACATTTCTTTCTCACAACTGTAGAATAAAATAGTAAATCTAAATTATATTCAAATATAATAACTTTACTTTAAGCATGTATACATTGCTCACTCAAAAGGTTTTTGGCCAAGAATACCAGTCTATTTACAGTCTTGAGACATGACTTTTGGCAAGTGACAATGTTGCCACCTCTCTGAGGGGGAACTTGTAGAGAGAATGGATAGATTGGCGAGATGTGGAAAGCTTACTGTGTTTTCCACAATGCAAGTGGATCTTCCTCTTAGTTTATGGAAGGCATTAGCAGGTAGTTGTTTAATTCTGCTTCCACAGCATCCTTGTGGGTCAAAGAGGAATCTCTCTTTGCTGCAGCTCCGCTCTGTTAAAAGAAACTTCCCAAGGACTTCTTGGCTTTCTTTGCCTGGGACGTATCAGCAACTTCAGGCTCCACTTCAGTGCTGTAGCTTGATATTTCCTCATGGCATTCCATAATTTCTGATGCCACTCTGGCCTTGACTTGGGGCTTGTTGTGTTCACTGATGAAGTATGTCTTGAACCGGGGGTCCAAACAAGAAGCCACATCTAGCAGCTCCTGTGTAGCTTCATCTCTATATTTCTCATTGATGTAGTGCAACATCTCAGTTTTCAAGGTCTTTGTCAAGTCTGTGTCTCCCTCTGGTATTAGCAGCATTGAAATGTTGAAGAGGTGAAGAACTGGCTTCACATATGAGACACTAACATAGTCTTCTCCTGAGAGTGCATCTGTGAAGTCCAGCAGTGGGCCCAGTGGCTTACTGACAGATTCCAGGACATCCATATCTTGCCAGGTTAGAATTAGATGCAGTGTCTTCCTGTCCTCAGACAGGACCTGAGTTATAGCCTTCTGCTGCTCTAGTATCCTGCTGATCCTCTTCTGTCTGGAACCCCATCTTGTTTGGCCTTCTGATATGAGGGAATGTGAAGGTAGATTGAGTTCCTTCTGAGCTCTTTCAAGGGCACTTCTGGCCTTCCAGCTGTGAGAGAAGTGACCCACCAGCTTCTTGCTTATTATTATACACATTTAATGCATTTTCTTTAATAAATTATTTATAAAAATAAATTGCTCATAAAACTGTTTTGCAAATGATTACACAATTAGTTATTTACAGATACAATTTAGAGTTTCAGCATGCTTTCTTTGTTTTAAAGACCTATTATAAAACAAATTCATTCACATATAACTTATATCTCATGAGTTTAGCATTAGCTATTTTACTTATTGATAACCCAGAATATAGGGGCATTTAATTCCATTATTATTTTTTGTAAACAAATGCAGCGTTTAAACATAAAGATAGCAGACATATAAAGATATAAAACATTAATACCTTAGGATATCAGCCCTGGCATTCAGAGCTTTGGCTATCAACCTGTATCTTTAATTCTTCCCCAGCCCCATCCTCTACAATACAAATATGAAACTTATTCATTTATTTTTATTTCAGAACAGGTTGCTAGGTAATAATATGTAACAGTAATAGTATTGCAATAGCAACAGTAGTAAATTACAATGCTCAATTGGGAATAACTTACCAACTGCAAGATGCAGTCTGTGACGAAAGCACTGTAATCTGGTCCACTTGTTCAGAGCGGCAGCCTTCACCATGTTCGTGTCATTGTCTGTTGTTATACAGACTAGACGACTCTCATCTAGGCCCCAATCAGCTAAAGCTTCTCTCATCCCTGTTGTGATGTTCTCACTTGTATGATCCTCTGGGAAAATGCAGTTTGCAAACAACGGCTTTTCAGGTGGAAGTCCTCATTAATAAAGTGTACTTATGTAGGGCTTAGTTGTCCAGCTGGACCACAAGTCCGTTGTTGCTGTATAATATTCCACTTGTGAAAGCTCTGTTTCAACTTGTGCCTTGCATTTCTCGTACAACTCTGGGATGGCAACTTGAGAAAAATAGTTGCGTGATGGCAACTATTGTTGTCAAGCGACCGGATCATGTTTTTAAAACCCTCTTTGGTAACCGTGTTAATTGGTACCATGTCTTGTTATTGAATATTATTGAATCTGTGATTTCTCTCTGCCGGTTGGAACCTTTCTCGTATGGTGTATTACTGGCAAAGGCATCCGAATTAGGAGGGCATTGTGAGATGCTTTGCACTTGTCATACGAAGATTTGTGGTGCTGCCTTAAATTATCGAACAAATTGGTCCTGTTGCCTCGTGTTGTGGCAAGGCACTCTCTACAAACTACCTGTTTTTGGTCAACATCATCCTGTCTGTAGCCAAAATATTTCCATATGATTGACGATGGATTTCTTTTTGCAACCAAATTCTCAATTTCGGTCTTTTTGCCTGTTCCTCGCTCATCATTTCGTCACGCGCAAGCAGAGCCTGCATGTCAACGACTTGCAGCATCGAACTCTGTGTTTAAAATAATAATAATAAACTGTGTATCCAATAACCCATGAATCGTAGTAAATTGTTATATAGACATATAATGCTAGTTTAACATAAAAAATTATAATATATATTGTAGACTGATATGTTTACCTAACTGAATCGCACGTTCTGCGATGTGACAATTGCGGATGCATACTTTGCGATGTCGATGCTGAAATTATATATCGTGCAGCCCTAGCATAGACCACCTTTTGCACAAACTCTGTATACGTATTTGGATCAGGAAGTTGACTGTCTTAAATTGCCTTTGTCTTGCAACATAGCAATGAGTCTTGGTACATGTTTGAGTACATACGCAGTTGAGTTTGGTTTCTGCTTTTTGCAAATATGAATGGGAGAGAGTTGGACTGAGAGTTGCAAAAACAAATAATAACGTGAATCTACCTTACAATAAAAACGTATAAAGGGGGAGACAAATGAAGATTTGGGTAAGGTCATCAGACCAGTTTGCACGAGATCCTATTCCAGCTGTGACTTAACGTGTTGTGTAATGGCTCGGCTGCTAGCTTTGGCTGGCCCCCTTCTTGCTCCATTCCGACTTGACAGTTAGCCACCGGGAAAGGGGGAGGGTGACGAGAGAGGCAGGCAGAGGAGAAAGAAAAACTTGGGCCTCACTAAAAGTGTTTCATAACATTGACCGACCAACGGTTTGGCTGTGCGATACCAGTACCTGTATGTAACCTATGGTGTGAATGTAAATGAACATCTGACCCACTACCTAAATCAAAAGGGTCCCTACGGGATCGGCAGGTATCCAGGGCCCACTACCACACACTAACACACTGTATCCCAGAACCAGACTCCCGAAGTGCTCAGGAGTGGCAAGTGTATCGACAATCGACACGTAACACATAATAAATGTCTGTCTACGCACCATGCTGACAGCGTCGAGTGTCGCCCGGCGTGGGTCCATGTTGCAGATCTGAAGTACGACGTTTTGTTAAATGTAACTCATCAAAAGGCATTTGCTTAGTCTTTAGGTGTTTTAATGTTTACTATAACAAGCTATTGTTTGTGTCCCACGTGGCATGCTATATTTGAATGTAGGTCACATCTTCGGATTAGGGCCTGTATCCTCAAAGTGTTGAGAATGAGTGCTAATTTAGGATCAGTTCTGCCTTTTGGGTCCTAATGAATGTTATGCGGTCAAACGCTAGATCAGCACTCCGGATACAGGCCTAGGTCCGCTGTAGTGTGTAATCTTTACTGGTTATAACCTACAAGGTAAATCCAGTCCCTGGTCCGCCCTCCTACTCGGAGGTACTCGATGTACACAGCGCTCACTCTGACATTGCACTTTCTTTCTGAAGTGTGTGTTCAGTGCGTGCCCTTGACACAGTGGCCCAACCGGCCTCTTGATCAAGGAAGCGTCCTTGTTATTCTGGTCTTCAGTTTTCACACACGGCAGGTAATAATTACCTCAGCGTCAACAATGGCCCTCAACAATGACCCTTCACATTACATGAGATCATCGTGCCGCTGGGGATCCACTGTCTGTCCCTGGTGAGACGGCAGTGTCTTCCCCACGCATTGCGCTGCAGCTAATGGCCAGGAATAATGGCGATTTTTCACCGGAGCTAATGCCGAATGTCTACATCTCAAAAAAGATCAAGTTAAAAGTTGCGTTTGCCAACAAAATAATACCAGTTCACGGCAGGTTTTGTGACGGTGTTAAGACAATGCCCACACAAACTCTGCGCCAGATGTATTAGCCACTCCTGATTACTGTTTTAGTAATCACAACAAAAATCTGTTTGGGCTATAGCGAAGGTACAATAGCGATGACGCTCTTTGACATTGTTGGTAATAATGGGTAATGAACACCATGATAAATGCTCCAGAAACATTCTGCTGAGTTAAATTGTAGTGTGATTTGACTTACACTATGGTGTTAGTCAAACTATACTGGTATGACCAATAATCTAGTGAGAGGCTTTGTTTGATACTGGCCCTCATCAAAAGTAGTGTACTCTGTAAGGAATAGGGTTTAATTCTTTTTAGTTGTCAGCCAAGGTGTAGAGGATAGTTATTTGTTTAAGTCTGCTGCTAGAGTACCACTCTGTTCTCAATGATTGGAGGTTTGTTACAACAGAATTGCAGTGGCAAGTGCATTGAACCAGGAAACAACTTCCCTTTTTAATTATATCTACTGAATTGTCACTTGACACAAAGCAAGTGAAAAAAAACTTGTTCCAAACGATAAATGTATGTTGACGTTTATCTACTTCAAGCAAGACGTTGCAGTGGCAGTTCAAAGGAGCTGGAAATTAACACTGATGCTACAGAACTTCTGTGTTCTGTCAACCACTGGTTTTTAACATACTCTGCACTTTTATGACATTTTGCATAATTTCCTATTTAATCTATTTCAAACGTTAATTCCTGCAAATGAACGTTTGAAATTGATGTTTTTTTTTTATTTTTATTCTGTGTTTTGAATTCCAATTTGTATATGCATTTGCAAGTGTTTAAATCCTTAATTCAATGGTCACTTTACAGCAAGCTAACCAAGTGAAAGGCTCTTTCAAAAGATACATTGGCCATTAATTTACTTCAAGTAGGGCAGTGATACATAAATAAAAGTTGTCTTAGGAACTCAGGCTATGGCTGGGCAAACACCACAAGCTTGATTGATGATACCCACACTTGTAGGCCTATTTCCTAGAAGCACAGTTCCTAATAGCTTCAGCAATTATTTACCAATTGCTGAAGCCTGAAATCTGTAAGTCTGTTATTGATGAAGTGGTTTTACAACCTAACCATTTTTGGCATGGGTTACATCACATGCTGCTGCAGCCAATCGTCTGCTTCACTGGTGCCGCCGTGACCTTAGCTCCAGCAACATATGTTGGAAAACAACAAAGCAGCGAGCCACCCAGTGGAACCTTGAAGGGAAGTGTTGCAATAGCAGCCGGGTGTTTGCGTTCTTCCTGAGGCCACGTTAGAGCAAAAGGGAGAGGAGAGGTTTATGACATACTATTCCATATCTGGTGCACTACTTTGACCTGTAGTGTAGGAGCTAGAGACACACCTGGGCAGTGCCCTAAGCCCCCCCTCCTGTTGTGGTTGACTTGCAGACCAGGGCCTCAGGATCATTGTGGTCAACCTTCTGTTTTACTTTCACTTAACTTTTAGCCACACAGGTTTGTCTAAATAAGATTGAAATCTGTTTTGCATTAATAGAGACCCGTGCAAAGTTTAAACGGGCTATATACATACCCGATATATTTTGTATGTGGGTTCACTTAACCCCTTAGACCCTTGGGCATTGACCTACAGTATATCAGGATGGAAACATTAATTAGGGGAGGGGGGGCACAACACCCAAAATAATCACGAGTAGTGGTCAGACTCAGCGTTATAGTGACAAAGGGGAAATAGTTAATGTTATTTTTTTTTTCTGATATTGGCTACAAGATACAGTACTTAGGAGCATTTGAACACCCTAGGTCACAGTAACTTTCAACACACAAGTTGCTTTTCACACTTCATTAGTTGACATGCACTTTTTGCATAGATATTTCTATGCACTTTTATGACACTACTCTTTTATTACTTTTATGAGTCATCTATCCATTATTTCTTCTTGCTGTGCAGCTGAGGTATTGAATCACACACACTTGTTTTGTTTAGAACACCGCCCTGCAGCTACAACATTTGACACAATTACAATTACTGAAATTCTAATAATTGATACTATTGTCACGACTTCAGTTTGATTGAGAACAAGATAACCAGGGTATTTTGTCGGAGTTGCTTGGAAACATTTAAGATTTCCTTCAGCCCTCTTTTGCAAACCTTATGCCAAAATTAGTTTGGTACTTACCAAACCTTTCAGTTTTGCTCAACAACTGGCCTGCATGATATAAAGCTGTTATGTCTCTCTCTGTCTGTCTCTCTCTTGTCTGTCTGTTTCTCTTGTCTCTCTTGGTCTTTCGCAATTTAGGAGAACTACGTTTGTGTGTCACAGACCTTTTGCCAACAAGATCCTACTAATTTACTTTACAATACAATGGTATTTGTTTTACCAATACTAAATTTTCATTTGACGGAAGTGCAAGTAATGTTGATAACGCGTTTACATTTCAAACAAGTTCAAACTAAGTTAAATGATGTGGCGTTGTGGTTACAACATAACATTTAAACAAATAGTTCAAATAGCACTCCCTTGGCCTATTCCCCTGCATGGTCGAGAATTAAAAACGTGTGGGTCAGTCGTTCTTTGGATAGCTAGAGTGACATTGATGATTATAATAATTACATTACTGATCTCTTGTAGTAATTCAATTTCTGTATTAATTCATTATTATTCGATTAGGAGCCAGCCTCAATTTTTCTCTACAGACCGTTGTATTTAACCGCCCTAGGGGAAGATAATCTATGTAATGTGTGAACTTCATTTAAATTTTATGTTACATTTTATTGCTGTCTCAACCACGATTGGAGACAAGTTATTTTTTGTAAGCTTGCTTGGTGCTGTACCTGGAATATTCTGGTTATGGGACAGAGCTTGAATTCATGTTTTTCAGGAAGGCCGTGTTTGATATTTCTCAGCTTGTTTACTGGGCCTGGGTAAAGAGGAGACGTGTTTGTGTAGTGTGGCTAAATGGGAGCTGTATTTGCAGTGATTATTGTATACATGTTTAATTTGTCAAATTTTGTTTTGTGTACAAGGAAAATGCTGTGGTGTTCAGCTGTGTCTTGTAAACCCTTGTGGTCGAGCACTAGTAGGTATAACACTTAAAGGTGTGCAGTCTGTGACTTTTGGCCACTAGTTGTAAAGGTGAAGATCAGAGTTGGTTTCTTCTATAGGAAAGTCTGTCATCTTAATAGAAATTAAATTATTCAGGCCGCGTGTCTTTTCTGGACTATGGTAATATAATACACATGCATGATTCCGCATCTTTTTAAAGTGCCTGGACTCAGTCCATCATGTAGCATTATGTTTTATTCCTGTTGCCAGCTTTTTTACACATTATTATTATGAGGCCATCCTGCTGAAATGTGTTTGAAAAATAGAACCTATCAAACACGCTCACAGGACTGGCTAGTACCAGAGGTCCCTTGAGCTTGTTCCAAAATGTCAAAACCTTGTTCACCTTCTAAGCCCCCACTCAAGCGATTTTCTACTTGAAGACCTTAAGTTGAAGGCTACTATGCTTATAACACAGTTGAAAAAAATTGTTGAATAACAATTTTCCAGTGAATTGTTTTCCATTCTTGACATGTTTTCAAATCTGCTTTAAATCACTTGTGTTTTTGTTTATTGTTGCAATGCAGGGCACCACTGTAAATGAGATCACAGTTGGTTTTCCTTGCATAAATAAAAATATTACTAATCCAGTCCATTATTGTAATTAATCATAGTAATGAAATAAATTATTAATAAAAATCAGGTTGCTAAGTGGGACAACCACAATCCTCACTAGTTTTAGGTACACCTTATTCAATGAAGTAGGAATCAGCTAAGGCAGTGCTTGAAGGAAGAGAAACCCAAATAACAAAAATTGCATGCATTAATTCACCAAAGCAGCGTTGGAGGAAGAGAAAAACAAATTAGAAATGTCCTATGCAGGGCTGTTCTATGACTCAATCCTGACCTTTTAATCCCCTCCCGTTATTTATTTTGTCATGCACAGGAGAGGTGGTACAAAAAAACAATTAAAAACAATTAGTCTGACTCCTTTTCCCCGCCTGGAGGTTCTGATGTTCTGACAAACAGGTCAGAGCTTTATGGAAGTCAGCCCCTCTCCATCTTTCTCTTAATGGCCTTTTCATTTAGCCTGTCTGTGGACTCTTGGTGACGTTGTGAGGTTGGTCAGTGTCACTGGATGTATTCCGCTGTTATACTAATGTGGCTGAGGCACTAATTGCCTCAATGTGTCTTCCAGCAGCCCCCTGACTCTGTCTGTGGTTTCTATCTGTTTAGTCGAAACTAGGGTAAGCCCCCTATGTTCTTTTTGAGGGCTACCTGAATAAAAAAAATCTATAAATAACAGGTTCAATACACTTTGCAGGTGCAATATGTTTTCACTGTAACTTTAAAATGTGTATCCAACCTGTTTGGTGGACACCTCAACACCGCAGTGCAGTCTGGACTACTGCGCCATCTGTCAAATAGTATTTTCAATTACTACCATATATTTTTTGACCACTGACAAATAACCTAAATTAATGCTAGATTAATCTGGCAGAATGAAAATTTTAAAAACAAAACAATATCTGTCCATGGCCCTCCATTTATTTTGATTGTTTTGAACCCAACAGTGAAGATGGCTAAATTGCAGGAAATTACCTTTTAAATTGAAACATTTTTCTTTACTCCTTAGCAAAATGTGTGTAATTATAGGAAATCAGCCCGTCTTTTAGCCCCAAGCTCTGTCCTGACTGTCTAAGAGCAGACCATGTTCTCGTCTAAGCACTAATGAAGAGGGAGCCACTGAGAGAGGGGGAGAGACAGACCGTGGTGGTTTCTATGGTAACTTCATTGGTTTGTGTGATGTTCCCAACAGAACCCTTGCTAGTTTATTTGTTTTGGGCTGACATGGATAGGCTGCTCTCCAAATTTCACCCTATTTCCCTATGGGCTCTGGTCAAAAGTAGTGCCCCATGTAGGAAATAGGGGGCCAGTTGAGCTCTGGCAGGCCTGTACTGGATGACTTGGGGTGTTATAAACAGAATAGGATATGAACACCCTCTGACTCTGGCTGACGACTCCAACTGAAATACACTGCGGCACCATTGTTTGTTATACAGTAAAGTGTCAAAATGTGTAGTGGACAAGACAAAAATAATCTGTCATTTTATTATTGCCAATCAGATTATAAATGCTGTACAGTATGGTAATGTTTTCAAATTATGTCAACTTTGCCTGAATCCAATGATTAAACAATGTGTTTGTTTCTCCTCTCCACCCTCCCATCATCTTCTCCACTGAAAGTGTCCACTGGAATCTGCTCCAGTAAGGACATCCGCAACAACGTCACCAACCTGCGCTCCCTGGAGAACTGCACAGTGATTGAGGGCCACCTGAAGATCATCCTGATGTTCAAGACCAAACCCGAAGACTTCAGAGGCCTCAGTTACCCCAAACTAGCTGTGATCACTGACTTCCTCCTCCTGTTCAGGGTCTATGGCATGGAAAGCCTGAAAGACCTCTTCCCTAATCTCACCGTAATAAGAGGCAACAACTTGTTCTTCAACTACGCCCTGGTCTTTTTTGAAATGTTGCAGCTAAGAGACATCGGTCTCCACAGCCTGATGAACATCACCAGAGGAGCGGTGAGGATTGAGAAGAACCCAGACCTCTGCTACCTCTCAACTCTGGACTGGTCCAAGATCTTGGACTCTGTGGAGGACAACTACATTGTGGCCAATAAGAACGAGCGGGAGTGTGGTGACGTGTGTCCCGGGGCAGCCAAGGGGAAGACCACCTGCCAACAGACTACCATCAATGGCCAGTTCAACGAACGCTGCTGGACACACAAGCACTGCCAGAGAAGTAAGTTCCCGGGTTCCTAACGTTTACCAGTGGGAGATGACACTGTGCACCTGGCTACTAGTACTAGTTTTAATGTGTCGGGGTATTTATGTGGGTGTAGTATTTGTGCACATTCTTTATTCTACTTTACTTTCGGTGTTGTGCTATTTATAAGTGAAATTGGATCAGTGAATTTAAGCAATTGCGGTGAATATGTGGAGGGTGCCTGTGTCTGTGTGTGTGTCTGTGTCTGTGTGTCTGTGTGTGAGGCAGAGAGTGGGAGCTCTCCGGTTGCACTGATGTCACTTAACATTCAAAGACCAGGTCTCCAGGGAAGTCAGATTAAGAGGAAGAGTTGTTGGAAAGTGAGAGTGGAGTGTGTGCTGTTAGGCCGAGTGATGCAGACTTGCCAAGACTCTTACTCACTCACTCACCATGTCCTTTAGTGTATGAAGGCCAGCTGCAGAGCCAAGTCATGTGCTATGGTTTAGTTAAGTAGGCTATGTTCATGTTCGAGCTTGAACCAGGTTCAGGCCCTGGGTTTGATGCAACAACACCAAGTATATCGGATGGGATCGTGGTTTTTCTATATAATCCGGGGAAGTCTCCACAATTAAAATCCCTGTTTGTTTTTCTTTTTAGCCAGTCCCCACAAGGATATTTCTATTAACGGGTAGATTTAGGTAGGGCTGCACATTTGGATAAACTATTGAAGAATGTTTTTTTAGTTTTTTTATGAATTGTGATTTTCAAACGTGAAAACAGCGTAGATAGCCATACGCCTGAAATGTAATTGTAGTAATCATTTCCTACATTATATTGTAATATATATTTTTGAAAGAGTTAAAGTTAAGTGCTTCTCACACGTATTACTGATTTTAAGGTACGGTTTGTGGCAAAATTTGTTGCCTATGTTAATTTATTGCAATAGACGTTTTCTTCCTTTGTGCTGTTGCCAGTATATAGTAAAACTCTTGAGCAACATTTTCACCCATATGTGTTTGCAGACACCGACCTTGAAGTTGAACATCTTAATAACCATGCTTTTGCCCCCTTGAATTTATCCTCATTTTACATGAAATCAGAATTTATTTAATTAGTTTTTCAACTCATCAACACAAAAAAGTCCATAATATGCAAGTGAAAAATAAAATCTACAAATTATTAAATTAATAAAAAAATGCAAAACAGTATTCATCCCCATTATTCAGTAGAGGCCCGTTTGGCAGCAACAATAGCCATGAGTCTACATGAATAAGTCTTTACCAGCTTTGCAAATCTGGGGCCAGATTGCTCTAGCTCTGTCTAGTTGGATTGGGACTTTTTGTGAACAGTGATAATCCATTATTTCCACGTATTCTCAATTGGGTTGAGGTTTGAGCTATGACTGGGCCATTCCTGGACATTGACCTTTTTGTTTTTAACCCACTCCAGTATGACTTTGGCTGTTTGTTTGGGATCATTGTCCGGCTGGAAGATTACACTTGGTTTTCGTCCAGGATCTCTCTTCCCATGCCTGGACGCAAAGCAGCATTCCCATAGCATGATGCTGTCACCACCATTGTTCACGGTAGGGATGGTGTTCTCAGGATAATGTGTGGTGTTTAGCATTCCAGGCAAAAAGTAGATTTTGTTCTCATCAGACCGTAGAATATTCTTTGTTATGGAGTCTCCGGTATGCCATCTTATGAACTTGCCTAGATTTGATATGAGTTATCTTTATGCCACTTCCATGAAGGCCACTTTTTTGTGAAGCGTCTGGGCTTTTGTTGCAGTAGGTAAATTGTCTCCCAGCTCAGCCATTGAATTGGACGTAAGTAATTTACAGTTCCTATAGGCCTCTTGGTAGCCTCCGACTAGTGCCCGTCTTGTGCATATACTCAGTTTTTGAGGTCGGCTTGTTCTAGATAGATTCCCAGTTGTGCCATGTTCTCTTCATTTCTTAATAATTACCTTTACTTGTAAGAACGTTCAGTGCCTTGGAATATTTTTATATCCTACCCCTGATTGTAGCTTTTGCTGAACCTTATTCTGGATATACTTTGAATGTTCCTTAATCTTCATGATGTTGTTTTTGCTAGGAATTATACTAACCCCTAAACTAACATGAATCCAAAAATCGAAACTTATTCTGAACTCCTTACTCTAAAAGCACCATTTAATTCTAACCCTAACCCCTATGGCTGAAATATTTTATGTTTCTGAAGACCAGTCCTTACATCACAAATGTGATTCCCTCTTTATTCCATGACTTGGGAGTGTCGATTTGCACAAGTTCTTTAAAGCACATTCTGCTAAGCCGATCTACTTAACACAGCTTGCTTCATCAGGGAGTTTTTCCCATAACTTACATTCTTGGAAGAGAGAGCTTTCTCTACGAACAACCACCTCAACTAAACGTGCAAATGTTGGTCTTCCACAAGGAATCGCTCAAGTGCAACGAAATCAAGAAACATTTTACAACATCCCTACAACCTACCCTAGACGGTCAGAACCAATGAATGCCGCTTTCTATGAAAGTTCACAGGACTTGTTATAATCAAACACCTCATGGTAGTGATGCAGCTGGTTCTACAAGGCAGTGTGTTGGACCGCTAAGCTGTTCTTTACATGTCTTGACAGACAGGACTGACCTATTATAGTCATGCCCATGTGAGAGGGAGTATTTGTGAAACACTGTTGCTAAAACACATGATGGCATTCTAAAGACCAGTAATTTGTAATACAACTATTTATTATTTTGATATTGCTGGATTGACTGTATCAAATATGCAAAGAGTACTCGGTCTGAAAAAAAGTATTGGTGCATCTGTAATGTTTTTCGTATATCAGCCATCTTTAGATTTAGGCATCGCCTACCACCTGCTGTTACAATGTTACAATGAGTGCTCCTTAGAAAGCCTCCTTCAAAATCAGCTGGTAGCCTACATGCTTGATTTGATAAATTTAGACATGGACTGCGTAAATGCACTAGTGTGGGACGTGGACCGCGTAAATGCACTAGTGTGGTACGTGGACCGCGTAAATGCACTAATGTTAGACGTGGACCGCGTAAATGCACTAGTGTTAGACGTGGACTGCTGCAGTGTGATTTCTGTCTGCAGACTGTGGCCCAGGTGGGGTGCTGCTGGCATGCTCCCTTTTTGATTGAGGAACATTAGCTCATCACAATGGTACCAGAAAACAATGGTACCAATTTTCCAATTCATCTCTTGTGGTTCCAGAAATCATACTATTATAAACCTACTGGCCATGTTGGCTGCGCTTGGCAACTCGTTAGTTACGCAGTTGCCCAGTGCTGATAGCAAACATTTGGTGTCTCTGCAAGCGACACTACTACAACTGCAGCTTTAATGTTATCAATGTGATGTGGTTTCAGTATTACAGACCTTCCCCTTGCCTATTGAAGTAAACACAACTTTATTTTACGCTTATTGGCGCCCATCTGTAATTTCCAGCAAATTTGCAGCCGGCTATAATAAGCTCAGTCTCTTTTTGCCATGTATGTGTTCCACAATAAACAATGCTCACTGGACTCCAAGAATGAGATTTTGGGAATTGTAGTAACTGATTAAATCAGTACTTATCAGGACAATCAAAGCAGGATATCTAGACTTAGACTTTGTTCTGAAAATAAATTTTTGCACATTTCTGTACCAATGACTAATAAAGGAAAACACCAAAACCACTGAATTACACGGGTAAAATTCCACTTTGAATGAACATACCCAACCACAGTCTGTACTAAATCTCTAGAGTCTTTAGCCCTTTATTAATGCTGAGTTAGCCTATGGTCTGCTTCAGTTGTTTGAATAGTAGCTAGCTAGCTGCCTCAGTAGTGAGTCAGGCTTTGTGGTCTTGTGGTGTGGACCCTGTGGTTTCAGGCCTGCTTTCACTAAAGCAAGAAAAGATCGGTTAAGCCCCAGCTCCAACCACACTATGGAAACAGGAGAGGGTAAGAGAGAGTCCTTCCCTGCCCTGTTCCACGCTGTTCTCTGCAATGCTTTTGATATAGACCTTATTCAGTCATCCTTTGGCAGACAACTCTGTTTCCTAATATAATTCTAAATTTAGAAATATTTGTAGCAATGGCTTGTTTCCTGCGACAGTTTTTGCCTATTGTGTCCTCACATGTTATAAATGTTTAGACCGTGTGATACTTAAAGTTTTGTATGTGATTGGAAATATGGTAGAACCTTGTGTGCCTTCACGGTATTGGGTTGCGCATTGTCTTTCACTGTCATTTCTTAATCTCAGTGGCTGTATTGATTCACTGCAGCGTTTCCCTTTGATGGAGTCATTGTGTCTTGTTAACAGACCGTAAACAGTGTTTTTACAGTATTCTATGTTGGCAGCGGGGGCACTTATTGTCCTTCGGGGGTCCACGGGCAATCATTTTTTAATTTAATTGTGTTTAATGTAATAAGTCATGTTTACACAGTTGACTTACGAAATCAATTATATTGTACGTAGATGCAGACAACCCTTTTAGTTCACCAGCCACTGTGTCAGGTAAATTGAAAATCCACTTATGCATATATTCCTGTTAACTAATAATGTGGATATGGGTGGGTATTGGCACATACCTTTTGATACAATATGTAATGATAACGTTATGATTCAATACATCACAATATCACAACTGAATCACAATAGTTACTGAAGTGCTAAAGATAATCTCTAATAATATTAGGCTACATCTTCAAAGCGCAATCTTTAGCTAATCCCCATTAGCAGCTCCTCATAAAAACAAGAAACCAGGCAAGCCTAATTGGCCCGCAATAGAAAGTATTGCCCTCTCGAGATTCAAACCCAGATCGCAGACGTGGAAGGCTGTGTTGCTAACCACTACACCACAGAGCTGTATGTTCCGATGGGTGTCAGTATAGCCTCTTGTGTCTATAAACAAATCCTCTTTTGCCACTGGCCATTTTAACAGCTAATAGGCCATTTGTGAATGATATTGATACAATTAAACCGACTAACGTTTCTTATTAAGTTTACCTCCACCACAAATAGCGTCTGTGAACTATATGGCATTTGCCACTGGCTGTTTTAACGGCGCATTAGCCAGTAATAGGCTTTACCAGTATCTACTAACTTACTGGAATAGTCGTAGGAATTGAGCAATTGCCAGCGAGTCTGCCAAAGCTATTTCATGGAATACCAACGTTCTTTTTTCTTTCATTTGTGAATTACATTATTTTATCAAGCGATAAAGGTGATAACTACATTTTTCATGAAGTGAAAAGACGAGAGAATCGTCGAATCTCCCAGAAATAGTCACAACACTTTATAAACTTTTTTTTTTTTTTTGCGGCCCAAAAATAAAATGTATTCATGTTGTTGCTCTCAATAGATTTTAACTTAGGTCTTCCACGTGGGAGGCACTGTCTTTAACCACTACGCCACGGCATTACACAGTTCACCGGTCGCTAAACACCATTGAGCATTGTGTTAAATTGACTAACGTTTCTTAAGTTTACCTCCACCACAAATAGCGTCTATGAACTGTATAGCTTTAACCAATGGCCTTTTAAACAGCTTATTAGCCAGTAAATGGCTTACTAGTGTCTACTAACTTCCTAGGAATAATCATAAGAATTGAGCAATTGCTAGCGAGACGAAGATGCAAACAGTTGCAACATAACCGTATACAGTTTTAGGCTCACTATAACGTAACTACTGTTTATTGTAGCCAGAAAATGTGTTTGTCTATTATGAACCAAAACGCATATACGGATGCGTACTTCGAAAATGCTCCAGAAACAGTCGCAATACAACCGTAAACTATTTTATTTCAGGCTTACAATAATGTAGATACTGAAGATTTTACTCAGCGAAGATTTAGTCTATATGGAATAATTCATAATGTGTACTTCGCTTTGCCTGTGGGGAGATATGAACGCGGGACTTACAGTGGATATAAAGTCTACACACCCCTGTTAAAATGCCCGGTTCTTGGGATGTAAATCAATGAGACAAAGAAATCATGTCAGAAATGTTTCCACCATTAATGTGACCTATAACGTGAAAAATTCAATTGAAAAAATAACTGAAATCTTTGAGGGGGGAAAATAAAAAATACAAAACTCACAATAACCTGGTTGCATAAGTGTGCAACACTGTTTAGTTTACAGGTCCGCTTCTCTAACCGCTACGCTATTTAACAAGGGGGACTCACTCACTCAGTAAGAGACAAACCACTCAATTTGAAATTACTTAGAACTTCTAAATTGAACATTAAAGGTTGACCTTCAGGACTGTTTAACCTTTCAACACAAAGACTTTAGCAGTGTACAGTTCTGAAAAGTACATTCTTAGCAGAACCTCAAGCAACATTTAATAAATAAGAGTGCTAAATTGTTGCATAGATAAACTTTAAGCTCAGTATTGTTATTATTTAGAGAAAGTACAACAACAAGTTAACAAGATACTGAAAAAACTGCTGCATATGAATTATTTCTGAGTATCAATTTTGTGGTTCAAAAACAGTAATTGGTCAACCTGCTCTGATGTGAGTGTGCCCCTCTGTGTAATCATGATATTGATTCTGGTGGTCAGATTATAGATACAGTATTGTAAAAAAGAATTGTGATTCTACATAGTCAGTGTATAGGCACAGCACTAAATATGGTATTCTTCTAGATTTTGCTAAAACCCCCTTCAAGGGCATGGGGTTTGCATTAGAGATGTGCATTGGACATTACTTTATTATCTGGATAGTATGTGTTATTATTTAAATGGTATTCTGTTACCCAAGAGTGTTTTTTTTTTCTTTCTTTTTAAACTACCGATACAACATGGGTGCTACAAAATAAGGCGCGAAGCGCACATATGGAGGAAGCATTGTTGTGCACTCACTAAACTCTGCTATGGAACTAGAAGCCAAAAGTTTTTGGGTGAAGAAGTCTAGAGGAGCTACTTAGCTAAGCTAGCCAGCAATAAGCTATTTGCTTATCACAGTGTTTTCTGCACACCCAACAGCGTTTAGATTCTACAGCTTAACTTTAGATAATTTTTTCATAGATAACAGTTCATCTTGCGTTGAATTAGTTTGCTTTCATCCCCTTGGTAACAGTAGACTACGCATATACTGACTGGGCCAACACACAACTATGGCTCTGATAAGCGATTGTAAATGAAAATACATGAAGGAATACACCATAAAAACAACTTAGAATCATTGCAGATTGTCTTTTGTAATTTTAATTGTATTTTGACAAATCATGTATAGATCAATTTATTTCAACAACCAAAAGTACATGAACATAAAAAACTTTGAGGGGCAAACACGCACAAGTACTCCAGTATTAACTTTATTTTGGTTATTTGACTAACCATGCCCATCCCTAGTTCATGCGATAACGGAATCCACAGCAATTGTTGTTTGAGAATTTTGCCCTCTGGTGCCATTCCATGGCTTGAATCTGACTATCCTGGAGTAACCTGACATCTTTGTTAAAAGTTGCAGTTTAAATGCAAACTAAATCCAACAAGCATTAAAACAGTAAATATACAATATACATTGAGCCCAGGTTGCTCTAAATGTCTGTGAAGTGAGGGGCCAAAGATAAGATTTCAACTCAAACTGCACTATTGCGCTAGAGTCAAAGTTTAAGATAATTTTTGCTGTGATGGCGTAGATTCAATGAAGAGGTGCCGGATACCCCAAGTATGTGGTGATTAGTATCCATGGATTTTCTTTGTTTTGGTGTAATGATCATTGGTAGGGACTAGTGAGTCATAATTTACTCTGCTGTGGTGTTGAGTGATGGTTGGTCTTTCTTATTGGAGGGACAACAAAACATCAGTACAATAGGACAGGTCTAAAGCCAGGTGCATCAAAGCTGGAGCTAGGATAAAGGCTCCCAATCAGTGGTTTGCAGAACACGGCAGGCTTTAATATTATTTGACATTACTTCTCACAATGCAATTTGTTTAGTGTAAAATGTATAATAAGCCTTTGATTATATTCAATGCTTTCATTTATTACATTTGACTGCCAAGATATAAAAAAATCCATCACTGACAGGAAACGTGTTCCTCAAGAGCTTTTGACAGTTATTTGGTAATCTTGGTAATTAAAAAGTTGCTTTGAAAAGCTTTAACTGTCCCAGAACTGAAGAGCATTCCAGTCAACTTCGATAAAAAGTAGTATAGAACTGCATCACTTCTTGTTTTCATGAGAAATCTCTGCGTGAAAATATTTAATGAATTGAAACAACTAAAATAAAAAATGTATCCTACCACCAGACAAGTTAACAGGGGCCTCAAATCCAGTTCTCAAATCCAAAACAAATTTCAGGTGACACCGTGGTTACACTGAACTAGTTTCAATGCAAGGAGTGTGCAAAGCTGTCATGAAGGCGAAGGTTGCTGCTTTGAAGAATCTCCAAAATGAAATGTATTTTGATCTGTTTAACCCTTTTTGGTTTCTACATTATCCCATATGTGTTATTTCATAGTTTTGATGTCTTCACTATGTAAAAATGAAGAAACCCTTAAATTAATTAGGTGTCCACATTTTTGAATGGAACCATACTTTTTTTCAGAGGCTGTCTGATGTATTTGGATTTTATTATATTTTCAAAGTTCCTGTAAAAACATGAAAACAAAATCATTCAAATACTTTGCTAAACATAATATATACAGAGCACACTGAAGAGTAAGTGTACCCTTAATGAATAAAGTTACTAAAAAACAACACTTCATCCCACAATAATGAGATCGTTTCTTGTTTGGTGGGGAACTATTTCTCATGCTGGGAGCATTTGGGAATCCATAATAAAATTACTTTGTTTCTAAAATGCTACAAGTTTAAGAAGAGAATTTGGTATTCAACAACAAAGCAGCACTTTGGTCAACAGTTATGGGCTGCAGCTGGAGCAATAAAACCACAAAGTAATAGACAGAGCTATGTTGGTATGATTGATCTTCCATTAGATTAAAACAATACATCTATACCAATGCTTTGGTAGCTATAGAAGGTTTGATGCAGATATTAAGGCATACACCCACATGCTAAATATTTGTTTGGCAAGCACATTATGTGCTAGCAAGGATTATTGGCCTGAGTTTTTGGGCTTAAGTTTAGTTCACCTCATATGACTTCAGATCTTTAGTGATTGACACAAGCTATAGTTTAAATATGTTTTGTTAAAATATATGATTATGTATCACCATTACACTATTACAAACACTTAAACTAGCAGCTTGTCATGTCATTACCAAAGAAGTAATGGACATATGTTTTTAGGTAACAAAATATATATGAGAGGATAATTTTTGATTTAACATGCTTGCTAAGCTAAATTGAATTCCCACACCTAAGGATTCTTATTAATAACATCAAACAAAATGTGAAACAATTTGTTACAACTGGTTATTGATGCTAGATGTTCAGCAACGTTCTGAACTGTGATGTGTTGTCCGTCCTGCTGGAAGTTCCATATGTAAATGATCAGTATGCCTCAAAGAGAAGTTCTCACATTTACTTTGCTATCTGAATGGCCTAGTGTATTTCGATGTTAGTTCCCCATGTTTCTAACCCAGCATATAGTTTGGTGTTGCAATGGTCAGTTTTCGCATAGCTGAACATGTCTCTGGCCATGTGATGAAAACAATTAACAATAAGGATTTTGAAAATGTAATTGCATGCATTTACTTATCAACATTGTTTTTATTAAAATGTGAATGTCACAAATGTCTAATGTTTTATGGAAGTTCAAATGTGTGGCTGTGCTAAATCAAGAATACTGTACCATCACAGGTAAATGTCATTAGTGGAAGGAGTTACTGTCAGCTCATTTACCTGTGACTATATTCATGCTACAGTCCTGTTGTGTGTGCCTTATTGCTTAATTAACATTGTACTTGTGTATATATGTTTTAAGGAACTGTATTGTTGGAAACAGGCTTCTGTTTCACTGGGGTATAACATTGAGGTAAAATGCATGTGTAAATATATTTCTCATCTGTCATCATGGTTAAAGGCAAATAACTCACAAATGGAAAAACATCATTGAGGACCTTCATAAATTAGGCAGTGGGTATCACAGAAAAATCTGACCGGCTGATATATCAACTTGCCACAGCGGAGCTGCGAATCCAAACAGCTGATTTCTCTGGAAATAAAAGTATGATTAAAGATGTGATTTTGGTTGAATCTCCTGAATCATTATTCAAGTGCTAGATTATTTTTTCCTTGCAGCACTTTGCTGATGGCTTCTTCATTAAGGTATACTTAATATAACTAGGTTCTGTGGTTGTCCCGGATAGCCATTTTATGATGAGTGCACTTAAATAAGCAAAGAGGTACCATTTGGAACTCCCCCTTACAGTGGGACTCCAGCTGAACCCAGGAGGCTGGTATTTTACCAAATGACTATACAATTAACTTTATCTACCACTCAGTGAAGGAGATTACTCACTTGCACACATAGCTGAGAAGAGGGGAGGGGGGGGGGTGCAGGGGTATACAAGTGGAAGGGAAAGTGGCAGAGGGTAGAGCCTTGGGGGTTGTTTACGTTACAAGAGAGCGAATAAAACACTAGGTAGAATTATCTTGTTTTGCATAATAATTTCCGTAACGTTTGGCCCCGCTTGGTCAAGAGGTACCATGTCAGGATTGTGGTGTCAATTGTGGGAAATCAAGTGATATTCGTGGGCACCGGTCCAATAACTTGATACACTTCCCACACAGTTGTCTTAAAAATTTCATTAATCTGGGTTGGGAGCTCAATCGAAAATGTGCTGCACGCGACCTCTGAAGGTGGCTTCTCGAGCTACCGATATTTGCAAGTTTACACAAAATGATCTAGGGACTTGAGTGTTCTTTGATACGTCTCGGGAAATGTAGCATCATTTGAACAAGCCCGTAGAGCCCTAGAGAGGCAGAGGCAGAGAAAGAGAGAGAGACATAGGGACTTTGCCCCCAATAGCAGCCAGTAAGCCTGTGTTATGGTAAGCCAGTGTTATGAATGTGGTCTATATGTAATTAACTTTAACAGCAGGAGGTGGTACAGTATGGGTTTGGTCGCCGCCCCTCGTGTCTGATAGGACGATAGCTCGCCTTTCTGGACATTGGGACTAGCCCCACCCACCACTCCCCCAACCCCCCTCTTCTCTCTCGAACTGTTTTAGTTTTAATTCACTTTGTGGATAATGTAATAATAAATTCATAATGCAAATGCATACTCTGGAATAGTAACATTATTCAAATTCTAAGCCACTTTGCGCTGTTCTGTGAAGAGGGTTGTACACAGCCTACTAGATCTTCAGTTTTTTTGGCCATTTCTCACATGGAATAGACTCCATTTCTCTGAACTATAATAGACTGACTAGTTTCAGGAGAACATTCTTTGTTTCATTTTGAGTCAACAGAAGGACTGTTTTATTGCTACTTTAGTCAGCATCACAGTTTTTAGCTTTGCTAACATAATTGCAAAAGGCTTTGCTTATGATCAATTAACCTTTTAAAATGATTGACCTGGATTACCAAACACAAAGTGCCATTGGAACACAGGGCTGATAGTTGCTGATAACGGGCCTCAGTATGCCTATGTTGATGTTACTTAAAAAATCTGCCGTTTCCAGCTACAATAGACATTTACGATATTGACAATGTCTACTCTGTTTTCCGATCAATTCGATGTCATTTTAATGAACCAAGGACATTTATGAATGGTAGGTTTATTGGAAAAGTGAGAGACTGTTCAACAAATAATAACAAAGAAATTCAGGGAAACGCATGTCAACATTTTTATAAATTGATTTGCATTTTTATGACTCTTGAGTATTTGATCCCCTCTCAAACAGTAAGATTTCTGGCTCCCAGGTGTCCTTTATACAGGTAACGAGTTGATTATAATCTGTTTGTTACCTGTATAAAAGACACCTGTCCACAGAAACAATCAGATTCCAAACTCTCCACCATGGCCAAGACCAAAGAGTTGTCCAAGGATGTCAGGGACAAGATTGTAGACCTACAAAAGGCTGGAATGGGCTACAAGACCATCGCCAAGCAGCTTGGTGAGAAGGTGACAACAGTTGGTGTGATTATTCACAAATGGAAGAAACACAAAAGAACTGTCCATCTCCCTCGATTTGGGGCTCTATGAAAGAACTCACCTCGTGGAGTTGCAATGATCATGAGAACGTTGAGGAATCAGCCCAAAATTACATGTGAGGATCTTGTCAATGATCTCAAGGCAGCTGGGACCATAGTCACCAAGAAAACAATTGGTAACACACTATGCCATGAAGGAATGAAATCCTGCAGCGCCCGCAAGGTCCCCCTGCTCAAGAAAGCACATGTACAGGCCCATCTGAAGTTTGCTAATGAACATCTGAATGATTCAGAGGAGAACTGGGTGAAAGTGTTGTGAAATCAAGCTATTTGGCATCAACTCAACTCGCCGTGTTTGGAGGAGGAGGAATGCTGCCTATAACCCCAAGAACACCACCCCCACCGTCAAACATGGAGGTGGAAACATAATGCTTTGGGGGTGTTTTTCTGCTAAGGGGACAGGACTTCTCTGTCAAATCTTGGGTGAGAACCTCCTTCCCTCAGCCAGGGCATTTAAAATGGGTCATGGATGGGTATTCCAGTGTGCCAATGACCCAAAACACATGGCCAAGGCAACAAAGGAGTGGCTCAAGAAGAAGCACATAAAGGTCCTGGAGTGGCCTAGCCAGTCTCCAGACCTTAATCCCATAGAAAATCTATGGAGGGAGCTGAAGGTTCGAGTTGCCTCGACTTGGAGAAGATCTGCAAAGAGGAGTGGAACAAAATCCCTCCTGAGATGTGTTCAAATCTGGTGGCCAACTACAAGAAACGTCTGACCTCTGTGATAGCCAACAACGGTTTTGCCTCCAAGTACTATGTTATGTTTTGCAGAGTAGTCGAATACTTATTTCACTCATTAAAATGTAAATCAATTTATAAAATGTTTGACATTTGTTTTTCTGGATTTTGTTATTGTTATTCTGTCTCTCACTGTTCAAATTAACCTACCATTAAAATTATAAATTGATAATATTTTTTGTCAGTAGGCAAACGTACAAAATCAGCAAATAGTTTTTCCATCACTGTATGTGGGTAAATATACAAAATGTATATATAAAATTAAGGGAACACTGAAATCGCACATCGGGTCTCGATAAATGAAATAATAAAGATCAAAAACTTTACTGTACATTATGTAATTCGTTGAGATCTAAATGACCTAACAATGGTCCATGGAAACCAAAATCGCCAACCGTCTGAGAGCTGGATTCAAACTATTGAAATCACAGGCTGTTCCATTTTTTGTGAATTTCATCACGGCAGCTCATAATGTGACTTGGTTGTGTGCTTGGGCCACACATGCCTGTATGCACTCGACCCGACAACGTCAGGGCATGCTCCTGATGAGACAGCGGATGTAGTCCTGGGGAGATCTCCTCCCAGACCCTCATGGCATCAGTGGGCTCCTGGACAGTCTGGCGCTACTTGGCGGCGTCGGTTGCGCTGATGCATAACGTCCCATAGGTTCTAAATTGGATTCAGGTTTGGGGAACGTGAGGGCCAGTCAGTGGCATCAATGACTGTTTGGTCAGAAACATGCCCACCAGTATCCCGCTGGAGGTCATTTTGTAGGGCCATGGCAGTGCTGTTCCTTCTTGCACAAAGGAGCAGATACCGGTCCTGCTGCTTGGTTGATGCCCTTCTACGGCCCTGTCCAGCTCTCCTCCTGTAACGACCCGTATCTTGGTATCTCCTCCATGCTCTTAAGACTGTCCTGGGAGACACAGCAAACCTTGCGATAGCACATATGGATGTGCCATCCTTGAGGTACTGGACTACCTGTGCTACCTAAATGGGCTACAGGTACCGCCTCATGCTACCAGTAGTGATAAGGACACTAGCAAAAAAACTAGAGTAGAATCAGTCAGGAAGGATAAGCAGAGAGCAATTGTCTGTGGCCACCACTTGCAAAACCATTCATTTTTTGGGGTTGTCTTGCTGTTGCCTCTCCAGTGTACCTGTTATCACTTTAATTTGGACCAAAACAGACATTGATTCACAATCACTTATGCCTCCTAACTGGACAGATTGATGTCCTTGAATATTAATTGACTTGGTGTTATACTGTGATGACTGTGTTCCCATAATTCTTTAGCAGTGTATATGGTGTACTAGGAAGAATTGCACTCAATTTGTCAAGCTACGGCAGGTTTTCACAAACAAGAATTTGCGGACTTTGGCCATAACCCAAATTGTCTGCCTGTTATTCCTCTCACTAGTAGATTGTAATGTTTCCCTGGATTTGAAAGCTGCAGTTGTCATTCTGTTCAAAGGAGGTGACGAGTTTGATCCAAACGTTTACAGTTCTAATCTCTGTACTTGCCTGCTTATTGAAAGTTTTGGGATGTTTGGTAACGGATAACCCACCATTTGAGTCCCACTGGATTATTTTTGCTCTTCAGAAAGGCCTTGGGTTAACATACATTTACTGCACCTTTACCAGCTAATTACATTATGTTGACAGGAAATGCCGCTCCATATCTGTACGGTGGAGTGATTGCCTTCCAAGGCGTTATGTTTCTCTGTCTGTACCCTCTGTGGCTTCTCGTTCGGTGTCTCTTCACTGTCTGTAGCTAGTACGTCCAAAAGACAGATCAGGTGAGGTGAATGGTGTTGAT
Organism: Esox lucius; assembly: GCF_011004845.1. Taxonomy (NCBI): domain Eukaryota; kingdom Metazoa; phylum Chordata; class Actinopteri; order Esociformes; family Esocidae; genus Esox; species Esox lucius. The sequence continues at coordinate 23,673,609 of NC_047571.1, read as the reverse complement.
ATATGGATGGTCCAAATTTACCCACACGGACGTCACACACACCTGCCCCGACCAATCAGTGGCCTAGGGGATGACCTGAGACACTATGAACTTCCTGGCTGCTAACACAAACATGCAGCGTATGTGTATGTACGTGTGTGTACGTGTGTGTAAGTGTGTGTAAAGAATGTTTGTTGTTTTTGGAAGTGCTGCAAGGTAACAAAGGCTAGGCTGCTGTGTTTGTGTGCGGGCATGTGTGTGGGTGCGTGCGTGCCTAATATTGTTTTTGCTTTATTTGTTTGTCCTTGTGTGTCTGTGTAGCACATGCATTTGTGAGTGTGACCCGCTCTCCCGTGTGTGACACCTCTCTCCACACATCCCAATCAAGTCTGCCTGGCGCCAAGTCCATACCCTGCCAGAATAATTGTTGTCCAAGAAGTTCCGAGCATACTGCACGATTGTTTCCTGTCATTGTGAGGGCACTTCCTTTCCAAGTTTATGAATGGACCCACGGGGCAGAGTGAGGGCTTTCTCTGTCTCTCTACCTCTCTCTCTCCCTCCCCACAGCGCTGCTTGCCAACAGATGCTTTTACAACCAAAACACTGGTGCCATGTGACCCGTGGAGGTCAGAGGGGCATGCAGAGGACAGGCTGAATGACTACTCAAACTAACCAGGCAGAGGACGTCCTTTAGTCACTTTCTATGAATTGAGTGCCTTCCCTGCCTGCGTCTTGTTGGTAATTTAAAGAGCAACTGCAATGAGAACCAACTGTTCGCTCTTTGAAAACGAGAAGTCCCATGTGATTGCATCACCATGTAATACCGGGTTGAGTTTGAATTACAATTATGTCAACAGGTCATGTGCTGGCTTGCCCTTATATGGGCAAGCCACCTCTTTATAGTTCAGGCTCCACATGAAATCAACTTGGCTGATCCCAGCCACAATAATATTTAGGCAGAATAGTGGAATTTGCATTGAGATTCTAAATAAAAGTCCACCACTGGAAGACGTGCATTCAAATATAAACAGTGGAATCATGCAGCATTAGGACTAGATAATGCTGGGTTGGGATATTCTTCAAAAAGATGTAGTTAAATGCATTATAACTTTACCGTTCAAAAGTTTGGGGTCACTTAGAAATGTCCATTGTTTTCTAAAGAACCACATTTTAAAATGACAGAATTGATCGGAAAACCGAGTAGTCATTGTCAATATCGTAAATTGCTATTGTTGGTGGAAACAGCACATTTTCTGAAGTAACATCTATGTAGGCATACAGAGGCCCATTATCAGCAACTATCAGCCCTGTGTTCCAATTGCACGTTGGGTTTGGTTATCCAGGTCAATCATTTTAAAAGGTTATAATTGATCATAAGAAAAGCCTTTTGCAATTATGTTAGCAAAGCTAAAAACTGTGGTGCTGATTGAAGTAGCAATAAAACTGTCCTTCTGTTGACTAGTTGAGTATCTGGCGCATCAGTAATTGTTGGGTTCGAAAAGAGGCTCAAAATTAAACAAAGAATGTTCTTCTGAAACTTGTCAGTCTATTATTGTTCTGAGTAATGGAGGCTATTCCATGCGAGAAATGGCCAAAAAACTGAAGATCTGGTACAAGTCTGTGTATTTGCAGTCCTTCACAGGACTGCAAATTGGCTCTAACCTGGTTAGAAAGAGGAGTGGGAGGTCCCGGTGCACAGCTGAGCAAGAGGACAAATCCATTAGTGCCTAGTTTGAGAAACAGACACCTCACATGTCCTCTGCTGTCAGCTACATTAAATAGTACCCACAAAACAGCGGTCTCAGCATCAACTGTTTTAAGCAGAGTTGCAAAGAGAAAGACATCTTACACTGGACAATAAAAAAAAAAGATTATATGGGCAAAAGAAAACCGACACTGGACAGAGGAAGACTGGAAAAAGTGTTATGGACAGACAAATCTGGTGTTCAAATCTCAAAGAAGAACATTTGGGAGATCCAGACCAAATGAAAAGAGGCTGTTGATGTGCTTGACACCATCTGTTTAGCAAGTGATGGTCTGGGGGTGCTTTGGTTGTGATGAAGTGGGAGATTTGATCAAGGTAAAAGGGATCTTGAAGAAGGAAGGCTATCACTCCATTTGGCAACGCCATGCCATACCCTGTTGACAGTGCTCGATTGGAGCCAATTTCCTGCTACAACAGGATAATGATCCAAAGCACAGCTCCAAACCATGCAGTAACTACACTGAACAAACTTATAAATGCAACACTTGTTTCTGCCCCCATTTATCATGAGCTGAACTCAAAGATCTAAGACTTTCTCTATGTACACAAAAGGCCTGTTTCTCTCATATTGTTCACGAATCTGTCTAAATCTGTGTTAGTGAGCACTTCTCCTTTGGCCAGATAATCCATCCACCTCACAGGTGTGACATATCAAGATGCTGATTAGACAGCATGATTATTGCCCAGGTGTGCCTTAGGCTGGCCACAATAAAAGGCTGGATTGATTATCTCGGCAAAGGAGAAGTGCTCACTAACACAGATTTAAACAGATTTGTGAACAATATTTGAGAGAAATAGGCCTTTTGTGTACATAGAGAATGTCTTAGCTCTTTGTGTTCAGCTCATGATAAATGGGGGCAAAAACAAATGTTGCGTTTATAATTTTGATCAGTGTATTAAGAGAAGAATCAGTTAGCTGGTGTACTGTCTCTTATGGTGTGTCTAGCACAGTCACCGGATCTGAACCCTGTTGTGGGGGCAGCTTGACCGTATGGTACATAGAAGTGTCCATCAAGCCAATCCAACTTGTGGTGCTTCAGGAAGCATGGGGTGAAATCTCTTCAGATTACCTCGAGAAAATGACAATTAGAATGCCAAAGGTCTGCAAGGCTGTTATTGCTGCAAATGGTGGATTCTTTAACAAAAGCAAAGTTTAATTTCAATTGAAATCATTATTTCATGTCAGTGACTATTTCCTTTACATTTTACTATATTTCCTATTCAAACTCCCAAGTATGTTTTCATGGAAACTAAGGATATTTCAAAGTGACCTAAAAAATTTAGATTTTTATTATTTTGTTATTATTTTACTCCATACAAATGTGGCGTGATTTTACTGTACTTATATACATTTTTACATTTTTGAATGGTTGACTTTTAATTCAAAGGATGAATGCTAATTCCATCGTGGTGAGTCCTTACTGTGAATTAGTTGTTAACTCATTAGCATTTAGTAGTGTTATAACAATTGCTTTGGGCTGAACAGGTGGTTAGTCTCTTGATCTCTAGTTTGCACCAGTGACGGTACTTTGCTTGGGAATGTTTTTTTGTTGTTGTACGAAGTTGAGATGGGCTACCATAGAAATGTAAGGCTACCTCTGAATGCATATTACATTAGAGGGCCAGATGATGTCAGGTGCAACTACTTTTGCTGGTGCCAGTCTCGTAATCCTAGCCAGGCAGGTAAGCCTACTAGCTAGCTACCATTTTTCCACATCCCCCAACCTCTCCCTCAGTTTAATCGGTACATGTAAATGTTTTGGGGCCTGTCCTACCAATAGCTACATCATGAATAGCTGTATATAACCAGAGTTGGGAACATAAGTCCTTGACTTGAACATTTCTATCAGGTCTTCTTGCAGCAATTCTGTTGGGGAAAGCTGGTTGTTGATTTCAAGTCTTTATCGGGTGGGGGTGTACTTGCCACACCATGAGACACCCACATTAAACCACACCTGCAAGACCTGTCGTGTCTGGGCATGTCAGAGCTCCTGCATTTCTTAATGAACCTCTAAAACAAGCACAAGTGAGTTGGAAGACACTATTGATTTAGAAATTGTGCACCAATATTGCATTTTTAAAGCATGTTATATTTCATGAATTGCCTTTCGATGTAGACCACATAGAAAAGAAAATCTATACAGTACTGTGCAAATGTCTTAGGCACCTGAAAGTTGAACCAAAGCCATGTATTTTTGTAGTAGGATTTATTTATGAAAAATATACAGGTGCTGGTCATAAAATTAGAATATCATCAAAAAGTTGATTTATTTCAGTAATTCCATTCAAAAAGTGAAACTTGTGTATTATATCCATTCATTACACACACTGATATATTTCAAATGTTTATTTCTTTTAATTGTGATGATTATAACTGACAACTAATGAAAATCCCAAATTCAGTTATCTCCAAAAATTAGAATATTACTTAAGACCAATACAAAAAAATTATTTTTAGAAATGTTGGCCAACTGAAAAGTATGAACATGAAAAGTATGAGCATGTACAGCACTCAATACTTAGTTGGGGCTCCTTTTGCCTGAATTGTGGCGTGGCTTGGAGTCTATCAGTCTGTGGCACTGCTCATGTGTTATTAGAGCCCAGGTTGCTCTGATAGTGGCCTTCAGCTCTTCTGCATTGTTGGGTCTGGCGTATCGCATCTTCCTCTTCACAATACCCCATAGATTTTCTATAGGGTTAAGATCAGGGGAGTTTGCTGGCCAATTAAGAACAGGGATACCATGGTCCTTAAACCAGGTACTGGTAGCTTTGGCACTGTGTGCAGGTGCCAAGTCCTGTTGGAAAATGAAATCTGCATCTCCATAAAGTTGGTCAGCAGCAGGAAGCATGGAGTGGTCTAAAACTTCCCGGTAGACGGCTGCGTTGACCTTGGACCTCAGAAAACACAGTGGACCAACACCAGCAGATGACATGGCACCCCTAACCATCACTGACTGTGGAAACTTTACACTGGACTTCAAGCAACGTGGATTCTGTGCCTCTCCTCTCATCTTCCAGACTCTGGGACCTTGATTTCCAAAGGAAATGCAAAGTTTACTTTTATCAGAGAACATAACTCAGTAGCAGTCCAGTCCTTTTTGTCTTTAGCCCCTAGCTTGACACGGAATGCGACAGCTGAAACCCATGTCTTGCATACGTCTGTGTGTGGTGGTTCTTGAAGCACTGACTCCAGCTGCAGTCCACTCTTGGTGAATCTCCCCCACATTTTTGAATGGGTTTTGTTTCACAATCCTCTCCTGGGTGCGGTTATCCCTATTGCTTGTACACTTTTTTCTAACATATCTCTATTAATGTGCTTGGACACAGAGCTCTGTGAACAGCCAGCCTCTTTAGTTATGACCTTTTGTGTCTTGCCCTCCTTGTGCAAGGTGTCAATGGTCGTCTTTTGGACAGCTGTCAAGTCAGCAGTCTTCCCCATGATTGTGTTGCCTACAGAACTAGACTGAGAGACCATTTAAAGGCCTTTGCAGGTGTTTTGGGTTAATTAGCTGATTAGAGTGTGGCACCAGGTGTTTTCAATATTGAACCTTTTCACAATATTCTAATTTTCTGAGATACTAAATTTGGGGTTTTCATTAGTTGTCAGTTATAATTATCAAAATTAAAAGAAATAAACACTTGAAATAGCCTGTGTGGAATGAATGTATAAATTATACAAGTTTCACTTTTTGAATGGAATTACTGAAATAAATCAACTTTTTGATGATATTCAAACTTTATGACCAGCACCTGTATACATATATATTCACAGACACACACACATACATACATACATACATACATACAGCTCCAGAAAAACATAAGAGACCACTGCACTTTTTTCCTTTACAAAAAAGTTGAAAAAGAAAGTTTTGAGTGAAACATTGATGGAAACAGTTCTAATATCAGACTGAGAAGACAACTGGCAGGTGGTTAGGGCCCTATTACTGCAACCATTTCTCTGTTATTTGTAGACAAATGCAAATAATCAAGTAAGACTAGATGCAAGTTAGCATGTATAAGTATTTCTGTTGTTTTGTTTCATAGCTGGATTGATCCCAAATATATCTGACTGCAGACTTTAGTGATAGCCATTAACTGTTGGCACTGTACCCTACCAGTAATTGGAGTGAGGGAAGATTCCTTTAAGAAGCTCTTTGTGAGAGACTTTTTCCACAGGAATCTCTTTGAGATTTTGCGATGGTTTCAGTACTGCTGTCAATATTTGATGGATCTAAAATGTTGTAACTTAATCCATTACATGGCTGTAAATGTGGATGACCATTGCTAAGTAGTTCAAGCATTACACTTCAGCTGTATTATCGGTAGATACAGGCCAAAAAGTACTGAACAATAAAATAAATAGTTTCTTCCACTCTCAGGCAGGGGTATGCATTTCTGGATCTCGAAGCCAGTTCCACTACATTTCTTCAACGCAACCCTGTAATCAGTGTCCTATTTAGACCTGGGACACCGGGTGGGTGCGATAGTGATGAGAGAGGACAGAAAACCAGCAGGATCCGGACATTGTTGAGTACAAGTTGAATACCCCTGCCCTAAAGGATCTATGGCTGATTTAGAATGACCTAATCTACCCTATTTTGGTCAACTCTCTTGCTTAATTTGGCACTTTTAAGTATGTGAAATCTCTTTTTTTTGCCAGGTTAAACCTTTCAAGAACCACTCAGTTGTGGAACGAACCAGTAAGCAGATTACTTGAACCATCACCCCACAGAGTTTAAGCAATTTTGTGACTCCTCCCTGTCTTGATAATGACAGTTTCTTGAACGGTTCCTTCAGTAATGAAAGTTTTCCTATAAAGCTGAGTACAATGGCTCTGCAAACATTGGTTGTTTGTAAATATTCATTACAAACAACCTGTTCAGCTGTCAATACCCATCCAGAGGAGCATACCCATACAGTCCAAAATACTACTTGTGACAAGAGAGAGAGAACCAGGCCTGAATGCTAGCTGCCGCGGCTAACCCTCTGACTTTTATTCGAGCCTGTTGAGATTGAGAGCTGGACTGGCACCCACGGATGTGATCTTTTGGCACCAGGCTAGTATTCTGAATTATTTGTGAGCATTTATTTTTATTTTTAAGTTGGCTTTTAAAGTTAACAAAGCACTTGCACACTACCTACCACCATGTCTCATTAAAACTTGCTATGGTTTCTGCCTAGAAAACAATTTTGACTTGCAAATATTTAAGCCATTATTGGAGGTATTTTCCAAAAAAACTTTCAGCTAACTTTTAAATATCTAGGGCTAACCTATAAATATTGCATACTAGGCAGCTGGTTGCAGTATTGACTACCAAAAGGCTTGGGCCATTTCAATAAATCCATAATTACTTACACACTGCATATCTTGCCACCCCGATCCCATACTAGCTAGTACTGCTAGATGTTCCACCTAACCTCCTGTGGAGGACATTTGAGAGGCCATCCTCTTTATAGATGACGTGCATTCTACCCTCCTGAATCCGTGCTCTGTCAAAAATGTTTATGCAATTTGTCACTTTTCTTATTAGATTGCCCAATTTTCACCCACCTAAGAGTATACAGTGGATATCAAAAGTCTACACACCCCTGTTAAAATGCCAGGTTCTTGTGATGTAAAAGATTGAGACAAAGATAAATCATGTCAGAACATTTTCCACCTTTTAATGTGACCTATAACGTGAACAATTCAATTGAAAAACAAACCAAATTCACATCTGGGCTCTGGCTGGGCCATTCCAAAACGTTAATCTTCTTCTGGTGAAGCCATGCTTTTGTGGATTTGGATGTGTGCTTTGGGTCGTTGTCGTGCTGAAAGGTGAACTTCATCTTCAGCTTTCTAACGGACGCCTGAAGGTTCTGTGCCAAAATTGCCTGGTACTTGGAACTTTTCATAATTCTCTCCACCCTGACTAAAGCCCTGGTTCCAGCTGAAGAAAAACAGCCCCAAAGCATGATGCTGCCACCACCATGCTTCACTCTGGGTATGGTGTTCTTTGGGTGATGTGCAGTGTTGTTTTTGCGCCAAAAAGTTCAACTTTGGTTTCATCAGACCATAATACATTTTCCCACATGCTTTTGGGGGAATTGATGTTTGTTTTTGCAAACTTCAGCCGGTCTTGGATGTTTTTCTTTGTAAGAAAAGGCTTCCATCTTGCCACCCTACCCCATAGCCCATTCATATGAAGAATACGGGAGAATGTTGTCACATGTAGCACACAGCCAGTACTTGCCAGAAATTCCTGCATTTCCTTTAATGTTGCTGTAGGCCTTTTGGAAGCCTCCCTGACCAGTTTTCTTCTCTTCTTTTCATCAATTTTGGAGGGATGTCCAGTTGTTGGTAATGTCTCTGTTGTGCCATCTTTTCTCCACTTGATGATGACTGTCTTCACTGTTTTCCATGGTATATCTAATGTTGGAAATTATTTTGTACCCTTCTCCTGACTGAGAAGGGTGAGATCCCTCTGATGCTTTGGAAGCTCTCTGTGGGCATGGCTTTTGCTCAGCTGAACTTTATTTGTGATTAATCAGAGTCACTTTAAATGATGGCAGGTGTGTAATGACATCTATTTAACATGAGTTTAAATGTGATTAGTTAATTCTGAACACATCCACATCCCCAGCTCTAAGAGGATGCAGCCAGATTATATTTAAGGTTTTTATTTTTCATTTTTCCACCTCGAAGATTTCAGTTTGTTTTTCAATTGAATTGTTCACTTTATAGGTCACATTAAGAGTGGAAAAAGTTTTGACATGATTTATCTTTGTCTCATTCTTTCACATCACAAAAGCCTGGCATTTTATCAGGGGTGTGTAGACTTTTTATATCCTGTATATGTATATGGCAGATTAAACCCTGACATTGTATTGGAGCTTGTTAGCATAGATATTATTTGTCTTTTTATTTATTAGCTCTTGTAACTCCTTGGTGAGAGTTTAGCCAGTATAACTGTACTGTATGGTTGGTTGATTGGAGGGAGGGTTTGTTGGTTGGTTGGTTGATTTGAGGCTGTGTTTGTTGGTTGGTTGGTTGGAGGGTGTGTTGGTTGGTTGAAGGGTTGTTGGGTGTGTATGTGTGTGTTACCCTGCCTGCTGTAATGTTGCCGACTCGTCCTCCTAAAAATTGACACGTGTTTGAAATCCAAGCCAGCCCTGTCCTCATGCCATGATATGAATCACTCTATTTCTATTTCTGTCTGGCTCTTTCTCTCTGTCTCTTACTGCTTTACTCTCTCTGTCCTGCCTTTTCCATTTTGGTGAACTTTTGTAGGACCCAAATTAACACTTCACCCGGTCTTTTCAAAAAAGTATTTTATTTAATTAAAAAAATGAACATGTTCAGTTCTTTATTGCCTGTGGAATAACTGTATTGGCAGCTCAGATCTTCAGAAAGATATATAGAATAGTAATGCACCAGTTGAGAGCAGCAGGAGTGGGAACAACCGGCAGGTAACAGTCTGACAGCTTGACTTCTGAAATATATACACCCTGATGAACGTGGGCTTTGTTTAAGGGATCTGTTTCATTTTTGGACGCCTCAGTACTAAGTAGTGTCAGTTACTGTGTCAGTTACTATCCTAAATGGTTTTAGATCCAGCACAAGGGATTCTGCGTGCTGACAGAATGGTAAAATAAATGCAACATCAGGTATCCTACAAGCCTACTGACTGGTGAATTAGTAGTTGACCGGTGACTATTGTGGGCGTTTGCACTCCAGTCTGCCTACATGAGTAGTCGCTGAACTCATCGGTAAACGTGATGTCGAGTTCTACAGCTTTGTTGTTCCTTGCAGTCCTACAAATAGGAGCAAAGTTTGTTTTATTGGCAATCCTTCATTGTTCGCTACACCATGTTAGGTGTACATGGAGAGATGGCTGGTCGCCCTACCTACTGGTCACAAGCCTTTTTCTCTGAACTGATAGAACGTCACAGGCTGCCTGATGCTGTAACTGTAAGCCCTCTCAGTTCACTTCTCAGCTCAGAGGAACTGTAAGAGGTATTCCGATGTTAGCACAGGGAATTCACTTAGCGGCCCCGTTGTGCTGTGTTGGTCCTGTAAGCTCTCTCTCAGTTCACACTGGCTGGTTGTTTTGCGTGCTGTATTCTAAATCCTTGTCAGTTCACTTCTCAGTTCACTTCAGTCTGGTGGCGCTGCTGTGTGATATGCACCAGACACAGGTCATTCAGCGTATTGGAGCTTTATACTGCCGTTAACCAGTTCCCTTTGTGTCTGCTGGGCTGTTTCTGGAATCCCAGACATTTGAAGTATTTTTATTTTCTTTTTTCTTTTTTTGAAGCTGGGCAGACAAGCATTTCTTCACTGCTCAGACAGTCCCACACTGCTTAGATACACTTAGAACCACGACAAACACTTTGGCAGCACGGACAGGCATTCAGAAAGACTTTGCCGGTGTTCAGTTAAACTTGCCGTTGTTTACTTAGTGAACTCTCCTCTGTAAATACCTACAATATAAGCTTAAGGGGTATTAAGATGTTCAACCTGCCAACACAACCATCAGCCGCCTAAAGGTGTGACCCTGTGAGCTGCCACAGGTGCGTCTCACTGTATCTAAATCAACATGTAGAATATTAGCCACCAGGACGTAAGAGGGATTTTGCTTTTCCCTTTCTACAATTGCCTATTTGAGGAGAGACACGTTGTGTGTCATTGTGATCCTGAAGGAAAAGACAGAGGGTCACAGCAGGCTTGTACTCTTTCTATAAACCAATAGAAATTCTGCATTTTAAATTCTGCAAGCCTCCTATTTTGGGCTGGATGTTTAATATCTTGCTTAATAAATACGTTTAATCACCATACCTCAGTTTGCCATTAATTTCCAAGTTTGAAAGTGAGTGGTTTTGATGACATTAGGCACAAATTGAAACATGATACATAACATAGCACACAACCAGTGGTCAAAAATCCCCAGAATACAGAATCTTTAATGCCCCTTTAAATCAAATTATTTGAGTTACGTAAAAGATGCTTTAAAAAATAAAAAATCCCCACTCCCACTCTCTGTGTCACTGTCTCTCTATCCACCATCCACTTCCTTTCTTAATTTCCCTGTCTTTATTCCCATCACGTTGGTGAATTGAAACATCCTGTCGCTACCGACATAAGCGCTGGGTGATATTAAACAACAAAGTGCGCCTCTCTTCCACCTTCATGTTCCTCTGTGTTCCCAAATGGCTTCCTATTTCGCTCCCTATTTCGTACAGCGAGACTTTTTACCGGAGCTCCTAAGGTTCTGGTCAAACAGTGCACCATACAGGGAATCCAATGAGATGCCGTGTGGAACTCGGTGAACCAGTGTCGTGTTGTTCTATTACGGGAGGCTGGCATAACAGACTAGCTAATGAAATTGTTTACAGTTCCTGTTGTTCCTGTTGCCGACAGAACCCTGTTGCTATGACTCTGACCGGATTACCAATTGACTAACAGCAAGGCTCCAGGTGGCAGTTTAGTAACCCTGTCTTGGCTTTTTAATTGCTTGTATCAGTGTGATCTTTAAAAACAAACATGTATTTCTCTTTTCCACGTTCAATGATTTCATCAATCGAATCAAATGTCCCATCACTAGTCTTTATTTGCCAAGTTGAAATCTAGCATGCCAATGCTGAAGGCATTTACTAAAATGTACAAGTGTAATGGCTAAAATAAACCAAAGAATAATCCAATGTTCTCTACAAGTTGGCTATCGGGCCTAGCCATAATTGCATTCTTAACATATATATAGAGACCTGTGTGCCTATGCTAGAAGTCTAATCATTGATGTAAAGGACATCAGTCTAAATGGACAATCTAATCAAAGGAGTGCATTCATCATTATTGTGCGAATTATCTAAATATGCCAAATATGTATTACTTGGATGTATAAGACAATTTTTGGGGGTGGTGCCACCAGTGGAACATATTAGTCTCCAAGCAACTGGCACAAGGTCACTGCTATCTTTAGTCTACCTTTTTATTTAAAATCCCAGCTTAATTTAAAAAGGATACATGTGTATGGTTAGAGTTTAAATTTTTACAACATGCTGTCGTTTTCCAGTTTTCTCTCCTTATGCTCGTTCACCCCTCCCTCTCATACTGAACGCCTAATCTGACCATCAGTTGGGCTGAGTGACGTGTATCCATGTGTGCCTTCCATCCACTTCCTTCTTAGTACTGTGTATGGGGTGAGGTCAGGCTGGTGTATCTAGGACTTTACAGGACACACCATGACTCACAATGTCAACTGGAGTGGTTCTTTGTTTCTCTCTTAGTTTGGATGTCAACCTTTATTCCCAACATAGAGCAGCGATGTGGGATCGGTCCCTGGTCTAAAGTAGGTCACTATTTAGGAATCAGGGGCCATTTAGATCTGACAGTCACAGGCCTTGTGTCAGCTCTTTTTTTGGATCAGCTGAGGGTGCCACTGCGATAATATCGACAGCATGCCCAGAACAGGTGAATGGACTGCTTGTATCTATTGACCTCTCTAAATCAATCTGCTCTTTCTCAGTCCATCTCTTATTTTCACTAGTGTGCAGTATTCATACTACGTGCTATAAAGACAGATTGTTGTATTTATGGGGCTCAAGCCTGAGGCTAATTTGTACCAGAACGTGCATAGAGAGTGGGTGAAGCTCTTTGTTCTTGTTCTGATCTTTTCTGTTGACACCTAAGGGCCCAGACCGTCATCAAAAATGTGTCCAATTACCCCAGACTTAGTTGTGAGTCTGTGTTAATATCAGGTTGCGTGTTGAATACCCCCTTTATCCTGTATTTATCCATATCAATCAAATAGTATTTGATGTCTCTGACTACAAGCTGCTAAGACAGGGCCGTTCCATCTTCTCCAACCTCTGCTCTTTAGGTCACACAAATGGAATGACCGAATAATGGTTCATTGTTAGCAGTGACTCTAAATCTGAGGCATTGTCTCTGGTGATTGGGGAGGCTGGTGTGGAGGGACATCAGCGGTACTGGTGAATACGTCTCTGCAATGGCACATCATAATCATCTACTGAGTGACGTTTAGATGACCACATCACAATGTCCGAAATTAAGGTTGTTAGATGACCACATCACAATGTCCGAAATTAAGGTTGTTAGATGACCACATCACAATGTCAGAAATTAAGGTTGTTAGATGACCACATCACAATGTCAGAAATTAAGGTTGTTAGATTACCACATCACAATGTCAGAAATGAAGGTTGTTAGATGACCTTATCACAATGTCCGAAATGAAGGTTGTTAGATGACCTCATCACAATGTCCGAAATGAAAGTTGTTAGATGACCTCATCACAATGTCTGAAATGAAGGTTGTTAGATGACCTCAACACAATGTCCGAAATGAAGGTTGTTAGATGACCTCAACACAATGTCCGAAATGAAGGTTGTTAGATGACCTCAACACAATGTCCGAAATGAAGGTTGTGCCTTCTGTGTCACCTGTTTTCTTTCTTCTCTTGCTCCCTTTGGCTAGATTTTTATAAATTTTGTTTAGATGTTTTGTTTTTAAGTAGTTCCCTGTATAAGACTCTCCTCATTGGTTCAGTTCTGTCTCCGCTGATTCTTCTGCAGTCCTGTAGCTTCTAAATAACCCCCTTGTTTTGGTAGTGGAATGTTAATGACCGGGCAACCAGTACACCACCATCAAATTCTTTATGTCTTGATCCTCATTTTTCACGTTTACATTTGTTATTTTTAGTAATTTAGCAGACACTCTTATTCACAGTGACTTACAGTACTGAGAGCCTACACTTTCATACTCTTTCCCATGGGAATCAAACCCACAAACCTTGCATACTTTATCCTCTATATGGTGCGCTACATTTCCTATAGCTCTGGTCAAACCTAGTGCACTATATAAGGAATAGGGTTCCATTTGGGGGCATTAGCCAAGGGTCTTATGTGATCTTAGTTAACGCAGAACGCCTGAATGAGGCTTTTCATGTTGTTGTAAAAAAGCAAAGTTTTGTGTATCCTAAAGGGTACTCTTACCTTATTCCCTCAGTAGTGTGTTACTTTTGGCAAGTCTGTGGTCAGAAATAGTGCACTATATACGGATTAGGACGCCATTTGGCACATACACATGCAGGAACAAGCCACAAGATGTTTGTGAGGGATTGTAGTTAATATGTTGAGCTCAGTATCTAAGTATTCTACACAGCGGGCCGCTCCTTAGTCTCCAGTCAACCTGGCCTGTAAATACTACTCCATGTCGGCCTCCCTCTGGAACCCTGCTCCCTGTCCAGTGGGGAGAACAAGTATTTGATACACTGCCGATTTCGCAGGTTTTCCTACTTACAAAGCATGTAGAGGTCTGTAATTTTTTATTATAGATACACTGCAACTGTGAGTGACGGAATCTAAAACAAAAATCCTGGAAATCACATTGTATGATTTTTAAATAATTCATTAGCATTTTATTGCATGACATAAGTATTTGATCACCTACCAACCAGTAAGAATTCTGGCTCTCACAGACCTGTTAGTTTTTCCCTCCTGTCCTCCACTCATTACCTGTATTAACTGCACATGTTTGAACTCGTTACCTGTATAAAAGACACCTGTCCACACACTCAATCAAACAGACTCCAACCTCTCCACAATGGCCCAGACCAGAGATCTGTGTAAGGACATCAGGAATAAAATTGTCGACCTGCACAAGGCTGGGATGGGCTACAGGACAATAGGCAAGCAGCTTGGTGAGAAGGCAACAACTGTTGGCACAATTATTAGAAAATGGAAGAAGTTCAAAATGACGGTCAATCTCCCTCGGTCTGGGGCTCCATGCAAGATCTCAATGATCATGAGGAAGGTGAGGGATCAGCCCAGAACTACACGGCAGAACCTGGTCAATGACCTGAAGAGAGCTGGGACCACAGTCTCAAAGAAAACCATTAGTAACACACTATACCGCCATGGATTAAAATCCTGCAGTGCACGCAAGGTCCCCCTGCTCAAGCCAGCGCATGTCCAGGCCCAACTGAAGTTTGCCAATGACCATCTGGATGATCCAGAGGAGGAATGGGAGAAGGTCATGTGGTCTGATGAGACAAAAATTGAGCTTTTTGGTCTAAACGCCACTTGCCGTGTTTGGATGAAGTAGAAGGATGAATACAACCCCAAGAACACCATCCCAACCGTGAAGCATGGAGGTGGTAACATCATTCTTTGGGGATGCTTTTCTGCAAAGGGGACAGGACGTCTGCATCGTATTGAGGGGAGGATGGATGGGGCCATGTATCATGAGATCTTGGCCAACAACCTCCTTCCCTCAGTAAGAGCATTGAAGATGGGTCGTGGCTGCGTCTTCCGGAATGACAACGACCCGAAACACACAGCCAGGGCAACTAAGCAGTGGCTCCGTAAGAAGCATCTCAAGGTCCTGGAGTGGCCTAGCCAGTCTCCAGACCTGAACCCAATAGAAAATCTTTGGAGGGAGCTGAAAGTCGGTATAGCCCAGCGACAGCCCCGAAACCTGAAGGATCTGGAGAAGGTCCGTATGGAGGAGTGGGCCAAAATCCCTGCTGCAGTGTGTGCAAACCTGGTCAAGAACTACAGGAAACGTATGATCTCTGTTAATGCAAACAAAGGTTTCTGTACCAAATATTAAGTTCTGCTTTTCTGATGTATCAAGTGTCATGCAATAAAATGCAATTTAATTACTTAAAGATCATACAATGTGATTTTCTGGATTTTTGTTTTAGATTCCGTCACTCACAGTTGAAGAGTACCTATGATAAAAATGACAGACTTCTGCATGCTTTGTAAGTGGGAAACACTGCCGATTTTGCAGGTTATCAAATACTTGTTGTCCCCACTGTATTGTGTGATCCCGATAATGACAGAGTCTGGCATTTCTTCTGCATTCCCGCAGCCTGCATCGTGTGTTCTGATCCACAACACACTGTGTCAGTAACATGAATGATTAGCAGATTCCGTGTCATACCTCAGTCAGCCTGGAAATGCCAAGTTCACTTCAGTTATAGTTTTTGGAAGGTAAACTATTTCAATATTTTCCTCATACTGTTAGTAATAACAGTTCATTCATCGTATTACTCTGGTAGCACCGGCGGTGTTTGAAATGTTAACCAGTACTGTTTGAACCCATGGCT
This sequence comes from Esox lucius, assembly GCF_011004845.1. NCBI lineage: Eukaryota > Metazoa > Chordata > Actinopteri > Esociformes > Esocidae > Esox > Esox lucius. The sequence continues at coordinate 23,657,748 of NC_047571.1, read as the reverse complement.
GCCCCAAGCCCCTTTCCTGCCCTCTCAGCGTGGTCCTCTGTGGGGAACAGAAGGCTTGGGTGGATGTAGGCGTTGGGGTGGGCTCACCCTGAAAGAGACTTTGAAAACACAGAAGACAGGCTAACAACATTCGAGATGTTTTCTCTGAGAGCAGAAGTGCCACTGGGTTGGTGGAGATGAGATGGGGTAAGATTCTAGAATGCACAGGAATACTCAGGAGGGTTACTCTAAAACTTACCCAACAAGAAACGTTTGTTTACTTGAATTGCACAACGTTTGGGAAGTTATTGCTGTGTTACGCCGCAATGAGCACGACCGTTGCTGATGCAGACACCAACTTCTGTCCAGAGCCACTGACAGACGACACATCACTAGGCGGTTTATAATCCATTTCCTTGGTGGTTGCCAGCCCAGTGGGCCACCACCATGCCGCCACTACGCTGGAGCTCCAACCAACCTAACCCGTGCCAGTCAGCCTGTAGCTGGTAGGGCTTTATACAATCCCAGCTGCTTGGTGGTTGCCAGCCCAGTGTGCCACCACCATGGCAGCACCATTCCAACCGTCTTGTCTGTGGCTTATTTAAGCCGGCATTATGGTGGCTGGCAGTTGCACGCCTCAGCCGAGGAAGCCATTCAATACCAGACTGTATATTTGATCCACCGCCGCCATAAAGACTGGCAGCGTCATGCCAGGACCGTGCTCCCAGTGACCAGTGCCTGCCAGCGGCTGTTGCCAAGTCGGTCTGTAGTGTAGGCATGGAATCAATAGAAAAAGCATTGCCATTCAAGCCAGTTATGGCATAATTGACAGACAGGCAGCCATTCCGGTTGTACCCGTAGATTCTATGTATTTCTGGTCAGTACAAGTGTGGTGTTCATGTCAGCACCACAATGGGAGACGGCTCATCCATTATGCCGGTACTGAAACCCTATGGACATACTAATGGTATACCTGAACGGGGGGGGGGGGGGGGGGGGGGGGGGGGGGGGGGGGGGGGTAGGGGGACTTCCTGCTCTTTATCATAACAATGAGTTGTACAGTATGCAGGCTTACCCATTAGTTAGGCTTGGCTGAATGGAACAAAACACTCTGTCTATTTGCTGCCCACATGATCGGACGGGGGTCATGCTGTACTTCTGGAGTCTTGGTGCTACATTTCCTATAGACAGACGGGGAGAGGCAGAGTTCAGTAGGAAACATGGGCTAAAGTGACGACCATAACGTCAATGCCAGGCTTCTGTGTCAGTGTGCAATTTAGCTTTCTCTATTACCCTTCTTAATAATATATTTATTGGATGCGGACACAGTCTCTCCTCATCAAGATTCCTGACTGTCCCACTGGCGGGGCTGGGGTGCGCTGTTTGGGTGTGTGCTGTACGTGCATGCGTTGGTGAGCATGCGTGTGCGTGTCTGGACGTGCAGCATCTGCTCAGATCTTTTCATAATTGCTGTAGCCTCTCTGTGCACAGTGTCCGGGAGCAGTGGTGGCGCTAGCAGCGGCGTTTCCAGCATGTCAAGGGTTAACGCTAAGCAGCTCCTCCTCTGGGTGGGGAGAGGCCGTTGAATGGCTAGCTCCCACAGCCAGACAACACATTGGTTAAGGCAGAGGGTGGATCTGTGGCTGACACTGTGCTGCGGTGTGGATTCTACCACACTGGATCAGGAGTCTGTCTGTGTGCCTGTCTCTATGGAGGGTTGGGCTGCAGCCACTAGGAGTTTGGGGGGGGGGGGGCTGTATGTTATAGCTGAGGGGAAAGCGGGAGACGGAGAGTTGGTTTTTTTTCTCCTTCAAAATATTTACTGTCAAGACGATCTTCTCAGTGTAAGCTTCTCATTGAGAAAGGCATGTCTAAACCCTCTGTGTAGGGCTGGAGCTGGGAGTAGGCAAACATTTGATTAAGTTACATTACCTCTTGGCTCCTTGGACCTACCCCTCCTACCTACACACAGCACACCGTCTGTCAGGCTGTTTTTAGGCCCGCTAGTGTGAAGCATTTCTAACCGTCAGACCGTGGAGGAGGAGGGGTCCATGTTGTTGTGCTCCTAGAAGCCTGACCTCACGTCACATGACTGCAGTGACACTAATGAACCCCAACAGCATGAACACACATACAGGAGTAATGGTCAACAAGTGAGTAATGAGTGGTGTATCAAGCATGACGTCAGACAATTGTTTCTGTCCTGTGATTGCTTTAGGTTTGACATTTTATACTTTAGTACAGACATTATTTTAACAGGGTATCTCGGAAACTGCATTAATCCTAGCCAGATTAGGCATTTCAGTCAGTAAGTCTAAAGGCAATAAAAGCTGACAGTAGACACCAATCAGCCATTACATTATGACAACCTGCCTAATATTGTGTAGGTCCCCCTTTTGCCACCAAAACAGCCTTGACCCGTCAAGGCATGGACTGTGGTTTCTGGCACCAAGACGTTAACAGCGGATCCTTTAAGTCCTGTAAGTTGTGAGGTGGGGCCTCCATGGATCGGAGGACGTGTTTGTCCAACACATCTCACAGATGCTCAATTGGATTGAGATCAGGGGAATTTGGAGGCCAAGTCAACACCCTGAACTCGTTGTTGTGTTCCTCAAACATTTCCTTAACCATTTTTGCTTTGTGGCAGGGCGCATTATCATGCGGAAAGAGGCCAATGCCAGCAGGGAATAACGTTTCCATGAAAGGGTGCACATGGTCTGCAACAATGGTCAGGTAGGTGGTACGTGTCAAAGTAACATCCACATGACTGGCAGGACCCAAGGTTTCCCAGCAGAACATTGGCCAAAGCCTCACACACTGCCTCCCCCGGCTTGCCCCTTTCCCATAGTGCATCCTGGTGCCATGTGTTCTCCGTGTATGCCAATGCACATGCACCCGGCCATCCACGTGATGTAAAAGGAAACTTTGAGTCATCAGACCAGGCCACTGCCTTCCATTGTCCCGTGGTTCAGTTCTGATACTCACGTGCCCATTGTAGGTGCTTTCGGCAGTGGACAGGGGTCAGCATGGGCACCCTGACTGGTCTGCAGCTACACAGCCCCATACTGCAATGCACTGTGCGTTCTGACACCTTTCTATCAGTACCAGCATGAATTCTTTCAACGACTTGAGCCACAGTAGCTCGTCTGTTGGATCCGACCACACAGACCAGCCTTCGCTCCCCACGTGCATCAATGGGCCTTGGCCGCCCATGACCCTGTCGCCGGTTCAGCGCTATCCTTTCCTTGGGCCACTTTTGATAGGTACTGACCACTGCAGACTGGGAACACCCCAGAAGGGTTGCAGTTTTGGAGAAGCTCTGACCCAGTTGTCTAGCCATCACAATTTGGCCCTTGTCAAAATTGCTCAGGTCCTTACGCTTGACAATTTTTCCCGCTTCTAACACATCAACTGACCACTGACAGGTGCCATGATAACGAGATTATCCGTGTTATTCACTTCACCTGTCTGTGGTCATAATGTTATGGCTGATCGGTGTATACTGAATATACATAGAAATAAATACTAATTAATGGAAGAACACTATAAACAAAACAGAATGGACCTTAAATAAATGGACCTTAAATAAACAGTTGATATGACACCACATGCAGCAAATAGGATTGTTTTTTTTTGCAGGTGCCATTATCAGAGATTGGGATATAAAAGTGTGTAAATTAGCAAATTCTATCTGTTTTAGACTCTGTAACTTCATAATGTAGAATATCACAGCTATAACTGTCAATTATCCACTGTAAAGTAATAATAGAAAATACAGTTAGGTCCGGAAATATTTAGACATATCTGTAAAGTGAAGCGCCGTCCAATGAACTTGATTAAGGCTGAGTCTGAGCAGACAATATATCCCTATACACTTCAGAATTCATCTGGCTGCTTCCGTCTTCTGTCACATCATCAATAAACACTTGTGACCTAGTGCCACTGGGCAGCCATGCATGCCCTGCCATCACACTGCCAACACTGTGTTTTACAGAAGATGTGGTATTCTTTGGCTCCTGAGCCATTCCAAGCCCTTCTCCATACTTTTTTCTTCCCCTCATTATTCTACAGGTTGATCTTAGTTTTATCTGGCCAAAGTATGCTGTTCCAGAACTGGGCTCGCTTTTTTAGATGTTTCTTTGGGAAAATCTTATCTGGCCTTTCTATTCTTGAGGCTTATGAAAGGTTTGCACCTTGTGCTGAACCCTCTGTATTTGCTCTTGTGAAGTCTTTATGGTAGACTTGGATAATGATGTGCCTACCTCCTGAAGAGTGTTCTTCACTTGGCTGGATGTTGAGAAGGTGTTATTCTTTACCATGGAAAGGCTCCTATGATCATCCACCACTGTTGTCTTCCGTGGAGGCCTAGGCCTTTTTGTCTTGAAGAGCTCACCAGTGCGCTCTTTTTTCTCAGAATGTACCAAACTGTTGATTTTGCCACTCCTAATGTTCTCCTAATCTCTCTTATGGATTTTTTTTTTCCAGCATTAGGATGGTCTGTTTCACTTGCATTGAGAGCTCCTTTGACCACATGTTGTGGGTTCACAGCAACAGCTTCCAAATGCGAATGCCACACTTGGAATCAATTCCAGACTTTTTACCTGCTTATTTGATGAAGAAATAACAAAGGAATAGCCCACCTCTCCGTTTGAGTCAATTGTCCAATTACTTTTGTTCCTTTGAGAAAGAGGGGGCTACATATTAAGGAGTTGTAATTCCTAAACCCTCCAATTTTGATGTGAATTCCCTATAAAACAAAGCTAAAAGACTGCACGTTAAACCCATATTAATTATCTGTAACTTGAATATACAGCTCAGAATTTATTTTTTTAAGACCACTGCATCTTTTTCTTTCCTTTCCAAAACATTCAAAAAGGAAGGTTTTGAGTGACGAACAGAAGGGCTAAAATTAAGAGACCACTGAAAACTGAACGCTTCTGTTCCTCACTCAAAACTTTCCTTTTTCGACTTTTTTGGAAAGGGAAGAAAAGGGTGGTCTTTTTTTTTTTTTTTTTCAGAGCTGTATTTGGTAAACAGCCAAAATAACAAAACTTGTCTCAGTGTAGCTTAAAATTAAGCAAGCATTATGCAGTTATTTTCTTAAAATTGCAATCCATGATTTCTGGTAAAATCTTCTCCCTCCCCAAGGGTCTTGTTCATTTTATGTAACACCTGTAACACACGCTGGAGGGACTATGTCTCCCAACTGGCCTGGGAACTCCTCGGTGTCCCCCTGGAAGAGCTAGAGGAAGTGTCTAGGGAGAGGGAAGTCTGGGCATCCCTGCTTAGACTGCTGCCCCCGTGACCCCGGCCCCTGATAAGCGGAAGATTATGGATGGATGGACCTATAACACACCTAATTAGCTCCATGCCAACATTAATAAATTCACGTTTTGGGAAATATAATTCTGAGATTTCGACGTTGTGATTTGGCCTGCAGTTGTCATCTCCATGACACCGGGAGCGCCCTAATGCGCATCCTCACATTACAGTAACGCTGGCTACGTGATGACCAGTGGCCGGACGTGAACCCCTCGTTAAAGCCAATCCTAATCTGCCTCTAGGGATGAGCTAATCTGGTAGACAGGCAGTCAGCAAAGGTGTTTACCTCTCTCCCCCACGCACTCACTCACTTACAGAAACAAACACACAACCAGTGCCAACTGGCTCTTTACCTCCGCAGTGTCACCGAACTGAACTGTGTGTACGTGTGATTGCCCTGTCACTGTGTGTTCTGGCCAGCTTGGCACTAGATGAAGCACGGTGTGCGAGTCACATCTGTCATGATAACATTTCTAATGGAATTTACAGTGGATATAAAAAGTCTACACACCCCTGTTAATATGCTTTTGTGGATTTGGATGTGTGGTTTGGGTCGTTGTCGTGCTGAAAGGTGAACTTCCTCTTCATCTACAGCTTTCTAACGGACGCCTGAAGGTTCTGTACCGAAATTGCCTGGTATGTGGAACTGTTTATAATTCCCTCCACCCTGACTAAGGCCTCGGTTCCAGCTGAAGAAAAACAGCCCCAAAGCATGATGCTGCCACCACCATGCTTCACTGTGTGTATGGTGGTCTTTGGGTGATGTGCAGTGTTGTTGTTGTGCCAAAAATACCTTTTGGAATTATGGCCAAAAATTTCCACCTTGGTTTCATCAGACTGTGACACATTTTCCCACAAGCTTTTGGGGGACTTGATGTTTGTTTTTGCAAATTTTTGCCACCCTACCCCATCGCCCATTCATATGAAGAATACGGGAGATTGTGGTCACATGTAGCACACTGCCAGTACTTGCCAGAAATTCCTGCAGTTCCTTTAATGTTGCTGTAGGCCTTTTGGAAGCCTCCCTGACCAGTTTTCTTCTCTTCTTTTCATACATTTTGGAGGGACGTCCAATTCTTGCTAATCTCTCTGTTGTGCCATCTTTTCTCCACTTGATGATGACTGTCTTCACTGTTTTCCATGGTATATCTAATGTTTTGGAAATTATTTTGTACCCTTCTCCTGACTGAGAAGGGTGAGATCCTTTGATGCTTTGGAAGCTCTCTGTGGGCCATGGCTTTTGCTCTGAGATGCAACTAAGAAAATGTCAGGAAAATCCTACTAGAACAGCTGAACTTTATTTGTGATTAATCAGAGTCACTTTAAATGATGGCAGGTGTGTAATGACATCTATTTAACATGAGTTTGAATGTGATTGGTTAATTCTGAACACATCCACATCCCCAGTTATAAAAGGGCGTGCACACTTCTGCAACCAGGTTATTGTAAGGTTTTTATTTTTCATATTTCAGTTTGTTTTCCAATTGAATTATTCACATTATAGGTCACATTAAAAGTGGAAAAAGTTCTGACATGATTTATCTTTGTCTCATTCTTTTACATCACAAAAACCTGGCATTTTAACGGGGTGTGTAGACTTTTTATATCCACTGTATGTGTTCAACTGAAGATATTTTAAATGTGTGTTTGTGTAGCACAAGTCAGACTGTTCCAAGCAAACTGGGTTGAGTGCAGACAATGAAAATGACAGTTGTCCCAACAGTGCTACGGCCCGCCCAGGCATTAGGCTTGTTCGGTTAGCAGCAGGCTTTGCCTATTTGGGGATTTTTGACCCAGGACTGTTGTTGTCCGGGGTAGTGTTCAGTTGGTGAAAATGTTGTGGAACTGAATGCAATGCAGATGTGAACTCTTTGTCTCTGTGTTAACCCGTCTCTGTCTCCCCTTCCCCCCAGTGTGCCCACCCAGTTGTAAGCATCGGGCCTGTACCAAGGACAACCAGTGTTGCCATGAGTCATGTCTGGGAGGCTGCTCTGAGCCCCAGAACAGCAGCAGTTGCGTGGCATGCAAGAACCTCCAGCATCAGGTAAGAAATACCCAGCACCTCCAACCCAAAGCAAGGCGCTAGTATGGGAGGACATTTGGAATGAGTCAACTGTTTATTGGATGACATGGGTAGAAAAAATTGGTTTACTTCGAGTTGAAAACATAAACGGGGTGATACACAATACATATTCCAGGTAAAATATGGTATCTCTTAAACGACGGATGACAGGTGATTGGAAAGTCAAAATAAATATTCCTCATTATTAGTCGTTTTTATTTAAAACATTTTTTTGAGAAACTGCAACGAGGACAACGCATTTTGAAAGTTTGCTGTTGGTTTGATGGTCTATAGGCAAGGTCAGGGATTTCAATGGGAGAAGCCGTTTTTAGATAACTGTACAGTCATTGAGGCAGTGTGTGTGCAACACTACACACAAGTTTCCTTATTTAGTGCTGATCTGTACAGTGGTGAAGCTGTTCAACTCTCGCCTGTCCACCGATGGCCAGAATCTCTTGATTCTGCCAAATGTTTGAAGTCATCCAGATGCCCCAATTTATGGATTAACTGACACTTCCCTGTACCAGGGTGCCTGCGTGGACCGCTGTCCCCCGGGATACTACACCTACCGGGGCTGGCGCTGCATCCCCTTCTCCTTCTGCCAGCACCTCCACAACAAATGTATGCAGAGCAAGAGCAGCGACTGCCCGGAGTATGTCATCCACAACGGAGCTTGTATACCTGAGTGTCCCTCCGGATACACTACAGTTAACTCTACTACGTAAGTCTACTAACGGTTTTAGTTTAGAATACAGTACTTTAAACTCCAGTCAACTCCAGTAGTTTAGTATACAGTACTATAAATTCAAGTCAAATCCAGGGGTTTAGAATACAGTACTATAGATTCAAGTCAAAACCATGGGTTTAGAATACAGTACTATAAACCCCAATCAACTCCAGTAGTTTAGAATACAGTACTATAAACTCCAGTCAACTCCAGTAGTTTAGTATACAGTACTATAAATTCCAGTCATCTCCAGTAGTGTAGGATATAGTACTGTAAACTCCAATCAACTTTTGTAGTTTAGTATACAGTACTATAAATTCAAGTCAAATCCAGGGGTTTAGAATACAGTACTATTGATTCAAGTCAAAACCAGGGGTTTAGAATACAGTACCATAAACTCCAATCAACTTTTGTAGTTTAGTATACAGTACTATAAATTCAAGTCAAATCAAGGGGTTTAGAATACAGTACTATTGATTCAAGACAAAACAAGGGGTTTAGAATACAGTACTATTGATTCAAGTCAAAACCAGGGGTTTAGAATACAGTACTATAAACTCCAGTCAATTCCAGTAGTTTAGTATACAGTACTATAAACTCATATGAACTCCACTAGTGTTCAAACTGCAGCTGAACATTCTGTTACAAAAAATGATCTATGCCTTGAAGTTTTAAATGTACCTTTTATTAACCAAGACGTTTAGAAGTCTGAAACACGTCTGCAACAAACTCCTATTCTGACCGAGAGGCTTGCATGTAGAATCATGTCTGTGAGTTTTCAGTTTATCAGTAACTGGCAGTGTAAATACAAAGGACTGCAGTCTATACATTAATAAAAAGACAAAATAATGAATCTTCATTTACAGATAAACCAATATGCCAAATATGTTTTATTTAATTTATACAAATGTTTCTGGGCTATGACCAAATCGTGTGCTGGTGCCACCAAACTGAAAGCCTATGTCCCCTGTGGGCCGTGTTATTCTGGAGCTGTGGAAGGTCTGTCTCATCTACACCCCTGTCAGATGGCCCAGTAAACACACCTCCTGGACTATTTCTGCTAAGACTCTATTAACTGTAATCTACACACCACTTAAAGCTCCACTCTTTAGATCTCATTACTGTGTTTAATAAGTTGTCACCATAAAATTGATCGTTTCGCGTTTGCACGGGAGGTCAGAGGAAATTGTAGTCGTGTCTGCCCTGAACCATGTGGGTTCAGCCATGTGATCTGCCCGTGTGGTTTCAGAGGGCGTGTTGGATAAGATGCTAACGGCCCTGGGCATCTTCTGCTGCGCCACTGTCTGGTGTACACGACAACATGACACTGCAGTACCACATGGCTCCCTGTTGAGCCCAGATGTGGGGTGTGTGTGTGTGTGTGCTTGGCTCTGCCGCTCTGTGTGTGGAGGCGTTGGTTGGCACAATGTGTGCTGTAAGCAGACATCTCGGTTAGGCCGGGTCAAAGCGGCCAGTGCAGCAGGCAGGGGAATCAGGGCATTGGGCTACAGACTGCATTCCTGTTAGCGTTTCATTTCTATTTGCTATTTTAGCTGAGCCTGTCTGGCGAACAGAGCTGGGCTACAGTACTCAATGGTTTACAAATAACTGTGTCTGTCCTTGTGCCTGCCTGTCTGTCCCTGTGCCTGACCTTCATCCACTCTTGCTGCCTGTTTCCCCGGCCGTGTTGTGTGCATGATTTTCATTTGTGTGTGTGTGTGTGTTTCCCTACCATTTCAGAAATGGCTTTCACCAAAATGTCCTGACATTACATGAAACATGGTGAAAAGTGCCTATATAGACTAGTTTTGAGGGTGGATCACATTGGCTGGATTAGAATGGCCCAGTGGGGGGTGGACGTTGGCCCAGTGGGGGGTGGACGTTGGCCCAGTGGGGGGTGGGCGTTGGCCCAGTGGGGGGTGGGCGTTGGCCCAGTGGGGGGTGGACGTTGGCCCAGTGGGGGGTGGGCGTTGGCCCAGTGGGGGGTGGACGTTGGCCCAGTGGAGGGTGGACGTTGGGCCAGTGGGGGGTGGACGTTGGCCCAGTGGAGGGTGGACGTTGGGCCAGTGGGGGGTGGACGTTGGCCCAGTGGGGGGTGGACGTTGGCCCAGTGGGGGGTGGACGTTGGCCCAGTGGAGGGTGGACGTTGGCCCAGTGGGGGGTGGACGTTGGGCCAGTGGGGGGTGGACGTTGGCCCAGTGGAGGGTGGACGTTGGCCCAGTGGGGGGTGGACGTTGGCCCAGTGGGGGGTGGACGTTGGCCCAGTGGGGGGTGGACGTTGGGCCAGTGGGGGGTGGACGTTGGGCCAGTGGGGGGTGGACGTTGGCCCAGTGGGGGGTGGACGTTGGCCCAGTGGGGGGTGGACGTTGGGCCAGTGGGGGGTGGACGTTGGGCCTGTAGGGGGTCACAGTATGCTCATCTGAGCTCCAAGGAGAAACACTCTGAACTCAAGATGGAAGGTTGGATGATAGGTCAACGGTTGCCTTGACAATGCTGACATTCATATTAGAGGAAAGAATCAAACAATTCATGGCTCAGGTGCTTAATTTGGTTCTTATGAAATCTTAGTGCATTCCTGGCCTCTCTTGAGAGAAATGTTTACACACACCTCACTAGCTATCTCATCTTCACACCTCACTAGCTAGTCAGTGTGAAAATAACTTTGACAAATCGTGAAGTGAGGACAAAGGCCCAGAGCTGACCGAGTCCACAAAACCATCTAATCATTGTCTACACGGCTGTAATCCTGTCAAATTACAACGCTTTGTCTCAGCGAGGACTGAGATGGTTGGTTTGGCTCTGTGTGGAAACGTCTAGATCAGGGTGTCAGACACTCATACCTCTGAAAGAGTTAACCTAACCCCCATGTGAGTTTATGTAGTAGCTTGCCCTCTTTCTGAAGGTGGTGGGTAGATGAGGTCATCATGGATCTTCCAATAGGCTTCTTCCTTCACCCCATTGTGAGGTGTGTTTGTGTGCGTTGGTCTCTCTCCGTCTTGCTCCCAGGAGGTATACTGACGTGTGTGTGTTACCTAACGTGTGTATGTTTATTATTGTGTGTGTGTGTGCTCCTGCAGGCTGGTTTGTACTCCGTGTGCTGGGCTGTGTCCTAAGGTGTGTATGGGCCAGAAGATGGTGGACTCTGTGACTGCAGCCCAGGCTCTGAGAGGATGCACCGTACTGAACGGCAGCATGGAAATCAACCTCAGAGGAGGAAGTCAGTATATCCAGCCCTTCTTTAGTGTGTGTCGGGGGGCTGCGCGCGTGTGTGTGTGTCTGTGTGCGTGTGCGTGCGTGCTTGGTGATTGTAACCAATGTTACTCTGGTTGTTTGTTTGATTGATTGGTTGTTTTTGTTGGTGTGTAGACAACATAGCAGCAGAGCTGGAGGCTAACCTTGGTCAACTGGAGGAGATAACCGGCTATCTAACTGTCCGGCGCTCCTATGCCCTCGTCTCTCTCTCCTTCCTCCGCAAGCTACGGGTCATCAGAGGGGCCACACTGATTGATGGGTATGTTGATTCTCCTCCTTGTCTTCTACCCTCCTGTTGGTTTGAACTCCAGCCCTGATGTAGAGCACATGTTCCTAACAGTTCGCTGGTTATACATTAGTTATGGATCCCAGTTCTACAGGAGGGTAGTTCTTCAGGAACAGGTTTGGAGAGCTCTGCTTTTAAATATACGTGTGTGTGTGTGTGTGTGTGTGCGTGTATGCATGTCATGCTTGGGCTCGATTCAGGAAGTACATCAATTACCGTTCAGTCCTTTAAAATTAGGCCTACTTTCTGAATGTACCATCATTTAAATGGAATTACACCAAACTGGTTGTGTCTTTGTTGCCCAGGGGGTACTCGTTCTACGCGCTGGACAACCAGAACCTGCGACAGCTGTGGGACTGGAACAAACACAACCTGACCATCCTCCAGGGCCGCATGTTCTTCCAGCTGAACATAAAACTGTGCATGTCGGAGATCCGCAGGATGGAGGAGGTGACGGGCACCAAAGACAGACACCCTAAGAACGACATTGTGTCCAAGACCAATGGGGATCAGGCCTCCTGTAAGGAAAATGCAGTCTAAGAACACACACGCGCACACACACTAATGAAAACACACACGCAAATATGGGTGGTATGTTACAGACCTAGGACCATGTAATACTGACCATATCCTATTATTGTACCCACGTGTGTGTGTGTGTGTGTGTGTGTGTGTGTGTGTGTGTGTGCGCGTGTGCGTGTGCGTGCGTGCGTGCGTGTGTGTGCATTGGGTGCGTGTTTCTCAGGTGAGAACCAGGAGTTAAAGTTCACCCTGGTGCGTGCCACGCATGACAAGATCCTGATCCGTTGGGAACCCTTCTGGCCGCCTGATTTCAGAGACCTGCTGGGCTTCATGGTCTTCTACAAGGAAGCGTAAGTGCACGTGTACGCCCGTGTGTGAGCGTCCCCTCACTGGTCCTCTGTGATATCTGACATCCTTCTCCTCTCCCAAGGCCCTACGCCAACGTGACAGAGTTTGACGGACAGGATGCGTGTGGCTCTAACTGGGTGATAGTTGACCTGGATCCCCCAGCCCGGGCCACAGAAGGGAAGCCCCAAGTGGAGCCAGGTAACAATGCTTCACTTTCTCCCGTCTTACAGCTGTATTGGAGATAGACAGTGACTTGGTATGGACTCAAATATATAATGGAGGGGAATGCATGAATAGGAGGTTTTTAATAGTACACGATTCTCCGAAATGTGAATAGATTGAACTAATGAAAAATCATTGAGTTGATTTAACCGTCGTGAGTTTGTCTTCCAGCAGCTTTACTGAATGAATGACCGGTAGAATAATTTCTTCTTAGCCATTACAACTTATTTAACATAACTCAGGACTGTACAGTGCGACATCTGCTTGTTTGTGTGTGAGGTGAATCGATGGCCCATCGCTATTCTACTTAGTGGTTGTAGTCTATCGTGCATTTAAATATCATTTTCTGCATAGAGTACATACATCCAACACCAAATCCCACAATTCCTAGCGAACAATCCCTGTTTCCTCAGCATGTTGAGCTAGCTAGCTAGCTAGCTAGCTAGAAGCGGTATTTTCAAGTGCTAAACCAAAACCCCAAACGGCCCCGCGAGGAAGAAACTAAAGAAGAACCAATGCCAAATTAAATTAAGAATTTACAGATATAATGCAGAGTGGAAAAGGGTTTTCTCTTGACTAACTTTTGATGTGACAGCAACAGCAGCTCTGCTGGTGCAGGGAAGCTCCTGAAAAGATCAGAGTTGACAATTCTTATGTACCCTAGTAGGTAACAGCATTTTAAAATGGGATAACATGGGATAAAAACACAGCTTTTCCCATTTGTGATTTACACACTTTCTTACTTACAAAATTATTTATGTTAAATTATGATGATATACATTTAAATTGAGTGCTTATTTGAGGCATAATATATAGATTTTGTATACAGTTGTTATGTCGTTGCTATTTAGCATAAAGTGTTTGTCCGAAAAAAGCCCTGTGACTGAGCATTCACTCTATATTGATTACATGTGCAGGCCACTGTAGTAGCCACGAGTAGACACCCATTGTTAACCATTAACACTCATCTGTTTCCATGTTGCAACACATAACAATGCTAATAACTAATGTATTATCTCCGGAAGGGTTGCTTACGGCTCTGTGCATGAAAACACACATTCATATTGTTGTTGGTTGCAGGTACCCTGATCTTGTCCCTGAAGCCCTGGACGCAGTACGCTATCATGGTCAAGACCCAGCTCTCTGCCTCTGATGAACACCAGGTCCTTGGGGCCAAGAGCAAGATCATCTACCATAGGACAGAGGCCACGAGTAAGAGCTCTGGTTGACATGTAACCCCTTAAGCCTTGTCTCAGCAAAGCTGGCCCAGAGGGCAGGTCCTGATTCAGTAGCCCATGGACCAGATGCCTGGACTTCACCCCGGTCCATGTTCTTGATGCTGAGGGCAAAGCGTAGGGGCATGGGTTTTGAACCGATTCACTTTTAATTTCCAGGCAGAAACGGGAAATGCCACTGGGCTGTGGCTATTCATTGGTGTGAGTGGTCAGTCCCAACTTCCTTAACCGCCCCACTCAGGTTCCTCTGTGGAGGGTTGTGATTTTACTCCCCCTGGTTAGGATGAGTGGTTCAAGAGCTCCAGCAGTTAGTAGATTGGCTGTTGTCCTCTGCCTCACAGTTTGTCTGTTAGCTGGCTGAGGTGTGTCCCAGATGTTGGCATGAGAAGCAGGAAGAGGAAGTAGGTGACAGCCAGAAATGCCACCCGTACCTCCAGTGTCAGACTCTCGTCTCTAGGCACCAGTCATGTGTGTCTGCCTCTCCCGATGACTTGCTGCGGTTTGGGGTTGAACACAGACAGGTGTAATAACTGAAGTCTGACTGGCTTCCTGTGTAGTTGTGTGTTGTCATCGCTTTCATTCCTGATAAACCACATAAGTGTCTGAACGCGGCCGGCCTGCTACTCCTGTCGGCGTGACGTGAGACGGCGCCTGGCACTCATTGTTTCAGTTTCACCTGGTTGTTTCTCCCAGGTCCTTGTCGTGTGTCTATGTGTTACGCCACGTAGGGTGTTGGTTTGTCAGTTGTTGTTTGTTTTTTTTGCCAGCTTGGGTTCCATATATTCAAGGCTCTATATAGAACTGTTTAGGATAGTTTGTCTCTCTCTTGGACTTGAGGACTGTCAGGGGACCTCTGGTGGGTGTCGAAGCTGTGTGTTAACTGACTGAACTGAGAGCTTGGTACCATGAAGACCGCCTACAAAGGCCAGTAGTGATAGAGTTGGTCTATTTTTTCCCTGTCCTTCCGTACCGCACATGACCGCATAGCTGGGCAGTAGACCCGGAGATGTCTGGTTGATTGAAGGGGTCAAAGAAGTAGAGCAACGATCTCTTCCCATCTAGCAACCACTGAGTCTGTGTGTTTTGAACATAATCGTTTGCTATCTTGAGTTATTCACAGAAGTTTACTCTCCTCAACCTCGTCATTCACCACATTTTTCAACAATAGGTCTGGTTGACGCTTATGGTTGAGTCAGTGATTTGTCCCAAATTAGATGCCTTTAGTTTTTTTACAGAATTACGGACTGGCATAGTGTTCGTTACCTATTCTGCCTGGGGTTTTTTGTTAAGAGTTTATTGTATTGGTGTAGCTGATGTGTATAATGCTTGTTCCTCAGCGTGCATAGACACACAGGCTTTATTCAGGGTTGGTGGAAGGTCATTGGTTGAAAATAATAAAATGAAAAAAGCCCAAGTTTGTCACCCTGTTGTACTCAGAATTCAGGAAGTTTTTCATTAGGTAGGAACTCTCAACTGTTGATGTGGCGGAGGACATAAATCATTAAATTAATAACACTTTTGTTTGTTTTTTGCGAAATGTTATGATCAGTGATGTCAAAAGCTGCATGGAAGTACGAGAATGAAAAAGCTCACGCAATCTTCTTATGAATTCCTTTCAGGAAATCATCATTTATTTGTTTCAGTGCCAAGTCTGTAAAGTGCCCTTCCCTAAAAACATACTGAAAGTCTGTTGGTAATATACTGTTTTCTGTAAAATACCATTAACAGACTACAAACGTTTGCTTAGCGCTGGTGGGTTAAAGGCTTAGTGTTCGGTTGTTTGAGCCATTCTACAGTGCTTGGCTCTGATTGGGTAGTGGAATTACCTTTCAACCCAACCAGGCCTTAAGGGCGCACACCATTGTCTGGGCTTACGGGAAGATGTGACAATTAAGTGTCGGTCGGTTTGTCTGGTTCACCTCCTGTATTGTGTCAGGACTTCCTCTCCCACACATGGTTCACCACCACTTGAAGAGAAGCTGTCCTCGGGCTTGTGGAGTCACAGTGGCTGGCACAGCAGTGTCAGCAGCAGGGATGATGGCATCAGGCGCCTTTTCTAGTTTTTCTAGTTTCACCCTACCTAAATGTGTGGCAACTGATACATCCTGTCCTTTGTCACGACTCCATCTCCCCACGCACGCGCAGGTGCACACACACACCTCAAGACAAGAAGCTATTAGGCTTAATGTACATTTTACTCTAGCAGAGTGTGACAATGTGGTCCAACCTGTACCCTGTAGCTGTCAGTCACCTCGTCAGACAGTCAGTCACCATCATGTCAACCTGACTGGAACTCTGTGCTGACTGGCAGCCAGTAACCCCCCCGGAGCCTTTCACCAGTCTGCCTTCCACTGCGGCATTTACGGAGACATGAGCCTATGCAGTGCTGTTAACTTGGTGTGCTTTGTCACTTTCTCAGTAGTTGTGTTCATGTTCAGGCCTGGACGTACGTAGCACTGCTCGTCTTTTCTCTTCCGTAGTTCCTTTATTGGTTAATATCACTGGCTGGTCAAAGTTCACTCACAGTCCAAAATTATCTCCTGCTTAGCAAGGGGAAAAGAATGCATATCAGCTATGCATCAGACGTCATGGCCCAGATTAGGATGTGTCAGCTCCAACAGTATGATGTTTATCATAGGCCAGGGATATACCATTGATTCCTGACTTTATTTTATTTCAGTATTTAACGGAACTCACCTAGAAGTATTAAAACGGGCAGTGAAACTTGGACTTGACGTCCAGATTTTACTTATTTTGTCGTAGACATGTACATTACTCTCCAGTGTTTAGATTTCTATGGAATTTTTGGGCAGAATTCTAATTTTTAGTTAAAACATTTTTATCCAATGTCTTTAACTCTCATGTCTTTCATACTCTGTTTGAATTTTGCACCCTCTTCAAACTGGCATTTAAAGGGTTAAAATCCAGAAAATGATTGAAGGTTTGGTTGTTTTGAGCAGGTTTCAAGTTGTTTAAGAGATTTATGGGAAAAAAATATTAATGTATAAATATTTTATATCAGTTTATTGTACGTGTACATTTTTGTCCATGAAGGTGTCCAGAGGGTAGTAAATTTGAGGAGGGCACAAGGGTTAGCAATGTTTAAAAGTTTATTCTCTGTGTTGGAATGGTGTGGGCGTACTCTAACAACGGAATGGTGTGGGTACCGTTCATTAAAAATGCACGTGTGCGAGCTGACTGCTGATTGGCCTGCACACCCTACACAAGGGGATCACATCAGCCTATATGAGTAAAATAAACTGTCCGTTTGAAAGACAATTTTGATGAGTTTTCTTTTTTGGAGTTGTTAGCTAACAGGATATGACTGTTACCGAAAAGGATGTGACTGTTAGCTAACAGGATATGAGTGTTTGTTAACAGGATATGAGTGTTGGTTGACAGGATATGAGTGTTGGTTGACAGGATATGAGTGTTTGTTAACAGGATATGAGTGTTGGTTGACAGGATATGAGTGTTGGTTGACAGGATATGAGTGTTGGTTGACAGGATATGAGTGTTGGTTGACAGGATATGAGTGTTGGTTGACAGGATATGAGTGTTGGTTAACTGGATATTGAATTATAAAGGTGAGCTTTTAATTGTACAGTTTCTTAAATATGAATGGTATGTATCTGTGTCCTTCCCCAGAACCTTCTGTGCCCTTGGACCCCATCTCGTCATCGAACTCGTCCTCTCAGATCATCCTGAAGTGGAAACCCCCCACTGACCCCAATGGCAACATCACTCACTACCTGGTGTACTGTCAGCAGCAGCCAGAGGCCAGTGAGCTTTACAAGTTTGACTACTGTCAGAAAGGTGAGTCTTCCTCTTGGTGGACAGTTACTCTCAATTCTATTCTATGAATTTCACATTTATCTGAAGTAAGAGTTGGTTCATAAGCATCACTTAGTTATTTGACTGTCATTAGAAACACACAACCGCAAAAAGATGAGTGTCAGAGTGTACTTCCCAAATGGACTATCCTGTTCTATTGGACTAAGGACAGAAAAGTCAGTGTGTGAGAGGCCGTAAGGTTCTGTGGTTCAGAAATGGATTAAATTGTTTGCTAACTGATATGGTTTCCCCTAACATGAAGCTAACACTCACAAGACTAATCTACTCCTTTACTTGAAATCTGTCACTTAGTCTGACAACCCTAGTCTGTGTGGAACGTCAGTGGAGTTCAGTATTAACCAGCAGAACAATAGTGTAATAGAAATGTAATCCATGACGATGCAGAAGATGGTTTAACAACAGTGTGACGAAGGCCAAGAGGCTGACACTTAGCTTCAATAACAGTGTCAACGTACAGGTTTCTTTCCAGTAATTGTATTAGCAGAGCTCAGTTGTACGATTGAATTATTTTAATGCTGGAAGTTTTGAATGTGAAATCCACCAACAGTAGACATACCAGTATCAAATAAGCATGTTAATTACAAACCTGATAGTCCCTGGGAAAGTGACTAGGAACTGTATTATGCAAATGGTACTACAACTTTACATGACCCGATAATACAGTAGCCCTCACTCACATCCTGGAAAGGTAAGATTAACATTCATCCAAACTTGAGCAAAGTTGTGTTCAGTTTGCCAACACCTAAACACATTTAATGTGCAAATAAGCTAGACCCATTTAAGCAGTATTGGATCAGGTAGAAACTAATAGCATGATGAATATTAAAATCAACTCAACACTTTAACTGGCTAGCTAACTGGGTGAATGTAAAATATAAAATCCTTTCAATTACATGTATGGAAAACATGAGCTTATGTTTGAATACTCTGCCTTCCTTAGATTTTTACTACATTATATGGAACACCATGACATTGTTTCAGTTTTCCCCCGTGATTCCTGTCTTCCGAATTTGGGATGTGCTTAGGTGTCTCTTTAGTTTGTCATGAAGGGGGTTGTAGTCACAATAAGTTGGTGAGTTTTTTGTTTTTGCGATATATTATTCATAAACAACTAAGGTGTTTATTACCATATTCGAATGCCTTGAACAATTTTGGAAATTTAATTTCAGGATGTTTTTGATGCTTAATAGTGCTTATAGTAAAACTGAAACAAGACAGTTTACGTTTATTTTGCGACTTGTTCTGGTGGATTTTCGAAGTACGCATCCGTGCATGCGTTTTGGGTCATAATAGACAAACACATTTGCTGGCTACAATAGACAGTAATTATGTTATAATGAGCCTAAAACAGGTTACGGTTATGTTGCAACTGTTTCTGGCACGGAAAAGTTCATCTTCAGTCTCACTAGCAATTGCTCAATTCTTATGATTATTCCTAAGAAGTTAGTAGATACTAGTAAGCTTATTACTGGCTAATAAGCTGTTCAAACGGCCAGTGGGAAAAGCTAACAGTTCATAGATGCTATTTGTAGTGGAGGTAAACTTAATAAGAAACGTTTGTCATTTTCACAATCACAATGCTCAGTAGTGTTTAGCGATGAAATGCGTAATTCCATGGGATTGTGCTTAAAGACAGTGCCTCTCAGGTTGAAGACTCAAGTTCGAATCTATTGTGAACAACGACATTGTCGCCTTTATTGATAGTTATTGTATCAATGTCAACTCTGTGAAATAGTGGTTAGCGACCCAGCCTTTCATGTGGTCAACCGTGTTCGAATCTCAAGAGGGCAATACTTTCTATTGTGGGCCGACTGAACTAGGCTTGCCTGGTTTCTTGTTATTCTATGATTCCTCCCATGATTAAAAGAGTACCTCATGGATTAACTATAAACCAAGTCAGCGCCACTCTTCTGAGGCTCTCCTAACATTTAATCACCACTGCAGAAACTATTCTCAATCGTCCGAGTTGCATACTTACAGAGATCTAGTTATGAAACACAAAAGGCCCCACTTTTCCAACGCACTGAAATTCTATGTTACTAACTGCTGTGAGGCCAAGTTGGAAATTATGTATGTACACATTGAATTCTACTACATGAAAATAACAAGTATAACATCTGGGGGTTTGAAGCATAATTGATTTATTTTTAAAGGTTACAGTGCTAACTAGGGAACATTTATTCTCATCCAGTTGGCCATTCATTTAGTACCACCACCACATATCATCCACAGTGTCAGAAAAACCAACAACATGAGTTCATCCCTGCATTTAAATACATACTTTATTTTGAAAATGTCCTATACTCGAATGTCCCACAGTGTAAGACATGGGTATGGCTGTTCAGACACTCTGTCGCCATCCCTGTCTGTACATACCTCTGATCCGGCCCCTCCACGACTGCCTCCATCCAGGTATGAAGCTGCCGTCACGGATGCCCACCCAGGTTGACAGTGATGGGGAGGCGAAATGGAACCAGACGGAGGACGAGGGGCAGGGGGGTCGCTGCTGTGCCTGTCCCAAAACAGAGAAGCAGCTGAAGAAGGAAGCCGAGGACTCAGAGTACCGCAAGACCTTCGAGAACTACATCCACAACGAGGTCTTCGAGCCCAAGTACGTTTGTCAGCCACTTCAGCCAGCTAGTCACTTAACGGAAAGGAGTGTCCTTGTCATCTGTGTCGGGATGTTTGTGTGATTAAGGTACTCAACAACAACAACAATGACAACATGCATAACAGGTACACATTCACATAACAGCACACAGACCGTATAGACACACATTCACATAACAGCACACAGACCGCATAGACACACATTCACATAACAGCACACAGACCGCATAGACACACATTCACATAACAGCACACAGACCGTACAGACACACATTCACATAACAGCACACAGACCGTATAGACACACATTCACATAACAGCACACAGACCGTATAGACACACATTCACATAACAGCACACAGACCGCATAGACACACATTCACATAACAGCACACAGACCGCATAGACACACATTCACATAACAGCACACAGACCGCATAGACACACATTCACATAACAGCACACAGACCGCATAGACACACATTCACATAACAGCACACAGACCGCATAGACACACATTCACATAACAGCACACAGACCGTATAGACACACATTCACATAACAGCACACAGACCGTACAGACACACATTCACATAACAGCACACAGACCGTATAGACACACATTCACATAACAGCACACAGACCGTATAGACACACATTCACATAACAGCACACAGACCGCATAGACACACATTCACATAACAGCACACAGACCGCATAGACACACATTCACATAACAGCACACAGACCGCATAGACACACATTCACATAACAGCACACAGACCGCATAGACACACATTCACATAACAGCACACAGACCGCATAGACACACATTCACATAACAGCACACAGACCGCATAGACACACATTCACATAACAGCACACAGACCGCATAGACACACATTCACATAACAGCACACATACCGTATAGACACACATTCACATAACAGCACACAGACCGTATAGACACACATTCACATAACAGCACACAGACCGTATAGACACACATTCACATAACAGCACACAGACCGCATAGACACACATTCACATAACAGCACACAGACCGTATAGACACACATTCACATAACAGCACACAGACCGCATAGACACACATTAACATAACAGCACACAGACCATATAGACACACATTCACATAACAGCACACAGACCGTATAGACACACATTCACATAACAGCACACAGACCGTATAGACACACATTCACATAACAGCACACAGACCGTATAGACACACATTCACATAACAGCACACAGACCGCATAGACACACATTCACATAACAGCACACAGACCGCATAGACACACATTCACATAACAGCACACAGACCGCATAGACACACATTCACATAACAGCACACAGACCGTATAGACACACATTCACATAACAGCACACAGACCGCATAGACACACATTCACATAACAGCACACAGACCGCATAGACACACATTCACATAACAGCACACAGACCGCATAGACACACATTCACATAACAGCACACAGACCGCATAGACACACATTCACATAACAGCACACAGACCGCATAGACACACATTCACATAACAGCACACAGACCGCATAGACACACATTCACATAACAGCACACAGACCGCATAGACACACATTCACATAACAGCACACAGACCGCATAGACACACATTCACATAACAGCACACAGACCGTATAGACACACATTCACATAACAGCACACAGACCGCATAGACACACATTCACATAACAGCAAATACACTTTGCTAACTTTTTCACCAGCAGCATACGGATGCCACCCTAACGGACCTCACTGGGTTGACTCTCAATATGTCTTCGATCTCCTGAAATGTCCAGCTTGTCACGCCACTTCATGGAAGTGACAGACATATGGAAACTCCTTCAGCCCCATGTCATACTGCACCAGCCCAATGTTTACAAGGGTTTAGTGTCGTAAAGGAGCGCAGTCAGGAGGAAGGAAAGGCTTGAGACACAACCCTGTTATTTTCCTTCAAAGCTCTCTGAAACTCGAGTGCCCCCCCTGGTGGCCAACACGCTCACATCCTTACCGGGGCTTTTTAGTAGCAACATACTTTTTACCAAAAAAAAACGAAAACAACCGTTCAGATTGTCCTCATAGTTAGTTTTCATTCATTTAATAATAAATACCTAACTTAACTCTCTACCCAGTAGCAGTAATCTTAATAAAATGGGAGGGATATATTTATTTACTGGTTGTTTAAAGTGCATTTTTAATGTATTTATTTTCCCTCCAGACCAAGACAAAGGCGGTCCGCCATGGGTGTAGCCAATCAGACTCACCAGTCGTCCCTGACCACGCCCCCCACCCTGCCGGAAGGCTTCGCCACCCGCAGCCCCGGCGACGAAGACGGTAACAATGTGGAGAGCGCGAAGATCCGACTGAAGGTGTTCGCCAAAGAGTCAACGGTCATCTCGGGCCTCCGACACTTCACCTCGTACCAGATCGACGTGATGGCCTGCAACGACCCCACGGATCCCAACCGATGCAGCATGGCCGCCTTCGTCTCGGCTCGCACCATGCCGGAGGGTGAGGCCGCCCGCCACGCACGAGACACCCGTGTACAAGCACACGACAGCTTGGCCACATTTGCGTGTTTCCAGACCTCAGATGTAACGTTTTGTAGTAGTGGTGTCAGCGAGTCCATTTTAACACCTTGTGTATCCCGGCTGCAGACAAAGCGGATGACATTGTGGGGCACATCACCTACGATGTGTCTGAGTACACTGTCCACATCAAGTGGCTGGAGCCGAAAGCCCCTAATGGCATGATCATCCTGTATGAAGTCAACTACAAGAGACTGGGAGACACAGAGGTGACAGCACTCGGACAACTAGTGAAAACACGCAGGCTCGCACGCAGCTATCTAATGCCTTAACATACACACAAGCATACACATGAGTACACTAAGGAAAGCACATATTCTCCTACACACTTAAAGATGCAGTCTGGGACTTTTGCGGGGGGAAAGAAACAAATATATTTTTAGAAATGAATAATCAAGCAGTAGAATTACTATCATACCTCAGTTCCATGTTCCAAGATCAATAGAGGTGGTTTGATGTCTTGTGGCGCAAATTTTGGGGACGTTTCTTTAGCTCGACGGGACCCCAGAATTTCGGGATGCATCTTTAAATACTGAACATTGGATATGCCCCACACTTTCACTTAATATAATGCAGTTCCACAGAGTCTCTGTGCTCTTGATTAGTGAACAGGATTGGTAATGGAAAAGTAATAATAACGTGGAGTTGCATCAGGGCTGTGATTTAGTTGCCATGGAAACGCCGCACAGACCACAATACTGGCTGATGAAAAACAACTAAGATGATGGTTGAATACTGATTGCACAAACATGTTTTTCTCAAATCAGGTTATTTGTTTTATTTTTGCCTCGTATGCAATGATTTAAAACAGACCTGATTGGCATAGCCATTCTATTCAGTCTGTGTGTTTTCAGGCCAAAATATAAATGCATTTGATTGCTCGTCTTCTTGATCATTCACTCTTCTCAATCAGTCACATTTTATTTATATATCGAAGTGGCTTTATTTTTATTTATTTATATATTATAAGTGGCTTCAACCTTTCTTCCGTCCCCTCCAACTCTTAAAACTAGAATAACAAAAAAACTGTAAACATATTGCACCCCACATCTGATGCAGCGTACCCAAATTGAGATTGCGCATTTCAGTTGATTACTATAGCTCCTCACTCATTGTAATTTTCCTTTTTTTTATGCCAGTTGTCACCATTTATTTAGGTAAAGTTAACTAGTGGACAGAGGACTGATCCCTAGTCCCCCCCTCAATTGGAGAATAAATGAAATATCTTTTGGGTTCATTGTTTCGTAGGAGCTGCATCATTGTGTCTCGAGGAAGATGTACCAGCAGTCAAAAGGTTGCAAGCTAAGAGTGGTGCATCCTGGGAACTACACCGTTAGGATCCGAGCCACCTCACTCGCAGGGAACGGCTCATGGACCGAGCCCACGCACTTCTATGTTCAGGACCTACGTAAGTGACGAAACACTCATGAGCACAATTAGTATCTGTAATCAGTAACCTGGACGGCATCTCCCGGATGCCAAGCAGGGGCATAATCAAGCTAACAATATCATTGATTCGTCTCCATGGTGACCTTTTTAGGGGTGGACCCATCCAACTTGGTTAAGATTATCATTGGTCCGGTCATCTTTATTGTTCTGCTGATAGTGGTTGCATCGGGAGTATTCGTGGTGCTCAAGAAGAAGTAAGTTTTATGGCTTCTACACATCTTAACACAGTTAACAGAACTGATTAGAAACCAGCAGGTTTTTCTCCAATTTGATAAATCTCCTCATACCAATTATATATTTAACCCCCCCCCCTGGGCCATGGTAGTTATTTGTTCTCTCTGCGTTGATACTTGTTAACCCATCTCTCTGTCGTTGTTTCCTCAAGACAAACCCAGGGCCCCTCGGGTCCCCTGTACACCTCCTCCAACCCAGAATACCTCAGTGCTGCCGACAGTAAGGACAATTCATCATCATACGTGTCACTTTGGGCAGGCAGACCAGACGTAGTTGCTCAAACTATTGTAACATTTCTTTGCATTTGAATTCGATGTCTTTGCCAATCAGAGATGTGGAATGTCCAATACTTCCACGTTTGCATGTGTCCAGCCATTGACTGTGCACGCCTTTGTGCGCGCGTGTTCTGCAGTGTACGAGCCCGACGACTGGGAGGTGGGCAGAGATAAGATCAACATCCTGCGCGAGCTGGGTCAGGGCTCATTCGGCATGGTCTACGAAGGCGTCGCCAAAGACATCGTCAAGGGTGAGCCGGAGACCCGCGTGGCGGTGAAGACCGTGAACGAGTCGGCCAGCCTGAGGGAGAGGATAGAGTTCCTGAACGAGGCCTCCGTCATGAAGGGCTTCACCTGTCACCACGTGGTAAGACTCACCCAGGGCTGATGGAAGGACGTGACAGCTTAGCTTCACTGCAGTTGTTTATTAGGAAGCTAGGACAGCTTGGTGAACACATCTAGAAACAGAACAGATCACAGCCAGAATAAAGAAGACAAGTAGTGAATGAGGGGGAGGAGTCTTCTGAGAGCATGGGTTTTACACAGGGGTGCTCACTAAGGTAAAGAACATACCATCATGCTTAGCGTCATGTATTAAAAATGCTTGGCAGCGATGGCAGTGCCCCAGTGGGATGCCTCTTGTCCACTGTGGTTGAGTGGTCACTGAATAAATGTGTAAGCTCGAAAACCAAACCTTAACCAAACCTTACACTTATTAGAGGATTTCCTAGGTTTTCCACCACCATCAACATAACACCACAAGATTGAATGTCTGTAGAAAGAATACTGCTGCATGACTAATTTCCCCCCAGCAGAATTCCTGACCCTCCTAGACTCGACACCAAGGAACATAAAATCTTTCTGACTTGTGGAAGGCCAAACTCCCCATTAGGACACTATGTTGGTGTTTCCATTACATTGGCAGATACTGTGGCTGTAGATGTTGGTAGCTGCTGAAGTGTAATGCTGCGTGCACACGGCCCCCTCACTCAGCTCGCAAATCACTCAATCTCTGGCGAGCTGTCGCTGAGCCCTCCCTTGCGCGCAGACTGCCCACTCGGGTGGGGCGTGTCTTCCTAATTTATGTCAGCGGCAACCAGTCAACCAGTATAGGGGAATTGTCAGTCTCCGCAGTTACTATCATAAATGTAACCGTGTCAGTTCATAGAGTAATGCCTTCAATTTTTTCTATACATAAGACATCTAGTTCTAAATCTCAGTGCAACGAGTGGGTGATAACTTTAAACTACCTATCTGTTGGCTCTTGCGAACATAATCAATTTTGTGGAAATAAATTAAAATAAAAATGAATAAATACAGAAATGAATGATCAGTAAATAAATAGGGAAATTATATTGATTATTCATGTAGAATTATATTTAAAAAAATATTTATATGTATAAATATTTTTATTGATTCATTTATTTATTTCTAATTATGGCAGTATTGGTCCTCCATACCCACTCGCTGGGTATAAAGTTGAACATTTCCCAACTGTCGCTGCTTCTGGGAGATTTTATCTCAGAGAGAAGCTCCACCCACTGTCGCCTTGATTCGCTGGCTCTCATTATAAATAAATGGGGGTGTGCCCCTTTGTAGCGCTAGCGAGCGGACAGTGTGCATTGGGCTTAAGAAATCAAATCAAAATGTCTCCCCCTCAGGTGCGTCTAATGGGTGTGGTCTCAAAGGGCCAGCCAACTCTTGTCGTCATGGAGCTGATGACCCACGGCGACTTGAAGAGCTACCTGCGCTGCCTCCGCCCTGACTCTGAGGTTCACACACAACTACCTTCTGGTTTCTCATTATTTGGGATGCATCCTTGAGGTCTGAAGACATACCATCTGTGTCTTGAAATATCTTTGGTGTTCATGTAATGTGTCTTTTGCCAGAATAACCCTACAGGGCGCCCGCCCCCCACTCTGAGGGAGATGATCCAGATGGCGGCAGAGATTGCCGACGGCATGGCCTACCTGAATGCCAAGAAGTTTGTCCACAGAGACCTTGCTGCCAGAAACTGCATGGTGGGACAGGACTTCACTGTCAAGATAGGAGGTGTGTCAATCGAACACTTCCAAATGAGTCACATATGTTTCCATGGGCTGTACATTAATCAGATGTTAACCACGCCCACATAGCTGAATCGAGTTACAGGCGTGTCAAAAGAAAATTATCTGAATGTTTCTGGGATAATAACAGATCTGTGGGTTCTGTTCTGTTTGTCCCTAATCCTTAGATTTTGGAATGACCAGAGACATCTATGAGACTGATTACTACAGGAAGGGAGGGAAGGGTCTGCTTCCTGTCCGCTGGATGGCTCCTGAGTCTTTAAAGGACGGAGTGTTTACCGCGCACTCAGACTGCTGGTAAAGACGCCTTGTTCTATCTGTCAGCAAATAACGGCCAACTGTCCAGAGAGAGACATTCTGGTCCTTCTCAAGGTTTCTCCCTACCCTGTCCGCCTGTGTAGTTTATCCCTTGTGACTGATGCTAGGTGTGTCCTGTTCTTTGGTGCATTCAGGTCATTTGGTGTGGTGTTGTGGGAAATCAGCACACTGGCGGAGCAGCCCTACCAGGGCCTGTCCAATGAGCAGGTCCTTAAGTTTGTCATGGACGGAGGATATCTTGACCGACCGGACAACTGTGCTGACCGGCTGTAAGTTTCAGCTCTGTAATGTACATATCTTCACTCTAATATACATATGTTCTGTACATGAAAGTAGTCAGACCTCTTCCAATTTCTCCACATGTTGCTCTGGGCAATAGACAGAATTTATAATGGATTACATTTATAATGGGTTACATTTATAATGGGTTACAATTGTAATGGGTTACATTTATAATGGGTTACAAATTTGGAACCACCAAGACTCTTCCAGGACCTGCGGGCACAGAGGGTGCTCTCTCTACATGGCGCACACCTGTTTAATCCCAAACGGCAGTTTGGTGCCAAAGAAGGGCACATCATCTGTGGTATGGCCATCAATGTCCCCAATGACTGTCCTTAATGCTTCACCCAAAAAGTCATTTCCTCCAGACAAATTGTCAGGTGTCCCCTTTCCAGACTGCTGGGTGATTCATGGCAAACAAACAATCTGTCTTTGTACATCTGTAGTTTAATGGAAAACAAATGTTTCATTAATAAAGGGCACGGCAGGGAACACGTCATATTTATAACACTAACAAACACACAGCTCTTAAATATGTATTGTAACAGCAGCTCCCTCTTTGCTCTGCCCTCTCAGACACAACCTGATGTCAATGTGCTGGCAGTACAACCCCAAGCTGCGTCCCAGCTTCCAGGAGATCATTGAGATGCTTCACGAGGACCTTCACCCGTCCTTCCAGGAGGTCTCCTTCTACTACAGCCAGGAGAACAAGCCTCCGGAACAGGATGACTTTGACCTAGACATGGACATGGAGAGCATCCCCTTGGACCCGTCCTCCTACTCACAGAGAGGGGACCACAGCTCCTCTTACTCACAGAGAGGGGACCACAGCTCGGAGAGGGGCGAGGCGGGTTCATCCCTAGGGTTGAGGCAAAATAGCTACGAGGAACACATCCCATACACACACATGAATGGGGCAAAGACTAACGGACGAATACTAGCCCTGCCTCGGTCTAGTCCATCCTAACAGAACATTTTCCTTCATCCCCGACCCTGTACTCACACAGATGAATACATTAATACATTTTAGTCATTCAGCAGATGCTCTAATCTGGAGTTATTTACAGGAGCAATTATGGTTGCTCAAGGACAGAACTATAGATGTTTTCACTTTGCCGGCTCTGGGATTCGACCTAGCAACCTTTCAGTAACTGGTGGATGCTCTAACCGCTAAGGCTACCTGCCGCCCCAAGATGTAGATATAAATATATGAATATATTTTTTTTCTTTATTTTTTACAGATGATCACTTTTATCACTCTTTCAGAGGCCTCATCAAAGTGTACAGTACATATCTCAGGACGTTGTTGCTTTCTTGTCAAGATGCCACATCCTTACACTACAGTATGTATGAATGCATGTTAATGTCCACACAGGACACAGTATCCTTCTCGTGAGAAAGAACCTCCCTCCTTTTGCTACTTGTCCTCTATCCTTTAAAAGAATATTGCCTAGTTTCCACAAATGGGTGGCAAATATTAGGAGTCAACTGTGAATCTAACTTCGGGACAACCAGAAGGCTGCTAACCCCAGGACTCTCCGGGCTGTCCCTGCCCAGGCCAAGACATTTCCTGGGAAGCTCAGCCCTCATGGAGTCTTTGGGTCCCCCCGGGCCATGGAGGTCCACCTGGGTCGCTCAACGTGAAAGTGCCCTTGTCTTCTATCTCTGTCCGTGGCCTGCATCTTAAATCATGAAGCTATTTCTCTGTATATTTGTAATCTCAAGTCGTCAATGAACTACAGACTTTCTAGACTTGACAGATGAATGTGTCATATCCATCTTGGAATCTTTGAACAAACATTGTGGATCCACTAGAGAGCTTCTTGTCATCTCTGTCCCTACACTCTGCAGTATTCCAGCATCACAGAAAATAATGAACAGATTTTGTGGTTATATTTTTTAATTTATTTACGTTTCATTTTCTCTGAGTTTTCACATTTACAGCTGAAGGATATTTAAAAAGAAAACGGTTTCAGAAAAACATATAGACAAAAAAACTAGCTCCTGAGATGACAAATAGCTGCTTCTTTTGGTGTATTTTAGTGGGTATAAAAAATATAAATATATATGAATCTATTATTGATGGGTTTTTTGTACATAGTTGTTGACATTCATTGTATTTCATGAGGTATTTCCGCTGTGTAGAAAAACATTTTTTTAAATGTTTGTCCTATATGTTTCTTGTTTCTAATCCAGAAATCGTACTAATACTCATTTGGACTTGTGATCAACCAGCAGCACTTGGCCTTTTCTCTCTCTCACTCTCTCTCTTCATATCAGATGCACAGTATGAGTAGGATGTTGGCTTTGCCCATTGATATCAGATCAAATCCAACTGTCTGCTCTAGATAAATAAAGCAGCATGGTGCAACTTGACCACACTCTTTTTTTCCTATTTCTCCACATGCTTCTTTTATATTTGACTTTTCAGTTGTTGTTTACTATGTCATATGTTAAATTCATCTCACAGTCAGGTATTTGCGCATTGCCTATATATTATATATTCACATACAGTACATTCAAAGATTTTATGTTTCTTATAAAGGTGCAATCCACAAAAATCTGATAGTCATGAATGCATTTGTATGTCATACACTGTTTTTTCTTTTGTAAAAGCGATGCTCTGCAGATGAAGGGGAAAATAAATAGGATGCGAAAATGCATTCGATAGTGGAGTTACCAACAAGCCAAGCCACAACATGCAGGGTCTGGTTTCTGCCACATGTTGGCAGTGCAGCCTAAGATTAGTTTAGGATAATCAAAACTCAGTTTGTTTCTACTGAAAAATGGTTAATATCCAACAAGGCCCCACAGATCACATCCACATGCCAGTGAGTATTTCTTTGATCACTACTTGGTTTGGTGTCTTTGCATTGGTGTGTCTTCTAGAGATAAGGAAAGTGAGTGCAACACAAACACAGCTGACCTGTGTGTATACAGAAACTGCTGAATGGGTTTGTACCGGTTATATTTGATCAGTTAAACCCAGAGACACTGATTACACAACATATATGATTACTTCAAATCTTTCCTCACTATTTAAATCCTCAGATATGACAAGTGATATTTTTCAGGTAAACCTGTGCACCCATATGGAAAAAATATTGTGAAATGTGAAGAATTTAAAGTACATGTGAAATAGTAGAAATGTATGTATTTCAAATACATTTTACGAATGTATGTCACTTATTAAAATGCATTTCAAAATGCATACTTTTTAAAAATTATTTGGCAATTTGTTCTCCGTATGGGCAGTAACGGGAGCGGTAATTGAGTCTATGGTATATGCAGTGTTGTCGCTGCTTCTCCACGTCCCAGACTTCCTGTTTGTCTCTGAATCTACCTTTTCTGCTGGACCTTCTTTCCACCCATCTTCTGTCCACTCTTAACTCCCTCCCTTCCCGTCCCCTCCTTCTTTCCTCCTTTACTCTTCTGCCTCCCCTCCTTCCTCCTCTCCTCCTCAGCCATTTGTCTCTTCTTCCTCTGCTCATTTCGCCCCTCGTCGCCCCAGATGATGACCTCGTCCCAGCCGTCCCAGGATGCCCAGTAATGGTCGTCAGCCCATGATATGCTCCCCATGATGCTCAAACTCTTCTTCCGGCGGAATGGCATGGGGCCTCTGTCGGCATGCACGGGCAGGTCGCTGTACCAGCGCAATGTGTCGAGCCGCCATTTGCCCTTCTTTCTCATACCACCATGACCCAGAGGAGCCAAGGCCCTCTTGGAGACTGGGGGCCCACCCATGGCCCTGTCCAGCCCCGCTACAGGGCTCGGCTGATGGGCATCCTCTTTGTTGTTCTCTCTAGTAACACAGGCCTGGGGGAGGGTGAGGTTGGAGGTGTAGGGGTTCCATTCCTCTCTCTTCAGTGGAGCCCCACATACCCCTTCACCGTTGCCCAGGTTGTTAGCTCTCTTGGGCCGTATCGCTGTCCTCCCTCCACCAGACAGCTTGATCACCACAGTGGCCTGTTCCTCTGGGGTCTGTGTCGTCATGCCGCTCAGCTCACTGACAGTCCCTGTCAGGATGGTGACTCGGTCAGGGCTCCAACAGACCCCTTGGCTTCCAGGTCTTCTTCCCCTTAAACACATTGGCTGGTTGCTGGTGTCCCCATAACCATTCTCTACACTGAGGCCTGCCACAGGGCAACTCCTGCTCCTTGCTTTGGCCATATCCCCCTGGGCAGTGTGTACTCTCCTCTTGTCCTTAACGAATCTATCTCCCTGTTGTCCACCAGCCTTCTTAGCCACTGGTTCATTCTGCTTTAGCGGTGTGCTATGGCACTCCATTCTCTACCAGTCTCTCCAGTTATCTGAATTACAGCAAATGAATACATTGTATTACATTTTCAATAGTAATTTGAAGATATCTGGAAAGCTAGGCCTGAATATGAGTTTGCGTCAACTTCAGCAAGCTACGTAATGCAGGCCAATGGACTTTTTTCACGCAGATTTAACTATATTTGTATTTTCATGATTCATGATAGCCAAGGAACAATGTCCTTTACTTTAACATAAAAAGTTATTAGTCTGTTACCTGTGCATATTTGCTGATTTGAAGAGAGGTTGTTGTGATTGAAGTAAAATTTGCATCATTTCTCAATCGTCTCGTTTCTATGGTCACTGATGATACAATCGATATCAATGATTTTTCCAGAGCGGCTTTGGATCGTTCTAGAATAATTGTCTCTCAGTTGTTGAACATAATATGCGTTGTCTCATTTACTTGAGCTATACATTAGCTGTAAAAATAAACGCGTGGTAATGACCGCAAGTTATTATTTGTTTTTTAAAAGTAGGTGCTTCTGTAACAGGTCTAATGAAATTAACATCTGGAACGTGATGTATTTAACCACGAACAACAGCTCCCAGAATGCTTTGAGAAGGGACTTCAGACGTAGGACGGGAAAAATAATTCCTGATTCTGGTGTTTGAGTACTTTGCGTCGGATGTCTACCTTTTGGAATTGAAACGCGTTTAATAGTACACATTTAACCGACGTGGAAGTTTGATCAAGGATTTGATCTGGTTGATGTCGTAGTTATCGTTTCTCTTACGGGTAAGGAATTATTTAATGTTGATGTATCTACTAAGATCAGGTGTCATAACGTATGTTAAACTGGCAAATGCCACTTGTCAAGTTAGTTGAAATTCGTTAATTGGTAGCCTATACTTTGAACTTAAAAACAAACTGCCACTATGATTGTTCAACAAATACATGTCATACTGCTTCGGAGTCATACTTTGTAAACTTCCAACGTTAATGCAATATTTGCATTAAGTCATCCAAGACACTTCATCTGTTGTCAAAAAACTTTACCACTAAGATTACACATTTTGGAGGTAAACACTTCTACCTCTGTACACACCTAAAACCCAACATAAACCAGCCGTTCTTGTTCCTGACTTTCCTTTTAAGAGGTGAGGTGTACACCTGTTCAGAAACTGCTGGATCCTGTTGAAACTTAAAGCCTCTGTGAAATACAGTACATTTGATTAATAAGAGATACGGACACGTGGATTCTTCTCTAGAATTACTCCGGTGAATGTGTTCTCTCAAAACACAGTCGCATTCCATACATTCTATTCCGTTTTCATGGAGAATGGCCTCTGAATAGCTCTGCTGAAAGACCGACCAGGTGTCGATATCCTCTCTTAGACGGCACCTGAAAACGGGAGATTATTCAGCAAGGTTGATATGTTATGCAGAGAGTGTATGTGAGAGGGAGTAAAAAGCCCAAGGCAGACCAGCCATCAATGAGGCTGCCTTTTTCTGTCTGTCCCTGCAAAACCTCCGACGGTGAGACGTCATGTGATTATAATTAGGCCTAGCTAGCTGGGCTAGAGTTCACACACCACAGCCCAATTATTTAGATTTGCCAAAAGCATTTGTTCCACTGGTTCATACACCCAAACGCACAGAGGCAGAGAAAGGAGTTAGACAGAGAGATAGTGTAGCTAGCTGCGGTTGCTGAGTAAACAGTGTGTCAAGGCCCATGCCCTGTGTGAATGAAGGGAGCATGTTGAATATTGACCCACTAACTTACGCACATCTACATTCTGCTGAAATCTGCAGAGATTAGAGGGGCACTGTTTTACCTCGATCGATGAAAAGCATTTTCTATACTAGTTTTAGAAAATTGTTTGAGGATTTGTGGTTAACATTCGGGGAATTGGATTCTAAATACACTTTGGTCCCTAAAATGTCCTCATATTTGCGCTGTTTTACTAATACTGCTTTTGCCTGCCGGGATAGTCGGTGGACTTGCTAGTCTAGTTTTTTTTCTCACGTTGGGACTTACCTGTATTTCTTGCTTTGTCACTGGATTAAGCTGTCAAGTTACAGCAACTTAAAAATAAACCAAGTTCGTCTATTCAATACAAAGGAGTACTCGATTATCCAAAAATAAGATATACTTTCCTAATTAAATAGTTTTCCTTATCCTAAAAGGCGTTATCCTTTATTTCCCACGTTGTGGAAGTCAGCGGAATTACACCGACAAGCGCTTATGATGACATTATTCTACTTTGGGTCGACTAGCTGAAAATGACTAAAACTATTGTTGATGGTTTAGAAGAATAAAAAGGCGATGTAGGTTCCACAATGATTCTCTACACCATTCTGCTCCTGTTGTCTCACTTGAACAGAAATGTAGTGAACTGTGTAGAATATTAGCAACTAGGAAATTACAGGGGTTTTGTTTGCTGCAGTCTCCCATTACAAATTGTGCAGATTTGTAAAACCAAAGGAAGAGCGTAAGGTTGCAGCTTTTATTAGTTTGGCTTGCTGTTGCAATAAGGGATATCTGCAGCCCGCAAGTCTGGGGAGTTATTTAATATGGGGGTTCCTGAATATTAATTTACGCCCACTGTTGTTCGCCATTGGTCAGTTAATGAGATCCTGAATATTAAGTTACGCCTACTAATGTTCGCCATTGGTCAGTTTGGGGACATCCTGGTTTGACACACGGTTTCTCGCTAGGTGTCATGTATGGGCATGACGTCATTACGCTGAGTGTATAAATGGAGAAAGACTAGCTAACTAACTTTCAAACTTTCCTTGTGACTTAATTCGATATCTTTTGTTAATATATAACACTAGGTTCAAGCATAGATATAGAAAACCAAAGTGTATTTGCTTTGACAACATGTTGAAAGCGCTCAACTTTTTTCCCAGACCATTTGCAGAGACTGAAATACTATTTAATTGTATTTTGCTTCAGGATTAAAATTGTTTGAGAACATGAAACTGAAATATTAATATGAAGACTGAAGTGCCTTTACAAATAGTTTCTAATGTTTTGGTTACAGTTAAGAATGAGACACTGGTGGTTTAGAGTGCAGTTATAATACAAACATGCATACATACACATGCACAGTCACACTCACTATGCCTGACATGGTCAGTTTTTGCTTGAGTAGCCATTGCTTGGATATATGTGATAGTAGAGGGCCATCATTAGGAGGTTGATGGTTGAGAATGCTTCTTAGTGCAGTTACGATATAGTTGATCTGAGCTCTACATGTTACAAAGTGAAATGGAAACATGCTGTGAACATGCTGGGTAAGGTACATTGTGCGGTGGACCTGTGAACAACTACTTCAGTGTCAGCTAAACTGTCCTGCAGGTCCTTTGCTGAGACATGTGGGTTCTGGTGTGTAGCTCTGACAAGTTTTCATGCAAATCATTGTGATATTTTCTCCTTCGTTTGAATTGCACTGTTCAGTTTAACAGCAATGTTCTAGAAAGTCGATATTGGTAACTGGAAGTGTTGAATTTTCTATAGCCTGTTGCAGAAAAGTGTCAAGTTTCACTTTGCACCATGTAGAGGTCAGGTCAACTATTTACAGATGTTAATTAATCTAGGGATGCCTGGAACAAGTACATTTTATCATTCTAGAGTAATGATGTGGTTATGGACATAAAACATTGTTGTGAGGAATATAAAAGTCTTGGGATTTGATTATCTGAGGTCTAATTTAACCCTTATCCTAAAAGGTGATTCAATAGCATAAATTACTAGAATAGGCCCAAAAGAGCACAACCGATGTTATTGGAAGTCAATTAATGTAGTCCAAAAGCTAAAAGTTAATGGAATAACTTAAAATAAATACACAGTTAAATTATTTGCCAGTTAGATATTAAATATTAAAAACATTACATTCCAACACTGACAAAACTAAATTGTTTTTTTTATGTCCTGTGTATTCAGCTTTGCTCAGATTCTGTAGACTTTGGTTTCATCCTATCATATTGTATTGGCAGCTGAACACCTCCAAAAAAAACTTTCCTGTTTACACTTGTTGAACAACTGGTGTTTCTTGTCTCTTTGTCTGGTCAAACTATATTGAGCATTTTTGTTGTGTGGAAACCAGCATTAGCTGATGGTTTAAAGACAGCTAATAGGTCCTCATCAACAAATAATTAAGAGAGAAGTACAAAATTAACACTTAGTCTTCTTTTGTCCATGAATGTTTCAGTGCCTTCAAAATCATTAAACAAAAACATGAATGGGGAGAGAGCTTTTTGTTCTTCCTCTAGAGGTGTGATCTCTCTGAGCAACTGCACAGCACCCTTTATTTCCTCTTCATTCAGGGGTGAGGACTGGCCATCTTCTATGGAAGATGGCCATGACAAAATTATTATTTTGATTACATCTCTAAATAATGACAACATAGTGTATATGAAGCTACAAAATAAATGGATCTTTCCTGCTTGCATATACTAGTGACAGGTGGATCAGTGTGATCATGCAACTTTAGCTAGTTATAACGTACCCTAATTGACTAAAGCTGACTAACAAGTAGCCTACCCAGTCGCGTAGCTATCTTTAAATGTAGCTATAAAGGTTGTCGTGTTTTCTGTAACTAGCAAGCTATTCGAATCTCAGATTTAAATAAAGAATTTAGTAGAGAAGCGATCTTAGTGAACACGTTACCTATTCCTAAATATATAGCTAAAGGTTGTCATGGAAGCACTTACCGAAATATTCGTAATTTACCCTGTAATTATTCCTTCATAAACGCACGAACTTAATCAAAAACACCAGAACAATTGCAAACATCATTAGGCGTAACTTAATATTCAGGAACCGCCATAAGTAATGCCCCGACTTGCGGTCTGCAAACTCTCCTGTTGTTGGCCAATTAAAGTTCTCAATTTTATAACGTTCTTTTGTATACGCCCACGTAATTACCCATAAGTAAATGTGAAATACTATCAATCCTGTCGTACTGAAGATATGTTCTAAGAATATTCAGCTTTTTAATGAAACATTATACATGTAGCTTTTGCCTTTTTTAGGAAAGTGCATGAATTGTGGGAGATGGAAATGCAAAGTCACATTAGAGCTAATCAAAGTCACATTAGAGCTAACATTAGAGCTAATCTAATAACAGCTGAAACATGTCAAATTACAAAAGTCCAGTTTTTTTTGCTTCCAGCTTTTGTCCTCCAGCCTACGATGGCCTCCCTCCCTGCCCCCTTGATCCCGTCATCCTGACCGTTAACCCCCAGACGACCCATGGAAGACCTGGATGCTCTGAGAGGTCTACCCAGGTCCCCTCCTCCTGAGGACACTCTTTCTCTGTCCCTGTCCACCACCGATTCCATCAACATAGAAGGTATGTCAGGGAGTCCGCCGGCTTGCAGTTGCAGCAGATAGTCGTACTTTCACCAACAGCAGCAGTCCTGTCTGTTTTACTGTTCTTCTCCAGGATTTATTTTGTGCGTGCATGTTTGCGCGCCTAGACGCCTATTAAGGTGTGTGTGTGTGTGTGTGTGTGGTGTTGTGTGTCTTTGTTTATGTGGGTGTAGATGGCCACTACAGCGCCTTGCAAGCAGACCTGGAGGCTGACGCTTGTGACCTGGACAGGGAGTCGTGGAGTGTCTCTGTGGACCAGCTGTACATAAAGACCCTGCCCAAAGACACCGTCAAGAGACAGGACGTCATCTACGGTAGAGATGCTGTCCTAACCTCGCTGGGGAGTTGCTGCCATGAGTCAGGGTTATAATCACAAATGATGAAGAAGACGATTGCTGTTAATTCAATTCTGGTGTTGAGGACTACTTTATAACGGAGCCCACGTTAGAGTGCTTCGCTCTGTCTCATATTATCGCAAATGTTGAACAGTGCCAAGGTCTGTTAATGTCAGTGTTGTGTTCTGCTTGTTCACAACATGTAAATATAAAGAGAATGGTCCGAGGAGCACTCTTATCGTTTTATAACTTCATGGATTAATAATATTAACAGCAATAATGGTGTGTGTATTATTGTCAGAGTTGATCCAAACCGAGGTGCACCATGTCCGGACCCTGAAGCTGCTCAGTGTGTACCGGTATGAGCTGAGACACAGCCTACAGGTGCCAGAGCCCAAACTGGAGAGGATGTTCCCTCAGGTAAACGCCTCTAATAGTGTGCATGTGCGTGTGTGTGCATACGTGCATGCTATTACACCAGAGGTTCCCAAACTAGGGGTCGCGGCCCCATGTGGGGTCACGTGATATGAAAATGGGGTCGGGGGAGAATGTTTGACAATTGACTCTCATAGCCTCAAATAAAAAAAAATAAGATTTTATAATTTTGGGGTCGCAATAATTTTTAGATATCGAAATGGGGTTGTCGGGCAAAAAGGTTTGGTAACCCCTGTATTACACCAATGGATTCCTTTACTCTTCCATCAGTTGGACCGCCTGCTGCAAATCCACCAACAATTCCTCTATGGTCTGAGAGAACGTCGGGATGAACAGAATCATTATGTGGTCACACAGCTTGGAGAAATACTTATCAGCCAGGTAAGGGACCCATTCACACTGTCATTACAGTGTTGGGAGATGAGGGCTAAGTCCTTGACGAGTTTGTCTTTTTCTCTATATTTCTATCCGACTGTCTCTCTGCTGGGCTGACTTCCTGCCCTGCCCTGCCCTTAGTCATCCCATCAATGACCACTCAGCCTTGTGGTGTAGCCTGTTCTGTCTCTTCAGACAACATCACTAATGAGTCACCTCAGCTGACTAAACACCAGACACACAGCCCTGCTCTCCACTCCACATAGACCCTCTCTATAGACCACACAAGAAGACACAGCGTTTCTCTACCCTACCCTGCGCATAGAATGTGTATGTGTCTCACCTGAACTAACCCCCAGGCAGGAGTTCTGCAGTAGGGTAGATATGATTGAGTGAATGCTGGGAATCCGCCTCTGCAGAAATTATTCTGAGGACCACTTTTTTTGTAAGAATGCTAAGATAATCATCAGTCTTTGTGTTTTCTCTTCATCGTACATTTACATGTTAGTCATTTAGCAGGAACTCACTACACCTCGCAGTAGTGAGGCCATACAGTTAAAATTCTGGCATCCAATACCTCAATTTAGTTTTTACCATAATGATAAGGATGATTATGTTGTTTTTGTGTTGCTCTAGTTTTCAGGTGAGATTGGGGACAGGATGAAGTTGAGTTATGGGCTGTTCTGCAGTCACCACACGGATGCAGTCAGCTTCTACAAAGATCAGCTACAGAACAACAAGAAGTTCCAGAACCTGATTACGAAAATCAGTCGGTTGTCCATAGTGCGCCGATTAGGAGTCCCAGAATGTATTCTGTTGGTGACTCAGCGGATCACAAAATACCCAGTCCTGGTGGAACGCATTCTACAGAACACTGAAGGTAATTAACTGACTCTGTTAGGTTACTGTGCATGCTTTCTGTTTTTACAATCATGCGCATCTTCTTTGGCAATGTCGCTTGTTCATGACAAACTTCCTCCAATCAGAGATTCACATCTTCATACTTGTGTAGTACAGAGGCTCTGAGTAAACACGAGCAAAGGCTCCAACAACATCCAGATACCTTTTATCAAATCAGAATACAAATAAAAATCCATGAGAAGTATATTGGAAATATTTAGATGGAAATGTACTTTGAACATTTATCACATTTATTTAATTTTACTTCCTGCATGAACTAAATTATTTTAGTATTAACAAAGTAATTTTTTCTAAACAGCTGACACTGAGGAACATGGTGCCTTAACCCAGGCCCTGGTTCTGATCAAAGAGACCATCTCTGCTGTGGACTCCCAGGTCCATGACTATGAGAGGGCTTTCAAGCTGGACGACATCATCAACAGGTTGGATCCCCGTTCCTTTGGCAAACTGAAGAAAGGACCGCCGCTATCGAGAGACGACCTGAAAGAGGGGTCCAGAACCCTGATCCACGAGGGGACCGTTAACTGGCGGGCGGCTAATGGACGACTCAAAGGTCATTTAAAAATACAAATATAATATGCTACAAAGTTGTCCCATTGATTTCATAATACCTTATATTCATGTGAGAGCTGAATTAGGACTTTTCTATACCAGGCTCTTGTCACTCAGCAGTTCCTGATTGAGGACTTCTTTAGTTCTATAGTAACATTTCTGGATATAATACTCTGTCTAGTCATTCTGTGATTGTGGTGCATCTGCTGATTGAATCGTTGTCTGTTTCTCTCCTATGGTTCAGAGATCTATGCGGTCCTGTTGTCCGATATCCTGCTGCTAATGCAAAAGGAAAAGGACCAGAAAATCACATTTGCCAATTTAGTGAGTACCTCTCTGTCCGAGTCCTATAGCTTTGGTTTATTAAAAAATAGATATTGCTGTAACATGAACCAGTAGTCTGATTGGGGTTAATCGGGAATATTAACCCTTTCCTGTGTGTGCTCCCCTTCTCCTCCAGGACAACAAGCCTTCGGTCATCTCCCTCCAGGTGCTCATCATGAGGGAGCTGGCCCACGACGATAATGCCATGTATCTGATTAGTGACTCGTCCAGCTTCCCAGAGATGTATGAGATACACGCCACCTCTAAAGAGGAGCGCAACGTCTGGATGAGCCTCATACGAGACGCTGTCGACAGGTAAAGACGATGTGACAGCCAGGACAATATAGATCTAATCTGATGACCCCCCCCCCCCCCCCCCCGCCTGTTCAGTCAAATATTTTGGCCTGGAAATGAATTTATTTTCTGCACGAGGTGTTGAGTTAAATGTCCATATGATTCTGACAAAAACAATGAATTAGTGCCTCCATAAGACTTGAGCCATCTTGCTAGGATGTTATTCAAGCGGGGCCCCGAAGTGTTCTAGGTCAGTGCCTCGCAGTGTAGCTGCGCCGAGACATTGGCACCGCGCTTCCCTGGGTGGACAAGCGAACGTCAGGATAGTTCTGACCTCTTGCGTCACACTCCGGTGACTAGCTGGGATAGGTCACAGGCCTGCGAGCTAAGTCGTTGTTGTTGGTGGCTATGGAATGACTGCTTCTGCAGTCGGTTTAATCAGAATCAGTTTGATCTGGTTTGATGAGATGTTGAGCGGCTCGGTGTTTGGGAGATAACACATTTGTATCTCTTTCACTTCAAAATGTTGAGTAGTTTGTGTAGATCGACAGGAAAATAATTTAAAATCCCCTTTTCACTTTTAGGCAACATTTCTTTCAAACTGAAACTCTAAGTCCTTTTATTAACCTCACCGTGTTTGACTCTCTTTGGGCCACAGTTGCCCCACCGAACAGGAGGATGCCATGCTAGCTGTGCTTAGAGAATTCCAAGGTAAGGGGTGTGGGTGTGGGTGGGTGGAGCTTCTGCAGGTTTTGTTTTGCTTATCACTGTATTTATCTCTCCAGAGCGTATGTATAAGAAAGATGCCCAGGTCATGCAGAGCCTGACAGAGAAGCTGCAATTGCTGGCTGAAATGGCAGAAGCTGTGGCAGGGCTGGGGGATGTAGCAAACCACTCTCACCTGCTGTTTCACGGGGATGCCTCGGACCTCCAGCAAGGGGCAACACTGCTCAATGGGATCATCACTGAGGGTAGGAAGGAGGCAAACATCCGCTGCTTGAGCCTGTGTGCCGTTGATGTGAGAGGTTAAAACCGTGTTATAATAGATTCTACTAGTTCACATCCTGTCACATGGACAGATGGATATGACGTGTTCAGGTCAACACTTGACCAGTGAAGTTAATCTCATTCAATAAATGACATTGAAAGATTGTAGTTTGCAAACCTTTATTCAACAGAAATCCAATTTTGTTGTATAGACAAAGAACACCCGTGGCTTCAGTAGCTTTTGCTTCAGTAGGGCTTTCTTGCATGCACAGCCCACGAGTTCCCCTGCGACATTTTGATGGGACTGAGATCTGGGATTGCATTTTGGAGCCATTCAGTTTTGGTCTCGCTTCAGCTTTTTGACAGATGGTCCCTCATTCTTCTCAATAATTCTCTGGTACATTACAGAATTCATGGTTTACATAATGATGGCAAGTTGGCGAGGCCCCGTGTACCAGTTAATTTAATGCAGGATCTGTCTACGAGAGATCCATTGTTCTTTAAATCCTTTTTGACCTTTTTGAATCATCTTTTTGTTTATTCCCCTGATCTCAGTGGAAGGTCTGCAGATCCTGCTCCTCTCCAATGTGACTAAGAGAGACCCCAACCCCGCTCCAGAGGACCAGCTCGGACCAGGGGGTTTGGGTCTGAGGTTAAGAGAGCTACGACACGATCCACCAGGGCTGGGGAACCTGGTTGCACTGAGTAGAGCCAAAACCTTTGGGGGCTATGACTGCAACCTCATTACCCCAACAAAGAGTAAGTCAACCACTCATGGATGACAATAGTAGTAATTCTACACAGAAATCCAGTGTTTTTTTTTTATCAAGTACTGTACATGTTCTCCAGATGGTAGTATACCGCAAGAAGAGTGGCCAGGCACTGTTGCGGGACGACCTCTAGACAGGCGTCAGCATTCAAACTCTGACCCACAGCTACAGGACTTTGACCCATCGGAAGGTTCGGAAATGTCGGTGAGTGACTGGCTGTCTCGTTCCCAACCTGTCAGGTTCCCTCCTGGAGGCCCAAGGCCCAGTGACTAAACACCATGCGTTGAGTAACAAAAACCTGGTGATTGAGTAATTCATACTTGAGTCCCTTTGTAGTTATAAGCTGCAGTCCAACATTAATAGTATACTTTTTTTTTTTTTTTACATTGTTTAAGAAGTAGAAGATATAGCTCTGTCTGTTTTAGTCGTGACTATTGACGCTGTAGTCTGAGTCCTGATCTCAAGTAATACAATCTTTGACCTTTTGGTTTACATGGAATGTTGGAATCTTTTACATCTTAGCATTTATTATTTAGCATTCTACAACAATACCCATTTTCTGTTACTTTTATGCATCAAGTGATCTGTTCCTTCAGTGGTTTCTTCGGTTTTCAATTGGATTTTGATCATCTCAAAATATTTCTACAGTTTTTCTCAGACGTAAAAAAAAAAACCCTGCTACACAACCTTTTTTCTGTCCCTCCTCAGCTTCTGGATAGACTACAGCGGCTCTCACAGAAACTCTACAGTCTGCTGGTACGACATGGATGCTTTGCATGTCACAGACACCATTGCTAGGTTCACCTTGTGTCATCTATCCATTAGATCGTTCTGACGTCTGTCCTTTGCTTCTCCACAGGCCAT
The DNA here is from genome assembly GCF_011004845.1 of Esox lucius. Lineage (NCBI taxonomy): Eukaryota > Metazoa > Chordata > Actinopteri > Esociformes > Esocidae > Esox > Esox lucius. The sequence continues at coordinate 23,614,558 of NC_047571.1, read as the reverse complement.
TGTCTCCCAGCAGGACAGCTACATTGAAATGCAGCGCGCCACCCTGGCTGAGTACGAGCGTTCATGGCGTCCTTGTGGCAATGTGCTCCTGGAGAAGGAGAAACAACGGAACCTGGAGAAACAGCGAGAAGAAATGGCCAACTTCCACAAGCTACAGATACAGCACAAACAAGAGCAGGTACCGGAACTGTTTGAAAGCGTGAGGTAGAGACTGGTTTAATATGTTAGAAGAACAAAGCTTGGAGCTGGGCAACCTCCACGAGAGGCAGACGTCACCCAGAACATGAACCTAGAATCAAGCTTTAAACCGCTGACACTGTAGGTGTAAACTTCACCAAAATGTTAGATGTAATGTTGTATGTGCTTACTTCTAGATACAGGGATGCTTCTGTTATGTGTTAGTCTATTAACAAGTACTTGCTTTCTCTTTTCTGTTCCGTCAATCATGCTGTTTATCCATCAAACTATCTTTTGTGTCTGATATCGTCCCATCTCCTGGGTCTCAAGTTCAACCTACATGGAGGACAGTGTGTCTGCAGTGTTTTCACTTCTTCTGAACACTGAGTAGTCAGGAACTTTCCTCATCTGGCTTTCTAGTTGTCCGTGCGGAAACCGTGCCCTCGGCGTATTTGGTTTGGCACCCCGGGGATCTATGACCCCCTCATTCCCTTCTGTCATCCGTTCCATCGTTAGGCTCGCTGGGAGAAGGAGCTGGAGCGACAACACCGAAAGATGGAGGGGATGGATGCAGAGCTGAGACGTCGAGAGGAGGAGTGTACGAGACTGGAGGAGAAGCTAGCAGAGGAGAGGGGGGAGTTAGAAAGACAGAGAGAGGCCTACCAAAAGGTTGCTGCGTCCTCTGTTCTACTGAATTACAATTGAACTTGTACTGATGGTAGCTCTGTGTGGCTGCTATGTGACCAAATACATAAAACCAGTCAGTATATTAAGACATGGGTTAAAAATACATTAAAATTCTTCCGAGTGAGTGCTGCTGGCCATTAATGGGTTCATGTGAAGGTATTATTACATACCAACAGGACCTGGAGCGATTGAGGGAGTCAGCGCAAACTGTGGAGAAAGAGAAGGAACGACTGGATCAACAGATGAAGCTGAAGAAGAACAACAGCATCTTGGGTTTTAGTGCTCAGCAGGTGGGGGAGGTGATGGATGTGGTTGTTAAGGATGTGATCCGGTACTGGTATGTTCACGCCGGTTTCTCACCACCTCTCTGCGTTTCTACAGTCCCATTCATCCCGAGACTACCTCATCCACTCTGCCTCCTTCCACGGGGACCCACACTATTCCCTGTCGCCGCGGGAAAACATCTCCCACTCCCAATCGTTTCATGTGGAGGACCTGACGAGTCGTCGGTCCCCGGGAGGAGATGTGACCAGCAGGCTGAGCTCCAGGGTCCACTCACGCCCCAGCTTCTCCCCGAACCCGGATGCCCCTCCGGTAAAGTGGAGCTTGAACATATTGTGGACCAACGGCAGGCTTGCGAGCTTTAAATCAACTTCCCAAAATGCCCAGGTTCTCTACAAATCCCGGTGTCCTATAATAAGGAGGGAATAAATGTAAAATGGACATGAGAAGTCAACGTTTTCTAAGGGTTAACATTAAGTTTGATAATGTTACTGGTATTTTCCAACCCTAACCACAGGACTGCATACTGTTGTTTTTGCATTGTTTAAGTGTGGTTCCACATCCCGCTGTTGTTACATTTTCAGGACATTGTGTGTGTGCGCTATTTTAGATTCCCCCTCGTAGGGAAAGCATCAGCCCTGTGCTGCCTAAAGCAGAGGTCCCCCTCCACCTGATCAGCACCACAAACCAGGTGGTTCACAAGGCAGGGGTCATTCAGCAGCAGATCCCCACTAAACTGGCAGCCCCGAGCAGCAAAGCCAAGGAGAAGACCAGCAAGAAGGGATCCCACCACCGAACACACAGCGCAGGTCAGAACACGGCACAGTAGAACGGGTCCTATGTCTGCCAATCTCTCTGTCTTCTTTTAGAAAATAACATTAACTTAACTTACCGCTGTTTGTTTGGCCGTCCGAATCTCTTTCGTTTTTTATGCAATATTTTCTTTGCTATTACAGCATCTATAGACATCTCTCAGGTGATACCGATCATAGTAATAGGAAAAGAGAGCGGGAGTCTGAAAGGGAAGAAGAAGAAGAAGAAGATGAATGTGAGTCTGCTCAAAAGCAATGAGTCAGGTGAGACAGAAACACTGGAATCACTGAAGTACTGTTCCGTACTGATTAGTTCAGGAACTGAACTAATCTGATGTGTGCATGCGTGTGCGCGCGTGCGTTGCACACTCTCACGACAAGCAGGTTAACCCAGCGTTGTTATCCCTCCTCAGATGGTTTCTTCAGGCCTGTAGAGCTGGTGTCCAATGCCAAACCCTCCCAGGCCCAGATCAGCAATAGGATGAACAACCAGAGCTTTGACCCTCCCCCCAGACAGGACCAATCACCACCTATCCCTCCACCCTTCCCAGAAGATGTAGCACATCAATCAACCCTATAAGAAGCAGTGCGGTTGGCCAGAGGTATGTCAATACCCGCCCACTACTGATTTTGTTTGTTGTCATCTTGAGTTATTTTTGAATTGCCAAAGATGTTTATTTTGTTCTAAATAGTGCTTATGTTGTATTTTATAAGGAAACTGACCTCTTTGCTCTCTGACCACCCTTTGCACTCAAGTCCCCTTCACTTTTTAATGCCTTTTTAAAGGTGATTCTTATCCAGTTGTTAGGCGGATTTTTAAGCTGTTTATTATTTTAACATGTTCACAGATTTGTCAGTGAGTACCTAAAACACTTTTTTTAATCTTTGAAAATCAGAATGTCTTTAATGTTAGAATGTATGGAAATATACAATACCTGTAAGTTTTTTTTCTTTTGTTTTTTTTTCTTGTTAGTGCGTCATCATTAATTCAGATTAATTAATATTTGTATTGTTTTCCACTCATCTGAACACCATACTCCACACTTTTAAAATGATTTAGTTGTTATTGTGATATGTATGAAAAATACAAAACTGAAATATAGTATGTAAGTTTCCACAACCCTGATTTAATACTTGGTGGGAGCACCTTTGGAAATAATTAGAGCTGTGAGGGGAGACCTGGACGGGGTTCCGGGGGTGACCTGGACGGGGTTCCGGGGGTGACCTGGACGGGGTTCCGGGGGTGACCTGGACGGGGTTCCGGGGGTGACCTGGACGGGGTTCCGGGGGTGACCTGGACGGGGTTCCGGGGGTGACCTGGACGGGGTTCCGGGGGTGACCTGGACGGGGTCTAGTCACGGTCGTGGTGCTATAATACACCTTCCACATAATAACTGTTATCCAATTGTCATATTTCAGTTTAGTATTTTTATATTTAACTCAAAGAAAATGTTTATAGTGTGGAGTAATGGTGTGTAGATTGTTCAGAAACATTAAACTCTAAGGCACTAAAACAAAGAGGTTTCTATAGGCAGTTTATGTCCATTTATCTTTTATGGTAAAGCTGTAACAGTATGCTGTTATTTTAATAAGGATTGATGGGTTGTGTATATATTGTGTATTGGCGATTATAGCTTTAAACCTCTGAGATGCCTTATTGGTATAACATAATGTTAACAACAAAAGTTGTTGTCTCCCCTGTGGTATACAGTGTCATTTAACATCTTTTAAGCAATCAGCATTCAGGATTCAAACCAGTGTGTATTTTAGCAATAATATTATTACATTATTATTCCAATTCCAAGTGATTTCTGTAATGACCAAGGACAGCAGTGTCCTTAAATTTTGTGCCCATCGTTGGACAGACTTGCTTTGAAAAATCAACAGTCGACAAGGACTGTCAGTCAAATGTGAGTTTGTGTGAAGATGTTTGGACACTGCATTTTGTTGGAACAGACGGCATGTCCTTGGCTGGATGGTTTTCATTCATGTGTAATTGTAATAAGGTTGTCTGGGAACCAAAGTAACTTGTACAAAATATTAAGATTGGGTTGCACAGTTTCCAGTGAACACATCCTGATCTGTAGGAAAAGATTATATAGATCTTTATGCTTTCCACATTCTGTTGTGATGTCATTGTCCTGCTGAACTGTTTCCATCCATAGCAGTGGATGAATAAAAAAGGAACCATTGTCTGTCAACTCCAAATTACTCACATCCTCCCCTCTGTCTAAAACAACAGCCTGAAATAGTGGTGGAAGACAGAGCAAGGACAGAGGACCTGAGGCACAAAATCAGAATAGAATGGTATCCCGGTCTGTAAAACAGTATTCCCTTGATTCCTGTCCTTCCAAAAGCCCATTGGATGAAAGAACACCGGTCCCTCTCTGACCTCATGCAATGGGTTTTTGGCAGCAATGGATAGAATTTGTGAGGAAATGCAATTTATTTTCTGACAGGATGGTAGGCCCAGGAAACTCACTAAAGTCTCAGGGCTGTTCTGTTCTGGAACACAAATACCCTCGGGACAACACACAAGCCAAGAACTACTGAAACTGTACCCAGCTGAGGGACAGAGAATGGGTGCACATTTTGGGGAGATGAGACAGGAAAGAAACGTATCTATGATGCTGTCTGAGACAAAGCTCCAGCAGTGTGTACTGGGGGATCCAGAATGAGCATCATTCAGATTCGGCAGCAATACAGCTACTAATGTCATGATATTCCACCTACTTACCTCAAATAAAAATGTATGGAAAATGCAGTGTCACCTTCACATCAATCACATTGAAAGTATGCTGAAAAAGGGCTAGAATGTGTTATAATTTACAAAAATCGTACAGATTTTAAAATAAGAATGACCCAGTGTGCCCGACTGATTTCATTTTCTATTATTTGAGAATGTTAATAATGCATTTTTAAGCTTGGCGAAATGTGTGTAATGGCAGGAAATCTGCTTTAAAACAGCAAAGAAAATATATTTGCTAGGACAAAACCAAATTCAGCACAATGCTGACAGAACTGCCACGCCCGTTAAAACACCCTCCCTTAACTTTTTTCCCAGTGACTTTGGACTTATGGTAGGCTGCTGTACATGCTATAATGACCTGTTTCTAGGTAGCCATAGTAACTGAATACGCATAAAACGTCTTTGTTTAATTAGCATCACAATATCTACTGTACCCTGTATTATGTTTGTATGTATTGTATTGCATTCAGATGACCACCTAACGGTCACATAATATTGAAACGGGCAAACAAAGTAATGAAATTCTGCTGAACGTCAAATGATAACGTGGATGTCAGTTCCCTTAAAGAAACGGCAGGTTAACTGGAGCAGACAAGAACGAACCAACCAGAGGACATCACAAACTGTCAACATACTCGTCAGAGGAATTAAAGAGGGTTGGATTACAGATGAAACCCTATTACCTACATAGTCCACTACTTTTGTCCAAAGCACACATGTCTTAAAAGTAGTTTACTGTTCATAGAGTGCACTTTGAGACGCAAACCAACACGTTGTGCTAATGTATTGAGACCACGGTTATTGCACTCCAAACAACATCACTTAAGGTAGTTTAATTAAGAAACATAATAAGCTCTAACACATCATGACACCACTCTTGTCTTCATAAAGCAATATGCAGACATTCCAATTGTAACCATGGACACCAGTAAGTCCAAAGCCCATTTTTACGATAATAATGACGATTATAATGAAATAGGCCTAATTTCTTTGTCTCCTTATAACCCAAGAGCGGTTCTGCTAGGTAGTTACAGTGTAGATACATGTTGTACACAGTGTTTGAGAGATTTAGTGTTCACCTAGCTGCCTACACAAGGAAATTACACTGTAGCTACCTGCTACTGTAAAGTGGGAGCCCAAATTCGGCAAAGAATACAATGGGGACAACATTGTTCCCGTCGTATTATAGAAAGTGTGTTGGCTGCTATTGTATATAAACCACACACTGAATCACAGCCAACCTCCAAACCAACCCTGTTGCATGCAAAACAAAACCATTCCAAAAGGTACAACTGAAAGTAACTGCCTAGTGTTTCCAGATTTCTATGAAATATGAGCTATAATTATTTACAACATGAATTCATGTTTAACTAACATTTTATTTGGTATGTTTCAATAAAACAGCTTTCCTGTGTTGGTGTGAGATTTAAATGTTATGGGTGAACACTGGTCACAAAAACTGAATAACAATGTATCTAGGCAGCTGATTGGCCAGCTTGCCCTTACATTATCTACTGATGAGTTTGAGGTTGGGTTTTTCTAGGGCAGTCTTTTCGTATTTAAGCATTGGCCAAAAATAACCACTATTGGACAAGCCAACAACATTGTTTGGGTATGAGGTAACAGATGATCATTTTTAAAAGTGAGATTTCAACTAGGCAGTTACTTCAACCAAATCTAAAAACTCTTAAAAAATGTTTCCCAGGCCCACGTTAAGCTTATTTTGGGATTTATAAATATTTTACACAGATTGTCCATTAAGCGTGCTTTTTAGTCCAAAAGGAAACCACCAGCTGATTTCCCTAAATCAATCAATCAATCATTATTTATCCTATACCTTTGGTTGGTTGAAAAGCCATGATAGCACCACATGGTAAAGGGTATGATACTTCAACAATCTGTCAAGTACAGAGAAAAGCCGTGGAGCAGCTTGTGTTCTTAAAGGAAAAGAAAAGGGAGCGGACAACGGAGGGACTGTGACACTGGTTACATCCCAAATACCAACCTCTTTCCTATGTAGTGCACACCAATTCTAACCTGGGCCCTATATAGGGAAGAGTGTGCCATTTGTAATGTAGATTATTCTCAGGAATCCCTGTTCAATGGGACTCACCTTGTTAAATAAAATAACAGGAAAAAAAGGTATATTGAATAAAGAAAGGTAAACGCTATTCTGCATAGAACTGGTTGTGGGGAGGAGGGGTGACCTGGAGACAATGGGGCTGAGGGTGGATGGAGATATTTAGAGTATGGAAGGTAATGAATGAGGCTGGTCATGTTCCATGCTGACAACTTGACAAGCAGATGCCTTCCAGAACACAAGTCCATAATCAGCTACCACGTCCCATCGTACGTCGACCGTACAGACCAGGGAACGCCATCTGTAGTGTTACCAGTCAATCTTCATCACACTCCATCTCAGACATTTGAGCTGTGTGGTGGGGCTGCTGTAGTGCCAGGTAATGAGGGTTAAGCTCAGCGCAAGTTGACATCAAATGGCTCAGCCCTGCATGGTGTTGTTTAGCCTGGCCTGGATCAGCCTGGCATGATGTTGTTTAGCCTGGCCTGGGTCAGCCTGGCATGATGTTGTTTAGCCTGGCCTGGGTCAGCCTGGCATGTTGTTTAGCCTGGCCTGGGTCAGCCCTGCATGATGTTGTTTAGCCTGGCCTGGGTCAGCCTGGCATGTTGTTTAGCCTGGCCTGGGTCAGCCCTGCATGATGTTGTTTAGCCAGGCCTGGATCAGCCTGGCATGGTGTTGTTTAGCCTGGCCTGGGTCAGCCTGACATGGTGTTGTTTAGCCTGGACTGGATCAGCCTGGCATGATGTTGTTTAGCCTGGCCTGGGTCAGCCTGGCATGGTGATGTTTAGCCTGGCCTGAGTCAGCCCTGCATGATGTTGTTTAGTTGGGCCTGCGTCAGCCCTGCATGATGTTGTTTAGCCTGGCCTGGGTCAGCCTGGCATGATGTTGTTTAGCCTGGCCTGGGTCAGCCTGGCATGATGTTGTTTAGCCTGGCCTGGGTCAGCCTGGCATGATGTTGTTTAGTTGGGCCTGGGTCAGCCCTGCATGATGTTGTTTCGACATCCAGGGGGACCCAGGGGGATGAAGAACAGCCACGGCAGGTCCAGTGCCCTCTCTCTATCTTTAATTCACCCAAGTGCACCGAAATGTTTATAACTAATAGTTGTTACAAACATAAAGAGTTCCATTAAGATCCTATGTGTACAAAATAAGAAATGACATGAACAGGACATGAACATCATCCTAGAAGTCCTTTATTCTGACTTGCTGGCTTCTTTTTCTGGAGGGGGTGTGTCCTGACGTGTTGGAAGAGGAGTGTCCTCACTCTGATTGTTTGCTTCAGCACCTGGTGGCTCGGGATTGGTCATGGGCTCCTCTGTGGGCAGTCCTGGGGTTTGCGTACAGTTGATTGGTTGCAGAACTATGGGAGGCTGAGAGGGACAACCAGAGGAGAGAAATCAGAACACTGTGGAGCTAGTCAGAGGCAACAACCAGACTACTGACAACAGGATGGACAACAGTAGCACACTGACAAGGCGGTTTATTGCAGAATGCCAAAACATATACAGCCATATCCTCTGTTAACAAGAACAGATAAACGTCTTGTCCCTCACTCCGATCAAAGCAGCCCTCTGACTGGCGGAGTGTTTAGTGGTAGCTAGATTTAGCGGAGGTATGGCTGTACATTGAACTCTACTGTACAGCACCACAGACGCACAGAGGGGGAGGAAACATCCGCTCAGGAAAGCAAGGGCCTTCAGAGCGCCGTGTGCCACACTACACTGAACCCCAGAAGATTCTAGAGGCAGCTTCACAGTTTGCAGTTCAGAGGGGAACGTGGAGACCCGCTAGCAGCCCATCTAACAGCACCACATCACAATCTACAGTAAGACAGTCTGACAGTTATCTAGGTGTAGAGGACTAGAACAGCAGTGAAAAATAAAGGCAAGTCCAGATCTGATACCTGCATCGACATTCACAGACATTGGAGCCCTCAGCAGCCGACTAGAGCAGAGCACCCACAGTACAAGGACAGTATAGGGCAGGAGAGCAGAGCAGGGGAGGGACAGCAAACAAAAAACAGCAAATTGGAACCAAGAAGCGGACGTATCTAATTTTCGGGGTTACGGTACTCAACTTTAAATTCTAGGTTTACTGTGTGGTAAATAAAACTAGAAATGTTTCTTTCCGTAGTAGAAGGCACTCATATCAAACTGGTAATCACCACAAATCCACTTCCTGTCCAGAATAAGGGAAGCTCTTTGCGCCATAGCGCCACTGCCAGGCTGGAGAGCAGAGTGCAAGGCACCAGGTACAACAGGGCCGGCTGACCCATCTGCATCAGGGCTAGAGCTACGAAAGTGATGAGCAGCCCAATACCGTAACCTGCAGGGGAAGAAGAAAATACAGAAAGGGAGAGACTGTGAAGTACTAGCTGTACAGATACATATTTTTGGATTTCTATTGACACACTGATCTTATATCTTCCTGGTGAATCTGAGGTCTTGCTTTGACCTACCGATAGTGCAGGCCAGGAAATAGAACCGTGAAGACTGCATGAGGATGTCAAACCTGTGACAGTATGCTACCAGCAGACCTGACAGAAAGAAAGATAGAGAGAGAAACACACACATGTCAGCCCAGCCAAGAGGATACAGATAGCAGCTTTATCTAGTCACAGAGTTACCTGGTACTAACACAAAATAGAAAAGCTAACTGGTACTAAGCCTAAATAGAAATGTTACCTGGTACTAACACAAAATAGAAAAGTTACCAGGTACTAACACAAAATAGAAAAGCTAACTGGTACTAAGCCTAAATAGAAATGTTACCTGGTACTAACACAAAATAGAAAAGTTACCAGGTACTAACACAAAATAGAAAAGTTACCTGGTACTAACACAAAATAGAAAAGTTACCTGGTACTAAGATGTCTCCAAATCCCAGCAGAGAGAACGGCCTGTCACACAGAGCCAGGGGGGAGGAGTTGAGGCGGGGCACTTTGAGCACCATAGGAAGCTGAATTACAGGACAGACAGAGAGCTCCCATTACTACTTCAGTCAGAACAACTCTTATTTGAATCAACTCTTGAAACTATCATTTCTTCGTGAATCAACTCTTATGTGAATCAGTCAAAGACCCCTTCTGTACCTTTTCATGTGTGGAGGAGTCAGAGGGACCAGCCGCAACCTCCACCATTATACTCTCACCACTCTGAGGACAGAAACACAAGGCGGTCCACTTGCTTAATGGATCCAACATTTAACTAGCAGGTCAATGTAGTCTTATCCCTTAAAAATAGCAATTGAACTTTCTCCAGTATTATTTTTTTTCAATATTTCTCATTGAAAAGATGGCCTGAAGAATGACATCACTGTAACGTACCTTGGTAAAGAGAGGTGTTATAAATACAAAGAAAACATCGTAGATAAATAGGGTCACCAACAGCATGGTGCAGGCCTGTAACAGAGGACAGGGAAGAACACATGAATATGACTGGCCATTTTCCTGCCCATGCATGATGTGTACTGAGGGTTCATGCACATATTAGTTGTTATTGAGCCCTGACATCCAAGATCATCAGCACAAATACCCATCCCCAGTTAGCGCTTCAGTGTCGTCAGAAATAAAACCAATAAAATCCCAACCATTCACAAGACCACTGACTTGAATGGGATATTACAGGTCAGTGAATTACAGGCTGATTATCCATGCTCCAGTACCCACAGAATAACACAGAGAACAGTAGAATACTGACGTTATCAAACCTACCTTAAACGTGGGGAGCCTAATAGTCTTGAGCATGTAGAGACAGAAGGCTATGCCCAGGGCGTCCTGTAGCACCCACGCCCACCTGGGACATGGCAGATGGAGGGAACAGTCAGCTGACCACTCACATACACAGGCACACAGTGTATGTACACACACACACAGTGTACACACGCGCACACACACACACACGTGCGCGTGCGGCTCGACAACATCGTAAGCCCACTTAACAATGGAATATTCAGGCATTCATTCAGCTCGGGCATCTAAAGGCTAAATCCAGTCTCGACTTCCGGTGTCAAGGCTCCTGACCCCTCTAGCGGGGTAACCAGGGAAACGGTTCGGGGACTCCCAGAATCAGGAAGCAATAACGGGGGCTGGTGTGGTGCTCACTGGTCTTGGTTGCGGAACACCCCCCAGGCAACGCTGACTCCAACACAGAAGGCTGACAGCAGAAGCATGCGGACCTGAGGCCTCTTGTGGCAGTAGGGGAGGTTATTCTCCGGGATCCTAAACCCAAGTCAGAATCCAAGGAACAGGAAAAAGAGAGATGAGTCAACCGTTCGCACTGATTCGTGCATTTAGTTGTTGACTGTACGCTCCCCTGACCTGTTGTCGTCGGGCTGACAGGGTCCTCCTTTACTGGGGGCTTTCTAGAGATGATTATACGCTTGTTGTTAAGTCTCACCTGCACCTGCCAAAGGGGAGCCTCCTCACAAAGGGCCAGAGACAGCTGTAGAGCCCAACAGATGAAGCCAGGCAGAAGATCACGATGATCACGTAGACTAAACAGAGATTGAGACACAGACAGACAGAGGCAGTTATCATTAACAGCTTGGGCGCGGAGAGATGGGAAACTGGAACGGAATCACAGACTATCCTTGTCTTATCATCGCTGGTCGGGGACAGAGGGGCTTTGCTGGCATGTTGTTCAGATGGCAACACATCCAGTTTTCCCACTCACTTTGTTAGATATTTATAACAAAGTGATATAAAATATACATATTTGACTCCTTATACTAAGCTGATGTGGGTATTCATTTGGTTTAGTCTTTTCTGGGAAAATGTAGCGGGGTCTTATGGGGGGTGTATTTTAGAAAAGTGTTTCAGCGACACTGAGAGGAGATACAGCCTAGAGCTGATAGGGAGACCGGCAGATAGAGACAGACTAGAGCTGACAGGGAGACCGGCAGATAGAGACAGACTAGAGCTGACAGGGAGACCGGCAGATAGAGACAGACTAGAGCTGACAGGGAGACCGGCAGATAGAGACAGACTAGAGCTGACAGGGAGACCGGCAGATAGAGACAGACTAGAGCTGACAGGGAGACCGGCAGATAGAGACAGACTAGAGCTGACAGGGAGACCGGCAGATAGAGACAGACTAGAGCTGATAGGGAGACCGGCAGATAGAGACAGACTAGAGCTGACAGGGAGACCGGCTGATAGAGACAGACTAGAGCTGACAGGAAGACCGGCAGATAGAGACAGTCTAGAGACCGGCAGAGAGACAACCCCGGGTGTTTGTCCAGGTGCGTACCCAGGTGGTCGTAGAAGAAGTAGAGGAGCACCAGCATGGAGCAGCACATCACCACAAACACACAGATCATGATTGGAGTCACGTCCACCGTCTCCTCGTCTTGCTTTTCGGCGCTGTCGTCACGCTTGTGCTTCATGTAGCGCCTGCAGACAGAGGAGCAGCCCAGGGTCACGTAAGGGAGGGAGGAGCCCCGGCATCGGAGACCCCTCCTCATACTGAAACTGACCACAGAAGATCTGGAGCAACATCACCCTTTATCCCACAGCAAGAGCCCCAGGTAGATGACTGGGACATATATCCTCTTCTTAGGCAGAGATAGATAGAGACTACGTAGGTATTTTGGAACAGCTCAAAAGAATTGAAGGATTTTATGAATTGGGACTATTCCCATTCAGTTTGGTCATAGTTTGGTGGAGTTACAAACAGAATATGCATCTTTGGGTCAAGACCTACTCATAAAACACAGAACAGTCAGAAATAAGAAACATGCAGGGCATCCATGACAGCATCCTCCACAGTCAAGCACTGGGAGAAACACACACTTGTGCCTTCTAATCCCTCCCCCATCAATGACCACTCAGCCTTGTGGTGTAGCCTGTTCTGTCTCTTCAGACAACATCACTAATGATTCACTGTTGATGACCTCAGCTGACTAAACACCAGACACACAGCCCTGCTCTCCACTCCACAAAGACTGTCTCTATAGACCCCACAGGAAGACACACCGCCCTGCTCTCCACTCCACAAAGACCGTCTCTATAGACCCCACGGGAAGACACACCGCCCTGCTCTCCACTCCACATAGACCGTCTCTATAGAACCCACAGGAAGACACCGCCCTGCTCTCCACTCCACATAGACCGTCTCTATAGACCTCACAAGACACACCGCCCTGCTGTCCACTCCACATAGACCGTCTCTATAGACCTCACAAGACACACCGCCCTGCTCTCCACTCCATATAGACCGTCTTATAGACCACACAGGGAAGACACACAGCCCTGCTCTCCACTCCTCATAGACCGTCTCTATAGACCTCACAAGACACACAGCCCTGCTCTCCACTCTACATAGACCGTCTCTATAGACCTCACAAGACACACAGCCCTGCTCTCCACTCCACATAGACAGTCTCTATAGACCTCACAAGACACACAGCCCTGCTCTCCACTCCACATAGACAGTCTCTATAGACCCCACCAGAAGAAACACAGCGCAACTTGAAAGATAAAATAAACAAGTCGGCTACTGTCTAATGTCTGTTGGTGAAAGACTACTATTTACTGTCTGTTGGGGAATTACTATTATTTTGTGTCTGTGGGTGAGTGACTACTATTTAATATCTCCCACACTTACTTCTTCATGTCCTTGCTGCCAGCCCAGTATCCTCCAATGGCAACCGTCCCCACAGCCATGAGGAAAATGATGACCATGTTGTAGTCTAAAACGGGCTCGTTGGGGGCGTACATGGCCACTTCCCGGCCCTGTCCAAACGTCTGCAGAATACCAGAGCATGTCATTTGGGTCAAATCATGTATCAATTTATTAAATAATTGTTCTTAAAAGTCATGTAATTTATTTACAGAATTAGGGTCACATACAGAAAGATATAACATCCTTACCCCAGGTGATAGACTTAATGGAACTAAACTGTTCCTTTCTCTACAAATCTGTTCTACTGTATATAGGATACGAGACATTTATTATATATATATATATATATATATATATAATTTTAGTCCTTGTAATGCCATTCAAGCATGGTGACACAAAGACACTGGTAACCAGACTGGTGTTGTTGGTTCTGTCCTCTCACCTTACTGATGTCTAGCATGTCAGTGTAGCTAAGGAGCGCCACGGGGATGTCAATCTCCTCATACTGGGTCTTGTTTCCTGCCGGGGGGGTCTGTGATAGGAAAAACCCAAATTAATGGACAAATATCCTATAGAAACAATAAAAAAATATTAATCTACATTCAATCTACTAAGTAAGCTAATAGAACACCTACAAATGATGACCTACAGTAATCTCCAATTGTATTTTATCTCTTGATAAAGATGAGCAACAAAGACTAAACTGAGACTAGAAAAACTCAAAAAGATTGGTGTCAAAATTGGTTTTATAACTCTGGCTCCCTCAACTTTTGAGGATAACGGGAATGAAACTAGAGAAGACGTTTGAAGAGAGTCATAGACTTTCTGTTTGTACTTGATATATGGTGGGCACTCGTTTTTGCCCACAATTTTCCAGTTCAACAAAGCTAACATTTGGAATGTTTTTAAGATGGTCAAACCATGGATCATTTTGCAATTTGAATTAGTTAGTAATTAATTAGTTAATTTACTAAATCTAAGATCTTAATTTTTCACCCATTTTTGATTAGTGGTCTTACATATGTATGGTTTACACCATTACTTAACTTATCTTTAGCCAGACACTGAAGATTGTATGTGTACTTCCACAGACTCTTACCTTTTGGTATTGAATGTATAATCGGAATACCAAAAGATGTGTTCATAGAAATATAAAGGACTAAAATGGGACTTTCAAGTTTATAATGGCATACTGGGTGGACTAGCGGCCAATGCAACTGTACCCGTAGGATGAGGATTTTTAATATCCCATAACTCTTTGTGACTATACTCAATGGGTCCCAATGCTCTTATATCCTCTTTAAAAGCATCTCAGAACTCCAGTAGGGAACTGTTAAAGCACACAGTACTGCCTTGCTTACATATGTGATATACAGAAAACAGGAACGTAAATGCCGTTTGCCGTTGAAAAGAAGTAAAGCAATGCCCCTCATAGGCAAATGGCAAAATTCCCTTTACCAAAAAGAATTGTTACCCACTTGTATAATAAAACAATGTGTGCAAATTGCATTGATGTGCTTCACAGTTCACTATGCTAAAACACTTACCAGCCTGTTTTTACTGACGATGAGCAGGCCTTTAGCTCCATTGAGCTGGGCCAGACGGACCTTTTCGTAAAAGGTGCAGTTCCCCCTCATCACCATTGGTATACGATTTAGGAAGCCCCCCTCTGGGACTTCTGACAGGGAACATAGGACTGACGGTACCAGGTCAAAGATCTCGAGACGGGACTGGATACAAAAAAGGATATGCAAATAACGGGGGCTGCTCACAATGTTTTGTCAGGCACACACACACACACATGCATACACACTTGTCAGGGCAGCTTTATTTTGAGGGCATTAACCAGTTAATGAAAAACCAGCACACATGAATGTGTCTGAACTCTCTAAAGAAGTGACAACAACTTTTTGTTATGTTATTCCACCTACTGCTTTGTTGAGATCCTGTGGTAGACGTGCCCACTGAGAATTGAAAAAGATGCAGTAATCCTTTCCTTTGCTCTGGCCCTTGTCACTGAAATGGGCCATGCCATATTCTCCCACAACCTGGTAAGCAATAATGTATAAATGTTTAACAAATATGGTTGACAAGATACTTGAAGTGCCTTGAAGAGAGGTTAGAGCAAAAGAGGAGTTATAAATTGTACTGCTGATAATAATGGGTTACTACTGTATAGAAATATCAGAACATCTTGACATGTTTTTACAGACGGGTCACAGTTAACTATGAGTGTATAGTATTTTCCCCCTACATAAGCATAGCTACAGCTAACTAGCTGTACTCCGAATACACACGCTTGGCACCTTATTATGAACAACACAGTAAAATGACAACATCAGTGAACACGACATGAGAAGTGTCCAGACGATTATAAAATGTATGTTAAACCACCATGGTACTTCCAAGACGATCAAAGTCATGTATTGTAGAGAATAGCGAATGGGCCCTGCAGCAACGAATATTCTCAGCGCCCTCAATCGGTGATCTCCGCAAGCTAATAGTTATGTAGCATGCAAGCTAATTATTTCGACAACAAAATACAAGTAATGATATACATATCGTCCACTTGTGAATTGTTTTACAAGTTAATGCCACATTTTGGGGTGATTCGACATGAGACAAATCTAACCTGTTTTATGAGGAATGCTGCCCAAAACAAGCTTAGCGAAACCTTCATGTTGCCTAGCTTGTTGTTGTCTCCCCATCAACCGCACTGCTCCGCAAACACAGTGCGGCCGGTAGAAATACTGTTAACTAGAGCGACTGTCAGAAGGGGAATAAAGTTACAGCCATCTTGGTCGGGGAAATATCCAAACAGGTTTATATGGAATATTTCTAATATTTTGCTGATACAGTCAACTCTCGGAGATTATTCTAAAACGTGAACAATTGCTTCCATCAAATAAATAGTTTTTTTTATCAAAGAAAGATACTCCGCAAAGTATACCTATAACCACCACAGCCATTTAAAATAATACAGGTGATGGAATTATGCTTCAATGTGAAATATCTGGGTTTGAGGATAGTCATGGATCTCAACTCAAATCCTGCAACATCTATTCAAGTCGAGGGTTGATGCTTAATGGAGGCCTAACTTCAATCAAATAGTTCTGAGTCAATTTGAAACATTAAAACCGTAGCCTAATTACTTTTGGCTTGCATCCATGTTAGTCAAGTGTGAAGTTGGGGCATTCATAGTTATAAAATCTAATCTTCTTCAAATTCAATTATGTTGCTCAAAGACGTGAACCTTTTCTCAGATTCAAATAAACATCATCCTGCCAGGTATCACACCTCGACCAAAATGTATGTTGGAGGAGTCCAGAAAGATAGGTTTTAGAATATTTTCTGACATTTTTTGGGAAGCATATTCATTATATTAGAAAAACGATTAACTATAAGCTTTGGTTACTGTACAAATCTAATAATTGATATTGTATTCATTTAAAAATAACAATGCAACCAAACTGCTGCTTCCTATTCTATAAAATAGTGATGTATTGGTGACATTTACCAAAACACTAGCATACTTAGCAGAATTATTCTAGGAGGTTGTTATAGGACGTGTCATTGTACAATAAATCACTGATTTCACTCCCAGAGGACAACCGTACTATTTCAAAATAATATATTATTTTGTACTGCATGTATTTAGGTACTATATGTATACATTTATGTATGTATGTACATATGTATTCATGTATGGGTGTGTGCATGTATGTATTTATGTATGTATGTAAGTCTTGGTAGTGATAGACAAATAATAATAATTATAACAATTGTATAAACAATAGGTCATTTTTTTCCTTATTTGTATTTGTAGGACAATGGCAGTCATTATTATTAATGGTAGACATATTTGTACAGCAAGACATGTTCATGCTGTTAATAAATGCATTTAGCTTTTTATATTATTATTATTATTATTAATTATGTTATTATATATAAGTTGCAATACAATACAAATAATAAAAATTTTTATTTTATTTGATTGGGTATTTCAAATAAATCATGACGATGAGATGGTCCATCTGAAGTGATTTCAGCCCACAAAAATGTCAAATATAATGATGCAGTAGTATGAATTTCTACATTGAGCTTAAAAGTAAGTAACTTAATATATTTTGTTTTATTCACTTGAAATGTTGCCAACCTAAAATATTATCATATATTTATAAATAGTTATTAAAGGAATTTTTTGTTCTACCCTCAGATTTTTTCAATTGCCTCTTGGAAATATATGAGTGTTTTTACATGATAAAATATATTGTTTTAGATAATAATATATAGTATTACATCAATCTCAATCCATGGCTGGGAAACTGCCTACTCCCTAGCCAAAATGTCTGACAAGTTACCCGATTTTATGAAGTTTCATGTCCATTCTGGGTTGAAATTCTATGAAGCAGCCACCAGCTGTTTTTCCAGCTCCCGCCCTCATTGATTCATTTTCAACCAGCGCTGAAATACATGAAATTTGATTGGTGTACGTGGATGTCAATAAAATTAAAGCCATAAAATCCAGAGGTTTTCCAGGTTACTTGGGATTTCCGACACATGAAAGTTTTAAAAAGATGCGCTTTTGCAAACTGAACTATAAATAATAATTATAAAGCTACTTGAAACAGTAGAGAGAAAAGGCGATTGATTTTGCTTTTTAGGGGTCAAAGGTTGGAGTTCGAGAAGCGTGGCTCGAACAGTTTAAAAATGGCGGTGAGTCGATGAAATCTTTCATTAACGTTTTTTAAACGTAATTATGCTATGTACTGTTGAATTTATATTATTTTGTGATTGAACATTTACAGTGTTCTGTTTAAGAATTAAAAAATGACGAAGTAGAGATATTTACTAGCGTGCAGTTTAGAGTGCATCGTGTTGTCGGTGAGACCAACAAAGAGAAGGAAGGATAATTAAAATTAACAACCCAAAAACTCATATTATCGCTTGAAACAGTAGTGCCCAGGACGCTTTAATCCCATTATAACAGTATATATTCTGATATATGTTTGCAAATCCTTACGTCAGACTACATAAGTAAATTTCGTATAGATTTCCATCTGACATCTATATTGCTGGAGTATGAACATTACAAGTCCATGAGCCAGACCTCCAGAGTTTGGCTTTTAGACTCACTTGAGCTGACAGTGCCTATTTTGTTTTGGTGTTAAGGTACTTAGCCTCTAACAGTTTGAAAATGTGGCATAGCAGGTCAGTAATGGTCGGTTACTGTATGTCATCGCCACTCAATTCATCATCCAATAAATTTTACCCATATGTATTTTAAATTGATAATGTCCGGATAGAAGGTATTGCTCATGTACACCCTAAAATCACTTATTACATTTATATTATTTAGAATACGCTATTGATTAGAAAAACAATGATTTACATCATCTCAGCAGACACATTGTTTGGTTGAATTAATACAACCCTGTTCTGCATGCATTTGCTGTGTATTATGTACCTATATTACCAATGTTACCAATCTAAAAACATTGCTGCCTCATAACATCAAATTCTGTGGCAAGTTTCCAACATTCTAATATCAGTGGTGGTGGGAGGGGGAATACGTGCCCTAGAAGTCACAGTTAAAGATTTTGTTAATCCTACATTCAAAAAATGTCTGATGGATTGCTGTGAATGTAATTGTACATATAATTACATAATTAAATATAGCTAGCCACTTTTTTCCCTTCCCTATTTTTGTCATATCCAATTGCAACTGCAGCCATGTCTGATCAGTGCAACTTCCAATGGAAGCAATGGAGCTTGTTTTCAAGCCATATTGGACAAAGTATGTGACGAACACTCACCTGACAACCTTAGGTAGCTTTGCGGGATAATTTTATGTAATACATTTATATAAATGAGCAATAACCTGATGTGTAATTACACTGTTTGTCAGTGGGTAAAATTCATAAGGGAAAATGAATGGGATGGTAGTAAGAAGAATGAAAACAGACAGAAATGCACCATCGCCGCATTATCATATATTTTCGATAACGATGCAGGTACATAGTGACATCCAGTGAGCCTGACCAACCCGCTGGCTTATGGTCTATAAGTTGTCTGGATATGATGCTGAGCTAGCAAGAATAGATTCTGACAAAGCTTTAAGTACAGCTGCCCCATAAGAGGTTGGTCACAGGGCTTCTGTTGTGATTAGAGGTGAGATGAAGCTTGGCACAAGTAAATCCAGGAATAAAACGTAGAGACGATAGGGTTCAGTCTCAGGCTAATCTTAAAGTATGCACAATATTTTCCTTTCAGGACCGAAACCAGGACAGAAACAAGGATGGAGAGAAGAAAAAGAAAGAGAGTATCTTTGACCTGTCCAAGTACATTGATAAACAAATTCGAGTGAAGTTCCAGGGAGGACGAGAAGGTAGGTCTAAATCGGTTTTTACCTTTTAGATCTAGCTGTTAAAAAGAAAGTGGTGATAATGAGCTTGATTGTCTTCCTTGCTATGTGAAACATGACATGAATAACAGTTGACTTTGTGGCTTCCACAACCCTGACAACCTTTTGACTGTCTGGAAATCCTTTTCCATGCTGTCATAAGCACCATGCTGTACAAACTGAGCTACATGGGGCCTTCTTCTCTACGGTTTTATTTCATGCCTTCATTCAAGAAAATAATCCTAATTATTTTGTTTTTCAGCCAGTGGAGTTCTAAAGGGGTTTGACCCCCTGTTGAACCTGGTGTTGGATAGCACTATCGAGTACTTGCGAGGTATTTAGCAGACAGTCTTTTTTGGGGGATGGCATATCACATTTTCATTTGTAAAAAAGCATTCCTGGGTTGGTGATGAGATGTTACCCACACCACCAAAGGTAACACTTTGGTAATATAACTTCTCAGACAAAAAGAATTACATAGAAACTAAGAGGTCTTATAATTTGTATGGTGAAATTGCACGCAATGTTTATTACCTCTGACCCGTTATGTCACTTTCTGTTTCCAGATCCTGATGACCAGTTCAAACTCACGGAAGACACACGACAGCTGGGTCTGGTGGTATGTCGAGGGACATCTGTGGTGCTTATTTGTCCTCAGGACGGCATGGAGGCCATTCCCAACCCCTTCATCCAGCAGCAGGATGGATAGTTGACCAGCCTTGTTCTTCTTGGTTTACCTAACAGTAGCCCAATCACTGGTGTGAATTTCAAGTGTAATTCAGAGATTCTTAACATCCTTCACTCTCCCCATACTGGAGATCTGAGGGTAGAAACCTTAGATCTTCTCCACTGTGTTATGGGAAGGAGATAAGATCGGAAGATGTGAGGGTAAAAGGAAATATTGATATTCACTCCTTTTCTACTCTCTTCCTTATCCCAGAGGTTTACATAATGTTCACTCCACCATCACCGCCCCAACAGCCCCACACATTTGATTTGCCATCCTAAATATTGATTTAGATGGAGTGGTGGGATAAGCATGTGTTTTTGTTTATAAACAAATGACAGTGATTTCAATTGTATTTTTTTTGTTGAGATAAGATTATCTGACTGCAGGCAAGTTAAAACAGTTTTGCTGTGATGATAAACATAGGAAATTGTTTTATTTCTTTTTACTGCTGTTTTCCCATTCAGGCCAGAATAAAACAATGTGGCATATTATGTTTTTACCTTAGAAAATTAATAAATGTACTATTTTCTTTAAATTCCTTCTGTATTTTGCATTTCTTATCAGTTTGAAGTGATTCATTTTGATTAATTGACAAATACCCTTACCAGTGCTGACGTTAAGTATTTAGTGAACCTGTTTGACACGTTTCTGCTTCATTTAGGAACATCACAGTTGCTCTTTTCAATAATAATAGCTTGAGCAATTTCAAGTTTATACACGCAGAAGGATGATGTATGATGTCATTCCATATGGTCCATCCTCCAGAAAAGCGGTGGAATTTTTCTTCAACCACCGGATATTACTCAGGAGAGGAATGCGGGACCGCTAGCCAGTTAAATGTAAATATATACGTATATTATTGTGATTTAATCTTATTTGAATTCAAAGCTATGTCGTGTAGTTCTACAACATTTGAAGTTGGCTTCAAATCCTTGTCGATTAACAAAGCTGGCAATTCGATGCTAACGACGTTACTAGCGTAGCTAGCTACCCATCTAGTTTGGTCTAATTGTGACTAACTAGCTTTATTTCTTGGATAATTTTGCTATTCTACCCATTATCTTATTGGTTTTGTGTTTTATCTTTGTTTGCTGGTGAGATGTTTTATTCGGAATTAAAAGAGGCAGACCGGTGTAGTTGATTAAATGTAAACTCGTTATTATCCTTAGCCCTCTAGCTAGCAATTTCGTGTACGTTTCACTGCGGTACTACAGTGCGGCTACCTCTCTAGCTAGGTAATTCTACACAGCTAGCCAAAACGATGCGTTTCACTTGTAACATAATTATCTGGGTTTTAATACCATAGCGAGTAGACTATTTTATTAACAATACGAAAGCTTTGTTTCTTGATGGGAGAAGTTGGCAAATGGTTATGTTAAACCCCCCAGTGAAATAATCAGCTAGTTGATGGAAGATGACGTAAGTAAGACTGGTATGCAGAGTTTTGACACCTCTGACTCCAGCTTGCTGTGTTGACTTTGCGGCCAAAATAAGGACGACCTCTGGGCTTGAATGTGCTCACTGTCTTATGTGTGTTGAGATTTATTTTTAACCCTTCTGCCATCTTCATTTCTTGCTATGTTTATGACAATGTTGTAATATCGGTTTGTTCTACCCACGTCGTTGTGTCTTTCTTTGTCATTGGTCTAAAAAACCAGTTTGCTCATGCCGCAGTTACTAAAATGCATTTCCCCCCCTCCTGTGCTGTATTTCAGTTTGATTCAAGACACAGCTTCGATCATCTGCAGCTCTGTCAGACTATGGCTGGCTTCAGACAAGAAGATGTGGAAGGCTTCTATGACATGGGGGAGGAGCTGGGAAGGTAAGTGCTGATGTGATTCTTCACGGATTCTTCTGCTCTAAATCTGGCATGTTTGTTTGGGTGATCAAGTCTAGGCTTTATTTTATTCCCAGCACATCATGCAAGCTTAATCAAAGGTTATTAAAATCATCCATACCCGTATTCATGCTTATTCAACATTCCACTAAATCTGGTCGTTAGTGCTATGAATTTTCAATCTGTATTTGAATGCATATCACCAGGAAATCAGTGGGAGAATTTTTTTTACTGAGTTAGAATATCCAAATATCTGTCTCATAAAGTTGTTGTGCAATTGCCTATCCCGGTTCAAACTGGAATGGTTAAATTTCACCATGTAAGATCAATTCCCCAAATGTTGCCTTGAAATACTAATGACAAGCAAGCGTGATGTAAAGTTACCTGTCTAGCTAGCAATCCACGGTCTAATGGGAAAATGTTTTGGCGCGAGGAGGGACTACGCCATACCAGGAAATTGCAACCCTACGGAGTTTTAGTCTTTCTGACACAATTACGTGTGAACCAAATGTAACTGACTCAGAAATCTCTCAAACATAAGTACAAACCAACAGTGTAAATAAATACTTTTTGTATTTGTCCTACGTTAATAGCAGTGGCGTCGGACAGGGATACTTCTTAGGAGAGAACTAGATAAGCTAGCTTGGCGTTTGATCTAACATTATTCAATGTATGGTTTGTAATTTCATTTCTTTCCATTTTTGAAGCCTTTCCTGCCGGGGTATAACAATAACCAAGTAAACCATTTTTATAACGTGTGTGTGTGTGTGTGTGTGTCACCTAACCACACTAGTGAAATTCTACTTTTGGCTTCAAAACAAAAGTCTCCCTTGGGTGTGCAGCTTAAGTGTTGTTAGATATTAACTGTTTTGTATAGTGGTTCAAAGAATAATAGTGTACCCGGTCGAGAAAAGGGATTCTTTTTAAAAAATATTTTAGATTGCATTCAACTCTGTCATTGAACAAGTACAGTACAACAAAATGCAGTTAGTACCTAACCAGAAGTGCAAATAGAACAGGGCAGGAAATGTACATTTATTAAGTATAGTGGATGTTACAAGTGGGATAAATAGTTGTGCGGGTTCAAGTGGAAATTCTAAATGCGTCTATACTTGAGATCTCACCAGAGCTTTATCCCAGTTAAAAATTAATAAGATAAAATAATTGTAAATATGCCAAATCAGGTGAGCGTTAACACGCAGTTAGTAACAAGCCTATTTGGAATGTACTCAATTTCAAATAACATATTTTCCCAATGCCGTTTATAATATAATAAAACATTTTCTGCCTATTTTCTTTCCCTTTAAAAATGTAATCCATTAGGAGATCCTGTCTGTATCTTTGAGGCTGTTTATTAAACTGCACTCCACTCTGGCTTGTTATGCAAGGCCTCTTTCTGTTCTGAAACAAAGCAATAGAATGAGTCATGCCTGTACAGGATTTAACCTTACTGTGTGCCAAATGGACCCATTTTCCCTGCTTAATGCACTACATAGAAGCATAGTGCACTAAAAGTAATAGGGTGCCATTTATGTTACAGACTACATCTGACAATCCACTCTATATATGGTAGGATTGTTTTCTGTAGGGTTTCAGCAGAGGAACAATTACATCATTGCCTTTCTACACGTTTATTTTCACTCCATGTCTCCATGTTTAGTCTTATTGTAAGAGGTGGGAAGAGTGGGTTTGTTTATGATCTGGCTTGCAAACATGCTTTTAATGACTTAGCAGGACGTTTAGAGCCCTATTGAATCTTATTCAGAATTACCAGAATTTCGACACTGGAATGCAGAATTCCCCACTTGACTTATAACATTTTCATGTGCTAAATCAAATGTTGAGTGTAAATGTTTATAGATTTGTTTGCCATCCACTTCCCATATTTGCCTAGAGCTTTTCTTATTACAGAAAAGTTAAAACTTCCAGGAAGTGTGTTGCAATATGGCCAGTAAACCCCAGCCTTTTTAATCTGTTGTCCAACATGATATATAGCTTTTTTCAAGATTAGCGTTCTGAATGTGCCCCAGTTGCTCTTTTCCAAGAATTCCCTGTTTATGCTGTCATCATTCTCATGATGTCCCTTGATTTCCATCTCCTCTCAGTGGACAGTTTGCAATTGTGCGGAAGTGTAGAGAGAAAAGCTCTGGCTCCGAGTACGCAGCCAAATTCATCAAGAAACGGCGACTGTCATCCAGTCGCCGCGGAGTGAGCCGCGAGGAGATCGAGAGAGAGGTGAACATCCTGAAAGAGATCCAGCACAGTAACATCATCACACTGCATGACATCTTCGAGAACAAGACCGATGTCATCCTCATCCTGGAGCTGTGAGTTACACTAGATGACACCTCATGAATACGACCCAGGAGTCTCTGGGGAGAAATTCTGATCTAGAAATCAGAATGAATGCGATTACATAGACATGGGGGATGTGCTCCTAGAGCGACACTCCTACCGAGGTGAATACAGCCCCAAACATGGCTTTTCGTAATGCCGAATGTCACTCAACTGTGTGTGTGTGTGTGTGTGTGTGTTGTTTCAGAGTGTCTGGAGGGGAGTTGTTTGACTTCCTGGCTGAGAAGGAGTCTTTAACTGAGGAGGAGGCCACACAGTTCCTCAAACAGATCCTGGACGGGGTCCAGTACCTGCACTCCAAACGCATTGCTCACTTTGATCTTAAGGTATACACACAACACAGATCCTGGATTGGGTCCACTTTCTGCACTCCAAATGCATTGCTCACTTTGATCTTAAGGTACACACACAACACAGATCCTGGATTGGGTCCACTTTCTGCACTCCAAACCCTAAGCTTGCTAGAACTCTAGGTGGAGAAACTTAAAAGTAATGTTCCACGTAATAAATGTTTCAATGGAAAACACAGTTTATCATTGTTCATCCTGTTAGCTAGTTTGATGCTGTTTTTAAATGATCCTGGGTTGGTGTTTCAAACAGTGAATTCTCATCCTCATTAAATATACCATCATAGTAGACCACTTCTATAATGATTTTTGTCAGGTCTGGGTAAATTCTTTCCAGTGTTTTCATTTATTTCAAATCACTTGTGGCTCACCCATCCTCTTCAAGCTCGTATAAATGCAATGCTTCCTCTGTTTGTTTATCCTGTAGCCGGAGAACATAATGCTGCTAGATAAGAATGTTCCCAATCCCAGGATCAAACTCATCGACTTTGGCATTGCTCATCAGATCAAAGCCGGAAATGAGTTTAAGAACATTTTTGGAACTCCAGAGTTTGTTGGTGAGACCTTCTCGTACCTTAAAGACCAATAGAACCACAAGCAGTTTTGTACTGCTTTAATATTGTCTATTCTTTATGCCACATATTTTTTTCCCCCTGTTACAGTATATCCTACTACACTTCTCTCGTTAATGCATACAGAATATCCATATATATTAAATACCCACAATTATCTTATGTTAAGCACACATGGGCCAAATATTCCTAATGTGTGTATGTCTGTGTTGAAATATCCTTGAAAACCATTTGGTTTGAATTAAAGCTTGAGTCATGCTAATGGCGGGGCTTGTTTTACAGCTCCAGAGATCGTCAACTACGAGCCACTGGGACTGGAGGCAGACATGTGGTAAATTGGACTGAGATTATTTGAAATGACCATTTTCCCTTAACACTGTTAATCACAAGTTTTATTGGATAAAATTGAAGTTTTGTCTCTCGTGTCTCTCCAGGAGTATTGGAGTCATCACATACATTCTGTAAGTACTAGTTCACTTAATTTGAACGAAAGTTTTTTGTTATTATTCTGTAATTCATTCATGAACATGCAGTGTGTGTGTACTGTGTGTTTATTATGTATATACCAAAATGAGGTATGAATTTGACACTGAGAATTGTAGTGTATAGTTTAGTTCTTTATTTGTACAGAACAGAAGGAAATTAGTTAACAGCCAAGTTGCTCAAATATCAGGAGGGTCACTTCCTTTCTCATATAGCAAAGATATACAACAAAGTATGATTACTTATCTTGAACAGAAATTATCTTCTCTAATTAATTAGCTAGATGGTCTTCAACAGATGCTACTCCTTCAAGCGAGCATTTTGTATTAATACAAAGAGTACAGCTACCAGTCTTAGAGAAAGCTCACACCGGCATCCTTGAAACATACACAATAACACCATACCGTGCTTGACTACATCACAGGAGACGGCTATTGAACTAAGTGGATAAAAGGTTATAACCAGGTCGTAATCAGGTCAGAGTACCGTTTCACCGCAATACACAACGCAAACTACGCAACAAACTTTCAGGTTCCAGCTTGATATGTATTCACCCGAGCCTCCTTTCAGCACTTTAAATTGTCAGTTCTGATACACCCCCTCCCTGGGAGACAGCTGTGTTTCCCTCCTTCAGTCTGTTGATCCTCTGGTTGAGCGATCTTCTGGTGTTCTCCATGCGGTATTTTGATCCTCTGGTTGAGCGATCTTCTGGTGTTCTCCATGCTGTATTTTGATCCTCTGGTTGAGCGATCTTCTGGTGTTCTCCATGCGGTATTTTGATCCTCTGGTTGAGCGATCTTCTGGTGTTCTCCATACTGTCTTTTGATCCTCTGGTTGAGTGATCTTCTGATGTTCTCCATGCTGTCTTTTGATCCTTAGATTGAGTGGTGCTTCTCCTTTTCTGGGCGAGACCAAGCAGGAGACTCTGACCAACATCTCAGCGGTCAACTATGATTTTGACGAGGAGTACTTCAGCAACACCAGCGAGTTAGCCAAGGACTTCATCCGACGACTGCTGGTCAAGGATCCCAAGTAAGCCTAGTTTACTCTGGACAGAATTGGCCAGGGAATAATTAAAACCAAGCACTTTGTATGTCATCTTAGGGATATTAGCTTAATATGAAAGTTTGCACCATAGCATATAACCAATACGCTCTGGGCAAAGTCTGCAAATTATTCAAGATATTACTGCTCTGGTATAGACATTGAGACCTTAAATGGAAATGTTAATTGCCAATACTAAGGTCAAATACCAAGCAATTTAATACCAAATGAAAATAGTAAGTGATTTTGATCTCTTATTTACAATTTCTCAAGGAAGAGAATGACTATCGATGACAGCCTTCAGCATCCATGGATCAAGGTAGGTAGCACCTTTCACTAGTTGATACGTTTTTATACTTACATTCAATTAACTTAGCAGATGTTGCAAACTCTTAGTTCCCACTCCTACTTACAGGAGAGTGAAACACGGGAGCATCGGAGAAGCATCATATCACTGACCCCCCCCAGTGGTCTTATATCAATGACCCCCCCAGTGGTCTTATATCACTGACCCCCCCCCCCAGTGGTCTTATATCACTGACCCCCCCCCAGTGGTCTTATATCACTGACCCCCCCCAGTGGTCTTATATCACTGACCCCCCCAGTTGTCTATACCCCTGTCCCCCCCAGTGTTCTTATATCACTGTCCCCCCCAGTGTTCTTATATCACTGTCCCCCCCAGTGTTCTTATATCACTGTCCCCCCCAGTGTTCTTATATCACTGTCCCCCCCAGTGTTCTTATATCACTGTCCCCCCCAGTGTTCTTATAACACTGTCCCCCCCAGTGTTCTTATATCACTGACCCCCCCAGTGGTCTTATATCACTGTCCCCCCCAGTTGTCTATACAACTAACACCCTCTCCTCCCAGGTGATCAAGAGGCGGAACGTGCGCCAGGAAGACAGCGGGAAGAAGTCGGAGCGCAGGCGTCTGAAGACAACACGTCTAAAGGAGTACACCATCAAGTCCCACTCGTCCATGCCCCCCAACAACACCTACGTCAACTTTGAACGTTTCTCCCAGGTGCTGGAGGAGATCGCTGCTGCGGAGGAGGGGCTGAAAGACCTGGAACACAACCAGAGGTTGGTGGGGCGGAGAAACGGATTAAACGGGTTGGCTGATTGGTAGATTCAGTCATGTGATGCATGTATATTGCATGAATTCAAATATACACACCCTTGTCCAGATCTTGCCGGGAGGACGTGGCTGCTCTCCTCTCTATCTACGAGGAGAAGGAGGGCTGGTACAAGGAAGAGAACCAGAGCATCGCCAACGACCTGGGTCGCATCCGTCTAGAGCTGCAGCGTACCCAGACCCAGCGCAAGCAGAACCAGGAGGACGCTCGCGCGGCCATGTTAGCCACCAACGCGCTCAAGAGGAGGTTTGGGCGTCTGGAAAATCGCTACGAGGTCCTGGCGGAGCAGGTGGCATCGGAGGTGCGCTGGGTGGAGGAGATGGTCAGAGGGATGGAGAGGGAGAAAGACTGTCCGGTCATGCCCTAAGGCCTGGCTCCAGCCGGGCTCCTACAATCAGACGGACATGCCTTTTACAGGCACAGACGTTATTCTCAAACTACTTCTGCTTCTTTATGGGACAGTGTGGTCGTGACCTGAAGGTGATGTCCCACCTGGCTGGGGCAGGTGTCAGTAAATGACATTCTCATTGTCAAATCACGTCTGACTGTGTCTGTGTGTTTAGTACAGGTACAGTCACGACAAGGGTTACATGTAAATTAGTTCCTGAAATGACTTGTTGTTTTGCAATGCAAAGATATCCATGAAACAAATGCGAGCACTATAGTTCTCTTAAGTATGGAGAGAATTCTAAGATATATAGTTTCTATAAACCTATTTTGCAAGTTGTATGCTGCATTGAACACCGTATTGCCTATAATATAAGCAGAAATGTACTGTAGTAATGTCTAAACATGGTAGTGAAAATACAGGCATAGTGACTGTCCCTCTGAATGTTTTAGGCCTGATTCCCGGTCACTCGCGGTTCTAGGCTAAAAAGCATGGTCAATGAAAGTTCTGTATTTAAATAGTTTTTTAGGGCAGAACTTGTCTCAATCTGCGTCTGGGAAACTGGTCCTTTGAATACTGCTATTGCACATTAGCTTCAAACCAAATGATATGCATGATGTTAAACTATGTATAAAACATACAATTTTGTTTTTTATTATTTTAACTATAACTCACACACTTCAGACATTCCCAAAGTTAATCTTTAAATCTACTGTATCACATGTATCACATTCTATGTTCAGCATAGGACCATAGAACCCTATATATTGGTCCAAAACATCTACATTATTTTTACATGAGCAAATTGTATAATGGTAAGTATTTTTAAGTTTTAGATGATAATACAGGTATGTATTTTAAATAAAGAAATTCAATACTTGTAACTGAAATCCCTTGTGTAGATTTATTTTAGGTCAATTATGGGATGTAGAATATAATCAAGGAAACAGATATCAAATATATATGCAAACTGCTGCCAAAATCAAATGAAATCCCTATGGGAAGTAATACAGTAATACAGCTCAACTTGACTGTGAGGTCTAACGGCTGAGTAGTGAATTGTAAGCACATACGCAGCCTTAAAGACCAGGCAGGGAGGTTTTCCAGTGTCAAGCAACGACTAACTGATTAGTTGTTGGGTATGTTTTTTACACTAAATATTCCATTGAATATGTAAATATTATTTAGATTTGGATAATGTATCAGTACTTAATGTCATTACCAAGACACATTAAATATAATTCTTCAATAAGTTAATTGTTTCAAATGTTTCATTTACACAGCACATCAGTTACCCATACCACACCCCCTCCAGGATTCTCCAAAATAATTGTTGTCTTTGTGTTCACAAATGCCAGTTCTTGCATGGCCAGCATACTCACTGGACATGTCAACCATTGAGCATGTTTGGGATGCTCTGGATTGGCGTATATGACCGCGTGTTCCAGGTCCTGCCAATATCCAGCATCTTGGTGTCAAATGGTGGTTACACCAGATCCTGACTGGTTTTCTGACCCCCCAATACAGTGAAACTGCACATTTTAGAGTGGCCTTTTATTGTGTCCAGCCTAAGTTACATCTGTGTAATAATCATGCTGTCCAACCAGCATCTTGATATGCCACACCTGTGAGGTGGATGGTTTATCTCGGCAAAGGAGAAGTGCTCACTAACACAGATTTAGACAGATTTGTGAACAATATTTGAGAGAAATAGGCCTTTTGTGTACATAGAGAAAGTCTTAGATCTTTGAGTTCAGCTCATGATAAATGGGGGCAAAAACAAAAGTGTTGCGTTTATAATTTTTTTTAGTGTAGGTAATATTCCTTTAACGGGCAATGTGAGAAATTTCAAGGGGGAGAAATGCTTTCATAAGGCACTGCGATGCCATTGGAGTCTACAGCCATGTATACAAACAAAGTATGGACTAGATGTCGTTGGCATGTGATGAATAGTGAACAACCGTCTACAAAAGGATTTGTTTAAAAACCTGTCAGATGGAATGTGCAGTGATTACAGCAGAGTATACTGTGCACTAGTCCTGGCATGGTCAAATAAATACCAGAGAAACTGCAATGCTGCTCTGATTCTTGTTCTGTAAAAGCATTCTAACCTAGGAGTGACTTGGTTCTGATTTTATAGGGGGACATTTGGACAAAGTAAAGTGTGCTGTTTTGACACAGAAGACTCCTCAACCGTCAAGTGGAAAACTTTGCCAAACACAATAAAATCTTAAATACAGTTCTTTCTTTTTAGGTTTGGTTGAAGATTACTGTAAAAACCTTTTCTCTAGGCACAACTTGGACTGTCAACTTTTCATCACAGTGGACACAAAAGGGTATTTACGTCTGGAGCTTTTTCAACAGCAGCCTTTGTTCTCAAAGATAACCAACAAGGGATATGTTTTTTGCCAGCACAACCACAGCTCCTGTGCCCTTCAACACTATGGGTCCATCCAAGAGCTCCAGGTCGTCAGGGAACTGCCGTAAACTGGTGATAGCCATACTGATTCTGTGGTCCTTAGTCTCCCTTATTGTGATCATTGTGTGGGCCACGTCTACTCACATATACGGTGTAGCCCAGTGCAAGCTAGCCCAGCAGGTGTGTGTACCACAATGTGCCTGCCTGCTTAGCAATGTAGCTTTTGTTCAATCTGGTTACATCCCAAGGTACACTGTTGAATAGCTGAAACCAGGGCTCACAGCATGTTAACCAATACGATCTGACCTCCGTTATGCAGGCTCTGACGGACAAGATAGAGGGGGCTAAAGTAATGTGGGAGAAGGACCAGAAGTTCTTGCAGGAGGTGATATGGCTGAGTCAAGAAAACCAAACCGCCCTGAAACAGGAGATGGAGGATGTTGCTGAAAGACTGAGGGAGACTAATGTGTCACTGAGCCTCAGCCTGCAGGAGAATGTGAGTGTTTACATGTTGCCTGTGTTCACATGTTCAAAATATATACTCTAGATTGTATGTTGTTTCTGTTTCTAAAAATAATGTTTTCTATACAGGCAATGCTGCTTGAGAATGAGACAGCACTTAGGAATTATGTTGGCCTACAAAGAAACACACAGATACACCTGTCTCTAGTTCTGGGTCTGCATAGAGGTACGGTAAAATAACATCATATTTACCTGTAAAGGGGGTCCTCTATCCTCTGTCCTCTCTTACTTGACCCAGAGTGGGATAAGTGGTCTAGGGTTAGATATTTATAATCATTAGTAGGTGAGTGAAAGTGTGTTTTGATTTTATCATTGGAAGGTTTAAAAGCAATATGCTATGCATCATTTTATCCATTGCATATCTTGGACAATAAGATAATTTTTTATTTGCTTTGTTTTATTTTGGGATGTAAATATAATTACTTTGATGACACTCCATTGGAGAAGGACTGCCTCATTTTATAGAACGCATTTCATGTACGTTCACTCTCCTCAACTGCCTTTGACATTTTCCAAAAAGGAACCATGGGACAACGGAGAGAACCCAGAAGTTGAGGAAATGTAATTTAAAAAAACCCAGGCAAAACATAATATAACTCTCATGTTAACGATTAAAGAATCGTTGAAAATGTCGCAGATAATACATTTGTTTGATATAGGTGGAAGATGTTCAATGATATTACATTTTGTATTTCACCAGACAAGGTCGAGAGACTACAGTTCAACTTGACACAAACTCTCTACCAGTCCCGATCCTGCTCTGCTTCTTCTGATGCTTCAAAAAGCCAGAAGGTGGCAGCGATGAGTCAAAGGAAAGCCTGCGAGTCCAGCAAACAATATTTGTTGACAGATATGTGAGTATTCAGTTTATAGGTTCTGTCATGCCTT
Organism: Esox lucius; assembly: GCF_011004845.1. Lineage (NCBI taxonomy): Eukaryota > Metazoa > Chordata > Actinopteri > Esociformes > Esocidae > Esox > Esox lucius. Next base: position 23,582,025 of record NC_047571.1, on the reverse strand, counting down.
GGACTCCAGCGAACCCATTCTTGTCTTGTTCAGGATAATTTGCACAAAAAATATTTGACTAACTTAAACAGTACATGATGATGTCTTGTTATTACAGGAAAAGAAGAGGTTGTCAGATTGAAGAAGTTAATTTGTGATATGGTAATTGAACACAAGAATCACTGTTTGATACGTTTGTAGGCGTAACAAACCAACATGGCATAATATAGTTTGCAATTTGTTCACCTGTGTCGTACTGTAGTTATTTTCTACTTTCTCTCAGGAGATATGGATTGTAAGAGAATAGTGAAGGCTTATTTAAAAATAGGACTCAACATTACCATGTTACAGTAAAATGCAAATACTTAGCGTTGTTTATTTTGTATTTTTCTATAATGACTTCTGATAAAATATGTAATGTTTTCTAGCAAAAATGTTAATAAAAATGTAATAAAATATATAAACCTGAAATGTTTTTATATATGTAATAAATTATATGAACCTGAAATGAAAATAATTTACTACATATCCCACGATTCAAAGGACGCAAACCCCGGAAATAGAACTTGTATTTTGGCTCAAGGAGTTGCAACCTGTGGTTGCTAGAAAGTACAGAAGGAAGTATTCAGTATATCTTGCTGTTTCTATGTGTATGTATACTTTTTTTTTTTGCAAATCATTCCTTTCAGCCTAATATGCTACTATTCATGCAAACTATTATTTACATAATATTTATTGCTATCTGAGTACGCTAGCTTGCTCTGGTTAGCAAGTTCGTTGGCTAGAAACGTTAGCTACAGTACAGCCGATATGTTGTTGTACGCTGTACTAGATCAGTTGCTGTTGCTAATGAGCAAGCATGACGTGTAAGTGAATACGAAAGCCTGAATAAAAACTGTCAGCTGTTAATGATGTGTGATCACATTCGGCTGTTGTTGTTTAGAATTGACTAGTGTGGTAAGGAAATTAGCTAGTTGACAGACATGGCTTGGAAAGCCGTTTTGTTTCAACATGTTTTCCCTACTTTTCTATTAGTCGTAATTTTAATAGTTTGTGTTAACTTTCAGTTTTAATATTCAAATATAACTAGTACTTATTCAATATAATATCTACGTTGCTGTATGCCAAGCCGTTTTAAGATTTAACCATTCCTTTAATTCACTACTGTAGAACTTCCATAGCTTCGACCGCAACTGTGGAATTCTAATCTTTTCGGATATTCGCTTGTCAGTACCTGTAGAGACAAAACATAAACCTAATGAAAATAATTGAAGTCAACAAAGGCATTTGTATATTGTTTATGCACTCTATTTGCCTTTCATGGATTTAAGTGTCCCTCGCTTTCAACAAACTTGTTAAATATATTTGTTTCCACTGGTAACTTGTGTTGCTAAATAACTCAGTTACTTTAGAACGATGGTGCTGCCAACATTGTCAAAATTATTTTTAACAAGTTGCCAGCAGATGTCTGCTAAGATGTTTCTCAGGTGCTCTCTACAAGTCTCTGAAATTAACATGGCATAACAAAAAAATAATACACCTGTTTTCTTGTATGGTTGCCATAGCTCATGATGATGAACTTTGCCCTCCTTAGGAGCTGAACCACTGGAGCTGGCCTGGCTCTGAACATGAATTTAGCAGAGGACAATTCTTCCTCTTCCTTAGAGAAGACCTCAGATTGTCCAGAGCACCAAGCAGCCACTCCACATCCTGGAATTAGCCCTCTGTCTTCCACATACTGCTCTGTCAATGTGGAAGGGGATGGTACCCATCCTACTAGCCCATCTCAAGAACCTGTTTCAACCAACACTGCAAGCCCAGCTGAAACACCTGGTTTGACCAAATTTTCTAGTTTGGCACAAACACCCATTTCAACTAGCCCTGCTAGCCTGTCTAAAACATATAGTTTGACACACACACCTATTCTGTATGAAACACCCGCTTTTACTAACCCTGCTGGCCCAGCTCAGGGATTTGTTTCAACCAACCCTGTTAGCTTACTTCAAACAACTGTTTTAACCAATCCTGCTAGCCCAGCTGAAACGATTGTTTCAACCAACCCTGTTAGCTTACTTCAAACAACTGTTTTAACCAATCCTGCTAGCCCAGCTGAAACGATTGTTTCAACCAACCCTGTTAGCTTACTTCAAACAACTGTTTTAACCAACCCTGCTAGCCCACCTCAAACCGCTGTTTCACCCAACCCTACTAGCCCGTCTGGACCTATTGGTTCACCCCATAAACAGAGCACAGCTGAAGAAGGAATTGTGTCATGGCCCCAGGGTAAACAATCCAATAGGGGAAGGCCACCAAAACATCTGACTGTTCCTAAACATCGGCACCAGTTCTCTACACATGCACGCCCATGTCTTCAGCCAGCTACCCAAATGGACTCTGTGAAAGGGACAAAGCCTCTGTCGCCAAGCCTGCGTGCGCCTGAGGACAACTTCCAGGCACCTGATGCCAAAACAGAGGCTAGGACAGAGCTACTGTCACCTAGCTCACCTTCTCCTGAGGATGGGTGTTTGGTACCTGAGGCCTCTGAACCAACAAATCCCTCCAGAGATTTACAGAGTCCTTGTGAGGGCCAGAGTAAGAACAGTCCCAACCTCTCGAGTGCTTCTGTCAGACAAGGAGACCCAGCAAGCCCTAATGTTTTAACCATTGGTGAACATACAGACTCACAGGCCAGAGAGGAGCGTGAACCCAGACAGACATATGATAACATTGGCACTGGGATAGTTTTAAGCAAACGTATCAAAGCGCAAAGGACCCTCTACCAATCACCACTGCATCTGATAGGTAAAAAGTGTACTCGAAAAACGTTTAAGGTCAGCCAGACACCGAAGACTGACTGTTTACAGCAGGCTGACATTGTGAGAGAGGGTATGAATGTAAATAGAAATGTACCCAGGATTAAGACAGAACAGGAGACTTTCCAGTCAAAAGAGACTTTAGGAAAGAGGAAATATGTAAAAAGAACTCAGATCTGCAAGGTAGGTCAGACGAAGAACACCGATCTGAGGCTAGGGAGTGAGTCTTCGAGAATGGAGAAAAAGACACCGGGAAAATCAACAACCCTTAAGGTAGACACGTCACGTGGGACCATGAGAAAGAGGAAGTATCCAAGTAAATGTAAAACCCCTGATGTAGACCAATCACAGGAGTCTCTAACAAAAACCAAACAGGTGTCTAAAACATTGCGGAACAATAAGGTAGAGCAGTCACAAGAGTCTGGAACAAAAACCAAACTGGTGTCTAAAATAGCTGGAACCCATAAGGTAGACAAATCACAAGAGACTGATCAATCACAAGAGTCTGTGAAAAAAAGGAAATACACAAAGAAATCAAACTCCCACAAGACTCACCAGTCAGAGGAGATTATGAAAATTGGAAAAAATGCAACTAATAAATCACTTAGGAATAAGATAGACCAGGCAGCGTCCATAAAATCACAAAGCCATATGGTTGCAAAGTCACTGGCTGTTGACAGACCACAGAAGACAGTGAGAAAGAGGAGAAATACAAACAAGTCAGAGAGTTCTAAGGTAGATTCACAGGAGACTGTGATAAATGAGCACAATAATACATCCGAGTCACAGAGTCATACAGTAGACCAGGAGACTTTGATAAATGAGGAAAAGATATCAAAGAAATCTAGAAATGAAAAGGTACAGTCACTGGAAACAGATCAGTCACAGGAAGAGCCTGTAAAAAGGAGGAAATATATTAGGAAATCCCAGAGTCATAAGGAAGTCTTCACTGTCGCCTCCTCAGTCCCTGTGCTGTCTGCAGACCTTTCTTCTCCCCTGTTAAACTCTCCTGGTGTCCCAAAGAGGAAGTATAGAAGAAAATCAGAGGCCCACGTTTTGGTCTCAGATGTTCCCTCAGACCCTGTACTATCTGCAGGACTTCTCCCCAGCCTCTCTCCTCCTGGCCTCCCCTTCTCACCCAAAACACAGAAGAGAAGGAGAGGCAGACCACTACATGTCCAGCAGCAGCTCCATCTCACCTCCACACCAGATCCGCACCCCAGGTCCTTCGGAGGAACCGACAGCCCCTCTCCTGCATCCCCGTCTTCCTTGGGAATGTGCTCCAAGACAGAAGGCCAGAACAACGTCTCACCCATCCACCCTTGGAAACAGTTGGAAACTACCCCTTTCAGGAAGGTACTGTATGATTGTAATCTCTATCAACACTGATATAAAAAACTTTTACTTTACTTTATTCTACTGTGAATACTACAGTATTCTTCACTCCTGTAAAAGTAAGCGTTTTGCTTGAGCTTTCAGGCGATGAACATCAACTATGTTAATACAGCAAAGTCAGTAGAAATTCCAACATTTGTGATATTAGTCTGCAAGCCATTTTGATTTCCATGTTTTTTAAGATAAAAGAAATGAAGTCTTTAAAAATTAGGAGCTCATAATCAACCAATTGATTGGTGGTGGTGGTGGCGGCGCAGGGCTACTCATTTCTCCGGAGTATCCTCGTTTGAGTTCAATGCTGTCTCATGTCTCTTGTCTCTTCAAGCTCAACATCATCTGCTATTTTCCATCAGGTGTCCTTGGTGGCTTGACACCTCGAAGCTCATTTCTTAACGAGGTCTCACCCCCATGTTACCGCTGTAATACTGCCAAGCATTTTTCACTAACTGTAAGGTGTTAAGAGGAATCATCAGTAAGACATGCAGTCTGTAATAAATCAGTTTCTTTGGTAATAATGGCCGTTGAAATAATGGACATCTGAGAAGATGATTGCCATTTTCTGGTAGGGATAGATTCTTACACCATTAGGTATTTAGGGATAGTTTTTTTTTACTGCAATTTAGAGACTGTTGAGTTTTCCCAGCTGAGAATAATTTAATAACAGGGTTGATGTTTGGATCTATTCCCACTGAACTCCATTTGCCTGGAGGACCGCACGTAACTGCAGTTGTAAAGAAAATAAAAAGTTAAATTTGAGTTGTAGGTACTGAAATGCGCTCCGATTTCTGTCTAATGTTATATATAAAGTATGTATGCCTCTATCACTGTACTGAGGAAAGCTGACGATATTTCCCCCTATCAGGAGTTAGTTATTGTGAAATATTGGGACTGATGAATTATGCTTAATTTCAGTTTGTGTGTTTTTCTACTCAGCGCCACACAGACACCAGGTGTGCAGTGATAGGGCCACATTTCAGGTTGAGGTGCAGTAGAAATTGACACAAGGAACGAGATTCATTATTGTTGTTGACATGCTGGCTTTACCTCAACCTCTTCTAATCCCACTCACACGGCAAACCATGGCCTCAACCTCATCTGCCAGCCACCCCATTACAGGTCTCTAATCACTACTCTGTCTCTTCCACTCACCTCCAATCCAACCCTCTCAGGCCCTACCGGAGTGGTCATTGATAATATCTCCTCTGTCTCTACCCGAGTGGTCATTGGTAATATCTCCTCTGTCTCTACCCGAGTGGTCATTGGTAATATCTCCTCTGTCTCTACCCGAGTGGTCATTGGTAATATCTCCTCTGTCTCTACCCGAGTGGTCATTGGTAATATCTCCTCTGTCTCTACCCGAGTGGTCATTGGTAATATCTCCTCTGTCTCTACCCGAGTGGTCATTGGTAATATCTCCTCTGTCTCTACCCGAGTGGTCATTGGTAATATCTCCTCTGTCTCTACCCGAGTGGTCATTGATAATATCTCCTCTGTCTCTACCCGAGTGGTCATTGATAATATCTCCTCTGTCTCTACCCGAGTGGTCATTGGTAATATCTCCTCTGTCTCTACCCGAGTGGTCATTGGTAATATCTCCTCTGTCTCTACCCGAGTGGTCATTGGTAATATCTCCTCTGTCTCTACCCGAGTGGTCATTGGTAATATCTCCTCTGTCTCTACCCGAGTGGTCATTGGTAATATCTCCTCTGTCTCTACCCGAGTGGTCATTGGTAATATCTCCTCTGTCTCTACCGGAGTGGTCATTGATAATATCTCCTCTGTCTCTACCCGAGAGGTCATTGATAATATCTCCTCTGTCTCTACCCAAGTGGTCATTGATAATATCTCCTCTGTCTCTACATGAGTGGTCATTGATAATATCTCCTCTGTCTCTACCCGAGTGGTCATTGATAATATCTCCTCTGTCTCTACCCGAGTGGTCATTGATAATATCTCCTCTGTCTCTACCCGAGTGGTCATTGATAATATCTCCTCTGTCTCTACCCGAGTGGTCATTGATAATATCTCCTCTGTCTCTACCCGAGTGGTCATTGATAATATCTCCTCTGTCTCTACCCGAGTGGTCATTGATAATATCTCCTCTGTCTCTACCCGAGTAGTCATGGGTCAAATCTCCTTCAGTCCCTACCCAGAGGGTATGGGTTTTTCGCTGTAATTTTCTGCTAAATCCTTGTCCCTTTCTCTCCTGATTCAGCCTCTTCAACCCCTACTCCTCTTGCACTTTCTATAACTCACTGTCCCTTTTCCTGCGTGCAGCCTCAGCCCTCCCTCCCCTCCCTCCTGCTCCATGGCTTTGTGACATTGGGCAGCTGAGAGAAAAGAGGAAAACCAAACCCAATGACCATTCATCATTTCACTCCCTAATTTCTACCTTCTCTTTCTGTCTGTTTACTGCAAAAGCTACTTTCTGACACTTGAAAGCATCTTTCCTTTAACTGCAGGAAACAATTTGCAAACTTGAAACCCAGGTGTTTAAAATATCTTGACACCCAGAAACACATTATATTGTCAGGTGAATGGTCCTACTCTGAATAGTGCTGTAGATTGGGGTCAAAAGATCTCCATTAAATAGCATTTCCTCTTGCTTAAATTGCATTTCAGTCCGCTTAACTGCAATCCCATCATTACTGTGTGCTGGATTAAACATGTTGATATGTGTCGTCTCCCCCAGACAGTCCAGCCAGGCACAGCTTTACCCGGCAGGAAACGTCGCGGAAGACCCAGAGTTAGGGATGCCGCTCCACCGAAGGGAGGGAAGACTGCGAATGCTGCAGTGGTTTCAGGGACCCAGACCTGTGGCTGTGAGGAGGGGCGCCCGGCCAAACGCAGGCGTGGAACCATGATCCAGGACCAGGGCCAGACAGCAGAGCGGTCAGAGCTGCAGAGCGACCAGACCACTAGCGCTGACCCATTCCGACGCTCCAGGCCGCGGTTTTTCCTGGAGGAGTCCGACTCGCCGGACAAAGACACGGGAGAGGCCTCCCTCTCCTCAGACCTGTCCATAGAGCTGAGCCTACAGGAAGACCATGTGACATCACTATCCTTCGAAGCGGAGGAGGAAGATGAGCAAGAGGATGAGGAAGATCTGCCTAGTTTTCTAAATAACACAAGTAAGTGAGCGGGTGAGACGCTGTGGGTGTGCTTAGGTATATGCCGTTTTTAATAAGATTTACAGTTAGGTCCGGAAATAATTGGACACTGAAACAAGTTTTGGCATTTTGGCTGTTAACTGAAATATATTCAAGTTACAGTTAAATGAAATGAATATGGTCTTAAAGTGCGGACTCTCAACTTTAATGTGAGGGTATTCACATCCAAATTGGAGGTAGGGTTTTGGAATTACTGTTCGTATATGTAGCCCCCTCATTTTGAAGGGACCAAAAGTAATTGGACAGTTGACTCAAAAGCTATTTCATGGACAGGCATTGGCTTTTCCTTCGTTATTCCTTCATCACTTAAGAAGGTAAAAGGTCTGGAGTTGATTCCAGGTGTGACATTTGCATTTGGAAGCTGTTGCTGTGAACCCACAACATGTGGTCAAAGGAGCTCTCAATGCAAGTGAAACAGGCCATCCTTAGGCTGCAAAAAGTTTTAATCCACCAGAGAGATAGCAGGAACATTAGGAGTGGCCAAATTAACAGTTTGCTATATTCTGAGAAAAAAAGAACACACTGATGAGCAATGCAATACAAAAAGGCCTGGATGTCCTTTGAAGTCAACAGTGGTGGATGATCGTAGGATCCTTTCCATGGTAAAGAAAAAGCCCTTCACAACATCCAGCCAAGTGAAGAACACTCTCCAGGTGGTAGACATATCATTATCCAAGTCTACCACAAGAGAAGACTTCACGAGAGCAAATACAGAGGGTTCACCAGAAGCTGCAACCATTCAGGCTTGGAACGTCTCATGATCCGAAGCATACCACATCATCTGTAAAATACAGTGGATGGGCATGCATGGCTTCTATTGGCACTGGGTCACTAGTGTTTATTGATGTTGTGACAGAAGACAGAAGCAACCAAAATTATGAAAATTCTGTCTTTGTCCAAATATTTCCGGACCTAACTGTATGAACTTGCTTATGTTTAGTTGTAATTCATGCCAAAATAAACTATTGTTAATTGTCTTTCAGAGCCGCTGTCTATAACTGAAGGGATATGTGTTTGGTGCAAATTTAGAAACTATCCTTTCTGGCCTGCAGTGGTGAGAATTGATCTTTGTACTACAACTAAATACATTTTAAATAGTGGTCATGGGTAGTAACTGACCAGGGACCTGTTTGACTCTGTAGGTGAAGAGTGTGAACCGTAAGTTGAAAAAGGCCAGCATTGTGTTTATCGACAACCTGCTGTATGACCAGAAGAAGATACGAAAAGGGTATGAACCAAACTTTTGTTGGGGGCAAAACGGCACAATTCTTTCTTTAGTCTCTTTCTCTTTTAACAGTTAATTGGTGTCCACTCTCATAGTCTGACTAAGGTTGTTACTAGGTTCTATCGAGATAAACCCTGTAATTTTCACCCTAACCACGCTATTACCTCATGCCTAAACTTATAACTTATAAATGTGGCCCTTCATCTAGGACCATTATATTGATCTGCATACAGTTGGAAGGAAATTGGTAACTGGTGTTATTGCACTGCTAAGACTCAGTCATTGTACGCACGCAAGTTAGTATTGGCCTTTAAAGTCTTGATGCTGGACACTGACACTTGAAGAGTAAGTAAATATTAAAAAAATATCGAATTATTCCTGAACTCAGTCCCAAAAGTAATATTTTGACTACAAATTTTTACTGTGGCTGTGGAATTTGACTGGTTCTTATAGCCGGTTTTAAGTCCCTAATTACCTGTCACCCTTGTATTAACCTTTGTCTTTTTATAGCTTTTCCGTGGCCCTTAAAACATTGAAGCCTTTTGACTGTGAAGAGACTGAGGAACTAGTGGTAAGGCGGATATCGGAAATGAAAAAAGTATTCAGTATTAACTTAACAAATTCGGCCTGTATAATAAAGACAGAGTGGTTTTCTACATTCCTGGTGACTGTTGAGTTTATGTTTTTCCTGTCTGTAGTGTAAAGCCAAAGAGAAGTATGAAGCCGCCATCCAATGGTGTCTTAAGCTGATAAAGGACTATAGAATACGTGTCGGTAAACAATTCTACTTCTCTTGGAAAACCTCCTGTACCCAGATCCAACTTCTTGTTATGCTGCTCAGTAATGTTGATGTTTCCCTCTGCAGGATGTGGCTTCACAGGTTCTTTCATTGAATATTTTTCTAATGACATAAGTAAGTTCATTTTGATTCATTGCTACAGTTAATTTCAGTACAGTTAATCATACTTTTTTTACCAGTTAATTACAGTAAAAAACAATCATTGTGACAGACATGACTTGATTTAAAAATGTGATCAATACACAGCCTCTCTGATCTAGACCTCACCACTTCACGTCTGCTCAATGAGTGCTCCTCCGGGGGCACGTTTGACCTGTACCTCCCTAATAAGAATACATCTCTGTTCCTCCACTCTCCCTTAGGCTGTCCGTTGAGGAGGTGCTATCCTCAGTATACTTCAGACCTGACCTTCCCCAGTAACCTATTGATGGAGGAGCAGCATGTGACCTCTGACCCAGAAGATGAGGAAAAAGAGGAGGAAAGCCACCAGCAGGAGAGGAGGAGGAAGCTGCTGCCTGACCGCTCCAAGGCCGCACGTAACCGCGCCAACGAGAAACTGGTGGTCTTCATTGTCAGGCAGCGCCAGGTGGAGAAACACCTTCAGGTCAGTAACCACGGTTGATTCTTCCCTCCATCCATCCATCATCCAGCTGATTACATCCTCACTTATTATTTCTCTTCCTTCCTTCCCTTGTCCTGTCCCTCTTCCTTTCTGCGTAGAGTGGTGTCTCTGTATGTGTGGATAAACCCCTCTCCTTCCCACTCCAGGATGTTATCAGTGGTCTGCAGCAGTCTAAATGGATGAGGTGGTTCCTGACTGCCAGCCGCTCAGTTGTGGACACGTACCTGGAGGATGATGATCAGCTGGACCTGGTCATCAAGTACCTGACTGGGGTGTACAAGACCGCCCCTCTCATCGATCCCTGTCTGGCTGAAGTGGACGATGTCCGCTTTGTACTGGATGTTCTTCTGCCTGAGGTCGGATACATTTTTATTGGCTGTCCGCTGTCTCTTTTTTTTCATGTGAGTTTAAAAGAATCCTTCATTAGTTGTATAAATGTAAAGGGTCTGTCCTTTGTGTAGGCTATTATCCGTGCTATAGCCGGCGTGGACAACCTGTCTCTGGGGGCAGCTGAGGACAAGTACCTGAAAGGGCCCTGTCTGAGTAAAAGGTAGGAGAGCCGGCGTGTTAGCCCACTGAGCTAAAGCCTTGTCGTTTTAATGCACCGCCTCTTGTTACACTTATTTTAGGATCTGAATCCTTGTTCTTCTGCCTTCCGCTAACCTCAGGGAGAGAGAGGAGTTTGACGCAATGATCGAGCAACAGATGAAGATGAAAGCATCGGTCCATCAGCGGCCTGCGCACACAACATAACACAGCCCACTTTGCCTCTGACCCTCACAGTCAGAAGTGCCAAATGTCCCTCTGTTCCTGATGTGCATTCATTCAAAAGTAGTGTGAGTACTTTTCAAGGCCGGAAACAACTTACTGTACGAGTGCTGTACGAGTCCACCCACTGACTAAAACACTAGTCTATCACATGGTCGCTTACAATAAGAACCATATGCTGTATACATGTGTTACAGTGGCTCTGCTGTAGTGATGCTAGCAGTGATATGGCTGAACAAATCATGTTTAATTACCAATTTGATCATTGTCGAAATCGGCTATAAACAGCTGGTCAAAATTAACAGCTTCAAGACAACATCTCTGGAGGGATGTGACCTTGTCTTACGCAGAGAGACAGACTCCACTGGTTGGTGATAGGCTTTGTCAGACCGACTGCAACAGCATTTGCTACAACATGCTCTCATTAAGTCTGGTTTAAAACGCTTTTTATATTTAAAGTGTTTGTCCTTCCTTGCTTGAATAAATAATTAATATTTTAAAGGTGCTATGGGATTTTTCCTCCATCTGGAAGATGGGTGAATTTCAAAAACATCATGCTCCATTTAAAGCCAATCTCACCCCTGTTCCATGGAGACTTGCCTTGGATTTTTACTTTTAGATTCATCCATCAATTTTATACAACTGTTAAACAATATTTTTTGTTTTATTAAAAGTGAGGTGATAATCACGGATTGAGCAACCATGTTTTTTGTTTGTTTGTTTTTTTAACAAGGAAATTACAGCAATTTCTCCAATGCCCCTCACACCATCATCCATAAAGATGGGTTATGGATATTTCTTGACCTTAAAAATCCTGTGTGTAGCACTTTTCATTCTTGCTTTGTAAATATTGCATTTTTATGTTCATTTAAGGTGAGCTTGTCAATGTGTTTCATGTGACAAGTTCCTGGTGATGGTGTTTGGTACATAAAGTATACCATGTTTTGCATTTGAGTCATGTCAATGCAGCTGCCTCAGTTGTCCATGTTCAGTGTCTCTGGCATATATTCATGAGTCCCAAATTCTTTTGAAGGGCACTTTGGCACACAAGCCACAACATGCAAAGGCAGCACGGGATAAAGACTTTTGACAGCTCAAAAATGAATAAATGCAAGGTTGATAAAGGATTTATTTGTATTATATTTATCATAGCAGTAATAAATAATAAACATGACTTGATCTACCTTGGAATTCTCAAGCCATTTTCTGGTTGCTCTGCGTTTGCTATGCTACAGAGTATAGATGTGGATTGAGTTAATCTGGATTCATCCAAAATGGCACATTGTTCCCTATATAGTGCACAACTAGCCTTATAGGTGCACCGCAAAAGTAATAGTGTGCACTCTGTTTCATACAATCCCAAATGCTCTTCAGATCAACATCTTGAAAACATTTAAATAAAAAGTATGTAAACCTTTGTCATTTTCAACAGCATGTACAGTAAAGGCCACATTTAGCCTTATTGCTACAATCACTATGGTGATGATAGACCGATGTAGGTCCTGTAAATGACTGACACAGATCAACAGTTTGTAAGTCGCACAGTTAAAAGGCAGAGAGCAGACAAAGGTGTGCGAGTGTGTCTCATTTCCTCCTGGAAATCCTATGCCTTTCGTGTCAGATGAGGGGGCTCACCTGGTCCCCGTCCCAGAGACTCCCAGATGAGGACGCTCCTCTTGTGCTCATGTTTTTTTTAGAGAGTTGATATGGGCACAGACCTTGAGTGCAGGCCCAAGTTTAATGTGCATAGCTGTCATCAGGTGCTCCTCTGTCAGCAATAGGAGGGCTTGTCCGTCAATGTCCTGGGAACGAAACTCCTCTGATATATCCCGTCCACCTGGAAAAGGGAGGGTAGACATTTGAAGAGAGAGAAGCTGTGAAATTAAGAGCCATGAGTTGCGAACTGAACATGAAAAACTCCGGTCCCAAGTGATATTGAATAAGAAATGCCAGTCGATTAAGGACACATACAGCATCAAGTCGGACCCCAAACCTCAAGAACAGCCTGAATTCTTCGCTGCATGGACTCTACAAGATGATGGCATCAAGCAGTTGCTGTCGATTTCATTGTGGTACATTCATGCTCTTGACTATAGTGGACACCCTGTTCATCTCACCCCAGAGATGCTCTGTTGGGATAAGGTCTCGGTAATGTGCTGGCCACTCGAGTAAAAATAAAGGCTATATCCCTTATTTTCTCCCAAGATGAGAGAAGCCGATGTGCCTTCTGTTGGCCAAAAACATATTTTCTTGTGAGTAAATGTTATGAAACTCTAGCATTCCACTATTACTGAAGAATGTATTATATATTCAAACGTTCTAAAATATGTAGAAAGTCCATTAGGGTCGCTTGCATTTTTTCTGCATTGTCTTTTGTTTCGCAAATGTGCATTGCATGGCTATAGAATGGGTTACACTTAGAAGAGCAAGAAGCGAGCTGATTGCTTTCAGAATATCTGTGTTAGTAGGCCTACAGTGTCTTTGGAAAGTATTCAGATTCTTTCACTTTCTCAAAATAATTCTGTGTCATAGATTGATTATTTATAATTGATTAAATATCTACACTAAACAAAATTATAAATGCAACACTTTGTTTTTGCCCCCATTTATCATGAGCTGAACTCGAAGATCTAAGACTTTCTCTATGTACACAAAAGGCCTTTATCTCTCAAATATTGTTCACAAATCTGTCTAAATCTGTGTTAGTGAGCACTTCTCCTTTGCCGAGATAATCAATCCACCTCACAGGTGTAGCATATCAAGATGCTGATTAGACAGCGTGATTATTGCACAGGTGTGCCTTAGGCTGGCCACAATAAAAGGCCACTCTAAAATGTGCAGTTCCATCACACAGCACAATGGCACAGATGTTGCAACTTTTGAGGGAGTGTGCAATTGGCATGCTGACTGCAGGAATGTCCACCAGAGCTGTTGCCTGTTAATTGAATGTTCATTTCTCTACCATAAGCCGTCTCCAAAGGCGTTTCAGAGAATTTGGCAGTACATACAACCGGAGTCACAACCGCAGACCACGTGTAACCAAACCAGCCCAGGACCTCCACATCCAGCATTTTCACCTCCAAGATCGTCTGAGACCAGCCACCCAGACAGCTACTACAACAATCAGTTTGCATAACCAAAGGATTTCTGCACAAACTGTCAGAAAACGTCCCAGGGAAGCTCATCTGTATACTCGTCGCCCTCATAGGGCCCTCAACCTGACTGCAGTTTGTCGTCGTAACCGACTTGAGTGGGGAAATTCTCACATTTGATGGCGTCTGGCACTTTGGAGAGGCATTCTCTTTACGGATGAATCCCGGTTTTCACTGTACAGTGGTGTGGGTGAGCGGTTTGCTGATGACAACGTTGTGGATCGAGTGGCCCATGGTGGCGGTGGGGTTATGGACAATGAACACAAGTATTGTGGGTGGATGGATTATTTCGGCAAAGGAGAAGTGCTCACTAACACAGATTTAGACATTTGTGAACAATATTTAAGAGAAATTGGCCTTTTGTGTACATAGAGAAAGTCTTATTCCTTTAAGTTCAGCTCATGATAAATGGGGGCAAAAACAAGTGTTGCGTTTATAATTTTGTTTGGTGTATATTTTGTAACCGACTCCATAATGACAAAGCAAAAACATGTTTTTAGAGAATTCAAACAATTCATATAAAACGAAAATATCTCTAGATAACATTTACATAATATGCAGATAGTTTTACATGACCCTTCAAATTAAACAAAAGGTTTAAATACTAAGTACTGTATACTGTATATTATCAGATATTTAAGTTGTTTTATTTGTAACAAATAAATTTGCTTTGTCATTACGTTGTATTGTGTCTAGATTGAAGGCAAATGTTGAAAATGAAAGTTATGCATTACGTCTACCACGCAGCTAAACATCTGAACACTTTCCGAAGGCACCGTGCATCCATTACAGTATGGGTTACAACAGCTTCAGGTTCCATGGTACACATTCAAGATACCTGGTAGAGAGTTGATGTAGGCGCAGACTTGTTCAACACTCCACTGCGTTGGATTCTCCCCAAATTCCTTTTCTGCCGTCTGTTCACCGGGGGAGCTGAACACATCTTTCCTCTGTCCTCCCTGCTCCCTCTCTTTCTCCTGCATCCTCTCCCTCTCTCTTCTCTCCCTCTCTTCCTGCCGGCGCAGCCTGGTGATCATGGGGACAGGTAGCTCGTCCTCATCCTCTTCCTTCCTCTCTCCCCTCAACCTCCTCTTGTTCTCCTCAGGTCTGTATGGCCCGTGTACCTGGAGTGGAAGACCCAAGGCCATCACAGTCAACCCATGTAATGCTGTAAGGGACAACGGGGGTTTCATACTGTAGATAAGACAATACAGACAATACAATCTCACTGTTCAAATAAACCTACCATTAGAATTACAGACGGATCATTTCTTTGTCAGTGGACAAATGTACAAAATCAGCTGGGGATCAAATACTTTTTTTCCCCTCACTGTAATTAGGTATTTGGCCTACCTAACACTGAACACTGTCTGTCTGACTCACCTAGCATTGACAATGAACATTGGAGTTGAATTTGAGATATGACATCTGACCTGTCTGAGAAGGAAGTGTTCTCTAGTTCCCCTGTTGACCCTCCCTGGAGGTCGTCCTCTCCGACCCACTGGCCTGTGACCCCAACGGTTGGCCTTGTCCACCTTCGAGGCACTAAGACGCTTCCTACGACTCACATTAAACCTGACACGGGGATGGGAGAACAGTGCAGGCAGAGACAGGAGGAGAGAGAGAGACAGAGAGAGAGAGAGATGGGGAGTCAGATGATGATAATGTCAGTAGATATGGTTTCTGGACTTTAGTCATTCTTGGGAGATATTCAACAGAACACCTAAACATTCCAGGAATTCCAGCCAGGGGTCTAGATTCCTCTGGATTCCTCTGGAATCTAGAGAAAACAGTCACACATGGCCAGATCCATGTCTTTACTCCTAGGGACGTCATTCTAGGTCAGGGAATAATGCTGCAAAATTTGGGGAAATGTGGGTGACGCCATCTGAGTTGTGCCACCTAATAAGGAAAACATTGCTCACCTCCTGACACAGATCATGGAGCAGAATCTTCTGGATCGGAGGAAGGTGTGAACGTAGCCCTTCTTCCCACAGAACTCACACTGCAGCACGTCTACTGGGCTCTCAGAAGCAGGCTCTACAGTATAGCAGGAGAGGGGACACTGTTAAATACATACTAGGCAGCCTAATGGCAATTCCTCCAAATTGAGGGAGCCATCCCATTGTTAAAGACAAACCAACACACACACTGGCACTGACCGTCCTGGGTTGGGGTGTCATCCATGTCTGAGTCACTAGAACTGTCTGGCTGCCCAGCATCCATAAGGCTCTCGTCTGGGCCAGGATCCCCAACGATTCTCACCTCAGATCCTTGACCGTCATTCATTTGACTTTCAGGAGCCGAATCCTCATTAGTTCTTATTGCAGGTACTTTATCCCCACTGGTTCTCAGATCCGGCATTGGATCCCCATTGGTTTTGTCTTCCCAGGCTCCAGGAAGTGTGGCCGACTGGTCCGCCCCCAAAGAGGAACAGCCCATCTGAAGCAGGTACACACCAATGTTTCACTGGAACACATACATGACATATACCACCACAGAGGACTGAACATAATGGCGACCAGTTAACTGCCAGGGGAATACTCTGCAGGTTCAACAGGATATCTGGTGTCTGGCAGGTTGAGTGGTGTTCAGTGCGATACAGTGCTGTTTACTGTGAGGGAGTGTGAAGGAGGTGTGAGTGGGGCAAAGCTGCTCTCTTTCAATACTATCCAGGCCTGGGCTTTTTTTTGTATACACTGTGGAGCTCGGTTACCACACCCGCCAGTGGACATACCGGGAACGGTACCGGGAGGAACGGCTGCAGGGCCTCTCTGACGACGAACCCTTCTATGAGGTGAGTGAGGACGGGGGGTCTAGCTCTCTCAGGGCTCCCTGGTGGGGTGGCTGAGGCTGAAGGGGGCTGGCCAGGGCTTCTTACCGCGGCCGCAGACAGGAGGGGTGGGGGGGAGCTGCTGGTGTGAGAGGAGAGGCCCTGGGAGGACGAGTGGATAACAGAGCGGTTGGACGGAGGGACGCAGGAAGAACCCAACCTGCCTGGTGGATGGAACCCAGCAAATAGAGAAACTGGCAGTTATGTCAGTGGGATTTTTGGCAGTGGTATAAAAACATGACATATTTCAAAGTTTAATTAAATGCACATTGTATTGTGCTGTGTACCTGTGCAGTTCCCCGTACTGACGGGCAGTATCTCTTTACTGAGTGTGTTGGACCCCGACGATGAAGGTAGAGTAGGGGAAGCGGGCGTCTTCTCCTCTCTCTTCTCATTTTTCCTCTCCTTCAGAGGCTGGGTCTGTAGGGAGGCTGGCTGTACCTTCAGGTCCACAGCTACAGTCTGGGGCGGGGAAAGATTATGGAATGTCTGGGGAAGATTCTGGAATGTTTGCGAAAGACTCTGGAATGTTCGGGGGGGGTGGAGATTCTGAAAAGGCATCTGGACCACTGCGTCTGTCACAGGCATCTCCTCCTCGGACACCAGAACCCCAGTGGACTGCACCGCCAGGGCCTGGACTGAGCTCAAGGATAACCTCTGGAGGGAGGGAGGTGGAGGCTGGAGCATCATGGGGAGAGAGGCCTGGGAGATAGGCCCGAGACGCAGGGTGGGGGGCTGGAGCTGGGGCTGGCGGTGGATCTGGGGCTGGAGCAGGCTGGAGCACAGGAGAGGCGGAGGGACGGATGATGAGGACACTACCACTGACTGCTGAGGAGGGAGTGGAGCAAGGGCAGGATGATCCCAGGATGAGGAGGGTACCAGAAGGCCATTCCCAGGCTGGGATTGGACTGTGGTGGAAGTAGTCTGGGTGGGAGTGGCCAGGGCATGGAGGGTCAGAGGGAAAGGAGAGGGGGGGGCGTTGTGGGTTGCCAGGTGCAGGGAAATGGGGTGTAGCTGCCGGTGCGATCCTGCTGTGGTCTGCTGGATGATGAGCTGGTGAGCCTGCTGGGGTGCCCCCTTATGGCTCAGAGGACAGCTCAGCTGATGTCTGACCACAGCGTGGGATTGGACTGGACTATACGACGCTGGAATGGAAATAGAGCCACACACACCTGCGGAACAAGGTGAATGGAGCACAATATACAATGCTGCAGTTGCAATAACATTGAGTGGTTAGATGTATGTTATAAACACAATCTAAAGGTCCTTGGGAACAGTTCTTTATAACACTGGTTTAAGCCAAGGGTGCATGTTAGTGGTTACTTTGAAACCAGAGGACCACAACAGACAGTTCTGGTGGCAGACCTACCTGGTGTGACATGCTGGTTGGCTGACGTCTGCCGAGTGACGTCGGCTGGTCGGGTATCAGCCACAGAGGTGTCTGTGGAGGTCTCACACTGCTGGCTGGGCCTCAGGGAACAGATAGACATCTTAGGTTGAGAGACAAGGGTCTGGGTGAAGGACGGTTTCAACAGGACACTCTGCGCAGTAGTCAAAGCACCGGGAAGGTGGGGCTGCATAGCTAAGCTCTGGACCTCAGAGAGGAGACACACATGGCAGGGACATTTTACTAACACTGTACAAATCCAGTGTCTTGGAGAAAGAGGCATCTAATGCCTTGGTAACCCCATCCGACCTTCTGGAAGCCGCTGGAAATATTGATGTGGTGTTGGTATGGCCCAAGTTTTTCATCATGTTTTGGTCACACTACCTTTACAGTTCTTATTGTGAATAATATTGTGTTTATTAATTATTAATTATATATTAATAATATAAGTGTTTAATTTCAATAAAATCCCTTTTTTAAATTTGTATTTAACTAAGTCAATTGAGAATTTTCATTTTCAATGAAGCGCCAGCCAAAAGCATTGAATTGTAAGCTGAGGAAACAAAATAATGGATTAGGAGTAACCAGACTGGGATAGGTATTTACTAGTGCGATTTATTTTACCTAATGACACTGGGCTGAAAAACAACCATTTTCTCAATCATCTTAAAATCCCATAATAAATTAGGTGGTGTGTTTTAGATAAGATACAGTGTCCAGTGAATCCAGGCCTGCTGTGCTGTTGTCTGATGATAAGCTAGTTGGCTTTCCAGGGATGTAAAACCTGGGTATTTCGCCTTTGACCTTTGCCACTGGTGGTGGTTGCTGACCTGTGAAGTGGAAGGTTGAGAGGAACTGCAGCAGACAGAAGGCCGGTCAGAGTGGACCGCTGTCACGTTGGCTGCAGGGGTCAGAATCAACTGACCGAGACGGATGACAGGAAGTGACAGAAGAAGCCGAAAGCAGGGGAACAAGGTATGAGACCCAAAAGAAAATAGAAAAGAGCAGGAAAAAGGTTAGTGGAAAGAGCTAACAGTAAAAACACAAAATGTTGGAAAGCATCAGTGGAAAATGAGACAGAGAACACTTGGCACGCTAATAATGAAGCTCTTGTTTTTACTTCCCATGATCTCTGGACTACTAGATATACCATAATGTGCTACAAAGCTGTTACAATACGAAAGAGAGGGTGAGTACCATCTGGGTGCGTAGGTACATCTGGGCTTGGTTACAAGAGGCAGAGCCATTCCCCAGGAGCATGGCCTGCTGATTAATCGTGCCTGTGGTGGAGCTGGAACTCTGAGAATGACCAATCAGCTGGCCTGTTCCTGAAGGGATTGGGAGGGTGATCTGGAGATAGACAAAGCAGACATAATTGCTGTGGTCTTACAAAGCTTTGGTAGTCTGGATAGATTTGATACATGAGCGGTCAACTTACAGAAGTCCCAGCTGACTGGGTTACCGTTCCGTTACCAGGAGGAGAGGAGGGGGACTGTCGGTTACTGTGAGGCTGCTGCTGCTGTCTGATGTGTTGTTGCTGGGCTGCATACATTTGTTGCAGGTACTGAGATGCCATGGTCTGGGGTCTGCTGTGGATGGCCTGCTGGATCACCTGGAAGTACAAACAACACAGAAGCTGTTCTAATTGTGTAAAAGGGATGTTCCAGTGACCAGCACGCTCACAACAAAGACCTAAACCGTACTCACCAGACCTGATGACTCGTGTTACCTCCCCTGGAAATAAACTCTTGACTTCTGGCTTTAGTTAGATATAAGATTTACAGACAACCAAATTCCATTTCGGTCATTCACTCGGCATGCTATGACTCTGCGCTCAAGCCACACCAAACAGGCCTAAATCTACAACCACGTCTTGAAACAAGGCTAAGAAATACGATAATCCCTCCAGGTGCTATATGTTCTGGCTCAATCCTCACTTCCACTTCCTCCTAAATCATAGTAAGCAAACTGATTCACAGTTCTTTGATCAAAGCTTATAGTACTAAATATTGGCAACCTGCCTGCAATTTAACAAACAAATTAAAAGAGATTTTTTTCTTGTTTGTCTAGGCTTGGACCTATGATGCCCTAGTCCATCATAGTTCTAGTAACCACAGTTGCTGACCGCATTCCAACACTCTCATGAGACATGTTGCATTTTTGGAAGGTCTGAACACTGTTGAGGGATAGCCTCTTTACACTCGATGGGCTTGAGTCAGAAGAGACTGAACTTGGCATGGGGCTTTGGTCATGAAGCACTATGACACCTTCCTACTCGAAATATTACTTCTGAATTTAGCCCCCCCAACCCCCCTCACTGTACAGGGTTTTGAATGTACATGAGGAAAATTTCGATGTGCACGCTAGCAGCCTACACGACTACATTGTCATAATGCATGATCACAATTATAGATGAATAGATCAGGGGCTATTTTGATTTTATTTCTTTTTGGTCAATTTGAGATCTGGGGCTATTCATAAAAGATCCGGGGCTATAGCCCTGGCCTAAACGATGCCACTGGCTGGCATATTAGCTCCCTGGGATGGAGTTAAGGTAAATATTAAATTGCTCAAAGACAAGTTTTTAAGCGTTACCCCTCAGGGATCAATAGTTATATATGTATACTTATTGATATGATTGGTCAGGATAACACTCTTATGCAAAGAAGAGGAGACCTTGCTTGACATACAGATCTATCTTCTCTCTTCAAAGTTAAACAGACACAGTTCCCTCTAGCAACCTGTAACCTCTCTCACCAGCTCTCACCTGCACTGCCTGTCTGTCTGTGTCTGCAGGGGAGCTGGGAGGGGCCTGTCTCTGTGGGGGCGTGGTACTGCTGGCTGTTGTCATCATGGCGAAGACCACTGACGCGGTAGCGTTGTTTGTGGTAACCATGGTAACGGATGTGGTGTTGGAAGTGACCGTGGCCGTTTCAGCGTTCCCTTTGATCTCTCCTCCTTCTGCAGTCGCCTCAAGGCTCTGTCTGTCCATCATGCGCTGGTAAACCTACTCTGTATCACTGGCCCAAATGGACAGTACAGACAGAAAACACCTCTTTTGAAGTCTGTAAAAATAATTAGGAAAAATACCATTTATATCTGTTCGCATTGTTCAGTTAAAACATAGGTCTAGCCTGTGTTATAAAATAATATATATTTGGACGTGAATTTGAAGATTCAAATTGGACTGGACCAAGACAGAGTGGTCCTTGCGTCCGGGTTGGATTCTTAGTCTGAGCAACTTTTAACCCAGAGGTTGATATTAGTGAAGAGCTTCCATGCTATACGTGCAGATTCTGATTAATTTAAAAAACCTTAAATAAAAACTAAAAAAATAATTTACAATAATTGGCCTCTTAAATCAAAAACAGGCCCCTAACAGCCTGATTTTTTCCCCTCAGTTAAAGTAAAAATATCTATCTCTGGATCTTGGTAGCATTTGTCGCAATCAGAACGCGTAATGAACAAAAGTTTAATATTAATTTGTTCATTGAGTCCGGCGATGTATTTATTTAATGTCTAATACATTTGTGTATATACATTTGAAGTTCCCTAAACAATTTAATTCATTAAAATATAGCCGCACGCCCTAGCAAATTAGAAACCGGGGCTTACACACGAGGAATTCGACTAAAAGTATCTCGAACTTAAATGGGCCTATTTATGTCTATCGAAGTTCAGATAATGAAATTGCTTGTTTGGTTTTCTCTTCCTTCTGATGCGTTTGCAACGAAATCATTCAGTTTTGTTAACCTAATGTATTTGTCATAATGGAAGTTATATTCTGTTTTGAATAACTTTTATTTCTCTATATATGACCTTGACATTTTCCATGTGTTTTTCAGTGTTCAAAATAAAAAAAGTGTTCGAAATTCAATAGTCTATGGCCAAATTGACCTAGGCTTTGCAACATTCTATTGCAATCAGATCTGAAATTGATTTTGATAAAGTCTCTGCTCTGGGTCACCTTCATTATTCATCACTACACTAGGTTTGAAACGCTATTTAAAAATTTGCCTAATACTGGAAGAATCATAAAAATAGCTTGAAATTATTTAGCATTTGAACTGTTGACTGACATTGCCATGAAATCTATTTTCAAAATAACACAAGCCTCCAAAATTAAAAGGCTTATTTTGAATTAGTTTGTCCAGATGTTTAACATGTAATTTGAGTACATAGAGTAACCTATACTTAAACTAGTTCTTAAGATAAAAAGGCTTAAATGCCTTCCAGTCCCTGGAGCTTATTGTTCTATTTTCAAACCTGTACGTAGTGTAATTTTGTGCAACACACCCCTAATACACGACAGACACATCATTCCAACTCCTAGCCACAACCATAAAATTACGATGATCGGACTGATGAAAAGTACACACATTTTCATGCATTAACTCATCAAGCAACTTAAAATATATTAACAACTGTAATTAAAACATGTGCGTAATGCATTTCCAGACTTGGGCAAATCAAGCATTGGGCTACTGTCACCCGTTTTCTTGCTGATGTGCAGGTCTGGTTAATACAGGCTATAAAATGCTCCAGGTATAGCTAGCCTATCTACAATCATTTATTTGTTCAATATTCTCATTCAAAATCGGAAAATAATGCCTTTATAAGTAATATATAAGTAAACATTAAATATATTCCATTTGGGCATCATTTGGGCATCATAATCAATTTCTTCGGCCAATTCTAAAGCAACCTATAGCCTATCAGCCTTTTAGCTATCCATGCACAATCGTTCACCTATCATCAGCGTTACCTGGCTGGATTTGTTATTAGACCTGACCCATGGCGAAGTGACCGAACGAAACCCCGCCGGTTCAGACTGTCACAATCCCAGTCATGTTCTAATGCGTCAATCCTATATTGCTAAAATGGAGAGAAAAACAAACGGGCCGCACGGAATTATAACCCAGACACAGCACCACTTGCAGTGCGGGAGGACCTTACACAGCAGAACAAGAGTGGTTAGACATGTGAAAATGTATTTTTCAAAAAGGTCGTTTAGAAAACCTACATATGGCTTTTACACGGCCACATGTTCATTCATGTTTTAGCCTATGGTGTACGCTATCAAGTAACTGCACGTTCAAAAATATTTTTATTGCCCTATTTTTAATCAAACCACGTTTTTCTTCTACATTGATCAATTCATCATATAGGCTACCCTAAACAAATGTGTGTAGCCAATTAATTGTTATGGATAAACCTTAATGATTTGCACCATGAAGGTGCATCATATAGACCTAATGAAAAATAATAGAATAGCAGGTACTTGAGAGGATAATTGTTTTTGTGCGCGCTTTGATGTAACACATTGTGCGGCTTTGAAATATAAAGCAAGTAAAGTTAATCTTCTACACACATTTGTTTTGATTACGGACTCAATTTAGTTTAGACCGCGAATAGCGCAGACATTTTGTCTGAGTACTGAGAGTTTACATTCCACTCCATCTACCTCATCTCATGCGCCAAAGAATCGGCGATGACAAGGACTTGCAAGAAGTGGAATGTTATTAAGAGGTTGAGACAGACAGACAAAAATACAATGTCCACGTCATTTGATGTAGCCTAATATTTTCTGTTGATTTGAGGGTGATGCAGTAAGGCAATATTTCTGCCTTGAGAAATACATAAAAAAAGATATACACAAACAGCACAACTTACCCTAACCCACTGATGACTTGGCCAAAGACCCGTTGCACCCGTTTCCTTACCAGAGTCAGTATTGTATCAAACACCAGGTGTTTGCAACAGTTGGATGAGCACCAGGGTGCTGATTGCTCAAAGAAAGATGCATGCAGCCAACCCTATCCTGACTTTCACTTCTCTGCAGTGGCGTTTTTATATGTAAAAAATTTGTGGGGCACAAACCATTTCAAAATTTAGGATACATACCAGTAAAGCTACAAAACTCCCTCTTGCTACTGATGTGTTTATCGTCTGTTCCATCGTGAACGGTGGCAGCCCATTCATCGGTTTGCTTCCGCATATTCTGGACATTCTCCTTGAAACGGGTGAGCGCACTGGTAATCCCAGATGCATGGATGCTCCGTTTTTGCAGTGTTGTATAAAACATAAACTCCTGGCATAAGGAAGAAAAAAAATTCCAGCAGCTGCAGAAAGGCTCGGTCCCGGAGTTTTTTTGACAGGCCGTATGCCTCTTAGGGTGGCCTCATCCTGGTTGTGTGCGTATGTCCTCAATACACAGGAGCAGCGCGGTTTTACCAAACTGCCTTGACATTTCTACTTTTAAAGTTCCATCGTACAGCGGTGGCCTTGGAATGCATCTCTGTGTTGCCTCAGCAAGTGCCAAAACACGTTTTTGAGTGCCAGAGAAAAAGCTGTCAAAAGCAGTTAAATCTGCATAAAGCACCTTCAGGATGCGCATCCTTGCTGAACAAAGTTGCTGCAAGGTCAGGTTCAGCTGGTGAGCATAGCAATGAACAAACTGGGCATGTGGGTATGTCTCTTTCATTAGTGTCTGTACCCCTTGGACGTTTCCACTCATTACAGCCACACCATCATAAGTCTGAGTGATCAGTTTTTCTTCCAGCTTAAGTGGTTCCAGCACACCCTTGATGCATTTAGAGAGACCGAGTCCAGTTTTATCTTTGACTTCCACAAACCTCTTTGTCACTGTATTGTCAGGCAACATGTATCGCAACATAACCACCATTTGTGATTTACAGGAGACATCAGTTGTCTCGTCTGCCTGTATGGCAACAAATGATGTCTCGTCCACTTGCTTGGCTATCTCCTCCCTGTACAGTTCATACATACAGTCTAACAGTTCGTTTTGTACAGTGCTAGATGTCCTTTTGAAGATGGGCTGAGCGTCATAGTGCCTCTGAAGACTGAATCGCCCTCATCTCGAAAATGCATCTGAATATTCCAGGATTGAAGGAGTCCACCGACTCATCTTTGCCCTGCAGTGCGGTTTCACATTTTCCACACAGACCAATGAACATGAAATAAAATCCTAACAGAAATGATATGCAATTTAGGAAGATGCTATATTCATAGATAATAAATTATATGAAGTAATCTTCGAGAACTAAAAGTAGCATAATTTTGTTGCAGTTCTTTCTGTTGACAACAGGTGGGGCTGTGCCCCTAATGACTAGTCGCCACTGCTTCTCTGTAGCCTATTCTTGTACTCAAGTACCAAGGAGCACAATGAGTGGAATTATAACTAAATAGATGGATCATATTTGGTTTTATGGGTTATTTGTGCTACCATTGGTCCAGCAACATGAGTTTACTCTGTACCTAGACAATTTACCCAAAAAAAATTACAGTTGAAAAGGGACATCCAAAAAGTGCAGGCGTTCTGTTTGGAGGAGTGATTTATACCTCCCAATATGTTCTCCATTTTAATAAAACATTTTAATGTAATTTTTCCTTGCAAGTGGAGGGAGGTATTTGAAGGTATTTAAAACCGGGATGCCAATAAATGTTTAATAAGATGCATTTATCTATGCAATTGTATTTCGAGTCTTAGCAGCTTACCGTAGTGATTGTATACAATTTCGACCTGCCCTGCCATGGGATTCGAACCCACAATCACTGGCATGGCAACCGCCATGCTCTAAAAAACGGGATCTGTTCGATTTGTATTTATCATAGCTTATTTAGTTTTTCTAGGTTTCTAGGTCACTTTATAAAGAATGTCAATAGTTTGGGGCCTAGCTGTAGAGCTCCGATGTAGCTCAGTTGGTAGATCATGGTGCTTTAATGTCTGGGATGGGGGCTTGATTCCAACGGGGACAAGTATAGAAAAGTATATAAAAAAATGTAGTCTCTCTAGATAAGAGCTTCTGCTAAATGTCTCCCTAAACCACAAATCTTAATCCAAAAATCTTATAGGCTTTCGTAGATAGGGGTCCGCTTGAGCTGTATTTTGATTGCTTTACGATTGATCACTGTTTGTCCACTAGGTGGCACGAGAATCTCTGAGAATACGGCTATTGCTCACCCTCAGCTCCCCTGTTTAATCACTGTCCGTTTTAATTATTTAGTAGCCTATGATGATCGGACAGATCTACTATTAGTATGTGTAATGCTAATTGTTTATCGTTCATGCCGAGTAACCTGATTTATTTTGGTATAGTTCAATTTCCAACAAGCATATTATATAGAAACTACCGCAATTTTCATATCCTTTTGATATCCATCTTAATACACCACCTTGCACCAGCTTGCCTGACAGCGCTAACAGAAAACTTCCGCTACACTACGTGGGCGTGATGCAGCCCTTGGCCGGAGCAAGGAGTTGGGGTAGTCAGGCAAGACCTATACCATAGATATTTGAAATATCTATGGTCTGTACTACATCAAATGTAGACTACCCCCCTTGTATTTCAGTTGGTACAATCGTAAACCTGGCGAACACCTTTATATTAACTCAATGTATATCATTCATTACAAGAGATGAGACTATGTTATTATAATTATATTCATCAGTTTTTTCAATGTACTGAATATCATCTGCCGCCATATTCTTTAGGTTGTTGATTCATGTTATCTTTTGAGACCCCTCTAACATTCCTCCAATGGATTCGTCCGTTGTGAGGCCTTTACGGTAGGGAGTGTTGTTTGTAGGACTCAAGTTTTACGTTACTTTATGTCTGGATTTTTTGAAATCAAGAAACACAAAATTGTTCGATTTCATAGCTAGTTAACTAGCGAATTATTTTATCTATCGAGGCGAGTTACAGAGCCGATAGTTTTGGGCGTGGTTCACTGCTAAGTTAGCCGCAGAAGGAAGGCATCTTCGGCGAGCAAAGTTCCAAATCCGAGAGCTTATGATGCCGACGTTGCGGGACAGTACCATGTCTCATCCTGGCGAGAACCTTCACCAAGTCCGGGTAAAAGCTTACTACAAAGGGTAAGTACACGATTAGGATTGGTGATTTATATTAAAACAAAACACAATGTTGTTACTTCTTAAGACGTTTGTTTATGCTTTATTACTGGCTAACCTGCTAGTTAGCTTGTGAGCTATTGCTCGCTAGCCAAGATAAACTTGACAGAGAAGTGAAACTATCTAGACTTGGCTAAACTAATTCATATTAATCTAGCCATGCAGCTAGATATCTGGCTATCTAGTAAACGTTAGGTATCTGGTTTGTTGCTATTATCTTAGCTAGCTCATGTTCGCCAGTACTACTTACTTCACATGTTTTGAGACATGGCTGTATTTTTAACATTGCTAAGCTATCTAGCTAGCTAAAAACGATATTAACTCCATCATCAGAGGAAGAGGCAAAACGGTGTATTGTGTTGCATATCTTGGGCTACATTCTTCTTGGTGTTTGGGATACTGTTTGCCGAACTATGCTGTTGGATCGCATCTAGCTTGTTTGCTAACTTTGTTTATACACACGGTTGGTACTCTCACAACCAGCTACTGAAGCTGGTTAGTTGTCACAGCTGAAATTGCAGCAATTGAAAATGTAAAATAAACTTGGATAACTTAATGGATTTTTTTTGTCTTTGCTGCTTGTTTTGAACACCTCAATAGGACGATAGGCTTTATTATTACAATATTAGTACACGATTAGACACCTCTTTGAAATGCGGGATGTAGTTTGTTCCTAATACATAACCCATTGGTTGGGAAAGTAATCTGCGTGTACAGATATGGAGTATATGATTGGTTGTGCGTAGGGAGACAGGCTTAACTTGTATTACTTGTAATTTACGCCAGACCGGTTGTATTTTCACTCGTTCTAGTTACTCGCCCAGTCAGCAGTGTATTGTTCCTGGGTAAAAAAACATCCAAAATATGTCTGCTTTGACTGCCTAGGAATGGCAAATATGTGAGGAATCAGGGATGCATCTTTTCATTGGTTGGTCAGGTACAGTAGTAGGTCAAGCCAGGCTATATTAGACTGTCCTGTTGTCCATACATGCTTCAAAAGGATATGGGTAAGCAAATTATAATGTAGTTGAACATCTTATCTTTGTTAGCATGGATTCAAGAAGAGTTGTACAATGAAAGAGTTGTACTTATTTTACAATGAAAAGAGTGCAATTCAAGATCCATCCAGGCACTTTTTTTTGTCATCCCTTATCAGAATCAACATTTTACTGTGTCAGAGTCTAAATGTATGCCTGGCTGGCAACCTAATAATGTCCAGTTTGACAGAAGACAGATGAAGACAGAGCACTGCCCTCAAGCTCCATCTTCTCTTATATAGTCTCATTTAAGCCGACAGATTCACTGGTGTCAGCCAACCTTCCGGTTGGAAGGCCAGCAACAGGCAAGGTCTGGTCTACCATGGTATCAGCCTGTGGCAGCCTCTGCCTATCACTGTCATTACGCTTCATTAACACATCTACAGAAAGACCACTGGTAGGAGTAGTGAGGCAAGATGGTTGGTTCCGCAATGGATACATCGATGATCAACTCTTTATTAAAGGTTATAGGTCAATACATGTGAATGGTAATACAACTAGGCTACCGATTTCAAGTTAACTAAAGTCATGTGTCTGACATTTCCAGTTAAATGTACATAGACTAATGTTCCGGATGTACATATGTTTTGTCCTTTTATGTCAGCCTTTATTGTTCACCAGAAGCTTTTAAGGACTATCAGTCTGGCTCAATGTTCTGGAATATTCAGAATGTACCATGGTTTCCTTATGAAAAAACATTTCACATTTAAAAAAAAACTGGTATGTTTGTCTCAGTCTGTAATTTGACAATGGTTGCTGCCTTTTCAAAGCATTCATGTCTGCCAGGCGGCCCTTATTTGTTAATTCTGTCTGAGTAAGTTAGGACAAACCTTAAGACGCACAAGCGATTACCCTCATCCTGCTTCACTGTGTCTCTGGGTTGTGATGATGCAGGCCTTGTTGGAAACCATTCATTTTGCTCTGTTGGTAAATCTGTAATTATTTAGTACAATGTGCTGAGTGGTGCCAGGCAGCCCCATACACCTGTAAACAGAGGGCCCAGAGCTCAGCCCTTCAGCAGAGGCAGGGTTCCAAAAGACACCGCGGCAGGTTGAATGTTTGGCAGGCAACTAAGCTCAGATGGGCAGCGAGAGCAAGAGTGGGTCCCCTCCCTTTCTTAATAAGCAAGCAGTGCACTGTCTTTAACAGCAGCTCTCTGTCTTCAGTAGTGCACAAAGGATTTGGGTACATCCCAAATGTCACCCTGTTCTGTACATGGTACCTATAGGGCACTGGTCCAAAGTACTGTACTATATTGAGAATAGGTTCTATATAGGACTCACCCTGGGTTTTTATAAACGAAGGCAAGCATTTTCATTTGAAAGCCCTTCAAGCACATTAGGCACAACGCTATAGAATGTTGATCCTCCTGGTCCTTCGTCCTTTCTGCATTTTCTGGATATCATAATAGCCTTTAAACTAATGGCTTTCTGTGTTGCTCACAACACCCACTGAAACTAGATAAAACTTGAATTTGGCTACCAATCGTGTTACTAGATTTCACTACAGTCAGTGGTCAAGCCACCCAATTCTTTTGCTTGTGCCGGTTGCTGGCACTTTGCATGTCTAGAATTGTTACGATAAGGGCCAAGTCAATCTCACAATGTTATGATTTAGAGTGCCATAAGAATTGAACATGCTGTCTTCATGCTTGTGGTCATGTAGCCTAGATATTATAACAACCAGGCCAAACGTCCCCTGGACATTTTGAATCCTAGTCCTTCCAAAGCCCTGCTGACTGGTTGTGATGCCCTTCCCAAAAAAATCACATGCATTATTATTTAGAAAACACATGCACTGTATTATTTTAAACAACATCTGAAGCTGTTCAATTATGCCGTTCTTTAATTGCATTCATGAATAGCCTTTTTGACTGAAATATTGTGTGTCGGGCAGGGCGAGCTTGTGTGTTTCTCCTTTAACAGCTACATGATTCCTGGAGAGAAACATGTTATGATAAGCCCAGTCATTGTGCAACCAAGGAGTTAATGTCATGCCTCTGTTTTGTTTTCTTTTCTTATTTCCGTATCATAATTGCAAATGCAGCAACTCAATTTGGCATAGGTTGTACTAATAGCTAAAACTGTCTCTTTTTTCATAGTTCTGTTACTGTAGTTATAATGTAGGAGTATATTTCAAGAGACAATTGCTTTTTATTATATTGCTTTAGATTGTAGATCTGAGCCTTCATTTTCTTTATAATTCAATGACAACTTGATGTGACAGAGTTCTGTGATTCATTCAACATTCAGGCATTAGTCCACATTTGTGTACAAGATGGTTCTCTTACAGAAGACATTGGTTAGGCAGATTGTAGGCTTTATCAGACGTCCGAATATTCTTCTTATTACTATGGTTGTTCATAGGCCTGGTAGGAGTATTAGGGGTGTTACTGCAATGACATGCGGGTGAGGAAGCGGTTTTCCTTCTCACTAAGTAAAAAATTAATCTCTAATGATTTAGCGTAAAGCACTGCATGATAGTGAGTACAATGGTCAGAATGTAGACTAAATGTAAAACAAATATGCCAGATAGTCTCCTTATGAATTAACAACATCCTTGATAAGGCTTTTTAATATGCATGTTTGTTTTTTAAAAAGGTCAGCTGATTTGTATATTGACGATGTTTCCACTGCTGGTTGGGATGACGCAACAGAACTGAACTGGTTCATGTGGGATTAACCAAATGTGCTGCTTTTAGTGTCAAATTAGTGGTCAAGTAAAGGTAATTTTTTAGGGTACTCAAAATAAATTCTACATAACAAAGCTTTATGTAAAATTAACATCGTTTTTGTGTGGGATATTAGCCTAATGTTTAAATAGAATAGATAACACAAATTAGATAAACTGCCACCAGGACTCTTCTTTTTCCAGGAGAAAGTGCTGACCACTCTTGCACATCCCAGCTGCTCATTTAAACGTCTTGTGTCCCCACTTCTCTCTAAAGAAGATAAGACAGGCAAATAATATATGAAATAGTGTTTTTGCGAAGATGTGCTGCCTCTTTTAAACAATGATCTTTGTCCTTGGCTTTTATTACTTCAAATTTGCTGTCACTTTCACTATCAGCTAGCATTTCATACTTGTTGTTTAAAGCTTGCCACATGAGGCTGAGGAAAAAGGACAAAACTACATGATAAAACATATTTCAGAAGTTTGTTGTTGATCGTCACTTTTTTAAAATCATGATAAATACTTATTGTTCTATCGCCCAGCCCCTGTTCACCCAGCTTCGTCTCTGGCCGGCCTTAATCAGAGCGAGACCCAAATTAGCTGTCTCTCAGTGGGGAGCGCTCCAGCGTGGGGCGTGGCACCGACAGACAGCAGGGCTTGGAGGTGCCCCCTAATGCTCACTGGCATCGGAGACACGTGGGTTTTTCTTAGCCCCTACGATTGGTTCTGTGGTATGGGGCTAGTCTACCCCGTCACCTGAAGTGTGCCCACGTGCCTCATTGTGGGCACAGGTACCCCATGCTGAGAAGGGCTACCTAGTAAATCATGTCTGAGAAATGCCTACCACATCGATATAATTTAACGGCAAACGATTTCTGGGAGGCTTTTGCTTTGTGCCCGGGCAAATTACACTCCTTCTTAAGACCAGGTGGCCTCGGCCCAAAAATCACGGCGTTACGCAACCCGATACCCCATTAATGTTGGTTCCCTGGCGCTGGGGGTGAAGTGTGCACTGTAGATGTGGAGCAGGGTGGGTGGTTGTGACGGAGTCTGTGAAAGAGATGGATGTTCCTGGGTGTGTTTCCTGGGGAGAGGCCAACACTCCCCCCTGCCTGGTTGCTCACCAGTGGCCTACCTGGTCAGCAGATGGAGCAACCTCTGCGTGTTTGGAGGTTGAAGGACCCTATATCTCCCTGGGGAGACCCTATATCTCCCTGGGGAGACCCTATATCTCCCTGGGGAGACCCTATATCTCCCTGGGGAGACCCTATATCTCCCTGGGGAGACCCTATATCTCCCTGGGGAGACCCTATATCTCCCTGGGGAGACCCTATATCTCCCTGGGGAGACCCTATATCTCCCTGGGGAGACCCTATATCTCCCTGGGGAGACCCTATATCTCCCTGGGGAGACCCTATATCTCCCTGTCTCTGCCTAAGTTATGTGCCATTTCATTAACTTAGTGTATTACTTTTCTCACAGGGAAGTAACCCGCTGAAGGCGAATACAGAAACGCTGCTCAGAAACAATAGCTAATACATTATCTCCATGTCCTTCTCCAAGAGTCTGCTTTTTCCTTCTCATGTGTACAGTCAGTTTTATGCACACAGAGCGGGATTGGACTGACTGTTACCTAGCAACAGTACAAACTTCTATTCCGACTTTCTTTGCACAAGGACAGCGGAGGGGAGTACTTGGCGTGTCTTCTGCTGCTCGGCGGTGATGACTGCCACACAATGTACCTGTGTTACGCACGGTAACGTAGTTGTCTTTGCAGTACAGCCCCCAAGGCAGGTTCATTTAAGCCCTAGAGGGGCTTTGAATAGGTTTTATGAGAGGCTGTAGAGCTTGTTGGCACCCGGTCCGTTGAGTCCAGGGCGTCCTTCTACTGTCAGTCATTCAACACACTGTAGTAGCCAGATGTGTAATGGACAGCGTCCACCCTGGTCCAGTTCCCTTCGTGTTGGTGTGGTATGTTGGCTCCGCGCGGAGTGGCTTTAATCTCTGGGGCTGTTAGGTGAGTGAGCGTTCCCACCAGCCGTTGGTGTTGACGATGACCTCAAAGGCTGTAGAGGTGGGACTGTACCCTCCAAAAGGATGGTCAACAGCCCTCCTGCACTGTCACTAATTAACACAAACACACTGGAGGGAGGGAATGTGAGGGAGCGAGCGTGAGGAAAAGCATGCGATGCAGAACGACGAAATGATGGGCGACATTAAGTGGCAGAATATATGAACCAGGAAATGGGAGAATGTCAAACAGAGGCGGAAAATGGAACTGGCCTGGACCAGATGATGACTTCTCTGCTCAGAGCCTTGTTCACAAATTTGATTATGGACTGGGAGAACACCTGAATATACTAAAGATCTGTTTCAAAGCAGTCCTGGGTCTTGAGTAGGCCTGCTGCTTTTTTGTGTGTGTGTGTGTGTGTGTGTGTGTGTGTGTGTGTGTGTGTGTGTGTGTGTGTGTGTGTGTGTGTGTGTGTGTGTGTGTGTGTGTGTGTGTGTGTGTGTGTGTGTGTGTGTGTGTGTGTGTGTGTGTGTGTGTGTGTGTGTGTGTGTGTGTGTGTGTGTGTGTGTGTGTGTGTGTGTGTGTGTGTGTGTGTGTGTGTGTGTGTGTGTGTGTGTGTGTGTGTGTGTGTGTGTGTGTGTGTGTGTGTGTGTGTGTGTGTGTGTGTGTGTGTGGAGTAGCTGCTGTTTTTCTCTCTTGCTGAGAAGACACTCAGCAGGATGGAGTCTCCCTGTTGATCTGATGACGCTAGCAAAGACTGAGGGGCTGGCAGTGCCCTGATTAGTCCGACCAGCTGCTACGTCATGTACTGTACTTTTTCACACTCACTGTCTACACACGCTATATCACTAACCTTGTTGGATAGGCAGCTGAGGATGAGTGACTACTCCTAGTGTCTGGCGCTGGCCGTCAACTCTAGTCCCAAATAGCACCCTTTGGTCCAAAATAAGCACTAATGTTTAGGGAATAGGGAGCCACTTGGGACTGGGAGTGGATGCTTCTGATTGGCTGGGAAGCCAGTGTGAGGATAGTCTAGTGCTCTGCTCTCTGTCCCTCCTGTCCTGCAGGGGTCATGAAGGTATTGAGAGTACTTGTGTCATATGCAGCTGATGAGCTGGTCGACTCGGGGCCAGAGGGATGTTCTCTACAATATTCATGTCTCTTTTATGAGAGACCTTCACTCACCTTTCCCTTGTGTCGAAGAAATTGTTGCGGCTGTGTTTTGGTCAGTCGTCTTGTATCTTTGTCACGCTTGGCCAGTATACAGAGTCTGGTTTTAATGGAAAATAATAGCAAGGGGGGCTGCTTATATAGACGGCTGCTGCTGGATTGAAACCGATATGAATTATTGCAGCAATTCTTAATGCTTTTTTTTCTGCTGCCGTCTTTTGTGTCACCATAGATGAGAGCAACCCATCTGGGTACTTTGCTTTCGTGTCATGCTCCCGCCCCTTTTTGGGGGGAAACAGCCCATTTAATTTGACCGGCAATGAATACAAAATCCGACGTCTTTGCCAATAAACCGTACCAAATATGAAAACTATATTGCTTTTTAGCAATTAGGAGCACAAACACTATGGCCCGTCAGGCAAACAATTATTTAATGTCCGGCAAAGGTATATAAAGAAAACACAAGAAATGGGGGTTGAGTGTCCATTCAGTGGATGAATGACCCAACCCTGCCGGAGATGTCATCCTGATGGGCTTTATACAACGGATGGCCTGAATCCGCAGGTCTCTCATTTTGCTGAAAAATGCATGTAGTTTCAGTCTGTGTTATGCAACGGAGATAGTGGAGCTAGCGGAGCTAGCATCCACAACCGTGTGTGA
Organism: Esox lucius; assembly: GCF_011004845.1. Taxonomy (NCBI): domain Eukaryota; kingdom Metazoa; phylum Chordata; class Actinopteri; order Esociformes; family Esocidae; genus Esox; species Esox lucius. The sequence continues at coordinate 23,547,399 of NC_047571.1, read as the reverse complement.
CGTCACGTGGAATCCGTTTACGTAATATGGAACGCTATGTTAGCTTTAAATTTTGCAGATTTCTGCGAATTGCTGTACCTTCTGTATAGCGCAACGGGTTGGAACAGTGCAAAGGGCGCTTGTTCTAATGCGGAAGACCCCGGGTTCGCGCCCGCGGTGGGCCCTAACTACGGGGAGCTATACAGAAAGGTATTTTTTGCATTATCTCCAACATTTACGCGTTCACGTGTTACTAAGCGGAGAATCGCGAGCTCGTGCCCAAACAAATGTGAAATTGGGGATGAGAAGGGAGGACTTGGATTTGAATGTAAACTAGTTTTATTTTAATGCAGTACCGTGTTCGGGATTTCTTAAAGTTACGTGGTTTTTTTGTCAATGATTTTCAATTTCATATAATAAAAACAACGAAATGGTTTGACCATTGAGCTATTTGGCTGACATGTGGTCACTCAAGCGTGTATGTCACGCCAGGATCGCTCCATTAACTGCTTAATTCAATCTTGCAGTCTATCTATCTAATTGTTAAACCGTAGCTAGCTAACTAAAGAGGTTACAGTCAAAAATAACTAGCAAATGCTACTATTATTGAAAATCAGTCTATAGTTAACTATATGGTTGATATTGCTAAGTTAATTGGCATATACTGCGTTGGAAAAGCGCGTAATCTTTGCGGAAATGTAAATATTATAACCATAAACATCGGCACCTTTTTTAAAACCAATTCACAGAAGTAAAATGTTTTTTAACCTGCGTATTTAGCTAAAATATATACATTTTACCAATAAACTAGGGACATTGTGTCACTTCTCTGGAGTGCAATGCAGGCAGTCATATGCAGCAGAATTTGCAGTTAGATTGAAAGTACCAAACATTATTACTGGGTCTTCCCCTCGTCGTCCGAACGAGACCAGAATAGAATCAGTTAGGCTATGGTGGTTCAGGAAGGGATGGATAATACGGCGAGTGTCTGAAGCGATTATGAGGAGAACTCAACCAATGCAAACTGACAAGACAGCACGGCAATAAAGTGTGAATGGGGAAAATCTCGGGCATTCGGATGAATTTTGTTGAAAATTTGATTTTAAACATTAACATAAAAACAATAATTGCCGATGTGTACTCGTCATTTCTGCTTGTATGTCTGCAAGTGGTACAGTACAAATCGTACATATTGCCCTTTAAAGATATTTTCAGGTATTTTTACAGCAAAGATGGCTCAATTGTAGATTTTTAAAGTGATTTGGAATATAAAATAGGCCTTCTCATGACCAGACGCAAAACCAGAGAAATTAAACAAGTGCATTCGGTTATTAAGACCGATATACCTCAATCAGTCAATCAAATTTAGCAGAGTGCCAGCTGAAATCATCAGGTATGGTCTTGATCTGCAACACAACCAGGAGGACTTTGGACGGGGAAAGCAACAGGTCTTTCAAGTCTGGTATTCCTCCGGTGTGGGCCAAGACCTCATGTCCTCCTAAGTTTAAAAAAGCAGAAGACTGGGAAAATTTAGAAAATGCATTCCTTAGATCCACCAGGATGTATAGTGGAGAAGGAGAACTGACCCTACTCCCCCAGCGCAATAATATAGCTGCATAAGACATGGGGCTGAGACATGGGGGTCCAGTGATACTGTGGCCCTATCCGGGGGAGGCACCGGACAGGGCCCAACAGGCAGGAAATCAATCAATCCATCCACATTGCCAAGCATCAACCAAAGGGACCCCACTCTGCTGGCCGAGTATTGCCAGCAGAGTACCGCCCAAGTGCGCAACAGAGAGACAACAACAAGCCAGTGACTCTGCCACCGAATGGCATTGGAGGGAGTGAATTCCAGTGGCAATGAGAGGCCACCTGACAAGACAGCAAGGGTGGACAGTATCAAGCCTTTCCGGTCACCTTCACACCCCCGGGCCATACTACACTAGATCATAGACCATGCTGTAGAGATGAGTCTTTAGTAGACACTCGAAAGTTTGCACTGAGGTTGCATTTCTAACCTTGATTGGCAAATCGTTCCACAGTAGTGGAGCTCTATTAGAGAAGGCCCTGCCTCTGGCTGTTGGTTTAAAATGTCTAGGTACAATTAAAAGGCCTGCATCTTGCGATCTAAGGTTACGTGTAGGTATGTATGGCTGGATCATTTCAGCAAGGTAAGTAGGAGCAAGTCCATGTACTGATTTAAAGGTTAACAATAAAACCCTTAACTGGCAGCCAGTGTAAAGAGGCTAGTACTGGAGTAATGTGCAGCACTAATTGAAGTTTATTTATTGATTTATCAGGTTAACCCGGAAAGAAGAGCATTGCAGTAATCTAATCTAGAAGTAACAAAAGCATGGTTTCATCATGCTCCTCAGATTTTTTGCAATGTTTCGAAGATAATAAGCAACTCTTGAGACATTTTATATGTTCATCAAAGGAGAGGTCAGGGTCAAGGGTAACGCCAAGGTTTTTTACAGTTTTTTGGGATATGACCATGCAGCCATCGAGGTTGACAGTGAGATCTGCTAACAAAGCTCTTTGTTTCTTGGGTCCTAAAACTAGCATTTCTGTTTTTCTTGAGTTTGAAAGCAAGAAGTTCTCTGTCATCCACTTCCTGAAGCCACAGATATCTCCTTTCGCTGTCCTTCGCTTTTTTGGGAAGTAAAGAAAACCGTATACTAGTTTATTATTTTTTTTAATCTTATTTGAAGTGCAAAACACAACGCAGCAGCTTTTAGGCATGGTAAGAGTACTATTGACAATTTTGCGCCATTGCCTTCCATACGTTTACAACGATCGCATTCCCCCAAAAGGGGGCGTGGTCGTTCGGATGAGAGGAAAGTGACGTGACAATAGCTGCTCTCATCTATTGAAGAGTGTCTTTGATTGGCCACTCTGCCCAGGCAAAGGTAAACGGACTGGGCTGTCACGTGTCACCAACCTCTTGGCACTATGTGATAAAGGCAGTGTGGCTTGCCTTGTTTTTATGACCTGCGTGTTAATGTAATGAGTCACGTTCCTAGGTTACTTTAAGTCTTACCAATACCACCATAGAAACGTGGAGGCAATTAAAATGGTGTATGTATGTAGCCTTCTCCTTCCTATTTATTCTCAAAGTGTAACCAAGTGATTGTCTCTCTGTCCTCTCTGGTCTTCTCCAGCGACATCATGATCACTCACTTTGAGCCATCCATCTCCTACGAGGGTCTATATGGCGAGGTCAAAGACATGTGCTCCATGGACAATGACCAGCTCTTCACCATGAAGTGGATCGATGAAGAAGGTTTGTATAAAATCTGGCTCATCCCTCCCTCCTTTTTTCCTTTGTCTGTCTTTCTCTTCCCTTTTAAAGATATTCTGAGTTTCTATGGGCTGTCAGAAGTTCTAAACTATGTAGCCTACAGCACAGGGGTTTGGTCAGCAGAGAGAGGGCAGGGTTAGGTGCTCCCTGTTCCCTCCAGGGGTCGTGGGGCCTCCGGGTCGGGTCAGGTGTTGTCACTAGGTTTTTAGACTGAATTCCAGGCTGGTCCGGCCTCCCTTAGTATTCTAATGTTTCATCATCAGCAACTACAGGTTCGTCACACGCTAATAAATAAAAATGCCAACTGTACATGAGGAGACTCTGCCTACACACAAGCAGCCACAGCAACAGAATATTTATAGCCTCCAGTGAAACAAATACCGATCAACTTTATTGTTAGAATTTTTCATTATTATGGAATAGAGCAACATAATTAACGGCCGGCCAAACATTGTTAATGTCCCCAGACATAAGACCCTTTATATATTGGAAGGAAGCGTCCCTCTCCTACACCTGCTGTGGTGGGCGGGCCGTTACGGGCGGGCTGTATTCGGGAATGGGCCATCACGAAATGATGCGTGGGGAGCCGTGTGGGTTAAACGAACTGCCGGAAACATGGACGTTGATACAAAATGACCGTTTCCTGGTACCTTGTGATGTATGGGAAGATATCAGGTAGCCTATGGCTTTGTTTAGCAGTGCACCAGGTCTTCAGAGTGGACTGGGGGGGGATTTTGGAGCCCGCGGTGATGCTCTTGTCTGTGTGCCTGTCAGGAGATCCGTGTACAGTGTCATCTCAGCTGGAGCTGGAGGAGGCCCTGAGGCTCTACGAACTCAACAAAGACTCTGAACTCATCATCCACGGTAACTTGACCTGCCATAAACCTTTATCAGAAGCAAGCTAGTTAGGATTAGGGATGCTGGGTGCTTGTTCATTTATAATCTTACAAATGTTATACAGTGTATTTTTTTTAACAATTCTTTTAAATGCTAATGTTTTTCTAATCTTATAAAAAAAACATTCCTTAATTGCTTCCACTTTGTGGAATTTAACTCAACTACAGCAACAGCACTTTCAAACCGACTCTCCACTCACTCCACTTTTGTTTCGGTTGGCCAGCTGACAAGAGTTGTGAAAACAGTGTCTCAATATAAAACCAATCGATTTAGATTGTACTGTGTTTTACGCTGTTTACGCTGCCATTGCTTGCTTAGAGAAAGATGATTATATATCTTAGTGACGCTGGTGGAACACAGGGAGGGTGACAACAGAAGCCTTGATGGCCAATAGAAATTGTTCTGCCACCCGATAGTTTTAGTAAATGCTTTTCTTGTCACAAATGCTTTTCTTTTCATGTCACAATTTGTACAGTTCTTCATTTAAAATGTGGTTACTACTTATATTTGATTGTTTGAACCCTAGTAGTAGTGCTTTTTTATTTTAGATTGAGGTAGTTTCAGTGGTGTTTTGTCTGTCTAAAATTAACCTTAAACAAATTAATTTAATTTGCCCATAAAAAACGTATAGGATTCTGTTTAAATGACAAACCCATCCTCCTTGCTTACAAATTCTATTTCCCTTCTTCTGGGAGGAGACTGGTGGCTACTGTTCTGGGAACATTCCAGCACTTTCAGATAAGAGCAGACAAGATAGTGGATGCACGATAAACATGACTCACTCTGTCACCCGGAACTGCTGTGGGATTGGTTGTTCCTGATACAAATGGCATGGAGGGGAGGGGCACAGGTTAAGGGAGCGGTGAAGGTCACAGTAGAGGAGAGGGGGATGGGAGAGGGCCAGGGGGAGGGGGGAGGAGTTGGAGGATGGGAAGAATGACCCAGCACAGAGGCCAAGTCTCTTAGTGGTTAATGAGAACCTCTGACAGACCACTGGCACAGTGTAGGAATATCAGTGTTGTGTGTCTAACAGTTTTCCCGTTCTGCCAGTGTTTCCATGTATCCCAGAGAAGCCTGGCATGCCCTGTCCAGGAGAGGACAGTAAGTTACCGTCTACACGTTTCTTTCTCTTACATCCATCTCATTGTTTTTTTGAGGATCCACTGTTTCTCTCACACACCAACTGGTAACACCTGTACCCGCGCCCCCTTTCAGAGTCTATATATCGTCGCGGGGCAAGGCGCTGGAGGAAACTCTACTACGCCAGTGGCCACGCCTTCCAGGCTAAACGCTTCAACCGGGTGAGAATCCTCGGACTCTCTCGCCTTCGCCTGGACACCCTCTCTTTCTCTCTCTCTCCTGTTTTTCTTTGTATTTTTTTCTCCTTCTGTTACCTCTCTTATCTACCGGTGTGTTTTCTTCACGCCTGTCTTCCAGAGAGCTCATTGTGCCATCTGCACGGATCGTATTTGGGGTCTGGGGCGACAAGGCTACAAATGCATCAATTGCAAACTGCTAGTCCACAAGAAGTGTCACAAACTGGTGACGGTGGAGTGTGGCCGACAGATGATTCAGGTGAGGAATATGGTCCTGAGATTTACATTGATCTTTGTCACATGACATGAGTAGGTCAAACTCCTCCCTATATTGTATTTTCATTAGGCCCAACAATTTGTGAGCCACGGTATTCCTCAGCGTGTCCTCTTACTCCCTCCCTATGTTTCTGTTCTCTTTTTTAGGAGCCTATAATGCGGCCTGATAGAGGGGCCTCCACCATGCCACTGGACCATTCAGAACAGTCAGGTAGCACACACACACACACTGCCTAAAATCTTGTCTTTTTAGGCAGATCCTATTAAATGGTTTCTTAGGCATAGTCACAGTGTCATTCGGTGTGGACTAAGGCAGCCTTCTGTCCAGTTGGGTGCTATACTCGTGGCTTTACGTTCCTGCTCAACCGCCCTTGGTACTTCTCTGGTGTCTAGGAGGTTACCTGTCTTTACACTCACTGTCTCTCTCAGCTCCTCAGAACAAAGATTCCAGGGAGAGTCTGACCTATGATGGAGAGGAGAAAGAGGTGAGGATGCAATGCTGTGGTTGAGGTAATCAGAGAAGGATGGTTATGGGTCTGTGTCTCAGGTCTCACTGCCTCTTGTCTATCCGTCCTGTAGGCGCGCAGCAGCAGAGACACAGGGAAGTCCGCGTCCAGTCTGGGTCTGGTGGACTTCGACCTGCTGAGGGTGATTGGGCGGGGCAGCTATGCTAAGGTCCTGCTGGTCAGGCTCAAGAAGACAGAGAGGATCTATGCCATGAAGGTGGTCAAGAAGGAGCTGGTCAACGATGACGAGGTAGTCACACACAGATGGAGTCACACATGCGCCCACATGAGCAAACCCGCTTGGTCGGGGTATGTTGACAGGCGTTACCTGATTGATCATCTGTGCCATCTCTCTTTTGTCTGTCTGAGCGGCTGCGCTGTCCAGATTTCTTATCTGTCTGTCTGTGGGGGTCTGTCAGCAAGCACATGCTCTTCACCTCCACTAATCTCAGTCTGTCTCACCCTAATCTCAGTCAGTCTGTCTCACCCTAATCTCAGTCAGTCTGTCTCACCCTAATCTCAGTCAGTCTGTCTCACCCTAATCTCAGTCAGTCTGTCTCACCCTAATCTCAGTCAGTCTGTCTCACCCTAATCTCAGTCAGTCTGTCTCACCCTAATCTCAGTCAGTCTGTCTCACCCTAATCTCAGTCAGTCTGTCTCCCCGTCCATTCTCATCAGACTCATTTCAACTTCCTTGTTGGCTTTTCAGGTATTTAAATTGATTTCGAGTGTTTGGGATTTCCAAATGACTCCGGTGTAATTGTGCATGCGTGTGTTGTAGGACATTGACTGGGTCCAGACAGAGAAGCATGTGTTTGAGCAGGCCTCCAACCACCCCTTCCTGGTGGGGCTCCACTCGTGTTTCCAGACAGAGAGCCGACTGTTCTTTGTCATAGAGTATGTCAATGGAGGAGACCTGATGTTCCACATGCAGAGGCAGAGGAAACTACCAGAGGAACACGCCAGGTGAGGAACCAGACAACATGGCTACACTTTGGTTATGGTCATTTGGGTACAGCGCAGAAAACGTCTTGCGGTTGACAATGGCACCGGTCAGTTTCTCACTGGACATAGACTGTATGTACACACATAGTAACTCTCATTTATTTTGGCTTGCATTCTTCCGTTGGGTGGCTAATGAAGAGCTTGGTGAACGTTGCGTAACTCTTAGTCAGTGTTTCTGACCCGCTCTTCTGTGTCAGGTTCTATTCCGCAGAGATCAGCTTAGCGTTGAACTACCTCCATGAGAGAGGCATCATCTACAGAGACCTGAAACTGGACAATGTTCTGCTGGAGTCTGAGGGACACATCAAACTCACGGACTACGGCATGTGCAAGGTGGGAGATTTAGTTCTGGGTTTCAGTCTTTTTCTGTGTTTCTATTAGGAGAAACTGTTTTTAAAATGTAAATCACATTGCCAAGAAACGACTACTAACAAATCCGGATCATAGTTAAACGAACGATCAAGCGAATGCCAAACATACCAGTTTAATTAGGTTAGTAGGGGGGACGTTTTCTTTGGGAGGTGCTGTGATGCCTGAGAAACAGTGTGGGAGCTCAGGACCAGTGGACCATCAGGGAAGGTTGCTGTGATGAGGCAAGCAGGAGAGCTGACAACCCATTAAGAGTTAATTTGTCAAGTCCCCCGTGTGTGTGTGTGTGTGTGTGTGTGTGTGTGTGTCACTACACATCTAAGCTCTGAGGGTTGTGTGTGTTACTGCCACGATGTGGTGATGTGTGTGTTTTCACCGCGGTGCTCTCTGTGCTCTGTAGGAGGGCTTGAGGCCTGGAGACACCACCAGTACGTTCTGTGGAACCCCCAATTACATCGCCCCTGAGATCCTGAGAGGAGAGGACTATGGTTTCAGTGTGGACTGGTGGGCCCTGGGCGTGCTGATGTTTGAGATGATGGCCGGACGCTCGCCCTTCGACATCGTAGGGAGCTCAGACAACCCAGACCAGAACACTGAAGACTACCTCTTCCAAGGTAATGAAATGATAAATTAGGGAACCTGAGTGAAATAATAACTAGAATTTTGTATATGTAATAATTAGAAATATGTGTTGTGTTATGGCACTGTGCTCCTAAAAAGTTAATACACAACATAAGTGTAGATTCTCAGCGTTACGTCATGGGTATTTATGTACATATTTAGAAAGGCTTTTTGAACATGTTTCAGTGTTGGGAGAACTGTCTTGTGTTTTCGGTTAGACAGGTGTGTTCCATCATGCCCTGTGCAGACATAAGGTAGATGTCCGTAGTGCTTACTGGCCTCCACGTCTGACTTCTGGAGTCTGTTATTGTTGCCTGTCAACATTAGGACCAATGTGGTGTCATTGAAGGTCAAGGGAACACTTTTTAGGCTGAAACCCCCCCCCCCAAAAAAGAAAGCTGTCCAAAACCTCAGTCTTACCAGACACAACCACTTGGGATGTCGTTAGAGCACAGGTTAGCTCCGCAATCACAAACAGCCTAGTACCCACTTTCCTGTTCTTCTGTCTCCTGTCTGTAGTAATATTGGAAAAACAGATCAGGATTCCTCGGTCTTTGTCAGTCAAAGCTGCCAGCGTTCTCAAGGGTTTCCTCAACAAGGTAACAGTCACACACACACACACACGCGCGCTCATGCTAACACGGTTCTGTTACCCTGACTGTGATGTAATCCCCCTCATCCAGGAACCCAAGGAGCGGCTGGGCTGTCATCCTCAGACGGGCTTTGCTGACATCATGGGTCATCCCTTCTTCAGAAACGTAGACTGGGACCTTGTGAGTCTTTGTCCGGTCTCTCTCTACAATGGATTTGTCTCGGGTTTCCTCTCACTCTTTGAACTCTTTATTAAACACTGAACAGCAGACACGATGAGACAAGTCCCAAACTGTGTTTTCACATAGTTGAAAGGGCCTGTGAAGTGAAGGTCAGTGATTCTGTCCTCTGAACAGTATCATAGTTGAGGGTCATGACCTTAGACCAGCCCAGACACTCATTTCCCACCAGGCCACCAGACAGGACAATTTGGGAATTTTTTTCAGAATCTGATGAAACTTATTCCTAGACACTTTAAGCCAGGTGGCCACAATCAGTGACCCTGTACGTTTTGGGTTACCTCAAAGTTCAGATTCGGAAACATGTAATTTTCTGATTGCCTGGCAGTGTGGTTGCGGTGTCTGAAAACACCAGGGAATTCAGTCAATGTGAAATTTTAAGTCTTAGTTTACTATAAATTGTCTGGAAGGACAAGGCATTGACTTAGACACTGCTAATGGATCAGATACACTCCAAAGGCAATCTCTCCAGACAGACAGGTCCCCCCCTCCGCCTCACCTGCCTGACAGACAGACAGGTCCCCCCTCCGCCCCACCTCCCCCACAGACAGGTCCCCCCTCCACCCCACCTGCCCGACAGACAAACAGGTCCCCCCTCCGCCCCACCTGCCCGACAGACAAACAGGTCCCCCCTCCGCCCCACCTGCCCCACAGACAGACAGACAGGTCCCCCCTCCGCCCCACCTGCCCGACAGACAAACAGGTCCCCCCTCCGCCCCACCTGCCCGACAGACAAACAGGTCCCCCCTCCGCCCCACCTGCCCCACAGACAAACAGGTCCCCCCTCCGCCCCACCTGCCCCACAGACAAACAGGTCCCCCCTCCGCCCCACCTGCCCCACAGACAAACAGGTCCCCCCTCCGCCCCACAGACAAACAGGTCCCCCCTCCGCCCCACCTGCCCCACAGACAAACAGGTCCCCCCTCCGCCCCACCTGCCCCACAGACAAACAGGTCCCCCCTCCGCCCCACCTGCCCCACAGACAAACAGGTCCCCCCTCCGCCCCACCTGCCCCACAGACAGACAGGTCCCCCCTCCGCCCCACCTGCCCCACAGACAGACAGGTCCCCCCTCCACCCCACCTGCCCCACAGACAGACAAACAGGTCCCCCCTCCGCCCCACCTGCCCGACAGATAGACAGGCCTTCACTCCCTGAGCAGCCAGACCTCTTTTTTTTGTTCCGTCCCGTTTTCCCTGCCCTGTCTGCTGTCTGGATGGATCAGGTTACTTACTGGGCTGGCTCCCCTCCACTCAGTCTGAGCTCACACATCGGACAGCCTGGCCCTGTAGTTCCCTAGTCTACCTCCAGGGGGTTGTCACGCCTGTTCCCACTCAGCCTGCCTCACAGCTTCAGAGAACTGAGATTAGCTTTCCATGTATTATTCTGTTAAACACCGGTAATAATGTAAGTGCAATGAAATGGTCCCAAAGTATTTTCAGGGGAATTGTGCTGTTTCTTGACATAATCACATCGCTTTCGATTAAAGTGTCTGGTAAATATCCCATTTTACATGTTATTTTAAGCAAGTATGTGTGGATGTCACTTTGATCTCCGTTGTGTGTGTGACCTCTGACCGTGCTGTGTTCAGATGGAGCAGAAACAGGTTGTTCCTCCATTCAAACCCAACATCTCAGGAGAGTTTGGGTTGGACAACTTTGACGCCCAGTTCACCAACGAGCCTATACAGCTCACGCCTGACGACGAGTGAGTGTCTGTCTGCTTGTCTGTCACTCTTCCTTCCCAGATTATTTGAATCAATATTGGTATACAGCAAACACATGTTCATTTCCTGTCTGTGTTGCAGTGATGCGGTGAAGAAGATCGACCAGTCAGAGTTTGAAGGCTTTGAGTACATTAACCCTCTCCTGATGTCGGCAGAGGAGTGTGTGTGAGGCAGATTGTGTGTGTGTGTGTGTGTGTGTGTTTGAGAAGTATATGTGCGGACACTCCAAGCCACAGCGTCTCCTCGACTACAATCTCGCTAGTTAACTCTGCATGGTTTCCAGACAACCCAACGATGACATCACCAATTAGCGCCCTTCTGTTGGACAGAGCACGGGACTAGAGACGCTAACTTGCCAAACTAATATCACAGTGTGTACGTAAGAGTCCCAAATGGCGTCCTACACTCTACTTAGTGCAGTAGGGAATAAGAGGCCTTTTAGGATGAAAGCCACTCTGCCATTTATAACCACTAGTCCTTAAAAACCATCTTCTCGCTTTATTTTTGTATCATGTTTGAAATCCGCACTGGTTTCCTTTTTAGTCATCAGGGCGCGTTCTCTTCGTAGCCAATAAGGGTTGGAGGTGGTTGGTTACCTAGGTTACTGGACACAGGGCGGAGGAAAGTGGGATCCTCCTCTCTCCTCTACTTGGTGCTGTTTGATGCATATTTTATTTGTACATATTAAGTCATTGAGGATGGTTATATGTTTAGACCAGGCCTTTCAGCTCTAAGCCAGATCACCAGGGAGACATGGTTGAAAACTGTTCAATATTAGACATCCACTATATGCGTTCTGATTAGCTTTGTTGAAGCTCCATGTTTGTAAAGGACAACACTATTTTTTTTTTAAATTTAAAAAGAACACTAATCTATATATTTGTCTGATTTTATTTAATGAAATGTCAGTCTCTATGTATGATGACGGTTAACGTCCTAAAATAGGTGTTGGTCTTCCAGCCTGGTCTCCTGACAAAACACAAACATTGGTCCCCTGTTTACGTTTACAGTATTTGTCGTGGCAAACTGTGTGACAGAACCAGGAAGTAGAGACCGGAACAGCCACAGCCAACCAAAACTAACTTAGATACTGACAATGAGCCAATGTCAAACGGCACCCTCTATCTGATCAAGTGCCCAACAGAAGTGTTCTACACTACAGTATGAAACGTAGTGCACTACTAAAAGGGTTATGGTACCATCTTGGATGTAACCAAACTGTGAATTGAAGAGTTTACTTGCTGGAGAGGAATAGAGTAAAGGGGTGGGGCTGGAGCACTAGCAAAGTCCAGGGGTTGCTTCCCAAATGACACCCTATTCCCTATGTAGTACACTATGTAGGGAATGGCATTTGGGGGTAGGGCCCAAAACGCCTATGCAGACAGACTATCCATGCAGTCTGTCGTTAACACCGGACCAAAAGCTGTTTTGTAAAACAGAGAAGAGGATTTGTCTTGGTACGTTTAGTAAGGTACAGCAGTAGGAAGATATGTTGTCCTAATATCATAGAAATTATATATTAATTACAAACAAATACTGTTTAACTTTTACAATACAATGCCTTTCTGAAACTGTTTTCTTTTTCATAGTATTTTTATTTTTCTATTGTTTTCCATGCCTGTCAATATAAATTGGAGTCCTATAACAAGGAATGGACCAGCACTGATCCCTGGACCACTCCTGCCTAACCTACAGGTTTATTTCTTGAAAGAGATTTTCATCAAAAGTTCAGAATAGTGTTAAGTTACAACGTTGCTTCCATCCAAATTGACACTCTTCCCTACATAGTTCAGCATTGAACCGAGCCATAAGGCCCTGGTCAAAGGTTGTGCACTATTATAAAGAATAAGGGTCCATTTGAGATGCAGATGGAGTGTTTATAGTGGGGCCACATGGTAATCGATTCAAGGAACAAAAACGCTTCTGAATTTTTACTGTTACTTTATATTTCAGTTTTTCTTTTTGTAACTTTTTTTGTTTTTAAAAAAGGAAAAAAAAAAAGAATTTGCTGTAACTAATCGTTGATCACTACATTGACTGATTTGTAATATTGTTATTGGGTTAAGCCTGTATGCAAGTACTGTTGGATTAGAATGAGGGTGATGCAGTGTGTTTTATCCAGAGGATCCTGCTGAACTCTAACAGGATGTAAAAACACTGTTGTTGTTTTTTTTTGCAAAATAAACCTTTTATTTCCCTCCTTGTGTGTCAGACTTTTCTCTGCCTTTTATTTTCGCTGGTCCGTTTGTCGCTATTTTGGGGTCTGTCTATAAAATTATTTGCATCTTCATTAAGGTTATGTCACCAACCATCTGGCCGGCTAACACTGAAAAGAGTATGGTTCAAGATTCTGTTTTATACACAGTTATCGCTGCAACTTATGTAGCCATGTAACAAAGCCAGGTGTTGTGTCTCCCAAGCTGCCTTGAGCTTAAAGGTGACTGGGTGATACCCAATGGGGAAAAGTCTCTTCACTCTATCCTACATGTCACGGATTTTTGAAAAGCCATTGCAGCAGAATGCCAATTCATCAGACGCTAAAGAAAGCAAGAGCTCTCACTGGCAGATTGTTTCTGGGTGGGGCGAAGGGGACAAAGCCACGAGACAATTGCAAACAGCAATGAAAATCAATACACAACTTTTCCTTTTATCCATTCATTTTCTGGCACCGCCAACTAGCTACGTTTGTTTTAACACCACACACTGTTGTGATTCCTCTTTAAATGTAATTCGCATGATGGCACGTGGGGGGTCTGACTTAATACCAAGTGCATTTGTTTCTAGGATGAGGAGAGGATGTGAGATGTTGGGGGAAAAACTGATGTGAAATTCTTCAAAGGACTGCATTGCAAGCCAAATTGTGTCCCATAGGCATCCTATTCGATCTACTCAGTCAGTGAGCTTTAATAGGTGCTTGGGTATTAAGGGTGTGCTGTGAACGTAATTCAAGAAAGTACTTTACGAAAGTACCACACGCTAAACGCAAACAACACTTGAATCTATAACTTAGCTAAATTACTATGCGACTTACAGTAGCGAATATACTTGCTGTACATAATTACAATACATACTGGCCCTCGTGGTAATCAAACCTGTGATTGAACAGGCTTCCAAGTCTTTGTCGATGGATTAATGAGGAATTATTGTCGCGTCCCACACACTGCACACTGCTGTGATTCAGATAGCTGTATGATACATCTTGGATTTAACAAAAATGTGTTGCTGCTGTCATTATAAAGATATAGCGAATTGCCCATCTTCCAGTAATGTAATTTACATTTGTTCACACCAGAGAGTAATTTGTTAATATAGAAACTTTACCTATGTGGTCAATGAATGAAAGACGTACTATAGAGATTTGATTTCCTGTTGAAAATCGCTGCCTGGTAGTACTCGAAATACGTATATCTGTGGCAGCCGAATTCGTATCTTACGTTAGGGTACGTTACATTCCGCTACTAAAACGTATAGCCTAATTATGTTACGAATGGTTCAGAAATATGTAATATCTTACAAACTTACAACAGTGTATGACACAGTTTGACTTACGGTAAAATACAGGTTAGTACTGAGGTTACTGTGAAAAGTTTCCATGAATATGATCGTTGCAACCAAAAGCCCAGGTAGCCTGCAATACCTTTTTACTGTAAATTCGTTCATGACTGCACCCAGCAGCAGGGAAATTGTTTTTTCTTCTATCAGTACCTTGGAGTTTAGCCATAATGTGTTGCAGTACAAGTAATCTTAATGTTGTTATACTTCAATCTATCCAATTGTAAAAAATATATTAAAAATGATGCTAACATTAAGAAAGACATTTGTGGGGGGAAATGGCGATTTTCATATATTTTTAAGAATCCCTAATCTATTTATACATAATTTAAATTGTTCTCACTTTTATATGCAAGTTGAATCATTCTACAAAGCAAACACGGTACTATTTCTAAGAAAGCCATAGAATGATGTATCTCTTCTTCAGAAAACATACACTGACCCATCAGTTCATAAATAAAAAGTGCCATGACAGGGTGAGGCCCACGTACAGTCAGTATGGGGATTAATCCATCCATGATTGACCACAGACTGTAGTCTATTGATTTCATTTCCTGAATAAATAAAGCACATGGGTGTGACAGTTGGGAAGCAATATAATCATCATCTGCCATCATTCAAATGTGTCATAAACAGTGGATTATTATTCATAGATGTCTTCCACTAACAGGTTAAAATCCACATCCTACATAGAATAAATCCTGGTAGTTTGTCCATGAATAGATTGGTTATATGAAGCGGCTGCTTCATAGCTCCAGCACTATAATTGCCCTTTAAAAAAACAAAGGCACTAGATAGGTGAATGGAAGCATTAAGCATGAATATTTCAGACTGATAACAATATGTTTTAATCATCCAGGTGTACAGTATCTTATCTGCCAACACTTCTGCCTGATCTAATGAATATAATTCAATGAAGTGTGACTTCGAAAATGTGTTAATAAACTTAAACAAGAGGCAACGGTAGAACGTGCTGTGAGGTCTTATCCCCTAAGGTCCACTTACTGCTCGGCTCAATAACAGTCGAGACAGAGCACGTGCTAATAGAGAGGTTCATCAATGTGCTAGCTAGTTACTTTACTCCAGTGTGTGTACTTGTCCCCCCCCCCCCCCATTTCCAATCTGGCTCCCTTTCACCTATATCATGCACCACCTTTGACCAGAGCCATGGGTTTCCCTGTTGTCAAAGGTAGTGCACTATGAAGGGAATAGGGTGCTGTTAATGGCACAACCGAGACACTACCACCTCAGCCATAAGCCCTCTGATGTTCAACACCTAATGAGCGTTCAGTACCGGTCATGTTATTGCACATATGAGATTAATTTACACAAAGCCGCAACACAGACTGATGTTATTACAGGGGAATCAATGTCTCCCTGCTTGGGCTCTGCAACTGGACAGGATAACTGAGTGCATTTCCTGAACTGTATCCTATGCCCTACATAGTCCACTGCTTTAAACCAGGGCCAATCTGGTCAAAATTGACTGGTTGTATAGGGAATGGGGTGCCATTTGGGACATGGCGTGTATGCTATGGCAACACACCGCTCTGCTCTCACAATACAAATGCTGACCTTGCTGTCGTAGGAGAGCCGGCCAGGAGGCTGCATGACTGGGGCTGTTTATCAACCTTTATCATGCTGCTCACGCATACGCACAAATGGGCACACACTTACACAGACACTGACACCAATGTGGACATATGCATTAGTGAACACACCAACGTGCAGATACTCACGGGCAAGTGTGAAAACAAGCAGGAACTGAAACACTGTGATCTGTTTTCCATATATCCTAAACCTAGTACTGAACCGTAAACCTAACCCGCATGTCAACCCTAATCCTAACCACAATCTAATCTTTATACCTAAACCTAACCAAAGCTGAACACCGAAACTTAACCCCAACCCAAATGCCAAACCTAATCTAAATTCTAACAGTAACCCAAATTGTAGGTTTCAACTTGAACATAACCCTAAGCTAAAAATAGCCTTTTGCCTTGGGACCTGCTAAAAATCCATGTGGTGACCAAACCAGCAGATTTTATGATGTCTGTTGATACGTCTGGCCCCACATGTGTTATAAAAACCATGATAACACACATATCCGTACCCACAGAACGTACACACAGACACATACACATTCAGGAGAACCCGACAGTAGACTTATTTTACTCCTTTTACAGTGAAAGGGGTATTGGTTTGGTTTGGGAGAAGAAGAAAAAAATTCTACCTGGATAATTCCTTGGGGATCTTCAAATGTTTTGACAGTAATTATCTCTTGTAGCCTGTCAGAACAGTGACGGTTTTCATTTTTTTTACTAATATCAACTAACTGTATTGCAAATATCTCTAGTAAAGAGAGGTATTGCAAAGTGTATAGAACTCGAGTCTGATTCAAAACCTTACACGTTCATGCAAAGCCTACAGCAAAACCTGTTTGGCCTTTAAGGTTCTGGTTCTCAGGGAGGGGTTAGTGCATTCAGTAGTGTCTGGACAATATAAATAGGTCAACCCAGACTCTCCCACACTCCGCTTCTAGAAATCCACAACTCTAAATCATGTCGAAATCCACTGTGCAGGCCTGACTCTGAGAAAGTCCCAGCAAGAGCGACAGTCAGGAGCGTCAATAACTATTGTATGAAATCCTTAATGGAAACTGTCTCTCAAAACCAGAAGGCAACTCTGAACATGAGGGTTGAAACACTTCTTGTTTTCCTCCTCTAACTATAATAAAGGACAAATCAGAAGTGTTTTTGGCCTTTCAGATGATTCTTACCCCTGCCTTTAAATAGCACTATTGAGAGCAATGTAGGCCCTTGTTATATCTAGTTTGCACTGGTTTGGAATAGGTGGCCTTTTGGGATCCATGTATTATTGTTAGCCTAGTCATTGCAAGGGAGACGTGTATATTTTTCGGTAACTGCCTCATGAATTTTAGGCTACAACAACATCAGAAATATATTAACTCGCAGGGAAATGCATTCAGAATAGATTGTGTATGCTGTGAAAAATATTTTAAACTAGCATGTTTCAGACCCTTTGGAGGGTGGGGGCACAAGGATATCAGGAAAATAATAAACTGGTTTGATGTGTCGTATTTTATCCTCAAACAACCTTTTGTATATTTACAAACTTGACTCAGAGCCCAAATTCATTGTGTTGTTTGGAGTGATCAACTGCCAAGCTAATGTCACCCCAGGTCATGTCAACACAATGATGTTACTGGGAAAAAGATCAAGTGCTAAAAAACACTTAATGAAAGAAATAGTACAACATGGTATTGCATAGATTGACTTCTTTATATGCTGATAATTGAAGGACCTTTTTTAAAGTTCCCATGCAGGTTTTTGTTTGCTATATATCTCATAAATAACTGTTTATTTCGTGAAAATATATGTGAGCCTCCTGTGGCCTTTGAAATGCTAACAAGCTAGTGTGCATTAGAAAACATTTTAAATGCATTTTTTTAGGTCATACATTGTTTGTTTACGTGTACACTGTTTAAAAACATAACAGAAAATAAGTGTATGTTTCTAGGTTATAAAAGTTGAAGAAAACAAAGCTCACTCATTAAGTCCAGAAATGCATGTATTAAGTAATTATTAATTTACAACGAGTTTAAACCTTGGCTAATGTGTAACCTACTTAGGACATTAAGGACAGAAAGAGTGGGAAACAAAACTAATCGTTATTGTCGGTGAGACAGAGCTCACCGTTCTCTCTCTCTCTCTCTCTCTCTCTCTCTCTCTCTCTCTCTCTCTCTCTCTCTCTCTCTCTCTATGCACTGCAGATGTACGCAACACAAGCCAGACTGCTAGACAGACAGACACCCCCACACAGTTTCCGTGACATGCCCAATTCGAGTCTGGGTGACGTATCTCCATTAGGTAGATAGTGCTGTGACGTTGCAAGGCTTTGGCTGTAGTGGTTTCTAGCTGCATCAAGTTGTTGACGGTCGGTAGAACGGAGGAGAACCGTGTGAAGAGGATTCCAAACGACCTCATTCAGGCAGGTCTTTTTAAACGGGTTTCGGTATGTCTTTTATTACTGGCAATTGGTAATTTACCACGTTTTTAAGTTTCATTGTTTTATGGTTTACCGAAAAGAGGCACGATTTTATGGTTTAACATGCATTCGCTTATTGTTACTAGCTAGCCTAGGCTAGTTTGCTCTGGCTTCACACAGCGCTGGGTGTGTAGTGGCTAAGCTAAGCTAACCTCGCTAGCCTCAATCTCCGTTTGCTCAGCTCCAATATACATTTTTGTAACGTTACGTTAGCCAAAGAAATGTTAATTCAAGCTGTCGAACTGGCTTTCTGTCATTTTTTTTATTACGCCATCATTAGAACTGTTGACAATGTTGTCCCTTGCATTTCATTTGATTATAATTATCTATTTTATCAGATTATATTCACCGAAACTTAGGATATTTGTTGGTGTAAAATATTGCCAGTAGGCTGCGATTGCTGCTTCTTCAAGCCGGGGGTTTGTTTCTACAGTAGGTCAGCTTGTTACGGTTATGTTGACTTGTGATTGTTGGTCTGTTGACGGTCTAGCTAGTAGTCGCAGACAGAAGCCTAGCCAGTGAATGTCATTATCAGTGCTGTCTGCATACCAGTGCCATCGTGGCGAGCCGGAGGAGGCGAAGTACAGTTTGTAGACGAGGGAAAGGAGGGAGAGCGAGGGTGTTGGAGATGAGGAATGGAGCAGATTGCGAATGCGAGTTGTACGCGTTGTCCTTCCTACGAGGAGGGGGTTACACTACATACAGTGCGAGGTAAAACAGCAAGGGATTCTCAATTATATGGATGTGTGTTAGTGTGTATATATACATTTTATGGAAATATATTTTTTCGAATATTAATATTGACAACCCTATCCGAAAAACGATTTTATTTGATGCTTGGGCAAAATGTAAATCCACGCAGCAATCACATCAGATGAGGCTTACGCTACCTCGCCGCGAGCATATTTGCGTTGGTGAGGATTCAGTATTCATTATTTTATTACGTTGAACCATACTTGTAGGGAATGGGATTATTATATTACGGCAACTAAACCTGCTATGCGGTTTGACTTTTTGTACTTGCTTTAGTGGAAATCTCTGGCTGCACCGGCGGTGTAGTTGCTGCATGGAGGTCAACGGTGCTGCTGGTACAATCTAGCTCTAGTTCGCACAGCTACTGTAAAATACATGGACTGTGAAAACGCCGAGCTGTCTTTAAAATCGGTTTAAATGTAAATCGGCCCCTTATTGGTCGTCCAATGTGTAAATTGTAGTGTAAAAATACATCGGTGACACAAGCATTAATATTATTGTAGCTATGTGAGAGGGTGATTTTCGAGTTTTAACTGCCAAATGTTGAAGCTTTTCGGCGAAAAGGATCCTCATATGTGTGCTGTACTCTCCTAACGTTGGATTAAAATACTCAACATACTGTGTTTACTGTTGATGTAACATTTGTCTTGTCGAATTGATGCGGTGTAAAATTAAATACAGATAGATTCCGTGGTGTAGGGAAAAAACTCGTTCGTCATCCATTGAATGTCACGCTGTGCTTTTCGGTAACAATTGAACGGATTGAATGAGTGCGGTTACTCTTTTATCAATTGTTTTTCACCTAGCTGATGGGGTCAGCGTGGGGTGACCATTAGAGCAGACTTCGGCTTGAGAACAGCAAGCAGGACAACTGGTGGGCTTTGGGAGGCTGGCAATTTAGGCAATTAGGATCCCTTTGGACAAATTGTTAATTTGATTACCTAGCTTACTGATGAACCTGTATTCACTGTACCTAACTAGTGACCTAAAAACGTCCAGCAAAAATATCTGATAAGCTAGTTCTTGATCATCTGGCCACCTGGTTGGTTTTTAAAACTAGTATGTTCTGTGGCCAATGGAATTGTTCTTGACTGGTTTGGTGGGGGATGCATATTGCCCCATGGGGTTCAATTACAAGGGCTGAATGAGGAGATGTTTGGGTGGTGTGGTATGGTAATAGCCATTTGGCCCCCAGTGGGTCCATTGAACCACTCAACCCCCAACCAGGATAGCCTCCATAAAACATTTAAACACCTTTTTAATGTTATTTTATGCTTTGAGAAAAAACATCTAACATGCTGCTTAGATTTACGCCTTTTGGATTGCATAAACAAAAAACACAGTGTTTGATAAACATAGTTTTAAGTTTTACTTTGGAATTGGTTAAGGCTTTCTTTGCCTCCCGTCTTGTATGATAATGTTTTAAACCTTCCCCTGCAGGAAGCAGACAGAGAGACAGACAGACCGAATCAACAGTCTGAATAGAAACCCATCAGTCTCCACCATGCACCTTTCTGAACACCAGAAGATCTGGAACATTTAAGACGAGAAGAGAACTAGCCAAACATTAACTGAAAGGGTTCTATAAATCCAAGGGAAGGTGGGAGTGGAAATAGACAGACCTTTCTTCTCTATTGACTCCGATATGGCCAGTACTCAGACGAGTCTGAAAACCCCATTCAAAGACCTGGCTTCGTTCAAGGGCAACATGAAGCGACTGTACCGCGAGAGGCTAGAGGATGCGCCAATCAAGAAGAGGCTGATGGCTGAGATGAACCTGAAGCGCCGCAACCTGGATGCCCTGCCCGCCCTGCCCCGGGCCTCCAAGGTGAAGAGGGAGGTTGTGGAGGAGCCCAGCCAGCACCAGGAGCCAGCCCGAGGCATGGATCGATCTGTAGAGTTGGACAGTAGAGGGGAGCTCCAGGTATGTGGTGCCAAAGCTCTGGATCTCAGCCCCGGGCTGAAACACACGCTGGCAGCCTTCACCCTCAGCAGCCAGAGCTCATTGGGGGGCCCGGCAGCCTTCTCTGCCCGTGCCGGTCATGAAGCCTCTTCCTCCCCTGGGGTCGGCTCTGGTCCCCGCCAAGGCATGACCCCTATAACCTCCCCCCCGGTGCTGGGAGGGGGCCCACTGCTGGTACCCAGTGACAGCTCCACGGAGCTTAGCCACTCCTCCCTGGAGGGGGAGTCAATTTCCTGCTTCACCGTTGGCGGGGAGAAGCGCCTTTGCCTCCCGCAGGTGCTCAACTCCGTGCTCCGCGACTTCTCCTTGCAGCAGATCAACGCCGTGTGTGACGAGCTCTATGTGTACTGCTCGCGCTGTGACGGCGAGCAGCTCCACATCCTCAAGGTGCTGGGCATTCTGCCCTTCAACGCCCCGTCCTGCGGCCTCATCACCCTGACCGACGCCCAGCGCCTCTGCAACGCCCTGCTCCGCCCAGGCGCCGCGCTGCCTTCCGACTCCGGCGGCAAGCTGTCCGGCCAGGGGCTCCTCAAGGAAACGGAGGCCAGCTTTCAGGTGGAGCACCAGTGTCTGGGCAAATGCCAGGGCCTGTTTGTGCCCCAGTTCTATGCCCAGCCCGAGGCGCCCTGCATTCAGTGCGTCGAGTGCCAGCTGCTCTTCTCGCCGCAGAAGTTCGTGATGCACTCTCACAGGTCACCGGACAAGAGGACCTGTCACTGGGGCTTTGACTCGGCCAAGTGGCCGTACTACCTGCAGCTGGGGAGGAAGTATCTGGGTACCGCAGAGGAGCCGCGGCTCAAACAGCTACTGGAGGACATGAAGGACAAGTTCCACTACAACAGGACCAGCGATAAGGTACGAGCAGATTATTTCGCGGCCTGTGTGTGTCTGTGTGTGTTGGACACGTTGTTGATATTTGTTTGTTTGTCTTGATACCACTGGTAGCTAGTGGGGTCCAGAGATGCCATCCCCAGTTTTTTTTTCTCTTGTTTGTTGCATATTGTATTAGGTCAGAGGAGGGGCTTACAGGCTGACCACTGACCAGCTGCTCTCTGTTGGTCCGCCTCGGGGTGTGTTTGTGTCCGTGTCGTGGGGGAGGGGCATCATTTGTCCTCCAGGTCAGCTGGAGGTCACTAGAATCATCACTAGACAATGGGCCAGAACGCCAACTGACTTGTGTGGACTTTCTCTCACCCAGACCTTTGGGTTGCATGGGTTGCCATTAAATCCCTTCACCTCACTTTACAAGCCATTACATTAATTAATGCGTTCAGTGATGTTTTTAAAAGCCAATTTAAATGGAGGGTCAACACTGACAATGCTTCTAGGTCCAGGACTGGGGTTTAAAAGGATTCTGGGAAGTGGTCCTTTGGCCTTTATCTGTCAGAATGAGTGTACAGAAACAAACTGCCCAGGCCCTTTGCATGGGGAAGGCCCGTTTCCACCGCCCCACCAGTGCCTTCCATTGCCCACCAAAGCCCAGTGGAGGTTTCTAAAGAACAGAGGGTTTCCCCCCTTTTCTTTTCGTTCATTTGTCACATTGGGGGAGAGCGAGCACGGGTCAGGGATCTATAGAAATGTCAGACTCTGACTGACTAAACTAAAAGCTCTAGATGGTTTCATTCCCATTAACTGGTTCTGCTCGGTGTCTCTTGACCTGTTCCTGTTGACCAGACTGGGCTGTCGGGGGCCGGGCCAACAGGCACCCTGCCCTCTACACGGCACTCCATTTTGTCCCGGGCCCATAGCGCTCCGGTCTAAAGTTTCACGTTCCTGAAGTGGTGCGCTATCTTTGGAATAGGGTGTCAGTTGGGAAGTGGGCTCAGTTTTGTATTGTTTAACAACTAACGGGGCAGGTCTCGGCAGTAGGCTGCAAACTAGTCTTTTCAGTACTTTGTCTTCGTTCTCGCCCTACGGCAGGCTATGGGAGAGAGTCGATTAACTTTGAGCAGACAGACTGTGGTGTGTGCGTGTGTACTTCCAGCTTGTGTGTGCGCGGGCAGGTGTGAGAACACTGCCTGCTGTACAGTAATTTGGCACTCCCTGTCTGTCGTGTTTGTGTCTGGCAGGGAGAGGGAGGGGGGTGGGGGGGGAGAAGGCCTAGCCTCTCTCCCTCCCCGTGTGTGTCAGTGACTATGTGTGAGTGTGCCGGAAATACTGTCTGGTGTCTAGTCTAGCCCTAAAACCACATTCCTCCCTCCAAGGCTTGGCTCCATGTTTCACTGGAGAGAGAGAGAGAGAGAGAGAGAGAGAGAGAGACACACACAACCTACTTTCTGGTCAGGGTTACTGTTAGGCAATCATTTCCTGGACGTAGCCAATTTTAAAATGATTTAATGGCAAACTGTCTCGGGTTGCCTGTCATACACCCCAGTATGGTACACCAGTCTGTAGGCCTACAGGTTACTACACGGTACCATGGTCCGCTTTGCACAGCACTGTTACATTATTGCAGCCCGCGGAGCAGCATTTTGCATTTGTATTTAAGTAATTTAGCAGACACTCTTGTCCAAAGCAACTTAGCAGTTAGTACATTTGTTAGGATGGTTTGGTGAGACCACCACACGCTAATGGTGCCCCCAGATTCTGCTCATATTAGTAGCTATCAGCAAGTTCGGTGCATGTAGGACGAAAAAGATGACAAGTGTCAGGAAGGAGGTCGTTAGCTTTGGGGAAACCACGTTTAGCTTGCTTTGGTAGAACAGCTTGACCTTTGTGCTACACTGGTTCGCGCCATATCCTTTATTTCTTATAAATTGGCTGTCACTGACTCATTTGTAAAGTTGGGTTTACATCCTGGGCCAGAAGGCAGATTCTCAGAAAGATCCTTTCCAGTGTTGAGGAAGCAGTGGACACCGAGACAGAACAAACACAGTGTGACGGAACACTTTGTCCCAGCCTGGTCCTAGCCTGCGCACGCGCGCAACTGAGAGGGATGTGGGACTGACAGAAGGCCCGGTCATTTGGCAGATGGGAGCCTAGCTGCAGCCCTGTACATCCTTCAAACTGTAGGTGGGGAAAGCGTCTCAAATGGCACCTCATTCACTAAGTCACAGCTCTTCTCAAAACTACTGCATTATGTAGGGAATATTGTGCCATATGGGATGTGGGTGGTGGAGGGGTACATACCCCCTCTCTCTGTGTGAAGGTATGAGTGCTTCTCTTCAGAGAGGTAGAGGGAGCGCAAACCTTTGGACGGAGGGCGGAGAGAGCGCTAACCTTTGGGTGGAGGGTGGAGGGAGCGCTAACCTTTGGGTGGAGGGCGGAGGGAGCGCTAACCTTTGGGTGGAGGGCGGAGGGAGCGCTAACCTTTGGGTGGAGGGCGGAGGGAGCGCTAACCTTTGGGTGGAGGGCGGAGGGAGCGCTAACCTTTGGGTGGAGGGCGGAGGGAGCGCTAACCTTTGGGTGGAGGGCGGAGGGAGCGCTAACCTTTGGGTGGAGGGCGGAGGGAGCGCTAACCTTTGGGTGGAGGGCGGAGGGAGCGCTAACCTTTGGGTGGAGGGCGGAGGGAGCGCTAACCTTTGGGTGGAGGGCGGAGGGAGCGCTAACCTTTGGGTGGAGGGCGGAGGGAGCGCTAACCTTTGGGTGGAGGGCGGAGGGAGCGCTAACCTTTGGGTGGAGGGCGGAGGGAGCGCTAACCTTTGGGTGGAGGGCGGAGGGAGCGCTAACCTTTGGGTGGAGGGTGGAGGGAGCGCTAACCTTTGGGTGGAGGGTGGAGGGAGCGCTAACCTTTGGGTGGAGGGTGGAGGGAGCGCTAACCTTTGGGTGGAGGGTGGAGGGAGCGCTAACCTTTGGGTGGAGGGAGCGCTAACCTTTGGACAGAGAGGGTTGTCTGTCTATGAAAAGCCTCGGACTGTGCTACAATGTGCACATTTACACTGTGTTTAAACCTGGCTGGCTGGCGGAGTTGTCGGGGGTTAGGGGTTAAACACACAGCCTACAGGGGAGTTGAGTGTTTGGGGGGGGGTGTTTGGGTGGTAGCGTGGTAGAGGGAGGGAGACATCTGGAAGTTACTTGCTCTGCAATGTTGAGGAGTTAAAACGTTGCAGGTCCTGGTCAGTAGGCTCAATGTTGGACAACCACTTGACACGGTGGACATCCTGAATGAAGTTGACTGGCTGTGGCCCTAGTTCTCCTCCCTGACATCTCAGTAGGATGTTAGTTCAACTCGGTTCACGTAACTTTGTCCAGTAATGACCTCGGTTTGACCAGAACGTCTGGCTGAAAACACAATAGGGATGTCGGTGAGACAACAGGCCTATCAACTGACGATAGCAGGCTGTGTGTGTGTCATCTAACACCATGAGGTAAGGAGCCTGGCTGGATGACGGGCTTCTTGTGCGCCCACAGACACACAGATAGTCTGGCGTCTTCAGTGGTAGAAAGAGGTTTTCTGTCTTTGGTGATTAGAGAAGAGCAGAAATTCCCAGTGTGTGACTCATGGTCCTGGTTGTGAAAGACCTGCTGGAGTGTCTGGAGGGACACAGTGTACTAAAATACACCCAATCAGATTAGAAAGAAACAAAACGCTTGTTGCGTAGGCATTGTTAAGATTGTGTGTGTGTGTGTGTGTGTGTACACCTGAGTGTTGGTCGGACCAGACTGGTCATGGGAAAGAGGTCAATGGACTGCAGACTGTGGGGGAGGGAGGGAGGCTGTCATTGGCACGCTGTCAACAACTCTCAGCTAACAGGAGATATTTGTCTAATCCATCATTAATTTATTGTATCAAACCCACAACACCGTTACTCCAGTATGTACGTATCGGGCTGTTTATCCTGCATGATGTTTATAGTATCTTGTGTGCAGATTTCCAAGAAGTGACTGTTAAATAATACCTCCTGCAAGGATGGCAAGTCTCAACCGTGAGGAGGTGGGGCATAGCTTAAGTGACAGGGCTGGATGTGTGCTAATTTGTAGGCTAATTTAGCTGTGGGCCTATGAGGATTCTGGATCAGTCGCCCACAGCTTCTCTCTTACACATTCCATGGCGTTTCCATTATTTGGACTGGTTCCATTGACCTCTTTACTGCATCTATGTTGCCCCGTACTGGTTCCAGTCCTGGCGCTGTCTCGTGTGTGTGTGTGTGTGTGTGTGTGTGTTGTCCAGGGCTAGACGACGGCTGTGGTTCAGACAGCTGCCTCTTTAGCTTCCTCTATTGACTATTTAGAAACCAGTGACTTCATTACCACAGGCCAGACCTGCATTCCCTCTGTCTGTCTTCCTGTCTCTTGCCTCCTTCCGCCTGGGTCTTTCTCTGTTCCTGTATTCTGGTAGTTTCAGGTCTACCGCAAACCCTATTGTCTCTCATTGAAATCCTTTTGGAGCATTCTGCTCTGTTGAATTCTAGAATAGATTCCCATTTCCCAGACGGTGTGTCCAGAGCCCCGCCCCCTTGTGTGTTTTTAACCCGTCGACATCCCTGGGGGCCCAATTAGAAGACAATAAAAAAAAATGTGTTGAAACGAGGCGATAAGCCAATAACTTAGCAGAGTTTCTGTGGAAGAGAAGGAGAGCCTAGAGTATGACAGACAACCCCCCCCCCCCCCACCACGGTCTGGAGGGTGGTAAGAGGGGAAGGGGGTGAGTCAGTCCAGGACAGCTCTCTCTATAAAAATTAACAAAAGAGAAATAATCAGAACCAAGCAGGGAATATTCTGCACACAGTGGTAGCTGTGTATTATCGGCTATGTACCGTGTTAGAACAATGTGCCGATAGTTGAAGTATGAATGGCAATGGAAAATAAAGCATTGAGTCCTAAATCATTCTGCTTTCATGGAACACTGGGGTATATGACCTAACAGTTCTCTTAAGTTGTCAGTATTTGATTTCTTTTCAGCTGCTGTGTACACAGTTTAGGCCAAGTTAGCATTCCAATTTGCTCTGTTTTCTGGCAGATTCTTTTTTCCTTTTCTTTTTTTCCTTTTGTGTAATTCTTCTCCCCGTTTCTCATGATTTGGTTGGGTTTATTTGCTGTTTTCCTTGGGCTCTGTCAGGTCTGTTTGGACCCTAACCCACCAGTATTAGTGGCACTTCTGTAGATTCATCTCTCTTGCTTAGTTATGGAAGGTTTCTGAATAGTTTTCCTTTAGGATTAGGGAAATGTAACAGCTCTTTTCAGTAGCTTGGTGATTACCGGGTGTGTTCATAATTCTGCTCTGGTTGCCTTATTAGGTGTTTTGCAGGATTCTTCATGCAGAGTAGAGGTTGACACAGAAGTGAAAATTCATTCCTGTCCGTTCTTGTCCTGTCAACCCCCCCCCCCACACACTGCCTTGATACCAGAACATTTCTATAACCCTGACAACATACTGTACTGTCCTGATAGAGAGGACACATGTCTTGTTCTGTGCTCATTTCTTTTGCGTGCATACATCAGAAATGATTTCCTCTGTTCGCTGCAATCCTGTCAAAACACCCCTTCCTTGCTGCTTGAGAGTTTCCATAGCGACAGCTCCGTTTTGGACTGGTTTTGAGACCAGAGACGTGTTGGCTTGCTTTAGCCATCTACCTTCATTACCCCGCTGAACGTTATGATCTTATGAATAGTGATTGGAGACTGAAGAAGGCATGTTACTTTAGGGTACAGTGGTCCGTCCCTGTCTTTCTGTCCTGCCCATTTTCTCTCTCTCTCTCTCTCTGTCTCTCTGTCTCTCTGTCTCTCTGTCTCTCTGTCTCTCTGTCTCTCTGTCTCTCTGTCTCTCTCTCTGTCTCTCTCTCTGTCTCTCTCTCTGTCTCTCTCTCTGTCTCTCTCTCTGTCTCTCTCTCTGTGTGTCTCTCTGTGTGTCTCTCTGTGTGTCTCTCTGTGTGTCTCTCTCTGTCTCTCTCTCTGTCTCTCTCTCTGTCTCTCTCTCTGTGTCTCTCTCTGTGTCTGTGTGTCTCTGTGTGTGTCTCTGTGTCTCTGTGTCTCTCCGTTCTTCATTTTCCTTTCCTATCTGTACGTGGTTCAGACTTGTAAATGCTGCAGCATGTTATGAACACCCCCCCCCCCCCCCCCCCCCCACACACACACACACACTTTCTGTTCTTCCTCTCCCCCCCTTGTTCAGGGAGAAACTAACCTCGCAAGACCTCTTCTGAATGGAACTCTGCCTGGAACAACCCTCCTGTTCAGCCAATCACACGCCAGGGCTGGCCTTGGTCGCTCTCTTTTCCTCTCTCTAGCTCTTAGCTGGCTTTCTCCCTCTCTGGAGGAAGGCTTGCATGTTGCCCCGGAAGGTGACCTGCAACAGTTTTGACTTTCACAAGTTGAACTTTCCTTCCTGTGTGCTGTAATAACAAACGTTTCAGGGTTGTGGATGTATAATGAACCACTGCCACATTTCTAGATGGACTCGGCTGAGGAAACAATGGTGGAGTCACTAGGGAGACGTCCAGCTCCACTTCTCTCCCCAGAGCTGTGCTCCTGCCCTGTTGTTTCTGGCCGTAAGAGGCCCTGGGGGAGGGGCCTGCAGCAGCTGCTAGCTGGGTGCTCCAGCCCAGAGCCAGACAGCAGACTAAACATGCAGACACACGGCTGTGGTCTTGTCTCCCCTCCAGACATGCACAGGCGGGTGGACGTCTGTCTCCCCCCCCCAGTGCCATGCACCATGTAGAGGCCAGGGTGCCGTACATTTAGATTACCAGTGTCTGGTCTCCCAGAGACTTCCCACTCCTGTCGTCCTTTTCTTGTCTTCTCTCTTTCCCCTGTCATCCGTCTCTTCAGTCATCCTTCTCTCTTTCCATGACGCGGTCGTGGGGAAATCCAGGGAAGAGCGGAAAAGGCTGGCTGTTGCTTTGTGGGAATCCAATCCTCTTTGCGTGGCTTTAGCGCTCGTTCATCTGCAGCAGGTTGTGTCACTTCCCTCACACCCTGTAGTGGGGGTGGCGGCTGATTGGGTGCCATGATGCAGTACTAGATGTGTACTAACGTCGGCGCCTTGGACTGGACCTACCTGGACCAAACAGCCATTTAGAACACGTCCATATTACCTAGAGTGCTTTGGACCTCCACATCGCTGTGTGATTTAGGAGTTCAGTACAGAATAATGTGTGATGGAGATGTTGTGTTACCATGTCCACATGGCCCCTGGGCCATGAAAATACAACCCCGGTTGTGCATGTGACCCAGCTGGCTGCTGGGGGTCGGGCCCCAGTCCTCGGGCCCCAGTCCTCGGGACCCAAGCGGGTGGAAATGATTTCCTTCCCCCAGCGGGAGACTTTTTCAGATGAAAGGCTTAATGTAGAGCGAACAATGGAGAATCACTGCCCTGGCCGATAGCCAGACCTTGAATGGGGGCGATGGAGACAAACACACAGGCTGGCCTTTGGAGCTCTTTATACACTGGGCTTCATAAAGGAGCCAGTGGGCCTGCAGACACACAGCCTCATCCTGGACGTTGAGTGGATGTTTCAGCGGGGTGTTTGGCTCCTGTACTGAGGGGATCCAGTGACACACAGGGCTCCCGTCCTCCTTCCTTGGGTCATTCCCTCCGTGACTACTGCGTGTCCCTGATGATGCCTGGTCACGTGTGTTGCTGCACCCATGGAACTAGGAGGCCCGACTTGTCAAGTAACCTGTTGCATATCAGGAGACATTTTGCTGGTCCTCATGAAAAAGGCTCGGTCATCTTGGGGTTAGGATTTAATTTTGTAAATTGTAATTGTCATTTTGGGAACATTTTGGTCCCCAAAAATTCCTTACAAGTATTGCTATGAGAAGCATTGACAGTTTGTCTTCTGTCTGGAAAGACGGACAGACAGACAGACTGTGTGTGTGTGTGTCTGTCTGTATGTGTGTGTGTCTGTCTGTCTGTGTGTGTGTGTCTGTGTGCGTTGAGTCGAAGGTAAGCAGTGCCAGCTGGGTAATACGTGCTGAAGGCCACACACACAGAGTATAATGGCTGCTCCCAGGTTGTAAGATGGCTGAGAGAAGCAGAGAAAGGGAGGGGCAGACAGGTTGTGTGCTGCTGTCGCTGATGACAGCCGTCTAGTCAGGCAGGCAGACAGGCAGGCAGGCAGACAGACACGCAGAGTACTCATGTGGCCGGAAGAATGTGCTTCAGGCCCACAGCCAACTCTGGTTTGGAACAAACCTGTCCTTATCTATCTATCTGTCTGTCTCGGTGTGTGTGTGTGTGTGTGTGTGTGTGTGTGTGTGTCTCTGTCTCGGTGTGTGTGTGTGTGTGTCTCTGTCTCGGTGTGTGTGTGTGTGTGTCTCTGTCTCGGTGTGTGTGTGTGTGTGTGTGTCTCTGTCTCGGTGTGTGTGTGTGTGTGTGTGTCTCTGTCTCGGTGTGTGTGTGTGTGTGTCTCTGTCTCGGTGTGTGTGTGTGTGTGTGTGTGTGTGTCTCTGTCTCGGTGTGTGTGTGTGTGTGTGTCTCTGTCTCGGTGTGTGTGTCTCTGTCTCGGTGTGTGTGTCTCTGTCTCGGTGTGTGTGTGTGTGTGTGTGTGTCTCTGTCTCGGTGTGTGTGTGTGTGTGTCTCTGTCTCGGTGTGTGTGTGTGTGTGTGTGTGTCTCTGTCTCGGTGTGTGTGTGTGTGTGTGTGTGTGTGTGTGTCTCTGTCTCGGTGTGTGTGTGTGTGTGTGTGTGTCTCTGTCTCTGTCTCTGTCTCGGTGTGTGTGTGTGTCTCGGTGTGTGTGTGTGTGTGTGTGTGTGTGTGTGTGTGTCTCTGTCTCGGTGTGTGTGTGTGTGTCTCTGTCTCGGTGTGTGTGTGTGTGTGTGTGTGTGTCTCTGTCTCGGTGTGTGTGTGTGTGTGTGTGTGTGTGTGTGTGTGTGTGTGTGTGTCTCTGTCTCGGTGTGTGTGTGTGTGTGTCTCTGTCTCGGTGTGTGTGTGTGTGTGTCTCTGTCTCGGTGTGTGTGTGTGTGTGTGTGTGTGTGTGTGTGTGTGTGTGTGTGTGTGTGTGTGTGTGTGTGTGTGTGTGTGTGTGTGTCTCTGTCTCGGTGTGTGTGTGTGTGTCTCTGTCTCGGTGTGTGTGTGTGTGTGTCTCTGTCTCGGTGTGTGTGTGTGTGTGTGTGTGTGTGTCTGTGTCTGTGTCGGTGTGTCTGTCTCGGTGTGTGTGTCGAGGTGTGTCTGCTTGTTGGGTAATTCCTGTTTGTGTCTGAAGCAGAGGAACAGGTGTGTGTCTGTCTGTGTGTATGTAACCTGACAGTCACAAGGTGCCTGTCCGTTTAGTTTTTTTAAGGACCTAGAGTGAACAGGGTGTGTGTCTGAGCCGATTGGATTACATTTACCTCACAATGAGATCTATTATATGGGCTAGTTGACATGGACCAACGCACAGACATGCAGATGGACAGACACACACACCACTCTAATATTGCTTGTATAGTCGTGATGGAACAGGATGTGGTAGATCTAGACAGGGTGGAACCTTGTGTGTCTTCCTTCCTTGTTATCGTTGAGACACCCAGCTTTGTAATGACTAGTGTGACTGGAAGGAAGAAACGTCCATCTGAGCGGGCGTGTGTGCGCGTTCGCACACGGCAGTGGCTGACTCTAGCTCGATACTCTCCCATTCGTATCAGTCCCTGTCCTCTGCTGCAGTCTGAGAAGCATCACAAACCTTCTTGTAGGTGAACAGGCCTCACACGGTTGTTTATTACTGGACATATAGGGACTTTTGGTTTCCACTTAAAATCCTCACCCCAAACCCTGGTACTTCATTCTGTCCCTTACTGCTAAGCCTACAATGTTTTTCTTTTGAGACCAACCTAATTCAATTTGGTTGGCTGTTCTGATACTAGAATAGTAAAACAAAAACCCACATTAATGTGCGTGCACGCGCGCAAACGCACACGTTGGCGACCGCGCCTTCAGTATGTACTGTAGTCCGTGAGCGATTTAAAGCACATTTCCTGCCCATTCTGACAGTGAGACAGTGAATGGTTGGTTTCCCCCCTGTAGTGCCACATCGCTCTCCGTTTGTTTCCATCTCCGTCACCTCACCACAGACCTTCTGTGTGTTCTCTCCAGTGGTATGGTTGGGTCATTATGCTCCTGGTGTCCTTGTCCTAACCCTGTCTCTGTCTGTGTGTGTCCGGGGTATTTCAGAAGGTGGATGATGAAGACCGGGACGAGGACAGCCAGGTGAGGAGGTCGCCATCTCCTGATCCTCTGGTGTCTCCGAACAGCAAACTGGTTGACAGCAGCAGAACAACCAAGGTAGACGCATGGAGGAGCGACTAACACGCTGTCCTATTGAAAAGACACGCTCCACCCCCCCCCCCCCACCCCCACCACCCGATGTCAAAGGCCAAGCTCTCTGTGTTCTCCACGACCAACCCCCCACACTCCACTCCCCTGGACACACACACACTCGAACAAGTCACATCTTTATCAGGCTTTTCGAAAGAACACACACACACACACACACTAGGGCTGCACGATTTGGATAAAATATTAATTTGTGATTTCTTTGACAAATTATTGCAATTATGGTTATGACTTGCGATTTTCAAACATGGGTGTAAACAGCGTAGATAATCTCACTTAAAAATAGCCTGCATATAATGTGCAATTAAACTGAATAAAAATCCAGTTAAAGTTCAGTGTTTTCTATTTTACACTTTTACCAATTTGAAGGAGCAGCCTGTGTCGAACTATTCGTTTAACAGCTGATTTAATGCAGTGGCGTTTGCAGTGTTTGCAGTGTTTGTGCCGTTGTCATAGCTGGTTTGGCAAAAATTCTCAACCTTTTTAGGTTTATTTTCTCCCATATTAAGTTTGTTTGTAGGCACCGACATTGTAGCCAAAACCTTTAATAACCATGCTGTTGTGTATGAGGGACAATATCTTGGTGCCACTCGCTAGCTTGCAGACGACTTCACTAGCAGTTGCAGTGTTAACTCCAACAAACACTGAAAAACCATCAAGTATTTAAACATTTTGTATTCAGGTATTTAAGTAAAAATACCTACAGCATCTGCAAGAAAACCTATTACGGATGTATGATGCGTGCCCGTGATGCACATCTCATTTAGCTTTTTTTTTAGCCTGAAAAGTTGGCGATTTGGATATTGCACATCAGTATCGCAATTTCGATTATAATTCGATAAAGCCTTAACACACACACAATTATACACACATGGTTTTATCTCCATTAAATGAGTTGGTAGTGTGCCTGTCCATTAACAGTTATTGCATATTAACAAGTGTATTAATGTGTGGTTATGTTTTGAAGTGTGTATCGTTGTATACTGATGTGTTTTTTGTTTCCAGGCTGAAACCAACGCCACTCTGGTGTTCAACCGTCTGTTCCCTCCCATCAAGGAAGAGCCGGGCCACGCCCCCATGGTCCATCCCAGGTACATATCACATGTCTGTGTGTCTGCACCCCCACCCCCCCATGGTCCATCCCAGGTACATATCACATGTCTGTGTGTCTGCACCCCCACCCCCCCATGGTCCATCCCAGGTA
Organism: Esox lucius; assembly: GCF_011004845.1. Taxonomy (NCBI): domain Eukaryota; kingdom Metazoa; phylum Chordata; class Actinopteri; order Esociformes; family Esocidae; genus Esox; species Esox lucius. The sequence continues at coordinate 23,513,838 of NC_047571.1, read as the reverse complement.
CATATCACATGTCTGTGTGTCTGCACCCCCACCCCCCCATGGTCCATCCCAGGTACATATCACATGTCTGTGTGTCTGCACCCCCACCCCCCCATGGTCCATCCCAGGTACATATCACATGTCTGTGTGTCTGCACCCCCACCCCCCCATGGTCCATCCCAGGTACATATCACATGTCTGTGTGTCTGCACCCCCACCCCCCCATGGTCCATCCCAGGTACATATCACATGTCTGTGTGTCTGCACCCCCACCCCCCCATGGTCCATCCCAGGTACATATCACATGTCTGTGTGTCTGCACCCCCACCCCCCCATGGTCCATCCCAGGTACATATCACATGTCTGTGTGTCTGCACCCCCACCCCCCCATGGTCCATCCCAGGTACATATCACATGTCTGTGTGTCTGCACCCCCACCCCCCCCATGGTCCATCCCAGGTACATATCACATGTCTGTGTGTCTGCACCCCCACCCCCCCATGGTCCATCCCAGGTACATATCACATGTCTGTGTGTCTGCACCCCCACCCCCCATGGTCCATCCCAGGTACATATCACATGTCTGTGTGTCTGCACCCCCACCCCCCCTTGGTCCATCCCAGGTACATATCACATGTCTGTGTGTCTGCACCCCCACCCCCCCCATGGTCCATCCCAGGTACATATCACATGTCTGTGTCTGACTCTCTAGTCTACTGTTCAGTAATCTGTTCCATATTAAGACCTAGATTAACTGGATTACAGGAGGCAGGGCAGCATGTGACCACAGGACACTGGCCACTGACTGGCTAGACGATGACCTCTGACCCCCCACTCACAGTGGGACCAACATCCATTGTTTTCCAGTGCTTAGTTAACCCTTAATGTTCATGCTGAGACTGACCGTCCTGCACTGATACAAGTCAGTTGTTGGATATACCTGTGGATGCTATTTCTTGCCATGGCCTTATTGCGAACCGGGAAGGATTCTGGTCAAGTTTATGACCTGACAAATTACTGACACGTTTCAGCTTATCAAACCAGTCTAATGCCTTAGGGTTCCCGAATCTAATATAACTGTTAAATGTTGTTCTAAACGGTTCTGGCTAAGAAATCAAATCCAAAGCCATTTTATTTCTCTGAAATGGAGGTGGGGACAATGTACAAAAAGTGCTGTCATTTTTAATGGTCATGGATGAAAATGCATGTGATAGTAATTGTATGGTTTTCTATCCAAAGTCTTCCGTACAGGCAACACTAAAAGAAGTCTCTGTCTGTCTCTCTCCCCAGTTACTTCCTGTATACGTATGATAAGATGGTGGCCCCAAATGTTTCTCTGAGAGGTCAGCCAGAGGTCAGCCCCGAGGTTCTGGGTGCGCTGCTCAAACATCACTACAGCAGAAGACTGACCCATGACCATGATGAAGCTGCTCTGGGTCAGTACCACACACACACACACACACATTACTGTCTGTCTTTACTTGTTAGTTTCAGGGACTCACCCATTCCCTCCCTGACTACTCTCCCTTTCTGTGAGATACTCATACATGTGTTTCTGTCTGACTCAGTGGGTGAGTCCCCCAAAGGTCTGCTGCAGTCCTACTTCCCTATCCTCCTACATCTGTGGTCACATCCCACTGTTCCCCTTGGAGCCCTTGTTCAGACCGAGGTCCATGGTCATAGTAGTGCCCTGTAATGATGACCGAGTGTCTGGGTCTCAGCCCTAAAGGATCCAGTCAGTCTGCTGAGGACCACACTGCTACTGACCAGATTAACCTGGAACACACTGTGGGGTTTCTCAGCACATTGACCTAAAACATGACCACAAGCATAGTAAAGCCTGACCATTTGGTCTTCACACATTTCCCTAGAGCAGAAGCATAGTAAAGCCTGACCATTTGGTCTTCACACATTTCCCTAGAGCAGAAGCATAGTAAAGCCTGACCATTTAGTCTTCACACATTTCCCTAGAGCAGAAGCATAGTAAAGCCTGACCATTTAGTCTTCACACATTTCCCTAGAGCAGAAGCATAGTAAAGCCTGACCATTTGGTCTTCACACATTTCCCTAGAGCAGAAGCATAGTAAAGCCTGACCATTTAGTCTTCACACATTTCCCTAGAGCAGAAGCATAGTAAAGCCTGACCATTTAGTCTTCACACATTTCCCTAGAGCAGAAGCATAGTAAAGCCTGACCATTTAGTCTTCACACATTTCCCTAAAGCAGAAGCGTAGTAAAGCCTGACCATTTAGTCTTCACACATTTCCCTAGAGCAGAAGCATAGTAAAGCCTGACCATTTGGTCTTCACACATTTCCCTAGAGCAGAAGCATAGTAAAGCCTGACCATTTAGTCTTCTCTCATTTCCCTAGAGCAGAAGCATAGTAAAGCCTGACCATTTAGTCTTCACACATTTCCCTAAAGCAGAAGCATAGTAAAGCCTGACCATTTAGTCTTCTCTCATTTCCCTAGAGCAGAAGCATAGTAAAGCCTGACCATTTAGTCTTCACACATTTCCCTAGAGCAGAAGCATAGTAAAGCCTGACCATTTAGTCTTCTCTCATTTCCCTAGAGCAGAAGCATAGTAAAGCCTGACCATTTAGTCTTCACACATTTCCCTAAAGCAGAAGTGCTGTTTCCATGTTAGGGGGTTAGGTACATGGTAAAACGTACTGGGGGTTAAGGTTAGAGGTTATATAATGTTTAATTTGAAAGGTTAGGTTATTCTAAGGTTATCGTCAGGACTCATATGGATTGGTGTGTGGAGGTAAGATAAATAGTTGCTCACCAGCTGTGTGAGGAGATGTATGTTATTGTGTACTTATGTGTCTGTGTGTTGGCTATGGGGCGTGCGTGCGTGCGTGCGCGCGGATGTGTCGGAGTCTTTCTGTACTGCTTTAATCTCAACATCAATCCTGTCTTTCTCTTCATCCCCCTCTCCTCAGATCTCCACGCCTCACCCCCTGCTCCTCCTGGAGTCCACCAGGCCAAGTCTCAGCAACGAGTGTTTGCTGACCGGGAGCGCCAGCAGCCAGTTTCCATGGAGACCAGCCCCTGCAACAAGAGTTGTTCTGCGGTAGCAGTTCCCACGGTGATAGCGGCGGTAGATCCAGCAGCAGCGTCACTGGAAAGTAAAGATGTTCTGTCTTCAGGCTGTGAGGACGATAAAGACAGGATCGTAGTGGAGATCGTTCAGATGTACAGCCGACAGCAGGAGAAGCTGCACTCCACCCTGCACAAACAGCTACAGCTAGAGATGGTGAGACATTAGAGATAGATAACTGCACCCTGCACAAACAGCTACAGCTAGAGATGGTGAGACATTAGAGATAGATAACTGCACCCTGCACAAACAGCTACAGCTAGAGATGGTGAGACATTAGAGATAGATAACTGCACCCTGCACAAACCGCTACAGCTAGAGATGGTGAGACATTAGAGATAGATAACTGCACACTAGAGATGTTCTCTTATGTTCTTTATTCTTTCTCTGTAGGAGTTGGAGGCGCTGCGTGGAGGCGAGGCGGCACGGCTGCAGCAGCTGTCTGCAGAGCAGTGTGCACTGCAGAGTGAACTGGAGGCAGTCCACACTGAGCATGCTCAGAGACTGGGGCAGGTGAGGGAGGAGCAGAGGGACCTGGAGAACCGGCTGGAACAGTTGCGGCAGCAGAGCTGTGTGTGTAACAACGACACACACACACACCAGGAGGCGCACTACGCTAACCAGGTGAGGCCTGGGGAAACGTTGTATACACACACGCTGAAACCTGAGGAGTCTTCCTCACATCATACTTGACAGGAAACACTGTCTGTCTAGGAAAAATATACTTCCTCATCATTGTGTGTGTGTGTGGCACTGACTCTTTGTTTGGGTTTTCAGTACTGAGCTTTATCTCCAGAAAGTGCTTTTGGCTCACTCCACAGAGGGTTGAGACAGCGCACACACACACACACACACACACACCCCTCCCATCCGGCTGTCTCATTCAGCCTTGTTGTCTCTCCGTGTGTCGGCCTCTCTGTGTGTCGGTCTCTCTGTGTGTGTGTGTCATACTAACCTGACCTCCTTTTGTCCTCTAGTTGGCGGAGCTGCGTGGGAGGTTGGACCGGGCAGAGGCTGACAGGGAGGAGCTCCAGGAGGAGCTGAGGAGGGAGCGGGACGCCCGGGAGGCGCTGGAGAGGATCATCTCTCAGCTTAAACAGCAGATGGCCCAGACAGCCCCCCGTTCCTCTGCCTCCTCCGTCACTACACAGAGCCCCTCCCCACCCCCCACCCCCTCCACACACACCCCAAACTCGGAGGGACACGTCACAGGTCCTGAGCTGCCGAACAGCCAGAAGTAACCCCGTCACCAAATGCCCCCACCTTCCTCTATTACCCCCCCCCCCCCCCCGCTGATTTAGACCCCACCCCCCACGAAAGAGAACTCGCTCCCTCAATGTCTCTTCCTTCAATGCTATTTCGTTTCCTCCTCTGTTCTTCCTTATCCTTCCCTCCTACTCTATAGTTCCTTGGGGAAAATACAGCTTTGTGTTGTTTTGTTTTTTAATTTGACCTCCAATAAGTGTTATGATTTCTCCTTCACCCCTATCCTTCAACAGTATTTAAGATTTATTAGCTGGGGGTTTATGTATTTGTTTTAATTTATAGTTTTACTGAACAAACCAACTACTGCTTGGCAGAGAGAGATGTGGATGGTTTTTCTGGCCCCTCTTCTCCTTTCTTCCTTCATCCCTCCCTCCCTTCATAGACTTAATGTCTTGTAGCCCACCGTGACATGGAGGTCCATCAGGCAGACTACCCATGACTGTTTTACACTGGGTTTACAGTACCGCTCAGTCTCTGCTCCCCCGGTTTTTCTACTACTACCTGGCACGCCAACTGAAGCCGCTGGAGCCAAGATGGTGCCCGTGTGGGCATTATACCTATCTGTACATACACCCAGCCAAGCCCAGCCACTCTTTACCAGCTACCAGCCACCCACAGCAGGAGACAGGCATTTTATTTTCACCTTTACTTTAGTTTTTTTATTTTCTTTCCTAATTCCTAATAATTGCAAAGTAAAAGGAAAACAACAAACATGTAAAACTTTAAGGTATATGAAAACATTGTACAGTGTTTGCGTTTGTCCTTGTTAAACCTGGTTTAAAAGCTGAGGTGCCGCAGATTTTTTTTGATTGAACAAGATGCGAGTGATGAGGCTGAGTGCTCCCAGGCTTGTGACCAGCCAGCTGAACTGGCCTATTGGTCTGTATGATCACACATGTGGAAACAGACACAGCACATTTCCTTGTGGAAACAGGAAGTTGGTCCTGTTTAACTTTTGGTTTGGTTCCCCTGGTAACAGAGTGGGGCAGACACACCAGTGGCTATCTGTCCCGTCTCTCCTGTCTCCTCTGTCTCACCCTTCTCTGCTCTGCCTCTCCCCTCTCTCTCCTTTCTCCTCAGTTTGTCTGCCGGGGGGGGGGGGGGGGGTTGTAGTAGGACACAGGTGAAAGGCATTAGTGCTGACTGACTGTGTGGTGTGGCTGCCGCCTCGGATCCTGGCCACTGTTCCCTCCTTCCCCTCCATGTTATTCCCCCTCACTGAACAAACAGAGCCTGACTGAGAGAGGGAGACAGGGGGAGCGGGAGAGAGGCGGGAAAGGGAAATGTGGAGGCAGGGAGGGTGGGAGAGCATGGGGCTGACCAGCTCCCTCACTCCCCCGCTGTCTCTGTGATGCTCCCTCTCCCCCGGTCTCCCTGTCTCGCAGGCTGGGTGGGCTGTTAGAGGGAAATGGGCATGAGGGAAGGAGAGGGGGAGCGTCGGGAGGAAGTTGGGGAGCCCCTTTTGTCCCTTCAGAATGGGGGCAGATGCTATAGTCTGGGGCCTCTCGCTCGGTCTCTCCCTTGCCCCTAGAGAACTGGTACAGGAGCGCCCCGCCAGCACACACACACACACACACACACACACACTAGCACCACCATCTATCCCACAGAACAGGTTTTTCGTTCTTTTCTAGCCCACCAGGAAGACCCTAAGACAGCCAGGCATCGTGTAAATAGTTGTTTATAAGAGGGATTGGCCATGGCTTCACTCTTAAGCTGCTGCTTTATGCATCTGCTATACATGCAAATTGATAGACATTCCACTGTGCTCAACCTTTCAATGCAGACCTCTGAAGAGTTCCCTTTACAACAGACTGCAGAGAAAATTCAATCCATACTGCAAATGTATTCTCTCCACCTATTGTTGTTCCATATAAACTTTTCTTGGAAATTATAAAAAGAAAGAAGAATAAGATATTTAATGTATTAACTAAAGATTTATATTCACTTTGTACATACATTTATCATTTAATATATTAACTATGTTGTTATGGAATAATCTTTTAAAGGTTATATTATTGACTGGACCTGACCAGGCCTGAGGCTTCAAACAGCCCAATGTTTTTGTTGAGTCCTTTTTTTTTTTTTGAAGAATTTTGAGTTCACTGTTAAAGGGCCACACTGCAATATTACATTATACACAGTCGGTGATAGCCTGTTTACCAATTATCAACCACCAACATAATTCAAGACTGACCCTTTCCAATTTCTTGAAGCATGCCTACATTAGGACTATGCCAAAGTGGCAGTCTTGGTCGATTTGAATTTAGTGTTGTCACCGTGCTGTGTGATGACGCTGCGGTGTGCGCCTTCCATGGGGTGTAAAATTGCTGTTGGGAGTTGAACTGCGTGGTGTTCTGAGGCGACCACAGGACCGAGGTCAAGGTTGACAAGGAAAGAGGGACAGTATGTTGTTACAGTACTTCCCCTGGACTGATTGCCTTCATTTGATGACCTTGACAGACTGCTTATGTGTAATGTAACATTTCTAGCTTAATACCCTACACTAAATGCCCACCTCAGACAAATTTGAAGATGCACCAAACAATTGTTTATATATAATAACAAAACAAAACCAGTGTGCATGCAAAAAGTGAATAGATGCCCTTGATATAGTTTGTTAGTGGAATGGTTTCTTATTTCTCACTGAGCAACGCAATTTATATTTGTATTCATATTTAAAGAAGCGTATGTCCTGAATGGCACCTATTCCTGGTTCATTGGGACCCCAGCGTCTCCCTCTCCACAACAGACAAGGTGTTGCTCTACTAGCACGACCTCTGACTGGCAGAGGGCATCTTCGCTAGTTAGGTGGTTGAGTACCCTTCAGGCTTGAGAAGGGTGTCCACGTATAGATGGCTTAATGGAGCAGAAGTCCAATCACCTAATAATATCATACAAATGTAGCCTCATTAAATTCGGCAAAGATGAGAGAGCTGAGTGTGTACTGTGTGCGTGTGTGTACTGTGTGTGCATGTTTGCCGTGGATTTGCCAGTAACGAAGCACAGTAGCTATGACAAAGGGAGACGCTGTGATGTAGCGCTGTGGTCGTCCTCCTGAGGGCTCTGTGGAACTGCTTTGTTTACATCACCAGAAGAACAGTATTAGGTTTGTTGTTATCACCATAGTTACCTCTCAGTCTAAAGCATTTTTTTTTTAAATATTGTTTTGAGTTATCTGATGTACTTCTGTAATTTTTTTTTTTTTAATATTCTGGTGAAAATGGGAATTTTACACAAGATGGCGCTCTTTATCTACTTTAGTTTTATGCCATAATTAATAGATAGGAAAAAAATTGACTTAAAGAAAAATAAGTTAAGTACTATACTATAAAACAGCTTGCTGGGGCCTCCTTACTTGCAGTGTTATGAGAGCTTAACGTTTAAGTCCCAAATGGCACCGTATTACCTAAATAATGTGCAACATCAGATCCTAAACTTACAGGCAATGGTTAAAACCAGTGCACTATATATGGACTATGGTTCCATTTGGGACACCTCCAAACCCAGATGTTTTGTACAGTTATTTACATTTTTTGTAGGTGTGCAATTTGCCCAACTCACTACTAGACCACTAGGCTTGGTCCTGACTTGCCTTTGGGAGCACAGCTATGGAGAAACTAGCATTTCCAAACAATCCATCCCAAATGGATCGTTTTAAGACTTAAAGGGATTGCTCAGTGATAATGTATGAGCTGTCTTACATTGTTATTACAACTCTTTAATGAAGGCGGCAATGTAGTATAGAAGTGGCATTCTTTAACAATATCAACAAGTTGTGTTCTGGCTCTGCAAAGTAATGCTGGATCATTTGTTTCCATTTATCCTTTGTAGTTGAATATTTATTTACAAACATCATTCTTATTTACTAGCGTGGGAGATGGCTAGCTATTACACCTTGTTTATATGATTTTACAAAATGGTCATTATTACATTTGCCTGGTATAAACATGCCCGGTTTTCAGTTTATATGTAGTAGGCGACACCTGACACATCACTGTTTAAAGAAGATAAATAATACAATATTTTATGGCTTTGTTAAAAAAACAATTCAAATGTTTTCTTTGAAATGCTATATTCTGAAACATGTATGGCAGTGTCTGTGTATGACCGTTGCATACCATGTTGCCAACAACAACAGTGTGACTGAACGTTTGTTCTTTGCATGAAACGAGACACTGTTCTCCTACCTCATGTTGTGATATAAAATATGTTTTTTAAGCAGAGGACACTGCGTCTTTAACTGTCGATCACAATTGATATTTACTAGTAAATGATGACATACCTGTACATGCTTTTAGCTAATACCTCAGTTGTATACGTAGTGTTCTGTTCTTTTTTTTTTCCCTTCTTCCTTATTTCAAGATCTTGTAAATATACTCTGTATAGACAATGAACTTGGATCAAATTCAAGTAAAGTTCTGTAGTGTCATTCTGGTGTCATGAATCATTTCTTGAGACTGCTGTACCTGAGTCCGTTTTTATATACACATAGTACAAAGTATAAACACGGGTACATCATAAAAATATCTAATTACGTAGAAAAATTTACCTCCATATCATGTAGATTGAAATCCATAAAGGTTAAATTGGTTAACATGGCAAGTGACAATATAATAGACTTGACAGACTTTGACTATAAAGCACATCAACGGAGTGGACCTCAAGACGTCTACCTGGTTAAATTGACTGTAAACTAGGTATATAATTGTTCTTTTCTGTAATATTGATTTGAGGGCGCACCGGTGTCCGATCCTCAGGGGCGCTGCAGCAGTCCATTTCCACCAGCGTCTTCCACCGCCAAATCTTCCCGTGACACAACTAGAAACTCCACAGGATTAACCCTCCAGAGGAGGCAGACATTGTTTTAAAACCGTCTATTCAGCACAGTACAACCCACTCAATCTGTACACCACACATTGTATTAAATTAAGTTGACCAAGGCACTCACTAATGAAGCACTTAATATTGGTGCTGTCAGCTTAACCCATATATAATTATACTTTTTTTAAGAACTAATGTTACACCCATGTTTTGTAATGTCCAATTTGCGATTATGGCCTTGCCTCATCGCAGTAACTCCACAGCTGGGACAAATGAATCGAAGATCAAGAGGTCTTTCCTCTGAAGGACACATTGCCAAGCTGTTCTGCTTTTCACCACACTACGCGCTCGATCAGTTTCGCTGTATATTTTCTGTCAATTTGCCATATTGTTTTTCTTCACACAGTATAACATGCAGCATTGGTGCTTTATGATCAATATTCAATTGTATATGTCCTGAGTTAAATCCATGCTTGCCACTTTTCTGTATCATGTATTCTTGCCTTGCATGCTAACAGAGTGACAAATTAGTATACATGTTGTTTCTTGGAGCAATAATTGATTGCATGAAGGGACCGTCACTTTATCTGTGGACAAACAAATAATCACCATTTGGCACCACACTACAACACAGCAAATTGTTTTCTAACTATATATTTCACACATTCAGATATGGCGACATACATTGTCATAAAATAGTCTATCAGGTCCATTTACCAGCATTTTGCCACATAGCCACCAAAGAAATAGAGCTGCCTGTCTCTTTCCTGATTTGCCTTGCATTCAAATTCAAGCCTTTAAGGTTAAGAATTAACTGAAATTTACATATCAGTCATCAGGCAAGGACCACACATTATTAAATGTATATTTTAGAATTATTTTCACTGGGGGAAAAATATATAAAAACTAATGATTTAAACACAATGATTGCACAAACAATTATTGTATAGGGGCTTTAAATGTCAGTTGAGAAGAATAGGTCCACCAGCACATTGACTTTCTACAGGACTCAGACTCCAGTTACAGAAGCCATCAGTGGTCACTGAACCCTGAGCTAGCTTTGGAGCCGGGCAGCGAACACACAATACAACACCAAGCAGGAAGCTATTGAGCAGACACAGCCAGGGAACGTTTAGCCCCAGGTATCCAGGAATCTCAACCTGGCAGACCAGGCAAACAATCAGAAAAACCAGGAACAGAGCCCACGTGTTGAGAAAAATCCATAACAATTGGTGGACTACCTCAGCTCTGCCCTGCCTGTCAGTGTAACTCCATAATAGAGCCCTCATTCTCACTAACACCCTTCGACCCTGGAAGCCTCTCATAGGGGACTCTGTGTGGCTATGAACATACACAAGAGCACAGGCCAAAGTCAGTAGCAGTGTTCCATCAACTCGACGGGTATGAGCACTAGTGAACACCCAGCAACGGTTCAGCTGGTAGGGAGACTGGTTCCCCAGCACTGGGATGAGCCCAGACCCCAGGATCACATAGACCAGGGCCACTATCCACAGCAGACAGACAGCTGTTAAGTAGGCAATCTTTAGTACCCACACTGGAGGCCTCCTCCTGACGCTGGATAATGTTGCCCCTGGATGAAGACGCTGACCTTGTGATAGCTTTGCATTTCCCAGACTAGTAGGTGAGGTGGGGATTGAGGGAGACAGGGATCTAAAACCTCCCCCCGGGGGACACTTCACTTCAGAGCAAGGAGATCTCAGAGTGGGACCAGGACCCTGGATCTTGTTGGTCCAGAAGTGGTCCAGTCCGGTCACCACCGCTACAGGCCAGAGGAGACAGTTGTAGGTGAAGCCGGCAATCTGGGCAAGCAGACAGATGTGGTGCCTGGTGAAGTGAAGGCCCAGGAGGGACATGTTTTCCTGTGTGTGATGGAGATATAGAAAATTAGGGGGATAAAGGGATAGAGAAAGTTTTTACTGTATTTCTACCAGACAACTGGAAGAAAAAAAACTTAATTCAATTTAAATATTACAATAACAGACAATGCTGAATTAAACACAATACAAAAGACAAAATCAATCAATAAAATCTATCAGCTGTACCTGGAAGTAAAGGGCTGACAGGAACAGGCTCAGCAGAGTGTCTACCAGGGTCAGAGAGAGGGAAAACACACCCAGGAAGCTGTGGTTCAGATAAGATCGGTGGAAGAGAAGCAGGGCCAAGCCCATCACAGCTTTCCCACCCAGACCCAGCAGGATTGAAGGGATGGACACGTCCATGATGAGTCCCGGGACAGATAAAGCTGTTTCCTTGGGGAAACTGGAGAGGGGCATATCCAGTTGTGGAAAGTGACTTTTTAAAGTGCTATTTAAGTATTTAGGGTTGGGGGGTGTATTTACTCAACTACAGACTAAATAAAATATATACTTTTTACCTCTCAGGTGCTTAACAGGTCCTGCCTACAGCCCCTGCTCTGGCAGACTCATTACACCCAAATTATGTTTGAGTGTTGAAGTGTGCTCCTGGTTCCTGGTTAAACAAGACAATTGGGTCATCTAAATTGTTTAACATAAATCATTTGAAAGGATTTATCGCATATACTTTTGATACATTTTTTTAAAACTTTCAAGTAGGATTTTATTGGATGATTTCAGGTTATGGTACTGCTGCTCTCAGGCACAATGCATCACAGAGTGCTGGACACAGTGCTTAGCCGTGGTATATTGGCAATACATCACAAACTGGAAGATGCCTTATTATGCTTATAAACTGGTTGCCAACATAGTTAAAGCAGTAAAAATGTATGTGATATCATAGCCTTAGTATGGTCTCATCAGCCAATCGGTATTCAGGATTCAAACCCTCAAGTAAGCAATAAGTCATGACGAGATGTTGCATATGGCTGATACACCACGGTTAAGAGCTGTTCTTAGGCACAATGAATGTCAGAGTGCCTGGACACAGCGCTTAGCCTGTGGTATATTGCTAACCTATCACAAACCCCTGAGATGTCTTACTGCACTTAAAGGCGAGTCACCAACGCATTAGAGCAGTACAAACTGATGTGGATGTCAGTGATCCCGCAAAAGGTGTTCAGTTGCAAAATCACACTGCCAAACACCACTTCAAATCTTTTGTATAATTTGACATATTTATTTCTGTATTCTCTGTGTTGGTTTTAAGAACTTGATAGCATGGTATCCAATAACCTAATAAACTTGATATTTACTTCAATACTTGATTTTCTTTGTTTTACTCAGACACAAAAACCCATACTGTAGAGCCAATTGGCCTACTTTTCAATTATTACCCATATAATCTTTTTAAACTATATTCCTATCAATGACATAGGTTTTTATTGTTTATTGGGGGCATCAGGGTCAATGGATCCCAGGATTTTCACTATTTTCCAGGGGGGTCACATTGACCTGTCTGCAATATTTGTTTACCTCCCTGCTTTTGAGTATTTCCAAAAACATGTGAGTCAACGGCAGTGTCCTGCAAACAAGCTCCAGAGCCCCAAGCCTCACAGTAGACGTGTTCACACTCCTCCTCCGTCCAGGGCTAAGCAAATGTTCACACTTACATATTTTCATGTGGGCTAGCACCACCCTTAGCCTAGGGCTAACTAGCCCTGGAGCTGGGTTAGCAGCGACTTTTTAAGGGCTTGCCCAACAAACACAGCAAGAATTTAACCAGTGTGAGATCACGATCAAGAACAAAACCATAGAACATACTAGTTTAGTAGCTTACTATATACTAAACATTACATACTTGTTGTACGTAGTATGCGATTTGAGATGCACTCTTGGAGGCGAACATTTTGCCTAGTCACACTGCCTAGTGGACGCACCTTCTACTACTTTTTTCCCTACTTCAAATACGTTGTTGTACCGAGCCGTAGGCCTGCACTAGCTGGCTAGCTACAGGACCTAGCAAATGTGAACGTCCACATAAACACAACAAATAGTGTACACGCCCACAAGCCATGAACAAATCAAGCGAAAAGCATGTGGACACCCACGGTTTTAACTGCTATGCAGCCTATTGAATAAATTACTTCAAATGCATACGTTTGTCTAATCACAAAGAAGGAAGCTGGAATGAAAGTTGCCTCAGATATTCCAACACAATTCTAACATAAATATACTATTTTTATAGCAACGACAACTTCAGATAGCAACCGAAAAGCAGGTTGGCCCTGTCAACTTACCGATTAGCTTTACAATTCGGTAGTAGTTGTAGATATATTGATTGTATAAATTATTGAACTGTTGTAAGCAATGAAGCAAAATATTAAGTCTTTGTAACATGAGCTAAAACTGAAGGTGCAAGTAGGAAATCCTGTTCAAGCTGTGGCCGGGGATAGAAAGATTGTCTTTTGACAAACAGGAAACAGGTTAACGATACACACATAGTCTGGAACTGAGTTCAGAATAGAGAGACAGAAAACCACAAAGGGCAAAGATGACGCTTGGGGCTGCATTTACACATATAAGGTATAGAACATAAATTGGACCAATGGCACACTTGCTTTGCTAACTTAACACCACTATCTTTTGGGCGTATTTGAAGTATAAATAATGCTGTATGACTGTTGATCTTTGGACATTGTGCGGCGACACTTGTCTCCAGAAGCTTCTGTAATAAATGGATATACGATATGATAATTGACCTGACTCCTGGTGATTTATTCTCCTTTCCAACAAACCAACTTGGGGAAGTGTTAGACTTCAACATAGTGTAGTCTGCTGTGTTTGCGCGCAGATGCAACATTAATTGCAAGTTGAAATTTGGACTTATTGGTTCTCGCAAGTAGGGTTGTCACGATTATGAAATTTTTGTTTTAATGTCATGTAATGACTTTCAATTATGTAATGTTTTAATTGTGTTAATTAATTGTATATACTGTACATGTTATGCCACACGTGGTGGATCCGGAAACGATTCTTCTGATTTGTGGCGTTTGCGCAATTGAGCGCCACCTTTCTGGAGCAAATCTCTTTCAATTTGTCTTAAAACCAAAATGCGCCCATTGTTGTGCTGTTCTGTAAGTAAATCAATGTTGTTAACGTTTGCTGTTCACAAAACGCAACCGCAAAGCAATGACAATAACATTTCGCTGCACATCGTGAAGCATCCTAACTTATGGAAACGGACATAATATGCGTGGTATTTGTTGAGATGTTTCTAACATTTGCCTAATAAAAACCTTATTCAGATTGGAAAAATATCATTTTGGAATCAAAATGTTGTGCAAAAAGATCGTTGTCTATAAAATTGCGATCTGACTCAAATAAGCAAGGGCGTTTTTAGGATTGTAGTTCTGGAGGGGCTGGGGGGGGGCTCAGCCCCCAAAATTGGCCATGGGCATGTTTCCCGTGCCTGTAGTGAAGGGGGGAGTGTTCCCAGAAATTATTCAAAGCTGTTAAACAGCTTAGTTTTGAACAGTACATGTTGAGGAGAGAGTATCATAAGACACAGCAACAAAAATGATGTATAATGCTACACCTTAACATTATGCCAGGTGACTCTGACAAGCAATCCACAACTATTTGTTTTGAATATTTCAACTATAATATAACTAAGCATTAATTCATAGTGAATGTTCATGAACACTTATATTTGACCACTTATATCTGAAATGTTTCATGAATAAAACTAAATTGGCCATTAGTGGTGTCAAAAACATATAAATGAACTTGACATATATTAGCAAATAACTTTTGAGTAAAAAAAATCTGAAGTTTACAAGTTTGCAAATGTTGCAATAATACTTTCACTGTAATGAAAATCAAAGCAAAAGCCAACTGAAAAATAAAGCAAGCAAACCAAGTCACCAAAAAAGGTGGGACATACTCAAAATCCAAATCATTGTTCTTTAAAATAAAATAAAAATGTAATACTTAAGACATGTTTCATTTAAAAATTTCAACTGCAATGATATATTACATGATATTATTAATTCGACAACGCACAACAACAAGGAAAAACATTAATCTCATACCTTTTTCCAAGGTAAATGGGATCACCCATGAACCCATGAACAGCGGTACTCTGCCCGTGAACAGCTGTGTTCTCTGCACACACACGTTTTTATTCCTAACAAGATTGTGCTTCATGTGTTTCCACCAGTCTGGACACTGATCAGGGAACAGTTTTCCAAGTTGAAATGAGGGTTGCGATGGTAAATTTAGGGGTGCTGATGCCCCTCAAAATAGGGTCTAACAACGCCAATGCAAATAACCACAATCAGGCATCTATGTAATAACTGCAATAGCCCTACTCTCAAGTAGAAAGTCAAGTGGCATTGCCTCTCATTATTGCTTAAATGGTAAAATGGTCTGGTATAGGCTACATTACAGTTCTCTAGATTTTTGACCAATCATGAGGCTTCCTGGCTAAACACCAGCTAACCCAGGGTTTATCAATCCTGATCCTGGGGACTGCAAGGGGCACTTGTTTTTACACTAGCCCTCACACACCTGATTCAAATGTTGCCCTACCACTTACTTGATCGACGTAAACAACCTACTGTGAAGTCTTTAATTTGAATCAGGTGTGAGTGCTAGGGCAAAAACAAACACGTGCACCCCTTGGGGTCCCCAGGATCAGGATTGAGAAACACTGAGCTAACCTAACTTCCTTTCTTGTAAGCTATAATTACATTAGTGTTACCTTGCCAAGTAGATGTTGTAGTACCAAGTGTTTTAACACATGTACACATGATTTTAAAGAGGCTTTTTCATGGGTTATAAAATTTTTTTTTTAAAGTAACTTGATAGTTTTTTATGAAATAATTTTTCCATTGACTTTTAAAAGTAGGGCTATTCTTTTTTATGTAAAAAATGTGTGGATGAAATACAAAACAAAGTAACTATGTACTGAAAATGAAAATCAATATTTTTCTCAAAAGATGTAGTGGGTAGCCATTAAAATGTTTCAACTTCAGTTCTGAGAAATAACGTTAGACTACACAGTTAGTTTCTCATTTCAAAGAGCATCAAAAACTGATGCCATGGAAGTGTTGCCAGATTTCATACAGCCAATCACCTGAGGTCACTACAAATAAAATGCTCAAATTGAATTTTTTCTATATAACCCCATCTGTAAATCAACCTGCCCAAGCCATTTCTTGTCTGCACACCGTCATTAAAAAAGTTCAGTTGTTTGGGAAAATGTCCCGTCTGGTAATGGACCGTAAGTCTGTTAATTTCGCAACTGTAATAGCAAAATTATGTTTGCACTCTGATTTCAAGATTAAAAGAAGGCCGTGTCTACTCTTGACACTTACATGCACCTTCAGAACGTTGATGTGGGAGACTCAAAGCACCATGTGTGAAGCCATGTGGCATAATCCTTGTACTGTGAATGACCCAACTGCTATGTTGCAAAGTTTTCTGCGACCAGTATAGGTTTTTGGCAAAAACTCAAAGGACATAGTGTTATTTTGTGTTTCCTTAAATGTGATTCTACTGTGGCAATTGGTTACTAACCTTTTAAATTATATTCCTATGACATAGGTTTTTATTGTTTATTGGGGGTGTCAGGGTTATTGGATTCCAGGATATTCACTATTTTCCAGGGGGGTCACATTGACCTGTCTGCAATATATGTTTACCTCCCTATCATTACACAGATGGACCTTACAGGTACAGGAGATAAAAGCCAACTCAAGAAAATTGTGGTTTTGTCACGCAACACCTTTACATTCTCCACAGGTCCATAAATAAAATAAAACAATACTTTTTCCCTGTATACTTTCATTATATTTGTGATAATCACAGCACTGCACTGTCCAACAACAACAAAACAACAATCCAGAAAGAGGACAACACAAAGAACACTTACATATGGAACTTACAATAGGTGATTTAAATGAGGTCCGTCCGTGGGGTGCATTGCTACATCTAATTTTGGTTTGTGTGTCATTCTGGCTAAGCTTAAATGTACTTAACAAATAAAGGAGATTTTGATTAAAAATTAAGGAGGCAATTAAAATGTTTAATTGACAACTTGTCTGTATGAGAATCTAGCACTAGACTATTAACCCATATGAGTTTCTAACTCATCACCATCTGCGCTAAGCATATTGAAGTCAATTATATTAGACTTATCCTTCACTTGGCTGTTGCTTACAGTGGGACTACTTATAAAGAATTTGTCTTTCCAAGTCCATTTTTGAACCAATTAGAATTTTTGTTCAGACAATCGATTCCCATGTGTCCCCATTTATTTGAGTGTGGGGTGACATGCACAAACAACAACCTGTCTTTTAGATATTGTGACCATGTTGCAATCCAACTTAATATCCTGTTTTGAAAACAGCAAGGGCTGAAATCTTGACAAGGGTGAAATAAAATACATTTTTGCAAAAGTGATGCAACAAACAAGTCTAACAGTGATATAAAATTAGCTTTAGCTTTCGACTGGACCCCATGTAATTGGAACCTTTCAGTATCATTGACATTTTGGATGATTCCCCGTGGTAATAGAAAAGTCCTGATCCAGGCGATCTTATTTAAAATGTTGTTCAAAAGTTCAAAATCAATAAGCCTTCTTCGGTAGATTGCAGATAACTTAATTTTCCTCACCCACTGAAAGCACACACAGGGAAGTGCCTTTATTTCCTAGTTTGAGCCAGCGCTTTCTTAAAATGCAAGCACACAGTGAAGGCTCTGTGCATAATGTTGCCCTGGTCATTATGCAAAGGGTATGTTGGCTCCATGCAGTGTTTATAAAAAATATATTAACAAAATAAAATGCTGTCTAATCTAATCTATAGCTAAAATGTCAGTGTTTCCTTTCATCAAACTTCTGTATTCCTAAGGCCCTATAATCCCAGGGCCTTTGGTAATCTAAATTTTGTATCTGATGAGGAAGAATCTAAATTTCACATCTATGTATTTTTTGTTTCATTTCCGTGTTTCCATTGACAGGATATCAAGCACAAGTGGCTAGGGAGAAAGGTACGTAAAGGGAGACAGGGAGAAAGGGCACGTACATTGGGCCAAGCCAGGCATGAACCCCCATTGCCAGGGGGCATCTGGGGTTCATTCAGGAACATAGACCACTTCAACAGATTTCTGCACTGTCTACATGTTTAAATGATATGAATATCCTGATAAGTGATTAGATAACCGCCGACACTTTTTCTTACATATACAGTAATTGACTTGTATTTTGGTAAGTTTTCTCAAGCCTTAAAATAACCTGACTAATTTATGTACAAGACCAACTGCTGCAATGGTTGTTTTGTTTTTTATATGCAAACCACTTCCTGTGGGCCTTCATGTGACTGGTGTGCACTGTGTGGACCAGACAACACATTTTCTGAGCAAAAATACTAACCTTATTAATTAAATGTAACTACATTTACATTTATGTGCAGTAAATAGAAATAGAAATACTAAAACAAACAAATGCAGCTCTTCACTGTATTTCCAGTTGTTTGTTTTACATGACTGAAGCTGATAAGCATTGGATAAATCCAACACCGAATAATATCTGTTTCCATCTGCTATTTGTTTCCTGGGCCCTAGCTTCTCAGTGCCCTATGTTGTTGCAGACATGCAGTTAATATCATTAGAAAGCAGAAATTAACTATTAACTATTAGATAGGAACTATTAGATACCCTGCAATTGGTTCATGTTCTTCTTTTCGGTTTGTATTTCTGTTCTGAAATCTAGCGCAACATCAGTTGTTTCATTTGAATACCAAGTTCCAGAAAAAGGTGGGCTTTAAGAAACAGGTTGTATGTACATGTCACTGTAATTTCCAAATTTTTTCTTTGTATACTTAGGTCGTAAAACTCCCAATCAATGTGCTTAATTATTGCAATTATGTCCTCATTTGGTAAAAGAAACAGAATAATAAATGCAACAAATGAGTGTCAACTTTGATCTAAATTTAGGCTACTAAATAAGCACCTATATGAAAGGTAAATGTATTCTGTTTGGAATAGGTGACATGTTTTTTGGCTAAGCGGTCCCCTCCCCACTTGTGCTTCAGTTCCTTGAGGAAGCATTGAAACAACTTGTTTGAAATACATTTTCCTTGGAGCAGTTGGTTAACAGTGAACTATCTAAAGATGTTGCAGCTCTCTAGCTACAATTTCCTGGATAACCAGATGATTTTCTCAAGCCAAAGACAACACTATGTGTCCACAAATATATGCTTATAATGAACCACAGAGCAATTCTTTAGTGTGAGATTAGGGCTGCCCATCCCTGTTCCTGAAGATAAAGCTTTCAGGATAATAATTCTCTATGACCTGGATTGGGCAAACAAATATACCTATAGTATGCTTTAGCCTACTTCCTGAACAAACAAAGGCATTTCAAATCAATAAAAGCATTAATTTACCTTTTGCTGATGTGTTCTGTAGGTTTATACAGCCATGACCCTCTCCCGTGTTTCCCATATAAGTTTTAAGGACGTGTAAGTGGAGAATGGAAATGTTGATATACTTCATGTTTTTGAAGAGCAGGCTAACAGGATTGCCCAACAGTTAGACACTAGAGGAAGTGTTCAGAAGAGAAAAAAACTATGTTACATAAACGGAATAGAGTGTTTCTTAATTTGTCAGTAGAGAACAAGATTCACAGGTGCACATTTCAAATGGAACTAAAGATATAGGGATTAAGGGCCATGCAGATGTGTGTTCATGACAGTATATCTACTGGACAGATACTAAAGCAAACTGGCCTAACAATGGGATTTGCATTTGTCCATAGAAACTATAACGTTGTTCAAGTGCCCTATTATTCCCCTCTTTTTGGGTTTGGTATTTGTATACTGAATTTTTATTTTTTTATTTAACGATCTGTATTCAATGTAGCATGAGATGCATTGCAAGTCTGGTGAATGTGTATTCATGATCTTCACGAAATTCAACAAGAACAACGCTGATGTAACTGATTTAATTTCCGAAAAGTTTCTAGTTTGTCACATTCATATTATGTCAGCATACTTAACAACCTAAGTATAATAAAACTTTTATGGAATCAAATAAGATTAATTCACCAAACTAGCAATTATGTTACCCTGACTGAATTTGAAACTCTTGATAGCCATAAAAAACCTGCCCTCTTGAAAACTCCTAGTTCTCTGTGGTCTAGTAATGGGTAATTCGGACACAAATGTCTCTTTTCAAACAGATCATTCTGGTGATTACCACTAAGTTTACTGCACCTGAAAGACGATTTCAACATCACACATGCAGCACTGTGATGCCTTTGGACAGGGCATTGGGACTGTAGAGCTTTTTTTTTGTAATTATTTAAATCTGTGTTTACTGGATTAAGTAACACATTACAAGATCATGATCTTTGATGGAGGAAAATTTACATTGGATTTGTGTTTATTTACTTTTTACCAGTGCATTCCATAATCAACAGAATAATGTCTGGTATTTAGCTATTTCATATTGTTTTTAATAGACACAAACCAAATGTATGTACTGTAGGTTCCGTCAGAGACTGCTAACATGTAATTACTTCCACTTTTCAATGTATTAGTTACTAAACATGCAGCCTTCATGCTTCTCATTTTTAAATGAATAACCTTGTGAAGTTGTGAAACAGTGAAAGAGTATGTTAAATATCCAACAACAAGTGAGTCAACGGCAGTGTCCTCCAAACAAGCTCCAGAGCCCCAAGCCTCACAGTAGATGTGTTCACTCTCCTCCTCCGTCCAGGGCTAAGCAAATGTTCACACTTACATATTTTCATGTGGGCTAGCACCACCCTTAGCTATTTAAGTATTTAGGGTTGGGGGGTGTATTGGATGATTTCAGGTTATGGTACTGCTGCTCTCAGGCACAATGCATCGCAGAGTGCTGGACACAGTGTTTAGCCGTGGTATATTGGCAATACATCACAAACTGGAAGATGCCTTATTATGCTTATAAACTGGTTGCCAACATAGTTAAAGCAGTAAAAATGTATGTGATATCATAGCCTTAGTATGGTCTCATCAGCCAATCGGTATTCAGGATTCAAACCTATCACAAACCCCTGAGATGTCTTACTGCACTTAAAGGCGAGTCACCAACGCATTAGAGCAGTAAAAACTGATGTGATGTCAGTGATTCCGCAAAAGGTGTTCAGTTGCAAAATCACACTGCCAAACACCACTTCAAATCTTTTGTATAATTTGACATATTTATTTCTGTATTCTCTGTGTTGGTTTTAAGAACTTGATAGCATGGTATCCAATAACCTAATAAACTTGATATTTACTTCAATACTTGATTTTCTTTGTTTTACTCAGACACAAAAACCCATACTGTAGAGCCAATTGGCCTACTTTTCAATTATTACCCATATAATCTTTTTAAACTATATTCCTATCAATGACATAGGTTTTTATTGTTTATTGGGGGCGTCAGGGTCAATGGATCCCAGGATTTTCACTATTTTCCAGGGGGGTCACATTGACCTGTCTGCAATATTTGTTTACCTCCCTGCTTTTGAGTATTTCCAAAAACATGTGAGTCAACGGCAGTGTCCTGCAAACAAGCTCCAGAGCCCCAAGCCTCACAGTAGACGTGTTCACACTCCTCCTCCGTCCAGGGCTAAGCAAATGTTCACACTTACATATTTTCATGTGGGCTAGCACCACCCTTAGCCTAGGGCTAGCTGGCCCTGCTCTGGAGCTGGTTTAGCAAGGAATTTTTAAGGGCTTGCCCCAGAAACACAGGGACAAAATTACCAGTGTGAGATCACGTTCAAGGACAAAACCATAAAACATTCATTGTCCAATCACAAAGCCTGACCTTTCACTTGCAATTTTTTTTCAGATGCTTTGGTACTATTTACACAATTATGTTTTTTTAACCACTCTTGGTACCCAAAACACAACAAAAGACCCTTTTTAACAACTTTAAGTACATCAGACATTGACTGAGTACAAAAATATCTAGAAAATCCTGTTTCACATTGAAAACAATATGTTCATACAAACAATCACTTTTGATAAGATACTCTTCTCTGTTGTTAAAATACATTTACTATCACTACGCTCATTGTTCCCAATTGATCATTACTCAACCATTTGGTGAAGAAACGTAATGTATTTTACATTGTTTTGCCTACCAAGTTCAGATTGAAAAGTACAGAATAGTTACTGCAGTTTGGTTTGGACATAGATCTAGCAAATATGTCAAAATAATAAAGGTTGACTAGTCACCTTCTCTGCCTTGTGTTCATATTTTCACGTCGCCGTTTTTCTCTTTCTTGGCGTAGTTTTAGCAAAGTTGTCAAAGCAAATACCGACAGACTGGTCACCTTAATCAACCGACGTCAAGAAGTCGTTGATTGAATCGTGGTAATGTAACAGTGATCGCGTGTCAGCGATGTAGTAACATTATTCGCGTGCCGGAGTGAACGTAACATTGTTTCTTGTCATAGACAGAATGTATAATGGTCTGGTCTCGTATTTGTCCGTTAGTCCAGGGCTTAGGAATTCAAGTGTGAATCCCAGACTGAGTGTCAGTTCCTGGATGATGAAGGTTGACTGGCCCTCACATTCTCCAGACCTGTATCCAACTGAGAACCCCTGGGACGTTATAAATCGGTGCACCTGACGCTGCCAAGTAGCGCCACAGACTGTCTAGGAACTCCCTGATGCCCTGATACATATATGGGAGGAGATCCCGCAGGACACCTTCCGCTATCTCATCAGGAGCATGCCCAGACGTTGTCGGGAATGCATGCGTATAAGCTATTAAAACGGTCAGTGGCAAAAGCCATGCAGTAGATGCTATTTGTGGTGGAATAAGAAACGTTGGTCAATTTAACCCAATGCTTAATTATGTCTAGCTAAATATTAAAACTTGCCGTGATATTAAATCGCGACAAAATGATCTGATGTTGAGACGCAATGTTAAGACAGTATGTCCCAATACAGGAATACTAACTCACTATATGCCAAACAGTATACTTCATCATCACCCGGGAAGTACATAGTATGTAGTATTGGATTTGAGATTAAACCAATGTCTAACCTTCCATTTAGGGCTGGATGGGTATATGTTGTTTAAATCACACCTCATTTTGCCTTAAAATTCCAAGCATCTTGAAAGATGCATGGCTGTTACCTATTTACATATTCAAAATTATGAATACACTGAGGACATGGGCCTGTTTCACAGACACAGATTAAGCCTAGTCTAAGACTAAAACAACAAGCTGGAGTTTTCTATGTATTTTTTTAGTCCTAGACTAGGCTTAATCAATGTCTGGGAAACCGGTCCCGTTTCTTAAGGTGGGCCACAGGCTTTCAGGAAACCAGTTTTTTTTTTCGAGCAGAAGGGGTTCTCATTGCTCACTGCAGGTTCATGTACAAGTTATTACCAGAGGCGAACGCTTGAGTAGGTTTTCCCTGCCTTTCTCACCACATATTATATTGAAGTTGGAAAATCTGTTTTATGACAATCCTACTCATTATGCTTTTATAATTTGTTAGTGTAATATTATCGGCTGTGCAACAGCTTGACAAAGTTTTTCCCCACATTACTGTAACATTATTAGAAGTTTAACCTATCTACTATTCTAAATCCATTAATTAAATGTAATTGTATTGTTTGTTGATAGGAAATCATAAACATAATAACTGTTGCTAAATTACACTTGTGTGCTTATTGATTATTACTAATGTGAACGCAAACTATAATGTTATAAGTTTATAAGAGAACTGAGTAGGCCTACAGTTATTCAGTTAAAGCGTGTGCCAGTAAGACCGCTCTCAACAATTAGAGACAGAATGAGGTTATCCGTCTGTAACTCAATTGAATAAAAATATTGGTATATCATTTCAAATTCGAATATACGTATTTTGTATTGTAAAATGTTAATCTATAACAGCTATTTTCTTGTTGCCATCAAGCTGTATAAAATCCCACCATGCAGATGACGAGAACACGCGTGGAACATGCTTTCGGTGTGACGTAAGACGTAACGTTATGTTGATCTTTTTGTTCTGTATAGAGAAAGCTTGCTTAAATAATTGTCAAGTGGGAGTAACAGACAATATTCCACGCCTAACGGTAAAAATATAAATAATCCAATCCCCCCCAAAGATGGTTGAAATTATTTTTTACAAAATCGATTCCGAGGGTAACCACTATTATTCTAGGGGACTCTTATTCTGAAAAAACAGAATGCGTACTGCCAATTTATCGTGCTGCTAGATGAACGTGTTTTGAAGACAATTTAATGTTTTATTTTGTAACTAGCATTATCGTTGTTTGCAAAAAAATATCTAAAACAACAGTCAGACATTTTATTTTACTGACCTCGATTATCAACCCGATGAAGCGGACACATTTTATATGTCGCAACGAGAGCTGTTAAGCAACCAAGTAAGGTAGCGTTAGCAAACCCGGCTAGCTAGCTAGTTAACGTTGTTGGTTTAGGCAGCTTGGCATAACCGTTACATCGGTTAGTAAGTAATCTTGGCATTAAACTAATGTAATTCATGTCTAACGTATTGTATGTTTATTTTTGTTTAGAAGCTGTCATGCCAAGGTCACGCATACTGTTTGAATGACTGTAGTAGTGAAGATTTATGTGAACATGCCAGCAGCTAACTAAGAACTGTTGCTAGTTAGTTACATAACTAGTTACATAACTAGCTAGCTAGTTTTTGTCCGTCACCTTTTAAAACAAAACTATATACTTAGACAACATGCATATAAAGATGGGTGCTAAAATTCGCCCTTAAACCCCAATTTGCATGGTGTGGTTTTCTAGCGCCATGTTGACAGAAGTTTCTTTACAACACTAAAAGTGGATTCAACCAATTATCAGTAGTTCTGGCAGCCCCAGTAACTACGGTCGTTTTTCAAGTATGCCAGTATGTTCCTTTAGGATGGAGGACAGCCAGGAGTCATCATGTTCCTCAGCAACACCAGAGAGAGGCTCCACCCCTCCAGGAATATCCAGTTCCTCCAAACACAGGAAGTCATCTAAAAGACGATGGGAGGGAAAGAGGTCCCAACACCATCATAAGGATGACCAGGAGAGTCTGCTTCTGCCGGACAAACACAAACACTCAGATCTCTCTGGGTCTTCAGCGGCAGAGATGACAGAGAGCTCGCCTAAGAGGTCAGGGTTTGAGAAATACATGTACCCTTGGACAATAGTTCCTTAGTTACTTTTGCATACACACTACTACTGGGACTGAAGTGCCATATAACCCAAAGTACTGGCTTAGAAAGAGGTAGACAGCCAATCGTTCCATAGCCACAGTACTTGCTGCTGTTTATTTGTAAGGTTAGGACAAAATTAATCTGTCTTCCTTTCTTTTTTTCTGTCTGATTGACTCTCTTCATTTCTAACTTGTACAGGAGAGCCCACTTTCTACATGGACCGTACCCTGCCACTCATTTTGGACCCAAAGCATGTATTCTTCCCAACCCAACCTCTGTCATGTAAGTCTTTGGTAGGAAGTTGTTTACAGATACTTTACACCAAAACCATTTAACATAAGAAACTGTTTACCCTCAGTCTGTGTTGAAATTTGAGGGGCATCATACAGTGTTTTGCCCTTATATAACTGTCTCATGCCTGAAAATAAGAGTTGGAGCATTGGGTAAATTGGCTAGTTTAGTGTAGACCAGGAGACACAGGGTCCTTAGTTAAGCCAGGTATAGCCTTCCTGCTAGTTTACACACAATAGTACAAATTAATATCTGCCTTGAGATAGAGACCGGAGGGACAAATGACTCTTCACCCTCCAGCACACTCCACCATGCCTGTGAGAGAGAGCTCTTACATGGTAAAACGTTACAGACACACAGTGTCCATCTTCACTAGAGGTATTCAACTAGGGGGCTGCTGAGCTACTGCTGGGAGTCCTTGGAAAGATCCTTCAGAAATTTTTCTTTACAAACCAGTCAAAAGTTCGGACACAACTGTTTATTTGCTACTTTCCACATTGTATGATTACAGTGAAGACATCAGGGAGTAATCGCAGGGAGTAAGATCGCACTGACAATGGTGCCACATTTACTACGTATTTTTTTGCTCACCATTGTTTTTATTGTATTTATTTTAGTTCATGCTGCACTGTCACACATACAGTATGATCGACAATAACTTTTGGATACTCCTTATGCTTCCTAACTGATTCTCCTCTAGTTTTGCTAGTGTCCTTGTGGCTACTGGTAGCATGAGGTGGTACCTGCAGCCCATTCAGTTTGTGCAGGCAGTCCAGCTACTCCAGGATGGCACATCCATATGTCCATACATGCCGTTGCAAGAAGGTTTGCTCTGTCTCCCAGTACAGTCTCATGAGCATGGAGGAGATACCAGGAGACTGCTGTTACACGAGGAGAGCTGGACAGGTCCGTAGAAGGGCATCAACCCAGCAGCAGGACCAGTACCTGCCCTTTTGTGCGATGAGGAACAGGACGGGCACTGCCAGTGCCCTACACAATGACCTCCAGCGGGCTACTGGTGTGCATGTTTCTGACCAAACTGACACCATGAGGGCGGCATGAGGGCCTGACGTCCTCTAGTGGGACCTGTGCTCACGGCCCAGCACCATGCAGCATGATTGGCATAGATGACAGCAGGTTCAAACTGAGCACATGTGACAGACATGAAAGAGTCTGGAGATGCTGTGGTGAACGTTATGCTGCCTGCAACATCATCTAGCATGACCGTTTTGGCGGTCAGTGATGGTCTGGGGAGGCATATTCCTTGGAGGGTCGCAAAGACCTCCACATGCAAGCCAACCATAGCCTGACTGCTGTTAGGTACCGGGATGAAATCCTCAGACCCATTGTCAGACCTTACGCTGGTGCAGTGGGCCCTGTGTTCCTCCTGGTGCAGGACAATTCCCGGCCTCATGTGGCTAGAGTGTGTAGGCAGTTCCTGGATGACGAAGGCATTGATGCCATTGCCTGGCCTGAATCTAATTGAGGATCTCTGGGACGTTATGTATCGGTGCATTCGACACCGCCAAGTAGCGCCACAGACTGTCGAGGAGCTCACTGATGCCCTGATCGTGTTCTGGGAGGAGATCCACCAGGCCACCATCCGTTGTCTCATCAGGAGCATGCCCAGACATTGTCAAGAGTGCATACAGGGACGTGGGGGCCATACACACTACTGAGTCAAATTATGAGTTGCCGTGATAAAATTCATTTAAGTTGGAACAGCCTTTGATTTCAATTGTTTACTTAGATTTTCGGGATGCGTTTGAATCCAGCCCTCAGTCGGTTAATGATTTTGATTTCCGTTGTTCATTGTTACGTCATTTTGTTCTCAACAAATTACACAATGTACAGTTAAGATTTTGGTTTTTATTATATTTTGTTCTTCGAGACCCGATGTGTAATTTAAATGTTCCCTTATTTTTTTGGAACAGTGTTCATCAAGCAAGAATGGGAAAACATTTCCCTTTCAAAACTACAGCAAGTAGATTCCTCAGTTCCCAAATGGTTACAGAGTGTTGTTAAAACAAAAGGTGATGCTACAAAGTGGTAAACATGCCCCTGTACCAACTTTTTTTGAAACATGTTGCTGACATCAAATTCAAATTGGGCATGTATTTTTCCAAAAACAATAAAGTTTCTCAGTTTCAACTTTTGATATGTTGTCTTTGTACTATTTTCAGTTAAACTTCGGGATAAATTATTTGCATGTCATTGCATTCTTTTTTTATATGCATTTTACGCAGCGTTCCAACATTTTTGGAAGCAGTGATTTAGAATACATACAGTAAAAGAGCTGATTTAGTTTTGCCTACCCCTTAAAAATATAATGAATATTTACATTTGCGAGTATTAAGCAGTAAGTAATTTAGCTGATGCTCAGAATGTTGGACCGTAGTGAGCTCACACATTCTAACACTGAGAATGAAATCAACCCAGTGAGCTTCATGGGACAATATATTGTGGGGGTTACTGGATTGACTAATGGCTTGGATGGGGGTCCCTGGACAGGAATCTTCATAGTAAAAAAAATACATTTACCTAGAATTTTCTCAGACTGACTAGCTGTGGAGTTTGGACCTTGTTCAATTCACCTCTGCCAACATGTCTTTTATGTTAATGAATGACAGCCTGGACGATGAATTATTTTCAATGCAATCATCAGACCTTTTGTACAAGGTAAAATAAAGACAATTTCTTTGAAGACTCATTGAGAGAAAAGTACAATTTTGAAGTACAGTGGTCTGGGTTTTGGTTATCTGGTATGATGAAGGGAAACCAGTCAATGTGAGTGGCAGTGTGTGTGTAGCGTTAGTATTTAATGTCTGATGCTCATGATTGGATTGTACTAGATGAACAAAGAACTTGGTAAGTCTGTCTTTTAGTTATTCATCACTGAAATGGGATAAGCTGCAAAATGATCTCAGACTGGAATGCATTGTGTATTTTAGCATGTTTTAAATAATGCTGGACGTTTGGCTTGTGGACAAAAGTGTCGGTTTTTTATTTTTGTGGGTTTGTGATGCTTGTTTAATTAAAAAATATTAAATAACATTGAAAAGTTGTTGGAAGATATGACAATTATACTGTGTGTTATTTACTTCTCCAATAAAATGTGTTGTGATGAATTGTTATATTTTATTTAATGACTGTGTTGGAAAATGAAAATGCTTGTAATGACTGTTTGAATGTTCTCTATGTATTCTACATTGTCTGTGTTCTAACTGTGTTCTAACTCTGTGTATTGGTTCTTCTCCTCAGGCACATCCAAGACCCGGCCAGTCAGCGTCTGACGTGGAACAAGCCTCCAGTCAATGTTCTGGTTATTAGGAAGATACGAGATGAGAGCCTGGTGGAACCATTCAAAGAACTCTGCTGGTTCCTTGTCGAGGTACTTTACTGTTAGTTGTACTGACTATGCATGGAGTAAAGCTAAAATGTGTTGGTGTTGTGTAGGATGTGAATGAAGAACTTTCAGCTTAATTTAAAAAAGTTTACATCCCAACACTGTTTTTGTAATAATCCAAGGGATGAGGCTTGCAAATACATCTCTGGAAAAAAATTTGTTTCATTCTTTCTTTTCCAAAAAAGTTGGAAAGGAAGGTTTTGATTGAGGAACAGAAGAGTTAAAATTAAGAGACCACTGCAAATTGAACGCTTCTGTTGCTCACTCAAAACTTTCTCACTTTTTGGAAAGGAAGGAAAAAGTTGCAGTGGGCTCCTTATTTTTCCCAGAGCTGTATAAACACTGTTACAAAACAGACAGAGTTATATGAATTCAAGGATTGACCATCCATGAGATTATATGATACAGTGGGGAGAACAAGTATTTGATACACTGCTGATTTTGCAGGTTTTCCTACTTAGAAAGCATGTAGAGGTCTGTGATTTTTATCATAGGTACACTTCAACTGTGAGAGACGGAATCTAAAACAAAAATAATTAATTTGCATTTTAGTGCATGATGTAGGTATTTGATCACCTACCAACCAGTAAGAATTTCGGCTCTCACAGACCTGTTAGTTTTTCTTTAAGAAGCCCTCCTGTTCTCCACTCATTACCTGTATTAACTGCACATGTTTGAACTCGTTACCTGTATAAAATACACCTGTCCACACACTCAATCAAACAGACTCTAACCTCTCCACAATGGCCAAGACCAGAGAGCTGTGTTAGGACATCAGGGTTAAAATTGTAGACCAGCACAAGGCTGGGATGGGCTACAGGACAATAGGCAAGCAGCTTGGTGAAAAGGCAACAACTGTTGGCACAATTATTAGAAAATGGAAGAAGTTCAAGATGACGATCATTCTCCCTCGGTCTGGGGCTCCATGCAAGATCTCACTTCGTGTGGCATCAATGATCATGAGGAGGTGAGGGATCAGCCCAGGACTACACGGCAGGACCTGGTCAATGACCTGAAGAGAGCTGGGACCACAGTCACAAAGAAAACCATTAGTAACACACTATGCCGTCATGAATTAAAATCCTGCAGCGCACGCAAGGTCCCCCTGCTCAACCCGCATGTCCAGTTCCATCTGAAGTTTGCCAATGACCATCTGGATGATCCAGAGGAGGAATGGGAGAAGGTCATATGGTCTGATGAGACAAAAATAGAGCTTTTTGGTCTAATCTTCACTCACTGTGTTTGGAGGAAGAAGAAGGATGAGTACAACCCCAAGGACACCATCCCAACCGTGAAGCATGGAGGTGGAAAAATCATTCTTTGGGGATGCTTTTCCTCAAAGGGGACAGGACAACTGCACCGTATTGAGGGGAGGATGGATGGGGCCATGTATCGCAAGATCATGGCCAACAACCTCCTTCCCTCAGTAAGAGCATTGAAAATGGGTGGTGGCTGGGTCTTCCAGCATGACAATGACCCGAAACATGCAGTCAGGGCAACTAAGGAGTGGCTCCGTAAGAAGCATCTCAAGGTCCTGGAGTGGCCTAGCCAGTCTCCAGATCTGAACCCAATAGAAAATCTTTGAAAGGGAGTTGAAAGTCCGTTTTGATCTCTGTAATTGCAAACAAAGGTTTCTGTACCAAATATTAAGTTCTGCTTTTCTGATGTATCAAATACTTATGTCATGCAATAAAATGCAAATTAATTACTTATAAATCATACAATGTGATTTTCTGGATTTTTGTTTTAGATACAGACTTCTACATGCTTTGTAAGTGGGAAAACCTGCCAAATCAGCAATGTATCAAATACTTGTTCTCCCCACTGTGTATGATATCATATCGTTTTAACTATGTTTTGAAACTACAAGATGTTTGTTTGTTATCACATTGTTACAAGCAAATGAGTCAAACAAGTTTATATTTTGGCCAGAGGTGTGGTGTATGGCCATTATACAGGCTGTTCTAGTGCACGACACAACGAAGTGCCTGGACGCAGCCTTTAACTGTGTGTGTATATACATGCAGTACAAGTCAAATGTTTGGACGCACCTACTCATTCAAGGGTAATTCTTTGATTTACTATTTACCACATTGTAGACTAATATTGAAGACATGAAAACTATGAAATAACACATTGAGTTGTGGAGCATCCAAAAGTGTATTCAACAGATTAAAATGCATTTCATTTTGTTGATTCTTCAAAGTAGCCACCCTTTGCGTTGATGACAGCTTTCCCCACACATTGCATTCTCTCAAGCAGCTTCATATACCTATATATTCATACCTAAATATATTTCTATATATCAAATCTTTGAAGTGCGTTATTGCTATTGCTATTTTAAAGTACAAAATTAAAGTAGCTTCATAACCTAGGTATATTGTATGTTATAAATTAATTGGCTGAAAGCTAATTGGTTGAAAGCTGTGCAATATCAGACATTTGGTACTTTTAGTCCCGGTTGCACCTCACCTGGATGATTGGGTATATATAAGCAATAAGGTGTGAGTACCACTAGTGTTAGGAAACACTAGTGTTGTAAATGTCAAATGTACCATTACT
This sequence comes from Esox lucius, assembly GCF_011004845.1. Taxonomy (NCBI): domain Eukaryota; kingdom Metazoa; phylum Chordata; class Actinopteri; order Esociformes; family Esocidae; genus Esox; species Esox lucius. The sequence continues at coordinate 23,482,293 of NC_047571.1, read as the reverse complement.
AAGGGCTGTTTTTAGTCCACAGTCTCATATACAACAGCTTTCTGCCAATGACCACTTATGGTTCTAACCAACAGCCATTAGTTTAAACCCAACAGCACGGTTTTAACCGACCGTTTTATAACCGCCATTATAACTACATCAGGGGTTTCCATGGTCCCCAGGGTTCCAAGTCTCCCCTGGGTTGTCCCAACCATCTTCCTTCCTGGGTTCTCGCTCTTTCACCCTTCAACCCTTCATTGGTTACCTGACCAGGGGCTCAAAGTTCTGAGATATTTCATGTTTTTGAAGTTGTGTTCAACTGAAGTGGGAAACTGATCAGGCTATTTTCAATATTTACTAGAATGATAACGGTTCTGCATTGCCAATCAAGAGAAGTAATTTTATAGTCATTAATCAATTACTGCAGTTAACTTACTCTAGGAACACACCCTGGGGCACTAGAGACAAGAGAGTATAATCAGCTAAAAGACCAGAAGCAAATAAAAGAAGGGCAGTCTACACAGAATATTTTTGCTATTAACTTTTATGTAAGAAAAAATCAATTTGTGTGTAAGAAATAGTCTCACCTGTCAGAATTAAGGGGTGAACAGCCTGCCTGCGTCTACGGTGCTTTCCCAGCAATTATCTCCTTCTGAACTGGTCCAGCTGTCATCAAACTGGCCATTAGGGGACGTAGAGATGGTGAGGAATCCCTGTCCTAGCCCTGACCTGGCCCTGTTTCGTATTGTTTTCACTTCAAATCCAATTTCACAGAAGTCCATTACATCATCCAGATTAGGGCTTGTTATTGGCTCCTCCCGCCACCCTCTTAATCTGGGATCGCCGCCCTTGGTAACCATGGCAACCTCCGCTGGGCATTATCTGTTTCCTTTGGCGGTTTTGCTCTCAGGCCCTCTGTACTACAGTGGCTATGAGTGTGTAATGCACCCGTTGTTACATGTACTTCTTACTTCCTCATCCAACCTTTTGCCAGGATATCTGTCACACTTTGGAGGTTTGTGGGGAATGGGCAATGTGCCCCCACTAAGGGCTGCATACAGGCACGCTGCATTGTGCATTGGTGCAGCCCCTAGCTGATGGAAATCTGGAGCATATCTTGTGTCTGTGTGTCCAGGAGAAGCAAATGATGGTGTATGTGGAGCGGAGGGTGGTGGAGGACATCGCACTCACTAATGACGAGGGTTTTGGCTCCATCCGAAACCAACTCTGCACCTTTAGAGAAGGTAACACACAATCTCCTGGGAGTGGGGCGTTTTACTCAAAAAACTTTGGAGACAGATCCAGTTGACCAATCACATTAATTTCTGCCTTTAGAAATATGCTGAAGCTTGTGCCCATTCATGAATTTAGAGCACCAGATTATAATTTACTGTGTAATATACAGTGAGGGAAAAAAGTATTTGATCCCCTGCTGATTGTGTGCATTTGCCCACTGACAAAGGAATGATCAGTCTATAATTCTAATGGTAGGTTTATTTGGACAGTGAGAGACAGAACAACAAAAAAATCCAGAAAAACGCCTGTCAAAAATGTTATAAATTGATTTGCATTTTATTGAGTAAGTATTCGACCCCTCTGCAAAACATGACTTAGTATTTGGTGGCAAAACCCTTGTTGGCAATCACAGAGGTCAGACGTTTCTTGTAGTTGGCCACCAGGAGGTGGCTAGGCCACTCTAGGACCTTAATGTGCTTCTTCTTGAGCCACTCCTATGTTGCCTTGGCCGTGTGTTTTGAGACATTGTCATGCTGGAATACCCATCCACGACCCATTTTCAATGCCCTGGCTGAGGGAAGGAGGTTCTCACCCAAAATGTGACCCCTTAGCAGAAAAACACCCCCAAAGCATAATGTTTCCACCTCCATGTTTGACGGTGGGGATGGTGTTCACCCTACGAGGTGAGATCTTGCATGGAGCAACAGACTGAGGGAGGTTGACAGTTCTTTTGTGTATCTTCCATTTGTGAATTATCGTACCAACTGTTGTCACCTTCTCACCAAGCTGCTTGGCGATGGTCTTGTAGCCCATTCCAGCCTTGTGTATGTCTACAATCTTGTCCCTGAAATCCTTGGTAGCTCTTTGGTCTTGGCCATGGTGGAGAGTTTGGAATCTGATTGATTGCTTCTGTGGACAGGTGTCTTTTATAAAGGAAACAAGCTGAGATAATCTCAGCTCGTTACCTGTATAAAAAACACCTGGGAGGCAGAAATCTTTCTGATTGAGAGGGGATCAAATACTCATTTCCCTCATTAAAATGCAAATACATTAAAAGAAAATGTGGATTTTTTTTTGTTGTTATTCTGTCTCTCACTGTGCAAATAAACCAACCATTAAAATTATTGACTGATCATTTCTTTGTCAGTGGGCAAACATACAAAATCAGCAGAGGATCAAATACTTTTTTATTTGCTTTATTGAGCTCATATTAGTTTTTTATTTAATTTAATATACAGGTCGTTATTGTAAAAAATTACTTGTTCTTCATAGCTTGCCTGATTAAATTAATGTAAATAAAAAAGAAATCCCATTTGCCCTATCCTGTTTCTGTGTGTGTCTTTCCTTCAGGTTATGATGACATCTCTGACTGTATTGATCTGATTATCTGTCTGGGAGGCGATGGGACTCTGCTGTATGCCTCCTCTCTCTTCCAGGTGATTAATGTTAGACCACAGCATAACTTTTCCTATATGGCTCTTTTCAGCCCTTATCAGCACCCATTCTGGTGCTGTGGCTTGGTGGGCCTGAGGTGGTGATGAGGGGTTTGTAACAACTCTGTTCAGTTCTTACTTATTCAGATTTTTGTGTGAACCGTTTAATTGTACTGTTCTTCAGAACCGCTGGCAGCAAGGGGTTCTACAGCAGAAACACAGGCAGGGTCCATGCCTGTACTTTGTACTCAAACTCAGTGCTCCAACCAACAACTGTTTGTTTGGTGTGTGCAGAGAAAAAACGAATCCAGTTTGGGGCAGAATTAGAGAAGCTGTTTAGTACTGATGATTGGACACACGGTGTAGGAATGAATGCAAATGATAGATTATTGAATGCCTTAATAGACACTGCTTTATAAAAACAAACATACAGGGCTCAAACCATTGCTCTGCAGTTTGCAAACTGCTTGTACTTATCTTATTAGTTTGCAGCCATAACTTTTAAAGTTTCAAACAAACTCTTTGTCTGTATGCCAAGCAGTACCTTTTTTGTTGAGAAGCATCAAGTAATCTCAGTCTCAAATAATAGCAATAAGCTTCCTAAGTTGAATGAGATCTGAATGAGAGGCTTGTATGTATGTTCCCTTTCAGGTTTGTTGCTCTCCCGTAGGGGATCCAGTGGGCTTTGGTCATTACTGAGTCAAACAAATTATATTAGCCAAAATATTTTAGTTTTCAGCGAATGACTCTCGTTCTGTCCATGCATGGCCAACAGCAGTGCATGTGGGTTAGTCATCAGGGTCGTCATATTCGAAGGAGTGCTGAGCTGAGTGACCGAGTCAACCCGGTCACACGCTCAGCCAACTGAAATTGCCCTGATCTCACCCTGTCCCAGACATGACCGCCGGGCACACCTCGGTGGGCAACAGATGTTCTGGGAAGGGGAGGCTCTGCAGTTCACCCCAGATCAGCTGGAATCGGTCTTATAAATAAATGATTCGTTCACTACAGTGGGTGTGGCTTTTCAGCTGGTAGGAGATTTCAGATGGGTGATGTTGTGACTCAGTTCTTTGAGCGCCCTAGTCCCAGCATGGGGAACACAGGGACTTAGATTCAGATTCATGTTTTCAGTATGTAATAAGATATTTGCTCACTTACAGGGCAGTGTTCCGCCAGTTATGGCTTTCCATCTTGGTTCTCTGGGTTTTCTGACACCGTTCAAGTTTGAATCATATAAGACAGAGGTGGCGAAAGTGTTTGAAGGTAGTATGAATCAGTATTGTTTTGAAGAATAAATTCCTGTGCGATCAATCGGTGATCTATGCGTCTACGAGTTTGTAATCTGATGGATGTCTCTGTCTTTTTTTGTTGTTCTCTGTGTGTGTTGTGTTTGTGTTCTCTGTGTGTGTGTGTGTGTGTGTGTGTGTGTGTGTGTGTGTGTGTGTGTGTGTGAATTTTCTGTGAGTGTGAATTATCTGTGTGTGTGAATTTTCTGTATGTGTGAATTTTCTGTATGTGTGAATTTTCTGGGTGTGTGTCCTCTTTGTGTGTGTCCTCTTTGTGTGTGTCCTCTTTGTGTGTGTCCTCTTTGTGTGTGTCCTCTTTGTGTGTGTCCTCTTTGTGTGTGTCCTCTTTTTATGTGGGTTCTGTGTGTGTGTGTTTTCTGTGTGTATGTGTGTGTGTGTGTGAGTGAACGGGTTTGTTCTCCATGCGTCTGTTCTTTGTGTGTACCAGGTAATGCAGCCATCACTCTCCGTAGTCGTCTGAAGGTGAAGGTGGTGAAGGACCTCCTCCAGAGGACCGGGCTGCCAGGCCAACAGCAGTACCTGGGCCTTGAGGGCCCGGGGTGTGTGGACCAGGACCTTGAGGGCCCGGGGTGTGTGGACCAGGACCTTGAGGGCCCGGGTTGTGTGGACCATGGCCTTGGGGGCCCGGGGTGTGTGGACCATGGCCTTGAGGGCCCAGGGTGTTTGGACCAGGGCCTTGAGGGCCCGGGGTGTGTGGACCTGGACCATCCTGACAGCCACCCTGAGGCCCAGCCTGACTCAGAGCACAACGGCCTGCCGCCACACGATCACACCAACACAGAGCCTGGTAAAGTTACCCTGCAAATGCAGGTGAGAATGGGACTGAATCCCAAACCGTTGTATCAGTCCAATCTATTATTACATGCTGCTTGTCCCCTTGGGTGGTCCAGTGGGCTAAGACACTGCCTGTGGTGCACATGTACTGCCACAGAGTGGGATAGAATCCTGTGTACTGCCACAGAGTGGGATAGAATTCTGTCTTCAGCTCTTTCAGAAAAAAACTCCTCAGTCACTCCATATTTGTCCACTGCCTCTATATTTTGTCCACTGTCAGATTATTCATGTTTAAAATGTAACTTTGAGTGGAGAGCATCTCAAAAACTTCTCTAATGTTCTTGAATTATTCCTTTAGACAAGGTGTACATAATATATGTCACGCACGTCAGGCTCTGGACAAAACACAATTAATTAGGATGTCATTTGGGATACAAGTCGCAAAGTTTCACATCTTCCTTTATGACATCCCTCTTGTTATTGCAACTCCCCATTAACTTTATTTCAGATTTTGTTGTTTTGCCATGACAGGTAGCCAATACATACTTCATTTCTATATAGACTCTTAACTGAATTAACCCTTCATCCTGGGGATGGATGCTAAGCCCTTTATAGTGCTCTAGAGGAGGGATTATATTGTTTCAAGCATCATGTTATGACATCACTCCCATTTCTTTTCCCTCTCCTCCGCTCTTCCAAACATTCTGTCTCTGCGCGTCACCCTGTATCCATGGCAGCAGTCAAAATATAACAGGGCTGGTTGAATGTTATCGGCCCTGTTGCGCTGGTTGTCGTGGTTACAGGGACGTCACCCAGACTGATTTTGACTGGTGACCGGTAATGTGCTCTGACGTGTTCTTACAACGACGCTCACACACCGATGCTGACACACAGACACTCACACACACTGAGACTCACACACTGAGACACACACACTGAGACACACACAGACACACACTCACACTCCGACACTCACACACACAGACACTCACACACACAGACACTCACACACACAGACACTCACACACACAGACACTCACACACACAGACACTCACACACACAGACACTCACACACACAGACACTCACACACACAGACACTCACACACACAGACACTCACACACACAGACACTCACACACACAGACACTCACACACACAGACACTCACACACAGACACTCACACACAAACACTCACACACAGAGACACATACACTCCGAGACTCACTCACACACACCGACGCTCACACACGAGCACATACGTTAGTCTGTAGTTTAAGATGCATGGATTATACAGAGTAGAGTGAATTTTCACTGCAGAAACATTTCCTCTTCTGCTAGTGAGAACTTTTCTTCACATGTATTGAAGACATACAAGTTAAGCTTCTGCTTAGAATTTTTTCTTCAGAGACATTTTCTCTTGAGAAATATCAACTCAAACAGGAGCTTTGGGATTTTTTGCTTAATGCCACCTGTGTTTATTATACCAGAAATAATAACTGTTTTGTTAATGAGTGTTGGAGCTGGAGTAATGACATTCATAGACCAAGGCTAATTTTAACCATGTTTTGAGTCAAAACGGCTTGTTTAGATTAATATTTTTTACAAAAAGTGAGTAAGGCAAGATGGTGTGACAGTTGAACTGGACTTTGGGTAGCCAGTATATCACTAGTTCATTTCCTACAGAATCACATTTACCAGTGCCTGTGTGCGTTTCTTAACTATATAGTGAGGACAAACGAAATAAATCAGAAAAGCTGACTAATGTCCCCATTTTGAAAAAGGCAACAGGGTTAGAAATAATGTCTGGCATTACCTGTTTGGGTTAGGCATTATGGCTAGGTTTAGTTTAGGCATAAATGTTATTGAGGCCTAACCTCAACAGGTAGGTTAAACTAGGTTGAATTAGTGTAAGGTTTAGTTGTCAGGATTAGTAAAACTGCCGTCTCCATTTAGATGTCTTAAGTAAACGTGTGAGCGCACTTGTGTGTCTGCCCGCAGGTTCTCAACGAGGTGGTGGTGGACCGAGGCCCTTCTTCCTATCTGTCTAACGTTGACCTCTACCTGGACGGACGCCTCATCACCTCTGTACAGGGAGACGGTGGGTACAGCGCCGCGCACTGGTGGGAGGGATGAGCGTCCTTCCGTTCCGTGGCGCCAGTCCTAACCCCTCTACCTGTGTGCAGGTGTGATTGTGTCGACCCCTACTGGCAGCACAGCGTACGCTGCAGCAGCCGGAGCGTCCATGATCCATCCCAACGTCCCGGCCATCATGGTCACACCCATCTGCCCTCACTCCCTCTCCTTCAGACCCATAGTGGTGCCGGCTGGGGTGGAGCTCATGGTGAGGGAGGGTGGTTATTAAATGAAGGCAGCCTCACGGTTTTTGCGCGGCTCGTACTTATCTGGTAGCGCTCATCCGAATCAGGTGGCCACTAATTCTAGTCTTAACCGTTACTAGCATGAAACAATTTCTGACCCTGTGTTATTGGCTATTGCTATGTTGACCGGTCTGTCTGTGTCTGTCTGTCTGTAGATCACCCTCTCGCCTGATGCCAGGAACACATGCTGGGTGTCATTTGATGGCAGGAAGAGACAGGAGATCCGACATGGAGACTGGTAATTTAATCTTCACCATCTTTAACTACAGAGTGTTTTAGCTCTAATATATCATGTTAGAAATGATATTACAGACATGATTGTGACAAGATATTGATCAGGCCTTTTTTTTCTTTACCAGAAGTAAGCGTATGCATCAGTTGGTGTATGCATCAGTTGGTGTATGCATCAGTTGGTGTATGCATCAGTTGGTGTATGCATCAGTTGGTGCATGCATCAGTTGGTGCATGCATCAGTTGGTGCATGCATCAGTTGGTGCATGCATCAGTTGGTGCATGCAGCAGTTGGTGCATGCATCAGTTGGTGCATGCATCAGTTGGTGCATGCATCAGTTGGTGCATGCATCAGTTGGTGAATACATTTTCATACTGTTTGTGTACTGGTCCTCCATGACAACTGAACCCACAACCCAAGATCCATGTTGTACCAGAGCCACACTGGACCCTGATCCCCTCTCTGCCTCCACCCATTCTCTCTCTTCTCTCTCCATTTCCTGCAGTATTAAGATCACTACTTCGTGCTACCCGCTTCCGTCTATCTGCTGTCATGATCTGGTCTATGACTGGTTTGAGAGCCTGGCCCAGTGTCTGCACTGGAACGTGAGGAAGAAACAGGCTCGTCTGGCCGACGATGTTTCTCAGTCTTCGGATACGGAGAACTGAACGCACACACACAGTGACAGAAAGACGGATGAAAACACAGTTCTTGCCAGGACAGTGGAGATAGGTGGGCACAGTCGCACGATGAACAGGTTATGTTGCGAACTGACTGTAGTTTTCATGGGCCTCCTGCATCATTCAGTTCATGTGTGGAATGTGTTTTAGTATAGTTGGAATCATTACTCTCAGTATCCAGTTACATTCCAGATACTTCAGAGGTTCTGTTTGTCAACTGTCCTGTTGACTTCGACTGACCACACAGCTGGAGGGTGATGCCACAGAAGTAGAAGGATGTTTCTCACTTCAGGTCTTCCTACTAAAAGAAGATCTTGTTCCATACATTACCAGTGAATCCCAAACCAGTCCTTGGCCACTTTGTTGTCACGTGCTGACAAAACCACGACGGGTCATTTTGAAAAAACTTTTTTCAATGCTTTTAATGATGCAATAATTGTAACTTTAATATTATATAAAAATGCATTAATTTAAACAAAAGCATGTGACATATAAATAACGCTGTGCCCTATCAGCATTTTAGCATTTCTGGCACAAATTTCATCCAAGTCCAGAGACCTATATTAGGATTTGACATGTATAGTGAAGCTTGATAAAGACCGGAGATGATCTTGACATTACCAACTACAATTATAATATCGCTACCAAGATCATATGAAACAAATCCAATTCAAGTACCAAGCACTTTTCATGCATCATGTTCAAATCATCTGGGTGAGGCCTTTGTTGAGCCTCACAATCAGGTTCAGATGCTTTTGGACAGTTTGTGGATATGATGTGCAAAAAATGCTAATCGAGGTCTCAGGATATGGATAGAATTTGTGCCACAACTGCTAAAATGCTAGGATTTGTAAACATTGCTGGGAAACTAACAAATGCCCGGGTTCCTGTTAAACCTTAGACTGCTTCCAGCAGTGTTTCTCAGCCCTGCCCCTGGACGCCCCCCTGACCGGCAGGTTTTCCATCTCTCCCTGCCCTACCATACCTGATGTTAGTGATGGCCATTCGAGGCTTCATTAGCGTTATTTTAGCAGCAGGATATTATGCTGGCAGCAATCAGATTTTCTTTATCACAATAAAAGCCATCATTGAAATTTATAAGGCAGTATAGTTAACAATCTAGTCTGTGAAAAAGAACAGAATAATATTGGAACGGACATTAAACATAAAATGTACAGGCTATATTGTTAGTTATTTTGCCTTATATATTTCAATTATGGCTTTTATTTTTAAAAAGAGAATCTGAGTTAGCGCTGCTAGCATAATATCCTGCTGCTGTAATGAAGCCTTGAATGACCATCACTAACTGATGTGGCTCATGAAGGTCTTGATAATGATCATTTGAATCAGATGGACAGAGCAGGGAAAGAGCTAAAACATGCAGGTCAGGGGGGTGCCCAGGAGCAGGATTGAGAAACACTGGCTTACAGGATAATGTCACCAATGTGTAATGTTGTTTGGGTGACCTATCCCTTTAAACTTTACCACTGCTAATGGCCACTAGGTGTCACTATGAACACGTTAAATACTTTCAATTTCTGTCTAAGCTATCTGTGAATCTTCTGTACACTCATGAAGTTATACCCTGCCCCTCCTCATATTTCAAAGCATTGGACTGGAATAGTCATGGGCTAGATAATGGTTTCTTTTGTCATTATACTCTCAAATCCAAGGAAGGAAGTACATTATTTCTGAGAAGGCAAAACGCATCAGTATTCCAGTAGTTTTTAGAGAATATGTTCTGGTCATATGGTTGCAAACAAAAGGCACTTTTGACTGCACAGTGTTTGTTTTAATAACCTATGATGGATCATCCAAAAACATTTCCAATCTCCTTCAGTGTTACAGGCATCTGGTCATCTGTAGGCCAGATGTTTAATTATTCAGTTGTTGTTTGTCATTCTGTAAATAGAAACTATATTCAACCACCACATTATATTTATCTTGTAGTGCGCGTACAGTGGCTTCGGTTTAACTATGCTACATTTTATTATTTATCTTACATGAAGATACCTGCTGGTGGGGACTGCTGTGTTTTCATGGTCATCAATGTGAAATGTCCTTGGTGAAATAGATTTATGTTAATAAGTTCATATTGTGTTGGAGTAAAGCTTTGTAACACATTATAACGCACAATATCACACCACTTACTCGTTATATTTGCTGATAATAATATGAAATTAGTTCCTCCAACCTTTTCAACATGCCAAGATGTTCTACTGAGGGCTTGGTAGTATGCACATAAAATGTCAGTTGGACATTGTGTAAAATTGTGCCCTATTTTTATCTACATCTTTTAGCCATTTCCTGGAAAGCACCTTCCTACTGTAGCAATATAATTTATTATAATCTACACTGTAATAAATCAACCATATTGTCCTAAGTACTATCTGATATCTGCTGTTTCCCAAGAAACCATTTCTAATCTTACAGGAGAAGTTACATCACCCTTATGACATCGAAGTCTTCAGTTCTGTGGAGAATGAACATTAAACATACCCAGAACGTTGCTGGGAGCTGTGCTGCTGCTCTTTGACAACATGAAGGGATGAAATACACAGTATATGAAAGGTTGACACAATTCTATACGATGCGTGGTGAATATTTAACATGATTCTAGTGTGTACAGTGAAGTGAAAAAAGTGAGTACAATCCTGGAAAGTATTTTCTTTGTAATTTTAAACACTATTGATTGAAAGGGTATCAATTGGCATTTAAATATTGTACTTTGATCCTTTATTAATCAAAAGTCTTCAGAAATGCAAGTTCATAGTGTGGACAAAGTTAGTACACCCCTTGGTTTAATAGCTGGCGTCGCCATCTTTGACTGAAATAGTTTAATCTAGATGTTTCTTGGAACTGCTCTTACATCAGCAGGAAGGATCAGCTGCAGCTGTTTGACTGATGGCCTTACATTATGGAATTCATGGCCTCTATGTTTTACGGTTGATATGAGTTTTTTCTGTTCAAAGGCAGTGTTTTTGCTGAACATGGCATCTGAACATGCACATGCATTGCAGCCAAAGAACACCTTGACTTATCTGTCCAAAGCACATTATTCCAGAAGTTTTCAAATTACTGGGAATAATTTGAAAACTAGGGGAATGATGTACTTCAAATTGCTTGGAAATGGCTTTGTTACCCCTTCCAGTCTCATGGGCATCAGTAATCAAGGGCCTTGGAAAGCTCTTTTGAACTTAGCATGCTGTGTTACCATACCCCCATATGGTAAGACCAAACCAGACAGAATTTCTAATCTTTATTGAAGGCTGAACTCTCCCAAGTTACTCTAATAATTTTATAATAATTTTCCTGTTTTGTTGCACCTGATCCTAACCTTAATGAATGTGTAGGAAATTTTGCAACAACAAAAAAAACATGAATCCAAATATGTAACAACTTTCTGGGGGTGTACTTTTCACATGACTGCATGTCTGGGTGAGTGCTGAGATTTTGTCCCACCTGTGATTTTGGGAGATCATGGTGCCTAAATGGAATGATGTAGGTGAACTAATAGCTGACCCTTGCATTTATTGGGGCCACTGTGGAGTACGTTTTCCCACAGCCTGCATGATGTCTGTTAAATCCCTGTTTATTTTGACCTCACCAGGCCATCAGCCGTTTGACTCTTCCACATGATGAGACTGACCAGAGTGGTGTCATCTGCCAACTGAGTGAGTCCATTTGCGGATGTACAATTGAAGCTTGTCAGGTAGTTGGAATGCACTGACAGACAATAAGTGGATACTGAAAAACAGTTGTGGATGCCTGACTGAATGTTGGCAGAGGGGGCAGGAAGAAGAGTGGAAAGAAGGATTGATTCATTCAGGGATCTTAAGATCACTGAATTACTAAGAGGATTTGGCATTTCATTACCAAACTAAGTAGGTGGAATAGTACACATTATAATAGTGTACACAAAACTACCCTTTGAAGACTGTTGACTGGATGTTTTCGCTGTGGCTCCTCTCGACTTCACCAACTGCAACTTGAAGTCAGAACTAAAGCTTAGACAAAATATTTTTTTTAAGAAGCAAATGGCACTATATTCTCAAAGATGGTAGATGTTAACACCTACCATTGGTTATTATCCAAGCATGTCTACTGATTGTGGTTCCCAACTCTCTGCACCTTAGCATACTAAGGCCTACAGTTCTAGCTTGGACTTTGCTGACAGCTACGTCATTGAGTTAGGTGCTTGGTTCTGTGGTTCTATCTATCTTAAAATGAATGCACTAAAATCTCTCTGGATAAGAGCATCAGCTAAATTATATAACCACCTGTAATTACAGTGGAAATATTTGTAGCAGAATTTAACTACAAGAAAAATAAGGCCCTCTCAAAAAGAGGTTACCTAACATGCCATTATAAAGCTCAGTGTTAAATGAAATAACATTCTTTGACCTTTTAATCAGTAATTTCACTTCTATGGATTAAATAAAATGCAGGAATAGGACATTAAGGGAGAGTTTCTCAACTAAGCCTGGTCCAAACTAAAAAGCTTTATCTGTGTCGAATGGCTATGATGCTTTGTTCCAGAACAAGGCCTGGGAAACAAGTAAACCAAGTTCAATACCAAGTGGTCTGACTGGCTTTCCATGAAAATCATAGAGGACATAAACGGGAAACAACGTATTCTAGCATTAACATTGAAGGCATCTTTCATTTTAACGTAGTCAACTAGGTAGGACATTCATCCCTACTGGCAGATTCCTCCTGGTGAACCAATTGTTTTTTTTAACTGATACCTCCTGGTGACCTGGTTCACCATGTGATCACAACTTCAGCTGGGTCATTTGGCAACTGGGGATCGAAAGGAAATGGCCTAAATAATGCTGCCCATGCTGGCACAGATGGGAAAATGGATTAACAGACCTCTAATCATTTTTACTGGGCAAATGTACCTTCCTCAACTTTGCTCTTGATTTCCATGTACACCAGGGCTGGCCAACCCTGTTCCTGGAGAGCCTCTGTCCTGTAGGTTTTCTCTCCAACTCTTATTCAGCACACCTGATTCTAATTAGTAGTTGGATGAAAAGCAGACTCAGGTTAGTCACAAATGAGGCTGAAGAGAACCTACAGGACAGTGGCTCTCCAGGAACAGGGTTGGCCAGCCCTGATCTACACTGTTGGCTACTCTACTCGATGAACTCTTTCTTCCTATTATTTTCCACCCACCTGCTAAAAACCCAGGGCAGTCCAAAATGTTAGTTTCATGTTTTTATAATAATATTTTTGTAATGACCTACAAGGTCAAAATTATGCTCTGAAATATTGTGATTTTTTATATTATTTTTGTGTAAGAGCTGTCTAGAACCAAATATATATATATAGGAATAGTATCAAATGTGATCTTATTATAACAAACCAGTGACAGTTCACTTGGGTGGTGGGAAGTGGTCCCAGATTGGCAAAAAATACATACATAAATTAATCAAATCAAATTAAGCAACAACAAAATATGGAGAATGTGAAAGTCGCTAAGTATTTTCCAAAACCACTATCTTTAAAAATATTCATTGTTGAAAGTATTAAAGGTAACTGTTATTGTAAATGGAATTTGTGTACTTTCTAAGTTGACTTGAATTCAAATGGGACCTTGGTTCCGTCATAAAGGTGTAAACTAATTTCTCCTACGACTAGGAGACTGACGTTTCTCCATTTCATAATGCTTTGTGAGAGTCATTTTGTCAGGTTATAGAATTGTTAAAAGTTGTGTTGTCATCACGTAACTTGTTAATCTCTTGTGGACAGAGCAAATTACAGTACACTTTTATTCTGGGTTAACTGAGATTAACCTTTTTAAATGGTGAATTAAAACAAGAGCATTAAAACCACATACATTTAAGTGTTTCTGAATATTTCTAAACATTTGGGGCACAAACCACAAATAAAACATTGACAGCTGTGGAACATGCAGGAAATATGAAACAATCTCTGTTATATAAATTGTTTTTACATTTTAGACAAAAACCCCTAATGACATAAGACACGTCAACATGCAAAGAGTATTGTGATGCCTAATTCACACTGTAGGGCAAATGGGAGCTGTATATACACTGTTTCTGATTTCACAATGTCCAGTGCCGGCTCTAGCCTTTTGGGGGCCCTAAACAAAATTTGGTTTGGGGCTCCCTAGCAGTTGGGGGCCATAAGTGACTGCTTATGTCGATTATGCCTAGAACTGGCCCTGACAGTGTCCTTCACATAAGCACAATGTTTCTGTAAGCAAAACATTTCTGAACGAGATTGCAATAAATAAATCAGATGAAAGTGGAGTTTGGATGTCCTAGGTCCTTCAAACTGGAGTCGGGTGAGAACCGGCCTCAGGCATGATAGTCAGTACATTCTTCCATGACAATTTGGCATATAGAGTAGCTGAGACAAGATACAAAGAATGGCCAGGTTTCAATCTGTAGATGTAATAACCACTGTAACTTATTTAAATTATTTTCTTTACCCCTATGTTTACTAGGTTCGGTGACTGGGGACACTTTCTTATTTACAGCAACAACCTGGAAGCAATCTGCTTTAACTCCAGAATAACGTCTTGCCAAGTCAGGATTTGATCAAGCAGCCTTTGGGTTACTGCCCCTAAAAGTCAATGTATTCCCAGAGATTACAGGTCACAGTAAATGCTGCAGATGTCGGCCCGGTTGAAAATTGACCTTAAAGGGGAAGAACAGTCATATGATCATCCATCTGAAATCTTTTAGGAGCTTTAGGAATGTGGTGACCATGTGAGTGGGATCCCCCTTTAAAAGCCTTAATGCATATAACCTGTTTTTGGATTGAATCCTGGCAACGGTTAAAGCGACACGGGTATGGTAAGAGCTATCCACGAATGTCTGCCACTCAGAAATATAGAAATATAAATGTATTTTCTGGAATGGATCCTATCCTGTTCAAGGCAAACTACCAGTGGCTCCAGTCCACACAGAACATGACCATATAACGTAATTTAGTCTTTGGGTTGAATAGGTGTTCCTCCCACTGTGTAGCCTAATCTTCCACGCAATAATTTACAGTCAGAGTAGGTGAGCATATCACCCCTTTTAAAACACAAGGGCCCTTTGAAGTGCTGTCCATTATTTAGCGTCCTTCGTGTGGTAGACAATGAGCATTCCCTGTGCCCTTCTGAGCTCCTACGACGGGCCCTCCATGGTGACGGTGGTGACTGTGCCAACGAAGCACCTCTGGAACAGTCTCTCTGGGTCAGGCGGCTGGTTGTCACAGTCCAGCTTCCTGCTGAGGAAGTGCTTCCTGAAACCACGCGGGCCGGGCGGAGGTGTCGGGCCAGAGTGACTGGGGCCCCCACTGGTTACCATCTCTGGAAAAGGGACGCGGACATACACAGGCATACACATTGACACACAAACGCACACACACACACAATGCAGCTTTTACTGGGGACAGCATTGTGTATTTCTGTGTTCCTAATCCCCATGGAGACCACACACGTACACCCCTGTGCCAAGACAGCATGGGTTCCAGCATGGACAGCATCGTTTCAGCCATCTCCATGACAAAGTCATACATTTTGGTATAATAAAGTGGCAGACCTCTCCTGATCAGCCGGTTGGAATAGTGATCACGTGACCAACCAAGTTATCAGGAATGATGAGCCAATTACCATATCATCACATGGGATCAGCCAATTAAATGGGACGTCCAACTCGCTTGATGACATAAAAACACATAAAACTTATGCGGTTTCCTTTGGTTATGTCTTCTAATCATCAGTATGAATTGGAGTTGAGAACCTCGTTCATCAAGGGCACCATGGGCTAACAGATTTTCTCAGTTGGCCCAGTGGATTCAAACCACCAAGACACTGATTAATTCCTTTAGGCTAAAGGTCCTTCCCCGGCAGGATACATTACCTGGTGCTCGGAGCGGCAGACCATTGTCAAGACGACTGGGTTTGGTGGAGATGAAGAGGTAGCAGAGGACGCATACGGTGATGAGGAAGGCCAGCAGGACCACTGCTGCTACGGACAGACCCACCAGAGCCCCAAAGCTGGGGAGTTGGGGGGGGTGGGGGGGGGGGTTGAACACAGGGGATGTGTAAGGGAGTGACACAAACACAGAATATAGAAATAAATGAAATGTGAAAAGTGTGTGAAAGGGAGAAAATGCCAGAGGGAAAAAAAATCCCTTTTACTGTACTCGACAGTGGTACTCTTGGATTTCTCTGAGGTCTTTTCCAAACAGCCAATCATGTTTGCCATTCCCATTCACAACACATAATGACTCACATAAAATCCTTGTTATGCATCCCAAGTGTACCTTTAAAATGGATTTTGGATTCCTATTAGGACACTTGAGCAACAGCTACTGTAGCCGTCCTATAAGTGTGAAAAAGGACCAACCCTGTTATAAAAAGGTATTCCATTACCCTAATATAAGACTCATCTCTGGAATACCAAATAGCGAGGGCCCACAATCACAGAAACACAACATGTGCTCCATTACATGATGTGCGTAAGGCACATGAAATGCTCAAGCTTTCTCTTGCAGTTTCTTGAGGTTACGGCGGTATGTGCAAAAGGCAACAAAACTCTCCATTTCATAGCTTACACTTCATAGCTAACTCGTGTTCCAAAACCATGTTTTCACGTGTGAGATGTTGGATGTTGTACTGATCCGACCTCACATGGAATTTTACCACACAATCTCTTTGTTAATAGTTACCTGACGTTTGCACCACCAGGTTTGTGGACTGATGGTTTGGCTGTACATATTTCCACTTATCCTTAAGTATGTACAAGAAAATGAGTGTATAAGCTGTATTCTGGATATAACTATCCCACAGTGTAAAAAAATATATTTTTGTGACCCTACTTCGGACCAACTGAGAGTTAAACTAAAAACCTTTGTTACTAGCATTTGGAATTGTCCTTCTGTACAACCAAATTTGTGAGATATTATCATTGACATATTGCTGGGAAAAATGTCCACACTTAAATGCCCAGTAAATCATTATCACCACTAATGCAACATCATTCTAAAATGATCAGTGTTCAATCGTAACTAAAAGGAACTATTCACAAGTGTTTTGAACTTGTCTATGATTCTGCAGTGCCATGATCATTCTGATTCCTAGAAACACAGTGTTGTTGCCCGGGATACCAAAAAGTCAAAGGTGAACTTCAAAAGTATTCCGACTGTATGAATGAACTTACGTGGTGCAGTTCCATATGTTATATGTATTCTGGGGAAGACACAGCAGTTCATTCTCTGAAAAAATAGCATTTCCCCTTCTCTGCCTCAACAAATTGCTCAGCCCTCATTACTGCTTAAAGTGCCACTTAAAGTGACATTTTTCACAGCTTTCTATCTATAGACTGTTTTTCAAATAACATTTATTCCTATACTCAATCAAGGTTAAACTCTCATCTTTTTTGCCACATACAGTAATTGTCAAGGTATTTTCAGAAATTCATGGCTAGTGAAGTAATGGTTTATTAGCTGTGGACACAGATATCCACAGGGTCAGACAGGCTGGACCCAGGTTTGCTGAATTGGACATGAAAGTAGTGAGGGATTGTGGAGGGTTTTGGCTGAAGGAGCAGTAGCAGTTAATGTGCAGCCGATTTTTTTGTAGAGTTGAGGAATTTTCAGAAAAGCTATTTTCTGCCTGAGAACATCACAGTACATTACTGTAAAGCCAGGACAGCACTGTTACTGATGATGCAGGGGTTGTCAAGGACGCTGTCAGTGCTTTGAATGAAAATCGTAATCATTTAGGTTTTTTTATAGATACAAGGACTTTGACATAATTGATCATTCCATTATACCAAACTCTTAAGGTTTGAGAAATGATGCCCGTTTGTGGTTTCACAACTAAAGTACTTAGGTGGCCGAACTCAGGCTAGTGCAACATTGAAAGATCCAAAACTTTGAAAATTACTTCCCTGGATGGATGACAGATTTAACAAGTCCCTTATAAGTATCCATATCTATAGTGTTTGGCTAGATTGGTGAGTGTGAAACTGAGCCTGTCTCGCAGCACACCAGCAATGCCTTTAGGTCCCACCGATCGTGTTGCATTGTCTCAGGTGCTGCCTGGGTTGGATGTTTGACAGGGTTTTGGTCATGCTCTGGCCATTCTTTGTGGTAGGTCAGGTACCTGCAAACTCAATTGTGGGTATTACACTGTGCTCCAGTACGTTTCCGGGAAAACTTCCTGTATGAGCAAGCGGTAAGACGGCAGGCAGTAAGAGCCAAAACAGATTGACATGTTAAAAAATTCGAAGACAAAAGTATAACCATATGTGGATAGTAGAAAATAATTTTGTCCAGGACACTTTTATGTCTGGTTCAATTTACAGGGTTATCATTTCCATTCACACAACCAATTATATTCCTAAACTGTTGGAACCTGTACGCCACTCTACCCATCAATTTAATTCATGGCTGTACCCTATATGAACAGGTTGGATTGAGCCTCTGTGTATTTAAGAACAGAACAGCCTTATTATTTTATGTTTGTTTACAAAGCATGCATTCAGAAATGACCAGCGTATCTGACTTCAAAGGGTCCCTTGTGTAGGGTGTATAACTGGAGGTGGGGGCAGCAGCTCCTGTCTGCTTGTAAGTCAGACCACACTCATCATCGCTCCCCCGCAGCCTGTGTTGACCTGTGAGGTGCTGCTTCTCTCATTTCTCCCAAAAAAAGAAATATATTTTCCTAGATTTTTTTACTCCTGTTTCTCTCCTCTCCCTAATGTTGTCATATCCATTCATTCAGTCCTGTCTCACGGTAACAACTACTAGAGGATTCAGGGGATTTGAAGATTGTGGCAAGCATGTACCTCCTAGGCATGTACGACAGGCCTTTCTGCCTTTTTACACACTATTCTAGCAATCAAGTAACAGACATGGATCAATGCATGTGAGGGCATACTCATTCAGCTTACAACAGCAGTTAACTGTGCAGGCACCCAAGCCGCCTGAGGGAGTCACTGTAGAGCAAACCAACACGGAAATCCCTGCTGATGATTCCTCCCTGATTCCTCCCATGCCATCCAATTTGCAGTGCTACTCATTAGCTAGTAAGACAGTCAAAGCTGGAATAGACTGTGGTGGTCAGCTTAGTGCTATGAATGAGGACCTTGGTCTGCTTCACCACCCGGGAGGCCCTCTCAAAAGGCCCTCTCAAAAGACTTTGTCAAATCCACTTAATAATAAGATTTGTGTCAAATTGCTAGTTATTTATTTTCTAGTTTAAAAAACTGAAATGAAAACGTTTCAGTTTGGTTATAGTTATTTTTTCTGGGTCTGTTTATATTTTATCAGTTATTTAGTCAGATATCTTTATCAATATTTTTGTTTTGTACATTTTTACAAAATTAGAGCTTAGTTGTAGAAAGATCAAAATGCAGAGCTACATTAAATAAAAGGTGACTATTGAAAAAACAATAACTGTATAAATAGAAATGTAAAGTTGTTTAGGAATGTCACTGATAAAAACAATGTAAAAAACACTTTATATACATCACATCTGTTGTTCAAAAATCACATACATTCATGTGTTCCAAAACCACGTTTTCACGTGTGAGATGTCAGATGTGAAATTATTTTACACGTGATTTGAAATTTTTCGTTTGCGGTACCTATGAAAATAAGTTTTTGAAAATAAGTTGAAAAGATTTATTTAAAATGATTTTGTCTTTTGGTATTTTGTCTCACTACACAAAACATATATTCAAAAGCCCACCATCAGTGGCGCTAGGTAAGATTCCTTACATACCTGAGCCACCACATGTATCCATACTCGTAAGGGAAAAAGCTGTTGGGATCATCACAGCAATACTTGATATCGTTAAATCCGCAACAGAATACCGCTCGCACATCGCCCCCGGTTTTAGGACACCAAGAGCTATTCACAAACACGTTGTCTGCGCTGTGGTAGCCAGTGCACTCCGCACTCATGCTGACAGATAACGCACTCTTGCGGAAAGATAATTTCCTAGAGATAATTCAATTTCAGAGTTGTCAAAGTCTCCCCTATTCTGCTGAAACGTGTACTGTAAGGCACTTATACTGATCATACCAGTGAAATGGAGTAAAACTTTGCATCTCCATCAATTCTAGAAACCCTCCTCTCTCTCTCTCTCTCTCTCTCGCTCTCTCTCTCTCTCTCTCACTCTGAATAGAAGAAGACAAACAATATGTTGAAGACCTCGTCATCTAATTCTAAAACGAATTGCTCTCTACGAGTTAAACGGAAAATAACTATTGATAAAATATACCCTAGTAATTCAAAGGTTTTTCTTTAGCTTTGCTGTTTTCCACGTTATAGTGAAGACATCAAAACTTTGAAATAACATATGGAATCATGTAGCAACCAAAAAAGGGTTAAAGAGGTAATATATATATATATATATATATATATATATATATATATATATATATTATATATATATATATATATATATATTTTTTACTGTACTACCAGCATACCTACAAGCAAAAATGTCCAGTACACATCTACAATGCTATACTTGCTTCAGACACTCACAGAGTTCCCCTGCTAAAACACCCTTGACTTGCTTGTACTATTCAGGTCTTATTTGATGGAAAACAAGGAAGAGACAAGTCACGCTATTATTTAGACACAGTGCCCCGTTAAACAGATCAACATACATTTAATATGGATTCTAGGAAGTAGCCACCCATTGAAGTGCTGATTGCTTTGCACACTCTCAGCGTTCTCTCAACCAGTCATCTTGAAGGAAAACAAGATGTCTTGAATGACAGTGTGCAGTAAAACACGTTTTGCAAAGCAGACATCGAAAGTGTGTCTCAAAAACTTCTCTCCCATTGAAATAAACTGAACTGTCCTCTCTCCCACTGAAATAAACTGAACTGTCCTCTCTCCCACTGAAATAAACTGAACTGTCCTCTCTCCAACTGAAATAAACTGAACTGTCCTCTCTCCCACTGAAATAAACTGAACTGTCCTCTCTCCAGCTGAACTAAACCATAATGTTCTCGTATAAGCCCAGGCCATAAGTACTAGTTACTAAGCCAGTGCTTTAGCCACTAGTAGTAGAACGTTGCAAAACTAAGCCAAAGAGGCTCTGATGTTTAACAGTTTAAAGGTTAACAGTGTCTTCACCAGGCCCACAGACATGGGTTGGCCCAGGTGATCACTGCCCTACCGACTGGAGAGACTGGCCCACCCAGGGTGAGCATTGGTTCTGCCATTATTATATAAAGAAATTATAAATGAAAAAAACACTGAAGGATATACAGCAGAGAAGTGCACAATGTTGAAGCAGTCAAAGAAATATAGATTAGATCAGACTTGACATGGAGGTGTCCACAGAAGTTATTACTTTTCAGAGTTGGGGGAATTTGAAAACGAAACGTAAATGTTCTCCATTCATCATCATTCATCATCTTCCGCTTATCCGGGGCCGGGTCGCGGGGGCAGCAGTCTAAGCAGGGATGCCCAGACTTCCCTCTCCCCAGACACTTCCTCTAGCTCTTCCGGGGGGACACCGAGGCGTTCCCAGGCCAGCCGGGAGACATAGTCCCTCCAGCGTGGTCTCCTCCCGGTGGGACGGGACCGGAACACCTTCCCAGGAAGAAACAGATGCCCAAGCCACCTCAGCTGACCCCTCTCGATGTGGAGGAGCAGCGGCTCTACTCTGAGCTCCTCCCGGGTGACCGAGCTTCTCACCCTATCTCTAAGGGATCGCCCGGCCACCCTGCGGAGAAAGCTCATTTCGGCCGCCTGTATCCGGGATCTTGTCCTTTCGATCATGACCCAAAGCTCATGACCATAGGTGAGAGTAGGAACGTAGATTGACTGGTAAATCGAGAGCTTCGCCTTGCGGCTCAGCTCTTTCTTCACCACGACAGACCGATACATCGACTGCATTACTGCAGAAGCTGCACCGATCCGTCTGTCAATCTCCCGTTCCATCCTTCCCTCACTCGTGAACAAGACCCCTAGATACTTAAACTCCTCCACTTGAGGCAGGCACTCTCCACCAACCTGAAGTGGGCAAGCCACCCTTTTCCGACTGAGGACCATGGCCTCGGATTTGGAGGTACTGATTTTCATCCCCACCGCTTCACACTCGGCTGCAAACCGTCCCAGCGCATGCTGAAGGTCCTGGTTAGAAGGGGCCAACACGACAACATCATCTGCAAAGAGCAGATGCGAAATTGTGTGGTCCCCAAACCTGACACACTCCGGCCCCTGGCTGCGCCTAGAAATTCTGTCCATAAAAATTACAAACAGAACCGGTGACAAAGGGCAGCCCTGCCGGAGTCCAACATGCACTGGGAACAAGTCTGACTTACTGCCGGCAATGCGGACCAAGCTCCTGCTTTGGTTGGACAGGGACCTGACAGCCCTTAGCAAAGGACCCAGGACCCCATATTCCCCTAGCACCCTCCACAAGATGCCGCGAGGGACACAGTCGAATGCCTTCTCCAAATCCACAAAACACATGTGGATTGGTTGGGCAAACTCCCATGAACCCTCCAACACCCCGTAGAGGGTATAGAGCTGGTCCAGTGTTCCACGGCCCGGACGAAAACCACACTGTTCCTCCTGAATCCGAGGTTCTACTATCGGCCGTATTCTCCTCTCCAGAACCCTGGCATAGACTTTCCCGGGGAGGCTGAGAAGTGTGATCCCCCTATAGTTGGAACACACCCTCCGGTCCCCCTTCTTAAAAAGAGGGACCACCACCCCGGTCTGCCATCCCAGAGGCACTGTCCCCGACCGCCACGCGATGTTGCACAGGCGTGTCAACCAAGACAGCCCCACAACATCCAGAGACTTGAGGTACTCAGGGCGGATCTCATCCACCCCCGGTGCCTTGCCACCGAGGAGTTTCTTGACCACCTCAGTGACTTCAGCCCGGGTGATGGACGAGTCCACCTCTGAGCCCTCATCCTCTGCTTTCTCAATGGAAGAAGTGACAGCGGGATTGAGGAGATCCTCGAAGTACTCCTTCCACAGCCCGACAACATCCTCAGTTGAGGTCAACAGCTGCCCACCTCTACTGTAAACAGCGTTGGTAGGGCACTGTTTCCCTCTCCTGAGGCGCCGGATGGTTTGCCAGAATCTCTTCGAGGCCAGCCGATAGTCCTTCTCCATGGCCTCACCAAACTCCTCCCAGGCCCGAGTTTTTGCCTCCACAACCACCCGGGCTGCAGCCCGCTTGGCCTGTCGGTACCCGTCAGCTGCGTCAGGAGTCCCACAAGCCAACCAGGCCTGATAGGACTCCTTCTTCAGCTTGACGGCATCCCTTACTTCCGGTGTCCACCACCGGGTTCGGGGATTGCCGCCTCGACAGGCACCGGCGACCTTACGGCCACAGCTCCGAGCGGCCGCTTCGACAATGGCGGTGGAGAACATGGTCCACTCGGACTCAATATCTCCAGCCTCCCTCGGGATCCAGTCGAAGCTCTGCCGGAGGTGGGAGTTAAAGATCTCTCTGACAGGAGACTCGGCCAGACGTTCCCAGCAGACCCTTACAGTACGCTTGGGCCTGCCGAGTCTGTCCAGCTTCCTCCCCCGCCATCGGATCCAACTCACCACCAGGTGGTGATCAGTTGACAGCTCCGCCCCTCTCTTCACCCGAGTGTCCAAGACATACGACCGCAGGTCAGATGAGACGACAACAAAGTCGATCATCGACCTGCGGCCTAGGGTGTCCTGGTGCCACGTGCACTGATGGACACCCTTATGCTTGAACATGGTGTTCGTTATGGACAAACTGTGACTAGCACAGAAGTCCGATAACGGAACACCACTCGGGTTCAGATCAGGGGGGCCGTTCCTCCCAATCACGCCCCTCCAAGTGTCACTGTCGTTGCCCACGTGGGCGTTGAAGTCCCCCAGTAGAACAATAGAGTCCCCAGTCGGAGCACTTTCCAGCACCCCTCCCAGAGACTCCAAGAAGGTCGGGTTCTCTGCACTGCCGTTCGGCCCGTAGGCACAAACAACAGTGAGAGACCTATCCCCGACCCGTAGGCGCAGGGAAACGACCCTCTCGTTCACCGGGGTAAACTCCAACACATGGCGGCAGAGCTGGGGAGCTATAAGCAAACCCACACCAGCCCGCCGCCTCTCACCATGGGCAACT
Organism: Esox lucius; assembly: GCF_011004845.1. Classification (NCBI taxonomy): domain Eukaryota; kingdom Metazoa; phylum Chordata; class Actinopteri; order Esociformes; family Esocidae; genus Esox; species Esox lucius. Next base: position 23,458,155 of record NC_047571.1, on the reverse strand, counting down.
CCAGAGTGGTGAAGAGTCCATCCTCTCTCAAGGAGTGTGGTTCCAGAGCCCAAGCCGTGCGTAGAGGTGATCCCGACTACCTCTAATCGGAACCTCTCAACCTCACGCACTAACTCAGGCTCCTTCCCCGCCAGCGAGGTGACATTCCACGTCCCTAGAGCTAGTTTCCGTGTCCAGAGATCGGGTTGCCTAGGCCCCTTCCTTCGACTGCCGCCCGATCCTCTTCGCACCGGCCCCTTATGGTCCCCCCATGGGGGAAGGCCCGGCCACCAGGCGCTCGCATACGAGCCCCAACCCCGGGCCTGGCTCCAGGGTGGGGCCCCGGCTGCGCCATACCGGGCGACGTCACGGTACTCATAATGTTGTTCATCATTAAGGGGGGTTTGTAAATGTTCTCTGTTGGAAAAAATACATTTGACCACATACCTTATAGGGCTCCTGTCAATCGAAGTTGACCTCTTGGAGCGGAGCGGGCTTGTATGGACGCACACACACGGACTCACACACATTCCAGATGTATACAATACAGAACATGCTGCACATCCAACACACCATGATTGGTGTATTTATTTCTATGGCAGCATTTGAAGTTAGACACAGCTTGACATTAAATATTGGATAACAGTGTATTCTGTACACATTTTCTATGTCTCTCTTTGTATGTATGTCTCTCTCTATGCCTGTCTCTCCATCTTTATCTGTCTCTCTGTATGTCTGTCTCTGTCTCTCTCTGCTCATACAGCACTGTTCAGGTTGTGGTCTACCAGTCTAATCTAACATAAAATCTATCCCAGTAATTATTAGTGTGACTCATACAGTGTATGAGGGACTGGAAATAAGATATAAATCAGAAACGGCATTCATTCGTGACGCACCAGTTAGCATGCTAACTCCGGTAAATAGGGAGTTAGTTTCATAAATTCTCAGTAGTGTATTTGAGGATCTGTACTGGAATATGTTCAGACTCACAGGACATGACCACTGGATGTTGGACATGTTGGTTTGATATTCTAAATGAATGAACGACAGATAGACCCGCCCTCACTGGTCGCTTTAATCCCAGATTATCTGTCAGAGTCCAATCCTGAAACAGGACAAAATTGGTAAAAGAAAGGGATTATTTGTCTAGTGGTGGAGGGAATGTGGGTGGGGGAATGTAGTGGAGTATGCATTTTCATAAACTTCTCACACACACAAAGGATTGGACACATGCGCATGCTCACGCGTACGCACACATAACCCTTTCCCTAACATTATCAAACCCTCACATTAACCTCCAAAACCCAACATTTATGCCAGAACCTTAATGCCTAAACCTAAAAGTAACCCCAATTTTAACACTAACCCTAATTGTAAACTAACTTAACCCCTAAATCTTTTTCCTAGTGGGTACTGGCTTATAATCTAATAGAATGGATATAACAGGTTTTAGTACCTTTGTATGGATTTCTGGTCTCCACATGCATGGTTAGACCTGGATCACACACAAACAAACTCCCTGACCAGTTTTGGAATATTATTCCATATTTGATGGATTAACTGCCTCTCTGCCTGATTACCTTTCTACCCGTTTCTACCTAATACCATGGCTAATGCAGAGTAGGAGTAAACTCAATGACCAGTACTTCATTATTTCCATCCCTGTATTTTATCTGGCAGTAGAGTGCCAGTGTTGAGGTTCTGCTTAAAGCCACCTACATACGGAAGCACGTCACCAGAAAGATTGCCAGAGCTGTTCATTCCCTGCAGTGGGTTGCAGAGCAAATTTACATTCACAATCATAGCTTCGGCCAAGCAATCATTATTAAGCAATAATTATTTCAAATTATAACCAAACAAATGACTCTTGATAATTAAAGACACAGATTGTTCTTGCGTGTTTAAGCATGTGTTTGCTTACGTTGGTGCATGCATGACATTGTATGTTTTTGTGTGATCACACATCCTGACCAGGATCACCTTGACGCTAATATCATTCCACAGCTTGTTAAGATGTTACAATAAGACTATAAAACAATCATTTCCGCTCAGCGGGTGAAATTCTCCAATATTATTTTATTCCTGGAATGTTTTTCTTTTATTGTATATACATGTATTTGTCTCTTTGAAAATCATGTGTTATTATTTTTTGTATTGTTTTCCTTTAAAATGCTACTAATTTCACAACTTTTTAGCCTAGAAGTCTGAGCCTGACTCTGGGCTGGGCTGAATCAGTTTGTTCGGATCTCTGGGAACATTAAGTCCCTACCTTGCTGTTCTCATATGGAGCAAAATTGGGTAAGACTCTCCGGGACAGTCCTTGATTGGTTCAGATCTTATCTAGATGGCCGGAGTTACTTTGTCACCATTGGTAATCATGAATCTGATAGGGTGGCTATGACATGCGGAGTTCCACAGGGATCAGTTCTCGGACCGCTTCTGTTCAATCTCTATATGCTACCTCTGGGCCAAATTCTACAGAACAACAACATTAACTACCATAGCTATGCAGATGATCCTCAAATATATATGGCTCTCGAACCGTATGACAACAGCTCAATAGACTCTCTGTGTCACTGTATGGAGCACATTAATACCTGGATGAACCAAAATTATCTACAATTATACCAAGATAAAACCAGGGATTATTGTGTTTGGCAACAAAAATAAAAGAACAAGTATTAGTAAAGAGCTAGATTCTCTGGCCCTTAAAACCAGGGATCAAGGCATAATCTTGGTGTTCTGATAGACTCAGACCTCACATTTACCAGTCATATCAAAGCTGTCACCAAAACAGCATTCTATCATCTAAAAAATATAGCCAGAATCAAAGACTTGTTGTCCCAAAAAGACCAAGTGAAGCTCATCCATGCTTTTATCTCTAGTAGGGTTGACTACTGTAATTGCCTCTTAACTGGACTCCTGAAAAATATTGTAAAACAGCTGCAGCTCATTCAGAATGCTGCTGCTAGAATGTTAACCAGGACCAAGAGAACAGAGCACATCACTCCGGTTCTTAAATCTTTGCATTGGCTTCCAGTCAGTTACAGAATAGATTTTAAAGTGGTGCTTTTAGTTTTTAAATCTCTGAATGGTATAGGACCCGAATACATTTCTGATATGTTTGAAGAATATAAACCAAGCAGGGCTCTTAGATCCATGAACACAGGTCAGCTAGTAGAGCCCAGAGTCCAAACTAAACATGGAGAAGCTGCGTTTAGCATTTATGCTGTACACAACTGGAATAAACTACCAGAAGATCTTAGACGTACCCCAAACGTATACATTTTTAAATCCAGGTTAAAAACACTTCTCTTCTCACGTGCCTATGACTGAGCACTTAAACTTAACCACACTGTTTAGCCTTATAACTTCCTATGTTTCTATCCCATTTTTAATCTTTATATGTTTTCTTATTTTATTTTTTCTTATTATGATGTTTTCATTTGTTTTAACGTTATTGTACTTTCATATATTTTTGTTTGTAAAGCACATTGAATTGCTTCAATGTATGAACTGTGCTATATAAATAAACTTGCTTGCTTGCTGAAATGGCCTTGTTTGTAGGAGCAGTATGCAAATGTAGAGAAAAAAGATGCAATAGGTTAATTCTAAAACAGGTCTTGTTACAAACAAACAGCAAGGTACAACTTAACATAAACACCCTCTTTTCACTTAGTAGAGTCTTTGGAACATGGGAAAGGCTTTGGTTCTGCTGTACAATGCCCACAGGCCTATCTATCTGCGGTATAGGTAAGCTGAGTTCATTGCAGTAAAATGGGCATGAAGGAGAATGAGAGCCAATTACATTTCCTGTAAATACTATAGGCTCATTTGGTGCAAATTGATGGAATGACCCAGAAAAGAGCATGCATATAGGCTTCTGATGAGTTAAGTCTCTTAGATTGCATGCTCAGAAAGCATTCAACAATTATATTCTTCATGAATCAAATAATTACATTTAGATATATAATTGAAATGTTCAAAAGGAATGTAACAATGTCAGATAGCCCTTTGAATGGAGATGAAATAAGATATATGGGTGTGATGCGGGCTGTATGTCCAGGATTAGAGCAGAAGTGACAAATTCGGATCGGAGCCACACACATGCACACACACCAATACAAACCTACAGGAAAAAATATTCCAGCTGTTCAATGTGCTTGTTTGAAACATTGCAGAAAATAGATGAGAACATTGTGGAAAAGACTTATTCTGTTTCGGTACGCTCGAGATATTGTCATGAGGTGTCACAGAGATACACTGGTTTAACCTTCTAAATGTCTAGTCTAGTGTAGCATGTCCTGGTCTAAGAAGAAACCCTGGATCTTACCCCTCAACTAGAAACTGCCTTCTTTCCCTGTGGGGAGCGTCCAAAAAAACAAAATCAGGATTTTCAGTAAAAAAAACTCTTCATGACCTCATAGGTGTAGTAAAACAAGGACCTCACATGCACACTCCTCCCAACACTTTTAACACATGCAAACACACATCTAGATTGTGGATAATTAGAATAACTGGTGTTACACAGTGGGAGCACATGTTCCCAGTAGTTTGCTTAGGAGAGGTATGGAGGGAAAGAGAGAGTTGGGAGAGAGTCCATCACCATTGATAGTTATTTAAGAATGACCACCTCAATGGAAACATCTCAAAAGAAATGCTGGAAAGTGCAATGAAATCTTTAGTGACCACAGAGAGTCATTTTGTACTGAATGAGCTGGATTCTGTCATTCTTTTTTTTTGCCCCCAAGAGCAAATCAATCCGTCTGTTTTAGAGACTTTTTCTAAAAATATATTACCCGATAGGATGATTCTGATACAGATGCTTTTTAACAGGTCAGCATCTGGCCATCCGTTGAACCGTTTCAGGTATTTCTTCTACAGTCGTCAGGAAACAGAAATTGAGCCTTTGTAAGTGCTTGTAAGTCAATAGATGCTTTTAATGGGCACACATACCAACTAATCACACACTTACGGTACACTGCAGGCAGTGGAATTGAGATGTAAGACTTGGTTTTGTAAAGAACCTCAACTTTATTTACATTGATTGACTTCAGTGTAAATCCACTGTGAAACCAAACCTTTAAATTGGAACAAGAAAGTCCTTACTTTTGGGGTATTTCTAGTTTTATTGACCAATACTGGTTAACATTTTCTATTGGATTAGAAGAAAAACTCTGAAAGGAATGGATGAAGGAGGTATCAAACCTCTTCCTGGATGGTGATTTGGTCCAGGGAATAAGGCCCCAGCACACTACTCACAAACTTTGAGTTCTGAAAAAGCCAAAATGACCTACAATCCCTGATTAAAGGTCAGATTACCAAATCCCTATCCGGAGGATCAGATTTCTGATAGGCCAGCCAGAGACACAGTCCTTATCCCTACAACCAAATCCTTATCTCAATCCGAAGAATCAGAATCACATTTTAAAAAAAACCAGCCCCCGATACATTTCACATATGTCAGAGTTCACATATAACATCTCCATTTGGGGCTGAACTCATCCAAACCTGGATTGCAGTATTCATGGAGTTGCACTTTTTCCAATGGTCCGATAAACTCACTGACTGGGGGACTAAATAAAAACAACAAATTGGCACTGTATTTCATTCCCTTATCAGATTAGGAAGTGTGTGGGCAATTCATAATCTAAAGAAAGACACTGTGTATATATAGCTATGGAGGGATTGAATAAATCTCAGTGCTAGACTTTGTTTACACATTTCCCAGTGGAGGGTTTCTCGTTACACCTGGCCAATCCCAATTCCATCACTGAGTTTTACTTCCAGTAGTGTAAAACTGTTCTGGTTTTATCTCTGCTGAAGAAACTACATTCAATCCAGTTTTGCAACATATTTGATTCCAATAAGTGATTAGGAGATGTAAGACATGGTAGGTGTCTGAAATGTGAGATTATTTTGGACCGGAATGTAATTAATACTGTAGATTTGTGACTACTGTAAAACACTTATTGACTGCATTAAAACCATTACTTTTAAACCCTTAACTGTAAAACCTTAATAATGCTTTATGTTCTTAAAAATGTTTTTGGCTCTCAGCCACACTGTCTGTGAGAGGCAAATAGTGGATCTGAATAATGTATCACACAAATTGGGCCATTAATGCTTCCCTTATTGTGCGTGTGTGGGCCTGTTCATGTGTACATATGTGTGAATGTGTTTGCTCCATTTGGATAGGTGTGTTTGCACGCTTGTATTACTCATGAAAGGTGTGACTGTGTGCGCTGTTGTGGGCAGGGGTATGGACTTTCAAGTGACTCAGACACCCTTACAGAAGTTGTTAGTGTCCCAAATGATAACCTATTCCTGCATAGCGCTCTAGTGGTCAAAGGTAGTACACTAGGTAGGTAACTAACATGTAGGTGTGCCTGTTAAGGTTATGAGGGATTAGGATTAGCTTGTATCTCAGTATGTCATGGGAATCCCACCCACTTTGAATTCACCTGCCGACAACTGGTGGAGGAGATCCAGGGCTGTTTGTGTGCGTGCCCCCTTGTCTGGGTTGGTGGCTGTTTGGTGTGGGTGAATGACTGTTGGTGGCTGTTTGGTTTGGGTGAATGACCGTTGGTGGCTGTTTGGTGTGGGTGAATGACTGTTGGTGGCTGTTTGGTTTGGGTGAATGACCGTTGGTGGCTATTTGGTGTGGGTGAATGACTGTTGGTGGCTGTTTAGTGTGGGTGAATGACTGTTGGTGGCTGTTTGGTGTGTGTGAATGACCGTTGGTGGCTGTTTGGTGTGGGTGAATGACTGTTGGTTGTTCTATGTAGGGTTAGGGAGGAGCCGGGAGGCATGACTACCCGATTACACACGTTGTCACAGCAACTAAGCTCAGTACCCAAGTGTGTCTGGTTCTGTCAAAACGGCATTCAGCAGTAAGTCTCTTCCTCACAGACAAAGCCGGTATTCATTTCCTACACAAGTCAAGCCTTCTGTCCCAGGCCATGTGTGTGTGTTTGTGTGTTTGTGTGTGTGTGTGTGCCAGCATGCGTCACATCTACTATCTGTTTGCGTGCTTACCAAGGTTTGTGTGCTTGCACGCTTGTGTCTGTGTGTCTGAGTAACGACACAGATCAATAACCTAAAAGTGCTCCGGCCCCACCTCCCGCCAGCTGTTTCCCTCTCCTCTTGTTGTCCCCTCTAACCAACTTTCCCTCCGGTTGGTTCCTGGCTGGAACAATCCCCTGTCCAATTGTCGGTAGGTCTTTAATCCAGCCTGCTGAAATCCCAGTAATGCAGGACAGCGTAGCGTGGCCCGGTCCACTCCTAATAGGATCTAGTGTATTAACCCTGGGGACAATACTGCCAGCTGTCGCTGACAAGAGCCCCCTATTGGCCAGAGAGAGAGGGAGGAAAGAGGGAGACATGGAGGAGGGAACGAAAGAGAGGGGCAGGAAGGGGGAGAGTGTGTGTGAATGGATATTGGGATGCTTTTAGTCCCGTGTGGAATGACAGAGAGTGCAGCTCGGTGCAGTCGCTTATTCAAGGAGGGAACCACTGCCTTCATCTCCACCTCCTGCCTCCTGCAAACCTACATCTTCTACTCCGCCTACTCCTTTTCTCTTGATCTCCTTAGCCCCGGTCCTCTGCTTAATCACTTCTCAGTCCCGCCCTTCTTTCCCCGGCTCTCCTCCCTCTCGCCCCCGAGCCTCTCCTGTCACCCGGTCAGGGGCCTCATTACTGGCTTTACATGGCTGAGTGAGTGACCAGCCGGGGACTCTGGTGGACTGGTGGAGTGAGTGTCCGGGACTGCGGAGGACTTTCCACGGGGGAGTCAGGATGGCGGTGAACTTTGCGGAGGTACGAGGTCGGGTGAAGAACGTGTGTGCGCAGAACGGGCTCCTCATCCTGTCCGTGTTGGCCGTGGTCATCGGGTGCATGATGGGGTTCCACCTGCGAGGCAAGCAGCTCTCCGACCAGGTCAGTGTCAAACAAGCTCACGCAGCTTGTGCTCTTCCCTCTCCCAACCAGTTTCAATAGTTAGCTTTGTACATAGTTACTTCTCCTGTGTTCCTCAGAGAACTGGGCTGTCTGTATTAGCCCCCCCACCCCCATCCTTGGAAAACCCCTTTTATAAGACGTGAGTTCTCACGTAAATAGCTCCGAACACTCCCCTTTACTTTACACCAGCCTCTCCTCACACAAATAGCTGTTGTCCCAATTACGTATATCCCACCTTGTCCTTCCAAGTGACATTACCATCCGTAACAGAACCCACGTGATCTGTGCGTTACCCAGAGATGGACGGGGTAAACCTCATCGTATTGGTCCAGTTATGGTGAATGCGAGTCCAAGTTGGAAGTCCCTCAGAGGAGGCATCCATGCTAAAATGCGTAGCATCCAAATTGAGTCCTCTATCCATTTCTCTGGAATGACTGCACACTCATGTTGGAGATGTATGAGGTGTGTGAGTGTCTGCTGAGAGCTGAGGGGGTTGAGAAAGAGGGCAATCCCTTTATAAGCCCATGCTTTATGTCATGCCGGAGTACAGAGGATCCAGCACAATCACTCTGCTCTTTAATGTCCCAGTACCTACGACTGCTGGCCCTGAGGCTTGAACACTGTTCTGTCTCCTGGGAGACACCACTCAGACTCATACCGTTTCTGTTTACAAAAGACCTGAGTTCCTCAGCAATTAAAAAATAGCAAAATAAAGTTAAAACTCTTCCAAAACCTTTAACTTATTCAAGGATTTGTATCGTTAGGTAATGTCAACTGATTTGGCCCCTACTGACTTGTATGGCCTTAAATTAACTTTTACTGTTTTGCTTTGTGACTATCTTTTCACATTGTGTCCTGGAGCACCACTATTATGCCATTTTAATGACTGATACAATTAAAACATGAGTCTAGTAGGATAAATTGTGACATGAATTATGTAGAATTTATAAATAATAAGAAAAAAAGTACTTCTACTGAGATTAAATGCTTGTAATATCTTACGTTTTTCATGTTGAGATAGTCAACTGACAAGACCTGGTGGATTTCAAATAACAGTCTGAAGCTCTGATAATACCACAGTACTGCAAACCACTGTAAGGCCCATAAGACTGATTGATGAAAGGCCAAGTAAGATATTTTCCTCGGTTTATGGGGTAGAGAAATTAATGAGAGCCAATCAGTAGCCAATCAGGAGAAGCATCCCGGTTGGGTTTCTAGAACATCCCATAAGGCTCCGCGTTCTGTGCAGTAGCCCCACCATCATGTATTATTCTCTGGGGCTGTCATCTGAGTGGAGAAACGACTGAGGAGAGAGTATGAATAAAATTGTAACAAAGTGGAATACAAGAGGACTCTAACAGGGCCTTGGGAGTTTTTTATTTTTTTAAAAGTATTTCCTGAATTGCTGCTTTTTGGTCAAATCATTTTAAAAGCCCTAAAACAGGTTTGTTTCAAGGTTGCTGCGTTTGTGCAGTCCCCTAAAGGCAGCTTTCCATCGGTTCTTTAATTTTGTTGACTGACTGAATGGGATGTTGATTTGAATGGGATTTTTCCTTTCTACTATTCGTCTTGCTAGTTTAGGCTGTGTTGTCCTCTTCAAAATGCCCCCTGACCAGTTCTACAGCCTCTTCAAAATGCCCTCTGACCAGTTCTATCGCCTTTTCAAAATGCCCCCTGACCAGTTCTACAGTCTCTTCAAAATGCCCCCTGACCAGATCTATCGCCTCTTCAAAATGCCCCCTGACCAGTTCTACAGCCTCTTCAAAATGCCCCCTGACCAGTTCTACAGCCTCTTCAAAATGCCCCCTGACCAGTTCTACAGCCTCTTCAAAATGCCCCCTGACCAGTTCTATCGCCTCTTCAAAATGACTCCTGACCAGTTCTATCGCCTCTTCAAAATGACTCCTGACCAGTTCTACCGCCTCTTGAAAATGTATCCCTGGCCAGTTCTATCAACTCTTCAAAATGACTCCTGACCAGTTCTACCGCCTCTTGAAAATGTATCCCTGGCCAGTTCTATCAACTCTTCAAAATGACTCCTGGCCAGTTCTATCAACTCTTCAAGCTCTGACACTTCAGTTACCATGAAACCAACAGCTTTTTTGCATGGATTATGGTGTATTATGAAGGGGAATGGGAATGTCAAGCAGGCATGCTCTTCATCTCCTCCATCTGCCATTGTAAAATGGTACTGGTTTATGAACCTCTAATGTCCTGTGGTTGGTTTTTATAATTATTTTAATTGTTTTTAAAATTTGACCAAAAACTTTACACCACATAGTCAAACTGGTCTGTAGCAAAAGGATAATCTAATATAATCTGTGGATTCCTCATTGGTGAGATTTACCAGATGAATAATTTGCTTCATTTGAGATTGAGAGACTGTGATGTCACAGCTTTTAGAGCAACTGACTCAAACTAATCCGTCCAAACACTCTAGAACCCTAACCGGGCCCGGGTCCCATTTGAGTCTCCTGATATCATGAAACAGATGCACATGACATTACTTTTACAAGATAAACCAGTGTGCTTCTCACGGGTTAACTGGTTATTCAGTTATATAGATTATTAATGGGTCACGATGTGATCAACCTCCCAAAATGTCTCTGGGTGTTAAATTCATTACATTGGGATTAGAGTGATAATTAGGGAAGTGTGTTTGTGTGTGTGTGTGTGTGTATGTGTGCGTGCCACATGCCAGCCTGTGTGTTCTTATGACAGCAGGACACCAGGGCCTGATACCAGATGTGTGTGTCTGTCTCACCCATCACATACACACACACGTAGTCATGCATGGATCTACACACACACACGCAGAAGTATGCACCCATCCATTCAGACTGATGTTTCACCGTACGTTCCCCTCGTGAAACATCACAAGGTACAAGATACCATCACGAGGTATAAGATACCAAACTTTGTTGAGAATCCTTTGCAGGCAATGACTGCTTGAAGTCTGGAAAACATGGACATCACCAAACATTGGGTTTTGCCACACCTGGAATCAACTGCAGACCTTTGATCCTGCTTAATTGATAGCCCACACCTGTCCATGAAACCGTTTTTGAGTCAATTGTCCAATTACTTTCGGTTCCTTGAAAAAAAAGGAGTGGCTACATATTAAAGAGCTGTAATTCCTGAACCCTTCCATCTATTTGGATGTGAACACCCAGAAATAAAAGCTGAGTGACTGCACCTCAAGTGCATATTCATTATTTAACTGTAACTTGAATATATTTTGGTAAACAGACAAAATAACAAAACTTATTTCGGAATCCAATTATTTCCGGGCCTAACTGTACGAGTGTTCTGCCATGGATGATAGTCAATGAGTGTCCGGTCATAGGCAGAGGATATGTTGGCCCCTGTACTGGCCAGACCCTGGTTGGGGAACGGGACTGAGCTGGCCCGACATGGTGCAGGTAGTCTGAGTCCATGGAAAGGCTCCCGCCGCTGAATGGGGTTGGTAGCTCGCTTTCAGGCACAATCAGCCCCCAGTTGTGGACCCGGGTTTTGCCGGCACCCCTGTGGCAGGGCCAGCCTCGGATCACAGACCAGTTCAAAGGATCAGCATGGCTTGCAGTACAGTTTTGGCAGTTTGAGACAGTTTTGGCAGTATTGAATGAAGTTGGTTGATGAGAGATTGGATTCAGGTGAGTGCGTCAGGCTTGTAGCTAATGAAAATCAGATGCTGTTAGTTCCATGTCCATACACAGTGTTCCTTGCTGGCTGCAATCCTATATAGGTGTCGTTGACCCATATGAAGTTCCTGCTATTGGGCCCTGGGCTCATATACAGCATAATATTCCTGTTCTAAGGTTGCATTGCCAAATGGAAGGACAAGTTGGATTGGATTAGGTGGGTTTTCTGACGTTATAAACATCTTAAATTCCAGACATAGCATTCAGTGCACTATTCTGCACTGCTCTGGTCATAAGAAGTGTACAAAATATGGAATACCCTCCTATTAAAAGTAGAACCATAGGGTTGTTCAGTTTGTCCCTATAGGTAATCATATTTCTGGTGTATAGAACCCTCTATGAAGAGGGTTCTATTATTTAAAGTTTATTCAAAGTGCCTGTATGAATGGTCCCACCCGCTATATGCAGCTGTTCGTTGAGCCAACTTTCATCGTGTGGTGTTAGGAAGCACCTAGTTAACAGACCACATCTGGTCATATGTCACGTTATGCCGGCTTGCAAAATGAAGTTTAGATGCGATTGGAATCCAGCCAGTGATAGGATTTTAAACAATTGGAATGGTTGCCAGAGCAGGAGTCAACATGCTTCTGTTCTGTTTTTACTCACTGGGTCATGAGTCATGACAAAATGTTTTGTCTTTCGTTTGAATAGCTCAGCTGGGAGCAATGTGTTCTGGAGCCTCTTGGCTCAGTGACTCCAGAGATGCGCTTTAACCATCAACTGTTCGTGGTGGACAGAGGATAATAGATGATACAGCTGGCAGCATTTTAAAATACTTCAAATTTTTCACTTTGATGGCAATGTTTTGGACAGCTACCTTTCACTCCCAATGATACCGAATGTTGAAGTAAAAATAGTTAACGGGATATTGCCATTTTTCACGTCTTAAGCTTGTGTTATTGAACCTAGCCTATGTATCCTAACTAACGTCATGCTCTGATCTGTTTGCTCTGGTGCTTCCGTAGGAGGTGAAGTACTTCCAGTTTCCTGGAGAGCTCCTGATGAGGATGCTGAAGATGCTCATTCTGCCTCTTGTCGTCTCCAGGTAGGAATGGAGGCCTGGGTAGTCAATGTCTTTCTCTTTTCTTGGATGTTTCCCAATGCTTTTGACTTTCCTCATTGTTGCAAGGGTGGGGTATATTTTTGGTTCCTTTTGAATATGAACTTTGAATATACTAATGTTAATGCAATGCTTTATAAAATATCCGGGGAGGTATGGTAAATCTGAGGACGTCTTATTGGTGTTTGATACACTCGATATGGTGTTTGATACACCTGATGGTGTGCCGGCCAAATACTGTTTCCAGCCCTGCTCCATTTTGGATTTAAATCCCCCGTGTCCTCTGTGCGCCGGCAACACGAAGGCAACAGCCATGTTGACCGGTGAAAACTAAATAACAAATCATGCAAACGGACTGATTAAATGCAGGATGCTTTGCGGAATAAGCTACTTACAGTCTCTGCCACGGCAAAGACTGGATGAGATGTTGATCCCACTCTCTTTTTCTCTCTCTGGGGCTTTCTCTCACTCTGCGCTTTTTCTCTTTTTGACCCTCTATCTTTCGCACTGAACAGAAGTCCTTAAGTCACACACATGCAGGGCAGGAGTTTAATTTAGTCATGCTAGGTGCCCTGTTCAGATAGAGGCCTATCTTGCATCAATTTTGACAGAATTCTGTCCTAGACTGGAAATTTCCGTTAGGTTTCTATGTCTGAAGAGTGACACAGGTTTCTGATATGTATTCATTAAATATGCAGTCTGGGACTTTTGCGAGTAGCTGTTTTTTAAGCCTCCCAGCTGGATGAGTAATTTGTAGTTTATATGTATATAATCTATAAGTAGAATCACTATCACACCTCAGTTAACCTTTACATTTAATTTTTTGTGTTGACAATACATTCCATAGTATCTTGCTAGTGTTATAATATTTAACAATTGGAATGGTTAAACTCAGAATTATTGCTAATGCAGGGAATCAGAAGAATATGTTTATTTACTCACTGGGTCATGACGTTTGTGGTTCATTTGAAATGCCTGGTCGGCTGGGAGCAATGAGTCCTACTCCAGGATTCATACGGGATCCTCCGGCTCAGAGGCTCCAGAGACACACTGACCATCAACTGTTCCATGTGGGCAGAGAAAGGTACAAAAAAATACAGTTTTACAATACACAACTCATTCAGTACTAGAATGCATGGAGACAGAATTAATGCAATTTATTTTATATAATGGACACAGCTCTACAGAATCTTTTACTGGAATTTTTTTTTTAAACATAATTTGACTTTAACTGAATATGAAGATTACCTAAGTCACCTAAAATGAAACACCACTTTCATAAATGGGTCCAATAATTCCAACTTCTAACAAATAGAATCGTTTAGAAAACTGTTATTTATTTCTGTTTAGCATAATAAAATAAATCCACCCATAAATGTAAATGCAAAACGTAGACATTATAACAACATAGCAATAGTGCATATTGGTAAATAATCTGGTTCAACGAATAACCCTTTCAAAATAATTGTACATTTATTGTGTGGACGGTAGCCTCCTGGCTGGTTGGTTCACTAACCCACCCATCTGCCCACCTAATGAAGGCCATCTGCCCAGGGTCTTCTGATCCCTGTTCCCCAAGTCCACTCAGGTACAGAAAGCCCACCCACCTGACCTGACAATCTGGGAAATAAACTGAATTTCCACATGGGTGTTTGTGAGGTATAGTGGGGAGAACAAGTATTTGATACACTGCCGATTTACCAGGTTTTCACACTTACAAAGCATGTAGAAGTCTGTAATTTTATCATAGGTACTGTTCAACTGTGAGTGATGGAATCTAAAACAAAAATCCAGAAAATCACATTGTATGATTTTTAAGTAATTAATTTGCATTTTATTGCATGACATAAGTATTTGATACATCAGAAAAGCAGAACTTAATATTTGGTACAGAAACCTTTGTTGGCAATTACAGAGATCATACATTTCCTGTAGTTCTTGACCAGGTTTGCACACACTGCAGCAGGGATTTTGGCCCACTCCTCCATACAGACCTTCTCCAGATCCTTCAGGTTTCGGGGCTGTTGCTGGGCAATACAGACTTTCAGCTCCCTCCAAAGATTTTCTATTGGGTTCAGGTCTGGAGCCTGGCTAGGCCACTCCAGGACCTTGAGATGCTTCTTACGGAGCCAATTCTTAGTTGCCATGGCTGTGTGAATTGGGTCGTTGTCATGCTGGAAGACCCAGTCCTGACCTATTTTCAATGCTCTTACTGAGGGAAGGAGGTTGTTGGCCAAGATCTCGCGATACATGGCCCCATCCATCCTCCCCTCAATACGGTGCAGACGTCCTGTCCCCTTTGCAGAAAAGCATCTCCAAAGAATGTTTCCACCTCCATGCTTCACGGTTGGGATGGTATTCTTGGGGTTGTACTCATCCTTCTTCTTCCTCCAAACACAGTGAGTGGAGTTTAGACCAAAAAGCTCTATTTTTGTCTCATCAGACCACATTCCTGAACTTCTTCCATTTTCTAATAATTGCGCCAACAGTTGTTGCCTTTTCACCAAGCTGCTTGCCTATTGTCCTGTAGCCCATCCCAGCCTTGTGCAGGTCTACAATTTTATCCCTTATGTCCTTACACAGCTCTCTGGTCTTGGCCATTGTGGAGAGGTTGGAGTCTGTTTGATTGAATGTGTGGACAGGTGTCTTTTATACAGGTAACAAGTTCAAACAGGTGCAGGTGCTGGAGTGAGATTATTTTGTCCAATTATTGCTTTTTTCTTTGTACATTATATTGTTATCCACTCGTATTGTCCTTTCTTCTATCAGCCAATTTCAGCATTCTATTTGAATATATAGATTGTTTACACTGAAACTAAAAGATGGGAGAGGGAGAAAGAAAGAGGGAGAGAGAGAGAGCTATACTCCTATCTCTTTATTTGGGTCAGCTATTGTCCAGATGTTTTGTCCCATGGGAAGTCACCACATTGAACCCACGCCACCACAACCCCACTTCACTACCACCTCACCTCACTACCATATTACCTCACCACCACCCCACCTCACCACCATATTACCTCAACACCACCCCACCTCACCACAATATTATCTCACCACCACAACACCTCACCACCATATTACCTCACCACCATATTACCTCACCATTATATTACCTCACCACCACAACTCACCACAATATTATCTCACCACCACATCACCTCACCATCATATTACCTCACCACCACCCCACCTCACCACCACATTACCTCACCACCACAACACCTCACCACCATATTACCTAACCACCACCCCACCTCACCATCATATTACCTCACCACCACAACACCTCACCACCATATTACCTAACCACCACCCCACCTCACCATCATATTACCTCACCACCACAACACCTCACCAGCATATTACCTCGGCACCATCCCACCTCATTGACATCCTACCTCACCATTGTACCATCTAATCACCTCTGTCTCTCTCTGCCTCTGTCTCTAAACTTCCCCATCTGCAACTATGAACCTTTTATTTGTTAATTGAGAAACTGGCAGGCAGGCTGTCAGGCATGCTACTGGCTACACCAGAGCTTATCGGGTTGAGTGGCATTGCAGCCTTAGAGCCATAACCTGCCCACTGTCCTCGTTTCCCAGCGCCATCTGCCCAGCAGCCAAACAGGAAACCAGATTATCCCATGAGCCAGAGTGTAAGGCAGCACAATCACAGGCAGCTATAGACCTCTGTACTTTCATATCCTCCATTTATTTATGTTTCAGGTTGATTTGAATCAATAACTTATGAAATATAGTTTGAGGAAGGGAAGAGGAAAAAGGAAGGAGGGGCTGACATGTACTGGAGCAGTAGTTCTCAAACCTCCTCCGCTGACACCCAACATTTATTAGATGTATCCCAGGTCTGGCACACCTGAAGCAACTCATCAAATTATCAACCCTTGACTGCTTGATTAAGGAAAGTTGTTAGGTGTCTGGGGATTGCCAGGAAAGTGGTTCAGGGCTACAAGAACATTGTGAGGTGCCTGGGGATTGCCAGTAGAGCTTTGAGAACCACAGGACTAGAGTAAACATGATCTATTTTAAGGTCACCCGGTCCTGAAATATGTTGTTGTAGCCAGGGATGCTTGTAGACTAAAGGATTTACTAGCCTGTGTCAAAGATCAGTACCATGGGGTTTTGGAAAAGGAGAAGTTTTTTTTTTTGCCGCGTCACAGGCTACACAACAGAGGAGGGTGTTGATACTGCAGGCATGAATCATGTTTCTATCTTTTTTTCAGCTACATTAAAAAGAGCCAGGTAGCAGTTTCCATACATACATCCCCTGCCCCCTCCCCCGCCCCCAGGGCATTTGCACTGCTATCTGGCCCTGCTGAGACCCTGGGGTTATGCAGCCAGAGGTCAGGAGTTGCTATTCTGTCAGACCACCTCTACTGACACATTTACAAGGCTTCCTCATCCACAGGGCTTAGGGAAGGTTTTATAAGGAAGGCTTATAGGGAAGGCTCTGTCGGGACAGCTCTGATAGTTGTGTGGCATATGGATGTGGTTACACAGTGGATCCATTTACAGGTTTCTTTTATTAGAGGGATCTACGTCTGTAAACAGCCAACACCAGACTACACTGGGTGTTGTCATTAGTTCTTTACTTCTTTTTTTATCTCTTCTGTTCTGATTACTTTGATCTGTGATCGGTTAATTTAATGAATCCTGATCATATTATAAAACAGAATGTTCTTCACTCTCAACATTGTTGGAATTAGTGATATCTCTTAAAATGTTACAGCAACATGTTTGAAAACACCTGAACTTGTGA
This sequence comes from Esox lucius, assembly GCF_011004845.1. Classification (NCBI taxonomy): domain Eukaryota; kingdom Metazoa; phylum Chordata; class Actinopteri; order Esociformes; family Esocidae; genus Esox; species Esox lucius. The sequence goes on along the minus strand of NC_047571.1, from coordinate 23,440,680 downwards.
AAATTGAGCATCTTAAAATTGAGCATCTTACTTAAAGTAGACACAACCTTAAATTTGCCGGATTACTGAAACACAACATTTTGTGATGTTTTGAAACATAACATTACTTGCTGGTTTGTAATGTCACATAATCAAGTGCTGTGGAACAGCTGGCCAGGGTCTAGCAGCACTGCTACCAAATGGTATTTCAGTGTTTCATTTCTGTTGGTGCAAAATTAGAGTACCTCGTCAGGATTCTCCATAGTTTATTATTGATTTAGTTACTTGATATTTGCTAGTTGAACTCAGGTGCTACAAGCAACAGCAGTAACAAGAGATTTTTCAGAAGAAAAAAAACATGGCAAAATGCAGTGGGAATTGGTCTGCTCACCATCAAACCCAATGTTGAACGGAATTTAGCATGACTGTTTTGATATTTCATTCATTATGATCTATTAGGACTTACAGCAAAACAAGTTGCTTAATACTAATATATAAGTGTACTTTTCTTTTTGCAAATCCACATACGTGTACTTATGGTTATTCAGAGTACTTTTATACTTTTATTTAATTAAATCCCCCTTACATATAACAAAAATATAATGGTATGTATGACTAAGTGTTACTTTAGGTATGATAGAGGTTTTTTCAGCAACTTTACTCAGCTTTGTAACAGCTTTGCTCTGAGACAGAATGACAGATTTTGGTTTCTGGTCAGATGCTCTACACCACTAGACTACCCTACAATCACTTTGTATCACTTACATTGGTGTCTACAGTCAAATACCATCCACACATAAGATCTCAGAATGCATGCATTTCTTTTCCTGGTTTCATTACACAGACATGATGTTTGAGTCTTAATACCTTGATGTAAAATGTAACACAGCTATCTGTGATGACATAGAAATAAAAGGCCTCCTAACTCTGAAATATAAACCCCTTATGGAAGAAAATCCCAAATGATTATTAGTTCAGCAGAGCAGGTCAAACATTGTATTAAAATCAGATGAAATATGAGTTTTGTAGAGAATTGTTTTTCTAGTTCATAATCCTGATGGACAGAACAGAGCTTTGGGAAGTACAAATGTCATACTTTAATTTGATCATTCTATTGTAGCAGGAATGTTTCTGCGTAGCCACAAACATGGAAACTTGCAGTGTAGTAAAGGCAGAATGATTTGCCCTAATAATTGATTGGGCCAAGAAATTTCAATGTATCATAACCCACAAACCACATTCATATTTCTTGTTCATACATCATTATTTCTTCCTCCAGCATCTGAACAAAAATCTGGTCCTTCTGTTGATTCTGTAGAACACTGCCCTCATGACTACTGTAGAACACTGCCCTCATGATTACTGTAGAACACAGTCTTAATGACTACTGCAGGACAATATCCTCATGAATACTCTAGAACACTACCCTCATGACTACTGTAGAATACTGTCTTCATGACTACTGTAGAATACTGTCTTCATGACTACTGTAGAACACTGTCCTCATGACTACTGTAGAACACTGTCCTCATGACTACTCTAGAACACTACCCTCATGACAACTGTAGAATACTGTCTTCATGACTACTCTAGAACACTACCCTCATGACTACTGTAGAACATTGTCCTCATGAATACTGTAGAATACTGTCTTCATGACTACTGTAGAACACTGTCCTCATGACTACTAAATAACACTACCCTCATGACTACTGTAGAACACTTTCCTTGTGACTACTGTATATCACTGTTATCATGACTACTGTAGAACACTGTCTTCATGACTACTACAGAACACTGTCTTCATGACTACTGTAGAACACTGTCCATGTTTGCTTGGTATGTCAGTAGTCTTACCTCATGACTATTATCAACTTAAGGCATGTTGTTGTAATCATTAAAAGCACTAATAAAACATCAATTATTTGGATGACATTAAACAGAAAAGATATTTTCAGGCAAGGTCTACTAAAGCTAAAGAGAGCAGAGACCTACAGTAAAGTCAATGAATGAAGGCTGTCATTAATGTGAGGCTTTAACCTGCTGCCTACAGTACATAATAAGATCAGTACCTGTTGGCCAAGTTAGATGACCTCTTGGCACGATTTCAGCTATGTGTCTGTGTGTTGTGTGTGTTCTTTTATGACATTTGTGCTTTATTTACTGGGACACAGGGGAAAGATAGAGGACGGTTTTTTTATGAAAGAGTGCCAGATTCAAACTCATGTTACAGTATTACAAGTGCATTGTAGACAGCGGATAAGGCCATCCTAGGAGTGTGTTTTGTCAGTGTGTATTGAGATGTGGATACAGATTGAATATATTTAAACAGAAAATCAGTCAGCTCCAGTGTTTTCTCCAAAGGCAACCTTAACCTCAATAATCTTAAATAAACATTTATGGCTGAACTTAACCTAAACATAACACCTGAACATGAACCCAACCAGTAATGCTTGAACCTAAAAGTAACATAAATTCTAATAATATGCTCAAATGTATATTTTTCCCAAACGCAACAATTTCCTTGGTGCGGACCTGGCAAAAACCCTTGTGATGACTGAATTTTAAGGTTGTACTATCTTTATGTCCCTACATGCCCACATACAGGTGGATCACACAAACACATTGCTGTCCATGTTCCCTATCCCCTAACTCTAAACCTAACCTAACCTTAACTTAATCCTAAATAACCTAACCTTCCTGCCTAAACTTAATCAAGTCCTAACACCTAACCTGTACCTAAAAGTAACCCCAATGTAACACAATTTCAAAAATTGCATTTTCCCTGGTCAGATTTACCAATGTCTGTGGGTATGTTTTTGTTCTCTTCATGTACACTGTTTGTTTACTAACCTTGTGAGGACCTTCGAAATGGAAATCCATGTTTCCTATCCCTAAACATAACTTGTAATGACTTAACTTGAAAGTAAACCTAATTCTGCCAGTATGTCCAATTGTACGTTTTATCGTAAACCCAATTCTTAAGTTGGATAAATCCAAATGTTCCTTCTTGGGACCTTCCAAAAAAACATGTGGGCACTGTCTTTTGTTGTTGTTGTGGAAACCAATGTGTTTTCTGGGCATACACTGGGCTCTTTCAGGTAATCGGATTAATGGCTATTGTCCTTATAAATCCTTTCTGGCAACATGTTTGTGCTACGAAAAAAGTGAGCGGCTCATGTTATACACCTGAGTGTATAACAAAAAACACATGAGTATATTAAAATATATATATATATATATATATATATATATATTTGCACAGTGACATGGAAAGAAATGTGGGAACACATTCTGGAGTAAAACATTCATAAAACCTTTATGAATACTAACCTCTTACAATGCCTTTTGGAAGTAAATATCAAAGAGTGTATATCCAGTCAGTGATGTCTGTCTATCACAAAATATTAAAAGAGGAAAGACTAGAGTATATACCCCTCAAATCTTTATAAGGTATGTCTGTACAACAGCTCCAACATCAGCCACCTGATGCCTCTTTCACAGTCCTGAATGGGGTCCTTTTCTGTGAGCCTTGGTCTAAAGCAGTGCACAATATATAGAGAATGGGATGCCATTTGGGACGCATTCATTGTTCTCAGTTCTTTTCATAATTTCTCAGAACCATACATACATACATGCGCACACACACACACATGCATGAACGCACGCTTAGGCTCTGTTCTGCTGAGGTGCATGTGTCACCCAATTACTTCTACCTAGTTCTGTGGGCCTGTGTGTGTGTGTGTGTGTGTGTGTGTGTGTGTGTGTGTGTGTGTGAGTGTGGATGTGTTGTATCCAGAGATTCAATTTGAACGGGGCTCGTCGGTTATTATGTTCCATACGAGAGCCTAAGTACATTTGGTTTTGTGAATTTTGTCTACTACAATATCTGATTTAAATCTGATCAGCCAATCGACAGATATCATGAAGTAATATTTTTTTATTTACCATCTTGTAGTAGGAGACATACGTAGCTTGATTCCCTCAATTTGTCTTAGTTTGGCTTAAATTGTTGATTATAACGATTATGTCTTTAAATTATATGTTCCAAACGCATCTGATGGGAAAACATGTTTCTCAAATTGCACGTGCAGATTCATGTGACAGAAATATCTGCAAGAAATCTTGAAAGAGTGGTGATCTAAGCACATAACATCTATCATGGATTGCTAATATCACTGGGATGGTGCCTTTGATTGTGTGTATACAGGTGTTCCAACTGAATGGGTGTGTCCACACTTTTGACTGGCACTGTACACAAGTGCATTTTATCAGTGCCTTATGGTCTTATGAGTCTTCTCAGATACCCCTGCAAATAATACCCCCTGTACTAGTAACCCTGGTTGGGAACCGCATCTACTACAACAGCAAAGTCAGTCGGTCAAAATTATCAAAAGTTTTCAACATGATATGAATAATCACTCAATGCAGTGTGATTAACATAAAAAACAATGGCAGTGCATTCTAAATGTACTTTTAAAGTAGAGACTTCTGCTCCATGAATAAAACTCAGCAATTACGAGTCACAGGTGCAATAACCAACTCTGTTGAAATCAACCGATGTGAAGTCTGATCAGTTCTGCGGCAGACATTCACATTAAAAACAATACTTGTCTGATGTCTAATGTTTCTTTTTCTATTTTTGCTGCATCCCACCGACTCTGGTTTCTGAAAAATGAAATTACTTTTAATGAATGTTTTTGCTTTCATTTGTTTTACTGCACGTACGGATTGTTCCTGTGTCAGAGGAAAAAGTAGTGTTGATTAGTCATCCCCCAGTGTTGTTAGCTTATGAATATGGTATGCGTTCTGAGATCACACTCTATTCCGCTAAGGCTCTGGTCAGTGGTAGAGTCCTACATGGGCTGCCTTTTGGAATACTGACTGAAAAGGTCAAAGTGCCTGACTGACCCTAATTCAATGGACAACATAAATGGCACCACAATTTCCTTCACCTCACTTGAGACTAGCTGAGTGAACTATACGTGTAGATACTTAAGTCCCCAGGCCCCATTGTATACAAATCTCAGGGCTCCATTGTATTCAAATCTGGATACAGAACTGCGTCACATTAATGGAGCAGCTGCATAGCAAAAGAGACAGTAGATTGCAGTGCAATTTGGTCACCCCATTGTTCAGAAATGCTATTTTCCCCCCTGAGGATTTTTTTGATGTCACATATCATAGCCTTCATTCTGTAGTACCAGTGTGACATCAAATCAATCCAATCGGAATCTGAGAGAAAATTATTTTAAGTGTACTGTATTCTCCCTAAATATTTCCTTTGGTCTTCCTTGACATTGACATTAAAATTATTCAAAAACAACCCTCTATCTTTATTTAATTTGCAGATTACTGACAAGTGATAGGAAAGGAGTGGACCTGCAATCTATGGAATTATATCACAGTTTAGGCATCAGCTACCGACACAGTTTGTGCCTAAGTTGCACATTTTGACCCAGCTCCCCTTGGGGTGTGGAGGCATTGTTTTATCCAGGCTGTAGTCACAGCACCGTAAACCAGGGTGTGGTCACAGCACCGTATACCAGGTTATGTTCACAGGACTGTATACCAGGGTGTGGTCACAGCACCGTATACCAGAGTGTGGTCACATCACCGTATACCAGGGTGTGGTCACAGCACTGTATACCAGAGTGTGGTCACATCAACGTATACCAGGGTGTGGTCACATCACCGTATACCAGAGTGTGGTCACATCACCGTATACCAGGGTGTGGTCACATCATCGTACACCAGGGTGTGGTCACAGCACCGTATACCAGAGTGTGGTTACATCACCGTATACCAGGGTGTGGTCACAGTACTGTATACTAGGTTATGTTCATAGGACTGTATAACAGGGTGTGGTCACAGCAGTATATATCAGGGTGTGGTCACAGCAGTGTATATCAGGGTTTGGTCACAGCAGTATAAACCAGGTTGTGGTCACAGCATTGCATACCAGTGTGTGGTCACAGCAGTGTATACCAGGGTGTTGTCACAGCAGTGTATACCAGGGTGTTGTCACAGCAGTGTATACCAGGGTGTTATCACAGCAGTGTATACCAGGGTGTTGTCACAGCAGTGTATACCAGGGTGTTGTCACAGCAGTATATACCAGGGTGTTGTCACAGCAGTGTATACCAGGGTGTTATCACAGCAGTATATACCAGGGTGTTGTCACAGCAGTATATACCAGGGTGTTGTGCAGATTATGTATTTAGTGGGACATTGTTAAGCACAAATGTGTGCTCTTAACTGAAACCAGCTTTCTGTAAAATATTTAAATAAATGTTTTACTAATAGCAACAACCTTCATCACATAGTTATATCTCTCTCCCTCTCTCTCCCTCTCTCTTTTTCTCTCTCACCCTGTCTTTCACTCATTGCTGTCAGCAGTTTCATTACCTCTAGTCAGACTCTTGTTGAATGTTATGTAGCTCAGGGTACACCAATTTTCTTGCCCAGTGCCCTCATTTTCACATTAGATTTTTTTTGTATTATTGTTATTAATAATAAATACATCTAAAATTGCTTAATTTTGATTAATGTGAAGGAACTGGGAAAATGATGACTATATACAGCTCCAGAAAAAATGAAGAGACCACTGCACCTTTTTCTTTCCTTTCCAAAAAAGTTGAAAAGGAAAGTTTTGTGTGAGGAACAGAAGTGTTCAATTTGCAGTGGTCTCTTAATTTTAACCCTTCTTTTCCTCACTTAAAACCTTTTTTTTCAACTTTTTTGGAAAGGAATGAAAAAGAAAAAAAAAGAAAAAAAAAGTTTTTTTCCGGAGCTATATGTTATCTCTCTCATTCTCTCTCTCTCTCTCTCTCTGTTACTCTCTCTTTTTCTTTCTCTGTCTAGCTTGATGTCGGGGCTGGCAGCCCTGGATGCCAAGTGTTCCAGCCGCCTGGGCATCATGACCATCTCCTACTACCTGTGGACCACCTTTGTGGCAGTGGTGGTGGGCATCCTCATGGTTACCATCATCCACCCTGGAGGTGCTGCCCAGAAGGAGGACAGCGAGGACAGTGGCAAACCAATCATGAGCTCAGCTGATGCCCTGCTTGATCTCATTCGGTATATTATTTATCTTTAAGTTTCTTTAAGCTGTCACTGTTAAACCAATCAAATGTATTTACTTAACACATTTCATTGGAAGCTGGTATAACGGAAAGACTAAACTTAATTGGCATGATTTCATTATCAAAGAAACTTTCACACATATGGGTGATTATTAATCACAAAATTTATTAAGAGTTTTTTTTTTTTTTTATGGAACTCTTTTAATGCAACGCTAGTGATATTAATTGTTGAACCTATATCCTAAGTTGGAATAGCCTACAGTATGTCACAATTGCAATGGTAGGCAGTTGCATAGCCAAAGTAAGAATAATGTTTTATTAAATTCACAAAACAGTTTTCATGACAAACACATGAATCAAGCAAACAAACAAATATATAATTAGTTGGGGGAAAAAAACGAAAAGATTTCCACGGTGTTTGTATAGTCAAAGCAAAACGGCAGCGAGTTACATTTGACATGTAAGGGTTGAGTGAATCGACCAGATAAATGATTGTCTGCGTGGAAAAACGATAACGTTAAACAAATACATTCTTCTGAGATTTGAAATGGATCTATTCGAGGACCAGTAATTAGTTCCCATTCTAAAGCCCTACTCAGAATGCAGGCTTTTATGTCAATTGGATTTTTTGTGAAAGGACAGGTCATAGTAATAGAGTATAATCTGATTGGTGGATACATGCCATGTTTTATTCATTTGGACAGAATGAGTTCAACCTAACCTGTTAGGTCACTGCTTTGGATAAGATTTGTATTTGACAGATGTTGCCAATTTATTTATCCAGATTTTTGGAATGCCCCTCAGTTCTCTTCATCAGAATACATTTAAGACTGGCCTTCTCTGTCTCCCACCCCATAAGAATCCTCCTATATGTGGTTGAGATTACAGGTTCTATCGGTCTAGCCCTCTGGTACACTGCAAACCGTATTCCGTTCTGCATTTTGAACACGTAGGTAAATGTAAACAGAGTCTGTTGCAGCCAGGTGTTGTTAATGGTTGCCATTCACATGGACCACTTAGCGGCCTTGGTAGCTACTGAGGTGAGGCGGAAGGTCTCCAAAACCTTCTGTTTTCAGGATGGTCTGGTTTCATGGGGATTGTAATGGGTTTTCCGGAATGCCTAGCACAACCACGATGTTTGTGGGGAACACTAGAGATAGAGGAACACATAGACTTTAAATGTCCATGTGTTTGTGCATTCAAGAGTGGGTACATACCCACAATATGTGTGTTGATGGTAGCTGGTGGCGAGGGGCTTCCAGGTCCTAGTTTCACTTGAGATAAATTTGAAAGGATTGTTGGGAAATCATCTTGAAAAGAGTCTTGGGATAATTTGACCTTGATTGCACCACATTCCCTTAATCCTTTTAAGTGCACTACTTTTGACAAGGGCTCAGGAAAACCCATAGGGCTCTGGTCAAAATAAGTGCACTAAATAAATAGGGTACCACTTGATATGCAGCCCGTTTAGTGAATGACCCCTTAAAAAGGCTTCATATTTTACAAAAGGCACATTTTCGTTTATAAAGGCTAATTTGTTCTGATTTTCTTTAGCTGCAACAGCACTCCAACTAGAGGATGTCATGATGACCCATATGAACGCAACTGTTCAACTCTGTTTAACACTCGTGTAACAAACAACCAGATATCTCTGGTTCATCCTCCGTTCACCATCAACACTGAGAGGATTATGGCCTGGCTACAACGCGGCATCCCATGCCAGCATTTCAGCGTTAGCCCAGCCTTTTTCACATTTCAGATTTCGAATTGAATATGTTCTTTTCCCTAGTAAGAATATGTTACAAAATGTCTTTCTTACACCCAGCGAGGGTGCTGATGACAGGTGTGTTTAGGGTTTGACACAAGGACATGACAGACATGCTGAAAGCCATAGAGCCCCACTGAGTCTCAGGCAGTCAGTGGCCCACATTAGAGGTGAAGGGTCCTGAACCCCCTACAATCTCAGCCCTACCTACACACAGGTATTTCTCTGGGGAGGTATTATTATGCTTAACGGTTAAGAAACATTTACTATTCTGTTTAGTAATAAATAAACAGAATATAAAGTATGTTAACCTAGCGTTTATTTAGGTTTATATTTTTATTGTTTTAGCTTGTTTACGTTTTCCAGGGGAAACATCCATGCAGCTTCAATCAGCATAGGATAACTATGATTGTAATCACTTGGAATTCATGGGAAATTAAATCCGTTGTTAAATTTTTCTGAGTTTGGTGTTGTTTCATTTTAGATAACACCATTGTTTTGAACAATATACAGTAAATGGATAGAGCAGATGGTGTTATCAAACTGCAGTATATCCTGCCTGTGTATTTTGACTAGTGGCACTGCTGAATAAGACCCATGTGTGTTTTTGTGTCTGTAATTAGACAACTTTTAAGTATGAGGAAACCAAGAATTGGCAGTGAACCTGCTAGTTTCAAGTGGAACAACATCAGTGTGTGAATTATTCTATAGAAATACCAGCATTGTTAAAGCAGTTCATTAATAATAGCTATTTATATTGGTAAATACTTGATTTTACATTATGATGACTGGAAATGCATGTGAAACCAGTCATGGCAGGAAACTGAACATATATTATTTCTGAAGCTTTCATTGGAAACGCTGTGTTGTTGTTCAGATTGGTTATCAATAATCATAGTTTCTGAGAAAAAATATTAAAAAAATATTTAGTTGAACAATTTCATCTCAATTAAAGAGTGTGAGATCAAGCCAATAAACAGCAATTACATTTTGTAAAGCCTCATTCGCTATATCTAAGTTATCCAATAATTCCGGGTGGCACTGTACAGAAAAACAGCCACAGTGGGACAGATCTCATGAAAACGGTCACATAATACGCAAGAAGCTTCTTCTCATGTCCAATAATGAGCTGGGTAGTGTGTGAAGTCCTAAGACATGGAGTCAGCAAGACACTTGGCATTGGGCAGCTGGCAGAGACTGTCCTTCCCCACTTGTCACGTACAGCCAGGGAGGCTTGGTGTGGTCAGCTGGCTACGCGCCTCCCTAACTCCCTAACTCCCTCTCTCCCTCTCTCCCTCTCTCCCTTCTTTCTACGGAGTCTGTGAGGCAACCATCAGACGATGAAGCTTACGCTCCTCTTCTCCTCTCTAATCCTCCTCTTCCTCTCTTCCATTGGGGCTGAGTACCATATGTCAGAGACCTGGGTAAAGATGGCCTCGAGGCCTAGAGAGGTCAATGTGGCCTGACTTGGCTAAAGAGGCCCGGCTAATAAGGACTTAATGTGGCTAGAGAGACTGGCTAATGAGGTTCTGGCATCGCAAGAGGACCAGTCAATCAGGAAACCCTGTCTACAGAGCTTTGCTTTGACAAAAGTGTTTTTTAAATGGAAGCTCTTGCTGAAGACCCTGTAAGAGACTGTTCAGTGACCAAGCTGCAATAAGGCATAATTGATAGCTCCGGTAGCTGTTTTAAATACTGTAGGTAGAGGCAATGTGCTATATAAAGTGAGTCATCTTCAGCAATCAGGCAATATGGTGAAATCAGAGCTGCACCTGAGGATGATGAACCTGAGGATGATGACCCTGAGGATGAGGACAGCTTACATATTAAATTGTTTCTTATCTACTTATGAATAACTAAATAAATAATAATGAATAACGGTTGAAGCTCTGATCTGTGAGATGGGACACAATTGAGCATTAGAAAACGTCTAGCCACACAAAGGATTTTAAGTACATGGAAATGTTCAAAGCTTTCCCCACAGAAACCCATCAGCCAGCTAATTTAACACTTCTATATTCTTCCCATTCAGCAACATGTTTCCAGCTAACCTTGTCCAAGCTACATTCCAACAGGTGAGCTATACATCTTCACAGAACCAAAACAGAAAATGTAATCGCCTCTGTTGTAATATTATAAATAGATCTGAATGACAAAATTACATCATTTCTATAGATCTGTGTATGTTCGAAATACACACCAAATGTGTGTGTGGACACTGCAGTAATATCTGGTGATAGGTTACGTGTATATATACATCTGGTGATAGGTTACGTGTATATCTACATCTCCCTGTAGTACCGCACCAGGAGCATCCCCATCCTGAAGGCGCCTCCACCCACAGTGGCTTCTGCCCTGATGGAGAGCACCACCCGGAGGGTCTACATCTACGGCGTCCAGGACGACAACGGCACCGACATCCAGAACTTCTCCCTGGACCTGACGCCACCTCCCGACATCCAGATGCGCACGCTGCCGGGGACCAGTGAAGGCATGAACGTCCTAGGGATTGTCATCTTCTCCGCCACCATGGGTGAGTGACGTCAACGCCGACCTCTAACCCTCACGCCTTATGCGATCAGGTTAGACCGCAAAGGCGCACACACAAACGCTTTGTGTGTGTGTGTGTGTGAAGGCACAGCGTCAATGTTGTCTCAGTCTCACTGTGCGGATGATGTTGTTGGTCTCTCCAGGTATCATGCTGGGTAGAATGGGGCCTAATGGCAGTGCCCTGGTAAACTTCTGTCAGAGTCTAAACGAAGCTGTCTTGAAGATTGTCGCCATAGTGATCTGGTAAGATCTGTAACTTTCAAGGAGAGCAACCAAACGAAGCTCTGTGGATTCTCAAAGACATTCTATTCAAAAACATGCTTTGTGTGTGATGTGTGTGAGAAAGTCAACGTCTTAAAGAAAATATTCCAAAACGAATGTATTGAAATTAAGCAAAACCTGTCAACTGTAATCAATTATCTCGGCCGCAGGTACTTCCCGTTTGGCATAGTGTTCCTTGTGGCCGGTAAGATCCTGGAAATGGACGACCCGTCGGCCATGGGGAAGAAGCTGGGGTTCTATGCCATCACCGTGGTAATGGGACTGGTGGTCCATGGCCTCTTCATCCTACCGGCAATGTACTTCTTCATCACCAAGAAGAGCCCTATTGTCTACATCAGAGGCATCCTGCAGGCCTTGCTCATCTCCCTGGCAACCTCCTCAAGGTAATTAACAAGGAGGATACTGTCAAACACAGCTCAGACCACAGCGCTGACCACAGCTCAGGAAAAAATTTGAGGAAATATTATTTTTCTGCACTTAGTCCCTATAGAAGGAACATCCTCACTTCATTGTACGTTGGTCTTTTAAGGCTGATGAGGAAAAAGCCCTATCTGCTGCACTTAGTTACCATAGTAGCAACCTCCTCGCTCCATTGTAGGTCGTTTTGTACACATACCACTACAACCAGATTGACAATATGGTAAGCAAATGCAGCAACCATTATTTTCCTCCACTGCTTTCAAAGACTCCATCTTCTACAAGAACATTTGTTGAGCCACATCACCTTAATTATCAAGAGTGTTTTGACATCCTTTTTCCCTGGCTATTCCATCGTATGCCATTCAGCTTGCTCAGATCTCATTGTTGATAGATATATTTATTTAAATGCTCGAAATGTTCTAATCACAAGATCTCTGTGTTTTGAAATATATAAAATGGTTTAAAAAGTCATTAATATTTAACTGCAAAAAAAAATCATAAAGTCTTCAGTAATTTTAAATAATATTTATTTCAAAATGTCTGGAGATTTTGTCCACTTTGTCAGAAGTCTCTAAGCTTATTAATGCAACAGTTATAAGCAGGATCAGCTACAGTGGATATAAAAAGTCTACACCCCTGTTAAAATGCCAGGTTATTGTGATGTAAAAGAATGAGACAAAGATAAATCATTTCAGAACTATTTCCACCTTTAATGTGACCTATAATGTGAACAATTCAATTGAAAAACTAACTGAAATCTTGGAGGGGGAAAAATAAAAAACTCCCAACAGCCTGTTTCCATAAGTGTGCACACCCTTAAATTAATACTTTGTTGAAGCACCTTTTGATTTTATTACAGTACTCAGTCTTTTTGGGTAGGAGTCTATTAGCATGGCACATCTTGATGTGGCAATATTTGCCCACTCTTCTTTGCAAAAGCGCTCCAAATCTGTCAGATTGCGAGGACATCTCCTGTGCACAGTCCTCTTCAAATCACCCCACAGATCTTCAATTGGATTCAGGTCTGGGCTCTGGCTGGGCAATTCCAAAATGTTAATCTTTTTCTGGTGAAGCCATGCTTTTGTGGATTTGGATGTGCGCTTTCAGTCGTTGTCATGCTGAAAGGTGAACTTCATCTTTCTAATGGACGCCTGAAGGTTTTGTGCCAGAATTGCCTGATTTTTGGAACTGTTCATAATTCCCTCCACCCTGACTAAGGCCCTGGTTCCAACTGAAGAAAAACAGCCCTAAACCATGATACTGCCACCACCATGCTTCACTGTGGGTATGGTGTTTTTTGGTTGACGTGCAGTGTTGTTTTTGCACCAAACATACCTTTTGGAATTATGGCCAAAAAGTTCAACTTTGGTTTCATCAGAACATAATACATTTTCCCACATGCTTTTGGGGGACTTGATGTTTGTTTGTGCAAACTTCAGCCGATCTTGGATGTTTTTCTTTGAAAGAAAAGGCTTTCGTCTTGCCACCCTACCCAATAGCCCATTCATATGAAAAATACAGGAGATTGTTATCACATGTAGCACACAGCCAGTACTTGCCAGAAATCCCTGCAGTTCCTTTAATGTTGCTGTAGGCCTCTTGGAAGCCTCCCTGACCAGTCTTCTTCTCGTCTTTTCATAAATTTTGGAGGGACGTGCAGTTCTTGGTAATGTCTCTGTTGTGCCATATTTTCTCCACTTGATGATTACTGTCTTCACTGTGTTCCATGATATATATGTAATGCTTTAGAAATTCGTTTGTACCCTTCTCCTGACTGATATCTTTCAACAATGAGATCCCTTTGATGCTTTGGAAGCTCTCTACAGACCATGGTTTTTGCTCTGAGATGCAACTAAGAAAATGTCAGGAAAATCCTACCAGAATAGCTGAACTTTATGTGTGATTAATCAGAGTCACTTTAAATGATGGCAGATGTGTAATGACTTCTATTTAACATGAGTTTGAATGATTGGTTAATTCTGAACACAGCCACATCTCCAGTTATAAGAGGGTGTGCACACTTATGCAACCAGGTTATTGTAAGGGTTTTATTTAAAATGTTTCCCCCTCAAAGATTTCAGTTTGTTTTTCAATTGATTCGTTCACATTATAAGTGGAAAAAGTTCTGACACGATTTATCTTTGTCTCATTCTTTTACATCACAAAAACTTGGCATTTTAACAGGGTGTGTAGACTTTTAATATCCACTTTATATACCTTCTTCAACTCCTCCTTATATATTTCAACAAGGCCACTCAGTCTGTTGCATTTGATATAAATCCATCTCCCTGACAGATAAAGATTTAGTATGAATTTGGGATCAAATATGTTTGTTTAAATTAGATTTTAGTCACAAAGCTACTATAAATAGTTTGTTAACTAAGTTTTGACTGAACTCAGAAAACACTATGTTTTATTTGGGATTTTTCACACTAATAATAATTTAAATGTTTCAGTTGTTGATATTAAACAGTATTAACAGCCTCTTTTCATTATGTTGTCAACTGGCTTATCAACTCTATCAGAGGCGTCTGAATGTTTTGACAGGAGCCCATTATGAAATTATATTTTGACCACTATTCTACAACATACAGTACCATTCAAAACTTTGGGGTCACAGAATGTCTGTGTTTTCTTAAGAATGACTGCATACAATTCATTGAAAGTATTTCAGACTGAGCAAATTTTGTTGCAAATTTCAAAAATATAAAAGTGGTCCTTCCCTGCACCGAACCCACTTTCAGGATATGCACCATACAATCCTGTCTCGCCAATATGACCTACGGTCATTCTGACAGCATGTCCACACATCACAAATCTAAATCATCATCTCCTCCAGCTCTGCCACGCTGCCTATCACCTTCAAGTGCCTCCTGGAAAACAACCACATCGATCGCCGCATCATCCGCTTTGTGCTCCCCGTGGGCGCCACGATCAACATGGATGGGACGGCGCTCTATGAAGCCGTGGCAGCCATATTCATCGCCCAGGTCAACAACTATGAGCTGGACTTTGGTCAGATCATAACCATCAGGTATGTAGCCTGGACATTATTAGACAGGTTCAATGAAATAAGAAAATGATATTTCTTCATAATGTATTTTAGTACAATCGGATTAAACACTGGCCTTCAATTGAAAAGGGATTCAAGCACCGCCAAAGTACAACCTGACTAATCGAACATGTAGAAAGTAGTCATGACTACAACAAGTAGAAAGTAGTCATGACTACAACATGTGAAAGTAGTCATGACTACAACACGTGAAAGTAGTCATGACTACAACATGTGAAAGTAGTCATGACTACAACATGTAGAAAGTAATCATGACTACAACATGCGAATGTAGTCATGACTACAACATGTGCTGTCAGAAAAAGTGGTTGTAGTGAAAGCTCTGATTACTGGAATAGAACTCCCTGAAATGTCACGTGGTTAAACGTGCACGGAACGATCATGCTGGTTGCTAGTTCATCCGCTGACGTGTATTCCTAATGTGGTAACATTACATAGGCATCCACACCCACGTTGAGCATATGGGGAACTTTGTCCAAAATAGTGCCACGGGTACAACCAATACGGCTTTGCGGTTTGTGAAACACAGAAGTTAATCTGGTGTTACAGTTTTTACGATGAATTAATGAATATTATGAGATTATACTGAATCCAACACTTACATAGATAAACACAAATATTACATGGGACTCGACCACAGCCTACTTCACAATGATCTACCCTCTAAAATAAGTCAGTCTATCAGAGGTTATTACCTAGCACCGACAGTGGCGACAGACAGACAGTCAGAAAGCCGGAGAGGTCATTCAGTTAGACAGGCGATCAGACAGTCAGAAAGCCAGAGAGGTCATTCAGTTAGACAGGCGATCAGACAGTCAGACAGCCAGAGAGGTCATTCAGTTAGACAGGCGATCAGACAGTCAGACAGACCTTAATTTCCCTGAAGACCTGTGGTGTAAAATGGCCTTGCACTCCCCTGATTTAATGACATGTTAAACTGTAATAACATTAAGCAGACCTACAGTATCCTGTACTCTTCTGCTTTCCAAATGGCACACTATTCCATATATAGTGCACACTCAGGGCTCTAGTCAAAATCTATGCACTATTTAATAGGGAGTAGAGTGCTATTTAGGCCATAAGCTGTCTGTGGCCAGGCAGGCAGTAATCTGCTGGCAGTAAGACTCATATGACCTGTATTACTCAGCTCTGTTGTCACGGCAGAGTTGTCAGAGTTTAATATTATTTGGTTGTGTCCTGTGGTGTCTGGCTGTTGGTAGCACAGCACCAGTCCATCGCTAGTGGCTCCCAGGCAACAGGGATGGCTATTGGTTACTCATTAAATGTAATCTGTTACAGTTGCAATTACCGTTCCAAAATTGTAATCAGTAATATAATATTACTTCGTTACTTTAGCATTACTTTCCCTTTACAATACATTAGAACAAAAAATGGAATATGTTAGATGTTCAATATTAACTGAATGACATTAGCAGGAGCAGTCAGTGTTACAGCTGGCCATAAATAGGTTTTGCATTTTGGGCCTGCCTTATGTTTCAAACCCTTTGTTTTCTACATCAACAGTAATATGATTGGATGTATTAGCCTGCTAGGGGATTAGTCCAGGCGTCCTGTGTTGGGCGGTGTAATTACAGCACCATCCAGGTTTGGTTGGTTAGTATTTGAATATGGTCTCCTTGCCACTTCTCGCTCTAGCTTCTCATTACAGCGGCTTGGGCACCTGTGAACTTAGGCGAGATAGATGGCTGGAGACCATTATGGATTCTGGTCAAGACTTACTAGGAGAGCAGCTGTGGTATTTACATTATCATAGGTAAAAGACGGTGGCATCCGTATCTCACCCTAAATTAATTCCAAATTGCACCCTATTCCCTATTTAGTGCACTACTTCAAACCAGAGCCTTATAGGCGCACTATAGGGAATATGGTGCCATCTGAGGGACATATATGGTCTAAGATACAGTCATGTTAGGCATTGTAATTTGGCATAATGTGGGAGGTGTAGGACTGTGCAGACCTGTAATCCTATCAAGGTCACTGATGTCATTTCCACTCATTTCCAGTATCACAGCCACAGCTGCCAGTATAGGCGCAGCTGGGATTCCGCAGGCCGGACTGGTCACCATGGTGATTGTGCTAACCTCGGTGGGCCTGCCCACTGATGACATCACTCTCATCATTGCTGTGGATTGGGCGTTGTAAGTGCATTGCATTACACTGTTGTTTGGTCTTCACCTTCAGGTAACAACATTGACAACATTTTGGTATATTTGTGTGGATAAAGTGATGCCAGAAAGTTATTAATGTTGGAATTAGAAAGATACTGAGACCATTTAACACATTAAAGGCTAAGAAAGACTTAATATGCCTCAACCCCTGTGTAATGTAGTTCAAAAGAGCTTCCCAACACCTCCAACGCAGCTGAACCTCCATTTTGTGTTTCAGGGACCGTTTCAGAACGATGGTTAACGTGATGGGAGACGCCTTGGCCACAGGGATAATGGCTCATATCTGTAGAAAAGACTTTGTCAAGGAGGGCGAGCAGGTGAGAAAATGCTCTTTCAATTCCTGGCATGACAACTATAATGTTACAACAGTTTAACAAGTTGACCAAGCTTAGGAAGGTTCCACTCAGAATGTTTAATTTCTTTTGAGAAGAGTAAGTTGACTGTCTTTTGGAATTTGAAAGAATAGCTGGGTAGAATTTGATTGTTTGTAGCCCATTAATTAAAATACCTAAGCATTTGTGTACTATATTTCCCAACCTTTCTGTTGAAAACCGATACTAGTTTCCTCTCAATCCATTTATCTATTCTTTCCAACTTTGCTTTCATAAATAGCATTTTTCAATACTGATAAATTCTTACCGACAAATACTGACAATTCTTGCTGACAATTCTATCAGTCATCTTTGTCTTACTGCTCACTACACCATACAGCCTGTCATCCTATTAACGTGAATCACCCTTATGTTTGAAATATTCGGATGAATACAAACATGTCAAGCCATCTTCTCAGTCTGACATTGGTATTCAATGCACAGTTCTTCCTCCCCGTTTTTCTTTGAAAGCTCTGTGGGCGTGTTGACGGATTCAGATGCGTCATACAGTTGAGATATACTCTATGTTTGCTTGATGAGAATTACCTTCTTACTCCAATATCTATAAGCTTGTCCATTATATTTGCATCCCATCTCACTCCCCTAAGCCTGATTAGTTTCCTCATTCTTCTGACACAACACACGTAGAACAGGTGCTCCAAGGGTCATTCAGTTGTTCTGCATGGAATCTGTTTGGCATGAGCACCATCTCAATGATCAGTTTCTGCTAGATTAATGAGTGGTCTGTCAATACATGTTGTTATAAGATAGAAGAGCATTAAAATAAAGCTTAAATCAAAACTCATATGTAAGTGAGTGCCGGCTGTTTATAATTTTCGGTTCTACTATACTAACAGCTAATAGTGTTTAGACACTAAACCGACAGTGGGCCTAACTGGCTTCAGCAACTCACAGATTGATTCCTCCTCCTACCCCTTGGTGTCCCCGACTCCCTTCAGGCGCCTCTGATCTGCGAGACCAAGCCCATGATCAGCATCCAGCAGATGATGACGTACCAGAAGAACGGCGGGTACCAGCCCCCTCCCTGTGGCCCGGGGGGGCCGGACGTGGCTCGCCTCATGCAGCTGGAGGAGGGGATACGGCCGGAGCAGAGGAAGAGGAGCCCACACACCCCGCAACACAAGAGAGAGCACAAGGATAAGGACCACTGCTCCATCGACATGAACGGCCTGGAGACCAACGTATAGAGGCAGCCCGCCAGGAGCAGCGTGACCAGAGGCTGCCTCCTCATTCTCGACACCTCCCTCAAAGAGAGCACACTGCCGCCCCCCCCCCCCCCCCCCAGCCAATGCCATCACCAAGGCTCTTAACACCGTGGCAAAGGCTGTGCCAAACTTTGGTTAGAGTGTGGAGAATCTGGATGCAGCCAAAACCATAGCTTCGGGGGAAAGGAGTGGACTGATTGACTGATGGTCTGCACCAGAGCTGGGGACAACCAGAACCCGACGCTTGCAGGCACACAATGGCACACTGTGGATGCAAGACAGACAACCAGAAAGACGATTTTCTACATTATTTATATTATGCCCCGGTATAATTACATATGTGCGTGTATATTTCTCAGATTTATTTCACGAGCCAGCAAAGTTACATGCTGGAAGACATTTTATACAATGATGAGGCATTCAATGACATGAGACATTCTATACAATGTGGAAACCTTTATGATTAAGATCAGGAGTCAGAAGGGATGAAGAAGAACCTTTAGAGGGCCTTCCATCTTCAGCTTAGATGATCAACAATGGACTGTGAGCCTCTCTTGAGCAGATGAGAATGTGACAAAACTATCCTCAAATAGACAATGCTTGTGGACTGTGGTATAAAGTGCTCATTGGTTTTTGAAAATGTTAATACAAAATGTAATCATTCTTTGTTTTGGGGGGGTTCTTGTGGATTTTCTAAATGTTTTTATCATTCAGCTGTCTTTTCAAACAACATAATCACACTAACAAAATGTTGCCTCAAAACCCACTCACAGGGTTATGGACATTATAGACTCATTTGGTAGTCTCGTTCACTTGTCAGGTTACTCTCCCAATCATAATTTGAGGTTACTCCCAAAACATTTAATCTAAAAAAAAATCTAGACTTTATCCCCAGATCTGCAACCAAGATACATATCTAAATGTTTTCTATTATTTATTACATGGTTGGTCGATTTACACTGCCAGTTAGGCAGACATTTCTATCAATATATAAAAGCTATTTTCAGTCAAAAGAGAGTAAAAAAGCTTTTCTTCCTCAGCGAGCTGAGTCATATAGCTTCATTCTCACAGTCACAGATTTAAACCTTTTGGTACCTTTTCATCCTAATTCCCTCTTTGCCTTTTGATCCCCTTATAATCAGGGTAGTACAATTCTGCCCCATAACGACTGGCAAAATGTAGATGACTGTGTACCAAATGGCCGCCTATTCCCTATACAGTGCCCTTTAAAAAGATAGGGGACAGGATGCCATTTTTAATGCATCAGTGATAGAGGTAGCAACAGTATGTGTCAGAGCCATAATGCTTAAGTAGGCTAGCCCTTGTTGGACTATTTCTAGTGTCAAGTTCTTTGCACCCACAGTACCCCCTCTTTGCCTTAAAGTACAAAGGAGAAGCATGGGGGAGATATACAGGGAAACAACATCCAGGTCAACCCCAAGTCATATGGGCGAACCACACATACATTCATGACAACAGCAGCAAACTGCAGAACAACAACCACAAGCAATACTGCGGACTTCACTTCATATGTGTATGATAATACGTGCTGTACATATATTTATTTTTAAATGAATTAGTAGTTTGTAAAAAATAAATAAAATAAAAAGATTCAACAGGCGCCATATGCAGTATGTTATGAAGTTAACATAATTATTCATTGTTAAATTCTAGTCAACTTGCTCAAAATGTAACCCCATTTACTGTAACAATACACAACTGAAAATATATTGTAAGAAAACACAAATACACATTTTATTTAACTATTTTGTGTATGTTTTTATGATGTCTAATGAGTTCTTATTTGAAATTGGTAGTTTTGAAATGGCAGTTGGATTTACATTTTTTATTTCCTTGTTATTGCGAAGTACATATTTGGCAACTTATGAATCAAAAGAGTACAAATTAGAACCAGAAACCATGCAATGTATTTAAATGCTCCTCTCAAACATTGAAAAGTTACAAAGGTTCAAAAACCAAATGGTTAACGTCTTAGAGGTCCATACACAGATTAAGCCTAGGTCAGGACTAAAAATAAATCCCTGTGGAGATTTTCCATCAAGCTTGGTTATGAGTCCATGACCGAGCATAATCAGTCTCTGGGAAAATATTGAATAAAGAACTCAATGTTACCTCAAAGACAAAATTAACATAATATCACTTAAATGGTTGATGTACACGCCCCGCGGTTTTCAATATCTATAATATGATACATTAGATACAACTAGCTATTACGGTGGCAAAAATCCAAAAAATCCATCTCTTCCAAGTGAGCCAGACATGGGCTATGGCCTCATCAGGTGAATACAGTTCCCATACTGTAGCAGTCCTAGTACCTCCTAGATAGCACTGTATTCCCTCTGAACTGCACTATGGGGCATTACCCATAGCGCCCTCGTCAAAAGTAGTGTGCTATATAAGGAATAGTGTGTTTGTTGAGAAGCAGTCGGGGCACTGCCACACAGGCACTCAGCAGTATTTTAGAGATTCCCCTGTCTTAACACCAGCCGCCCTGCTTGTCTGTTTCCAGATGTCGGTTGTCGTCATTTAGCAGTCGCTCTTATCCAGAGCCACTTACAGTTAGTACATATATCTTAATGCGAAAAGCACACAACCAGTAACAGTAACTACACTTTACTCAATGAAGTAGCTATTAGCAAAGTCTGCCCTGGGGGGAGGATATGGAAGGATGGACTAAGCGGTCACTAAGCCAGGCCACACGGCCATCGCAGCAGCTAAATGCACCAGTTGGCATGGCTGGATGGTGGGAGGGGTGGAGGGATTAAAAGACTAGGCTGTATCTGGCACAAAGTGTGGCCCAGTGAGATTGAGGGTGGAGCCAAAAGGAACAGGTCTGGGGCGGCTTTAATACAAAATAAAACCACTAACACAATTTCAAAACATAGCCATAACTGTAATAAATGGACTGTTTTAGACTAGGCCTGAATTTGCTTTAGACTGTTCACAGTTGTCGCCCTCATTTTGTCACCCTAACCTTCCAAAAACACTGCACATTAGCAAGAGGTAAGAGTGTCTCTTACTGGATATTGTGATCAGTAACCAAAAGGTTGCTAGAGTGAATATGAAAATGTATAACTACACTGCTCAAATCTATTTTAGGGAACAGGTAATCATCACAGTATAACACCAAGTAAATTAAACTTCAGGGACATCAATCTATCCAGTTAGGGATTGTGAATCAATGTCAACAGCAAGACAACCCCAAAAAAAGGGAATGGTTTTGCAGGTGTTGGCCACAGACAACTGCTCTCTCCTTATCCTTCCTGACTGATTCTTCTCTAGTTTTACATTTTGCTAGTGTCCTTGTCACTACTGGTAGCATGAGGCGGTACCTGCAGACCATTCAGGTTGCACAGGTAGTCCAGCTCCTCCAGGATGGCACATCAATACGTGCTGTCGCAAGGTTTGTTGTGTCTCCCAGTACAGTCGCAAGAGCATGGAGGAGATACCAGGAGATGGGCTGTTACAAGAGGAGAGCTGGACAGGTCATCAACCCAACAACAAGACTGGTACCTGCTCCTTTGCGTGAGGAGGAACAGGAGCACTGCCAGAGCCAACCAAATGACATCCAGCGGGCCACTGGTGTGCATGTTTTTGACAAAACAGTCAGAAACAGACTGCATCAGGGTGGCATGAGGGCCCAAAGTCCTCTAGTGGGACCTGTGCTCACAGCCCAGCACTGTGCAGCTCCATTGGCATTCGCCAGAGAACCAGAATTGGCAGGTCTGTCATTGGCGTCCTTAACAATGGTGACCTAGTCAGGGAATGCCAAACTTTTCCACCAAGCACCCATTTTTACATTTGATACATTTTGCAAAATGTACCCCTCAGGAAAGGTGCAGAGCCCACCCAGGAAGCTCAGGCACCCCGTCTTAGGGGAGCATCCCCTGATTTGAAAATCCCTGAACTAGATCAGCAATAATAAGGTGTTTGGCAAGGTATAAAGAATATTTCAATGGCGAATATTTGGTAAGTCACACTCAGATTCACTAAACCTTTCAGCACCGACTTTCTGTCATTAACTTATTTTTCCTGACAAATCTGACAACTTTCTTGCAGCTGTCCACATATTGGCTGTGAGTGGTGAGTTTTTGGGCCACTTCAAATTGCATTGCGGACACCCTGACAAATATGAACCTATATATGTCAGTGTGATATGCTGTTGCTGACTACAAGGCACAGACACAGTGCCAGGCTAATGCCTGAGTTAGCAAGCTGTGGAGAATGCCTGAGAAGTGTGTGTGTCTTGCGCACAGTGTGAGCAGCAATCAGTGCAGGCCTCAACTCACGCTGTGACAAACATGCAACCAATTTGTTTGCCAGGTGAGTCTGTAGAGCCACATTTTATTTTGATAGTTTGTTGTGCACAGGCATTTTTCATGTCATTCACTGACAGATTTTAGAGAGCTGTTGGTAGCCAACTTGTCTAGCTATACATATATAATAATTACTGGTCACCTATGCTTAAACACCTAGTCTTAATAATTACTGGTCACCTAGGCCTTACTTAAAAGTAGATCAGTACTGAATGCAGATATCATTTTGTAATTTCTAAATTGTGAAACTACTGTACTAGGTACACAAATATCCTAAAATAAAAACTGAGAATCAATACTTTACCAAACAAAATCCCATCTTTTGGAGTAAAAAAGGGAAAGAAAAAGAAAATGTTTACTGTCCCAATCAGAGGGTATTCAGAGGGTATGGTATGTCGACCTTACGGAAATCATCTATAAAGCAGCAAAATCTCCTCTGCGTCCTAAGGCAAAATGTGTAGAATTTAAGGAAATTACTTTTACAAAATCCAATTGTCCTCTACACCAAGAGGAGTGTGAACATTTTGGGGTCCTAATGGTTGCATTGTTGAGGTTTTGTTATATGCTGATAATTGAAAGTGTAAACCTGGATCTAACAAATTTGTGATTGGCCAAATTCAAAGAGCAGTGAGGTACCCCAGCCATACAGAAGCTCTCTTTGAATGAATGGAGTACACCAGGCCTTATGAACCTCAGCAATGAATCAAACAGGCATCAACAACAGCGCCTAATCTCTCAGGTTGAATTCCAAACAGGGCCCTAATACCACAATACTGGACTACATCTACCCAGAACCCTATGAGCATGGGTAAACGTTTTGCACAAGAAAGCAACTAATTACATGTAATCAGTCTGTGAGTTTATATATTTTTAATACAAATCAATAGGCCATCAAGTCATTTATAGGTATACATTCTGTAACAAATCATTATTTAGAATCTGGTCACATTAGAAATGTCAGTGTGTGGACAGCAGAGGCACACAGTGTTGTTAATGCAGTATTGTCACAAACTGTTAAATTATTACTAACACTATTCACTACACCAACATAAAACACATTGCAATGACAGTGTCACCAAAATAGTGCTCTATTCCCACTACAAAGGCAATAGAGTGCCGTTTGGGACACAATATCATTGTGGGCACAAAGGTATGAGAGCAGGCAATTCACTCACTGCCCTGCTCTGGTAGAACACTGTGGCAACCCACCCAAGTTTCACCCTATTCCCCATATAATGCACACAGGGCACTTGGGGCTATAAAGGAAATAGGGAGCTATTTGGGATAAACAGAAGAAAAAGTATTCAGAAGTGGTGCACTCTTCAGGGAATAAGATGCCACTTTAACCGCAGATCAAACTGATTAGTTGAGTCTTAAAGATAATGTTTTCCGTTTCTTGACACCAACAGTTTCATAAGCAGTTTATAAACAGAGCATCCAAGAGTCCAAAGAGAATGCCATTCAATTTCCATTGGTAGCAGAACCACACAATAAGAATGAATATTATAAAATAGAATCTGTATTGAGCTTCACATTGGTCATCTGAAACATGAACAAATCCTAATCATTAATAAAACAATACAACTGCTAGATCTCATTATTAATAAGGTTACAGGACACTTCAGGCTGTTATATTTTCCCAACATACATTTTCCACCATGGTGTCTTTTGTTGGTCTCCAATATAGAGTTAGTCAGAAACAGCGGAAAGGATAGAGAGAAAAGGTAAATTAAGCGTAAATCTGAATAGTTCAGGAAGAGGGAGGGGACTGGACTCAGAAAAGGTAAGGAGAGAGAATGCAACATTATGGCAGGATTTCCAGAGCTGGGGTCCTTTCAGCCAATTACAGCTTGGCTTTTGCTGGTGCCAGTTGCAGACTCTGGAGCTTCATGGCCATTCCCATGTTCCCAGTGATCTTCAGCTTACCCTGAAAAAAAGCCTGCAGACAGAAGAACATATATATAATATACAGGGGGTATAGAAAAGAATCACCCCCCTTTAAAATAATCACATTTTGTTGCTTTGCAGTCTGAAATGAAGACAGTTTTTTGTTTAATTCAGCTGTATTTACTCAGTGCAACTTATAACATCCAAATGAAAGATATAACACCAACATGTCAGAATTTTTTTTTAAAACATAATAACTAAGTTGGAAAAAGGATCATCCTGTTGTGTCAGTATTTTGTTGAACCACCTTTTGCTTTAAAAAAAATTCTGACAAGTTGGTGTTATATCTTTCACTTGGATGTTATAAGTTGTAAATACAGCTAAATAAAATAAACATTTTTTTGTCCGTTTTCATTTCAGGCTGCAAAGCAACACCATTTGATTATTTTAAAGGGGGGTGATTATTTTCTATACACACTGTATACAGTGGATATCAAAAGTCTACACACCCCTGTTAAAATGCCAGGTTCTTGTGATGTAAAAGAATGAGACAAAGATAAATCATGTCAGAACTATTTCCACCTTTAATAATGTGACCTATACCGTGAACAATTCAATTGAAAAACAAACTGAAATCTTTGAGGGGGAAAAATAAAAAACTCCCAATAAACTGGTTGCATAAGTGTGCACACCCTTAAACTAATACTTTATTGAAGTACATTTTGATTTTATTACAGCTCTCAGTCTATTAGCATGGCACATCTTGACATGGCAATATTTGCCCACTCTACTTCGCAAAAGCGCTCCAAATCTGTCAGATTGCGAGGACATCTCCTGTGCACAGCCCTCTTCAGATCACCCCACAGATGTTCAATTGGATTCAGGTCTGGGCTCTGGCTGGGCCATTCCAAAACGTTAATCTTCTTCTGGTGAAGCCATGCTTTTGTGGATTTGGATGTGTGCTTTGGGTCGTTGTCATGCTGAAAGGTGAACTTCCTCTACATCTTTCTAATGGACGCATGAAGGTTTTGTTCTAGAATTGCCAGGTATTTGGAACTGTTCATAAATGTGTTTTGGCAAACTTCAGCCAATCTTGGATGTTTTTCTTTGTAAGAAAAGGCTTTCGTCTTGCCACCCTACCCCATAGCCCATTCATATGAAGAATACGGGAGATTGTTTTCACATGTAGCACACAGCCAGTACTTGCCAGAAATTCCTGCAGTTCCTTTAATGTTGCTGTAGGCCTCTTGGAAGCCTCCCTGACCAGTCTTCTTCTGGTCTTTTCATGAGTTTTGGAGGAAGTCGAGTTCTTGGTAATGTCTCTGTTGTGCCATAATTTCTCCACTTGAAGATTACTGTCTCCACTGTGTTCCATGATATACAGTATGTAATGCTTTGGAAATTCATTTGTACCCTTCTCCTGACTGATATCTTTCAACAATGAGATCCCTCTGATGCTTTGGAAGCTCTCTGCGGACCATGGCTTTTGCTCTGAGATGCAACTAAGAAAATCCTACTAGAACAGCTGAACTTTATTTGTGATTAATCAGAGTCACTTTAAATGATGGCAGGTGTGTAACGACTTCTATTTAACATGAGTTTGAATGTGATTGGTTAATTCTGAACACAGCCACATCCCCAGTTATAAAGAAGGTGTGCACACTTATACAACCAGGTTATTATATAAGATTTTTATTTCTAATTTTTCCCGCCTTGAAAATTTCAGTTTGTTTTTCAATTGAATTGTTCACATCATAGGTCACATTAAAAGTGGAAAAAGTTCTGACATGATGAATCTTTGTCTCATTCTTTTACATCACAAAAACCTGGCATTTTAACAGGGGCATGTAGACTTATATAAATATATTTTAAAGCAGACACAGATGTCCTCTATTACTGGTGCTTCAGAAAGCAACCAAACTAAATATTTCAATCCTTTCTGATGAGTGTGTCACCTTACAATGCAGCAATCATTTAAATATTTGAAGACTTGTTTAGTATATACACTATATATCCAAAGGTATGTGGACACCACAACTAATTATTGAGTTAGGGGGTTTCAGCCACACTCATTGCGCACGGGTGCATAAAATATAGCACAGCCATGAGATCTCCATAGACAAACACTGGCAGGACAATGGGTTGTCCTGAAGAGGTCAGTCACTGTCATTGGATGCCACTTTTCCCTCGTCGGTTTGTCCTATTAGATCTGCTCCGGTCAACTGGAAGCGCTATTATTGTGAAGTGGAAGTGTCTAGGAGCAACAACAGCCCAGCTACGAAGCGGTAAACCATGCACATTCACTGTATGGGGGCTGCGGAGTACTGAAGCATATACACACATACAGTGTATGCTGAATTCCACAATTCCTACACAGTCTGTTAGAAATGCTGTTCAAATCTTAAAATGTGTAGACTAATGGGGAGTACATTTCTTACACATAATTCATGTATTTTATACTTCAACTGTTACAATTTTTATTATTCTATAGTATTTCTATAACATGCTACAATCTCTTCCAACTTCCACTCAGAAATACAACCATATAGAATGCATGAAATGTCTACGTCTCTGCTATTCACATCAGACAAAATCTTTCCTGATCAAACGTGTGACCCCTTGTCTGTAAATAAAAAGGATAATAGGCCAGTCATTTCGGTTGTTATGGAAACTAGCAGACCAGATGTGGTAAGAGAATAAGTGAGAATTTGGACACAAATCAGATACTTTTACCAGCTTAGAGGTTATGAAATCGTCTTGTTCTCTGGCTTTTCAAATCTAAAACTAGACGTTAATGTTCCACGGATAATTGGCCTACTGTATTGCTGTACCAACTTCAGGCAACACTTACCAAAACATTTTGTGTTAATGTGTGACATTAGTTTACAATCACATTTTTGCCATTAAAAAGAACAAAAATAATTTTACTTCCCCCACTTTCTACCAAGTTGCAGGTCAACCACTGATATCACCTGGATTTAAACAAGCTGATCTATCGCTGCCCATCTGCCCTGCCATTGAAGCCTGCTATGGGACAGTGCCATTTTAGATATCATCTAGTTACAGTCATTTTGACTTCAACATTTTGAATGTTTTCGTATGATGGTAAGAAATTATGTAAAAAAAAAAAACATTTCAGTAAGGTTTCCCACTTGGATTTGTGGGTATATCTACGTATTTTTGAGATCAACGTAAAATTTTGATTGCTGGACCGTGTAAGCGGAGCCAGCCAAGAAGAGCCAACTAAATATTTATATTTAGTTAGGCTTAGCTTTGGCTTTGTTAGGAACTTAAAGCCAAAGCTATTCCATGGTTCAGAAACCTTTGTAATTTGCTTTGATTGTGACGAGATTCGAACGTGGGATAACGGGGTGACGACTGACCGACCCTTGTTAAATAGCGTAGTGGTTAGAGACCTGCAACCAATTGGTCCAGCGTTCGAATCTCGTCACAATCAAAGCAAATTACAAAAGTTTCTGTACCATGGAATAGCTTTGGCTTTGTTAAGTTCATATTCAGTCTCACTAGCAATTGCTAAAATCTTATGACTGTTCCAAGTAGTAAGTTAATAGACACTAGTAACCATATTACTGGCAAATAAGCTGTTTAAACAGCCAGTGGCAAAAGCCATACATTTATAGAAGCTATTTGTGGTGGAGGTAAACTTAATAAGAAACGTAAGTCAGTTTAACACAATGCTTAATGGTGTCTAGCAAAATATTCAACCTTTGCGTGATGTTAATGGTTGACAAAAGGATCTAATATCAAGATTCTATACCGACATTGAGCAGACATTTGTTCCCCTGACATGCCTTGAAAATAGAGAATGTTAAAAGGGTGGGGGCAAGCTTGACTCAATGATTCTGTAGTCAGGCGCCTACTATGTATAGTGATGTTTAACCCAAATGTACTGTTCAAAGGATCAAAAGACTAGTAACACTGGGTCAGCTTTTGCAGTGCCAGATAGAGGGGTCATGGTTTGGAAGCGATTGACAGACCATCTGGCAGTGTTCACAACAGAGCTGATGGCAATCCAGCATGTATTTCAGTGGGTGGAGGAATTCAGACTAGTTAGAGTGGTCATGTGCTGGGACTATTAGCAGTTTGGAAAGCTTACAGTCCCTTTCCTCTTATAGTAGATCAGACAAAAGGAATGCAGACACACGTACAGAACATCAGAGACATGTTTGGAGCTCAATTGAGCTCTAATATTTAAAGGGACAATGTATAGAATCCTGCATGTAGACAATAACACGTCTTCCCTCACCAAAGCAGACCGTTATAGTATTAGCTAGTCCAGGGTGCTTAAGGTTGAGAAGGATATTACTACTAAGTGTCTAAAGCGAGTAAAATGAAATTAAAATGAAGTCAATGCACATTGATAGATGGAATGGCAAGAAAGTTTAAATAGGGAATATGTCAGGCACTCTGATTCATTTAGTAATATTCTTGGTTATTTTTATGCTAGTTGTAGACTCAACAACTTGGCCCTTTAAGAAAAAGAATTCAAGCTGCAGTAGCTGGTCCAGAGTTGATTGTGAACACAGACCGTTAGCATTTTTATTTTTATGTTTGCCGAAATTAGAGGCTCAGACAACTGTACCAAGGGTCCACAGGTCTTTAATGAGAGGTCGAAGAAGAATGACCTGTACAGCGACCAGACAGTCCACAGGTTTTTAATGAGAGGTTGAAGAAGAATGACTTGTACTGTACAAGCGACCAGACAGTCCAAAGGTCTTTAATGAGAGGTCGAAGTTGAATGACCTGTACAAGCGACCAGGCAGTCCAAAGGTCTTTAATGAGAGGTTGAAGTTGAAAGACCTGTACTGCACAAGCGACCAGGTAGTCCACAGGCAAATAATAGCACGGTACAAGAGTGGTGTGGAGGTCCAAATGCCCAAATCATCATCATAGATGGAGTAGTGCAGCAGACAACGCTGGGTTCCACTCTTCTCAGGTAAAAACAACATGGAGGAGCTCCAGTGGATATGCTATCACCGACAGCGGACAATTAAGACATGGAAAAACATGACAAGGTCTGATAAACCCTGGTTCAGTTTTCTTGAGCGGCCTGCAAAGTCCTGACACCTCAACCCAATTAGGCATCTTTGGGAGGATATGGAACGGGCTACTTCAGCATACATGCGCAATGCGCAGCAACTGCACGTTGTATCAGCATCCCGGTAAAACATTTCTGACGCACTGAAACTCCTTTGCATCCTGTTTTGAGTACAACCCGGTCCTAGACTGAAACTCATTAATGTTTTGTTCTGGAGTACAATCCGGTCCTAGATTGGTGTACTTAAAAAAAATGTATCTAATAAATTGGTAATTTCTGCCTATACAGATGTTGCACATTGCATACATAAATGGCCATGGGCAAAGTGCTCAGGCCTGAGTGAATGGGTCTCCATTAACCCAAAATAAAGCTATTTACCCAGTCAGCTCTATTGTGCTGCTTGCTTTACTTCTAAATATCGCCAAAATATCATTTGTCTCGTACAGTGATAATTTTGTCTCGTACAGTTATAGTCAACTTCTATGACATCATTCAGTTATTTTTTTTCAGGTTTATTTAGCCAGTTATAGTCCCAAAAGCCACAGAAATAAAGGTTATTGACCAAGAGTTTACTCACCAACCGAATTAATTTTACATTGGAACTATTCTGATTCGGATTCTTCAGTCAATGACATGAATGATATGAACTTTCACCAGTATCAGGCCATTTTAGACAAAAGCCAGGCAGTGAGTACGTGAAACGTAGCCTCAAGTGAAATTATATTATGATGAAAAGCATCAGCGAAGAAATGCATTATTTTAAATAGCATCAACAGTTATGCCAGGGCCAACCGTTATGCCAGGGCCAACCGTTATGCCAGGGCCAAACGTTATGCCAGGGCCAAACGTTATGCCAGGGCCAAACGTTATGCCAGACTTCAAAAGTTGAAAAGGAAGCCTTTTCTTTAAAAAGAACTGAGATGTAGTTGGAGATCAAAGAAGGCATAATGTGCATTTTTTTAAGCTATGTTGAATGGACACAAGGAAGTCAAGAAAGCTTCAGATCCACGCTTAATGAGGGACAAAAGCTGCCAATGTTGGCCCTAAAGCATGTGAGCAACTGGCAGGGAGGAGAGGACTGTGGTTGCAGCCCAAATGGTACCCGAGTCCCTAGATACTTCACTACATCTGATCAGAGCCTTATAGGTGAAGTAAATAAGAAAGCCCTGAAGTAAAGGGAGGGAGGGGGGGAGGGGGATGGAGAGAAAGGGAGGGAGAGAAAGAAACCGGTCACCTTTCTTGCAGCCAGGGAAAGAGGCTCTGACTGTGTAACCTGCAGTATCAAGGTGTTTCAGCGCTTCAGATGAAACTCAGGACTGCAGAAAAGGTGACAGGATTAGTGGGCCAGACATAAATCTGCCCCGGAAACAACCATTAAAGCTCATATTATAGTTTGTAGATTTCTTTTTTTCTCCAGTCCCTTAAATTCTGTCTAAAACAGAATGTCTGATCTCAAGAGGAATTAAAAAATTAAGAGAGGCCCTTGGGCCTGGACTCCTTATACTGATTGAACCTTTTCAATCTATGTATTTGAGTGGAAATTATTTTTTAAAAGGTCACCAAAACCGAGCTTCCCAGACCTCTTATTGGTCGCCCTGCACCCACCGCAACCACAGTAGCTCTGCCTCTTGTTCTGGTCAAAATGACTGCACTATATAGGGAATAAGGTGTTATTAAGGACACACAAATCATTTTGGTTCAGAAGACACTCACTGTCTGTGGATTCATCCTGCCGGTCATCAGGTTTAGTAAGTCTTCATCTCCAATGGCGATAGTGCAGTCTGCCTTCTTATCTGAAAGGAGGGCAATAAAAATAAACAATAAATCTACCTTTAATAATACTAATAACAATAAATTAATGAACACTAATCTTTTGCGCACTATATAGACATATATGGTGTCATCTCTTCCACATCCTCTAATCCAAACATTGATGAAAACCCTGTCAACAGAATACTCTGATTTCCAGGTGAAAGACACACACATGGCCACACCCGCACATAGACATAGAGCGCACACACACACACATACCTGCGTCGTTGCTCACAGAACCTCGTCCATTTTTCACATCCACGACCCACACAGCGTCTTTCCCCTCTGGGCCATCCTTCACCTTGAAGGCAAAAACTCCTCCGATCGTCTTTACAATCCCCTCTCCTTCCTATGGATGACATCAGAAAGACGTTATGGCTTTCATTTCAGTTGTTAAGGGATAACTTGCCTAAAGTGAAACATGTAATAAACATCTAGTAGCTAACTAACAAGTGTAAGCAGGACTTGGTTCGGGGCTCAGAGACATTAACATTAGTCTCTGGACAGCATTTTAAACAGACGCTCAGAAAGATTAAGTGGAAAGGAGCGATATTAATGAAAGAGGCTGCATCCACACTACATATTTGAATAAACTACAATACATGACAAATCAATAAGAATAAATCCAGACAAGGTTTGAAAGTCTACACATGATTCACAGGTTAGTGGTGCATTTGAGCTTTTCCAGGTGTCTGAACCTCTTTCAGTTTCTTCTCTATCTCCTGGAAGACAGAGTAGGCTTTGAAGCCCTGCAGGCTGTTGTCAGCACTGGTGGGCACCGCAGCAATCTGGGGCCTAAAGCACACAGGAACAGAACACAGCGTCAGTAGGAGAACCTTCATTAGAGTTGGAGAGAGAGGTTTGAATGGAGTACATTGAGAGTCTCTCTGCCTGTTTGCAACGTCATCCTTGACATCAAAGCACAGCCATAGGCAAGCAGAAGAGTGTGTGCGCACGCGTGCGTGTGTGTGTGTGTGTGTGCGCACTTAACTGCATATTTGTGTACGTGTCCGTGTGTGTGTGTGTGTCCGTGTGTGTGCGCGTGCGTGCGTGTAAATGCGTAGGCCTGAATGTTGAAATGAGTATGCCATATGGCAGCCGGAACCACTTGAACTGGATGAAATGTACCAACTGAGCAGGTCAAAGTACAGGCTGTCCTGCCGCCCAAATGACGCCCTATTCCATACGTAGTGCACTATTCTGACAAGGCCCTATGGGACATAAGAAGAACGGGGCAACTAGACATGCAGCTTTTTGTCTTTGTACCCATAATGCTGATGTCACATCTATAGGGCTAAATAGATGACCATTTTAAGATAGTGGGACAGGACATGAAAGCACAGCCACACATGTTTTGCTGCAGTTACTCTATTTGTCTTTTGTACGGAATGTTTCAAGGTAAGTATGTACGTACAGCACTACCTCCATGGATGGGATTGCTTATCTATTATTTGACAGCCAAGTGGTTTTTCCCCTACCCATTAAAGGGTCCTGTGTGTGTGTGTGTGTGTGTGTGTGTGTGTGTGTCTGTATGTCTCTTTTTGTCAGAATGTTTTCCTCGCTCTGTTACTAAAGATTTTTACAAAACATTGAGTGCAGCATAAAGAGTGTCACGCAGTTCACAGTCTGTGGTCACATTTTACCTCACAATATTGTCAACAGAGAAGAAACACGATTTTTCAAATAGATTGGCCACAATTCCTTTTAAAGTCAGTACGATTAGTTCCATTAAAATGCCACAATAAAAAGGAACATTTTACCCAGCACACAAGATTATATGTCATGCCGCCCCCGGACAAAGGAGAAAACAAACCCGGTGAGCAGTTAGTCTGTTAGTTACTACCTAGCTAACTTGTTACTTAAACAGCTGATACATTTGTTATTGTTCGTAGATACAGTGGGAAGAACAAGTATTTGATACATTGCTGATTTTGAAGGTCTTCCCACTTACAAAGCATGTAGAAGTCTGTAATTTTTAATCATAGGTACTCTTCAACTGTGAGTGACGGAATCTAAAACAATAATCCAGAAAATCACATTGTTTTACAGGAAACGTTTGATCTCTGTAATTGCAAACAAAGGTTTCTGTACCAAATATTAAGTTCTGCTTTTCTGATGTATCAAATACTTTTGTCATGCAATAAAATGCAAATTAAGTATTTAGAAATCATACAATGTGATTTTCTGGATTTTTGTTGAAGTGTACCTATGATAAAAATTACAGACCTCTACATGCTTTATAAGTAGGAAAACCTGCAACATTGGCAGTGTATCAAATACTTGTTCTCCCCACTGTATTTAGTGGGTAGATTAACTGACCTGGAAGCCTGAGGGAACCCCATCCTGTAAAGAGCGACGACCACAGCTCCACCTAAACCAATGTTGTGCTGCAGGGCAACCTTTGCCCCCGGGACTTGTCTCCTCTCAGCCTGGCCTCTCAGCTGCCAGCACAGTTCCGCACACTGAGCCAGACCTGGACAAGCAAACGCAGAGGGGGGATGTTAACGCACAGAGCCAGACCTGAATAATCAAACACACTGGAAGTTAATGCAGTGAACTAGACCTTAGGAACCAACCAGACCAGAGGGTCATCCACAGAGCCAGACCTGAATAATCAAACACACTGGAAGTTAATGCACTGAACTAGACCAGAGGAACCAACCAGACCAGTGGGTCATCCACAGAGCCAGACCTGAATAATCAAACACACTGGAAGTTAATGCAGTGAACTAGACCTTAGGAACCAACCAGACCAGAGGGTCATCCACAGAGCCAGACCTGAATAATCAAACACACTGGAAGTTAATGCACTGAACTAGACCTGAGGAACCAACAAGACCATAGGTAAATCCAGGGCCAGACCTAAGCAATCAACTACAAACAAAAGGATGAATTCAACCACACCAAGGAAGTTAATAAATCAAGCCAACCTGAGGAATCAACATCACAGGGAGAAAGTACTGTAGGATCTCTGTCAGGTCAAAAAACAGGGTCAGAGAACTTTACAGATACCATAAAGGTGGGAATTGATAAGGGTAAAGGAGAAAAGAGAAGTACCCCTCAGGTACATTTTACCAGTAATCAATCAATCAAATGTATTTATAAAGCCCTTTTTATAACAGCAGTTGTCACAAAGTGCTTTTACAGAGACACCTGGCCTTAAACCCCAAGGAGCAAACAACAATAGTGTTGAATATCAGGGTCTAGGAAAAATATTAAGAGTCCAATTGGAATAATTAATACATTTCTCTGGGCTAAATCCAGAGTCAATTTAAATTTAAGGTAAGTATGACCAGAAGTATGACCAGATGGACAAGGACAGGGACAGCAACGGGCCCCCCAAACCAGGTATTCTGCAGGTGTTGGCCAGGACCTCATGTCCTCCTACAGTTTAAAACTGGAAGAGACTGGGAAAATTCAGAAAGTGCATTCCTCATATCAACAACGATTTATAGTGGAGAAGGAGAACTTAATGGGGAAGGAGAACTGACCCAATCCCCCAGCAGAGTAGTATAGCAGCTTAAGACCTTGGAACTGAGTAAGCCTGCCATCTCATGACTCTTCTCAAGTCTCCATGTCGACAGGCCAAGTAGGGCACCGAACATGTTGCAGCATTTTATTATAACACAGACAAAAGACATGAACCCTGGTAGATGACCTAGGATGGTACATTTTTCATTTATTTCTAGACATTCTCAGGCAACAGAAGCAAATGCCAAGACATTCTTTAGCCATCATTCAGTGCAATCACTGACAGCGAGTGCAAGGTTAGCTCTATGCAATCTACAGATTTAAAGATCTATAAAAGTAACACATCAAGCCAACGGAGGAGATTAGAAAACCTTACTGTACAATCTACTTCAACAACGCATCCACCCAAGAACAGAATACCAGGATTATGTCAGCCACTGGATCAATAGAACAGGAGCACATTTTCAATGCAGAAATGAATGCATTCAATGCAAATGCTGAATCCCTGCACCCACTCTGCCAAGAACACCCTACCTAGATATTGGAAGAAAGTGTTTACAGCGTATTGTATCAATGCGTGTTTACAGCGTATCGGATCAATGTGTGTTTACAGCGTATTGTATCAATGTGTGTTTACAGCGTATTGTATCAATGTGTGTTTACAGCGTATTGTATCAATGTGTGTTTACAGCGTATTGTATCAATGTGTGTTTACAGCGTATCGGATCAATGTGTGCTTACAGCGTATCGGATCAATGTGTGCATACAGCGTATTGGATCAATGTGTGCATACAGCGTATTGTATCAATGTGTGCATACAGCGTATTGTATCAATGTGTGCATACAGCGTATTGGATCAATGTGTGTTTACAGCGTATTGTATCAATGTGTGTTTACAGCGTATTGGATCAATGTGTGCATACAGCGTATTGGATCAATGTGTGTTTACAGCGTATTGTATCAATGTGTGTTTACAGCGTATTGGATCAATGTGTGCATACAGCGTATTGTATCAATGTGTGTTTACAGCGTATCAGATCAATGTGTGCATACAGCGTATTGGATCAATGTGTGCATACAGCGTATTGGATCAATGTGTGCATACAGCGTATTGGATCAATGTGTGTTTACAGCGTATTGGATCAATGTGTGTATAGGATCAATGTGTGTATACAGAGTATTGGATCAATGTGTGTATAGGATCAATGTGTGTTTACAGCTTATTGGATCAATGTGTGTATACAGCGTATTGGGTCAATGTGTGTATAGGATCAATGTGTGTATACAGAGTATTGGATCAATGTGTGTATACAGAGTATTGGATCAATGTGTGTATTGCAACAGGAAAATGTATATTCGATCAGAATTATAAGAATTATTTGAAATAATATTCAACCCTGATTCCAAAAAAGTTGGGGTGCTGTGTAAAATGGAAATAAAAACAGAATGCAAAACGTGCAAATCATTTAAAGCCTACATTCATTAGAAAATAGGACAAAGACAACAAATCAAATGTTGAAACTGAAAAATGTTATTGTACCTTGAAAAATATGCCCACTTTGAATCTGATGCCAGCAACATGTTTAAAAAAAGCTGGGACAGGGGCAGCAAAAGACTAGAAAAGTTGTGTAATACAAAAAAAGAATCTGGGAGAACATCTCCAAACTAATTAGGTTAATTGGCAACAGGTCAGTAACATGACAGGGCATAAAAAGAGCATCCCAGACAGGATGAGTCTTTCAGAAGTAAAGATGGGGAGGGGTTCACCACTCTGTGAAAAACTGCACGGGCAAATAGTGCAACAATTTAAGACATAAAAGATTGAGAGAATCCAGAGAAATCTCTGTATGCAAGGGACAAGGCTGAAAGCCAATAACGGATGGTTGAGATCTTCGGGCCTTCAGGCGGCTCTGTATTAAAACTGACATGATTCCGTAGTGGAAATCCCTGCATGGGTTCAGGAACACTTCTGAAAACCCCTGAACTGTGAACACAGTACGAAGTTACATGACAAATTAAAATTTTATTGAAAATTATTAAACTGAAATTATTTAATAATAATTAAATAACCCTCCAGGCTTATTTAATTAGCCCTCCAGGCTAAAAAGGAAAGGGATCATGGGTGAGTTGCACATCTGTGAAGGCACCATTAATGCTGAACAATATATACGTTTTGGAGCAACAAATACTGCCCTCCAGATGTCTTTTTCAGGGAACGCCTTGCTTATTGCCGCAAGTGAATGCCAAACCACATTCTGCACGTATTAAAACAGCATGGCTCCGTAGTAAAAGATTCTGGGTGCTAAACTGGCCTGCCTGCAGTCCAGACCTGTCACCCATTGAAAACATTTGGTGCATTATGAAACGAAAAATTTGACAAAGGAGACCCTGAACTGTTGAGCAGCTGAAATTCTTTATAAAGCATAAATGGGAAAACATTTCACTTTCACAGCTTTTTTGAAAAACAGGGTTGTATTTCAGATTCCAGGTTTTTGACTTACATGAGGACCAAGCGCAAGCACCTACAAAAACAAATGCACAAACTCACATGCATGTACGCCCACAGACACACACACACACACTCATACCCAGGCCAGCCTGTGAGAACTAATGCGGTATTGCTAAGTCTGACCAGATGGGCGAAAGGCATCTGCACCCAGTGCGCCGGAGGCAGGATGGCATTTCACAAATTAAAACTAGCCCAGGGACTGGCACAGCACGCCACTGGTCCTATGGAAACTTTCCATTTGGATTTTCTCATTCCTACGTTGAAAAACAATCAAATAGGATCTCCAATACAGGAATCTATAATCGTTGCTGAATTAATCGGGTCGGGTTCAAATGTCACTGCCTCTAGATTCCAATGCACTTCATTTCCATCGGCTCTTTCCTGCCACGTCAAAGAGAGCGACAAGTTAACCCACTACCCTAATCTTGCCGATTGGGACTCGCATGTTAGCACCCCAGCTAAGCATTTTATCCCATTGCTGTAATGAGCTTTTGCCAATTTATCCCAATAAGATAAAATGCTTAAGGGTAAGACATCTCAAATTGCATCCCACCCAGACAGGCCTTAGAGGCCACTCCAATTCGTAGGCTGGTTGAGAAAGCAGAGCTAAAGGGATTTTTCACACCAAGTCTGTTCAAACAAATTATTCTCAGTAAT
Organism: Esox lucius; assembly: GCF_011004845.1. NCBI lineage: Eukaryota > Metazoa > Chordata > Actinopteri > Esociformes > Esocidae > Esox > Esox lucius. The sequence goes on along the minus strand of NC_047571.1, from coordinate 23,402,008 downwards.
AACAAAAAACACCAACTGCAATACAACGTCTTGTGCAATTACGTCAATCATTTATTTTGAACAGGTTTAACTGCCACGGCCACTGGCTTCGTTGAGTGAATGGATGAATTCATTTCTCTGCATGTTTATTTTTCAATGCACCAGGGCAGCAACGTAGCCACTGTGGTCACATTACATACTGTAAGCAAGGCCAATTGTCCCAATCGCCTTCATTATGTGGTTCACTGCCAAGGCGGCCTTAGCAGCCTATATAGTTACCATTCAGCAAGCAAGAGGATCGATTAACACTCCGCTCGACAAACTGTACTTCTGCAGCTGAAAACGCTGTATTTAAACCGGAGATGAGAGTGCAGTGGTGGTTCAGGAGGACATGTATAATTACAAGTGAACAGTGAAGATGACAAGAATATAACAGCTAGAACTATTTAAAGGGTATGCACAGCAAAATGTTTTTCTTTACTTCCTGCCCTAATTTAAATGTTTACAGCCTATTACCTGTCGAACCCAACGATTCAGCAAGTAACTCATCTGATAGTTGGGCTTCATTTGAGCCTGATCCAGATTCAGCACCGGATTTGTTTTTTCCAGCGTCAGTTGTGCATTGCTTGTCTTTCACATTACTGTGTACAATGAAAATATCTGCTGATCAGAGTTCATAAAGCTACCTGTTTGTGCTGCTGATTTGCTTAATTTGTGACAATTTTCTTCCTCCACTGAGTCAAATTGCCAGAAGCAGGTGAAAAATACTTACTGACAAGTAGAATTGAAAGAAACAACACTTAGCAGCTCAATACTTCAGGATCCTTATTCAGTGAGCATACACTTTAAAGACGCCATTTAAAGTGCTTGAGATATTCCTAATTGAAACCTCCTTGCCGGTCCGTCTATCAGTTTACATTGATTTTTAGTCTCATCATACTCATTGTACACAGGACCACACCCCCCCCACCAACATACACCTGGTTGAAGTCCCATTGCCAGCATTGATCTTCACTCATCATTAAGACTCTAGCAAAACTCTGCATGGGGCCTAGGACTAGCTCTAGCTACTAAATATTTTAGGATTTTAGGCATAACTTAGCAAAATAAGCGGTTCTACAGTTTTAGACACAGCAGAATAGGGACAAGTTGAGCGAAAGATTCCGTAGATCATTGCCTACCTGGCAGGATTCTACACAGTGCCCCTTAACTGCCCCACCCTGGTCACCCATTTTTCCACAAATGGCCACTGGCGGAGAAAAGACAGGCAGTCCAGGTCAATCAAGACCAAATAATCCTGCCAGATCTACTCTATGTTTACCACCCATTGTTTGGGAATTTCTAACACCTTTGCATAGATGTTAAGTACGCTGTCCCTGTAGGTTGCTACCACTGCATTGCAGAACCACTACCCCATGTTTTTTGTCCAGAATTTGGGCAGTGAATAATGAGCAACAATAAAAGGTCCTTTTAAATTTACCACAGTGAGTGTCAAGCGGTTGAAGTGGAGACGGCCAACAATTTTGTGAAGTGATGGCCACGTAAGGTACAAATGAATGAATCTGAGAAGACCTGCCTTGCCCCATTGGCTTCCATAACTTCCAGGGGCAGGGAGAGAGAGAGATGGTCAGATAGACAGGGAGCGATACGGCCAGTGAAGCACAGACATGGGAAAAGAAAGATATGGGAAGATGGGTAGCATGATGAGAATAGGTAGAGATGAATAAAACTTACTAGTGAACTGTGGGGGGGGGGGAAGGACACTACATAAATGACATAAGAAATGGGCGCATAGGGGGACGTGTGTAGTGAGTTCGAGAGAGGTGGGAGAGTGAAGCACAAAGCAATGAAAAGGATGGAAAGGAGGGAGCAGCCACCACGATGAGATCTGACAGGCTGCTGGGTTATAGAGGACGGGGATGATAACAGCTTAACAGCACACCGTTTAAAGTGAGAGATTCCGGCAATTAAGACATTTTACAACATTGAATGATGACAGGGAGCGATACGGCCAGTGAAGCACAGACATGGGAAAAGAAAGATATGGGAAGATGGGTAGCATGATGAGAATAGGTAGAGATGAATAAAACTTACTAGTGAACTGTGGGGGGGGGGGAAGGACACTACATAAATGACATAAGAAATGGGCGCATAGGGGGACGTGTGTAGTGAGTTCGAGAGAGGTGGGAGAGTGAAGCACAAAGCAATGAAAAGGATGGAAAGGAGGGAGCAGCCACCACGATGAGATCTGACAGGCTGCTGGGTTATAGAGGACGGGGATGATAACAGCTTAACAGCACACCGTTTAAAGTGAGAGATTCCGGCAATTAAGACATTTTACAACATTGAATGATGGATGTTGATACAATTTTTTAGTCTCGACTTTCAGTGTGAAGGAAGTTGGAGGTAGTTAAGCAGTACAAAGCATGCATGCGTTAGCACAATGACCGCAAGCCAACAGAATACACCATCTCCAAGGAAAACTACTTCCTTCAAACTGCATGCAGACACATAAAAATGATAAGCAATAGTTGGTTTGACTCTGGGAAACAGCGTCATGTCCTGAATATGCCCATTTCATACCATCTGGCACTATGGCACCAACCCAGATTTCCTACATTACATTTGCTTAACACCAGGATCTTTTCCACCAGCCTTGTACAGAATTTGCAGGACTTAACAGAAGGTGGCTATCAAGAAGGGGAGAACTGAACTCCCATTGTTCACTAAACCACATATTGGTTTCCTGGTCATTGTTTGTCTGTCGCTTCAGCAGCCAGCCTGTCTGTCTGTCTGTCACTTCAGCAGCCAGCCTGTCTGTCTGTCACTTCAGCAACCAGCCTGTCTGTCTGTCTGTCGCTTCAGCAGCCAGCCTGTATGTCTGTCTGTCGCTTCAGCAGCCAGCCTGTATGTCTGTCTGTCGCTTCAGCAGCCAGCCTGTATGTCTGTCTGTCGCTTCAGCAGCCAGCCTGTCTGTCTGTCGCTTCAGCAGCCAGCTTGTCTGTCTGTCTGTCAGTTCAGCAGCCAGCCTGTCTGTCTGTCTGTCACTTCAGCAGCCAGCCTGTCTGTCTGTCTGTCACTTCAGCAACCAGCCTGTCTGTCTGTCACTTCAGCAGCCAGCCCGTCTGTTTGTCTGTCTGTCACTTCAGCAGCCAGCCCGTTTGTCTGTCTGTCTGTCTGTCACTTCAGCAGCCAGCCCGTTTGTCTGTCTGTCTGTCTGTCACTTCAGCAGCCAGCCCGTTTGTCTGTCTGTCTGTCTGTCACTTCAGCAGCCAGCCCGTTTGTCTGTCTGTCTGTCACTTCAGCAGCCAGCCTGTCTGTCTGTCTGTCTGTCACTTCAGCAGCCAGCCTGTCTGTCTGTCTGTCTGTCACTTCAGCAGCCAGCCTGTCTGTCTGTCACTTCAGCAGCCAGCCTGTCTGTCTGTCTGTCTGTCTGTCACTTCAGCAGCCAGCCCGTTTGTCTGTCTGTCTGTCACTTCAGCAGCCAGCCCGTTTGTCTGTCTGTCTGTCACTTCAGCAGCCAGCCTATCTGTCTGTCTGTCACTTCAGCAGCCAGCCTGTCTGTCTGTCTGTCTGTCTGTCACTTCAGCAGCCAGCCTGTCTGTCTGTCACTTCAGCAGCCAGCCTGTCTGTCTGTCTGTCTGTCACTTCAGCAGCCAGCCCGTCTGTCTGTCTGTCTGTCACTTCAGCAGCCAGCCCGTCTGTCTGTCTGTCTGTCACTTCAGCAGCCAGCCCGTCTGTCTGTCTGTCTGTCACTTCAGCAGCCAGCCTGTCTGTCTGTCTGTCTGTCACTTCAGCAGCCAGCCTGTCTGTCTGTCTGTCTGTCACTTCAGCAGCCAGCCTGTCTGTCTGTCTGTCACTTCAGCAGCCAGCCTATCTGTCTGTCTGTCACTTCAGCAGCCAGCCCGTCTGTCTGTCTGTCACTTCAGCAGCCAGCCTGTCTGTCTGTCTGTCTGTCACTTCAGCAGCCAGCCCGTTTTTCTGTCTGTCTCTTCAGCAGCCAGCCTGTTTGTCTGTCGGTCTGTTAGTCACTTCAGCAGCCTGTCTGTCTGTCTCTTCACCAGTTTTTAATGCCAAAGCAGGGATAGTGACTACCTGTATGTGGGACTTCCTGACATTTCTAGGGGATTAGTTCCCTCTGGTGGCCATGACTGAAAGTGAAACACCAACCACTCCAACCGCATAATAGTCTTGAAAGACAATTATGATATATCTGTATTATTAGAATAAGATTTCTTATTAGAATAACGTTCATATTTAAGACTGTTTGGTTGCACAGAAAATTAGTTGTTTTAGGAAAGTGGTGGGCACAGGGGAGAAAGGCCAAATGGTTAAAAGGTCAAGGGTTACAAAGTAGATGGTTTGGTCAAAGACAGTGGATTAATGAGTTTAGTCAGGCTGTACCACTGAAAACATAATCATGGTTCATTATTGGCTCTGGCCTACTTATTGTCCCGTGCTCACTCACCCAACCGTGACCAGAAGAAATGAGCCAGTTGAAGAAATTAGCCAGTGGAAGAAATTAGCCAGTGAAGAAATTAGCCAGTGAAGAAATTAGCCAGTGAGATGTCTCTTTTTGGGATAGCCTCTCCGTTGGCATGGGCAATGAGTAAACCAGGCTGGCCCGCCCCGGTCAGGAAAAACAAGGGGATAGGGCGTACTTTACAGTAGGTTGAAATTCAGTGGGACCTCCATTAGCTAAAGCAGAAGCTATTCATCCTGGGTTCTCAAGGACTCTATAGTTTCTGCATGTGTTTACCTGTGTCTCCCAGGGGGTTCAAAACCTAAAGGTCAGGGGTCACAAGGTCCTGGATGAGCAGCAGGTGGTTGTGTTATTTACCTGTAGCTCCAAGAGGGTGTCCCTTAGAGATAAGTCCTCCACTGGGGTTGACCACCCACTGGCCCCCATACGTGTTGTCCCCTCGGTCAATCAGCTCCCCTGCCTTACCTACAGACACACAATCACACAGCCTCTGGTGGAAATAACACTTGAATCATCAATGTAATTTGTCTGAATATGAGCTCTTCAGTCACCTAGGAAATAATACTTCATATTGGTACACGTGATCTTTAAGTCTGGACTGGATAGTATGTAATTTGGACACACAGAACAACACAGTGATATAATACAACAGATGCATTAAAGCACTTGGACAAAGTGCGGTACAAATGTGAAACAACAGACAATGAGTAGGAGATATACAATTAGTGTGTTAATCTTATGACAGGAGTAGTAGGAAACTGGTTTTATGATAGGAGACCAAAGAGACAAAACAGGCCACCAATTCTGTCTAAAACATTCAATAATTCAACCACAGCAAAAACATTTAACGGAACGTGTTCCACTGCATTATTCAGAGACAGTAGAACATTTAAATTGGGGCCAATGTTGTTCTTACTGCAGGTTTAAAGTAACAAGACATAGATAAGCTATGTTATATGGTTAGAGTAATCAGGTGGACACAGACAGAAAGGTGACAGGGCTTCCTAGGATCAACCAGTCAGACTCACCTTCTGGGCACAACCCCAGGGCCTCGTATGTGATCAGTTCGTTGGCGGAGAAACAGTCGTGCAGTTCGATCACATCTACATCAGTGGGCTTCAGACCCGATGTCTCAAAACACCTTTTGGCTGCCAGGGATGTCATGTCATAACCAACCTAACCAATAACAGCCCGTTAGAGTATACATTAGACTGATTTGACATATAGGTGAAAGTATAAGTGGCAAACTCTCATGAGGGTTTACTGAACAAATCGTTGAATAGAAAGAAATCCTCAGAAGACGTACATATGATTTTTCACTTTTCTTTCCTTTCTCCCTCTCACCATTTTTATGCAGCTGTTGTCCTGGAAGGTGGAAGCCACGTCTGTGACCATCTCCTGGGCCAAGATCTCCACAGCCTGACCCTCCAGGCCACGGCTCCTCACAAAGTCCTCACTGGCTAGAACTGCTGCCCCTGCACCATCTGAGGTAGGACTGGTGGCAGGGACAACGACACAAAAACCAGGGAAATGAGAATGCTAAACAGAGAGTGCACAGTGGCAGAATAGCTGACCACTGTAAGAGACCTGAAATAAAGTAGAATTTTGACTATGTACTGGCTCAGTGGGCATGGTCTTGATATCAGGAGCCCATTCTAGGCAGGGAAAGGGAAGACAGACTATGTTAACGCTGCTCACAAAATGAGGTGGAAACACCACAGCATATTTTCCTCAGATCGTACAAAACCATGAAGAATTTGAAGTGAAATCAAACATTGATGAAGTCCAATAAAGCCCTTACAATTGTAGACAGTACTTTTATTTACTTTTGCTTTAACTTTCATGATTTATTACAGCGTTTTTTTTATTACTATCATTATATTATTTCCCAAGATAATCAACCAGGCTTGAGGCACAAAAGCTGAAAGTATCAACTATCAAGTACCCTTTTGACCAAAAGTATCAGCTGAAGTCAATATATCAATATCAGGGTAAGGGAGCATAGATGGCTTGGCAGGGTTTAGGTTAACCACAACAAAGGGAAGACCTGCCTCGGAGAGATGGTAGAGATCCTTACCAGCACTGGAGTAGAGTCAGGAACTCAAAGACTTTCCTGGACTGCTTGACCTGGTCTAGGGTGTACTCATCCTGGAACTGAGAGTACCTGTAACCATCGACAAAATACAGAAACAAACAGTGCTCTTGCAGTGAAAACCGGCCATTTCAAATGAGTAACCTTCGGCACAGCATGTGGCATAGGAACGTCTGAAGCAGACTTACGGGTTGTTGGTGGAATGCTTGTGGTTCTTCCATGCTATTTTGGCAAAGTGTTCTGGTGTTGTACCTTGAAAAGAACATAGAATTGAAAGCAGGTGAATAAAATGCAGCAAATTAACTCAGTTTCTTTTACAGTTCCAAACTCATTCAAGATGTGCATCATCCAAATGTGCAACAACTCATAGCACCATCCCACTCTTACTGAAGCACCGCTCCTACCCACTGTTTACCGAATTTCTCCATGTGTTCTCTACCGGCGTTGCCAAACATCTGCGGTGCTGCTGGTGCTGCGGCCATGCCATATTTGTTTAACATCACCTCCATGTGCTTGTCCATAGGGTTAGTCCTGTCCATGTACTACAACACAAAACAACATGTTCAGTGTTGGGGCTAACAAAACCGGTGACAATATATCCTAGAAAACATTGCTTTTCAGACATTCTCAATAAACTGGGTCCACCTGGACCCAAAAGCGTAAGTGCCTGGTCTTACCTTTGATGACAAGGAGCCTCTCTCCATCTTCTCAAAGCCAAGGGCTAGCACACAATCTGCCAGACCTAGAGTAGGCAAAGGACTCCGTTTAAATTCCGATCCAATGACATTTATAACCCATAAAACGAAACATGTAGACTTATTCATTCCCCCTTAAGGAACTAAAACTAAAAGCAATTCAATAGAAATACGTGGACGCTTAATTTCCTGTAATTATATTGTATATGGGGATGGAATCGAGTTTGCATTGGCAAAAAGATGGCCCCTTTCTCCCAACGACTCACCTCCCTGGACCAGCTGCCTGGCCATGAACAGGGCAGTGGACCCTGTGGAGCAGTTGTTGTTGACGTTAACTATGGGGATCCCTGAAAGGCCCAGGCCGTGGTAGATGGCCCTCTGACCGCAGGTGGAGTCACCTGAGACATTACGATAGAGAATCAGGTGAAGGGTTAGGGCGTTAAATATCTTAGAAGTCTGCTGAACATAACAGCTTTTCACTAGGCGTGGGACAACAGAACTCTAAGTCAATAAGTCCTAATTATTTTAACTGAGAACGAGGGGTCTCTATCGGCTTCACTAAGCAAGACCCTCAGTTAGCCAATGATCATCAATAATTGTCTCTTACCATACACATAGCCCACACATGCTTGCTCTACTGCAGAGTAGGGGACGCCAGCATCAGCCAAGGCTCGCTCACCTGATTCATAAGAATTGACTGAATTAATTTGACCATTTAAAATGCATGAATAATTTCATACCTGGCAACAGACACACATACCACTTTAGAGGATATAAACAAAGTCCTATTGTGCTCCTTTATCAAGACACCAGTTAGGTCAACCAAGAGCTAAAAATGTGGCATGATATAATAAAGTTCATAATATGCTCAACAGTGTTTTATAATGAGATATTATCCATATGAATGTAGCAATACTTGTACAATACTAAAATGACAACCACCTGCAATCTTTGCCATATCAGGATAGTCAAAGTCTTCTTTTCCTGGCTTCTCAAACTATAATGACAAAACACAGAAATTGTATTTTACAATTCTTTATTTTACCAAGAACGGAATAACAAGGAAAAACAAAATAAGCGTTTTTTTAATGTTGCTTACAAGACATTGATCTATATAATGGTCAAGAAGATAGTGTCATGCTGGCAACAATATGGCTTCCGGTTTTAGAACTCTGCCTTCAAAATAGAAGTCTGTGGTAAAACGAGATTTTAATAATATTAAATGTATCGATTTTGACACTTTGCTTAGTGTATATTGTTAAAATGGATTGTAGGAAATGTTCAGGAGAGTGGATAAAATAATTATATGCAAAGGAATCAAGGGGCACTGTGTATTTGCAATTGTTGCTGGCATTTTACTCCACCCATCCCATTGGCCACAATGCAACTCAATGGATATGAAATACATATTGCCCTATACAAAAAAAAAAAAAGATTCTATACGCCGCAGTGAATATATTGTAGGAAATGTTCAGGAGACTCTATAAATTGATTATATGCAAAGAAATCAAGGGGCACTGTGTTTTTGCAATTGTTGCTGGCACTGCGCTCATACCATTGGCCACAATGTAACTCAATGAACATTTCCTACATTGCTTTCTCTGTGGAATATTCAATAGTTTATGAGCTATGAGGCAATATGTATTCCATATTCAGTCATTGGCATTGTCTGAATTTTGCCCTTGGAACGTGTTTTAATACCCACTTTTTATTGAAATTACTCTTAAATATGATCATATATAAATTGTTGTCAATGTTTTGAGTGGTATATTTTCTTAAACAATTTATAAACAACATTTTTGTCAATTTTGAAATAATATGTTGGCCTCTTTTATTTAGAATATTTCCTGATTTTCTTGACCCGGAAGTGTTTCTTTAATGTTGCTCACAACACGCTGATCAAGAAGATAGTGTCCTTGAGCAAGGCACTTTGCCCCAAGAATCCCCAGTGGCACTGTTTTGTGTGCGTGTTCTGTGCTCCGAGAACAGACAATGCATCTTCTGACTATAGCGTGTTTATCCTACGGTGTCATGACTGTACAATGTGTGTACTTGAGTCATGACCCTTGGCACAAAAACAACAATGGTTCAATATGACCATGGAGCATTGGACTTTCAGATAAGGACATGGTTCGTAGATACTGTATCACTTGCAGTTATTACGCTTACATTTTAGGTAGCTATAAATAAATAATGTGTATCTATGTTATGTTTATGTGCCGATAAAAATGTTAACACTGTTAGCTAACGCTAGAGCTACGAATGTATTCAATGTTGTTATTTAAGGTTATCTAGCATAGCTAGCGACATTTCAACATGCAAGTAACTAGCTAATACGTAACAGCAGATGACAATACTTAATGTCGGGTAAAATGAAGATATATTGTAGCTAACTATCGTACTGGGAGAATAAAACAGGCTAGCTAAGATACTAATGTCCTGACGCAGAAATCTGTTGATAGCCAGCTTGACAGAACGTCACTGACGGCGTGGTGTAGTGCAGCCAAAACTATTAGAAAGCTGGCAAGGTGATATTGTATCTTTGCTCGCTTTCAGCGAGAATAATGTAATTACAACCTTATATAGCTTATTATACCGAATAGTTTACCTTTGTCATTCCCACTCCAATGACGAAAACTCGGTTCTTTTGAGGAGCCATTCTGGTTGTTGTGCCGAGGCCGTTTCCCAAAGCACAGAATTACAATACGGATGACCAGTTCTGGAACAGTAAAGTCCAACTTCGAAGGAGTTTTAGTGAAGCACGTGAACGCAGCATTCCACTTCGTAGCCTGTAGTATCGCTACCTTTACCCATAGTATTACACAATACTACCCAGTGGCTTTCACGGAAATTGAAATTGTGTCCAGTTAACAAGTCACGTAAATTATGATTTATTTTTATTTACATGAAGAGGGCTGACCAATTAGAAACGTTCAGCTACAATAATTAGATATTTTCGTTGAAGAGGCAAACGTTCAAAACAACTGCAACTGATTTTTATTTGGACTGTGACAGGAACATCAGTGATAGGGCTTGATTAAGCTGGCTCTTTGCCAGGGTGGGGGTAGTGTGTACTAGGTGAAAACTGACCGCAATAGTATTGGAACCGGGCACCCTTCTGGGCGTTAACCAGATACCCTGTTCTGTCAGACTGCTGTTAAAAGTTTTGTTCGTTGAACACGTAGAATAACGAGTAGAATTCTACTCGTTTACAGCATAAACACGTAGCATGTGCGCAGGCCTGCCCCTCCCTGACTGGTTATAGCTAGTGTAACCTGGGCCAGCAGGGCTAGCTTAATCAACCCCCCTCGTGGTGAAGTGTCATTCAATCCAGCATTATATGGATGGATATTCCACAGCATCTTTTTCCTGCTTGTCAGAAACCCCAAAAACACTGCATTATCACTGCAAACAGCACTGCAATAAAAGCATATTTGTTCCCAGCAGCCATGTCAGTATTCAGTTGTCAGGCCATAGTGATTTTTGTAGCCTGCGACCTAGGCTGGCTGGCCATACAAAACACTTGATCAGAATTCAGCATTTGATGAACTGGTGAGTGACTTCATAGATGCCGACGGACTCACTGATCTTCTCGTCATAATCTGTCCAGTCCTGAGAAAGAGGACAAAAGTATAAATGACTGCTGAGGTAGAAGGTTAACTGAACAGAAATGATTCAGAAATGTATTTAATCTCAGAGTTGGACAGAGATTTGTTACACAGTCTAGAACATAAACAAAAAAACATCCTTAATATAAATTGCTCACACATTGTTCATAGATATCCTGGGTGAGAAAGACTCACTTTTTCCAGTAGGGTGATTTCAGGAAACTTGGTCCCAGACTCGGGACCATCTGCAGCAAAGCCAGCCTGGAATGTTCTAGAGTTATAGTTAAAGTAATACAGACAAGTCCCGCATACCAACTGATGCCCCATTCCCTTACTCTTCACCTGGGTCCAGTTTGCTGATAACCATGGAAGGCAACATCATTAAAATACTACAAATTCCATTGTTATAGGGAAAACGATGTCCCCCCTGTTGTTCAATGTGCACTATACTATAAAATGAATGGGAGTGTGGATCAACATTTTTATACCTACCAGAAACATAATGAATACTAATCCACATTAAAACTGTAACTGCAGTGCTACTGCAATCGTAGCTGACAACTGATGGCATACTACTGTACAAGTTAGTGTGTGCACTGCCCACCTGTGGTTGGAAGTCCACTGGCTCCAGGCCTCGACATTCAAACTGCACTATGGTCTTAAACCGCTCGCTATCCTCAGCCTTCAGAGCAGCACACAAAACAGCAGCACCATGAGAAAGACAGAAGATGGTGTGAGTGGCTGAAATAAAGAAACAGTTTTAAAAATGCTTTACTCTTATTTAACAGTACAGCAGAAGTGATTGCACATAAACAGCTATTGAGTGGCAGGATGAAATTGAGAAAAACTTTTTACCAATTTTGCAAAGTACTCACATTGTATGGGGTGATGGTGTCTCTTAAAATATCTGTGAACAGACATGTATATGAATGTCATGGTAAATAAAACAAGGTGACATCCATATAACTTGCCTCTATTCTGTCATGTCAGATCCACAAAGGATGATTTACTAAGCTACTTTCTGCTTACCAATAGAGTTCTCCCTGGCACAAAGTTTACATTTCTGCACCATACTGGCACTCCCTCTTCCTCCTTTGAGAGGTACGTTATCCTGGGGAAACCGTTCACTTCAGTTGTTGTCAATGTAATATTGGATACAATAAGAGATCCATCATACACAACTACTTACCATAAGGTTGATATACTGCCATTTTTCTGGGATTTCTCCACAGTTTGCACATTTCAACTGCAACATTAAAGATTGTGTTAGTGTCCCAAATTGGACGCAGCTATGGTGTGTGGTGACGGTCCAGTCCCCAACTCCACACAATGAAACCTACGTTGTTCTACACACTAATTTTGGATAACACTGCATCAGCATTTTTTTGTTTTGTTACCTAGCTGGTACGTGTCACATTACGAACTACCAAATAATTTTACCACACGTGCTGTAGCTAAATGTCCCATTTGTGTTGATACATTGTAATAATTCGGCAAATTAATAGGTATGGGATAGTCAAATATAATTTGCTAACTAGCTAGTTACTTACTTTCAGAAACCAGCGAAAGTCCTCACCCTCTGGCCTTAAATTCGTAACATTTTCCAAAGTGGCTTTAAATTGCAGACCGATTTTCTGAGGAATACAGAACAACGTTCATGTTAATTACAATGTACAAGATTATAAAAATACGAATTGTGAGAATTATTTGGACAACATACCACCATCTTGAAAAACGTGAGTAAACCGACGCAAATGCTTTCACAAGCCACGCTTTTACGCAGCCAATTGCTGGCATCAGTAGGAAGTAATAAACGACGCAAGGGCAGGTTTTTTAAGACCATTTGGCAATGGGCTTGATTTTATTTAATCATTCGCGTCAATCCCACATCCAGACATAAGTAGTACATGCTATGGTACAGTCACAATTCAGCAGTACTAAATCATGTTGCATATACAATCTATTCAATAGACTGACTTAATATTTAATTTTAATAATGAAATAGGGATGTGTATTGTATATGTACTAATAAATCGACCTGAGACATATCAAAGAAACGGTGTTGTGCTGGATTAATGTTTCAAGTCTCATCTGGGAAAAAAAAACAAGCCTGGAGTACATGTTGTATTGCTGTGTATTATGTAACCAATCATCCTATTTTTACTAACATTGCTGCACTTTGAACCGGAGAAACTTCCTTAAAACAATCCCACCAACTCTTTGGGGAAAATAACAGCCAGCACAAAAAAAAACACATAATTTGTTCTTACACTACTAAATGTGAATATGAATTCAGTCCCTTGAAGACTCAATAGGCTGGAAATGCATTTCATGCAAATAGTTGGAGATCTTGAATGAGCTTAATGAACGCAAGTTTAATCAATCAACATGACTTTTATTTTAGGGCTTTCAGTAATTATATCACATGGCTGTGTTGACAGAGTTTGGAAAGGGATCTCACAGACAGGAAACCTACAGGAGCCCAGTAAACCAGATGTAAAACACCCCAATGGGCATACATGAGACAATATTGTATCAGAATGCCATAATTAAGTTTAACAAATCCCAGAAATTCCAGTTATGTGGCTTTCTGATGGGATGAGGAACTGCCATAATGTAAAGGTTATGCAGCTATGAAAATGGTGGCAGTAAGTTAAAAAGAAAAGACACCACCGGTAGGGAATGGAACATGAAGGGAAGACAGAAACAACCATTTTAAGACTTAATTTAAGGGACAGTGTTTTAATTCAATATTGTTATATTTATTGCAGTCCAAACTGCTTCTTAAATTATGAATTGAATCACAGTTTGTAGTTGGAGTTTGAATTCAAGTTTCATCAGACAACACCAAAAACATCCCCCTTTTAATCATTCTGCCAAAAAGCAGCATGAAACCTAAAATAATAACAAAATCATGTCAAATAGTTACAATAAGTAACAGTCGTGATAAAAATAGAATAAAGGCATTGCAGTTCCTCCTGCATCTCTTGGCTGCATCCCGATTCTCCACCCTTTCCTGTTACTAGTAATGTGCTAAACGCGTGTAGAACCAGGATGTAACCTTTCACTTAAATACGTGAAGCAATTGGGCGTTATATACAGGTGCGAACACATGCCTCATCCAAAAGAGGAGCAAGATCAGGGAAGGGTCAGTGAGGGCGACTGCTGGACTCTGAAGTCAGTCGTTGCCGGGCAGGAGTGTTGTGCCCATTCATACAACCATTATGCCGCTTGGTCAGCCCGCCATTCAGAATGTCCTGGATGTGCTGTACGATCAGGTTTATTGCCACTGGAAAGAGAAAAAGAGAGGACATGGTTATGGCTCAACAGTACATTCACAATGAGCCCTCCACAAGGAATCTGGACAGAAGTCCAATGTCATCATAGATAACACTATACAATCACAAGGAAAAAACCCAGGGAAGATCTATTTAAAGTGATGCGACTTTAAACTTACATTTGTTCCGGTAAGAATCTCCTATACTGATCCTGAGGAAAAAATATAATGGCTGTGATCTCATAGCCCTTCCTACTTACCTTGATTATCAGCTCCTCGAGGAATGATCACATCAGCATACTTTTTGGTCTGCAAACAAATTTAAAATTACTTAAATACATGAACTAGGGAAGGATTGGGCTAGTTAGTGAAGACAGGCATACGACAAGAGCAGAGACTTACTGGCAGACAGAATTCCTCAAAGGCAGGCTTGACAAACGTGATGTACTGTGTGAGAACCTGCTCAAGATCCCTGGCCCGTTCACCTATGTCCCTCAGCACTGGAAAACACAGCGGTTAGAACAGGAACGGAACACATGGATCCGATATGTATGAACATGCACACGGGGAAACGCACCTCTGCGCGAGAGCCGCGTGTCAGCGTCTGTGTCAACAAACAGTTTCATCTGGAACAGATCTCTGATCTCCTGGGAGTAGAACATGAGGATGCCCTCAAACAAAACTACATCTGCTGGGTACACCGTCACAAATTCATCTTTCCTGGAACAGGTTAACAGAATGATTAGCATATGGCGTGACAATTTAAATAACCAACCCTTACAGCTCTGCAGAATGCCCTGTAGGTGACAGAATGTGAGGTTGATGTTAAAACATTGTTTTTAAATCAGTATTACTTCTATAGGTTTTCAACCAGTATGGAAAATGGATTTAGAATATATCTGCCACCAATATGCCTAATAGCAATTAATCTTGTAATCTTCAAAGTGAGGACTACAAGATAGAAGATACACGAGATGCAAATAGCTTTTTTCTTGGACATAAACCTATAATAACCACACCTTTTGCAGCTAGCATTTAAGCAGATGATGAAATTACTAGGCTGTGACTGAAGTTGGATTTGGGTCTTGAAGCAAAAGCAGTTTAGAACCACCAACGTGGACCATCTTACTATACTGCCAGTGTTACAATTTAGACACTTATCAGTGCTAAAAAATAAAGCCATTTTAACCTGGCTGATTTCAGTTTACAGAGCTAGGGACCAGCCTTAATGATGTTTTATACAGACACCAGAAACCTGCTAAACAGAAATATTAAGTAGGCATGAAATGGAACCAAATCTAAAGCATGAAATGAGATGCTACCTGAACTTGTACAAACACTGAAAACTATATTGCGGTTACAAAACAAAAGAACCAGGATCGTAGATTGCACATCTGTCACTTGGTCACATCATTGACAGGGTTACAAATATTCTGACAATGAACAGGAATAGCTAATCATTTTAAACAGGAGCTAATTACTGTGCAGTCTCAAGTACACTTGGAAATTACAACATTGCTAAAGTAGGCTACATGGAGTAGAATTCACAACAAATCAGGACCAAATAGTTTAGTCATCCAACTTTGATAAAACTCCAGAACTAAATAACCGCTGTTCTGGTTCATTATGAATGATAACCCCAGGCTTGTGTTTCTGGTTGCCAAGTCAGTAAGGCCATGCCAGTTTCCAGTCTCTTGAAATACAAAATACACAGTACCAGTCAAAAAAGTGTGGACACTATTAAGTGCCCAAACTTGACTGGTACTGTATGCCAATATTTTGGCTAATGTGCTGATTAAAGGATATCTTGCCAGGTAGCACCCTCACAGCTGTATAAACAGCAACAGCCTGGAGCTCACCTGGAATGGGTGACAAAGTCATACACAGGGATCTGTACAGTCTCTCCCTTTATGATCTGCCACAGTGTCTTCAGGACAAGCTCATTGTCAAACGCATCTAAAGAAAGAAACAAATGGGTTGAGAAGCAAGCAAAATAAGAGAAATGGGGTACTTCAATATGCATACAAACATGCTCTTCTTCAAAGGTAATCTCCATTATGTTAATGTGGAGTATGCGTCGATTTAAATGTGACGCACGCAATCCCCTACAACTGTCCTCAAACGGACTACTTTGTCATGACAACAGCAAAAGAAAACATTTCTTAAAGAAAAACGTTTAGCCTTGCACAATTCCTTCCATAAGTGGAATAAGTATTACCATTTTGTTTCAAACATGTCATCATAGGAAGTCCAAAATGCTCACTAAATGACAAAACCTGATAGCGCCAAAAGGGAGACGCTGCATATTCTGGATTTTCTAACATCACTAGCATGTGGCCATGTAAATAAACTATGTATTAAACTCTTTCTATGCAATGTCTTCATAAACTTCAGTACTTTCACATAACACGTCGCCCATTACTATACGGGGGGGGGGGGGGGGTCACATCAGGTCACTAGTCCAGGAAGAATATCAAATGACACTTCTGGTGACTCAAACTGCATAAAAACAAAAAGCACCCATCTGACACGTGCTGCTATATATACTTATAGTGGTAAGCACTGAAAGACAGCCATGGGGGGGCACATTCAATAAGGTTTCTTCTATTATGGAACTGATCCAACAGCACTCGCACCTCAGGCGCACATGCGACAGCTATTAGAGTCTGTCTATGCCCTGGATGCAGCCCAAAAAAAAAAAGTTCTACAAGGGTTCACTAATTCTGCACAAATCTAGAAGCATGGCTCAAATTTCCTAGCGGCCTTTACCATTTTAAGCCAGTGTCAGAAAGTAAATAGGACCAAACTTAACCGGAGAAGGCCTGATTAGGATGTACTGCCTGCCTTCCACTGCCCTGCTACTACAGCTCTGCTGAATAGGAACGTTTGGCTCAGATCAGCTGAGTACAGCAGGAAGGTTGGCCGTGTGCGTGCGAGGGATGGCCAACAGAGTCCAGAAATGGATCAGTCATGTAATGGCAAAACCATGACTGCCTCTGCAGTTTTAAATTAAATCGGCACGTGGGATTCAAGACACAATAGGGCGGATTTCACCTTGGAAGGTTTTCACTAAGTGAAACTTGAAATTAAAAAAATACACTGAGCTCAGTCCCAACAGTGTGGCAAAGCAGGAGGTAATCTTGTGTACAATCTGAAGCGCTCAGAACAATCAAACTGAGAATTCAGGGCCTGATACAATGTCATCCAAGCTTTAATTCTATAGCTGTATGCTGTACCAGTGTTCTGGAATGTGGAACTACATTCAAAGACAATCTAATTAATCTCCATGCAACTCAGCCCAGAATCAGCTGCCCCATATGAATCTCATTATACAGCAATCATAGGTACATACAAGGCTAGCAGCCACAAGCTTCCCCATATGTAGTGGTCATATGTAGCTAGCATCCATAGGTTGCCAGAAGTCCTAGGATCCACCTAGGCCAGTAGAGTGAAAGTACATTTGTTCTTAGTTTACAGGAATGGTAAAATAAAAGCAAAAACATTTATGACAGCAGCCCCATACCTGGGTGGTCAAAGTTGAACTGTCCTTTGAGTGCTTTGGCCTTCTGTTCTGAAGTCAGCTCTTTGTAGAAACTGTCTTGACTAAGGATGACTACCTGGAAAATATAGAGCCATGTTAAAAGTTGAGTAATAGAAAAATTAAATGTAAGCGTCAAATTTCAGATATTGCGAGACACAGATTTCCAAAACAAAAGCCCATATTTGAGACAGACTTACCTTGATCTAATCTGCCAGCTCACTAGTGTCCAGTCATTGATTGTCACATGTATGACATAAGTCTTAGTTTAATGAAATTGCAAGACATTTTCTACGTTTTACAGGGAAAATTTGCAAACAAGAATGTCAAAAATTGGAACATAAATTGCTTGTCACAGCATTCCATTGCAAGGAAAAGCTTTCAATTACAAATAACTGCTGCTTAAACCATGGTGACGAAGACCATTCACATTAACAAGCATTATAAAACATGCACATTCACTTTTCATTTACATTTGCAATGGGAATGTATTCAGCCACAGAACATGGATACAGACAACACATGCACAAGCTGTACCTTGACCATGCGAATATATGATCCATTATATAAGAAACATTTTACAATGTTGTAAACATAAATAAACCGGACCAGAAACTTAGGTTAATTTTCTTGGGAAATATTTAGTAATCCAAGTGACTGGCCACTTGTTAAATGGAATATATACTTGTGAATCAATGGCATTAATTGTAAGTCCGTGTTACCACTATGCACAAAATATAAATGTTAAATTAAGTGAGAAGCAGTCCTTATTTATATTCTGATAAGCATATTTGATCTGTTATTTCACATTCTGTTTTGACATGGAGAGACCCAAACAGCATTCCATATAAAGCTGAACCAAAGGAGCAATGGCCAAGATACATGTACAGTTGTGCTCAAAAGTCTGCATACCCTTGGTTAATAGGTAATATGTATCATTTGTAAGAAAAACACAAGTGAGCAGGCAAAACACATCTTATTTCTTATGGGATTCATATTCAACTGTATGTCATAACAGAATGGCACAATCATAAAACAGAACATGGCAACAAAGAAAAGAAAATGAACTGACCCGTGTTCAAAGGTCTGCATACCCTTAGTTCTTACTACTGTGTATTGTCCCCTTTAGCATCAATGACAGCATGCAGTCTTTTGTAATAGTTGTCCGAGGCCCCAAATTCTTGCTGGTGGTATAGCTTCCCA
This sequence comes from Esox lucius, assembly GCF_011004845.1. Classification (NCBI taxonomy): domain Eukaryota; kingdom Metazoa; phylum Chordata; class Actinopteri; order Esociformes; family Esocidae; genus Esox; species Esox lucius. Next base: position 23,383,133 of record NC_047571.1, on the reverse strand, counting down.
TTCGTCTTGGCAAAAGAGGCCCCATGATATTAAGGTCGGGACACTGATGGCCTCTCCAGAACCTTCACCATTTTCTGCTGTAACCAATGGAGGGTCGACTTGGCCTTGTGCTTAGGGTCTTCGTCGTGCTGGAAAGTCCAAGAACATCCTATGTGCAGCTTTCGTGGTGGTGACCATAAACCTCTATTTTGGTCTTGTCACTCCAAATTAGTGTGCCAGAGGCTGTGAGGCTGTCAAGGTGTTGTTGGGCATATTGTAACCAGGCTTTTTTGGGGCATTGCCACAGTAGAGGTTTCTTTCTGGCTATTTGACCATGACGTTCATTTTTATTCAAGTATCATCGTATTGTGCTCCTTGAAACAACCACATCGACTTTTTCCAGAGCAGCCTGTATTTCTCCTGAGGTTACCTGTGGGTTTTCTTTTTGTCCCGAACAATTCTGGCAGTTTTAGCTGAAATCTTTCTTGGTATCAAGAGATCCCAGAATTTTCCATTTCTTAAGTGATTGAACAGTACTGACTGGCATTTGCAAGGCATTTGATATCATTTTATATCCTTTTCCATCTTTATAAAGTTCCATTACCTTGTTACACACGTCTTTTGACAGTTCTTTTTCTGCTCCCAGAGGCTCAGTATCTAGCCTGCTCAGTGCATCCACATGAGGGCTAACAAACTCATTGTCTATTTCTACACAGACTAATTGCAATTTAAAAAGCCTTGTCTGTCTGTAACAAGGCCAAACATTCAAGGGTATGCAAACTTTTGATCAGGGCCATTTGGGTGATTTCTGTTATCATTATGATTTTAAAAAGGAGCCAAACTACTATGTGATAATAAATGGCTTCATATGATCAAAAAAGTTAGATAACGTTTTTGCGTGATCAGTCATTTTCAAAATCAAAGCCAAAATTTCACAATTTCTGCCAGGGTATATGAGCACAACTGTATAGGCATTATTTATTGAGGCTTCATTTTATGAACTAACAGTTGGGAAAGTAATGTAGCCCAAAGAAAAAAAACAGCCGAAGTCGACAGAGCAGACCGTGGAATGGAGAATGAGGTTACCTGTCGCTGATGGTGGTCAATCTTGTTCTGGCCAAGAAGCTCCATGATCTTCCCACACACAGACGACTGCGGGGATAGATAACATTCATAAGCTTCAACAATAGCGTGCATTATATTACTGTAATTGTTTAGCACACTCATACTCCGAATGAATTAAAGGAGCAGTTAGGCTTAACTGTCTTGCTCAAGACAGAATTGTCTTTTCACTTTGTTGGCTCTGGGATTATGTCTAGCAATGTTTTTGTTAGATGCTCAAACTTGATCTCACCATGTCATTTTATGAGCCATTACACTGTATTCTCTTGCCATTGCTTTTCCAGCAGATTCAAGCAAACCTACAGTGACCTCTCAGAAGTATTCAACTTATTATTTTTTTGTACAAATCGAGGGTATATGTGGACCTGCTTTACAGGTCATTGTTCCCAGATTACTCAAATAACCACAAACATTAGTTCCTTCCCCACAAACCGTCTGGATCGGAGTAGCTCCAGGAAGATTTCTCAAGCCTATGCACCCCAAGACGTCACATTTTGCGCAACTTCATCCATTACTTCACCACGCAAATTGACTTAATTTACAGCAACAACCTGGCCAATAGTGTAAAGGAAGGAGAGAGACAATTGAAATATCAGGATGATTAAGTATCCATATTGGCATGAAGGCCTGATTGGATATTTGCCCATGACATTAGGATCATTATCTTGAATGCCCACAAAAGTCAGGATACCGGTTTAACATCTCAAAAAGGTGTCAACTGGGGCTAAACAATGTTGAACATTTAGAGTTTACATTACACCAGTGGGACAAACTGTGGAGGTACCCAAAGCAAAGTCCAAACGAGGTCCTTACGATCCCCAAAAATACCTGGAAATCCTGCCTGGCTAGTCTTCTGTCCTGCTGCAGGCCCTAACTATAGGGCTATTGTGTTTGAATAAAACAACAATGAAATTGGAAGCCCACTCAAGAGATTTAGTCAGCAGCATGTGCCACATATGCAATTCAGCCAAGTCTTCTTAGCATGGCTATAAATTGACAAAGAAAAATAACAGTATAAAACTAAACAAGGAAATGTGTCAAACTTCCCATCAAACTCAAGTCAAGCCTGGACTCACTGAAAGATTGCGACATGTGTTTACAGGGGTCATTTTACATGTAGTACACGTAATTTTACATGTAGTACACGTAATTTTACATGTAGTACACGTAATTTTACATGTAGTACACAACTTAAACTGAAACTAGCTCATCAAACAATGCGGTATGAGGGGGGAGGTTGACAGTCTACCAACTCACTGCACGTTACAGGATTTTGGCATAGCGCCATTAGTGCCGGGCTAGAAGTAAAAAGTGGTGACCTAGGAGCTTTTACCACCAAATTCAAATGTGCTTGTTCTAGCGTGTGTTTTGGAGGCCTTGTGTTTTTTTGACACAAATGGTATCATTATTAACATTAGTGATTACAGTACAATAAACAGTTGTGCTGTGGTGAAATGCCCCTTTAAAAAGGTACAGCAAAAAAATAATCTTATGTAGGCACACATTCTTTAAAGAATAAACTAATATAGGCCTATATGTTCATTATTCGACTTCAATATAATTTTAATATACCTGCCACCGGCTGGTGAAACCAAAACTAGCGACGGTGTCTTTCCTGTGTGAAGACAATCAACGCTTCCACAGAATCCTGTGGCAAACAGTGTCACACCCATGGTGATGCAGTACACGAGAATCACATTAAATTATACATTGATTACATTTATGCAGAGATTTTGAATTAAGAAGTTAACCCTAACATTCTCTGATTTAGGATATGAATCAGGGGTAAACACACAGGACTCATCGCTGGCAGGAGTTACAGTATTGCGTAATCGTCGTTTGTAGCCTTTAACTCGCACTTCCAGCGCAGCACAATAAAAACGACGAAGCTATGACGGTATGCCCTCGTCACGGTATTCGGAGAGATGTAATGTTATTCGGCTTGGCTAGCTAACAAAAAAAAAGTTATATTTACATGTTTGTTTATGATATTTCCGTACTAGAAGGTTTTCAATATATTTGACGGTGTTGTCAAAAGCAATTTGTGCCAGCTACAGTACTGTACAGTTAACTATTGGAATCCAGTTGGAAAGAAAATAATGCTCGCTGTCAGCTTAGCCAATTTAACTAGAAACATTGATGGCTCGTATTCGGAAAGCTAACCAATTATTTTCACTGTGTGGTGGAATTTGGCCTTCTAAGCTATGGAGTAGAAAATATCGAACAAATGTAGTTATTAACCCAAATATCAAACTTTAACCATGTACATAAAGAAATAAAATGAATAAATGATAAGTCTGATAATACCACCAGTTTGACATGAGCCACGCGGTCAGCAAGTTCCCAAGTGACTTGAGAACACATTCCAACAGTCACAAAAATAACAATACACGATAGTCTGTGAAGTCGCAAATGTACTAAAAGATGCTAACCTTTCCACTGGCAGTGCCTCCAGACACACCGATAAGGAAGGGTTCTCGGATAACATCATCATTCTCGACTTGTTCGTTCGGATGTGTTTCACTGTCCCCGGCCATGCTTTCAATGTGCATATATTAACGCACGTTGCTGAGAAAATGATAATCCATGCTCCCCCCTTCCCAGATTTTTCAACTTTTTAATGTTAAATATATCCAATCATATAGCCTGGTAGATAAACTAGCCAATCACTGTCGTCGTTTATATCCTGCCCTCAGCCTAAATGGTTACATTTCCAGTTCGTCTATTTTGGGATTCAAGATTAAGTTAATTAAATACTCTTTCGCATTGTAATTACAAGGTAAAATTTTTTTCAAAGAGTAATTTGTTTCGACATGATCTATAAAAGATCAAAGAAGTTTAACTTTTTTTTTATGAAAGGAACGTGAAATTCCAAATTCCTTTGCGCATTTCTCTATGATTTACGGTTCACTTTTTTCATCACTTCCGGTTATAACTCCCATAATTTTTTACTTTGTTAGTTGCTTGTCCGTTTCACCAGCAACGCTAAGCAAGATCTAGCAAGAATAAGGCAGACACCTTGACGCATTCCCTTCAAAAGTGAAGTAAATGGTTATAACAGTACATTTGTAGACATTTTTATAAAAATATTTGAGGTCTTTTTTAAACCATATTTAAAAATGATTCACCTTTATTGTACAAGTAATATTAAATAGTACATTAGTGATCTTACGGCATTGATATTAATTATTGCTGGATACATAAACATTTTTATTTACATTTTTATAATTTAGCTGACACCTTTATCCGGAGCAACTTCTAGACATTAATTGTATACATTTTGGGAACTTGTACTTACATCGTTTTTGTAATTTTGGGATGAATGAGCCTATTGGAAGCTTTGGCCTAAAAAAGGAACCAGAACACTCTTCCAGACCGTTCGGCCCAAGTCAAGCGCTGGCTATAACGGTATGAGGGACAGAATGTAAATGTATCCAGGAGTCGGCTTAAAACCACAACTCTTATGAATGCCATGCAGTAAATGTGTCCTTCCTATTCCTATCTATGCCTTTCTGCTTCCCAAATCACCTGTTCACCTATAGAGGATATTTACTGTTCATTCAGCAGCCCTTGAAAAAATAGCCAGTTATCTTAAATGCAGTCCATTTTGAATACTGGACACAATATGCGAGACAACCAACTTCTGGGAGAGAGTTCAATCAGCTTTAATACAGCCCTAATTTCTTGCTGGAGACATTGGACTGTACACAGGGAGTTCTGTTTAACTCAGGAACACTTCTTGCCAAATCCACCAATTATTGACCTGAGCATTGCTGCCACTTAAGCAACCCTTAAAGAGTAGCCGATCAGCTTGATCGCAATACATTTTTTAAATTGGACAAATATTAGCCTGCAAAATCTACAAACCTACAGGGAATTATGTAAAGTCTAATATGTGTGTCCATGCATGTCTTTGGCAGATTTAGAAAGCAGAAGTGCTCCTGAGTTGAGTGGACATCCCTTTAACTGACACACAATGTGCAGGGAATTTGTACAGTTCAACAAACAATAGGAGTGTAAACGCATGCACCCCCCCCACACACACACAAAAAACAGGATCCAATTTAAGGCAAAAATAAACAAAAATATATTCTCAATATAATTTTCCTAGTACTTGTATGAGAGCTATTATTAAATATATTGACAATTTTCAATCCTTTTTTAAACCTAATTAATCATTTATGACGTTTACAGGACTAACTCTTATTCTGAAGGAGTCAAAAGATCTGTGACCCGGACGTACTTAGTTCATATTGCCTTCTTCACGTAGTGTTTGTTGCATGCCGCACATAATTGAACGGGTTTCATTGTAGCTAACCGTTTAAAAACACATTTTCAGTATATTACGTGGACATAAAGTTGTATTATTCTTCAGAAGTAAGACGGAGCGCTTTTTAGGTTTTGCTAACATTTGAAAATGTTGAGCAATGTTACTCTACGGGCTCAGATCGCTTCCATCATAGAGGTACTTTCTAAAGCTGCGGTTGCAGAAATTAGTAAAGTAGTCGACGATGGCATGGTTGTGTTGCGTATGGAAATGTGTCAACGGGAAAATGAAATCATCGTCCTGAAAAAGAACGTACAACAACTTGACAACGAGCTTCGAAGAGCCCGAGGGATTCAAGCTCGAAGGCGCATCCATCATGGTCGATCAATCGCTGCTGAGAATCTTGGGCGAGATGGTGAGTGGATCTAGTTGTACGAACGACTATATTTTATTATCGGTCAGTAATTTACAATAGGTCTATGCACGATACATTAACAAACTAGCAATAGTATTATTACTAAATGTAAACAGGAAAACAATAGATGTATTACATATATTTATCAGATAACGTTCACACTGAACCAGACTGAGGCATGACTGATTCTCCTCTCAGCCAGGATCATCCGATTGAAAATCCCTTTAGCCTTCTCTGAAAATGTTGTAAATTAAGTCATGTTACTCACCAAAATGTTTTCCCCCAAAGCCACTATTGTCAAAACAGATGATGTGCACAGAATGTACTTCCGAGAAAAGTAAATTATCTTAGGGATACTGCTACTGGATCAGCCGACCTGTGCTTTGCAGAAGATGAATTTGGCACACACCACTTAGTCAAAATAATACACAATATGTATTCATGCACCAGCTAAATCGTGTAACAACAAGTAAGAATAAGGACTTGTCTGCTAAACTAAATTTTCCTGGTGAGTAAAAAAAACATTTCTGGCTAAACAGAGTCTTAATAGAACGATCCTATTTGCTCACATTCTGGTTCAACATGGAGCTAAGAATTTGTTGTTCAAAAAAAGACCACATGTACTGTCCGTCCTCTCTGACTCTGCACAGTGAGCGGACAGAGGAATAGCAATGACTGTCAGGCTCCAACTAAGTGTCCAATGTGGTTACAGTGCTGGCCTACGCCCAGAGATTGGAAGGTTGTGGTTTGAGTATAGCTTCATCCTGAAGGGATTTAACCACATACTTACTTTCTACTTGGCACTCCGCAAATAAGGAGATTGGAAATGAGGTGCAACCGCGGACTCATATCTTGTGCAGGAGGTGTACTTGTACATCACGTTGCTTCAAGCTGCAGAAGCAGGAAGTTCCTGTTTCGCTGTAATGTGTGAGACATCAAATAATTGTTATTACATAGCCTAACATTACAATCTGCTTTTGTACAACCACACGCAAGCACAGATCCATTTAGATATGAACCAAAAAAGTGTTTTGATAATTGACATGCAGTACATATTTATTTCCACAGGGCCTGACGAGGGTGGTACCACTTATGCCGGGAGCACCTCCTTTGAGAAACTGCAGTCTGGGGAAGATGGTTTGGGAAATGATAAAGAAGAAATCCAACCTGCAGACAGGACCCAAGTGAAGGCTGAGCCAGAGATAGATCAAGAACAGGCAGAGCAAACTACAGGGAGAAAAGAAAAAGATGATTTGGATGCCGAACTGTCTACATATGAGAGAGCCAAACAGCCGTGGATGTCCAGCTCACAAGTAGAGAATGACATGGAGACGAGCAGTTCAGAGTTTTTCAACAGTGCCGGTCAGAACTCACAGTGTCTCCCGGAACACTCTCCTGGATCTCCCGGAATGGTGGAAGCATCATGCAGCACCGCTCCATTTCCTGCGAAACCATATGTGGATGTCAGAGATAATATGATTTTACAGTTAAGACAGCAACAACATTATCAGCAGTCAGACATGCTCAGAAGAACCAGCGACGGCACAGGGAAGTCAAACCCAGACCCTCGAAGTGTATTAGGTATTGGCTCAAACTATAATACTGCAAGGAGAGAAAGAACCAAAAGATTTTGCCAGGTTAAGAAACATTTTATCTGCACACTTTGTGGGAAGAGTTTTGAACGTTACGGTCATCTTGAAAGGCATCTGCGAATCCATACGGGTGAGAAACCCTACAGGTGTGACATATGCGGGCGATGTTTTAACCAGAAAAGTAGCCTCAAGGGGCATCTAAAGACTCACAGAGGTAAGACACTAGCATCTGTAGATGGCAACATCAGATATGCATCAGTGTATTGTTTAATCTAAGACGTAGATGATTCCAAATTGCACTGTTGTCCCTTATATGGTGTTCTTTTGACCAGGGACAAAGGCTGATATTTTGGTTGCAACTGATAATGTTTCATTTATTTACAATTTTTCACACAGTATCGATGGATGGACAAGCCAGTAATGGGGAAAAGCCTCCCCTGGATAGATATAAGTCCGAAGAAGAACAGAACAACACAAAGGATGAGGTTATCCTAGCTGCTCCAGACATACCCATGAAGTTAGAGCCAGGGGAGGAGAAGGATGCGTCCCAGACACCAGATCATAAAGAAGAACATGTTTCTGGAAGAGCAGAACTGGATGCTGAGCTGTCGCTGTATGAAAGAGACAGCCAGCCATGGATTTCCAGTTCACAGGCAGACAATGACATGGAGACGAGTAATTCAGAGTATTTCAACAGTTCTGGTCAGAACTCCCAGTGTCTCCCTGATCACTCTCCTGTACCACCTCCTGTCCTAGGAATGGTGGAAGCATCATGCAGCACTGCTCCATTTCCTGGGAAACCATATGTGGATGTCAGAGAGGATATGATTTTACAGCTCAGACAGCAACATTATGGACCTGCAGAGACACTATTGATAGCATGTGATGGAACAGTGCAGTCCAGCCCACAGGCCATGGAAGGGGCTACACTGAACCATCGGCCTATCTACTCTTTGGAAACGAGAGCCGTCCCGGGAACTCCCAAGGAGAAGAAGTGCTTCATCTGCTCAATCTGTGGGAAAGTGTTTGAGCGTGTTGGTCACTTGGAAAGGCACCAGCGAATTCATACGGGTGAGAAACCATACAGCTGTGAAATATGCGGAAGGTGTTTCAACCAGAAGAGTAGCCTCAAAGGACACCTCAAGACTCACAGAGGTGAGAGACTCAAAATAATATTGATATTATGCATAGTACATTTATTATTATTCTATTATTAACAGAGGGTATTAACTCAATGACACCCTATTCCCTTTACGGTGAGGCACAGCTGAACTGTTGAAATGTTGTCTTTCTGGTGTTTAGGATTATGTTTAACATCTGTTATATGTCAATACTGGATTCACATTGTTTGGATTGCAATTGTGCTCTTACGATCAGTGCTAAAATACATGATACTCTTGTCTTCTTATATAGATGTTGCGGACATGCTAACAGGACCCCAGTTTGATGATAAGAAGTCTGACTTCCATCGCATACCCTCATTGAATCCAGAGGAACAGAGGGGGCAGCTCTCTGCTGAAGTACAGCCTAACTCTGGTCACAGTGAGGAGGAGAAAGAAGAGGCCGGAAGAGATCTGGGGTCAGTAGTCAAAGCCGAGCAAGAGAAACCGTTTGAATCCCAGTCACTGAATCAGTCAGGACATGAACGCCAACATAGCACAGAAAGGCCAGGTTACCAAGACGACCCAGAGTATGTCTTGGATGAGAGGGAGAGTGGGCTATGTAGATCTTTTACAGTAGAGCGGCACAATGATGCAGAGTCTAGATCGGTACATCCAGGTTGCTCCTCCGATGGTACGAAACAACTGAACTCGGATTCGCTTTCACCCGGTGTGAAATACCACCACAGTCCTTTTGATGGAATGCACCACCACCATGGGTTTTATACGTCGGCTTCAAGAGAGGTGGAACTAGAACACATGTCTTTTCAGGACGAGAAGGACAAGCTGGAGTTGATCGAGCAGGAGCAGTATGCAGGGATCGCTGTTCTTGGACGAAACAGAGAGGATGGCGATGTGTCATTGCTTCCCAGATTCCCGGACCAGGTACCACCACTGCATGTAGAGGAGGAAACCGCGTTAAGAGAGTACATCACAGAACCAAATCACAGCCAAGAGGGGATTTTGTTTGCTCTTGGTATAGAAGGGTTTGACAGCACAGAGGGCACCAGTGCAACCACAGACAACACAATAAATAGATGTTTCATATGTTCCATTTGTGGAAAGAGTTTTGACCGCCACAGTCACTTTGAAAGACACCAGCGCACTCACACTGGTGAGAAACCCTACAGCTGTGAGATATGTGGTAAGAGTTTCACTCAGAAGAGCAGCTTGAAAGCTCATCAGAGACTTCATACAGGGTAGATGTTCAAAGGACAGACTGGTCTTGTCAGTGTTTTTTTCCTCCCATTCTCATTAAAACACAATCAATACCAGTGTTATAAAATATGATTTTTTTAAATAGATTTTTAATTTTACAGTTGGCCAGTGTTGTTCATTTTTTTTGTTTCAGCTACATTAAGAGTTCTTATTTGTTTTGATATGTTTGTTTCCATTGTAGTTTATTAAAGTTATTAAAATGTTGTAGCTATGTAAACAGAACATTTAACTAGTTTCTTAGTTTTTAATATTGTCATCAGGTATCTCTCCAATAATGTATAAAGTGTTTAAGAAAAAAATTGAATAATGAAAGTTTTGTATTGTATTTGTCTTCTTTGCTTGCATCAAACTTGGATTATAATTTCGATTTAACAGCAGGCTAGGTATCCAATTATTCAGTGACATAGAGTAGCCTTATCAAAGTTTTTTTTCCACCTACCAGACACACCGGATAATCTACCAAATTTACTTTTGCTACTTTTTGTTGATTTGTTTCTGCTTGAGTATTTTTAAGTTAACATAATAGTATGAATGTCTCAATATTATGGCTTCACTGTTTTACTTATTAACAGTAAAATAAAATGTTTTAAGCATCTCTTTTTTGGCCTGTGCAAATGGGGTGTACATTTTTCTAGTGTTTACGGTAACAAAAATCCGACCCGGAAGTAGATACCTAGGTTCATTTTTTTGCACATAGATTTTAATTTCGGTTGATAGGTCCATGTATGGTGAAGCTTTTAAAATACAATTCACAGACTTTTAAAATTAACGGGGTTTTAAACTTCCTTTAAAATGTCGACTTGTATCGGCCGGCTTCAGACACAGCTAACCTCCATCATGGAGGTTTTAGCGAAAACTGCGGTGGCAGACATCGCTAAACTTATCGATGATAATTGTGCTGTATTACATTTTGAAATATCTCGCAACCAAAATGAAAATGAAATGCTAAGGAGAAAATTGGTACTGATGGAGAATGAACTGAAGATTGCGAGAATTCCTCGGCAAACTGGTTAGTACCGTACCAGATATTGTAGTGCGCATTATAGCTCCAAGCGTACAGGTATCTATTGGCCTATTGTTCTTTGTAGCTAGATAAGGGCCTTAGGCTATTATAGTAATACCTATGTATTTACGGTTTTCTGAGTATTCTATTAAACCTCTGGAATAACATTATCAGAGATTGTATTCTGCAATAATACATTATTAGTTCGTCAGGCTACCTTGGAGTCAATTCAGATTAGCCTACCTGTCCAAAAATATGTTGTAACCAAAAGTCGTAGTATACCTGAAAATCCTGCAGGAGCCCTCAATCAATTTCGTAGATGTCTAATCATTTCCTTCTCCTTTCAGAGAAATACATGGACAGCTGTGCTTCGGACTGGAGACCCAGTCGTCGAGGAGAGGATGCATTTGGTGTGAAGGATGTACCACTTGGGTTGGCTTTGGTAGATGCCAAGGTCTGTTCACCAGAATTAATTTGTTGCTGAATCATATAATTGGGATTTGAAATGGTCACATAGCCTAAATCTGGACACCCGTAACCCAACTGAATGAAACAAATAGACAATGCGTTATGTCTGATAATTTCATCTTTCTAGTTTGCAGAGATAGATTCACCTTTCATTAAAGTAGAGAGACCGGATGAAGGACTTTGGAGCAGGGAGCAACATGGAGGTCCAAGTGGACAGGGTAACTGAATCCACTTGGCCACTGAATGGGCCTACTTTTTCAAACACCGCATGCTGTCCCAAAGTGCACCTTATTCACTATATGTGATCTGCTTTTAAACAGGGCCGATGGGGCTTGCATCAAAAGTAATACACTACGTAGGCACACTTTGTTCCCAATTGGGTGGTACTTTGCCTGATGACTCAAACTGGAATCTTTCCCTTTTGTTCACTATATTGTAGTTGTTGAGGTGATCAGAATTTTGGATAGACAGGTAATGTTACTCAGATACTTAATTTGAACAGTGTGATAATGCCTGGAACATTGATCAAATTGTGTTGATCCATAAATTGCAAACAATTGCTTTGCGATTATATATATATTGATTCGACATAAGGGAGGCGAAAAATTCTTTTTTACTTTTGATTTATAAACGAGTAACGTATTTGTAACTTCTTTCTAGGGAACTCCACATTTGTCAGTGATGCTGTTCAGAAGCTCCCCATTGAAATTCACCAGCAGCTGGAAGAAGAGGAGAATCAGGCCCCAATAACCCTCCTAGAAGATCAGCTGGCAGAAGATCCTGAGAATCTCAGTAAGCTGCGCCAGTCTGGGCCCCAGGCTGATGAGGAGACCAGCGTCCTCGAGTTTGTAATAAAGACAGAGAAAGACGAGGAACATTCTGTGTTCAGTCAGGATGGTTGTCAGCAGAGAAATTCAGTGAAGCATCAGAACCCACTGAGCTCTGAGTTTGTGATGGACGAGAGAGACAGTCAACTGTGGTCATCTATTGTTCAAGGGAATGACCCTGACATAGTCATAGACACAGACTTCCCAGACTTCTCTTGTGTTGCAGACCAGTATTCAGAGAGTTTTTCAGATTGCTCTAAAGCTCAGCCCATCTCTACCCAAGTGGACGACGCTAGTAAAGCAGATATCTCGCCTTCACAGGGACCGTGCAGTAGGTCGGTGTTCAACAAAGTCTTTCAAAAAGACAAAGTAACTGTATGTCAGACCGGGTCTGGTTTCCAGTGTGTACCGCCGGTCCCCCATTCACAGCAGCAGGTCAGGCAGAGAGATCATCTGTTCTCGCAGAGGAATAACCACATCCCAACCTCCAGGCATCAAGGCAATGGAAATGTGGCGGAGGAAAGCTTTGTATTGGGTGACACTGACAGACCAGCTGCATCACAGCCAGGGACCCGATTGAACAATAACAACACATTTCCACCAGGTGGCCTGAGGAGCTTCAGTATGCCTCATCATCACACTAAGAACCACTGGGGAACGGCCATAACGGAGAAGGTTTTCAGTTGTTCACAGTGCGGCAAAAGTTTTAGTCGCTTGCCCTATCTCAAGATACACCAGCGGAGCCACACAGGTGAAAGGCCTTTCCGCTGCACTGTCTGCGGGAAGAGTTTTCACTGCTCCTCGCACCTGACCATACACCACCGGATCCACACCGGAGAGAGACCTTACAGCTGTGCCACATGTGGGAAGAGGTTTACCCAGCAGAGCAGCCTTAAGACGCACCAGAGTGTCCACAGTGGAGAGAGACCGTACTGTTGCTCACAGTGTGGAAAGACGTTTACTCTACTGCACCATCTGAAGAGGCACCGGATCATTCATTCTGGATATAGCTGAGGGTATGACGGGACTTTTGGAAGGTTGGCCCTGTGAGACTAAGCTCAAGATAAAGTGGAGATTATCTCCATGGGACATGTCTCATTTTGTAGCTTTTGGAGCTAAATATGGTCCTCAAAATGTATTAAGTTATTAAGATGTAATGCATTTTCTTATTTTAAAAAAGAAAATATATTCTAAAAAAAGTAAATACTTTTTGGTTTGCTATTTTAAACACTACTGAAACGTTCAATAGAATTTACATTTAGTAATTTCACATCAGGCCATTTAATAAACCCTATGAAAATTGGTACTCTCTCCTTAAACCAGTTGACCATGAGTCTTATGGTAAAATTGTTTGTACTTATTGTCTATTAAAGATTATTTACGTGTTCTTAAAGATGCATTCCAGGAGCTTAAGCACAGCAGATCTGTAAAATTGTATTCAAATTGATTAATAACAATTGTATAAAATGCACAGGCAATATCATACACATTTCTATTAAGTATCATGAAACAAATTTGATGTAGACAATATGATGATGTAATACACCAAACACCTGGGGTACTTGTTTATATAGCGAGCAACTATCAAAACTAGTATGGAGAATTATACAGAGCTCTGGAGTGTTTCTTCAACTTCTTACCAAATGGTTCCCAATTTAGTACCCACCATTGACCTTTCCCAAGATGTAAGGGCTTTGCAATACAGCTATACAACACAGCTTTAGTGTCCTTTGCAGGGGTCTCCAACCCTGCTCCTGGACAGCTACTCTTCTCCTGGTTTTCACTCCAACCCAAAATGATCAGTTTGGAGTGAAAACAACCATGACAACAGCTGGGTTGGAGACCCCTGAAATGTGTCATCTGGTCTGTTCCCCACCCTTGTAGACACCAAACACCATCCACACAGGCAGTTGAGACAAAAAGAGGTTTTTGATAAAAACATGTTTGGTGGAGGGCATTGCCCAAGGACCAAACCGTAAGTTGGGCAAGAATGCCTTGTGAACCCAACAGCCCTCCAACTGACCTGCCCAAATTAAAATCCAGCCACCTCTACCGAGTATGAGCTAAGCTGCTGATTAAGGTGGGCAGAGTTTAACAGTTAGGACTTTCTTTGTATATATATTTTGTGGCTTTTTAAACTTAATGTGACTGGAAAGTTATAGTGGAAATTGATTCTATTTGAAAGATTGGTAGATCAGACTTAATCGCCAAAATGATTTGTTTGCTTAACCTTTTGTTTAAGTTTCTTTTGGATAAGTGCAGGTTGGTCTATGCGTAGTTTCAGATAAAAACAGGGAAGGATCTGGACAATGTCGAGTTAAGCCCTAGTGTAACCAGTAGGCACAGACAACAAAGAAAAAGGAGAGAGAAAAATGGATAAGATTCATTTGGGCTCTAAAATAGGTTTGGAGAACAGCTTGTATAACGTGAAGTCTGACCTTTTATGGCTGAACACTGCCAAGTCAACGTCGTGGAAGGAGCTGACTGGAGGAGGAGCAAGGAGGAGCAACGCAGCAGGGGAATACTTTGAGTAAGGGAGTGAAGTGGCAAAGTGCTTCATAGAAGGATGTGTCCGAAATGGCACCTCGGGCCTCAGTAGGCCCGTGGTAAATAGTAGAACGCTACTTAAGTTTAATGGCCTGTTAGATCGTGGCCCTTGAAAGTAGACTAGAGGCAGTGGGAAACTAGCTGATACAGGAATTGTTTAAACATCAGAGGATCAACATTGATTAGATAAAAATACATCCCTGACGCTTCCCATTGCTCAGTCAACCTTCTGTCTCAGGGGATAAGGACAGCGACGGGTTCTTTTGAGACCCATGTTGAGCGTGAGAGTGAGTGAAGACCTAAACAAAAAGGAACGTTCCAACATTTCTTGTATATGGCATGGTACGAACCATGTGGCCGGCAAACTCCAAACATCCCGTCACATTCACGTTAAATATGTCTGCTGCCAAATAGGACCCCATTCTGTTTCACTTGATTCATAAAAGCCAAAATAAACACAAACTAACAGTCCCGAAAGAAGCACAGAAGCAATGCATATCCCTTGTCTTTTTTTCACTTTCAGGCATGTTCTTTGCCATGACACGTCCTCATCTCTTAGCACCATGACCAGTCCATAATATATTTTAATAAGTGGGAATGTGTTTTTGTGACTTGCAGGAGCCTCATCATTTTACCAGAAATACTGACTGTGTCCTTTGTCTTCATGCCCTCAGGAATTTGATATTATTTTTTAAATTTGATATTAATTTGCTGTGGGAACCGTCATCTTTATATGTTCATCTGTCTGCCAGTTGTGTGTTGGTGTGGTAGTGAGGTGAGTCTCACGTAATGTTTGTGTGAAGAAACAAGTCCTTGGTGATCTTAGTGGCCGTGTTAACATAATAACAGTCCGCTCCAGGCACAGCACAGCTGTTGTTCTGCATTCCTCAGCACTCGCTCCAAGGTGAACCTGTGTTGTTTTTCTATTGACAGACAGAGATCCATCACTTTGGGGTTATAATGTATGGCTTGGGTTTGGTTGAAAAACAGACACATTCCTAACATGTCCCCCTGAGGACAGGTGTGTAGGCCATAAAAATCCTACTAAAATGAGTTTGTGCTTGTTCATGTGTGAGGTTGTACATGCAGACATAGTGTCCATGCCTTCACGTGATTGGTGTTGCAGTGGGTGGTTTCACTAGTCTAACTGGTGTGTGTGTGTGTGTGTGTTGCAGTGGGTGGTTTCACTAGTCTAACTGGTGTGTGTGTGTTGCAGTGGGTGGTTTCACCCTTACTTTTCCTATTGCTTTCCAATATATATACTATATAGACTTCAGTGTTGGATTCTGCTTCCCATAGTAACCCCACACTAAGGCTGACTGTAACTGTGACAGCTTGCTCTTTTTATTCTTCAAAGAAACCAACTAGCTTGGTAATGGTCGATACAGCACAGCGTTCAAGCATAGCTGTGGCACAGATGGAGACGAATAATATCCTGTATTTATATGGCAGTGCTTTTGACCGGCAGTGCACTACGGTATATGGGGAATAGGACGGAAATTGGGAAATACCATGTTCTAAGAATGATGGGGAGGACAGCTTGTGAGACATGTACTCATGACCTTGTGTGACCTTGTGTGACCATGCGTCGACGTCATGGAAAGTGCTAGCTGTAGGAGGGGGACATGGGCGGGGTAATACCCATCACTCCATGTTGCACTACCATTGATAAGCATCCTAGCATGTTTTCCTAATGAACTCCCACTATTTGATTTTATTCTTGTGAAAACAACGTCAAATTGATCATAACATGATGTCGGTAAGGTCATAATCCCTGTGTGGCCAGTTCACAAGGGATGAGTGTAACAGAGTTAGGAACGCCAACTCACTCCACAGCTAGCGTGAGATCTTGCTGATTGGACTACAGAACTGCTACCCTTTGAATATCTTAAATGGTCAGAGTGCTGTCCATGGAGGACCATGGGTTCATGTCCCAATTTGTGTCCCATTTCCCATATACTGTAGTGCAGTGTTTTTCAACCATGGTCCTGGAGGCACACTGCCCTGCATGTTTTAGATCTCTCCCCTGCTATATCATTCCTGATTCAAATGATCAGGTCATTATCAAGTCCTTGATGAGCTACATGAGGACAGAGAGAGATTTAAACCATGCAGGGCATTGTGCCTCCAGGACCATGGTTGAAAAACACTGCTGTGGTGCACTGCAAGTCAAAAGCACTGCACTATAAAGGCCATTTGGGGACCGAGGCTGTTAGAGTGAAGAAAAAGATAGAGTAGCGATTGTTGCAAAATATAGTGGATATGGCGATAACATCAGGAAGTAAACACTGAAGGGACCGCCATCGCTTCCCACCTCACACAGACATCATAATTTCCCACAGTGGCCACTAACTGAACTACCAGAACGTTGTGAACAGTGTCTGTAATATAGAAATAAATTAAATATAGAAATAAAACAAGTGCTACTTGAAAACTGAAACATCAAATTGACTCAATGACGTTTATTGTGAAAGTAAGACTGTTAGTGAAGAGGTAACAAATTTCAGCATTCAACCTCAATACATATAGAATAAACATACATTTGGATTGTTAATCAAGATAATGCTAAAGCCAACAGCAGCTTGCAAGGTAAAATAACCCTCTGATCTATGCCATTTAGCAGACATGACTACAGTATAGTACAGTACTATTTCTACAGTATAAACCCAGTAAACCCTTCTATAAGGCAATTGATAAAAAAACAATAATTCTATAATAGAACAGTACTAACAAAAAGCACTCATTGTCTAATGAAAAAGTGCTACTATAAATAAGTATAAATATACAAAAAAAACACCCCTAATTCTTAATAACCATACTAACATGCAGTAATGCTACTTTACTAGATGCTACAACATTACATTCTGGTCATTTATTTCAACAGTATAAACTTATAAAACCCAAATATTACCACACCTGGTAGGGAATGTACACATTAAACTTTATTTATGAAGAAAATAAATATTAATTTACTCAATTACCAAGCTACTAAATGTCAATAATAACAGTAGGGTCGATTAAGCTCAACACAGCTGTATATTAATAGTAGATTCACGTTGTCAACAATCAGCTACCCTCAAGAATGTAAACTTAAAGAAGAAAATATAGAAAAAATGTAAAAGGTTAAGAACATTTCATTTTTCAAAGACAAATGCAAGTATAGTCACACACACCAACAGCTATTATTCTGATTTGACTTTTGTGACAAGGCAGTAGAACTGGGACAGTACGTACCAAATGCCTCAGATTAGGAGTGCTCTGTCGAATCAATGTAACTTTACTGGTTGTTATCAGACTGGGATCAGATTTAACCAGCAAGCCTCTGACTGGGCGCTTTAGACCAAGGCTCATAGGGCTGCAGTTAGTACACTGCACAGGCAATAGTGTGCCATTTGGGACGTATCACATCAGGCGCTGTTGTGGTCCTGGATGCGGGTCACCATGGTTGTGACCAGTCTCTCCAGCTGCTCTGCCCTCAGCTGACCTGTCTCCAGGACCTCCTCGTGGTTGGCCTTCTCCTGGCTGTCGTAGTTCATCACAGCCTGATTGGTGATTAGGGACAGAGCAAGCACACGCATGCCACAGTGGCGCGCTACAATCACCTCGTGCACAGTGCTCATGCCTAGAACAGGGAGGACGCAAAGGAAGAGAATGACAAATCGCACTCCAGCAATATTACAACAGTGTCAACAATTAACCAGCAATGCCTCTATTCTATTTACGACCACAGTGGTCGTCTATCCGTAGAGAGATATTCTGCTTCTGCTTCCTCGGCTGACCAGGCTATTTTGCACCTCCACTCTGCCTGTCACGTCTGGCCCGTCCTCATCCACTCCGCCCCCCTTCAGACGGTCATTCTCCCCAGTCTACTAACCACCGGTCGTATTCAACGCCCTTTTGCCTGTTCAGCTCCCCGGACACTCGTACCCAGTCCCCTTCTGATCAACAACCGGACACTCACTCAGGATTGCGCACACCTGCTCTTTGTCATTACTACTACATATACTACATATACAATATATAATACATATACTACATATACAACATATACAACATATACTACATATACTACATACACTGCATGTCCCCTTGTTGTTTGTGTCATCCTTGGGCAGCTTTTTTCCTGTCCAGACTAAGCTAAGTCACTACCTTGCCTCGTTCTTGATTTGCCTGTATTTGGATGTGTTTTGTTGGCCATCGTGCCTTATTGTTTTGTTTAGTCTCTAAGTTGGACCACCCGCTGGTTTTAAAACCCCTTCTTAGCAGATCTGTGCCTGTTTCCTGTTTCTCACTGCCAACCTGCATTACACTGCCTTTATTGCCTTGTGGTCTTTGTTAAACTGAAATTGGTTCATAATGTGAGTTAAACTATACCACTGTGGGCTAGTTTCGCAGACACAGATTAAGCCTAGCCTAGGATTAAAAAAAACAAGCTCAATGGAGTTTTTCTATGGAACTTTATATTTTAGTCCTAGACTAGGCTTAATCCATGTCTCTGAAACCGGCCCTGTGTGTTTTTTTTTCCAAATCATGGGTTAAATCATTCAAATCTTGTCGCTTGACATATTGCAAGGGTTTTGTTTATGAAGCTCCAAGGTATAAATGACCACCCCTGACTTTGCTGTTGACACATGGACACATGGTTTGAGGGATGGTTAACTCCCTCCACATTTGGAATAATCTCCAAGCTAATCAAACGTGCAATGAATTGGTGCATTTACGGGCAATCCCTAGGACATTTCAGAGGATCAGTTAATTGAAGAATGGCATTTAAAATGTTCATGTGTATCGTGTAGTTGACGTGAGCATAGGTGTGTGGTATATGTTGTGTATCCTAGTGTGTTTACGCAGGGCTCATCTGCATCCGAGACATTCGAGGTGGCCCTTATATTTGAGATAATGCTGCATCGCTGAGATCCGGCTTTAGCGGAGGCCTAGGTGGAACTGCCCCGAAACTCACCAACGGCGTCCGCCCCTAGTTTGGTCATCATACGACACTCAGCGATGGTCTCAAACGAGGGCCCGCCCAGGACACAGTACACGCCTTCGCGCAGGAAGTTGCCGTAGCCAAGCTCCGCCCCCACACCTTGTGCCAGCTGAAGTAGTTCCTTGTCATATGCATCAGACATTGAGGGAAACCGAATGCCAAACCTTGAAAAGAATGTGGAAAGAGAGGGAATATTAATCACACCGGTATTGGGAAAAGTGTGTTACTTGGTTAGTAATTAGTAATGTGTACTTACGAAGCAAGCAAAACATTTTGTATATTCTGTATAGAGAAATAGTACTCAAATCTGGACCTCGAAGCCAGTTCCACTCCAATTTTTCATTGCAACCTTCTAATCTGGCACTTATTATTTTACCTTGGACACCAGATGGGAGCAATTAATGGTTAGGTAGAAAACCAGCAGGCTCCAGACCTCATAGGGTATGATTCGAATAATCTTGGTATACAGTATATATTTTGTATATAAAGCCACACCCACCTTTCATCATTGGGTCCATTTAGTGGGTTGTTCCCTGCAAAGCCAGGCATATTGATATGGTCTTTTATGATCATGATGTCCCCAACCTTGTAGTCCAGATTCAGGCCCCCAGCTGCATTCGTCAGGATAACAGTCGATACTCCAAGCAGCTTAAAGATCCGGATGGGCAGCGTGACCTGCAATTGTTGTACATTTTAAATTGTAATTGTTTATAAAATGTTTCTTAATGTTAGACCCCAGCTGACATAGTGGTGTAATCAGAGGGGGTCGTAATAACATAAAAAGACATTGCCGGCCATAATGTCAAATACACTGCAATTTATCAGGCATTGAAAGGCTTCAGCAAAGAAAAGGAGTGGTGCTCAACAACAATGAGAGGAATGAATCAGCAGGGGTCAAAAGGTTCTAGAACATTACCAAATGAACTTCCTATTAAAGGTGTGCCTTTACACAATAAATGTGAATTATTTGATGGGACGAACTTAACGGATGTTACAATGTAACCAAAATAGCATTACGTACTTGGTGTTAAAATTGACTGATTGTATTTATTATTATTATTGACTATGTACTCTGAAGCAGTAAGTGACATTATGGTTATAACACATGACAAAACACCCACAGACCTTCTGGATGGAGTAGCCCTCATAGAGATGGAACCTTCCCTGCATGCACACACACGGTTTTCCTTTCAGGGTGCCAAAAACCAACCTGCCAGCGTGGCCATGCACTGCAACACACACACACACACACACACACACACACACACACACACACACACACACACACACACACACACCAGTTAGACTAGTGAAACCACCCACTGCAACCAATTAGACATGTTGGCACACACATGCATACATCTGTTTGTCTAATTGCTTGCAGTGTGTGGACTCAACAAGGTTTTACAATTAAAAATCAAATTTTCCCAAAACCCTAAACTTAACTTAACCTTAAATCTGAACCATAAACATAACCACTGACCCTACTTCTAATATAATTCCAATTTTAACTTTCCCGCAGAACCCAAGTCTTAGGCCAGAGACTCTTGTGGAGACCAGACATGGGCAAATGTTACTTGTTTAACTATACTTGTAGGGCTTTTTAGTTCCCACCATGTTAAGAAATTGACACACATGCTCATCAAAAAGAACACACCTGTACTCTGGGGGAAGTTAGGAATGTCGCTGTAATTAAATGTCCTCTGGTCTTTGAGCATTTCAGCCAGGCGTCCCAGGCCTGAACCACACACAATACCCACCAGGGGACGGATCTGGATCTGGGAGAGGAGCCATTCAGCTGTAGCACTGCACTCCTCAAAACTGTACCTGAAAATGCAAGACGGAGAGAGATTATATATGGGGGACAGGGACACTGGGACAGTAAGAATGAAAGGGAGATGGCTTAGGGTTAGCAGACAAAGACATGGTTGGGAGACAAAAGAACCAGAGAGTAAGGGGAGGATTGGGGTCAATAGGGCTTATAACAAATGGGTGGGGAAACTGTTTGATTGTTATAGGCAGAAAGACAATAACATCTGTGTGGAGTGGATCTTTGGGAATGAGTAGGGAAGATCTTGCCGCCGGTTATCATGCAGTATTACCACTAAAAACATTAACAACGACCACATAGACAACACATATACCAGGTATAGTCTATCATCATTCACAAAATTGCACTGACGTCTAGGCTTATTGTCATTACAAATATTGCATAGGACTGGGATATGACGCGACAAAAGTGAGCTCATGTGTAATTATGGCAACATTTCCTGTGTTTCCATGTTGTAGAATTTCCAATGGTGCGTTACGTAGTTCAGACCTGTTATGAGAACTGACAATTAGAAATTGATGAAATCTTAAGGCTTGAGAATTTACAAAAAATACAACTAATCAGATGTTAATTTAGCCATTTATTTAGCGCACGTCATTATCAGGTAAAGGAGCTCTATCAAAAAGTAAAATATGTAAGTATGTATAATGTATGCTGTGGAGAATACGTAATGAATGTGCAAAAAAGTAGCACACAAGTGGTACGGCTGCAAACGCTACAGACCTGCGGTTTTCCGAGGCATCACAAAAAATATCTCAGCAGTAGATGTTGTTTCGGAAGGGATTGGATCCAAATAAATAAATATACGAAGCACCACTTGGAAACTCTTCCTGTCTAAATTGGCTTATCTGATGTAATGAAAACTGAATATTGTTGGAATACACTTACCCATTCGCAGATTCTGGAAACATGATGATAATCGAGAAAGTTGCCTAAAAGTCCTTTTTAAAATATGAACAGAATACAGAAGTATAAAAAAATACTATCGATTGGAAACGGCTGTGAATAAATAAACAGTGTTATAAAACAAAAGTCAACTTAATTCTGTAGACGCTTTTCTACACGTTCCCGGAGTAACTTCGACCTTAATAATATCCTCACTCAGAGTACACAATAAAAAATCCATCCACTCGAGCCACATCCCCGTGTGACCAATGATGACATCTCGCTCTTCTATTGGACAGTCACGCGGGCGTTGTTCGGACGTGATGACGGGTCCGGAAGACAAGTCTCAGTTGTCATGGTGATATTAAATCCAGACTCGGAATAGCTTTCGTGCGCCTTTACGCATACACGTACTCAGAAAGATACTTGAGACAATTCTACCTGTGCTGTGTTGGGAAAAAAAAGCAAAGTAATGTATATGTCGAGTGGCCATTAGCAAATTATTCAATATTTGTTGTGAGTAGTTTTTGACTCTTAGTTTCTGATTACAAGACCACAGAAAGCTAAACTAAAGACGAGGATTATGTTTATTCACGCCTTGTAAAACAGATTGGCTTTTCACCGAGGTGAAATCAGTTTTATATTCGAGATTCAACAGACATTCACATTCTTTCCTCCGTTCAGTCTCCCTTCCATATTTAGGGACCGAGGTAAAAGAGTAAACCAGGTAATTGCCGAAATGTCAGAAGACGAATATAGTATCATCAATCCATATGCTAAATACTATACCACACTTCATTTTGTCAATAAGATCTTTTTTGACATTATCACTAATCAATACATCTATTGAAGCATGTTTAATTCAGTATTTCTTCAATAACTTTTCCAATGATTGTCAAAGGAACTTAAAATCTGATATATATTATTCTAAAAATAGCTGGGCTACTTTTTAAAGCTTTGTTTTGAAAAAGATTTTGAAGAAATACCAAATTAGAGGTGTTTCCATTGATTTATTGATTATTAATGAATCCATAATGGCCTTTTCACCAATGTAAAGCTTGAACAAATAGGCCAGCTATGTTTAGAATAATATACAACAGGATTGACGTTCCTATGACAATCAATGAAAAAGATATTGAAGAAATACAGATTTAAACATGCTTCCATTGATTAATTGATTATTAATAAATCCATAATGGCTTTTTCACCAAAGCAATGCTTGGAAAAATAGGTCAGCTATGTTTAGAATAATACACACCAGGTTTGAAATACTGATGACAATGAAAAAGATATTGAAGAAATACAGAATTAAACATGCTTCAATATATTTATTCATTATTAATAAATAAAGCATGGAAAGAGATAAAATATCCTCAATATTCTGAAAGCATTTAGAGGGAATTAATAAAATTGGGAGAGGTTACGTTTATTTGTCTTGAATCCACTGTTTGAAATGTGTGTTTTTCTGCTGTCCTGAACCAAATTTCCTTTTTAATAACCTGTTGGAGGAGGTAGCTGGAACATGTTTGACCAGTTAAGTGCTTCTGGTTATTTCCTTCCATGTCATCTGATTGCATGAGAGCAGGAGCCAAAGCAGTCAGGAAATCAAAGAAGGAGGGCATGATGTTTGGTTGTCATGATTCAAAACAGTCCCTTGCTTAGCATCATGGTCTCATCTGGAGATAACCCATGGGCAAGGATATTTGGTCATTTGAAAAAGAAATTCAAGCAGATTAATATGTGTCTCAGGAATATAAAAACTGGATTTGGTTTGTGTTTGTGCATTCAGTGGCTTTACCCAGTGCATGGCACATAGCAGCTTCTGTTCTGGTGTGTACATAGCCTAATATTATATAACTGACCAGTGGCCTTGAGCTGTTTTTCAATAGTGTGCCAGCAAAATATTTGACTGACTCATGTGAGTTATGCACAGAAATGGACCGGCACATGCCAGTTTGGGATAATGATTACATATACATGGGAATTCTGTAAGTTAAAAAAACAGAAAATGATCAATACATGTGGGATTTGAAGTAAAGGTTTGTGGGGCCTTGAGGAAAGCCACGTGCCATCCTTGAGGAAAGAATTGAGCCTGTGTTAAATATTCCAAGGCCAATCCATGGTTATGGAAGGTATTGTTCTACAAGATTTCCAAAATGGTGAAACTAACTTCACTGATTGGAGACCAGTTGTCTGCACATGCTGTTTTGTGCCATCGTACACATATTTGTAGGTAAAAAGTCTGAACTGCGAAAGCCTAAAAGATTCACCGAAATGCTCCAGAAGAGGAATAGAACCAAGTTTAGTGATTTCTGATACATGCATTCAATTCTGTACAGATCCACATGACATCTCGGTAAACAAACATTACTCAAAAATGGATAACATAACACACCTGGAAGAACTTAAGAGTGACTTTCACTTTAAACAAAAGGAAATACATTTAGTTCTTCATTTAGGCCTAAAGGTGCCTGTGTCTTGAGCCTTCAGATCAAATAGGCTTCTCATTTCAGTCCAGACTTGACTCTGCCTTTTACTGGTAGTTGGACAAATTCAATTTCAACAAACTTTAGTGTTTGGATGATCTGTGTCCATCCTCCACATAATGTTGAAAACACAACAGGATTGTGCCTTTTCGGTCCCAGTTTTCAGTTTCAACATTTGTTTCCTTCCAGTTCTGTGCTTACTGAAATAAAACACACTTTCCAATGTGCAATTGTTTTTAACAGGAATGATTTGCCCAACTGGGGTGTTGCATGCAGTGTGTTTAGGGTTTTGACATCCGTCAAGCAACACTGTGTGGTGGGTCTTGAAAAAGAGTGATCCTTTTCAATTGTTCATTTTTCCTTCACACAAAATGTTTGCACAACAAACAATGGCTGAGATGGGAGAGGAATAGTAGGCACTTGTCTCCTCCTACTGGTCAAACTGTGAACTGCGTGCAGCATAATAGCTCATCTGTTACAATGAGTGGGTCCTAAATGCACCCTATTACCAGGGTAAAACCAACGTGCACTGGTGCACTCATTAAACAACAGGGTGCGTTGGGGATATAATTTCATTATACGGCCAGTCAGTGCCAGACTTGATTTAGCCACGGTGAGGAAAGAACTTGCCAAAGGAACTGAGTTTGGAATGTACTCTATCATAAAATATAATGCTGTATGCGTTGATGCCTTTTTTGTTATTCCACCATGTATATGTGACCAGTATATGAGTCAGATTACTTAATTAACACAGACCCTAACAAGTACATGATAATTGTATAAAGCTATTTGGTCTGTTCAGACCAAGGCTCCAAAATGAATTAGATGCTCCTTCATGCCAACAAGCTATTTTGTCATCTTGCCAGTGGGAAGCATCTACTCTCTTTAAGACATATTATTCATGTTCAATATCTTAATCAAGTTAAAATATAATGAATACATTTTAATTTCAGTTTTCACTAAAATGTCAATGTATAACAATGGTTTGATTTAGGTAAGTAACAAACTTGTTTGGTTTCCATGGAACATCATCTGTGATTAAAGGAGATTACATCATATGTAGATTGGCATTGCTGTAGACAAACTCCCAAAGAGCTGCCCTCCTGTTGCAGTCTTTTTGTGTGATGGAAGAATTCATCCTCAAACATGAAATTAATAAAATAAAGCGCAAAATGACCTACCTGTAATTTAAAATGGTAGTTAATCGCAAAGGCTTCCTGGTAAGAGTGGTCACTTGTGGATCTGTCTATAGAATCTTGTGGATCTGTCTATAGAATCTCTTTAGATAGGTGTCAGTAGAATTTCCAACATGACAGACACATTTTCTATGAAAGCCTTCTCATGTACATGTATGGATTTACTTTAGTGTTATGGTCAGGGGTTTGATCTAGCGACCTTTCAGTTACTGGTGGGTTACTGATCCAATGAGCTGAATGTCTGTGTATATCTGTTGCCACATTTGGTGCTTTCTGCTCTGACGTAAGAGCTTTCCTCCAAAATCTGTCAACAAATAAACACATTAAAGGGATTAAGTTGCCGTCCAGAACCTTTTTTTTTATACTTTTTAGTTTAGATTCCAAGGACTGAGGACGCCTTTAGTGAGGTAAAACAAATACAACTGAGTGCCACCCCTTTTCAGCATTATGTGATTGCTAGTTGGTATTCAGATCAGTGGCCTTGAGCTGTGTGCTCATTGGTGTGCCAGACAAATATGTCACTGGTTCAAATGAGTTATGCACAGAGACTGACTGGCCATATTGGAATTCTGACAAATGCCTCATGGGCTGGTGACCCTGGTCCATGCTCAACTGAGTCTGTCTATTTGTTTTGTTTAATTTTGTTTGCACAAATTTATCATTATTGGGCTAATGTTGGGAGATTAGTGGCCTTAAGGATATAAATGGGTCTGAATGTTAGAACTGCCAAGGCCGATTGCCGGTTATGAGCCCTGGTTATTCACTTGCCCTAAACTGGAAAAACCCAGCATAGTGTATTTTGTTGATGTAACTGTAGTGGCTCACATTCATGCTGAGGAACAGCATGTCCCAATGTCTTTTGAATTAAGTTTCGTAATGCAATACTAACGTCTAGGTGAGATTCTAGTGATTTGCACTGTCCTGAGTTCAGATTTGTCAAATGTCAATATAAGTAGGAGGAATACAATCTCAGCACTCTCAACCTCATTGCTCACTCAATTTTTGGTGTGTGTTTATGATGTAAAATTACAACACAACAAGTAAAACAGCTTTGCCTTGTAAACTACATTGCTCTGACTAAGTTGTATAAACGGGGGAAATCAGGGTGAGAAACCCATATTGTTAAACCTTTATTTCAACGAAGGAACACAGACTGAGACCAAAGTCTCTTTTACAGCTGGGTCCAGCCTATACGTTTGCACATACAGTTTAGGTTCAATGATAAAAACCAAAAACAAACAGAGAACAAAATAACACAGTGTACAGATAAAATATGTAAAGCCAAAGAGGGATGATGGGATGATGGGAAATTGAAGTTGGCAGTTGTAGCAGGAAGTCTAGACTTCCTACCACAACCGGTCTATCACCATCAGATGAATACACCACTAAACCACCTAAATGGTGAAACCCTAGTTAGTGATGGGAAACTTTTGGCTGCCCTAAATGTCACCCTGACCTGTTTCCTTTATATTACAAAACCTTGACGAAATCAAACATGGCATTAAACTAAATCATTGGTTATCAACCAACAGCTACGATGTGAGAGAAAGAGTCGGCATCTGTCTCCTTCTGCTGGACAAACTGTGAACTGTGAGTTGCATCATAGCTCATTGGTTTCAGAGACTGAAACAGGTGTGTCTTTCATGGCACCTTTTTTCCCTATGTAGTATAGTTTTCACCAGGGCAAAAAAGGTTGGTTCAAAACTACCACACAGTGAAGGGAACAAAGTGCCATAGGTGATGCATCCCGCAACAATTTTTATATTCTATCATATTTTTATTTCACTAAATATGAATAATTGAATGTAAAAACAATTCATTCGTTATTCACAGTTTGGGATAAAAATGTTAAGATATAGAAAGATCGTTGCGTTGTAGTGTCTAGACAAAAGAGCCTATGACATGGACAACAGAGTCACAGGCATGAAGAAAAATATCTTCCCGCGTCCAAATAGTCCATAACGAGCAGAATGTATTATATCTCCCAAATGATACCAACTCCACTATGCAGGGAATAGCAACAGCATTTGTGAAGCATGCAGATTGTCCAAAGAACTGGATGCTAATGCAGATGACAGAACAGCAAAGTGTATCGAAAGGCTGTAGAGAGAAAGGAACAATGAGGCGGAGGAAACTACCACCGGCTGCAACAAGCCAAGAGTACAGACCATGCCATGTACAATGCCCCTACTTCCTTCTCCTCTGTCCATTCTGTCCGCACTCTTTCTCTGTCTATCCGTTAGCCCTTTCTGAAACTATTCTTATAGTCAGGAAGTGATTTGGTAAGCTTAGGAAAATCTACGGTTTACCAAAAACGATCTCCTTTCCATATTTATTATTATGCATTTCTCTATTTGTAACGCTTTTCTGAATTTGTTTATAGCTTGGAAGGGGTTCGGACATAACCCACAAAAATACGTAGGAAATTCTGAATCCTTTAAGATGTTGGAAACAGTAACTGAAATGTTTAACCCTACTTGGATTCAAGCCTTTAAGCTGCACTGTAAAAACACATAAAGAAGATAAAGACTCAAATCACTATGATTGTGTAATCATACATTTCAAACCAATAGTGTATTCACATATCTATGATTTAAAGACTCTTTGAAATGTATACCCAATATGAGCAAATTGATAAACAAAGTTTATAAAGAAGTACACCGAAAAGTACTCCAAAATACCCAATGTAATATTTAAATTTACTTATTTTTGTGTAAACACATAGGGGGATTTCAGCGCATGTGAAAATGCAACATTTAAAAAACCCACAAACTATGTACATTAAAGAACATTGAATACCTACAGTGCATTTTGACATTATTCAGACCCCTTCACCTCCAGTAGATTTTGTTGGGTAAAGATTCACTTCATAATTGATAACATATCCATTTTGCCATCAATCTACACATGAAATGTAATAATGTGTATTACACTCACACTACCAGAATGTAGCTGTGTTACTACATGGAGAGATCACATCTCACAGACGCTCAGTCGGATTGAGACGGGCGCTCTGACCAGTCTGTGGTTACGCAGCCCCATACACAGCAGGGTGCGATGCACTGGGTGTTGTGACACACTCCTCCCGTAACCATCGTTAAAATGTTCTGTGGCTTGTGCCACAGCAGACCCTCTGTCCGTTTGGACCAGATGGAATAGACTTTGTTGCCTTCGCACATCGATGAGCCTTGGGCGCCCAACACACTGTCGCTGGTTTGTGGTTGGTCCCTCCTCGGACCACTGTCGCTGGTTTGTGGTTGGTCCCTCCTCGGACCACAGTCGCTGGTTTGTGGTTGGTCCCTCCTCGGACCACTGTCGCTGGTTTGTGGTTGGTCCCTCCTCGGACCACTGTCAGTGGGCACTCACCACTGCTGACCGTGAGCACCGCACAAGTCTTCGTCGTTTCAGAGATGCTCTGACCCAGTTATCTGGCCTTAACAGTTTGGCCCTCATCAAAGAGGTTTTTACTCCTGCCCATTTCTCCAGCATCCAAAATGTTGACTACGAGAACTGTTTGTTCGCTTACCATCTAATCTACCGATAACTTGACATGTGCCCATGTTAGCAGCGTGATCAATGTAATTTGCTTCACATGTGAGTGGTTATAATGTTTTGGCTTATCAGTCTATAGGTAGGGCTAAGTGTAAGTAGTTACATTACGGAACACCATGTTAATGTTTCCAAACATCTCAGGATAATAGGTTTCAATGCAGCTGAGTAGGAAGGTTTCATTATATTTTAAGTTGGTGGCAGCTCAGTTCATACTACCTTTGGAGTGACACTGCACTTGGGTTTAACAGTCCCATAAATTGTAACTGGAGGTTTTTTCAGAAAACGAAATGAGACCATTAAAAATGCATTCAAGAGAGATGTCTTAGTTGTGCAGTGTACAATACTGTGTACCACTCAGAATGACCAAAACATCATTAGTCTTATGTGGCTCTCCGTAACAGTATAGTGCTTGCAAAGCCAGGGTTGTGAGTTTGATTCCCAAAGGTTGCCATTATGAAATGAATGCACTGACTACTGCACATCCCTCTGAATACGAACATCTGCTAAAATACTAATATGTAGCACTGAGCTAAAAGTGTCTGAGCACCATTTCAACCATGCGGTCAGTTATTAAGGTCCAGTGGTAAAATAGTAATATATATTTGGGGGGGGGGTGATTTGATTTGATCACAGGCATTTGTCCAGTGTTAGTGTGTGTGACCACTTCCTCTGGCACCTATTTTATTCTTTCTGTTTTTCATTCAAGAATTGCTTGGTCACCCTCATTCATAAGCTAGAGAATAAGCAGTATTCCCCTCACGGATGTAGCTCTTTATGTTACCCTCCAACAGGACACTCTGTACAGACACTTTTGGCCAAATGCTTAGCTGGCAGGCAAATACATGGGCATTAAGGTAGTCCTAAGACACCCTATTCCCTATGAAGTGCACTACATTTGACCAGAGCCAATGCATCCAGAGTCGTGCACTAGGGAATAGGGTACCATTTTATGCAAAAAATTTGACAAAGAGAACCAACAAGATGCTCAAAAAAACAGGTGAACATCTTAAAAGCAACTTAAATGCCACTAGAAGCAACTATATATTTAGATTCGATAATTTGCTGAGGTACTTTTTTACATTTTTTGCAGGCAACCCTATTTTCAATATCACCCAATTTTGGCTTTAGAGAAGGCTTGATGAACAACAACGGTTGGGAGTAAGCAAATAGTTAACTGGTGTAATTTCTATTCGGTTAAGAGTTCGAAATTGACCACGGTGTTAAGAAGCCCATTGGCACTAAGCCGTTGCACCTGCAAAGACCGAACAGTAAGTTTGCTTAAAATATGTATAATAAAAAGTCCGCAATTCGTGCGCTACGCAGCCCACTCTGATGTGACTTCCGGACGACTCTTCATCAGCACGTAACGTCCTGGAGCAGAGCTAGAATCAGACACGCTCTACCGGATAGGCCTATTGATGAAGAGCGGCCAATTACAGCAATTACATGGCCATCCGCCGAGAGAGCGAGTGGAAGAGAGAGAAATTGACTGACCACTTATATACCCAACACAAACCTTGTCACAAATTTTAGGCTCGGGTAAAAAAAAGAAGCTGACTTAAGAAAGTACCTACTTTCCAGGTGTCGGCTATCTGTCTCGAGTTGACTAACCTACTCAAGTTTCTTCCAACAAGTTAATATACGCGAGAGAGCATGTGTACAGGAAGATAGGCATGTCAACATGTGCACGCGACAAACGTCAAGGGCTTTTGTGTTTTTTTTAAATATAAAGTTATCTTAAATACCTTCTCCTGCAAGTTTTTAACATCTTGCAAGACACGCCAGGTTAAGGTAAGTTATAAGGTGTGTAAATAAGTATCATGATAAATTAAGTTGTATTCTGCTTCTAAATATAGATATATTTTGCGGATAGTCTTTTCAATAACAAAATATTCCGTGTTATTAATAGTGGTGGTAGTAGAACATAGAATTGGTATTGCAGAATGAATAGACAGAATAGT
Organism: Esox lucius; assembly: GCF_011004845.1. Lineage (NCBI taxonomy): Eukaryota > Metazoa > Chordata > Actinopteri > Esociformes > Esocidae > Esox > Esox lucius. The sequence goes on along the minus strand of NC_047571.1, from coordinate 23,351,637 downwards.
TAATGCAAATCATATTAGCCTACTATTATAATAATTTGATGCAAACCAATTTAATTGTCTTCCATAACGTAACCTCAACCTATCTACAACAATCTGACCCTTGAACGTCCTAAAATGTTTGTTTAAATCTTTTGATTGTTGTATACTTAAAACTTAATGGTTGTGATTACAAAAATATTTAGTATCCATTTTTATGTTGATAATATATTACATAATAGTATCCTAATTAATGAATTATCACACACCAAAATAAATTGTACGTTTATTATGATTCATATTAATTTATTATTATTATTATAAAACAGTATTTAATTTCTATAGTATAAAGTTTTTAAATGCTGCATCCTCCGAAGATGGAGCCAGGTCATGCCTTAAGTGGTGAGAAGTGGGTTGAAGATGATGGTGAGGGAGTCTTAAAGAAGTTGTCAAGAATAGGAAACATGAGGAAATACAGATTTTAATGTAGCTGGACCGTGACATCACAATGATACCTAATGACAGTGTACCAAAGAGTAATAAGATAATAAAATTATTGACGCAGTAATAGACTTTCCTAAAACCTGTTAGTCATCTGTTCATTTGGAATAGTTAGACCAATAGAGTCATACATTAATAAAATGTAATTATTAGGATAATAAAAAAAAAAAAATTGTTTTGTTTTGCTCTTCAGGGAAGAAGATTGTGGAGCTTTATGGTTTGGGCGTCAGTTTGAGGTATTTATTATTACTTTGATGTAATATAATCAGATCAGATAATCAAATCAGAATAATCAGATGTGATTATTCTGCCTTTTAGCCCTCAGTGTCAGTCCTAGCTATGGAAAGAGCTAGGACTGACACTCCAAGTATAATTTCAGGGTGCATCACTGGTGTGCCAGTTGAAAAACACCTTTAGGTCTACAATAGATGGAACAGTGTTATTCAATAATAACACTAGCTAATGTAGAGGAACAGCTTTAGGTCTACTATAGATGCAACATTGTTATTCAATAATAACACTAGCTAATGTAGAGGAACAGCTTTAGGTCTACTATAGATGCAACATTGTTATTCAATAATAACACTAGCTAATGTAGAGGAACAGCTTTAGGTCTACTATAGATGCAACATTGTTATTCAATAATAACACTAGCTAATGTAGAGGAACAGCTTTAGGTCTACTATAGATGCAACATTGTTATTCAATAATAACACTAGCTAATGTAGAGGAACAGCTTTAGGTCTACAGTAGATGGAATAGTGTTCTTCAGTAACAACAGTAGTTCATGTCGAGGAACAGCTTTAGGTCTACTAAAGATGGAACAGTGTTCTTCAATAATAACAGTAGTTTGTGTAAAGGAACAGCTTTAGGTCTACTAAAGATGGAACAGTGTTCTTCAATAATAACAGTAGTTTGTGTAAAGGAACAGCTTTAGGTCTACTAAAGATGGAACAGTGTTCTTCAATAATAACAGTAGTTTATGTAAAGGAACAGCTTTAGGTCTACTAAAGATGGAACAGTGTTCTTCAATAATAACAGTAGTTTGTGTAAAGGAACAGCTTTAGGTCTACTAAAGATAGCACACTGTTATTCAGTAATACATTTATGTATCGGGAAGCAGCAATATGTGTAAACTTGGGTTGTTATTAATGTTATGATAGATAATTCATTAATTGGGTTTGTGTGTGTGTCAGAGAGAGGAATGGAAAGAAACAGAGATTGAGAGAAACAGGGAGACAATGTAAGTGAGAAAAGCAGAGAGAGAGACCGTGGCGGTAACAGTGGGGTAGATAGTTTGTCTCAGTATCTGCTTGTGGGGGATTACTCTACACTCCAGAATATTAACGAGGGCCTTTTGTCACAGATCTCTCTCTGCTTCTTTCTTTCACACACACACACACACACACACAGACACACACACACACACACACTCGCAGACACACGTAATCATTCAAACACACACACAGTCGTTTTTTTTGTCAATGGTGTCTTTTGTTCCTTTCATCTCTGACTTACACAAAGCATTCCTGTGTACACAGGAGAGGAGACAGAAAATGAGGGAGAGTGAAAAAGTGAGAGAGGGAGTGAAGGAAAAGAGAAGGAGATTGGGACAACATGCAGCACGCCTTTGTAGTGTAGTTTAAAGTTTTGATTCAGTTACTGATATTACGGTAACAATACTACAGTACAATAGTAGATGTGTTGTCATGGAGATGGAATACATCCTACTCGAAAGGTATTGGAAATATTTAAACATCCTCTGTTGTTTTATTACTAAGCTGTTATTCTTTATTGTCTGTGTACAAATTGTTGCTACACCGTCAGAAACAGAGGACGAGAGGGACAGATTGAAGAAGAGGGACACGAATGGAGAGCATTTTCAATGCCGTCATTGTAATTATGAAACCTTTCAGAGAGTTACATAATCAGAGCAATTATCAGTAATTGCTTACATAATACTGTGTATTGTAGGACGCTATTTTGGTGTTTACGTTTTACGTCACTAAGTTGGAATTCTGTGTATGTCATTTCTGCGTGTGTATCAGCGTGTGTGTATTAGGTAATGTGTATTGCATCAGTTTGCCAATATGATTGCCAATAGTCTAAATACTACACCTCTTTTAGTCCATGACACACTTTCATAGGAACACTGAAATAACACATTTAGAAAGAGCAATAGAGAGCAGAATGATCTATTTATCTTTTTAATCTGTAAAGCCCTTATGAAGGCTACGGACCAAACAATATTGATTTGAACAATATATAAGCATTTTGACAAGTAGACACTGTAGGAGTCAGGGATTTAATTTAAAAAGTGCAACAGAAAGTGAAGCAGGGCAATAAAAAGTGAAGGTTGGCTTTCTTGCTAATTCTTATCAGAGTATCCTGTTTCTAGATAGAAGTTCAGTCTTTGTCCACTAAAAATTCCCTGGTTGGAACCAACAGTCCTGTCTTTTATTCTTCTTCATCTAGATAAACTCACTGTTATTAACAGAGAGTTTTACCTAATTGAATCCAGTTTCTCGTTTGTTACGGCTCACAAAGTGAGTCCCTGGATGTGTTGTCTGTGCGGATACAGTCATGTAAATCTTGTAATCCTAATTCTACACCTCTTTCTTCTCATACCTTTCCTCTTATCTTGTTCTTTTGTCTGTCATCTTCTCACCTCCCACTTCACTCTGGCCTGTTAAACGTCTGATCTACTTGCTTTATGGAAGTAAGTGAGAGTGTGTCGGTCTATAGAACTCTTTGGCTTTGTCTCAAATGACCACGTATTTCTTCTATAGTGCCCTGAGGGACAGTGTGGACGTTGGGACATTAGTCCTATTCATATAGTGTGTCTCTGTCTGTTTTACTGGCGCAATTCTTATGTCAAGTTTTTACGCCTCTCAAAAACCTGCCTCTTTAATGTCACCTTTCTTTCCTGTTTATAAATAATTATTTTAACCAAAAATAATGGATATTACCAAGAATAGGGTGCCATTTGGGACATAAACTGACAACAAGTGGTGATTGAAGGCCTTTTTGTTCTTCCATCAATGCTCTGTTCTTTTGTTTGCAGTTCCAACCTTGTCCCTGAATTCTAATTCCCCCCATCTAGATGTTAACCGCAGTGCCCTTTTGTCAAAAGTTTTTTGCTTCTGTACTACAAGATGCTTAATCCTTGTTGGCAGTTATTTTTTCAAAACCATTATTTCCGTTTCCGTTATCACAACTTCGCTTAATCTCTCTCTCCTTCCTGTTGCACTGACAGATGACATCTGCCACACCCCCTTCCTCCCAAAGCTCCTCCCCTCAGAAGGTGTGTCACTCCCAGACACAGACAGATATTCTAAGGCCCCTATTGGGCAGTGGTGTATCCGGCGGGGCCGGGACCTTGAGGAGGAGGAAGCGCGTTCTGTCTAAGGATGGGCGGAGTAACGTACGCATTGAGCACATCAGCGGGCGCTCAGCCCTGTACATGCGCGACCTCTGGACAACTTTCCTGGATATGCAGTGGCGCTGGAAATTCTTCCTCTTCACCCTTACCTTCACTGGGACGTGGTTCCTCTTCGGGGTTCTGTGGTACCTGGTCGCATTAGTGCATGGAGATCTGCTGGGTGAGAGAGAAAACTCCTTTTTAAAATGTACGACAGCACAGTAGCCTACCCTGTCCTGGTTCTACCTCAGCACAACTACACCAATTGAATGATGTGCAGAGAACATTATTCGTGTCCCCCCATTCTGTACGGGCTACAACAAAAGAGTACCCGAGGCTGTTCCCAGGGAGTCACCATGCAGTGTTTAACCACCGTTTGTGCTCCCTGGTAGAGTTCGACCCCCCGTCAAACCACACCCCGTGTGTGCTACAGATGCAGACGCTGACGGGGGCGTTCCTCTTCTCGCTGGAGAGCCAGACCACTATTGGTTACGGTTTCCGTTGCATCACGGAGGAGTGTCCCGCCGCCATCATCCTCCTCATCCTGCAGCTCGTCATCACTATGGTGATGGAGATCTTCATCACAGGAACCTTCCTCGCCAAGGTATATCTAACTACCAAGGTTACACCAAGTCCAGCAGCTTTCTCAAAACTTCCAGGTGTGTGTTTTTGTGACCTTTGAATACTCCTGGAATTAGTAGGTAACAAACAACAAATCCAGGAGTCCTCCAACGGGAATTTAGGAAGAGTTTACTAACTCTGTCAATCTGTCACTGGCACAGTCCAAATACACAGGCAATGAACACTGCACTCATACCTGCCTACAACATTGTCATCAACATTTCTATTTCTGATTGAAACGGTAGCATTGCTATAAGTTGAATTGGTCATGACCTTTGATATGTACTAGAGTTATTCTGATTCCTGAAATGTGACAGAGTTGACCCAAAACCTGACCACGAGGCTGACTCAGAGTCTCCACGACTACTTTCCTCAGGTGGCTCGGCCAAAGAAGCGAGGTGAGACGGTGAAGTTCAGCCAGCACGCTGTGGTGTCCAGTCATGAAGGCCGACCCTGCCTCATGGTTCGAGTGGCCAACATGAGAAAGAGCCTGTTGCTGGGTTGCCAGGTATCAAACTGCTGTACTGTGTGTGTGTGTGTGGGTGTTTGTGTGTGTGTGTGTACATTTGCATGTTTTTATGTGAAATGTATCCTGTGTTATGTGGGATGCCATGTATGCCCTTCTGAATGTCCCACCCCCAGTCCCTTCCTTTCTGTACTGTTATAAATGGCCTTAGAGCTCACAGGGCTCTCACATCCCACCCATTCCTCCAGAGGTTGTTGGTCAGTAAATGTCAAAGTGAAAAATAAAACCTGCAACCTGTTCTAAGTGAATAACCCTGTGCTATGACACACCTGAATGAACTGTGGTGCAACCAACTGTCTTAGAAGTCAAGTAATTATTTCAATGCGGTCCACCTGTGTGCTGTCAAGGTCTTTCACATGATTTCAGGTTAAATTAATATAAATGTCCTCTACACAAAACATTCTATATGTGTTTTAGGTTTAGGATATAAATGGCCTTTAGACAAAACATTTTATATGTGTTTTAGGTTTACATTTTTAACAAGATTATTTTCCAAATAAACCAACACACACACACACAGACACTGGCTATAAACACACACTGTCAGTTGTTCCCATTCTTTTTAAATAACTTGGGCCTTGTCACACTGGAAGGACCAAAGCCTCACCTCCTTGTCCATCCGTCTCTACCAAGGTATTTTAATTCAAAAGGTTTATTCACTAATCTGTTGTTATTGTTCACTTGGTGGGACTGTGGAGACAAAATACTAATTGTCCTAATTCATTAGGTGATACAGATGATAATGATAATAAACAAAACATCACTTTGTGCTTCCCCTTTGACATTCAATATTTTGAAAACCGTATACTTGAAAACTTTTTAATATTTATTTGCCTAATTAACCTAATTAAACCATTCCCCTGTATAATAAATGACGATGAGGCACAGTTGTAACACCCCCCCAGTGGTAACACTCCCCCAGTGGTAACACTCCCCCAGTGAAGCTCCCCCCAGTGGTAACACTCCCCCAGTGGTAACACTCCCCCAGTGAAGCTCCCCCCAGTGGTAACACTCCCCCAGTGGTAACACTCCCCCGGTGGTAACACTCCCCCCAGTGGTAACACTCCCCCAGTGATAACACTCCCCCAGTGGAGCTCCCCCCAGTGGTAACACTCCCCCCAGTAGATCTCCCTCCAACAGGGATAAGTTGGAGTCTAACTACCACAGCTCTGACCCCCAGATGCATGTGGGGAGGATTGCGACATCACAGAATACAAAGGGAAAAATAGCAATGATGCACGTCCTGCTGCCTCGGTCCCTAATGAGCTCAACATCTTCTATGCACAATCCTGGGATTCATCTCTAGCCTCAGAGCACACACTTTCCGACTCAGGCCATTAGACTCCTCAACCAGTAACACTGATCCATGATCATACTGATCACACACCAACATTCCAGACGCTCAAATGTGTCAGATGCTCTGATAAACCTTGAAACACCAGTGGCCAGGTTTTGATCCCATCCATCCCAACCATCCAGTAGATTAAACATCCTGTAATTGTGCCCGCCACTCCAGGTGACGGGGAAGCTGCTGCAGACGTCTCACACCAAGGAGGGGGAGACGGTGCGTCTGGACCAGAGGAACGTTCCCTTCCAGGTGGACATGTCCAGCGACAGCCCCTTCCTCATCCTCCCCCTCACCTTCTACCACATCATAGACGACAGCAGCCCGCTGAGGGCCTGGGCCGCCAAGGGTACGCCAGCCCCTGACTGTCTAAACCAGTGCCCTGTATACCCCAGGGTACTACTGTTGACCTGCACCAATAAGTTGACCTGCACCCTCTGTGAGGGTATACAAGCTTTTACTGTCCTTATGTCAAACCAATTCTAATTCACACTCTGTATATCCATCTGTCTCCCTGTTCAGGTGGGGGATGGACTGATCCAGATCTGGCGGACTTTGAGCTGCTGGTGATCATGAGCGCCACGGTGGAGCCCACCTCCGCCACCTGCCAGGTGCGCACCTCCTACCTCCCCGATGAGATCCTGTGGGGGTACGAGTTCCCCCCCGTGGTATCACTGTCCCCCTCAGGGAAGTATGTGGCCGACTTTGCCTTCTTCGACAAAGTGGCCAAGACCAAGAGCACGCCCCTCTTCCAAACGACCCGCCCGCAGGGTTACCAAGGCAGCGGCGGTGGGGGAGGGGGGGGTGGGGTGGAGTCAGTGGACCTGGAGAAGATCCGACTGGAGCAGAGCTACAGGGAGAGAGGGGAGGAGGGGAGGGGGAGGGTCAGAGACAGCAGTCCTCTCAGTGTCCGGATCAGCAATGTCTGAAAACCTGCAAACTGACAGGAGAACTGGGCTCAAATACTGCTTTTAGAGGGGAATCTAGTTCATTTTTTAAAGTATTTGATTGAGTTTCTCTGACTTAATGGAACCAATAAACAAGTCGTGAGGTGACACATTCTGTACATTTAGTAATTCAGGCAGACTGAAGCATGATAAAAAAAAATGGATTTGAAATATTTTGAAGTAGTATTTGAATCCAGGACTGGCAAACCAAGGATTCCAAGCAAAGGTCTCTTATTGTTTACTACAAATGGTCAAATGGCTAAATAATTGCTTGTTTTTCATTTGCATGAAAATGTGTATAGAGAGAGATAAGGAGGAATGGGAGACAATGGAGAGGATCTGAATGCTTAGTTTTGTCTCAAATGCCTCAGTATTTAATTGGGACACAGTCTTTCTACTGAAACAGCTTCTCAGTCAAAATGCTGGGCACACTTTAAAAACATGCAAATATGTAACATTATAGATTCTGTGATGCTTTGTATTGTTATTGGTTCTTGTCAGTGCCAATATCCTGCAGAATATGCTAGCTACAGAACTTGTAACAATAATGTCTCAATGACAAAGAATGTAGACCTAATGTGGATCAAGACTGGGTATAAAGGAGTCCGAAAAACATGGTAATGTCGATCTAAGGTGCTGTGTATAGCTTGAGAAAGTGTGGTAGTAGCATTATCGGCAAAGATATGCAGTGTCTGTTGTTGTTGTTTATACAGATAAAACCAGTTAGCACTTTATTAAGTAACATTGCACCGAGTTTGTAGCACATTTGACTCTGGAATTTATATAGATAGATTCATGCTTGAAACCACTAAAAGCACTTTAACACTGAAGACAATGTTTTAATTGTGTATTTTTATATATAAAACAATTAACATTTTGTTGATTTTCCTCTTAATATTCAGTTTGTCCTGTGTTAATTCTTTGTCTACCTGGAATAGGCAAGTAAAACAAATGGCAGAAAATACACATGAAAGATGAAAATTCTCATAATATCTGATATGGGTGGGTAACATTTAAAGTTAATAAAATGTTGCATACACAGGGTATTAAGTAGAAATGGGTAGACAGAAGGACCAGAGAGAAAAAATGGGAGTAGGACGAGGAGGAATGAATTACATAGCAGCACTTAGTTATTAAGTGGAAATCTCTGAACAAGCATTGTTAAAACAACACTGATAGGTGTCTTTGACAAATATCAAAGCAAAGCAAGGCTTTTCTTTACTTGAAAGTTGAAAAGGAACATTTTGAGTGAGGAACAGAAGTGTTCAATTTGCAGTGGTCTCTTAATTTTAACCCTTCTGTTCCCTTATTTCAAAATAAAACCTAGTGGAATATAACCAATATTGGATGACCATGTTCTTTGGGCCCTCAGACATCACTGCATTTGAAACAGACATGATTCTGTAGTGGAAATCACTGCATGGGCTCAGGAACACCATTGTCTGTGAACACAGTATGTCGTTGCAACCACAAACGCTAGTTAAAAATCTACCATGCAAAGAAGAAACCATATAAAAAAAATATCTTAAATTGCTACCGCATTCACTGGGCCAGAGCTCATTTTACCTCCAAAAAGACCTGAGCTTTGATAATGCATTTTCTGGTGTGCATTTTTAATTTCTCTATTTGGGAGTAGTAGGACCTGATAAGCATAATATCTAAGATGGCGCAGACAACTGTCCTCTAATATGGACAATAGGTTTAAGTTGAGCAGAATGAAGTACATGGTGCAGGAAGCCTGAAACAGTGTCCTCATATGTGGACACAGGGTCTCAAGAGGTGATGACGGACTGAGGCGTAGGGGAAAACTGACCAATCAAAATCTGGAATTATTTTTAGGAATCATGAACCCCGTGTCCTCCAGACCAAAGAGGAGAGGGACAATCCGGCTTCTTATCAGCGTGCATTTCAAAAGCCAGCATCCGTGATGGTATGGGGGTACAATATTGCACATGGTATCGGTGACTTGCACATCTGTGAAGGCGCCATTAATGCTAAACAATATATACATGTTTTAGCAACACACGCTGCCATCCAGACAACGTCTTTTCTTGCTGATTTCAGCAAGACAATTCCAAATCACATTCTGCACGTATCAAAACAGCGTGGCTCCATTGTAATAGAGTCTGAGTGCTAAACTAGTTTACCTGGAGTCCAGACCTGTCCCCTATTGACCTGCCCTAGTGCATAACACCAGATACAATCAGGGAAACAAAAATGGTGTTTTAATGGTGGGTGGGATGGAAGGACTGATGCCAGGCTGGAAGGGTTGGGGCTGGGCAGGTAGGTAGGTATGTGGGTAGGTAGGGCGAGGCAGACAGGACAGCGGGTAGGCAAAGCAGGTGGCTGACAGGCGGCCAGGTGAAGGTGTTTGGAGGATGGGTAAGGTGGATCTTGGTAACGGAGAACAAACAGGGTTAGTAGGAAGGAAAAACTAACGTTACTACCTAGTAGTGAATAACGATCTAGCGCCAGACAGACGGAAACCAGGGTATATATAGGCAGGCTGATGAAGTAATGAATAGCAGGTGGAAACCAGGGTATATATAGGCAGGCTGATGAAGTAATGAATAGCAGGTGGAAACCAGGGTATATATAGGCAGGCTGATGAAGTAATGAATAGCATGAGGAAACCAGGGTATATATAGGCAGGCTGATGAAGTAATGAATAGCATGTGGAAACCAGGGTATATATAGGCAGGCTGATGAATTAATGAATAGCATGTGGAAACCAGGGTATATATAGGCAGGCTGATGAAGTAATGATTAGCATGAGGAAACCAGGGTATATATAGGCAGGCTGATAAAGTAATGAATAGCATGTGGAAACCAGGGTATATATAGGCAGGCTGATAAAGTAATGAATAGCAGGTGGAAACCAGGGTATATATAGGCAGGCTGATGAAGTAATGAATAGCAGGTGGAAACCAGGGTATATATAGGCAGGCTGATGAAGTAATGAATAGCAGGTGGAAACCAGGGTATATATAGGCAGGCTGATGAAGTAATGAATAGCATGTGGTAACCAAGGTATATATAGGCAGGCTGATGAAGTAATGAATAGCAGGTGGAAACCAGGGTATATATAGGCAGGCTGATGAAGTAATGAATAGCATGTGGTAACCAAGGTATATATAGGCAGGCTGATGAAGTAATGAATAGCATGTGGTAACCAAGGTATATATAGGCAGGCTGATGAAGTAATGAATAGCATGTGGTAACCAAGGTATATATAGGCAGGCTGATGAAGTAATGAATAGCAGGTGGAAACCAGGGTATATATAGGCAGGCTGATGAAGTAATGAATAGCATGTGGTAACCAAGGTATATATAGGCAGGCTGATGAAGTAATGAATAGCAGGTGGAAACCAGGGTATATATAGGCAGGCTGATGAAGTAATGAATAGCAGGTGCCCACATACACGAACAGATAGGAGAGAGAGTGTGTGTGTGTACATTTGCATGTTTCTATGTGAATGTATCCTGTGTTATGTGGGATGCCATGTATGCCCTTCTGAATGTCCCACCCCCAGTCCGTTCCGTTCTGTACTGTTATAAATGGCCTTAGAGCTCACAGGGCTCTCACGTCCCACCCATTCGTCCAGAGGTTGTTGGTCAGTAAATGTCAAAGTGAAAAATAAACCCTGCAACCTGTTCTAAGTGAATAACCCTGTGCTATGACACACCTGAATGAACGGTGGTGCAACCAACTGTCTTAGAAGTCAAGTAATTATTTAAATGCGGTCCACCTGTGTGCTGTCAAGGTCTTTCACATGATTTCAGGTTACATTTATATAAATGGCCTCTACACAAAACATTCTATATGTGTTTTAGGTTTAGGATATAAATGGCCTCTACACAAAACATTTTATATGTGTTTTAGGTTTAGGATATTAATGGCCTTTACACAAAACATTTTATATGTGTTTTAGGTTTACATTTTTAACAAGATTATTTTCCAAATAAACCAACACACACACAAACAGACACAGGCTACAAACACACACTGTCAGTTGTTCCCATTCTTTTTAAATAACTTGGGCCTTGTCACACTGGAAGGACCAAAGCCTCACCTCCTTGTCCATCCGTCTCTACCAAGGCATTTTAATTCAAAAAGTGTATTCACTAATCTGTTGTTATTGTTCACTTGGTGGGACGGTGGAGACAAAAGGCTAATTGTCCTAATTCATTAGGTGATACCGATGATAATGATAATAAACAAAACATTATCACTTTGTGCTTCCCCTTTGACATTCAATATTTTGAAAACTGTATACTTTAATATTTATTTGCCTAATTAACCTAATTAAACCATTCCCCTGCATAATAAATGATGATGAGGCCCAGTCGTAACACCCCCCCAGTGGTAACACTCCCCAGTGGAGCTCCCCTCAGTGGTAACACTCCCCCGATGGTCACACTCCCCCAGTGGTAACACACAGTGGTAACACACTCCCCCAGTGGTCTAACTACCACAGCTCTGACCCCCAGATGCATGTGGGGAGGACACATCACAGAATACAAAGGGAGAAATACCAATGATGCACGTCCCGCTGCCTCGCTCCCTAATGAGCTCAAACATCTTCTACGCATGGTTTGAGGAACCAACACAATTCCTTCAGTAAGACTTGCTGAGGACCAGGACTGCACTCTGTCCCTAACCACGACTGACGTGAGGAGAGTTTGACTGACCAGCTAGCGGAGGTTTTCACCTCCATATTCAACCACTCCCTGACTCTGTCTGTAGTCCCCACCTGCCTTAAACAGACCACCATCGTCCCCGTACTGAAGAAACCTTCTATCACCTCCCTGAATGACTACTGCCCTGTAGCACTGACCTCCATCATCATGAATTGCTTTGAGCAGCTGGTCAGAACTCACATCTGCTCCACCCTTCCTGACACCTTGGACCCCTTTCAATTTGCATACCGCCCCAGTAGATCTACGGACGATGCCATCGCCCTGACGACACACACCGCCCTTACTCACCGGGAAAAAGTCAAAACATACAGCTCATAAGTTAGCATTCCCTGGCTGAAATTGTGAAATGATGGCATTGATTTTATTTTATATAGTGATCATATGAAGCCATTTATTGTCGCATAGTTGTTTGGCTCCTTTTTAAATCGTAATGATAACAGAAATCACCCCAGTGGTCCTGGCAAAAGTTTACATACCCTTGAATGTTTGTTTAATGCTTGTTACAGACGCACAAGGTGACACATACAGGTGAAAATGGCAATTAAAGGTGTATTTCCCACACCTGTGGCTTTTTAAATTGGGGATGGACTCATTCAGGGTGGAGTGGTGGTGGTGGGGTGGAGTCAGTGGACCTGGAGAAGATCCGACTGGAGCAGAGCTACAGGGAGAGAGGGGAGGAGGGGAGGGGGAGGGTCAGAGACAGCAGTCCTCTCAGTGTCCGGATCAGCAATGTCTGAAAACCTGCAAACTGACAGGAGAACTGGGCTCAAATACTGCTTTTAGAGGGGAATCTAGTTCGTTTTTAAATCTTTCTTTGTTTGAGCATCTCTGGCTTGATGGAACCAATAGAGTCCTGAGTTGACACGTTCTGTAGATTTGGCAATTCAGGCAGAATAAAGCAAGATCAGAAATGGATTTGAAATATTTTGAAACCAGGACTGGCAAACCAAGGACTCCAAGCAGGAACTCTAACTATTCACTTCAAATATTCAAATGATTAATTAGTTGCTTGTTGTTCATTTGCATGAACATTTGTAGAGAGAGACAAGTAGAAACAGGAGGCAATGGAGAGGATCTGAATGCTTTATTTTGTCTCAAATGCCTCTGTATTTAATTGGGACACAGTCTTTCTACTGAAACAGCTTCTCAGTCAAAATGCTGGGCATCCGTCCACACTTTAAAAACATGCAAATATGTAACATTATAGATTCTGTGATGCTTTGTATTCTTATTGGTACTTGTCAGTGCCGAAGTCCTGAAGAATATGCTAGATAAAGAACTTTGATGAAATTGTAACACTAATGTATCTATGACAAAGAATGTAGACCTAATGTGGATTGAGACGGGGCATAAAGGAGTCCAGGAAACATACAGTGGGGAGACCGTGTATTTGACACACTGCCGATTTTGCAGGTTTTCCCACTTACAAAGCATGTAGAGGTCTGTCATTTTTTTTATCATAGGTACTCTTCAACTGTGAGTGACGGAATCTAAAACAAAGATCCATAAAATCACATTGTATGATTTTTAAGTAATACAACCTTTGTTTGCAATTACAGAGATCATATGTTTCCTGTAGTTCTGGACCAGGTTTGCACACATTGCAGCAGGGATTTTGGCCCACTTCTCCATTCAGACCTTCTCCAGATCCTTCAGGTTTCTGGGCAGTCGCTGGGCAATACAGACTTTCAGCTCCCTCCAAAGATTTTCTATTGGGTTCAGGTCTGGAGACTGGCTAGGCCACTCCAGGACCTTGAGAAGCTTCTTATGGGGCCACTACTTGGTTGCCCTGGCTGTGTGATCGGGTCGTTGTCATGCTGGAAGACCCAGCCACAACCCATCTTCAATGCTCTTACTGAGGGAAGGAGGTTGTAGCACTTTTGATTCTGGAATGTATATAGATAGATTTACGCTTTTAACCCACTAAAAGCATTTTAACACTGAATACAATGTTTTAATTGTGTATTTTAATGTATAAAGCAATTTATATTTTGTTGATTTTTCTGATGGTCAGTTGGTCATGTGTTATTTCTGCATATACCTGGAACCGGCAATTAACAAATGGCAGAAAATATACATGCATAATATCTGACATACTGTATGGCATTTAAAGGTAATTAGATATTCCATACACAGTATATTAAGGAGAAATGGGTGGACAGGAGGACCAGTGGACAGAAAATGGGAGTAGAATGAGGAAGAATGACGTAAATAACATAATTTAGTTATTCATTGGAAATCTCTGAACACACATCGTAAAAACAGCACATTAAAGTGGTCAGTGACAAATATCAAATCAATAGCACATTTTAAATCCCAAATTATTAAGTTACAGTACTGGTAGTGTGGGTTACTAAGTACTTCATGTAAATAGCTTATCTGGTTTCCAATGTGTGTTACATAATGTTTTACATTGTAATTATGCTGTGTGACCAGTGTTTGTGGTGGCGGCGTCCTTTGGTGTTGCCTTTTCCTGGTCAGTTATCGGTTTAACCCAGGTTCAACCATGCCATTAGGCTTTCCATTAAGGCAGCACAAAACAAATACATCTTAAGTCACTTGCAAGCTTAAGAATATGAAATGTTCCTAAGACATCTGTAATAGACAGGTAAGGACTGGTATAATCCCAAGATGTGTCAATAAACAACTATGGGAATTAGGACCAGTGTTTAACTCTAATTCAATGATGACAGAAATGACAGAAACAGAAATTGAGATATGCAATTGTTTTCCTCCCAGGAGTGAAAAACATAATATTGACTGTCATCTGATAAAGTGTAAAGCAGTTTATGTTGAAGCCAGTTATACTGAATATGTTGCTGTTGAAGCCAGTTATACTGAATATGTTGCTGTTGAAGCAAGTTATACTGAATATGAGCACAACATCTGCAAATCAGTTAAAAGAAATAGATTAAATATTACATGCAGCACAAGAACAATTTATCAAATGAAAGAGACCACAGGACTTCCCATTAAAGTCAATGATTGATCCCTTCTATTCAGTTTAAGATTAAGAGAACCATTAGCTGTTTTTATTTGAACTCACTTCTCTACTCTTAATGTTCACAGTGAAATATTTTTTGAAATATTTGTACTTCAAATGTCTTTTACTGTTAATCATTTGAAAGGCAATTTTTACACTTTTCAGTGCAAATAAACAAAGCACTTAAACTTGCCGGCTTCTGATATAATTAAATTAATAAGAGCAAAAAATGTATAACACAAAATGAATTCCAAAAGCCTGATTCATTGTCTACCCGTGTATCATGATTCATCATTGGATCAATCCGAACCAAATTTGATTCCTCCAAAAACATCTCAGCGGCACAAACTGTCCAAATTCTATATATTCATTATTGCTAACCCAGATAAGAAAAGCCATGACTAAATCCTGACACTCATAGGAATTTCCCTAATATGTACTTTACATATGATACTGGGGTTTACCTGATGAATGAATGGAATTGTGTATCCATGTGAGTCATTAGGCAAATGTCCCAAGCAGCGCCCTAGTAAAGCAATACATAGGGATGCCATGCAAAATCTAACAAGGACAGAATAATATATTTTTGTAAAGAATTATCTATTATGTCATTACATTTGAAATTACATCTAGATGTTTAGTTCTGCTTGGTGAATTAATGGTACCATTTTGCCTATATTTCTATACTTTAAAATACAAATAACCAAATGTAATAACACATTTTCAAATTAAAGCAAATGATATACCTTTTGAAAATGTTTGTTACCATAATTTCTCTTTCTACATGTCTTCCTGTCTGTAACAAAATTAAGAACTGTTTTTTTCAGCAACGTCACAAAAGTTAAGATACACTTCCTCTTCCTACATATAATCTAAAAAGAAATGGAGACCCTCGTGTGTTTTAATATTGTCATTCTACAAACTCTTCTCCATCAAACAGGTAAAATCAGTGATTCAATATACCTGATAGTTGTTGACTACAATAATTAGACGTGTCTATTACCTGATCAGGAGGTACAGGAGAATTAATTTGTACCGTTACTTAAAACCAAGTGTATCTTTGCAGTGTGGTGGTTGAAGGTTGATACGAAGCTCTATCACAGTAATCTCTTTCTGCTCATGCCTCAATAAACAAGCCAGTGTTTAAGATGTTGTTTGGACTCCAGAGGAAGGGCTTTATTGGAATGGACCCAGGGTTAAATGATCAGATTAACTAGGGATTTTTTTGTTGGTGTGTTACACCATTCAAGCAATGTAAAAATAATTTCATTAGAACTGAAAATGTGTCATTATTTACTTTATGGTAACTGATTCCAAAGATACTGTGTATACATATACATATTTACAAAGAATTAACCAAAACATTTACTTATAGAATTTTGTTTTTTATATTAAGGATACTGTGAGAAACAGTTCTCAGTGTCTGGCAACAGTAACAGGAAAACCACAACGCCAGTTGAAGCATCAACATTTCTCATTCACTGACAGTAGTGAGCTGTTCACAGTTCATCAGTCAGAGTGGGCTGAATATTGGAGCTTAGTCTTCATGATGATTAGGTAGCATATTCTGCAAGTCCACCTGATTGGTATCTGACACAGAATGTGATATTGTGTGTATTGTCTCCTTGTAATATCCTGTAAAAGTACTTTTGCAACAAAGGGTGTAGCAGAACTATTTAATATAGATCCTGGAGGGCCAAAACATGTACATTTTTCTTATTTTCCTTATTTAATTATCTAGGTCTGATTTAAACATTGGACTCCAGGTGAATGAAATTAACTGCCAATTTGACGCAGAATAATGTGTTTTCACCCACCAGGACCAGAAATGTTCTTAAGATAGCACATACATTGGGGAGAACAAGTATTTGATACACTGCCAATTTTGCAGGTTTTCCCACTTAATTTTTATCATAGGTACTCTTCAACTGTGTTGGTGGCCATTGGGGAGAGGTTGGAGTCTGTTTGATTGAGTGTGTGGACAGGTGTCTTTTATACAGGTAACGAGTTCAAACAGGTGCAGTTAATACAGGTAATGAGTGGAGAACAGGAGGGCTTCTTTAAGAATAACTAACAGCTGAAATTCTTTCTGGTTGGTAGTTGATCAAAATACTTATTTCATGCAATAAAATGTAAACATTATTGAAAATACAAACAATGTGATCTTGTGGATTTTTGTTGTAGATTCCGTCTATCACAGTTGAAGTGTACCTATGATAAAAAATTACAGACCTCCACATGTTTGTAAGTAGGAAAAACTGCAAAATTGGCAGTGTATCAAATACTTGAGTAGTTGAGCTGGGCTCATCTTGAAAGTTTAAACTATTTCACAAATAAAAAAAAGATACCACCATGTTTGTGTATTTGCACCCCACCAGCGACGGCCCTGGGTGTAGCAGAACTGTTTAATATGGATCCTGGAGGGCCAAAACATGTACATTTTTCTGCTTTTCCTCTCCTTTATGATTTAAGCATTAGACTCCAGGTGACTGAAATGAACTGCCAATATAACGCAGAATAATGTGTTTTCACACACCAGGACCAGAAATGTTCTATAGACAGCACATATTTGAAGTTGAAACAATTTTACAAATATAAAATAAATACCACCATGTTTGTGTATTTGCAAAAATAATACATTTGCAAGTATTTCTTCTGGAGGTTGCATTGCACAATTCATACGATGTCCTACTGGTCCATTTGTCACTACTTACTGGAGTTGTTCATCTTCTTGAAAATGTAATCTATGTTTATTTCAGTTCTCAGCACTGAGGCGACGGTGTCCAGCTTGTTTGTGGAGAAGGGACAGAAAGTCCAATTAGATGTCCCTGGATATGCTGAATGTAAAGAGAAGATTGACTCAAATGCTGTCTTTTTCTGGAAGTTTAACCCAGTAGGAAATGTTGTAAGATATACTAAATATGAGAAAGTGGTATTTCCTAAGTATAAAGGCCGGGTTAACTTTAGTGAGGGGAATCTTTCTCTGCTACTGGAAAACGTACAGGAAGGAGACATTGGAAGTTACACTGCAGTACTGCTTGGTGACAGATCCACAACAGTTGCAGCATATCGGATATCAGTTCAAGGTAGGTTTTCCTCCTTCATTCATTATACCCTGTTTCTAGTGTCATGATAACAGGGCTGTATAATTAGATGCTGAATGGTGTGTTTACTGTCTGGGTACATACTAGTGTGTTTAGTTCATACTGTCTGGGTACTAGTGTGTTTAGTTCATACTGTCTGAGTACATGCTAGTGTGTTTAGTTCATACTGTCTGGGTGCATGCTAGTGTGTTTAGTTCATACTGTCTGGTTACATGCTAGTGTGATTAGTTCATACTGTCTGGGTACATGCTAGTGTGATTAGTTCATACTGTCTGGGTACATGCTAGTGTGTTTAGTTCATACTGTCTGAGTACATGCTAGTGTGTTTAGTTCATACTGTTTGAGTACATGCTAGTGTGTTTAGTTCGTACTGTCTGGGTACATGCTAGTGTGTTTAGTTCATACTGTCTGGGTACATGCTAGTGTGTTCAGTTCATACTGTCTGGGTACATACTAGTGTGTTTAGTTCATAATGTCTGGGTACAAGCTAGTGTGTTTAATCGATACTGTCTGGGTACATACTAGTGTGTTTAGTTCATACTGTCTGGGTACTAGTGTGTTTAGTTCATACTGTCTGGGTGCATGCAAGTGTGTTTAGTTCATACTGTCTGGGTACATGCTAGTGTGTTTAGTTCATACTGTCTGGGTATATCCTAGTGTGTTTAGTTCGTACTGTCTGGGTACATGCTAGTGTGTTTAGTTCATACTGTCTGGGTACATGCTAGTGTGTTTAATCGATACTGTCTGGGTACATACTAGTGTGTTTAGTTCGTACTGTCTGGGTACATGCTAGTGTATTTAGTTCATACTGTCTGGGTACATGCTAGTGTGTTTTGTTTGTACTGTCTGTGTACATACTAGTGTGTTTAGTTCAAACTGTCTGGGTACATACTTGTGTGTTTAGTTCATACTGTCTGGGTACATGCTAGTGTGTTTGTTAACTCTTTCTGGCTACTTGTTTTCAGTGAGAGTTGAGCCACCAGTCCTGAAAGTGGACTCCTCTACTAATGGTATATGTAATGTGACTATGACCTGCAGAGGTCAGAACACCACGGTCACCTCCATCTGTAACAGAAGCACCTGTTCTCAGGTGGGAAGAAGGAGTAGTGGGGCTGAGACCTCCACTGTCTCCCTGCTCTCTGTCTATGTGGCAGGGGATAGCATCATCTGTAACCACAGCAACCAAGTCAGCTGGGCTAACGACAACAAGAATATAGAATCAATTTGTGTTTCTGGTAAGACATAACAGACACACGCTAAAGTAGATGTATGTGGTGTGGGTTTGCATGGTAATATGAGTGATCTTCATGTTTCTGTTTATTCAGGAGCAGAGGGGACAAAAGGCCAATATCTTCCCTTAATTTTCATCATCATGGTAGTACCCATCCTGATATATTTCATGTAAGCTCACCTGTCCTGCTGCATTATAACTCAATGTGACTTTGTGATCTCTAAAGATGCGATGACGTCACATTATATACTGTATATCCAGAGAGCCTCTGAAGTTTCAACTTTTAAGTATTTATTTGGTCGAGTTACAGGTGGAGAAAGGGATATTGTAAACACAGATTATGCTTCAGTTAAGGTAAGACACCTTAGGTCATTTCAAAGTGACTAATGTTTAATGTTAAAGGAATTGAACGTAATTTGAGGTAATTAAATCCCTTTTTATATGTGGTTTGTCATTCATAAATGTAAAGTTGTTTCTATTTTTTCAAAGGCTTCAGTTTGTTGAATGTTTATATATGTTTTTGTCTCCATTTTATAGGTCACAGGTGTGTGATGAAGTAGATCAAGTACATCAATACCTAAAACCAGAAAAGGAATCAGGCAAGCCTAGTTCAGCCGGCCCATGATTAGAAGAGATGAATGTTGTTGGCAAAAGGACATATATTTCTTCTGTATTAAATGCAAGTGTCTGAATAAGAAAAGGAATGAAAGGTATAAAGAAACAATGGAGAAATATGTACATTTAAAAACAAAATAGAACAAAACTGAATCAGATGAAAATATAATAATGAAAGCATTCAAACATCAATCTGTATTCCGGAAATGATGTAAACAATTTGAATGGTACACCAAACAGCACCTCCCTTGTTTCCAAATTTGAAGAAAGGATGGAAAAAACAACCCTTAAAGTTGGAACAGATTCAAATGGTGGAAAACAAGAAAGGAGATGCAGACATTAGAATTAATGTTAAATAACTTTTAAATTATATGTACAAAGACATGTACAAAGACAGATATTTTTTTCCAGAAGGCTGCAATGAGAATATATGTTCAGAATATTTGATAGGTGAGGTCACCAAGGGTATGTAAACTCATGATCACTGCCGTTTGGGAAATGTCTGTTACCATTATGATTTAAATAGGAGCCGAAAACTCTGTGATAATAAATGCTTTGTATGATCACTATCCTTGAATAAAAGACATGATCAGTCATATTTTCTAAATCAATGCCAAATATTCACTATTTCTGCCAGGGTATGCAAACTTATGAGCACGACTGTACCTGAAGTTAATAAGGCCATATTGATTGAATATGGGCAATTCACAGGGTTTAGATGATTTACCAGCAGAATTTTACCAATTAGGCATTAAAGAAGTTTCTGAAATGTTGACTGACGTGTATAATCAAGTATCTTTTTACCAGGGTGTCATGACACTTACATATAAAAAAGAAATGATGAATATGATTTAGGACATTGGAGGAACCTTACAATGATGAACCTAGATTATAAGATCTTTGCTAAGGTAGTGATGAATTCACTGAAAGATACAGTGGGGAGAACAAGTATTTGATACACTGCCGATGTTGCAGGTTTTCCCACTTACAAAGCATGTAGAAGTGTGTCATTTTTATCATAGGTACACTTCAACTGTGAGAGACGGAATCTAAAACAAAAATCCAGAAAATCACGTTGTATGATTTTCAAGTAATTAATTAGCATTTTATTGCATGACATAAGTGTTTGATACATCAGAAAAGCAGAACTTAATATTTGGTACAGAAACCTTTGTTTGCAATTACAGAGACCAAACGTTTCCTGTAGTTCTTGACCAGGTTTGCAAACACGGCAGCAGGGATTTTGGCCCACTCCTCCATACAGACCTTCTACAGATCCTCCAGGTTTCGGGGATATCGCTGGGCAATAAGGACTTTCAGCTCCCTCCAAATATTTTCTATTGGGTTCAGGTCTGAAGTCTGGCTAGGCCACTCCAGGACCTTGATATGCTTCTTACGGAGCCACTCCTTAGTTGCCCTGGCTGTGTGTTTCAGGTTGTTGTCATGCTGGAAGACCCAGCCATGACCCATCTTCAATGCTCTTACTGAGGGAAGGAGGTTGTTGGCCAAGATCTCGTGATACATGGCCCCATCCATCCTCCCCTCAATATGATGCAGTCGTCCTGTCCCCTATGCAGGAAAGGATCCCCAAAGAATGATGTTTCCACCTCCATGCTTCATGGTTGGGATGCTACATTTTTGTCTCATCAGACCACATGACCTTCTTTCTTTCCTCCTCTGGATCATCCAGATGGTCACTGGCAAACTTCAGACGGGCCTGGACATGCGCTGGCTTGAGCAGGGTGACCTTGCGTGCGCTGCAGGATTTTAATCCATGACGGCGTAGTGTGTTACTGATAGTTTTCTTTGAGAATGTGGTCCCAGCTCTCTTCAGGTCATTGACCAGGCCCTGCTGTGTAGCTCTGGGCTGATCCCTCACCTTCCTCATGATCATTGATGCCCCACGAGGTGAGATCATCATTGAGCAAAATGCTAATTAATCATTTAAAAATCATACAATGTGATTTTCTGGATTTGTTTTAGATTCCGTCTCTCACAGTTGAAGTGTACCTATGATAAAAATTACAGACCTCTACATGCTTTGTAAGTAGGAAAACCTGCAAAATCGGCAGTGTATCAAATACTTGTTCTCTTGTTCAATGTATATTCGAAAGTATTATTGAAAAAGAACAAACATGTGCAATAAAAGGGAGGCTGATGTGGGATCATTTATGTTTATATTATTTTAGAGTAAAATAATATACTCCCAAAATGTAGCAGATGTTTAGGACCAGAAAAAAGCCTTTGATTTTATCTCCAGGGAATTTGTCTGGAATGATTTTGAATGGTGTGGTTTCCCTGATGATTTCATAAATATGCTTAAACTGCTCTATATAAAATCGACAGTTCAAATATATGTAAACGGTGCACTGATTGAGTCCTTTAAGGTAAACAGACGGGTAAAACAAGGATGCCCATTGTGCGCCGCATTCTGTGTCTTGGCCATAAGCCCACTATTGAACATAATGAAGTACGATAAGAGAATTAAAGGAGTGTCAGTAGGAATATAGTAGTAGTTCCGGCCTATGCGGATGACATTACAGTGTTTATTGACTCACAAGAATAATAAAACTTTCATACCTTTCATAATTTTAACTACCAGAAGTAATTAATAAATGTCGAGCATTCGAGCAATTGCTAGCGTGACTGAAGATGAACTTTTCCATGCCTGAAACAGTCGCAATGTAACTGTATACTGATTTAGTTAAGGCTTACTATAAGGTAACTACTGTATGTTGTAGCCTGCAAATGTGTTTGTCTATCCTGATCCAAAACGCATGCACGGATGCTTACTTTGAAAATCCACCAGAAACAGTCGCAATATAACCATAAACTGTTTTATTTCATGCTTACTTTAATGGACATACTGAAGGTTCTAGCCAGCAAAGTTTTTATCTTTACAGAATAATTTATAATGCGTACTTCGTCTCCCGTGTGAGGAGAAACAAACACAGGACATATAGTTTACAGGTCTGCTTCTCTAACCACTAAGCTATTTAACAAGGTGCACCCAGTCAATCAGTCAGTCAGTCACTCAGTAAGAGACATTCACTCTTCTTGGCCGGCTCCGCTACGCGGTCTGGCAAAAAAATAAACGGTGTGTAACAAATGACGCAGCAGGCTCTAGACACAAATGTTTGAAGTTGCCTCAATTTTACCTGATTTGCTTTCTTTCTGACTGACTGACAGACTGACTAAATGCAGCTTGTTAAATAGCATAGTGGTTAGAGAAAGCAGACCTGCAAACTATAGGTCCCACATTCAAATCTCCTCACACCCAAAACAAATTATGCATTAGGAACTCCCTGTCTATAACCTTCAGCATCTACGTTATAGTAAGCCTAAAATAAAACCGTTTACAGATGCATTGTGACTGTTGCTGGTGGGTTTTCAAAGTACGCATCTGTGCATGCTTTTTGGGTCAGGATAGACAAAAACTTGGCTGGCTACAACATTCAGTAGCTACGTTATAGGAAGCCTAAACTAAAACTGTTTACAGTTATAGAGTAGTGAGACTATTCCTTGTGGATTTTCAAAAGTACACACGTGTCTATGCTCTTGAGGGTAATATAGTATAGATTAAAATCACTTGCGCAGTAAAAGAGTAGGGTTTCTGCGATTCTCTCATTTTTTCACTTGACAAAAAAAGTCAGTTATTGTCACCAATATTGATAGTTATTGTAGCAATGTCATTCACGAACGTAAAAAAAATGAATGTTTTTGTGCTGTGGAATAAAATAGCTTTGGCAGGGAAAAGTTCATCTCAAGTTAAAAGTTATTTGTCATTTGCAATAACAAGATACAGCTATGAAATGCTTGGTTTTCCTACACCCGACAGTGCAGTTAAAAGTAACAGTAAACAATAAAAAAAAAAAAAGATAACACAATCAATCTGTAATAACACTATACAAAACCACACATCAATAATAATAACTATACAACTATACAACCGGAGTGCAATGTAAAAGTGACAAGTGCATGATATACACTCACCTAACGGATTATTAGGAACACCATTTTAATACTGTGTTTGACCCCCTTTCGCCTTCAGAACTGCCTTAATTCTACGTGGCATTGATTCAACAAGCTGCTGAAAGCATTCTTTAGAAATGTTGGCCCATATTGACAGGATAGCATCTTGCAGTTGATGGAGATTTGTTGGATGCACATCCAGGGCACGAAGCTCCCGTTCCACCACATCCCAAAGATGCTCTATTGGGTTGAGATCTGGTGACTGTGGGGGCCATTTCAGTACGGTGAACTCATTGTCATGTTCAAGAAACCAATTTGAAATGATTCAAGCTTTGTGACATGGTGCATTATCCTGCTGGAAGTAGCCATCAGAGGATGGGTACATGGTGGTCATAAAGGGATGGACATGGTCAGAAACAATGCTCAGGTAGGCCGTGGCATTTAAACAATGCCCAATTGGCACAAAGGGGCCTAAAGTGTGCCAAGAAAACATCCCCCACACCAATACACCACCACCACCAGCCTGCACAGTGGTAACAAGGCATGATGGATCCATGTTCTCATTCTGTTTACACCAAATTCTGACTCTACCATCTGAATGTCTCAACAGAAATGGAAACTCATCAGACCAGGCAACATTCTTTCAGTCTTTAACTGTCCAATTTTGGTGAGCTCGTGCAAATTGTAGCCTCTTTTTCCTATTTGTAGTGGAGATGAGTGGTACCCGGTGGGGTCTTCTGCTGTTGTAGCCCATCCGCCTCAAGGTTGTGCGTGTTGTGGCTTCACAAATGCTTTGCTGCATACCTCGGTTGTAATGAGTGGTTATTTCAGTCAAAGTTGCTCTTCTATCAGCTTGAATCAGTCGGCCCATTCTCCTCTGACCTCTAGCATCAACAAGGCATTTTCGCCCACAGGACTGCCGCATACTGGATGTTTTTCCCTTTTCACACCATTCTTTGTAAACCCTAGAAATGGTTGTGTGTGAAAATCCCAGTAACTGAGGAGATTGTGAAATACTCAGACCGGTCCATCTGGCACCAACAACCATGCCACGCTCAAAATTGCTTAAATCACCTTTCTTTCCCATTCTGACATTCAGTTTGGAGTTCAGGAGATTGTCTTGACCAGTACCACACCCCTAAATGCATTGAAGCAACTGCCATGTGATTGGTTGATTAGATAATTGCATTAATGAGAAATGTAACAGGTGTTCCTAATAATCCTTTAGGTGAGTGTAAGTGGCAGATGAGCATGATATAAAGTAACAGGTGTGCATGGAACTATGGATGGAAGGGAAGAGGGGTTCCCGAGTTGAGCAGCCTTACAGCCTGTGCAAAGAAGCTGTCCCGTAGCCTGTTTGTACCTTCGGGCTCAAAATACAGCCCTGGGGGGAACCATAGACTGTAAAAAAAAATGGACGACACCCCTTCGCTCTTTTCCATTGGTGAAAACTGAAGCCGCCAGTGTCCCGATATGGCGCTGACATCTTGGACTTGCGTCTGCGCAGATAGCGATCTTGGGACCAGTTCTGCGCAGTAGTTATACGCAGTAGCGAGCAGGAAGTAAAGCCGTAAAGCCGTGAAATCAACGGCCCCACCCCTGTGCCCCGCCCTCACTCTCCCTCGCAGAATGTGCATACCGTAATCAAATGCAAGCACACGCTGCACTGTTTTGGAAGTGGAGTCCTGCTCCTGTGAACTCTGTCTGCTCCGTTCCACTCCAACCTCATTAAAATAAGGTAAATACAAGTAGCCTACTAACCACACATTTAAACAGAGTTCAATCAAGTCCAAGTACAGTACAACCTTTGCTTGTTAAACCTAGACTATATGTTTTTGCCTAACTTACATCATGTTTAACCTTAATTTAGAATAGGCCTAAAACAAAAATAATTGGTAACTTCTAGCTAACGATCACCTGCTAGCTATTAACATGGCTATTAACGAGGCTTGTTGTCTTTTAGCTAACGTTAGCTAGCCCATTACATTTATTTACTAATTAAATAGCTTATAAATTTAACTTACCGAAAGAAATTCAAAGATCGATTGGAAATGCCAGATCGGTTAACACAATCTACTGCAGAACAACCCATTATGTCCGTGTGAAATTATATCAATTATAGAAATTTAGAGATTCAATTTAAAGCTCCAATCTCTTCAGTCCTCCGAAGATCGTGAAAAAAGCCTGTTGGCACTTCAGTGGCTCCTCGGCTCAGATAGCTGTAAATGACAGAAACCAGCTTCAGAAAAAAGATATTTGAAGGGTAATTTAATTGTTTAGTTGGTCTCGCGTCCCATTGAATAACATGGGGAGGTGGGGTTTATGACCTATAGTAGGACCACTCACCAGGGGGCGATCGAGACGTTTTGGCTTCACTTTTCAGGGCTTGTGCGGCACGCTTGGTATCACTTGAGAAAGGTGTGTTAGTATCGTAGTCGGCAAGATATACAGTATCTGTTGTTGTTGCTGTTATTGATACAGATAAAACCATTTAGCACTTTATTATGTAACACAGCACCAAAAGTTTGTATCACTTTTGATTCTGGAATGTATATAGCTAAATGTATGCTTTCAACCCACTAAAAGCCCTTTAACACTGAATACAATGTTTTAAATGTGTATTTTTATAGATTTTGTTGATTTTCCTCTAAAGATTCAGTTTGTCATGTGTTATTTCTGCGTCTACCTGGAGCAGGCAAGTAAAACAAATGTGACATAATACACATGCAGGGTACACAGAAAATATCAAGTGACAAATATCAAATCACTAGCACAGTGATTTCACTGCTGGTGGTGGCGCTGTCCATTTTCCTGGTCGGTGCCACCTGTTATGGGTTTAACCCGGGTTTAACCATGCCATTAGTCTTTCCATTAAGGCAGCACAAAACAAGTCTGTCTTAAGACACTGGCAAGCTTAACAATATGACATATTCCTAAGACATCAATAATATACTGCAGACTCATACAGTACAAGCACTATTGAGATGGACAGGTCATTAAACAACCATGGGAATTAGGCCCAACATTTAACTCTGAAAGGTATAAATTAATGCAACGATGACAGAAATGAAAGAAATTGAAATTGAGGTACGCAATTGTTTTGTCCCCCAGAGTAAAAAAGACTATGCTGACTGTCATCTGATAAACTGTAAAACCTTGCATGCAGTGAAACTGCTACTGAAGCCAGTTACTGAATATGAACTCAACATCTGCAAATCAGGTTAAAAATAGATTATATTTTACATGCTGCACAAGAACAATTTAATAAATGGAACAGAACACAGGAGTTCCCATTTAAGTCAGGGTCATCGTCGTGCTGGAAAGTCCAAGTGTGTCGCATGCACAGCTTTCAGGCAGAAGAATATATGACACTAATTGCAATTGCAATTAAAAAAGCCACAGATGTGGGAACTTCTCCTTTAATTGCCATTGTCACCTTTGTGTGTCACCTTGTGTGTCTTTTACAAGGCCAAACATTCAATGGTATGTCAACTTTTGATCAGGGCCATTTGGTTGATTTCTGTTATGGTTATGATTTAGGAAGTAGTCAAACAACTATGTGATAAAAAATTGCTTTATATGATCAAGGTTCTTATATAAAATAATTTTTTTTTTTCAAAATCAATGCCAGAATTTCCCAATTTCTGCCATGGTATTCAAACATATGAGTACAACTGTATGTCAACTCACTACTCTACACTGAATGTCTACAGTGAAATAATTGAATACTTTTGTTCTGCTTTTTTATCATTGGTACTTCAAATGTCTTAAACTGTTAAACAATTGAAAGGCCATTTTTACATGTTTCAGTGCATATAAACAAAGCAATTAGGCTTGCCTCTAGTAGCATTAAATTAATAGGAGGAAAAAAAACAACACAAAATGAACTCCAAAAGTCTGCCATGATTTGTCATGATCCTCTAACAACATTCAGTAGTACCAACAGTCCAAATACAGTATATTCATTATTGTAAGCCAAGATAAAAAAAAGGGTGAATGCATTCTCATCTAAAACCATGACTAAATCCTGACTCTCACAGGAATTTCCCCAATATGTACGTTACACATGATACCGTGGTTTTCCAGAGGAATAAATAGAATTGTGTATCCATGTGAGTCATTGGTCATATGTCCCAAACTAAACTCTAGTAGAGCAATACATAGGGTCTGGGGTGTTATTAGAGTTCATTGAAAGGTTCTTTGGTGTGATTTGTCACACATTTGGAAAATACTTATCAAAATCTAACAAGGATCTTGCCTGGCAGAATAATATATTTTTGTAAGAAATGCATGGATTATGTCATCTAGATGTATGGTTCTGCTTGGCGAATTATTGGTCATATTGTGCCTATGTTTCTATACTTTAAAATGTAAAGGAAATGATGTAACCTGTTTGTTACTACATCTAGTCAGTAAAATGAAAATGAAGAACGGCTTCTTTCAACGTCACAACATTTGAGCTGTACTTCCTTATTCTACGTATGATCTCAGAAAATGGAGACCCTCATGTATTTTCACATTGTCATTCTACAAACTCTTCTCTGTAAAGCAGGTAAAATCATTATTTCAATACATCTGATAGTTATTGACTACAGTAATTAGACATGTGTGTCTATAACCTGTTCAGGAGGTACAGGAGGTTTGTACCGTTACTTATAATCAAATGTATCTTTTGTGTGTGGTGGTTGAGGGTTGATACGAGGCTCTGCCACAGTAATCTCTTTCTGGCCCATGACTCCTTCAATCCAGTGTTTATGACATTGTTTGGTGTAGTACACAATTCTGGAGGAAGGGGTTTATTAGAATGGCCCCAGGGAAATATGATCAAATGAACTCAGGTTGTAATGGTTGTTTTGTTACACCATTCATTTAATTCAATATGTCCTTATTAACATGGAAACTGATTCCATTGATACTCTATATACAGCAGTTGGAGTCTATGTATTTTTATTTACAAAGAATTATCAAAAACATTACTAATAGAATTTGGGGTTATGATGTTACATATACTGTGAGAAAAAGGTCTCAGGGTCTGGCAACATTGACAGGAAAACCACAAGGGCATTTCTCATTTGCTGACAGTAGTGAGCTGTTCACAGCTCAAATCGTTTACAGACATATTGATCAGAGTGTGCTGAATACTGTAGCCAAGTATTAATGAGGGTTAGGTAGCATATACTGCAAGTCAACCAGAATGGTATCTGAGAAAGAATGTGGTATTGTGTGTATTGCTTTCTTGTAATTTCCTGTAAAACCACATTTTGTAACAAAGGGCTTAATAAAACTGTTCATTATGGATGCTGGAGGGACAAAACTTGTTTATTATTTTTGTTTTCTGGGTTTGATTCAAACAAACTGGGTCTGATACAAACATTGAACTCCAGCTGTGTGTAATAAACTGACAATTTGAGATAAATAACATTCATTGCGTTTTTGCCTATGAGGACCACATACAGTGGGGAGAACAAGTATTTGATACACTGCAGATTTTGCAGGTTTTCCTACTTACAAAGCATGTAGAGGTCTATAATTTCTTATCATAGGTACACTTCCACTGTGAGAGACAGAATCTAAAATCCAGAAAATCAAATTCTTTAATAATAGATAAGAATTTGATCACTTACCAACCAGTAAGAATTCTGGCTCTCACAGACCTTAGTTTTTCTTTAAGAAGCCCTCCTGTTCTCCACTCATTGCCTGTATTAACTGCACATGTTTGAACTTGTTACCTGTATAAAAGACACCTGTCCACACACTCAATCAAACAAACTCCAACCTCTCCACAATGGCCAAGACCAGAGAGCTGTGTAAGGACATCAGGAATAAAATTGTAGACCTGCACAAGGCTGGGATGGGCTACAGGACAATAGGCAAGCAACTTGCTGAGAAGGCAACAACTGTTGGCGCAATTATTAGAAAGTGGAGTAAGTTCAAGATGATGGTCAATCTGCTTCGGTCTGGGGCTCCATGCAAGATCTCACCTTGTGTGGCATCAATGATCATGAGGAAGGTAAGGGATCAGCCCAGAAAAACACGGCAGGACTTGGTCAATGACCTGAAGAGAGCTGGGACCACAGTCTCAAAGAAAACCATTTGTAACACACTACACCGTCATGGATTAAAATCCTGCAGCGCACGCAAGATCCCCCTGCTCTAGTCAGCACATGTCCAGGCCCGTCTGAAGTTTGCCAATGACCATCTGGATGATCCAGAGGAGGAATGGGAGAAGTTCATGTGGTCTGATCATGGCTGGGACAACGACCAGAAACACACAGCCAGGGCATCTAAGGAGTGGCTCCGTAAGAAGCATCTCAAGGTCCTGGAGTGGCCTAGCCAGTCTTCAGACCTGAACCCAATAGAAAACCTTTGGAGGGAGCTGAAAATCTGTATTGCCCAGCGACAGCCCCGAAACCTGAAGGATCTGGAGATTGTCTGTATGGAGGAGTGGGCCAAAATCCCTGCTGCAGTGTGTGAAAACCTGGTCAAGAACTACAGGAAACATATCTGTAATTGCAAACAAAGGTTTCTGTACCAAATATTAAGTTCTTCTTTTCTGATGTATCAAATACTTATGTCATGCAATGAAATGCAAATTAATGACTTAAAAATCATATAATGATTCCGTCACTCACAGTTGAAGAGTATCAATCAATCAAATGTATTTATAAAGCCCTTTTTACAAAAGCAGTTGTCACAAAGTGCTTTTACAGAAACACCCGGCCTTAAAGCCCAAGGAGCAAACAACAGTAGTTTTGAATTTCAGTGGCTAGGAAAAACTCCCTAAGAAGGCTGAATTTTAGGAAGAAACCTAGAGAGGAACCAGGCTCAGAGGGGTGACCAGTCCTCTTCTGGCTGTGCCGGGTGAGATTTTAAAAGTCCAATTGGAATAATTAATAAATGTATGTGGGCTAAATCAAGAGTCTATTTAAATTTAGACTAGGTCAGAAGTATGACCAGATGGACAAGGACAGGGACAGCAACGGGCCCCCCAAACCAGGTACTCTTCAGGTGTGGACCAGGACCTCATGTCCTCCTAAAGTTTAAAACGGGAGGAGACTGGAAAATTTAGAAAATGCATTGCTCATATCAAGGATTTATAGTGGAGAAGAAGAACTTAGTGGGGAAGGAGAACTGACCCAATCCCCCATCACAATAGTATAGCAGCATAAGACCTTGGAACTGAGACAGGGGGGTCCGGTACCCGGCGGAGGCCCCGGACAGGGCCCAACAGGCAGGAAATCAATCCAACCACATTACCAGGCATCAACCAAATGGACACCCACCTACCGCAACCACCCTGAATGAGGGCCGAGTATTGCCAGCAGAGTAAAGCCCAATTGCACAAGTGCGCAACAGAGAGACAACAACCAGCCAGTGACACTTCCCCCGAAAGGCATTGGAGGGAGGGCATCCCAGTGGCAACGAGAGCCCATCTGGCAAGACAGCAAGGGTGGACAGTATCAAGCCTACAAGTCACCTTCACGCCCCCGGGCCAGGCTACACCTAATCATAAACCGTGCTGTAGAGATGAGTTTTTAGTAGACACTTGAAAGTTTGCATTTCTAACCTTAATTGGCAGATAATTCCACAGTAGTGGAGCTCTATGAGAAAAGGCCCGGCTGTTTGTTTAGAAATTCTCGGTACAATTAAACGGCCTGCATCTTGCGATCGTAGGTTGTGTGTAGGTATGTATGACTGGATCATTTCAGCAAGGTAAGTAGGAGCAAGTCCATGTATTGATTTATAGGTTAACAGTAAAACCTTAACATTTGCCCTAACCATAAAAGGCAGCCAGTGTAAGAACACTAGTACAAGAGTAATGTGTTCAAATGTATTTGTTGTAGTTAGTATTCTAGCAGCCGTGTGCAGCACTAATTGAAGTTTTTTAATCATAGAGTACCTATGATAAAAATTACAGACATGCTTTGTAAGTGGGAAAACCTGCAAAATCGGCAGTGTATCAAATACTTGTTCTCCCCACTGTACATGTTAAGTCACTTGCAAGCTTAACAATATGAAATGTTCCTAAGACATCTGTAATAGACAGGTAAGGACTGGTATAATCCCAAGATGGGTCAATAAATCACTATGGGAATTAGGACCAGTGTTTAACTCTAATGCAATGATGACAGAAATGACATAAACAGAAATTGAGATATGCAATTGTTTTCCTCCCAGGAATGAAAAACATAATTGACTGTCCTCTGATAAAATGTAAAGCAGATTATGTTGAAGCCAGTTATACTGCATAAGTTGCTGTTATACTGAATGAGCACAACATCTGCAAATATGGAAAATAATAATTAAAATCTAACAAGGATTTTGCATGGCAGAATAATATGTTTTTGTAAACAAAATTGCTATTATGTCATTAAATCTGAAATTACATCTAGATGTATGGTTCTGCTTGGTGAATTAATGGTACCATTGTGCCTATATTTCTATACTTTAAAATTTTAATTACCACACATGATCAAATGAAAGCAAATAATATACCCTTTGAAAATGTTTGTTACCACAATTTCTCTTTCTACATGTCTTCCTGTCTGTAAAAAAATGAAGAATTGCTTTTTTCAGCAACGTCACAAAAGTTAAGCTATACTTCCTTTTCCTACATATAATATAATATAAAAGAAATGGAGACTCTCATGGGTTTTCACATTGTCATTCTACAAACTCTTCTCCATCAAGCAGGTAAAATCTGAGATTCAATATACCTGATAGTTGTTGACTACAATAATCAGACATGTGTCTATTACCTGATCAGGAAGTACAGGAGAATTAATTTGTACCGTTACTTAAAACCAAATGTATCTTTGCAGTGTAGTTGAAGGTTGATACGAAGCTCTATCACAGTAATCTCTTTCTGCCCATGCCTCAATAAACAAGCCAGTGTTTAAGATGTTGTTTGGACTTCAGGAAGAAGGGCTTTATTGGAATGGACCCATGGTTAAATGATCAGATTAACTAGGGATTTAATTGTTGGTGTGTTACACCATTCAAGCAATGTAAAAATAATTTCATTAGAACTGAAAATGTGTCATTATTTACTTCATGGTAACTGATTCCAAAGATACTGTGTATACAGCGATTTTAGTCTATACATATACATATTTACAAAGAATTAACCAAAAAATTTACTTATAGAATTTTGTTTTTTTATATTATGGATACTGTGAGAAACAGTTCTCAGTGTCTGGCCACAGTCACAGGAAAACCACAATGCCAGTTGAAGCGTCAACATTTCTAATTCACTGACAGTAGTGAGCTGTTCACAGTTCATCAGTCAGAGTGGGCTGAATATTAGAGCTTAGTCTTCATGATGATTAGGTAGCATAATCTGCATGTCCACCTGATTGGTATCTGACACAGAATGTGATATTGTGTGTACTTTCTCCTTGTTATTTCCTATAAAAGCACTTTTGCAACAAAGGGTGTAGCCAGGGCCGTAGCTAGAGGATCCGGGGCCCCCTGAAAAAATATTGATGTGGGCCCCCCACCACCCTAAACCAATATATTGTATGCATACTCATATATTGTATGCGTATGACCATGGAGGCCCACATGTAACTTTATAGGGTTTTCTTACAAAATAACAAAGCAAAACAAATAAATGTAAATCAAGATTTTAATGTACATCAGCAAAAGCAAAATACACAAATATAACATTAAATATAAAAGTAAATAGGCCTAAATAGGAAACACTAATACAAAATTTCCCTCAAAAATGAGCATTGAAATAACTAAGAAAATTTGGCTATACGAATCATTATTATATGTATATCTCGGTTTGCTTGATCTTTAACCTTTGATGACCTTACACGTCACTTCACCTAGGATTAACCAAAATGCCATTGTCTGACCTTTTTGTTGGCAAAGTCACTGATTATGTCTTTGAAGTCCAGCTGTCTGCTTAACTGGCTTTCAATTGAAAGTCGGGCAAGGCTATTAAACCTCTCTTGAGTTTGGGTAGACCTGAGATAGTTTTTGACAAGTTTCAACTTTCTGAAAGCCCTTTCTGCACTAGAAACAGAGACGGGTAGAGTGCAGAAGATGCGCACTGCAACACACACTTCTCCAAAAATGCTCTGGAGCTGCATCTTGTAAACTGAATTCAGCAGGTTGTGAGGAGACTGACAGTCAGCAAATGTGGCATTATACACAGACTTAAGATGCCTTAATTAATTCTCAAAGCCTGCTGTGAGATCCTCTGTATATTTGCTCACTAATGAGTGGCACGCTGGGTGAATCTGATCTTCTTCTAAGTCTTTTAACTTTAAGATTGCTGAAAACTCTTCATATATATCTGCAGTGGTTTGGAAGCGGGTTTCCAAGGCAGAGATTATATTATCCAATGCGACAAGGAACACATTGTTCCGAAACCAGATTTCTTCTATCTCCTGTTGGTTGGCATCCTCTGAACTCTGACTCTCATCTGCAAAATTCTTTCTCCTTCTCTTGTGGCGGACTGGAAACCCCCTGGGCACATCCATAGCTTCTGCAATGAGGGAAGCTTCTGCAAAAAGATTATCCCACGAGTTTCGAAAAATTCCCATCTCTTCTTTCAGTGCTTGTATGTTGTTTATTTCAACTTCCAAAGAAATTTTCCCTGATTGCAGAATTAGGTTTCTGTCTTCAATAGACTGCAGGATTTTCTTCCATACAGTGAGAAGAACTATGGCTTTGAAGGACATGAAGTACTGTTTTAGACTACTGGCCTCTGACCTAGCTTCATTTGTTAAACTGCACTTAGCACAGATGGTATCCAGAGCTTCTAAAATTGACGGCAAGTGGTTTGCAAAAGGTTTAACTGCAGCTATGCCTGCACTCTACCTGGTCTCTGACAAACGTTGAAGGGAGCAGCCAGTCTGGCTTTTAAGGATTGCCCACCGCTCAGGACTAGCACTAAAGAGATTGTATAGGCGGTTCAAACAGCCAAAAAATGTGGACACCTCAGGACATGACTTGTACACCAACAAGATTCAGGGAGTGTGTGGCACAGGGGGAGTATGTAGCAAAAGGGTTTATTTTCTTTATTTCAGCCTGAACCCCTTTGACTTTGCCGGACATATTTGCCCCATTGTCAAATCCTTGTCCCCTGCAATCTGAAATATCAATGCAATGCTCCTCCAAAGTCTTCAATATCATTTCTGATATTTCGCGCCCAGTCTTTCCGTTGAAAGCCTTGAAGTGTAAAAAAAGCTCAGTTATCTCCCACTGATCATTCTCTTTCTTTGCTACATATTTTAACAGAATCACATTCTGCTCCATGTGAGAAATGTCAAGCGTTGCATCACATATCCCAGAATAATAAATTGCATGCTCCCTTTCCTTCAATATTTCTTTCAAGACCTTTTCTCCACATATCTCAATAAATTCATTTTGTGATTCTGGACTAAGGTAATGTGTCATTCTTGCACCTGTCTTACTATCTGACACTTTTTGCAAATGATCACTGAGCAGAGGATCATAATGAGCTAACAGCTCTAATGTGCCAAGGAAGTTATCATTGTGAACATCACCTAAATTGTCTGTGGTTCAACTTCCAGTTATATTTGTGTTTGCAAGCTGCTATCTATTCCTTTTGCTTCTATTATAGAATATTTCAGATTTTTCCATTTGAGGTAGCATGCTTTGTGTGCCTTACTTGCTTCATGGTCAGGGAATTTGTTGTACATTCACCGCCATTTTAGATCTACTGTTTTGTACCCTTCTTTAGTGTTTAGCGCACTAGATGTTTTTCTGAGGTTATCCTGTGAAAAGTGCATGCATGGCACACAATACAATGAATGCATGCTTGGACTGTATCTTGGACTCTGTCTCTTCTGTTTTTCTTGCCCATTTGCTGACTTACTAAACTGGAGATACTCTGGAAATGTCTTGCCTTCTGAATCCTTGGGCATAATAGTTTTCAGGTCTGTCTGACTGGTAGTGGCTAGCTTTCTAACAATCCCCTCACGCTCACGATCTGTTAACCTCTCTGGCCATAATCCTGGATCAGTTGTCAAAAAATCTCCTTCACTCTCGCCTTCATTTCTCCTTGTGCTTGGTGACTTTGGGCTGTCTGTGACTGTGTCCTGACTGGTGCTGCTTTCAGCTTCTTCACTTTGACCTTCACTAACTGATGTTGGCCTACTGTCATGCATTTGCTGGGTTGAGGAACCTGGCTCTGTAGACAACAAATACCATAACTTAGTCTTAGATCGTCCATGTCAGTTCAGCTAAAACAGATGACAAGTAAATCATAAATATAAATTATAAAGTTATTCCTGACAAGTTAATGTACCCAATGAGTATCTAAAAATTCGATAAAATTACAACTAATAAAAATTAATAAAAAGTGGAGTGACATGTAAGGTCATCAAAGGTTATAGATAAAAAAATAAGAAGAAAACCAATGTTTTAAAAAGGAACAGCAAGATAATGTTTTTATAACAGTCTTTTTTAATTAATATTCAAAAAGTAAACATTTAGAAAGAATGCAGTTAAAAAAAAAGATTGTCTTATTATTTATTTTAATAAAGATGATAATAATGGAACTGGTAATATAATATTAAAATAAAGCTCAAACATTTATTCATTCAAGTGCAGTATGTTGTATTCGTGTTTCTTGATGTAATAAACACATCATCAGCCGGCAGGTCACATGCATAATGCAATGCGTCGTGTCTCGTGTCAATTTTTAAACTATTTACAATAGTGGATTCATTTCAAATCTCAGGCATAAAACTATATAAATATTATAATTATTCATGCAATAGTGGCCTATAGTATAACTGCTGGATTATGTGGGGCCCCTGGCATAATTGTCACCACCTTTCACCCCACCAGCGACGGCCCTGGGTGTAGCAGAACTGTTTAATATGGATCCTGGAGGGCCAAAACATGTACATTTTTCTGCTTTTCCTCTCCTTTATGATTTAAGCATTAGACTCCAGGTGACTGAAATGAACTGCCAATATAACGCAGAATAATGTGTTTTCACACACCAGGACCAGAAATGTTCTATAGACAGCACATATTTGAAGTTGAAACAATTTTACAAATATAAAATAAATACCACCATGTTTGTGTATTTGCAAAAATAATACATTTGCAAGTATTTCTTCTAGAGGTTGCATTGCACAATTCATACGATGTCCTACTGGTCCATTTGTCACTACTTACTGGAGTTGTTCATCTTCTTTAAAATGTAATCTATGTTT
Source organism: Esox lucius (assembly GCF_011004845.1). Classification (NCBI taxonomy): domain Eukaryota; kingdom Metazoa; phylum Chordata; class Actinopteri; order Esociformes; family Esocidae; genus Esox; species Esox lucius. The sequence goes on along the minus strand of NC_047571.1, from coordinate 23,314,489 downwards.
ATTTCAGTTCTCAGCACTGAGGCGACGGTGTCCAGCTTGTTTGTGGAGAAGGGACAGAAAGTCCAATTAGATGTCCCTGGATATGCTGAATGTAAAGAGAAGATTGACTCAAAAGCTTTATTTTTCTGGGAGTTTAACCCAGTAGGAATTGTTGTAACATATTCTACACTTAACACAGTGGTATTTCCTAAGTATAAAGGCCGGGTTAACTTTAGTGAGGGGAATCTATCTCTGCTACTGGAAAACGTACAGGAAGGAGACAGTGGAAGTTACACTGCAGTACTGAGTGGTGATTACGACTCAACAGTTGCAGCATATCTGATATCAGTTCAAGGTAGGTTTTCCTCCTTCATTCATTATACCCTGTTTTTAGTGTCATGGTAACAGGGCTGTATAATTAGATGCTGAATGGTGTGTTTACTGTCTGGGTACATGCTAGTGTGTTTAGTTCATACTGTCTGGGTGCATGCTAGTGTGTTTAGTTCATACTGTCTGAGTACATGCTAGTGTGTTTAGTTCATACTGTCTGGGTACATGCTAGTGTGTTTAGTTCATACTGTCTGGGTACATGCTAGTGTGTTTAGTTCATACTGTCTGGGTACATGCTAGTGTGTTTAGTTCATACTGTCTGGATACATGCTAGTGTGTTTAGTTCATACTGTCTGGGTACATGCTGGTGTGTTTAGTTCATACTGTCTGAGTACATGCTAGTGTGTTTAGTTCATACTGTCTGGGTACATGCTAGTGTGTTTGTTAACTCTGTCTGGCTACTTGTTTTCAGGGAGAGTTGAGCCACCAGTCTTGACAGTGGACTCCTCTACTAATGGTACATGTAATGTGACTGTGACCTGCAGAGGTCAGAACACCACTGTCACCTCCATCTGTAACAGCAGCACCTGTTCTCAGGTGGGAGGAGGGAGTAGTGGGGCTGAGACCTCCACTGTCTCCCTGCTCTCTATCTATGTGGCAGGGGATAGCATCATCTGTAACCACAGCAACCAAGTCAGCTGGGCCAACGACAACAAGGAGATAGCATTGATTTGTTTATCTGGTAAGACATAACCAACACACACTAAACTAGATGCAGCGTTGGTTTGTGTGATTATATGTGTGAAATGTTTATGTTTCAGTTCATCCAGGACCAGAATTAAAATGGGAAAAATATCTTCTCATCACTGCAATACCTGCCACCATCATATTACCGATCATAATCATCCTTATAATTTATTTTTTATGCCGAAAGCGAAATAAAAGTAAGCTTACCTCTCCTGGTGCATTATCACTCAAAGTTACTTTGTTATACCACAGGATGTGATGATTACACATTATTTTTATACTATATACCGAGAGTACCTCTGAAGATATTACTTTTAAGTATTTACAGTATATGTTTGAATTACAGGTGGAAAAAGGGATATTGTAAATACAGATTATGCTTCAGTGGGGGTAAGACACCTTAGGTCATTTCAAAGTGACTAATGTTTAATGTTAAAGGAAGTGAACGTCATTTGAAGTCATTAAATCCCTTTTTATACGTGGTTTGTAATTCCGAAATGTCGAAGTTGTTAAATTTTTTTCAAAGGCTTCAGTTTGTTGAATGTTTGTATATGTCTTTGTCTCCTCCAGGCTTCAGTAAATGGCGGAGCAGGTGGTGGGAAGCAGGTGAATCAGTTCTCAGGTCCAGAATCTCCTACCATCTACAGTCTGGTGCAACGTGTGGACAGCCCCACCATGCAGGGAGACCCGCCTGTGGAACAACCTATGACCCACAAGCCCCCTGAGAGTATATATGCTATGGTAGAGAAACATTCCAGCAGGCAATAATTAGCTATTTCAACACAGTTTTAGGACGTAATTTTATCAGCTGGTCTGCTATGAACTTGTTAAGGGGCAAATAGTGCAAATGTTTGCTTATTATGAGTACATTTAGTTTAGATTTTATTTCTAATATGTCATCATCATCATCATCTTCCGCTTATCCGGGGTGGGTCGCGGGGGCAGCAGTCTAAGCAGGGATGCCCAGACTTCCCTCTCCCCAGACACTTCCTCCCGCTCTTCCTGGGGGACACCGAGGCGTTCCCAGGCCAGCCGGGAGACATAGTCCCTCCAGCGTGTCCTAGGTCTTCCCCGGGGTCTCCTCCCGGTGGGACGGGACCGGAACACCTTCCCAGGAAAGCATTCCGGAGGCATCCGAAACAGATGCCCAATCCACCTCAGCTGACCCCTCTCGATGTGGAGGAGCAGCGGCTCTACTCTGAGCTCCTCCCGGGTGACCGAGCTTCTCACCCTATCTCTAAGGGATCGCCCAGCCACCCTGCGGAGAAAGCTCATTTCGGCCGCCTGTATCCGGGACCTTGTCCAAAGCTCATGACCATAGGTGAGAGTAGGAACGTAGATTGACTGGTAAATCGAGAGCTTCGCCTTGCGGCTCAGCTCGTTCTTCACCACAACAGACCGATACATCGACCGCATTACTGCAGAAGCTGCACCAATCCGTCTGTCAATCTCCCGTTCCATCCTTCCCTCACTCGTGAACAGGACCCCTAGATACTTAAACTCCTCCACTTGAGGCAGGCACTCTCCACCAACCTGAAGTGGGCAAGCCACCCTTTTCCGACTGAGGACCATGGCCTCGGATTTGGAGGTACTGATTTTCATCCCCACCGCTTCACACTCGGCTGCAAACCGTCCAAGTGCATGCTGAAGGTCCTGGCTTGAAGGGGCCAACACGACAACATCATCCGCAAAGAGCAGAGACGAAATCGTGTGGTCCCCAAACCTGACACCCTCCGGCCCCTGGCTGCGCCTAGAAATTCTGTCCATAAAAATTACGAACAGAACCGATGACAAAGGGCAGCCCTGCCGGAGTCCAACATGCACAGGGAACAAGTCTGACTTACTGCCGGCAATGCGGACCAAGCTCCTGCTTCGGTCGTACAGGGACCTGACAGCCCTTAGCAAAGGACCCAGGACCCCATATTCCCGAAGCACCCTCCACAGATCCTTCTCCAAATCCACAAAACACATGTGGATTGGTTGGGCAAACTCCCATGAACCCTCCATCACCCTGTAGAGGGTATAGAGCTGGTCCAGTGTTCCACGGCCTGGACGAAAACCACACTGTTCCTCCTGAATCCGAGGTTCTACTATCGGCCGTATTCTCCTCTCCAGAACCCTGGCATAGACTTTCCCGGGGAGGCTGAGAAGTGTGATCCCCCTATAGTTGGAACACACCCTCCGGTCCCCCTTCTTAAAAAGAGGGACCACCACCCCGGTCTGCCATCCCAGAGGCACTGTCCCCGACTGCCACGCGATGTTGCACAGGCGTGTCAGCCAAGACAGCCCCACAACATCCAGAGACTTGAGGTACTCAGGGCGGATCTCATCCACCCCCAGTGCCTTGCCACCGAGGAGTTTCTTGACCACCTCAGTGACTTCAGCCCGGATGATGGACGAGTCCACCTCTGAGCCCTCATCCTCTGCTTTCTCAAGACGTGACGGCGGGATTGAGGAGATCCTCGAAGTACTCCTTCCACCGCCCGACGACATCCCCAGTTGAGGTCAACAGCTGCCCACCTCTACTGTAAACAGCGTTGGTAGGGCACTGTTTCCCTCTCCTGAGGCGCCGGATGGTTTGCCAGAATCTCTTCGAGGCCAGCCGATAGTCTTTTTACCTCCACAACCACCCGGGCTGCAGTCCGCTTGGCCTGTCGGTACCCGTCAGCTGCCTCAGGAGTCCCACAAGCCAACCAGGCCTGATAGGACTCCTTCTTTAGCTTGACAGCATCCCTGACTTCCGGTGTCCACCCCCGGGTTCGGGGATTGCCGCCTCGACAGGCACTGGAGACCTTACGGCCACAGCTCCGAGCGGCCGCTTCGACAATGGCGGTGGAGAACATGGTCCACTCGGACTCAATATCTCCAGCCTCCCTCGGGATCCAGTCGAAGCTCTGCCGGAGGTGGGAGTTAAAGATCTCTCTGACAGGAGACTCGGCCAGACGTTCCCAGCAGACCCTTACAGTACGCTTGGGCCTGCCGAGTCTGTCCAGCTTCCTCCCCCGCCATCGGATCCAACTCACAACCAGGTGGTGATCAGTTGACAGCTCCGCCCCTCTCTTCACCCGAGTGTCCAAGACATATGGCCGCAGGTCAGATGAAACAACAACAAAGTCGATCATCGACCTGCGGCCTAGGGTGTCCTGGTGCCACGTGCACTGATGGACACCCTTATGCTTGAACATGGTGTTCGTTATGGACAAACCGTGATTAGCACAGAAGTCCAATAACTGAACACCGCTCGGGTTCAGATCAGGGGGGCCGTTCCTCCCAATCACGCCCCTCCAGGTGTCAATGTCGTTGCCCACGTGGGCGTTGAAGTCCCCCAGTAGAACGATAGAGTCCCCAGTCGGGCACCCCTACCAGAGACTCCAAGAAGGTTGGGTACTCTGCACTGCCGTTCGGCCCGCAGGCACAAACAACAGTGAGAGACCTATCCCGACCCGTAGGCGCAGGGAAACGACCCTCTCGTTCACCGGGGTAAACTCCAACACATGGCAGCAGAGCTGGGGAGCTATAAGCAAACCCACACCAGCCTGCCGCCTCTCACCATGCACAACTCCAGAGTGGTGAAGAGTCCATCCTCTCTCAAGGAGTGTGGTTCCAGAGCCCAAGCCGTGCGTAGAGGTGATCCTGACTACCTCTAGTCGGAACCTCTCAACCTCACGCACAATCTCAGGCTCCTTCCCCGCCAGCGAGGTGACATTCCACGTCCCTAGAGCTAGTTTCCGAGCAAATGCTAATTAATTATTTAAAAATCATACAATGTGATTTTCTGGATTTGTTTTAGATTCCGTCTCTCACAGTTGAAGTGTACCTATGATAAAAATTACAGACCTCTACATGCTTTGTAAGTAGGAAAACCTGCAAAATCGGCAGTGTATCAAATACTTGTTCTCCCCACTGTATATTCGAAAGTATTATTGAAAAAGAATAAACATGTGCAATAAAAGGGAGGCTGATGTGGGATCATTTATGTTTAGCCAGAGTAAAATAATATACTCCCAAAATGTAGCAGATGTTTTTTTTTAAGTGGTTAGGACCAGAAAAAAGCCTTTGATTTTATCTCCAGGGAATTTGTCTGGAATGATTTTGAATGGTGTGGTTTCCCTGATGATTTCATAAATATGCTTAAACTGCTCTATATAAAATCGACAGTTCAAATATATGTAAACGGTGCACTGATTGAGTCCTTTAAGGTAAACAGACGGGTAAAACAAGGATGCCCATTGTGCGCCGCATTCTGTGTCTTGGCCATAAGCCCACTATTGAACATAATGAAGAACGATAAGAGAATTAAAGAAGGGTCAGTAGGAATATAGTAGTAGTTATATAAATAAAAGGTGTGTAACAAATGACGCAGCAGGCTCTGGACACAAATGTTCGAAGTCAAAGTTGCCTCTCTTTTACCTGATTTGCTTTCTTTCTGACTGACAGACTGACGAATTGCAGCTTGTTAAATAGCATAGTGGTTAGAGAAAGCAGACCTGCAAACTATAGGTCCCACATTCAAATCTCCTCACACCCAAAACAAATTATGCATTAGGAACTCCCGGTCTATAACCTTCAGCATCTACGTTATAGTAAGCCTAAAATAAAACCGTTTACAGGTGCATTGTGACTGTTGCTGGTGGGTTTTCAAAGTACGCATCTGTGCATGATTTTTGGGTCAGGATAGACAAAAACTTGGCTGGCTACAACATTCAGTAGCTACGTTATAGGAAGCCTATCCTAAAACTGTTTACAGTTATAGAGTAGTGAGACTATTCCTTGTGGATTTTCAAAAGTACACATCTGTGCATGCTCTTGGGGGTAATATAGGATAGATTAAAATCACTTGGGCAGTAAAAGAGTAGGGTTTCCGTGATTCTCTCATTTTTTCACTTGACAAAAAAAGCAAGTTATTGTCACCTATATTGATAGTTATTGTATCAATGTCATTCACGAATGTAAGAAAAACTAATGATTTTGTGCTGTGGAATAAAATAGCTTTGGCAGGGAAAAGTTAATCTCAAGTTAAGTTAAAAAGGATTATTTGTCATTTGCAATAACAAGTTACAGCAATGAAATGCTTGGTTTCCCTACACCCGAAGTTAAAAGTAACAGTAATTATAATTTTAAAAAAAAGATAACACAATCAGTAATAACACTATACAAAAACACACATTAATAATAACTATACAACTATACAACTGTAGTGCAATGTAAAAGTGACAAGTGCATGATATAAGTGGCAGATGAGCATAATATAAAGTGACAGGTGTGCATGGACTATGGATGGAAGGGAAGAGGGGTTCCTGAGTTGAGCAGCCTTACAGCCTGTGGAAAGAAGCTTTCCCATAGCCTGTTGATTTTGGACTGAATACTCCTTTACCTTCTGCCTGACGGCAGCTTGGTAAACAGTCCGTGGCATGGGTGGCTGGGATCTGTAATGATCCGTTTGCTCCTCCTCCTACACCTCTCTGTGTAGAGATCTTGCAGGGATGGCAGGTCAAACCTTGTGATGCTCTCTGCTGTTTTAATCACCCTCTGAAGTGCTTTGCGGTCGAGGGCGGTGCAGCTGCCATACTAGGCGGTGACACAGCCAGTCAGGATACTCTCGATAGCGCATCTGTAGAAGTTGGTGAGTATCCTTGAATCCATGACAGAGTAGGAAAAAGAGCCGTTTCCTGGCCTCCTTCACCATGACGTTAGAGTGATGAGACCAGGTCAAATCATCACTGATGTTGACCCCAAGGAGCCTGATGTTGAGAAATCTCTACTGCAGACCCATTGATGTGTATGGGGGCATGGTCTCCCTGCAACTGCTTCCTGTGATCAACAATCATCTTTTTTGTTTTGCAGATATTGAGCTAGAGGTTGTTTTCCTGACACCACGAAGTCAGTGACCTTATTAAATCTCTATAGGCTGAGTCGTCGTTGTCAGAGATAAGGCCTATGATGGTGGTGTCGTCAGCAAATTTAACGATGGTGTTGGAGACGTGAGTTGCCAGGGAGTCGTGGGTGAAGAGAGAGTACAGGAGCGGGCTCAACTCACAGTCCTGGGGGGAACCAGTACTGAGAGTCAGTCAGGAGGAGGTGGCGTTGCCTATCTGCACCACCTGGGGTCTGCCCGTCAGGAAGTTCAGGATCTATCTGCACATCTGGGGTTGAGACCCAGATCCCTGAGCTTAACCACCTGCTTGTGGGGCCCAATGGTGTTGAAGGCTGAACTATAGTCAGTGAACAGCATTTTCACGTGTTTCTTTTGTCACAAACATTCCTCTACGCATATGTGAGATATGGATTGCCAGAGATTGGACAGGATTTACATTTATGCTTTTACTTTTGGTCTATATACATATTGCACGCTTTCATTGGGATTCAGAAAGAACAAAACAACTTATATAGCACAAAGGAAAGTAAACAATGTAAACAAAGGAAAGGTGAACATAGGAAGCACATCTGTACATTCAGAGTGGTTTGGGGTCCTGACGTTCCAGGCTGTCGGGCCAAAGATACTCACCTACATCACAGCGGATATCATCTCTTACGATGCAGCGAGGAAATCATCTTTTTGAGCCTCTGCAGGCGTCAGCTGTGATGTCCTCACATGCTGCATTCATGGCAGCCATTTGACTATGAGGCTGTACCACGGTATTGTGCTCTGTTTAGATATCCTTGTCCATTAAAGGTTCGTTAGATGCACCTCTCAGCTATTTTACAGTTTTTCTCCATTGGTTTGGCTCATTTCTTGAAACAGAAATTCTATTCTCAAAACTCTAAGATCATTTGGCAAAGCAGTCTTACAGTTCAGCACAACACTATAGCTCATTTGCAAAAGCTCATCTCTCTCCCAAAACAGTTCACACGTGTCAAAACTAAATATCCCTCATGTCCACCTTTCAGTCTTAGCCCAGTCCTTCATTGACAATGGTTACTGTACTGTTTTTTGTCTAGCTAACAGAATACAATTGTGTTTAAAACTGAAAAAAAGAAATAGGATTTTAGGGTAAGCGTAGCCTCCAAGGTTTGACATCATTGCACATTGCACTCATACTGCCAAGGAAATTGTAACCATTATCATTCACACGCATGAAGTAACTTCCATACATCAGAGTTAGACTTACTGAAATGTTACAGTAAAACCCACAGTATTAGATAGATTTACATGGGAGGCACTAATTGCAGCTCTCTGACCCTTTTCTTATTGTATGTTATATTCTTCAAAATAAGGATTATAATGATAATTGCATCATACGGTAAGCTGCAGTTTTTAGGCGAAATGTTGAAGTCAGATATATCAAATACTTTCATACCTGGATTACCTGGATACACAAATCAGGTAAAGTGGGTACTGAAGCCAAAAAAGTTTGGGAATCACTGCTTAATTGTAAAAAGGTTATAATGATGGACAACCAGTAACTGACTTACATGTACATACTGGTACCGCAGCTCTTTCACTCAGAGTTCCTCTCAAATGGTAACCTGTAAATTTGCTTCATTGTCATCTGATGCTTCTTCAATAACCGGTCTATTGTGGAGATGCTTATAGAGAGACATTTTGGAATATGGCATTGTCTTGTAGGATTGCAGCGCAGATCTGTCATGTTACAGATCTCTTGTTCTTGTTGTTCATTGAGAAGTTTTCCTCTGCCACCTGTGCACGGTTGTCGTCCAATCCTAGACATAGAATTCAAAGGACAACACTCCATTTGTAATATATACCTTATGTATTCCTTACAGTATGAGCTACCTATGTAATTGTATTGTTGTTTTACTTAAAGTAAGTTTACCACAATACTAATGCATAACTGCGCAGTGACTGGAATACTACTGTAAACTGTATCATCAATACTGTAGAAAATAAACTATTCCATAGTTTATTTTCTCCAATGTTTTTCTTGTCATTTTTAGTATCATAACATCCCATTGAGGTAAGATATTACTCTAGGCCTATCACACACAAACACACACACACACTAAATGAATAGGCAAATGTGTAAATAAATATATTAATTGCTCTATGCACAGTGTCCTGTCCTATACAACATATAATTCCATCATTGACTGACTACATACCTGTTTTCCCTTCGAAAGGTTTGGCTGATGGAGGAGACTGTAGAGCGAGGCACTCAGTGAGGCACTGTATTAGTCTGCACTCGGTAACCTGCCTCCGCCATTGTGAGACCATGGTTGATGACATAATTGTGGCCCGAATTTCATCCAGGACAGCATGGTGTCTTCGTGCTCTTCAGCCTCTTCCTCCTATTCCACCACCACGCACCCTTACTACTCCTCCTCCTCTTCTTCTTCCTCCTCTTCCTCGAGCAGGCAGTTGCCCTTGTTCATTTACAGTTTTTCCCAATCGATTTGACACATTTCTCCAAACTCAGGTAACTGCTCTCCAGAGATGGGGACAAGTCACACATGGTCAAGTCCAAGCAAGTCTCAAGTCTTAACCATCAAGTCTCGAGTCAAGTCTCAAGTCACAGTTCAGATAAATCAAGCAAGTCAAGTCAAGTCAAGGGTTCACCCCATAGACTGTATATATAATGGACGACGCCCTTTCGCTCTTTTCCATTGGTGAAAAATGAAGCCACCAGTGTCCTGATACGGCGCTGACATCTTGGACTTGCGTCTGCGCAGATAGCGATCTTGGGACCAGTTCTGCGCAGTAGTTATGTGCAGTAGCGAGAAGGAAGTAAAGCCCTAAAGCCGCGAAATCAACGGCCCCACCCCTGTGCCCCGCCCTCACTCTCCCTCGCAGAATGCGCATACTGTAATCAATCGCAAGTCCAAGTACAGTACAACCTTTGCTTGTTAAACCTAGACGATATGTTATAGCCTAACTTACATCATGTTTAACCTTAATTTAGAATAGGCATAATACAAAAATAATTGGTAACTTCTAGCTAACGATCACCTGCTAGCTATTAACATGGCTATTAACGAGGCTTGTTGTCTTTTAGCTAACGTTAGCTAGCCCATTACATTTATTTACTAATTAAATAGCTTATAAATTTAACTTACCGAAAAAAATTCAAAGATCGATTGGAAATGCCAGATCGGTTAGCACAATGTACTGCAGAACAACCCATTATGTCCGTGTGAAATTATAGAAATTTAGAGATTAAATGTAAAGTTCCAATCTTCTCAGTCCTCCGAAGATTCAGTGGCTCCTCGGCTCAGATAGCTGTCAATCACAGTTGTGAATCACGACGTCACACCACCATTTTTAGAGCATTAAATAACTAACTAAAAACAAACTTATTTTAAAAACAAACTCTTGAATTTACATTAGGGTGATACAAACTACAGTAAATGACAGAAACCAGCTTCGGAAAAAATATATTTAAAGGGTAATTTAATTGTTTAGTTGGTCTCGCGTCCCATTGAATAACATGGGGAGGGCGGGGTTTATGACCTATACTGGGACCACTCACCAGGGGGCGATCGAGATGTTTTGGCTTCACTTTTCAGGGCTTGTGCGGCACGCTTGGTTCACCCTAAGCAAGTCAAGTCGAGTCCTTATAAGTTTCAAGTCAAGTCACAGTACTAAAGAGATGAACACACACACACTGTCCTCTGTTTCTGACGTGCGCTCGGTGCGAAGCTCGATTTCAAAATCAAATATTTTTCTCCTCTTGAATCAGCCTAAAGGGGTTGTATTTGCTATAACAACCGCCTCGCTATACCTTATCCCGCTTATTACATGGCTACCTACCAAATAAATCAATAATTTGACACAAAATATTGATTTCAAAAGGAATTTATTGATTTAAAAACGATTGTATTGCTTCCTCTAAAGAAAATAGTCCGTTCCGTCTCTGGTTAGAATACTGCTGCGTCCATAGCAACGCGCAGTTTTTTTTCATGGCAACGGTCTGTTATCAAGAAATAACACGCATTCTGCACTGGAATTCAGCCAATCCATGTAATAAGGGCTAATAATAACAACCTTATAAACTAATTATTGTGACTGAAAAACTGCCTAATATGTAATTACGCTGTAATTATTCTTGTCTGTATGAGTAAAAAAAAAAAATCGAAATGTTTAGGTGCTAAATCACATCGGCGCCTCCATGTTAGCCTGTCATGCAGTAAAGTTAACTGTTATGGTGTAAGCACAATGCTTTTTAGTTTCCACACGCAGTCCACAAACACTTGAAAATGCGCACATTTAATACAGAAATTATAGCCTACGTGTAATAATAAACATGCCCGCTCATTTTAAGATGCCCATCAACATTAAAATTCAGGCTATGCCACTGTTAAATGGCCTTACATCTATTTACCAGACATATTCAGTAATGATAATGGTCACATTTCTAACAAGAAAAAAAAAACATAATATGCAACCAAGGCCAAATTATGACAAACAAAAGATTAATTCATTACATTAGTAAATCGTTATAGATCTTAGTGAAACTGAATATAAAGAGATTACTTTCTTACCTTCCCTTGTGGTTCTTAAAATGACGAATTAAATTTGACGTTGTTGCATATTTTGCATCTGGCAAATCTTTTTTTATTCACACGGTCCAGTTCAAAGTCCTTGTATCCAAACGATACTATAGGAGCTCGACTAACGTTACTGTCTGCCATGTTTGGCGCGGTTTGAATTGTGCAGCGTTAAAGGCACATACGCTGATTAGTGGTGCTGATGTCACAACATATAAAATAATTGTGTTGCTGTTTGTTTATTATAAGTTCAAGTCATTGTCGAGTCTTCCACTTCAAGTCAAGTCAAGTCTCAAGTAACTTGTTCTCAAGTCAAAGTCAAGTCAAGTAATTTTCATACTTTAATCAAGCAAGTCACAAGTCCTGAAAATTGTGACTCGAGTCAGACTCAAGTCAAGTCATGTGACTCGAGTCCCCCACCTCTGCTGCTCTCAAAACAGTTAACACAGCAAACTAAACACACACTTATGTTGGCGAACAGGTTAACATTCACTGCATAATGAAGCACTGCATTTTAGTCTATTAATGCATTTATTTAAAATAAATACTAACATCAAAACTACAAGTGTGTTCTCTGTTTAGTTGATAACAAATTCAGCTGTAGATACACAAATAAATGATTTTAAAAGTTCAGTTGTATTACAATGTGTTTTCGCCCCAAAGAAATAATTATTATGTAAATAAATACATAAGTAAATAAATGAATAAATGTACTGTAATCATTGAATCAATTAACTTTATTGATCCTGCCTCTCAATTAAATCTGGCCAGAGAATTTCATCAACATGACAGCATATATTTTCACGAGTCATACATCGTGGGAAAAAATGCTGTGAATGCTGGATCCATCCTTGACATGCTCGTGCCTCAATTTCTTCACAGGCCTTTTCCATCGCTTGAAGAAGACTTAGTTGGTTGTAAGGGTTGCAATCATATACTTTCCACCTCCAAGAGGAGAACCCCTCAATTGGATTCAAGAAAGGAGAATATGGTGGAAGGAACACCATCCTGAAATGTGAGTGATGCTCAAACCACTCTAACACCAGTGGAATCAAACCACTCTAACACCAGTGGAATCCAACCACTCTCACTCCAGTGGATCAAACCACTCTAACACCAGTGGAATCCAACCACTCTCACACCAGTGGAATCAAACCCCTCTCACAGCAGTGGAATCAAACCACTCTCACACCAGTGGAATCAAACCACTCTCACAGCAGTGGAATCAAACCACTCTAACACCAGTGGAATCAAACCACTCCCACAGCAGTGGAATCAAACCACTCTCACAGTAGTGGAATCCAACCACTCTCACACCAGTGGAATCAAACCACTCTCACAGTAATGGAATCAAACCACTCTCACTCCAGTGGAATTAAACCACTCTCACAGCAGTGGAATCAAACCACTCTCACACCAGTGGAATCAAACCACTCTAACACCAGTGGAATCAAACCACTCTAACACCAGTGGAATCCAACCACTCTCACTCCAGTGGAATTAAACCACTCTCACAGCAGTGGAATCAAACCACTCTCACACCAGTGGAATCAAACCACTCTTACACCAGTGGAATCAAACCACTCTAACACCAGTGGAATCCAACCACTCTCACTCCAGTGGAATCAAACCACTCCCACAGCAGTGGAATCAAACCACTCTCACAGTAGTGGAATCAAACCACTCTAACACCAGTGGAATCAAACCACTCTAACACCAGTGGAATCCAACCACTCACACTCCAGTGGAATCAAACCACTCTCACAGCAGTGGAATCAAACCACTCTCACACCAGTGGAATCAAACCACTCTCACACCAGCGGAATCAAACCACTCTAACAGTGGAATTGGACATTGTCACAAACAACTACATAATTCCGCTTCATTTGCTCCTGATCACCCTGCGGAAAGAGGATTTCAGTGAGCAAGTTTAAAAAACATAGGAGCCTTTCTATGTTGTATGGCCCCAAGACAACATTGTTTGCCACAACACCAGTCGTAGAAATCACGGCACACAGAGTGATGTTGCCTCCTCGTAATGTCCAGGGACATTAACTGTGGCATGATGGCCAATCATATTTCTTCCTCTTCTAATTTTTTTTGAAGATTGAAGCCAGCTTCATCAATATACAGGTACTCATAATGAGTTGCACTACTATCCAACTCCAACATTCTCTAGAGTAAAAAGAACACAAGGTACAATACTGTAAGTTCGTTTTTTACCATGATGGCATTGATTGCAAAGAATATACTACTGTAAAATTTTGCTGAAGTCTGAGCTCCCACTGTGATGCAGCACTGTGCAGAAAGATGCCTGAATCTTTTCACTTAGAGTGGAATAGTATATGGACACATACATAATATCCAGGGCAAAAACTATTTGTGTTTACAGAAAAAGTGCAGAAATAAGCTTGCATGTACTTGAACAAACTGGAATCGCAACTCTTTCACTCTACGGAGTTGGACACTTTGTATACCTACTTCATTCGGATGGCATTTCTCCTTAGAACACAATCAATTGGAAACTGCATTGGTGAATATTGTGGAATAGTTTATTGTCCTTTATTATTCTTTGCTGAATTTCTTTGAGGCGGAGGGTGTTGTTCTAACTACCATGTCAACAATAATTGAAGCCAGTGTGGCTCTGTTTATGTTGGGCTGAACTCTCTGCCCAGCTTCTCTCAGTGAGAGACCAAGATTTATGACTAATAAGGGTGTCTGTGATTTCATTAGAAACATGTCTGTACCCTATCCTTCTACCCCTCCTCCCTCCTCATACACCTTGCCCTCCCCTTCTTCTCTGTCCATGTCTTCTTATATACGTGTCAAATCGAATGGGACAAACTGTAAGACAGATGTGTAAACCATTAGGAAATTTGCACTTCTTGGGTTGTGTGTATTATTAAGTCATAAGATATACATTTGGGGCTGATTGGAAACGAACCATTTCCAACTGAGAATTTAACAAATAACAGAGTTTTGTTTGTTGAGTTTTGAAAATGGTACACAAATGTTTGTGATTTTTGTAAAGATCAATAAAAAGAGCAGCAATTGTTTTTTCCTGATATATTAAAATTTTGGTTGGCTGTATGAACTACTTTGAAAACATCTGAGAATTTTGTGCACAGTGTTTTGAGAAAATGTTGCATGTGATTTGTAATTTGAATGAAATGAAGGAACATTTACAATCTGTTTAGGACAATTACAAAGTGTTCAGATCAAAGTGTTAACTGTTACCTGAGATTGGAGAAATATGTCAAATTGATTGAGAAAAACTGTACTTGGCCAGGTGCCTCCATGTTCAGAAATTGTACTGGTCCTGCATGGTTAAGCTCTTTACATACATGTTTGGCAGCATTCACAGTCATGGACAGCACCTGTCAGGTAACTAAACATACTGTTTGATTGGTCATCTGAGATGTGTGAAACTCCTCCTTCATTGTTCAAGTTTGAATTTCACCTGACTGTCAATTACTGTAATAAATTTATCAAATGTTCCAAGGGATTCATATATGGTATTCAAGGTATTATGTTCTTGATTAATTTTGACAATTAACATTCTAATGTGCATGTGATGACTTATACAATGAAATGACACTGACACGTTTTGGAGCGAACAACCATTAGACTGAGAATCAACAATCAGTTTAGATCAACAAGATCTATTCACTTGAAGATTGTGCTAAATGTAGGCTACCTGTACATAATAATTTGCAAAGATGTACTGAGATATTTGCAATTTGAAGAAATGAATGAGAAATTCAATTCTGTTGTGAAAAATTGCCAAGTGGTTTGGAGGTTTGTCCATGTTGTTTTGAGAATGTAATTTCTGTTTCAAGAAATGACAACAAGTTCAACCATTTTGCATTGAAAGCCTTATTCAATGAAATTCTGCCTTGATGTTTTGGGGGGTCAGACTATTTTTACAGAGCACCAGCATAATCTATTTTGACAAACATGACATGAGTAATTGATAATGTGAGAAATAGCAGAGAAATTTACATAATCAATTATATGCTTGTGCAAAAGCATTTGCAAATTATTCACAACAATGAGAAATTGCCATTATGATGTGCACAATTGACTAGTTGATGTGGAGGTTGAACAAATTGTTTTGAGGATTTACATTTTGATCTAAGAAATGTACCAAAGCGACTGGATAAAACTGTTGAAGAGGGAGGTAAAGTTAGTTTTATGCTGGACATTCAGTGGTTATTCGTTTTCTCTATAGCTAGTGAAGCATTCCATGACTATGAAAATGACTCAGGATAGGATGGACCACAATCCACACCTTTTATTTTTTCAAAATGTTTAATTGTTTTTTGGCCAAAAATAGCTCCCACAAAAAGTGTTGTAATGTTATAAAACATACAAATTCTGAATCGGGGAAGGATGGACTAAAATCCAATGCTTTGGTTTTTTAATGACCTGCGATTTAACGACCTGAATGAGTTCTACTGCAGATTTGAAAGACCAAAGGGCAGTCTTGACAACATACCTTCTCCCTGTGTCACGAAGGCCGACCCTGCCTCAAGTTTTGAGTGGTAAACATGAGAAAGAGCCTATTGCTGAGTTGCCAGGTATCTAACTGCTGTACTCTGTTCACATGTATGTGTGAGTGTCTGTGTACATTTGCATGCAACTCATACTACAAATGTAATCGTATTCCTCCTATTGCCCACAATATCTAACAATTTGGTGGGTTCTGCCAAACGTACTAGTAGTCATGTAACCTTTTATCTTGTTTTCTATGTTGTTTCATGATAAAACGTCTCACTCAAAGAAAATACATTTAGAAGTACAAAGCAGAAAAATAAATAAGCAGATATGCAATTAGTTGGGTTCGTTTTTTAAACACAGCAGCTTGCGAACTTCGACATACCACCGAGACATAACATTTAAACAAAAACACACACACACACACACACACACACAAACACACACACACACACACTGTCAGTTGTTCCCATTCTTTTTAAATAACTTGGGCCTTGTCACACTAGAAGGACCAAAGCCTCCCCTCCTTGTCCTTCTGTCTCTACCAAGGCATTTTAATTCAAAAAATGTATTCACTAATCTGTTGTTATTGTTCACTTGGTGGGACGGTGGAGACAAAATACTAATTGTCCTAATTCATTAGGTGATACAGATAACAATGATAATAAACAAAACATTATCACTTTGTGCTTCCTCTTTGACATTTAATATTTTGAAAACTGTGTACTTGAAAACATAGTTTTTAATATTTATTTGCCTACCAATTCTTTCCAACCTCATTAAATATCCAATCATTCCCCTGCATACTGGAAAGACATGAGGCCCAGTGGTAACACTCCCCCAGTGGAGCTCCCTCCAGTGGCCAGGGTTTGATACCATCCATCCCAACCATTGACCACCCTGTAGACCAAACATCCTGTGATTATCCGCCCACCCCCCCAGATGACGGGGAAGCTGCTGCAGACGTCTCACACCAAGGAGGGGGAGACGGTGCGTCTTGACCAGTGGAACATCCCCTACGAGGTGGACATGTCCAGCGACAACCCCTTCCTCATCCTCCCCCCTCCCCCCTCACCTTCTACCACATCATAAACCACAGCAGCCCCTGACTGTCTCAACCTGTGCCCTTGTAAAGTAGGGTACTACTGTATACTTGCACCAATAGGGAACCAGGTTCAGATACAGTGCCAAACGTGTTGGAATGGTGAGTGTCTGTAAGGGTATACAAGCTTTTGCCATCTATGATATCAAACAAATTCTAATTCACACTCTGCATATCCATGTCTGTGTGTCTGTCTCCCTGTTCAGGTGGGGGATGGACTGATCCAGATCTGGCGGACTTTGAGCTGCTGGTGATCATGAGCGCCACGGTGGAGCCCACCTCCGCCACCTGCCAGGTGCGCACCTCCTACCTCCCCGATGAGATCCTGTGGGGGTACGAGTTCCCCCCCGTGGTATCACTGTCCCCCTCAGGGAAGTATGTGGCCGACTTTGCCTTCTTCGACAAAGTGGCCAAGACCAAGAGCACGCCCCTCTTCCAAACGACCCGCCCACAGGGTTACCAAGGCAGCGGCGGTGGGGGAGGGGGGGGTGGGGTGGAGTCAGTGGACCTGGAGAAGATCCGACTGGAGCAGAGCTACAGGGAGAGAGGGGAGGAGGGGAGGGGGAGGGTCAGAGACAGCAGTCCTCTCAGTGTCCGGATCAGCAATGTCTGAAAACCTGCAAACTGACAGGAGAACTGGGCTCAAATACTGCTTTTAGAGGGGAATTTAGTTCATTTTTAAAAATCTTTCATTGTTTGAGCTTCTCTGGCTTGATGGAACCAATAGAGTCCTGAGTTGACGTGTTCTGTAGATTTGGCAATTCAGGCAGAATAAAGCATGATCAGAAATGGATTTTGAAGTAGTATTTGAAGTAGTATTTGAATCCAGGACTGGCAAACCAAGGACTTCAAGGAGGGTTACTGTTTACTACAAATTTTCAAATGATTAATTAGTCGCTTGTTGTTCATTTGCATGAAAATGTGTATAGAGAGAGATAAGGAGGAATAGGAGACAATGGAGAGGATCTGAATGCTTAGTTTTGTCTCAAATGCCTCTGTATTTGGAACACAGTCTTTCTACTGAAACAGCTTCTCAGTCAAAATGCTGGGCATCTGTCCACACACGTCTACAGTTATCCTTACATAGTCGACATCCGCGGATCTGCGGACAGTGCTCATTTGCATAAATATTTATAAAAATAGAATCGCCATAATCGTCCGATTTCAATAGTATATTATTTGTAGCCACTTTCGTGAAGCATTCCGTGTATAATTTGGGTTGTCCGTGTATAATTTGGGTTGTCTGTGTATTGTTTGGGTTGCTATGGGAACTTTTCACCAGGCAATGACATTGACCATGCATCTTAGAAAGGCTAATGTGTAGACAAGAATAGGGATTACAAGGGTGTACATCACTATATATGATGTTTTGAACCATAATACATAGTTTGTATTATAAATATGATATAAAAATAAATATTTAGTCAACATAGTTATGGGGGTGTTCTTGAGTTTTTGGGAAGAAGTTGGTCATTTTTCAGAGTTTATAAATTATATAAGTCCAAATGTAACTAGCGATCTAGTGCTGCGTCATTACATGCAAAAAGAAGTGCAATACATTCAATCTTATTTATTTCATAGTGTTTTATTTCTAGGTAGAAGAACCAAATATTTTGGGGGTGCCTATATTTTTTACCTTCTATTATTTAATTATTTAATTATTTTCAACCCAATACAGTGTAATTTCATAGTAAAGGCATGAAAGTATGAGGAAATACCATTGACACAATTCTTTATAATGCTTTCAAAAAAAAATCTTTATGCTGAATGGCAGAAATGTTTTCCGAAAAATATTATTTTTGCCTTTCCAATAGATGAAATAGATAAAATGGTGACTCAAAAGTATTTTTTGTATGTGTTTTTATTGAAGCCAAGGGGGTTGTGATTACCAGGATACTTCATAATAGGTTGTATCTGTTACAGAAATGAATCTAGGACCCAAAATGTCCAAGTAGTGAAATCCGGCCGAAATCCCCACCGACTACTTAGGGAACACAACATCTAAAAAAATCAGATTAAAAATAGATTACATTTTACATGCAGCACAAGAACAATTTATTAAATGGAACAGAACACAGGAGTTCCCATTTAAGTCAGGGTCATTGTCGTGCTGGAAAGTCCAAGTGTATCGCATCCGCAGCTTTCGGGCAGAAGAATATACACTCACCTAAAGGATTATTAGGAACACCTGTTCAATTTCTCATTAATGCAATTATCTAATCAACCAATCACATGGCAGTTGCTTCAATGCATTTAGGGGTGTGGTCCTGGTCAAGACAATCTCCTGAACTCCAAACTGAATGTCAGAATGGGAAAGAAAGGTGATTTAAGCAATTTTGAGCGTGGCATGGTTGTTGGTGTCAGGCGGGCCGATCTGAGTATTTCACCATCTGCTCAGTTACTAGGATTTTTACGCACAACCATTTCTAGGGTTTACAAAGAATGGTGTGAAAAGGGAAAAACATCCAGTACTGTGGGTGAAAATGCCTTGTTGATGCTAGAGGTCAGAGGAGAATGGGCCGACTGATTCAAGCTGATAGAAAAGCAACTTTGACTGAAATAACCACTCGTTACAACCAAGGTATACAGCAAAGCATTTGTGAAGCCACAACACGCACAACCTTGCGGTGGATGGGCAACAACAGCAGAAGACCCCACCGGGTATCACTCATCTCCACTACAAGAGGAAAAAGAGGCTACAATTTGAATAAGCTCACCAATATTGGACAGTTGAAGATTGGAAGAATGTTGCCTGGTCTGATGAGTCTTGATTTCTGTTGAGACATTCAGATGGTAGAGTCAGAATTTGGTGTAAACAGAATGAGAACATGGATCCATCATGCCTTGTTACCACTGTGCAGGCCGGTGGTGGTGGTGGTGTAATGGTGTGGGGGATGTTTTCTTGGCACACTTTAGGCCCCTTAGTGCCAATTGGGCATCGTTTAAATGCCACGACCTACCTGAGCATTGTTTCTGACCATGTCCATCCCTTTATGACCACCATGTACCCATCCTCTGATGGCTACTTCCAGCAGGATAATGCACCATGTCACAAAGCTCGAATCATTTCAAATTGGTTTCTTGAACATGACAATGGGTTCACTGTACTGAAATGGCCCCCATAGTCACCAGATCTCAACCTAATAGAGCATCTTTGGGATGTGGTGGAACGGGAGCTTCGTGCCCTGGATGTGCATCCCACAAATCTCCATCAACTGCAAGATGCTATCCTATCAATATGGGCCAACATTTCTAAAGAATGCTTTCAGCACCTTGTTGAATTAATGCCACGTAGAATGAAGGCAGTTCTGAAGGCGAAAGGGGGTCAAACACAGTATTAGTATGGTGTTCCTAATAATCCTTTAGGTGAGTGTATGAGGACAACTGTATGTCAACTCACTACTCTACACTGAATGTCTACTGTGAAATAATTTAATAATTTTGTTCTGCTTTTTTATCATTGGTAATTCAAATGCCTTAAACTGTTAAACAATTGAAAGGCAATTTTTACATGTTTCAATGCATATAAACAAAACAATTAGGCTTGCCTCTAGTAGCATTAAATTAATAAGAGAAAAAAAAATAACACAAAATGACTGCCATGATTTGTCATGATCCTCTAACAACATTCAGTAGTACCAACAGTCCAAATACAGTATATTCATTATTGTAAGCCAAGATAAAAAAAAGGTTGACTGCATTCTCATCTAAAGCCATGACAAAATCCTGACACTCACAGGAATTTCCCTAATATGTACGTTACACATGATACCGTGGTTTTCCAGAGGAATAAATAGAATTGTGTATCCATGTGAGTCATTGGTCATATGTCCCAAACTAAACTCTAGTAGAGCAATACATAGGGTCTGGGGTGTTATTAGAGTTCATTGAACGGTTCTTTGGTGTGATTTGTCACACATTTGGAAAATACTTATCAAAATCTAACAAGGATCTTGCCTGGCAGAATAATATATTTTTGTAAAAAATTTATGGATTATGTCATCTAGATGTATGGTTCTGCTTGGCGAATTATTGGTCATATAGTGCCTATGTTCCTATACTTTAAAATGTAAAGAAAATGATGTATCCTGTTTGTTACTATATTTCCTCTTCCTACATCTAGTCTGTAAAAAGAAAATGAAGAACTGCTTCTTTCAACGTCACAACATTTGAGCTGTACTTCCTTTTCTACGTATAATTTCAGAAAATGGAGCCCCTCATGTATTTTCACATTTTCATTCTACAAACTCTTCTCTGTCAAGCAGGTAAAATCATTATTTCAATACATCTGATAGTTATTGACTACAGTAATTAGACATGTGTGTCTATAACCTGTTCAGGAGGTACAGGAGGTTTGTACCGTTACTTATAATCAAATGTATCTTTTGTGTGTGGTGGTTGAGGGTTGATACGAGGCTCTGCCACAGTAATCTCTTTCTGGCCCATGACTCCTTCAATCCAGTGTTTAGGACGTTGTTTGGTGTAGTACACAATTCAAGAGGAAGGGGTTTATTAGAATGGACCCAGGGTAATATGATCAAATTAACTTAGGTTGTAATGGTTGTTTTGTTAAACCATTCATTTCATTAATTATGTACTCATTAACATGGTAACTGATTCCATTGATACTCTATATACAGCAGTTGGAGTCTATATATGTTTATTTACAAAGAATTAGCAAAACATTACTAATAGAATTTGGGGTTATGATGTTATATATACTGTGAGAAAAAGGTCTCAGGGTCTGGCAACAGTTACAGGAAAACCACAAGCGCATTTCTCATTTGCTGACAGTAGTGAGCTGTTCACAGCTCAAATCGTTTACAGACATATTGATCAGAGTGTGCTGAATACTGTAGCCAAGTATTAATGACGGTTAGGTAGCATATACTGCAAGTCAACCAGAATGGTATCTGAGAAAGAATGTGGTATTGTGTGTATTGCATTCTTGTAATTTCCTGTAAAACCACATTTTGTAACAAAGGGCTTAATAAAACATTATGTATTCATTATGTATGCTGGAGGGCCAAAACATGTTTATTATTCTTGTTTTCTGGGTTTGATTCAAACAAACTGGGTCTGATTCAAACATTGAACTCCAGCTGTGTGTAATAAACTGACAATTTGAGATAAATAACATTCTGTGTTTTTGCCCATGAGGACCACATACAGTGGGGAGAACAAGTATTTGATACACTGCCAATTTTGCAGGTTTTCCGACTTACAAAGCATGTAGAGGTCTGTACTTTTTATCATAGGTACACCTCAACTGTGAGTGACAGAATAAAAAAAATAATCGAGAAAATCACATTGTATGATTTTTAAATAATTAATCTCATCTCATCTCTCATCTCATCTTCATCCCCTTATCCGGTATCGGGTCGCGGGGGCAGCAGCTCCAGCAGGGAGCCAAAACTTCCCTTTCCCAAGCCACATTTGCCAGCTCTGACTGGGGTATCCCGAGGCTGTCCCAGGACAGTGTCGAAATATAATCTCTCCACCTAGTCCTGGGCCTACCCCGAGGTCTCCTTCCTGCTGGACATGCCTGGAACACCTCCCTAGGGAGACGTCCTGGGGGCATCCTTACCAGATGCCTGAACCACCTCAACTGGCTCCTTTCGATGCAAAGGAGCAGCGGCTTTACTCCGAGTTCCTTACGGATGGCTGAGCTTCTCACCCTATCCCCAAGGGAGAAGCCAGCCACCCTTCTGAGAAAACCCATTTCAGCTGCTTGTACTCGCGATCTTGTTCTTTCAGTCATGACCCAGCCTTCATGACCATAGGTGAGGGTAGGAAGGAAAATTGACCGGTATATCGAGAGCTTTGCCTTCCGGCTCAGCTCTCTTTTCGTCCCAGCGGTGTGACAAAGCGAATGCAATACCGCCCCCGCTGCTACGATTCTCCGGCCAATCTCCCGCTAACATTGTCCCCTCACTCGCAAAAACAATACCTCGAGACACTTGAACTCCTTTACTTGGGGTAACGCCTCATTCCCTACCCCGGAGGAGGCACTCCATCGGTTTTCTGCTGAGAACCATGGCCTCAGATTTAGAGGTGCTAATCCTCATCCCAACCGCTTCGCACTCGGCTGCGAACCGGTCCAGTGAGTGCTGAAGGTCACAGACCGTTGATGCCATCAGGACCACATCATCCGCAAAAAGCAGCAATGAGATCCCCAGCCCGCCGAACTGCAACCCCTCCCCACCCCGACTACGCCTCGATATCCTGTCCATAAAAGTTACAAACAGGATTGGTGACAAAGCGTAGCCCTGGCGGAGGCTGTTAGGGAAATTTCTGTAACCTGATAAAATATATTCTGAGTGAAGGACTGAGTCCCAATGTTTAAATGCATAGAGGAGTGTGGGAGAGGGGATCTGGGTTTTGTCCTAGGGGGCATTCTTGATTGGCCACGAGTAAGTTTAGGGTTAATCATCTACCTATCAGTAGGTTGCTCAGATGCTTTAATTCCCCCCTTAAGGGTTAAGAAAGTTAACCACATGAGGGAAGACACCATGTCCCTTGTGTCAAGCCCAGGACATGTGATAGAACAAAGGGTGTGTTTGGTTGACATGGGACAGAGGGGCAGCATCTTACCACACCCCCTTTTTCCCTCCTTATATACTGATGCATTTCCTATACTGATTTAGAGATTATTCATTGTTACTTTGTAACCTGTGTATTCTCTCCTTGCAAGAATAAAGCTGTTTATTGTGCATTTGAGTTTTCCTCTGTCTTACCTACCATTTTCGTAAATAGATTGGACTTTAGAAATTGCCATCACAAGGCCAACCCCCACCTGGAACGAGTCCGACTTACTACAGAGAACCCGAACACAGCTCTCACTTTGGACGTACAGGAATTGGATAGCCCACAGAAGGGACCTCCTCACCCCATACTCCCGCAGCACCTCCCACAGTATCTCCCGGGGGACCCGGTCATACGCCTTTTCCAGATCCACAAAACTCCTTAGGCACTTTCCCTGACTCCCACGCAATGGCGTGTCATCAAAGACATCCCCTCCACACCCAAAGCTTTCAACATTTCTGGACGGATCTCGTCAATACCCGGAGCTTTGCCACTGTGGAGTTGTTTGACTACCTCAGTGAATTCTGCCATGGAGATTGACGATGCTTCCCCATCAGCCTCCAGCTCTGCCTCCACTATAGAGGACTTGTTAGTGGGATTTAGGAGTTCCTCAAAGTGTTCCTTCCATCGCCCAATTACCTCCTCAGTTGAGGTCAACAGTGTCCCATCCTTACTCTACACAACTTGGATAGTTCCCCATGGCGGAAACACCTTGGTGGCGACCGAAAAGTCCTTCTCCATGGCTTCCCCAAACTCCTCCCACACCCGCTGTTTTGCCTCTTTCACAGCAGAGGTCGCAGCCCTTCGGGTCTGTCGGTACACTGCAACCATCTCCGGAGTCCTCTGGGATAACATATCCCGGAAGGCCTCCTTCATCAGTCGGACGGCTTCCCTGACCACTGGTGTCCACCAGGGTGTTCGAGGGTTACCGCCCCTTGATGCACCTAAAACCTTTAGAGCACAGCTCCCTGCTGCAGCTTTGGCAATGGAGGCTTTGAACATCGAACACTCAGGTTCAATGCCCCCAACCTCCACAGGGATGCCAGAAAAGCTCCGCCGGAGGTGTGAGTTGAAGCTCTTTCGGACGGGGGCCTCCTCCAGATGTTCTCAGTTCACCCGCACTACCCGTTTGGGTTTTCCTGGTCTGTCCAGGAAAACCCACGTACACTTATGAGCATCCTTATGTTCGAACATGGTGTTCGTTATAGATAATCCATGATTAGCACAGAACTCTAACAACAAACGACCACTCGAGTTCAGATCAGGGATGCCGTTCCTCCCTATCACGCCTCTCCAGGTGTCTCCATCATTGCCCACGTGTGCGTTGAAGTCCCCCAGCAAAATTATGGAGTCCCCAACTGGAGCCCCATACAGGACTCCATTCAGGGTCTCCAAGAATGCCAAATACTCCGAACAGATGTTCGGGGCATATGCACAAACAACAGTCAGAGATTCCCCCCACAACCCGTAGGTGTAGGGAGGCGACCCTCTCATCCACTGGGGTAAACTCAAAAATAGCGGCACTCAGCCGGGGGCTTGTGAGTATCCCAAACTCCACCCGGCGCCTCACACCCTGGGCAACTCCAGAGAAGAATAAAGTCCATCCCCTTTCCAGGAGTACGGTTCCAGAACCGAGACTGTGAGTGGATGTAAGCCCCACCAGATCTAACTGATAGCGCTCCACCTCCCTCACAAGTTCCGGTTCCTTCCCCCACAGAGAGGTGAAGTTCCACTTCCCCAGTGCCAGCCCCTGCCGCCCGGGTCTGGTCCATTGAATCCCGTGGCCATCACTGCCACCCATATGGCAGCGCACCCGACCCCAGCAGTTCCTCCCCCTGCTCTAGTCAGCACATGTCCAGGACCGTCTGAAGTTTGCCAATGACCATCTGGATGATCCAGAGGAGGAATGGGAGAAGGTCATGTGGTCTGATGAGACAAAAATAGAGCTTTTTTTTCTCGCCGTGTTTGGAGGAAGGAGGATGAGGACAACCCCAAGAACACCATCCCGACCGTGAAGCATGGAGGTGGAAACATCATTCTTTGGGGATGCTTTTCGGCAAAGGGGACAGGACCACTGCACCGTATTGAGGGGAGGATGGATGGGGCCATGTATCGCGAGATCTTGGCCAACAACCTCCTTCCCTCAGTAAGAGCGTTGAAGATGGGTCGTGGCTGGGTCTTCCAGCATGACGACAACCTGAAACACACAGCCAGGGCAACTAAGGAGTGGGTTCGTAAGAAGCATCTCAAGGTCCTGGAGTGGCCTAGCCAGTCTCCAGACCTTTACCCAAAAGAAAATCTTTGCAGGGAGCTGAAAGTCCGTATTTCCCAGCGACAGCCCCGAAACCTGAAAGATCTGGAGAAGGTCTGTATGGAGGAGTGGGCCAAAATCCCTCCTGCAGTGTGTGCAAACCTGGTCAAGAACTACAGGAAACGTATGATCTCTGTAATTGCAAACAAAGGTTTCTGTACCAAATATTAAGTTCTGCTTTTCTGATGTATCAAATACGTATGTAATGCAATAAAATGCAAATTAATTATTTAAAAATTATACAATGTGATTTCCTGGATTTTTGTTTTAGATTCCGCCACTCACAGTTGAAGAGTACCTATGATAAAAATTACAGTCATCTACATGCTTTGTAAGTAGGAAAACCTAAAAAATCTGCATCAAATACTCAAATACTTGTTCTCACACTGTATGTTCTGAAGAAAGCTAATCTATTAAATGGGTTCATCTTGAAAGTTTAAACCATTTTACAAATATTAAGGAAGTGTCACCATGTTATTTGCAAAAATAATACACTTGCAAGTATTTGTTTTGGAGTTTACGTTGCAACAATAATACTGTATGTCATACCAGTCTATTTGTCACTGCTTGCTGGAGTTATTCTATACATCCTTATATGGATTCTTATATATTTTTTAACATGTCTTCTATTTTTATTTCAGCATCCAGCATGTTTGTGGAGAAGGGACAGAATGTCCATCTAGACGTACCAGGATATGAGAAATATAAAGAGAACATTACCCCATTCATTTCATTTACCTGGAAGTTTAATGGAGTAAAAAATGTAGTAATATATAATAAACAAGGGCACCAGGCCTTCATTCCGTATGTTAGGTTTAGTGAGGTGAATCTCTCTCTGCTACTGGAAAACGTACAGGAAAGAGACAGTGGAAGTTATACTGCAGTACTGGGTGGTGAAACAGAAAGAAAAGTTGCAGAATATCGGATATCAGTTCAAGGTAGGTTTTACTCCTTTATTCCTTCTACTGTGTTTCTAGTACCTTGATAACAGGGCTGTAAAATTAGATGGAGAAGGGTGTGTTTAGTTCACACTGTCTGTCTGGGTACATGCTAGAGTGTTTAGTTCATACTGTCTGGGTACATGCTAGTGGGTTTAGTTCATACTGTCTGGGTACATGCTAGTGTGTTTAGTTCATACTGTCTGGGTACATGCTAGTGTGTTTAGTTCATACTGTCTGGGTACATGCTAGTGTGTTTAGTTCATACTGTCTGGGTACATACTAGTGTGTTTAGTTCATACTGTCTGGGTACATGCTAGTGGGTTTAGTTCATACTGTCTGGGTACATGCTAGTGTGTTTAGTTCATACTGTCTCGGTACATGCTAGTGGGTTTAGTTCATACTTTCTGAGTACATGCTAGTGTGTTTAGTTCATACTGTCTGGGTACATACTAGTGTGTTTAGTTCATACTGTCTGGATACTTGCTAGTGTGTTTAGTTCATACTGTCTGGGTACATACTAGTGTGTTTAGTTAATACTGTCTGGGTACATACTAGTGTGTTTAGTTCATACTGTCTAGGTACATACTAGTGTGTTTAGTTCATACTGTCTGGGTACATGCTAGTGGGTTTAGTTCATACTGTCTGGGTACATGCTGGTGTGTTTAGTTAATACTGTCTGGGTACATGCTAGTGTGTTTAGTTCATACTGTCTGGGTACATGCTAGTGGGTTTAGTTCATACTGTCTTGGTACATGCTAGTGGGTTTAGTTCATACTGTCTGGTTACATGCTGGTGTGTTTAGTTAATACTGTCTGGGTACATACTAGTGTGTTTTGTTCATACTGTCTGGGTACATACTAGTGTGTTTAGTTCAGACTGTCTGGGTACATGCTAGTGTGTTTAGTTCATACTGTCTGGGTACATGCTAGTGGGTTTAGTTCATACTGACTGGGTGCATGCTAGTGTGTTAAGTTCATACTGTCTGGGTACATACTAGTGTGTTTAGTTCATACTGTCTGGGTGCATGCTAGTGTGTTTAATTTCCTGCTTGTATTGTAGCACTGAACAGCCACTGAAAAACATTTAATACAATTATTTGAGGTAATTAAATATGTTTTATACCTGGTTTGTTATTTATAAATGTTGAAGGTGTTTCAATATATTTTTTTTTAGTTCATACTGTCTGGGTGCATGCTAGTGTGTTTAGTTCATACTGTCTGGGTACATGCTAGTGTGTTTTGTTAATACTGTCTGGGTACATACTAGTGTGTTTAGTTCCTACTGTCTGGGTACATGCTAGTGTGTTTAGTTCATACTGTCTGAGTACATGCTAGTGTGTTTGTTAACTCTTTCTGGCTACTTGTTTTCAGAGAGACTTGAGCCACCAGTCTTGACAGTGGACTCTGTCTCCTCCATCCTTGACACCTGTAATGTGACTGTGACCTGCAGAGGTCAGAACACCACTGTCACCTCCATCTGTAACAACCACACCTGTTCTCTGGTGGGAGGAGGGAGTAGTGGGGCTGAGACCTCCACTCTCTCCCGGCTCTCTATCTATGTGGCAGGGGGCACCATCATCTGTAACCACAGCAACCAAGTCAGCTGGGCCAACGACAACAAGAAGATAGAATCAATTTGTGTTTCTGGTAAGACATAACAGACACACGCTAAAGTAGATGTATGTGGTGTGGGTTTGCATGGTAATATGAGTGATCTTCATGTTTCTGTTTATTCAGGAGCAGAGGGGACAAAAGGCCGATATCTTCTCATAATTGTTGTCATCATCATGGTAGTACTCACACTCATCCTGATGTATTTTATTTATCTGCGAAAGCAAAGTAAAAGTAAGCTCACCTCTCCTGCTGCATTATAACTCAACGTGACTTTGTGATATCTAAAGATGCGATGACGTCACATGACTTATATACTGTATACCCAGAGAGCCTCTGAAGTTTCAACTTTTAAGTATTTATTTGGTCGAATTACAGGTGGAGAAGGGGCTATTGTAAACACAGATTATGCTTCAGTTGAGGTAAGATACCTCGGACTATTTCAAAGTGAATAAGGTTGAATGTTTATGTTAATTTCCTGCTTGTATTGTAGCACTGAACAGCCACTGAAAAACATTTAATACAATTATTTGAGGTAATTAATTATGTTTTATACCTGGTTTGATATTCATAAATGTTGAAGGTGTTTCAATATATTTTTTTCATAGGCTTCAGTTTGTAAAAAAAAAATGTGTCTCCTCCAGGCTTCAGTAAAGGGTGGAGCAGGTGGTGGGGGGCAGGTGAATCAGTTCTCAGGTCCAGAATCTCCTACCATCTACAGTGTGGTGCAACATGTGAACAGCCCCACCATGCAGGGAGACCCGCCTGTACAACAATCTATGACCCACAAGCCCCCTGAGAGTATATATGCTAGTGTAGAGAAACATTCCAGCAGACAATAATTAGCTATTTTAACACCATTTTAGAGTACAGTTTTAGTAGCTGGTTTGCTATGAACTTTTTAAGGGGCACATACAGCAAATGAATATGAAACATGATTAATATAGAAAAAAATCATCCAATTTGGAGCCATATTAATCATGCTTAATTATACAACCCCGTTTCTGAAAAGGATGCTGTGTAAAATGTAAAGAAATACAGAATGCAATGATGTGCAAATTATTTAAACCCTATATTCATTAGAAAATAGTACAAAGACAACATGTCAAATGTTGAAAATGAGAAATGTTATTGTTTCTTGAAAAATATATTCCCACTTTATATTTGATGCCAACAACATGTTTCAAAAAAGTTGGGACAGAGGCAACAAAATACTGGAAAAGTTGTGTACTGCTAAAAGAAAACCTGGTGGAACATCTCACAACTAATTAGGTTAATTGGCAACAGGTCAGTAACATGATTGAGTATAAAAAGGGCATCCCACAGAGTATAAGTCTTTCAGAAGTAAAGATGGGGAGAGGTTCACCACTCTTGTAAAAGACTGTGCAGGCAAGTAGTGCAACAATTTTTAAGAATAACGTGGACATCACTGCCTGGGCTACGGAAAACTTGAGAAAACCAGTGTCTGTGAAAACATTAGGTCGCTGCATCCACACACGTAAGTTAAAACTCTACCATGCAAAGAAGAAACCATGTACAGCTAAAAAATTAAGTATCTCAGTTTCAGCATTTATGTTGTCTTTGTATTATTATCAATAAAATAAGTGTAAATATATGCACATCATTGCAATTTTGGGGGGGAAATGGGGTTGTAATATGGCTTCACATTACATACCATAACATGGCTGAACATAACCTGGCTTGTTAGCTTGGTGTATTTCCTATTTTCTGTATATACAGCGAATGAACCATAACATGTGAATTCTATGTTTATTTGCATATTCAAT
This sequence comes from Esox lucius, assembly GCF_011004845.1. Classification (NCBI taxonomy): domain Eukaryota; kingdom Metazoa; phylum Chordata; class Actinopteri; order Esociformes; family Esocidae; genus Esox; species Esox lucius. Next base: position 23,284,157 of record NC_047571.1, on the reverse strand, counting down.
GATTCTTCAGTATTCAGCTAAGCCATTTGTAATAATGTCCTCAATTGTCCTTTCCTAGCCTATTTTCTGTGTGTCTAGTCATGTTCTTATATCAGAATGTTTGTTTGTTACAAATATTTGTCTGTTTGTCTACAAATGTTGTTATTCTTAGGTCAGTAAACCAACCCCCACACCTTTAGTTTGGGGATATAAACCAGAGTGGAGTTTGGGGAAGCTCTCTTGCACTCCTTCCTGCATCTTCATTCTTCAGAGAACATTTGTCTTTGATACTTGTAATACTCTTTTTGAAATTAATTGGTTACATTGTATAATTTACTTTTTGGAATTCATCTTAAAAGTGTTAAAATCCAATTCCTTCAACAGTATTTATAAAAGACAAATTGGAAAAAGGTGTTTAATATGAAGCCTTTTGTCTGGACATGAATCCTATTCAGTGACATTTTGTACTGGTCATCTTTAGTGACGAAGGCCAACAGAGTTTAGCTTGGACCTGTGATGACTGTTGAAAACTGGAATTCTGCTTTGATAAAAGTGCTCCAGAAATGGCAAAGAATGTATTTGTATATTCTGCAATTTGTAATAGAACATTTCACCCACTGTCATTGCCAATTTCATAATTACCCATATGGAAATCTAATATACAGTATGGCCATATAGATTAAAAGACTTACATATATTTTAAAATATATAATCATATACAGCTCCAGATAAAATTAGAAAGAAAGTTGAAAAGGAGATGAAAGAAAAGGTGCAGTGTTCTAAATTTTTTCCAGAGCTGTATAAACAAGATCCAGAAATGGCCCTTTTCTGGGCCCGAGGTCATTTAAGATGGACTGAGGCAAAGTGGAAAGCTGTCCAAGGCCACAGGACAGTATTAGGCATCATGGATGCTACATCCCAGATACTAAAGAGGAGAGGGACCATCCGGCATCTGATCAGTGCACAGTTACAAAGCCAGCATCTGTAATAATATGGAGGTGCGTTAGTGCACATGGCATGGGTGACTTGCACATCCACAGTTGTGCTAAAAAATGTGCATATCCTAGCATGAACCACACATTTGAGATCTCCCCAGAGTGGCTCAATGATATTAAGAGACTGTGATGGCCACTCCAGAACCTTTTTTCTGCTGTAACCATTGGAGGGTCAACTTGGCCTTGTGCATAGGGTCATTGTCGTGCTGGAGAGTCAGTCCCATGTGCAGAAGAATGCAAATTGTCTGCCAGTATTTTCTGATAACATGCTGTGTTCATCTTGCCATCAATTTTCACAAGATTCCCTGTGCCTTTAGAGCTCACACACCCCCAAAACATCAGTGAGCCACCAACATGCTTCACAGTGGGGATGGTATTCTGTTCACTATAGGCATTGTTGACCCCTCTCCAAACATACAGTTTATGGTTATGACCATAAAGCTCTATTTTGGTCTGATCACTCCAAAGTGTGCCAGAAACTGTGAGGCAAGGCCGTAATTACAATATATATTGGGGGGGACAAATCCCACCCCCAATATTCAGATATGCTCAAAATGTCCCCCCAATATATTGACATTGTGACAACCCTGGCCAGGATGCGAAATCAGGAGTTGGAGTCAGAGGTAAAGAGCACCGGAATTAATAAACCCTAACACAGACAGCTGTTTGGCCACTGTCTACACTCAGCAATACCAACTAACAACATAAACGTTATGGTTCTCTGTCATGCGCACACACAGGAGTGGAGCCAAAAACAGAGAGATATGCCCGCCAAACCCACACCTTATAAGCTATGGCCGGAGACCCCTGGACACACCCCTGCTGTCCCCGAGCCCCACAGAGATGCCCGCCTCGTGGCAGGACGTCCCACGCGGTTAAACAGCTCCACTTAACTAAGGGCCGTCCCATAGTTGAAACATAACTGAACAACTTAGAACATCCCTTTAAATTAACAAAGGGTTGCCCCAATATATAAATTATTAAAATATTAATAAAATAAAAATGCCCTATGCTACGACAGGCAACCATGCACCCCCGTCCAAAACGAATCATTAGCAAATGTAAACATAATCATAACTAAACATAACAAATTGCCGTTATTAATACTACCGGTTCTAGTTTTGCGTGTGGTTTGTCCAAGTGTTGTTGCCGTACCCCAGTGGAAGTTGTCTGTAGATTATTGTTGGTAGGTACAATCTATGACTAACACTGTACTCTTATTACTTTCAAATGTACAGGTGCTGGTCATAAAATTAGAATATCATCAAAAAGTTGATTAATTTCAGTAATTCCATTCAAAAAGTGAAACTTGTATATTATATTCATTCATTACACACAGACTGATATATTTCAAATGTTTATTTATTTTAATTGTGATGATTATAACTGACAACTAATGAAAATTCAGACAACTAAATCCCAGTATCTCTGAAAATTTTAATATTACTTAAGACCAATACAATTTTTATTTTTTTTGAAATGTTGGCCAACTGAAAAGTATGAACATCCAAAGTATGAGCATGTACAGCACTCAATACTTAGTTGGGGCTCCTTTTGCCTGAATTACTGCAGCAATGTGGCGTGGCATGGAGTCGATCAGTCTGTAGCACTGCTCAAGTGTTATGAGAGCCCAGGTTGCTCTGATAGTGGCCTTCAGCTCTTCTGCATTGTTGGGTCTGGCGTATCGCATCTTCCACTTCACAATACCCCATAGATATTCTATAGGGATAAGGTCAGGTGAGTTTGCTGGCCAATTAAGAACAGGGATACCATGGTCCTTAAACCAGGTACTGGTAGCGTTGGCACTGTTTGCAGGTGCCAAGTCCTGTTGGAAAATGAAATCTGCATCTCCATAAAGTTGATTAGCAGCAGGAAGCATGAAGTGCTCTAAAGCTTCCTGGTAGATGGCTGCGTTGACCTTGGACCTCAGAAAACACAGTGGACCAACACCAGCAGATGACATGGCACCCCAAACCATCACTGACTGTGGAAACTTTACACTGGACTTCAAGCCCTGTGGATTCTGTGCCTCTCCTCTCATCCTCCAGACTCTGGGACCTTGATTTTCAAAGGAAATGCTAGATTTACTTTAATCAGAGATCATAACTCAACAGCAGTCCAGTCCAGTCACCATTACACCACCACCACCAGGAACCTGCACAGTGGTAGCAAGGCATGATGGATCCATGTTCTCATTCTGTTTACGCCAAATTCTGACTCTACCATCTGAATGTCTCAACGGAAATCGATACTCATCAGACCAGGCAACATTCTTCCAGTCTTCAACTGTCCAATTTTGGTGAGCTCGTGCAAATTGTAGCCTCTTTTTCCTATTGGTAGTGGAGATTAGTGGTACCCGGTGGGGTCTTCTGCTGTTGTAGCCCATCCGCCTCAAGGTTGTGCGTGTTGTGGCTTCACAAATGCTTTGCTGCATACCTCGGTTGTAACGAGTGGTTATTTCAGTCAAAGTTGCTCATCTATCAGCTTGAATCAGTCGGCCCATTCTCCTCTGACCTCTAGCATCAACAAGGCATTTTCGCCCACAGGACTGCCGCATACTGGATGTTTTTCCCTTTTCACACCATTCTTTGTAAACCCTAGAAATAGTTGTGCGTGAAAATCCCAGTAACTGAGCAGATTGTGAAATACTCAGACCTGCCTGTCTGGCAACAACAACCATGCCCATCTCAAAATTGCTTAAATCACCTTTCTTTCCCATTCTGACATTCAGTTTGGAGTTCAGGAGATGGTCTTGACCAGGACCACACCCCCAAATGCATTGAAGCAACTGCCATGTGATTGGTAGATAAGATAATTGCATTAATGAGAAGTTGAACAGGTGTTCCTAATAATCCTTTAGGTGAGTGTAAATAATAGTTTAGTAAAAAGCGTCAGCAATTGCATGGAGTGTAAACTAAAGATGAAGGTGAAAGTAGGCCGATTTGCAAGTGATAATCAATCAACCATCAGAATGGTGTTGACGTGCATATTCAACTAATGTTAAGGATTTTGTTAGAATTGTCAGAAAGCCCACGTGAAGTCTGAGTAAATTGTCAATTATTTATGTTGCGCTGCATGTGTTATTTGTGCAGACAGTAGTCATTTCATTGATTGCATATTCGTATAGTGTACTGTAAAGCTGTACTTGCTTATGATGAATAGCATTATTTGTGTTTGTTTCTTTAAAGTGCAAGCAGTTTTATTAGTCAGCTTTCCTTCACAGTGAGTGTCATCATGAACAAGAAGGAAGGGTGGCAGTGACATTCATCCGTTTTTGGGCAACCTCAGAAAATAGAAGTTGAGAGCAGTGAGAAAATGAGTTCCAGTTAGATGATAGAAGTATGCAGTAGTACAAGAGGCTAGTCAATGTGTATTTATATAATAATCATTGCCATTCAGATCGGAAATGTTTAGTAATCCATTCCTGAACATCATGGCAAGAAACTTTCATTCATGTTCACTATGGTGCGTTCAGAGTAAAGAAAGAGAGGGAGAGAGAGGGTATGAGGATGCCAACAGGGCAGGAAGAGCAGGTGACATGTAGGTGAGTGAGAAAAGTAGCAAATATTGATGACCGATCTGATATTGCCATGTTGGTGTTGTTCTGAGAACATCATAATTAATGTTGGCACAGGTACCAGGTTAGGTTTAGGCACAGATATCTCTGAGGTTAAGGTTAGGTCAAAGAGTGGTGGGCAGGGGAATATTCTGTCTTTGGACTGGGGTAACTAACTACAGGTCAGTTGCAAATGAAGTTCCTGGAGAAACATTAAATAAGATGTTTTAGGAACAATACCAACATGGTGATATCGGATTGTGTAAATATTGATGGTTAGGAGACTAATAAATATTTTACATTTTTTTGAATGTTTTTCTGGGTGGGACCCCCAGACCCCTGGCTGATTTGGTCCCCCTCAATGTTGACTCCATGGCTATGGTCTTGCTGTGAGGCGTGTCAAGGTGTTGCATATTGTAACCAGGCTTTTTTGTGGCATTGGCGCCGTAAAGGCTTCTTTCTGGCAACTCGACCACAATGCTCATTTTTGTTCAGGCATCGTCGTATTGTGCTCCTAGAAACAACCCCACCATCTTTTTCCAGAGCAGCCTGTATTTCTCCTGAGGTTACCAGAGGGTTTTTCTTTGTATCACAAACAATTCTTCTGGCAGTTTTGGCTGAACTATTTCTTGGTCTACCTGACCGTGGCTTGTCATCAAGAGATCCCCGAATTATATCCCCGAAAATAACATCTTAACAAGGTTTTTTCAACAGCAGTACATTTACTGGTTTACTTAACATGATTTAGTATTCAACCCTGTTTTCAGAAAAGTTGGGACGCTGCGTATAATGTAAATAAAAACAGAATGCAATGATGCGCAAACAATTTAAACCCTATATTCAATAGAAAATAGTACAAAGACAACATGTCAAATGTTGAAAATGAGAAATGTTATTGTTTCTTGAAAAATATATTCCCACTTTATATTTGATGCCAGCAACATGTTTCAAAATAGTTGGGACAGAGGCAACAAAATACTGGAAAAGTTGTGTACTGCTAAAAGAAAACCTGGTGGAACATCTCACAACTAATTAGGTTAATTGGCAACAGGTCAGTAACATGATTGTGTATAAAAAGGGCATCCCACAGATTATAAGTCTTTCAGAAGTAAAGATGGGGAGAAGTTCACCACTCTTGTGAAAGACTGTGCAGGCAAGTAGTGCAACAATTTAAGAATAACGTGGACATCACTGCCTGGGCTATGGAACACTTGAGAAAACCAGTGTCTGTGAACACATTAGGTCGCTGCATCCACACACGTTAGTTAAAACTCTACCATGCAAAGAAGAAACCATGTATAGCTCCAGAAAAAATTAAGAGGCCACTGCACCTTTTTCTTTCCTTTCTGAAAAAAATGAAGGTTTTGAGTGAGGAACAGAAGGGTTCAAATTAAGAGACCACCATCAAATGTTGAAACAGACATTTTATTGTTTCTTGAAAAATATATGCCCACTTTTCATTTGATGCCAGCAACATGTTTCTAAAAAGTTGGGACAGGGGCAATAAAGGACTGGAAAATGTGTAATGCTAAAAATTGTTAAGATGTTATTTTACAGTGACATTCGTATTGGCATTCTATCAGGTTTGTTTGTAGAATCTCTCCCTGATGTGGACGGTGGTGACAGCAGAGATCATGGCGACCAGCCCCACAGACAGCAGGATAATCTTTAGCATGCAGATGGACATGACATCAGCAGGGGGAGACACTGGGGTGTTACAGATAGACATGTTCGTTAGAGTTCCTGTTTACAGCCTCACTTCCAAGTTTGGCTGAGGTTGGTCTGCAACAGAGTTTAATAAGGTTCCCCTAATCTTTCACCTGTCTGTAGTTTGCCTAGGGACAAGGTTACATCATTTGTAAAAGTGTGTGTGTGTGTGTGTGTGTGTGTGAGAATGGATGCAGAAGGTTGGTGCCAAAACCTGGTCATTCGATAACACAACTTAGCAACCTTTATAGCTGCCAGTGTTAATGATTTAAAGATCTGTAGATTTCTTTTTATATATATGTTTGTACAGATTTACCTTGTAAACTAAAAATTGGAAAACAATCCCTACTCACTTGCCCATCCTAAATCAAGAATGAAGTAACCATGGTTCAGTCCCAGTTTAACTAAAGGGCATGGATATTTGGACATCATTGGTAATGGTCAGTGGTCACAACATGAATGGAAACAATCACTCAAGTAAATTAAGAAAATTCTGACCCAAGAAGGCATGAATAACCAGAAACAAAAAGTTTTACCTTTTCAATTTTGTCCTACAAATGCTGAATATGTTGTATATGCAGAGAAAATACACCAAGAAAACAAATCACTGTAAAAACACACAGATTTCAAAAATGTATTTTTCACATATATTGTACTCTGAACAGTGTGGTATAATAGTGTACGTAACTTACCTTTTGTCATTCTTGACTATTCTTGTTATTGATGCCACAGTTGATCTACTGACATTAAGTTAAATCCACTGCCCAGCCTCTCTAATGGGAAGGCCATGACAACATGGTCAATAACTGTGGTATGAATTTTATCTAAAACTATAGTTCTTTGTCTTCCACTTTGAACCCCTCTTTCCGATTCCCTTGATTAGTCCATTCTTGCAAATAACTCATAGGTGACCTCTTTTATGCCTGAATAAGAATTGAATGCTAAATGAACAACAGTGCATGTTTTTTATAGGTGTAGAAGAGTTTAACTTTCAAGTGAAATGGTTTCATTTAGTTTGACATTAGTTACTCCGCAGAGTTTTACGTTTTTAGGAGAGTTTACTCTTTTGCAAAAATTTGCTTAACAGTGACATTGTATGTGAAAGCAATGATAAATGGCTAAATGTTTTGCAAACAAAGAACACTGCTGTGCTCATTAGGTTAAAGTGGAGATCAACTTGAGCCCAGTGTCATTGAAAGTATCTTTGTAACCAAGAAATACTGTAACAACTCAAAGAGGACTTATTTTATGCATGAATAAGGTGGACATTGCAGATGGAGGCAGGACACAGGCGCAGTGAGAACGGAGAACTTTTATAAAAGAACTACAACGGCAGGCCTGCTGTGCCAGGAGATGACACAAGCACTGATGACTGTATAATTCAGCAAAGTATCAGCTATGACTAAAGAGTTTTATTCCGTTAATATGATTTACTTCACTCTGTTTTCACATTTTTATTAGAGAGTTGTGTACACTTTTGCAAAACAGTGTTTAAGCAATGAGAAATTCCTAACTGTTTTGCAAAAATAAACAATGTTGCTGTGCATGGAAATTAGTTGACCTCAGTTTCCTTAAAAACATTTCAGGATTGAGAAACACTAATCTGTGTGTTTGTTTTAAAAATTAACATTTCAATGATTTAGCATTAGACACTTACAGCTACCCAGTTAAATCAACTTAAGATAGCTGGGTGGGATAATGGGAAATGTATGAAAAAATAGGAAATCAAAATCTATTTAATCCCTTTTAGAATAAGTCTGTAATCTAAGAACATGTGGGAAAAGTGAATGGGGAATAAGTATGGAAAAAGTGAATGTACTGTAAGTATACCTTACTCAATAAATAAGATATCAACAATAAATAAATTGTGAGAATTAGTTAGTTTACAAAAGGCAGCAGTGGAGTGGGGTGGGGGGACTTTTCATAGTTTTTAAAAGGTAGGGTTAAGTCTTTTGTAATTCATACCAGATTTCATTGGACATAATTCCACTATCTCCTTGTTGTCGTTGGCCCAGCTGACTTGGTTGCTGTGGTTACAGATGATGGTGCCACCTGCCACATAGACAGAGAGCAGGGAGACAGTGGAGGTCTCAGACCCACTACTCCCTCCTCCCACCTGAGAACAGGTGTGGTTGTTACAGATGGAGGTGACCGTGGTGTTCTGACCTCTGCAGGTCACAGTCACATTACAGGTGTCAAGGATGGAGGAGACAGAGTCCACTGTCAAAACAGGTGGCTCAACTCTCTCTGAAAACAAGTAGCTAGACAGAGTTAACAAACACACTAGCATGTACCCAGACAGTATGAACTAAACACACTAGTATGTACCCAGACAGAATGAACTAAACACACTGGTATGTACCCAGACAGAATGAACTAAACACACTGGTATGTACCCAGACAGAATGAACTAAACACACTGGTATGTACCCAGACAGAATGAACTAAACACACTAGTATGTACCCAGACAGTATGTACTAAACACACTAGTATGTACCCAGACAGTATGTACTAAACACACTAGTATGTACCCGGACAGTATGAACTAAACACACTTGTATGTACCCAGACAGTATGAATTAAACACACCCTTCTCCATCTAATTATACAGCCCTGTTATGAAGGCACTAGAAAAACCATAGAAGGAATGAAAACCTACCTTGAACTGATATCAGATATTCTGCAACTATTTCAACACCCAGTATTGCAGTGTAACTTCCACTGTCTCTTTCCTGTACGTTTTCCAGTAGCAGAGAGAGATTCACCTCACTAAACCTAACATACGGAATGAAGGCCTGGTGCCCTTGTTTATTATATGCTACTACACTTTCTACTCCATTAAAATTCCAGGTAAATAAAATGAATGGGCCAATCTTCTCTTTATGTTTCTCATATCCTGGTACGTCTAGATGGACATTCTGTCCCTTCTCCACAAACATGCTGGATGCTGAAATAAACATAGATGACATGTTAAAAAATATAGAAGAATAAGGATGTATAACTCCAGCAAGCAGTGACAAATAGACCAGTATGACATACAGTATGATTGTTGCAAAGTAATCTCCAAAGTAAAACCCCAAATTATATCAGTAACTCCAGCAAGCAGTGACAAAGACCAGTAAGACATTTATTGTGAATGTTGCAATGCAACCTCCAAAAGGAATACCATCTAAATGAGTGGTAGTCTTTAGAGCATTTCTGGGCCTTATGGACGCATTGTTTTTGTTTCTAAATGGTTGTAAATTTCACTCACCAGGAGTCCTATGTTTGTATCAGACCCAGATTAAGAGTGAAGAACAAGAACCGTGTTTTGGCCCTCCTAAATCTATATCAGACAGTTGATATACCCTTTGTTACAAAAGGGGAAATACTTTTTTTACATGACTATTTCCTGAGTTTCCTGAGTTGCCAGAGAGTAAGAACCTATTATTACGGTACACTAAAAATCACATGCCAAAATTATATTACATTTAAATGTTTTTGTTGATTTTTGTACATAATCCTGAATAACCTCAGACAGCTGTATATGGACAGGATAGTTGGAATCAGTTACCATAAAGTTAATTACATATTATCTGTTAAGTATCTTACTGTACTGATCAGTTTAGATGTTTAATTTGTGTAATAAATAACTTTCTTATGTATTGAAAGAATGTTTTTACCTGGTTGATGGGGGAGAGTTACTAGAATGAAAACGTTAAAATACACCAGGGTCTCCATTTTGTGTGATGACTGAAACTAAACGTAGAAGAAGTGGAAGAGGAAGTAAAGTTCAGAAATCATCATCATTGGTTTCATATTCATATAAATGATTTTTCTGCAGCTTCATGTGTAGTTACAAATATTTTAAAATTTAGAAACTAGCAAAATGAGACAAGTTCCATCTAGCAGAAATAAAACATCTACAACTCTTCCAAATATCACATGAAATATGTGCACTTGAACTGAAAATAAATTGATATACAATACACTCAACCAAGTGATATATAAGATGAAGAGTTTTCAGTGGGAAGGGTTTATCCTACACATGAATTTCAGTCAGTGATCAACTGACAATTGGAGGTTTTGCTGAATTACTGTTCATATAAGAAAACCAGCCAATTCAAATAAATGAAATAGTCCCAAATCTATGGATTTCACCCTTGACTAGGAACACAGATGTGTATGTATGGAACATTTCTGGGAATTTTTACTTCAGCTCATGAAACATGGGACCAACGCACATCATTTACATTTTTGGTCAGTGTGGTAGTTATATTAATGCAGGAATTTGCCACATTATCATTGTAACTGTGCCTTTGTGGAATTAAACCACCCATAAGGATGTTGGTGATGACTGGGGTGAATACAGGAGCAGATTTCAGGAGTGTCTTTGGGACTGATACTGATATGATTCATAAGGTTTCCTCACAGTATCATGAAGTGTATTAGCTTTTTGTAGTTAAGTCACACAGAATGGTCCTAATGCATCTTGACAGTTGTCATTAAGTGTATTATTTCACTCCAAGTAAATTTACACAGGATTTTAAAAACACCTTAATTAACATTGTTAAACAATGACTAAACATGGGGTAACACCATTATAACATTTTGTGAACTTCACTCTTTAGGTGAGGTTGAAGGTTCTCTAGAAAACTAGGGCAAAAGTAAATGGGCTGTCAGTGTGTTTGTGTATTCCTGTCACGTCCTGGCTATGCCCCTAGCCATCTCTGCGCTGGGCTGGGCCCATAGTCAGGACAGGACAGAAGGTGGTGCCTTCAGCCACCTCTAATCCTTTTGGTCTCCCCAATTGGAGGCATTTTGGTTTTGTTTTGTACTGTATGCCCTATGTCACTGGTTGCTGCTATTGTTTTGTTTTTTGTTTAGTTTTTTGATTATAACCATGGATTATTTCCACCATTTTGACTCTGCGCTTGTGTCCTACCACCTTCACAACCGTGACAGAATGAACCACCAACAAGAGACACCAAAGGGATGGATGGTAGAGGAACCTCTTGGTTGGCCCGACAGCGAAACTGAGGAGGAGGAGAACCCCTACCGTCCCCCGCTGCTCACCTGGCCAGCCCAGCACCGACCCTGGAGGATACGTCGACGGAGGCGAATAATGAATAATTTACAAATCTCATAAACTTATATTTAATTCACAATAGAATATACATAACATATCGAATGTTGAAAGTGAGACTTTTTGTAATGTCATGCCAAATATTGGCTCATTTTTGATTTCATGAGAGCTACACATTCCAAAAAAGTTGGCACAGGTAGCAATAAGAGGCCAGAAAAGATAAATGAACAGATAAGGAACAGCTGGAGGACCAATTTGCAACTTATTATGTCAATTGGCAACATGATAGGATATAAAAAGAGCCTCTCAGAGTGGCAGTGTCTCTCAGAAGTCAAGATGGGCAGAGGATCACCAATTCCCCCAATGCTGCGGCGAAAAATAGTGGAGCAATATCAGAAAGGAGTTTCTCAGAGAAAAATTGCAAAGAGTTTGAAGTTATCATCATCTACAGTGCATAATATCATCCAAAGATTCAGAGAATCTGGAACAATCTCTGTGTGTAAGGGTCAAGGCCGGAAAACCATATGATATGTCATCTATGTTGTATTCTGAATAAAATATTGAAATTTGAAACTTCCACATCATTGCATTCTGTTTTTATTCAGAATTGTACAGTGTCCCAACTTTTTTGGTGTAACGAGGACGCGCGTGGAGGACGCGCGCCATCCCCCCCGACGTGGTATTCGGCGCGCGTCGTCGCCGGTCCTCTAGCCACGCCGCTCCTCCTCCCACGGCACTGTCATGTCTTGTTATTGCACACACCTGGTGTCCATTCCCTCATTAGGTTGCCTATATTAGTTCCTGTGTTTCTGGGTGTCTTTGTGTGGTATTGTTCTATGTCTTTATATTGTGGAGAGAGGCACGTTCGTTTGAGCGTTTTATCGCCGTGTATAGCGTGCCTTTGTTGTATTATTATTATTTTTGAGAATACAGTTTTGTTTATTGCCTCCCTGCGTTTGGCTCCAAGTTCTTCGACACACTCCACTACACCCAGCCGTGACAGAATACCACACCACCATGGAGTCAGCGGGGAGTGACCTGCTCCACCACCATGGCAGCATGATTGCGTCCCTGGGGGAGGCCATGACCGAGATGGTCCAGGCTATGCGGCGGTTGGAGGCGAGGCTGCCACCTGAGCAGCAACCACCACCAACACTCAACCCGGTCGAAGTGCCCCTGCCATCGTCTCCACCGTCGCAGAGAAGGACCATTCAGCTGAGCCTTCCTCAGGGATTCAGCGGAGACGCAGCCCAGTGCTCTTGGTTTTTGCTCCAGTTGGAGCTATATTTCGCCTCCCTCAGCCCTCACCCGGGGGATAGGGAGAAGGTCTCGGCCCTTGTCTCCTGCCTGAGGGGCAAGGCGTTAGACTGGGCCAACTCCGTTTGGTCCACTAACGGGCCGGAGTTGGCCCATTACGGGGCGTTCGTCGGCCTCTTCCGGGCCGTGTTCGATCACCCGCCCGACGGCAGGGAGGTCGGCGAGCGTCTCGTGCAGGCCTTCGCCCTGGAGTTCAGGACCCTGGCGGCGGGGTCGGGCTGGAACGACAGGGCACTTATTGATCATTTCCGGTGCCACTTACGGTCCGACGTCCGTAGGGAGCTGGCTTGCCGGGACGCCATGTTGACCTTCGACCAGCTCGTCGACATGGCGATCCGGCTGGACAATCTGCTAGCCACCCGCGGACGCACCGGGAATGATCAGCCCCCTCCGGTACACCCCGTCGCCGGACCTGAACCCATGGAAGTGGGAGGCGCCGCACGAAGGGAGACGGTGCGGTCTAGGGAGTGTTCCTTTTGTGGGAGGAAGGGACACTCTGCCTCCCACTGTTTCCAGCGAGAGAGGGTCGAGCGGAGGAAGCCTGACACCACTACACCGAGTCAGGTGAGTAGACCACACACACTGTCAGGGCTCTCTGCGAAGCACATGACACTTTTGGTGGCCTTCCCTGATTTCCCTACTAACTCTCAGTGTAAAGCGCTCGTAGACTCAGGCGCAGCTGGGAATTTTATGGACAGCGGTTACGCACGGAAACTGCGCATTCCGCTGGTGCCATTGTCTCAACCTAGGTCCATTACGGGCTTAGACAGCAAACCACTAGGCACTGGTCTCGTTGAGCACGTCACAGTCCCTATCACGATGACCGTACAGCACGCCCATACCGAACAGATTGAGTTTCATGTTATTCACTCTCCTGCTTTCCTTGTGGTGCTGGGTCTTCCATGGTTGTCGGGACACAACCCAACTATTTCCTGGTCGCAGAGAGTGTTGACAGGGTGGTCTCAGGGGTGTCAGGAGAGGTGTCTAGGTGTTTCCGTTGGTGCGACCTCGGTGGAAAGTCCAGACAGTGTCTCCGCAGTGCACATTCCCCCGGAATATGCCGATTTAGCGCTGGTCTTTTCGAAGACCATGGCTAGTCGTTTGCCACCACATCGGTCCGGGGATTGTGCTATAGACCTAAAGGGAGATGCTGTAATTTGGTGAGAATCCGAGAGGGAGACGAGTGGAAAACCGCCTTCAGCACCACCACGGGTCACTACGAATACCTGGTGATGCCGTATGGGTTGATGAATGCCCCGGCAGTGTTTCAGTCCTTTGTGAACGACGTGTTTAGGGACATGCTGGGGCGCGGAGTTGTGGTTTACATTGACGACATCCTCGTGTATTCCACTACGCGTGCTGAGCATGTGTCTCTCGTTCGCAGGGTGCTGAAGCGGCTGTTGGAGCATGGCCTGTACGCTAAAGCAGAGAAGTGCGCGTTTTTCCAGCGAGCCGTCTCCTTCCTCGGGTTTCGGATTTCCGCCGGTGGGGTGGAAATGGAGGTCGATCGCGTGTCAGCCGTGCGTAATTGGCCCGTTCCCACCACGGTTAAGGCGGTGCAGCGATTTATTGGGTTTGCCAATTTCTACCGTAGGTTTATACGGGGCTTCGGCAAGGTGGCAGCTCCTATTACTTCCTTGTTGAAGGGTGGGCCGAGCCGGATCACCTGGACGACCGAGGCAGACGTCGCATTTCGCACCCTTAAGAGAATGTTCACCTCTGCCCCAGTTCTGGCTCACCCCGATCCGTCACTGCCGTTCATAGTGGAGGTGGATGCCTCTGAGGTTGGGATAGGTGCTGTGTTGTCCCAACTATCAGGTACCCCTCCTAAGCGTCGCCCCTGTGCTTTTTACTCGCGAAAGCTCAGTGAGGCAGAGCGCAACTATGGCGTCGGTGACAGGGAGCTGTTGGCTGTGTTTAACGCCTTGACTGTTTGGAGACATTGGCTCGAGGGAGCGAGACACCCGTTTGTAGTCTGGACCGACCACCGTAACCTGGAGTACATCCGGGCGGCGAGGAGACTGAACCCTCGCCAGGCCAGGTGGGCGTTGTTTTTTGCCCGGTTCGATTTCACTCTTTCATACGTTCAGGGTACAAAAAACGCCAAGGCAGACGCGCTGTCTCGGTTGTGCGACGCGGGTGAAAGGCGGGTAGATGATACACCGATTCTGCCCGCCTCGTGCATTGTGGCGCCGGTTATGTGGGACGTGGACGCGGACATTCAGCGAGCGTTGCTTGGCGATCCTGGGCCTCCTGGGTGTCCTGCGGGTCGTCAGTACGTCCCGCTGGACGTCCGTGACCGTCTCATTTACTGGGCCCACACGTCCCCTTCCACGGGTCACCCAGGCATAGACCGTACTGTGCGCTGCCTTACCGATAAGTACTGGTGGCCTGGTCTGGCTAAGGATGTGAGGGCGTACGTGTCCTCCTGTTCAGTGTGCGCTCAGTGTAAGGCACCTAGACACCTTCCGGCGGGTAAGTTACATCCTTTGCCCGTTCCACAACGACCATGGTCTCACTTGTCCATTGATTTTCTGACCGATCTTCCCCCCTCACTAGGCAATACCACGATCCTGGTTGTTATGGACCGGTTTTCAAAGGCCTGCCGGTTCCTTCCCCTCCCTGGTCTCCCGACGGCCCTGCAGACCGCGGAGGCTCTTTTCACCCATGTCTTCCGGCACTACGGGGTGCCGGAGGACATTGTTTCTGACCGGGGCCCTCAGTTCACGTCCCGGGTCTGGAAGGCCTTTATGGGCCGGTTGGGGGTCTCGGTCAGCCTCACCTCCGGGTTCCACCCCGAAGCTAATGGGCAGGTGGAGCGTGTGAACCAAGACCTGGGGAGGTTCCTGCGGTCCTATTGCCAGGACCGGCCGGGGGAGTGGGCGGAGTTCCTGCCCTGGGCAGAGTATGCTCAGAATTCACTCCGCCACTCCTCCACGTCCTTGACTCCCTTTCAGTGTGTCCTGGGGTACCAGCCGGTCTTGGTACCCTGGCAGAGCCAGCCCGAGTCTGGGGTTCCGGCGGTGGACGACTGGTTACGGCGCGCCGAGGACACCTGGTCCGTGGCCCATCGACACATCCGGCGCGCCGGGGTTCGCCAGAAGTCCGCTGCTGACCGCCGGCGTAACAACACCCCGGTCTACGCTGTGGGCGACCGGGTCTGGCTCTCGACCCGGAACCTCCCTCTCCGCCTGCCCTGCCGGAAGCTGGGCCCGCGGTTTGTAGGGCCGTTCAAAGTCCTGGGGAGAGTGAACGAGGTAACTTATAAATTACAACTTCCCCCTGATTACAGGATTAATGCCTCGTTCCATGTGTCTCTCCTCAGGCCGGTGGTGGCGGGTCCCCTCCAGCAGTCTGAGGTGCGGGAGGTCCCTCCGCCCCCTCTGGACATCGAGGGGGGCCCGGCGTACTCTGTCCGTTCCATCCTCGACTCGAGGCGCCGGGGGAGGGGCCTGCAGTACCTGGTGGAGTGGGAGGGGTACGGCCCGGAGGAGCGTTGCTGGGTGCCGGCGGTGGACATTCTTGATCCTGAGCTCCTCACTGACTTCCATCGTCGGCGCCCTGATCGTCCTGCGCGGCGTCCTCCGGGTCGGCCTCGGGGCCGGCGGGGGCGCGCTGCGGGAGCCGCGCATCGAGGGGGGGGTACTGTAACGAGGACGCGCGTGGAGGACGCGCGCCATCCCCCCCGACGTGTTATTCGGCGCGCGTCGTCGCCGGTCCTCTAGCCACGCCGCTCCTCCTCCCACGGCACTGTCATGTCTTGTTATTGCACACACCTGGTGTCCATTCCCTCATTAGGTTGCCTATATTAGTTCCTGTGTTTCTGGGTGTCTTTGTGTGGTATTGTTCTATGTCTTTATATTGTGGAGAGAGGCACGTTCGTTTGAGCGTTTTATCGCCGTGTATAGCGTGCCTTTGTTGTATTATTATTATTTTTGAGAATACAGTTTTGTTTATTGCCTCCCTGCGTTTGGCTCCAAGTTCTTCGACACACTCCACTACACCCAGCCGTGACATTTGGAATCGGGTTTGTATGCATGAAAGTAGTGACTTTGGCTGACCGCCACTATTTGGTGTAACATAGACATGCATCAAACTTGAGAAAATTCCCCAAACTTTAGGAGGTTAATCGAGTCATGATGTTTGTGTTGTCTCAACATGGTTTGGCCATTGCCTGTGGAAATTCAAATGTTAATGTGCTTATTTGGGAGTTTCACTGGGTGAGACAACTTTGTTTGTGGGTTATATGGTTTATAATTCCTTCACATGAGCGAACGTGTGGCACATTTGTTGTTTTGATTTGATTTGTGGATGTTGGGTTTTTGTTGATGGGTATTCAGTTTGCGACTTTTTACTGAATGATTGTTAGATTCATCCCAACTATTGATTTTCTTTTCATGTCCATCCTGTAATGGTTCTGCTTTCACGCATGGAGTCGTTTTCCGTTGACTCTGTCGTGAAAGCAGGGGGGAATGTATGAAATGATTATCTATAATGACAAAGAGTTGAATTAAATGCTATGTTTTAATTGATACTGAGAAAGTAATTCTGCATCAAGTTCTATTCTGGAAAACCAAGTTGTGAAGTTTTACGTAGTCTAAATTGTAAAGAGAAGTACAGACCCCCTGGAGTGCTCAACTCACTCACACAAACACCAGTGTGTGGGGTGGGGGGCTGTTTGAAATGGGGTTTTGACTTGTTTAAATGTTATCCTTGGTTAGTAAACCCTCCCCCACTCCGGGGTGAGCTCTGGGGAGATAACGCATTAAGGGGGGGTCATGATTTATGACAGGATAACAATGTCTTATGTGTCAGTGCTTAGAAGAAACTGACACAATGCAACATTTGGTGGAGTAATTAAAGGTTAAATAACAGTTACGTCATTTGAACTTTAAGATGGTGTGAAATGTCTTGATTTGCAATAAGGTATTTGGTCATTTATGTGAAGCAAAGGTGAATTTGATTGTAGTTCCGATACAACACAATCCGATGTAATTATATACCAACTGAGATCTGGTTAGATGAACTGAGAATTGTTCATGAACTACTCTTTGAGAGTGATACTTCAATGTAAGCAAACTATCTTAACTGATGATGAGTAATAGGAAATGGAGAATTGTGTTCGTCGTCTTTTTGTAGTTTTGCTGTTTGTTGGTTGCTAAAGCTCCGGTTCTGGACAACGTTTACTGGGGTGCGGATCGAGCCAACTGCACGAAATCATGCCACACTAGGCTGGGTCCATACCAGGTACATCTCATCTGCTGTCCAGGTAGCTGAGAGAGGAACCTGTGGATGATGACACAAGCTACAGGAGGGCTTCAGTGTTTAAAGGTTAAGCACAGTGAATTGAAGTCACTGAGGGAAAAGTTAGCTTTTTGGTACTAGTAACCATCACTTCCAACCCGGCCTGCAGATATAGAGCCCTGAGCTAAAACTGGTCATCTTGGCATTTACAAAGGAGAGCACACAGATTCTCCTGACCTGCCTGATAAAGCAGCTGGAATGGAGACAACTAGAGCTATGCCATGGTAACCTGCATTTGACCTATGAAGGACAACACCTTGGAATATACATCTGACTTTCACGTTCTGTTACAATGGTCTGCCAAGAAATGGTTCATTACTGATTGTGTGACGTTTGGAGGGGCAGAGCATTTGTGATGACTTTGAAAGTACATCTAATTGGAACCATGAGAGGACTTTTCAGTGAATTGAGTAATTGGCATGAGAGGACTTTGTACCAGTAACAAATTGAAGGATGTATTCAGTGATAGGTGTTTACACACCCACGTTTCGATGCTACACACCCCATACTGTCAATATATGTGTCACTTGAATTCATTTCCTTTGACCAGTGATTTTAACAATATAGGTTTTGCTGTACTATGTTATAGTTCTGTATAATGGAAATGTGTGGTCTCGGAGTTAATACGAAGGTAATCGTATTGAAGCATTTAAATGAGGATCCAGACATTTCAGATTTGTTCCGTTCTCTGATCATTAGGATAATGATATCGACAGGGTCATGTTGTTACAGAGTACTGTTTTGTTGCAGTCTACATCCTAATGAGTAAACTGTTTAAGGATTGATACCAAGGGTTGATTTGGTATCAAGAGGATGGATTGTTGTGGTAATTCTTGAACTGATGTATACTTGGTCCTATACATGTATGAATGGGTTACTAGTTTAGGATACCGAGCCCCCATGTTTGGATGAGAAAAGGAATGTAGGAGAGGGGGATCTGGTATTTGCCTAGGGGGCATCATTGACTGGTATTGGCAGATTATACGTTTACTCATTAATCTGCCCATCTGTATAACTCATCAGGGTATCTATTGTCTGTCCGGGTGCTGTAAGAGCTCTTTAGGGTTACCCATGTGGAGAAGGACAGCTTGCCCCTTGTGTGAAGCCTAGGTATTGACAGAACAAAGGGAATGTGTTTTATTGACAAGACAGATGGGCAGTGTCTTACCACACCCCTTTTTCCACTATAAGTACTGATGATTACGTTTGTAAGCGTTTGACGCGTCTCTCTATTTGCTAATAAACTTATTTATGCCAAGAGAAGTTTGTCTCTGTACTTCCTCCTTTAAGAGTTCTGATTGATGAAATTGCCATCACACTTTGTACCCATGTTTTGTCATATAATATGAATGACATCTAGCAGTTCATAAAGGCATGCTGAATTGCTCTCTTCATAAGACCTTTCTGGAATAACTCTGAGGGTGAGCAGATGTAGATGGAGGAGTTCTGCCAGTGTAGTCCAGGTGTAGTCCAGGTGTGAGTATGACACATTCTGCGTGTCTTAGTTTCTATGTTCTTTTGTTTCAATGTTGCATAGATGGTTTCTCTATTGTCTGTCTCTCTTAGCCTTTCCATAAACCATATTCTGTTAAAAGGAGAGATATACTGTCATTTCTATGTCTTTTATCAAGTGTATGTAGATTATGTGTGACATATTTAGTTTACATTCCTTTATTTCTGAATCTATTTAGTATTTATCTAGTATTAGTTGCATCATAATGAACTCAAATCTCCACAGGCCACACAGGTTGTGTCCATTCTCTCCTCTGCTGTTTTTGTCATTTCGCCAGCAGAGGGCAGTAGTGCATTAGATTAGAAGTGTGCCAGCCACCTTGCCTCCCTCACTAGGACTAAAACTGTGACATCATCTGCAGAGGGACAGAGGAGGTGCGAAGGACAAATGTCAAGGACTGCATTACATCACTTTGAAATATTATCATCAAGTATTTCCACACTGCAGCTGAGTGGTGCAACATTTGACAATGACGAATTGAACCCCGCCGAAAATCATGATAAATCAAAGAAAAAAAAAAGGATTTGGACAAAACACGATTTAAACACTAAAGATTATTTAGGGCACTATTCACTATAGCTGGGTGAGGGGGTCTGAGAGGAGTGGAGGATAGTGGGACTGAAGAGACAGGAGGCAGACGAAGAGGAGGGAGAGGAGGGAGATTGAGGACAGGGGGTGATAAGAGGAGTGAGTTAAAGGGAGAAAAGTGAAGAGGATAAGAAGAGGATGTGGAACCACAGGGTTACTGCATAAAAACTGGCCATGATGTACAAGTTCCCCCTCATCTGTCTTCCTATCTCTCTCTCTCTCTCTCTCTGTCTTTGTCCCATACTCTTGTCTCTCTTTGTCTCTCTCTCTCTTTGTCCCATGCTCTTGTCTCTCTTTGTCTCTCACTGTCTGCCTACATTCTCGGTGTATGTCTCTCTATATGTCTCCGTCTGTCTAACATGCTGTCACCGTCTATGTCCATCTCTGTCAGCCCACATTTTCTGTATGTATCTTTGTTCATCCAATCTGTTTGTCTATCTCTCCATTCATTCAGTGTTGGAGAAGGGAAGGGACATGTGACCATCTGCAGAGGCTTTAAATGTGCCATTTACAGAGATGATCAGGGGTGTAGGTGTCTCTTTGTGGAAATCACTATGAAAAGATCCTTTACCAAGCTACCAATTACTTAGAACAGAAAGTAGTTAAATCAAACTAAAACTACCCTTAAAATATATAGTTTTCTTCAATACTCCCAAATTGTGTTCTGGAAATAAATCCTTTGGGACTGAAGGTCCTTTTTTGGATCACATGTTGGGATCAAAATGTTTAATTTAGCCTATTGAAGTGAGAAATTGGGTGGTGAATCGTTCTAAGGCTCTGTTTTGTATGACTAAGCTAAGCATTAAAGTTTCAGTTCTGATTGGGTCACTTGCTGAAGGGTGACTGTGAAGCTCCATGGGAGATATGGATTTGCCAGCAATGTAGGGAGGCTTGGTCAGCAGGGATTTCCTGATCTCATTGAGTTTAGAGTCTTCCTGGAAAAGCTAATATGTGTTGGACTTAATGGTTGAAGGAGCGGTGTGGGAAAAACAGAATGGCTTAGCATGGATGCCTATGAGGATGAATCTTCAACTCTCCTGAAATCATTGGAAGTTGGTGCATGGAGACAGGAGTGTAGATACACTCTTTGAAAGCAGAAAAACACAGGGTTTATTTTAACATAATTAAACTAGGCAGATGTAATGCCATAAACGTAATGCCAATTAAGTTCCAGTATATAATCGCATGACTACATATCAAACAATATGATGTACTAGGATTTACAATTTAAAGTGAAACAATTATCTGTAGACTCCCCAACAACAGTGGCTGTCCTCTGTCACACCCTGAAATGTGAATCTGACCTGTGACAACCACAACTCACAGGGCTCTGGTCAGAAGTAATGTGCTACATAGGGAAGAGTGTTCCTATGAACCCTGGGTCTTTGAGTCTTTAGCTGCTTGGCTTCAGCCCACTGTACCATGATGTCTGAATATGAAAAGAGGACACTTCATCCTTGCCCTTATGAAAGCTGTGTCTTTTTTTATTTTCTGTACTACTGTGGAAAAATAAGTACATACAATTTGAAGAAAGAAAATACAAAAAATAAGAGGAAATCAGTAATATTTTTTTGTTTAAAGAAGAATAGAGGAGCATTACTTAATGGGACCCATACTGACAGTAAAGAGTAGGGTCCCTCTGAAAAAATGAAAGATAGAAAACAGATTTGGGACCATATGATATGGAGAAAATACACTGGTCTCAACATACACACCGACATCCAAATAAACACACACACACACAAATAGTGATAGAGTACAAATCAAACAAAAACTTGTCTTTAACTTTTAAGTGCAAAGATGATACAGTGGATATAAAAAGTCTACACATCCCTGTTTAAAATGCTAGGTTTTTGTGATGTAAAAGAATGAGACAAAGATAAATAAATGTCAGAACTTTTTTCACTTTAATGTGACCTATAATGTGAACAATTCAATTGAAAAACAAACTGAAATCTTTGAGGGGGAAAATGAAAAATAAAAACCTTACAATAACCTGGTTGCATAAGTGTGCACACCCTCTTATAACTGGGGATGCAGCTGTGTTCAGAATTAACCAATCACATTGAAACTCATGTTAAATAGAAGTAATTACACACCTGCCATCATTTAAAGTGTCTCTGATTAATCACAAATAAAGTTCAGCTGTTCTAGTAGGAATTTCCTGACATTTTCTTAGTTGCATCTCAGAGCAAAAGCCGTGGTCCACAGAGTTTCCAAAGCATCAAAGGGATCTCATTGTTGAAAGATATGAGCCAGGAGAAGGGTACAAAATAATTTCCAAAGCACTAGATATACCATGGAACACAGTGAAGACAGTCATCCTCAAGTGGAGAAAATATGGCACAACAGAGACATTACCAAGAACTGGACGTCCCTCCATAAACTGGTCAGGGAGGCTTCCAAAAGACCTACAGCAACATAAAAGGAACTGCAGGAATTTCTGGCAAGTACTGGCTGTGTGCTACATGTGACAACAATCTCCCGTATTCTTCATATGAATGGGCTATGGGGTAGGGTGGCAAGACGGAAGCCTTTTCTTACAAAGAAAAACATTCAAGCCCGGCTGAATTTTGCAAAAACAAACAAAAACTAGTCCCCCAAAAGCATGTGGGAAAATGTATTACGGTCTGATGAAACCAAGGTTGAACTTTCTTGCCATAATTCCAAAAGGTAAGCACACATCCAAATAAGCAAAAGCATGGCTTCACCAGAAGAAGATTAACGTTTTGGAATGGCCTTGCCAGAACCCAGACCTGAATCCAATTGAACATCTGTGGGGTGATCTGAAGAGGGCTGTGCACAGGAGATGTCCTCGCAATCACATTAAAGGTGGAAAAAGTTCTGACATATTTTATCTTTGTTTAATTTTTTACACAAGATCCTGGCACTTTAACAGGGGTGTGTAGACTTTTTATATCCACTGTGTGGTGATATGGAATCCTTCATACAAACTCCAAATGATCCAAATGATCCCATATTCCCCTGATAGTGCACCACATTGGGCCAGGGTCCACTGGGATCTGGTCATGCAGGAGTTCTGACCAAGGTCCGATGGGCCCTAATGAAAAGCGTTGCACTATATGAAGAATGGAGATCTCAAACAAAATGTTTTCTCTGCGATGTCTTCCAGTGAGCATAAACCCAGTCAACAGCAGCATGTCCAAAGCATAAAGCCACACAATGGCTCTTTGACTATGTCCCAAATGGCAACCTATTCCATATTTGGTGCATTAATTTAGAACAGGGTCAAGTGCACTATATACGGAATAGGGAATAATTTGGTCTTTCCACACGTCCCTTTCCTGCTTTCTCTTCACAACTCATACATAGTCGTCCTTCTACACACACATACACACACACAGGTACTGTACCCACAAATGGCTGCTGCGTTTGTTCGTCAGCTTTGTTCGTTGCCGTTTTATTGGCACTATTAGATAACACGGTCAGACTCACATCTCAATCAGTCATTCCTGCTCTGGAACACAGTAACACAGATCAGTACTCAGTACTGGAACCAGACACCAGGGCCTGGCCTGGGTTTGGCCTGGGTGACATCTGTACTGCCTGGTTTGTTCCGGATGAGACTGGGTATTCTGCCTGGTTTGGCCTGGTTGTGCATATGTTTTACGCCATGTATTATCACTGTTTTGGTCTGAGGTTATGTCCCAAATGGAACCCTATGTCTTGTATGGACACTGGTCAACTGAAGTGCCTTTCATTTAGGAAATAATGTGTAATTAAGAAAGCAGGCAACATCCTTCTATGATAACTCCCGTTAAATAAATACACACATAACAAAGTAAAGGATGAGTGTATAAAAGTTCACTCCAGGATAAAATAAAAATAAAATAACATCCCTTTTTCGGGCACGATAATGCAAGGATTAAAAACTGACTTCATACAGGGAAGGCATTTATTTAGAAAATAAATTGAATGAGGAAGAAAAAAAGATCTGCTTTCTGACTGAAGATTTATCTTTTGAAAAGAAGCCCCTCACCACGCCCACTCAAACACTTCACTTACAGTAAAATTCTCTAATCTACTCTGTTTTCATATGTAAGGAACGTTCAGGTCTGGAAGAGAGTTATATGTAAGAAAGATGGACTCGAATAGAAACTAATATCCAGGAAGGACGTTTCTCACTGTTCTGATCCAAGGTTTGGCCTCGACACAGAAGTCTCAGAACACTGAATTGTAAAAGTGAATGTCACCCACAACCCAGTACCTTTGGTCCATAACTCCTTATAAAAAATTATACAAAATGTTTGTAAATGCTATTCAGTTCTTATATTTAGGTATAAATATGGAAAAATGTTCTACTGTAATGTGCAAGTGAGAGAGACGAATACAGCAATCTTTTAAGGTGGGGAGGGCCATTTGTACAAATCGTAGCAATTCATTTTAATAATACAAAAGCTCTTTCCCCCACCTTCCCAAGCACGCCATATAAATCTGGGTGAAATGTGGGGTAGGTATGGAATTACATTAAAAATGGCGGAGGAAGAGGACGAATTTGGAGAAGCTTGCTACAGCTCCATCCTTTCCCCAAGGTTACCCTACATAAGTGGCATAGTGTTTACCAAACCGCATTCCAGTACCCATAACCCACTCTGTCTAGGCGGGGTGCATCGTACCCCACCGTAACTTACAGGGGTTAAAGTGCTTGACCCAGCAATCCTCTTTCGTATCAGAGGTAAAATGTCCATGTTGGCATGAGAGCTGCTACACTGTGACGCCGGCCCAAGTCCCAATTCTAACCCTATCCCCTAGATGGTGCGGTACTGTTAAGCAGAGCCCGACGGGTCCTGGTCAGTGCCTTGCGTTAGGAGTAGGGTGCCATTTGGGAGGCACTCCGTGTCTCCTTAACTTCTCCAAGGAGCCCTTTGGCCATACAGCGGTATGTAGCGGCATCAAGAAGAAGCGGGTTGAAAAGCTCCACATACGGAGCACAAGCTGTCCCCATGCCTGAACACAGCAGGATCTCTGTCTCCTATCATGTATGAGAGAGATGCAGAGGGAGTGTGTATGTGTGTTTCTGTACGCGTCGTCTTCAGGTGTCAGGCCTGCAAAGCAGCTATTGAGGTGCTGCTCTGTTTCTGCCATTACAAGCCGCCAAGCTGTGTGAAAAAGGTGCTCGTTGTTCGTATTTTGATGTGAGTTCATGTGTGTCTGTGTGTGTGTGTGTGTGTGTGTGCAAGTGTGTAAAACAGTGTTTGAGGGTATAACAGGTGTGTACTGTAGTTCTGTTGATGTAGATATTTGCTGTAAGTTTGTAAGAAGTTTTACTAATAATGTAATCTTCCTATGTTCATCCCATAGCATCTGTACAGAGATAGGCTGAGAGTTTGGGCAGATGGAGAGTCCCACAGACAGGAGGAGTAAAGGACAACATGTAAACCTCTAGATGATTTCCATCAACATGTCAACTAATCATACTCTTCCAAAGCCATCCTCCTCTCCTTGTTTAAGGAAAGTTCTCCCACTGTGTTCCTCTCATCATTTCACTTCTCCTCTCGTTTGATTGTGGCTTTCGCTTTTTCCACTCCTGGGCCATAACATAACACAAAATGTTACGTTACAGTGTCAATTGTTTGTCGGTGTGTTGTGTGGCAGGGTAGGAGTGTGGAAAATACCAATGTGTATATGTGTGTATATATATGTGTTTGTATATATAACTGTGTATGTGTGTGTGTGTGTTTGAAAACCAGTCCAACAGTGTACCATAGAATGGTTATCTCTGTCACACGTGTGTCTGCATCCTCTGCGTGTGTCTCTGGTTGTACTCGGTACCAGGAGGAGAGGAGTAGGAAAATCGGGTCGACGTCCCATACTTCCCCACCACAGTTTCCGGTCCCTGGCCTTGGCCTTCGATTGGTCCTTGGACTGGCCTCGGTCCCACCCCTTGTCCCGTTGAGTACATCTCATAGGCCGGGCCCCCTTCCAGGGGCGGGGCAAAGCCCATCCGATAGGCGGGGTAGCCGAAGTTGTCATAGGTCAGCTTAGTGTTAGCGTCCAATGGGCTGCATTCTCCGAGGAAGTCGCCGGTCTGCGCGGCGGGGTGGGAGGGATGGGAGCTGTTGGGTGGACCTTGGCTCTGCCCTGTCCTGGTGAAGGTGTTGAACTGGGCGTAGCTAGCATGAGACATCCTGGACGGGGGTCGGGGGTCGTAGCACCCCATCCGCGACCCGGGGACTCCTCCTGCAGCCATTACCCCACCCGGGCCGCCGGCTGGACCGGTGGGGGCGGCGCCTGTGGCTCCTCCTCCGGGGTTGCTCCGAAACTCTCCCTGGTACAGCACAGAGCGGGAGGAGGCACGAGCGTCGTCGTGAGTGGTCGCGCGGACATTGTAGTAGCCATTCGTTGGGTCCTAAGAGAAGAAGTCATGTGGAAAGAATGACGGGGCTGCCCAGTGCATTCACCGTTGGGTTGTATGGATGTATATAGACTGTAGATGTTAGGTTGTATGGATGTATATATACTGTAGATGTTAGGTTGTATGAATGTATATAGACTGTAGATGTTAGGTTGTATGGATGTATATAGACTGTAGATGTTAGGTTGTATGAATGTATATATACTGTAGATGTTGGGCTGTATGGATGTATATATAATGTAGATGTTGGGTTGTATGGTTGTATATACACTGTAGATGTTGGCTTGTATGGATGTATATACACTGTAGATGTTGGGTTGAATGAATGTATATACACTGTAGGTGTTGGGTTGAATGGATGTATATACACTGTTGGTGTTGGGTTGTATGGATGTATATACACTGTTGGTGTTGGGTTGTATGGATGTATATACACTGTAGATGTTGGGTTGTATGGTTGTATATACACTGTAGATGTTGGGTTGTATGGTTGTATATATACTGTATATTTTTACATAAATACATGTCTGTGTGTGTGAGAGGTTTGTTGATCTGTGGTAGATGGTAAGAAGCAGTGTTGCTCACCTTCAGTTCGTACTCCTCACGGGTGTCAAGCTCACTGCGCAGGTCCTGCTTCAGATCCACATCGTCTTTGAAAGGCTGAGTGGAGGGAGAGAGGGAGACAGAGGGCAGAAACTAAACCATCAAACAACAAAACACGCACACGGAGAGAGACAGAGAGAGAGGGAGGGAGAGACAGAAGGAAGGAAAAGAGAACATAAGGTTTTTCCATTTGATGAAAAAAGAACATTTTATTTGACAAATGCTTGGTTTAGTTCAGCTGAAGAGGTAACGGCCAGGCCAGTGTAAGGAGATACAAGGATGCTCTGTGACTGGTTGGTCCTCAAACAATAAATAAAGGATGTATTTTAAACCACTAACATATGGCCAGTCACACGTTATTTACAATATCCTATCTCAGAGGGCTCTCAGTGTGGTATAATGTAGATGTTTCTCAGTGTGGTTTAATGTAGATGTTTCTCAGTGTGGTTTAATGTAGATGTTTCTCAGTGTGGTTTAATGTAGGTGTATCGCCTTTTCTTACTATTTCTAGTCTAGCGTTTGAAGTCATTGAATGGCGCAAGCCATATTTTATTAAAAAGAGGAAATTCTCCTGATTAAAATGATGCCCCACTCGTACCTTGAAACTTAAATGAGTCACGTACATTATATTTCTTTTTTTTCCGTATCACAGCATCACTCATCTTGTTGTGAGTTTAGGTGTTTACTAATGCGGTTGAGTATTAGTAAATAAACCGGAAACTGCAATGCCGACTTCTAGACAAAAGCGGAAGTTCCTCACTACGCTGGTGCACAGAGTCTATTCAGGTGTTTCTCAGTGTGGTTTAATTCAGGTGTTTCTCAGTGTGGTTTAAATCAGGTGTTTCTCAGTGTGGTTTAATTCAGGTGTTTCTCAGTGTGGTTTATTTCAGGTGTTTCTCAGTGTGGTTTAATTCAGGTGTTTCTCAGTGTGGTTTAATTCACGGGTTTTGCAGTGTGGTTTATTTTAGGTGTTTTGCAATGTGGTTTATTTGAGGTGTTTTGCAATGTGGTTTACATCAGGTGTTTCTCAGTGTTGTTTAATTCAGGTGTTTCTCAGTGTGGTTTGATTCAGGTGTTAAGCAGTGTGGTTTAAATCAAGTGTTTCTCAGTGTGGTGTAATTCAGGTGTTTCTCAGTGTGGTTTGATTCAGGTGTTTTGCAGTGTGGTTTAATTCGGGTGTTTTGCAGGGTGCTTTAATTCAGGTGTTTTGCAGTGTGGTTTAATTCAGGTATTTTGCAGGGTGGTTTAATTCAGGTATTTTGCAGGGTGGTTTAATTCAGGTATTTTGCAGGGTGGTTTAATTCAGGTATTTTGCAGGGTGGTTTAATTCAGGTGTTTTGCAGAGTGGTTTAATTCAGGTGTTTTGCAGAGTGGTTTAATTCAGGTGTTTTGCAGAGTGGTTTAATTTGGGTGTTTCTCAGGGTGTGGATGTCCATGTTATATTGCCCTACTTTTGACCAGGCCCATTTGGGACAACAAGTTGAAACCCTCCTCCATCCACGTCCAGCTCGTCCTTAACTTTATTGTTTTACTCTAGCTTGAAACCTTTCAAAGATTTAGAGCCGATGCCTGGAAGACGAGCTCGGTCGGAGCCCTTTAAACAACGTTGAATTTGAGTTGTGGTCATCGGTACTCACAGAGTACATGGCCTTGACCATCCGTGTTGCCGTGGAAACGTTCCCAGTCTCCTCCTCTAAGCTGTGCGTCTCCTTGTTGACCGTCTCCACCTTGATGTCTGGCTTCCCTAAGGTGACCCCACGCCGACCTGGAAACAAAACATAGGCGGCTGTCAAGCACACGGAGACACGCCACACACTCACACACACACTCACACACAGGCACGTGCACGCGGAAGCATAGTATTATGGTACTCACTGCCTTTTCTCTGGCGGTACAGGAAGAAGGCTAGAGCCAGGAGAAACCCCAGGAGAAGAATGGAGGATCCGACGATTCCAGCAACTATTATACCAACTGGAAATATCTCTGTTCAGACAGGACAGACAGAGACACAATGAGCTGGAGACAATCTGTAGCACTGAGGTGATGAGGTTCCTGTGTTAGTGTAGACAGCCAGAACTGTATATGTAGCATGTTTGTAGCTATTAACACTTTAAATTAAGGGAACATTTGTAAAGGATTTAGGTTGGTAAAACTACGGCTGATAAAACTAGGGTTGGTAAAACTAGGGCAGATAAAACTAGGTTTGGTAAAACTAGGGTTGGTAAAACTAGGGCTGGTAAAACTAGGGTTGGTAAAACTAGGGTTGGTAAAACTAGGGCTGATAAAACTAGGGTTGGTAAAACTAGGGCTGGTAAAACTAGGGTTGGTAAAACTAGGGCAGATAAAACTAGGGCTGGTAAAACTAGGGTTGGTAAAACTAGGGCTGATAAAACTAGGGTTGGTAAAACTAGGGCTGGTAAAACTAGGGTTGGTAAAACTAGGGCAGATAAAACTAGGGCTGGTTAAACTAGGGCTGATAAAACTAGGGCTGGTTAAACTAGGGCTGGTAAAACTAGGGTTGGTAAAACTAGGGTTGGTAAAACTAGGGCAGATAAAACTAGGGCTGGTAAAACTATGGCAGATAAAACTAGGGCTGGTTAAACTAGGGCTGGTTAAACTAGGGTTGGTAAAACTAGGGCTGGTAAAACTAGGGCTAGGGGTCAGCCTGGGCACCCTGTCTGTTCTGCGGCTACGCAGCCCCATATGCAACAAGCTGCGATGCACTTTGTGTTCTGACTCCTTTCTATCAAAACCAGCATTAACCTTTTCAGAAATTTGAGCTACAGTAGCTCGTCTGTTGGATTGGACCACATGGGCCAGCCTTCGCTTCCCATGTGCATTAATGAACCTTGGCCACCCTGTCATTGGTTCACTGCTTTTTCTTCCTTGGACCACTTTTGATAGGTACTGACCACTGCAGACCGGGAACAGCCCACAAGGGCTGCAGTTTTGGAGATGCTCTGACCCAGTCATCTAGCCATCACAATTTGGCCCATGTCAAAGTCTCTCAGATCCTTACACTTGCCCATTTTTCTTGCTTCTAACACATCAACTTTCAGGACAGAATGTTCACCTGCTACCTAATATATCCCACCCACTGACAGGTGCCATGATAACGAGATTATCAGTGTTATTTACTTCACCTGCCAGTGGTCATAATGTTATGGCTGATCGGTGTATATTACAGTGACTCAGATTGTATTTGTAATTGATTTGTATAGTTTCAAATTGCATTTGTCTCCCCCTTTTAAGTCAACATACTACTGGATTCTAATTATACAGCCATTTATATGTGGTTTATAATGGATTCATAGATGGTTAAATAACATGCAACATGTTTTCTTTACAAACCATTTACAAATGGGACCTTATTATAAAGCATCAACATTATTTTGACATTAAAACTGTTCAGTTCTTAAAACTTCAGCCAAACATGCCGAATAGAGCCCATGGTTACGAGAGACACTGTACTCCAACTGCCAGAAGTCCATGCAGCTTTCAGACACACCGTTCTCCTCAAGGGTGATGATCATGGTCCCGGGGCCGAAGGCGTTCCAGGCGGTGCAGTTGTACGGTGAGTGGAAGTCTGACTCCATGACGTTGTTGATGGTGAGGGTGGAGAGGACAGCCCCCCCCGGGGAGTTGGGTTTGCTCTGCTCCACCGTGTACCTCTCCAGAAGAGTCCCCTTCTCCTTCTCCCACACGTTCTCCTTCCACGCCCACACCTGCAAGGGACACACAAAACAAACACACACACACACAGACACAAAACACACACACAAACAGGAGCATGACCACATTGAAAATCTACACAGAAGTGTGATACAACATAAACATGCACACATGGAGCCCCCTCTGAGTACCGGGAGGGGGGGGGTTACAATGCTAAAGCCCCAGTTTTGCTCTGTGTACAAAAGATGTTATGGGGCCCCGTCCCTGACCCCCAACCCCAATGCACACACACACACACACACACACACAGGTGTACATGAGCAATAAAGAGTCTAGCAGGTTTTTCTACTTAAAATCTGCTGCAGTAGTTATACTATTAAATATGAAGGATGCATACATGAAAAATGCAAAGGCCCACATGTTGCGCTAATGTACCTTTTAACCCCCCCCCAAAATAAAAAGTAGAAGCCAAATGGTGTGGAGACGGGGGAAGAAAAAGAAACAACAGGTTTGATGTGATCCCTTCCCTCTCCGGCCCTCCATCTATTTGTGACAGGCATGCGGGTCCGCGCTCCATATTTTATAGGTCCTCTGTCTTTGCATCAGGCTAAAACTATAATGTCCTATCATATTATACGCTCTGAGCGCTCCCAGGCTGCGCCACAAATGGCACTCCAATCCCCTCGTAGTGCACTATTCCTGACAGAGCTGGAGCACCATGAAGGGATTTAGGGTGACATTTGGAATGCGAGGACTGAATGTGGCAGTTGAGACTTTTTCTAAGCACAGATTTCTGTCATGTCCCTGCTTCTGGACCCGTTAATCGACACTGAAAGGTACAGACTTTTACTTTCCACTCTCGCATTCAATTCCACATCATCAGTGTCTCACACTCAACCTGTCATGCCCATGGAGTCACAAGTTCACACTTTGTTCCCCCTCACCAGGTCTTTTCGTCGTTTCAATACCCCGCTCCCTCCTGTTAATCCACATATCTGCTCAGTTCCTTTTGTAAATACCTCGCATGTGTGAACAGACTAACACTGTTATGTGGACTGTGCAAATCGACAGATATTACAGCTGTGTTGTCGGGTCCTGGCTGGGGGCTTCTAAGCATCTCTATGTGCCTGGGGGTCACAGTCAGGACCCGGCTGCAGAGGTTCCTCTAGTCATCTCTGTGCTGCTGTTTTGATTGTCCCCAATTAGAGGCAGCTGCCCCGCGTTGCCTCTAATTGGGGACCCTATGTAAGTTCAGTAGTTTCTACACCCGGTGTGGATCATTGTTGGTGCCATTTGTGTTGTGCCTCAATTTGCGGTTTGCCTAGCCTTTTGTTGGTTTTTGTTCTGTTTGGCGAAGACCATTAATAGGATGTTTCCATGTACTCGCTCTGCGCCTCGTCTCCTGACTTCCTTCAGCCGTGACATGTGTTTATAACAGCATTCAATACAACCGTATCATACTGTATATAAAATCATCAACATTTACAGAATAGCAAACCAGTGAAGGAGAACTAATAATCTCCATTAAAAGTACACTTGTAAAATTCTGTTGAGTTTTTCAGAATTCCAAGGTTCCATCCTGGTTTGAAGGAAACTTCAAACCAGGATGTCTGAAAATATGGCTACTGGAATTTACTGACATTTTGCAACCCTGAGAAATGGTTATATACCACCCTGAGAAAAAGATATTGTGTAGGGTATTTCACTGACAATCTTATCTGGTGGAGGGGTGCTGGCGATAAAACACTTGACCTCTCCTCTCTTTCCTCTCACTGCATACTGGACGGACTCGCTGGAGATGATGGGAGGGCCTGGGGGCGACAGACAGAGAGGGGGCCATTAGGACAGAATGGTGGTAATGAGGGGACATTAGTACCAGGACAAGTGGGAGTTCTGATCATCACTTTAATTTTAGATGGCAATGAGCGTGTGTGTCGGTACTGTAACTGACCATTAACAGTGAGAGTGACCTCTCTCTCCCCCACTCCGATCCTGGGCACAATGGCCTTGCACACGTACTGGCCCGCATCAGCCTGGCTCACAGACTTCAGGACCAGCTCCTCGTTGTTACTGAGGACCTGAGGATGAGACACACAGGGGAGGGAGGGAGACGGAGGGAGTGGGATGGAGGGGGAAGGAGCGAGGGAGGGGACGGAGGGAGACAGAGGGAGGGAGTGGGACGGAGGGAGAGGAGGGGGACCGAGGAAGGGAGGTTAGATGGAATCGAGTGGTAAAGGGAGGGTTGGAGCTATTTAATTCATTACACGTGTTGATTTTCCTAGCAGCAAGGTTTCATTAAATGTCCTGGAGCATTTCTAAATTCATTAGAAAACATGAATAAAATACATACGTTATAGGTTAGAAGTTCAACATTAGCGTTGTTGATTCTGGATTGGGAAGATTAAGGATGACTCTTTTTAAAGGTAAACAGCACCTTTTGAGTACTGGCCCCTATTCTGCCCCACTTAAAATATTGTTGACTTACAGTAAACACAGGGTTCAGATTCTAGGGTAGGAACAAAGATTTAGGAAGTACTCTTACAAATTATTTCACACAAGCATTGAAGAACATATGAAACAGAATAACTGTATAGATGTATCCCACAGACAGGGTCCTGTCAGTACTCACCATGCTAGAGCCCTTCTTGGTCCAGGTGAGCGTGAGGGGAGGGTTCCCGGACCACTTGCACTTTAGTTTAGCCTCAGAGTCAACATCCACTGTCACTGGCCTGGGCTCCACCTTCAGAATAGGACCATCTGACAGGCAGATCCATTAATTAGACAGACAGACGGTGGCAGTAGTTAGGAGAGGCAGATATACACAGCTCTTGAGTTGAGATGAAACAGTCAGTCCGGTAGACATTGTGGTCATGAATGTTCAGCTTTGGGATTGGCTGGCTAGCCTGTTGTCTATCATTATTTTATAGACTAGAGCCCGACCTGATGTTGAAGTCATGTCTCTCTCACTCTCCTCAGGCAACAGCCCACTTGCAGTCTGGCACACACACGCATAATTCATACACACACGCACACGCGCTCACACACGCACACACACACAAACACACACACAGGGGATCTCAGTTGTGTTGGGCTTTTCAATCCTCTTTTCTTTTTTGGTACCTGTCGTGGTAGAGGATCAATGGGCAGAAAAATCTGGAATTCTGAAGGAGAGATATTCCCAATTCCACCCAATTTGAAACCATGTATCCTAATCTGGAAGTGTACTGGCACGCACGTATGTCGCAGATTCACAATAAACGTGGGACTGCTTTTTATTTTATTGCTATTCATTACAAATTCTCTCCTTTATTCCACTGTGATCTACCTTTCTTAGATCCAGTGGGAGGCTACTCGCATTTTTTCAGAGGCATTTCCTCTTTCCTCCGGTCAGATTCAACCCAAGACAAGCACTGTGTATACGTGAGTACTGCACTTACGGAACTGTATAATGTGACGCCTGGGTGATGTGTACTGATCCTCAGTGTGTCAGTGAAGTGAGTTAGTTCATTCCCTCTCCTGAGGACAGTAACATGTAACTGTGAGGTGAGTCAGTTCATTCCCCCTCCTGAGGACAGTAACATGTAACTGTGAGGTGAGTCAGTTCATTCCCCCTCCTAAGGACAGTAACGTGTAACTGTGAGGTGAGTCAGTTCATTCCCCCTCCTGAGGACAGTAACGTGTAACGGGGAAGTGAGTCAGTTCATTCCCCCTCCTGAGGACAGTAACGTGTAACAGTGAGGTGAGTCAGTTCATTCCCCCTCCTGAGGACAGTAACGTGTAACGGTGAAGTGAGTCAGTTCATTCCCCCTCCTGAGGACAGTAACGTGTAACAGTGAGGTGAGTCAGTTCATTCCCCCTCCTGAGGACAGTAACGTGTAACAGTGAGGTGAGTCAGTTCATTCCCCCTCCTGAGGACAGTAACGTCTAACAGTGAGGTGAGTCAGTTCATTCCCCATCCTGAGGACAGTAACGTGTAACTGTGAGGTGAGTCAGTTCATTCCCCGTCCTGAGGACAGTAACGTGTAACGGTGAGGTGAGTCAGTTCATTCCCCCTGCTGAGGACAGTAACGTGTAACAGTGAGGTGAGTCAGTTCATTCCCCCTCCTGAGGACAGTAACATGTAACTGTGAGGTGAGTCAGTTCATTCCCCCTCCTGAGGACAGTAACATGTAACTGTAAGGTGAGTCAGTTCATTCCCCCTCCTAAGGACAGTAACGTGTAACTGTGAGGTGAGTCAGTTCATTCCCCCTCCTGAGGACAGTAACGTGTAACGGGGAAGTGAGTCAGTTCATTCCCCCTCCTGAGGACAGTAACGTGTAACAGTGAGGTGAGTCAGTTCATTCCCCCTCCTGAGGACAGTAACGTGTAACGGTGAAGTGAGTCAGTTCATTCCCCCTCCTGAGGACAGTAACGTGTAACAGTGAGGTGAGTCAGTTCATTCCCCGTCCTGAGGACAGTAACGTGTAACAGTGAGGTGAGTCAGTTCATTCCCCCTCCTGAGGACAGTAACGTGTAACAGTGAGGTGAGTCAGTTCATTCCCCCTCCTGAGGACAGTAACGTGTAACAGTGAGGTGAGTCAGTTCATTCCCCCTCCTGAGGACAGTAACGTGTAACAGTGAGGTGAGTCAGTTCATTCCCCCTCCTGAGGACAGTAACGTGTAACAGTGAGGTGAGTCAGTTCATTCCCCCTCCTGAGGACAGTAACGTGTAACAGTGAGGTGAGTCAGTTCATTCCCCCTCCTGAGGACAGTAACGTGTAACAGTGAGGTGAGTCAGTTCATTCCCCCTCCTGAGGACAGTAACGTGTAACAGTGAGGTGAGTCAGTTCATTCCCCCTCCTGAGGACAGTAACGTGTAACAGTGAGGTGAGTCAGTTCATTCCCCCTCCTGAGGACAGTAACGTGTAACGGAGGGACTCACAGTGTACGTCCACAACGATGCTGACATTGGTGTGTCCCACTGCGTTGAACACTGAGCAGGACACCGGCTCGGTGTGGAAGGAGTGGTCCGCTGTGGTCATCAACACGCTCTCCCTCGCCCCAGCCAGGAGAACACCGCCTTTTGCCCACCTGAGACACACACAGTGTCAACAGAAAAGCCAGAGTGTAGTGCGCGCGCACCTATGTGTGTATGTGTGTGTGTGTGTGTGTGTGTGTGTGAGTGGTACACGCAGCACTCAGTTTCATCAGGCAGTTGTCATGTATGTCACAGTTGATGGTAAATGTTAATGGTTTGTTCCTCAAGCAGGCCGAATAACCCATGTGACTTGCTAACAACTCAATCCTCATCCACAAGTATCTCCAACATACCAACGTCCCGCGCATTGATAATGCCTGCTTTAAATAAATATATATCCCAATTCCATCAACAATTTCTCCCCATTGTACCAAATGTTACCCCAACTTGGGCCATTTTTCCCGTCCCTGCCGTCAGAATCCAAGCATTGTCTCTTTACATTGATTGTTCAACTTGTCCCTAGCATGACGATTAACTGGCCCCAACTGGCCCCAACTGGCCCCAACTGGCCCCAACTGGCCCCAACTGGCCCCAACTCCCATTAGTCTGCAATAAGGGGAAATAAGTGGTGGTGTAAAAGGTTGTCACACTTTCTTACACGTTCCTGCAGGTCATGTTGCCAAATTGTTATAAGAAGTTAGAATTCCCAGACACATGACAGGTGATCAACATCCCTGTAAGGGCTGTGTGACCAGAGGACACCCCGACATCTACTGACCGGAAGCCCATGATGGGCGGGTTGGCGAAGGCCTGGCAGTTAAAGGTGATTCTCTCTCCCTCCAGGACAGACCGAGGATGCATGGACAGGTTCACCTTGGGGGAATCTGCAAGGATGGAGGGAGAGGGTCAGTATGTCTGAAACAAACACACACCCACATTCTCACTCACACACAAACACACACACACCCACACAATCACCCTCACACACACACAAACACACACACACGCGAGCATCACACACACACAAAATAAGACTTACGTTGCACGTTGAGGGTGACAGTGGTGTTTTTGCCCAGGGGCACAGCCTTGTTTCTGGCCACACAGGTGAAGTTGTGTCCTGTGTCATAGTCCTTGGGGATTATGGGTAGCAAGCTTTTCGTCGTCACCCTTTTTCTGTCTGGTAGGACCTCCTGAGGGGGGAGACGGGGGTGG
This sequence comes from Esox lucius, assembly GCF_011004845.1. Classification (NCBI taxonomy): domain Eukaryota; kingdom Metazoa; phylum Chordata; class Actinopteri; order Esociformes; family Esocidae; genus Esox; species Esox lucius. The sequence continues at coordinate 23,247,312 of NC_047571.1, read as the reverse complement.
AGCCAGCAGAAGGTGCGTTTAGTGACGCCATCCGAAATGTGGACACGCCCGGCTTTTCCTCCCCAGGGGGACTCACCGTGGTGCTGATGGCGCCCTCCAGGGGCACCCCGTCCCGTTCCCACTCGATGACGGCCAGCGGCTTGGCCCCCCGCGTCACACAGCTCAGGTTGTAGGGGACGTCGCCGATCAACAAGATCTCCGGGAAGCCTGCGACCACCGGGTCATCGGGAGGTACTGCGGCGCCACGCGGAAACACACACACAAGCACAGTCACATACAGCCCTGTGGACACACTGCAGTTCACCCAACACACACACAAGCACAGTCACATACAGCCCTGTGGACACACTGCAGTTCACCCAACACACACACAAGCACCGTCACATACAGCCCTGTGGACACACTGCAGTTCACCCAACACACACACAAGCACAGTCACATACAGCCCTGTGGACACACTGCAGTTCACCCAACACACACACAAGCACCGTCACATACAGCCCTGTGGACACACTGCAGTTCACCCAACACACACACAAGCACAGTCACATACAGCCCTGTGGACACACTGCAGTTCACCCAACACACACACAAGCACAGTCACATACAGCCCTGTGGACACACTGCAGTTCACCCAACACACACACAAGCACAGTCACATACAGCCCTGTGGACACACTGAAGTTCACCCAACACACACACAAGCACAGTCACATACAGCCCTGTGGACACACTGCAGTTCACCCAACACACACACTGGGCCCAAAGCGCTCACACTGATAGAAACACATGCACACTGGCCACTGAACACACACACTGGGCCCTAAGCGCACACACTGATAGAAACACACACTCCTGACAGACACGGACACTCACTGAGGACAGTTAGCTTGGCTCTGCGGGAGCGCAGGGCTGCCTCCGTGGCCTGGCACTCATACAGGGAGTCATCAGACAGCTCTGCAGCAGAGATCTCCAGGTTATATTGACCCATGTCTATCACCCTCAGAACCCGGTACCGTGGCCAGGCTAGGAGACAGACAGAGGAGACATCCTCAGCATATGGTACACACACACACACACACACACACACACCACTTTTATCTGCGCCTATTCAGAACCGTCAGTGTTTCCATTTCATACCATTTGAAATGGCATTACATGAAGCTGAGATAAACCAGGCTCCATATCCAGAGCGGCTTACATTAGTGACCCTGCATGCCACTGGAAGTGTACCGTCTTGCCGGGCTGATGTGAGCCATGGGACAGTATGGAGGACTTCAGGGGCAGATGTCAGTCAGACTGAAGACACTGCATTACCAGGTCCTGCTGTCTTTATTGCTATTTCCAACCGTCCACTAGAGACAACACCACCAGCTGTTATCATACAGTTCAACTGGTTTTTATTCATATAATGTGTACTTTTCCACCTGAAACATTTGGGATTATTTTAAATTATTATTTCCTGCAGCGAATGGCTACACCGGTGTGTTCGGCTAACAGTGCGTGTATATTTCCTGGGGGAATCGCTGCTATTTGCTGCATGTTATGACCTTAATCCCAGATGCAAGTCAAATATACAGGCTATTACGCCGGGTAAACAATAACCTACAAACATGTCTAACAATGACTTGCTTATGAGTCACTATATGAAGAAGATGAATGGATTGGCACCGATGATGTAGTTATCTGTGCCTGAATAATCAGACAAATAAATGAGAGAAACTGAGCTTCAGACTGCCACTGTTTCGCTAGCGGTCGAAGCTGCAACTGCCTAAATCCACCAAGGGGATCACCGGACTGGTGGTGCTGTTTCGGCTGACGGTGCTATACCGAATGACAACAGTTCTTACAGAAATAGGACATTGATCACGAATAGCAGTTTGTTGTGCGACCCTCTGGAAGTTGGCTACGAACAAACTCTGAAGTCCATGAATCTTTATTGAATGATTGCTTATAACTGCGAGTACACATGTTTCTTTTCAACACTTAAATTCCAACTAGCTTTGTCAGTAATACTGCATGTTGTGCAACTACATTCATGAGCCCTTTGTCATGAATACAGGGCACATAATGCTGATCTGTAGAACATCTGGGCCTACGTCTGCTTTATATGTGCAATGACCAGAAGACAATAACAACTTTAAGAATTGCTTTGTATTTCAGGGGCCAGATGACTTACCTCAGCACATTTGTTTTGATGTTCCCAGTCATTTCTAACTGTTTTTCTTGTTCACATGTGTGGTCACTGACAGGTTTAGTTACGCACGTAACTTCTCCTGGAGAATGCCCATGTAAATAAGATTTGAATTGCTACTAATCAACATCTGCATCTTTCTGTATCTTTTGAGGAAAAAAGTGACTTTTGGTGCTTATGCTTGCCAGTTTGCTTCCGTTTGTCAAGTTTACCTGAGATGTGTTTAACTATATTAACATTCACACCAGTTATCATTCAGGGGACAGATTAGCTTAATCATTGCACTTATAGATCAGATATTTCCTGCATTTCAAATTCCCTCACATTTAAAAAAGTTGTATGTATGACATCATGCTCCATACAAGGACATAACATCAAAAAGTTGTATCTGTGAAATCAAGATCCATATAAAGCCATAACATTAAAAAGTTTTATCTATGATATCAAGCTCCATATAAGGCCACGGTATTTCATTTCTATGTAGCAGGGGCTTCCCATTAAGGGCGCACATCAGCAGTTGTTATCCATCTGTGCTGCTGTGGTAATATTGATATAACTGAATGCCAAATATTTTAAGTGGGAAAGTACACATTTCCTGACTGAAAACCCACACAGATCATTTCGCAATACGCTTCCAAATAAAAGACAGATGTGTCCACAATATGTGGATTTCTGAATCATGAATTCACCGGTAATGGAGCAGAATGAGGCCGGCATCCAGTCACTTCATCTTTCACATGAACCTTTTTGATTAGCGTGTTACAGGGAGAGCAAGGGGAACTGGTTTCAATGTAGGGATTTTCTTCAGAGTTTGGGGATTTTGGATGAACTTATCCTGTAACCCTCACCTTAACCACTTGGAATGAATGCCTGAACTTGAAATTGGGTTTTGCTTCTACAGTTGGAGAGACATCAACACATGTGGCCATGTTGTATAATCTCTATAACTGCAAGTACGGAAGGGGAATGCTTTGTCTTGGGGGACTGAGCTGTAGAACAAACACAATGCAAAAAGCAGGTAAAATACGGTCTTTCAATCCCTCTGACATTTTCAAACCGAGGCAAGGAGGATAAAACACGAGGACAGGATGATTTCAAATTGAGAAATTGCCAATATCTTCTCACATCGTCGATTGGTGTTTCCATCCACTAGGGGGCAGACCAGGAGTCTAGAAGCATACTCAAATTATGACATCATCGATTTCGATTCTGAAGGGGACAAAAGTATTGGTCCAGATTACATCATCTCTGCCTGCCTTCACCTACCAGCAGCATAGCAACCATCAGAACCTGCAGCATAGCAACCATCAGAGAGGTGAATGCCAAGGAGCACTATGAAGCAGCACAGGTGTCAATGAAGGAGAGAGTCAGTGATGGTCTGTCTGTGTGCCTGGTGAACTATATGAATTGGACACTGTTGACTAGTACTATATATATATATATATATATATATATATATATATATATATATATATATATATATACACGTGTGTGTGTAGGGCTTCATCAAGCATGTCTGGGATTTACCGGACAGCTATGCTCCATTTTGAATCTGAGGGGCAGGGTGAGTGGGGGATAGAGAGAGGGGAAGATAGACAAAGAGAGAAAGGAGGGGAGAAATAGAGGAAGAGGGAAACTATAGAAGCTATGTCTACTGACCTTTAATGAACCTATGAATCAAACTGAGTTGAACATGCACACCACATCTCAGATGATTACCTTTGGGTTTTAGTGCGTGTATGTGTGTCATGTGTGTATGTATCTGTGTGTATGTGTGTCATGTGTGTATGTATCTGTGTGTATGTGTGTCATGTGTGCGGGTGTGTGTGCTCTCACCCCTGAGGCCCTCTCCGACGCCCAGTGCCAGTCCATCCTTGGTCCACTGAACGATGCCGGTGTAGTTGAAGACAACACAGGACAGGACTACAGTGTCTCCCAGGACAACCGACTGGTCCGCTGGCTCCTGAGAGAACCTCACTGTCCACACTGCAACAAAGACAGGGTCAGGGAGGGAGCACACCCTGCAGGTTTGGGTTTGTGTGAACCGGGTCTGTGTCTATATATTAGGGCCCAAGTCAAAAATGACCAATCTGTCCCCGAGGTGTTTTGCTAGATCTCCACTGAAGTCATTCTTGTTTTCGGCTAAGGGGTTAGGTTTAGAGAGAAACATATTGAGCATGGTATTGGGGTTGACTTCTGGGTTAGGCATGACCAGGTTTAGGGTTTGGAATGAGGGGTAGGTTATTTATTTTAGGTAAAAAGGATAGGTTATTCAGGTTAAGATAAGCAAACATGGATTTTGGGGTTGCAGGTCTCAACAAGGATATCATTGTTTTTGTGCGCTTTTGACTTAACTATATAATGGAGAAAGAAAGGTCTCAAAATGTGCACTAATCAGAAACAATTTCCCCCATTATGAAATCCCCAATATGAAAACTGAATGTTTTGTTTGAAGTTACACTTGCGGTTATGGTTAGAATTGCCAGTAAGGCATTGCTGGTTAGGATTAAAGTTTACTAAGTCTAGATTAAGTATAGGCATAAACCTGAGTTTATTGAGTTGGTTAGGGTAAGGATTAGGGTTAGTATTAGCAAAAGTATATATTTTAAGGGCTATTTACTTTGGCGTCTCCTTTCAGATAGCTTGTACGTGTTGTATTACAAACCCACTTTTTTCTACACAAACTAACATACAGTATAGCTACTTTACACATGCAGATGCTAACACACACACACATACACACACACATTAGAGTACAGTAAAGTAAACGCAGTCTAATGAGCTCCTACAGAGTATTAACATGTTTTCACATGCTTGCATCATCATATTTCCCATTTCGTGACATTATTACAACGGGTTAATTAATTTAAACAGATATACAGAAAACTGTATCTTAAATGACATACTACCCCTCCCTTTCTTTCACTCTCCCTCCTTCCAACACTCTTAGCAACTAGCTCACATTCTCCCTTTCATTTCTCCTAGCCCTCTCCTGTCCCATCCATCCTCCACCTCATTCTTCCTCTGCCTCTCTCGTCCTTTCCCTCTCCTAGTCTTCCCTTGGGCCGTCCTTTTCTTGGATCACGGTTAAAACAATTCTGCTAGCTAATTAAGGCGAAATCCGTTAATAAAAGTGAAGATTTTTTTAAAGAAAGAAATCTCCGGGGATTGCATCACAAAGGAAGAAATAAGATCCAGAAGACTTCACGTTCAACGCTGTCTCTATGTTCCTAATAGCGAAACTATTTATTTTAACAGCACACTTCTTTTGACCAGAGCCTAAGGGAATAGGGTGCTATTTGGGACACGACGGTTGTTGTTTGTGTTGGGAGCTCCTTTCAAAGCAAGACGTCACGCCGCTACGTTCTGTGGTGTTTCAGAAAGGTCCAACGTCCAAGGTAACGATATGGATGGCTGTGTCGATGACAGTGATGCTGGTAATGACGATAAAAAATAAGGACCATCGTATACAGAATGGTATTGCAACACAGATGTTTTGCCAGTCACAGGACCATAATACTGCAGCAGAAATATTGTTGTGCTATTAGCTTGACAATATAATAATACATAGGTGAAACCAACCATGTGTTAGGACAGGTTTTCCAACTTGTTAAAATGTAGGGATTCTGTGACCCTCTGTCTAATAATGTATTGTTAAAAAAACTTGAGACAGAAAGAGAGACAAAAAGAGAGAAGTAGAGACAGGCAGAAAGAAAGAGACAAAAAGAGAGGTAGAGAGACAGAGAGAGATATTCTGAGTGAGACAGGGAGAGATGGACTCAATTGGGAAGTTTGTTTAAAAGACAAAACATTTCCCTAGCTGTAAAATGAAAAATACATTTTACCCCACAACACAAAGAGCTGGTTGATGAAGACCAGCCTCATCATAATGATGAGAGCAACGACCTGTGACCCCAGCAGGAGAGGATGGCAACATCCCTCAGTAGGCTTATTAAAAAGGCCAGCAGCGCATTCCTCACAACACTGTGACTGTGTTCTCCCAAAGAGAAGTGACTTCCGTCTCGCCACAACGACACATCATCACCGGCCTTCTACTGGGACTGTGTCCAGCAGCCAAATGTTTATCAGGTCCTCCATCATACCGTCCACCTGAACTGCATCTATGACCAGCCACCCCTAGTCCCTTTAGCACCCACCCCCGCCACAGGAGTCCCAGCCAGGCAGACAGAACTACACAAGGGGCAGTCAGCGAGGCCACTGCTTGTCCACTGGGGTGAAAGGAGACGGCTGTCCTTCCACAAGACAGAGAGAAGTCACCCAGTGAGGGGTGTGATGGCGGGGGGAATGCTGATTGTGTTTAAAACCCAACTAGCGTCCATGGCTGGACTCTTGGCTGTTGTTCTGTACATGATGTCATCACAGACGTGCATCCATTTCAGAGCATTCACGGTCAGCCCACTAACACCCCTATCCGACCACAGCAGAATTACAGCATATCTACAAAGGGCAGAAACAAACCATCAGGGGGGAAAGCCAAGCGAGTTACACAAGACTAGTCAGTCCTGAAAATTAACAAAGGAATGTATGAAAACCACCAGAAAGCAATTAGCTCAAAATGAAATCCCTTCGACTCCAGCTTCGTACTAAATGTCCTTGCAATAATGCTGTACATTTGGTTGTATTGTAAAAACATTGGCAACTTAATCCAATTAAACGAAAGAATCTGAAAACAAAAGATATACAGATCTGGAAAAAATTAAGAATGTTTTTCTTTCCTTTCCAAAAAAGTCGAAAAGAAAGGTTTTGAGTGAGGAACAGAAGGGTTAAAATTAAGAGACCACTGCAAATTGAACGCTTCTGTTCCTGACTCAAAACTTTCCTTTTCAACTTTTTTGGAAAAGAAAGAAAAAGGTGCTGTGGTCTCTTAATTTTTTCTGGAGCTTTTTTGAATCCAGGTGAAACAGTTTATTTAGACAGAGCAGTTAGTCACATCACTGAACTATTACAATAAATAGATTAGCAGTTGGTTATTTCATGAGGACATGAAACATGTCATGACATTTAACAAAGACATTGTGTAACTGTAGCTTATTCAGCCTAGTTATGAGGCCGGCTGCAACATGCCAAGAGTTTCTTTGTCTTTCTACTTTTGGTTCGGAAACAAACGTTTCATTTTATAATTTTTTCTTCATGCATATCGCATCAAGTGGAAGATATTATTTCTGAACAGGTCCAACTTTTTTTGATCCGTAAAAGAACAATGTTCCAAATAACTTAGAAAGTGGTCAGGTTGTGTGTGTTGCAGAGCAAACAATCACAGGTCCTTGCCCCCTGTGGATCGGCAGAGTGTCAACTGAAGAAACTATTTTTGTATCAGTTGCCAGTTGATGTCCTTTTCACAAAGTGGGCCTAATTGTTAGTGGGATATAATTATTTAGAGGGCAACGCAGTTGTAAACAAAATGTACATACATGGGGAGGGTCAAGTGGAATTATATTTTCTCCCTAGTAAATTACAAGCGGTCCCTAAAATAAACACTGCAAAAGAAGCAAAATTTTCCCAAATTTTGCGAGGACAATGCAGACTTACAGGAAATGTTCTTTCATAAAATTCAAAGTGAATACATTTTTTAAAAAGTTACAAAGGAAAGGAGAAATTCATATATCTATAGGGAGCAAAAAACATTGGTAATTTTAGCTGAATAATATGAGGCTTCCTGCACCAAGTAAAGTCAGAGGAACAATTAACCAGGACAGTAACATTACAACCAGTGTCTTTCTCACTATTAACAGACCACCCAGGACAGTAACATTACAACCAGTGTCTTTCTCACTATTAACAGACCACCCGGCACAGTAACATTACAACCAGTGTCTTTCAGACTATTAACAGACCACCCAGGACAGCAGCATTACAACCAGTGTCTTTCTCACTATTAACAGACCACCCGGCACAGTAACATTACAACCAGCGTCTTTCAGACTATTAACAGACCACCCGGCACAGTAACATTACAACCAGCGTCTTTCAGACTATTAACAGACCACCCAGGACAGCAGCATTACAACCAGTGTCTTTCACACTATTAACAGACCACCCAGGACAGTAACATTACAACCAGCGTCTTTCAGACTATTAACAGACCACCCAGGATAGTAACATTATAACCAGTGTCTTTCACACTATTAACAGACCACCCGGCACAGTAACATTACAACCAGCGTCTTTCAGACTATTAACAGACCACCCAGGATAGTAACATTATAACCAGTGTCTTTCACACTATTAACAGACCACCCGGCACAGTAACATTACAACCAGTGTCTTTCAGACTATTAACAGACCACCCAGGACAGTAACATTACAACCAGTGTCTTTCACACTCTTAACAGACCACCCAGCACAGTAACATTACCACGAGTGTCTTTCACACTATTAACAGACCACCCAGGACAGCAACATTACAACCAGTGTCTTTCACACTATTAACAGACCACCCGGCACAGTAACATTACAACCAGTGTCTTTCACATTAACAGACCACCCAGGACAGCAACATTACAACCAGTGTCTTTCAGACTATTAACAGGCAACCCAGGACAGCAGCATTACAACCAGTGTCTTTCAGACTATTAACAGACTACCCAGGACAGCAACATTACAACCAGTGTCTTTCACACTATTAACAGACCACCCAGGACAGTAATATTACAACCAGTGTCTTTCAGACTATTAACAGACAACCCAGGACAGCAGCATTACAACCAGTGTCTTTCAGACTATTAACAGACTACCCAGGACAGCAACATTACAACCAGTGTCTTTCACACTATTAACAGACCACCCAGGACAGTAATATTACAACCAGCAGCGTTCTCACTAACAAATGATTGGTGACAATAATTTCTTACTGTATTGACTGTTAATTATCATTACTCCTTAAGCATTACGATTTTTCCTATTATTATCTAGCTGTGTCAGCATTGATTCGATCTGTGACTGTTTGTTTGCTTTGGCACTGTTTGTGTCAAATGAATGCCTTTTTAATTTAATTGCCAGAGAGAGAGAGAGAGAGGGAGAGAGAGAGAGAGAGAGAGAGAGGAGGGAAGAGGGGGAGGGAGAAGACGGCTGTCGGCATAGAGCTGAGACTCAGAGATATAAGAAAAGAACCACATTGACAGAGAACAGATATTTAATTAACCCTGGGGGATTCCCCTCACTCCCTCATTCTCTCCTTCGCCCCCTTTTTTTCTACCCCCCCCCCCTTTTCTCCCTGTCTCTATCTCTGCCTCCCTCTGTGCTTTCATGTCCTTGGGGCAGTAGTAGGTGGCGTTGATCTGCATGCTCTATGCCACTTTTCCCCTGCTCTCGGCCCCTCCCTAAGCTTTCCTGTATCTCTGCATACTGAAACAGTGGAACCAACTGTGAGGAACTACAGTATGTTCACTTCATTGTCCCTCTTCTCCTGCTTAAACAGACAAAACACTGTCTATCCTTCCCAGAATAACTTTGAATGTTGAATGCTCAAGACATTATTATTCTGCCTCTGAATATTAGACACGTAAACACTGTGGAAAACCACAACAACAACAACTGTTGTCATAAAGCAGAGTGGGAAGGTACATACCACATCTCAATGTTGTTCATATACACTGTATATTCATGCTCACAGCTACAGTATTGATCATAGGTACAGACATATAAGCTGATGAGTCAAAGCATTATGTCCACTCACATGTGAAGTGAATAACGTGGATCGTCTCCTGTCAATGGCACATGTCAAGATCTGGGTAGATGCTTAGCAAACAATCAACTCCCAAAGTAAATGTGTTGGATGCAGGATACATTTGGCAGGAGTAAAGACCTGAGTGAATTTGACAAGGGCCAAATTGTCATGGCCAGACAACTGGGTCAGAGCATCTCTGGAACGGCAAGGCCTGTGGGGTGCTCCCGGTCAGCTGTGGTGAGTGCCTACCGACAGTGGACCCAGGAGGGACCAACCACAAACTGACGACAGGGTGTTGGGCAGCCAATCGTGTACGTGATCGTGGATGTGTGCACCAGGATGCACTGTGGGAAGATGACAAACCTGTGGAGGGAGTGTGATGCTCTGGGCAATGTTCTACTGGGAAACCCTGGGACTGGGCATTCATGTGGATATCAAGTTGACACATGCCACCTAAATAAACATTGTTGTAGACCAGATACACCCCTTTATGGCAATGGTATTTCCTGATGGCAGTGGCCTCTTTCAGCAGGATAATGTGCCCTGCCACAATGAGCACATTGTTCGAGAATGGTTTGAGGAACATGTTGAAGAGTTTAAGGTGTTGCCGTGGCCTCCAAATTCCCCAGATCTCAATCCCATTGAGCATCTGTGGGATGTGCTGGGCCAACAAGCCTGTTTTGGTGGAACACGGAGGACCATGTTAGGCAGCTGGTCATAATGTTTTGGCTCATCAGTGCATATATATATAAACGTATATACAATATATACAGTATCTCAAAAAAGTTAGTACACCCCTCACATTTTTGTAAATATTTTATGATATATTTTCATGTGACAACACTGAAGAAATGACACTTTGCTACAATGTAACGTAGTGAGTGTACAGCTTGTATAACAGTGTACATTTGTTGTCCCCTCAAAATAACTCAACACACAGCCATTCATGTTTAAACCGCTGGCCACAAAAGTGAGTACACCCCTAAGTGAAAATGTCAAAATTGGGCCCAAATGGTCAATATTTTGTGTGGCCACCATTATTTTCCAGCACTGCCTTAACCCACTTGGGCATGGAGTCCTCTTCCACTCCTCCAGTCCTCTTTCACCGCACTTCCATGACATCACGGAGCTGGTGGATGTTAGAGACCTTCCCCTACTCCACCTTCCATTTGAGGATGCACCACAGATGGTCAATAGGGTTTACATCTGGAAACATGCTTGGCTAGTCCATCACCTTCACCCTCAGCTCCTTTGGCAAGGCAGTGGTCATCTTGGAGGTGTGTTTGGAGTCGTTATCATGTTGGAATACTGCCCTGTGGCCCAGTCTCCGAAAGGAGGGGATCATGCTCTGCTTCATATGTCACAGTACATGTTGGCATTCATGGTTCCCTCAATAAACTGTAACTCCCCCAGTGCCGGCAGCACTCATGCAGCCCCAGATCATGACACTCCCATCACCATGCTTGACTGTAGGCAAGACACACTTGTCTTTGTACGCCTCTCCCGGTTGCCACCACACACGCTTGACACCATCTGAACCAAATACGTTTATCGTGGTCTCATCAGACCACAGGACATGGTTCCAACATGGTTGTCTTCAGCAAACTGTTTGCGGGCTTTCTTGTGCATCATCTTTAGAAGGGGCTTCCTTCTGGGACGACAGCCATGCAAACCAATTTGATGCAGTGTGCAGTGTATGGTCTGAGCACTGACAGGCTGCCCCCCTCCCCTTCAACCTCTGCAACAATGCTGGCAGCACTCATATGTCTATTTAGACAACCTCTGGATATGACGCTGAGCATGTGCACTCAACTTCTTTGGTCGACCATGGTGAGGCCTGTTCTGAGTGGAACATGTCCTGTTAAACTGCAGTATGGTCCTGGCCACCGTGCTGCAGCTCAGTGTCAGGGTCTTGGCAATCGTCTTATAGCCAAGGCCATCTTTATGTAGAGCAACAATTCTTTTTTTCAGATCCTCAGAGTTCTTTGCCATGAGGTGCCATGTTGAACTTCCAGTGACCATGTTGAACACACCTGCTCCCCATTCACACATGAGACCTTGTAAAACTAACAATTCACATGACATTCACATGACATCAGTTATTCACAAAATGTGAGGGGTGTACTCACTTTCGTGAGATACTGTATATATATATATATATATTTACCATATATTGCAATTGGGTATCGTTGAATGGAACCCAAAAACAAATCCTAATCAAAATTATATTTTCTTTCAGCAATGACCCTATTCCTTAACCCCTTAACCCTATTTGGAACTTGTACCCTAAAACTAACTAAATCTAACCTCTAAGCCAAAACATGACCTTTTCCCATGGCGACTGGAAAAAAGGTCACATTTCCCTTGTTTAAATATCCTTGCAGGGATTTTAGTACTCACAAGTATAGTCAAACCTGTACACACACACACAAACCCACCCTTCCCCACACACAAACACACACATACCTATACACACTAATGTGGACTCATTCCTTTCCCTGTAGAATGTGAAGGAACTAATGCTGTATTAACCTTAAAGCCTGAAGCCCAACCCCCCTCTCCCTTGCCAACTGACCCTTTCCTCATATTCATATCTCCTCCACCTTCAGGCTACTCCTTGTTCTAATTTCACCATTTAACCACTGCGTGTCAGGCTGTGTATTCAAACTCAATGTGTGTGTGATCCGGGTCTATGTGGGCATGTGGGGCCCAAAGTTCTCACAAAATTGGTAATGGTAAAAATTTCATTTCCGGGTAAGATTTTAAATTGTCCATGTTGGAATTGAAGTTATGTTTAAGTTTAGGCATTAAGGTTTAGCTCTAGGTTAAATTTAGGCAATGTTAGAGTTAGGGTTTGCGCCAGTGCTTAGGCAGTGCTTGAGTTATTCCATATTTAAACTTTCCACCGATCTCTTTGTCAGTTTGAATTGACTAGTTTCCTCACACTCACTTCAGACACTCACAGTGCAATCCCCCCACCCTGGACTATCTATTAATACTATCCCCCCACCCTGGACTATCTACTAATACAATCCCCCCACCCTGGACTATCTACTAATACAATCCCTCCACCCAGGACTATCTATTAATACTATCCCCCCACCCTGGACTATCTATTAATACAATCCCCCCACCCTGGACTATCTACTAATACTATCCCCCCACCCTGGACTATCTACTAATACAATCCCTCCACCCAGGACTATCTATTAATACTATCCCCCCACCCTGGACTATCTATTAATACAATCCCCCCACCCTGGACTATCTACTAATACTATCCCCCCACCCTGGACTATCTACTAATACAATCCCTCCACCCAGGACTATCTATTAATACTATCCCCCCACCCTGGACTATCTATTAATACAATCCGCCCACCCTGGACTATCTACTAATACTATCCCCCCACCCTGGACTATCTACTAATACAATCCCCCCACCCTGGACTATCTACTAATACAATCCCCCCACCCTAAACCACCCTGGACTATCTACTAATACAATCCCCCCACCCTGGACTATCTACTAATACAATCCCCCCACCCTAAACCACCCTGGACTATCTACTAATACAATCCCCCCACCCTGGACTATCTACTAATACAATCCCCCCACCCTAAACCACCCTGGACTATCTACTAATACAATCCCCCCACCCTGGACTATCTACTAATACTATCCCTCCACCCTAAACCACCCTGGACTATCCTGGACTATCTACTAATACTATCCCTCCACCCTAAACCACCCTGGACTATCCTGGACTATCCTGGACTATCTAGTATTAGTGTATTCCAGTTTTGTAAGGGTTAGTAAGGGAAGAGGAGGAGACAAGTCGTGCTGTTCAGTATATTCAGTCTTGTGAACGTTAGAGGCTGGATTCTTCACAGTGCCCCTTTAAGTCAGCTTATCTCAAGTCTGAAAGTGTCTCAGAGTAGGAATGCTGATCCATTATCAGGTCTTACTTACCCATGTAACCTTTAAGATACTAGATCAGCATTCCTGGCGTGAGATGTTTGGCACATACTGAGCTTGTGTGTTTAGCTAAGCAACTTTACAATGAAGGTCTGGATCAACCTATAAGGTAACCAGAGACTTCAAAGACCTCTGCTATGCCAGGCAGTAAACTGTTTATACAACTGCTTGTTGGATAGTCAGAAATATACAAAAGCAACCATGCATATATGTGCGTGCGCACACACACACACACACACACACACACAAACAGTAAATTACTCCTCCCCTCTCTTCGCCTCCAACTCACCCTCTAAGGCTCTCTCCTTCCCCCTTCCTCTCTGTCTCTAATTGACTTCTGGACTATTTCTATTTTTTTCAATTCATTTAATCTCTTACTTTCATTTTTATTTCTCCATTTATATTTCCCCCATCTTTAATAATTCATCCATCTCTCTTTCCTCAACCTCTCTCTCAGATTTCCTCCATCTGTTTTTCATCATGTTTTATTCAGCTCTTCATTTGGGCTTCTATGCAGCGTTAATTGCTTCTTAAGAGTGGTAAACAGCCCCCATCTCCCCCAACCTCCTGCATCCTCTGTGCAGTGCACTGTACATGTCCACTAGCATTAGCATCACTGAATGAGCAAGGAGTTGAAGTGTGTGTGATGAATGTGTGTGTGTTTGTATGCATGCCATGAGTGAATGTGGTGGTGGTGGTGATGGTGGGGGGGGGGGGGGGGTGTATACGCGTTTGTGTGCATGCTATGTGTGAGTGTTTGTGTGTCTGTGTCTGTGTGCGTGTGTGTGCGCACACATGCCATGAGTGCATTTGTGTGAATCGTCTTTTTTTTCCGCCATCATTATCTACATCAGCTACATGTTGCTTGGACTGACTGGATAAGGCAGCAGCCCTCCCAAAGGAACAGGATGAGATGTGAATCACTGTGTCTTAAAGGGCGCCCTGCTCCCCATGTAATGCCCTACTTAAGTAGTTATCCCAAGTCAACAGTGGTGGTCCCTAGTTAACACTGGTGATCCCTAGTTAAAAGTAGTGGTCCCTAGATAACAGTGGTGATCCCTAGTTAAAAGTAGTGGTCCCTAGATAACACTGGTGATCCCTAGTTAAAAGTAGTGGTCCCTAGATAACAGTGGTGATCCCTAGTTAAAAGTAGTGGTCCCTAGATAACAGTGGTGATCCCTAGTTAAAAGTAGTGGTCCCTAGATAACAGTGGTGATCCCTAGTTAAAAGTAGTGGTCCCTAGATAACAGTAGTCATCCCTTGTTAACACTAGTGGTCCCTAGATAACAGTGGTGATCCCTAGTTAAAAGTAGTGGTCCCTAGATAACAGTAGTCATCCCTTGTTAAAACTAGTGGTCCCTA
Organism: Esox lucius; assembly: GCF_011004845.1. Classification (NCBI taxonomy): domain Eukaryota; kingdom Metazoa; phylum Chordata; class Actinopteri; order Esociformes; family Esocidae; genus Esox; species Esox lucius. The sequence continues at coordinate 23,232,090 of NC_047571.1, read as the reverse complement.
GATAACAGTGGTGATCACTAGTTAAAAGTAGTGGTCCCTAGATAACAGTGGTCAAACCCCTTGATAACACTAGTGGTCCCTAGTTAACACAAGTGATCCCAGGTCAACTGTAAATAGTGCACTATTTCAGACTCAGACAATATCAAAATAGCAATCAAATTTAGTAGCAATGGGCTTCCAGCTGTCTGACACCGTTAGACTCAGTGCTTACACAGAACCCCCCCTCCTGTGCTCCTCTGTGGGGTCATGGAAGTGAGACAGAGGAGAGAAACCCACAGATCAAACTTCTATCTAGGCTTTTCACCCTTCTCTCCCCTAGTGGCTCCACTCCCCTGGCTGGCTCTCACTTTACCCCTCCCCCATACCCATGCTCCCCATCTCTCTCTGTCTCGCTCCCTCTAAACCCCTTTTCTCTCGCTTCCTTTCCCCTATATTACCTTTTCATAGCAACGGTTGTCAAAACCGATGAAAGGTACAAAATAGAGTTCTCATAAACATAACAGCTGGAGTAATATACTCAACTATATTTAAAGGAAAAAATCCATCAAATATTGACTGTGTTATCCCATACAAATTACATGAAGAGACAGAAAGTCAATGGAATCCAGACATTTTGGTGGGATGTCATTTATCAATGTTTTCATCTTTGAAATAATGCATGCCAGTGTTTTTTAACCACAACTGACAAAATATAACCTATATGTGTGTACAATTGGGCATAATGTCAGAACTGGAACTCTCTATCCTACCTGAACTTACTACTGTACTGCCTAACAGTAAAATTGGAAAGATTTAGATTATTTTAGGAAAACATTAATAAACAGCTTTCACTTCTCTGTCAGCATGTTGTTTCCACTACATTTAACTACAAAATATATATTACAGTATATCCAAAAATAATTTTGAGACATCCTTTAACAGATTGTAAAGTTCTCCTAAACTCTCACAAATTGTGAAGTTTAGGAGAAAAGGTGGTTAGCAAAGGTCATCATATAGATATTATTAGTTTTCATTTTAAAAGCGGTCTTACAGACTTGTTGCCGAACATACATTTTCACATACATGTAAACGGGTAAAAACGTCACCTTCCGAGATAATGTGTGAAACTTTCCAGACAGATACACCCCACTGCAATGGATGTCTAAAGACAATGTCTCCCGCTTTGTTTTTTGGACTGGAATGAGCGTTGGCGTATGAAGCCTGGTTGTGTAACTCCTTCCAACCCCATAAACAAAACCAGAAAAAAATATTTCCGTCATTAGGAAGCAACTAAAAACATCTCAAATTGGAACCACAACAATTTTCCTATCACCAGCCCCAACACTGGTTCTACGGAGAGCGACATGTTAGGCACCAGGAAAAAACATTAATTGTCAGTGAATTCAATATACCTTTGAGGACAGCGGTCTGCCCCAATCATACATTTGTAGTACCTTTAGACATATAGTCAGTGTTATTTGAATTAAATTGTTGTCACGCCAATTGTTGTTGATCATCAGCTATTGAAATAAATCCAAATGGTGGCAATGCGAGACGCATGTAGAGGTAAGCTTGAGTCTAGCAAATGTTCTAAATGTCTACGGTGGGTTTGTTACCATGATTGGATTAAAACAATCGTGGATCCTCTTCACAGGTGGACACAACCCGGTCGATGGGTTCACTTCAAATGTATCTCCCCCCCACACGTTCCCATCGCAGCCCCTCTCCCTGCGTGTTTATCTTTCGTGTTCTCCCTCCCACTCCATTCATTTTTCTCCTGACTCGTGTCTTTCTCTCCCCTCCCTCCCTCCCTCCCTCCCCAACAACTGTAATTAGGTACTAGCTGGGCGTCCACCTCAGCTCCGCCACCATCCTAGACACTGTGAAAAAGACACACATAGATGTACACACACACTACTGTGACATGCACACAAACACACGCCTGCCCTCATGCCGGGACAAACAATGTTGGCCTTTAATTTATCCTATATCACGCAATTGCACTAATTCCCCTAAGTGTAAAGTGCGTTACACTGAGGCATGGACAAAAATGTGTGTGTAAAATCAGGTTTTAGTTGTGAGCACAGCATCAGCCCAAGTGTTCCCAGATCCAGAATGTCATGTAAAGGCTGAAGGAAGGGCTTCAGGGGTCCATGTGACACTCAAAAGGAGCTGTGACACAGGAAATATGTTTCCATTCAGCAATTTGACACCAAAAAAAAGAAAGAAAGACTTCATCTGAATCCATTTTTTCATTTTGGGTTTGCTCTAAAATCATCAGGATGAAATATGTTAGTGGTTTTACTTTGTACTGTACTTGTACTGTAGCATTGCTCTGAGCCAGAGAGAGGAATGAAAGAGATTTCAGATCCCACTGGAATTACACTGGAGCTCCTCTGATGATTTCTTTCTTTTAGAGGGATTTTACCTCAAGATAGAGAACCAAAGTGGGTGGAGCAGAGAGACAGTGTGTTTGTGTATCTGTGTTTGTGCGTGTGTGTGCAGGAGTGAGGGCAGGCCTGTGTGTGTGGGTATTTATGTGTGTGCGGCCAAGCTTGCATGTGTGTGTATGTGTGTGTGTGTGTGTGCGTGCGTGTGTGTGTGCATGGGTGTGTGTGTGCGTGTGTGGTGTAACTCCACTAGTTGGATGAGAGCATGCTGTTTATTAGTGCAATAGGAGGCAGGAGGACAGCTGACCGTGGTCACAGGACTGTCAATCACACCTTCAGCTGTACAGCGCCGGGGTTGGACAATGCTTTCGGCGCCCAAATCCTAGAATGTTTCAATAAACACTTTTAGAAGCCATTAGAAGAACAGGGCGCCATTTGGACAAGTCAAATGGAGTGCCCAAGACAGGACACGGGGCACTGTTTGGGATGCAGCCACGTGACGACGCCCGATGAGGGGATGTGAAGACGGCAACGGAGAGATGAGTCACAAGTTCCAGTGGTAATTCGGGTTATTAACATAGTGTAACTCAACGGAGAGAAGTGTAGCGTTCTCATTGATCCCAGTGGATTTGACAGGGAGACAGAGTCTTGGGAGTCTAATTGGAAAACCTGTCTTCTCTCCTTTCTTCTTTCTGACTGAAGTCAGGGCGCTTATTCGGGTTCACGGGGGAAGTGGTTTGATACATATCAGCGGATCTGATTCCCGTGAGTGTGTTTGTGCTTCGGGGATTTTGGATCTCGGTTAAGGACAAACAAAACAGGTGTGTGGAGGTGTGTTCTTGCTGTGCCCAAGATATGTTTCTCAAACACAGTCCCAACTGCCTCCCTACCCCCACTGTAGTGCACGACTTGTTCCAAGGGCCCAGAGGGTCCCTCTGTAGTGCACGACTTGTTCCAAGGGCCCAGAGGGTGCCATTCGAGATGTTGTAACATCTTCAGACTCCTTTGCCCATCTAGTAAAGAGGGCAGACCGCTGTTTGAATTCCCAAAGGTCATAACAGTTTTGGGTGAACACGTCTTTTTAGTCTAAGAATGTCTTTCAAGCCGTACATCTCTAAATTAAGTGCATACTAGTCCAATCCCCCTCCGCTCATCCCTCTTTCTCCCATATTCACTAACACCTCTATTTTCCTTTATGTCTCTTCAGTGTTGTCTTTCCCCTGCTCGGTTTCTCTCCATTTCCTCTCCCCTGCCTCTCTCTGTGGCTTTCTTTGACCACTAATGGAATGCACGGCATTTCCTCCCCTCCTCCCCCTCTCTGTGCCCTCGGTCTCCCCTTCTCTCTGCCCCCAATCTCCACCTCTCTCCCTCTGCTCACTCTCACCATCTCTCTTTAGCCTCCCTCGTCTGAGTCCACAGCCTCACAGTAATGAAACATAAACTTTGACATTTGTCAAATTAGTACTCCCATCAACAGTTCTACACAATCTACCAGTTATTACAGCATACTGGCAGGTTTAGTCTGTTGGTTAATCAAACAACAATCTGCGTCTTCCTGCTGACCTTTCACCTATTCTCTCCACTCCTTTCTTGGCCTCTCCTTGTATCTTCTCTCTTTCTGTTTTCCATCTCTCTCTCCTCTCTCCCAACTCTCTTTCACCTCCCTTTCCCTCTCCCCTCCTCCTCTAGGTCCTGACATCTCTCTTTCTTATAACTCTGCTCATATCTCATTTCCCAGCATTGTTCCAGAGTAATTCCACACAATTTACATATTGCGTTTAAATCTCTCGTCCGAGGCTCAATGACCGTAGCTAACCATGTGATATGGGATAATGGAATGAAGAGGAGAGTGTTGATTGAATGCATTAAAAGTACCTACCAGTGGACCATTCCTAAACCAATTCTAATGTAATTCCATCCTAGACTGGACATTTCCCTTTAGGTTCCAACTCATGTGACTGATGCAGGTTGCTGATATATTGTATACTCGTGGATTGCGGTTGAATGTTTTTCCGCCAGAAGATAAAATAAGATCTCCAAAGAGATGGATCTCAGTTACTATGGTTGATATGTTTTTGGCACTTGTTGTTTGATAAATTAAGTAAAACTATATCTGATCCCAGAGGTTACACATGGAGATGGACATTAGACTCTCAGCCAGCTTATCTGTTATCATTTCAAAGAGCCAGCGATGTCAATGCATTATCTACAGTAAATGACATCCCCAAACCCACCATAAAATATTGATCAAGTAGATTACGATAATTTGCTGGTATAAAAGCGAATTATAAAAAATTATTAAAAAATAATTAAAATATTATAATGAATATAAATAAAAAATCTACATTTCACTCTGGATAATGACCAAGTGTAAACTATTGAAAAGATTTGTTTCCTTTTCAGATAAGTTTACAGAAATCCAGAACTAAATCATTGTTCACGGATACGTTCTGGTCATCTTCTGCTGGAATGGGGCTTTAACATTGTAACAACACATAAGAATGTAGTCTAAAGAAATAAGGCAGGCACACGTACCTGTTTTTCCATTCTTTTTTCACTCTCTCCATCCTTACACATCTAGCTGTCTTTCTGTCTATCCCTCTATTTATTGCTCATTCTGCCTCTTTAGCAAATCAGAAAATCACTATAGCAACAGATGTTTTATATACCTAAATCCTTTCATTTTTTTCATGTTCCAATTACATGCAATTGATACTATTTTAGAGAAGTACAAACTAATGATTCTTAAAAAACAGAAAAGCCAATTTGAGTAGAGATACAAGGACATGAAGTGAAAAGTTGAGCAGATAGAGGAGGAGAAAAGTGAGGATTAGAGGTGAAGAAGCTGCTAGCCAGACAACCAACCAGAGAGTCACACGAGACGAAAAAAAGACAGATGGAGGCAATGCTATGATAACTGACTCAGTTTCTGTAATTGACAAAAAAAACATTAGTTTAAAAGTTGAACAAATCAGGAAATGCAAGGGATGTCAGCTATGACATAGCACTTTGAAAAAAGATGTGTTGTTTGTTGAGCTAGACTGAGGTAAGTGTAACAGAATTGCAGTAACAGAATAACACAATGTGTCCTTGATCTGTGAAACACAGAAATGCATAATTGGGGATATGAATGCCATCTCATATTTCAAAGGTTTGTACACCAAAGTACAGGACAACAGAACGCTATAGTATAGCGTAGCCTAGCACAGCAAACTATTGTCAGCAACAGCAGAGTAAGTTAGACAACAGTAACATACAGGTAGAGTGTATTACAATAAGGTAGAGTAAAGTATGGTAAAGTAGGTACAGTACAGAAAAATAATGTAAAGTATGGGACAGTAAAGTGCAGTAATGTAATGAAAAGCATGGAATAGTAGAAAAAGGTACAATAAGGTAAGATACAGTAAGGTTCAGTACTATACAGTGTAACAGAATAGTACAGTACAGTATACTATACCTTACTCAAGTGTATTCTATGATATTGTACTGAATTTCAGTTTCTTAACTGCTCTGAACTCTTCTATACTATTGTACTACTATACTGCACTATAGTTTTCTGCACTTTACTGCCCTCTTTTCTGTATTGCAATGTACTGTACTATACTTGAGCAATGAGGCACAATTAGGGGGTGTATGTTGGGGCCAATACACCACAGCTAAGAGCTTTTCTTAGGCACAAACCAATGAGGAGTGCCTGGACAGTGCTAAGGCATGGTATATTGGCAATATGGCCCAAACCCCCACAATGCCTTAGTACATTTATAAACAGATTCACCTAGAACTGTAAGAAGTTATGTGATGTAATACAGTATGTGGGGTATACAGTCTCAAATGAGCATCTAGGATTCAAACCACCCTATGATAAAATGTTTTAATGTTCTGTCCTGTATTAAACTGTACTGTCTATAGGTTTAGATTTGTGGAGGATAGGTGTGTCAATGTGATTAAGGCCAGATTTAAGGTACTTTTGAACTAAAACTTCCTTCTGTATTTTCAGACACTAGCCTCTGGATGTGTTGATATAAGTTGGAATGGGAATTTAGTTTGATATAATTCAAATATCATCATTCTGGTGGATGTTTTATGATACCCCTTATCCATCTGTATATCCAGAAATCAAAGGCTTTTACTTATGCCTTATGAAAGCCTGCTTTCATGTCCAAAAAAGACTGACTCCTACCTTTTTTACTCTTACATTTTACATCCAATTAGATTTTTCCCTTTATGTTGGTCCTCACAGGGTATTTCAGATAGATATGCCCAGAGATAAACAGACAAACAGGCTGTGACAGGTAAAGACAGGCATCAAGATGGAGATGTAAACAGAAAACAAGGAGCCAGAGGAACGGTCAGATAAACAGGCAACAAAATGGACAGAGAGGTGGACAGACAAACAGAAAGCCGATGACAACCAAACAAAGGGACACTTGCTGTTCGGGTGAAAAGACAATGAGACAGGGCAGGACATGAAACAGGTAGCAGGCATGCGGGATTGAGAGATATCGCCATGGTAACACTGAAATGAATGTGAGAGAAGAGGTAAGAGGGGAAAAAAAGAGCCATGCATGCATGCAGTCCCCATGGTAACTGTATAGGAGGGAACAACCAAGAATGAGAGACTAAAAAACACAGTGGGCACATTATGAAATCTCATTATCCATCCCCTTTCTCTCGCTAGCTTTTGATTAACAACACTAGACCTTAACTCCGCCTCCGTTCAGTTTTGGATTGGAACAGCAGTACAGAAGAGAACTTCCAGAATGTTTTCACCCTGTCCGTCAAGACCAATATATGGGGGATCACAGTGATTCAGTTTGTTAACTAGGGACCACTACACTGAACCCCCTCACCCAACCAACCCCCTTCAGAAAGGCACCGTTATCTCACTGTCAGTATGACTGAGCGTGGGATTCCAGTATGGGAGTGTCTTTATGGGTGTGTGTGTGTGTTATCCACATCTACATGCACATGTGGGGACCTGAAGCGACCCATGTCCCAATCTTTCACTCATTGTGAGTTGCTGAGAAGGCCTTAACCACAAACCAGATATTTATTAAATCTGAGGAAATTCGGGTAATAAAAAATAAAAAATGCCATTCTCTTAGTTATACTTACTGTGAGGTTCTGGCTGTAATCCTCTTGGCAGAGGATGTTGTTACCGTGGCAAAGCCATAGAAGAGTTTTTCTAATGCACGCAATACTTTCCCCTTCTAGTACTGACTTTGCTGTCCGCTACTTCATTGAACAAAATGTACTTACAATTACTGAGTTGTGTGATTGTCCCACCTAGCTATCTTCTAACACACTAACTGGAAGTCGCTCTGTCTAAGAACATCTGCCAAATTACCAAAATGTACATGTAGAATTGCACCAACAAATTAATTACGTTTGTCAAATCGAAAAGTTGGGAAGATGGGGAATGAGGAGGATGCGGCTTTCACCAGATTTCACACGAAGGGTCCTTATCATTCCAGAACAGAAATCCTCCATTTGCCAACAGGCCAGTTACTGTAGCTAAGCTTTACAGTCTGGAGTAGGCTCTAAAATCAGAAGAATTTAGATGGATGACAACCAAGTAAATATTTCCTTGCCAGTCATGCTGTTTCAATGGAATGGTATTCTGTTAGTGATACTAACCGCAGTTTAACTATTAAATGGCTGTTGATTATGTGGATTCTATCGGGTCGTTGGATAATATATATTCTATTTTCTATTTGATATACAAACTATATATTCTATGTAGATATTATATTCTTTATGTTCCGTGGGCATTTCATGTCATTGCTCCCAAAATGATTGTGAAGGTAGAGAGGCTGTGTTGACTGCTTCTGGACAGCCCCAAGACACACACAGGGACATGCATCCCAAATGACAAGCTAGTTGTCATATATTGGTCCTTGTAAAAAGCAGCACACTATGAAGGGATAAGAGTTGCCATTTGGGACGTGGAGAGAAAGATGAAATGAGTGAAGAGTCTTGACCTGTCTAAATGTGCTGAGCTCAGGGAGGTGGGGTGGTAGACAAGACATCCCAAATGGTACACACTTCCCTACGCCTATACAGTGAACGCTCTCCATTCAACATAGAGCACTACAAAGGGAACAGGGAGACATTTGGGACAAAGCCAGATAATCATCAAGGAGTCGACAAAGAATTGCCTGGAGATCTACAAGACGAGAGTCGACAGCCAGGACTCAATAACATCATTGTCACTGACAGCACAGCACAACACAATTGGAGCACAATACGAGCTCCAGATAAATAAGCACTGCCATTTGTCAGCTCGTATAGATGAAGGCATAAGAGACCTGGTCAATACGAATACTGGAATATGAAATTAACATCTAGACTAAATATCTGGACTACAAATCAGGAATAAATATGTTTAGTATTCATCATTAAATGGTTACTCAAAGGGGACACAGAGAAAAGGATTTCAAAGAAAGGGGTGACTAACCATAACCCATTGACAATGCCTTTGAGAGCTGTATTAATGAGTATCCCCCATGTAAAAAAGCATACAATTAATTTACATAATGGATGAAATAACTGCAAAGTATCAGTGAGTGATCCATATTTGTAATGCAGATTTAGAAGCCATAGTCATCAGTCAATCGTACACCTGAGATAAATCAGATATGAAACCCTTTAATGTATCAATTATAAGCATTTTCTTTCAGTGTATTGTTTCATTCAAGATTAAATAAAAAATGTATAGCTTTAAAAAGTTTTCTTCAGAAGGTACAATATAGATAATACGAAGCATTATGAGCGTCCGGGGGACTCTACATACCCTACTGTAATACCGGGGGACTCTACATAGCCTACTGTAATACCAGGGGAATCTATATAGCCTACTGTATACCTGGGGGACTCTAAATACCCTACTGTAATACCAGGGGACTCTAAATAGCCTACTGTAATACCGGGGGACTCTACACAGCCTACTGTAATACAGAGGGACTCTACACAGCCTACTGTAATACCGGGGGACTCTACATAGATTACTGTAATACCGGGGGACTCTACATAGATTACTGTAATACCAGGGGACTCTACATAGATTACTGTAATACCAGGGGACTCTACATACCCTACTGTAATACCGGGGACTCTACATACCCTACTGTAATACCAGGGGACTCTACATACCCTACTGTAATACCAGGGGACTCTACATACCCTACTGTAATACCAGGGGACTCTACATACCCTACTGTAATACCGGGGACTCTACATACCCTACTGTAATACCAGGGGACTCTAAATAGCCTACTGTAATACAGAGGGACTCTACATAGCCTACTGTAATACCGGGGGACTCTACACAGCCTACTGTAATACCGAGGGACTCTACACAGCCTACTGTAATACCGGGGGACTCTACATAGATTACTGTAATACCAGGGGACTCTACATAGATTACTGTAATACCAGGGGACTCTAAATAGAATACTGTAATACCCGGGGAACTTTAAATAGCCTACTGTAATACCGGGGACACCCCTATTGCTGAGAAATAAATAAATAATTTAAATATTTACTGTGTTGTGGCCACTGATTGAGAGGAAAATTAGCCATTGAAAAAGTAATTTCCTTCATTTATACACTTATTGCATGCCTTATGTTTGTTCAAATGACACCAGGTTGAATCTTGAAAATCTTTGTGTACAAAATGAGTGAAAATTGGAAAGTCCATTTTGACCTTTTTCTGGACTCACATCTGGCTGGCAGTCTACTTATTCAGTATAGCCTCTGTATACTCTTGTGCTGTACTGTAAATGCAATTATGATGAACTAAGCCACGTACAATTAGACAACATTTCCTTTGAATACATTAAATATGTTTTACGTTAAATTGCCAATGGCAATTCAAAATATATAGTAGATGTACCCACACTGAAGAAGACCTAGGGAACCCCTGGGGAGACAGGTCCCAAATTACTCCCTATTCCCTTTTAGTGCACTACTTTCACCAGGCTGACTCTGGTCTAAAGCAGTGCGTTCTATGGGGAAGAGTGTGCCATTTCATACACTGATCGAGAGCACCACTGCGACTTAGGGAGACAGGCTGTGACATTGGTGGACAGATGTCTATGAACTGTAAGTCCCCTATCAATTCTCTCTGTTCCCTCCCTCATCCCCCCCCCCCTTTCCTCCTTCCTCTCCCGTGCCTCCTCAATCTCCTCCTCCGTACTCCCTCCGTGATGGGGTCACCTCTGGTCAGAGCTGTGGCTGGACTACCGGACCTCCGCCTCTTCTTCTCCTCTGCCGTGTGCAATGCAGCATAATCCATTTAATGAATGTCTTTCCATTGGTCTGTCCGTGTGTTTCTCCTTGGCCCTGTACCACAGACACTAAACACATCCCCCCTCCACGCCTCTATCACTAACACTTGCCCATGTTGCCTTTTTACATTTTTCTATGTATTTTTTCTACATTTCTGTAAGTCCTTTTCTCCCAGTCTTTGTGCGTTGCTATAGAAACCATATCTTCAGCACTGCACCCCCCCCTCCTCACACACACACACACTTTCCTCTCTCTCTCTCTCTCTCTCTCGTTCTCTCTCTCGTTCTCTCTCCAGCCTCTGGTTAGAAGGTTGCTATAGAAACATTTTTTTTTAAATAGCTAAAGAAAAATACTCTCTCATTCTCTCTCTTCTTCTTTTTACCCCACATCTGTGCCTCTATCATCAGTATACAAGCTCTATCAATGTACCCCCCAACTGCCTTGTTCAAAAAATACATTTACACACGTGTGACATGCACACACACACACACACACACACCTGCACACTCAATACATAGAAGCACTTCCTGTGGTGTGGATTCTAACATCAACCAATGACATTGTAATCCTCTCCACCAGAACAATGACATCCATATCTCCTACTGTGACATCATCTCTGCCTCTCCCAGAAGTCTACATCACAACATCCTTTACCAAAGCTGTTTTATTATTTGAACCCTACTTTTTATCGAGTACTACTTTTTGAAGGCCCATAGGTAACATATGGAATGGTGTCACATTAGGAACACACCAAGAACCCGTTCACATTAATGGGAGTCATAAGAACTACATTTAAAATGAAATAATACACATGTATACGTTGATATTCACATTTGCAACAGAAATCTACCGAGCCAAGAGAGATTAAAGATAGTCGCAACACATTTAACACAAAATGTAATCAGCAAGTTAGTTAGCTAGCTAGCTAGGTAATGTTAGCTAAGCTAATGAAGCTGAGCCAGCCATCAAAACTGAATATGGATAAAGAGGATATAAGGATGCAGCAAACCATTGCATAACATAAAGTTGAATATGTCCCACCAACATGTTCCACCCAATGCTAGTTAGAAAGCTGTTGCTAAGTTAGTAACTAGCTCCCTAACATGAGTTTTTATGAAGCAGCTGTTGCCTCCTGTCTGATGTCCTATAACGGCAGTCATTTTTGGGCATTATGTTAAAACAAGCTAAGTAATCCGTTTGTGCCAGGTACCAATGGGCTGACACAAACATGGCAATGCCTCAATTTAACTTGCACTGTGTGAACAGGCCCAGCGATAATGGCATCACAATCGTCGCTACAATCAACAGTGTCTCTGTCTTATCTCTTCTACAGAGATGTCACATCTTCTGTCCCAAGTAATGATAACCCGGGACACCTTCCGCTACACCCACTGTTCAGTATAATCATTCACAGAGGTTTATCAGTCTGGCTTCTTGAAAATAGTCATTGTTTTTTCGAAGAGGGCCATGGAAAACAGTGTGTTGTACTGTGTTGTTGTGAGCCCGCCCCGCTCAGTATGGGATGGAGTTTTGGTGGGCGATCATCACCAGCACCACGGCTGAAGTCGGACCGGAAATCCGCATTTGTAACACACTGGCCAATTTTTAAACCACCCCGTCCGGCAGCGTGTTTACCCAAGGACACCATTGTATGTCATATAATGACCAAAAAACAATGCACAAAAACCAATAACAATCTGGACTGGCCCGCTGGGCTAGAGATGGTAATGTCCTTCTGGCTTTGGTCCAAAGTGCCATTCTGTCTAATGTAAAACCTTTGGATTGGAGGCATTTTTCCATAGAGCTTGGGTCAAAAGTAGTGCACTATAAGGAATGGCGTGCCGTTTGGGACGCAGTCAGCATGTATTCATCCGGAGCCAGAAATAACTGTGACAGAGGGTTGCTCTTTTTAAAGACATTTAAAAATGGATACTGCATGCTTGCAATGACCGGTCCAAGATAAGAGCTGTAGTAATCAACTGAAATGGGTTGGTCACAACATATGTCAAGCGGCCCAGCTGGGAGGGATGCAAGATTTCATGACAGCGACCTTTGCCTACTGTTATTTATTTATTTGGGGGGATATCTGAAACCATTTGAAACAAATATTTGAACAACTCTCTCTACTCTGAATATTCAAAGAAACTGAGCAGTTAGATTCTACCTGTCAAAGTAAGGTGTGTATGCCAAATGGCACCTTATTCCCTATCAGGACCCATAGAGCTCTAGTAGAAAATGTCTCCTAATACTCATGGTATGGTCTGTTCCTAATACTCAAGGTATGGTCCTGTCCTAATACTCATGTTATGGTCCTGTCCTAATCCTTAGGTTAGGGTCTGGTCCTAATACTGAGGTTGGGATCTGGTCCTAATACTCATGTTATGGTCCTGTCCTAATCCTCAGGTTAGGGTCTGGTCCTAATACCGAGGTTGGGGTCTGATCCTAATACTCTGGTTAGGGTCTGGTCCTAATACTCAGGATATGGTCCTGTCGTAATACTCAGGTTAGGGCCTGGTCCTAATACTCAGGGTAGGGTCTGGTCCTAATACTCAGGTTAGGGTCTGGTCCTAATATCTAGTGGTATTAGGACATTTCTCTATGATTTCTTTATTTTTCAGTTTTTCTCTTTCTCTCTCTTGATCTATTTTCCCCTCATTCTCTCCAGCTTCCAACCTGTTTCCATGTCAGCGCCATGTCTCTTCCATTTCACCTATCTCTCATAGTGTCAGCATGGCAGACTCTGGAGATTGATGTGTGACACTCATAAACTCCCCTTACAGACACTGTCAAAATGCAAACGTCCTCACTTTTCACTCCCAATCTGACGCCCAAAAACATAATCTCCACCCACATAGATTGTGTCCTAAGTTGCACCCTATCACATACATAGTGCATTAGTTAGGACAAAGGCCCATGGGGCTCCGGTCAAATGAAGGGCACTTGATAAGGGATATGGTGCCCTTTCGGCAGTATTCCAACAAAACAGTATTATTATTTTTTTGACATATTTTCAGGCGTTTTTATGCTTCATTAGACAGTGTGAAAAGATAGAGGAGAGTTTTTGCTGAGAGAACTGTTTTCCAAGGTATAAAAAATTCAATGGCAAATGTGGGCATTCTTTTCAACAGTTCTTTGTCATTTACCGTTAGGTTTTAGTGGCTTGAAGGTAACAGCATATTAATGCTGGCACTTGGGCTCTGCTGATGCACCTTTTAGGGGGTTGTTCCTGAACAATGAGCTTCATGGTGTTGTTGCTAGCTCCTTGGGGTTTTAGGCTGGGTAGCCGTTTACAGCTGCTGATGTACAAAGGGCTTTATAAAATATTTGACTGATTGATTGGAATTGGATGCCATTTAGGATGTGATCCTAATTATGGAATTCACTGTGTTTCTGGTGATTCTAAATGAACTCATACTACTTCATAGATGAATGCAAAATCAGACAGAGAAGTGATCGAAGCAGGAATGCAAGCAGAGCATGTCAAGTCTTCTTCTCTCTTTGACAAATCTGTCTTTTTTCCTCTCCTGCTGTCACTAGGAGAAGGAGAAGTGGTAGATAGAAAGAGACAGGCCAAGAGCTACCAAGACAGAAAGAGTAAGACAGAGAGGGGAAGAGACAGGGATAAAGAAAAAGACAGAGAGAGGAAGAGACAGTGATGAAGAGAGAGACGGAGAGAGAAAGAGACAAGGGGTTTCAATATGGTTTTGTTGAGTCAAATGGGGCTAGTATTAAGAAGATTCACTATGGGTCACAGTTTGACAGGGTAAGACATACAGATATGACTTGTTCACTTGAGAAAACAATCCAAAAGCACCATCTTATGGTATTGGTATGTTAATTGTTTTAAAAAAAACTAAAATAAACAAGTAATCACGATTTGTAATCATGTGAAAAAGTTGTATGCTAATTTTGGGAAGCACACAGTATGGTACACACTAACTAAAGAGCCTGTCAAACCCACCCAACAGACAGAGCTCCACACCAGACTCAATCAATCACTTCACACACCATCAGTTAGAGATTTTATACTGATATGTTCCTGTCTGAAAAGTTTTTGTATTAATGTGTTAGATACAATTGTATGTGGCTTAGTTCATCAGTTATGTTGTGGCCCAGCTGTTAAGATTCGCCTACTCTGTCAGATTATGGGTATGTTTTTAAAGAGTATGCAATGTATTTGGATAACATCATCATAACGGAATTAAGCTGTATAAATGGTTGATGTATGCCTAATAGGTTTTGAATCCATACGGAACAGGAGCAGAGACAGGTCTGCTGCGTGCACACGCGGAAGAGTGATATCTCCTCAGCAACCGGTGATTAGCACGTATCATGTCGACGGAACCAAACGCACAGACAGACACGAGAGAACGAATGGCTATAATCAAACAGGTCCCCCTCATCACGCTCACAGAACCGACCCTTACGAACCACAATTCATCAAAACCATCTTTTGGAGGCGCTGTCGTCCGCCATGACATTCCGGCTGACAGAAACGCTGCTGGACACGGTGGACGGGGATAATCGATCTATCGCAGTGCGGCGGTAACATATCAGGCATATACTGTAAATCAGTCATCGTCGTAGAGAAATACATTTTCACATGAAGGTAAAGTATTTCTTCTTTAGTGCACCATCTATACAAGTGCACCTCCCCATGGTTCTGTCTGAAAGCCTAGTTGTGCTGCACTCACGCGCACGGGCATGCACATTCACAAAGGTTGGCGCGAGAATCTACCTGCATGCTGAGGTGGTGTACATCCATGACTACGCTACGCCCGGGTCAGTGCCATACAAACGCGCGCACGCACACACACGCAAGGGTGTGTGGGGGCTTGTCATTCATGATAATTAACATTATCTGAATCTCAAAGTTAATATTTGTTTGTGGATCTGATGACTCTTGTCGTAGTCGGCCTTGGTTTTTCTAGTTGCCGGTGTTCATCCAGTAATTTCTTCGTCAATCTCTACTGGCACAGCGTGCGCATTGTAGCCTAATAATTAGTAGTATACATTCATCTTGTCATGGGGATGAAGCCTCAAGCCTATAGCGTTGGACCGTAGACAGTTGTGTGATTCACCAATAGCCTACAGCTGCTTTATGCCCCTCGGTCTTTCTCTTTCTCTCTAGCGTCTGTTTGAACAATCGCATTATTGTGGAAATAATAACCGAATGCAACAACATACTGTATTTGAATGTTCCGTTTCTCACGCCTCCGTTTCCATCATAAACCATTGCTTAATAAATGCAAAGGTGGACATGGAATGTGAAACATACACATGCCTTCATTGGCAAACGATGTAGGCAATGGAAAGACAAATGAAAAGAACTATGTCTACGTTTAAAACACAAACTTTTGCAGTTTCCATGTGCTTAAGGACAAGTGTCCTTTTGGTTTCCTCACCTTTGTTAAAACTGATTGCCAAAGTTATTATCCACAACCTCAGCATGATTCAGCCGAGCGCATTCAAATTCCTCCTCTCGGCAAGGTCCGTTAGACTTCTGCTCTGTAAAGACACCATCAATTCCCCCTAGAAATAGTTCGCTCGGTAATAACAGGAATAATTTGTAATCCCTTATCATCAATTGGAGCGTGATTTCTTCGTCTCCGGTCTGCGTCCCTCTCAGCTTTTTCTTGTTTTGTGTTTTAAATCTATACCCACTTTTTTCTTCCCTTCGTTTCAGCCTCTTTCCTCTCGGTGCGTGCACAGCGCCGCTCCGTATTCTCATTAAACAACGAATTCCTCTCTGCCTTTTTTCTTCTTGCTACCTCTACACAGAACCACCACAGAACGCCCCCCCCCCCAGAACCAAATCACAGATTTTGAGTACGGGATGCGGGGAAGCACGCTCATGGCTTGCTAGAGGCGATGTGTGGAATTACACACTGCTTGTTCTAACAGACTTACTTTCTTTCATGAATGTCCTTTGTTGCCCCATGCCCCTCTACAGTTTATTACAGGCTGTCTGGATACGTGCCTTATAGTTTTACGTGCTGTTCACAATAGTCTACGCCAGAGGTATTGAACCACATTCAGACTGGGTTTCTTTTGTTGGGATGAATGGTTGGGGGGCAAGCACATAAATATTATAATTATATGAAGTAATGTGTACACTGTAAATTGACCAGAACTCTAGGAATATAGTAATGATTGTGTACCTTGACTACTTTGATGCACGATTGCATAACATTGATTATTATACTAGAGGGAATACTTGGGAACAGAGTTCCTAAATTGAACTCATTTGAATATCTGATGATTTGACAGTCTTTGCAAATAATGGAAAATGCAGACCAAAAGAAATCCCACTTTTTGGGGGTTTACCTTTCGGGACCAATTACAGTCGTCTTGTTGCCAGCCCCTTGTCTTGACTTACAATAGATGTCACTCCCATTAGCCTTGTCAGTACTCTATACATTGTCTTTTTTAGATGATGCATTTTAGGTAAGTCACTGGCTAACTAATGAAATGTTTATCCTGGTCATAAAGAACCATTATAAAAGCAGAATAAAGGGGGACTTCAGTTCAGTGTGGTAGGATAGATTCTACCCTAGACAGGCAGTGAGAAAGGAGAAGGGAACGAGAGATAGATGTTTTCGCATGTTTAGCTATTTTTTTTCTTCTTCTTGACTTGCTTAGACAATGCAACATGTGTGTTTCCCATACTAATCAATCATCTTTGAATTTAACTGATGGAGAGAGACAGAGGGAGAGGGAGAAATATGAAGATAACAATTATTTTTTTGCTATCAGAGAAATTGTTTCACTGAGCATGAATCAGTTTCAATTGGTCAATGTTTTAATGAACAATATTGCCCTCTGTTGGTCAGCAAGTATGTTCATTCTTACCATTGGTACAATCCTGTTTATAGGCATGTGTGGGTAGGCCTATACAAAGAGGGCAATTGCATTTTCAGATAAACCCTTCCAGAAATGTCAATAGCATGTTTGTGTTAACCCAGAAAAGACATATATACAGTAGGTACTGTACGTAAGTTCTGCCTGCCAGTCATTGTCCCTATAATAAATTAATTCTAGTTAGATTTTTCTAACAGAAATCACAGTGAAACAGTTTATCATATAGATGTTGTTCAGGGAAAAGTGGTGAAAGAGACAGGTGGCCCAGTGTACACTATATAGAGAATAAGTTGTTGTTTGAATTTACATAGTGAAATTGTACACAATTTGAATATAAAATGATTAGTGACTGACTGTGAAAGGCACAAAGATAATAATTATAAAGACAAAATAAAGTTAACCCAAATACTTGTTTATTTGAAGTCAACAACTCAATCGGTATAGTAACAAAAAATACTGTATGAACAGACTAGAACAACCAATGGAGACGGAACTCAGAATTATGACATCACCATAGAGCAGTCCCACCTTGATGACATCATTGGGCCTTGTTTCAAATTTAGATAACATCCATGACAGCACTATTCCTGTGTGATATGGATATTTATTTAAAAGGAAGACTTATCATCCAAAACGAACGCTAACAAAGCGGAAAATAATTGGTGGAAAATAACTTACATTGTGTCAAAGTCCTAAATGGCACCCTTTTCATTACCGTGCACTATTTTTGATAAGAGCCCTATGGATTCTGGTCAAAAGTGCACTACATAGGGAATAGGGAGCCATTTGAGACATGTTCATTGTCTGCAGTGTTTGTTTGGATCAATCATTACAAACACCTCACACTCACACATACACACACTCGTACACACACAGGCACGCACAAACACCCTGTAGTCACAGACCACACGTACCCAGTGTGTGTGTTTGTGTGTGCTGGTGTTTGTGTATGAATGAGTATCAGTGTGCTTGTAAGAATAACCAGCAAAAGCAAGACTATATACATTAAATCATATTAAAACGGACGACTGTCAAAACAATAAGATACGCCAAACTACCCGCAAAGTGTTGAACATCTAGCCATAAAAAACAAAACAATATTATCAATTGAATTGAAAGTAATACATTTAAAAGTATGCACACCTTTAAAAAAGAAAAAAAGGAAACATAATTTAAAATCAACTATTTAAGATATAACAAAAGAAGAGAAAAAAAAAACTGTGGAGAACCCCCACCCGCACCCCCCCCCCCCACCCACCCACACACACACACACACACCTCTGGAACACCAGACAGAGTTCCCCGCAACTCTGGAACAGCAAACAGAGAGTCCACCCCTGCCCCACCCGTCCCCCACCCCTCGGGACTGCAGACAGAGCCCCCCCCCCCCACCCAACTCTGATACAACAAACAGCGAGAGCTGTTCATGGGGTAAGACAGAGTGGTCCAAAGCAACTAAAAAACAGAGCTGCTTATCTGATATCTGATGACAGTAAGCTGTAAATTCACATAGATGCAAATGACGTCTAGAGCGCTGAGTGTTCTAAAATAGAATAGATGTCTGCAGACTTGTGGGGAAAGCCAAATTTGAATTATTCTAATTCTATAGACCAGCCGTAAAACACAACATCACTCAGTAGTCTGTCATCTTACAAAGGTACTTGTTCACAACGGTTCTCGTGTTCTTGCGGTTGGTCAAAGAGACAGTATGTTCCACCTTCTTTTTTCATGCAGCCATTTCATGCGATCACATAACGTATACAGCTAGGACAGGATAGATAGGAGCAAACACAGGTTCAGTTTAAAACATACAGCAAGTATAGATAACTACTATTATCTTTAGGTTCTGTCATTCCTGGTTCCAAGACATCATCAGCGGAAAGGTGAAAGGTTTTGTAGGATTGGGATTACTTGGTAAATGCAACGCATCCAATGGAAACTCCTCCCCTTCTGTGAGCGAGCCACACTCATATGTTCAGTCTGCAGACATCTCTCTCTTGCGCTCTGTGTCTCCCCAGAGAGGCTGGATACTGTTCAGTATTATGACTCACTACAAAAGCTTTTCCCATAGAGATGGATAGAGGGTTAAATGGCACTGCCTATGCTGTCACAGAAGAGGCCATAGTATCCCTGATCCCTGATCACCCCAAAGGTGTACAAAACTACGGCACTAACTGTCTACTGATACGACAATGCTAAACACCAACAGAATGAACCCTGGGAGTGATGGGGCTTGTGAGCTGGTCGGCCATGCCAGCTCACTAGCCCTGTGCCAAACACTAGAGTGAGGCTATCTAGTAATTGTCTGGCTGAGACGTTATCTAACTGTGTTGTGTGTGTGTGTGTGTGGGCGACTGGTAAAGAAAATCAAGAGGAAAGGTCAAAGTGACAGGAAGAGATGTGGGGGGTGGCAGACAGAGAGAATTGGAGGGCAGGGGAGGTGCCAAGAAAAAGAGGAGAGAAAGAGAGATGACGTTCAGTGTCAGTATGCATGCCTGAAGCAGAGAGAGAAAGTGTCTGACCTGCCCGCCAAGCTGTACCCTGTTAACTGCTGCATGCCAGCCAGGCAGGCCTCTTCATTAGATTGGGAATGATGTCATTTTGGAAGGAGCAGTGACTGTATTAGCCTCACAATAAGACAATGTCATTACAGAATGAGTTTACTGGCTGTTGTTTGGCCAGAGAGCATTCCAGACTGCAGCAGCCGGATTGAAGCGACGTGATGTATTCTAATCATCTACTACAGTACCACTCAGTGATGATCCAAATAATGAAGATGGAATCAGAAATAAATCGGAATTATATGAACTCCCGAACTGATTAACAGACACCGAAAACTGTTAACACCGACAGTCAGTAAACAGGATCAAAACAGAATTCATTGCAACATTACTTTTCCCCAGATATTAATATTTTTCACACGTGTAGTAAAAACAGGCAGGCTTTTAGATTATATACTGTACTGAAGTTAGTAATAGACTGAGGGAGATACTGAGGAGGACAGGGAGACAGAGAGAGAGAGAGAGAGAGAGAAGAGAGGGAATGATAGTGTATTTACAGGACACCAAACGTTTCTGGAATAAAAAGAATGCTATATAATTATATATATATATATATTTATATATTTATATTGGGGTCCCACACTCTGACTTTATGTACTCTGACTTCAAAGTGATGCTGTTTTTGCATGTGTGTGTTGTGTGATCATTTTTCTGTTGCCTTCATGTTTACAAAAAGTCCACGTTCCAAATGGTCCTCATGTAGTGAACTAAGTTTCCCCAGAATGTTTTGGACCACTATTCCCTTTGGCTCCTGGTCAAATGGAGTGCACTATATAGAGAACACTTGTTGTATTGGTTTGTTTGTCTTTGTATCTTCATGCTTGTATATGTACTGTATGTTTGTGCGTGTGTGACAGACAGAGATGTTATGCACAGCAGTTACTGTCAACTGAGTCTGGAGTGTGTGTGTGTCATGACTAGAAGAGTGTTTAGAAGTGTGTCCTGGTCAGTGATAGTCTGTCTGGGGAGTTATAGAACAGAGAGAATGAGATGATGAAAATGAAAGACAGATGGGAGGGAGGGAGGAGGGCTATTACAAATGACTGTTTTGGGATCTTAACATGACATGCTGGAATGTGAAATTACAATTATTCCAAAATATGTGAATATTAGCATTTTTCGCCGCTGACAGCAGGATGTGAATGGAGCATGTACAGTATGTACTGTATTAATTTGCATTATGATCCAGTTTGGTGAACGTGTGGGTGGTCTGATGTTAATGCGTGCATGAATGGGTTGTGTCTCATAATGGAAACTCTAAATGTGTGAATGTTAGTGAAACCTGATGCATGGTGTGTGTGTGTGTGTGTGTTTGTCATTGGACATAAGGAGGTCATATATGAAAGGTACATGTATGTAAGCGAATCAAATCTCACTTCCCTGTTTTCAATGCAGGTCTATCAGATGAAGCATTTCTGTTTTTCCAGTGAGTCTCAGTTCTTCTGAATCTTATATTTCTTTCCATTTCACCATCTCCCTGCCCGCCCGCTGTCTGTCTTTCCCCTACTCCTCCCCCTCTGGCTGTTGTGAAGAACTGAAGCTTGTGAAGACAAATGGAGGTTCTCCTCTCCCCCTCCCCGACCCCTCCCTAGATGAAGTACTCCTTCTTGTCTTCCGCTCCAGAATGGCCGCCCTCAGCGTTGATGATAGCAGTGTCGGCATCAGGAGCGTCGTCAGACCCTTTGGCCTCATGGGTAAGATATGTCCCTGTGGACAAAGACAGACTGCAAGGTCAGAGAGTACAGAACAAATGATCTAGGTCTGGAGTGATGGAGCTCTAAAATAAATGGGTTTGGAGTGATGATGGAGCTCATTATAATGGTGTTGGAGTGGTGATAGAGCTCATTATAATGGTGTTGGAGTGGTGATAGAGCTCATTATAATGGTGTTGGAGTGGTGATGGAGCTCATTATAATAAATGGGTTTGGAGTGGTGATGGAGCTCATTACAATGAATTGGGTTGGAGTGGTGATGGAGCTCATTATAATGGGTTTGGAGTGGTGATTGAGCTCATTATAATGGATTTGGAGGGGTGATGGAGCTCATTATAGTGGGTTTGAAGTGGTGATGGAGCTCATTATGATAAATGGGGTTGGAGTGGTGATGGAGCTCATTATAATGGGTTTGGGGTGGAGATGAAGCTCATTATAATGATTGGGTTTGGAGGGGTGATGGAGCTCATTATAGTGGGTTTGGAGTGCTGATGGAGCTCATTAAGATAAATGGGTTTGGAGTGGTGATGGAGCTCATTATAATGGGTTTGGAGTGGTGATGGAGCTAATTATAATGGGTTTGGAGTGGTGATGGAGCTCATTATAATGGGTTTGGAGTGGTGATGGAGCTCATGATAGTGGGTTTGGAGTGCTGATGGAGCTCATTAAGATAAATGGGTTTGGAGTGGTGATGGAGCTCATTATAATGGGTTTGGAGTGGTGATGGAGCTAATTATAATGGGTTTGGAGTGGTGATGGAGCTCATTATAATGGGTTTGGAGTGGTGATGGAGCTCATGATAGTGGGTTTGGAGTGCTGATGGAGCTAATTATAATGGGTTTGGAGTGGTGATGGAGCTCATTATAATGGGTTTGGAGTGGTGATGGAGCTCATTATAATGGGTTTGGGGTGGAGATGAAGCTCATTATAATGATTGGGTTTGGAGGGGTGATGGAGCTCATTATAATGGGTTTGGAGTGGTGATTGAGCTCATTATAATGGATTTGGAGGGGTGATGGAGCTCATTATAGTGGGTTTGAAGTGGTGATGGAGCTCATTATGATAAATGGGTTTGGAGTGGTGATGGAGCTCATTATAATGGGTTTGGGGTGGAGATGAAGCTCATTATAATGATTGGGTTTGGAGGGGTGATGGAGCTCATTAGTTGAGGATCAATGCAAGTAAATTGGCAAGAGCCTGAAATCTAGACCTGTTTGTGCTGACATTTCCCCCCTTAAACTTTATGTAAAACACTAGAGTGGCAACGCGGGGAATGGTAATGGTGACAGGGGTAGTGGTGAGGAAAATGGAACTACAGAAAAAGTGAAATAACTAGTAAAAAATGGAATCTGCAAATGTACACATAATATATTTGAAGGTACAGAATATGTAGTCTGTATTTAGGGCATGTTGGGAGGTGTACGATCAGGTATACAGAATACTTCTAAAGGAATAAGTGAGAGTACACAAAGGTATATGACATTCATGCAAAGGTATATGAAATATATGTTACGGTCTATGTTGAGGAATAGGAAGCTTGTGTAAGCGTACGGTATATCCTACGGCATTTGAAGTATGTGTTTGCACGGTATACAGTGGGTTCAGTGGTGTACATGTTATACAGTGGGTTCAATGGTGTACGCGGTATACAGTGGGTTCAGTGGTGTACATGTTATACAGTGGGTTCAGTGGTGTACATGTTATACAGTGGGTTCAGTGGTGTACATGGTATACAGTGGGTTCAGTGGTGTACATGTTATACAGTGGGTTCTGTGGTGTACATGGTATACAGTGGGTTCAGTGGTGTACATGTTATACAGTGGGTTCAGTGGTGTACATGTTATACAGTGGGTTCAGTGGTGTACATGGTATACAGTGGGTTCAGTGGTGTACATGTTATACAGTGGGTTCAGTGGTGTACATGTTATACAGTGGGTTCAGTGGTGTACATGGTATACAGTGGGTTCAGTGGTGTACATGTTATACAGTGGGTTCAGTGGTGTACATGGTATACAGTGGGTAAGAAAGGTCAAGTGTCACCTTTGTGTCTGATGAGGTATCTGCCGAGGACGATGAGCAGACAGAGCAGGATGAAGACAATGACGGCCACGACCCCTCCAATCACAGCGTGGTCCACACCTGACGAGGTCGACATGGCAGTGGGGTCTGACGGAGAGACACGGAGAGAGAAAGAGACAAGGACGGGAGGTATAGAGATGTCACCCCACTGACACAACGGCAACCTTTGAGAACAGGAAGCGCAAAGTGAGGGATGCGATAACCGCGCTATGGAAGAATCGCTACAACGGATGCATTAAACTCAATGGAACATGAAAAAGTCATAAAAAGAATAAAGCACATTCATTTATGCATCCATGGGGACCGTTGCTAGAACACTTCTGTGTGTGTGTGTGTGTGTGCGTGCATGTGTGTGTGTGGGGAGGGTCTAATGTAGGCTGCCTCTTGTATGCACCCTATTTCTTGGACAGGGCTCACTTGTAAAATATATGTAAATCTCAATGTGACCTCTGTTTAAATATAGGATGAAGAAATATAATGCAATTCTTTTGACTAGCTAGAAATTCGAGCAGGTTGAATGATTTGCGTATGCGAGGGGCATCAAACTGCAGCAGTCTCTCAGCCTCAAGAAATATCATATTAATTGCCTCTGTAAGCTCACAAATCACCTCTTTAACTTTGCACAGCTTTTTATCAAACCCGCTATGAAACCCACTGTCACTCTGACTGACTGTCACCCAGATATGGCTGGGACAGAACTGTTAGAGAGGAAAGACACAGAGAGTACAGAGAGGCTGATATACAAAAGGAAGAAACAGAGGATTGAGTAAGTGACATCAACGCACCAGGCCTTGATGATGAACCGAGAGAGAGACAATGAGAGGGGGAGAGAGAGAAAGAGAGAGAGAGTGAGAGAGAGTGAGAGAGGGGAAGAGGGAGAGAGAAAGAAAGAAAGAGAGAGAAAGAAAGAGAGAGAAGGGGCAGTCAACCTTCTGGATCCCAAATAGAAGCCATGTGCACTACACTGGGAACTGGTTGGCATTTGGGATGCAGACCCACAGCCAACCAATAGACAAACACAAGGGAGGGGAGAGGGAGAACCCTGACTGGAAGAGTCCGTAGTAGAGGAAACAGAAGATCATCAGCAGAGAGGCTAGTGAGGAGGCGAGAGAGAGGGGGTGAGGAGAATAGATGGAGAAACACAGAGACAGAGAGGGAGAGAGAGCAACTGTGAGATACAGGGAGAAAGAGAAATGGAGAGACACAGGGAGAGAGGGAGGGAGTCCTTGCTGAGAAGGCAGTATTATGAATTAGCACCTAAATCCTGCTGTCAGCACCACCTGGGAAATGCGACGGGAGGCGTCCCAAATAACATTACTTCCTACATACTTTAGTGCCCTAGTTTTGACCAGGGCCCATAGGGATACCCATAGTGCTCCAGTCAAAAGTAGTGCACTATGTGGGGAATTAGGTGCCAACTGGAACGCACGTAGGAATCAAAATACAAGGCAGCAACTGTGTGCCTGACCCCTACCTGATCCATGCCCTAACCCCTGCATAGTACCCACATTGTGTTACTGACCACCTAAAGGTGTTTATGTCCAGGG
The DNA here is from genome assembly GCF_011004845.1 of Esox lucius. NCBI lineage: Eukaryota > Metazoa > Chordata > Actinopteri > Esociformes > Esocidae > Esox > Esox lucius. The sequence goes on along the minus strand of NC_047571.1, from coordinate 23,206,672 downwards.
TTGAGTGTCTGTCTGTGAGTGTGTGTGTGTGTGTGTGTGTGTGAGAGAGAGAAAGGAAGAGAGAGAGAGCAGGAGAGAAGGACCGATAAATAAATCTGACTGGAGTATGAAAGCATTTGTTAGAGTTCAGTTCACACTCTCCCAAGACTACAACTATTATTTATTTCAGGTGGAGGCCAATAGACTTACAGACAGACAGAATTACAGACGGACAGAAGGACAGACGAACGGACAGACGGTCAGATGAGAGTGAGAAAAATACCTGCAATGCTGTCTGGACCATCTTCTCAAGAGGATGGAGAGATGGACATGAAGGATGGGTGGATGAATGGATGGACAGACGAGTGTAAGCGGGTCAGAAAGAAAGCGGAGCAGTGGACAAAAAGAGGAAAGAAAAAAGATAAAACATGAAAACCGTGGGGTGATGTTGAGAATGAAGACCTTTGCTCCAGGGTGAAGTTTCCTCTGGATACACATCAAGTGATCTTCAATGCTAACGTTAACCATTAGTGGATGACATGCCACACAAAACCAAGATCAGTGTCTAGGGGCAACTCCACCCTACTCCAAAATTCCCTTTGACGAGTCCTGGTCATATGCAAAGTTGTAAAGTCTACCTTTTTGTTGTAAATCTACACCCTCATTAGTAAAGTCTACCTGGTCTATGCTGTCGTAGATCTACACCCCCAACTCCCCCCCCCCGAAAGATCTAGCTGGTATATGTTGTTGTAGCTCTATGTACCTTCACTTGTAAAGTCTACCTGTACAGTCCAACATGACAATGTGAGTTTGTGTGTGTCAGTGTGTGTGTTTGTGTGTGTCAGTGTGTGAGTTTGTGTGCGTCAGTGTGTGAGTTTGTGTGCGTCAGTGTGTGTGTTTGTGTGTGTCTGTGTGTGTGTTTGTGTGTGTCAGTGTGTGTGTGTGTGTGTTGGTGTGTGTCAGTGTGTGTGTTTGTGTGTGTCAGTGTGTGTGTGTGTGTGTGTGTGTCAGTGTGTGCGTGTGTGTGTGTGTGTGTCAGTGTGTGTGTGTTTGTGTGTGTCAGTGCGTGCGTGTGTGTGTGCACACTGAGATCATTTACCTGTGAAACTGTAAACTCCATTCAGCAGTATGGGAACTGAGGAGGGAGTGAGGGAGACGGAGGGAGGGGGAGTAATAGAGGGAGCAATGCTGGAAGGAGGAGGAGAAGGAGAGGAAGTGAAGGGGGAGGAGGGAAAGAGTTGATCAGGAAAGAGAGAGTTGGAAAGAGAGCTAGATGGAATATTGACTGGTGGAGGAGGAGGAGATGGAGAAGGAGAGGGAGAAGGAGCAGGAAGAGAGGGGGGGAGAGAAGGAGAGGGGACAGGAGAAGAGAAAGAAGGAGCAGGAAGAGAGGGGGAGAAAGAAGGAGAGGGAGACAGAGAAGAGAAAGAAGGAGCAGGAAGAGAGGGGGAGGGAGGAGGAGAGGGAGACAGAGAAGAGAAAGAAGGAACCGATGGAGAGGGGGAGGGAGGAGGAGGAGAGGGGGACAAGGATGGAGAGGAGACAGAAGGGGTGATAGTGAGGTCAGAGGGGGAGGGAATAGAAAATGGGGAGGCAGTGGAGCCAGACATGGTTGGTATGAGAGAGGGGGACGGAGAAGGAGGGGCAGAGTCGGAGGTGGGAGAAGAGGAGGGCGGATAGAAGGAGTCAGGGAAAAGGATGTTTGAATCGTCTACATAGTCTTTGATAAAGGAGAAGACACCAAGCCCGTGAGGGGAATACGGGAAGGCAGCATGAGTGGTGGAGGAGAGTGACATTGGCACGGCGCACAGGATGGATGGAGAAATGTAGCAAACAAGCAAAGGAGCGAAGCGTAAGGTGGATGGTGTGATGGATAAAGAGAAATAAACAGAAAAGAAATGTGAAGAAATATCTGAAAAGGCTAAAGTAAACGTAGCAGTAGTAGAAACCACTCAACAATAGAAATGTCAAAAGAAATGAAGAAGACCGGAGGGAGATATCCTTTGTAATCCTGCCCTCTCCCTCTCTTCCCCTGGGCGGTCAGTACCTTGCACCAGCAGGGTGTACTCCCCCTGTACTTTCCCAATGCCATTGTCCGCCAGGCAGAGGTACACGCCGTTGTCGGATTTGTTGAGCACCTCGAAGTGCAGGAAACTGCCGTCGACCTTGGCCAGCGGGGGGAGCTGTCCGTCCTTCTTCAGCCATACGTACGAGGAGGGCCTGAGAGGGAGGAGCAGTGAGAGAGACGGACAGATGAACGGAGAAAGAACAAAAGCATAACGAGAAAAAGAGAGAAACAAGGACTGCGAGTAACACATATACAGCAGGCTGACAATTTGTCATCACAGCCTAAGGGGGAGCCATCTTGTCTGTAGCATTAACCACACGGGTGTAGGATTTGTTGATGTGATTAATCAATATATAAGACTACCCCTACACTATTAGTGTAATGTAGCTGATCAAAATACATTTCCCGTTATAAATAATAACCTTCTTCCAGAGTAATCAAAACCTGCTGCGGGATGATTTTTCACCTGCATTGAAACGGGTCAAATGCAGATTCTACATCTGTATGTGTCCTGGTGCATTACAGAGAAGGAATAGTATATGGATGGATTGACTGCCAAATGTGCAATTATGTTCTAAGCCTCCAGCATGTAATACTATCATCTAGGGCTAACCGTGTTCCAGAATGGACTGAGCTTTATAACTGACTGCTAATGCGGAAGTGGTATGCAATTGCAAGCACTCCAGGGTCTGCTGATCAAACCGTTAGGAGTGGACCGGAATACAATGGAACGGAATGTAGCGTAACCGACAGCGATCGCCTTCCACTAGAGGGCGCACATTCCATTCATTTGTTTGGGGGGGGGAAAACCGGCCCCTGTTCGTCACTCAAGGCACTGTCAGAAGTTGTCGAAGAAATTGCAGCCACCTGAAACGCGCCGTAACACTGCGGTAAAACATTCTCTGATCGTATTGTGCGTTTTAATGTGAAAAGTAATCAGTGTCAGTTTGGCCGTTACAGAGACAGAGGCTAAGATTCACAGCCCCTGAAATGTTGCCGTGGTGATTAAGTTTGATTGACAGCTGAGAGCAAGCCCGTAACTGGCTATTCACTAGGCCTTTACTAAAAAGCACATGTTCTCCCCTTCCCTCACCAGCCTGTTGGTTATTCTGATATTGCGCTGCCTGTTAAGCACATGCATATGTGATGAGCACCTCTCCCCTTCTGTCTCCCTGTCACTCACGCCCTTACTCTATATTCAAACTATCTGAAGAACTCTTCTGCAGTCCTAAATGGCACACTGTCCTCTAAATAGTGTACAGGGCTAGTCAAAAGTAGGTCACTCCATAGGGAGCAGCGTTCTATTTGGAACAGATCCTGTGACTGGAGATTCTGTGACAGCACTGACACATAACCTTAAAGGCTGGGGTATAACTTGGTTGCGTGGCGCATTTGTCTCACACTGTTGAACGTGCGCTTGCATACTTTGCATGACAAAAATCAGAAAGGGGGAAGAGGGAGGAGATATTAACCTGGGACAAAGGTACCCCACCTTCTGGGTCCCAGGCGGAGCACAAACCCCACCCCAAAACACACCAAATTGACTCAACCCATGCTGACGACCATGCAACCACTTTCCAGTGGAAGTAGAAATACACCTTTTGGGTGAGAGAAGAGTGATGGGGAGGGAGGGGATACTGAGGGGGAGAGACAGCAGGAGAAGGGGAGGGGAAGTGGGGAGGAGGAAAAGGTGCAAAGCAAGATAGAGGAGAATTATTGGCGAGGACGAGGAGGAAGAGGGGTAGATTGGACACGGCTGTGAAAGTCAGACTGGTTGAAGTGAGTGTGGGTGACATTGACATATCAGAGATGGGCAGATAGAGGGGGACAGAGAGCTCATCCCCAATACAACCCTGCTCTCTTCCCCTTGCCCTGCAGACCTCCGGCTACTGTGGTACACTAAAATGGAGGGAATAGGGTGACATTTGGGCAGACCACGTATGGGGGGGGGGGGGGGGGGGGGGGGGGGGGAGAGAGGGGAGAAAGGGGGAGAGGAGAAAAGGAACCGATCAATAGACTGACTGGTCTTAAGGCAGTTTCATCTATAATGCAGTTCTACAATGTGTGTACATGGGTGGGTGTGTGTGTGTGTGTGTGTGTGTGTGTGTGTGTGTGCGCCTTACTCAGGGTTTCCATTGCCTATGCACTGCAGGTGGAACTTGTCTCCTTCTCTGGGTAGATCACTCTCAGGCTGGATGGTTACATCAGGAGTGACTGGCAAAAAAAGCAACATAGCACTTTACCATCTTATACTGTATCCCGGAGCACTGTAGAAGATACTAACTCGTACACACGCAAATGCGCACACACACACACACACTCCCCCCGACGCACACAGTTATGAGCAAAACGTACATAAAGCCAAACCCAGTTTGATTATAAAGAGAGTGGTATAGACATGTCTCCTGCAGGGGGCAGTATTGTTATTGCCAGCAGAACAGCAGGGAGATGCACATGGACACAATGGCATGAGGAGTCTTATTTTAGACTAGCTCATTTTTTCACATTCGCTATCTCCCCTTCGCTTGCCTCTGACATTCTCAACACGAAACAGGGCCATTGTTTGGACTATGTGGGTTTTTTTCATGTCACCACAGTGACATGGTTTGGCCAGTGGGGGCAGCACTTACACAGCACTCTGATGGGCTGTTCACTCCTCTTGTCCCCCGGGGCTAGAGAGGGGTGGTCAACAGCACAGGCGATGACTGCGTTGTCGTCGCTACGGCCCACCGTCAGAGTCAGCTCACTGCTCACTGTGTAGGTCGGCTCGTTAGGGTTGGACTCCACCACATCAGGACGGCCTGGAAGGACATAGGCAGACACACACACACACACACACACACACTGTCACTATGGGTTCTGGTTTTAACTGTCACTGCATATGATGGAGACACACACTAAAGCTACCACTGTATGAAAAGTGTCAAATGAGTTTACATTCAAGATACCGTAACATCACTGACAGACTCATATTCAGTAACATCCATGACAGACTCATATTCATAATGTGCCTGCAATTTTACAGTTGTTACACGTGCATTTGTGTACATCGGGACCTCATTGCTCTCTGGATCTCGGGTGCACATGCTACCTCAATACATCACTCCTTCATTTGCCTCGTTTGGACACCATTTGTACCCAAACAACTATTATCCCAGTTGTAAAATACATTATACCTAATACTTGTAATATTTCTGCCCTCTTCTATTTGCCTTATTGCACATTTAGTATTGCTCATCTACACATTCCACTGGCAATATACATATACTTAATACTTGTAAATACTTTTTCTGCCCTCCTCTATTTGCCTTATTGCACATTCAGTATTGCCATTTGTACTGCATTTGCCTTCATTGCTCATCTACACATTCCACTGGTAATGTACATGTGGACCGACTTATTCAATAACATCACTGACAGACTAATATACAGTAAAATCACTGTCAGACTCATATTCAATAACATTACAAACAGACTCATATTCAGTAACATCACTGAGACACATTCAATAACATCACTGACCAACTCATATTCAGTAACATCACTGACCGACTCATTCAGTAACATCACTGACAGATTTATAATCAGTAATATGAAGGATATTCTACCTATTTCTTTCTTGCACATTTAATTAACTCATGTCTGGAACCCCAAACACACATCTCACATGGTGCTACTCCATCATAATAATACAGTTATAATTATGTCCAAAATGGCAACCTATCCCCTACTTTTGACCAGAGCAGTACACACACAGGGAAAAAAGAGCCATTTTGGACACATACTAAATCCAACTCACTGTAGACAAATTGATCCCATCAGCTGATCAATAGCCCTTACACTTACATAGTGAACAAGAACATTCATATTTAAAGCCTCTTCACAGCTCTTAGCCTGACATTCTTCACAATTAAACACCCTTCAGCTACACTTCTCTTTCCGCAATCACCCAAACATTTCATCATCCTTCTTTTTTGTCCTTCTTTTCCTTCACTGACCGTTCCTGAGATTAAAATTTTTTTGGTGGCTCTCAAAATGGCAGGCTATTCTCTACATAGTGAAGTATTTTGACCAGGGCCATACAGTAAGGGTTTTAGCTGCATCTAGAGACAGTTCATTGGCATGGCTCTGGTCAAAGTTGTGCTCTATACAAGGAATAGTGTGCCATTGAGGGAGCAAGCAGACATCTTTACTCTTTTTCATATTTCCTCTTATGTCCCTCTTATAGTTGGGCACGCTCCCTTTCTCCACTCTCCCTCTCTTGAAAATATTTTTTTCTCATTTTGCAGACACTCTAGTCCAGAGCGATTCAGAGCAATTAGGGTTAAGTGCTTTGCTCAAGGGCACAATGGACTATTTTCCAGCCATCCGACTGTGGGACTTGAATCACTGGTTACTGGTCAAACAGTCGAACCACTAGGCTATCTGTCGCCCCCCCCCACCCACCCCCACCCACCCCGAGGCTCTTACCTCTGTAAGCCTATCAAAGTGAGTAGGAGTCTATGTACTCATCTCTTTCAACTGGCTACTCAGAGCACATCCCTCTCCAGGCATATCTTGGAGGGCATTCTATCCTTCACATAACGCACCGCTTCTGGCCAGAGCTGGGAATAGGGGTTCAGGCTCCGTACGGGAGGTTGTCACAATAACACACACTGCAGACCCATGATCCTCCACTCCTCGGCCTCTCCGCGCTCCCTTCATCCGTAATACTGACTGAAGAGCCCAGTGTGTGTGTGTGTCTAGGCACGGCTCCACACAATCAGTCAGACAGGGTTGAGCTCCTAAAGTCTCCGGTGCGACTGGGAGGCTCTCCCTCTGTTTCCTCGCGGTTTGTCAGGAACCAAGGCTGCTGAATCTATCCTAATAGAACATACTGGGTGCAGCCCGAATGGCACTCTATTCACTATTTATACTGCACACACTTTGACGGGCCTTGGTTAAAAATGGTGCACTATGCGATCCAGGGTGATGTTTGGGACGCCTCTCTCCCTGGTCTACTCTTCCTCTGCGCTCTGCCTCATCCCCCCTTTATCCCCTCTATCCTCTCTATCTTATTTACTTTTTATCCGTCTCTGTCGTTCTCACCCCCCCAACCTCTCTCTTCCCCACCCCCAACTCGCTCTCCTCATCCCCACCTCCCTCTTCCTCCCACACCCCCCTTACCCACCCCACAACTCTCTTCCTCCCCCGCGGTGTTCTGCCTCATCACCACTTTCTCTAACTTGCAAATGTTCCATTATCCTCAGCTTCTTTCTTTGAAGGAGCAATTTCATTTTAAAAAAAATTTTTATTTGATGTAAGATGGTTCCTAACCTTGAAAGAAGTCTGTAAGAGAAACTGTAATACATTTTTGGGTGTTGGGCCAAAGAGGTCAAAGGTAATTTCTGTTGGGTGCTCCTACAGTCATTAAATGGTTGAAAGACTAGGCCATATTGATTTGCTATAAAAATATAGAAACAGACCTCCATGATTTTTAATGATCAATATATGAATTCACAAGGAAGTACTTGAATTCACAAGGAATCATAATAGATTGTTCCCCCAGAAGTCTATCTTATTTGCTGCTCTAGTCTTTGTTAATAAAACAATTCGTACTCTTCGAGTTGACCTGACCTTTCTTTTTTATTGACTTCCTTTTAACCCTTCACAATTGTTCAGTTTTCTTTAACCAGACATTATAAACTTCAGCTAAATAAAAAAATCTATGCAAATAATATGAGCATTTGGAAAAAATGCATTCCCCCAAATCACCTGAAATAAATCCTTATTTGGTTGGACGCTACTTCTTTCCTTCTCCCATCTCCTCTCTCTCTCTCTCATAACACCTCCCCTTCCCAGCCTTGCTCCATGCTTACCTATGAGTTCCTCCTGGTCTCTGTACCAGTGTAGTTTGGCGGGGGGCTTGCTCCCCGAGCTGGTGCAGGTGAGGGTGACTTTGCCCCCCTCCTGCACGGCGTCCTTATAGCCTGAGATCTTGGGCTTCCCAGGGACCCCTGACAGAGAGAGAGAGATTTAACACAAGCACATCCCGAAATGACACAGGTTCCTTATCTGGTGCCCTACGACCTCACTATGTCGGGTACGACACTGGATTCTTCCCCTCTCGTCAGGTCAGGGTGTAGACCTTGGACAGCAGGTGTATTTAATTACACCCACCTGTTGTAAAGAAATCAGCAGGCTCCAGACCTGGTAGGATACGACACGAGTAAACCTGAGTGGTTCCATGTGGAACATACAGTACATAGATGAGTAACGCTGATATAGAGTGGTTCCATGTGGAACATACAGTGCATAGATGAGTAACGCTGATATAGAGTGGTTCCATGTGGAACATACAGTGCATAGATGAGTAACGCTGATATAGAGTGGTTCCATGTGGAACATACAGTGCATAGATGAGTAACGCTGATATAGAGTGGTTCCATGTGGAACATACAGTACAGTAAATGACACAGTGTCTGGACATGACTGAGTGTTATATAAACATGGGAATGATATATACTGCAGTACCTGTGGACTTAGAGCCCAGTGCAATGTGTATGTCACACACAAGCACGTACTCACAACCGACACTTACACAGAGACATGTAAATAGGTAGCTTCCTGAAAATTGCTGTCAGAAATTGCTGTCTGTCTAGACAGAAAAATACTTCTAAGTCAGATTTTGCAGTGAATATTTTAGTGTTAGTGTGTTCTGTCTTTTGTACAGGGCAGAGTGCTCCACTACTGAATCCAGAATAGGGTGTCTGGGCTTCTCAATGCACTATGCTAATGAATAGCTCAGAATCACACAACCACCCACCATGAACCAACCAATCACACACACACAACCACCCACCCTGAACCAACCAATCACACACAACCACCCACCCACCACGAACCAACCAATCACACACACACAACCACCCACCCACCCACCACGAACCAACCAATCACACACACACAACCACCCACCCACCCCGAACCAACCAACCAATCACACACACACAACCACCCAGCCTGAACCAACAAATCACACACAACCACCCACCCACCACGAACCAACCAATCACACACACACAACCACCCACCCACCCCGAACCAACCAATCTCACACACACACAACCACCCACCCTGAACCAACCAATCACACACAACCACCCACCCACCCACCACGAACCAACCAATCACACACACACAACCACCCACCCACCCCGAACCAACCAACCAATCACACACACAACCACCCACCCACCCCGAACCAACCACTCACACACACACAACCACCCACCCTGAACCAACCAATCACACACAACCACCCACCCACCCACCACGAACCAACCAATCACACACACACAACCACCCACCCACCCCGAACCAACCACTCACACACATACACACAACACACCTAGCACGGTGACCGTGGCGCGGGCTGTACGGACGGGCATGGTGAAGATGGAGCAGGTGTACTCCCCCTCATCTGACAGCTGAACGTCGCCGATGGTGATGGACAGCTCCGTGCCTGTCGACCGGTGCAGCTGGATACGGTTATCTCTCAGAGCTGTGGTGGTGGTGGTGGTGGAGGGGGGTGGGGGTGAGACAGAGAGAAAGAGGGAGAGGATTAAGTGAGAGACCAAGAAGGGAGGGAGGGAAATAGAAGGAGGGATCAGAAGAAGAGATATAAACGCTTTGTCATCATCGCGGCGGCAGGCAGGGAGGAGGCCCACACCTGCAGTGTTTAGGTTATGAGAGGAGGACGGCGATGATGATGAAATGGTAGGAAATGCATCCTGCGTAAGTGATATCTCTGACCTCTATATGACCTCTGATCTCACTCAGTCAGGGCTTACAGGAACTGTCTCGGGACACTTTTTCAACTTTGCTGTCACGCTCCTCTCTCTCCTTTTCTCTCTCCAGACAGTCGTTATCTCAGACTACTGCAGGCGGTCTCCATGTACAAGAAGTCTCTGTCTGGCTGGGTATCAGTGTAAGACATGTTTGTACATGTACATCCACACAAATCCACTGCTGTCATTACCATCTATGTCTGTCTGTCTCTGTTGGTCTGTCTGCCCCTGTTGGTCTGTCTGTCTGTCTGTGCCTGTCTGTCACTGTGTGTCTGTCTCTGTGTGTATGTTTGTGTCTGTCTGTCTGTTTGTGTCTGTCTGTCTGTCTCTGTGTGTCTGTTTGTGCCTTTCTGTCTCTGTGTGTCTGTCTCTGTGTGTCTGTCTCTGTGTGTCTGTTTGTGTCTGTCTGTTTGTGTCTGTCTCTGTGTGTCTGTGACTGTCTGTCTCTTGTCGGTCTGTCTCTGCATAGGATGCCTAACGCAGCCTGTCAGTGTGTCTCTACCAGTGCTCTGTCTTCATGGTTTATCAGTAACCAAGGTCAGTCCATTTGTCTTAATGTGTATCTCCTGTGTACTCCCCTAGGCCCATGGATTCCTCCCAATCTGTCTCCCTAACTCACTTTTTCTCCCCCCTTTGTCCTTCTTTCTCTCACCCTTCTTCACTCATTCATCTCTTTCGGCCTTTGTCTCTCTCCCCTCATCCTCTATCCTCCACTTCCCCATTCAAATCCAGAAGCTGTTAACTAAAGAGGGCTTTATTTCAATGAACATGATTTTTGTGTTGCAGCATATTGCATTTCAGAAATAATGTTTTTTCAACTTTTTAGTAGTGTTATTGATCTGTTCAACAGGTAGGTTACAATCTCCCCTGGCAACCAGCACATCGCCACGTCAATACATCATGAGACAGAAAGATCATAAGACAACTGACTACTGGCACCTGACTACTGACACCTGACTACTGACACCTGACTACTGACACCTGACTACTGACACCTGACTACTGACACCTGAGTAAAATACACAACATGTAATCATCACAGTATTACACCAAGTCAAAACAGGCCTGGGTTCAGTGAACAGACAACCACCAGACCTGGGTTCAATAAATAGACCACTACCAGATCTCATTTCAGTGAATAGACCACTACCAAACCTGGGTTCAGTAAATAGACCACTACCAGATCTCGTTTCAGTGAATAGACCACTACCAAACCTGGGTTCAGTAAATAGACCACTACCAGATCTCGTTTCAGTAAATAGACCACTACCAAACCTGGGTTCAGTAAATAGACCACTACCAGACCTGGGTTCAGTGAATAGACCACTTCCAGACCTGGGTTCAGTGAATAGACCACTTCCAGACCTGGGTTCAGTGAATAGACCACTTCCAGACCTGGGTTCAGTGAATAGACCACTTCCAGACCTGGGTTCAGTGAATAGACCACTTCCAGACCTGGGTTCAGTGAATAGACCACTTCCAGACCTGGGTTCAGTGAATAGACCACTTCCAGACCTGGGTTCAGTGAATAGACCTCTACCAGACCTGGGCCGTCTGGCGGGCCACAAGGTAATGTATGTAGCTTTGGGATTATTCTATTGTTCCATTAAGCCAAGCAAGCTGTGTGTGCTTGTGTGAAACTTGAAAACTGGGTGCTGGGTCAGAACGAGGAGCTGGTTGAGACCAGATCCTCTCAGCACGCACCTTTTTACACTAAGCAACCACAACAGTTATTTTGGGCTCTCTGCCTGTCTTCCTCTCTGTATCTTTCTCTTACATACACACACACACACACACACACACAGAGACAACTCTTACTTTCTATCACACACATGATGTCTCTTTTTCACTTTCTCTTCCTCTCTCTTACCTCGTTTCTCTCCGAAGTACAGGGTCTGCTGGGCCGTGTTGGACCACTGCAGGGACGAGTTGTCGCTCTCTCCCACCCGGCACGTCAGGGTCACCGTGCCACCCACAGACACCGTCTCGTCCTGTGTGACCGGCTGCAAGAGGTCATCGTCTAGGCAACGCAGAGGGGAAAGGTCAGATGGAGATGTTCACTTCAAGTTCTGTCTGTCCGCCCTGTCCGTCCATCGGTCTGATTGTCCTTCTGTCAGTCTGGACAGGGGTATTTTCCAAGATGGCCCCCGATTACCAGTGCTCTGGTCAATAAGTAGCGAAGCGTAATAGTGCGGTTTGGTATGCAGGCAGACATGGACAGACAGCAGCTATGGAGACATGTGTGTCTGTCCAATAAATCAACAATAATTTGGACTTCTCAGACTTCCTGGAAGACTTCCACTGACTGCCTAAACAACACCCCACTCCTTACATACATTAGCGTGGCCTGACCCAGGGTCAGTTGTTCTGTGAGGACAGTGGTACCGTTTGGAACATAATCATAGAAGGAGAGGCTTGTGTTGGTCACTGAGTGAGAGAAGAGAATAGAATAGAGGAACCCTAAAGGAGAGAGAAGGAGCAGGGTGGGGGGAGGGTAAAGGAGAATGAGATTAAGAGGTCAAATTGGTGATGGACGGTAAATTTGCACAGTGTAAATTCTGTCTGTGGTCCGTACAGTGTTGATAGCGGTGTCATTTCTAGGCATGCATATGTATTTCAGGGTTGAACAAGCTCAAAAGAGACAGACAATATGGAAATGCGGGTCAGGACACAATGTGACCAGTGATAATTATGCTGTTCGGCGGTGAATTTTGAAATGCTAAAAAAAATCTAAATGAAGTTGATCTGGCACGGTCCTACATTACATCTCAAACAGCGTTTTCCTAATGGCTCATACGGCTCCGGTCAAAACTGACACACTCAACTGTAGGGAGTAAGGTAGGCTTTTAGGACACAGCCGTAATATAAATATAAGTAACATTGGCTGATCATGCAAATACACAGATACACTATATAAATGGAAAATGTATCTGCTTACGATATACTCAATTTAAGCCTATTTATTTAACCAAGGCAGCCTATTAAGAACACATTCATATTTACAATGACGGCCTGGCAAGAAGCACGGAGCCTCCCGTGGGGATGAGGGCTGGGATGAGGGCTGGGATTAACATTAAAACAGTTAATTAATGTACCCACGGACGAGCCAGACGGACGCCAAAGGAACAACACAGCACCACCGTAGACCTGTCTGTATGTGTATGGGTCAAAGGTCGGCTCGTCCGTCTCCACTGCGTCAGACGTCTCCGGTTGGGGTCACATGATACATGGTGTCAAGGGTCTTCATGGCCCATGAAGAGCCCCATCATATCGCCGGGAAGTTGGTCTAATACCGCTGATGTGTGGGGCTGCATCTGTCCCAACGAATGCTCACACCCTCTAATGTCTCCTGTTTGCTCATGTTTCTGGACATAAAACAGCCCTTAATTACAGAGAAGGCTTAACTAGACCAGAAATTTGCATTCCTGCATCCCAAAAGGGCTCCCTTTTCCCTTTAGTGCACTAATTTTGACTAGGGCTCTGGTCAAATATAGTGCTACTGGTAGGGACACATCCCGAGCATCAGACAGGCCTGGAAGCGAGCTGCTCACCTTTGTAAATATGGCATTTATAAATAGTCTAATTGGAACAGAAATTGTCAGCAGTGTAGTTTCGAATTCACAGTCTAGTGCTATCACATATCATTCTTTGCACCAGTGCTGATATATATATATATATATATATATATATATATATATATGTTTTTTTATTTTCTTCTTGAAGAACATCTGTGTGTTCTAAAGTGTTCAGCAGCGGAACTCCAATGGAGACATGAAAGGGGAAATGAATGCAGGAAGTGTCAGCAAGAGCATCCGTATGACAAGCTAACTCAAACTAACTGGAAAAAACCGAGATGTTAGTACATCCAAACAACATTACACGCTTTTACCTATTCCTTTAGTATTGCTGTCAAAAACTCCCAAGCCTCCCTACCCTGGAAGAAAGATGCTCTTTTTTTTCTCAGTGAGCAAGACTACAACCGGGTTGCATCCCAATAATCTCCCCTTTCTATCTCAGAAAGTATACACTTGTTCGCTTCCCTTCATGATTTTGAAAGGAAATTACTAGTGTCTGGAAATTCCCTGTAGTCTAGTCCATGCCTAGATCAATACGGTGCTTTTACATTTGTGGGAAGTAGTGAACAACTGAGTGCACACTTCAGGAATAGAAGATTATAGGGACTCAACCACCGCTTTCTATCAATGGCTTCCTTTGAGGCCAAGCTCTGCTTTCTCTCTCTCTTACTTCAATTCAAAAGGTTTTACTGGCATGGAAGGTATTACCAGTTACCTAAGTTAACATACAGACAGGTATCAAGTCACTGACAATACACATAGATAATAGTAGGAAAATGTAAAATTCTCACATAAGAATTGTCAGGACAATTCGGTAAACATGAATGACGACTATATTTAAATAATGAGATAGACATGTAACAACGTTACTGTCCCGGTGGGTTGTTCCACCGACTGGCAGGAGTGTGACAGAAAGCTATATTGCAGCTAATATAGCACAAAAGGTTTGCACCCCCCCCCCCCCCACACACACACACACACACACCTCTCTCTGTGTTCCTCTCTATTTCTAACTTCAATGAGCAGACAACTTTTTCTATTCCTGGCTGCCATTGAGATTTTGCAAGCACTGCAGGCAGACAGCCCCTGACCCAGCATCATAAATCGTACCCTATTCACTACTTCTGACCAGGGAATAGGATGCACTCGAACGGGAGCACTCTGTTCTGCCTCCTCTGGCCATCATACCTGTACAAGGAGAGAGCCCACATCTGAAAACCAATGTTTCTGAATAATATCTTATATAAGACAACTCTGCCCCCCCTCCCCAACACCACTGACTGGGCTGATAACTTCTTTATTGAGGAGAAGTGTTCTTCAACTACTGCAACTACTTGTTTTCTGACCTAGCTATCCCAATGTGAATGCACTGTGGATAAGTTAAGCTAAATGACCAAATGTCATTGGTACAAATTAGTCGTCGCTTGTGTTTGTGGTTGAGTGCTTGCCACAGTGTGCCTGGATTTGTGTCTTCTCTAAGGGCACCTAGGGCTAATTCCTGTGGATGATCATGAGATTTTCCTCTTTTTAGCATAAATGCTTCAGTGAAGTGGTTGTCTGTTCCATCACATCGGTTATCAAACCAACCACGATGGACTCAGACAAGCGCTGAACAATCTGTAGCAGTTAGCTTGACAATCTGGAACCTGGTTGTTTCTACGGCTGAAGGAAGGAACAGCTGTATCAAAATGCAACATGTATTATATATGTGTTCCTGAACAGAAGCCCAACCTGTCTGTCTCCAGGAGCTGTACTGACTATGGTGAGTGTTCCAATGACATGAAAGGAGAGATTTATCCTTGGTAGACAGGAGTTAAATGCTGTTGCTCTCCTCTCCTATCTGCCCCAAACACCCACATAGCTGTGAGTTTGAGGAAGACACGGGTATTTAAAGAAGCACAATTTACACTTACTCAACACAGTGTGAACACAGTGAGAACCAAGAGGGAAGAGAGAGAGGCAGACTGAGAGAGGGCTGGAGAAAGAGAGCCAGCAGGAGAGAAACAGACAGAGACACAGAGAGGCACAGGGAGAGAGACAGAGAGAGACAGAGAGAGATAGAGGTCAGGCTTCAGGCTCAGAGATAAAGGAGGGAAACTTAATAAACACTGTCCCTAGAACAGACAGTGAAAAATATCCCTTTCATTTCTCAATTTTCATTTTCACCTCTTTTCTCCTTCCATCTGTCTCTGCATCTTTTTTCACCTTCCTCCATCTGTCTTTCTCTCCTCATATTTTCCCTTCAGTCCTCTTTCACCTTTCCACCTTTCTGTCAAATCTCTTTGACCAGCCCTAGACCATCGCCACGTTTTTATTTTATTTTACTGTCTGTCGGTCTCTCCTTCCATATAAAATGCATTTCTCCAGCAATAATATTCACCATAAGGCAAACTCTCAAAGCCGAATCTTCATGCTGTAAGTGGGTGATTTGCCAATTATCACAGCACAGAAAAGAGCATGCACAGGATAAGACAGAGAAGACCAGCTCCAGTCTAAATGATACCATCCATGACAAAGTCATCTGTCATGCTTCTACTGATGCTTCCATTTGGGTGGGAAATACAGCTCAACGATGTGGCCGTGACAACTTCTTCATACCTAACCCAGAACATAGAAGTCCTTCCTCCAGTTTCTACTCCCATTCACATTCTGCTGTTAAACTCTACCCTTTACACCCTCTAGCCACCCTATCTTCTACCCTTTACCCCTTCTACCCTTTACACCACTACCCTTTACCCCTTCTACCCTTTACACCACTAACCTTTACCCCTTCTACCCTTTACACCACTACCCTTTACCCCTTCTACCCTTTACACCACTACCCTTTACACCACTACCCTTTACACCACTACCCTTTACCCCTTCTACCCTTTAACCCTTCTACCCTTTACCCCTTCTACCCTTTACCCCTTCTACCCTTTAGACCAGACCTGGGCAAGATAAGACCCCGGGGCAGATCCGGCCCGTTGAGTCATTCTATCCGGGCTGCGATACATCCAAAACTTTTAAAATATATATTTTTTTAAACTGACGTGGTCCGCAGATTAAGTTACTTTATTTAGTGTTGCATATTTATTCATTTTTTTAATTAAAAGTCCTCTGGCACTCCCATTAATAAGTACAGCGTATCATACTGTCTGTTTAAAATACCTTTAAGTTGAAACAAGGTATTTGCGTTGCTATGATTTGTAGGTACCAGCACCACAATCCACCCGCCAAAGTTATCATTTGTACATACTATACGCAATTGATGGCTGGCGATCTTTGGAAATGAGCCTAAGAAAATTTGATAACGAAAGCAGGGTATTTAAAAAACTATTGACAGGAAAATATTTATTTGCAGATGTCGCAGGTAAAGCTACTTGCTAAATATGCTAAGCTAACGTCACAGTTTTTAAAGAGTACAATTTGCAGAGGCACTTCCAGAGCAAGCATGCAGCGAAATACAAAAAACTGTCAACCGATGCTATGCTGATGAACATCTTGCAGCAGTACCGCACACTGCTTCAACAGTACCGCACACTGATTCAACAGAACTGCACACTGCTTCAACAGTACCGCACACTGCTTCAACAGAAATGACTCCTGACTTCACCTCACTTGTCAACGCCCATACGAGGCTCTCCTGTTCAGATTATCCCTAAAAGTAGATTTCTTGGGTCTGGGCTGTTGGAATCGCTGTCGTTAAAAGCACGTAGTACAAAAAATATACTGTATGAAGTTAGATGACGGCAATTATACCAACATTTGCTTTGAGTGAAACTCTTCAGAAGTGATTTAATAGACTTATGTCCGCCCTAATAACTATTATGCCTATAAAACTGTTATACACTATATCTTATGTAATGTAGCTTACTCTATTGAGTTGAAAGTTAACTTTAAGGCAAATATGTGCTGCAACATTTCTGTTGAGTAATTACCCTAACAGTTGTTAACAGAAAATAATAAAAGAAAACATTGTTAAAGTAAATTAAGTTAAATTATGAAAACTGTGTCCATCCATCCATCCATCATCTTCCGCTTATCCGGGGCCGGGTCGCGGGGGCAGCAGTCTAAGCAGGGATGCCCAGACTTCCCTCTCCCCAGACACTTCCTCTAGCTCTTCCGGGGGGACACCGAGGCGTTCCCAGGCCAGCCGGGAGACATAGTCCCTCCAGCGTGTCCTAGGTCTTCCCCGGGGTCTCCTCCCGGTGGGATGGGACCGGAACACCTTCCCAGGAAGGCGTTCCGGAGGCATCCGAAACAGATGGCCAAGCCACCTCAGCTGACCCCTCTCGATGTGGTGGAGCAGCGGCTCTACTCTGAGCTCCTCCCGGGTGACCAAGCTTCTCACCCTGTCTCTAAGGGATCGCCCAGCCACCCTGCGGAGAAAGCTAATTTCGGCCGCCTGTATCCGGGATCTTGTCCTTTCGGTCATGATCTAAAGCTCATGACCATAGGTGAGAGTAGGAACGTAGATTGACCGGTAAATCGAGAGCTTCGCCTTGCGGCTCAGCTCTTTCTTCACCACGACAGACCGATACATCGACTGCATTACTGCAGAAGCTGCACCGATCCATCTGTCAATCTCCCGTTCCATCCTTCCCTCACTCGTGAACAAGACCCCTAGATACTTAAACTCCTCCACTTGAGGCAGGCACTCTCCACCTGAAAACCGTGTTGCATGGAAAATAAATATGCATAAATATAATATGCAAGTTAACAGACTTAGCTATGTTGTGTGTTTTTTAGGCATGTTGGTTAAAAAAGTAATCTGGCCCACGATGCTCTCTGGCATTTTCAGTGTGGCCCCCCAGTGAAAAATATTGCCCATCCCTGCTTTAGACCCTCTACCCTTTACACCCTCCACCCTTAAGACCCTCCACCCTTTACACCCTCCACCCTTTACACCCTCCACCCTTAAGACCCTCCACCCTTAAGACCCTCCACCCTTTAGACCCCCCAGCCTTTACACCCTCCACCCTTAAGACCCTCCACCCTTTACACCCTCCACCCTTAAGACCCTCCACCCTTTACACCCTCCACCCTTTACACCCACCACCCTTAAGACCCTCCACCCTTTACACCCTCCACCCTTTACACCCTCCACCCTTTAGACCCCCCAGCCTTTACACCCTCCACCCTTAAGACCCTCCACCCTTTACACCCTCCACCCTTTAGACCCTCCACCCTTTACACCCTCCACCCTTAAGACCCTCCACCCTTAAGACCCTCCACCCTTTAGACCCCCCAGCCTTTACACCCTCAATCCTTTAGACCCCCCAGCCTTTACACCCTCTATCCTTTAGACCCCCCAGCCTTTACACCCTCTATCCTTTAGACCCCCCAGCCTTTACACCCTCTATCCTTTACACCTATGTTTTACACCTCTATTCTCTTTCCTTTACACACTAACCCTTTACACATCTACCCTTCACAACCTCTACTCTCTACCCTTAACACACACTACCCTTTACACACACTACCCTTTACACACACTACCCTTTACACTCTCTACCCTTTACACCCACTACCCTTTAGACCCTCCACACTTTAGACCTCTACTGTTTACCCCCTTTACCATATACAACCCCTTACAACCCTATACTGTTTACACCCTGTATGCCCTCTAACCTTTACAACCCTACCATTTTTACACGTTTTACCCTTTACACCCTGTACCCTTTATAACACGGGTATTTAACTCATTTTTGACAAGGGCCAGAGCCTTTTGGTTTTCTGTTTTTCCGCATGATTATTTGCACCCACATGGTGTTCCCGAACTAAAGTCACTGATCAGGGGCTTGGAATGAAAAGATGGAGTGGAGTGGAGGGCAGGAGTTGAATACCCCTGCATTAAAACCTCTACCCCATACCACCTTTTTCTATTCCTTGTGTGCACTCCTTCATTCCTCCACTCTTTCTAGTCCTCCACTAAACGTCCTTTTATTCTTCTGCTCCTCTGTCACCATTTTTCATTTCTACAAAATACTTGAAAGTATGACAAAATCCAGAGTAGAAGGCCCGTCTGTAGTAGAAAATAGACTTGATTCATCTTGTTGATTTACTGCATAAGAGAGATTTAAGGTTTAAAATAAAACATTCTGGAGTTGGTCCATCTGGATACTCTATCTGATCCGGGAATTGATGTTATATTCTTAAAGAATCAATAGCTATATATCATTATTTAGCTGTAGCCAACCAGAAATAAAGGCACAAGTCACAGGTTTTTGATTTAATGTGGTTTGGACACTGTTCTTACGTTATTCCCAGGCCCGGCATCAACACACTTTAGAAAAATGGTTCCAAATCACCTTCTTTGCAGAGGGATAGGATACTAATAACTGTTTGGATCTGAAGTGTTCTATTTAAAAACAGAAAATGTCTTGGAAGAAGGTTATTTGATAGGGAAAAGGGGTTCTACAGAGAATCGTATCTAATATATATATATATATATATAATATAATATATAATATCATATAAATATATATTAAGTATTTGATACACTGCCGATTTTGCAGGTTTTCCTACTTGCAAAGCATGTCTGTAATTTTTATCATAGGTACACTTCAACTGTAAATCCAGAAAATCACATTTTAGGATTTTTTTTGAATTAATTTGCATTTTATTGCATGACATAAGTATTTGATCACCTACCAACCAGTAAGAATTCCGGCTCTGACAGACCTGTTAGTTTTCTTTAAGAAGCCCTCCTGTTCTCCACTCATTACCTGTATTAACTGCACCTGTCTGAACTTGTTACCTGTATAAAAGACACCTTTCCACACATTCAATCAAGCAGACTCCAACCTCTCCACAATGGCAAAGACCAGAGAGCTATGTAAGGACATCAGGGATAAAATTGCAGACCTGCACAAGGCTGGGATGGGCTACAGGACAATAGGCAAGCAGCTTGGTGAGAAGGCAACAACTGTTGGCGCAATTATTAGAAAATGGAAGAAGTTCAAGATGACGGTCAATCTCCCTCGGTCTGGGGCTCCATGCAAGATCTCACCTTGTGGGGCATCAATGATCATGAGGAAGGTGAGGGATCAGCCCAGAACTACACGGCAGGACCTGGTCAATGACCTGAAGAGAGCTGGGACCACAGTCTCAAAGAAAACCATTAGTAACACACTACCCCGTCATGGATTAAAAGTTCACCCTGCTCAAGCCAGCGCATGTCCAGGCCCATCTGAAGTTTGCGAATGACCATCTGAATGATCCAGAGGAGGAATGGGAGAAGGTCATGTGGTCTGATGAGACAAAAATAGAGCTTTTTGGTCTAAACTCCATTCGCCGTGTTTGGAGGAAGAAGAAGGAGGAGTACAACCCCAAGAACACCATCCCAACCGTGAAGCATGGAGGTGGAAACATCATTATTAGGGGATTCTTTTCTGCAAAGGGGACAGGACGACTGCACCGTATTGAGGGGAGGATGGATGGGGCCATGTATCGTGAGATCTTGGCCAACAACCTAAATAGGCAAAGGCATAAGGTAGGCAAGGTAGCCAGAGATGTTTATCCACAAACATACATCAGGATCAGAGATGTACACTGAACAAAATTATTAACGCAACACTTTTGTTTTTGCCCACATTTATCATGAACTGAACTCAAAGATCTAAGACTCTCTCTATGTATACAAAATGACTATTTCTCTCAAATATTGTTCACAAATCTGTCTAAATCTGTGTTAGTGAGCACTTCTCCTTTGCCGAGATAATCCATCCACCTCATATCAAGATGCTGATTAGACAGCATGATTATTGCACAGGTGTGCCTTAGGCTGGCCACAATAAAAGGCCACTCTAAAATGTGCAGTTTCACTGTATTGGGGGGCTCCGGGGGGTCTGAAAACCAGTCAGTATCTGGAGTGACCCCCATTTGCCTCACGCAGTGCAACACCTCCTTCGCATAGAGTTGATCAGGTTGTTGATTGTGGCCTGTGGAATGTTGGTCCACTCCTCTTCAATGGCTGTGTGAAGTGGCTGGATATTGGCAGGACCTGGAACACGCTGTCGTATACGCAGATCCAGAGCTTCCCAAACATGCTCAATGGGTGACTCATGTCCGGTGAGTTTGCTGGCCATTCAAGAACTGGGATGTTTTCAGCTTCCAGGAATTGTGTACAGATCCTTGCAACATGGGGCTGTGCATTATCATGCTGCATCATGAGGTGATGGTTGTGGATGAATGGCACAACAATGGGCCTCAGGATTTCGTCATGTTATCTCAAAATGCCATCAATAAAATGCACCCGTGTTCGTTGTCCATAACACACGCCTGCCCATACCATAACCCCACCGCCACCATGGGCCACTCGATCCACAATGTTGACATCAGCAAACCGTTCACCCACACAACGCCATACACGCTGTCTGCCATCTGCCCTGTACAGTTAAAACCGGGATTCATCCATGAAGAGAACACCTCTCCAAAGTGCCAGACGCCATTGAATGTGAGCATTTGCCCACTCAAGTCAGTTACGACGACGAACTGCAGTCAGGTCAAGACCCTGATGAGGACGACGAGCATGCAGATGAGCTTCCCTGAGCCGGTTCTGACAGTTTGTGCAGAAATTCTTTGGTTCTGCAAACCGATTGTTGCAGCAGCTGTCTGGGTGGTCTCAGACGATCTTGGAGGTGAAGATGCTGGATGTGAAGGTCCTGGGCTGGTGTGGTTACACGTGATCTGCGGTTGTGACTC
The DNA here is from genome assembly GCF_011004845.1 of Esox lucius. Taxonomy (NCBI): domain Eukaryota; kingdom Metazoa; phylum Chordata; class Actinopteri; order Esociformes; family Esocidae; genus Esox; species Esox lucius. The sequence continues at coordinate 23,184,533 of NC_047571.1, read as the reverse complement.
CGGTTGGATGTACTGCCAAATTCTCTGAAACGGCTTTGGAGACAGCTTATGGTAGAGACTCTGCAACAGCTCTGGTGGACATTCCTGCAGTCAGCATGTCGATTGCACACTCCCTCAAAACTTGCGACATCTGTGCCATTGTGCTGTGTGATGAAACTGCACATTTTAGAGTGGCCTTTTATTGTGGCCAGCCTAAGGCACACCTGTGCAATAATCATGCTGTCTAATCAGCATCTTGATATGCCACACCTGTGAGCTGGATGGATTAAGTTAAGGATAGCAACAACATAAAATAACTTACTCCGGGATGCAGGCCTTTTTTCCCAATCTTCCTGTTTGTGTTCTTTTGCCCATTTTAATCTTTTCTTTTTGTGAGATATGGCTTTTTATTTGCAACTCTGCCTGCATCACAGACTCACCTCTTCACTGTTGATGTTGAGACTGGTGTTTTGCGGGTACTATTTAATTTGTGTGCTAAGTTGTGCTAACAGAATTGCAAAAGGGTTTTCTAGTATCAATTAGCCTTTTAAAATGATAAACTTGCATTAGCAAACACAAAGTGCCATGGTAACACAGGACTGATGGTTGTTGATAATTGGCCACTGTACGCCTATGTAGATATTTCAGAGATGTTTCTAGGATCACAATACATTCGGGGCATAGCCCCCAACCCCCCCCCCCCCCCTTTTTTTTTTTAAAGATGTTCTTTTAAAAAGTATGTTTTGCATGTACATGGTCTGGTTAATTTCACATTATAAAAAGACAAAGTTCTCTAAACAAATCCCACCTGTTAGTGGTTAGATTTACTAGTCCCATTTCTGAGATATTTGTTTCCGATTAAATGACGGAGAATCCAAGTACAACATTTTCCGAAACATCTGCTGGGGTCTTAGGAGAGGTTCAGGAACCCCGATATAGATTATAAAATTGATCTTTGTAGAACCCATCATAGCATGTTCTGGGCAGAAGCCGTCATATAGGGAGGTAGAACCATGTACAAGGTGTTCTTTGTCTTTTGAAGAAGTCCTAGGTAGAGTGGATCCACCTCAGTCCTGGGAAACTGTACGCGGGTCCCACCTTACCTCCTATCACAAACAAACGGATTCTCTCTGTGCATCTCCCAATCCTTTTCATTCCTCCAACCGCTGTGGTCGGCCGTTCCTGTAGCTACAGCCCCCGCATCGCCACCCCGCGCCCTCTCTGTGCCTGTCAAACATTGTTAGCTCACAGCCCAGCCCCCCTGAGTCTCAAGCAGTATGGCGCCAAGCGACCCCACCCAGCAACAAGCTCAAGTGTGAGAAAACAGGCAAAATGAAGGAGAGAAGGGAGATTAGAAGGAGGAGAGAGGGACGGAGAGAAATGGAGAGGGAGAGAGAGAGGAGGAAGATCTTAATGCCTTGGCAAATATACTTGCAGTTCCTGCCAATAAACCACTTACCGAAATAAGAAGTAAATTACTTTGAGGCCGTCATTATGAGATCACTGTATCAGTCAAAGGCTACTTCTCAAAAGACCCAATCACAAAACTGTAGTGGCCTCTCTATCACTATCACTTTGCCTGTCTATATGTCTGGATTGGTCTCTCTCTCTCTCTGGGTCTACATCTGTCTTAAATCAATTCTGTGAATATGTCATCATAATTATGACACTCAGTATATACTATATAGGTTTACTGCATTTACGATATTCAGTATATAATATGGGTACTTATATTATTATAGTATACTGTGTATATACTCTAGCGGTATAAATATACATATTAATATATATATATATATATATATATATATATATATATATATATTGTTATTGTTATTATTATATACAGTATATAATATAGGTGTGTATATATATAATAACAATACTATTAATTACAATACTATCTGTTACATTGTCAGTAACTCTAGACTGATATGTGAATGGAAGTGAATGGTGCTAAAGAGGAGAAACCTACAGTGGAGAAGCACACCTTATATAACCACAATGAACATGGTGGAGGACCAAAACGTAATAACCATGTGTATTGTGAAGTGGGGGGGAACCATACCTTATATCCATGCGTAAAGTGAAGGGAATAGGTGGAGCAGGACAGACCGAAAGAGGGAAAGGTGGGGATAGGTCAGCAGAAGTGGCAAGGGTGAAGGGGGGAGATATGCTGCAAATTAAATCATTTGAAACAAAAGGGAATCGTTGCCAGGCAACCAACATGAACATGGTTACCAGGGCAACCAGAGTGACCTGAAGCTTGACCTCAGTGACAGTAGCCCCGGCCCTCTGTCATTCAGACCCATACACAACAATATGGTCTGGCATGACTGGTCTGGAAACTTTCCAAACTACATAGTCACAAACAACATGGGATCACACTGTAATATGCCCGGGACCCCTATCAATCGCTGTTCCTACAAGAGTTCTATATGTAGGCTAATTACATCGTTATGTGCGGTTGTTTACTAATAAATATGTTTAAATTAATAACATTGTGTAATGAATGAATGTTTGACACATTAAATTAATCCCAGGCATCTACAGGCCGAGCTTAACCAAACAACTGTAAAGCAGATACAGAGACAAAACTGAGGCAATGTCAACATTGAAGATGAGGATTTTTCTGTATCAGTAGTTATGTCAGCATCCAGAATACAAAGAGACCACTGACAGGATATCGGAGGCCATTTGTCACTGAACTCATATAAATCAAATGACAATGAAATGAAAATCCTTTTTTAATGTCAATTTAGGACAGGACAGACTCTAATGACCCCTCAGGGGAAGATTTTCATAGACACACTACGGCTCCCGAACAACAAAACACAGCTCATTATACAGACGGTATGATACACAATAGGTACACAGTAGCAGATAGGCTGTGTCATTTACATTGTACATCTTTTCAGTTGTGTTTGTAATGTGCCACTGACAATACTGCTCTGTATTGGGGTCTGACATCGTGCAGACAGAGCCTTGTAAGGCTCCCGAGTCTCGCTGTTCAAATACATGATGCACAAAAGCCCCGGAAACACCACAGAGGCACTGAAAGTGGGCATCGGAATGTGTGTGTGTGTGTGAGAGTGAGTGTGTGTGTGTGTGTTCGTGTAATGACCCCCATGTTTCACAGAGATGTACCTCTAATGAACTCAACCTTTATGTTCCCCACTGTCCGTCAGACCCAATCAACTGAGTGGAGATCAATTGGTGGAACATGAGGGGCAGCCAGGGCAACAGTGGCCTCAGACAGGGACAGTAGAACAATGGAAGATGGTCCGTGTCTTTCTCTCTCGTTTTCATTCACATTCAAGCAAAACGTAAGCGACGGCCTCGGCAGAAACGCCAGTCATTGCTACGTCGCTAACGAACAACCAACGTGGCTGTGTAACCAATTAGTGAGTCAGTCCTGTTCTTAACCACCACCCTGGCCCCAGCCTGAATAGCAGGGTTTACTTTACATGTGCCATCTGTTGACCCAGTTGGGATGAAAAACACACAGCCGCTGCTCTCTAAACATGTAGATACAGTGAAACACACACACACGCTCCCATTCATTCATACCCTTACTCATCTCACCACAGAATATTATTTTATATCAGGAACCATGTGTTTATGGAGGAAAGTAAGGGGGCTGGTTCTTTGCTTCCTTAGAAAAAGGTTGAAGTCATCATTCTTTCTCTCTCACTCACACACACACACACACACACACACTACCTCTTTCATTTATCTCATCTCTCCCTACTCCGTCTCTCTCCGCTCTATCTCTCTCATCTCTCTCTGGCCTCTCTCTTTGTTTCTCTCTGTCTCTCTCTCCCTCTCCTTCCTCTGCAGTGGGAGCATTCCCCAGAGTCTGACAACAGGAGACTATTACACTCACAGACGGAATCTTGGTCTTCCAATATCTCTCTGTCTCTCCCCGGCTCCATATCCCCCGTTTCGCTTCATCCACTCGGACTCAACAGTCTCCTCTTCTCCTCCACTCATCCCCTACTCCGCTGCTCTCCGTTTCTCTGTCTTTCATTGTCTCTTCTCTCATCCTTTTTCCTCCCCCTTCTTGTTTGCGCTACCTCTCTCCTCTGTCTTCTACCCCTCCTCCTCCTTTCTTTTCTTCAGTCAATATAATTGGCATCGCAGGAGCACTCCCTGCAGAGTATGCTAAAACAGCAGCACACAAACACAGAGAGAGCAGACCCTGGCCGCGGCAATCAGCTAACCACAACCAGAACAAACCAGTCCAGCACAGCACACCCAGAACAGAGCAAGCTTCACACAGAGAGAGACCACCACTCACTCACAGAATCATGTCTAAAAGTCATTGTATATGGCGTCAAACCAAGGTTTTGAGAGAATACTGGCCTAGTATACAAACCACACAACGCCACTAGTTCAACAGCACTCCACAGCAAAAAGGCGTTCACCTAAACAACCCGTCTTAAATAACCACAGAGCACATATTCAGTAAGTCACCCACGAGGACAGATCTAAGATCAGGGTTTTCCTGTCAAAGTGACTTTGTTCAAGATGATCTAAAAGGCCTAACTGTTTCTACATCAGCCCCCACACCCCACCCCCCAAAACAAACAAAAAAACAGAGCCTACAACCCATTAAAACGAAGCAAACGCTGTCCAGAAACGTCAAACACCAAAAATCTTGATCCCGACTTAAATCGATAAAACTATCACTGCTATCACAGCCCCAGATGAGAATCCAGAGAAAAGCCAAGTCAGGTAATAAAGACTGAAATGTCAAAACATTCCAAAACAACATCGGTAGCAGGAGCAGTACACCGTAGCCTCACACAACCATTCCTGAGACCGGGCTGTCAGCTATAGGCCCCAAGTAGACAGGAGACAACATCACAAGGATTACAAAGACTATAGAACAAACAAGCACCCACAGACTGCTGAGAACAACATGAACACAGCTTTGAAGACTGAAAAGTGCAACATGAATAAATCACAATATTGTTTTTAAAATATTAATTGGAGGCAGAGAGAAAAAAAGGAATGTATCACTGATAAACCATCTGCCTTCCTTTCATCAAAAACATCTGCCCAAAGTAGGAATAGTTTGTGGTATGATGGCATCGTGCTTGTCTTTCAGTAAACTGATAACATTCAGTATATGGTTCATACCACTGATACAAGCCAAGGAGATCAGCAAGGCCTGGGCAAATACATCAATGAACTGCAGATGGGAATAGGCTATTCTTTTAATATGCCTTAAGTGCCTGTATGTTTGTCTGTTGTGATTGAGAGAGTGAGTGTGTGTGTGTGTGTGTGTGTGATTGAGTGAGTGTCAAAACAAGTGCACTCACAGCGAGAAAAATGAAATAGACCAATTGGCTCTGTAATTGAAGATAAAGACTAGGAGTCAGAGTATCCATTGTCTAGAAGACCAATCAAATTACACTTGACATGCTGAAATGGACCTCTTCAAAAAAGGGAGGTTGCACCTCTCATTGCACCAGTCAGTGTAATAAGAGAGTGAATGTGGTATTGACTCGTCTCTTAAAGGAGTGTGTCCGAATTGTAGAAAGAAAATATACGGAAAGGAGAGATAAGTTGGTCTCATTCCAAGGAGGATCTAGCCTGTATGGCTGTTAATAAAGTATTTGATTAATTCTCACTGTGTCATTTTCTCTGACTGGGTTTTCCGCCTCTGACAGAGAGAGTCTGAAGAGCTTTTTAATTACATTGCACTTCGAGCTGCATCCCAAATGGCAGCCTTTTCCCTGTTTAATGACGTTTACTACCTTTGACCACGGTGTGCGTACTTTAGAGGGAACAGGGCACCATTTGGAACAAATACTTGGTCTGTAGGAAACGAAGCGTCCTAGGACATCAGTTTATTAAATAAAACGGACAAGCAAGCACTTTGGTAAATGTTACTTATCAAACGCCCCAGTGTTGTGCACACAGAGACGGACGCACTGCTAACGCCTTCCAGCCAACAGAACAGCAGCTGGAATCACATGAGGATTTCTGTTTGAACAAAGAAAATTAAATGGAGGGCCTGCTTCAAATAAGAATGTGTGTGAGTATTAATGTAACAGTCTCTTTCCCTGTACATATACAACACACGCATTGGTGGAATAATGAGCAGATTAAACCATAGACCAAGAGAGAGAAAACTACAGGGATGGAAAGACAGAGAACTAGAGTAATGGAGAGAGAGAGGGCCAGAGGGATGGATAGAAAGAGATTTAGAGGAAGGGAGAGAGAGAGAGAGAATTAGAAGGATGGAGAGAAAAGTAGAGGGATGGAGAGCGAATTAGATGGGTGTAGGGAAAGAGAGAGAGAGGAGGCAAGATAGAGAGACTCTGTGTTTGCCTTTGCGTGTGCGAGCGAAGAGGATTTCTAACAGTGTGCCTAGTAGGCTGTGAGAGTGAATGATGCTTGTGTTTTGCGTCTTTGAGTGTCTGCTTGGGCGTGTGTAGTAGATTCTCACGCAGGGATAAGAGGCTTATAGAAAGACCATATTCTTTTCTAAGTAAATCTCATTAATTTTAATTAGCTGTATATTTTGTGTGTACACCTGGAATGGATGTAATACCATGTACTGTGTATAAAGCTAGCAAGGAGAGCAGGTGAGACGAGCACAGAGATCCTATTAGATGGCATTAACACACAATGACATTCCACAATGTACACTTTTGAATGGTGCTATTCTCCAGTGGAAGAAATAGATGGAGGTTCAATTGCTTTATTGGCATGAGGTAGAAATTTATATTTTCAAGCATACTTGAAAATCTATACACAAAATAATTAATCGTGATTAATACCTTAATCTTCTGTAGTAAATTTTTGAGAGTGTTTTAGAAATGTGCCACTAAATTAAAGAACTCTGTTTCAATAGCAGTGAATTATATTTTTTTCAGAACCAATTAGGAACTTCCTATGACATCACACATGAATGGACTGCATGCTCAATACACATGAAATGTAAATGCTAATGTATAGAGAAAACCAGAGATATATATTAAGTAGTAATGATTATTAGGACAGATATCATTCTGTCATTCTTCTTGATATACTGTGCACATGGCTGGTCTTTAATGGAATGAACTGGCCACTGGCCTCAGAGTTGTTTGGGAGACAGAGAACCAGAGAACCGGGTATCAGCCTTGTATCAGGGAGGCTCTGGTCTGTACAAATAATGACGTGTGTAGAATGTAGAATTAGACACAGTTTACATACTCGGCTGTGACTGTTTTTCATTGTATTTCGTACGCGTGAGAATTAAGGCCTGATGGGCTGTTTCCTACTAAACATTATGCTTTGGGTTTTCACTTAGGCGTCATTGTGTTTTAATTTATTCTCTTAATTATTATTTTTTACTTATCCGACGTCACAAACAGCATTCAGCTCAATTAGCAGTTTCCACGGGGACACCGCTGCAGAAGAGTTGCTAGCTAAACCCACGTTAGTCCGGGTTAGTCCAGGGTAAAAGCCTGAGGTAGTCTGTGATAGCAAAGAGGTCTGTTCATCGGAGAGGGGTTGCCTGTCTGGTGGTAAAGGTTCCATCGATGGTGACTGTACTGGACATACGTTTGTGTTTGTCTATATGTCACGTGTCCGTAGTATGCAGAACAACATTAAAAAAGCTTATCTATGCTTCTGCGTTCGTATGCCTAAATGTTCCGTCCTTGTATGTGATGTGTTTTTCAATGTTTGTGATGACTAAGAGGTAGTGATTGTTGTGGGGGTAGTGCTGAGGAAGAATGTTATCAGTAAACCTATCGATAAGCAGTCGTCTGGAGAACCTGATTCTTTTTGGGGTTTGGCCCGAGTTAGTGGATAGTGGAAATTGATGAATGTGTGTAACATTCATGGTGAGATTTGTAAAAAATGTATTCCCAGGTCAAAATAAAGATTAGTACAGGATCTCTACGATGTGTTGGTGTCATTGTCGTAATAGGAGTGTTTAAGACATGCTAATTCCAGGGAGAGGGTGAATATGACATCTGGTAGGTTTGGCTATTCACATATGAAAGTGTCATACGATGACATTTATTATAGGAGTTGTGCCCAGTCTAGTTGGTGAAGAAACGAATTAGGTAGAAATTGTGGCCTATGGAGAAGTCCTATAATATTTGTCATATCAGTTGTGCCCACAGTAAAATACAATACGTGAAAGATTGGCAGTAACAGTCAGGTTGAACATGAATAGTTCAGTCCATCACCTACTATGTTGAAGCCGACTGTCACATTAATAACACTGACAAGAGTAATATGTTGCTCATCTACAATAGGATGTTTGAATAAAACATGTTGTTAGGGAATTATACAAAATAAAATAAATATTAGTATAAATTATAAGCTTTAGAATATGTAAAGGCACATGTATCCCCAGTAAAAGAATCTCCTTACATATTAACTAAATAAAGGATTTGACCATACTGACTGTATAAGAATTGTGTAACAACAAGTGTATCGCCTGATTAGAGCAGGCCAGACAGTTGCGTAGTGTTGTAAAAGCGGGAGTACACTGTTAATAAAGAACACAGCACGGTTAATTGTTGTAGAGACCACAGTACATTATCTGTGATGTGAGCAGAGTATATTATCTGTGATGAACGCAGCTCAGTTCACAGCTACACTCAGTGCTGCAGGGCCGGCTATAATATTGTTGATCCTATTCCAGAACAAACATCAAGAGATAAAAAACAAGAACATTGAGCAGAGCCTTATGTTATATCTTACTGTTAATTCTGTGGGAACGTTAACACTTAGAAAATTCGAGGGCCGGTGGTGCAAGCTCAATAGTGTTGATCAATATGAAAGACCCTTTTCTAAAGATTGCATAGCCCTTTATTTGGGGGGGGGGGGGGTAAATTATACAGAAATTTAGACAGAGACTGTGAGTGTTTCACCTGGGTAGGCTGTGTGTCATCTACATCCAGTTTATGTATTCTTATCCAACATGAGAACTGAACATTTTATCTGTTGATATTCCCCCAGAGTGGCCATTACCTTACCATTACCTTAATGTTAAATCAGTTCAACCCAACATTTATTAGGTTAGGCAGATAGAAAACGTACTAAGATTTCCTCAAGTTGTATACAGTAGCAACGATTTTCTATTCCCCTCAGTGATGAGTGATTGGTTTCCAGAGGACATAGGTTTGCTAGGGCATGAAAAGGGGTGGAAGAACTTTCTTACCTGAAATATAGAAAAATTAAGTGGTGTAGGAGTTTTAGGTCTATTACAGTCAACTCGAATCAAACATTTTGGAGGAATCTAGTTAGGTGACAGGGAAATATAAAGCATGATAGGGTGATTTATTCTTGCAGTTCCCAATATTTCATTCAGAATGCTTTTTTGATTTGTTCCTAAATGACCCACCCTGGAATTGCTTCCATGACCAGCTGGGTCAGGCGATTTTTTTTGTTTCAGATAGGCCCTAATAGAAAACAACTGCTCTCAGCAAGAGACCAGAGCTTCATTTCAGAACACTCTATACATTTTCATTAACAGCGCAGTGGGTAAGGCCGAGTACGATGTTTGTGGCCTCAGAAATAATAATTATTTTGTGATTAATAAATAATTATTCATCACAAAAATAAACATTTTTTGTGATTGAACCAATTTTGACCTAATTTTGAGTTAGGGCCCATGATTGGACTGTATGCACAACAATACACATGTAAATGCACATGTAATTACAGACAGTCAGAGGTATATACACTCACCTAAAGGATTAATAGGAACACCATACTAATACTGCGTTTGACCCCCTTTCGCCTTCAGAACTGCCTTAATTCTACGTGGCAATGATTCAACAAGGTGCTGAAAGCATTCTTTAGAAATGTTGGCCCATATTGATAGGATAGCATCTTGCAGTTGATGGAGATTTGTGGGATGCACATCCAGGGCACGAAGCTCCCGTTCCACCATATCCCAAAGATGCTCTATTGGGTTAAGATCTGGTGACTGTGGGGGCCATTTCAGTACAGTGAACTCATTGTCATGTTCAAGAAACCAATTTGAAATGATTTGAGCTTTGTGACATGGTGCATTATCCTGCTGGAAGTAGCCATCAGAGGATGGGTACATGGTGGTCATAAAGGGATGGACATGGTCAGAAACAATGCTCAGGTAGGCCGTGGCATTTAAACGATGCCCAATTGGCACTAAGGGGCCTAAAGTGTGCCAAGAAAACATCCCCCACACCATTACACCACCATCAGCCTGCACAATGGTAACAAGACATGATGGATCCATGTTCTCATTCTGTTTACGCCAAATTCTGACTCTACCATCTGAATGTCTCAACAGAAATTGAGACTCATCAGACCAGGCAACATTCTTCCAGTCTTCAACTGTTCATTTTTGGTGAGCTTGTGCATATTGTAGCCTCTTTTTCCTATTTGTAGTGGAGATGAGTGGTACCCGGTGGGGTCTTCTGCTGTTGTAGCCCATCCGCCTCAAGGTTGTGCGTGTTGTGGCTTCACAAATGCTTTGCTGCATACCTCGGTTGTAACGAGTGGTTATTTCAGTCAAAGTTGCTCATCTATCAGCTTGAATCAGTCGGCCCATTCTCCTCTGACCTCTAGCATCAACAAGGCATTTTTGCCCACAGGACTGCCGCATAGGTGAGTGTATATATTAGTACTGATTATTAGGACAGATATAATTCTGTAATTCTTCTTGACATACTCTGTAGGCGGCTGGCCTTTTGTGGAATGAACTGTCCACTGACCTGAGAGTTGTTTGGGACACAGAGAACCAGAGAGAGAACAGGGTATTGGCCTTTTATCAGGGAGGCTCTGGTCTGTAAAAATAATGACGTGTGTAGAATGATTAGACACCGTTTATATACTCGGCTGCGACTGTTTTTCATTGTCTGTATTTCGTATGCGTGACAATTAAGGCGCAATTTAATTAAAGATGTCTGTAGAATGATTTGTTTCTGACATCTAGGGTAAAAAGTGGTTAGAATGGTGATCTGCAAACAATGGCTTTCCTGATGGATGGTTGGCCAGTTGGAGAAAAGGGTCAGGGGGCAGCCTTCACTGAGTTTCTGGAGGGGGACGGGGAAGGGAGATATTCCCAATTTCTGAAAACTTGGAACAGCACATCCTGTGTACTTACAAATTTATACTAACATGCTGGAAGGATTCAGAGACAAGTAGACCAGATTCACAACATGTCTACTATTCATAGCTACATAGAAAAAAAGTAGCTGTGAATGGATCCAGATATCTCTGGCACAAGTCAAGCACCAAAAAACAGTCAAAGTTACTGTTACGATAAAGTGTCACTAACGCGCTCCACACAGCCCCCGCTCAGTAGAATAACTGTCTGTAGATGGTTCTGAGGCTCAAAAAAGTAAAATGCGTTAGCGGCGATGAAAAAATGAAGTTAAGCTATTTAACTGAATCGCACACATTAACGACATAACTTCGGCAGTCCTAACAACAGTGCATTGTACAATAAAAATAACATTGGTATGAGACGGGCAGGTTTGCTGTTCGGTCATAAACTGTCACTAATATTGTGGCAGGCAGCAATATAGTGCACTGCTAATCTATAGCTCTTCCTCCAAAAGGATGTCTCTTTCGCTCTCTCTCTCTCTCTCTCTCTCTCTCTCTCTCTCTCTCTCTCTCTCACACTCTTTCTCTCAGTAATCAGCTTATCCTCTGTGTGTCCAGGCCTCTCTGTCTGTGTTCCTCCTCTTTGTTTTAGATTCATTCAGCACAGAGATTAGAAACGCCTATTTGGCTCTTTTGTATTTAGCGGTGGAGATACACCGCTGAGTTCCACCACACAGTGCCGGCAGTGCTGCTGCAGTCTCCAACATGCCCCTGACTGGGTTACAACATAGTAAACAGACCTCCAGACTCTCACCAGAGATGATCAGCGATGATGTAAACTACACACCCACGGTACTGAGGAGCTCTATAGCTAGGCATCCAGACAGTCAACAGAGATTCGCATTAATGAAGAAAACTTAACGTGAACCAACGTAGACAGACGTATGCTAGGAGAAACATGAACGGGAAGTAAACAAACTATTTGAAAGGAAAAATGGAACACAGGTTTACACCCGTTATATTTAGGATTTAAATAAAATGTTCAAGGTTTTCAATGGCCTTCAAAAAAAAAAAAAAAAAAAAAAAAAAGGAATATAAATATGTTAAAGCAAACATTGATGTCCTCACCAGGGAAGGAAATAGCTGAGTTCGTTAGGCCATACAACGATGCTTTCATCAGAACAGCACCGCCAAACAGTGACGAGGAACACAACCACGCATTCATAGCACAGGGGACGCACACCGGGGAGCCCCTCACAGGGACACGCTTCAATCAATACAAACACTGTGCTGGGGTCCACAATCCAGCCATGCTACCCCACCATCTGAAGAAACAGCCTCACTGAAGCACAACAAACAGTGATTGGTTCAGATGAAGTAATGGCGCCCTATTACCAATATACTGTGGTAATTCACCACAGCTCCAGTGCACTATATTGAGAATAGGCAGCCATTTGGTACATGGAGTCTGGTCTAAAGTGACACACTAGATAGAGAATAGGCAGCTATTTGGTACATGGACTCTGGTCTAAAGTGACGCACTATATTGAGAATAGGGTGCCGTTTAGGACTTTAATGCAGTATTGTATACAGTTTGGGCTTAAGATAAAGACACATCTCATTCTGCGTCGTTCCAGCCATGCTCCAGTGACTGGACACTTGGATGATATATCCCAAACAGCAATCAATAAAAAAAGCCATAGGGGAATTCCACCGCTCCTCACTGGCATAATCAATGGAAACCCTGCCCGAAAGCACCCCGACTCTGCCTGCTGCACAATGATGCGGGTGGTGAAAAGAGCTACTGATGAATCTCCAGTGATCCAGTGTTTCTCTCATCAAAACGCCTTTCTGAGCACTCGGCCAGCTCACAGCTGACAGTTCTGCTAACACGGCTGGATTTTCTCCTTCCTGTAGATGACATGGCCCTGCCTCCCGCACACTTACAAGTCTGCTCCCTTCCAGGGTCGATCTCAACCAAAACCGCTAGAGTCCTCAACGTTGTAGTAGTAAGACAGATTTCTTTACGTGATGTAATCTGTGATAGACAGAGCGGGGTCTGATGGGACTGATGGGATCTGACCCGGATATATAGGTCTAACGACGTCTTCTTGCTGTTTCCAACCAAAAGCCTCTCGGGCCAGATGTTACTGAAGCAAGTGCCTGTAATTTTATCACCTTTTAACTATTTTCACACCAGGCCCTAGTGCTGAGCTTGGCTGTGAGTCTCACCTACCAGGCTGACTTTCATACCTATGTGAGTCTGTCCTTAACACGTCGGCGTCAGAGCTGGATCTACGTAGATGATGACACCCTTGTAATGTCCCGAATGACAGCCTATTTCTAGATACTACATGGGACGCTACTATTGACAAAAGGCCTCTAAGAGCCCATAGGGCTCCAGTTAATTTTGTGTGCAGAAATGAGATACCATTCAGGATGTAGAAAAGGAGATTATAACACTGCTTACGTTATGGCTCAATGGAAATTATCCACTATCTACACATCTGTCTGTTTACTGTCATTGTGTTCAATGGAACTTAATCAATCATCATCCCACAATTAATCAACCGTCGCGATAATGAGATAGGAGTTATAATTAGGGTATTTCATTTGCCTAACAATCCAGCGCAAATAGAGAGGAGTGTTAATCAAAGGGTGTGTCTTAAATGACAACCTGTTTTTTTTTATAGTGCACTAAGAAGTGTACTAAAGCACATAAAGCGGAGGTGCCATTTGGGATGAGGACAAAGTGTGATTTATCATGGGAACAGACAGGCAGGTGAAGTTACTGTAACTGTAACAGGTCAGTTAATCAGCTCGTCAGACTAATGGAAAATCAGCCCAGCCAGCCGCTCTGACCCTCTGCCTCTCTCTCACCACTCTTCCCTTCTCTCTTTTCCTTTGTCTTTCTCACCCATCTCTCTCCCTCCATCTCTCTCACCCATCTCTCTCCCTCCATCTCTCTCTCTGTCTCAACAGCTCTCCATTCAGTAGGACTACATCCTGTTTTTCCACTCTTGACTACTCCCCCGTCAACAGAAGTGGTAACGGCCTCTTAAATCCAGAGTGTGGAGACGACGGGAGGAGAATCGGGACACAAGACAACTAAGAGTCAATGTTCATGTCTTCTGTGTCCACATACTTTTTTTGTTATATGAGAAGGAAAAAACGGATCCTGTCAGTAACTGCTCTGACACACACATACACACTGACCAGGGTTCGGAAACTAGTAGCTTTGGGCATGCCAGTGGGTTTAACAGGAGGTGTGTAGTAGAAGCTTAGGCTGGTTATTAATGTCACAGCCAGTAATTCCCTCCAGCTTTTTTGTAGTCCAGCTTGTTAATGAGTCTGTGCTTATCAATTAGCATTGTTAATATGGTAGCGGAAGGGCCTCCCTACCTTCTTCCCTCCTGGCCATTCACTACAGTACAGGAGTCCATACATTTGAGAGGCAGCTAGTGACATGTTTCACCCACCTGCCCTGACCTTCCATGCCAGTCCCACCCTGGTCTGCCTTGACCTTCCATGCCAGTCCCACCCTGGTCTGCCTTGACCTTCCATGCCAGTCCCACCCTGGTTTGCCCTGACCTTCCATGCCAGTCCCACCCTGGTCTGCCCTGACCTTCCCGGTCGTGGTTTGTTCTGGTCTGGTGTTGTATGGTGTGACACACAGGTCATTGTCACTGTCTGAGCCTTAAATGGCACCCCCAACTGAAATGTAAAACTGCCATTTATAATGGAATAGTATACTGTAGTATCCCTTGTTGCTGTGTAGTACTCACTGGGTTGGAGATGAGAGATGTGGTGCTCAGGGATTGGGGAAGTCCAATATTATTACGTATGAACTATATAAAAACTATTTATTCTGGGAAAAACTCTGAGAACAGGTTCGATTTGTTCTAATTTCTAAGCAAACTCCACTATGTGAGACATAAATATTACTATGTAAAGATACCTTACCAAGTACAATCCAATCCTGTGTTCTTATGCTGTATACAATGATTTTAGCCCTGATAAGTGGAGATATTACGACGGACGTTTTTGTAAGAGCACATTGAACATTAACAGAAGAGGGTGTTGCTCTCCTCTGACATGCTGTATTTTATTGATTTTACTATGATATCGGATTTCCTGGATGTTTTGCAAGTAAATCGTCCTAAAGCTATCAAAGATAAATTAAAAGGCCAGAGTGGAACCCAAAATTATACTGCTTCAATCTTCATTTTATTTACTAATTCAGCAACTTGTGTTTTACATTAAATTATATTTTCTCTGTTTTTAATGAAGCCTAATACCAAGACTCATTTACAAAGCCTGTTAAATTTGTGGCCTAATTCCAATGTAATTTCAGTTATGGGGAAGAGAAGAGCAGTTACAATTATTTTGTTTGCATTTAGCATTCATTTCAATATATAGGTGATAACTCTAATGTTTGCAAATAAGACTGAAAAAAGGTTTACAGAAGGTATAGCTAAAGCATCACAATGAATTATATTTTCTTTCACAGTATATCCATTGGGAAATATTTGTCAGTATTGGGACAGGTTGGTATAACCTGCTAAGGAATTTTGCTGCATCAAATTCGGGGTGGGCTTTCATTAATTCTACGGGGAGTTGGCTGCTCGTATGAAAGGACTGCTCCTGGGGAGCTATACCATGCTAAGTGGATACAGACATTTTTATTGGAAAACAATAAACGGGGGGGGGGGGGGGGGGCTAACTTTTCCCTAATGGAGCACACAGAGTTTAAACCAATCAATTTAGGGAGACAAGGTCTAGCCCATTTAGCCCTTTATTCTGATATTACAAGAAGCCCACCTGAATAATTAGTCCCATAACAGGAGCAGATATATAGATGCATTGGTCAAGTGTATGAACTTGTGATGTGCTGATTCTTCTATGGATGGAAATTCCCTTCCAGCGCAACAATTACTTCTGATAAGAATGGTTGTGATTTGATCAAAGAAGGAGAGATCCACTCTGCCTTATTTAAATAAATATCTAGTGTATGTTCCAAACATCAATAATCCCATTTCTCTCAGGACATTTCTAGAGTTGATGCCAGATACGTATCTCTCAGATTTTCAGCTGAACTGTGTGCTAGACTAGCACTTGGATTGATCCTCCAACCTCCGTGTCCCTGCCTTTAACTCAGGTGTGTTCCTGAATACCTACCTGAAAAATAGTCTGATGTGTAGAGGGTCTCCCCACCCCACAGGCAGGGGATATTACTTTCACTCATATCTGAAATGTTTACACTGTAACACAACTTTCTGCTTATTGCAAATTTTCTCACCTACTCCAACTACTCCTTCCTTTTTGTTTTGTTTTTGTTACTTTTTATTTTGATCATGATTAATTTTTTCTTGTTTATATTTTTAGTTATTACGAAGAAAGACAAAGAATTAAGGTAACTATTTTCAATGAGCAAACCTGCTGTGAGACTGCAATTTTGTTTAGGACTGCGTGTTGGTGTTGTGTCACATGACCTCAGATACATGTGCACATGGTGTAGGCTGTGTTTACAGAGATCTTTGTTGTTCTCACTGTAGCTTAGGGGCAGGGGGGCTAACCTGTTATGGGATGGATTGTGGGTGGCAGCTCTTTGCCTTTAACTAAATGTTCAGAAGGCCTGTATACATTGAGCTATTTCAGGGCTCACTTGAACTTTTTACTCCTTACTATAACAGGTGGGCCTACTACTAAGTACTGAGGTGAGGTTTAATCTGTTGGCCAACAGGGACACAGCTCAGTTTGTCACTCAACCTTCCAAGGCTAATCTGAGAATAACATTACAAAGGGCCATATTTCTTAAAAGTTACATTCCTATGCTATGTTGAGGTGTTAAGCACACTGTAGTTGTATAGGTACTACAAACTGTTGACCAATTAGTGCTTACAGCATTTTATTTACCGAAATGTGGAATACTACCATGTTAGATACAACTGTATTATTTCTCGAAACAACATTGTAGTAAACAATAAGTATCATCCACAGAAATACAACAGTTACTACAGCATATGCGGTATTGTAATTATAGTGATGCTGCAGTAATATACAATATTGTAAAGTTTACTCTGGAATGCGGTCATGTCTGAAGAAACTTTACATGCTAACTACGCCGTAGTATAATTCCACAAAGACGCTAGACTCGTACTTGGCCTGCCGTTCCATCAATCAGTCAACAATAAACGGACCACAGGAAGTGAGAGGTGTGAGAGGTTCTTTTAGAAGGCCTGTGTTCTGCCAGAACCTTAATTCCCTAATACCCTGACCACACTAAAGTGAACTGCTGGCACAGTTCCTCCTCCCTCCGGCCTGTAAATCTCACCTCCATTAATGATTGGTCTACACCCGCTACGTCCGTCCTTTAATCTTTATTCATTATTGGTCACAGCTGGAAGTGCTGCCTCTATACGCCTCATTCAATCCAGCGCACCGCTGTTCAGCGTGGTTGTACAGAACACACTGAGGTGAATCAACTATTAATCGCGTTTCTGTTGAGGTCTTTTCTATAAGACCACATAACGGCTACCTCCCAAATCCCCTGTGGCCCTTGATTCCAGATGACCCGACGCCAATGGCCAGAAATAGTGCACTATACAGGGAATACGGTGCCACTTGGAACCCAACCCCGGTTCTCTGTGGCTAACCTAGTCATTTCAGGCCGCTAGGTTGTGTCCACTCTCTGAGGGATTCAGCGACATGCAGTGTTTGCAGACACACACAGCATTGCCGCCGGGCCGCTGGGCTGCTGGCCTCCCGTCACTGACCGTGCCCCTTCTCAGCGGAGGCCAAATTACAGACCTCGGGGAGTAATGCCTGCCTCCCAAATGGCACCCTTTCCGGCGTGAAGTGCCCTACTTCCGAACCCGGCCCAAAGGAAAGCGTGTAGGACTCCGGTCAGAAGCAAGCGCTCTACGTGAGGGATAGCGTTCCAGTTGGTACGTAGTCCTGGTCAGTCACAGAGCCCTAATCTGTACCCTTCAGAGAGGTACTCATTCTGAACTGCTCCACTGCACATCCAGCTGTGGAAAATGGATATGTCAAATTGTGCGCAATTAGAGGTCCCAGTATGGGGCCCCAGTGCAGACAAACAGTTAGCGCTGTCCTCTCCCTGACTTTGACATAATGCTCATTTGGGGGTTTCTTCCTTCCACATTAAATGTTTAAATGAGCGCTGACATGCCTAAGCCAGGCACGCTCTCTTCTTTATTGTTCTGCCAATGCACCTCATTCAAGTGCATTTTGTTTCTGCTTGGGAAAAGGAAAAAAAGAGGCAGCAGTAATATGGAGCAGCGGTATATAGATCTTGTGGCGTTTTGTCGTGACGGACAGGCTTTGTGCATCTGATGCTTCATCTGCAGTGCATTGATTTGTCGAGCTAATCGTTTTTCCTCTCTGATACATAACCTTGCATTATGTATGCTAAGTAGGCCCTTCTGTTCAGGGCCTTTTAAAATGATCTGCCCATTCGCTGGCCATTATTACCCATTACTTTCCCCCACAACTGCCCATATCCCCTCTCTCTCCAACTATCCAGGTCTGCCTCCCAAATGGCAACCTGTCCTTGAAGTGCACACCTTTTTACCAGAGCCTTGTAGTGTCTACGATAAAGGGGCTCAATTAGGGTGTAACCTACCACTTACCAGGCAGTCATGCTGTTTCCTATAGCCTAGGTCAGACAGATGTGCAACAGCAAGACTCATGTTGTTGTGTTTCACCCTCACAGTGGGCAATCTAAGATTCAAAACAATGTCTTTCGGGGTAAACAGCTGAGGGGTGAGGCTGATGGAAGCACTCTAAGGTCATAAGGAATTTATAAGTTATTTTCATTTAGAATGCATGTCCAGTCCAAGTAGATGTTAAAGTAAAGTAGAAACTGCAGAATGCCCCTTTAAAATAATGATCAGATAACCTAGATTTAATGACTCACAGCTGATCGACAATAGTGTAAAACAGCTTTTAGCTACAAACAACAAAGCTCAGCGATTCCATTGGTTTGTTGACGCATGGTCAATTCTCAACCAATACAAACCCTAATCGAATGTGACATATTTCTGAATGCCAAAAGTCTTTGTTGCACTGCAGGTGCAAATTGCAATCTCACTGTTGGATTGACTAAATGAGCTCCACAAGAAGAATCAAAATCATTAGTAGTCGTCAGGACTTGATGATCTTATCTCATCAATGCTGGAATTTGATGATTATTCTTTATAATTGCATTCTTCATCGCTACTTACAGGGCCTTGATATTATTTCATTAGCATGTACTCAACAGAACAGTTTCATGCTCATGGCCTGGACAGAAAGTAGCGCACTACATAAGAAACATGGTGCCATGTGGGACAGCCTCTAATCTCAGTTGTAACCGAAGATTGACATCTTCAGCAATGGGCTACAGCTTCTCACTGACCACTGACTCACATTGACAACTCCTTCACACAGCTCTCAACACACATTTCATATGCAGAAGCATGGAAAATACAATTATGCATAATTCAACAGACAGTAAAAACAGCTGACAGAGTTAAAGTGTGTGTGTTTGCATGCCTTTGAATGTGTGAGGTTCTGTGTGAGTGCACATCTGCAGGAGTGAGTTCAAGGCATTAGAGGATGGTGGTGTGGTGTTTTGTTTTCTCGTCTGACAGCGAGTCCATACAGTCTGTTATATGCGACATTACTGCCGGCTAGTGTCTCTTGAACTAATCAATACTTAAAGGCAGATCCAACAATATGATGTATGCACAAAGTAAACAACAAAGCGGGTCAATTACTGCAACAACGGCGCATTGACGTGCGATACAAAAACAGAACTGAGTTCTCCTCAGTTCTGTTCCCGTGGCTACCATGCTGTGACAGTGTAAAGAGGAAACTGTGAGCATGGCCAGATAGTGTGTCTTTATGAGATAAGTCCTGCATCGCGCACATCTCCCTGCCTGATGCTACACGTGGTCACGTCATTTCACTGAACCAACCCTCTGCAAGAGGATCTTCCGTCAATCTTGTCAATTGTCCTATTTGTGTGTCTGCGTGTGTTGTGTGTGTTGTGTGTTTGTGCGTGTGCGTGTGCGTGAGAGAGAGTCTAAATTCAGCCTAAATTCTGTTAGAGTTTAGGGGAAAGGGAGAGGCGGATTTGCCCTGCACCCTTGTTATTAAAGGTTCCATGACTCACTCGCAATCACACGGTAACAAATAACACATGTCAAAATACAGCAGCAGATAGTGTGGGGGGGGGGGGGGGGGGGGAGTGGGAGAGGTGTGAGCACAGGCGGTTGAGAGAGAGGCTTACCGATGGCCATGATGTTGCTCTGAACAGAGGCTGCCAGTAGCGTCAACAAGCTCAGAGTCCATAGACCACAGGTCGAGTAAGAAGGGAATGCCATGGTCAGTTGGACACACAGATCTGTTGGTTTGTCCCACTGAATCCTCGCGTAAGCCAAGGACCACCAGGGTGCAACCTGCAGGGGCAAGGGGATTAAAGCATGACTGGGCCTGTTTTCTGATTGGTTGGTTGGTGCCGGATAAACATTTTGACTTTGTTACTCATTCACTGCTCCAAGGGTTTTCTCAAGCAGCCTGTGCCACATGGAACTGAGTGGTGATGCAGGGATGGAGCCTAACAGCCCATAGAGAGCAGTAGGCAGCCTGGGTCCAAACAGCCCAAAGGCAGGAGTAGGCGACCTTGGTCCAGGAGGGCCACAGGCATGTTGAATCCAACCATCCACAAAACTGATGAATTAGCTCAGTCAGTCCAGTGTGGTGACTCGCTAGGACAAAATCCTGCAGCACTCCAGGAACACACCAATAATCTGAGGCGGTTGTGAACTATGTGGTGATGGTTGTTCCGGGGCGTTTAGAGTAATGATGTCTAGAGCCATGGTCATCACGTTTAATCCTATGTGAAATGATGTCTATTTTAGGGATTTCCAAGCATAGCTCCAGAGCTGTCTGTGTCCTCTGGAATGGGGGATTATTTTTTATGTAAGGGAATCGGCATTTCTCTGCCTTTCTGCAAAAAAATCTTGGTTAATGTAACAAATGAATGAAAGTCTTATTCAGTACTTTTAGAACTTCTACCAACCTTGTCAGTCAGCAAGCAGGCTAAGACAATTAGAGAAGCTACTTCAACCTGATTGATAGCCTGAAATGGCTTCTTACTGAACAAATTAATTTACAAACATACCTCATTCGAATATTGTCTATCAATAATGTTTTTTAGCAGCTATGCCAAAGACATAACTAAACCAACAATCTGTTGTTTTTAATGGGAGTCTAGTGAAGCTGAGCTGGCAATATTAGGTTCCAGTGAAACACTGGAACAATAGATTCACCAAGTCAGGAATGGACTTCACGCCTACTGAATATCCTATAGGATATAAGGTACCTATAGGTATGCTGAAGGTTTACACAAAACTAATGAAACAGCATGTTGTAGTGTGATCATGCATTTACAGTTAACCTGTTCCAGTGAAGCTGTTCCAGTCATGTCATGTGTATGGTACGTTAATCAACATATAATGTGGAAGAGGAAAGGGAGACAGGTGGAATCGTAGAACACATAGCATGCATCAGCTTTTCATCTACATGTGTGGCCCTTAATGCGCTAGAGATCAGATAGTACTGTATTTCTGTATGTGTGACGTGACTGATGACATGAATCCAGCGGACTGGGTGCAGTTCAGGTAGCTATCCTGATGGCATCCAGTGGGACGGTTCTTATATAAGATCATGTTTAAACTTTGATTATTGAACCATGTGTACTTTATTATTTGCCACCAAATAGTGGAACCTAATAGCAGAATCTAAGAAAGTCTGTGGGCAGAGCCGAGCACAAGCAAGCGACATCCTAAATCTTAATGGGCAATATCGGTGCATTCTGGCATGTTTCTGTGTACGCAATAACTGAGTTTGCCCTGCACTGCTTCTAAACAATACAATTTTGTCAGCAAAATGTCCCTTCAGTTCCATCTTGATACATGAGCTTCCACCACCCAGCTACTGGGCTTCCTCTCCCCAAAGAGAGTGGACATCATAACCTGATTTCTTTATATGTCATTCTGTTGCTGTGCTGTGTGTGTGTGTGTGTTTGTGTGTCACTCTACACAAAAGATGGTAGATACTGTGTGGAGACTGTCAACTCAGGACATTTACAATTGAAATAAAATAGTCATCTCCGGTTAACTTGCTCCATTTTGATGTTAGATGGGTCATGTCTACTTAGCTCATTAACTTCGATTGAAGAAGAAAAGATAAAGCCAAAGTTCTTGCTTCCTCTTCCTGTTCCGTCTCTATTCCCTACTCTCCTCTACTGACAGGATCTGTGTACCTTGTTAGGGAGTAAGGAACCACCTACTAGGCAGAACGGGGGGCAACCAAGTCTTTGTCTATTTCGGTCAGTGTGCCCCCTCCTCAAAATACAGCTGACACATATAAATAATTAATTGCATGAATAATTATGATAAAACAAAAAGTACCACTGTGAGCACGAAACCTCAGATAGGGACCCTTGCCAGGGCTTCAGGCGTACCATAAACAAAAGTGTCTAAATCACTAAAGGTGGAATGTATGTGTTTTTGGGGCCCATTACACTCAGGTTTACAGTTTTGTAATTTTAGGCCACTAGGTAGGCCACTTTTCTTAATGAATCCCATTGTCTGAAAGCCTTGAAAATACAGAAACAATGCTAAACAGATAATCTATAGGCTACAGATAACATATACAATTTTTAAATAAATGGACTTGGAGGTTAAATAAAGTGTGCTTTCTTATTTTACCAAAGTTTGCTAACTATTATGGAGTACTTACACTAATTAAGACGTCAGTAATATCTCAACCGTTTTATCAAAATCATAAATTACCACGCGACTTGAGTAAATGGGTTCGACAATGACAATGTCAGACTCATTAATAATATAAATTAAACAAATCAATTACCCCTGTTGGCCAAGCAAAATGCAGTAGTGATGCTCGCACCTGTCGCCCTCTGAGAATTCCCTGGCTGTGTTCTTTCCTGTACATGACATAGATGTAGCGCACACTGTCACTATAATACCCTCAGCCCCTCACACGCACACTCTAAAATAGACTTACATGGCTGCCGAGGCAAAGCGAGGATCTATCCTCGAAATGTTCCTTCATTGCAACCGTTCCGTAGCGCAAGCCATGCGATAGAGGTTGCCTGCGGGACGGGCGGGCAAATAGGGCGGGGATATAGAATGATGTGCTGGTGGGATGTGTTTATTGTTGTTGGAGCTATTCAAGGCGTGTGTCGAGTGTTTCGAGGAAAACACATAACTGATAGGTCTACAGAATATCGTTACAACGCTGGTTGCCAGTAGCCTAATAGCCTTTTATATGGGTTCGGATAAATGCACTCTAAAGATAGCCCAAGGCACCTGCATTGCTGCTGGGTGAGGGACAGAATCGAGAAAGAAGCCTGGGAATGGTTTTATCGTGCCGGATTGCTTTCCCTAAACCTTTCTAGAAATATAAAGAATTAACAACGTGGAAAGGCAGTCGGAGGTACACCTCCAGGCGTATAAACTTAAAAATGAAGGTACACACGGTGCTCTGTTGTAACCTATTGCAGCAACACGACCAATAGTAAAAAACCGTGGAGGGAAAGGAAAGGCATTACGTAGGCTACAGTCCAATAACAAAAAATATATTCGCACCAAATTATACAACACGTCTACGGTTTTATTCTCGGGTCAAAATATAACGGTTTACTCCCTCCAGCACCTGCCAGTAACCTGGGCTAGGCTGATGAGCGAGGCACACAGGCACATTCCAGGACACGGACGCATCGTATATACAACAGTGACAGGTGTCTCCCGTTCGTTACAGTCCGGACACAGCCAACAACAATAATGTTCCTAGGGACATAAGCAGCATACACACCGATATACGCCTGTGGAGCCCGGATCTTGCACGTATATTTGTCGCCGTTGGTTCTGGGGGTGTTCCGGTATATAAAGCAGGATAGCTAGCGCTGGCTCTGAGATCTCTTTGGGTCTGTCTGTATTGACTTTTTTCCTTCCTTCTTCGGCTTCTTGTTTTTCTTGCTTTTCCCTCTCTCTCCACGGCTACCGTTCACTGCAGCAAAAACAGTCTGTCTGAAAGACAGGAGGGAGGGCGGCTTGTGGGGCGGAGGTGGGAGGGGGAGGGGATTTTAATACGATTTGGCCCATACCATTCGGATAAAAGGGCCAGAGAATACTGACTGGGAAAGGGAGAGATAGACAGATTGAGATGTATTTGGAGACAAACGGAGATGTAATAGATTACCCAGTATAATTTCCTATTAGTGTTCTTCCAGAAACATAACTATTGTATTGCTGAATTGTTATTCATCTGACTTTTATAGATAATTTGATTGTGTGTAGTTTTAATAGTTACCTAGCTTATAACTAGTAGTGTTATTAAGACTAGCATCAATATAACCGATGTAGATAACAGTTAAGACATTAGCCTTTGTTTTATCATGGTTTCTGAATTGAAACTCGGGGGGGGGGGGCTTTTTGGTGACAGCGCGAGGCGTTGTCTGAGTGGAATCACCACGCGCAAGGCCGGGCAGACTACACTGGTGGGTGTTCAGCGCAGGTGGGGGGGGGGGGTCAACTCGCCAGGGGATTAAGGATTAGTTTTGCACGCGGATTAGTTCTTGTGTGGGGAGGCATGGGGTTAAAACATGGTGGATGGCGGTCCAATCACCACCATAGGCGACAAACAGGAGGCGGGAGGAAATCAATGTCAAATTGGGAGGGGACAGGAGAGTAGGGGTAAGGATCACTGTAGTCTATTACTGACGGCTGTTGTAGCATGGTAGTTCATAGAGATGTAATTCCTCTTTGTTTTAAATGTATACACATTGCGACACGTTTCTATTTATTCCAAGATGTTTTGTATCCCGTAAATTAAATTGAGGATTTTTACTTCGTGTTAACTTAGGAACAAAATGATAGATTATCTACAAAAGTCCCGGATGTGGCCAGAGAGCGATGGCCAGTTCCAGGTGCTGAAAACCAAAGCACAGTGCCTCAGGTTGTCTTTGCGCGCGCTTTCCTGAACTTCAGTTTCATCACCAACACGTCATTTGGACAATTTAGTGATGATCCTGTAGCCTATTCATAGAATACAATTTAAGTTGTCGAGGCTAATTACAAAAGGTTTTCACATTAGCATGTCCTTTTGTTTGTAATGATTCTAATTAACGTGTTGCTCTTATTAATAAATATCCAATTAAATATGATATTGGCAGGCCTGTAAACGTCATGCAAAAACGTGAGACATTATTGTCTATCATTAAAATTATTATAATTTCCCACAATACTGGTAGTCAGAGAGCAGATTTAACGTATTCCTCGTGAATGACGTATGGATGGATGTGTGAATGAATTCAGATCACATGAAAGGATAAGGGTGGAATGAATGAAAAGGCAGTTGAGTGTTTAAGTTTACAAGCTGTCGAGAACTGAAATATTCCAAGGGAAAATGTTTGATATGGGAGTCACTCAGAAACAAGCGGTGCATAAAATCCTTTACTATATTGTTAAAGAAAATCGCGGTGCTGCGAAGAGAATCGATCATGCGTTAGAGAAACCTATGCACAACTGTTCTGGAAATTATCGAAACATGAGCTATGCCTCCAGATAATTTGCATCGGGCTATCTAAGCTATTTCATCCATATCCATATTATGACATGTTAGTAAGGACATTTACTTCTAATGCATAAAATATTTCAGTATGTACATTTTTCTATTTAGTAGGATGATGTTTCCTAAAAAGCCACCCGGCTCCACCCATCTCTGCCGGGACTCGAACCCGGAGCCTCTGGATTAGAAGTCCAGCGCGCTATTCCATTGCGCCACAGAGACTGAGTCTCACAATTCGATGAAAATCGGGTTTATATCCCCCTCCTTTCAAACGTTATCGAGCATCCTCAGCAACATCACGCAGCATCAGGACCGGTTAGCTGCTGTTCGCGGACATACCGGTAGGGGTCGCGCTACCCGTATCCCTATGCAGCACCAAGATGGCGATGTCATTCACTATGGAATTCATCCATAAAGATAGAAAGAGGTCTTGTCTGTGTATGCTTGCCATTATAATGATAGTATGAGCAACGGTAGCGTTCTCAATTTCAATATAATTCATTGGCTGATACCTTCCTTTGTTCTGGTTGGTCATGGATAAGCAAATGATCAGTCAGGCCACAAGAAATAATTTGCCAATGAAGCTAAAAATCCCTCCTAATTGACTAGATTAAAATAGCAGATTCCTTCAATGACTAATCTCCCAGTAAATTACTCTAACCATCTCAATGATTTAATCAGAGGATAGGCGAATGTCTGATTTCATCCATCAATAATGTAGAGCAACCTCTAATGAAAACAATATAGACTAATATATAATTAGCATTTAAATAATATTTGGTGTATTGGTTACAATTCATTTAAAGGTCCAAAATCCAATGAAAGCATCTTATAAAATGCTGTCATCATGGATATTTCTCCCCATCTCTCTTGGTAAATAGAATATATTACTCTTCCTTACGTCATCTTTTTTCTCTAGCCCATGCACTCTGTAGCCAAATCAAAAACACCAGTTTAGGCCAAATAAATTTCACAAGGCTTCACAAATATCAGCTTTTACAATTTGGCAGGCTTAAAGTTTGCAGTACCCATCCACTATCCTTCGAAGGCTAAATCAGTGATTTATTGATTAGAGGAAAAACATTCAAATTACCAGTGAAACTGTCTCCAGGGGCCACCTTTGTATTTACATACAGTATTGGAAAGGGTATTATGCAGTTAATTTAGCAAATTTTAAGTGTTCGGAAAATGCACAATGCATACTTCTAACTAAACCGATTAGTTTTCCGAGATACGAAGGGAGCAGAGAAATAAGGGGGGAGAGAGAGGAGAGGAGAGCGCCTGTGTGGCTCGGTGGGAGGTGAAGCCTCAGGCAGCAGGAGCTAGTTCAGAAGTCATAGTTAGTTTCAAACACAGAGTGCCTTGCAGGGGCTCATGATGTAAACACAGAGCATTATGCTCCTGTTGTTTTAGACAAACAACAACTAACACATCATGGGGATATTTAGCTTGTGGGCATCTAACCACGTACCAGAAAGTCAGAACACTGCCAGTCTTCATATTAGACAAAGAATAAACGGTGATGTGCGGACACAGTGTAGTCTTTCCCACTGTAGTCAGGGTGCTCTGTCCACATCATTGCAGCAGTGGTGTCTAGAGACAAAACCGGTCCAATATCCCAGAGGTATTCAAATCGGGAGATTGTGAGATGTTAATACATACATTAACTGCAATGTTTTATTATACTTTTTCTTACACACAATCATTTTATGCTACAATACATAGCATAGTTTGCTTATGTTGCTTTAAGAGTAACACATTTCACACAGCCAACTGATGCAGACCAATGAAAATATGTATTTTATTGAACGGCCACCAGCTGTCCATATAGGAAAGTTCCACTGGAAATGTTGTTACACCCCACCCCAAGGAAAGAAATGCATTTCCTGCAAAAATAAGTTTGTATAACACTTGCCAGTGTTATTATCAGTTACTTGAAGCTCTGAATGATCTAAATGTGGATATTTTCAAGATACATTGGAGACATAATAGAAGACAGATGTAGGACACATTAACATGAGATGCGTTCCAAATAGCAACGCAGTTCCTATATTCTTGTGCACTATATTTGACCAGAACCCAATGGACCCTTTCTTTTGTCAAAAGCAGTGCACTTTAAAAGGAGTCGTTTGAGACACAAGGATAATTATTCCACCCCCAAACTGTAATCAAACAAAATCATATTCAGTTAGATAACAGACATGGTGATATTGGGGTCATATTCCCATTTTGCAGCCTGGTGGAACCAGACTGATCTGGCTCTCACACATTGTTTCACTGACTTTGTTAAAGGAATGTAACTTTCCTCAACTGGGTTTAAGACACATTCTCACCCTTAAAGTTGTCTATGGGGGGAAAAAAATAAATAAACATGCCTACATTTTTTGTTAAATCAGCCATTGCAAACATCCGCTGTATTTAACCACAGCTAGTTAAAAACCTCTTGAAATAATACAGGAGTGTGAGCATATTCATTTTGTAATGGCCAAATCACCTTCAATGAAGTTACAATTACATAAAAAAAAAATTCAAACACGTGAACACAGCAACAAATCGGAGCGAGGCCATGCGTCCATGAACTACAAAACCGTTTTGATTTGACATTTATTCATCAAGTCGTTTTTTTGTGTTGGTGCCACAAAGACAAGAACATAAACTAGAACAATCGCTTCTCCACCATCAACTGTGTCCATATTCTCTCCTCTCTCTCTCCTCCCCCTCTTCTCATGCTGCTCCCTTGTACGCAACGGCAGCAATGGTGGTCAGTACGGTCAGCACGATGACCGTGTAGCCGGAGCCATACACCTCAGGAATCTTAAATCCCTTTCCACTATCCCAGCACTAAGAGAAAAAGCGAGAGAAGAAACCAACGGTTATTTTAAGGACAGACACTCAGATTAGTTTAAAAAAGTAGTGAACGTGTGTACCTACCAGATGGCGGATTCCATTGAAGGTGTGGTAGGACAATGGAAAGGCAATGCCAAACTTAGCCAGTCCAATTAGAGCAGGACCAAAAGACTGGGAGTGGATCAGGTCCAGGTAGTAAGGGTAGCTTCCTGGCAACACCAACGCCAACAGCGCAAACGCAGAGACACCTGAGGGAGGAGACAATGACATGCTGTACTTGGAGGTCTGTGGTCACGTGGGCCATTTCACAGGCCGTAAGAAGTCGCCACAGTGGTTACCTGCACTCAGTCCCAGTCCGGTGCCTCGGTGTGAGATGGACATCATCATAGGCACTGACCACCTGTGAGTCACAGGGTAAAATGAAAACACACAGCAGTGAAACACGGGATGTAAACCCTTAATAAAATACATATACAGAATAATAAAGGATAGACATACATAGCGTACATAGTGAGGAATGGTTATGTATTTCAACAGTAGACCTGCTCCATAAACAAGATCACCATATAACTGAATCAACGCTGTCGGCCTGGTTTTATACAGGACTAATCTCAGAGATGGCCTTGAGATTCAATAGACTGTACATACACATCAGGAACAGAGACCAGCACAAGGAAAAACTAATAATCCACTCATGCTAGGTTTTCATCCAATTGACAATAGATCTAAGCAGGAAAGCCTGCATAAAGAAGATTCTAATTTTCCCACAAGTGCCGTTTCCAGCAAACCATATTGTTGTGGATAGACAGCAGTGCGGGATGACACAGTGAACATAAAACGTATCGTTCCCACTTGAGTTTTCATGGTAGCGTTAGCGATTAGCCAACACCATCCGTGTGCGGGGGGGTGTTGGTAATCAAACATGGCTGCTTGCCTCATTGCACTTTAGCAACTACTTGTGGCTGATTAGCCATCTGTGAGCTCAGTCGAGCTATAAAGACAGAAAGCGAGTTTTCTTTCCCGCGCATAGTGATTCCAATTAGACTTCTGGGTTGAGCTAGAAGCGCGAAAAAAGACCAGAATGGGCTAGATGCTTTAGAACACATATCAAATGGATATTCCGAAACTGGAGATAAGCATGTTAAATGTAAAAAAAACAAAACACTGTTTTAGTTGTGGCACAAAAACATTAAATAGCAAATGTAGCCCCTCTGGTCTTAACAGTGTGGTTAGGCTACACGGTATAATGATAATATTGACAGCATATTATTTGTATATGTCCAGAAAAAAAAAAAAAACAGCACCCACACAGTGTTCTATCAGAAATAGACACTAGTTTATTAGAAAGCAGCATCAAGCTTATCACTGTGCACTTTTGCCACCCTGTAAAGTTCATCGTTTATTCAATCTGTAGCCTAGATTAATGAACAGCATTGCTTTCCTGAGACATTCTGCTGCAGGACCAGATAAATCAATGCATGACTTTAAGTTTCCTTCGATTTGATGTCTCTTCTATCAATATCTGCACAAAAGGCGTTTCCACTACCATTTCTGGCATAACACATTTTACAGATAAAATATCAACCCAACATGTTAAACAAACAACTTCTGTCAACGCCTATACAATCTACCAACATATCCTGTTTACATCTGCCGGGTCATGACTTTATTAAAATGAGCCATTCATCTGCACAAAATGGTATGATTGAAACATTGTTCCAGATTGCAACTGATGAGGGGCAGTGTGTCATCATTTAATCAGAAATTATGCTAAGAGCACAAGACTTCCCACTCACCACTAACACATGGCAACTTCATGAAAAGCTCCGTCAAACAGAATGTTGAATTTAAACATACAGTACTGGTTGTCTGCTGAGTTGGTCCTTGTAGGAGAATGTTAGGCTATTAGGCCAACATTGAAGAGTTTTTGTCTGAATGTGGTTCTGCTGGTTATGGATGGACAACCAGTTAAGTTCATTTGGATATATTTTTATTCAACATTCTGGCTTGTTGAGGTATCCTTTTCTATTAACTTGTTTCAGAGGGTCAAGGAGTAACCATAACAGTCTGATAAGAGAATTTGGCTCCTCGAAAGGCACTATATGAGTCCCCTGTAATATAATTATTAATAATGTTTATGGAATCACAAACATAGCCAACTTACTTATAAACGGTCACATGTGGAGACATAGGTCGGTTCAATTTGTTGTTTTTGGCCCAAAATTTGTTCATTTCCTCCTTGGCAGTGGTTCCCATTGGAACAGCACTAAGGCAGAGAGTAGAACTGAATTTAGAAAACATACAGCCATAGCACATGCACACATATAGCAGTACATTCATGCAAATTTAATAAATAACTAACACACAGGCATCTACTCACTGTCTGTAGAGAACGCCAAACTGAGAGCGGGAAAGGCAAGTGCCCTGCCGGGTTAATGACCTGTTAAAAGGATTAGTTGGATATAGGTGAGGCAAAGTCGAGTAATGGCTCAGTGAATAGGACAGCAATCATAAATCGTCAGGTCAAAGTTCAAAATTTCAAGCAAGGATGTTCAAGTACAAACCCCTTAATACAGAAAAATACAGCCCTCTATATAGGGAAGATACTAGTATGCTAAATATTTAGCTAAGCAGCTACATGTAGCTGCATGTAGATCAACTTATTCGGGTCACCCAAGAAATGAGAGAAGTCCCTAGTTGGCCAACTCTCCAAGGTTGGGACAAGTTATTGTAGCTGCTTAGGTTAACAAGGATACTAAACAAGTTAACAAGGACAGTTTACAAGCTGGGTTACGTTGGCTAGATAGCTATCCAGTTTGACCAACGTGGCATCCCGCTTAATCTGGCGTTCCTTAACTACTAAAAATAAATTGTTTAAGTCTCTAATCTGTTGTCATAGTAGAAGCTACAGCAGCCAACCTACATGCTAACATGTAAAGCAATCTTTAACGTAATGACGATAGTATTATCGGAATATGCAAACTCTCCAGCTAAACAACCGAACCTAATCAAACTTCAAAAGACACAATAATCGAATCGACAAACGAAAGTAGACCCCAAATACATTCTGTCGAAGTTATACCAGGAATACATATCAACTGACCTTAGAAACAACGCCATTTTTTCTTTGACAGGTGGAACAGGATATTACGTAACTCTATTAACTTCCGTACTGGGACCGATCTGTACTGCCATTTTGAGAAGGTCATTTTAAAAGCTAGTCCTGGGGGGTGGGGGCAAACTACGGCCCGGAGTGGCTGATCCGGTCTTATTTCGGCATTATTTCAGCGATATTTCCCGTTTTCATCACAAAACAATCCATCGATGTTAATTGTGTAAAACCGAAGAGAAACCGTTATTGACTGAACACGAAATGTCTCAAAAGGGAATATAAAAAACAATTTCAGAGCGTGATGTCAGATTAATGGCTACAGTTAAAAATAATGCGAGACTAATATCAGAGTGAGTGCATCGTCCACTTGAACCGTGTAATGTTCAATTCCATGTGTTATAATGACTAGAAGAGTATCTGGGACAGGTTTCTTTGCAGTAAATGCGCTGATAGATCAAAAATGGTTGTTCTGGGGGATGGGCTGAACAGAAGGCTATACACTAGGTATAATGATGCTTGAAATAAAATGTAGAATGTATATATTCTTGACATTGAAGCCCTTAAAAATAAGCAGATTTTCTGCCACTTTACACAAATTGACTACTTTATTATATCTTTCTAAGCACATCAATGTGCACATATCAGTAGGGCTGCAACAAACAATTGATAAAATTCACAAATGTCATTATCTGTTAGGTCTAGGCTCTGTGTTAGCACATGTTATATCTTTCTACAATAGAAGCACTGTGTTTTTACAATTTATGCAGTTATACATTCCTTCAAGATCTCACTTGGTGCTTTTAAAGTTCTGTCAAGTATGTTTGTGCTTTCCATTTCTGCTTACTCCTCTCTCTGTAGTTCTTGCAGATGCTTCTCAAACAGCAGCTGCAAACTTTCAAATCTTCTGTTGTTTGTCAGTTTGCAACTGGTAATGTGGAGTTCATCTCAGGCAATCCTGCTTTTTAGACCCATGATATTCTGGCCCTGACAGGGACATGGATTATCCCAGAAAATACTGCCATTCCAGCTGCTCTCTCTTCGTCTGAGTTTTTTTTACCATTGAATGAAAGGGCCTGGTTGTTGTAGTGGCGCCACAGGGCTAACATCTGTAGCCTCTTTTGAAATCCTGTAAATTTTATTTATCAATTTAAGCTTGAAATCAATTTTTTATTTTTTTTATTGGTCTTATCCTTTACTTTCAACACTTTTTCTCAGTTATGTGAAGGGGCAACAGGTTGGCCTGGTGGTAAAGCGGGTTGGGCAAGTAAATGACTGGTCGCTGGTTCTATTCCCTAAACTGACATGGTGTAAAAAAAAAAATCAAAATTTTAACTGCTCCAGGCTGTTACTGTAAATAAGCATGTGTTCTTATCATACTTACCTGACAAAATGATAAAATCCAATTTGTGGATAGATAAGGAATGCATTCTACATTGATTGAGCTCACATTACTCAGCCACTCAGCTCCCAACCGGTCTTCAACTAATTTCTTCTCTATGCTTTTCTGTTCAGGTCTCACCCTTACCAAGTCCATTCTCACTCATGAGGCAGGCAATGCACTTGACCTTATCTTTACTAAATGCTGACCTTATCTTTACTAAAGGCTGTGCATACTGTTGGATTACATCCTACGCAGCCGGCTGCTCCTATGAGTTGACGTGCAGAGGATCTGACTGCTCCACCAGCTCTTATTACTGTGTCCCCGAGGGCAGATCTAAGCCCTCCCCCTTTCTCTCTGGAAACCAAGTCACTTGGCTTTGTTAAATCATCAGGTTTCTTATATCATTGCTAAGCTGATAAAATTAAATTACTTTCCTCCTCCACTTTTGCCATCAAAACCCTACAAGTTATCCAGAAGGCTGCAGGGTGGTTTTCAACCATCCCAAGTTTTCCCATATCACCCCACTCCTCCAGATGCATCAGTGTCTGCAGAGAGTCGAGGTGCACTGCCGCTTCCTACCTTTAAACTATGTCCAAACTACATTCCTCCATAATTTTTTCATTCTTGCGCCTCTTGTCTCTTGGCCATCCAACTCGTATGGGAAGGCAATTCCCTCACAGTCCAATCAAAGCCACTCTCTGTTCTGGCAGCCCATTGGTGGAACCAACTTCCTATGAAAGCTAGGAGAGCAGATTCCTTGCACAATTTCCCCAAACCTCTGAAAACATCCCTTTTTAAATAGTATGTTAAATAGCCCCATTTAGTTCTATGGCTCACTTGAAAATAACTGCTCTATATGGAGGATAGGGTGCCTTAGGGAAGGTCAAGCCTTTAGTCCTGAATTAACAAATTAAATTGGCATGTTTTGTTTTTTAAATACATTTTATTTGGTGGATTCTTTTTTTAGGGTTGATTAACACGCTATAGCCATTTTGCAACATCTTGTTAGCTTTACATTTCTAGGACAATAATTGAAATTTGGTAAACTCAGAAATATCAATCACAATTTCAAGCTTATTTGGAGTAGTATTCTCTGTAATAACCAGAATTGTGTACTGATCCATGCAATAAAATATCAATTGACAAACAGACAAACACACACTCATACAAGCACACACACATACAAAAACTGGATATACAGTGGAAGTGTAGACATGTTTTCGAAGACCACAACCTGCCACCCATTGTTTCTTACTTTCAAAGACAAAATGCAATTTTGAAACACTTAGAAGCTTGGTTCTTTGCTTACTCAGATGTCGCATGAACTCTTACTCACACAGTATCACACAGACTGTGAGATTTTCAAACTCCCAATAAGCATTTTCTGAATGTTAATAATAAGTCTCTCGTTCCACCCAACCTAGACAAGAGAAAGAAAAAGAATAGTGAGACAGGAATGAGACTCTATTATACAATGCCATTATATCCCGTTATCTCCCCGTCTGTATATTTGAATACAGAAAGCTTCTTTTAAGTCAGTGACTCTCTGATCCCCAGTACATCAATCTAATTATTAACTTGAGAGATTAACTGTAGGGATAAATTATCGTACAGGACCAGCACTCAGTGACAGACAGCCGACATATTCTGTGTCTGTCATTGCCCCTCTTTATGTGTTATTCTATGTAACTCCTTGTCACCCACCTCCAGGACTCCTCCTGATGATTAGCTTGCGGACCTCATCATAAATGAAGATTAGGAGACTGTAGGGGAGGGCACAGAACCACCAGGAAACCCTGGAGGAGTAATTACAAGAGAGGGAGGAAGGGACACAGAGGGAGCGAGAGTCAGTGAAACCAGGTAAGGGTGATTGGTATGGTTAATTGTCCAAACCCATTTCCAAAAATGATGTGCACTAATGCACCCCCATACCATCACGGATTCTGGCTTTTGAACTGTGTGCTGTTAACAAGCTGGATGGTCCCTCTCCTCTTTAGTCCAGAGGATATGGCATCCATGATTCCCAAAAATTATTAAAAATATTGATTTGTCAGACCACAGGTCAGTTTTCCACTTAGCCTCAGACCATCTTAAATGAGCTTGGGCACAAAGAAGGCAGCAGCAGTTCTAGATCTTGTTTATATCAGGTTTCTACTTTGCATGGTAGAGTTTTAACTTTGTGGATGCAGCAACATACTGTGTTCACAGACAATGGTTTTCGGAAGTGTTCCTGAGCCTATGCAGTGATTTCCACTACAGAACCGTGTCTGTTTTTAATGCAGTGCCGTCTGAAGGCCTGAAGATCACAGCCATCTTATACTAGTTTTTGGCCTTGTCTCTTGCATACAGAGATTTCTCTGGATTCTCTGAATCTTTTAAAGATATTATGTACCATAGATGTTGCGAAAATTGTCTTTCACAGAGTGGTCAACCCCTCCCTACACTCACTCCTGACAGACCCATCCTCTCTGGAATGATCTTTTAATACACAATCATGTTACTGACCTGTTGCCAAATGACCTGATTAGTTGTGTGATATTCCATCACGTTTAGTTTTTTAGCATAAAAAAACGTTTCCAGTCTTTTGTTGCCTCTGTCCCAACTTTTTTTGAAATTCTTTGCTGGCATCTAATTCAAAGTGGGCATATATTTTTCAAGAAACAATAAAATGGAAATCACAATTCTTTTGGAAATGGGGTTGTAAAATGAGTTGCGTTATGAGGACGAGTTTAGGGTATAAATAATAGTGACCTGTGTTTGTCCTGACTACCGGGGTTAGAGTTCATCCTAAAATCCATGTAGTTGCTTCGTAGTTTTAGGTCAGAACAAAAAGCAGTGGGTATTTTTCAGGGGGTTGGTGTTATTGTTTTTAGGGCAGAGAATGATTTCTGGTACTGACTTCAAGGGGTACATGCGGAGGGCGATGTCCATTCCTGGGCAGTAAGACAGGAAGGCTGCCAGAGCGGTCTCAGCAAACAACCCAAAGATCAGGATACGATTTCTGTTCAGGAAATGACAGAGGTAAATAGGAAAGACTTTGTCAAGAAAGGGGAACCATTTCTGACAAGTGACCCTACACACAAGCCTTCTGGTGAAATATCACGTCTTAATGTGCATTCCAACTGGCCCCCATATTACTTAAATAGTATCAATGCTTTTGACCTGAGGCCTATGTGCATTTGAGATGCAGCCTTTTCCACTTACTTCATGCCCTGCTGGAATACAGAGTTCCTCCTGGTCTTGCAGATAACTAGATCGGCCCACTGCACCACCACAATGCTCACGAAGAACGAGGTGTGACAGGTGAATTCAACGATTTTACGCTGCTCATAGGTCTGCACAAGGAAACAGCTCTTAGTGTACTTACAGTTCAAAATGTGTTACAGTCAATAACAAAAATGTCATGCTTCCAGTGAAGTCGATCCATTGCTTTGTTAGAATTATCAGTATATATCTTTAATTTCTTTTTATTGACCACCATTTTCTCTCCATGCAACCGGCGGTACATCTTGGTGTTTATTGTCTAAAAATGAACGTATTCACTCCAATCCACTTGTGGTAGGTATTTTAGGCCCTGTCAGTCTCACCCATTGCTGGCCATAGCTGTCCTCCAGCTCATTGTTAAAGCGGTCATCCCAATCCAGACGGATGCCCAGGAGGGTCTGTGGCCAAAAGCCATTCTCAGCCAGGATCACAAAGTAGGTAAAGAAGCCGGCTATAGCCTGGATCATACCTGGTGATAAAGTCAGTGAGTATAATAGAACATTCAATGACAACCGCCCATGAATTACAGGTGGTGGAGGGGAATCCCAAATGGCACACTATTTACTGTTTAGTGCCCTACTTTTGACCAGGATCTACTAAAGGGTGCCATTTAGGACACAGGTCCATGTGTCAGCCTGCATGCACTGAAGCTTTTCTGACCTATCTGTCCGTAGGCCATGCTGATCAGTTTGTCGTTCACCAGCTTGTCTGTCTTTGGACACCGTGGCTGACGCTTCATGATGTCACTTTCAGCTGTCTCGTAGGCCAATGAGATCGCTGGAACCTGGACTCAGATAGAAAGGAGTGATGTGTGGGGAGGGGGGCATGAGTGGGGTGTGAGTGTCACACAAAACAATGGAATCAGCAATCAGACAGGGCCTGTGAGTTGAGGTGGGCATGGACTGAGCCCAGTGTGAGACCGCACAGCAGGGTGGAAACAAATCCAGTTTGGGTTAGTGGATGTAACAGTTGTCACCCTGACCCATTGCAATGGGGAGTAATGAGTATTAAGGTAGGCTAGTGTATGATCCCGCTGAGGGGATGGCTGTTTGGGAGTGTCATACATGCCATGAACCAGACACATTTTAACGCATCTTGCAGGCATGCGTGCATACACCTGAAACATGGGTGGCTCTGTAGATTGAACCTAGAATGGGCGTCACCAGCGCCACGCTCTACACACAGAGCCACTCCGGGAAATGGGAAATAAACTGAGTCAACATGACAAGTCATAGAATAAAGAACTGGCCTGTTCATAACGGAACGTCTTTAGGTACATGAACTGCACAAAGGGAAGCGCCCTCACTGAAATAGTTATGTTGTAACAGTAGCAGAGATCAAACAGATGGACTGTTGGGGGGAAAAAAAACGATCAAAGGTTCCCGGATACCGTTTAAGACTAATCCTGGTCTAAAAAGCACTTTCAATTGAGGATCTCCACTGAGCTTGCTTTTCAGTCCAGCACTAAGACCTAATCTGTGTAAGAAAAACCTCCACAAACACAGTATCAAAACAGGTTTTCCATTTCCAGCCAGCATTGCAGGTCCTCACCATGTCAGTCCCCAGGTCAATACAAAGAATGGTGACCGTTCCCAGCGGCAGGGGAATACTGGCCAGGATGAAGAGGAGGAAGGGGCTGATCTCTGGAATGTTGCTGGTCAGGGTGTACGCAATGGACTTCTTCAAGTTATCAAAGATCAGACGACCTGTTTGAGATCAAAGAGCAACAGTTAGCCGACACGGAGTGTTTTCCCCCTGGATTAGCGCATTGGTTTCCCCTCATCTCTTCCGCACCTTCCTCCACCCCTGTGACGATGGAGGCAAAGTTGTCGTCCAGAAGGATCATGTCAGCAGCCTGTTTGGAGACATCAGATCCGGCGATCCCCATGGCAACCCCAATATCAGCCTTCTTCAGTGCAGGCGAATCATTCACTCCGTCCCCAGTGACCGCAACAATCGCCCCCTAGAACAAGACAACACAGGTTCTCAGAATAAGGAACTATTTAGTTGAATACCTGCTGTGAACGAGAGATAAATGCTGTTTTAATATTTTCTGTGTACATTTTTGAGCCATTTTACCATCAAAAAGTTTTTCTAAAGAATACTGCCCCCACAATATCTGACTCTAAATAGGAGAAAAGATTCAGAATCCCTGGCTTATGCCGTAATTATACAGTCACTCAAACACACACACACACACGGACGTCCTTTTACCGTTCTCTGGCAGCCCTCTACGATGATAAGTTTCTGCTGAGGCGAGGTGCGGGCGAACACTATCTCAGTGTGGTTCCTGAGCAGGTCATCCAAGTATTCTGCACTCATGTCCTTCAGGTCCCCACCGTGCACCACACATGCCTTGGCATCCCTGGAAAGCAGACACAGATTCAAGCCAACAGGAAAGAACAACACAGGCAAAGCAGGCACAGTCTCACACACACACACACACAGACCTGGGATTGACTTGACTCAGGGGAATATTTAGTCTTTCAGCGATATCCTCCACCGTCTCGTTGTCTTCTGAGATGATACCCACGCCTTTAGCAATGGCTTTGGCAGTGATGGGGTGGTCACCTGTCACCATGATAACCTGACGGCAGAGAGGATCCGAAAAACTCACACTGTAACACACTGTATGTAGTCTATACCTGCCGTCACCTGTACCTTCCCTCTGTTTTGTTCATTTTTCACATTCATGGCTGTGCTAGACTTCCTGAAAAAGACTTTCATGAAATTCCAGGTGTAGGATTCACATATTTCCATATAACTCTCTCCTGAATCCAGTGTTACCATAATTTTGTGTTGGTTGATTGGTTTATTGACTGTTTGATTGGTGTGCTGATTGACTGGTCGATTGATTTATGGATGTGTTGATTGATTGTTTGATGGATTGATGGGTTGTTTTTTGTGCTCCTCACCTTTATCCCAGCAGAGCGGCACTTCCCCACAGCATCGGGCACAGCAGCACGGGGAGGGTCAATCATGGACATGAGACCCAAAAAACACAGCCCCTCTACAGGAAAGTTGACCAGGTCACAGTCAAACACAAATCCGTGAGGAAACTGGTCTGGAGACAGTTGCAAGTGACAGAACCCTGAGGCAGAGAGAAACACACAAAACAGGCAGTTTACTTTCAATTTTGGATGAACACTGTTGCATTTTCAATTTTGGATGTGGGGGGAAATTAACATAGCGTGGGAGTGTGACTAGCATACTGTACCTAGAACTCTCTCTCCCAGCCCTCCCAGATCCATGTAGGCTGTCTGGAAAGCATCAATCCAATCTTCATCCAGTGGTAGCACCTGACCTTCAATCATGATGGTACTACACCTGGGAGATGCGCAAACACAGGAATAATGCATCCGTTGCGCTCACTCTGGGAGATCCTCATTCATATTCATCATAGATGGATTGAGGGCGCGTCTATGGGTCTTTGACATAATGGCTTGTGCGACGGTACTGCTCAGCGCCACCAATTCACTTAAACAGTATTTAGCGATTGAGAGACACGGTTAGTTTTGATATAAATAGTACCTGTCCAAAATTCTCTCAGGTGCTCCCTTCATAACGAGTAGGTGGCTCTTTTCATTATCTTCTTGTTCATGAATGGACAGCTTTGATAGGCAGAAGATGAAATGAATACTTGGGAGCTGAAGATTGTGTTGTATATGGGACGCTCTAGCAAATGAGTGTGTCCCTTTGATATTTTAAAGGAAAAGTACACTTTTTTTTCACTTTGATGTCTCAGTGAGCCAAGAGAAAGTATAATCCATGATTCCATTTTCTGTAAACAGTTGTTACATGTTTCAGCTAACTGTAGCTATTGCAAGCTAAAAATCATTGCAAATCATTGTGTTGTGTGAGCATGTTTTAAAAATACTGCAATTCCCTGACTCCAGATGGTTTGATGTTAATTAAAGGTGATCTGGGCATTACAAAATAAACATGCATGAACGCCTTGTTTCCATTGATTTATTGCCAGTGGTAGCTAAGGTATGTTTGTAATGGTTGCTAGAATTTATATTAACCATGGAGCACATTTTGTCTTGGACCAGTGACTCAGGGTGAGCTACCATTTAACATCAAGTTGAATAGGTTACATTTTACTTCAGGGCACAAATATATCATTTTTGTTTATAATTGTTGTAAATTGCCACCACAGAGGTTTATTTCATACCTGATACTTGTTTGTTGAGTTGAAGGGAATCTCTCCGACCTTGGGATTTCTGTCTCTCATGGAGCGTACAGACCCACAGGAGAGCTCAATACATTTCAACAAAGCATTCTCTGAAGCATCACCAGCAGTGTCCCTCTGTAATACCACAACAGTCAGCAGGAGACGGTCTATTCACATTGTCAGAATGGGTTGTTACCTACTACTGTACTGTATGGAACTATTGCTAATGTGATGGTTAGGAGGCACTGGTTTTGTGTTGCTGATTTCACTGAGACACGATGTTTCTACACTGCATTTAGTCACATGTGTATATGCTGCTGGGGACACTTTAAAATGGACGATTGGCCCATAAGTAATTGGTTTGGCTGGAATGAATGGAAATGTATACAGCTATTGCCATGAGCAATCCTCACAACAACAGCCATCGCTGTTATGATTGTATAGTGGCCATCACATACCTTAAGGATGGCAATGTTTTCCTGTCCAGCTTTGAACTCAGCGCGATTACACAGTCCAGCGACACGAGCTAGGGCCTGCCAGGTAGGTGATGTCTTGTCAAATGTAGCACCTGACAAGACACAGAACACCCATCACTCACAGACCCCTGAAGTGTACGCACAATTCCGATGACCTTGAAAAAATATCAGTATTTTCCAAAGATTCCCGGATTTCCTTTATATTCCATATTTATTCCTTTACTCCGGGAGTATTTTGAATTTGGACTGACTATGCGACTGAGCTGAATTTTTATCTTTCTTTAATACACAGCCGACCGTATAGCATCTGTATTCCACTCTAGCATCCCTAAATTCTCATATCAAAGCTAATTTATCAGTGCAAAGTAGCCCTCTAATTCGAAGTGTGCGTTTAGGACAGAAGGGACAGGTCTGCGGGTGGTCCCACCAGACTGGTCCTCGGTTGTGTCGGCCTCATGGATCATGTTGTCAAACCACATGTGGGCCACTGTCATGCGGTTCTGGGTCAGAGTCCCTGTCTTGTCGGAGCAGATGGTAGAGGTAGAACCCAGAGTTTCAACAGCTTCCAAATTCTTGACCAGGCAGTTCTTCTTTGCCATCCGCTTGGCTGTGAGGGTGAGACAAACCTAAAGGAGGGGTTAGAGGTCAGGAAAAGAACGCAGATGGGGAGACTAGAAAAAAATAAAAAAATAAGTGTTTGATTCATGTGCCTCATCAGTAAATACTGACTGAGAAATGGAAGGATTTCGCAGTAATGTCACTCGAATGGTTAAAGAGAGACAGATGGATGCAAAAAACGTCTTTTTACAGTTTAGAGAGCACGACTTGGGTAAACGTGTCAGTTGTGAGATTAAGCAAGAGATTTGCATGGGGATGGAGAATTATTATTTTACCCAGATATACAATTCAAGTTCATTGCCTCGGGGGGTCTAGGGATTTAAGCTGCTGCCTCTAGCATAGATAAATGTTCCTCTGCGTGCTTGGGTTTGAATCCGGCACATTGCTCTCTCACTCACCAGCTACCAGAGAAGAAGTTGGACTCACAGGAAATGTCCCTATGAAAGACAAGCATCCTGTCCTGGGGGTGTTCTTCAACATCAAGCAGATCAAGCTGCTTTACACAACATAAACTGGAGATAGGCTATTGCCTCAGGCTGTGGGCTGCTCGGGCTACATCAAGGCTTACTCACAGTGACGGTGGCCAGCAGTCCCTCCGGGACATTGGCCACAATGATGCCAATGAGGAAGATGACGGCCTCCAGCCAGGTGTACCCTAGGACGACGGCCAGGATGAAGAAGGACACCCCCAGAAACACAGCCACGCCGGTGATCAGGCGGATGAAGTGCTCAATCTCCATGTTTATGGGAGTCTGGCCTGTCTCCAGCCCAGAGGCCAGGGTAGCAATACGTCCCATCACTGTGCGATCTCCTGTCCCCACTACGACACCGTGGGCAGTACCTGAAGGGAAGGGAGGGAGGGACGGAGGTCAGACTAGACCTCCGGGATGAATCAAGGTCCAGTAAAATAAATAAAACGGAAGATGAAGGGATTGTCCTACTGACCCTCAACACAGTTGGTGGAGAAGAAGGCTATGTTTCGAGTCTCCAGGGGGTTGTCATGGGTGAACTCCGGTGTTCGTGTCTGAGGCTCCGACTCCCCTGTCAGAGAGGAGTTATCCACCTTCACACATTGACAGGGGAAAGGCGTCCAGTAGAACAGACAGAGAGAGGGATAGAAAGTCAGGGAGGGAGAGAATAACAAGAGAGAAATTAAGAAATCCACCCGGGACAAAGAGTAAGAGAGTGAGCCTGTTTGGTTTCTCCAGGCCTGTCCTTCTCCGGCCTGGCCTATCCTCACCTTGCAGCCCGCAGCTGAGACGATTCGGAGGTCGGCTGGGATCCGATCGCCTCCTTTGATCTCCACCAGGTCTCCCCTGACCACTAGCTCCGCATTGATGGTCATCTTCTCTCCCTCTCTAATCACCAGGGCTTGCTGTCAGGGATGGAAATGAGAGAGGATGAATTGAGGAGAGAGAGAGGGAGACAAGAGAGGGAGGATGATTCACCATCAAATCCAACGTTGGCTCAAATGATGTGCTGGGTTATGTTGGGTTACGTTGGGTTGTGTTGGGTATGCTTGTTATGCCTCTCAAGTCAGTGTAGGATCACTCCAAGGAAAGCTAACGACTAAGACTATGGGATATAAGCCTGTTGTAGCTCTTACACACTTAT
The DNA here is from genome assembly GCF_011004845.1 of Esox lucius. Classification (NCBI taxonomy): domain Eukaryota; kingdom Metazoa; phylum Chordata; class Actinopteri; order Esociformes; family Esocidae; genus Esox; species Esox lucius. Next base: position 23,141,358 of record NC_047571.1, on the reverse strand, counting down.
AAAGCCATAGCTTGCATTCCTTTTATAGTCCATTACTTCTAACATGGTTCTGCACTTTAACGGTACCATGGTCAGAAATGTATTTTATAGGGAATAGGGCACTGGTAACAAAGCTATTTGGGATGCTGAAAGAGCCATCATTTGCTGTCGGTTCAGCTCACCTGCGGAACCATGTTCTTGAAAGAGTCCATAATTCGGGAGCTCTTGGCCTCTTGGTAGTAGGAGAAACAGCCTGTGATGATCACCACAGCTGACAGAACCACTCCCAGGTACAACTGTTACAGGAGAGGTTTGGAGAGAGAGAGTCAGCAGTGATAACAGATTTACATCTACAGTATACATACAGAGTCTCACAAAGGTGAGTACACCCCTCACATTTCTGTAAATATTTGAGTAGATCTTTTCATGTGACAACACTGAAGAAATGATACTTTGCTACAATGTAAAGTAGTGAGCTTGTATAACAGTGTAAATTTGCTGTCCCCTCAAAATAACTCAACACACAGCCATTAATGTCTAAACCGCTGGCAATAAAAGTGAGTACACCCCTAAGTGAAAATGCCCAAATTGGGCCCAATAAGACATTATCCCTCCCCGGTGTCATGTGACTTGTTAGTGTTACAAGGTCTCAGGTGTGTGAGCAGGTGTGTTAAATTTGGTGTCATTGCTCTCACACTCCCTCATACTGGTCACTGGAAGATCAACATGGCACCTCAAGGCAAAGAACTTTCTGAGGATCTGAAAAAAAGAATTGTTGCTCTACATAAAACTGTCCAGGGCTATAAGAAGATTGCCAAGACCCTGAAACTGAGCTGCAGCACGGTGGCCAAGACCATACAGCAGTTTAACAGGACAGGGTCCACTCAGATAAGGCCTCGCTATGGTCGACCAAAGAAGTTGAGTGCACATGCTCAGCGTCATATTCTTGTCTTTGGGAAATAGACGTCTGAGTGGTGCCAGCATTGCTGCAGAGGTTGAAGGGGTGGGGGGTCAGCCTGTCAGTGCTCAGACCATACGCCGCACACTTCATCAAATTGGTCTGCATGGCTGTCGTCCCAGAAGGAAGCCTCTTCTAAAGATGATGTACAAGAATGCCCGCAGGGTTAAGGCAGTGCTGGAAAATAATGGTGGCTACACAAAATATTGACACTTTGGGCCAAATCTGGACATTTTCACTTAGGGGTATACTCACTTTTGTTGCTAATGGTTTAGACATTAATGGCAATGTGTTGTGTTATTTTGAAGGGAAAGCAAATTTACACTGTTATACAAGCTGTACACTCACTACTTTACATTGTAGCAAATATATATATATATATATATATATATTGTTTTTGCCCCCATTTATCAAGAGCTGAATTCAAAGATCTAAGACTCTCTCTATGTACACAAAAGGCCTATTTCTCTCAAATATTGTTCACAAATCTGTCTAAATCTGTGTTAGTGAGCACTTCTCCTTTGCAGAGATAATCCATCCACCTCACAGGTGTGGCATATCAAGATGCTGATTAGACAGCATGATTTTTGAACAGGTGTGGTTTAGGCTGGCCACAATAAAAGGCCACTCTAAAATGTGTGTGAGAGAGAGAGCTAGATAGAGACCACAAGATCATCATGTGACAATTTGGGGCAGTACATGGCATGATGATGGCTGTCTGTGGTTGTATGTGGTATGTTTTCCATCAGGTTGACAATGGTTACAATAGACAGAGTACTTGATAACTATATAGTAACTGCAAAGCTGCTGCCTGTGTGGTTGAGCTTTATCATGCCAACTCCTTGTCACTCATTGCCAATACAGGTGCCCAGAGATACAGAGATCTGGGACCAGGCTAACTTCTGACAGATGTAATGTAGCCTAGAGGAGACACATTAATCCAGTTGGCAGACCGTGCTGGATGTCAGGCAGGACTGCAGTGTGTTCACTGCTGAAGACTGTACCGAATCTGGAGTGATTGTTAACTTGCCAAATGGGATGGGGCTGGCAAGAACATGGGTGTGTAAATACATTTTGTGGAGTGAACTTGACTGATTTCACACAGCCCAGCCCTGTGACAGTTCTCACATTGTCATTGGCTGGCTCGTCCTCTGTGCCCACTTGGATGCTGTAAGCCAGGAAGCAGAGCATGGCTCCGATCCAGAGAAGCAAGGAGAAGCCCCCGAACAGCTGACGGCAGAACTTCACCCACTCCGGCGTTGTGGGAGGTGGAGTGAGCACGTTTGGTCCATCCCTGGCCAGCACCTCCAAAGCCTTGGCGTTGGTCAAACCCTGGAAGACAATAAATGACCACTTTTATGTCCCATAGGGATACGTCATTTGCTTGGCATCATTAAAGCCATTTCTGGCAAACAAGCAATAAACGACATACGAGACTTCACTTATGTATAATTTGTATCACGCAGACTAATACAATCACTGTCCATGACGGACCATCTCTATGAAGACAGACATGCTCACAGCAACGCAGACATTTTCTCAGTTTTAAAGCTACAGCAACAGGATCTGCCTTTTGTAATAGAAGCACCACATATCACACACAGGTCATGTCTAAAGAAGTCATTTTGTGCCAGTATTACTAGGGTTCCAGTCATTTTAAATTGAGCTGCAAATTGCTCTTTAATTCCATTAGAAATTAAGCAGAATTTGAAATAAAGGTAATATATGACATTAAAATCAAATGGCTTATTAAAATAATAATAGATACATTAACGTTTATTTTTCATGTGTAAGGTGACCAGTACCAATGAGGTAGAATTTTTTTTTTAAACTCTCTAAAGATTTTTCAATGAAGTGATGGGGAATTAGACCATAACAATTAATGATTCCCTTTATGTACAGTGTGGAGAACAAGTCTTTGATAAAATGCAGATTTTCCCACTTACAAAGCATGTAGAAGTCTGTAATTTATCATAGGTACACTTCAACTGTGAGTGACGGAATCTACAACAAAAATCCAGAAAGTCACATTGTATGATTTTTAAGTAATTAATTAGAATTTTATTGCATGACATAAGTATTTGATACATCAGAAAAGCAGAACTTAATATTTGGTACAGAAACCTTTGTTTGCAATTACAGAGATCATACTTTTCCTGTAGTTCTTGACCAGGTTGGCACACACTGCAGCAGGGATTTTGGCCCACTCCTCCATACAGACCTTCTTCAGATCCTTCAGGTTTTGGGGCTGTCACTGGGCAATACGGACTTTCAGCTCCCTCCAAAGATTTTCTATTGGGTTCAGGTCTGGAGACTGGCTAGGCCACTCCAGGACCTTGAGATGCTTCTTACGGAGCCACTCCTTAGTTGCCCTGGCTGTGTGTTTCGGGTCGTTGTCATGCTGGAAGACCCAGCCACGACCCATCTTCAATGCTCTTACTGAGGGAAGGAGGTTGTTGGCCAAAATCTTGCGATACATGGCCCCATCCATTCTCCCCTCAATACAGTGCAGTCGTCCTGTCCACTTTGCAGAAAAGCATCCCCAAAGAATTATGTTTCCACCTCCATGCTTCACGGTTGGGATGGTGTTCTTGGGGTTGTACTCATCCTTCTTTTTCCTTCAAACACGGCGAGTGGAGTTTAGACCAAAAAGCTTTATTTTTGTCTCATCAGACCACATGACCTTCTCCCATTCCTCCTCTGGATCATCCAGATGGTCATTGGCAAACTTCAGACGAGCCTGGATATGCGCTGGCTTGAGCAGGGGGACCTTGCGTGCGCTGCAGGATTTTAATCCATGACGGCGTTGTGTGTTACTAATGGTTTTCTTTGAGACTGTGGTCCCAGCTCTCTTCAGGTCATTGACCAGGTCCTGCCGTGTAGTTCTGGGCTGATCCCTCACCTTCCTCATGATCATTGATGCCCCACGAGGTGAGATCTTGCATGGAGCCCCAGACCGAGGGAGATTGACCGTCATCTTGAACTTCTTCCATTTTCTAATAATTGCGCCAATAGTTGTTACCTTCTCACCAAGCTGTTTGCCTATTGTCCTGTAGCCCACCCCAGCCTTGTGGAGGTCTACAATTTTATCCCTGATGTCCATACATAGCTCTCTGGTCATGGCCATTGTGGAGAGGTTGGAGTCTGTTTGATTGAGTGTGTGGACAGGTTTCTTTTATACAGGTAACGAGTTCAAACAGGTGCAGTTAATACAGGTAATGAGTGGAGAACAGGAGGGCTTCTTAAAGAAAAACTAACAGGTCTGTGAGAGCCGGAATTCTTACTGGTTGGTAGGTGATCAAATAAATAGAATTTCCAGAATGAGTACATCAAAGATTGAAGAACAGAAGAGAAAAATAAAATCAAAACTCACATTTGAAATGCCAAGTGTATTTCTTTAGCGTTAATAAGTGGCATATCCTTTTAATAAAATATTTCTCGTATTAGTCTTTCTTATATTAATAGTCCCACTTGAACTGCCCTCGCAATTCAGCTGGGTCACTGCCACCCATTCGAATCCTGGTCACAGTGTACATACAGGAGGTTTCACAGACTTGACCAGATGGGTGAGATGTCAGAGAGAACCAGCACCTGGCGGCCAATTCCAATGTGGCCACCAAACCACCTTTTGATTCTGTTTAAGATTTAATCAGTAGGATTAAAGATGACATAGATAGACATTTCTATTACCTCAAAGATATTCACAGTAGTAATACCATTGAACACTGGTAATGGACATTACAGTACTGGGTTGAGAACCCTGTGGACTCAATTTGGATCACATTGACAAACATGGATCAAAGTAACAGTTAGGGGTGTGTGTATGTGTGTGTGTGTGTGTGTGTGTGTGTTTGCGCAATGTGTGTGTAGTGTGGACGGAGGCAATAGTTATATTGAGATTAGATAAGGGTTGGGAGATTAGAGTGACTGGGCAGAGCAAAGGGAGGGGGAAAAAAAGCAAGGGAAAAAAGGTGGCTTTGTGTGTTACCTGAGCCAGGTCGACTCCATATCGTTTTTCCAGATCGTCTAATGATATCTTGTGATCGTCCTTTGAAACAACAGAATAATTAGATTTACTCAAATGAACCAGAAGGTCAATATTCAATACGAAACTCACGGCACGGATGTCTTTGCTGATTTGACAGCAAGGCCGCATCCCAAATGGATGACTACTCATTTGGTGCTAGCCTGGTGCCAGATCGGGTTGTGCCACCATTTCAGGGTTTAGGATGCTTCACTGTCAAGGAGTGGCATCATAACATTGGCACCCAGGGTTGTACGGTCGTTACTACCGATTAGCATAGCCAACAGGGTGCCTTTAGGGGAGCCAGCCCTGGCCCTGTGACAGCCTCTCACCATGGACACCTCCTTCTTCAGCTCATCCAGATCCCTCTCTTTTCTGTTCTTCTTTCCTGCTCCATTTTCAGCTCCGCTCTGAGGAACAAGGACATGAACAGATCAGACATATAACTCGGCACAGAGAGAGGTAGGGGAAGTATACATGTTTAGAATGATTTAATCCTGTTGACATCACATAGAATTCGTTTTATGAATCCGGTAGAAGTGTTTCCATGTTTATATTATATGGCGAGGGAAAGTGTCATTGTGTATTGTTTAGCCCTCACCCAAGTCCGGCTGAAAGAAATAGCACAGACCAGCATAGAATGGTGAGCAGCTTTTGTTGTGTTTTCTCTGGTGACCAGCCTTCATTGTATTTTCTCTGGTGTACAGACTTTGTTATATTTTCCCAGGTGACCAGCCTTTGCTGCGTTTTGGACACTAGTGACAAGCATTAGCAAATAACCAACATACCAGCATATGCTGTTCTCTTAGAAAATGAGCAACAAGTTACACATTAGGTTTTAAAGTGACCTTTAGTTGGTATTGTATTCCTGCTAAAGTAGGGATATCAATTAAATGTTTTATTCATATAAAGACTAATATGTTCTAGAGTATAAGACCATCTATTCCACCTAATGTGATCCGGAACAACAATTTTGGTATGGGGTTCTATCCTAATCTAACTAATAGATTGGATTAGGATACAAAAAAAGACTTTGGGCAGTATAAGATTACTGTATCAATCAATACAAAACAATACATAATAAATAAACAATAATAATCTAACTGCAGTGCAAGTTGGGAAATACAAAAATGGGTGAGGTCAGAAACACGAGACCAGGGCAACACTCTTTCTGGAGTGCCACAGGCTTTGTAGGACTTAGATTCAACTTGGTAACACAACAGACAAACTTAGCTAATGGATCCGTTCAGTGATCCTAATTTCAACCAGCCAGGTCCTCCTGAGGCACTGATGGCCTGAGATAGAGCCTGAGACAGAGCATGACTTAAAGCCTGAGACAGAGCCTGACATAAAGCCTGAGACAGAGCCTGACATAAAGCCTGAGACAGAGCCTGAGATAGAGCCTGAGACAGAGACTGAGATTGAGCCTGAGTCAGAGCCTGAGATTTAGCCTTCTGGACAGACCAGACTGACAAGCTACAAAATGCTGGGCTGTGTCATGTTTTTTCTCCAGCAGGAGAAGAATGCAGCATCATGGAAATCATCTGCTGCTGTCACTCTTCCTTTCCCGGCAGCACGTGTGAACAGGCGAAAGAACGACTGACCGGGAAAGAACGAATGTGTGAGAGTGACAAATTGAAAAAGCAATCAAGAATTGTTTTTTTGAGAGTAGAGCCAGTGGAGTGCAGGAAATGTGGCTGACATAGCAATTTCCTTTTCTCTATGATATAAGAGATTATCAGCAACACCTGCTAAAAACGAAAGTCAGCTTGAATTGAACAAGTTCTACAAATAACATTTTTTAATGAGTCGATAGACATTTCAATAAGAAATGAAGGATATGAATTGGAAGTATTTTACTCTTAGACAAGTGTAGGTGTTACAGAAGTTGATCCAGGCCCAACTTAACCATATTCATTCTCATACGACATACTCTCTCTCTCTCTCTCTCCCCCCCCCTCTGTGTTTGTGTGTGCGTGTTTGGGAAGGGGGGGGGGGGTTGGGTTGGACTAAATTTATTTTCAACTCAGTCAATTACATCAAATCACAACAAAAATACCATGTCCCAAATATTCCTCAATGCTTCTTTTTATGAAAACATATTGTCATTGTACTTTCTGACTTAAAATTAATTGTTGTTAAATCTAGTATAAAGGCTAGGACAAACAAATGTATGTGAATACAGAATTGAGGAAACTTACCCCTTTCGCCATGTTAGTGGTGAAGTGCGAAGGACAGACCTCCTGAGAGACAGAAGTCCTGATCCCAAACACATGCAAAAGACACTGGTGGCTTATTTTGGGACCAGGACAGACACTCACCCGACACTCCTCTTTCCCCCTTTCAGGGAAACCTGAACCCCCATAGCCCAGCCCCCTGGTATACAGAGGGGGCTTTGCAGTGGTACCTGCACCTGCTGCTATCCACCCCCCCCCCCCCCCTCGTGAGGAACAGCCCCCATGGAGCCCTGCTACAGACTAGCCACTCAACATCTACCAAACACAATACCGGAAACAATAGCAACAGTAAGTACAGCATCTCTAACCTCAGATATACTAAGACGTATTATTTTTCTTTTCAGTGAGAACATGGTACAGGTTTGGAAATATGGTAACCTTTATTCAACACCTAGCAACCTTGTGAAGAGACAATTATTGCCAAAAGTGGGATAGCATCATTAAAGTCGGATCTGAAGCACAGTTAAGTTTATATAATCCAAGAGGTTTTTTATCTCTTTACTTGCTGCTTGAGGACATTTGCTACTTTTCTTATTTAATTTATTCTAATTACTTGTGTGAAGAGGGCCACCCATTACAGAGTATTGCCTTAATAAACCACCCTATTTTACGCTGATCAATTAGAATGAAACAAACCATGCACTGACCACAAAAGACATTACTTTCATCAAAAAGTACATCACTAGAATCAAACAGACATGGAGAGTGGTAGACATTCTTATTTGGCTTTATTTTATTCTCCTTTCACATAACTGAGATGCGTTGGATGCTTTAATTATTTACCTTCCCTTTACAACACATTTTATATAACAGTCAAATGTATATTATTAGTGCACTTTAATTATAAGCATTAAATTAAACTGTAAAAATGTAAGAAGCTTGATATTTCAAAGAAAGGAAATGTTATCTAACAACCAAAACGGATACAATACATACAACACTGTATTGTGAAGACATTTTAATGAGTCTGTTCCCTGTCAGGAGTCTGTGTGGCTGTACTGAAAAAGGACTGAAAGAAACATTCATACTAATCCCATCTTACGAAGGATAGTTGGTTAAACAGCAATGAGGTGATCAGAAATATCTATTTCCTATTGGCTTAATGAACCGCGGTGTGGTTTTAACACACTCCTCATGAGCACAGTTAAAAGAGCACATTCAACACTACACAAACCGCCCTTGCACAGCCTATCAAGCATTCAGTCAGAAGCTCAGGGTAAGGACCTTGAAAAAGAGAGCTTTAGTGAGAGATGAGGCCATATCGTCAGCGATACATATAGACTTTGGCTTGGCTTAATACACAAGATAAGTCCCTCACTCTCTCTTTCCAAAGTATATTATTCCCAGCGAAAAAACCTGTTCTTTTTTCCAATCACGTTACCACTGGCAACATCTGAAGTTAACCTTCCTTATCCTCCTCGTCATCTCTCTTGCTGTGTGAGTGCCTCCTCTAGCCTCAGCTTGCAAGCACCTTACATAAAAAAAACAATTTATTTTCCAGTTTTGGAAAATATGCACCAAATAAAACAGCCACACAGATCCCCCTCCATACACAGGGGCAGAAATGTGATCAAATGTAATAAGACATTCTCACATTCCTGCCTCAGAAAACAAAAACGTGTTTCTGTGTACACGGAAACAGTAAAACGTCATCTCATCTCATTACAAGCTATTTCTTAGGTTGACATACATGTGCAGTGGTTTTATCAGCTTTCGTTTGACATAACAGTCTGATAAAACACTCAGACACACATGAAACACGCACCTTGGTGACCGGCAGAGAGCTATAGCTAGATTAACGTCTTCAACGAGAACTAATAGGATGGACGATTCTGCCCAGAATCCATCTGTGGCCAATAGGGGGGCAGAAGGAAGCGACGTGGCATTCCAACCAGGAGAAATGGTGGGTGAACAAACGGGCAGGGGTGGAGGGGTGGCATTGGTGGGTGACTGAGTGGGACGTTGGTGTTCAGGGGGGTGGAGGAGTAAGGTGTCCATCACTGAGTTTGAAAAAAAGATAGGAGGAGGAGGAAGAAAAGGAGGAGAAAGAAAGAAAGAGAAATGAAGTTTGTTTGAGCGGGGGGCCTGGCTTTGTTTGATTGAACTATAAAGAAGAGGCTTAAGGATAGAATATAAAGTGTAGAGTGGATTGGCTAGTCAATGAGGGAACAGAGCTTAGTGTCACTGAAGGACAGAGGGACCACAATAACAGAGACAAAGAGGAAAACAGACTGTGTGTGCGTGTGCGTGTGTGTGTGTGTGTGGGAAAGAGAGATACAGTTAATAATTATTTGAGAGAGGAAAGAAACGTGCACAGGATCAAAATAACCCGGAAGAGTAGAAAGATGCATCACTTTGCTGCGGGTGCCTGGGTATGTCAGTGTGACGTCATTTAGAGGACTCAGTCACACATACCCGATTCCCTGCATAGTGCACAACGTTTGGCCAGAGCCCAATAGACCCCGGTCTGAAGTAGGGCACTACATAGAGAACAGGGAGTCATTTGGGGCTTACCCTCAGAGAATGGCAAACAGGGCTTTTTCTGCTTTACATTTGGATTGTAACAGTCTATATCTGCTGAATGCCTTATTGAGCCAGGAATAACCTCTGGTGTGCAATGACTGCCAGGCAGCTCAGCACAGCCAAGCACTAACACGTCCATTAGCTCAAATGTGAAGGGATTGAATCACCCGGTTATTTGGTTTGAACCTGTTTACACAAGCTAAGAGCTTGGAATCACATTTCTGGAATTCTCCTGACTTGTGCAGGGCAGGATGCTCTGATCTGTTAGAGCCACTCAAAGACATCATCAGCAGGAAACATTAGAAGTTCCAGAAACTATTTCATCTTGTAGTTATTTGTTTGTCTGTACATTCGTCTGGTGAGTCCAGATGTTACACTGCATGGCTCTCACTGTTGGATGCTACCTGGAGAAATTAGAGGCGTGCCATTCCTGGTCTCATTTAACAGAGACTGAGGTTGGTATCCTGGGACTACTCTTGCTCAGCTTAGTAGCACAAAATCTAACAGGACTTAAGACAAAGGGAAACTGTGTGCGGTCTAAAAGACAGTGGTCTCATAGGGTGTGGTCAATGGAAGCGGGAGCAGTCAGGTGAAGTGAAGGCTTGAGAAATACGTTCAGAAAATCTATTGGAGAGACAGGGAGAGAAGAAATGAGAGAGATAGAGGGAGTGACAGAAATAGGAAAGAAAGGATGTGAAACAGTTAGCATTAAAAGTTTTAAGAGACACTTGTACAGTTTGAATAAAGAGTCTGAATAAGCGCTCCGATCGACAGAGAGAAAAGGAGAGAAAAGAGAGAGCTACCGTCAGTCAGTGTGAGGATGGAAGTCAGACAGACATCTAAAAGGTTGTGTCCCAAATGGCAACCTATTCCTAACAGTAGACCCTGGTCATAGTAGTGCACTATGGCTGGCAATAGTGAGCTACTTGGAATACAGTCAAAAATAACATATTGGGTTGTCCCTGCAGCTAGGAATCTGTGGTGAGTTTCCAGTAGACGTGAGAAATACTGCCTTGCATCACATCTAAGATGTCAGAATGAAAGGAAAGCTTGGGAGTAGCTTTAAAGATTTTGTTCTCAAACCAGCAGTCAGATGGCATTTGATTTGGTTGAAAAAGCACGTTTCAAGACCTAACAGGGCAAGTTGGAGTGTTATACTTCCATTGATGGAGTTATTATATTTTAGTACCACTATTTTGTCTACTAGTGTTCACCTAATGTGGCATCAAGATCAGGATGAATTTAATTTGAATTGTACAGGCTTGGATCTCATGAAATACGGCACTAGACAGACTCTGGCTGCCTCCAGAATGACGCCCTATTTCTTATTTAGGGCACAGCTCAACTTTGTTCTTTAAAGAGGTCCACTAGGAATGGGGTGAAATTTGGGACACAGCGTGATGGTTTTTAGGGCATCCTTATTAAGGTCCTCCTCGACCTCCTGCTCCAGTAGAATTTGAACTCTCTTGTCCAATGTTTACACCCCTGTCTGTTCGCTTTTATTTCCGGAAAAGTTTTTTGGCAAGTTGGGACAGGGGCTGGAAACTGGCTGATTTGGCAGACCCACTCCCTTTCCCCTCTCCCTCTTTGTCCCCCTTGGTGAGCTCCAGCTCAATGGTCATCAGTACCCTCCCAGCCCCCTTGGGTGAGTCCCCTCCCCCTGTTCCTGCTCTCTCTGACTGTCTCAATACTTTGGGCTGGGCTGTGTGGGCGCTGGGTTGGGGCTCTAGCTCTCTGCTCGCCGTATCCTATTTCTTATCCTTGCGCGACTCCTGTTTCTTCTTTTCTGAGGCAGCGGCCTTCAGCTTGGATGGGTCCCCGATGGAGAGAGCTGGGACCTGTGGAGAGGAGGAGGGAACAGGGGAGGACAGGAGTCACTTCAGGAGGAGAGGAGGAGGGACCGGGGAGGAGAGGAGTCACTTTGGGAGGAGAGGAGGAGGGACCGGGGAGGAGAGGAGGGAGAGAGGGGGAGGAAAGAGAGAGGGGAGAGAGATACAGAGAAACGGGGAGGGGGGAAAGAGAGAGAAAATAGAGTGAGGGGGGAAGTAATAGTCAGTACGGGGGGGGGGGGGGGATTGCGTAGATCGGGGGAATGGATGTTAAAAATAAATCAGGAAACAGGTGGATTGAAGAAGGGAGGAAGGCTTTTCATTAGGGGAGAGAGAGAGACAGGGGTCCGTTTAGGAGAAAAAGAGAGTGATATTTAGGAGGTGAGGGGGAGGAGAGTGACGGGGGGGGGTCTCCAGAGCTGCAGGGGTCACAGAACATCCGTGAGTTAGGGACAGAGTGAAATGTCTGCTGCAGTCACATCAGACACAAGGCTGCCTCTCCGCTTGTCTCCGTCCAACACAGCGTGTGTCTTAAATTCAGCTGTGAGTCACTTTTACCAGTCAACACACAGACACGCACCAGTCACCCAGGCATCCGTTCACACTCATCTGCAGTAGAGAATTACGCATGACAATGGCAACACATTACTGGAGCTAAAGATGTGGTGCAGGCTATTTAAAGGTGGAACATTAGTGTAAAATGAACCTCCGGGAATAGGGCACAGGTTAGGTCCCGAATTGCGCCCTATTCCCCTGAAGTGCACTTGGTACCAGAATCCTACTGACCTACGGTATGGGGACTAGGGTACCCATTTGGGATGCCTCCGCAGGCTGCAGGGAAACATGCAGCGGAGAAATGTCGCCTCCGAGTTAGTAAAAAAAAAGGAAAGGGCAAAGCAATCTAACGTCATTACTGGAAAACAAACGGTAATACAGGCCGGCAGGCTCTGGGCGGCTATGGGAAAGGTTAAAGGTTGAAGGAAAATGGCTGTGGCTACAGGGACAATAGACAGATACCACTTCCCAGAATAGCATCCTTTTCCCAACATTGTGCAGTGCTTTTGACCTGTAGAGCACTTCACATGGTCAGAGTGTGTCCACCGTATGGGAAGTAGGGCGCCATTTGGTACATGAAAAGGGTATTCATACAGGGGCTAATTACACTTATAAATCATGTCATTTCATCAAACAGGACTTATCAGGCGCTATGCTGACTCCACACATTCTGTAACATTCTTGTATGTACTGCATACAAATTATTTTCCGGGCTTGCACGAATAACTCTTGCAAGGATCCCATTGATTACATCCCAAATGGAACCTTTATTCCCATCATAGTACACTACTTTTAATACATGCGCTGCACTGTTAAGGGAATAATCATTTAGGACCCATATGGAGGATCTTTGATGAAACGGCACATTTCATGAATGTAATAAGTATACACTGTAATTGTATTTTAAAACACTGTAAACATGTTTATACACTGTTATCTAAAGGGAATGTTCATTTGTACACTTGGGTAATTTTTTGACTCTTAAATATTTTATTTTGTGTATATTTGGAGAGGAAAAAAAATAGTTTGTGAGGGGTCAAGTAAAGCCAGACATAAAAATAGGTGAACTTCCCCTTTAAATGACAGGAGTCATACTGAGGAGAAGGCTGTTTTCAAAGAAGGCTGTTTTCAAAGCTTGTTTTGCTTCACACTATGAAATTAACTGCTCATGGTGAGACTGTACGTGTAGAAGACAATATTGTTATAAAGTCAGCAACTGTCCCTTTGGCAGTGATTTCTATTATTAATGTATACACACAACCTCCGGGCACCGTGTGCTGCTTGACTGCAGCCTGACAGTCAGTCATGTGACAGTATGTGCATCCCAAACACCACTCCACTCCCTATTCAGTGCGTTGCTTTTCACCAGGATTTTTCGGAATGCAGCCAAAGAACCCTGGTAAAAAGTGGTAGTGCACTTTACATAGGGAATAGGATGCAATTTGGGACTTATGGAGGGAGCTGTGGAAGCATAAAAATGAGTGTGCACTCTGATGCTGAGGTAGACAGAAACAAACCCTGATCGTAACCTCTGACCTCTGACACTGAACAGAGCCCAAGCTGCAAGCCTCTGACTCTGTTGTTGCCGTAGATCCAGCAGCTGTGTACCTGATTGTACAGTCCTGAACAATGCTGTGAGAAATGAACTACACACCAAATTCTCTCTTGTAGAGAGGCAAAGCATGAAAACATTCACATAACGTTCAGATGTCAACACCAAGAAACTGCCGGTAATACCAAAAAAGGAAAAAGGAACGTTAGTTAAACTACTTATGTCTGCATCTGAAATAGCGCGATGGTCCCTAAGGTAATACAGCTGGGGTGGCATTTCACAAGCAGACAGAGCCTTCCACCCACAGGTACTTATCATAATAGGACTTAGTGACTGTGACTCTTGTGTAATTTGAGATGACTGTGAGCAAATAATGGGGCCTGTGATTATAATTTGACTCACAGGAAGTCAGTAGGTCCCTCTCTTTCTCTCCGTTCTCTCCCACTGAAAGCAAATCAGTCCCATTCAAAGGGAATTGAATTACAACACATGCAGCCCTCTCCCAGTGGTGGCGGCTGGCATTGTGATTTTGCCTCTAGGCTTAAGGCTGTGTAGCTATTGTGCAGCGTTTGTCTGGCCCTAAGGAGGTGCTAAAATGAACAGAGGAAGGTTGGAAGACAGGGGGAGGGGCAGTGCTTAAGCTCACGTTGTTTGGGTAGCTGACTGTGGCTTTAAAGCATTCCAACACTGATGACTGTTACACACACTAGCAGGAGAGGGCTATTAAATGTGCTTGCAATAATCCATTCCTTTGATGTTGATTCGGATTGAAGAGTTTTTTTGCGCTGTGGTATTCTAAGTAACAGCATTGTACAGAAATATGCAGGTGCATGGGCTGTTTATACGCAACTAGTTGTAATATGAGCTGTCATATATGAGCGCAGTTGGGACAGTTTATGAACCAGCAGTTATAATATGAACTGTCATGTAATGCTTGGTCTACGTCAGTTTATAAACATCACATGTTTCATAAGATGAACTGACAGTGCTGTAGTTGTGTCAATTTTCACCCGCTTGTCATGGCGTGAGCTGTCATGTGATGTGGGATTCCCTTACATGACTTGTGTTGTACGGTGCTTGTGTGCGGTAGCAGTGAGCTGCTGTCGTTGTGTAGTTGTGAGTGAGCCGACGTCGAGAGGACTTGCCTGTCTTTGCTGGGATCCCTCTTTCCCCTTCCCTTTCCTTCCATGTTTGCTGGAGGAAACAAGAGAGACAATGTCAGGTGGACGTCACGCCTCAGCCTCCAGCGGTCAAAGGAAAGGCTACCGCCGCCCGGGCAGCGCTGTCTCTGCGGCGGGCGAACAGAGTTTACAGACGCACATCTACAACCACACGACGCCATGCCCTGCACTCACCAGTCTGCTCTAGTCGCTCTTTTTGTCATGGTCACAGACTGACAAACTTGATTAGCGGCCAGGCTTGTGACACCTGCCGCTTGGATGGTGTAGCGGTAACGTCGCTGCCTGCACACAACCTCCACCCAGACCAACCCCCCCCCCCCCTCACTGCCATGCCGTCTCTCTGTTAGTTCAGCAACATGAGAAAAATATACTTACAACTAGCTATGTCTGTCTACCGAAATCTACCTATCTGCATTTCGTCTCCTAAACGCAGTGCCACCCGGTGCCAGCTAAGCCATGCAGGTTTCCAGGCCGGGGATGGGCTCAGGCTTCGGGACCAGGCCCAGACACGGGGGCACTGACCTGACACTGAGGTTGAAGACTCTGCGTGCCACCAGGAATCTCATAAGGTAGTAGATGACCACGATGAGCACCAGGAGACCCAGTACAGCACCGATGATGGCTCCTGTGATGACACCAGCCTGGATGGGAACTGGGGGGGGGGGGGGGGGGTGAGTAATGGAGTACATTCAAAGAGAATGCAGAGAAAGTACTTTAAAAAAAAAAAAAGCCAGAGCAGCACTAACTAGCTGTTTCTCAATGTCAAGGATCCTTCCTTGGTAGGACTAGTCCTTCCAAGGAAGGATCTTTCAGAGGCTAGGACAGGCTAGCATTGGCATTCGAAGAACACGTACAATGGAACAGGCTAGCAAGTGCACGTCATTGCGTGCTTTCGTCATTGAAAATGTTTCGCCTTCTTTTCCGCGCTACATTTCAAAACACTGGACGAAATCGAGTTGGAACTGTAAACGGTGCTGTTCAATTTTTTGTTGCGATGGAGGAAGTGAATCAGCTTCAGTCTGCTTGCAGGAGGAGAATACTCTGTCGACAACTTTGCCCGCAACGTGCGAAGGTAGGTAACGTTACCGACACTAATAAGCTATAATATAAGCAATGGTCGTTTTGTGTTATTAATTTCATGTCAATAAAGTAAACCCTCGTGGGAGTTAATGTTTGTAGTTTTCATAACACTTACCGGTAAGGAGAATTGCATTAATTAATCTTAATTACATTAAGCTTTCAGTAGCTAACCGTTTACATTAGCTTGTAGTTTACTGGATGTATGTAACATTAGCTCATTGTCCAGTAGCTTCTAGCTTTCAGACAAATGAGGTGCAAAACATGAACAACAAGGTAAACGCTACCTGCTAATAAAGCTTGCCACATGCAGTATAAGCAGTAAACTGCAAGTGAGAAAGGTTAAATAGTACTGTAAACGCACAAGCTACAACCAACATAGGAAAAGTCATAATGACACCATTGATAAACACCCACTAACACAGTAAAGGTAGGTGTAAGTGTGTCAAATGGTCAGCAGTTGTCAGATAAGACCATGATGAAGAAAGTACCATTATGTTACAGCATGTGTAAATATACTTTATACAATTGTTATCTTACCAGAACAGGTTGGATAATTAGACCAACCTAAAGCTTTCTCCTTCTGTCTACAGTCTGGAAGCATCCCCGTCATCGGCAGCTGAGTCTGATCGCCGCTTTCTGTTAAATATACTTGTGTACAGCTAATAGTCATGTTTTAATAAATGTTATAATAAAGATATGTTTCGTTAATGTCTTTTTAGAGCTTGTATACCTAACAAGTTCTTAAAACAGGTACAATCTTAATAATTATTCAGCTACAAGTGGAGATCACAATTTGATGGAAAAATACACATTGAACAACAGTTTATATAATATACACACCCAAAAAAATTATTACACAGACAAACCAGTTAATTTAATGCATTTATTTTTAGAATGTCCATCCATCTTCTTCCGCTTATCCGGGGCCGGGTCGCGGGGGCAGCAGTCTAAGCAGGGATGCCCAGACTTCCCTCTCCCCAGCTCTTCCGGGGGGACACCGAGGCGTTCCCAGGCCAGCCGGGAGACATAGTCCCTCCAGCGTGTCCTAGGTCTTCCCCGGGGTCTCCTCCCGGTGGGACGGGACCGGAACACCCTCCCAGGAAGGCGTTCCGGAGGCATCCGAAACAGATGCCCAAGCCACCTCAGCTGACCCCTCTCGATGTGGAGGAGCAGTGGCTCTACTCTGAGCTCCTCCCGGGTGATCGAGCTTCTCACCCTGTCTCTAAGGGATCGCCCAGCCACCCTGCGGAGAAAGCTCATTTCGGCCGCCTGTATCCGGGATCTTGTCCTTTCGGTCATGACCCAAAGCTCATGACCATAGGTGAGAGTAGGAACGTAGATTGACCGGTAAATTGAGAGCTTCGCCTTGCGGCTCAGCTCTTTCTTCACCACGACAGACCGATACATCAACCGCATTACTGCAGAAGCTGCACCGATCCGTCTGTCAATCTCCCGTTCCTTCCTTCCCTCACTTGTGAACAGGACCCCTAGATACTTAAACTCCTCCACTTGAGGCAGGCACTCTCCACCAACCTGAAGTGGGCAAGCCACCCTTTTCCGACTGAGGACCATGGCCTCGGATTTGGAGGTACTGATTTTCATCCCCACCGCTTCACACTCGGCTGCAAACCGTCCAAGTGCATGCTGAAGGTCCTGGCTTGAAGGGGCCAACACGACAACATTTTTAGAATGTCAATCTCAAATATAGCAAATAATCTATTCAACATGTCTCCCTGCTTGTCTTTGGCTTTCCCATCCCCAGTGACAGTCTACGTTTGTTCCTTAAGTCCCTGTTAACAGAGATCAAACACAAGAAAAATATGTTTACAGTTATGAATGCTATAACTAAACGTTACAGAACATTATACTTGTAACATGGGAAACTACACATACATTTTAGCTTTCATTTAACGTTGCTAGTGAAGTTAACAAGGTGCAGCGTTACCTACCATCCTGAAGCTACAACTGATAAACACATCATTTTCAAAATATCTGCTAACGTGACGTGCCGTGACATTAACGGCTTATAAAAAGAGATGAAAATGCCACCAGACATTAAACTTTACAAACACAAATGGTAAAAAAAGACGGCAAGCTAGCTAACAGCCTAATGATAAAAGATAGGTTCAGTTAGCTAACGTTATATATATCTACCTAATTATGATAGCTATTTGTACCAGCATTAAAGCGTTAAGCTTTACATTGATTTAACACATTAACAGTGATAACAAATGTACGGCAAACACTAAAGATACTTACATTTAAATTATTATTTCGCCGTCAGCGATGCCGCTCCAACTCCCCGCTTAGTTCCGCCATTTAATTTATTTTTACAAGCTGCCAAAAGCTGTGCGCATTGGATTGTGGGTGATTTGGGGCCGCGAAGGATGCACTTATGCATCCTTCGCCGTCTATGGGAAATTCTCCGAACGAAGGACTCAGTCCTTGGTAGGATTCGGAGGATCCTCGACATTGGAACGGTCCTTCGACGGACGTCGATGACGTAGCATCCTTCAAATTGTGGCTTCGAAAGATCCTTCCTTGACATTGAGAAACACCTATTGTTTGCTTGCCATTGTAGGGTGTATATTTCTGTGATTCTTTACCCTGGTTAATGTCTGCCACAGTACCAGTCAGGCCAAACATGAGGAGCGTGTGGACCAGGAGGGTCAAGGTTGGGCATATTGGGCCAGACGAGGAACCACAAGGAGTGGCAAGGTGAATGGCATCCTGGCCGTCACCACTAACACAACAGTCTCACTGCAAAACATTGCAGTTCTGTCCTCTCACACATAATATACTAGTTTCATATAACACGGATATAATCTAATGCTGTACCTCAACCATACTACCATAAGAGTTTCATATACTGTAACGTTTGTCCAAGATCTCACCCTGTAACAGCATAATGTAACATAACGGTTCAAGTCTTAGGAGCGATGTTCTCACCTCTTTCTAAACTATAAAGCGTATCCGAGTTGTTCATTTGTTGGTTAACTGATAGCACTGATAAGTTCCTCCTGCTTGTCATATACTGCTATAGCGTCTAGCAGCGACTTTCGGTACCGCAGTGCCATTCATTGTATTTTTTTTTTAAGCTTCAGGTGACGTGGTCTGCTGGGTGCATTGATCAGTTATACAGTAAATATGGCGCTTTCTGCTTTTCTGCTCAGTCGACCTTAAAATAAGTGTTCTGTAACGATGTGCTCACCCTTTTCAAAGACCAGCAGTCTGACACTGGAGGCACGTCCCACTATGTCAGGTGGGTTCTTGGCATCACAGGTGAAGGTTCCATTGTCCCCATAGTCCAGGTTCTTGAGCAGGATGGATCCGTCACGACGAGCAGGGTTCCCCACAAACTCCAGCCTGTCCCTGAATGGTCCCTTGTTGTCAACATAGGGTGCTCCACCAGTGTAGTGGAAGATCTGGAGAATGGAAGAGGCAAAACACAGGAGTTTCTCGTCTCTGCTTTTACATCTAGACTAGCCTGGAAGACAGCCTGTCTCAGCCCTTCCTGCCGACCCCTCATGGAGTCATCGTGCCAACCTCAGGTAGGCAACAAGGGAGCTGAAACAGATCTGTGATCAAGCTACATCCAGGATGAGTAAGGAAGGAATTGTTAGATAGGGCCTTAAAGGAGGAGGTTGTAATGAAGTTCATTATTCAGATCTAAAGAAGAGATAAAAGAAGGGGAGAGAGTGGGAAGGGAGTGATAGCGTTTCAAACGGATGACGGGGGGGAGACTTGAGGTGGATGGGGGAGGAAAGAAGGATAGTGAGATGATAAAAGTAGGAGAGAGGGACAGGGAAAAATGGGAGATTGCGACTGAGGACCAGGGAGGGCAAGACAACGAGGAGAGAGAGACAATGAGAAAGATAAGGTGAGAGGCCCTCAGATGAAAGAGCTAACACCGGGTGAGATAGGGAAATGAGAAGGAGATGTCCCCAGTGGCAACCTGGCCCTTTGGAGCTCTACATGGCCTGGTCAAAAGCCATGTACTTTGGCAATAGGGTGTCATTTGGGGACACTACAGGGGAGGCTGAAAGAGAACAATGGAGTAACAGAGGAGGATAGAAGAGGGTAATGGAGTAACAGAGGAGGATAGAGGAGGGTAATGGAGTAACAGAGGAGGATGGAGGAGGGTAATGGAGTAACAGAGGAGGATGGAGGAGGGTAATGGAGTAACAGAGGAGGATGGAGGAGGGTAATGAAGTAACAGAGGAGGATAGAGGAGGGTAATGGAGTAACAGAGGAGGATGGTGGAGGGTAATGGGGTAACAGAGGAGGATAGAGGAAGGTAATGGAGTAACAGAGGAGGATGGTGGAGGGTAATAGAGTAACAGAGGAGGATGGTGGAGGGTAATAGAGTAACAGAGGTGGATGGTGGAGGGTAATAGAGTAACAGAGGAGGATGGAGGAGGGTAATGGAGTAACAGAGGTGGATGGAGGAGGGTAATGGAGTAACAGAGGAGGATGGTGGAGGGTAATAGAGTAACAGAGGAGGATGGAGGAGGGTAATGGAGTAACTGAAGAGAATAATGGAGTATATGAGAATGTTGTAGGAAGACAAAGGAGTAACAAAGGGGATAATGACACAACGCAGGGATAATGGAGGAGGTTGGAGAGGGACAGTGGAGTAAGAAAATAGGCTTGAGGAGGATATTGGAGTAAAAGTGGTTGTAGGAGGAAGTAAATCGAGAAACAGAGGATAATAAAGTAACAGAGGTGGATCATGGAGAAACGGGGAGGATAATGGAATAAAAAAGGAAGCTGGAGGAGGACAATTGAAGAACATAGACAGCTTGAGGAGAGAGTGGATTAGGAGAGGAGGCTAGAGTAGGATAAGTGAGTAACAGTGGAGGCTGGAGGAGGATAATGGAGTAAACGAGGAGGCTGGAGAAGGATTATGGAGTAACAGAGGAGGCTGGCAGAGGATTATGGAGTAACAGAGGAGGCTGGCGGAGGATTATGGAGTAACAGAGGAGGCTGGAGGAGAATTATGGAGTAACAGAGGAAATATATGTACAGAGATGCTGTCCCTGGCTCCGTCGGGCCGGTAGCTCCAGGAGAAGGTGACATCCTCGGAGGTCCAGCGCCAGGAGAAGAACGAGCAGGATAGACGGATGTCAGAGCCCACTAGGGCATGCCGCTCCCAGCCTGTGTAGATTACAATGGCCTCCGACTGCTGGGGCACTGTAGTTCAATGGGGCAATGTTAAATTAGAAAGATCAGGACTCAATGTGGCATGTGACTACTTTGTCTTCTGACTTTCTTATTTACATCATGACTATTCGTTTACACAGAAATAACAAAAATAACTCAAGACATTATTACGGACAAGAAGATAAAGTAGAATGAAGAACACATGCATAAATAGCAGACAATTGTTGACAGATGTACCATTTCATTTAACAGACAGTCAAGAGGATCGCATGGAGTTGATCAAGCACTTTCAATGTCTTTTGATTCCAAAGAAATTTGTCGCCTTTCATTCCATCCCTTTGTATACACTTCGAAATCCATTCAACACACACACACACACACTCAACTACTATTTATCCAAGGTTCAATTTGCTATCAATATAAGTAATAATGGCATTTGATGCAACTGGTCCTAACTCAAAACATAACAACAACAAATCTGAGAATATACAGTAAATAAAAATGGCTTGTTACTCGGTGTTGTGTCCTTGATAAAGGACATTTAACCTGTACCACCTTCCATCGTAAATGCAATTAGTATTGCATTACAACCACCACCAACGTAATGACATCTGCAAACACTGATATCATCAATTATTATCACAAGTGAGTTGGGGTATTTGGTATTCCGTCTGATTCAAGATTTTCACCCGAGATACCAACTCACACACAAATCAAGTTAAAACAGCTGAAGACGCACATTTCAAATATTCACAGGCAGAAACCCACAGCAGCTCAGAACTCCAGCGTCCTTGAATAACTGATGTCAGCCAGCATAGAACTCGTCAATGGATTAAGTTTGGACGTTTTTTTAATTATATTTTGACAAAGGTGCAAAAGAGTCAGGAAGAAGGGAAAAAGATTTCTGCCTAGGTGTGAAAATGCTTCCAACCCACAGCCTTCAGTAATGGGAGTGAGTCCTATTACTGATGCCATCAGTCTTACTGTGTGAACCTTCCAGAATTTGCTCTTTTGTAGGAAATACATGGATTAACTGCAAGATGTTGTATAGTTAAAACAATAACGGTCACAATCATATAGCACTCGTGAAACAATGTCTTAAAGAACCAACAATCAATCTACAGCTGTTTTTTCTACTTCCTTAACCTTTAATAAATGAATGTACCAGTATGACAGAACCAAGGGGCAGTGAGCCCTGGGATTTGTTTAAAGTACAGCTGAGAATGAAATACCAAGCCTGTATAATGATTTTAGAAATAATATAAAAGTACACAAGATCAGCATAAATTCAATCCATTGAAATGTGGTCACTGAATCTTGGTGAACTTTAACCTTTAACCCAAGATGATATTCAAAAGTAAGCTTAGACTTTCACGTTCAACTCTGAAGCCAACTCTGAAGCTGATATATAGATTCTAATAATAGAATTAACATAATAATAATAATAATAATAGGTGTTTTTAACCATTTATAAAAAACACTTTGCATTACAGCAGTGTATTTATTCCGATAATTAGTGTTTTAAGCATTTAGGATTAATCAGGGAAGAGTAAGGAGTAAAGAAGGAGCAAGGGATATATATATATGTATACATAAATATTTTTTACCTATTCCCAGGAGCACGATGGAGGCTAGCGCCAAAATGGTTAGCATGGTTTCTGACTCTGTGGGTTCCTAAAGGGAGGTTGCAGATCTCAGTGGATGCTGCAGAAGAGTCCCTCTACGGAGCGCTGGAGAGATGTAAGGAGCGAGGGGTGCAGCGTGCCAGGACAGAGGGCTTCTTCAAAACAGGACAACAACAGAACCCCAGTGTCCCCGGGTTTATACCCGACCACACCCCTCTCTCCCTACGGCCGGCCAATCCCTCCCTCTCTCCACCTCCTTCTGTTTCTCCAGTCTCATTGAAACAAACTGAACAAACAATCGACCCCTTTGAAGACCAAAAAGAAGAAACATTAGGCACTGAACAGCGATAGAGATGTAGTGGAAAGCAACATACTGGGTAAAGTTACTGATCAAATTCACTGAAGTAGCTGTCAAAGCTGTGAAATCTATGTGACACATTCACTTATTATTCTTAAATGTAATATGTTGCTTTCTAGCACAGATGTATCTGGTGGCTGTTTAATTGGGTACAGCTTTTTACTTGCAATAACTGATGAGTTGCTCTGGATAACATCTTCTGAGTGACCAAAATGTAACTGCGTGCTAACATAGGCCATAGGGCTATTCAACTCTGGTCCTGGAGGACTGAAATATCTGTTTTTCATCCTCTCCTTCCAGTATGGGACACATTCAAACCTGGGACACCAGGTAAGTGTTATTTACCAGCAACAAACAAAAAAATTGTTTTCTTCCCTCAAAAAACAATTGAAAAAGCCTAGGCATAGAATGTATGTGTTCGTGTCACTAAGGGCTGATGACAGGTTTAAGAAAACAAAGAGTCCAGCTTCTGCTGTCACACAGTGACAGCAGAAGTATGTAAATATGAACGGATGTAATATGTCATCTGTAAATATGATGTGTATATAAAATGTATAAATGTATATACATATATACTGTGTAATGTGTAAACATGACATGGATGCGTGGGGTGAGTGTGTGGGGTTGTCCGGTCATGTCTGTAACGAAATCAGTGTGTAACCCTGTCTCACCCCACTCCCCTCTCGGCCCCGTCCCCCACCCACCCCCCACTTTCTCCTCTCCCTGCACTTTCACCAGGATGGAGTGAGGGATGGAAAACAAAGATCCAAGTCTTCCCTCTCTCCTCCCTCTCTCCAGATTCCTGTCTGTTTGCTGACGTCTAGCAGTCAAACAATGGAGGGAGAGAGGGACAGGGGGTGACTGGCGTCTCTGTCAATGGTGCTTTTTCCCTTCTGCCACCTCCTCCCTCTCTCCCAACCAGACAAAGCTGTGTATTCTCCTCCCGCCTCCCTCTGCCAAGCACCCACTCCACTTATTCCTGTAGAACAGACACAGAGGGAGAGTGGGGAGGAACAGGCTATATATAGATTGGTTGATATTAGGACACTGAGACACCCTGAGACAGACATACGTGCGAGCCAATGGCAATAGAGGTAGCAGAAGATGGAGAGAGAGAGGGAGGGACCCCAGAGAAAGGTTTGTCACTGTGTGGGACTGAGCCTTCCACTCCTGTCATATGACAGAACATGCATTTCTTTAGACAACATCAACATCCACGCCAGGTCCATGGATTCTGTTGCTGGTATTATTGCTTAACGATACATTCTTGTTATCCAGTGGTCCTCTAATGAGCAATCCTCTGCCTGTCAGAACATTGGGTTCTTTTACCAGAGAAGCTCAGGCATCCCAAATGGCACACTGCTCCCTATGCAGTGTACTACTTTTGACTGGGGCCTGTAGGGAGAGTAAATGACGATAGCGGTACATGCGACTAAAATCTTGCAGTTTAGGATACGAAATATACAACATTTGCCAAACAATAATATGAATGTGTGACATACATTGGTGGATGTGTTTGGAGCGCACACATTGGTTCTCAAATGTGTTGATACTTCACATGTATTTATTTTGGGGCTGGCAAATAAAGGGCTGTGGTCAAAGTAGTACACTTTGGGTCCATTTGGGAGGCACATGATGTCTGCATAGAGCCGGTTAGCTCAGTTACAGTGGCATATTACATTATACAACACTACCACTATTTGTAAGATAAGCTATGAAAACACCATACTGGTGGATCACTTACTGTAACTAAAATAGACCATCTGGCAACCCGTTGTATCTCCTAAATGATTAAGTCCTGCCTTAAGGCAACGGAACCATGAGCTCTTTAATTAATCTGGCAGGTGAAAGGAGCGTGTGGCAAACTTCCAAAGTCTTCAGTAGTGGCAGGACACAGACTGCAAAGCTTGGCAAACGAGAGAGAGAGAGAGAGAGAGAGAGAGAGAGAGAGAGAAGCAGAAAGGGAGGACAGGGACTGCCTTGGCAAACACGAGAGAGATGGGAGAGACTGTCTTGGCAAATTAGACAGAACAGAGACCGCCTTGACAAACAAGAGGGAGAGAGTTCTCTGCAGAGTTGGCAGAAATGCAAAACCTCAGGTTTTCAGGGATGATCTTAAATGTAGCTTCCGTTTCCCTCTAAAAACCGGATGTTGCAACTTCTTCTGCTCCTGCTGTTAGGTTGAGAGGGAGACAGCCCTATCTTGGTTGGCAGTTAGAAAAACACTGCGGCGGTGAAGAAACTATCAACCGCTTAATAACACAGAGACAGAAGAGGTGAGGAGAATTCTTGGGGTGATTTCCAAAGAACTCCCTATTTCCTTTTGAAGTGCACTCATTTTGACCAGGGCCCTGTGCTCTGTTGGACGCACATTTAGGCCTCAGCCAAGATAAGAATAGATTACAGGAGCAGCGCCCTCCTGGGTTCCTCTTCTGTGAATAAACCCAGTTCAAACAGAGCCAGACAGAAGGATAATTACCAGCCATGTTGGCAGATGAGCACCAGAGGAACGTATAGGACTGGTTGGGTTAGAGGGATTTTCATAGCATCTTGAGAGAGGGCTGATGGGTAGTGGCCTGGCCTGCATCCCAAAATGGCATTCTATTCCCTATATAGTGCACTACATTTGACCTGGGTTTGGTCAAAATGAGTGATCCATATATAGGCAGCGTTTGGGACATAGACAATACCCTTAGAGCATGAGGAATGAGGGGGACCGAGACCAGAGAGACAGCCCTCATCAGATCATGGAGCTGATGGTCAGAGAAGTGATCCAGTGGAGCAGAGGAGAGAGACGGGGGGTTGGGGGGGGGGGCAGCGCTGACTAAGCCAAGCACTGTGGACCAATCAGGACACAAACGCCATGAACATGGTGGGCCTATATTAACCACGACACTCAGAGTAGGCGTGCTGATTCAGGATCAGATTTGCCTTTTAGATCACAATGAATATGTTTTCATGCAGGGGACAGACCAGATCCTGGATCAGCCTGCCTGCTAAGAGGCGGGCCTTATGATTTGGAAACCCCAGGCAGAGGCCAAGCTAAGGTCTCGTTGTGGACTGTGCCCATTTCACCAGGCTGCCTAACGCTAAGTCCCCCAGTGTTCTCACTACCAGCCCAATCGGCCATGATGAACGAGCAGAAGGTAACTCTACGACATCCCCTGGACAAAAGTATGCAGGTTCGGATACATTTGTTCAATAAATGTCGAACCCTATTGAAATGGGATTTTGCTTATGGCAGATTTCATTGGAAAAAAAAAAAACTGACAAAGTGCCAGTGAAGACTAAAGAAAAAACTAAAACACAAGGGGCTTTGTATGTCCCAAATGGCAACCTATTCCCTACAGAAAAGTACATGTCACCAGGGCGAGGTGCCTTTTCTAGTGGATAGGGTGCAATTTGACGCAGAGCCAGGGCGATAAAGATGGCCTGACATCATCAAATCCATTATCCAAAGGTTACTGGCCAACGCTTGCTGGTCCTGTGGCTCAAGAAAAACACTATTGATATTCTGTGGGTTCAGATTGGGACAATGGCCGGTCCTGTCCCTCCCTCTCTCCCTCATGCCCTCGCCTGGCCGAGATGTCACATAGAGCTCCAAGCAAGAGGATGGAGGGGTGGAAAGAGAAGGCGCTGCGGAGGGTTGGAGGAGAACAAACGCATTGTTCAGGGTCAAGAAAGGAGCCATTGTGCACGAGACAGATAGCTGGGCGGGAGTGAGAGAAGACAAAAGACAGAGAGGTGAAACCCCTTATTCGCCAAGCAGCCGAAAAAGAATTCCAACACTTTGCGTTGATCCACAAGAGCGTTTAGGGACGGCCGGACGTCAGCAGGGAGGCTCTGTGTTTCAGCTGATATCTCTGGCCGCTAACCACCCCTTAGTGCTGTTCCTCCTGAGAACCACAGGGAATACAAGCTGCTGAAATAACATTTCCATTTCATTCGATGCCTGTGTGCAGGGGGCTGAGCCGAGCAGTGATGTGATTTGATGTGTCAGTTGCTTCTCCTTTACGTTAGGGATGTAGGAGTGTAGCCACTCAATCATGTGCACCATGACAGACCGTGATAAACAGCGTTGAGAGGAGGATTCCCAAACAGCCCCTATATCCCATACGGTACCCTCATTCTGTGGTTGGTCGGTCAAACGCGGTGTGTTATAGGCGGTGCGAGCGTGGAGGCCGGGAAAGGAGTGGCCTGGATGGTTTGGGGAACGACTGGGTTCTGATGGGTCGCGGTGGAAGGGGGAGTGGATGTTCTTGTGGCTGGGATATCATTAGCTTCATTTCTGTCTTGACAGTTGTCTTTTAATCTTTTTGTTGTGGTTTTTTCCCTCCTCTTATGGTGCTTTTTGGTTGCCGGATTTAGTTTCTTTGAGTATTGTAGTGTAATGTAATCTCTTCAATCTGTTCACCCGCATCTTTGCTCCTTAATAAAAATCTCTGAAACAGAAAAGCAGTCCACTAAAGTGGGAATAGGGTTTGATTTGGGACCCCGTCTTGGGTTTGGTTTAGCAGCTCCCAGGTGGGGGACTCAAGTGAGCAGGTTAGTTAATCTGAACCAACATCAGGCAGTCTGAACAGATGGTTTAAGTGGAAACCAGAGATGCCTCCCAAATGCTATCCTATTCCCTGCACAGTGCGCCACTTTGAGCCAGCAGTGCAATAAGGGAACAGGGCACCATTTGGTACGGCATAGCGCCGGCCTCTGTAGAGGGTGAGGCCAGAGCTCCACGACAGCACTATGCCCTGCAGGCACACGATCTGAGCAAGCTGCCCTTCGGTAAACACTAAACGTCGGCTCCCTCTGCTCCTCTCCAGCTCCCTCTGCTCCTCTCCTGCTCCCTCTGCTCCCTCTCTATCTGCAACACCACGACGGCATACTGCTGCAGAACCCAGGATGCAACACAGAGTCAACAGCTCTTTTTCAACTGGGCAAACAGTAGCTGCTTCTCCCTTTTCTCAGGTATCAATTAAATATCAAAAAGAATATGTATAAACTCTCCCTTAATTTATTCACGATAGAAATAGCTAGGAAAGGAAGGAAACCCACACAGAGACATGCAGAGAGAGGGAGGGAGGGAGGGAAGAGAGCGAGCGGAGAGAGAGAAAGAGAAGAGAGAGGAGGAGAGGAGAAGGAAAGAGCGAGGAAAAGAAAGGGGCTTGTGACTGAAAAGACAGGGAGTCGGTGACTAAAGACAGAGAAACACAGTGACATAAACAGATGGAAAAGGGCACGAAATCTGAATTTCCATGCCCAGGCTGGCACAATGGAGTTCTTCTCCTCCTCCCCCACTCCTGCTCCCCAGTGGAAGTACACACCGAAGCTCCAGCACAGGTCACACCACGGCCCACTCGTTTAGACATGCACACCACAGCACAGTCTTCTCCTCCAGGACCAGAACCTTATGGGTCCTGGTCAAACACGCTGCACCAGAGGGAACAGTGTGCCGTTCCAGGCGTAGCCACATGCAAATTGCACCAGCAAAATGTATGGCATCTTGACAAGCGTCTAACTAGCTCGCATGTCACTCTCACCACTGTTCAGCGCCGCGCTGAACAATCTCGCCTTACTTTCTGTAACCACCATATGTCCTTGACTGCCTTCTCTGACCTTACATCTTGTTAGAGGATTGGTTGCCGATTCCTTCTTGTCTTTTAGTGGATTTTCATTCTCTAAGGCAGGCTGGAAAAATGCATTTGTTTTGTACTGCTCCTTGAGCTGTCAACACCCTTTCGCATTTCATATACTTCATACATACCAGGCAGACTGCCTGCTTCATCCTTGTTCATCTGCATACACTGTGTAAGTGGAAACCGTGTTACAGCAATGTTCTGTATGAAGCCATGTTGAGAGAACCTTGGGTGCCTTGTTGCAGACCTTTATATTTTTTAACAGGGATATTTTTGAAACCATTAATTTCACTCTTATATAAGGTCTTTTGGGTGGACTAGAATGAAACTGTAGTTCCAAGGATACAATCAATGAACAGCAGTGTGGAGAGCTGACCTTGCCATCAATAGTGAAAGGTGAAAAAACTGAGAAGAATAGCATTTAACGTTGCACATCTTCACGGTTCACAGAGGCAGGGTGCGTCCCAAATGGAACACTAGAGTGTACTAACTTTGAGGAGAGCCATTGGGGCATAGTGCATTGAAAGGGATCCTGAGTGAACAAATAGCAGCATTTGCATAGTTATTTAATTTATTTAATGAACAAAGTCATAAAACATCTAATGCCCCTCTGTGGTAAAAGTGATTTCCCCCTTGTACTTGATAGCGCCAACTTTAGCTGCAATGACTAGCCCCCAAACACATATTTTATCTGTTGATCAGTCTCAACCCACTGTGGAGGAATTTTGGCACACTCACCCATGCAGAGCTGATTAACTATTGACATATGTGGTTTATTGAACATGAACGGCTCTTTACAGGTCTTGCCACCACATATTCAACTGGGTTTAGGTCTGGATTTTGACTAGGCCGTTCAGAAATGTAATATTTGTTCCTCTTCAGCCATTCTGATATAGACCTCTGATGTAATTTTGATCATTTTCTTGCTGCATGATCCAGGTGGGCCAGGGCTTCATTCATTCGCCACACATACTGGGCCTTAAAAGCTTCACATTTTCAGGAGTCTTCTCAAGTCTTAACATGTGGTTCCAGGCTGCATTTTGGCAAACCTGAGTTCAGCTTCGGAACAGTATTTTTAACAGTCAAGCTGGTAGTGCCATGTTTTGAGGATACTTTTCTGCCTCAGGACCATAACAACTAGCCTTCATTTACGGGACAATTATTCTGCTCTGTATCAGAGAATCCAGAAGGTCAACGTCAGCTCAACTTTCCTTAAATGACACTGAAGTGCACCCTGGGCAAGCAGCAAGACAAGCTCCGAAAATCCACAAGCAAGTCTATATTCGATCACAAAATCACAAAACATTCAGAAAATAATTGACCCAGGAATGTATAGTATTAAAGCTGTAAGAGTGAGAGGTACTTAGGGAGCAGTAAGAGCTTTTGGCTTACTTCTTGACTAAATTCAAAGAGTCGGTAGCATAATCATTCAGACACCAAAGCAGCATCACAGTGTGGTATTAGCCATAATAACATGTAGTCATAGTTCTTTCCCCTATATCTCAATATACTTTTTGTCTCTTGTCCTTAACTTCTCATTTTAATTATATCAGATTTGTGATTACTAGCCATTGCAGCAACTTCATAGGTGTGGAAGAGTTTAAAATTGAGACGTCCTCCAAAGCATCATATCATTATCTGTCTACTTTTAATCTCACTGCTCATTTAACCAAGATGTATTGGCCAGCACACACGCTGGAGGTGAACACATTTCCAGGCCAACAGACCTATCTGACCATAGAGGCAACCGATCTACCACGAGCCCAACAGATGGAACAACACAGTCCAATCCGATCACCCACCATTTTGTGCCCCCCTCAGCAGGAAGCTCAGGTGCTGTAGGTCTGCCACGAACAGGACTCGCACACCTGACGTCTTAAACCACTGAGCCACTCAGGGGGGCAAATAGTTATGTGCACAACAAGAAGGGGGACTCCTTCACCTTGTCAAACACACATACGTCTTATTCTTCAACTACACTCAACAAAAATCACATTCCAACTGAGGAAACCTTAACAATTCTTTAAAATTGGAATACGTCACATAACACACAGGAGCAAAAAAGAACCAAAGTTTGTTATTCTTAATCACCATCTTACTCTTCCCAGGATGATTTTCACCATTACGGTACCATAAGTAAAGTTCTGTCCAACATTTTCCAAAGGTTCCAGATTTTTGGTTTAAGGTTAAATATCTAATTTCCTCTGTGCTTTTCTGTCAACACAGCAACATGTCAATCTCTTGCAAGTACACCAATTCATTTGATTTGTGTGTTGATGCAGTTATTATAGTGTGGGAAAATGTGTTTTGCGAGTCTAACGAGATGGCTAAATCAATAACACTACCTGGCAGTGTGACCGTCCCACATAACCTGAAAGAACTATTTGGAAAAAGGGTTGGTATAGGTATGCAGTGCTAACAGCCCAATGCTGGCCAGTATAATAGTGATTTGAAACATACATTTGCATTGTAACTAAATCACCTGAAAAGCACACTCACCTAAAGGATTATTAGGAACACCATACTAATACTGTGTTTAACCCCATTTCACCTTCAGAACTGCCTTAATTCTACATGGCATTGATTCAACAAGGTGCTGAAAGCATTCTTTAGAAATGTTGGCCCATATTGATAGGATAGCATCTTGCAGTTGATGGAGATTTGTGGGATGCACATCCAGGGCACGAAGCTCCTGTTCCACCACATCCCAAAGATGCTCTATTGGGTTGAGACCTGGTGACTGTGGGGGCCATTTCAATACAGTGAAATACATGTTCAAGAAACCAATTTGAAATGATTCAAGCTTTGTGACATGGTGCATTATCCTGCTGGAAGTAGCCATCAGAGGATGGGTACATGGTGGTCATAAAGGGATGGACATGGTCAGAAACAATGCTCAGGTAGGCCGTGGGATTTAAACGATGCCCAATTGGCACTAAGGGGCCTAAAGTGTGCCAAGAAAACATCCCCCACACCATTACACCACCACCACCAGCCTGCACAGTGGTAACAAGGCATGGTGGATCCATGTTCTCATTCTGTTTACGCCAAATTCTGACTCTACCATCTGAATGTCTCAACAGAAATCGAGACTCATCAGACCAGGCAACATTCTTCCAGTCTTCAACTGTCCAATTTTGATGAGCTCGTGCAAATTGTAGACTCTTTTTCCTATTTGTAGTGGAGATGAGTGGTACCCGGTGGGGTCTTCTGCTGTTGTAGCCCATCCGCCTCAAGGTTGTGCGTGTTGTGGCTTCACAAATGCTTTGCTGCATACCTCGGTTGTAACGAGTGGTTATTTCAGTCAAAGTTATCAGCTTTAATCAGTCAGCCCATTCTCCTCTGACCTCTAGCATCAACAAGGCATTTTCGCCCACAGGACTGCCGCATACTGGATGTTTTTCCCTTTTCACACCATTCTTTGTAAACCCTAGAAATGGTTGTGCGTGAAAATCCCAGTAACTGAGCAGATTGTGAAATACTCAGACAGGCCTGTCTGGCACTAACAACCATGCCACGCTCAAAATTACTTAAATCACCTTTCTTTCCCATTCAGACATTTAGTTTGGAGTTCAGGAGATTGTCTTGACCAAGACCACACCCCTAAATGTATTGAAGCAACTGTGATCGCTTCAATGCAATCCATGTGATTGGTTGATTAGATAATTGCATTAATGAGAAATTGAACAGGTGTTCCTAATAATCCTTTAGGTGAGTGTATATCAATAAAGGAAAATACTGTATGAGCGCACATGAACTAGTTTATAACAGTTTTACATTTGAAGGTGACTCTTTGTAGGAATAAGACTGACGCCGACTTCCCACTACTCATAAAAATAGCCAGGCATGACAGGTATAAAATGCAAGATTGAAAATAGAGAAGTAGGTAGCAACTTCACATTGGGCCTTTGTAAACAACTGGAAATCCATATGTAACATGTAATTATGCTCAATGCCATCTGCTCTAAGTCTCTGTACTGCTAGGATTACGCGAATGTTATTAAAGTCTTAACTCATTCTTATTGCACTGGCTGACTCATAGAACAGCAACAAAGGGATCGCCATTTTTCAGTAAGTTGTATTCAACCACAGCCGGAATTATAAACCTGAATAAAGAATAAGCTTATATATCCTCAGAACAAAATTTTAAATATTGCTGAATACAGGTTGATTTATGGAATGCAACTGGGTGGGGTTGGGGGGAAGCAAACCATTTCCTTTCCATAGCATGAGTATTACTTCAATTATGCATTTATTTTAAGTGGCCATCTACTGGCAAAGTAGACACTCACAGGTATGAACTAAAATGAAATGCTTTAGAACACTGTCTTTAGATTAAATAAAGAAAGAACAGAAGTGTTACGGTGATATGCACTGCTAATGAATAATGACAACGCATGTCTATAACAACCTCATGTTCTTCATACTGTATCAGATGGCTTCCGGAACACAAATCAAGTCCTAGACTAAAAAGGTGTTTTTTGTCCGAAACCAGCCTTAAACTGTATTGGGAGAAAACAGCCTTTTCAATTCATAAAACAGATTCTAGGCTCAACAGCGGTTAAAACGAACACCGATTAAATATTTTAAAATTGGCAGAGCCTTTATTCAGTCACCATTGTAATTTTTTCATTGACAATTGTGGAACACATTCATATATGGTTAAGTTAATTAAAATGTCTCTGACAACACCAATGTGCACAAAACGCTGACATGTCATAAACATTGTCTAAGCCTACAGCAGTACCTAAAGCCAGACTACCACGCAGGTCTTTGTTTTTAGCTTTGACATGGCCCCATTCATATTATTTCTTTTTTATAAAAAATCTATGTACAAATCGAGAGTGCACCCGAGACAACGGCGACGGACAATCCATGGATGAGGTCAGTAGTAGTCCTCAAGGTCAGCCTTGTCTCCTTGGTTCTGAACAACCTGCTGCTTCTGGTACAAATCAGCAATCTGGAATAGATTAACACAATCACAGAAACACATTAAAATCTCTGAAATGTGATTTCAGACAGATAGGATACCAAAAGAACAGGCACAGGACAAAAACAGAATACCAAAGTTGTATAATGTGGAGAATTTGTATGAGGAGTAGAGCTGCACAACAAGAGAGTGATCATTCAAGCAGATATCTAGACAGTGCAGACATAGAAATCATCAATTGCCATGGAAGAAACCTGCCAGAGACCGAATGGGAGTCACACCGCCTCTCTGTTCTACAGGATGCACTGGAAGAAATAAGGTGCTACAAGATAGGGCATCAATTCAGCGCGTGACAAGTGTCTTCATGTACCTGTCCTCCTGAAGTGGCTTCTTCCGGCTTCTTGTCATCTCTGATCCTCAGGAAGCGTGGGAAGCGAAGAGAGATGCCCTTTTCTGGGTCACACTGGGAAACAAGAGGGCCAAAACAAAGCTATGAATCACCTTTTCACCTAAAACAGTTTGTTTGACCTCAGCTGCTGCTAAACAACATTGAAATGTGACGACCATAACAAGTCCCCCCCCCCCCTTCTAGTTTGCCTTTTGAACCCAGCAGCAAAAGACTTAAGATTAGAAACTATTGATTCAAGGACACCAAGACTTTATTTAATCTAACTTAATACCATGATATAATCAAGCTTGGTCTAGTAATAACGCAAAGCACTTTGAGACCTGACATAAATCAAAGATTAGGACCCATATAGACAAAGAGCTTTAGAGTAACAGAGGTGATATAAATAGGATTTTTGGTCAGAACTGCCACTTTGAGGTTGAATACAGGCCTTAGATTTAGTTGAAGTAAGACCTAGGCCTATAGAAATGTTGAGGGTAATACGGCCGCTAAATGGTAAGTTCACAAAAAATGATTTAAGGAAAATCAATGTGTCATTGCCCCTTGAAATATTTTTAGCAACTTTAAGAGACCAATCAACTGGAGAGAAAGAGTAATATCGGCCATCAAGTGTCGCCAAGTGGAATAAGAAAAGATGTGTTTACAAGTCAAGAAGGCCTTATCAGCTAACTCGATAAAGGCTAGCTAGCTTTACGTACTAGCTAACGTTATTCAACGTGTGGTATAGAATACCCATCGTCTAGCTTCCGGCAACTCACTTTTTAGGTCCATATCAGCCTCTGTATTCTTCTCTAGCCTGTAAGTGATTCCCACATTTAGACAAGTTCTCTCTAGAGCTTTTTGCGGATTTCTTTATGACTGGTAATGCTCTCCTTTCAGCAGTACTGCTATAAACGGTGGGTGCATGACATTTTCCACAGTAATCTCACCGTTACTGTTTTTGCTAGTGTATGTTGAGTGGGTTGCCCAACGCAAACACCACAGCTCCACTACATGACACCTAAACCCACGACGGCTCCTGCAACAACACACTGTAGATTTGCAAGAGGGCAGAATTCTGAAGTAAAATATTCTCTGCAGGTCTACAACTACACCGTCGGAACGTACAATTTCCAAATTCTTCGTACTTACAAATGATACCCTATTCCCTATTCAGAGCTACACTTTTATTGGGACAAAAACAGTGGACAACAAAGCAAACAGGAAATCCAAATGTTATCATGAATCAGCCAGGATACTAAGAAAGGCTTTACTTACCAATCCCATGCCAGCCTTGTAGATGGGCGAAAGTGACAGGTCAGCACACTTCACCTCCCATACCTGAACGGCATCCAGCCAGACATCCGGACCGGCGGAGGGGTCCACGCGATAATACGGACGGGGCTTGGGCAGAATGTGCTCCTGGAAAAAAACAAAGAGTTTAGTGGAGGTTTGCTAGAGACACTCTGGGCTCAGAGGCATTAACGTGCACAAAACAGGAGCAGACTGTCGGTTACCTTTAAGAATTTGTAATGTTGCTCCAAATCCTCATCCTTGAAACCCGTCCCAATCTGCAAAGACAAAAGAACCCATAAAATAAAAAATAAAAAAGTCCCTGTGGTGAGCCAGAAAAGACCTTTCGCAGGGGAAAAAAAGCCCTCACAAACACAGAAATGCAACAGAACTCCCAGTGCAAAATGCCTTTATCCTCTTTGGCCTGAGGCACTGTGTTACCTTTCAGAGAGATAAACCAACTGAGACGGAGCGACAAAAAGTTCCCTCGCAGGCAGGTACACTATGACGCACACACCATGACACAATGTCAAAGTCAAACGCGCACACGGACACAAACGCACACTGACCTTGCAGACAGACTGGAACTCCTCATTGTCCTCATCATAGCAGGCGAGCAGGAAGCCTCCATACATCCCCGTTCTCTTGCCCTTCCCCAGATACGCTCCGATCACACACAGGTCCATCGTGTCCCCGACCCCATCGAGATAGTCCTTCTTCAGCTAGGACGACACCAATGACCGGCATTCATGTGACGTCATTACGAGGTAACTCGCGCGTGCTTGTGTGTGCGCGCATGTGAGAGGCACATACCTTCAGCCAGTTGTGGGAGCGCTTGGCGATTTCGTAGGTAGCATCTTTCTCCAGAGTCTTCACCATAAGCCCCTCACAGGAGTCTGATTATTCATCACAAATAACAGACAGAATATGAAATGGGTGCCCCAAATGGAGCCCTTCTTTATATAGAGCACTACACTTGACCAAGCCCCATAGACTCAAAATGCCACTGGAGGAGGAGGTAGCCTAGCACTGGGTTTTGTCCAAGTAGCCAAAAGGTGCTCAAACCAACAAGTAGAAAATCTGTTGTTCTGACCTTGAGCAAGGCAACACACCCCCAGGGCTCCTGGGGCACCCCATGAGGCAGTACCCAACTTGGAGGTTTTTCTCCAAAAGCAGAAGGCAGATTTCAGTCGGACAAACATTATCACCATTATTCAAATGACAAACATTATCACCATTATTCTATATCGAGCACATTTTTCCTCATACTGTTTTTATCAATGCAGTGGGGCAGTCCCAACCAACATATTTTAAGATGACTGGATATGAAGGAGAGACAGCAGATTTCTAAGCCACGCTGCAGCAGAACGATCAACAGACAGCCTCTGCACCCTAGGAAATCAGAGGGAGACACTTGGAACAAGAACTCACTGGGGTGGGAATTTGGAATGTATTGGGACTCATGACACTACACTGTGGTTCCACTGCAACACAATGTTCAGGCAATAAAAAGAACAGATTGTCATGGAAGTTGAAGTCCTGAAAGCAAATGGTTTCTATTTAAAGACTGCAGCAGAGCTGCAGCTGTAGTCCAGCATAGGGCACTACATAGGGAATATGGTTCAAATTAGGGAACGGCCCAACACATGGACAAACAACTGGAGGAGAGAATCACGAGACCGGATTGATCTCCCATACATACACACCGCCCCGACACACGCTCGGCTCGGACACGCAAAAACACACCTCGGACAGATTGCTCCAGGAACTCCGCGATGGCGTCCGTGTCATTTGAGTCGATGGCGCGGGCGAACACGAACTCTCCCTCCTTTTCTTGAAAGCTCTCCTTCAGCAGAGCCCTACGCCGAGACAAGGTCTGCTTTACCAAAGACTGAAACAGACAACATCACCACTGAAATGACGATCATTACAATGAGGGCTGGTGGATATTCAAAGAAACAGCTGAAACTACATCTTCCATAATGGAACAAAAATCTAGATATATTTTTTTTTTTTTTTAGAACAGGTTCTCTCCGGCACTGCACACCCAATTCAGAAAATGTGGCACAGGTAGGACGGACTGTACTGTAGTTTACATCTAAAAGTGGAAGTCGCTTTACAGGTTCATTTACATTGTCCTGAAAATCGTAACTTCTGGTGGTTATCAAGTGGGTGATATCTGGTGAAAGCAAGGCATGTTCGATTTCGGAAACCCTAATTACATTTCCAGTTCTTTATGGGACGAAAGCTTTAAAGGGCCACTTTTTTCTGATGTCCAATTTGGGATTATGGCCTTGCCTCGACGGCTCGAGGCAAGGCCATAATGAAAGATTGCACCATGCCTTTCTGCAACATATCACAGCGCTTGCTCAACCAACGTGTGTACACCTGCACCCTGGAGGGGATTGCATTCCCCGGCCAATGACCACGACAGATTACAGGTCCCCGACCTACCACAAGGAGTCACTAAAAAACAGAGAAGGCTGCCGCGTCGAACACCCAACCACCCGGGGCAGCGATGATCCAATTCGCACCTCCCTCTGTGGGATCACCAGGCCAGTTGGTGGGTCACAAACAGGATTCTAACCCCAGGCCACATTGACGCAGCTGTACTGCGAGGAAGTGACTGACTACTGTGCAAGAACACAACTTTAATCCCTTTTTGAATCAGGCTAATTTTAAGCCAGCTAGCCAACAAGCTGATAACTTGACCTCTGACTAAGCTATGAAGACATCTAGAAAGCAAAGGCAGAACCGAAAAGGGACAGGCTATACTAAGAGAGGTGCTTCCGAAGTAGGCAGCTTACAAAAGTGGGGTGGGTGTGATTTTCTTTTACCGAACATAAAATTGCTCCTGACATGGTTTAAGCATTGTTGCAGAATTAGAACATCCAATCTGGTTGTTTTTCTATTTGAAGTATGGCTTTGAAAACAAAAACACTCAGCTGAAAGGAAACTCGGGAAAAACAAATAGATTAAAAAAAGGATTCCATAAAAGCCAGCAACTTACCTCTCCGTTGAGATAGAGCAGGTCAAAGGCGTACACACACACCTGGACCTTGACATCAGCTGCGTCCACATCCTGCAAAAATCACACAAGTCAGCGAACAGCTGTCAGAGCCATACTGGTGGGAGGTCACATTCCACTACCACAGCGGCCTGGGCAACTCCCATCGAGTTGGAAAGCTATGGAAATCACGGAGACCGTGTGACCCCGCCCCTCACCTTCCTCTTCCGCGTGGTGAGCACCTGGAATGGCTGGATCTGTTTCTTCTCTCGGTCCCAAGCAACCGCCTCAGCATCCAACACACAGGACACCACAGACTCCCTCTTAACCTGAGAAACATGGAGGCAGGAGACGAGACGAGACGGGGGGGTTATTATTCATGCAGTGTGTGTAGTAGTGTGCATATGAACATGATTAAGGGGCTGAGATGCTGTCTCAGGGGCAGTCCCAAAGGGCACCCTAAGAGTCTACATAATACACTACTTCAGATCAGGGCTCTTGTCTAAAGCAGTGCAATTTAGTAAATAGGGTGACATTTGGGATACATGCGGGAGGGCTAGTGTTATTACCGTGGGAATGCGAGAGATGATATCGGGATATTTGGTGGTATTGTCCTCCTGGTTGCGACTGAAAATGCGAACTTCTCCGTTCTCTAAGATATGGATCTATGAAAAAATAATAATCAAAACTTATTCAACCAATAACAAGGTCCGAGTTTCACATCGTAGGCGGAGTCGAGACAGACACAGGTAGAGTAAAAGGCCACTCAATTATTTTCCCCCAAATTCCTCATCTCAAACCCCATTGGAGAAATGAGGGGAGAGACCTGATCCACCAATATAACTATATAATGAGGAGACAGGATGCAATGAATCTCAAAGAATAATTGATACCCAACTGCGTGTGTAAACAGAAGCGCTAGAAACAGCATGTTAGAGCTCCTCCTGGTGGCAGTCACGCCGCAGCTTAATGGCCCAGAGAATAGGAGACGTCACACAGTTCAGAGAAAAATCAAGTGATGTCCATTGTTTTCTCCCCCCACCGACACCCCTGAATCCCTCCTCAACAAGCGTCTCTCTTCTCAGCCTCCTCTTCAAAACGCACTGGAGAGGAACCACCCTTAGATCTAGGGGAGAACCCTTAGATGTTCTGCTCCAATGTGCTTCGAGAAAGAGATGGAGAGGAGGGATGAGAAGTGAATGAGGAGAACCAACGTCACATGCCTCGACTGGGAGGGGCCAACTGCCAAAGAGATTAAGTAACAATAGACAAACGTCCAGGGATTTACCATAATGAAGATCTAATATTTGCACGGGTGCTCTTAACGTCACTGCACCACTACACACTCAGGACGACCAGAATGACTATTCATATTTTTAAATTGTCTGCACTGGGAGTATGTGAATCCTTATTCTCAAGTACTTCTCCAGAACATTGTCCCTGTCTTTCTGTGCCACTGAATGTTTTCCTGATGGTACATCTTTTAAATCTGAATTATGTTGTGGTCTAACAAATGACCAATAAATATACAAATCCAAACGATAAACACCAATAGATGGAGACTCTGCACTAAACGTTTGTGTGAACGGTTATTCTGTGCAAGGCAGTTAAGCTCTCTCAGTATCATACAGTGAAAATAAATTCTGAGATGTATAACACTTAATAACAATAATTAAAGCTAGCTACTTTTATTATTCATGTGAGAAACTACACACCTGTGCTCTCTCCCCATCATACTTATACTCGCAGGTGAAAGCGGCTTCATCAAACCTCTTCATCACCTCTCCTACACCTTTAGTGGGGTGAGCCAACATAGGCCTCAAAGGGATACCTGAGAAGAAGTCAAAATCAACACAAGCCACAGAGCCGCCCGCCATCACAAACCGCCCGCCCGCCCGCCACCACAAGTGTAGCTACCTGGGGTGAGTTTGCAGTGCCTGGGCAGTTCATCAATGCCTTCCTTCAGCAGGACAGGGAGGATGACATCATAGCTGGGCATCTCACTGGAGGGGACAGATGGAATAACAACAGTAAGAGTCTGCCAATTGAGGGAACGACACGACCCTAAAGAAGTGCACTTAATAATTAACCAGAAGATGTAGAAAGCCCTAAAACAGGTCGTGGCTCTAATATGGTAACAAGGCGTGGCCCTGGTCGTTGAGACTATTTGTCCACATACTTAACAAATAGTCATTTAATGAAAAACAGTGGTTCTGGGGGTATTCTGACATGGTAAATGACCAGTTCAGCCATTTCAGGGTACAAAAAGGCATTCTAGGGGTGTACAGTACCAGTAGGTCTGTTTTAGTATTAGGCTTTTCTCCTCTATCCAGGATTTCTGTTTTTCTGCACTCATTCCTTTTCCTGCATCGATTACCGCCGGAGGGAATTCTGGAAATACACATGAATGAACATCTCAGTCAGATTAAAAGAAGACAGAGACATAAGACATATCGGTTATACTGTGAAAACACTGGAGTGTTGATCCTGTGAATCCGAATTGAGAGCAAAACATTGTGATAGTGAAATCTTATATGAATCAGTGTTTAGTTGGAGGTAATGCGTAAATATTGATAATGTTCAGGGTGAAATGTTGTGAGAACATTGTGAAAACCTTGTCCCGGAGGAGTCAGACACACTGCTTGACTCAGGGCAGCTAGTACACTCTGCTCAGCCAAGCCAATCCTCAGCTTCCCTGCCAGAGACCTGTCAACCAACCAATCAATAAAATAACCATCCAATACAAATACTATATTATCTCACTCTGTTACCGTAACAACCAGCGCCTGCTGGTGAATGGGAAAACGTGCTCAACTGCGTCCCCTCCTCTAAAACAAATCAAAGTGCGCGCTTGGAACCAAAAATCAATCAAAGGAAAATTGAAAATATGTCAGTGTGCTCAGTGAGTGCAGACAGGTGCAAAGCACACTGCAAACTGCTCCCTCGTCCCTTTGAAGTGAACTACTTTTAGCCACTAACTGCACAGTTCGGCCAGAGCCAATTTCCGCAAGTGTGCCATTTTGGAGACATGCACATTCGACCAGTGGTAAAGTGAAGGCAGATTACCTGACAATGTATCTGGCCTCAGAGAAGCGGCAGGCTACAAAGAGGCCTTTGATGATGTCGATCTTCTTATTCATGGCCTGCAGAGAGGAAGAGAGAGAGAGGACGCAGATTGATTCAGAGGGAGTGTGGGAAAAAAAAAGATAATAAGAAAGGATACAGGGAAAAGGACACACAAAGTAGCACAGAACAGGTCAAAGGTAGTGAACTATGTAGGGAATAGGATGCAATTTGTCACGAACACTAAATGTAAGTAGCTAAGTGAATTCATGCTTTTCAAATTGTAGATTGATTCAAAATTTACTCATCTTATTCCCGGGACAGACTGAAATGCATGTAGATTTTAAATCAGTGAATTAATCAAAACGTTTTTTAGAATGTTAAAGGGGCATTTCACCCTGGGGGACCCTTAGGAGGTATGTATCATGTTTCAGAAATTTGTAGGTCAGTGAGATCTGTAGAAAACATAATTGGCCAGGAGGAACACAGGAATGAGCTTTGTGAGCTAAAAAAAAAAAAACACGAGTATGTTGGAATGTGTACTGAATAAATGTAGTCACATTTGGTTTAATTTCAAAAAGCTTCCACGGTGTGCAGATCAAACGCGAAGTCATTGTGTGTGTAGTCACGGTTGTCCGTTGGATAGAGACATTATGTAGTCTTCCCAAATCCAAAAGACTACAACTCTGGGAGTGCATTCCTTCCTGGTCTGGCACAGCACGACACCTAAGACAGCGTTTATTGAACTTCGGTGCCGGTTCGCTGGCTAGCTCTAACCAACGTTACGCGGCACAGTGGCTTTTCATCACGACTGAGGTTGGTTGAAGAGTTTCCCCAGTGCGGTTTTCCACAGTGATACTGAACAATACGTTGAAATAGGAGCATACCCAAGAGAATTTCAGACAGACGGACCTATGGCAGGGGACCTGAATTTCTGGTCAATCTCAAGCTATGCCAAACGATGTATTCGCTGCAAATAATGGGATCATGGCCAAGTCTTATTGGGACTAGCATGACTGATAATCCCAGTGTCAGTCAAAAACACGTTAGTGCATATCAACTGGAAAAGACAGCGGACACAGCAGAGCGTCAAAGATGCAAAAGTGCACTCCAAAGTATCCACGCCCACCGACTATTCCACATTTATTGTGGAAATATTATGGACTTTGTTGATCAGTGGCAAAACAAAATCCTGATTAAAACCATTCAAAAGAAATTTCAAAAGAGTGGAAATCCCAGAAGGGCATCTGTTTGCGAGATACTGAAACCAATGTGGCTGGCACAGTCAACCTCACCAAGCTCAAAGTCGCTTAGTTCACGCTATGCCCATTCTAGCATTCAACTGAGCAGTAACTGGACGTCTGCACCAGTCTGCTTACTGCGTGTAGTCAGCCAAGACCATGTAACTCACTGCAGGTACATGTTCCTTGTTTGTGAACCGGGAAGAGTACATAAACTGGCCAGTGAGTGCAGATGCAAACAACACTCACAGAGTTCCCACTCATGTTCCCAATGTCTTTCAGTTTGTTGAACACGCCCACCGCTGTCAGACTGGCTGGCTGGAACATAATTCTTTGGTTGCTACGGGAACTCTCAGCCACCAACCCCAAGTCTCCCTTCTCCGCAGCCTCCGCCTTGATTTTGTCCAACTGTCGCCCTGGCAACAACAACAATAAAGGCCATAAGATTGAGAGATCCGAGCCTTAAAGCAAACACAAAAATGTATGAATAACAAAGGACGATAATTAACAAATAACAAAGCAGGGAGCCTGTTTCTTACCAGTTGCTTGGGCAACAGCTTTCATCAGCACGGTCTCTCCAACTCCCAGCTCCAAGCCCAAGTAAGCGGGCCCCAGCTGATTGAGACACAGGTAGACACAGCAGAGCAGGTCCTCTGGGAAAATATGCCAAGAAATCAAACTCAGCGCACGCATCGCCGATTTACCTACACTTCACCTCAGTCCCAAATGGCAGCAAGTTCCCAAAGTGCATTCATTTTCACAAGGGACCGTAACCACTCTGCACATTATGCAGGAAATAGGGTTCCATTTGGGATACACAAACAAGGCTCATTTCATACTACATCTTTCCCAAGGGGTAATAGATGTTCCACATGCAAACACATTGGAGAATAACTCCAAAACCAAACAACAACGGTACCTGGAGAGAGAGCGATCACAGAGCGGAAAAGATTTGACAAAGTTTCAATGTTCCTCAACCTAGAAGAGACAAAAGGTTTGCATTTGGTAAACAACACAATGTGAAAGTAAAAATAAAAAGTAACATGGGAGGTATATGAAAATGTCTTACCTGCCAGAGTCTTCCTCTATCTTTTCAAAGGTGCGTGCAACAGCCAAATAAGGGACCCTGCGAAAGAGAAAATAGGCACAGACGGTTGAAATAAGTCCAGTATAGGTTGATGTATAGTCAAACTTCATAAAAGAACACTCCAGCAACACAAATGAAAACAACATTTAAAGCATTTCATTGGAAGAATGATAGACATGGCCTCCCGGTTTGGATCAGTTCAGCACCTAGTTCACACAGGTTGAGGCATGTAACAGATGAGTGTGGTCTTGTGACCATGGGTTGGACCTACCTCTGTCCCTGCACCCAACAGGCATGGTCCACAGGGTGGTAGTTGGGTCTGGACGGGTCAAACTGGGACCGGTCTGCCTTGCCACTGAGGAAAGAAACCCCTGCCAATTATACATTGCGTCGCACTATTTCACTGTAGGAAACCTTCAGAAACGGGGACACATTTACAGGTGAAGAGACACTCTGCTCCTCTACCAACGTGCGCACTCGCACGCAGCAATGGATCAAAAGGAGAAGAAACTCTTAATGAGATGGAGGGAGGAAGCCCAGGGGGGGAACAGCCTTTCATCTGACAGTCTCTTACCCTTTCTGGTCCTTAATGTCCTCAGAGGTACTGGGCACCTTGGCCCCTTCCTTCTGCTCCACGCTCTGGTCTCCCTCGCTCTTCTCCTTCTTGTCTCCCTCGCTCTTCTCCTTCTTGTCTCCCTCGCTCTTCTCCTTCTTGTCTCCCTCGCTCTTCTCCTTCTTGTCTCCCTCGCTCTTCTCCTTCTGGTCTCCCTCGCTCTTCTTCTCAGCTTTCTCCATCTTCATAGCGGCTTTCCTGGGAGCTAGATTACAGAGGAAACTAATATTCAGACTTCAACATAAGGTACAAAGGATTTTACATTTATTTGAA
This sequence comes from Esox lucius, assembly GCF_011004845.1. Classification (NCBI taxonomy): domain Eukaryota; kingdom Metazoa; phylum Chordata; class Actinopteri; order Esociformes; family Esocidae; genus Esox; species Esox lucius. The sequence continues at coordinate 23,096,766 of NC_047571.1, read as the reverse complement.
CAACTGCCATGTCGGCAGTTTATAAGCCTCTTAAACACCTTCAAATTTCTTCAAAAACACCCCAAAACAAATTTCAGTTAAACATGACAACCATAGGCCTTGCAGCCATGGTAGTGCACTACGGAAGGAATAGAGCAATTTGGAACACCGACTCCTTCAGGTTTCCTGTAAACAAAATGCAGAAGGCAAATGTATTCATAGAGACGTGGAAGTGGGGGAGAAATCTCACCAAAGAAACTACTGATGGGGGCTTTCTTGGCTTGAGGGCTTTCTGACACTCTCTCCTCCTTTGTAACTATTTCTTCCTTTATTGGCTGCTTTTCATTTTTAGGACTTCTTTCCTTCTCTTTCTTTTGACTTCTCTGACTTTTTTCTTTTGCCTTTTCATTTTTAGGACTTTTTTCTTTCAGCATTTGAGCTTTAGGACTTTTTCCTTTCCCCTTTTCATCTTTTAACTTCTTTCCATCTTCCTCTGAATTCTTGGTCGCAGTTTCATTTGCATCGATTGCTTTCTCCTTCTCGTCTTGGTGGGTCTTCTCTTCATGCTTCTCTTTCTTCTCTGGTTTGTTCGGCTCCACCTCAAGTCCATCCAAACATTTTTCCTCCTCTCCTACCTCCATCGCTTCCTCTTCGTTCTCTACAGATGGAAAGAGTGAAATGGATCAAGACAATAGATGAAAGAGGCATTAAGAGACACTTGTAAGGGAGGAAAATGAACGTACCGGTGCTGTCCTGTTTTTTGTCAACCCTTGCCCTTTTATTCTCCTGGCCTTGCCTCTCCTTTGCCTCGTCCTCCTCCTGATCCTTCTCACTGCCACTCTGACTGTCCAGCTTCCTCTTTGGGAACTGCTTCCTGGCTACAGGTGAGACAGAAAACGTAGAGATGCATTACTTTGCATACTGGAAATGTTTATGGGAATTCAGTGCAACTCCGCCAACAAGTAGAGCAGATTCATTCAGGTGTGCGGTCCACGCATCAGAACAAAATGCCAGTGAAAACGGTTTGAAATGGTACAAATGCTGATGTTACAACAAATCTAAAATAACAGATTAAATCCAGACAGATTAAATCCAGGCACCACTTTGGCCACACCTCTGTTCTCTGAGCTTCTGTTCAACTCTTTTCTTTGAGAAATCAATTAAAAATTAACACACACCTGGAGCCAATAAGACAACATATCTGTTTTTCAGACATTTCTAACATCTGTGGAAATCACAATATTAGATGAGAAAAGACGAACAGCGTTTCATCAATGGCCACGAATAGGTAAAGTTAGAGGCTGACCGGTCCGGCGTTTGGGTATTCCGGACGGTGAGATAGATGTGGGGGTCTCGGGCGTTCCAGACGCTGCTGGGGTCACGGGTGTGGCTGAAGTCACAGGTGTGGCTGGGGTCACGGGTGTCGCTGAAGTCACAGGTGTGGCTGGGGCAGCAACAGGAGTCAAGGGGGTGGACACCGCCTTCAATTCTTCATCCTGTCAGGAAAACCGAGGTCTTATTCACACAATCCACCTCCTGTCTTCAACTGCAGAGACCAGCGGCCCTATTGAGTCGCCCTACAGGTTCTAATGGCTAAGATACCAGTCTATGTTACTATGGTTACTCCACAGGATATCATCTAAAAGTTGCCAGATTTTTTTTTTTATTTGACACATGGAACAGTGTCAAATAAATAGGAGTCTGGATTTCCTTAACTGGTTGTCTGGTAGTTGGCGCTTTTGGTAGGTGCAGTACTGGTGATTAAATGCCCAGAGGAAACATGCATAAATACTTTATGCATTGCTCTGCTGGCTTGTCTATATGTGGTTTGTATTCTCAATCGCTTGGCACATCCCACAGGATGCAGCACATGTAAACAATAGCGGCGATGTGTTCAAGTTGAGACAAGAACTCTAAGATGCCTGGTGAATAAAGACCCAGTTTGAGGGGGTGGAAACAATGATAATCTGATGTACATATGGAATCTATACCTGCTCTTTTTTTGGCTTGACAGGCTTGTCCTCTTTATCCTGTCTGACCGACTGTTCTTTGCCAGCCGACGGGTCATCGTCGTCACTGTCCAGGATCTGACGACTGCGTTTACTTGACTTCTTTACGGGGGAATCCGTCTCACTCTGGACCCCATTCTGCACTTTCAGCGGACATTTGACAGGTCTTGCAAAGACACAAATAAAAAGTTATTACACATCAGACCATTAGCTTTACTTTCACCTGGTCAAATGTCATCAAAGCAAGGACAACTCAGTTACCCTACTTCTTGAACAGAGCTCCACTTCAGACCAGAGGGATATATACCAGAAGAGATTTAAAACTCTGGGTCAATGAAAGGAGACTATTCTTCAGACTCTAGACCAATCACGTGCAGGCTGTCATTTTGCATCAAGCGGTTGCAAAGCTAACTTTAGCCGCAATGCAATGTGCTGCCAATTGACAACAAAGGTAATGAAACCAGTGCAGGTGGATAGGATTCCAGTTAGGTTTCCCCATCTCCCTAAAAGCAGGAGTGAGAAAAACACAGAAACTGCTTTGGAAGAATAGTATACTGGCATACTTTGAGGAAATTCCAACACACACACACACACAAGTTTGTACAGCTACCCTCATGGGGACCAGAAAAATGAAATTGCATGCTCCCTTGCCCTAAACCTAACCCTTAACCTAACCCCAATAAAGTAACATTTATGCCTAACCTTAACCCTAAACTTAACCAACAACGCCTGGACCTTAAAGAAACCCCAACTCTAACTATAAAATCAATTGTAAGTTTGACCCTAAACCCTGAGCCGGAAATTGACCTTTGCCTCACGGGGACTGGCAAAAGGTCCCAATGAGGTCAATTTTTTCTGGTTTTACTACTCATTGGGACATTTGGTCCCCATTCGTACAGTAAGACCTAACACGCACGCACGATCTAGACAAGCCTTCCCGTACCATTTACTGGCTGTTTTGGCGATCCGGATTGTGGCAACATTACTGTAACAATTTCTCCCACATCCCTGACAGTCAGGACACCCGTTTCACATCACAGCCAAAAGACAGTACCCCACACAGGGCAATGTCCCTTACATCACCATGGGCCATTGGGATATGACACCCTCTACTGGTCCTAAAACACCACTTCATGAAGCATCTGGTCACCCATACAGGGTCCAACCAGCTCCCAATCTCTGCTTAGCTTCAGAGGCAAACCAGCAGTGGGACGCAGGGTGTTATGCTATGGATATTGGCATCCACAGCAATTCAATAAAGTTTTACATATAATACTTCTATGTCCTTTAAGCTTTTGCCAAAAACATGGGCATATAAAATGCTTCTCTGCAGGGCTTATTCATGACAAAACTAATTGAATGCCATTTATTTCACTGTTCCTATAATGGTCCCTGTGATGTGAAAAATCAACAAGGTAGGGATTAGGTAGTTAATTGGGAAGCATCCACATACTGTTTATTAGTAACTTAATGAGAAACGTATCAGTTTCCTATACATGCAGTGGGGAGAACAAGTATTTGATAACCTGTAAAAATCGGCAGTGTTTCCCACTTACAAAGCATGTAGAGGTCTGTAATTTTTTATCATAGGCACTATTCAACTGTGTGTGACAGAATTTAAAACAAAAATCAAGAAAAACACATTGTATGAATTTTAAGTAATTAATTTGCATTTTATTGCATGACAAGTATTTGATACATCAGAAAAGCAGAACTTAATATTTGGTACAGAAACCTTGGTTTGCAATTACAAAGATCTAACGTTTCCTGTAGTTCTTGACCAGGTTTGCACAAACTGCAGCAGGGATTTTGGCCCACTCCTCCATACAGACCTTCTCAATACCCATCAGGTTTCGGCTGTCACTGGGCAATACGGACTTTCAGCTCCCTCCAAAGATTATCTATTGGGTTCAGGTCTGGAGACTGGCTAGGCCACTCCAGGACCTTGAGATGCTTCTTAGTTGCCCTGGCTGTGTGTTTCGGGTCGTTGTCATGCTGGAAGACCCAACCACGACCCATCTTCAATGCTCTTACTGAGGGAAGGAGGTTGTTGGCCAAGATCTCGCGATACATGGCCCCATCCATCCTCCCCTCAATACGGTGCAGTCGTCCTGTCCCCTTTGCAGAAAAGCATCCCCAAAGAATGAGGTTTCCACCTCCATGCTTCACGGTTGGGATGGTATTCTTGGGGTTGTACTCATCCTCCTTCCTCCAAACACAGCGAGGAAAAAAGCTCTATTTTTGTCTCATCAGACCACATGACCTTCTAATTCCTCCTCCGGCTCATCCAGATGGTCATTGGCAAACTTCAGACGGGCCTGGACATGTGCTGACTTGAGCAGGGGGACCTTGCGTGCGCTGCAGGATTTTAATCCATGACGGCGTAGTGTGTTACTAATGGTTTTCTTTGAGACTGTGCTCCCAGCTTTCTTCAGGTCATTGACCAGGTCCTGCTGTGTAGTTCTGGGTTTATCCCTCACCTTCCTCATGAGGATTGATGCCCCACGAGGTGAGATCTTGGATGGAGCCCCAGACCGAGGGAGATTTACCGTCATCTTGAACTTCTTCCATTTTCTAATAATTGCACCAACAGTTGTTGCCTTCTCACCAAGCTGATGGCCTTTTGTCCTGTAGCCCATCCCAGCCTTGTGCAGGTCTACAATTTTATCCCTGATGTCCTTACACAGCTCTCTGGTCTTGGCCATTGTGGAGAGATTGGAGTCTGTTTGATTGAGTGTGTGGACAGGTGTCTTTTATACAAGTAACGAGTTCAAACAGGTGCAGTTAATACAGGTAATGAGTGGAGAACAGGAGGGCTTCTTAAAGAAAAACTAACAGGTCTGTGAGAGCCGGAATGCTTACTGGTTGGTAGGTGATCAAATACTTATGTCATGCAATAAAAAGCAAATTAATTATTTAAAAATCGTACAATGTGATTTTCTGGATTTTTGTTTTAGATTCCGTCTCTCACAGTTTAAGTGTACTTATGATAAAAATTACAGACTTCGACAAGATTTGTAAGTAGCAAAACCGGCAGTGTATCAAATATTGGTTCCCCCCACTGTATATAAACACCATGCCTCCCTCACGCCAGGCCTTGAACACTTACTCTGGTTTCTCTTTCACTGGACCATTAGTCTTTTTGCTTTCCTTTTCTTTGCCTGTTTTGGGCTGAAAGAAAGACCTTTGGGGGAAAGGAAAATGTTAGATTAGTCAAAGAAATCGGATATGGAAAAATCCAAGTATCTGACAAAACAGCTACATTATGCCTTTATACAAAACAGCTACATGACTCGGCATAGAGGCTAATGGTAAGTACAGTACGTCGCTTTTATTTTCAGGCCATAAGTCGACTACATAAGCAACGTTTTACACATTAACAAAACGAGTAGTCATCCCAAGAAAGTGCATTGTTCACATCTTTGCTAACTAGCTAGAAATTTGGAAAAATCCACGATAACTAAAAAGCGAACTGCTTTATTTGTCTTAAACGCCTTGTGGCAATTATTATTTCAGTTAATTGTCTGCACTACTGGTTAGTGAACTATTCCAGTTCGCACAAAACTGCTAACTAAAACCTATCTTTAAGTTAGCTAACGTCATTAACTCGGCTAACAATGTTTCACGAAAAAGAAATCATGGTTACTTACGCTATGCTTCGCTGCATACTGTCTTGTAGTTTTCCTTAGGGGTCAAGTGAATTTATTTGAAATTCCCTGGTACGACCTAAAAAATTACTTTGTGTCTTGGTTAATAACCCGCGCAGAAAAGCTATTGAAACATTCGGCGCCAAAGTGACGTCAGGTTTGTCGCCTTGAAATATGTTCGTAGTGTTATGTTATCCCAAATACGGCTTTGATACTGCCGCCTGCTGGAGTGGAGTAATATCTTCTTCCTCTACGGTATTTAGCTAGGCGGTTGGCACGCAAAGTAGATGGTGCATTACTGCCACCCACTCTACTGGATTGTGGCCCTGAGTGCGAAGTTATGTAGCAGATCTACATTGCTCAAAAGTGCAGTGCAGTCTCAAGAGCCTGGAGGAGATACAAAAGAAGAGCTGGACAGGGCCGTAGAAGGGCATCAACCCAGCAGCAGGACGAGTTTCTGCTCCTTTGTGCAAGGAGGAGCACCAAACTGTCAGAAACAGACTCCATGAAGGTGACATGAGGGCCCGACGTCTTTTAGTGGGACTTGTGCTCACAGCTCAGCACCACGCAGCTTGATTTGCAGGTCCGTCATTGGCGCCGCATAGATGAGAGCAGGTTCACACGGAGCACACGTGACAGACATGAGTCTGTGATGGTCTGGGCAGGCATATACCTCCACGTGCTAGCTAACAGTAACCTGACTGCTGTTAGGTATCAGGATGAAATTATCAGACCCATCGTCAGACCTTAAACTGGTGCAGAGGGCCCTGGGTTCCGCATGGTGCAGGACAATGCCTGGCCTCATGTGGCCATAGTGTGTAGGCAGTTCCTGGACGACGAAGACATTGATGCCATCGACTGGCCCTCATGTCCCCCAGACCTGAATCCAATTCAGAACCTCTGAAACGTTATGTATTGGTAGTGATTTTGGTTCGCATTGACCGTTGTTACGTCATTTTGTTCTCAATGAACTACACAATGTACAGTAAAGATTTTGCTCTTTAATATATTTCGTTCATCAAGGCCCGATGTGTGTTTTAAGTGTTCACTTAATTTTGAGTAGTGTAAATCTATTATCTTACCCACAATGAACACACTTATTAACCTGACAGCACTACAACAATACCTAATCCACTAGTTCAAACTATAAGTCTATAACTATAAAACATGAAAAATCAAATGTTCTGAGGGATTATTTAATGTTACATTTGCATTGAAAACTTCCACACAATCTACTTTTGCACTCCTCCTTCTCCCCGTGATAATGCCTACATGCAAACAGCACATGATGAACCTACTCCCTCTCCTGGCAAATATCACTCTCTCCCGTTTCATGTTTCCCCACAACTCTCAAAATGTCATTCCACCCTGTATGTCCCAGTCAAAGCCTCAAAATGATTGACTCCTTTTGGCACTGACCAGTTGTCCTCCCTTGACCGAGGAGTAATATCTCTACAGTAATTATAGTATGATGTTGATGTCTGTACAGACCGTTTTATTTTATTTATGAAGTGCATCAAAACAGTTTAACAACTGAAATATTTTATTAGCATAAAAAAAGAAAATGCATTGTTCATACAGTGAAATCCTGAAAAACACTTGCACCTTCAGAAATGTGATGACTAAACAAATGATCTAAAAAGAGATTTGATTAAACTTCTCATAAAGCTTCTTCTCACATTTTTTAAATAAAATAAATATATGTTTTAATGCCCAAAACACACCCGAACGGTTTCTAAGAGCAGTTTAATTTCTGTTATTGCTTCATTCTCCTTTTTGACCTAAATCAACAAACAAGTTTTAGAATTTTGCAGTCCATGATTCACAATAAAATACACAGAGCGTGAGCAATTTTGATGAAAACAATGGGCACATTTCATCCTTACAGTTGTTAGAATATTATTTCAGATGAGTCAGCTGTATTGGCTGTCAACGTTCCAACAAATAACAACTCTAAGTAGTGTAAAATGAATACATCCTCAATTTGTATTTCTCAGTAATCTGGAAAGTGTCAAGATTTATTTTCATTTACCCTGAAAATGTTGCATAAACTGTGCGATTATTGTAATCCCTTTAAAGATGACATTTTAGGAGACCAAAATGTGTACAAGAGGTGTGCAGACTTCAATAGCGCCTGTATCTTAACCACAGCACTATTCCTCTTCTAAGAAGTGCTTTATAACAGAAAACACAGAAATATTCCCAATCAGTCTGTGAGGAATTATATAGAAAAATATCCACTAATAGCAGTTCTGACTTATTCTAAACAGAATAAAAACTACAAAAACGTATTATTGTTAACCCCGGGAAAATCTTTCCTCAGCATTTCTTCACAACCTCATCTGACTCTACTCAAAATGATCAGTTCCCCCTCTTCCCACTCCTTTGTCCCCACACTCTTTCCCTCCCTGTCCCACACAGAGGCTAGAGGTTCTTGTGATATTGTTCAAACCCCATTCTTTTCCGCTCTTGGTTGCCCAGACATTGGGGGTGAGATGTAGAGCAGCGATCGTGGCGGGTGCACAGCCTGCTGGGAGCTCCCTCAGATTAGAGTAAGAGCTCCCAGGGGCAGAGGGGACCGGTAGGAAGGGGAAATGTCCCTGAACAGGGTGGGAATGTGGGAATGGGAGGGGCTTTTGGAGGAGGTAGGGCAGCATTAGAGGATGTGTGGCCGACTGGAGCGCTGTCAATCCAGAGAAACACAAACCGACAATGATTTAAATGATTAAATGCAAGAAACGAATAAGTAATTAAGAAGGTAGAGCGTTGTTTGGGGGGGGGGGTGCTTACCTCTGTCAATCATGGCCCCTCCTCCACACTGTGGGACCCGAGCCCCCCCAACTTCAGAGGGAAGGACAGGAAATGGAAGAGGGGTACTCTGGATAAGCTGGGAAGAACAAATCAACAGTTTACGACTGTAAAAAAAAAAAAAAAACGTTTTTTTATTACATATCATTCTATTGGACGAGGTTAAATTGATTGTGAGATGGTGGCATACCATTTGTCTTCATCCCAAAATCATCCTTTATTTCTTATAAAATGCATTAGATTTGATCGGGGTTCATAGCTATTCGAAAGGTAACAGGGTGCTGATCTGGGACACCCCTTCGAGAAGAACAGAGAATACACTGACCTGGTGACACGGAGGGTGCCCAGGGTAGTTGACCAGGATCAGTTTACTGAAGTTGAACTTGTAGGTGAATCTCTTTCCTTTGGTCTTATGGAGGATCCTCTTGTTGTAGTAGTACCTGTTAGCAACATTAGTACCTGTTAGCAAGATCGGGATGGTGAAACCAGGCTACGGCTATATGAGTTCATTTTCATGAGAGCCTGAACATGCGTGTTGGAGTGTGTGTGGGCGCATGACTGGTGTGTCATAGTGCGTTTGTGGCATAACGGTCCCTCCGCATTCATTCAACATCCTCCATGTCACTGTCCTCATCACTGTTTTGTGTACGGTGGTGCTTGGTGCCAACCCACCTCAGCGCCCTGCTCAGCTTGTCGTAGTTCATATGGGGTTTGCCCTTCCTCTCTCCCCACAGCCTCGCCAGTCTTTCAGGGTCTCGGATGACAAACTCCCCCCACTCCCCCCCCCATCCAATTGCCCCACTCTCGCCACGCCCCAGAAGTTCCAACAGAAAGTGCCACAGCTGAACCTGTCTGGATCCAGGGGACCACGCCGGCTTGTACGCCCAATCAGGGAATAACACTGCTAACAGGACAGACGGGAGGCAGGACAGGAGGAGACAGGACAGGAAACGAGATAGGAGACAGACAGGAGGCAGGACAGAAAACGAGATAGGACAGGAAGAGACAGGCCAGGAGCAGACAAGACAGGAGGAGATAAAACAGCAGAGGACAAGAGAGGAGGAGAAAGGGTAGGAGAGAGGAGGAGACAGGTCAGTGCAAGTCTGTACCTTGGTTGTTTTTTCCCTGTTACTTGCTTCCTCCCTCCTCGCTTGTTTTTAAACCGTATTGGAAGATGGAAGATAGCCCCCCTGACCACTGTCAATTAGAAGTTTGGAAAAGGAAGCCAGGGGAGAGGAGGCGAGGAATCCAGAAATGACATGAGATGTACTTGCAGCACGTAATACAGAAATGGACACCTAAATAGACCACACACAAATCTCAATATAAAATTATAATAAATATATTGAAAAAGTATGTACACAGTGGCTATGTTATATAATTTATTTATAGCAAAATAGTGTCATGTTTTTGTGACGATCCAAAGTGGGAATCTTACTTCGGCTCCAATATGGTGATGGAAAAGATCCTATAGAGGAGCTACAGTTACACTGCATCTGGAAAATACCATCATCATCAGGGTTATTGCCACACACAAGACAGATATTCATGAATGTCTGTGAAACAAGAAGTTCATCCCTAGGTAAGGTCCAAATAATGGATACATCTCTTTTTTTATTCATTAACTGGATAACAAATTACATTAACAGCAGATACAGTGTGTAATGTTACTGTTCTGTAATACATTCACCAAACCATCCTAAGCAGCTGGTACATTTTCACAGCGATCAATAAGAATTGAATCATCATTGTTGTCATTGTCATTGTTGATGACATTTAACAATGGACAAGCACCAAAATAGAGACTAAAACATGCATTTAATAAATACAGAAAAGACAGCAACAGAAAATGTTAGGTAATCATCTGAAAGCTTCATTACAACTTCTAAGCGAACAGAATATATACAGTTATAAAAATCGACAACTACTGCAGCATATCGCACGTCACAGAACACTGCTAAGCGGACGTCCCCCCCCCGAACTTCATTTTTAGTTTAAAATGAACCGGTAGAAACCAGAGGCAGAAATGTGATCAGAAGGATGGTGATTTTGTTACTACTGTACCTCGGCGAGCGCTGCAGGCTGATGCTTCTCCAGCTTCTCCAGAGCAGAGATGTTCAGCCTCTCTGTTAGTCCCCTTGAAAAAGTCTCTGACGGAGTGTGGGACAGCAGGCTATCATAACCAAGCTTACCCCCCAACCCATCTACCTTTCTCCACCTCCCCTCCCTCCTTCTCTCTCTCTCTCCCCACCTCTTCTAGCCTGCCACCCCATGGTGTAGAGTTAAACACCAAGTTGATTACTACGCCGTTGTGGCAACACTCAAAATGCTAGTAAAAGCATCCCGTCCGAACCTACCCCTAAGGGTCCGATGGGCCCTGTGTAGGGATTACTAGTGCTCCATTTAGGACACAGTCCAAGTCTTCATCTAGGTGTGGCGTCTTAGATGGAGGGTAACACATTAGCCAGTATGAGCATGTAAATAACATATTTCCCATCGTGTAGATAGCCAATTGCAGCTGGTATCATTGTTATAAAATGATATACAGGATACATGACCGCTGTTCACTGGACGACTACAGGTTGAAACATCCAGGCTGCAGGTCTTGGTTCTATTCAAGTGTTAAAAGGGATAAACATTTTAAACAACACTTCTAATACAGCAAGTTTCTGAAGAGCACTTGAATCCCATAGCAATCACTTCAAAAAGGTATAGACTGTGCTTTTCTCTCTCTCTCTCTCTCTCTCTCTCTCTCTCTCTCAAACGACAGCTGACACCGGAGGCTTTTAATTCCAGTGTAAATACAAATACTCTTCCAGACAGACATAAATTATGCATGCTGCTAATTGAGATGAATGTTGTGCTTTTAGCAGTCCTGGGACCCTGGGTCACATGCGGGTGGATCGCCTGAAACCAGACACACAAGCATGCAAGCGTGCACTTAGCACAAACACCCTGGTGCACAGGCACACCTGCACACACAGCCATAGGCAGCCAAAGGCCTGGACTGGTGACAGAATAGTGTGGACACTGTAGATCCCACACACAGCCATAGGCAGCCAAAGGCCTGGACTGGTGACAGAATAGTGTGGACACTGTAGATCCCACACACAGCCATAGGCAGCCAAAGGCCTGGACTGGTGACAGAATAGTGTGGACACTGTAGATCCCACACACAGCCATAGGCAGCCAAAGGCCTGGACTGGTGACAGAATAGTGTGGACACTGTAGATCCCACACACAGCCATAGGCAGCCAAAGGCCTGGACTGGTGACAGAATAGTGTGGACACTGTAGATCCCACACACAGCCATAGGCAGCCAAAGGCCTGGACTGGTGACAGAATAGTGTGGACAATGTAGATCCCACACACAGCCATAGGCAGCCAAAGGCCTGGACTGGTGACAGAATAGTGTGGACACTGTAGATCCCACACACAGCCATAGGCAGCCAAAGGCCTGGACTGGTGACAGAATAGTGTGGACAATGTAGATCCCACACACAGCCATAGGCAGCCAAAGGCCTGGACTGGTGACAGAATAGTGTGGACACTGTAGATCCCACACATAGACAGAGGCCGGAGATCGAGGCATTGAAGTTGATGTTTAAAGTTGTATCTACTCTGCCTCTGCATGCAAAGGATCTAAGACCCAACCAGCACACATCCAATAGGAACTGGGTTTTACAACCACTCAATAGTATGCATGTATTCTGAATGGCATTCATATGTCATTGAGAAGACACTGATCTACAGAGATACCCTATCAACTAGTCAGTGCATATAGCTTACTGTGTTCAGTGCATACGTTCAACTTGGGAAGTAGCGTACTTTCTAGGGAACAGGTTGCCATTTGAGACACTGAATATGTCCACTGTGACTAAACTTGTACATAGTAAGTGGATGGATGGGATGGGAGACTAAATCAGGATTAGTTCTACTAAAAGGACTACTGTTTGTTTTACATCTGATGACCCAGAAGCTTAATCTGATACTTAGCTTAGCCTCTGTTCAATCTCTTTCCCCCACTCTTCCTCCCTTCATCCTTTGTCACCCCCTCTCCAGTCCAACCATTTCAATCCTTTCCTCCACCACATTTTCCTCCCATAGTTTTGACCTCTTTTGGTGACATCAGCGTCATGTGGATGAGCTCCAGAATCATGAACATTAACACTCCACCAACACTTGCTACTGCTGTCCTCCGGCACACATGCACAAAAAGCATCCACTTTCCCACTAAAACTCATTGACATAACGGAATATATATTTTTTTAAAACCCACTAAAACCTTCATCCCTCTTATTCCTAACAGGATTTGACCCTAAGACCCACAGCATGACCCTCATCCCAAACAACACTATCATCCTGTCTCTCATGCATCTCCCGCGTCCCAAATGGCATATCCATCCCCTTCATAGCGTCCTGCTTCTGACAGGAGCCCTGGGAAATAGTGACGTTTGGGACAAAGCCAGTGTGTTTAACAGGACCCAGATTACCACCCTGCTCTCCGCAGCAGAGTGGCTAGCAAGCTAATGCTAATGCCCTCTGAGCTAAAGCCACTTAAAGCCAGAAGGTTACAGAACCAATTGTCTTTTCCTCCCTCTTTCTTAGTCCGCATCTCAAACGGCACCCTATTCCCTCCATCAGGCCGGCCCCATAAGGCCCCCATCAAAGGTAGGGCACTATATAGGAATTAGGGCTCCATTCAGGATGCCAAACTTCTCTCCCTACCAAAACACTTGTCTTTTTTCCTGCTGACTCCTCTCTCACCCCTCCCTCGCTTTCTCCCCAGGGAGCTTGTGGTTTTTGAAAGGTTTCTCAATGTTCCTAATCCTTCCATCTCTATGTGTCTAGGAAAAAAATATATCCGCATGAAATTCAAGAAGAGCCCAAAGCGGCCAGGTTAGAGGTGTGCGTGAGAGGTCATAAAAAAAAAAACATATCACTGGCGTACATCGCAAGGCTTAATGGAACCTCTACAAACTTTAATTTTAACGCCTGTATAACTTATGAAGTGGCTAACAACTCAAAAAATACATTTGAAGCTAAACTGAATCTTTGGCCCATAGTCTTTGCATGAAGAGAAGAAGGTAACAGCAGACAGTGCTAGAGCTCAGAGTTAAATCCAAGCTCCCATATGCAAGAAACATGCCTAAATATTTGGATGGAGTGCATTTTAAGATAAATGGGAAATCTGAGAAGTTGGAGGTAAAATTTATTATAATGCATGGCATACACTTGCATCTTGGAAAATACACAGATTTCCCCAAATTATAAAATTTCATTTTCAAAATGTCTTTTAAGCATGGGTTGAATTAAATGTCTGCTGGAACACAATGATTAGCATTCAGACCCTAACAGCACATAACAGAATTACGTAACAGAACCCAATAGCATAGTACCAAGTTCCTGTAAATCCAGCACATTTATCCTTTATGTGGCCAAAACTCAACAGCACATGCCAGTAAGCAAAACACACTTGTAGTTTATCCAACAATTCAACACCACCAGCTGTAAAATGTGTTCACTAAATAAGGATCTAAAAGCAAATCCCCACTAAACTGATTGATGTTGCATGGATGTTTTACTTGTAAAATGAGATTACTTGGGTGAAGACTTGCTACAACCCCATTGGGGAATCGTTGCAATTGGGTTGGATACATGTGTGAAGAGAAAGCATTTGGTTAAGAAAAAGACAACTTTGGATTTTCTTACGTCATGTCTTTATTGTGTGTAAACAAACTCTGAAAATAGCATCAGCCAGGTTCTTGATAATCGGCATCATTAACATGATCAATATAGTACATAATATCATGATTTAAACATGATCATTATAATAAATAACATGATATTTTTTAAATAACTATCACAGCTATTGTCACAGTTCTGTCGAGCAGGGTAACCATCTTAAAGAGCTGTGTGCGAATCTTTGTGTGTGTGTGTGTATGTGTGTGTGTTTATTATATTATGCCTTTAGTCTGGAGAATGGAGTTTGTTGTTAGAGTTTAGGTTTTTGGCAAAGTGACCCTTAATTTCAGAGTCTGATGAACTTGTGGAAACTAAGTTTATGCATCTGCGTGCAGTTTGAAGAAAGTTACAACAGCATTAGCACAATTACTGTGAACTTGTAGTCATTGCAGTAATGCTAGTCAGTTTTGGCTTACAAAAGGGCGTAGTTAGATAAAAATAAGTAAAGTCCGACTACAGAAAAGGGCCTCATTATCAAAACCCAAACTATAACATTTAAAATGCTGTGTGTGTGTGTGTGGGGGGGGGTTAGGATTAGGACACATCCATGTGTCTAGTGTCTTAATGGGTTAGTAGGTAATCAAATAGTAACAACTTCTCAGATTCCTGTTAAAGTAACAAGGGTTGCAAAAATAACCCTATTAAATCAACAAAACAAAACTACAAACGTTCTCCAAGAATCAATAGTGTAGTGTTATGCACACAAATGCAACATAATATCTGCTTAGTAATAATTACTTACATAAACAACAACAAATATATGTACAATAACAGAAACTGTAAAAAAAAGAAAACTATTACCACGTTCAGAACCAGTGACAACGTCGTGTTATAAGCTTCCGTTTGAATAGGTAGTGTACTTATTTTCTTTACTGACCATTTCATTGCCACTCCAACGCACAGGGTTTACAACAACCGACATTTTGTTTATGGAGGCTATATGTACTTTGCCTGACTACTCACACTGCTATAACAATCAATACATAGTCCGAACCTCTTAGAAGTAATTTATGCGGATGTGATAACCTACTGGTTTCTGCTACTGGTTTCTGCAACCAATAAAGTCAATCAAAATAATTTAGTTTTCCCAAATGGAGAAAAACGGAAAGAAAGCAAAATCTAGACTCATCGTGAAGAAGGAATGTTACTAGGCATGGCGTTTAGGCATGGCGTTTAGGCAGATCATGTGGATGGGCAGCCCGGCAAACCATTGGATAGTGGGCTCACCCAAAGCCTGTTGCACACCGAGCATCAAAACTTTGGTCACTTAAAGCTCTCTAACACATGGGTTACACAGACAGCTTATGTTGACTTTACATCCAACTATTAGATGGACATCGCCATATTAACCACATCGTATTCATCTAAGAGCATAATAAAAATATGATCAGGAGTTCCCCAGTAACAAGTTCCTGTATATGAGTTAGTCTGCCTGCTACCTGTCACCCACACTTAAGCAGTTCTCACAATGGCCTTTTGTTGGCATGTTTGGGGGAGGAATGGGCGCGCAGCAGACTAGTCAGACAACGATGAGGCTTTCAAATCTACTTAGTGAAATCATACCCCTTCTCTGTGGCTAAGGCTGAGCAATGAAGGCGGGTAAGACAATCAAACATTGCTGGCATTTTCGGAAAACTAAATTGGGACAACAAGTTTCCATCCAGAGTTTTTATACAAGTGAAGTCATGTGTGAACACCTACTAAAAATGTATTCATTTATATTATTTTCCTGTTTGTAGAATAACAGTGGAGACATGAAGTATGAAATAACATGCAATCATGTAGTAACCAACAGTTTTTGATCAAAACACATATTGTAGATACTTCAAAGTAGCCACCCTTTGCATTCTCCCAACCAGCTTCATGAGGCAGTCAACAGCAACGCATTTCTATTAACAGGTGTGCCTTGTTAGAAGTTCATTTGTGCAATATCTTTCCTTCCTAATGCATTTCAGCCAGTTGTGTTCTGACAATGTGGGGTTGATATACAGAATATCATCATTATGTCTGTATTGTAGAAGTCCATATTATGGCAAGAAGAGCTCAAATACGCAAAGAGAACAGACAGTCCATCATTAAGACAAAGGTCAGTCAATACGGAAAATGTCAAGAACTCTGAAAGTTAATTCAAGTGCAGTCGCTGTGATTTACTTAGAATTCAAGGCACACACAATCAACATGGCTACCACCCCATTCTGCAGTGATATGCCATCCCATCTTATCTGCATTGGGACTAATTTGTTTTTCAACAAACCAAGTGCTCAGCATACGTGGGAACTCTTTCAAGAGTCTTGGTAAAGCATTCCAGGTGACAAATTCATGAAGCAAGCTGTTTGAGAGAATGCCATGAGTTTTTTTGGGTGTTTTGGTTACTACAAATTGTGTTATTTCATAGTTTCTTACCTATAATTTTAGCAATGGGAATAATATTAAAAATAAAGAAATACTCCTGAATGAGTATCCAAACTTTCGACTGGGACTGTAGGAATAAATATATATTTTGCCACACAAAATCAATTATTTTAAAGTGACAAAGGTTTTGTTAGAAAATATTTTTTTCAATAAAAACTGAAATAAGTATTCAACCCACTGCTGAAAGATCTTTGGTCAGGCTGTCAAGTGAAGCAGCTCACGTGAAGCAGACTAGTAAGAGGGTACAAAATAATATCCAAGTATTTGGATATGCCAGTAAGCAGTGGGATCAATAACCAAGGAATGGAAGCTGCATCACACCACCAAGTCACTGCCAAGAGAAGTCTGTTCCTTAAAACAGCACTCAAACAAGAAACATGTAAGAAGTCACAGGAACACAACAATCACTTTGAAGGAGCTCCAGAGTTTAACAGCTTGGAGCAGTGCACTGGCCAACCATATGAAGAGCTCTACATAAAGGGTGTATTGCAGGATGCCAAGAAGCAGTTACTCAAAAAGCCCCATCGCTTGAAAGTCCCCAAGCTGGGATGTGGGAAAAGGTTTCGTGGTCAGAAAATTTGAAGATAGAGCTACAGTAAAGTCTGATTGCAGCTTTAAGCTGTCGGGACATTTCTCATCAGCAGGGACTGGGCATCTTGTGAAAATTGAAGGAAGAATGAATGGATCAAAATACAGGGAAATACTTTAAGAACTTGAAGGAAATTCAACTTTCAGCAAGACAATGATCCCAAGTACAAAGCCAAAGCAACATTGCAGCAGCTGAAGAACAAAAGGTTAAATGCCCTAAAATGGTAGAGTAAAAGCCCAGATCTCTATCAAGAATCTGTCCCCATTTTAAAATTGCAGCCCACGATAGTGAAAGGTACCTGAGCCAAACAGTGTGTTGAGATGCAAGCAACATATTTCAGTCTTATAATTAAAAAAATATAATCACCCAATATAAAACAAATGTCACATTAAAATAATTGATATTAAGTTACTGAAAGAAAAGAAAAAAATACTGGTGTGATGGCAACAGGACAGGTAAAATATTAACACTCACACACATTTCTTTGTTAGAAATGGTGTGATCTTTCTTGGGTCCCTAAAATTGTGAGAAACTGCAGTCAAATTATTTAACGCGCAAATATTGAGTGTTAACTTGGCGTCACAGGACGATTATGTTCTGTGGCCCTTCCGCTAAGTCTTGGGATAGCATGCACTTGACTACATTACCGATGAAATAAGTTATGAACTTCACAGTAAAGTGCATGTGGATCATCTTGATGTTCTTAAAAGATTATTAGGCGTATTCTGGTGACATGATTTGACAAAAATAGCTTTGTTTATCCACAAAATTCTCATCATGTAGTCCAGGGAAGCCTACAAGCCCTGTTTGCGTGCTGTTGGTCAGATTGCACAGATTTGCTATTTAACACAACATTTAATTTTTGTGACGAAAGCTATTGATAAGAGTTGACAATGGGAGGGAAACACAGATACCTTAGATTTTCTTTCTATAAACTAGCACACAGGGATGTACGTTTTGAGTATGTTTTGATCAAAGATCTGTCCCCCGCTGGATGAAAACAAAGCTCAAAACACCTATCAGGAGAGAAGGCAACCCATCATCGCATTTCTTTGACTTATGACTGTATGATTGACTCGCAATTAGAAACATTGGTTCAGGACTGCATACTCTCTGAAAAAAAATCACAGTTTAAAATAATGTATTGATGTATAACAAAGCTTAAGGCATCCAAGCTACTTTGGATCAGACAAACAGTGCCACAGCCTAAGCACTGTAGAAATTGTAGGAGGACAGGGAAGGCGTGGAATGTAGGGTGTGTTCATCTTTCACTGGACTTATTTTAGAGTTTCAGCTCTTTCTAAAATTGCTTTGAGGGTTTACCAAAAACAAATTAACCAATCTCGTCAAATGCCCAAAAACGACATAAAATTAGGGTTACCAACTTGCAGTCTTATCCGAGTGCTAATTCATCATTTAAGACTTTGCTCAACTGAGCCAAGCCATGTTATGTTCTGGCCTGAGCAATGATTAAAACAGGGAAGTAGCAGAACATGTTAAAACAAACTAAACCCATTACTGGCCATAGGATTATAATATATCATCATTACTAGTAATGTATCAGTCAAGCTACTGCTCCACTGGAAGTACTTCATTATCACCCCATTTAGAAATAAATTGAACAACATACTAAAGGAGGAGAACTTCTTGTTGGTTTGATTTAAATAAATATTATTTTAAAAGCTCCCATCTCTCCTCAGCCCCTGCTGGGTTTCCTCTGGCTCTGTTGTGAAGCCCCCTAGGTACAGATCTAGGATCAGCTTCGATCCCCCCATTCCTAACCTTAACCATTAGCGAGGGAACTGCAAAACTGACCCAAGATCAGCCTCTAGGGGCAACTTCACCCCACTGATGTGTGCGGATCCGTCTATGTGAAGTTCTGCAGTGGCTCGCTAACACGCATGCAGGCCCAGTATAGAGCCCGGCCCAGTGTCACGAATACCAGCAGGATCAGGACAGCCCAGGAGGCATAGATTCCCCCGTAGTCCTGGGCCTTCACCCATGTGCCAGCCTACAAAAACAGACACAAAGAGATGGAGGGTGTTACACATACCAGCCTACAGGCAGAACATAGGAACAAGACGGTATGAAAGGGTATGTGTTCTTGATGTGTGGTGTCTGTCAAGCAATGTGGATGAACAGCCTGGTCACTCACCACCAGCCCAGCAGTGGAGATGCTGAAAAGCAAACACAGTAGAAAGCACCACAAGCTCCGCCTTCGAGGGTACCGCTGTCCAATAGAGGAGCTGAATGTCGAATGGCAAAAAGAGAAATTAAACAGTTTTGAATTTTATTTTTTTAACCATTAAATAGATATATAGACTGTAATTATTATAAAAATGTGTGATTTGCTTTAGCTGCTAAAATGTTTTTCTGGTAGCGGATTCTATTTGGACGAAATTAGGACAGTTCCTGACTAAAACAAATCTTGCTTGACCAGTGTAAAGTTTTAAACTTGTAATTGTCTATATATGGACACACTATACGTTTTAATTGAAAGGTTAGGATAGCTGTCAAATGTCTGTATTTTTAACAGACTTTCAACAAGGGCTCTAGAACGCAGGAAAACAGAACTGGGTCAAAACATACTTCTATTTACCTTTTGAGTAAATTGTATTATTTATGTAAAAATCCTGGAAACATTGCCTCCAATGTCTGTATCATAAAAAAAGATGTGCATCTCCATGAACGCAGTTTGTAAGAAGTTACGCAAATTTGCAGCACACACCCTTTATATACTCCTGCAAAAAGGTAAAAGGATAAGACAATTCTGGACCTTTCTAAAACACTACTTTAAAATAAAAAAACGGAACTTGAAAACAAATGTTCAATAGGCATATCTATTTAGGCTATACTTACTTTCAACACTCAATGAATTAGTCCTCAGAAAGGCACTAATTGGACATCGTTCTCATGCCCCATTATGAAAAACAATCTCCCCCGGCCAACAGTATATCGACCAAACAATCGCCCAATCGACTGAATGGGGTCAACACTAGTTTAAATTATTAGTCGCTGAAGCAAGTCACACTAACAAAAAGTTGTGTAAGAGTCATTAAGCGCCACAGTCAATAAGAAGCTTATCCTAAAGTCTAACGCAATGGCTAATGGTATAAGAATCTGACCTACTACATTGCTCAAATAACTTCTTACAGGTCACAAGGGGACACATTTCAGGAAAATATACTTTAGACATCAGTGCTGGACATTAGAAGACAGCTCAGTATACAGGCTTGAACAGATTAATGGATTAGTAACTAACATGGAAAGTAAGCATTTGAACTGCAAGTCACTCTGTTTTGAGCCTCATGAGTCTGCTTTGTGAGCATACTGTATAATGACTTTAAATCATCCCAGGATGAATGCAGATATATACTCACACTTTCCTGCAGTGTGGGCACCTGGCAAGTGTCCTGTCAGTAAACTCTGTCCACTGAAACAGGAGACAGTCATCAAATAACACCTAATTCTGTTCAGTATACAATATTATATAATACACAAATACAGTAGAATAGTCAACAGTTTAGCCAAATAAAATTCCAGAGCATACTAACTGCTTTGCTGAACACTGGTTCTGTCTTACTGTTCCACAACTCGCAGCATTCTCTCACCCTTCTCAAAACCCATCGAAGAGGAAGGTCCAAAGAGAGAAATCTTGGACCTTCCTCTCAATACAGTTGCAAAAGGCCTGAGAAGAAAGCCAACTTAGGGTCCCTTATAGCACAAATAACAGAGCGAGGCAATGCCAGGGGTGTGGGTTCTATTCCTGAAGAAAAGGAATGCCCTCACTACTGTAAGCCAATGGATGTGTCTTACAGGAAAATGACACCGTTATACATAGAGGGAAATGAAGGCAGGGTCATACCAGGAAGGTGTTGCTGCAGTGTCCACAGGAGACCCGAGCTCCAGCCGGCTGGGGGTCAGGGCTGGCTGGACCAGGGTGGACTGGACCCAGGTTAATTATCCTCTTACTAGGGGAACACGAAGACAAAGCTCAGCATTCAGACTACAAAGGAGTGTTCCTGGGTTTAAATACAGCGAGAACAGCCCTTCCAGGCTTGTCGACAGACTACCTAAGGATTAATGGTAAATCTGTCATGATACAACGCAATGTGGGAGATAAGCAACATCAGTTCTGGTTCTTCGGAATAGGATACGAGGCTCATAGATTTCCCCATAACTTAAAAAGATCGGGTGTCTTTGTTCGGGATCTGCTTTATATCTCTTTCCATAACATAGCCTGGGTAATGACAACAGGCAGTACTATTCTGATATTTTATTTCACTAATTGGTGTTTTGGTGAATCAGATGAGCTCTAAAAATGCTTTGATTTAAAATGTGACTGCCGAATGTGGAGGACCAATTAATATCCAGGCAGTGACAGTGACCAAAATAGCATCCTACTAACTACACAGGGCACTACTTTTGACCAGGCCAGTACACGACATAGGGACCAGGCCGCCATTTTGAACGCATGCCTCATGATAAAATAAAATGAGTCCGAATATTTAAAAACTAAATAAAGAAATACACAGTTGACTAGAAGATAGTGATGAGTTCTACTATGTGGTGATAAGGAGTACTCCAAGATAGGGCATCACAGTCCGATTTGGTAATTTATCAGTCCACGTATGCCCTCCAGTTTTACTCCATTACCCAAGAAGGTAATGGAGTAAAACAACAACTCTCCTAATCTTTTTCCCCTCAGACAGACACTATAAGGTACACAAGCTGAACAGGTACAACCACTTATTCAAGTCCAGCAAATCCTAAAGGTAATGAGGAAGTAAGAGCTGTGTTGAATATGGGAATGTGCCAATAGACTGTACACGGCCACGGGAGAAATGTTCAGGGTGTATGATTACAATGTGTACTGTGTTGAGGGTGTAACAGATTACTGTAAACAGCAGGGATGAATTTAAGAAAATGCTATCCTTTGGGGCAACAAAGTGCATCCTCTCTTATCCCAGATGTTTCCTGACACAACCTTAGTTCCCTCCAGAGACCGTGTTCAGAGTTCCGTCCCGTTGCTCTGGAAAGGAATAGCATCTGCGGCTGCCATGTCATCTTTTTCATTAAAAAAAAAAGACCCGGTTGTCTACCACCCTCAAATGTTGTTGTCTGTGTCCCAAACTGCGCCCTTAATCCTGATGGACTTAATTCCCTGTAGTGCACTCTGACCAAGGCCTATGTTCCAGCCCCCCCCTCTCCCCTCTTACCAGTAGGGCCGTGGACAAGCAATCCTCTGGGAGGTGACTTTGCAGATGAGCAGACAGTTACAGGGGCAGCGAACGTACTTCTTCCCGGCAGGTGCATTCTTAATGGGCTACAGAGGGAGCCAGAGAGCCAGAGGAGGAGAGACAGAAACAGGCGAGTGAACACATCGAACGAGATGAACCAGAAGGGTTGGGGTCAGTTCCGTTTCAAACATTCTGGGGTTTCTGGAATGGATTCCCAACATGTCACCATCAGCTTCAAGAAAAGCAGAAGGGGGCTACAAACAGACGCCTGGCCAATGTCCCTATAATGGGATAAAACATAAGCTTACATTGTCAGCTACAGAGACACCTTTTGACATCTTCAGTCTGCCGGACAAAAATCCAGAGCTACTCACTAAAGGGAATTCCTTTTATTTTCATCACGTTTTATTCTCACTTCCCAATTTTTGAGTCCGACTTGAGTTTACGGCCTTGCTGCAGTGCAGCATCTGTCAGGAGCCTCGGGAGAGTCACTGACAATAGCATCTCACCAAGCCATTCTGCATCTCACATAGTGCAGGTTCAACCAGGAAGTATTAGCCAGCACCCACATGCCAGGAAAAGCAAGCGTTAGGCAGCCAGCAACCACGACTGAACAGGCAGACCTGACCTACCACTGGATGTCGCACAAGTCCAACGAGAAACAACAACCCTTGTCTGACACCAACCCAGGACGGTGCTGGACCATTTTACAAAGCTACATGCCGGCACTGTGGTTATGACTCAGCAGCGATATCCGGCTCGTGTGCGTTTAATCTGTACTCAGACTACCCTGGCGGCTTAATCGATGACTGCAAAATCACATAACGATCACATTACACAACAGAACTGAATAACAGCACAGTAAGGTATGACGTTTCTGTAAGAAAAGAAATATCACCTCAAGGTGTTGAATGATGGCCATGTCTTACAGTAACGTTACACTATGAGATTATACACGGCTCTGTAGGATACGGTGACCATTAGGTGATTTTTCAGGCACTGATTCTGCTTTGATCTAAGACTAAAGACAGACTGTGCCAGGGAATCTTGCAAAGGGACTGAGCCAAATGTCTGCACCCATGGAGGAAGTTGTCAAAAAGTGACTTTTAGGACCTAAATACAAACACATTGAGAAAGTATAGAAAGTTGAGGACAACCATGTCGCAATCATTAAAACACTTGCACAATTAAGTTTAATATAATTTCTTACAAACAGGGTTGTCTACAGTTCGATAAAAATAAACCACTAAGTCATAAAACATAACTACAACATTCGACTTTCTTCTGAAACAACAGTCAAACGTTAATTTCTTGAATTGAATTAAGCCCAGTCCGGGCATGCAGGTCTATGACCACCAGATTCAACAGGCACAGATGTACTGAAGTGACGAAACTATAAATTGAGTATACCCACCGTAGCCTCATTACAGACTCCACATTTGACCACATGCTGGTGGATCTTCCCTTCCACGCTGATGAGGCTCTGACACACCCTACAGCTGATGACTGGAGCACTGCCACTCTCTGGGGAGGTGAGGGGGGAGTACGGGGGAGGGTCCTCCCCTAGCAGCACCGAGGGCTGGGTGGGACTGGGGAAGGAAGGAAAGCCTGAAATGCAGAGAGATGCAGGAAGGTGAGGACACGAACGTTTGGTTGTTTAGCAGACACTTGTGTTTGCAATTGATGCATTCAATTGAGGTAGGAATGTCCACCACGTCACAGTTGTTCCATATTACAATGTTGTTCAACAAAGGCACCATCAGCCAAATGTCTGCTATTAAATAGTGACAAGAGCAATGGCAGTAGAGTAAAGAATTAAGAACGGGTTAAACACAGTAAGTACAGTTCTGTTTTTTAACCTTTTAAAATGAGGATTAACAAGAAAATGGGATTTGAGTCTCGAGTTTCAACTGAAAAGGAGCTTTATGAAAGGACTGCTGGAATGCAGGGGCTGTATGTGTGTGCTTGGGAGGGCTGAGATAATAGTACTATTATAACAGAAGGAAGCAATAACCACTATACAATTTGAAATATTTATTTTGCCATGAAATGGAGGGATTATGTGCATGATGGTATTTGAACTTACACTTGTAACGGATAATGTGTACAACGTGTTTTCTTAGGTACAATAACCTTTTTGCATTATTTCATAAGCTTCCCAAGTGGTCAAGATCAGTGCCAATCAAATCAGCTGCTTTCGTTATGGTTACACGCAACATACAAGATTAGCTAGCAAGCTTGCTCGTTAGAAGCTAGTTAGAGTCAACTACGAACAGACGTGCGGTAGATATTCAAATGTGGTACAAATATAAAAACAAAATGTTCAATGTCTGTAGACCACTATTACAGAACTTGCAATATCATCACACGTGGATCATCAGGCTATGGTAACTTGCACTGCCGTACGTTACCGTCACGGATCAAATTATTAGAGTTTGCTAGGCTAGTTAGCCAGCCAGCATCCTCTCGCAGTACACGGTCTGACAAACCTTGCAAAAATCACGAATGTTTGTTTAGTGATTTGATGTAACATCTCTGCAATTATTAATACACAAACATTGCGAAATCACAAAAGGTAACAAGAATATTACCAGTAAATGAGTCGGTTATCTAGCCAGCTAGTAGTACTAGGGGTGTGTAAACAGTTTGGTGAGACTCAAGAGTCCCTGTCCAATAACATTAGCAGATAGCTAATGCTAACTAATTGGCTTGCATCAACTGCTGGCTGGCTAGCTAGTACCATAACTGAAATCAGTGCAGATAAAACCCATGTTCATCAAACTAAGCTATCTTCGTGTAGCTACATCAGACAGCAACCTGTCGGGGTCTTGCTCCTAGAACCACAGACAGGGACCGAAGACGCTTTGTCAGGTAGCTAGCTACTGCCATGTCTAGGTCAGGTGGGAGAACATCCATTGATACTCACTTTCTGGTTTATTTGGTAAACCATAGGGAGCCGAACCAGGTGACACTCCGCCATTACCGCCACCAAGAACACCATCTCCAAGGTCTGCTAGTAACGGGGACCTCTCTCCGTCCGCCATACCGAGAACAAGGCGTGAGGGAGTAGGAGACCGTGGAACGCAATGATATGGAGCAGTTGTGTCCGGGATTGTGTCAGAAACGTACGAGTCACATGATCAAGCGTTCCGCTGCAGCGACCCTCGCACCCAATCACAATTAAGGCCTACAACTAGGCACGCTAAAAAAAACAAAAAACACCTACAACAAAGAGTTTATAGCATAACGAGAAGAAAACTACTTAAATACGATTGTAACTATTTGTTTTATTTAAAACGGTCAGATATAAAATATGGAATCCATAGCTGTAGTCATTTACAATACATCTCCTGCTTCATGAGAGATAAAGGCTTTGCACACATCTGGGCACACATGTATACATTTCTCAACTCAAGCCTGCTAGAAGCATTGTTAAGAAAAGCATAAGATATACTGCAAAGTTAATAGGTTGAAATGCTGCAAAAGAGTGGTAGTACAGTTTGTATTAATTTCCAACTGGGTTTGTTATTCATTGCAGGTTGATTTGGTCCATGAGGCGATTCATGGGTAAAGTGACTTCCAACTCCTGTCTTTCACTGTAGAAATGGGCTTTTCCTTCCTGACTGTGAACTGGGTGTGGAAGGTGAAGACCTAGTTTACTGCGGACAGAGAAGAAATTACTTAATGAATCAACAATATAAGAGAAAATGTCAGCAAGAGAATTTGTCTGTGTGTTTCAAACATACAGAGAAAGCAAGAGAAGAAATATGGGATTTTCAGTAATGGCTAAGATAACAAGTGCTTTTAAATAGAATAGAGATCAAACTCCTTTTGATCTCTATTCTAAAGGTGCAAGAATGGAGGTCAGAAATTGGAGGCAACGTTTTCTGGCAATTGATAGATAGCTTGGAACTCTTGAGAAGGATCATCATCACAACCATCTTACTAGTTTGGTGTTCGCAGATCAAGGAATTTGTCCTTCACATCCAGGACTACATCTGATGCTTTGGTGCCTGGCATTTTGATTTTAACCTGTGAACAGGAAGGTTACTTTATTTTGTGTTTAGAATATGAACTGAAACAGAAATGGAATCTTACAGACATAAGGTGAGTTTTATTATAATAATTCATAAACATGGAAACAGGAAAAATAGGTGGTAAAAAGGAACAAAAAGCCCTTTGTCTCTCCCCTAGGTCAACCTGCCCAAAGTCTCTGAAACTCCCAGAATGATTAGCAGCAATAGACTTCCACAAACTCTGATAGGATTGCCAAAGATTCCAGACCAGAAACTATGCAGATTAGGACATAGGTTAGGACATAGGACAAACCTGTCGAGTAATGTGTCCTCTTCAGTTTGACATTCATCACATAGGAGAGGGGAGATCTTAATGTAGCTTAGTCTTCAAGTACTGTAGTCAATGTATAATCTGGAATTAACTGAGCTTGTATGAATGTATTATAAACCAACCTCCAAATCTGACAGTCATTTCAGTTGAGGTCCAAGCATTTTCAAAGGGGGAGATGTTTTCCTAGTCTCTAATCAGCAGATATCTGAAGTTATTTCTATGGAGGTCATAGTTTTCTCTGAGTTGATCAAAGAAGGTAAAAGTCCCTTTTAGGTACATATCCTTTTGGTGGGGATCCCCCCTCTCCACCGCGATCAAAAGCATTATTTACATTGGAAGGGGTAAAGGAACGGTTCCTATCTATTGGGAGCAGATTGACATTGGTGCAAGGTCAAAGTGCACATTAATTTGCTTCCAAATACAGATTGTGCTGTAGTAGTATTGTACAATTATGATAGGGGACACAAACACTGTGCCAACAGAATACGGGTGGCAATTCCCATGTTCTTTACATAGCACATCATTTTTTGGGGGATCTGTTTTGGCTTGACAGTCCAACTCTTCTAAACAACCTAATTCTTTGGGTTTTCCAAAAATAGTATGTTTGTTTTAATTTTGTACTTTTGAGGAAAGGTTTTCTTTAAATTGTTTGAAGTATCATTTTGTAACTTCTCAGATTTCAATCCCCAAATCTTTCTGCAGAAATCTTAAAAGGGAGATGTTCTATCCATGAGCTGATCAAGCCAAGTAAAGCTGGGATACTGATTTCAGAGTTGGTTACATAGATGATAATGTCATCTGTGTAGAGAGACATTTTTGTCAAGAGGCTTATTCAATATCATCAGTCAACATATATTAAAGAAAAACCTCAGACTGAAGAATAGGATTTTGTTAGGAAAAAAGCAGTTCTGATCCCTATTAATTACTCTGCCCACCAACAAGCTCAGATATTTAGCAAATTTGTGTAGAGGAGAGAAATCAGTCTACATGACCCTGTTTTCTTCTGGATCTCTGCCTTTCTTATGTATAATTGCAATAACAGCCTCATCCAAAATAAGCAGCAGTCCTCCCTAATTGCTGGCCTAGCCAAAACATTTTGTGCGTGTAAAATGAACAAACATAATTTGATTGAAGAATTAATTGGGGGCTACAGCCCTAGGGTCTTCTTCCTCTTTATAATTTAAGTATTTTATTGTATTTCTCTGTTACCTTTAGATTCAGGGAGGGGAGATGTCAGTCCTCCATACAGTTACACATGTTGAGGATTAGCATCTGCTTTTGATGTCTGTAAAACTGACAGATGTCCTTGGGAGATGAAACTATTTCCGCAGTAGCAGACTTTATTTTGTGGATCGCAGTCGTCAAGCCAGTCATTTCAGTGGTTTGTTACTGAACTCTACTGGTTTTGTTTTGTATGAGAAAAGGATTTACACATTCTACCTGACAGTTTCAGATTGTATTACGGCAGTTAAAGGTTCTTACATTTCTTTAGTAGGATGACAAGCGTTCTTGCTATCTAGTAAGTGCATTTTTCTTTCCAGCTCCACTATTTCTGCCTTGTTTTGATTCATTCTGGATTCCTGTAATGATAGGCCTGTAGTGATACAGCCCACAAGATAAGCCTGGGTTTCCCACTGCAGTGATGCGGAGGGACAGTGGACTGGTAAATATTCACCCATCAATGCCTTTTATGTATTTTGTTGTTTAAGAATAGGGTATGAAAATTGATTCAATTTGGATTCACTCCAGTTGGTAGATCATGGTACCCATATTATGGGACTTGTGAGGGCAATTGGTTGCACAGAATCTTGTTTAAGTGTCTTATAGCAATGAATACAGATGCTATTAAAAGTTAGTTTTTATTGTTGTGTTGCAATATAAAATGAAAATTGAGATCCTCTCCCTTTGATTAGGACCACTTTGAAATTAAAGTGCAAAATGTTGTTTTAATGTGAAGACAGAAGGTAAGTAGGCTGTAAACATTTGTTGGTTGGAATAATACTCACTCCATTGCTTTTCATATCTTGTTCCTGTAATGTTTGCCTTCTTGGCTAATTACATCAATATTTTTCAAGTTGTTAGGGCAGCTTTGGTTACTAGCTTTTTAAACTCCTTCCACAAATTTTACCTGGCCATTAGTGGACACTCAGTATCTTGTTGTTAAACCAGTCCAGTGTAGCATTTTCTGTTTAGGATCACCATCTTGTTTAAGGTGAATCTCCTCTCCAGCCCAAGGTTTCTTGCAGACTGCTGCAGGTTTTCCTCAATTATTTTGCCATTTTGGCTACATCCAGCACGTCCTCAATCATGGGACGTTTCACAGTCTCTGACAGTGAAAAACATCCCGATAAAACACAGCCGCCGCCACCAACATGAAGAGTTCCTTTGAGTGTGATTTATTTTAGTCAAAGACTAGGCTTAATCTGTGTCTGCAAAACTAGCGCATAACGTTTTTCATTTAGGCCAAAAGGGTACATTTCGGTCTCATCCGACCAGCAAGCATTTTGCTTCATCACTGTTGTGTCTTCCACAAAATCCAAATGGTTTTTTTGTGCCAGTCTTCCATACAGCGGGATAACCTATATAGACATTCTGTGTTTGCCTGATATTGAACTAAGCTACCTCGTCATATACTACAGGTACCACCCCTAATGGGCCTCGGTAAAATGTATTCATTTTACAGTTGTCACCCACAGTGGGTCTCCTAGGGTAAAGTGTAGTCTTACAGTTGGCATTGTTAATTGTTTGGAGTTATGTTTAGTCTTTTGACATGTACAGCATTTCCACTTTAATCCCCATTTCAACATCACTGTCACATATTAAAACCTATACTTAGGTCCATAAGTTATTTAGTTCAGAAAGGGGAGAGATGTAGCTACATAGTTACCAGCATGCTGTCACAGCACATGGAAGAGGGATCCTTTCCACTCATCCCAAGAAAAATGTCCTCCGTCCCAACACTCTGCTTCAACACTATGTCGTACCTGAACAAAAACACATTAAATCTAATTGGTAATCATTATAATGGCTTATTACGCACACACACACACACACATACATACATACATGCAGGTAAGCCAAAAAAAATTACATTGACCTGTGGGAGTTGAATTTTCACTCTGATGCTCTGGCAATATTTACAGTGTCTTTCCTGCCAATAAAGCAATTTTGAAATGTGAAAACATATGAGTAACTGTTTTAAATGTTTTCCTATTTTTGGTGACGGCAAACTGGTCTCTCATGTAAGGCCCCTTATTCATACATACATATATTCAATCATTTTGATTTGGGTCCACCGGTTTTGTGAAAAGCAGTGAACTATGGAATGCACAGGTGACTTACTCAGGTTGTGGCCGTGTGTCTGTGAGGTCATCAAACTGCGACCCCTCTATCACCTCCTCCTCACACCAGATGGCTTTACTGTCCGCTTTGGCGTAGGCTGTTGTACCTATATTATATACACAGCTGTCAACTGCATGTTTGCACGTTATATAGGGCATATTGTGTAATTTTGTCACTTACTAACTGGATTTGCAATGACTCAAAATAAATTTTTATCTTGACATTAACCCAGCAAAGTTGCTGTACCTGTTTTGTTGGCAACAGATGGAGGTGCATGAATATCACCGGGACTCATTAGGGCTGAGGATTTCATATTCTGTTCAGAAAACATTTTAAATAATGTATCACTTTCATTTGCAATAATGTTAGAAAGCAAATAGAAAGTAATCAGTGACACTACTACTGCACTGTTATATTGACTGTACTAATGCATAATGTTAATAATTTACTAGCTCGCTAACTTGTTTACTAAGAAAGTTTGCTAGTTTACAGGAACATTTACGTTGTTGGATAAGTGTAACTTATTTCAGTGACGAACGTCAGCAATTACTTACTTTACAATCATCTTCATCATCGTCTCCCTGCGTGGATAAGAGGGCAGAGAGCGCTTGTAGATTATGGAAAGACGACAACCCCTCCATTGTGAAATAAAAATGTTTACAACAAGTTAAACAATATTGCTGGATACTTAAATGATCGTGTTAAACTTGATGGCTAACATATATCTCTATGGTTGATAAATGCGACAAAAGCATCTTTGTTTACATTCACAGCCACTGCATAAGAAACGTGCTGGTCTGCTGTTTCCAAGGAAACGGTGACTCGCTCAGCTTTTTCTGATGCCATAGAAACCGGTACGACGTCATCACCTTGTGTTGACGTGTGGGAGTGGTGAGAACCATAGGATGACAATAATCGCCCTATTTTCGTAAACGGAACGTAATTTAACATAATAAAATGTACAGGGCTGTAGTGACTTAATTTTTATTGAAAGATGACGGGCTCTGTTAACTGCCATAAACACCCAAACCAGTGCAAGCAACAAGCTAGGCACTTTGGGCCCACCACATGGACAAAATAGGTATAACTTGCGATTACATACTGATTGTTTAACAATCTGAGTGTTATATACGCAACACGTGATTTGTTTCCCCAGCGTGTAGGTTATCTTTTCCTTTTCAACAATACACGTTGATTTAGTTGCTCATTACGTACGGGCATTGACCATTTGTTATACACTCAGGACAGTTAATTTGTATTTATTTAATTGACATTCACAGGCCAGCAACCACCTTGGCAAGTTTCACAGCCTCTGACAGTGAAAAACATCCCCACAACCTACTGTTAATAGTAACCACTTCCATGCACCGGACCTACCACTAGAAGTGGGTAGAGCGTCACAAGATGAGGCAACGCATAACCAACACCAACCCCAGAAATCCCAGATGGTGCCATTGTGTGTAAACCCTAAACACTGTTGTTTGTAAAAACTCCAGGGGGACAGCCATTTCAGAGATACTGGAATCGCAACCACGACCAAAGTTTCTTAGGTCATAGAAATCCAAAATATTGTACAATCTATGCCAATTTTCATTTAAGCTGTATTTGCGTTTTGGTTGCAAGTACCACGCTCTATGCCAAATGGTTTCTTCCTGTGGCCCTCCGGAGGCCTGTATATTTTCTTTCTACAAATGTTTGTTCTGTAGCAAAATGGTTCCCCTCGGTGACATACAGTGCAAAGGGCAATAGTAACCACATTGATTAAAGTGTAGACGGTTGATTTGGATTACAGTTTATTCGGATGTTGTTTTTGAATACTAAAAACAATTAGTAAAAATGCTCACAAATGTACGCAAAAGCAGCAGGTTCGCCGAGCTAAGCAAGACACTTTGCTTAAATCCTAATTGGTTATAAAAAGAAAATATTTCCTTGTGCTTCTTTCTGTGAAGGTGCACAGAAACCTTCCCAAGTCTGGTTTTATCTCCAAGTTGTTTATGTCTCATTATAATCAGCCTATTCGATTGGGATCCGTGATACGATCTATGTGATCAGAACATTTAATTGACCACAATTATGATTCTACATTTAAAAAAAAACAGTGGTGGTTGTTTTAATGTTATCGTAATATAAATGTCTATGTATTTTAAATGAATAATTTTTAAGAGATAAAAAAATATTAAGATAAAATTCCCAACTATTCTTATTTGCTCTACAAAAGTAGACATACAGTACCACATATTCACGTCTATCACACTCAATCAAACTATCCATAACACGCCATTCCTTTTCATACACTGAAACCCCAATACAACCGATGCATCACATGGTTCTGTTTATGTCTCCGAACTTTCCAGAATGTTCCAAAACACGGTTGTTGTTCTATGAAGCACCCTGTCTTACATTAGATAATGGAGCAATACTATCTTCACTGATGCTTATATACATACATAATAGAAACATCTGACATGAAACAATGATACAACCATGGTTCACCTTGTCTTGGAATATTCCAGCACATCTGATTGAACATCCTCTTTCTATAGGCAAATAATATTGATTACATAATTTATTCAAAAACATTGCATTAATTATTATAATGTATGTTGGCAGAGGTGATCAGAGCAGTTACAATATAAGAGAGAATAGTATAGAACAGACATTTGGTAATAATCAGATATCACCTGAGAAATATAAGATAAAATGTAACTGATATAATTTGTCAAGTTATTTGCCACATCTAAGTAAGAATAATCACATAAAGCAATGATGTAGCTATGACACTACCACCAATCTCGCCCTCGCGTGGGAAAAAAATTCTATGGCTGTATGCTATACATCATCTAAGTCATTTACAGTACTGTTGCTGTCATAAAATTAAGAGTACATCACAAATGGAACCCTATTCCTTTACATAGTGCACTACCTTTGATCAACGCTCTATATGGGATAGGGTGCCATTTTGGATCTCAGCTCCAATCTCTTTCAGGCCTCTGATTCGGACTGGTCAGTAGTAGTGACACTACCGTTTAACTCTCCCGGTCCTGATTGCTCTTGTATTCCAGTGATCTCACCTACAATAAATGTGGGGCCAACAACCCCTCCTTTCCCATTGTCTAGCTGCTTCCCTGATTGGTTTGTCAGAGAAGAGCCCTCCCATTTCTCTTCATCCAGTTTACTGGAAATAGACCAATAGAGATGAGCCTCCAATCGGGCTGCAGCCAATGAGAGTTCGTGTGCTGAGCAGGACGGAGTGTCCACCTAAGGGAGTAAGAGGTGTGAGCTGCAGTTATCAGCCACAACTTGAAAGAGGACTTTTAAAATCATGGTGCTATTATTTTGGTGACACAACAAGAGGAAGAAAGTAAGCACAATAGATGTTTTGTTGTGTAAGAATTAAATTGCCACCGCTTGTTGACACCTAGCAACCAAGCGCTATCACACAGTAAACACCTTCTTTTTTTAGCGATTCATTTTTCTGGAATGTTATGTATCTTAGTGTTCATACCTCAAAGGTTTGATGGAAGGCACCATAGTCAATGTCAAAGAACCCTTCGGCCAATGACATCATCGGGCTGAACCTGTGACCCCACTGGACCTCGTCTGCCAAGTAAGAGCTCCGTGCCTGGCAGGTCATACCTGTGGGTGCCAAAACACACACACACACACATTTCTAAATTCCTTAAGCCCAAAACTTTTTTCAGAGAGTGTGTGTTTTGTGAATGTGCGTGTGTGGGGATATGTTTGGGTATGTGTGAATCAGATCTCTGTTGGTGCACCATGCTGTACAATGTTAACATAGCAGATGGTGACCCACAGGAAGACGCACAGGAATAAGACACACTTGTGAACATGGCTCCCACCTTTCAGAGAACAGGCAGAGGCATATTTATAATTGTATAGATACTGTGAAATATGGTATGTGTACCAAATGGCCCCTTATTCTCCTAGTGAACTACATTTTTGAGACCATGACTATATGAGGCCCTTAAGAAACAGGACGCCATGTGTGTTGTTCATTGATTCACTGCAAATGTACATATAGAGAATTAAAAGGGGTGGTGTGGGTTTTTTGTTTAGTTATTATTTTCATGTTTTTACACACTTTTTAATTAGGTTGTAATGTGAGTCTCAGAAAATCGATTGTCCTCTACTCTTTCATCCAGGATGACTAGCCAGTCGGGATCTGGTCAAAAATGTTTCACTTTAAGAGGGAATATGTTGCCTTCTGGGAGTTAAACATGGACTAACCAGTGGCCTCCACCATCCCCTCCAGGATAACCACCATCTCAAAGTCATCCTTCTCCAGCTGGCCCTGAGACATGTCCCAGAAAGGAGAGCGGGAGTCAATCTCGTGGGAGATGACCAGCGGAGACACCAGGAACAGGCGGTCGTCCCCTGTTTCAAAACCCACACTAATGTCTGTCTGATCCAGAGGAATGAATTCACCTGGAGAGAAAGAGATGACAACAGAGGGTGACATGAAGAGGGTGTAAAAGACAGGAGACAGGGGAGATTGAGAAACCGGGTGAGATGAGAAAAGGTGTAGAGGAGAAACCGGATGCGATGAGGACAGGGTTACAGGAGAAACAGTGTGAGATGAGGAGAGGGTTACAGGAGGAACAGGGTGAGATGAGGAGAGGGTTACAGGAGGGACAGGGTGAGATGAGGAGAGGGTTACAGGAGGAACAGGGTGAGATGAGGAGAGGGGTAGAGGAGGAACAGGGTGAGATGAGGAGAGGGGTAGAGGAGGAACAGGGTGAGATGAGGAGAGGGGTAGAGGAGGAACAGGGTGAGATGAGGAGAGGGTTACAGGAGGAACAGGGTGAGATGAGGAGAGGGTTACAGGAGGAACAGAGTGAGATGAGGAGAGGGGTAGAGGAGGAACAGGGTGAGATGAGGAGAGGGGTAGAGGAGGAACAGGGTGAGATGAGGAGAGGGGTAGAGGAGGAACAGGGTGAGATGAGGAGAGAGGTAGAGGAGGAACAGGGTGAGATGAGGAGAGGGTTACAGGAGTAACAGGGTGAGATGAGGAGAGGGTTACAGGAGGAACAGGGTGAGATGAGGAGAGGGATAGAGGAGGAACAGGGTGAGATGAGGAGAGGGGTAGAGGAGGAACAGGGTGAGATGAGGAGAGGGGTAGAGGAGGAACAGGGTGAGATGAGGAGAGGGTTACAGGAGTAACGTGAGGTAGAAGGTGAAGTTAAGTAATGTTTTTCAGTCCAAGACTCCACTTACAAACAAGTCTTTGTCCTTAATTTGTGATTTTTACTAAGATAACACATGAAACCTTTTTAATATGTGTCTAGGAAATATTCAATTGTTGCTCCTATATCATATACATCTATACATTCTTCACCCTCACAGTAGAAATAAAAAGTTTCCAAATAAAACCTGTAGGACTCTGGTTAAAATGAGTGCACACTACAGAGAACAGGATGTCATTAGGACTGGAAAACATGGATGGTATATGGGCCTCACCTTCTTGAGTCTGTTTGGACTTGATAAGTTTAGCCCTCATGTTGGCCCCTACAATATGGGAGCTGCGCAGGTCTCCCACCCGGAACATCAGACACAGTTTATCATCTCTCAGAGAGATTACTGCATTCTTAGAGAACACAAGTGTCTCTGCACGCTTATTGGGCTGAGAGATCTTCACAAACATACAGCCCACCTGATCAGAGAAAGAAAGAGATGACCTCTCTAACTTTACACAAAGGTCTGACAGAGATCACCAGAGAGCAATGAGAGTAGTAGTATTATTATACAGGTGCTGGTCATAAAATTTGAATATCATCAAAAAGTTGATTTATTTAAGTAATTCCATTCAAAAAGTGAAACTTGTATATTATATTCATTCAAATCTTTATTTCTTTTAATTGTGATGATTATAACTGAAAACTAATGAAAATCCCAAATTCAGTATCTCAGAAAATTAGAATATTACTTAAGACCAATACAAAAAAAGTATCTTTAGAAATGTTGGCCAACTGAAAAGTATGAACATGAAAAGTATGAGTATGTACAGCACTCAATACTTAGTTGGGGCTCCTTTTGCCTGAATTACTGCAGCAATGTGGTGTGGCATGGAGTCGATCAGTCTGTGGCACTGCTCAGGTGTTATGAGAGCCCAGGTTGCTCTGATAGTGGCTTTCAGCTCTTCTGCATTGTTGGGTCTGGTGTATCGCATCTTCCTCTTCACAATACCCCATAGATT
Source organism: Esox lucius (assembly GCF_011004845.1). Lineage (NCBI taxonomy): Eukaryota > Metazoa > Chordata > Actinopteri > Esociformes > Esocidae > Esox > Esox lucius. The sequence goes on along the minus strand of NC_047571.1, from coordinate 23,060,434 downwards.
TTCTATAGGGTTACGGTCAGGCGAGTTTGCTGGCCAATTAAGAACAGGGATACCATGGTCCTTAAACCAGGTACTGGTAGCTTTGGCACTGTGTGCAGTTGCCAAGTCCTGTTGGAAAATGAAATCTGCATCTCCATAAAGTTGGTCAGCAGCAGGAAGCATGAAGTGCTCTAAAACTTCCAGGTAGACGGCTGCGTTGACCTTGGACCTCAGAAAACACAGTGGACCAACACCAGCAGATGACATGGCACGCCAAACCATCACTGACTGTGGAAACTTTACACTGGGCTTCAAGCAACGTGGATTCTGTGCCTTTCCTCTCTTTCTCCAGACTCTGGGACCTTGATTTCCAAAGGAAATGCTAAATGTACTTTAATCAGAGAACATAACTCAGCAACAGTCCATTCCTTTTTGTCTTTAGCCCAGGCGAGACGCTTCTGATGCTGTGTCTTGGTCAAGAGTGGCTTGACACAAGGAATGCGACAGCTGAAACCCATGTCTTGCATACGTTTGTGCGTGGTGGTTCTTGAAGCACTGACTCCAGCTGCAGTCCACTCTTTGTGAATCTCCCCCACATTTTTTAATGGGTTTTGTTTCACAATCCTCTCCAGGGTGTCGTTATCCCTATTGCTTGTACACTTTTTTCTACTACATTTTTTCCTTCCCTTCGCCTCTCTGTTAATGTGCTTGGACACAGAGCTCTGTGAACAGCCAGCCTCTTTAGCATTGACCTTTTGTGTCTTGCCCTCCTTGTGCAAGGTGTCAATGGTCGTCTCTTGGACAGCTGTCAAGTCAGCAGTCTTCCCCATGATTGTGTTGCCTACAGAACTAGACTGAGAGACCATTTTAAAGGCCTTTGCAGGTGTTTTGGGTTAAATAGCTGATTAGAGTGTGGCACCAGGTGTCTACAAAATTCAACCTTTTCACAATATTCTAATTTTCTGAGATACTGAATTTGGGTTTTTCATTAGTTGTCAGTTATAACCATCAAAATTAAAAGAAATAAACACTTGAAATATATCAGTCTGTGTGGAATGAATGTATACATTATACAAGTTTCACATTTTAAATGGAATTACTGAAATATATAAACTTTTTGATGATATTCTAATTTTATTACCAGCACCTGTATATGAAATGTAACAATAGAATACATACTTATTTTTTTGGACCATAGGTTTCTAGTCAAAGGTTGTGCACTAGAGAGGGAAAAACATTTTTAATTTAAGACATAGACCATTGGTCTCACCATGAAGGCATTCACCATAGATCCCAGTATGGCTTGTAGGAGGAGCAGCATAGTTCCCACTGGACACTGGTCAGTGATGACACGGTGGCCATAACCGATGGTGGTCTCTGTCTCGATGGAGAACAGGAAGGCTGAGATGAATCCATTCACATTGTTGACGCACGGTGTCCATGTCTCATCATCCAGGTGATCTAGATCCCCTCTGGGAGGGCGGATGAGACCAGCAAAGAGGCAACAAAATGTGAAAAAACTGTCAACTGACATGGGGTACGTTGGGGTATATGGCTATTATATACAGTATCACATGCAATGGCTTTTGCCTCATTGCTTACATATATACTTACCCTTGCTCTACAGAGGGAACCTTTTAAAACTTTTTCCATTTCACAGACCCGCAAATATTTTGGCAGTATATGGAATATAAACAATTGGGAAACTCATGCAAACCGGCCAGTGTTCTCACCCCTGCCATTTAAGATGTTGAAGTTTTTTTTTGTGTGATTCTAAACCCTATCCCTATTTTAATGGATTGGTTTGTATGAAAAGGCAAGTTTAAGTCAACATTCCATGTTGTCGTCCACATAATATCCACACATTTGTAACCACAACAACCACAACAAACCAATTTGCAACAGCGTGAAACGAAACAAAACGTCTACATCCCTCATGTAACCTGATCATTAATACAATTTGTGTGCAGCAAAAACATATGACCATGGGTGAGGGAGAATAAGAGATATGGAAATAATGATAATTATTACCAAATGCATGTTCTGAAGGCTCTGTAATAAAAAAACAATAAGGGGGCAGACTTTACTTTCTTTATTACAGTTTATTCCGCCAACAACTTGGGTCTTTCTGGGTGGAAGCACTGAGCTCTCTCTTTTACTCTTTGAAGAGGAACAGTTTCAAATGTTTCATAGGGTGTCACACTATTGTAAGAAATCTCAGACTGAGGCAACAGAAACAGGCCCAAATCAATCAGCGACTAATTCATTTATTTGCTCACCAAAATAAAATAAACATAATATCACCTTTTACTTTGCTTATTTTTCACCAGAAATTCAGATACATCAGATACAACCTTATTTCCAAAAAAGTTGGGACGCTGTGTAAAATGCAAATTAAAATAGAATGCAATGATGTTCAGATCGTTCTTCCCTATATTTAATTGAAAATAGTACAAAGACAACATATCAAATGGTGAAACTGTGTTATTGTTTTTGGAAAAATAAATGTCAATTTTGCCTGCAACACATTTAAAAAAAGTTGAGCCAGGGGCATGTTTACCATTGTGTTGCATCACCTCTTATTTTAAGAATACTCTGTAAGCGTTTGGGAACTGAAGACACCAACTGCTATAGTTTTGAAAGTGAAATGTTTTCCCATTACTGCTTGGTATAGGATTTATGCTGCTCAACAATTTGGGGTCTCCTTTGTCATATTTTTCATAATGCGCCAAATGTTTTCAATGGGTGACAGGTCTGGACAGCAGGCAGGCTAGTTTAGCACCTAGACTATTTTACTAAGAAGCCTTGCTGTTGCAATACATGCAGAATGTTGTTAGGCATTTTCTTGCCGAAATAAGACGTCATTTGGATGGCAGCATATGTTCCTTCAAAACCTGTATATATTGTTCAGCATTAATGGTGCCTTCACAGACGTGCAAGTCACCCAGGCCATGTGCACTAATGCACCCCCATACCATCACTTATGCTTGCTTTTGCACTGTGTGCTGATAAGAAGCCGGGTGGCCCCTCTCCTCTTTAGTCCAGAGGACGCGGCATCCATGATTCCCAAAAATAATTTCACATTTTGATTTGTCAGACCACAGGACAGTTTTCCACTTTGCCTCAATCAATCTTAAATGACCTCGGGCCCAGAGAAGGTGGGAGCGGTTCTGGATCTTGATTATATGTTTTTATTCTTTGCATGATAGAGTTTGAACTTGCATTTGTGGGTGCAGTGACTGTGTTCACAGACAATGGTTTTGTATGAGCCCATACAGTAATTTCCACTAGAGAAACGTGTCTGTTATTAATGCAATTCCATCTAAGGGCCAAAAGATAACGGCCACCCAATATTGGTTTTTGGCTTTTTTCCATGCATACAGAGATTTCTCCGGATTCTCTGAATCTTTTAATGACACTATGTACCGTAGATGATGAGATCCCCAAATTCTTTGCAATTTTACGTTAAACTGTTACACTATTTGCCTGTGCAGTCTTTCACAGAGTGCTGAACCCCACCCCATCCTCACTTCTGACAGACCCATCCTCTCTGGAACAATCTTTTAATACCCAATCATGTTACTGACCTGTTGCCAATTGATCTACTTAGTCAAGTTAAGACCTAAGTTAAGACCTAATTTGTAAATTGTTTAACATTACACAACTTTTCCAGTCCTTTGTCCCAACTTTTTGAAATATGTTGCTGGCATCAAAATCAAATGGGCATATATTTTTCAAGGAACAAAATAATTCTCAGTATCAACATTTGATATGTTGTCTTTGTACTATTTTCTACTGAATATAGGGTTTAAATCATTTGCACATCATTGCATTCACTTTTTATATACATTTTAAACTTTTTTGGAAACAAGGTTGTAAAAAATTATACTTCAGTAATTGGTCCTATTTGATCTAGGTGGGCTTAGTTTCATAATGATTCTATTTCTCACAAAAATTCACACCAACTAAAATCAGCAAGCACCTCAATGCAATTGCCTTCCCACAAACAGGGTTTGACACATTCCCCATCATGTTCTGTGTGAGTGCTGCCCTGGCCCTGATTGTTCTCTCACTCACCTGAGGTAGGCGATCAGGTACCAGATGGCCCCGAAGAAGAGCCAGGTGATGGCGTAGGCCATGACGAAGACAAAGAGAGAGCAGCGCCAGTTGAGGTCCACCAGGGTGGTGAAGATGTCTGTCAGATAACGGTAGGTCTCCCTCATGTTGCCGTGCGACACGTTACATCGGCCGTTCTTCTCCACATAACGCTGCCTCTTACGTCTCTTCGCTGCACACAGGAAGCCAGGGAGTGGAGAGAGGGAAATAGAGAGTGTGCATTAGGGCTGCACCATACATCGCTTCAGCATCAACATTGCGATGTACGCATCCACAATAGTCACATCGTAGAACGTGCGATTTATTAAGGTAAACATATCAGTCTACAATATATATTTTTTTCAAATGGAAAACCAGCATTATATCTGTCTGATATAACGTAATTTACTGAGTTATTACTGAGATACACAGTTTATTATTATTTCGTTGCTGCACTTAGTTGACATGCAGGCTCTGCTTGCGCGTGACGAAATGATGAGCGAGGAACAAGCAAAAAAGACCGAAATTGAGAATTTGGTTGCAAAAAGAAATGCATTGTCAATTACATGTAAATATTTCGGCTACAGACAAGATGATGTTGACCAAAAGCAGGTACTTAGTTGAGAGTGCCTTGCAATTGTTGCCACAACACGACCAATTTGTTCAATCATTTAAGGCGGCACCACAAATCTTTCTATGAGGAGTGCAAAGCACCTCAATGCCATCCAAACAATTTCGGATGCCTTTCCCAGTATTACACCATATGAGAAAGGTTCCAAACGGCAGAGAGAAATCATAAAAACATTATCCGTTTGCTTGACAAGCGGTATGTAATGCCATCATGCAACTATTTTTCCAAGTTGCCATCCCAGAGTTGTATGAGAAATGCAAGGCACAAGTTGAAACAAAACTGTCACAAGTGGAATATTACACAGCAACAATGGACTTGTGGTCCTGCCGGATAACGGAGCCCTACATAAGTCTGACCGTACACTTTATTAATGAGGACTTCCACCTGAAAAGTCGCTGTTTGCAAACTGTATTTTTCCCAGAGGATCATACAAGTGAGAACATCACAACAGGGATGAGAGAAGCTTTAGCTGATTGGGGCCTAGATGAGAGTCGTCTAGTCTGTATTACAACAGACAATGGCGCGAACATGGTGAAGGCTGCCGCTCTGAACAAGTGGACCAGATTGCAGTGCTTTGGCCACAGACTGCATCTTGCAGTATGTTATGCCCAATTGTGCATTCTATTTGACTACTGTTGCTATTGCTATACTATTAATGTTACATATTATTACCTAGCAACCTGTTCTGAAATATATATATTTTTTCAGGTTGATAGCCAAAGCTCTTTATGAAGACATCCTGTAGTTTTATCGCAATACATATGGCAGAAAAACAAAATATCGCAATGTCAGTTATTTCCAATATCATGCAACCCTAGTGCACGGGTGTGAGAAAGAGAGGGTGAAAAAGAGCACTTAAGAGAAGGGAATGAAAAGAGGGAGAGTGCAGAGGAGTGTGTGTGTGAGCGAGCGAGCGAATGAGAGAAATAGAGGGAAAGAAAGAGTGTGGGAGAGAGAGGGAGTAGGAGGAGGAAAAGTAAGAAGAAGGAAGAAAGGAGAGTGAGAGGCAGGGAAAGACTACTGTAACATATCGGCAATAGAACTACAGGGAGTGATAAATAGGAAGACAGGCTAAGAGAACAGAAGGGAAGAAGGACATGTTTGGTCAATACAGCGTGAGCATGGAGGGGGAGGGGGGACAGATTAGTGCATAGCTCAATAACTCCCTCCAAGTGGCACCTTATTCCCTACTGGATATGCTTTTGACTAGGCTCCAGCTAGGACTCTACAGCAAACAGGGTTTCTTTTGGGTCCAGGACTGCCTGTCAGTGTGAATCTTTCTAAAGCCAAACATAAAACATTTCCTCTCTTACATTGGTCACATAACACTGTCAGATGGTTGCTTGGTAACATCTCCTTTTACTGTAGATAGATTCACTCTCATGGTGCCAACCGTGTCACAGGGCAAAGAAAACAGTCCTGGGCGAGAAAGTTTGTCTCCCAAATGACATCTTATTCACTATCCAGAAGACTACTTTTGACTAGAGCATGTGTGGGATGCCAACAGGGGGCCATTTGGAACATACATTAACAGCACTACTACTCACCCCAGCCAAATCTGCCCCTCTCCTTCTCCATCACCCGAGGCAGCTTCTTGACATACTCATCAGATGCTGCATTAGCCTGCCTCTCTGCCAGCTTGGACTTCCATGATCTGTTAGCAGAGGGCTGGGCGGTATCCGTGGTAACCACATGGCCCAGTTCATCGGATACATCAAACACTTCAGCAGCCTCTTCCACCGGCCCCTCCCCTTTTTCCACCACGGGAAGAGACAGGGAGTCTGTCCTCGACTCTGGCCTCGAAATGAAGGCAGTGTTCTCAAGCGCCATCAGGAATGATGTGTATGTGTTTGTGTGTGTGAGCGTTCCTGAGTCTTGGATATATTCCTATGGCAGACCCTGCCCACTGGTTATTGTCTGTTTCATCTGTCTGACAAGGTCCTGGAATACAAAACAAGGTGAGAGAAATTGAGATTGGAGAACAGTGCTCTGGACTGAGTACATGTGTTCTCCAGTGCGTGTAGAACTCTACATCGGTACCCTAAATGGTACCTTATTCCCTCCCTATAAGCCCTGGGCAAATGTAGTGATCACTATAGGAACCACTCTTTATAATCCAGGGGCTGGTTTCGCGGACACATTAAGTTTAGTAAACTTTGTCAGTGGAAATCTCATTTAGCCTGATGTTTTAGCCCAGGACACCTAACCTGTGTCCGTGAAACCGGCTATAGGGGTTCAACCAGTATTATTTTGAGACCCTCAACTTTACCGTAGTGTTATTGGAAAAACACCAGAAAGGGTTATTTCAAGAGCCCCGTAGGAGAGGATAGTCAAGGAACATTCTTAGTTGGTGGGTAGTCTTACAGCAACCAAACTGCCCAGTGGTAAAACACACATTTGACAACAACGGGGGCAGGGACTTGAGTTAAAATATATAGATCTCAGTTTTTAGGCTAAGGTTAATCCTTAGTATGATCTAAATGCACATTGTTTTAGGATAATATAATCTATTATTTCCCTTCCCTTTTTCAAAAATAGAATATGGATACAGCAAAAAAATGGGTGAGAATATGAATAAGACTTGTTGCATAGGTCACAGATGACTAAACTGCTCCATGTTGTTTCAGTGTCTACAAGTACAGTACACTGACCAGCAGGTTGACAGAAGCATGTACTATTGGCGCTGGTTGGCCTATCATATTCAAATTAACAATAATTCATGGTTTCTTTAAAAATGCACAGGACTCAAAGTCACAGCAGCCACAGCTTCCTCCCCTCAGTGAATATCCCAGAGGCCTCTACATTATTGAAAGGGTACGTGCTGAATATAAAAGCCAATGCGCAAAATTCCAACCTTTGAATTCTGTTGTGTCCAGGTGTCGTTAGTAACATTTTGTTCTATTCAGACTTCACCCTCTGTAAACCTCTGGATATTCACTGCAAGAATAGTTCTGTCTACGGATACAGAGAAAATCAACACTTCTACATAAACATGACAGAGCATATTCCCACTAGACATGTGGAGCTCTGCAGGGAGTTGACCACATATGTAGTTTTTTTCCCTTCTGTTTAGCCACTAAAATCCTGATGAACACTGAAAATTAATAATTGTGTTATTTTCTTTTTTGTTATTGCAACTTCTTATTAATTATTGTAATGAAGGAAAAAAATTATCTCCAAAATATGAATAATAATATTACGGGTATGTGTTGTTGGTGGTACTGTATTAGATATTAGGTGGTACTGTACTGTATACACTGTCATGTGGTGGCAGTGACTTTCCTCAGAGGAACATAACCAAATGCCAAGGCATATACATTGCTGTGCATATGTTCTCTAATAAATGGTTAAACTAATATGTGGTGTTTTCTGTCTGAATTTGTAGTGTGCTCAAAAATGTGGGGTCTATAGTCCGAAAAATATGTCCACAATCAATAAATATGAACAATATTTTTATTCATATGCTTTCTTAATATATCTTTTGATATATATTTCTTTTTTACATTTACAGGAACTATATACTTTTCAAACACATTTACAAAGTGGGTTCTCAGCTATTTTTGACTTATTAACTTATTAATACTTACTATAATATTTAAGTAATCTCCCTCACCAATGGTGATGTTGGTACACAAACATGATTTCACTGAGATTAGAAAAAGAAATGTAACTACAGTTATTGCAAAATGAAATGAGAATTTTTACGATTTATGATTACATCAAGAGAAATAATGAGATGTGGGAGGTTTGAGAGGGTTGTTTAGACTTATAAACAAACTAAACCAAACATTTTGTGTTTTAGTTTATCTACAGTAACTATTTTTTTTTAAATCCTGAGAATATACTCAGGACTAATTCCAGTACAGAAAAACGTTCAGGATCATAATATAAAAATAAACAATTGTTTTAATGTTGACATGCTTGAATAGCCCATAAATACATGATTGCTGCAGACTTTTGTGTGGGGTCGTTTTAGAACACATTGCAGTGTGGTTGTTGGTAAGTCCATCCACTATCAGTAGTATGCAGTATCTCATGCAAGTGACTACGATAAAGATGCTTAGGAATGGAACTTTGACTGAAAATAACTGTCTGGTAGTGTAGATGCAACAACACTAAAAGCATTGATGTAGTCTAGTCACTGAACTTTGAGTCCTATAGTTTTCCATGTTCCCTGTGTTTAAGTCAGACTCAAGTCACAAATCCCTCAGGTTAAGTCTGAGTTGTCCAAGTCTGCAAAAATGTCCAAGTCACACTGAATAAACGTATGCGGGAAATTAGGTCTAACACGCCAACAAACTAAATCTATTTTTGTTAATTGCGGTGGAAACACAAAATGTTACTTTTAGTCGATAGATGAGAAAATAATATGTAACCACACTGTTTCTACCTGCAAAACATTATGTTTGGTGTAAACAAACCTCATAGGTAAAATGCCTGTATACTCTCATGAAAATCTTTCACCAATTGGATGGAAACCTGGAATATGGCCCCCACTAAACTGTCCTGTTTTGTCTTTGGCTGAACGTTCTCTGCTCCACCGATTCCATTGCCTTTATTCTAATCTATTTTAATGGAACAGATATGATTTAACACGATGAGCCCAGAATACTTCCAATGACTGAGACATAGGCTATTGGACATATTTCTCCAGACTTGCTGTGGGGGATGGGGAAAGTGAATGTGGTCCTATAACCGCACATTTAGTTTCCATGCCATATCTTTAAAATAACGTACTTTCATAGTGAGTGTGATAGTTATCATGTATTGTGTGGGTGTTTATCTGCTTGGGGGGCACAAGTATTTAGATACAGAAATATTTTCGGAGTAATTAAGCTATTGTTACTCCGAAAATGTACAATTCCACTTAATTCATTAATAATTAATAAAACCCTATTATACAACAAAACATCAAAACAATTTTAATTCTAAAAGTATGAATAATCATCGTGGAACGTGTAAAATGGAGACGGGGTTTCCTATACATTCACATATAACACTACTAGAAAGCATATTCGGTAAATTCGCGTGGGGTGATGGCCTACGATGCTGAGTATTCAATATGACGCATGACATATTTCCAATGAGTTCGATCAGAAAATGCTGATTTGTCAACAATAACTGGAATGATCACCAATATAAAACCGTATGTATCTTACCTGGCAGGAGTTTGGGCAGTCTTTCATCTGCTTAATGGGATTATCTAATATCCAGTGTTCGTTAAACGGATTTTATGTGAGGATTGTCCAACACTGACCCTCGGAGATATACGGCTCAGGTTTAATTATCCGACCCATTGTTTTTATGTTAATCATCGGTTCTGGTGATTGTGTTGGTCAAAATGTTCGACGCAGCATCCGTCCTCTCCACTCCAACCAGGAAACAAAGGCAACTCCACCAAACGACTCTGTGCTGGTTGGATTTCTGTAATCCTCAAGAAGAGACAGCCCTAATATTGAATTATACCATTTCAATTTCACAAGCTAAGTTTGATAGTGGCAGAAGTTCTTCCGTACTGTGTTAGCAGCGCCACGGATCTGCATCCGACGGATTTGTATGAATCACCTGCAGCTTTGCATGTGGGCTATTGACGGTCGAGGGGATGCTGTCATCACACTCATCATCCACTATCACCCATATGCCGTGTGTCTTATCATGATAGACATTAATGATATAAGCCTTTGGGCTTTTTCATAGTTTTTCGCCAGATGAATATTCTGAAAATTCTAAATGAAGATTATTTAGAAAGCAGCATTTAAAATCACAGCTAGGCGGCTTCCTTTGGTAGGTAAATATACTTTCATGAGCTATTGTATTCTTCAACAGGCTAGCATTAGTTCATTCGTTCTGTGTACAATAATGTTTTGGAAATGATTTCCTATCAATGTTCTCTAAATCAACTGATGTCCTATATAGCCACCTATGAAAGCAACACAATGGGACATAATTTTTGCCAATAATGCCAATAAGAACTTATTTTACGTAGCAATAAAATGTTATTGCCTTAGAACCAATATTTTCTCCAAATAGCTCCTGTACTTTCATAATATTTATTGTTTCATTTATAAGTTTCTGTTTCAGAGATTTACACCAAATAGCGACAATATCTATGTATTTTAAATTTGTATTGTGGACACCTCTACTTGCAATTCCTACTCCGCTTCAGTAGATGACGTACGTTTTCTTCACTCTGAGATAAACCGAGTAACCGACCGGAAAAGTACGTTTCTTCTTTTTTGCATTTCCAACATGTCGGTGTACGGACCCGTGGTGAAGATTCACCCTGTCGTTCTCGCATCCATCGGCGACTCCTATGAAAGGAGAAATGAAGGAGCGAGTCGTGTCATCGGAACATTACTTGGTAATGTTAAAGTACTCCGTTTAATTAATGCGTTAGCTGGAAAGGATTTTAATATATAGCAGCAAGGACTTCGTCGGTAGTTAGTTGCTAGCTAAAGCGGCTCAGTGCCAGCTATCGCAGTTTCTCGCTAACTTAAGCTTTTTGCTTGGAAAAATTCCGTATTAGGTTTGGAACATAAGAACAAACCTAGACAGGAGCCATACTCTGAAGGGTGGCCAGTCCTTTTCTGACTGTGCTGGGTGACGTTTGTTAGGTTACATCAATGTGTTCATAAGACTAGCGTAACTAAATGCATGTGGGCAGGTGAGTCCAAAGTGTTAGGGCAGAATTCAGATTAGCTGCGCAACCAGGTGGAACAAGGACAGGGACCATCAGGTGGGTTGTGGGCAGTGACAGCAGGAATCATCAGGCAACAGCTAGCTCTGCAGCTCAACCAGGATAACTTTTGACAGGGACAGCTAGGAGTTGTCAGGTCTGGTAGTCCAAGTACTCCGGTCTTCCCAAGATTCAACAGGACACCAGAATGATTAGAGAAATCATTCTTTGGATCAAAAAGGGTTCCTCAGCATATATTATTGAATTACTGAATATATACTGAATGTATTATTATATTCAGGCTGATGCTAGTCCCCAGTCACATAAATGAATGCAAGGTAAACAGTTTGCAAAGAGACTGGACAGGCTGACCGTAGTCCCCGAGCACAGAACAATTGCATAGTAAAACCATGGACTAAGATGTTGGGGTTGGGAGACTGTAGCCCAATCCGAAGATTACCCCAGAAAGGTTTCTACAATTGGTCTTCTGTATTTCACCGTTACCCTTACTACGCTGGGCACCCCATGCCTGACTCTAACCTTAATAGGCTAGAATATCTTGCCACTCTTATTTTCAGATGGGTGAGGTGACTGGAGTGGGTCTTTAAAAAAACAAAAAGCTCATTTTAACTCTCAGGTTTGACATTGTGGTTTTTGAATCAGACTTCGTGGCTATATCTGTTAATGTCGGCGCCTTGTTTTTTCATCAATGTTTTCAGATTGAGTAGAACGCTTCAAATGAACTGTATGCTATTTTTCAACTTACATGAAATCGATGAACCCAGAAAGAAATGCAATTCTGTTATGCCAAAAGTTTGTTCTATACCAGTGGGTCCCAACTCCGGTCCTCCGGTACCCCAACAGTGTGTGTTTTTGTTGTAGCGCTGAACAAACACAATGAATTCCCGTCAATGACGGCCTGATAATTAGTTGACAAGTTGAATCAGCTGTACTTCTTTTTCGCTATTCCGAAGCTTTCCAAACAATACATCTTTTTGATGTTTTGTCCTTGAACTTCTTTTGCAATTGCATATCTAGCTTAATGACAGAGCATAAAAAATTGTTTATCAAACTCTATCTGTTGAGTAGCCAATATATTCTGACATTATAGCACATGTAGGGCTGGTGGTTGAAAGCTACCTTACTGGGCAGATAGGGACTCCTCAGCCTAGATAACTGCACAGCTGAAGCCTGCGGTTTACATACATTTAGGTTGAAGTAATTAAAACTCATTTTTCAACCACGCCACAGATTTCATGTTAACAAACAATAGTTTTGTCAAGTCAGTTAGGACATCTGCTTTGTGCATGACGCAAGTCATTTCACCAACTGTTGTTTGCAGACAGATTATTTCACTTACAGTATAATTCCCTATTTTACAGTTCCAGTGGGTCCCAAGTTCTCACACACTAAGTTGATTGTGATGCTAAAATAAAGTGGTGAACCCGAACTGACCTAAGAATGTTTGCCTGGATTAAATGTCAGGAGTTTGAACTGCGTTTCAATGTATTTGGCCTAGGCGTATGCAAGCATTCCACTTCAGCTGCATATGGAGAAGTTGAACATATTATCCCCGTATACCTGATTCACTTGCCTTTCTTCTTTTCCTCAGGTACTGTTGACAAGCACTCCGTTGAGGTTACCAACTGTTTCTCTGTCCCCCACAATGAGTCTGAGGATGAGGTGGGTAGAAACACTTCCTCTCACGACCTCTCCGGGTCCGAATGAAGTTTAAACGTTGAACTCCACCGGTTGTTCCAGCGCGCCCTTTTGTTCCCCAGTAGGAATGTGAGAATGTATCCTCAGGACAGTGTCATTGGGAGGCTGATGTGCCGTGTGTTTTCTTCAGTGTGGGGGGGGGGGAAACCAGGCTTAACTTTTAATAGGGAAAACTCAATTGTGCGATTAGTGTTTGTCAGCGTCATCTGTGGGCTTGTACAAGTAGACGTGTAAAGGGCTGTCCCCAGAGTGTTGTTAGGTAAGGTGAATATAGCAGAGCGACCTGCAGGAGATAGTCACCGCCTTGATGTTTGGCAAGGCGCTTTGCACTCAGTGAGAGGCACACCAAGGGGTTTTCTGTTACAAATATATCCAAATGTTTGTCCCTTTTGAACCTCTGAAATTACTAGACATTTTGGCTTTTGGTGTGATGCCTTGTATATGTACATTCTGCAGTCATATTCAGTATTAATAATGAATTATTCATCTGTATAAAGCAATGTGAACATATTTCAATTGTGATAATCAAATCCTACGTGTGAAATGAGCAGCATTCTCATGCATGTGCTCCTGTATGTGACCCTGGTGTCGTTGTCACGGTGACAGGTGGCTGTGGACATGGAGTTTGCCAAGAACATGTATGAGCTCCATAAGCGGGTGTCACCCAGTGAAGTCATTGTTGGATGGTGAGTTGGCCTGTGGTTTTGGCTTCCCATTGCTGTACCATGTCCGTGTGGACGTTAGTGGTTACCGAAGAAAATGCCAAATGCCTGTTGAGTTAAAGCTCTGCTCTTAATTGAACCAAATGCCGTGGACAGGTATGCCACTGGCTTTGAGATCACTGAGCACTCTGTGCTGATCCATGAGTACTACAGCCGCGAGGCCACCAACCCCATTCACCTGACCATGGACTGCGCCCTGCAGAGTGGCAAAATGAACATCCGTGCCTATGTCAGGTCAGTGACCTTTTTCGCGACCAGTTATTCATTGTATCTCTTTAGTTTTTCCATTGAGAAGGTGCTGACTCCATCCCAAGCACAAAATTACTTCAACTGATCGTATCTTTCTGCTTTTTGTTTGCAATTGCTGTTTCATTTGAGATTTAATGTAATGGACACTGTTCGTTTTGACATGGCTTCTTCTTTATCCCCGACAGTGCCCCGATGGGTGTGCCCGGAAAGACCGTCGGTGTCATGTTCACCCCCCTGAGCGTCAAATACAAGTATTATGACACGGAGAGGATAGGCGGTAAGAACCTTCATTTTGGGGTTGTGCCGTATTACCAGACCACCACATGTAGACCAAGTTAATGGCGACGGTATGATGTCACCAATGTGGTTTTTGCGTATTTGAACTTGACTTGGCAACGAGTCTGGCCGCCGGCAACAGTGAGGCGCGCTGGGCACACCTGGCCTGTTGCTTTGCAATGACTTGGTCAGTAGAAGACAACCAATCGGTCGGTGGAACGCGGTCAACGACCACTGGTCGGTAGAGGATGGGTCTCGGAACAGCAAACGCTGTAGGTTAATTCCGTGTTTGTCGCCACAAAAGCGGGATCGTGGAAAGATGTGGTAAAAATATATAAAGTTACAATTGTGTTTTTTTTTATGTTCCAGTTGAGCTCCTACAGAGGACAAGGGACGCCCCTAACGCCAGCAGTGGGCTGACCTCTGACCTCTGCCAAGTGGGCAAGGCAGCATCCCGGGTACAGGACATGCTGGCCACAGTACTGACCTACATCGAGGATGTGTTGGTGAGAACACACAGAGCCCACATATGGCACACTATTCCCAATGTCGCGCTGCTTTTGACCAGAGGTTTTCAGGCTTGGTTTCTGCGTTTGCTTTGCAGTGTAGATGCCAGCTTCATGGTATGTTACAGGCAGAAGTGCGTGTTTCTAAGTCTGTCTGTCTGTCTGTCTCAGTCTGGGAAGCAGGGAGCGGATAACAGTGTTGGACGTTACCTCATGGATCTGGTCAACAAGGTCCCCAAGATCTCCGCGGAGGACTTTGAGACCATGCTGAACTCTAACATCAATGTGAGTATACCTCCTGTATCTCCTAGGGATCTGTTTCATGCGGGGTGTTCTCTACTCAGCCGGCCCTGGTTTATCTGTACCAGACATGTTTTTCCCTGGATGTTGCTCACATGAGGTGTATTCCCGTCACCACGGCTGGTTCCCGTGTGAGCTGTTCAGACTTTATTGTCAAGTGTTTGATTTCATCTGCACAAAATGTGTTACTGTCTTTTAGTGAGATTTGTCTTATAGATTCCTGCCCTGTCTTATAGCGTGTGCTCCTCCTGCCCGGTCTTATAGCGTGTGCTGCTCCTGCCCGGTCTTATAGCGTGTGCTGCTCCTGCCCGGTCTTATAGCGTGTGCTGCACCTGCCCTGTCTTATAGCGTGTGCTGCTCCTGCCCTGTCTTATAGCGTGTGCTGCTCCTGCCCTGTCTTATAGCGTGTGCTCCTCCTGCCCTGTCTTATAGCGTGTGCTCCTCCTGCCCTGTCTTATAGCGTGTGCTCCTCCTGCCCTGTCTTATAGCGTGTGCTCCTCCTGCCCTGTCTTATAGCGTGTGCTGCTCCTGCCCTGTCTTATAGCGTGTGCTGCTCCTGCCCTGTCTTATAGCGTGTGCTGCTCCTGCCCTGTCTTATAGCGTGTGCTGCTCCTGCCCTGTCTTATAGTGTACACCACCATATTGGAAAGGATAAAATGACAGACAGACATTCAGTGGGCTCAGCAATGTTAGCAATTTGAAAGTTGTATTCAAGGGGTTTTCAAACACTTTATTTCAAGGACCCCCAAATACTATTTGCCCCTAGGCAAGAACCTTGCATTAAAAATGTATAACTTATTGCAAGCAGCCAATTAGGTTCCTGAGATCAAAATGCGGCTTGTGAGCTCTGCATTGAATACCAGTGGTAATCCTGCTGTGCTACTCATTTTGCCTGGAGGCTGAGTGAGACATTTGCGGTTTTAAAGCAAATGTTCTGCTTTTCTACCAATTTTGTCCTGCCTTATGCCGTGTTAAAATTTTGTCTGAGCAGGTCCTGCTCTAGTATTTTGGGCTCCAATTACATTTTGGTTTGGGTGCTGCCCAAATCAAATTGACCACCTGCTGCCGGAAATAATTGTAATTGTGTTAGGACTCTAGAGAATGTGGCCTGCAAGTCTGTTTGACTACCATGTGTGTTGGGACAGGCAAGTGCAAAGGCTATTTGCATATGAATGGGGGGGGGGGGGGCTGTTAAGCAAATCCCTGGTGTACCGTGCACCAGTCTTTCGATATGTTTAGCCAGATCAGTACGTTAATGTTTTTTTTGTTGTAAATGTACCCCTTCTGTTATCCGCAGGACCTGTTGATGGTGACCTACCTAGCCAACCTGACTCAAGCACAGATTGCCCTGAATGAGAAAATCGTGGTTCTCTGAGCATTGAGGAATTGAAATGGTCAATTTTAACATTTTGTTTGACTGATGGATATGTAATTATTTGGGTATACTTCTGAAAATGAAATAAAGATGAAATAAAGATGTTATATGATTGCTTCTACAACATATATAACACAGGTTCTACAATGTAGATCTTTTAACTATAGTGTGAAGGTAAATGGTCCTATTTTCCCCTGTATGTTTTGTCACAAGAAATAGAAATTGGGCTCTTGCTTTATGTCGATTTAATTAACATTTTTAAGATGCAACCTTGAAGTTGACCACAAGATGGCACTACAGAGCACAGGCCTGTTGCCTGGCACAGTGGGGGTTTTGTCTAAAAGGGATACTACTTTTGTCAGATTTGACTTTTTATGGAAGACTATGAGAACTTGTACAATGTGTTTGGGGTTAAGATTAAGAAAGTGCTCAGGGTGTACTACCCCCCCCCCCCCCCCCCCCCCCAAAAAAAAAAGAAAACATGACATGTTTCTTTAGTCTTTTTGACAAAAGCTGTATCCTTTCTAGCCAAGACCAACTGTGAGGGCCTGGCTGTTTTTCCTTTGAGCCTCTTATAAGAGCTGGAATACCAACATGTCATTATGTTATAAAAAAGTGGTTACAACATTGACCTTTCCATATATCTCTTAGAGGCATTGTGTAATCTTAGCATTGTAATGTAACAACTACAATCTATCTGCAGGATACTTTCACAACATTTACACACCAGATATTTAGTGAGTGCGTCCTAAACTTGTAACTGTCAACACAATTCCCTTCCGTTATCGTCCCTAAGATGTGACCATCTTTCCCCAAACCGTCAACGGCAGACTGGGGACGTGAGAAGTCTCTGATTCCCTGGTTGCTGGACGTCTGCACCGTTCAGTCTGTTTCAGCTCTGTATTGTTTGTGTCCTATGGTCAGCATCTGGATGTCTTGTTCCTTGACATGACAAATGGCAAATGGTAAAAGACAACTGGTCAAGGATTTCCGGTTCCAACTGTGTTTTATATTTTCACCCCGTTTTGTTGCTTCCTGCTGGGACGCTGCAGACTATCATGTCACTGGCAGGAGCTAACAAGGTCATTTCTTTCCATCCCACTTCATTATATTTGACTTAGGGTAGCAGGCTACACAAAAAATGGGATGTGATATTGGGATAACGTTAGTAACTAGTTGAATGTGTACAAAGTGAGGGGTAGCTACAGTGGGGAGAACAAGTATTTGATACACTGCCGATTTTGCAGGTTTCCCCCCTTATAAAGTCTGTAATTTTTATCATAGGTACTCTACAACTGTGAGTGACGAATTCTACATTTTTTTTTCTATTGGGTTCAGGTCTGGAGACTGGCTTGGCAACTCCAGGACCTTGAGATGCTTCTTACGGAGCCACTCCTTAGTTGCCCTGGCTGTGTGTTTTGGGTCGTTGTAATGCTGGAAGACCCAGCCACGACCCATCTTCAATGCTCTTACTGAGAGAAGAAGGTTGTTGGCCAAGATCTCGCGATACATGGCCCCATCCATCCTCCCCTCAATACGGTTCAGTAATCCTGTCCCCTTTGCAGAAAAGCATCCCCAAAGAATGATGTTTCTACCTCCATGCTTCACGGTTGGGATGGTGTTCTTGGAGTTATACTCATCCTTCTTCTTCCTCCAAACACAGCGAGTGGAGTTTAGACCAAAAAGCTCTATTTTTGTCTCATCAGACCACATGACCTTCTCCCATTCCTCCTCTGGATCATCCAGATGGTCATTGGCAAATTTCAGACGGGCCTGGACATGCGCTAGCTTGAGCAGGGGGACCTTGCGTGCGCTGCAGGATTTTAATCCATGACGGCGTAGTGTGTTACTAATGGTTTTCTTTGAGACTGTGCTCCCAGACCTCTACATGCTTTGTAAGTTGGAAAACCTGCAAAATCGGCAGTGTATCAAATACTTGTTCTCCCCACTGTAGATTGAAAACCAGCATTTCTAACCTCCCTGGAGTTGCTGTGATGTCACCTGTATCCCCATTCTATTACTAAAAATGTAAGCACTACCAAAGGTCTGTTAGATAAACTGTCCTAATTTATCAAAGTAGCAGTTCATTTTTATCACTCTCATTGGCAATAAAAACACATCACTTGGTGGCCAGCCAATTTATTTTCACATGGGCAGATTTAACTTGCGGTAGGGCCTCTTTACAGCGCTAGATCTCAAATCCACTGCTATTTTGTTGTTGGTTCCTTTTCATCAGGGGCCGATTTAGACTTGGGACACCAAGCGTGTGAAATACCCTAACGATAGAAGAGCCATTCAGCTGGCCCTGGGCCTCGCAGGGTAACAGTTGATTTTCCTGCCCTACATCCTGCGCTGCAGTTGACTCGCAACACCTGCTGGTTCTACAGACGGAAGATGGCGCCTTTTGGATGGAGCATTTAAGTGGGAGTTTGAAGCGGATAAAGTCTGCGTATTCAGCTGAAGAAGAGTGATGTAGTTAATCATGGTCAGTTAGTAACATACAGAACAACAAAAGAACTTGTGTATTTCTCCGTGGAGACTGCCTGACCCATTGTGGCGCTTGGAAAGGGAAGTGGTCTGAGACAAGGGCAATGTGTATTCACATTGCTTTACACTCATTAGTTTGGTCATGGTGACCGGTGCGCATGGAAGTTTCCTAAATTCCACCCTATTCCCTACAAAGAGACTCCTTCATTAATTACACAATGTAGCGATAGAAAAGGGCTCATTCTATTTGGAAAATGTTAGCCTTACTGTGAGTTATATTTTTCCTTTGTGTGCTCCACTGTTCAACCCTGAACTTGATGAGTATTTCTCCTGTCGTTGGTTTTTGTCCCAAATATTTCCTATGCAGGTCTCCATTTTCATCGGGCACTGGTCAAAAATAGTGCGTTACATCATGTGTAGGGTGTCATTTGTTACCTTGCAACTATCTCACCCTCCCATGGCTTATTTTCAAGGAATGCCGAAAAGGACACGTAATTCCAACTGGTAATGGAAAACACTCAGGAAGTGCATGGTATTTAGAGAATATCGATATGTACGAATGGGTCTTTTCTCTAATCACTTTGGCGAAGCGCTATCCCAATATCCCACGTATATGAATGTTTTGCAAGACCTGAGCCTGGCCATTCCTGTGGTGAAATGTACTGCTTCCTGTCATCTCGTGAAGCAGTCGGTTTGCCCCAAATGGCTGTCCTTTCTCTTTTCTTTTTGCAGGTACAATAGGGCTCTGGTCCAACTTAGTGCTCTTATTACAGAACAGGGTTCCGCTTCAATCCAATACACATTATGATCTGCATCACCAAGGTGGCGTCGCCCTACACTTCAGTTCAGAATCTACAGACGCACCCTTAAAAACAATGCTCCTGATTACAAACTAGAGTAGGTGTCAAAGGGGCACACTGGAGTGCCCAGATTCTGGTAAGATTTCATACCTCCACTCTATCGAGGACAGCAGAGAAGAGAGAAGTAACAGCTCTCCTCCGTATGTCTGTCATCTGAAAGGGTTTCCCTGGCCCTCCTCTATCCTGCTCGTTCTTTCGTCCTGCCTACTCGTACCCTCCTTTATCCTGCTCATTCATTATCAATCACATTATAATATAGAAGCACAGATTCAAAAAGCCAGCACAGTGTTTCCTCACACTGCGTAAGTCATATTTAGGTTGGACCGTGTGTTCCGCTGATGACTTCAATGGACATAATATTTTAATTTAAATAGGAATACACTATAAATGTATCGTTACCTGCGCCCCTTGTTTTGTAAGCTAATATTCATATTTCTATTTTAGGTATTTTCTTATAGGACAATTTTATAGCAACCACTCGTATGAGATTCATTTGGGACCGTCCTTACAGGAGGGTCACAATACCACATCCACCAATACAAAAACTCCAATAAGAATCCTATAGGAAGGTTCCAAATGGTGAAGGAAAACACTACGGCTGTTTTGGGTCATAAGCACTTCTGTTCAAACTATTGGCTGCGGTTCTCCAAAAGCTTTGGTGCACCTTCTATTAGGCTTCAACTGTACGGCAGTAAAAGAGCTGAAACATAGCCTGTGTGGAGCGTTGGAGGATGACAATGACTGGTCAGTGAGTGTGTGTGTGTGTGTCCCACCTGTCCAATGGCAAGACCGCTTGGGTAATTAAATGCTCTCTGCTCGGGCCTTCCTTCCCGTGCCAACAGTGACATACTGCACTCAGAGGGGATCCGAAGTGAGGCGTGACCAACTTACTGCTCTCTGAGATAGGTTTTTTTATGGACCAACCAAGTGTTACCATGTAGCCCTGCTCTGTCCCCTACATGGGAAATGTTGCATGCCACAGTTGTATTAAGGTCAGTATTTGTAGAGAGAGTAGATGGCTGGCGTCCCCTTTTGCTACATGTAGTCAACACTAATGTGCCCTGCTTCTGGACCAACTCCTATGGGGTCATGGAGAGGATGGTACATTATGGGAACAGGATTCAATTCACATATAATATGCAAAATATGCACACAGTTGAGTTGTGCGTATGAGATCCAAATCTGTGCGCACATGTGAAGTCCCAAGAACAACTGTGATACCTGAAAAATCTTTGCAAGTACCAAATATGGAAAATGACATTTTCGGCATTGAGGGAAAAATATTAGGTTTAGGGAACCTAAATATTTTAGGCTTTAACAGTTAGATTTAGAGACTGGCTTTAGATTATTGTGGTTAAGGTTAGAAAATAGGGAGCTTGGATTGCTGGCACTGGGTTAGGTCTCATCCTTGCAAAACAAACATCTATGATCCATGTATATGTGGGCACCTTAGACCAGAGGTAATAAAGGATTTCAATCTGAATTTGTTTAATTATTCCATAATGTATTTATAGTATCCATCACTCTATAACTATGGGGTAGACATGTCAGATCTTGTTGCTAACTCACCTAATGTAACATAAAAATTGAACTTACAGTTAGGTCCAGAAGTAGTTGGACACTGACACAAGTTTTGTTATTTTGGCTGTTTAACAAAATACATTCCAGTTAAATAATGAATAAAATAGCTTTTATTTGGAGGAAGGTTTAGGAATTACAGCTCTTTTATATGCAGCCCCCTCTTTTTCAAGGGACCAAAAGTACTCAAAAGCTGTTTCATGGACAGGTGTGGGCTATTCCTTCATTATTTTGTTCATAAATTAAGCAGGAAAAAGGTCTGGAGTTGATTCCAGGTGTGGCATTCACAATTGGAAGATGTTGCTGTGAACCCACAAAATGCGATCAAAGGAGATCTCAATGCAAGTGAAACTGGCCATCCTTATACGGCAACAAAAAAAATCCATCAAAGAGAGCAGAAATATTAGGAGTGGCCAAATCAACAGTTTGGTACATTTGAAGAAACAAAGAACGCACTGGTGAGCTATGCAACACAAAAAGGCCTGGACATCCATGGACGACAACAGTGGTGGATGATTGTAGGATCCTTTCCATGGTAAAGATAAACCCCTTCACAACATCCAGCCAAGTGAAGAACACTCTCCAGGAGGTAGACATATCATTATCCAAGTCTACCATAAAGAGGAGACTTCATGAGAGCAAATACAGAGGGCTCACCACAAGGTGCAAACCATTGCCAAAAAACATCTTTAATATGCCATCCCAGTTCTGGAACAGCATTCTTTGGACAGATGAAACTAAGATCAACCTGTACAAGAATGATGGGAAGAAAAAAGTATGGAGAAGGCTTGGAACGTCTCATGATCCGAAGCATACCACATCATCTGTAAAACACGGTGGAGGCAGTGTGATGGCATGGGCATGCATGGCTTCCACTGGGTCACTAGTGTTTATTGATGATGTGACAGAAGACAGAAGCAGCTGGATGAATTCTGAAGTGTATAGGGATATATTGTCTGCTCAGATTCAGCCAAATTCAGCAAAGTTGATTGGATGGCGCTTCGCTTTACAGATGGACAATTACCAAAAACATACTGTGAAAGCAACCCAGGTGATTTTTTTTGACAAAGAGTGGAATATTCTGCAATGGCCAAGTCAATCATCTGATCTCAACCCGATCGAGCATGCAATTCACTTGCTGAAGACAACTTAAGGCAGAAAGACCCACAAACAAACAACAACTGAAGACAGCTTCAGTAAAGGCCTGGCAAAGCATCACAAAGGAGGAAACCCAGCATTTGGTGATTTCCATGCATTCCAGATTTCAAGCAATCATTGCCTGCAAATGATTCTCTACAAAGTATTAAAAAGCAACATTTTATTTATGATTGTGTTCATTTGTCCAATTACATTTAAGCCCCTGAAATAAGGGGACTGTGTATGAAATTGGTTGCAATTCCTAAACATTTCATACAATATTTTTGTTCAACCCCTTGAGTTAAAGCCGAAAGTCTGCACTTCAATTGCATCTAGGTTGTTTTGTTTAAAATCCATTGTGGTAGCATACAGAGCCAAAATTATCAAAATTGTGTCAGTGTCCAAATATTTCGAGACCTAACTGTATGTCAGGCACTCAAAAGAGAAATGAAAAGCAAATAAATCATGAAAAGGCTGTTATATCTGTCCTTGAAAAATGTCTGTAGTAAAGTTGTTGTGCAACAGCAGCATGAGAGGATTGATAGGCCTAACGTTGATAACAGTGTATCTACTAACAGTGACAATGACAGCATGGCAGCATCAACTGAGAGAGAGATGTCAGTGATAATGTAGTTCTATGGGCAGCTACAGCCACAACTCCTAGTAACTGCAGGAATACATTTATGTAGTCTAATACAAAGCTTCTGGTCATTTGTGGTACAATGAACAAAAACATTTAAACGCAATATGCAACAATTTCGGTGACACCTATCAACTGGATAACCAATAGGGAAAATTGGCATCTAAAGGGTCATATTTACAGAAGAACTTACAATTGGACATGATGTTAGAACTGGGATTATTTTAAGTCTCAGGGATTACTGTGTAACTGTTATGTTAAGGTTAAGCATAAACGTTAGCTTATTGAGGTTGGTTTAAATTCGGGTTAGGGTGTACCCTTCTTTCCCTAACATGCCAGGTCCAACATGTCCTGACGTACATAAAAACATAAAATATGCTGAAAAGTCAGGACATTTTGCATGTCAACAGTTTTCCAAACGATTTAACAGGCTTATGGGTTAGGGTTAGGTTATGATAGAGCATAGCGCTATAGCAATGCCAGGGGTGTAGGTTCGATTACACAATAGATTAATAGGTTTCTTAAGTTTCACCGTCTGGGGAAGGTTTTTTGACTGAAGAAGAGAATGTTTGTCCTGATAAGTCATGAAAACATGTTTTGTGTGCATGCGTACATGCGTGAGATAATATATAAGCCGTATATTTATGGAATAATGGCTTTTTATGTACGGACACATGCTTCAATTTCAACGCAATCAATTATATGGAAAACATTATTAGCGCCTCTGGCAAGAAAAAAAAAACTTAGTTTGGAAGAAACCATTTTGAAATCCCTTTTAACTAAGGATGATCGCACAGTGTAGCAGGCTATTGGAATAGAGGGTGAGAAGAACCCACTTCGTCCAGGCAGCGCGTCTTTCCTTTCCACTCGTAATAGGCATGCTCAGCAGAAGGGCGCTGTGCAGTGCTCTCAGCGTCTGAAGCTGGGCGCAGGGGAACTGCAACGGCCGCGCCAAGCATCTACTAGGTAGGATATGTATCTCTGTCATTAACCGTTTCTAACAATCTCGCAAATAGCTATTTATGCGTTTTATAGTAGAAGCATTCTGTACCATGCAGAGATATTTTTTCCGGGGAGGGGCTGCCTATTTTTGCTTCACGTACACGGTGGCTGTGTGAGTCTTGGTAAACACACAGTCAGCTAAGACGCATCTGCAAAAGCCTTTTAATTTACTGCGCTTTAAACTTGCAAGCGCGGAACACGTTCAGCCTTCGACTAATCAACGTTTAACAGTGGTTGATAGCATGATTTTAATATGCATTTCATGACATGACGGCTTTGGGGGTGCATGTAAAATTGCAATGGGGTTATGATTTGGCAAACGACCGTTCGTCAGCACGACCGTTTCTAAAACGTTCAACTTACTGTAGTCTATAGGTGTAACTATAGATTTCCCCCCAGGACCTAATATATCCCAGCCTACCAGCAGTAACCTATACCTTAGCCTACTGCGTAAGACAATGTGCTGTGTATGAAGTGCAAAGCTGACTTGAGAAATCATTCTTAACAGCCAAATGTATGTAGACTGTTCCATCTAACACTGCAGTATATCAAGGCTCCATACATACAGAAGGTGCTGTATCTATCTAGAACAGGAGTAATCTGTTAATGATGGACAGTAGTGGCATATAGCCTAGCAGGCCTATATTGTATGCTTCAAATGATCTGTGCATAGAGGTAGGTGGAATCATGTATGGAAATAATCATATTGCATGAAATCCAAATGATATCTAAGACAGGGTCTCCACATGAATGCATTTATTTAAACATATGGTTGAAGTTAGATTGCAAAGTTCAGACAGCAGGCTAAGCTGATATACAGGACTACAGGATCTAAAAAAACAACAACATGCCAGTGTCTTTCAGACTTTCAGGTCTCTGGTGAAATGGCGTGATAAGCATCCACCATAAGCCAACATTCAAGTTGTATGGTGCATGGAGTTAGAAGGCCTGCAGTGGCATCCTGTCCTGTAGTGCACTTCTTATTAGGGAAGCCAGCTAGTGGAGGGGAGCTGTGGAAGAGGTGTGAGTCAGGTCAATAGCAGACAGTAACTCTGATGTGCTTACAACAGTCTCTGCGTTCCCATTTCCCCCCGCGAGCGTTCAGTCAGGGTGTCGGTCCTGTGTGTTACTGCATGTCATTGCAGTCGCTGCTGGACTTTACATGGAGTGTCCAAGTGTTTTTGACCTTGCTCACCGATGCGCTATCTAGTGCTCTGTTCATTCCTATGGAAGACATACAGTGCCATTTTTGGTGGCCCGAAACTGAATGCATTCAAGGACTCTTTCAGCTCCTCAAAACCTTTTGTCTTTAGGGTACAGGAGCCCTGACCATGGTAACAGGTAGATCAACTGAGCATCTACTTCCATTGTGTCATTTTGGACTAGTTCCTCTTCTATGTAGTGCTAGGTGTATGAGCAAACCAAACCTCTGAGGATGTCTTCTGTGGGTTACTGTAGAGTAGCGGGCAGCAGGTGCTTTAGCTGGTTCCTTAGCCACACGTGAGGAGCTTGGAGTCATCAAACAGCATTTAGGGTATTTAACCTCAAGTGCTCACCTTTGGATTTTTACTTGAGAGTAAATTCCCAAATGGCACCTATTCCCTGTAGGATGCTCTCGTGTGCACAATATAGACACTAAGGTACCATTTGTGACATATGCTATATATTATTTTAAAATTATGAATGTGGTAAGGTCAATTTGAGGTCATGAGAATTTGCTGTAATGTTAGTAGACTGAAAGTGAAGAATATATGTAACTTCAAGTCAGTAGTACATGCGAAATGGACGTGGATGTTCAACATTATTTTGCGTATTCTAGTGGCCACATTGGTTCATGTGAAAAGAATACTAACCAAATGGTATCCTATTCCCTTAAAAGTGCACTACTTCTTACCACAATCCAAAAGGGAATGGTCAAAACTTGTGCCCTGTATGCAGACAAGGGTGCCATTGGGGATGGATACACAGCATGAGTCCTGGGTGAAAACAATTGTAAGAACTTCCATTGGAAAACTGCTGATATGAATCAACCCTGTCCCATATGCCTACAGTTTCAAGGTTCAATGTTTCTCCTTTCTCTGACTATATTAATAAACGTTAAACACACATGGCATTTAAAGTTCAAAGTGTTACCCGTGTAATTTGTTGTAACCCAGAGTTATTGTGAAAAGAGTTAATGAACTCCTGCTACATTTCCCCTCACACACATGATCTACTTGCAGTGTGGTTTCTAATGGTCAAGTAGACTTTATGCGTGTCCCAAATGGCACCCATTCCTACTACAACAGCCCTAATATACACCGATCTGCCATAACATTATGACTACCTGCCTAATATTGTGTGGGTCCCCCATTTGCTGCCAAAACAGCCCTGACTCGTTGAGGCATGGACTCCACTAGACCTCTGGGGTGTGCTGTGGTATCTGGCAACACCTTGAACTCATTGTTGTGTTCCTCAAACCATTTCTGAACCACTTTTGCTTTGTGGCAAGGCACGTTATCCTACTGAAAAATTCCAATGCCATCAAGAAAGGGTGCACATGGTCTGCAACAATGCTTAGGTAGGTGGTACATGTCAAAGTAACATCCACATGTATGGCAGGACCAAAGTTTTCCCAGCAGAAAATTGCCCAAAGCATCACATTGCCTCTGCCAGCTTGCCTCCTTCCCATAGTGCATCCTGGTGCCATGTGTTCTCCAGGTAGCAATGCACATGCACCCGGCCATCCACATGATGTAAAAGGAAAACGTGATTCATCAGACCAGGCCAACTTCTTCCTTTGCTCCGTGGTCCAGTTCTGATGCTCTCGTGCCCATTGAAGGCACTTTCGGCAGTGGACAAGAGTCAGCATGGGCACCCTGACTGGTCTGCGGTTACGCAGCCCCATACGTAACAAACTGTGAAGCACTATGTGTACTGACACCTTTCTATCAGTACCAGCATACATTTTTCAGCAATTTTAGGTGGTCATAATGTTATGGCTGATGAGTGTAAGTTATTAATTTAATCACCAAACCCATATTGAAAAACAGGTGTTGTACTTTTAAGGAGACATTTGAACTGTAATGTAATGTATGTCATGTAATGTAATGAACAAAAAAAATGCCCTTGGCCTGTAAGCAGCCTATGGACAATGGTAACCCTATCTTTGTTTGACCCTTTTGACTGTCCCCAGATTTAGAACAACACTGGCTCGATTTTGACAAAACTTGAGTAATGTCATGTACAATATAACACAAATTGGCCAAATTGCGGTGCTATAAGAAGCTGTTAAAATTAGCAAACATAGCAAGGTCACTCCCCTCACATCGTTTGTTAAAATTAGCAAACATAGCAAGGTCAGTACATTCGGTACATAGGTTCGTCTCCTTACACCCAACTCCTATGACTTATGAGTTGTACCCGTGAGGTGAGCAATGATGGATTGTCCAGAATTTCAAAATTTGTGAACAACTTGCTAGTCCTTTGGAACTGATTGTCCAATCTGCACAAAACCTTTGGATATGTTAATAACCAACGTTCCCTGAAGGACAAACTAGAAGGCAACACAATGTTTTTGTTTTTTTATGCACTGTTGTTTATGTTTTATTTACTTTGACACAGCATTGATCCACAGTTTGCAGAAATCCACTCCCTCAGTTATTGTTAAAAGTTTTGTGGACTTTCACAAACATTTCAGAGATGTGGTCTAACTTCATTGTTGCTGCATCTTTGTCCTTTGCCATTTATTATGTTAGCTAGTCAGGGATGCGTGACTCTTCTTACTGTAGCTAGCTGGCACACTGTTGACCCTACTAAACCCATAATACATAGAGAATTCTACCCAAAATACACAGTATGTTGGGGTTCTTTCTATATTATTATTTTAAGCGGACCATGGGTTTGGTTATTTGGTGCGTACCTGGATTTGGGAATACCTGGGTATTTGCGTGTTTTCATGCCGAAAACTAACCAGACTAAGGGGGTAAGACTCCAGGGTTGGATTCAACTGGACTAAAGAATCTAGGTTTGAAAGCAACCTTATTTTACATTAAAAAATAATCTGCGTTTCTTTGATCCCAAACATTCCACTATAAATTCCACTATTAATGCAGATATATTATGGACATTTTCTGAAATTGTAATGCAAAGATTGTGCTTATTGCTCCATCAAGTGGAAGAGCCAAACAAATGCAGTAACAGGGGTTGCATCAGTCAAAGTCCAGGAACTCAGACGTCCAAGTCAAACTCCTGCCCCTGTTGTTGGAAACAGATTGATGTTGTCTTGCAATGCTAGAGTCAATCAGACATAAAAAAGGATTGTGTTACAGGTTTAAGTAACACTGTATTCCACATTTGGTGCAGCATGTTAAGACATGGCTCACAGTCAAAAGCACAGTCTGTAGTCAAAAGCATTAAGCTAATAGGGTGTATTTGGGACACACTGGAAACACACTAATCTACTATTCACTCAATTGAGGGATCGGTCTGTTATATAAATTACTTTCATGTAATTTACTTCCTTATCTATTTTTTTAAAACACTACTAGCATATTACTTCTGGGTTTTGGAAGTGGACTGATCTCTTGTGGTTAGTTGACTGGAGGTATTGCCTAGTGTTGTCTACTGTCTGCCCTCCAGTGGCATAATCAGATGCAACAAGCTCTAAAACCGACTGTATCCTAATTGACATGCTGTCTCTAAACTAGTTGGTAGCGGTTGGCCTAGCAGTTAGCATGTTGGGCCACTAACTGAATGGTTGAAAATTTGAATCTCTGATCCCTCTGATAAAATCTGTCAGTGTGTCCATGAGCACTTAACTCTTAATGCTCCTGTTTCACCATGGATAATGACAGACCTTGACCCCAATCTCACGTGTGATGTGCAAAATAATATTCATGTTTCTAATACCATTTTACTAATACACACTTATATATGTGTGCAATAGAACAAATATAAGCTCCAACTTAAGATCCCGCGGGGCTATGGTTAACAAGTAATGCATCAGGCAGGGCGACGTTTGGGACGTCATCACAGACCCCTTATCCTGTAATATCACCCCGCACCCACTTGTGCATTTTGTAAAGTCTAAGGGAACAGGGCTTTCATTTGGGACGCTTGGTCAGGAGCAGTGCTCTGTATATTCAGGGCCCCTGGGACGCTGCCTTAGAAGAATGTTACCTGTTTCCTGGTCTCACTCCGCCTGTTGGTTATCCTGATGAGATGCTCGGCTAGCTAAACTGAACCTTTTCCCACATCTCTCTTCTCCCTGTAGTGATGGCCTCCGCCGAGCTGTCGTTCCACCAGCAGCGCTGTGCGTAAGCGACACAAGCAACACCTTTGCCCCCCCCCTGCTGCCACGAAGGACAGAGAGACACGCACCACCATGTACAGTGTGGAGGACCTTCTCATTTCTCATGGATACAAACTGCCCAAGACAAGCGTCCCCTGCCCCTCTTCAACCTCATCCGCCACCACGCCTTACGACAAGAAGCTCCACACCGCCAGCGAGTGCCAACGTGACGTCCCAGCGCCAGAGATCCTGAGGCCTGCTCGTGGCGGATCGCTGAATGCATATGAGCAGGCTGCTGACAGGGGGGTCTGCGTCTTCAGCAGCAGCCGGCAGGCGCTACTGGCGAAGGGCTACCCCAACGCCGCTGACAATGAGAGTGGCGGGGAAAAGAACCAAAGGAGAAAAGAACCTGGCAGCGGTAACCTAGGTGACAGCCTAGCACAGCCCCTGGGTGATTCTCTCGCCACGGATAGCGGGTGAGTTTCTTTTTTTTTTTCCTCCTCTCTCTTCTGAGACCCCCATACCCCCCCGCCCCCACCCAGGCTCTTCGGCATTGCTCGCAGAGCCCAGCCACTCAGCCTGCACTGCGCAGGAGGGTGTGTTTTTTCTTTTCTCCCTTCCTTCCTTCCTTCCTTCCAGAGCTGCAGAACAAACAGCGAGGCTGCAGCACCACTGCCTTGTCTTGCCTTACGCTGTGATATGACGAGCTCTGCGCTCCAAATCGCACCCTAGTCCCGGCATACAGTGCCCGTGAGCTGTTGGTAGTGCACTATATTAGGAATAAGGTAATTTATGACAAAGCCAGGCCGTGTAAACAGCAGCAGAGGCTGAGTGGCGGAGAAGCTTACGGTACATGTCCTGAGAGTGTAACCAGCTGTAAACAGCTCATGCGCCCTGAACTGTGCACACACCCCTCCCAGTAAATACCACTGGGAAAGAGGGGTTAAATGTCTTCTATGTACCAGGGCTGAGTGCTGATGCAACACAGATGTACGTGTAGTTACATGAAATAAAACCTCTGCGTAAAGCTCACAATCAATGATATGATAGGCCACCCTGATTGTCTCTCCTTTGCTGCTCTGGTTTATTGATATATTATCATTCCAAATGGCATACCTATATACTGCCATTCTAATTCATTATCAGCAAATATATACTATGTGGTCACTGCCAAGTCTTTTATTTGATCAGTGTGGTATCAAGAAAATGCCATTTGATAAGCATATGTCATGTAGTATCAGACGCACCATGGTTTAGATTTGTTTCTGACAATGTTTTTCTGACGGCTGTTCTTAGGACTGGGAGCTTGCCTTGTAGACCGATCATGTAAAGATAATCAGGCGCATCACTCAGCCTGAAGGCCTGTTCATTTTGATTAGGTGAAATTCGGGGATCATTATTACACAATTAAATTAAATGCTATGTTTGGTCCTCTGAATGTGGCAGTGAAAAGTAGCCCAAACATTGAAAAATATGTTTTTATTTCATGTCTACATAACATATTGAAAACAAGATTGATTTTGGAAATAAAGCCCCACTGTATATGCTCCACCAAGTCTCCTGCATTTCGTTCAAATCACATGATGGTGAACGAGCTTTTAAAAACAAAGAAAATCAGAACTTCCTCAGATTTGAAGCATGCTCGGCCGTTGGTGGCAGCAGCAGGGAGACCCGTGGGCCTTGGTGAAAAGTAGTTTCATTTGTGACAAACCCTTGTTTTCTGAATTAAGGTCGGCATGTGGTTTAATATGCAGATCATATTGCAGCAGGCGAACAATTTCATGGTATCTTCAAGGGAGTTGGGAGCTGCTGACTCAAGCACTTCTGTCAGATATGTGCGCTGCCTGGCTTTCCCCTCTTGGGTTGAAGATGGAGTGACTGATTCCAAGGGCTTAGTCCAAAATGGCACACTATGTGCTTTATCAATGATTCAGCCTCAGATTTCAGCCAGAGCGGATGGTTGAAGGGCCAAAACATAATTATCAAAAGTCATTTATACAGATTGATCACATTAAGCCCAAAAAGAGTATGCATTTGGAAATATTTTGTACCTTGAGACATGATCTCATAATGTCTCATATTTTATTTGTGGGAATATTTGGTAATGGATTCCCTAAATAAAATATTCATACTTAGCCAAAACGTCCACTTGAGGCAGCTGATCAGCATTGTGTCATCAGCATAGTTAAACAGAGCATGGAGCATGTATATGGTTGGAGTGAGCACGAATTAAAAAGCAGTAATCTTATTTTCATTTTTCTTAATTTTGTTCTCTTGTAGTCAGATTTCTGTTGTGCGATTATGTTTTAGCATTAAGTTTTAGCATGTGTCCAAAATGGCACTCTATGCCCTATATATTACACTACTTTTGACCAGTGTATGGTAGATGCCAATTGTGACACAACCACAGACTCCCAGGTCATTTAAAGGTCAGTTGACTTCTAAATTACAACTAAAGAAAGTCCACATCATTTTGTTGGTATTAAATGTTTCTATACCTACAACATAAAACGCTTTTGAGTTCAATTCCACTCAGGGTTACCATTTTAACCTCCGTATAGTTATGCCATTTATGTTCACAGGCTAAAAACAATAATCATACATATGGATTTTTAGTGTTACAACATTTGTTGTTCAAAATGTTGCTTTTCTTGTAAGACATTCAATAGGAATGAATGAATAACTACAGTTATGGGCCAGTCATTTGTGCTTCATTCTCTTTCCAGGTTCTACGACGCACCCAGTTTGACATATTCTGAGCAGATTGAGAGAAGAGAGCAGTTGGACGAAAGGGATGTCTCCTACTGGAGGAGGAGGGGCCAGGATTTCAGTGTTCTTCTGGATTACGCCGATGGCCGGGAATTGAGGGCATCTGCTGGCTTTCTGAAGGCCTCAGAGGCAGCATGGCGACCACAGGCCTTGATTGCAGAGGACCACAGGGTGGAGAAGGAGAGGACACAGCAGCAACAGAAGCCACTTTGGGAAGACACCTCTATCTCCTGGCTGAGAGAGGCCGATGCTGCTCCTGGACAGTTGAGGGTCATGACAGGGGTAACTGGGGAGCGGAAATGCCAGAGCCTGGGCACAGAGGAGTGGAAGCCTGCAGTCGGGCTGGGGAGGCAGCTGTCGGATGGGGAGGGTGAGAGGTGGGCCCAAGAGCAACTGCAGCGCCTAAGGACACCAGAGAGTTCTGGTTCTCTCCTTCCCAGAACCAGAGGGAAGTCTCAGTCCCTCCCCAGGGTGCTGTCGCCTGATGGAACTACTGAACCCACAGACACACAGTCCAGCTTGGTCAGTGTCCAGCTTCGACCAGGCCAGGTTGATAGACAAAGAGTTAACAGCACCGTCTTTTCCGGGCCTTACAGTCGGTATTACCACAGCGCTGCAGTTGGCCGGGACCGGTGGGCCAGGAATAGTTGGCAAAGCGGTGGTCAAGTTGCACTTTTACCAAAGCCCAGGTTCAGCAGGCCTGTCAAGCCTCCGTCTTACGAGATACACCAGCAGACTAGGGGTAGCCAGGAGACGCTCGCTCTAGCTGTAATAGATCAGCAAGGGGCGTCCAAACAACACATAGAAAACAAGCCTGTCTATTGCCCAAGGGGTGGAGAAATGCAAAGACAAGAATATTTGGCACAACATTCTGCTATCTTTGGCATGGAGCCCCCTGGTTACATCCCGCCCCCGTCTTATAAGAGAGCCCCACCCCCAATCAGGGGAGTCCCAATAAATCGCAACGAAGTCATGAACTATAGGTGGAGGGGGGAGATGCAGATACAGATGCCTATGAGCTCAGAGGCGCGAAAGTGGTTTTCCAGACAGACAGGAGGGTCGTGGCTGGAACATTATGGGGATCGAGGTATATCCTACCGGAAACAGGTTAACCCTAACCCAAACCTTAACCCTGGATACATGGAGGAACATCTAGGGCATGTTCACTATTTACCCTTTGATGATCCACGAGTGAGACATATCTCAGGAGGGCCTGGCGGAAATTCTCTCACTGACTCTGACAAGTTGATCCGAAACATTAACAAAGAGATTCCCT
This sequence comes from Esox lucius, assembly GCF_011004845.1. Lineage (NCBI taxonomy): Eukaryota > Metazoa > Chordata > Actinopteri > Esociformes > Esocidae > Esox > Esox lucius. The sequence goes on along the minus strand of NC_047571.1, from coordinate 23,026,885 downwards.
GCGCTAAGGTTTTTGGACAATCTACACATGATAGTGCCTTCCCCCCCCAACAGGGGCTATCTCTCAACACCGACAGCCGCAAAACATCTCTCAATGACAACGACAGTAGTAGTACTAGATGGTGCAACAGGGGTTTAATAAACAAAGGAAGTTTAGACAGTGTTGCTCCAGATCAGAACTCAGCTTTTCAGGTTAGACTGCCTCAGCAGCAGGTCAGGCATGTAGACCAAGGTCAATGTGTGTCAGAAAATGTAACTATAGTGAAAAAATCTGTCAATGAGTCTGGCTACTCAGAGAAAGAGAAATCAAGAAAGCCTGACTTAGAGAAAGCTGAGAAGGCAGAGAAACCAGAAAAAAAGAGTGTAAAAAAGAAACTTAGTGAGACGATATTCTGTTTGGTGTCTGTTCCCATCGCTCCTACACCGGGGGCTATATCCCGTGATCAAAATAACAACGACGAGAAGCCGCCAAGCCCAGTCAGGCCACCTAGCCCACTTCGTCCACCAAGCCCAGTCCGGCCACCAAGCCCAGTTGACAGTCCGAGTGAGAACAAAACAGGCCACTTAACAAACCAAAGTCTCCAAAGCACATCTTCAGCAGAAGCTGAGCTGCAAGCACTAACCGGTAGCATAGCTAGCAGCAGATCAAGCAGCAAAATAGTGAGAAAACCACATTTTAAGCCTCCAAAAATAAACCATCACAAGGAGCTAAAACTCTCTGGTTCCTGGCCTGGTAACCAATACCGGGACCAGGAGACCCAAACTAGTCCAGAGGCCCGGAAACCTCATCCTCCCCCTCCTCCAGGTCCTGAAAACAAGGAAGCACAAGACCCTCACGTTCCTGCCCCGGGCTCTTCTGACGTCATCACCCCAGACCCCAGCAGTGTGGGCAGCACTGCATTCAGCTATTCCATAAAAGGGGTGAAGAGCCTGAAACCATCCAGCAACAGCGCCTTTTCCAGAACAGCCACTTTCTCAATCTCCAGCCAGCTGAACAAGAGCACAGCTCAGCCGCCAGCAGCAGCTGCACCACCACCACCACCACCACCACCCTCAGGAAACATGATGGAGGAGGCCAAACCAGCAGCAGCCTGCAGTGGGCAAGAGGCTTTCGGTCAGTTCCTGCTGAAGCCCGTCAGCAGGCGGCCATGGGATGCCATCGAGGAGCTAGAGACTATCAACAAAGAACTCCAGGATCAGCAGCAACAGCAGCAGAGCAGCAAGAGACCCAGTGTTGACCAGTGCATCGAGGACCTTAATGAGGCCTACAAAGACATCCTAGAACTAGGCACTGCCAGCAATAATGTTCACAACAATGGCGGTGCTGTACAGATCCCAGAGCGGATCAAGATAAGGCTGGCGGGGGAGGTGGGCCTCAGCAAACCCAGCAGCCTTAGGCGGAGTATAGAGAGCTGGACTGTGGCTGTTGACCCAGAGTACAGGGAGGTTAAGAGCGCCTTCTCCAGACCTGCTGAAAGAAAGTCTGTGACTTTCAGCAAGCAGCTAAGAGAGGAGCTCCCCGTCCCGCCACGCGAGCCTACGGGTTTCAGAGAATACAGGGTTGTTTCGAATTTGTCACAGAGGAGAAGTAGCTGCAGTGGCAGGACGGTGAAGCTTGACCTCGCTTCACCTTCAGAGACGCCGCCGCCTTGTGACTTCACTGGTCCTAGTGACTTCACTGACGACTCTTGTGATCCAAGCGAGACCAGAGACTTTAGCCCAACAACGCCGCTAACGCACACCGCAGCCGAGGTTCCCTGGGCAGATAGGCAACCAATGCAGGATGCCTCCACACTTACAAGTCCCCCTGACTATGAGGACATATGCCAGTCTTTACAAAAGACCCGAGACTCAGACAAAATGTTGATGGCCAAATCTAAATCTGGTGGTGGTAGTGGCAATACAGAGTCTCCGGGGGGCGCCTTTGTAGACTCAGAAGAGGAATGCCCCATTTGTAAAAAAGAGAGTGAGAGCCAGATGACCAGACCAAGCCCAATGTCACCACTCCAAGAGGAGTCAAGCCCAGACTTATCTGATCAAAGTAGCGCAACAATTGTCGGCGACAGTGGCAGTCCACATGTTGCTGAAGCATCTGAAGAACCGGCTGAGGATGAAGACATGAAGAAATCCCCTGAATATGTCTCAAATCATTCAGAGACTCAAACTTTATGTCCCGATTGGAGTGAACAACTGTCACTTACAAATGAGAATGTGGGTGAGACTAGTGCTGCTGCTGAGATGACCAACCAAAACCAAGCTTTAGCAGTGGCAGAGGACCTCAACAATTTATACGTAGTGATAAGTTCAGATGAAATTCCAGAGAATGAATCCATAGAGGAGAGGGCAGCCAGGATTTTAGGGATTGACGTGCCAGTAGAGTCCTTAGTCACAGGGGAGGACAGGGTTAGCGAGACAGCGACAGAGGACATTGAATTTAAAGAGAGTGGACCTACTGCTCGAGAGGAACCAGCAGAAAGCAGCAGTGCAAGGGAACAAACAGTAGATGTGAGAGCTGTAGAAACTGACAGGCATGAGGCAAAAGAGAAGGATCCACCACAGGATACTCCGGAGCGCATCAGGAGTGCCAAAAGGACCCATCTGGGTCGAGAAACTCAAGGTATGCAAGAGTTTCCACCTGACAGACTACCGCTTTCCATTCCCATCAACCCCGACCTTAAGCTGTCCCACAGTCTGGAGGGAGAGAGGAGGGCCAGAGGCCCCTCACAGCGTATAGAAGCTCTGCAGGATAAGCTGTCTGCCTCGCCCAGCCACCGGGTGGCTATGGAGCGCCTGGCACGGATGAAGGAAGTGGACTCAGTGTCGCGCATGAGGCGTCTCAGTATAAGGAGCACTGACTCTGGGGAGACCGACGGGGCGGAGGGGTTTGCCAGGGATTGCAGTGGGCAAGTGGAAGAGCTCACCCTCCCTGCTCCCTTGCAGAGGGGTACAGTGGATGACAGAGATGCGTCTGAAGATGCAGTGTTGCAAAAAGAGGAGGTGTCACCTCTCTTAGGTAGCTATTTCAGAGATTTGTGTTCTGTTACCTTTATTGAAGTATTTTTTTTCTTTTTTCACCAGAAGTTAGAAGACATAAGCAGTATATAGTCAAGGTTTGACCATAGTCCATGCTTTGCTTTAGTTCCCTATCACTATTTCCATATGCTAACATTTTAGCAGCTATGGAAGTCCTTAACATTTAGTACAAAATGTTATACCATTTTATATAGCCATATAGCCTACCATTGGTGTGTTTCTCAAAAAATTCTGTTTCTGATAAAGCATAGTTGGATGTGTTTCCATAATATTTTGAGATATAGTGAGTGTATTATTTATTTTGGATATTTCACTCATTTAACCGACACTCTTATCCATAATAACTTACATCCATTACTGATTTGAGAGATCGACTGATATATCAGATCGCCAATATAGATGGCCGATAGGGCCTTTTCTAGTCCATTGGCTATAGGACTAGAAAAGCTATCGGTCTCTCCTGAAATTTGGTGTTGCCCCTTTTTAACTTAATGTAGCCATTTCTTGTAACCATCTATAATTCTCTCAGATTGGCTGGGAGAACTTTTTGTCCACTCTTCTTTACAGTGCTGCTTCAACTGTCATGTTGGTAGGTTTCCTCCATGTTGGTGCACAGCCTGCTTTAAGTCTCCAGTGACATTATCATAGGACTGAGATCTGGGGTTTGACTCAGTCATTTCATAACCTTTGTTTTCTTCTTTTTGAGACATTCTTTTGTAGCTTTGCTTGTGTGCTTTGGATCATTATCCTGTTCGTTTCAGCTTCAGCTTTTTGACAGATGGCCTCAGATCCCCCTCAAGAATTCTTTGGCATTTAATGGCGTCTGGCATTGTAGCCAAACAAGTCCACCTTTGACTCATATATCCAGAGCTTATTGTTTCAGTTGTTTTGGTCTTTACCCAGGTGCTGTCATGCCTTGGTATTATTTTTTGATTTCTTTCTTCCTCTAGGCCAAGTTTGTGCAGTCTTTTTCTGACAGTTGACCTGTATTTGTATGAAATCTAAGCTAAAAAATATACAAAAAAAAGATTCTTTTTGGCAGGTTTTAGTACTTTTTCACATGACTGTATGTGTCTGCTCTAACTATGGGCAGAATCAGTCAGCTGGACAAAACATGCATTTTATCCTATTGGATAAAAAAATCCATTATCGTATCACCAGACAAGACCCTTCATAACCATTGAAAAGGAGCATTAAGAACATACATGTGCACTTTTGCATTCCGGTGATGTTCATCATAACCTATTTCACAACTAGCCTAATAAACTGATTTCCTGGGTCATAGCGTGAGGATTGTAGAAACTAATTGTTGCGTTACTTCAAGTTTACTTTGATATTATGGTGACTTTCTGACAAACGGCGTTGGCCGTGAAGTGCCCTACTGCGCATTAGGATTATGGTACCATTTTGAACAAATACATTTATTCTCAATGATTAATCATATCCCCTCTTTCTTTGTGTCACACCAGAGGCCTACGACCCAAGCCAAGTGGAGAAAGTGTAAAGAGACTAAGATGCCCATCATCTTTCTCCACGTGAGGTTTAGCTCCCTCCAACACTGTGACCTGGCTGCCCACTAGAATGCCTTCATCTCATCCCAACACAGAAATGGCCTTCTTCTCCGACAAGAGCATTGTGTACACCCTCATCCTCGGCTTCGTTCAGTACTAACAGTACCAAGTGTTCTACTGCCAGAAGGGAGGTGTCCCCCCACCTAGGGGCAGCTTCCAACTAAACCCCCTTCTCCTCCCCACAAACCCGTTTCTCTAATTGGGTTTTTTCCACTAGTGTGTGTCACTTAAGGCACCCTACTGACTCTGTAGTGCACCACTTTTATGCTGGTCCCTGCTTAGGCGGTGCGTTATTTGGAGAATTTGGTGCCATTTGGGACTGTACTCCTAGTCTTCTTGTAGCGGCTTGTCTTTCTCCTTTTATTGTACTCTCCCAGATGCTTTTTATTGGCAGACATTATGCAATTCTGTCAAGCGTATAACAACAACAAAAGATCCATAGTGAATACGGTTTGTTGACTCATCATTCACATGCTGTATGAATCTGTTTGTTTATGGGCGAGCTGTTTAGATACGAATGTAAGCACCTGTGTTATACACAACAAAGTAGACATAGGGAGAATAATTGTTATAAAAGCTGTTCTGTTACATTCAGAGTCGATACACCAAATTAGTTGCATTTGATTGTTATTATGGAGAGGTGAGAAGAAATGTATTATAGAGGATATCTATGTCTTTGGCTCAATAACTGTTTTCCTTTTCAGAATTTATCAATCAAACAATCGATCAATCTATTATTATTTTGATACACTGTGGCCTGTCTGTCTCATTGCTTTCAAACTCTATATTCATAACCCATGAGGCTCAGAGAACAGTCTCTTTACTTACTGTATTTTTCATACTGGTAAATCAGTCATGTATTCTGTGAGGCATTGGTTCTACGTTATGGGGGAGGGGGGTTTCCTAGTCTGACTGGCAGCATGTTTGTTTTATATTGCCAACTCCTTTTCATTCACTTAGTGGCTTACATGGTTGGGGTCAATTCCATTCAAATTCCTGTCTATTCACAAAAGTGACATAATTACAATTCAAGGTTTTCCTAATTGAAAAGCATAAAAGAGAAATGTAGTTGTGTTTTCAGCACACTTCCTGAATTGGAATTGACCCAAACCTTGTTGAATTGAGAATGGGCAGTAGAGTCGGCAAAAACCACTCTGGAACGAGGTGTTGCCTTCCGTATCCAGATCCATATATATAGACATATATAGACATATATATGTGGTGTTATGCTCTATTTCCCCAGGTAATTTCAGGAAGCAATAATGGTATGGAGTGTGGTAGTTTGAATAGTTAACAAGAACGATATGGGAACAGCAATATTGCCAGATAAACAGTCAGTGGAGCTGGGAAACATTGCCAAATGTGTTACTGTACTCATCTCACATGGCACACCATTCCCTATATCAGGGATGGGAAACTGGTGGCCTCTTTTTGTATGACCGCTGATCAGTCTTCAAAAATGTATTGTATTTTGTACAGTATAAACATACTGTTGAAAGCTATTTCTTTTTTACGTTGGTCTAGCGGTCAACTATCTAAAAATGTGTAGTGATCTTGGTCAAATGGCCTACCGGAGGGGCTCCATTGATTTTGCGTGTCGCGTAAATGAACTAGAAACATCTCTCCACCCTATGGCAGAAAGTGTCGAATTGCAGGAGATTGTGTAGAACAACATTTTGCTTCGGGACCCTAAAAAGCTAGGATCAGTGTGTGTATTTATGGGAGTTTCTCTGTGGTCCCCATCCCAATCGAAGATGTCCATCTCTGCCCTACATAGTGCCCTACGTTTGCCCAGAGACCCATGGGCCCTGGTTAAAAGTAATGCACTAAATTGGGAATGGTGTGCAATTTGGGATGGACCATTTTGACAAGTCATTGTTTCAATCACCCTGTAGGTACATTGCAGTGTGTCAGGGTACATTGGTGTGTACTGTGGGCGGGTGCTCATCTCATTGGAAATATCAGTGGCCGTTCATGTGTATCATGTGAAGAAACTACGTCTGTGGCTGAAATGGCATGCTATTCTGTACTGTGTACACTACTCTTCACCAGGGCATAATAGGGCTCTGGTCAAAAGTAATGCGCTGCACAGTGAATAGGGTGCTTTTGGGACACAGTCTACATTTCACAAAATATTTATTTTTGTTATCATTCAATTGTTAATCAGTTTGCATAATGTACAAAATAAAGTATATTTTAAATATTTTAAGAGATATTTTGTATTTTACCATTCTATTTTATTTCTCCACACTTTGATCACATGTTGAAGTATCATAATGTCTGTACAGTACCATAATGAGAGTATATAATTTTCTAGTGCTTAAAAAAAAACTAGATTGACATAAAGAGGGATGACCTTACATGCAAAGCTGTCTGAAGTGTGCCTTGATCACACGGTCGTTCTGTTTAGTGACAAGATGAGGGTTTATCTTTTTGAGTCTTGATGGGAAATTCTGATCATGCCATGAGTTCCTATTTGTAGTTCTCACATGCTGTCAGAAAAACAGTTGAACCTTTTTGATGTTGGACGCTCTTAATGATATTTGATACATCAATCCATCTCAGCTTTGTTCTTACGTTTATGGTCTGCTATAAACTGCAGTGTTCTGGTCAATTCCATTTCAATTCAGGAAGCAAACTCAATTTTTTTCTCAATAATTCAGAATGGTAAACATTTTGAATCAGAATATTAGTTCATGTCTGTAATTTTCAGTGTAGAAATGGAATTGACCCAAACCCCTTCTGACCCGTCATATTTTTGTCTTTGTACGTCTTCCAAGCCAAATCATGTACTGTTGTTTTGTCGCTGATTCATAGCAACATGTTTAGAAATAAAAACAAAAAAATCAATTATTTTATTCATGCAACTTTAAATTTCTTTCTACATTGAGAAATGTGTTAGATTTTTAGCCTGCTGTCAGTTATACAATGGTTAGTGAAGGGTGTATAATGCATTGATAAAGGTGCACATTAATGCTGTTTGTCAGGTGAACACATTTACTGTTCAGTCACATAGTTTTATATTGTATAATGTGATGTAGCATTATTGCAGTTGTAGCATTTAATTGACTTAGAACTTTGTCTTAACTACGCTTCTATTTCTGACCAACATATTTGCATTTTCTTGAATAATCATGTCGCCTTAGGCAATTTTGTGCATTACATTATTCTTAGGGCAATGCCAAATAATTACTAATTGCACATGTTTCATAATATTTGGTTCTACAAAAACGTATTCCGCCATTTCTTATGCCTGAAGGGTGGCAATGTTAACTGTGTAACTACATAGTGACTGCTTTTCAGTTTCATTTGTGTGCCTGGGTAATTCAAAAGTCAGGAGAACAGTGAAGTTAGTCCAACATAATACAGACTTCCTAAAACGCACAAACTCCCATTTAAAATAACCATAGGCAAAAACTAAAATGTAATTCAGTAGTTCATTGATGAATTAGGGTCACCAATCAACATGTTTGATCAATGTTATGTTATTAAAAGAAAACCTGTGGATAGCTTGGCCACCCGCTTTGGCCGCCTGCGTTTCATTTGAATGAAGTAGCCTGCCATTCTCAAGACTTTTGCTTGACAGTAAGGAAGGTCTCAGGCTTAAGAACTAAACTGCCCCTCGATCACGCCACTAAAATGGCCGTTACGGATCACCCTGTAGCTACTCCCCATGAATTGGCATGCTTGATTAAACTGGAACTTGGTGTCATTTGACTTTTTGTACTGCAGGTTATGTGCAACATGTAATTATGCACACTTGTTGTAATATTTTCTATTTTCATATGAGATTTAATTCAGTGCTTTTTGTACTCACTGACATCTTTTTTCTTCCTTGCATGAAATGCAACAGAGAGGAGAAAAAATGTTTTTGCACACAGTGTATTCGCATTTGCTACTCTCCAGTAGTCAAAGGAACCAATGGGCAACCATTACCTTTCATAATTTTATTTACAAACTATGCCAAGTATTTAAATGCTATTTTTAGAATAAAATCTAAAGGAAACTAATTTATTTCTTTTTTCTTTGAAGGTATACCTTTACCTTTGTATTGATGAATATGAGCATAATACATAGTCATATGATTGTGCTACTGTTGTATGACACTGCAGTCTGATTCATAAATAAATTATTTGCATGAAGCTTGTCTTTGTGATCAATCGAACATTTAATTCTAGGGTGTTAGTTCAATTCTAGGGTGTTAGTTCAAATACAATATAATGTCATTTCGTTCAAGAGTGTTAGTTCAGATACAATATCATGTCATTTTGTTCTGTTTGTAATTCAGATAAAATATAATGTCATTTCTTTCTAGTGTTAGTACCAATACTTTATCATGTATTTGTTATCTACAGGGGTGGTTCACATACAATATTATGTCCCTTTGTTCTGTTATGTTAGTTCAGATACAATATCATGTCATTTTGACATAGATGAAGCATTGCAGCCCACTGTAAGCAGTCACATAATACCACATAAATTGTATCCCAAACAGTCCTATTCACAAACTACTGGAAAAAGTAACAACTGAGAAATATTTTCCAATTGATAACATCATGGTCATGATGTTATCTAATATAATAATAATAAATAAAATTTCTTAGCAGAGATATATCCCGTAGGTTGTGCTAGATTGTGTAGCAGGTTAAATAATGATGTAGCATGATTGTGCAGCAGGTTAACTTAGATGGTGTTGCATATTAACTTTGATGGTTAAGCAGGTTAACTATGATGGTTTAGCAGGTCAACTATGATGGATAAGCAGGTTAACTATGATGGTTAAGCAGGTTAACTATGATGGTTTAGCAGGTTAACTATGATGGATAAGCAGGTTAACTATGATGGTTAAGCAGGTTAACTATGATGGTTTAGCAGGTTAACTATGATGGATAAGCAGGTTAACTATGATGGATAAGCAGGTTAACTAAGATAGTGTTGCATATTAACTTTGATGGTTAAGCAGGTTACCTATGATGGATAAGCAGGTTAACTATGATTGTCTAGCAGGTTAACTATGATGGATAAGCAGGTTAACTATGATTGTCTAGCAGGTTACCTATGATGGATAAGCAGGTTAACTATGATGGTCTAGCAGGTTAACAAAGATGGTGTAGCAGTAGATGGAGCAGGCATCATTACATTCTTTCTCTTTCAGTCCCCTCTCTGGTTAATCTTCAACTGTAGCACCAAGATGTTAAGACCATCTCTCCCAGCAGTGAAGCCTCCTCTTATTTCTTCTCAAGGAATCTTTTAGTTTTCAATGATCTTATCATTCTCAAGGCAATAAATAAGACTCATCAAGACTCACTTTGTAGACCATCTTTCCCGAGTTGTATCCACGGTGATGCTGTTTCACTGGCTGTTGACAACGTTTTCTGTGTTACTCTGATATATATGTGTTTTTTTGTCATAGAAACAAAAATAGATTATTTGAAGACAAACACAACAATGACAGTGTGTGTGTGTTTGTGTGTTAATGCTAGTTTTCCGCTCATTACCCTGCCAGACCGTCACACTGGGCATTGCTCTGTATGTGGGATCAGAACTTTGGCACAGGTTTTTGTGAATGGAACTAACCGTAGCTTGCAGAAACTCGCCAGCATGCTCTCTGAGTCTTGGAGTCAATCCATTCTCCTTTTCTGCTCAAATTAATAGAGATCCCTGTGTGTGTATTTGGATTCTAAAGGGTATGCTAAACACAGTGTGCACTGTGCAAACTTCAGACCATATGGGCACATAATTGTAATGGTTGATCAACTGTACTGCAAGGAAACGCTGTTTTGTGGGATGTATATGAAATACCATTGTTCTACCTGGAACTAAAAAAGTTATTCTTAAAATTAAAAAAGGTTTCCCCTATAAGGTGCTTTATGGAGAAAAAAATTTGAGAGTGAAACAAATGAGCCTATATGGTTATATTTGGCTCCTTTTCTTTCCCCTTTTGGGGAAAACTTTTTTGGTTTGTAGTTGAACCTTCTGAACAATTTCAGGGTTGATGGTTGAATGTTTCAGAACCAAAAAGGGTTCTTCTTTGAACAAAAATACTATGGAACACTACAGGCACAGGGGCACCATTTGGAAAACAAACAACAATTTAAGTGTGAAAAGTTTAGTTTTTTTCTTGGCAAATCAAAACCGTTCAGAGTTATATATTATGTATGTACATAAGACTAAGCAGTGTCATGCAAAAAAGATTAAGGGCTATGTTTAGAATTAATGCCAAAGTGATTAGAAAATGACTCTTACCTAACTAACTGTAAGTAGCCAGACAGACTATAGCGGTCTTGCTCAATAAGTGGACTGCGGCCCAGAATGGGACTCAAAAAAGTGACAATATGGTCAGTCCCAACTTACGTTTGTTTTTGAAATAGTTTGGATTAGACATTATATGAACACATACAGTGGGGAGAACAAGTATTTGATACACTGCCGATTTTGCAGGTTTTCCTACTTACAAAGCATGTAGAGGTCTGTAATTTTTATCATAGGTACACTTCAACTGTGAGAGATGGAATATAAAACAAAAATCCAGAAAATCACATTGTATGTTTTTTAAATAATGAACTTGCTTTTCATTGCATGACATAAGTTTTTGATCACCTACCAACCAGTTAGAATTCCGGCTCTCACAGATCTGTTAGTTTTTCTTTCTGTTCTCCACTCATTACCTGTATTAACTGCACCTGTTTGAACTCGTTACCTGTATAAAAGACACCTGTCCACACACTCAATCAAACAGACTCCAACCTCTCCACAATGGCCAAGACCAGAGAGCTATGTAAGGACATCAGGGATAAAATTGTAGACCTGCACAAGGCTGGGATGGGCTACAGGACAAGAGGCAAGTAGCTTGGTGAGAAGGCAACAACTGTTGGTGCAATTATTAGAAAATGGAAGTTCAAGATGACGGTCAATCTCCCTCGGTCTGGGGCTCCATGCAAGATCTCATCTCGTGGGGCATCAATGATCATGAGGAAGGTGAGGGATCAGCCCAGAACTACATGGCAGGACCTGGTCAATGACCTGAAGAGAGCTGGGACCACAGTGTCAAAGAAAACCATTAGTAACACACTATGCCGTCATGGATTAAAATCCTGCAGCGCACGCAAGGTCCCCCTGCTCAAACCAGCACATGTCCAGGCCCGTCTGAGGTTTGCCAATGACCATCTGGATGATCCAGAGGAGGAATGGGAGAAGGTCATGTGGTCTGATGAGACAAAAATAGAGCTCTTTGGTCTAAACTCCACTCGCCGTGTTTGGAGGAAGAAGAAGAATGAGTACAACCCCAAAAACACCATCCCAACAGTGAAGCATGGAGGTGGAAACATAATTCTTTGGGGATGCTTTTCTGCAAAGGGGACAGGACGACTGCACCGTATTGAGGGGAGGATGGATGGGGCCATGTATCGTGAGATCTTGGCCAACAACCTCCGTCTCTCAGTAAGAGCATTAAATATGGGTCATGGCTGGGTCTTCCAGCATAACAACGACCCGAAACACACAGCCAGGGCAATCTCAAGGTCCTGGAGTGGCCCAGTATATAACATTATCAATCATTAATCATTACACAGCAAGAGTGACCAAACCTATTATCTCAAGTAATCATATACTATAATGAGAATCACTTTTTGCATTTAGTTCTTATATCAATAATCTCTTAAATCAATCAATGATTTTGTATTGCAAGTGCATCCACATTTTCAGGCCAGGCTTATTCAACACCCCATATGTACATATTTCAATACCAGATAGGCGAATTGCTGTGAACAATGAAGAACAAAAAAAAAACAGCTGTGGCCTTGTACACTGATGAACACACGTCCTCAAAAAGGACGACGTCAGGCACACTGCAATAAGACGTGCATAATTGAATAATGTTTCATGACTTCATTCGGAAGTGAATAATTACTAAAAAGGTTTTGAAATCATTCATAATAACTGTGTTTAGAAACAGAACATATATTTAGATGTTCATTTGCGATCTTCTTTGGTTGTCCAAAAGAGGATGATATGGTTGTCTAACAGGCAAGAGATTCATAACAGCAACCTCTGTGATTGGTAATACGCAAGGGTAATAATGATGTTGTCGAAATAGTAAACTGCTTCCCAAGCATGAATCACGTAGCTCAACCTGTCGCTGCACAAATTGCTTGTTGATGCTACATATTGATATGAAATTAATGGGAACTGAGCATGTGGCTTTGGTAGATTTATCATTAATTTTAGCAGAAAGTGCTGGGGCTGCCATCTTTACATCCATTTGTTGCCACTTGCTACTGGAGAAAATGAATGCTACATAAAGCTATGTTGGAAATTGAGTAACATGTTATTTATTTGAAAAATGAACTACTGAGGGATTACTTCAATTAAATAACTAACGTGTTACGTTACTCATTACCGTTCTCCCCAAATGTTCACACCCAAACAACAGGAATAGTTTTAACAGTTTCTGGGGCGTTAAGAAAAAAAGGTAAGAGAAAATATTGTGAGTTTTGGGTAGCATACATCAACATGATGTACTGCACAAACAATCCCCAAAATAAATCCTGCATCACTTTTGGAAGGTTCACTGCTCCCTGACTGTCAACATATTGTTTCTGTATCTGTTGGCAAGCACAACAGACATGTATGCAGGGCTATTTTAATTTCTACAAGTTTTAGTAATTTAGATGTTTTTTTTTAGCTCAAATAAAACAATTGGCTTATGGTGAAAATGTGTCCATCTGGGAAAGTTTGAATCTAGTCATGGATATTATTATTTTTTCAGATAGGTTTGTGTTTTACCCCAAGTTATCATACAGTTGACCCAGTTACAACAAGCCCCGCTCTACCCTATGAACTTATGGCACGTTTGCAGTGCTTACCCATGAGGCTGCTAAAAACTATAGGTTTAAATGTGTGCAGCTGTGTCATTGTGGCAGTTGAACAACGGAGACAAGTTACTTAAACTAACTGCAGGTAATGGTATTAATCATCAAACAACGATTCCTCAGAAGCCTACATCGTTCTCAGCCGCTGCACCACCCTGCTTTGACGCGAATCAGGAGTAAGGTGAGATGAGTAGAGTAGGCTATTCACCGGGACACTGTTTTGTTCGATTTGTTGGGGAGGTGGGGACGAGTGGAGAAATTAAGTATTTGAAATATATAATATTTTTGTTTGTGCCTACAGTAGTGCCTGAGTACCCTTGATGATGTATAGCCCTGTTCTGATTAGTTGTATGTCAGCCGGTAACTACTGTAATTTGTCCTTGTTGATATGCAGCACACCGTGCTTCTTGGGATTTTTCTTTACTCTAGCAATTAGTGGTGATATAGAAAACCTGCTGCACTGTTTTCTGTCGTTATACGGAACATTGTAGAGAAATAAACTACTCCAGACTGACCAAATGTAATCATGTTTATCTTCTTATCTTGGCCTATGGCTTAATGGGTAAGGAATTATTAAGAAATCAAATGTTTATTTTTTAAAGCCAATATTACAGAAAGAAACCATGGATAATTTAAATGTTGCATTGCTTTGAGAACGGCAGCTTGCGGTCTCTGATTTTTGTTTATGACAGTTTGTGGTGGAACAGGTGAATGTAATCTCGACCTAATTGCTAGCAGAATAACGTCTGGGCAGAAGGAGAGAGAGGAGAGATGATGGACGAAGCGGGAATCGTGGTGCATCCGTTCTCTGAAAGTCAGGATTCGTATTAACTGGTAGTAGTTTGGGTACATTTAAAAAAAAAAGTGCCACCCGTAGTCTTAATCTTCGTTCAACACATTTCCTTCAACTAAGAATAGGTTACAATGGACAGCAGAATATAGTCAGTTATATATATAATGTGGCATCTACATTGAGAGAGTTATCTATGCATGTTGCCTTATTTGTGTTTTAATTAATTTAACAATAAATGTATTAACTGTTTTATACTAAATCTTCACACTCATAGTCGTCCTTTCATTTCAATTCTAAAGTCCAGGACGACAGTCTAAATAATAAGAACGTTGACTATCCAGATGCTTTTGAAACCTGTGAGTTTATCATGGAGGCCAACAGCCACATTGACCAGGGTCCTTATAGCAAACTGACTGCATATTAGTAAAGTAGAAGGCTACAGTTTATTACAGTACTTTTTAATTTAAATAAACTAAAAACTAACTTTGCTCTGGTCAGATGTTCTATTTCCACTAAAGGTAAATTGTGCTTAGAGATATATGGTAACTACAGTCAGTTTTGAAAGCAATGCATAGAAAGCAACATAATAAGCAGATTTTGGAGGCTCATACTAAATCCGCTTGGACCTCATGATATGCCGAAAATCCACTCTGTGAACGGAGGTGTTGCACAACTCTGTCTCAGTAGCAACTTAGTGACGCATTTAGAGTGGTACAGGAACATATAGGAAGTAAGCTACATGCTTAACCAACCATGTGTGTAGTATTGATCAGGGAATAGAGGGGTGGTAAACTCAGCGCTGGCGATTTAAGATCCTTACGGTAGCCTAGATCAGTGTTTCCCAATCCTGGTCCTCGGGACCCAAAGGGTTGCATGTTTTTGTTTTTGCCCAAGCACTCACACGTCTGATTCAAATGAAAGACTTGATGATAGGTTGATTACGCCAATCAAGTGCGTAACTGGTAGGGCAACATTTGAAACAGGTGTGTGAATGCTAGAGCAAAAACAAAAACGTGCACTCATTTGGGTCCCGAGGACCTGGATTGGGAGACACTGATCCAGATCCTTGCGGTACCCTAAATTGAACACCTTTCAATATGAAGTGCACTGCCTTTCACAAGGGCCTATAAGGGGGTCTTAGTTAAAAAAGGGGTACTCTTTTGGGGCTCAAGCTGTTAAGATTCCACAGTCGTTCTAGGTGTGGCCTTCCAGCGTGTGCCATCAGTCCTTTGCGATGCTGTTTTACGTCACAATTCTCTTCCCAGACCTGCAGTCAGTAAGTAAACCCTACCTAATTATCATACAGCACACCTGTTCACCCCTGCTGATTCTAGGGGAAAGTAGGGCCTTGTCAATCCGACTGGCAGTTGCCCCTACGTCTTCCTCTGCCTTGAATGTACACACAGAGCCACACCCCTGGGCGTCCTTTCCTTTGGCATGATGCACTACAGGACAATTGTCACAAGGAGTGCACCTTTTTGGGGAATATGCCATTTGGGATACGCCCAGATGTAGTTTCCAATCCACATCTGCAGGCTCTGGTGAAGGCTTTGATCACGATGCCTTTCAGTGTAGCGGTGTTGATCTAGCATATAAAAATCAGATAAATCGGATTGTGACGGACAGGAAAGACCTAACGCTGTGTGATCTGGCCTCCATTAATACTCTTTTGTGGATACTAGCCCTGGGACAGCCAACAAATTCAAACGAAGTGAAACACACCATTTTTTTTACTGACTCGATGGAAACCAACAAACTAAGTAGACCAGTCCCAGCCAGCATCATGTTGGTGTCTAAGGAAAAGCCACCCACTCCATTCATCCACCCACCACCTTTAGTCATGCTATTCCTGCTCCATATGTTAAAGCTGTTGTAGTCCACTAGATGGTGACAAACCTTGACGTAACGCCCTGGTCTTTCAGGGAAGGGAGGGCTCCTCTAGTAATTGGCTCATGACAGAGGAACTGGAAACCCTGAATGTCTGCGTGACAGAGGAACTGAAAACCCTGACCTGACCTGTTTTAAGTGTGAACCTGATCCTGCTCCTTTCAGCCACCAGCTGACATAGCACGGCTGGTGTTCCAAATGGCATCCTATGCAGTAATGAATAATAGGTTGCCATTTCGGTATGGGTCCCAGACTCTGTCTTTCTACAGTACGTGCTTCTTCCATCAGCTGATAGCGGGCCAGCTGTCTTCCCCCAAGACTGTATGTTTGTCTGTCTGTAGACAGTTTATTATTGGACCTAACCATTCGGTAGCTTTTACGACACATAGATTACACTGTGATTCTTCTCACACCACAATTCTATATTTATTGAGATTTGATTCTGCAGTAAGGCTTCGATTACATGTGGGTCTGATTCCCAGTGGTATTGGGAACATAAATGTATGCTCCCTACTATATGTTGCTCTGACTCTCAATTTTTTTGCCTGACTAATCTGTTAATGCTCACATGTTATTGTACTCTCTTTAAGAACACAGTACAGGTAATTAGCAGATAGTTTTAAACTACTCTGCCTGTAATCTAAGAGCTGGTTTTGGCCTGTGATAAATGTTTACTTGGGTATGTGCACGCTCCTGTCTGGTGTAATCAAACCCCTTGCATAAACAACATGGAGCTTGCGGTCCTGTCACACATTTTCACATATCTGCATCCCACATTAAATACCAGAGACAGTCGCTCAGCTTCATGATCAACTGTAGGCTGCATAAAACAGTAGATTCCATCTATAACAAGTTTCAAATTAGTGTTGCTGTTTTCTGCATAGGTAGGTATAGGCTTTGCCCAAACCTTAGTAATACCCAATAAGTCATTCAGGGTTGGGGTCAACTTAAATTGAAGGCCGTCTACTTAGAATGTGAATGAACCAAAAAAAGAACCTGATCTTCTTTCCAATGTTTTTCAATCATTGAATTGAAATCAAGTTTACTTCCCGAATAGACTGACTTCAGTTTGAGTTTCCAATCCCAGTAAGGAAAAACCTCATGTGTTTGCTCTGCTGGACACCTTTGTCTTTTGTCTGTTTTGGTGGGTTGCTCTTCCCAGCATGCTGAAAGTGGATCCCAGTATGTTGACTGCAGGAGCAACACTGGTACTATAGACTGGATTGTTGTTCCAACAGCTGATTGGATCCCTCTCTCCTTCTAAGCAAGCCGTCTCCCTTTCTATTTATGGCAGATTCCCCGGTATCAAAGCTCCTCTCTTCAGCCCATACATGGTTGGTCCTGTATGAAGTTACTACCACCCCACTTTTGGCCCACAGTCCTCAAGGCGGGCCTCTCACTCAGAAGCCTAATGCTAACTGTTAGTTAGAATGGACAATGTTAAAATTCAGAAGATACAGAGGACCGGTTAATTAGTTGTGGGACTATATTAGAGTCTTTTTATAGTTTGAAGAAGAATCCAGCTGTGGATTGGTGCTTCCTTTTTTATCACCCCTGTTTATTTAGTCTCCCCTCCCCTCTCTCACTCCCTCCTTCACCCTTTTCCCTGCCCCCTCTCTTCACCCCCGGCGTTCCTCTCTCGTCTTTTCTCCGCTATCTCTCGCTCCTGGACCGATTTACTTGGCCCAGCTCTCTCCACAGTGGTCTGGAAAGCACCGTTCTATATTTGTCTGCTGCTGAGGCTGTCTTCTCTGTGGATGAGGCAGAATCCTTCTGCTGTTTTGGGAAGGTGTGGGTTCTAAACCCAGCAACCCCAGTCACACCTGCACCCTCCAGCCTGCTACTCACTGAACAGGTCCCCGGCCTCCCCGGACTAATACGAGTATTTTTCGTTTGTTTGACTTCAAAACCCCAAATGGGAAATAATTTTCATGGACAGGTGGACTTCACTATTGTGGTGTTGCCCTGACATGTCATTTACCTGTTGAGAGTTACCTGTTGTTGGAGCCAGGTTGCAACCAAGGGAGGGTAAGTGCTTCAGCAGCCTTCCTCATATTTAACTGAATATCTGCCGATCTAGTGCTTTGTTATTTTTCAGTGTTGATGTGAACGTCTGTAATGTAGATACGGATGGCATTATTCCCAGTACTTATGTACCCCTCTCCAGTGAATGCGACTCAAAATGGAATCAAGTGTCCTCTTGGAGGATTAATAAAGTACAGTTTCCAATACATTATATTTGATTATCAAGTGATCAAGTCCATTTTAAGAGCTCACCCATTTAGTTTATGCAATATCCCCAAAGTATGCAGTGTTTTGCAAAACAGAAAATTTTTGACATCTGTTCTGAAATGCGAGCTGTACAACAAACATAGGTGTAATTACATTAATCTTGCATGATTTCAATGGTTTTACATGATCTGATAGTTCCTCTACAGAGTTACACAGGAGAATGGCATCATATGAAACTATTCCTGTAATGTTGTCAGTTTGTAGCTCCTCCTGACAGTAGTTCTGTAGGGGCAAACCTTCTCTGTGTTGCCGCTTGAGGCAAACAGGCAGTTCCAAATCTGTCAAAAGCAGATAGGAGTTGTTTTGGCCTCCTGTGTGAATGAGTGAGTGTGTTCAAATGCTGTTCAGTGGGTTCAGCCTTCATTCCTTTATGTATTTTCTGTCATACAGATGTCATATCTTAATTTGATCCATTTGAGTCAATGGGCATTTTTTTTTGTCAGTGATGATATAATATTCTATGCAATCCAGTGGGTTACTGTGGCCAGTACATCAGGTATGTACTTTTCACTTGAAGGGCATCCTGGCTTCATGATTTCCTAAAACGTGAATTAGTGTTTACCACAGTATTACTCAATACCTGTTGCTGATTGTCTAATAGTGGGTTCTTGAATCAGTTCCTGATATACAGGACAGTTGGGTGTCTTTGGAACAGATATACAGGACAACAAATGATGATATAAAAGGCCACAGAACTACTTTTTGCAGGAACCGATGATGATGACATTTACGGGTGAGTTTATCCCACTTAAATCTCAGTTGCTTACAAACAACAAGCAACATAAGCGAATATATTTTAGCTTACATCTTTTTTCTTTTATATTTATGTTTATTAGTGAATTCAAGTTTTTTAATGTTTTGGTTATAATAAATATTTCTTAGGCAGGACGCATCACTGTCCAATATACCATTTGTATCAGCCAATCAGCATTCAGGATTCAAACCACCTGGGTTATAAGTAATTAATAAGGCACGAGGGGGTGTGCTACATGGTCAGTATAACACAGCTAAGAGCTGTTCTTAGGCACGATGCATCGCAGAGTACCTGGAAACAGCGCCCCCTCGTGCCTTCCTACTTACATATTATTGATAATAGTTAGCACATGGGGGAATGACATCATAGCCTAGGCCTACAGGGGCATTAAGCTGTGCTCTCCTCCATACCTAAAGCATCTGGAAACCTGCAACCAATCAATGTCAATACGTGGAGAAACAGTAGGCTGTTCTGTAGGTATTTACCAACTGTGGAAACGGGGTGCATGAGGTCAACTCTGTCCTGTGATCCCAGTGCAATGAACTCTGTAAACAAAGTACAATTTTGTGTGTGTGTGTGTGTGTGTGTGATGAAGAGATTATGAGGTGATGTAGATGTGGTCAAGAACCATGGCATCTTGATATTATATGAACAGAACTCCTGTACTAGCAGAATGAGCTTCTGGGATCAGAATGTCCCAAATTGTACTCTGTTCCCTTGTAATGACCAGAGCTCTGTGGGCAACCCAACACTTCATCTTTTTCAGTAGCTTCCTCCCCTGTAACCAGCCCACCATTTGCAGAAGCAAAGGCGGCCCAGCTTTACCTCTCTGTCCCTCCATTCTGCCTTTATTAGGAGACGGTGAGCTGACCGGCAGGCAGGACGTGTGTTTAGGTTAGCAAAATGCTGCAGGCTCCTGCTCTGAGCTCTCCTGAGCCTGGCCAGACAGCCCCACACAACCAGCCAGAGTCAGACAGAGGCTCTTCCTGCTCCTTCACAAGGTTTACTCTGGCTTTCACAGGCCATCAGGGCAGATTCCTCCCTGGGCTTATATGGATGTAGATCAGTGCAGGATTGAGTGGAGGAGCGATTGAAACTCTCCTGTGAATCATCAACACAGATGACAGGCTTCAGGAACAGTGGGTCTCACAGGGAAGCTGCTGTTCTTAAAATGTGTCTAGTCATGATGGATGATGCTTCATCACAAAAACACAAACACTTCCTCCCATACACACACAGTGACCAAATTAATTTGGGATCACTGACATCGGTCCTGTTCCCATCATTGCAACATTATAAAGCCATGAATAAATAACATGGCAGCTCTTTGAGACATAAAGGTTATAAACAGTGCAACAGGCTTTTAACTGCCAACTTGTGGAGACACGATGTGAACCATGCACAGCTGCTGATTGCTGTCGTCATACCATAAACACCATCAGGTACTGTAGGCCTAGACCAGGGCTGCTCAATCCTGTTCCTGGAGATCTACCATCTGGCAGGTTTTCTCTCCGACCCCAGTTGTGACTAACCTGACATAGCTTCTCATCCAGCTCATTATTAGAATCAGGTGTGCAGAATTAGGGTTGGAGAGAACCTACAGTACAGGGGTGTAGCTCTCCAGGAACAGGAGTGAGCAGCCCTGGCCGAGACCATCAGCACAGCACTGTGTCATCTAATGATGGAAACACCATAAAGGTTCTGTTAAGGTTTCCTCAGCTCACCCTGTAGGAGAACCATTTTTTGGTTGCAGGTATAACCTTATTGGTTCCCCTTCCGTCTCTGTCTGATTACCTTAGAACCGCTCCCTAAACCCTCCTGTAATGTAGGAGAGTTGAGCTAGATCTCCAAGAAGCTAAATTTAGCTAGCTAACTGATAAGATGAAGCATGTTATCTAAACCGGATGTGCACAAGCATACATTTAGCCAGGCATAATGTAAGAAATAATTGAATGGACGCTGTCCATCTTTCTTACCATGTGCTAGTCACAACACTGGCTAGCTAGTTATGGACCTGCTGGCTAAAGGTTGTGGCTGGCAAATTAGCTAGCACATAGCTGAGTGGGGTTAATCTGGCCAAGTTAATTAAAGGTTACCGAATGACCATATCTGTCATTTGGTATAGCATCAGTTTACGGACATGGAGCAGACTGCATATAACATTGGTCTTAACTTACAACCCAAGAGAGCATGTGAGCCAGGGCTGATCAGCTTTCTTCTAAACTAGTATGCTATCATAAACACCATACACCAGTAATGAAAGACATATACACTTCTGTCCCAATTTAATAATTCTGATCCTGTTGCCTCACCCCACTCAGATGACTGCATCCTGGAAGAGTTCTGGCATCTAACTTCACATCTTTCCTTAAGCTCTTTGCAGAACATTCTGTCCTCAAAGTTGATGTGTTAGAAGCAGGAAAAATGGGCAAGCGTAAGGCTCTGAGGGACTTTGGGCCAAATCGTGATGGCTAGACTACTGGGTCAGAGCATATCCAAAACTGCAGCCCTTGTGGGCTGTTCCCGGTCTGCAGTGGTCAGTACCTATCAAAAGCTGTCCAAGGAAGGAAAACCATTGACAGGGTGATGGGTGGCCAAGGCTCATTGATGAACATGGGAAGTGAAGGCTGGCCTGTGTGGTCCGATCCAACCGACGAGTTACCTACCAGTCAGGTGGTGTGGATGATGGCGGTGGTAGTAGTGATGGTTTTAGTGGTGGTGGTGATGGTTGTGGTGGTGATGTTGGTCTAGTGATGGTTGTGGTGATGGTGTTAGTGGTGATCTGTTGGTGGTGATGGTGATGGTGGTAGTAGTAATGGTGGTTGTGGTGGTATTGCTCTGGAGTCCGCAAGACAATCTGGGTAGACAAGATGGTTGAGATGGGATATCTTGCTGAACAGCTGTGATTAATGAGGTGAAAGTTAGGGCAGGTAGAAGCCAGTGCCATGGGGGGTGAATGGTTGTGGGGCTGATACTGTACCTGTCTTCACTAACCGGTAATATAATGGATTGTGCACAGAAATTGGTCCAGGCATTTCTGACACTGGGAATTATTTTTCTTTGAGGCCCCCAATACTAGACACATCATTTACATTTTGAGAACAAATTACAGACCATCTTGTAGTTGACAGAACAAAAAAAAGAAATTTTTACTCAAACATTCTGGCAGTCTGATGACTATATTTCAGAAATGGGATTGTTAGAAAAGGATTTGGTTGTGTTTAGCAAGGTATTGAGTATTATTAGCGTTGTGGGATTATTTTACACTTTAATACATTTGGGTTTCATACGTTTTCTGAAAGTGGAAAAGTGCTCTGCTGTCCCTGTTTTAAGTTTGACCCGGCTGAGCAGAAGCTACAATCATGTAGGAGTGAGGCAGCCAAGAGACCTCAGGTGGCAGTACAAAGGGCTCGGGTTGGGAATTGGAATGTTGGGTTTGACCATTGCCTAGGTAGGTACACAGGTAGACAGGTTCCCCTTGCTGCACTGTAGCTGATGGGCGCTTCAACTGGAAGCCATTTGATTGAGCCAAGCAGGGTGACATGGGAAAACCTGAGATGGTTGAACATTAGGCAGTATTTTGGATATGTTGTAGTACGAGCAGAGTACTGGAACTGGTACTGCACCGCTGTCTGTGTAAGGTCACAACCTATGAATCTATGAATGTAGTACACGGGTCCTGTGCTGCTAAGTTGGTTCAACATGACGGTTTCAGGGTTGTTTATTCGATTCCTGTGGGCAGTCAGTATGAAAATGTACACATTCACTACTGTGTGTTGCTCTGGATAATAGTCGGTTAAATTACTCTGGTCCATTTAAATTCATGTGGGGCATAAACCCATAGGAGCATTTCACCACATTGATGTCTATGGATAATGACAGGGTGTGGACTGGGGTCACACCAAGGTGCTTTGCACTGGGAGAGGGAGCCTGTGGAGTTGTCAACCGTGATGGAAAGGTCTTGTAGCAGACCGTTCTTTCCCCAGAGGAAGTCCAGCTCTGCCATGTTGAGCTTGAGGTGGTTGGCAGACAACCAAGCATAGATGTCAGCCAGGCGAGCAGCTAGTTTGAAGAAGGCTATAGAAGGCTTAAAAGTCGCCTTTGGCAGCTTGGGAAAAGAATGACATGCCCTCTTAAAAATGCTTATTACAAAAAAATCTGTTGATTAAATTGAACAAAATACCTCTGTGATATAGACTTGTCTAGGACAAGTCAAGGACAGAAGGGGGCATAATAAAAAAACAGCAGATATATTACCATCATATACTATGTTTGAGTCAAAATAACTTGGGTTTTTTCTAAGTTAAGTTAGTGCTAAAGGCTGTTGCCCCTAAAGTACCTTTGTTTGCCCCTTACAGGGATGTGGTCTTGTGAGAGGAAACACAGCTTGTTCTAGAAGTTACTTTCAGCTATTTATTTTTCTGTGGTAGCCACTTTGTGCTGGGGTCCAGGGCCTGATTTGAACATGTTCATTTGTGTGGTGGGTGTTGTGGCCATCCGGGCAGTGAGACAGACAGAGGTGCCTGGAGGGGGACTCACAGGGATCATGTTTGTTGCTATGCTGGCTGCCAGGAAGGTGGGTGAGGAGAGGAGTGAGAGGGAAAGCAAACAGCCACACACACAGGCAGACACACACACACACACACACACAAACACTTTGGTGGTAAACATTGGTTGACTTTTCTCTCTCCACCTCTCACTCTGTCTCTCACCCTCCGCCAGGCAGCCACTAAGCTAACACGTTACCTTATTTGGATGGTCTATTCGGAGTTTAAGGAGATGGGCACGCTGGGGAGGGGAATGCTGCGGCGTGCTGGTGTGTTAAAGGCCGACTTTGGGCAAAAACTCTTTGACTGATGCACCATTGTGCATTGTTTTTTAATGCTTAAAATGGCATTGCCGGTTAGGTGTAGGGTCTAGGTTAAGTTTAGATGTAAGCTTAGGTTGTTGAGGTCAAGGGTAAGGGTTAGGGGATGGAGAACATAGATTTCTGGGTGATGGTTAGGTTTTGGCTCCCCACAAACGTGTGTGTTCGTGTGTGTGTGACTGTTTGACTACTCTTGGGCCTATATTCATGCACAAAGTGTAAAGCCTCAGTAGACCTACAAAGCCTTATGTCCATACTGCAGTATGTACAACAAAAAGCCAGCTCTAATTGGCCTTCTGGTCTACTGTAAATACTGTGTCAAAAATGGCACTCCATTCTCTATTCCTTATCTCCTGTAGTGCACTATCAACATTGTCTGAAGTAGTTAACTGTATAGGCTGCCATTTGGTACTCAGGTCTACATGCCAGGTCTGTTGCTAAGGGGTGATATTAGTCATGGAAATCCTGTGGATTTCGAAGAATGAAGACTTCGAATGGCCCCCTGGCAAAAGTAATTCCCTATATTGGTAATAAGGTGCTGTTTGGGACACAGAGTGGGCATCCAAAGTCTACGTTCCCTTATTGAAAATGCTGCTTTTGTTCATGAAATCAAGATGATTCATAACATAATTTTTTCCAACTTTTATAAGCTATTGTAACAAACAATATTTAAGCATAAATCAAGTAGATAATTTTTCATAAAACTGTCAAAGCCTTGGTTGCGTAAATTTGCACATTATATAATCAGTGTTGTAATTATGTTCTGATTTAACCAGTGACATACTTTTTCAGTCCCCTGCAGTGAATTGAAGAGATTTGGATAAGCCCAACATAAAAATTTCTTTCAATGGTTTATTGGTTGCATAGTGCAGAGAGAGCCATGGTCCACAAGAAGCTTAATAAAAAAGAGCTTTGAGATCTTATGGTTGAAAGGTACAAATCAGGACAGGTATACAAACTCAAAGGCTCTGGCAGCCAGATTGGCTGTGTATTAGAAGCAGTGCCAAATGGTGATTGAGTTTTTGTATCAGTAACAGCCATGAATTGTGGTCCATTCAAACAATAAATTATTGCTCATAAATAAAACCTGTAGCTAGTAATCGTTTACTTTGTTAACATGCAGGCAAGAATAAATAATACTGGCTGTGGCTAGCATTCGGATTGCAAAAATCACTAAACAGTCGTGGTTTTTGAATTATTTGGTTTCTTGTCCCCTAACTGCCAGCTCAAAATTAGAAAATGATTTTTGTTTCATCAATCTTACAGCCAATTCTAGCTGTATCCTGTTAGCTTTGGCATACTGCTTTGCTAATAGTTAGTTTTGCTTTGTAAAAAGGATTCCCAAAATTTAGCAGCCCAGAGCCATGCTTTCTTGTGTTCCAGTAACAGGTATATTTTTATACTTTTTTTAGTTATGTGCATATTGCTTTCCTCTGTTCCATATAATTTGATGCACCAGCTTGTTTGATGCAAATACACTAATGGTGAAACATTTTAGAACATCCTAATTTTCTCAGTTTTTATTTATATTTAAGCAGTTCAAGTCCAGAAAAATAACCTGAAATGGTACAAAGGTAATGGTAAACTGCCAGAGGTTAAAAACTATTTAGGTTACCAAAACAATAATGTACATTTCAGAGTGATAAAGTTATGGGTTTTTCAGTGAACAAGTAATGGATTAACAACGTACAGCTGTTCTCTAGCAATGGAAGTAAATTACGGCTTGAAAGTTGAAGCTAACAATTCCTACTGGTGCCCTGACTTTAGTTGATTATTCTGTCTGTATAAATATTGTGTTGGAACAGGTTGTGTTACTACACCCTCTTAAACTTTATTTGAAAGAATGCCACAAGTGTTTTCAGCTGTTATGACTACAAAAGGTGGCATTTTGTTAAACAAAACAAGTTGTGACAAAATGGCACCACCACGGCCATTGGGGGGGATGGATGACAGGGCAGATAAAGCGCATCAGGGAAGCTACCAAGAGACCAACCTCAAACTTATAGGAGTTTCTCTCTGGAACTGGACACTCCCTGCATTTTACAACCATTGCACGTATTCTCCATAAGTCTTAGCTGTGGGCAAGTGTGGTCAAATGGAAACCATTTCTCAGAAAAAACTTCAAAGCCTTTACGCATTTTGCAATAAGACTCTCAAAGGAAAAAGCTATCTTTCAACTCAAAAGGTGCTTCTATAAAGTATTAGGTGTGTGCACACGTATGCAACCAAGGCATAGACATTGTTTATTATTTTTCAGAGAAATTAGCCATTTGCATTTTATTTAACCAACTAATATTGTTGGTTTAATGATGAAAAATGTCTGACATGATTTGTCTTGATTTTAGCCTTTGCATGAAAAAAAGCTGTATTTTTTTATTCGGGAGAGTAGACTTTTGATATCCATTGTAATTGAGAGGACCGGCACGATATTTTCAAAATGCAATCACACTGATACCAACAGAGCATAAAGTGTCATCATACAGAAATGTATTGTTTATTTGTGCTTGCTTGTGTCTATGCTTATAGGTGTGAGACGTGTTTGTGTGAGTCATGAAATTCTTCAACATTATTAAGAGGAGTTTTCTCTGGCCCTGTTTGCCGTCTCCCTCCGCACCCTCTCTCTCCTTCCTTTTTAAATTTTTTTCTCCCTTTTCTCGCTCTCCTCTCCCTCCACTCCCCTTACGCCTCTCCTCCTCCTGTGTCTCCCTGTTTCTCTCTCTCTTCTTCTTTCTCTACATCTCTCTCTCTCTGTTCCCACTCTCTCTCCCTGATCTTCCTTTTTTATTGATGGTCCATTAAAGGAGATTGTGTCCAATCTACACCTCCTGTGTGCCGCACTATTGAAACCATTCCAAAGTGTGTGTATGTGTGTGTGTGTGTGTGTGTGTGTGTGTTCACACGCGCATGCGTGTATTGTTGCCTTTTTGAATGTATGTGTTTGCACTTGCATACGTGTGTGTATGTTGTCGCCGGGGGTTAGAATCTGACTTCCTCGCTGATCAAAGACCTGTACCCTATTCCCTGTTAAAAGGGCACTACCTTTGACCAGAGTCCTATGGGACACACCACTCTTCAGTCCCGTCTTCCAATCCCTTTTCACCATTTTTATAATTTGGGCTAATTTCTTCTTGTAATCTGATTATGGGCTCGGAGGAGCTTTATCACCTTGCCTGCAGCCTCTGTCTCTCCTGTTCTCTCTCTCTCTCTCTCTCACTATGGCTTCCGCTCTCTCCCACTCCACCTCACTCTTCATGCTCCTGTGTTGAGCTCCTTGGCTGAGCTCGCTCACACGCAAACACACACACACACACAGGCTGCTGTCTGAGCTAGGGATCCATTCCTGCTCTGTCCTGTCCGTGTGGCCAGACTGACCGTCTCTCTGTCTGTCTGTCCTTGAGACTGTGTTGTACCTCACTGCCACTGTTTGTCAGTCAGTCAGTCTGTCTGTCTGTCTGTCCGTCAGTCTGTCTCCATCACTGCTGCTGTGACTGCTGTCACCGGGACAACAGGGAACCTGTCAGCAGTGTGTGTTCCGTCTGTCTTCAGCCTCTCTACAAACATGTTCCGGAACCCATGGATCACTAATTATCTCAGCCATGTCAAATACGCTGTCAGTGAGCGAGGTAAGGGCAAGGAAGAGCAGGGCACTCTGCAATGGCTCCGTGTCTGTGTGTGTCTGTGACTTAGCAGTTAGCACTTACGGTCTGTTCATGAAACTGTACTTGTGTGGTACAGATACTGAGATATTCCTGCCACTTAGATTCTGCATGCGCTCGAAGGGAGGGGCCTTGACTGACTTTGTGTGCTAATAAGTGTGTTGTGTGCCTGTGTGGGTGCCTGTGTGGGTGTCTGTGTGGGTGTCTGTGTGGGTGTCTGTGTGGGTGTTCATAGGCTACTGTAGCTGCAGTTGTACTATTGAATAATGACCTGAAAAGTCTTGCTCTTGCTTTGTCCTTATCTACTTCTCATTTGATCAAAACCGTTTGAGTATTGTCCTTGATCCTTATAGTACAATACTGCATAGCAATAGTTGTTTGCACCCTGCTACACTTCAGGTAATATCAAGCTAAGACTCGAAGTTCTGATTTAGGATCAGTTTACTCTTATAGATTCAACTGAATGGAAATGGGAGACATCCTCTCAGACACTCCATGAATATGGAGAGGGTGGTTTGCATGAGGAAGACACATTCTCTCTTATCAATTGGCTCCTTTGATTCCTGCCTATGGATGAGATCTGAGTTTCAATGGTCCTTTCCTCCGTGTAGTAAGAGAAAATCCTGACAGTTTCTCGGAAGCTTGTCTTTGGCGTGTCCCTTTCACTTAGCTGCTTCCAAATCAAATGCCCATCATGACGGTCTGTGGGGGCCTGACCAGTCTTTTGTCAAGATCAATCGGGAAGGTTTGCTCCGAGGCCAACACCAATCACATCTGCCCTTATGACAACACCTGACTCCACACACTGCCGTGACTGCGGCAACATCCATTGTGTTTTATATTCTGGTTGTCAGGTTGTTAATGTTGAAGAGATGCTGTGTTCGGTATTGTCAAAACCATATTGTATCGTAGGTAAAATCATGGCTGACAAACTGAACTACAAACTAACAAGTCCTTATTTCATGCAATGTGATTTGTAGATCAGTCAATCAAAGATGTCCCTCAGAAATGTCCAACGTGTTCTCGATTACTTACCTTAAAGCCAAAATAGATTCAGGATACTATATACACACACCATCTGACAACCTTTACACCCACTTTGTCCATCCTGTAGTCCATTGTCCACCAACCAAAAATAGGGTTCAGGAAGCAGAAACCGCTAACTGGTCCACCCCTCTCAGGCCAGGCGATTTCAAGGTCAGAGGTCCCTGAACACAACATGCTACATTGGGGAGAAACAGCTTTAGGCTGTCTACTGTGCCTACCCAGAACCACAAGTGGCTTTGTCTGTACTACTTTTGGACTAGAATTCTTCTTCCATGCATTCACCTTGGTTAAAGAACCTGGTAGCTACATTTCCTTTCCCTTGAAATTTGGGCTTCTTTTGACTTATGTTGTTCATTGAGTTGACATTCCAACTGTTATTTCCAGGCATGAATGCCTTACATAGGTTGAGATATTCTGGTCGATTAACTGAAATGTAGCGTTTTACATTTTGATGGCATAAGGAATTAGGTAAGATTGCATTGGAAGAATTAATCATTGTTTTTGTTCACTATGGCACATTCTTAAAAGATTCATGAAATCATTTCATGTTTTCTGGTAACTTATCTGGTGAAGAATAATCATGTTTGCTGAGAAACAAGAATAATAATAA
This sequence comes from Esox lucius, assembly GCF_011004845.1. Lineage (NCBI taxonomy): Eukaryota > Metazoa > Chordata > Actinopteri > Esociformes > Esocidae > Esox > Esox lucius. The sequence goes on along the minus strand of NC_047571.1, from coordinate 22,997,506 downwards.
TTGTTTCTCTGTTTCTCCAGGCTTTGGAACAGAGGCTCCAGTCAAACTCTGCACTTCATCATCACTGCCAACAGAAGCACTGAGGTGGGATATACTATATTGTTTAATAATTGTAGATCATTTTCACAGTCAGGTCATGGGTAGTGGCCCACAAATGTATGTGACAGTAAGAGATTAATTCATGAAAGTCAATGATACAACATTAAACTTTAGATATAAATAAACAAATAAGGTAATTTCATCAGGCTGTAATTGTCAACATCACGCTGGGTAATCCTGGAGAACATTGGCCCCCATGTCGTTATATCCGCCACATCAACAATATAGGAATAGTTAAGGATAAGGTAGGTTCTTCAGACTGGTTTAAGACTTATCTTGCACAGTAAGCATTAAAAGCTGGACATGCTTGGATCAGCTTATCCTAAGATGCTTTGTTCAAATGGCAGTACAGTAAAACCCCTCTCAGGGTTTTTTGTCTCCACTTTTCAGTATCTCCTCTCCTCCTGTTCACTCAGAATAGGTGTAATGCTTTGCTAAATCTATTCTACAGTAGCTGAAGGTTCTCCACACTTTCCCCAAGGTGCGCACTTCCACACAGGGTTTTAATAATGGGGGAAATGAACACATTACCCTTAGAGGGTGTGTGCAAGTGCATTATGCGAGGCTTGTGGTGAACATTCGCCTATTGATCCTACTAGTTCATTGTAGGACTTCATTAATGTGTCATAAAATGATGTGGTTGTGGAGGTCTGGCAGATATTTATAGAGGATATTTCCCCGGCTATTTTCAACCTAGCCACTAGGTCATGATCCTGATCACTTTGTGTGCCTTGTCAGGGTTAGGTGTTAACCTAGTTCTTAGTTAGATCCCTCCTTCCTCATAAAAGAGGAAGACTCCGCTCAGAACAATGCTAGCTATGCTGACCATGTGGACTGACATGGTTTGTGTCCCTACAAAGACAGCGAATACAGTTACTGAAGCAGGCTTGACGTTGTGTTACAATCGCAACATGGTTTATGTTCACCAACTCAGTGGCTGGTTGATGTGTCAACCCTGAGACTGGAAGGTTTGATCCCAGTTCAACGCAAACCAAAGACTGAAAAATAGATAGATAGATTAGGCTCTGACTGCCGTGAGAGACTAGCTTGCTGTTCAAGGGGTGTGCTGGTACCGTGCCCCGCTACTGAAACAGGAGCTCCCTACCCCATGGGCTATTCTGGCTGGGAGAAGGCTTCTCTCTTTAAAGAGTGATTTGATGGCCACATGTTTAATATCTGAGATGATACAGTCATGTAAAATTAAAAAAAGGTTTTATTTTTGTTACAAATTTGGACATGTAGGCTTGATTTATAACATGACAATAGACAGGTCAGGTAAGCTAATTTAACAAAGACACAAAGATTATACTTTGCAATTATCTATTTCATAGTGCGGAAAAATAAAGTCCACCCCTAGTTTCTGTAGCTGGTGATATGCCCATTGGCTGAAATAACAGTATCTTACATTGATTTTTGCCCACTCTTACTTACAGTACTGCTTCAGCTGTGTCATGTTGAATAACCTTTTTGCATGCAAGTCCCCCCCACATAATTTCAATAGGATTGAGATCTGGGCTTTGACTCAGCATTCCATAACCCTCCCTTTCTTTGTTTTAGCTGTACTGTTGTAGCTTTGCTTGTGTGTTTTGGACCATTGGCCATGATCCATGTTCGCTTCAGCTTATGGACAGATGGCCTCACATTCTCCTCAAGAATTCTCTGGTACAAAATGGAATTCATGGTGGACTCAGTGATGGCTAGTTGGACATTTGTAGACGGTCTGTCTGTGAAATTATTTACTTCAAATGGGTACAAATTTCAAATAATCTTTCTTCTGGGGGCCTCGGATAGGTCTTTTGATCTTGGCATAAGTGATGTTTTGACATTTTTATGAAATGTTGGACCCTCCTATGTTACACTCAAATTATTTTGTAATGATTTACAACTGTTATGGTGGATCTGGTTGTAGTTAACATTTTATGTGATGATGAAGTTAGGGGTGTACTAACTTTTTCATCTTAAGTAAATATCAGTTCTGTTTATTTTCATTGCATGGATGGTTTAAAAGTAAAAATTAATTGTGTGATTTGTGAAATCGGGTAACCTTTATCAATGAATGTGGTTGGAATTTAGTGGCTGGATCTTTCCAAGTGGTGTATGTACTTTTCCACATAACTGCGTTTATCCAGTTTGACTATGTCTGGATAGCCCAATGAAGGCGATAGGTAGTATTTCCATTTCAAATCAAAACACTTGTCTAACACTTCCTTGTGTGAAAGAAGACATATGTACACACCCTGAATTTGACCTTTGAAGACTATATGGATAGAACAAACATTAGGCGAATAGCCTAGTGGTTGAATCAAAGGCCCAATGAACGGTTTTAGAGCTGAAAGGGCGAAACGTGTGGTTGTGCCCTTAAACGAGGCACCTGTCTCTACTCACTCCTGTAAGTTGCTCTGAATAATAACTTTTGCTATATCACTCAAATGAAAATGGTTGAAAACCACGTCTCATCATAATATGCTGGATTAATTTGAACACTTTCAGCTTTCAGAACGACTTTTCATTCAAGAACAAGAACACGCTGGTCAAGAGTGCTACTGATATCGATGCCAGTCTTTTGGCAGTCCTACCCAAGGGTAAGTTGCTTTCCCAATCACAAACTACTTTAGAAAGGACACCCTGTTCACTATATTGTACACTGCTTTCCAAATGGAGTGCCCTGTGTCTGCACTTTGTGTAGGGCATTTGCAAGAAAAAAAGTAACTTTGATGAGCATAATGATCTGACAGGTGAATGTGCAATGTTTTATATTTCATGTACATTTTTCTCCCAGTTTCAGAATTAAAGAAACATTTTGAAAGCGTAGTCTCAGGGGATTTGGAAATGAACAGGTATGTTTGCATATGATGAAATTGTGATGAAACTCTCCCTCTGTCCATATAGTCTGCACTGTATGAACAGAGTCCGTACATATGTCCAGTACATCTACACATTGTTCTCTCCTACCATTCTGTGTTGATAATTCATGGTTCTTCCCAAATTCCCTAGTTTTCCGCTGCTTTTTCTAATTGTTTTGAAATGGATGAAAACCAGGGCTTTATGTTAAAGTAAAGAAACCTTGATCTCAATGGAGCTCCATGCCAAGATAAAACATTGAAACATTTGTGGTATGGGATAAAACTGCGTTCTCATTATAATACTATAACTGTAAGATAATGCACAAATTTCAGTATACTACTATAACGGTAAGATAATGCACTAATTTCAGTATTAGTAGCCTCTAAAACAGTAGTCTCGATACATCATTGAGATTTAAATAACAGTAATATAAAACCGTGGTCTCGATACATCATTGAGATTGAAATAACAGTAAGATAAAACGGTAGTCTCGATTCATCACTGAGATTGAGATAGCAGTAAGACAAGACTGTTACCTTTGTTTGTCTCTGCCCGATGTGAAGCAGGAAGGAGAGGATAGCGCGCCGTCTGGAGGGTGTAGAGGCTGATGTTTCCCCTGCCCTGATGCCCAGCTGTGCCGGCCTTGTGGCCAACCGCATGCTGGAGGAGGACCCCCCACGATACACCCGGGCCTCAGAGCCCTGTGAGCCAGTCATGGGTATGCGTGCTGACCAGGCAAAGCAACACAAGCCCCGAGGCCTGTGTGAAACCTAAACCGTAGACTTGGCTTGTTTTGACTGTACTTCGATATTTAAGCTTGTAAAGCAAATGTGAAGTGTCAAGCTGTGTGCTAGTTAGGGGGAAGGCACATGACACCTAGACCCTCGTTCAGGGCACGAGCTGTTTGGTGCTGATTATTTCTGGATGTAGAAAGATGATATTTGAGAGAATGTCATAGTAGGCCTGCCTATGCTTCGAACAGTGGTTCCCTGTGTTTCTCTTGGTTCCAAAGTGAGCCCATGTTTGTGACGTCTTGGTGTTTTTAAGATTTAGCCTGCACCGCGAACGGTTCCCACATGTCTCTGGTTAGACGTTGTCGTCTATATAGGGAATAGGTTGCCATTTGGCACGCTCTCAGCCGTGTGCTTGTCTCCCTCCTTGTTCCACAGTGAGACGCTACAGCAGGGAGGAGATGGAGGTGTCCTCCCCAGACCGACAGTCCGGGCCCCGGGGCGGACCTGGAGACCAGCCCCATGCCGAGCCCGTCCCATCCCCCTCGGTCGGCCCGGTGGACCCAGCCAGCCTCAGCTCCAAGGCAGAGCGGATCGCCCGCTACAAGGCTGAACGGCGGCGCCAGCTCTCAGAGCGCTACGGGATCCTCCTGGACCAGGAGACAGACATGGACTACAGTCCTCGCTACACACGCTCACGCAGGGAACCTGACGCCTCGGCTCGGGGCCCCTCGGCCGCCACAGAGCGCCGGAGAGACCGAGAGAGGCAGGACGTTGAGGAGCGGAGGAGAGACACGGACAGACAGGAGGTTGAGGGAGGAGGTTCTCCCAGAGCTCCCTACAGCTCCGGAATGGGCATGGTCTATATGCAGTCCCATCCTGCCGAGCCTCCTCCTGGCCACGCCCACAGCGAACCCCCTCCTCCTGGCCTTGACCGTAGCCAAGCCCCTCCTCCCACACGGGAGAGGGCCAGCACCTACTCGGCGCGGGAGAGAATGATGAACCTGGAGAACTACCGGCGGGCCCAGGAGAGAACGATGGGGGGGGCGCATACAGGAGCCAGCAACAAGTCCCAGGATCATGCCCAGCCCCCCCACCAACCACAGGCTAGCCCTCTGGAGCAGCTCAGCCCCCGATCCAGGACCGCCTCCAGAGAAGCCCAGAGCGTGGCGGCCGTCCCCAGCTCGCCTCGTTCCGCCCGGCGGGCCTCCCTGCCCTCCGCGCGCTACGGCATCTCCCCCGGGGACCTGTTCATTGAGCAGCAGGCTCAGGCCATACTCAGCAGACAGGGGTGAGTTCAGATCTGCGTCGCTGTTACAATGCCCTGGTACCACACCGGTTTCTTATTCGCACTCATCCCAGTAGCACACTTGTGATTGCACTCATGTAGAGGATATAACACCCCCTGTAGCTCTACACTTGTGGTATATGGGAGCTCAGTGGTACGCCTTCCCTCTACCGCCCCTAGTGGTAGAGGGAAGGGCTGATAAAAAATTAACAAAGGTATAACAAAGTTGCTTGACCTTAAGTATTTTGCCCAACTGCCAGTTGCCTAGCTACAATAAAATGTAAGTCAAATGTTACCAGAGTAAAGCAAGGGAAAGATTATGACTTTAAACATAGTGACTGAGCCGCAATAGGCTTGTCAAGCCACTGTCTACAGTCGCATAGAATTACAGGCTTTGTGTCAATTGTGTTCTCTATTAAACTCTATGGGAGGAGCTGAAGCCAGAATAGAGGGAGACAGCAATATACCCTTGATAATATGAATAGCTACAGTATTACAGTCTATATCCCAAATGGCATCCTATTCCTGACACGGACCACTATCTTTAATCAGAGCCCTATGGACCCTGTTCAGAGGAAGTGTACTATGTGGAATAGGCTGCCATTTGGGACCCATTGTTTGACATACAGTAGTGTTAAGAAAGTAGTAATGATTGGCCAGCACAGACTCAGGTGACCACCAGTCTGTCCAATGCTAGACCTGCATGTATTGTGGTAGGGACATCCTGTACTGGTGGACCTTGTTTCAGATGCTTTTAGGGGTCAGCCTGTCTGGAAGCCAGAAGCCAGTGTCTGTGCTTTTGAGACTGTTCTGTTGGTTCCATTGCAACAGGCCAGATTTGGTCTTTTTGCATGTGGCATAGAACAGCAGCATATTTAGGCGTATTACTATAACCTTCCCCCAGCATTCAATCAATAAGACAAAACAAATAAAATGGCTGTGGTGTGGACAGTGGTGCTGTCTTCCCCCAAGGCAAATTCCAACTTTAAGCCCTTGGTAGTGAGGAAAGGGTTAGCTAGGCTAATGGGGTATACATCTGGAGCTGAACTTGACCCAGATTCTCTGCTTGGCTGGCCAACTGAAGGCAGGGATGTAATGTTACTGTAGATGTGCTGGATCCATGGCTGGCCAGCTGAAGACAGGGATGTAATGTTAAATGTGCTTGATCCATGGCTGGCCGGCTGAAGACAGGGATGTAATGTTAAATGTGCTTGATCCATGGCTGGCCGGCTGAAGACAGGGATGTAATGTTAAATGGGCTGGATCCATGGCTGGCCAGCTGAAAGCAGGGATGTAATGTTAAATGTGCTTGATCCATGGCTGGCCAGCTGAAAGCAGGGATGTAATGTTAAATGTGCTTGATCCATGGCTGGCCAGCTGAAGACAGGGATGTAATGTTAAATGTGCTGGATCCATGGCTGGCCGGCTGAAGACAGGGATGTAGCGTTAGATGTTAATCCCACAGAACTCTGGTCTAAAGTAGTGCACCTTATAGGGAGGAAGATTTGTAAGGCAGAACTGGAGTGGACTGTAAAGGCTGACATTTTCCTTGCATTTGTTAGCACACACTGAGACTTTCAGCCTCTCATGGTGCTTCCAGCCACGTGCAGCTTTTCAACACATATACTATGTGCTGTGCTGTAAGTTGCACTCGCGTCTCCAGACAACCTGGGGTCTGCAGTGCAACCTCTGCATGGTCTCGACCGGTCTCCGATCAATTTAGCGCCCCTGCTGTCAGCCCGACACTACATCCAGTGTTGGCATGCTAGCACAAACAGACTGCCTCTCAGGCTACATGTGGCCTGTGCCGCCAGGTAAAGCCCAGATAAGGGGTTGGTCGCCGCGGAGGTGTGTGTCCTCATGGATGCCATTTAAACCCCTGCCGTGCCATGTCAGATGAAATGAGGCGGTGGCTTGTCAGTTCGGGGTGGCTTAGTGGTGTACCGGGAGATTAGCGTGGCGCATGCTTAATGACACCTGTTACCTATTTGGTGCTCTGTAAAGGGAATTGCCAGCCATTTTGGGATGCAACATAAAATGACCTTTGGCTGTGAGGAGCAAGGGGCCATGGATGAAAGTGGTAAAGGCTCACTCATATTTGGCACTGTGAAATTTGAGGGAGCTAGAACATTTAGGATGTAGGAACGATTAGTCTTGACATGTCCCTAGTTGAACCTCAATCTGTTGTTGAGATGGATGGGGTGCTTTTTCTTGATGTTTGTCCCATGATTACATTGAATTAAGAGCATGCAGTGCTGTTTTTATTTATCCCTATTTGTTCACCCCAGATGGTCTTCTCTAAATGATCGTCACATGACTGTGTGTTGGTGTGCATCCCTGGTTGAGTTCCAAATGACACCCTGTTCACTATCAAATATACTGCCTTTGAGCACCTGGGAGAGGCGTCATCAATTTGAATGTGGTAGTTTACTTGGGAGTCACATTGTCTTCGATTTGATTGTCAGTGCTATAGTCCGTAAATTTGTTCTTCCCCCTTTTAAGAATCAGAGTAAGAGACAGAATATCGAAAGACGAGAGTGGCGTCCAAAGGGCCTCTGCAGAGCGCGGTCCAGCTCCTGAGCCTCCAGTCAGCAGACACCCGGAAGGTTCTCACACCAGCCCCACTCATTACATACCCCGGCGCGGCCACAGCTCTGAACCTGCCACCTACCAAAGGACCGCCCCCTCTTTCTCTCAGCACCCCCAACCTGTCTACACCCACGTCCCGTACCCCCACGCCTCAGTTACACACACACACACATCAGCCCCTGCCGCTGGCCACCAGGGGGGCCACCATGGGACACCCACAGACCCTCAGCCTTACCTAGCCATGCCGGCCCCCCGGGTGGAGACGGAGCCCCCAAGAAGGAGGGTCAGCGCCGACCACATTTACACGACCCACGGGGAGAGCCAACGGGAGAACCGTAGGGAGGGCCAACGGGAGAACCGTAGGGAGAGCCAACGGGAGAGCCAACGGGAGAGCCAACGGGAGAACCGTAGGGAGAGCCAACGGGAGAACCACAGGGAGAACCACAGGGAGAACCACAGGGAGAACCAACGGGAGAACCCCCGGGAGGGCAGGCAGGCACTGAGAGAGGAGGTACACACAGAGGGGCTGCTGAAGAGCCGGAAGGCAGTGCTGCCCTCAGAGATCCGCCGCAGGGAGAAGAGCGCGGACGACCCCCAGAGAGGTGAGCCCCAGCTGGGGCCAGGCAGCCGCCAAGATGACCGTGCCGCCCCGTCCACCATGGAATGGGAGAACTCTGGAGGGATGAGAACCAGTTGTGCGGACTCAGAGGACTGGGAGACTAGGACCAGGGACGGTGACCAGAAGAAGCCGCAACAATGCTGGTCCAGCCAAAGCCAGGACGCAGAGGAATCCGGCCCAGCCAGGCCCTCCTCTTCCTCCCAGCCCCAGCAACATCAGCAGCCCCAGAGTCCGCAGGCCCTCCGGGGTCACCATGGCCCTCAGAGCCGGCCTGGTCAACAGAGAGGCGGTGACTCGGCCGTCTACCTCCAGAGGGGTGCCTCCCTACCTCAGGCTAGACATAGGGGCGCTGAGCCAGCCCGGCAGGACGGACCCCCCAAGCCCAAGGTCCGCATGCGCTCCATGTCTGACATCGGTGTCAGTGATCGATCTGCGACGTATAGGAGCACGGAGAGGTCAGCCGCTGGCAAAGAGGCAGTCGTGGGCACCCACCAGTCCAGGGAAGGAGGGGAGGCAGGAGGGGTGCTGCTCAATGGCGAGGTTGGAACCCTGGACACCAGGGTTTCTGTGGCCCAGCTCCGACACTCATACCTGGAAAATGCAAACAGGAAGCCGGAGCTGTAGGTGGAACAGCATGATTACCGGCTCTAATCAGTCTGCCTGTCACTAATGTAGACTCTCATCTGACGCTTGAGCTGTTTAAGCCTCTGTTTTATTTTTTTTAATTATCATACGCAATATAATTATTACCTTCGAAGCTTGAATGAGGGATAACTTACTATTTGTTTTGACAATCTGTCATTTGGGCATACCTGAGTGGTTCGTTGCTGCATGTTGTGCTGTGATTTCTAATTTTGTTGAGAGTTAATGTGATTATCTTGTGCGTGACTTTGCCGCATCTACCACAGATGACTGGATTGCTGTGGAAGGCACTATTAAACGCATCATTAACATCAAACTGACCTTCCCGTTGTTCTCTCACAATTATTCTCCGTTCCTGTTGCCTTGGCCTTTCACCATCCCGACCCATGACCGCACGAAGGGAGCCGACTAAAGTAGAGAGAACTGCTGTGGAAGTAGATCCGACTGCTGGGAGCACTGATCGGGAGCGTGGTGGTGCGACGCGGAGGCCTCTGCGCTACATCACCCCTGGAGACAACCGCAAGTCCTGTGAGAGGTTTAGGACTCAGCCCATCACCTCTGCTGAGCGGCTGGAGTCTGATAGGTGAGAGTGTTAGGATGTAGCAGAGAGGCTGGAGTCTGATAGGTGAGAGTGTTAGGATGTAGCAGAGAGGCTGGAGTCTGATAGGTGAGAGTGTTAGGATGTAGCAGAGAGGCTGGAGTCTGATAGGTGAGAGTGTTAGGATGTAGCAGAGAGGCTGGAGTCTGATAGGTGAGAGTATTAGGATGTAAAACAGAGAGGCTGAAGTCTGATAGGTGAGAGTTTTAGGATGTAAAACAGAGAGGCTGGAGTCTGATAGGTGAGAGTGTTAGGATGTAGCACAGAGGGGCTGAAGTCTGATAGGTGAGAGTATTAGGATGTAGCAGAGAGGCTGGAGTCTGATAGGTGAGAGTTTTGGGATGTAAAACAGAGAGGCTGGAGTCTGATAGGTGAGAGTTTTAGGATGTATCACAGAGAGGCTGCTGTATGTTCCCGGGTAAGAGGAAACCTCTGACTTCTGTGGAGCAGTTGGACTGTGGAGTAGATGATAGGTATTGAATGACCCAGGGAAACATATTTCTGAACAGCCTGAAGAATTTTGTAAAATCACCAGTGGGTGTACAGTACTTTTGTAATTTCTCTTTTGTAATTTTTTAGATGCAGTGTACTGCAGACTGTTTTATGCAATCTCAATACATAAAAAAATTATGTTGTTTCTTGTGGGGAGATTATACAGTGCCTTAAAAAAGACCGCTGTCATGTTGATAAATGTTGCTGTTGCTTATACTCTCTCAGGTCTCGTCCTACAGAGCTTCAGACCACAGAAGGCAAGTATTGGATTAGATTGCTCACTATCAGAGCACACAATTAATGAATTAATGTGTATGAGAAATGTTATGATGTAAACAGATAAAAGTTTGGAACGATATGCAAATTTCTTTAAAAAATTACAAATATTTGTGTTAGTTTCGTGTGTGGGGGGGTGTTAGCAGGTGTTTGAGATTGAACACCTGCTAGCATCCCCCCCCCCACACACACACACACACACACAAACCTAGAATACACCTGTAAATAATGGGGAAAGTGGTCAGAATTCTAAACTTTACTTGTTGACTTATATGAAAAACATTTTCTGCCCTTTTTAGCTGATGAAGAGAAGCTTGATGAAAGAGCTAAGATGAGTGTGGCTGCTAAGAGGTCACTATTTAGGGTACAGTATCTTAATACTTTTTTTTGCTATATTTCTACTGAATGAGGATGTTGATTGCAGTGAGGTCTGGTGAGGGAGGATGGCTAATTGCCTGGAATGGAGTGAATGAGGTGGTATTAAACTCTTAGAAACTGTGGGTTTGATTTTTGTTAGTGTATCATGTATTCACTTCCAACCTCGTGCCACGGGCCTCCAGAAGCAAACACCGACAGTAGGTTTATTTTTACAGGAACTGGAGAGGACCACAGATAGCGTCCCCAAACCTCGGTCTCGTAACCCGGCTGTGGAGAGGCGTTTGAGACGAGTCCAGGATCGTGCACAGACACAGCCAATCACCAATGAGGAAGTGGACATTGCACACACGTATGTCACCTCTGATTGTTTTGAGCGTCATCAAGGTCATTGGATTCACAACACAAGTATTACAACATCAACTTTAGAGCAGTTGGGGTATGGAGGACGATTCCGATCTGTCTTTTCTCCTTTCTTGTTGCTTTCTTGTGGTTCTTACTGCTGATGCTTTGTGACACCGGTACCTCTCTCCAAATCCATCTCTGTATATCTATCTCTTTATTTCCATATCAATCTCTATCTCTATATCAATATTTTTGTCTGTCTTTCCATCTCTTTCTTTTTATATTTCTTAATTTTTTCTAGATCTCTTTGTCAGACCTAATATCAGTCTGTATCTCTATTCCTGTATCGCCCCATCTGTCTTTATCTCTATAACTATCTCTGTATCAATCTCTATATCTCTGTCTGTTTGTCTGTCTGTTTCCTGGACATATAAAGTGTTCCTTCTATGTCCTCACAAACGGTGATGGTTCACACCACAATAGCACGTATCCCCAGCCCCACTGTAGACAGCAACTCCATGAACACTTACAGGTGACTTGACTGTGTGTGTGTGTGTGTGTGTGTGAGGGAGCGTGGGTCATGGGTTTACGTAATAAATATCCAATTAGAGCTTGCATGCCTTCTCATCTGTTACTCTGTGTGAGACTGTTGTTTTTGTTTTAATGGTCTTGTGTGCCATTGCATGAATTTTTTTACCTTCAGCCGTGATGGATATGAAGTTATTATTGATTCCTTAATTGCATTGTAAAATTCTAGTTAGAGGATTCTTGCTCATTTCTTCTGATTTAAATAATAACCAGGATATCTGGAAAACATCAGAATTTGGGAAAGTTACTGCAATTTTGCAACACTGATTAGTTCTTCTGCAGTTGTCATGCAGCAGCTAGTTGAACTGGGGAGCAGGCACACATCTGCTCCCCAGCGCCCTCTGCTGTTGGTAGTGGTCCATCATTTCACATTACCTAACTGTTTTAGCCAACTCACTTACATGCTGCCTGAGTAGATAGAATAACTGTGGGGAGTTGACTCTTATAGGTCAGGGATGTCAAACACATTTTGAGCAGTCGGTTGCATTACGGATTTTCCTGTCTACATTTTCTAAAAACGGTCCCCTGTGTATCCGGTTTGAATTGTCCTGTGCTCCCTGACCGTTTAGCTTATATTTATGTAATTATAAGTGAGTTGAACACAGTCAGGAAACTGTAGATGTACTGTAGATCTGTTATCATCTGTGTAAACAGACAGTGGAAAAGGAAAGAGGAAACAGGTTTGTTTATTTGGCCACTGTTTCCAGAAGTACTTTTGAACTGTCCCTTGAACTTAATATTTTGAAAAGTCACATGTGGCTGAGGGAGAACAGGTCAAAGGTGAAGCTAGTTAAAGCACATTGCAGGTTCACAGGTTGGGTGAGCATGTAGCAGCGACTTTGTTTACTGGCCCACCAGTAAACCTCGTACCCACACATATCCTCAACTACAGATGGCCGAGAGCAGCATGACTAGCGACTTAGTATAGATAGGACCCCATGGCTGCATCCCAATTCTCCACAGCATGGCTGCATCCCAATTCTACATAACATGGCTGCATCTTGATTGGCTACACCATGGCTGCATCCCATTTCTCCACAGCGTGGCTGCATTCCAATTCTCTATGCCATAGCTGCATCACAGTTCTCTTCCCCATAGATTAATCCCAATTCTCCACTTTTCCAAAATGACTTACACGCCTATAGTGCTATTCTGTTCCACTATCCTGGCTACTGCATTCAACCCATGTTTTAAGCCGGATGTTTTTGTTATTTATAACATCTATGAAATGAACAGTTGGTCATGTGTATTGTTATGTGCATTCATTACTGATCATCTGTCAGAGAGTATATGTCAGATGTACAGTACATGTATTGCATATGGCTCTTCTGCTGTTTACACATTGCACAATCTGCACTCATTACCCTGTGTGCGTGCGTGCGTGCGTGTGTGCGTGCGTGTGCGTGCATTTTCTCCTCCCAGCCTGCATGAGCACAGCTCCATAGTGAGGAACCAGGGGGAGCAGGAAAAAGAGATATCAAGAGAGAGGGAAGCCCAGGCCAGAGGTGAAGGAAAAGGACGTGGCACTGAGGAAATGATGGAGGTCCTTGGTCCAGATGAGCCCGATATCTCCTCTCTTAGGTGAAGGAAGAGAATATGCTTCCCAACATCATGTGCAACTACGAACACACAAACATAAGTCATAATACTCTAAGAAATAAGAGGGTGTTTGGTAACAAAACTGTCTCAAATAAAACGTTTGTGAAGGGCCAGTGCTCATTTATAATAATTTGAAGTTGAAGCTTCATTTTTCTTTTTCCGCGTCTTGTTCCTGGTGGGAGAAGTTTCTCAAAATCAGTGAAGAAATCCAAATAATTCTCTGGTTGACTTTTATAACAGTCCATAACATTTCCATGTGTTTCAAATAAACCTCAACCCTAATTTGACCCGCAGCTAGCATTGCAGGACAGTCCCCGCTGAAGTCTCTAATAACCTTACATCATACATGACCACCGATGACCATTTATAGTCACAATTTTCCCACAATGCACCAAGGCTTTGACGCTGACAAACACAGCCACTGACACGCGTGCCCTCCACCTTCCCAGCCTGGCGGAAAAGATGGCCCTGTTCAACCGGCTGTCCCAGCAGACCTCCATGTCCGTGGCCGAGGGGGCCGGGGCATCCAGGGGGGACACTCGCCAGCGCAGGGCCAACTCCCGTTTCCAGACCCAGCCCATCACCCAGGGAGAGGTAGACCAGGTAGGCATTAAGTCAGTCAATTAACCAATCAGCCGTCGAATCGATCGATTGCCGCTGTTGTTACCCATCACCCTTGAGGTCGGTCAGGAGTCCTGCCCCTCTCTCAGCCTCGATAGATAACGGGCACAATTATCCACCCCCCGGCCGGAAGTGTCATAGACACGAACCGACATGGATGTCAAGCGCGTAACTGATGTGAGCGGTGGCTGTACCAGGAGTACACAGTTTTAAATGGATGAGGGTGGAAAAGTGCCGACTTCTGGAGATGGCTGGAGAATCAGGGTGAATCAGTTGACTTTGTCGTTCATGCCCTTCAACACCGCAGCCTCTAGGTGTCACACAAGACGAGCCTTACACTGAGGGGCAGGTCCCTCGACACAGATGAAGGGCGGATCCTGGACTAAATAAACCGTTCAATTTAGGGTGTCCATATTTCTGGGAAGTGTTCCTGAATGTGTGTTTCTCTTGGCCCCTAGTGGATCTTGCTCAGTCTTGGTAAACTCTCACAATCGCATGCTAAGCGATCCAAGTGTTGGCATATCAAACTGAAACGTTGTGTATTATACAGCAAGTGAATGATGATGTGTTGGTCCATACAGGAGATTGACCCCATGGTTACCTCTCTTCCTCCTCCTACTGCTCTGTTGACTAATGGAGAAAAAGTAAGAGAAACCTGTCTAGCAATGTGCCTGAACAGTTCTGCTGACCGGTAGTCTTCTACTCATAATACACGCATACATGTAGCTTGTAGCATCCTAAAAGTTTGTATGCTTTTTTTTTTTTTATATGGTGACCCAATGATGTGATTTACAGTATGGTTTGCTATGTTCGTTTAGATGTTCAAGATGCTCTGCCCCTCTTTATAACACATGATTTTCACTCATGCATTCAAATATTATGTACCGTTCTACTTATATCATTGAGTTTCTCCTAATGCTTGCTTGCAGAAAACGTTGGCATGAAAACAGCCGTGATGTGCTGTGAATACAGCTTTATGATGCCTTATGATGCTTGAATATAATATTAGCATAGAGTATTCAGCTCTTCTCTTGCTTTTCCAATGGCTGAGTAGGTGTGCATGTAGACTTAATGACATGCATATGAATGTATTCTACTCGGACTCATGCAGGATTGGTTGTGGTGCAGCATGGAACACAGAGTTTGTTTTAAACGTGAATTCATACAAATTTAGCCGGGAACATTATATTTGGGTTGTGTGCAGGTTAATGCATAATGCCGGCTTCTGAGGTTTACTGGTCATTTATATAATGGTAGAGGACAAGAGACGATTGTCACTCCTAAAACCAGATGAATGAAATCTGATCAAACGCTATGATGATTCTCTACTGCAGGAAATGACCTTTTAGATGTTTCCAGTGAGCGTAATAAATGCTGTATTGAAAGATCATTTTTGATGTGGTAATGGGACATGGTCAGGGGTAATGACTTGTATGACAGGATAATGCTGTTTACCTCATGACCCTGCCGGGTGTTATTTAGATCATTTACTGTCCCTTCCCCGTCTCATTATCTCCATCCCCCTCCGTCCCTCTCTTCTTCACCACTCATCCATCCATCCCTCCGTCGCCCCTCATCCGTCCATCCCTCCCTCTATCGCCCCTCATCCATCCATCCCTCCATCGCCCCTCATGCATTTATCTGTCCATCATCTCTTCCTCCTTCCCTTTTCTCTTCCTGAAGTTGCAGAACTGCGGAGGGATGAGGTTGGAGCCTCTATCTGCCTCCTTGGTACATTCTGTAGCAGCCGTCACCTCCAAGGCCTCGGTCGCCTCGGTAACCATGGTGACCGATGGTGGCAACAACATCCATCTGGAGAAATCTATGGCTGTTCCCTACAACCCCCCCACCCCCACCCAGGAGAGGGGAGGGCTGAGGTGTGTCCTCATGTTGTCACACTATGACTTAATAATTCAGCCTTCACTGCTATTGATACCATGAAAGGTGACATTTACAATAATCTCTCTCTCACTCTCTGTCACTCTCTCACTCTCTGTCACTCTCTCTCTGTCACTCTCTCTCTGTCACTCTCTCTCTGTCACTCTCTCTCTGTCTCTGTCTCTCACTCTCTCTCTCTGTCTCTCACTCTCTCTCTCTGTCTCTCACGCTCTCTCTCTGTCTCTCACGCTCTCTCTCTGTCTCTCACGCTCTCTCTCTGTCTCTCACGCTCTCTCTCTGTCTCTCACGCTCTCTCTCTGTCTCTCACTCTCTCTCACTCTCTCTCACTCTCTCACTCTCTCTCTGTCTCTCACTCTCTCTCTGTCTCTCACTCTCTCTCTGTCTCTCACTCTCTCTCTGTCTCTCACTCTCTCTCTGTCTCTCACTCTCTCTCCGTCTTTCTCTCTCAGGTACTTCAGCCCGACCCAGGGCGGTGACTACTCTCGTGTCCCCGAACCAGATCTGTACTCCTCAGCCCCTCCCCTCTCAGAGCAGCTACGGCAGCAGACACACAGCCATGGGGGCGGAGGAGCAGAGAGAGGAGACAGAGGCGGAGCCAGTGGTGACGGCCACAGGGAGAGAGAGGGGGATGTGTGGAGGGGAGGGGCCAGCCGAGAGGACAGGGAGAGCCGTGGTGCCGGAGACAGCAGGCAGCAGCTCTGTCAGCCCCCAGCCCCAGAGCCCCAGCCTCAGCCACGGCACGCCGGCAGTAGCCAGCGGGAGTCCATCGACAACACTGCTCTGAGGCACGGCAGGACCGAGCTGCTGGTGGAGCCCAGGCAGCACAGAGAGAGAGACTGGGAGAGAGACAGAGGGAGAGGCTGGGAGAGAGACCGAGAGAGAGACGACAGCTGTGGTAGTATCTCCCTTGAGAGGAGGGAGCCAGAGAGCTGCCCGGCAGAGAAACTCAGCTCAGAAAGACCCACGGGACTGCAGCACAAAGCCAAGACCACGCACGGCAGCAGGACCAGGGACACCCTCTCAGGTAGGACCCACAGAACACCTGCGTGGCGCCTGACTTTGGGCCGGGTCCGAGCGACCATACGTGTAATCTACAGAAATATGTGTGTGCCTTTCGCGGGGATAGTGAGGAAAAGGGAGATGTCTTATTGTCTCGTGGTCCGTGCAGGACCATAATCACATGCCTCTTGCTGTTGGCTACACACTTGGGTGTTGGGTCTCTCTGAACGCCTGACGCTTCTGTGTTTGTCATGTTACAGACCATATCTGACAGACCGTAAGACTGGAGATGTGGGTCCAGCCCAATCTAATTAGCATATCTCTTCATACGTTTGTCCCCGCGGCTTCCTTTGTCTGCAAAAGGGCCGGCGTGCTTACTGACATGCTGCTTTTGGTCGGGATTTCAGATGGATGTCTGTTGAATGGGGTGCGGATGTGTTTGCGTGACGTTATGGATGTCAGTGTTGCAGGCTGTGATTCAGCCAGAACCGGCTGACAGACCATGAACACGGCCGGCCCGTCCATCCCCGTCCATCCCCCGTCTGGCTGACCGAAACGGCATACATTGTGTCCAGAGGGTTTGGGGGTCGTCTTTTGTCAAAGGGAGGGGAAACACTCATGCAGAACGAGGGAAGGCAAAGCTTAAATGAACACGCCGATGGGAAACAATTGTCCGTGAGATGCATGAATGAGCTGAGCATCACAGAGGGCAGGGTGACGAAGACAATGGGAGCCTTGTGGTTTCATCTGCGGCTCTGGTCTTTCATTTACACACCTTCTGCAGTCAGAGACAGATATGGAGAGAGAGAGAGAGACAGAGAGACCGAGAGAGAGACAGAGACAAAAAGAGAGAGAGACATTCAGAGAGAAGCTGGTGGGTGGAAGGGTGAGGAGACAGTCAGACCACTGGATTTGATCTGAAACCAGTCGAGTGCTATTTAAACCCATGTGAACCCCACACTGATCATGACAATTAAACTGCACTGGCTGTTTTTGATGTGTGCATGGTAATGGCAGTCTGGAGGTGTGTGCTGTGTGTGTGTGTGTGTTTTGTCAGTATGGGGGGGGCTGCACTGCTGTTGAGTGCTGCTTCTCTCTGAGTATTGATTACACAATTTTTTTACAATGCATTGTGTATGTGTGTGCTTGTATGTGTGCGTGTGTGCTTGTGTGTGTGTGTGTGTGTGTGTGTGTGTCTGTGTTACTGTCCACAGGCACTGAACGCCCCAGTGTGTCATTGAGGACTGCGACAACAGTGGTGTCGTCCAGGGCCGTCTCTCACACCTCCAGTTTGCAGCAGCCTCAGATCCAGTCCGTCACCAAGGCTCCCCAGACCCTGCCCAAGCCCTACGCTCCGCCCCAGCCATACACCTATCCCCCCCAGACCGAGGCCCACCCCCCCCAGACCGAGGCCCACCCCCCCCGGACCGAGGCCCATCCCCACCGGACCGAGGACCACCCTCCCCAGACAGAGAGCCAGGCGCCTCCAGCCCAATCTCAACCCCAGCCCCAGGAAAGGGATAGGATCTTCACTCAGCAACTACCCAAGCCTTACTCTCAGCTAACCCCTCAGACTCCAACTAACCCCAGCCAGTCCTTCCCCCAGACGGCCCCGCAGACCCGGCCCAAGCCTACGTCCTTCCCCCAGGTGCTGGTCAAGCCACAGGAGCGGCGTGAAGACATCCTCGGACCCAGTGCCTCCGACCTCCTGACCCCCAGCGAGAAACAACCCTCCGAGATGTCTGCCAAACAGATGTCCATCAAAGAAAGGTTAGTCTGCCTGACATTTGCCCCATTTGTTTGGGGGGATAACACGGGCCAACTCCCAAAGATTTCACCTTGATTCATAGTGTTGTCTGTGTATAAAAAAAATTAAAATCATGATGTAATGCATATGTGACACAATGAGCCTCTGAATGTGTCCCTAATAACACCCTGTTCCCTACTGTACATGAGGGTACTACTGTCATAAAGCTCGCGTGAAAAGTAGGTCACTGTGTAGGGTGCTATTTGGGACACCGTGAGAACACAGCCCTAATCTCTCGGTGTCCTTGTGGTATATAGGTTTCTGCAACTCTTAAGTTTTTTCAGGTGTTGAGGCAGGAGGGGAAGGGTCATCTGCGGTATGTAGACATCTTTAGTCTGGGTTTGGAAGGCCCCCCCTTTCCCTGTTTAGTACACTATTATTGAGCAGAGGTAACTACAGCAATGTTCGACAATACATGTCAGACTGCCAAGTAAAGACATGCTGAAAAAGATCTGTCTTTCTCTCCTCTTTCTCTCTCTCTCTGTCCGCCAGGCTGGCCCTCCTGAAGAAGAGTGGTGAGGAGGACTGGAGGAATAGAATTAACAAGAAACAGGAGGTGGTGAAGGTGGCTGTGACTGAGAGACACTCCACTGTTTCTGGTCAAGGATGGGAAGCTGAACAGACCTACAAGAAAAAGGTGAGACTCAAATGGACATGCTATTGGGTCTTGTAGCAATAAGCCCCATTGTGGGCATAAAGGGATTCAAACAAACCAGACCTAAACTCTGCAGAGATTCACTGTACTGCACCAATGGGTCTGAGCTTGTGCATAGATGTAACATAACCATTAGTAACAAACTGTTGGAACTCTTCAGATAACTTCAGGATTCTACCTCGTCTCACAAAAAAGAACACCCCAGTTCAGCCCAAAGAAATCACATAGACCTGTTGACAAATTCAACGGTACAACTGCAAAATTTGTAGTGCAAACACAGTAATGTTTTAAAGGGGTTGAAGTCCATGATGCACTGGCTTCCATTTTGAATTTTAATTCATTTAATTATTCAATTCTGTAGTAATTTTTTCTCAGAATATTATATAATAAGTTACCTTACCTATTGCTTTCAACAAAATAGCATTAAGGAACATTTTCTTCAAAAAATTATTTACAAGAGATGAGGGGAAAACTGAAAAGGAGATGTTATTGGTGGTGAGGTTTGGCCCAAACCATCCCACCAAGAAACAGGCCCAAACCATCCCACCAAGAAACAGGCCCAAACCATCCCACCAAGAAACAGGCCCAAACCATCCCACCAAGAAACAGGCCCAAACCATCCCACCAAGAAACTGACCCAAACCATCCCACCAAGAAACTGACCCAAACCATCCAACCAAGAAACAGGGCCAAACCATCCCACCAAGAAACAGGGCCAAACCATCCCACCAAGAAACAGGGCCAAACCATCCCACCAAGAAACAGGGCCAAACCATCCCACCAAGAAACATCCCACCAATATAGTATTTTTTTTCTCCTGAGCTCAGTAATACTAAAGTAGTGTGGTTAAATGTGGTATTACACTGCACTGGTCTTTCAAGTGATGTTATTAAGCCACTTCCCTCATTTCCATTTTAAAGGGGCCTTGATATGAGGGTACCTTTCATTTTCCCTCTTCATCAGCCCCATCTGCCCCTGAGTAGGATCAACTTGGCTCACTGGGCCACATCTCTAAAAGTGGTGCCCTAGTCTATTAATAGTCCAAAGAAGTGCCCCCTACCCTGTATGAAGCATATGGGCCAGTCTCCCTGTGGGATTAGCTGTCTGAGCTTTTTGGGAGAAATCCCTTGTCTACTTTTGACTGTGACAAGATCCATCTAAACTGAACTCTGATGGAAGATTGTTTCACTAAAACAAGTGCTAATCGTTCTGAGTTAAGTCATTTTACAATAACTATGTGTAAAGAATGGCATGTGAGTGAATGTTTTCTTTTATGTAGAGAATTTTTGCTGTTCAGTATTGCTTTATATTAATACATACAAAAATAATCAGTTTTAGCTGAGTGTGTTCCTTTCAGATTATGTGTAAAACAAAGACTCTGACTTTTTGGATTGATTGGATTTTCCATCATTTCTGTTAGTGATGCTCCACAATGTGCCGTAATCTGTGTCAAATCCTGCCTGTTGGTTTACTTAATACATGATGTTAAATCCTGCCTGTTGGTTTACTTAATACATGATGTTAAATCCTGCCTGTTGGTTTACTTAATACATGATGTTAAATCCTGCCTGTTGGTTTACTTAATACATGATGTTAAATCCTGCCTGTTGGTTTACTTCATACATGATGTTAAATCCTGCCTGTTGGTTTACTTCATACATGATGTTAAATCCTGCCTGTTGGTTTACTTCATACATAATGTTAAATCCTGCCTGTTGGTTTACTTCATACATAATGTTAAATCTTGTCGGTTGATGTACTTCACACATAATGTTAAATCCTGTCGGTTGGTTTATTTTAAACCTGATGTGAAATCGTGCTGTTGATCCAACATCTATGTAGCAGCAGTACAGGGTTGGGGCTAGTGTTGTAATCTAAAAATGATGGTCAGCTGGGCTAGTAGACCACAATCTCAAATAGCCCAGGTGACACCCTACATGACCAGATCATATTCTACTAGCCCAGGTGACATCCTACTTGCCCAGATTACATTCTACTTGCTCAGGTGACGTCCTACTAGGCCAGATTATATTTTAGTCAAGGTTTGAAAATACATGCCACGTGATAATGATAAGAAAACATTTATGGTTTGTTTAATGCTAGTCGTCTCCCTGCTTGTGCCCTGTGTTTCCCCTGTCCTCAGGAGGAGGGGATGGTTATTGATGAGTTCGGTGCTGTCACTATGTCAGAACAGCTGTGGGTAAGGCCCGATGACAGATGTGCCCCAGTGCCAATGGGGGTCCGCTGAGCTCTGTGTGAGGCCTGCTGCTTCTTTAAGTCGCTCATGTTCCCTGCTCTTCTGTTGTTCACTGCTTTTCAGCGTTGCCGGGATCTTGTAAGGGTTGCGAAATACTGGTAACTTTCTCAAAATTCCCAGGTTGGGTTAGATGGTCAAGTGATTTATTTTTAGTAAAACCTCGGAATTTAGGGAAAATTAACAGTAATGCGCTAGCTTCTAGATGTTCTCTGCTCTTTCGTGCTGCCGTGGTCTGATGCTATCCTGTCTCTGGTGATTGGTGGCTGTGTGATGGGCTTGACCTGTTTCTTTTCCCGTGCTTCAGAATGAACTTTTGCTTGATTTGAAGTCAGTATTGCTACTCCGCTGTGTTCAGAGATGAGGTGTGTTTGTTGTTACCATGGTGTGTTTGTTGTTACCATGCTGCCAGCCTGCCTGTTCTTCTGCACAAAATGGACGCTTTTTTTTTAAAGGCACACAACATAGTAATGAAGAGAGACCTGATTCAACATGACAAAGGAATATGTTTTACATAATTCAGCGGCGACCGGACAAAAGGATGTGTCTCTTCATGACTGTATCGCAGGTTGTCACTCAGGCGGTCATCACAGGCTTGTCCAGATCCCTGTAGTATGGGATGGTTTTTGCTACAGCAGCTGCAATGTGCATGGCCATTTAACACAGTATTTTCAAGCACCTCTGGATGTGCCCATGATTAAACACTTAGCATTTTATTTTCAAGCACCCCAGGATATATCCGTGATTAAATACTTAACACTTGCATACAAGTGGTGGCTGGGTTATCCAATCCAGGCCTTGCTATGAGCCATCCTCCCCTCCACCGCCTCCACTGCTGCATGCCAATCTTGTGGTGTGGATGTGAGAGGCTCAGGTGATCGGCCTCTGGAGATGTTCTCTCTTTTTTAAGGAGAAAAGACATTGCGAATCAATGCCCGGGGAGCACCGGCTCAGTCTGCTCCAGCCTTGGAAACAGCGTCATGACTTCCGACTTGATTTGTCCAAAATAATCTCTGTGAGTTTCCCAGTGGCTCTCAGTAACTCACCGCGGGTCTCTCTGTCACGAGTTCTTCTGTGTGACTTCTGATTTGGTTTGGTAACTCTCTTTCTGCATCCTCTCTCTAGTAGGGATGGGGCACTGTCCAAATGTATTAACCCTTCAACATTCCCTGGTTCACGGTATTATGTTGTACCACACTGGCCAACTATATTCTCTAGCCTCCTTCTGTATCTATCGGCATGATTTTCAGTTTCCTCCGTCCCTCCCTGTTTCCTCTGTCCACATTCAGTCACCTAGAAAAGGACTGGCACTCCTAGCAAAGTATAATTCATATATTTATATGTAAAATATATACTGAGGTACATACATCAAAACTTAAACAGTTATTAAGTTAAATGGCATTATGACCTCCAGCATGTATCAGGCCAATTGTAGTCTGAAACCTGGCTTCTGCTTGTAGGTAGATATTTCCACAACACAAAGACCACAAACGCACAAACAAATCCCCAACGAAATTATCTCACCACAGAATCAACATGTTGTATTGGGATTCTTGGTCTTTACACTTGAACCAAATCAAAACATTGCTTTGAGTGAAGGATGTCAATGATCTGGAGAAATTAAAGGGTTTGGTTTCTAGTTATTATCAAAACACCAAACTGGTTCCGAAGAGAATAAGAAATATGTTTTTTTTGGTAAACATAATCTTTATCTCTCAGCATTTAAGGGTGCCAGTCTGTTTGGAGGTGACTTTACCTATTCCTGTTATCCACTTATCCAATCACATCTTTCCTTAGGAGCCTGTCTTTTCATCCACGTATTCTCCCTCCATCTCCCTTGGCCATAAGTGCCAGGTTATTGATCCTCATAGTCAGGTAAGAACGTGCATGTCTCCCTGTTCTGCCTGTACTGGAATGCCCCCCTGAGGCCTATGCATGACTTACGTAGGACTTTGGTCGCCAAGCCCATAGTTGGCGCATGACTATTGACCAGATAAACCCTTGTCCCTGTAGGGGAGCCCATCTTATTGACAGGCATAAAGTGTTGATGGAAGACCAATGGTGTGTTTAAATTGGCAAACGGTTCCTTATGAAGTGCAAACGGAGAGGGTTCTACCAAGAACTGAAGAACCCTTCATTAGAGGCAACGGTTCTTTGGAACGGTTCTCCTAAAAACCTTCTGTGGACAACAAGAAGGGTTTCACAGGACCATATACAGAGTACTCACCAGCATGCTCTATTGCCGAGCTATTTCTACATTATTGGTTTTAATAATCATGAATGAATACAGGCTGCAGATGAATAACTGGCTGGACTACAATGGGAATTAGACACATTTCAGGCATAATGTGATTTGCAGGCCTGACACCACGGTGTCAGAGTACCAATGGGAAGGCCGTGGCGGCACATAGTGTAGTGTTTAAAGTATTTCACCAGTAACCGATACGTTGCTAGACTGAATCCCGAGGCAGCAAGGTGAAAAACCAGTCATTCTGTCCATGGGCAAGGCAGTTACCCCTGATCGCTACCATGTCTTTGCTGTAAATGAGAATGTATTCCCAGTCGTCTAAAAAAGAATGATTGTATGATATACATGTGTCATATACAATTATCCATATTTAAAATGCTAACAAGACTGATGGAATGGTTCATTGGGGTTACCCTGCTAATTATGTTTCTGACTGTTCCCTGTCCACCAGGCCACTGGTTTTCTAGATTGTGGTAGTATTTTTTTTCTCCCAAGCTCAGTAATACTTTTCAGATTCTAATGATCAGATCCCTTCATAAAACAAACATAGTTGCTAAAATAATAAACTCATAACCAGAGCTGTCATCCTGACAGACAGGCTGGACACCTGGGGACACGCTTGTGAACATGAAACTCTTAAAGGTACTAAACATGGAGTACTACTCAATCAGCAATACAAACATTGTTAAGCATTCAGCTGTTGATGTTACTCCCCTAGTTCAATGGTACATTATGGAATAACAAATGATGAAAGAATTACTACGTACATAATATTAACAATTATACACTAGTAAAATATTACCATGGAAATTAATGAGGTGTTACATAGATACAGTCCAATGACTATGTACATAATAGCACCGACTGTGGGGACTGTTGTCCTTGATGTTCAGGGCCTTCTTCCTGCCCTCTGGGTGTACAGGTCCTTCAGAGCTGGCAGGTCAGTCCTGGGGATGCGCTGTGCCATCTTGACCACCCTCCATAGAGCCTTATGGTCAAGGGCAGTGGATTACAATGAGACAAGATCACTTATTGTATCTTATTTTGTTCATGGGAATACTTCAGAACAAATTGTTTTTTACCAAAATATTTAAAAGCTTTAACAATATATAACAGTACCTAATATTTAACCGCATGAAAAATTATTTAACGTTGTAACAGTTTTT
This sequence comes from Esox lucius, assembly GCF_011004845.1. Lineage (NCBI taxonomy): Eukaryota > Metazoa > Chordata > Actinopteri > Esociformes > Esocidae > Esox > Esox lucius. The sequence goes on along the minus strand of NC_047571.1, from coordinate 22,972,772 downwards.
AATAGTGTGCTGTAACTGTATGCAAAACAACTCACAGTGTTATCATGTAACAGTATGTGACAGTTCGTAACGTTTGTGCGTTTAGAGGATGGGAGAGGAGATTGAGAACCAGGCTCAGATGTCCATAGAGGAGAGGAAGCAGATGATCTCAACACGGGAGGAGGCCTGGGTGTCTAAAGGCAAGGGGGTCGCCAACGACTCCACTCAGTACACTGTGGCCGCACGCATGGTCAGGAAAGGTAAGACCACGGTCGAACGCTGTCAACTTTAAGTCCAGCACCTATTAAATAACGCTTCAGAATAATGTATTTCAGACCCAGGAGTAGCGTATCCTCCACATAACCATCAATAACAAACAACGCATGACCTGATTCCAATATTCCAAGATATTAGCATGATGTACAACGTTTAGCCAGAGGTTTCTACTGGATGGTGCTGTATGCTTTTTTATGCAAATATGCAAATGTGTGTGTGTGTGTGTGTGCGTGTGGTTATGTTTGCAGGTCTGACAGCCTCTTCCTCAGCTATCAGCCCCATCCTGTCCCCAGTCTCCACTAAACTGAAGAGTCATGTGACTGCTATCAAACCACAGGAGGGTCAGTCATAAAAAAAATTACCCACCCAGAAATCCTGGTTGAAGGATTCATAGATTTACTTCTTATTCAGTCCTGATTCTAGAAATCTTTCATACATGTATTTGTCAGGGTTTTGTTGAACTCCGTTTTCTAATATGATGTTTAACCCATCAGAAATTGAAGCCAGACCTGAGATGAACTTGGAGTCGGATAAAAAGCTGGATAAATTGGAGACATTTCTGGGACGCCTGAACAGTAAAGGTTGGTGAAGCTGCTGAAGCTTTCATGAAACAATTTCTCATGGCTTTTGAGTTGAGCATTTCAACAGTGTTGTAAGACAGAGGATCAAATATTGAAGATCCAGACGGTAAGGCTTAGGAGAAAGGAAGCTAATCTCTTAATCAAGTATTACTTCGCTGCAATACGGTCAGCTCTGGCTTGGACAAGTCTCACTTTACTGTGTCTGTGCTAGTGGCAGGTCTTCAGGAGACCACCCTCACTGTGACGGAGAAGGCTGTGAAGGAGGTGATGAGGATGGACGATGAGATCTTCTCTAAATTCTATCGCCACGTGGCTGACTTTCCACGAATGCCCAGCAGGATCGAGTTCGATGAAGACTTTGACGCCATCTTTGGCACTCAGGCGCCCAAGTAAACAATAATACAATAATGATGTCTTTTGTTTGAGGTTAAAAATGTCTGAGAACTTTAGAACGTATTTCCAGAAATTCAGGAAGTTTATTATCCAGATTTCTGAAAAATGTTACCATAAATGTAATTCCTGTTCCGTTTTAACTTTAATGACTGCAAGTAGTTTGGGACTATTTATTCAAATTGCGTATTTTTTTAATATAATAAACAAATTGCTGATGGACCCTTTCCCTTCATTAACCAATAAGGATCCCCTTTAATAATCTAGTAAGGTAGAAACACTAACTAGCAAGGGTTTACATCCAGGTTTACTTTAGTCACCATTATGTCTAAGAATGTATTGTACTTTGCTAAGATCAGACATGTGGCATTGGGTGTAGCTGGCTAGATTTCATGGAGTTTCGCTGCAACTACGCTACGTGCCCCCTCCACTTATGCAGGTTGACCTCCGCCATAGCACAGCACAAACGAGCTGTGAGACCATCTAGGAACGTCCAGTCGTCCAGGAACCCCCTGAAGATGCTGGCGGCCAGGGAGGACATCAGACAGGAGTACACTGAGCAGAGGCTCAACATCGGCCTCATAGAGAGCAAGAGGATGAAGGATGAGAAGAGTGAGTGCGTGAGTGTGCCGGCAGAGACCAGCAGGAGTGTCTGTGTTTGCGTGTGATTCGGTCCGGCCTTAACACGCATTTGTTGTGTGACATAGTGGGTAAGGGTTCGGAGTACTCGGACGCGGCCATGGCGGGCTTGGCCAGTAAGGAGAACTTCAGCAACGTGAGTCTGAGGAGTGTCAACATCTCCGAGCAGATGTCCAACAACAGCGCGGTGCCCTACAAGAACGTCATGCTGATGCAGGTCAAAGGTTAGACGTCTACCGCGTTAACGTCTGGTTTCTGTTTCAAAATGCCTGCTTCATTCTGTCTGTTACAAAATGTACATTCTTCAGTGTTTCTCTCAGGTTAATGTCCCCGTGATGTGTCAGTAGTCTACTGTTTTGTTACATGTAGGCCTCTAGCTGAATCTACAGGACAGATAGCTTGGGACACATACTCAGCACAACCAGTAATCTTTTGAGGTATTATAACATCTGAAAAGGTTGGTTTTGACAGTTAAAAAACAGCATATATTTTGTCATTGAGACAACCTAGATGTCACAGTAAAATGAGAAGAGAACAGATGATTTCCCCTAGCCAGACGGTTCCTAAATGAGGACAGGTGGCGACAGGCAAAGGGATGTTATTTCTGGTGAACTCTGCTTCATTGAAGTAGGATGTTGCATCACATCTCAGGCAGCATTCCATCCAGCTCCCTGTTCCCTTGATGGTTCCCTTCCTTTTGACCAGGGCTTACGTATATGGATGGTCAACACTAGTGCACTTTATAGTGAGTAGGGAACAATTTGAGACTTGAACTGAGGTTTTTTTCTCAGACATGGTTCCCTCAGTTGGGATTATTCGTCATAGTATGGCATGCAGACTGGACGGTCCAGTCTGGTCTGCTAACATCTGTGTTCACCCTGCTAGAGAGCACTAGATGCAGAGTGGAAATACTATTTAAAGAAGAAATGAATGACAATTGGAGAAGGAATCATATTGGTACAGTTAAAACAGGTTTCACACAAACACAAACACACACAGACACGCCGTATCAGGAATGCGATTGACTGTGTATCGGTTATGACCCTTTGTCCACCTTACAGACTAAACAAATCCAGCCAAGATTAGCAGAATAGTTTTGATCCTGTAACCATTTACCTCATAGCGTAACAACAATCAGTTGTGTTCCTGATTAGCACGTTCAATCCTGTTTCCCGTTAAGAGCACTGCTTTTGGGCCCTACTCCCTTGGAGCTTCATTCAAAAGTATTGCGCCGCATAGGGAATGTGGTGCCATGTAGTGCACGACTGTATGAAGAATAGGGTGCCATTTGAGATACATCCATCCCCTCTGTCTTCACTCCCCAGGCCGTCGTCACGTCCAGACCAGACTAGTGGAGCCCAGGGCCGTGTCCCTAAACAGCGGAGACTGCTTCCTCCTGGTTACTCCTCAACACTGCTTTGTGTGGATAGGAGAGTTCGCTAACGTCATTGAGAAAGCAAAGGTCAGTTCCATCCTCCTGATTGTTTTTGTGTGCGTTTTTATGTGTTTTTAGAAGATGGGCAAGAAAGCTGAAGTGAGTCACTGCCAATATTTGGTAATTCCTTCCAGGATTAAGGAAATGTCTTGTGCGTTAATCCTGGTCCCCTGCGCTGGGCTATTATCTGTGATTAGGAAGGTTGGGGTTACGGGGGTAGGCAGATGTTTAATAAGGCATTTTGCCTAGAATTTGTGTTACCCCGTTGTGTTCTTTTAAACGTCTTCCGCGGAGACTGATTGTTGATTTCTTCTTATGTAGAAGACCTATTTACATCGACAAGGGTTAGCCACATGGGCCCTGGTCAAATGTATGTCCGTTTTTTAGGCAGTAGTGTGCCATTTGGGACTCACTCGCAGACACACTGTTCAGGTAATGCTGTTCTCTAATTGCTGCACAGGACATACAACCCATTCTCCATGGAACGGGTTTGTGTGGAGTTGACAGTTTCTGACCAATGCTGACATTTGCTCCATATCCCCGGAGGCTACTTTGTTTTTTTAAACTCATAGTACATGTAGTATATACCCTAGTACACCAATAAGTGGTGACATTTTCTCTGCCTGTCTGTCTGTGTGTGTGTCTGTGTCTGTGTCTGTGTGTGTGTGTGTGTGTGTGTGTGTCATACTGCAGGCTTCTGAGCTAGCCACATTCATCCAGACTAAGAGGGACCTGGGCTGCAGGGCGAGCCAGGTCCAGACTGTCGAGGAGGGGGTCAACCCCCAGAGTCCCGCAGCCACAGAGTTCTGGAAGATCCTGAGAGGGCAGCAAACATACCAGCGTAAGCAGTGCTGTCAGAGTATCACTCTTATTCGGTCTGCTCCCAAAATCTGCTGTGGGAAAAGCAATGATAGAATTACAGGCTGAATGCAGTTTCAACAAGTGATTTATTGATTTTTTTTTTACATTTGCGTAATTCAGGAGACTGTTAAAATATCAGAGAGAACACAGAAACGTGGGTAACGCAATTTGAAGGGTTTGAGGGGGGAACTGAACCCCGGTCTGCAGTGGCAGACAGTAACAAAACAAGATCTCTAGGTTTAAAAGAACACGTATAAGTCACGCTGTCTGGCGGTCTAGACAGTTGACCTCTGGGGTTTATTACGTTATGGGAGGTCTTCATCTTACTGGACTTATGTAGATATCTAATGTGTGTGTTTGTAACGGACAGCTGCGGGGCCACCAGAGGAGGATGAGCTGTTTGAGAGTGCCATAGTGGAGACCAACTGTATCTTCCGTCTGGTGGATGACAAGTTGGTTCCTGATGATAGCCAGTGGGGGAAGGTCCCTAGCAGCACGCTACTGGAGTCCAAAGAGGTACGTGACTGGACTCATCAGAGTTTCAGGTTCTCTGCAAAGAAATGCCTCGTCAAAAACTAGTGACACATCTTTTTAAAGAACTAACTGTCGCTTGTTTTCAAGTGAATTTGCAGCGATTGTGTCTCCCTCAGTCCATGTAGCTGTAATAATTGTGCCCTGAAGGGCAGAACTGATTCTCGAAGCAGCACATCTACATCGGAACGCCGTATGGATTTGGTCCAGGGCGACACCTATCAATGAGCTTCATGTTATTTCAGCCACGCCCATCAGCGTCATTGTGCCCTGGCTGTTACTCCGTGCCAATTCTGGTGCCACCCTGGCCTGTGTTGTTGTGGCTGTCGCCCTGCAGGTGCTGGTGTTTGACTTTGGCAGTGAGGTGTACGTGTGGCACGGTAAAGAAGTGACTCTGGCCCAGAGGAAAGTAGCCTTCCAGCTGGCTAAACACCTGTGGAATGGAACCTTTGACTACACCTGCTGTGACATCAACCCCCTAGACCCTGGAGGATGCAACGCGCTCATACCCAGGCAGGCCAACAATGCACACACACACACACACACGTGAAAATATGAAAGCAAATGCACTTGTGCACGCACACACACACACACACACACACTCACATGAATATTGTCTGTCCTTGTTGGGACCTAAAAAAACGAAATCCATGTTTCCTATTCCCTAGCCCTAAACCTAACCCTTACAGTAACCCTAATCTAAATAACCTAATGTTTAAACTTAACCTAGCCCTAAACCTAACCCTTACAGTAACCCTAATCTAAATAACCTAATGTTTAAACTTAACCTAGCCCTAAACCTAACCCTTACAGTAACCCTAATCTAAATAACCTAATGTTTAAACTTAACCTAGCCCTAATGCCTAACCCTAAACGGTAACCTAAAGAAATCCCAAATCTAATACTATGCCCAGATGTGTAACACTTAACCTAACCCTAAGTCTGAAATCACATTTCTTATTGGGGAACTGCCAAAATACCTTGTGGGGACCTTTGTGAGGACTTTGGGTTGCCACATATACACCTGGATCACACACACAACACTCACAGATATATACACACACACACACACACACACACACACACACACACACACACACACACTGCTCTCTAAAACTTTACCTCAGAGGTTGTTTGACCTAGATTCATATGTGTGAAGGACTTTTGCTAAAGGCTGCTCTCTCTCTCTCTCTGTCTCTCTCTCTCTCTCTCTTTGTTTGTCTGTATCTACAGGAAGGGCCAGGGCCGTCCGGACTGGGCCATTTTCGGCAGGCTGACGGAGCACAATGAGACCACTCTGTTTAAAGAAAAGTTCCTGGACTGGACAGACACTAAACCACAACCGAAGAGCCCCAATGAGCAAGTCAGTGAGCAGAAGGTATACCCTACTGACTCTCTCCTTTGTCCCTGGCTTCCTCCCTCCTTCTCCTCTCTCAATACCAACCATCTCTCTCTATCTCCACAGTCCTCCCCTCTCTCTATTCCTTTCATACTTCCTTCTGTCTGTTTTCTAGTGGTTTTCTGAATGACTCTGTCTGTCTGTCAGGAGTCACCGAGCAGGGAGTGCCGGCCATATGATGCGGCGTTGATGCTGCCCGTGCTCCAGACGGCGGTGAGCACGGTGCTGGACGGGGTGAACGTGGGCCGAGGACACGGGGCTGTGGAAGGAGAGGACAGGATGAGGACTCTGGAGATCAGCACGGTCTCTGTGGATGTCTGGCACATCCTGGAGTTTGACTACAGGTTACTTTCAGCCAATGATTAATGCATTTACTCCGCATATAAATGACATGCTGTAAAGATTTGCTTCCGCCGTTAGAGCTCCTCAGCACGTACAATATCTAGAAAATATAGTGGATTAAAAGCACAATAAAGTTGACCAGCTTATTTCCATTTGCATCCAAAGCAGCGTACACTAGAAACACACTACTGTGCCGTATATACAGGTAAATCAAATGTGGTATTTTGTTTTACTTGAATTCTTCCTCTTCCAGTCGGCTGCCCAAGCAAAGCATAGGCCAGTTCCATGAGGGCGACGCGTATGTTGTGAAGTGGAAGTACATGGTGAGCACCGCAGTGGGGAAGAGGCAGAACCCGGAGCAGAGGAGCGCTGGCCCTGGCAAAGAAAAGTGCTCGTACTTCTTCTGGCAGGGTCGCAACTGCACTGTGAGTGAGAAAGGAACGTCAGCGCTTATGACGGTGGAGCTGGATGAGGAGAGAGGTGCACAGGTAGGGGAAACGCAGCACAAATGGCACCCTAATCCCTATTTAGGGCACTTCTTTCAAAGTGAGCACCCAGACCCGGGTCAGAGTGCTCTAGATGGGCAAACATGTTCTGTTTTGCAGTGCACTGTGTATGATCCGTGCAGACATATATCTACGGTCACTGATCTGAGAACAGCTATGGGTACACACACATGATGGGCTTGAGCCGTGTCCTCTGTCTCCCAACAGGTCCAGGTACAGCAGGGAAAGGAGCCCCCCTGTTTCCTCCAGTGTTTCAATGGGGGGATGATCATACATGCTGGCAAGAGAGAGGAAGAGGAGGAAAACTCTCAGAGTAAGGATTTAATCTGGTTGGCAGAGTGGCGCCATAGAGTTGTTTTTTAAGCAGAATGATGTCACAGCCCTAATTTTATTTGCTTATTAAGCAGCATGATGTCACAGTCCTCAGAAGATTTGGTTATTATTAAAGATGAGATTTTATGCTTTATGGGACAGGAAGTGAGTGAAAGTTAGAAGAGAGTTTTTGTCACCCTTGGACACAGGTTGTTACTAAGCAGTATGACAATGTCACAACGCATCCGAACTTCTGGTAAATCAGCATTAGGATGTCTCAGCCCTGTCAATAGTTTGTCTAGCAATTAATCAAAGCCCTACTGTATTTAAGGGTACAAAACTCCATGACGTGTCCAGCCATATTTGTGAACGTGCGCCATGCGACGGGCTCTACCGGCTGTTGATTGGCGCTCATCGGTAGTGTGGGTGTACGCATGTGTATCGCACTGACTCCGCCTGTCTGTCACCAGCCGAGTGGCGTCTGTACTGCGTGAGGGGGGAGGTTCCGGTAGAGGGCCACCTCCTGGAGGTAGCGTGTCACTGCAGCAGCCTGCGCTCCCGCGGCTCCATGATCCTCCTGAATGTCAGCAAGGCTCTCATCTACCTGTGGCACGGCTGCAAGGCCCAGCCGCACACACACCTGGTGGGCCTCGCCGCCGCTCAGCGGATAAAAGAGCAGTGAGTCTCTTCGGGGATTTTCTTTCTTGTTACGAGTGTCCGTAGGGAATGGGGTTACCGTTCGGGACGCTTTGCTGCGTGTGCAGCCGTCGTTGTGTGGCGTGAACCGTGAGTGTCGTGTTTCAGATGTCCTTTGGAGGCGGGGCTTCACAGCAGCAGCATCGTCACCGTCACGGAGTGCGACGAGGGATCGGAGCCCATGGGATTCTGGGAAGCTCTTGGAAAGAAAGACCGGATGGCCTATGACTGCATGCTGCAAGGTATGGGGCTGTTACAGAAACACACACAGACGCACGCACGCAGACACATGCACACAGACACTGTATGAACCGTAATTCACAATTCAAGTGTGACAGCAGGGGGAATTGTGAATCAGCCTCTTACATACATTGTCATACCATTTTGTACGTGTTTCAGACCCGGGTAAATTCAACTTCACCCCTCGGTTGTTCCAGCTGAGCAGTTCATCAGGGGAGTTTGTAGCCACTGAGTTTTTCCACCCCTCCAGAGCTTCAGACCTGGTCAGCTCACTGCCCTTCCTGCAAGAGGATCTGTACCAGGCCTCTCAGCCTGGTGAGCACTTTCTGCTGAGTGATGTGGGAACTGTATCACCGTGGGCGTACGCTGGCAAAACCATGACCCTATGACATTGTTAATGTTATGACCTCACTTCCTGTAGCATTGTTCCTGGTGGATAACTTCCATGGTTTCCTCTTCCTGCAGCATTGTTCCTGGTGGATAACTTCCATGGTTTTCTCTTCCTGCAGCATTGTTCCTGGTGGATAACTTCCATGAGGTGTACCTGTGGCAGGGCTGGTGGCCCCAGGACAGCGAGAGTCCCGGCTCCGCCAGGATACGATGGGACATGGACAGGAAGTGCGCCATGGAAACGGTCCTGCAGTACTGCAAAGGTAAGAAGCCTGATAACGTCGTCTTCTCCATCCCTGGCCTCAATAGTTTCTGTCAGTTCAGTCAGAGAGGTCTATGTACTGTAAGTTGGTCGACACAAATTGGCTTTATTGTTCTGTTCACGGTTGCAGTCTTACATTATTTTATTGGAATTTCAGTTTACTTACCTGTATAGACTAAAGTTAAAATGACCGTAACCCAGTACTGACCCTGTTACTGACCCTAAGCTTGTTGCTGACCCTGGTACTGACCTTGGTATTGACCCTAACCCTGTGATCCTAGTACTGACCCTAACCTTGACCCTAACCCTGACCCCTGTACTGACCCTTGTACTGTTATTGGGTGGAGCGTATTAGAACAATGGGTTGACTTCCTCCTGCAGAGAAGAATGAGAAGAAGCCTCAGAAGTCGTACCTGATCCATGCTGGTCTGGAACCTCTGACCTTCACCAACATGTTCCCAAGTTGGGAGCACAGAGAAGACATCGCAGAGATCACTGAGAGAGTGAGAGTTATTCACCCCACTCCCACAGCTCCCCCCTCTCCCTCTACTCTCACACACACACACAGACTGACACTCTGACCTGACAGTTGCCTTACACTACAGTGTGTACACACTCATGTACTCAGACCATACAGCTCCCACTCACACAGACAGACAAACACACATACACACACACACACTCTGACCATACAGCCCATTTCGCATACACACAAACCTTTTACTCGAAATGCACACAGACACACTCCCATATTTAACAGGTTGAAAAGTACTCCACACCCTCCAGTACTCCACGTCCTCCAGTACTCCACGTCCTCCAGTACTCCACGTCCTCCAGTACTCCACGTCCTCCAGTACTCCACGTCCTCCAGTACTCCACGTCCTCCAGTACTCCACGTCCTCCAGTACTCCACACCCTCCAGTACTCCACGCCCTCCAGTACTCCACACCCTCCAGTACTCCACGCCCTCCAGTACTCCACGCCCTCCAGTACTCCACACCCTCCAGTACTCCACGTCCTCCATCCTCCTTTATGACGTTGGGGTGATGTGTTCTGTGTGTTTGTGTGTGTCAGGAGGCAGAGGTTTGTAACCAGATCATCCTGGTGGAGGACGTTCTGGCCAGACTGTGTCAGAACACCTATCCTCTGGCCGAGCTGCTTGCACGCCCACTGCCTGAGGGGGTAGACCCCCTCCGCCTCGAGATCTACCTGTCAGACCAGGACTTTGAGGTGAGTTAAGACTTGGTCTAAAGTCGGTTTCTATATATGATGTGTGTCCATGTTTTTACGTCGAGATCAGAGGGTATTTCCGCAGGTGAGGATCTCAACTGAACAGTGGAACATCTTGTGAGAAGTCTGTCTTCTGCTGTCAGTATTCCTGTCTACAGCTGTCTGTCTGTCTAGAGCTGTCTATCTGTCTTGTCTGTCTGTCTATCTGTCTGTCTGTCTAGAGCTGTCTGTCTGTCTAGAGCTGTCTGTCTATCTGTCTTATCGGTCTGTCTGTCTACAGCTGTCTATCTGTCTTATCGGTCTGTCTGTCTACAGCTGTCTGTCTGTCTACAGCTGTCTGTCTGTCTCTCTATCTGTTTCTCTAGGTGTGCCCTGTACTGACAGAGCAGGGGTGTTTGTCTCAGATGTGTCCTCTGTGATTACTGCTGTTGTCGTGGATCCTGGTAGAAATACCATCATTTGTGATGTTGTGGACACAGACAGACTGACTGTTTTACACATATTACCTCACCTCCAATTTGGGTGCGATCATTTCTCTCCCTGTGAGTTCATAGGGAGAGAGTATTCACAGAAACAAATAGAAATAAAGAAATGAATAGAAAGATACATTTTCCCATTTTTCTCATTTTCCTGGTTTAACCAGTTTGGAGCCATGTTTGTTCACATTTATATAGTCAAAAACTAACCCCGTTCACACACACACACACACACACAATGAGAGTGAACTGAGTCAGGCAGCTCCCTCTGTGTACTCAGGAAATTAGTTTTCTCTCTCATGGGGGTCATCTGCCCTCTTATAGTGTGACCTTGGTTACCATGGGGATAGCAGCCCTGACAGAGGGTCTGTAGCATGTCAATGAGAGAGAGGCCAGGGATGGATGAATACTGCTTCTCAGAGCACTGATCTATGATCAGTTTTAACTTTCAGATCATAAAGAAAAAGATTATGTGGACAGGGAGGAGCTAAACCTAGATCAGCTCTAAGATGCTTGATGCGTTGCTGGTGTCATGTAAGTGATTATCTTAGCGTTATTACGTTCAACCCTATGTTCATTAATGTCTAATATCACTGTAATAAACTCCTTGTCTCACCTTTCAGGCTGGGTTCTAGGGGATTCAGGTAAATGTGAATCTATGCCTCTAAAGCTTTTATCGGACACAATGATGAATGAGCACTGGTGATCTGACTTCTTCAAGCACACAGCGTCCTTGCTGTAATAACCTCCACCCACGCTATTTGACTCTTCTTCTCCACCATCCTCTGACCTGTCCTGCTTGCATTCTACACCTGCAGTCCTCCACTCCACCTGTCTTTCCTTGTTTTCCTCACAGAAAGTTGGAGCACAGTGGAACACTTCTGTCTTTGTAGCATGGTCTCAGGACCTTTTCTTCTTCAGTGTGAACATGGTGTTTCATTTTGAACTTCCATCATGATGATGAACGATGGTCCACTATTTCACATTGTTTGACACTGTTTTAGACCCTGACTCTTGGTAAACTGTAGTGTCCTGCTCTCTCCCACCGTCAGTAACTGATGCTTTCTTTCCCCCATGCAGAAAGCGTTGGACATGAAGAGAGAGGAGTATGAAGGATTACCTGGGTGGAAGCAAGTGAACTTAAAGAAGGCTAAAGGATTGTTTTAGTGTAATGGTAACCGCTGGTAACCGCTGGTTGCGGAGGGAATAGTACGTTCAGCAACTCTTGGATGAAGCCGATAAAACCCAATGTGTTTCTGCTCTAGCCTTCATCAGCGCTCTACAGACAGAAACATGGTGTTTGGCTGCACTCGAGAGGTAGGCACATGGCTTGGGCGGAAGGGAATCAAAGGAACCGTGTCAAACACATGGTTTCCCAAAGGAATGATACCACAGTGTCACTCTGTTCCAATCGTGATTATGAGCTGTCCTCTCTAGAACACACCCAGGACCCGCTTTTCAGAGTGGGTCACGGTGGGGACGACAGAACCAGAGAACGGGGGTGAGGATCGGTTGAGGTTCGCTGGCCTCGTGTAGCATTAGGTTTTTTTTTTTTTACCTTTCAGCTATGTACAGAATCTCTGTAATAAAACGTAAGCCCTGCTAAGCACAGAGTGTGGCTTTTTCAGTTACTGTGCAGAGCAGAACCTGCTCCGTCTGTCTCTGTTACATGGTGCCCCACTGTGTTTGAATGTCCTGTGAGACATTAGTCCCCATTCAGCACTTAATATGACACCGCTCACGCCACGCAAAACGGGAAGGAGATTCTGTAAAACTCTTGGAGGACAGTGGATGTTGATGAAAAGGCTTCCTCGTTGTTCTAATAATTAAACGTGTTTAAAGTGGAGCTTCTTGCCATGGACATCAGAATGACATCATGCATCACACGCTGCTGTGGTCTCTGGGTAGTGTTTTAACTGTCGTGTGTTTTTGAAGTATTTTGCAGAATTTGTATTTATGTAAAAGAGAGATCTTCTAGGACAGTGTATGCAACTTAAAAGTACTGTGTAATATCTGTGTCAGTAGGAGTGTTTTTGTCTTGTCTATGATGTTTCAAAACATGCCAAGTTATGTACCTTTGTTTCATATTGTACCTGTTACTGTCACAATTCTGTCTACGCTGTACAGCAGAGTCATATGTAGGTGGTTCTACTTGACAGGTACATGAGAAATTACAGTAGTTTTTTTAACGGCATGGAATTCTTTGTGAAAAAACACTTGATGAATTTTGAATGTATAGTGCCTTGGTTTTGTGTACAGTTTATATACAGAAATTCTAGTCTGCATTTCAAAGACTTTCTTTTGTGATAAAAGAAATAGAGAATAAACAAAATATAATAATATTTTTGGATTGATTAAGACCGAGGACACGAAGGGGGTTGCCATTAACTTACAAAGAAACGTACAAACAAAAATCATAATTGTTTCCGGCTTCCAGGACCAAAATTAGATAGCCCTGATCTAGAGGGCCAATTAGGTAGCCCTGATCTAGAGGGCCAATTAGGTAGCCCTGATCTAGAGGGCCAATTAGGGTTAAGTGGTCGAGGAGCATGTCAGTTCAGCAAATTATGTCCAAGTGTATCTTGCCGAGGCCCAGAAAAGATATTAAAATGTTCTTCTAAATCAAAGAATTGAGATTCTCCCTATGAATAGAGATTCACCCTAAATTGAGCTTGACTTTATTGCAGTTCCTTCTTTAGTCAGCAGATGGTGCTCTGGATCCTCAGGCTGTCCGGGCCAGACCCAGTACGCCAGATTATGAGCGGTGCTGTTTTCTCAGAACCCCTGTGTTCCTCTGATCAGTTGATGCATGCCAGATCTTACACCACATGGAATTATTATTATTTTTTTCTCCAGTTCTAGCCGTCTGGTGCCTGACTGCACAGTTGCACAAATATTTTGCTGCATGTATCTTCAGAGCAGGGGAACACAACGTATATATGTCATCTCCATCCCATGTTTGTCTATATATAGTCACCAATGACCATCTAAAGAAACCTTCAAACTACACACATCTGAACACCATCTGAAGTCAGCTAATGGATGGTCACCAACATGATAAGCTGGTATGTTTTAACCGCTGTACCCCATCTAACTGATGCCAGCTACAGCTACCAATAGTCTATAATCTCTGTGCTGAACTGATTGACTTTGATGTGGTGATACTTTATTAAGATGGTTTTCTATTTAGTTTCCTGGTAGACTCCTCCAGCCCACTTTTGCCCTGATTATCTCTCTTTGAAGTTCATTGATTGAGGAGGGTTAGCTAGGGTGTGTTCCAAATGGTTTTCAAACGTAGCACACGAGAATAGGGTGCAATAATAGGACGCAGTTCTAATGTCTAGGATGACAGGGCCAGGAAACAGAGACGGCCCAGGTAGGCTACAACCTGCATACATAATTGTATAGGCACCTAAAAATAACAGCACTTAGAAGTGTAGCCACGTGTCCAAGGGTGAGTCCTTAATGGCAACATGTTTGTTCTCTTACAAGTTCACTACTTTAAACCAGGGTTGTGGGACTATGGGGAGATATACTGTAGTGTACTTTGTAGTGATTATTTCTGATGCCATATGGGACACTGCCCACAAATCCTGTAAGGCTGCCAAAATCCAAGATCTTAACACCACACTGGAGTCATTAGCCAACAAAGTGAGGTAGAGAAAAAAAAAGATGGAAGAAATAGGAGGGAAGAAACCTGCAGCAGACATTTTCTCAAAGACCTCACTGCGAGTGAGAGTGAGTGTAACTGAATTATGCATGAAAACTAAAGAGTTGAGCCATACTGACCAATGGCTGTGTGGAGGGCAGAGGACAGGAGAGCTTCAGGCGATTAGATTGGTGGAGGGGTTGGCACAGTGCAACCCTTCTCACTCCCTGGGTAGAGTCAGTCAAATGTGAGTTGAAAGACTATCTGATACATTTACAATTTAGTATTTACATATTTAATAGATGTAGAATAGGGGAAGTTGACCGATGAGCATTTGGCTCCATTACATATGCTCTCCATGTTCAGTTATCAACTCTACAGACACTTCCTGTTCTCCATGTTCAGTTATCAACTGTACAGACACTTCCTGTTCTCCATGTTCAGTTATCAAATCTACAGACACTTCCTGTTCTGCATGTTCAGTTATCAACTCTACAGACACTTCCTGTTCTCCATGTTCAGTAATACTATTTACAGGCCCTTCCTGTTCTCATTGTACAGTCAACTTTCTGGTTCTCTGGCTGGCATGTGACGTACCTGGTAGAATGTGTTTCCAGAAAGCCTGATCACCGTAAAGCTTTGGCATAATAAAGCCTAAAGGCGTCCAGGTGCCTGCATCAATGATGCCCTTATAGACAGTTGTTCATGTAAGTGAATATAACAGTGCCACTATCACCCAATGGCTGCGGTTGTTGTTTTGTTTACAAAGCAGAGATGGGAAATGTAGCACATCAAGTTAAAAAAAAAATCCAGAAAATCACATTGTATGATTTTTAAATAATTAATTTGCATTTTATTGCATGACATAAGTATTTGATACATCAGAAAAGCAATCAATCAATCAAATGTATTTATAAAGCCCTTTTTACAACAGCAGTTGTCACAAAGTGCTTTACAGAGACACCCGGCCTTAAACCCCAAGGAGCAAACAACAGTAGTGTTGAATTTCAGTGGCTAGGAAAAACTCCCTAAGAAGGTCGAATTTTAGGAAGAAACCTAGAGAAGACCCAGGCTCGAAGGGGTGACCAGTCCTCTTCTGGCTGTGCCGGGTGAGATATTAAGAGTCCAATTGGAATAATAAATACATTTCTCTGGGCTAAATCCAGAGTCTATTTGATTTTAGACTAGATCAGAAGTATGACCAGGTGGACAAGGACAGGGACAGCAACGGGCCCCCCAAACCAGGTAATCCGCAGGTGTGGACCAGGACCTCATCTCCTCCTAAAATTTTTAACTGGAGGAGACTGAAAAAAATTTAGTAGTGCATTCCTCATATCCCCCAGCACAATAATATAGCAGCGTAACACCTTGGAACTGAGACGGGGGGGTCCGGTGACACTGTGGCCCTACCCGGGGGAGGCCCCGGACAGGGCCCAACAGGCAGGAAATCAATCCACCCACATTACCAGGCATCCATCAAAGGGACACCCACCAACCGCAACCCCCCTGAAATAGGGCCGAGTATTGCTAGCAGCGTACAGCCCAATTGCACAAGTGCACAACAGTGAGTCAACAACAAGCCAGTGACTCTTCCCCCGAAAGGCATTGGAGGGAGGGCATCCCAGTGGCAACGAGAGCCCACCTGGCAAGACCGCAAGGGTGGACAGTATCAAACCTACTGGTCACCTTCACGCCCCGGGCCAGGCTACACCTAATTATAAACCGTGCTGTAGAGATTAGTTTTTAGTAGACACTTGAAAGTTTGCACTGAGTTTGCATTTCTAACCTTAATTGGCAGATCATTCCACAGGAGTGGAGCTCTGTGAGAAAAGGCCCTGCCGCCAGCTGTTTGTTTAGAAATTCCAGGTACAATTAAAAGGCCTGCATCTTGTGATCTAAGGTTACGTGTAGGTATGTATGGCTGGATCATTTCAGCAAGGTAAGTAGGAGCAAGTCCATGTACTGATTTATAGGTTAAGAGTAAAACCTTAAAATCTGCCCTAAACCTAACAGGCAGCGAGTGTTAATATTTGGTACAGAAACTTTTGTTTGCAATTACAGAGATCATACGTTTCCTGTAGTTCTTGACCCACTCCTCCATACAGACCTTCTCCATATCCATCAGGTTTTGGGGCTGCCGCTGGGCAATACTGACTTTCAGCTCCCTCCAAAGATTTTCTATTGGGTTCAGGTCTGGAGACTGGCTAGGCCACTCCAGGACCTTGAGATGCTTCTTACGGAGCCACTCCTTAGTTGCCCTGGCTGTGTGTTTCGGGTCATTGTCATGCTGGAAGAGGTTGTTGGCCAAGATCTCGCGATACATGGCCCCATCCATCCTCCCCTCAATATGGTGCAGTTGTCCTGTCCCCTTTGCAGAAAGGCATCCCCAAAGAATGATGTTTCCACCTCCATGCTTCACGGTTGGGATGGTGTTCTTGGGGTTGTACTCATCCTCCAAACACGGCGAGTGGAGTTTAGACCAAAAAGCTCTATTTTTGTCTCATCAGACCACATGACCTTCTCCCATTCCTCTTCTGGATCATCAAGATGGTCATTGGCAAATTTCAGACAGGCCTGGACATGTGCTGGTTAGAGCATGGGGACCTTGCGTGCGCTGCAAGATTTTAATCCATGACGGCATAGTGTGTTACTAATGGTTTTCTTTGAGACTGTGGTCCCAGCTCTCTTCAGGTCATTTACCAGGTCCTGCTGTGTAGTTCTGGGCTGATCCCTCACCTTCCTCATGATCACTGATCACCCACGAGGTGAGATCTTGCATGGAGCCCCAGAACGAGGGAGATTGACCGTCATCTTGAACTTCTTCCATTTTCTAATAATTGCGCCAACAGCTGTTGCCTTCTCAGCAAGCTGCTTGCCTATTGTCCTGTAGCCCATCCCAGCCTTGTGCAGGTCTACAGTTGTATCCCTGATGTCCTTACACAGTTCTCTGATCTTGGCCATTGTGGAGAGGTTGGAGTCTGTTTGGTTGAGTGTGTGGACAGGTGTCTTTTATTCAGGTAACGAGTTCAAACGTGCAGTTAATACAGGTAATGAGTGGAGAGCAGGAGGGCTTCTTAAAGAAAAACTAACAGGTCTGTGAGAGCCGGAATTCTTACTGGTTGGTAGGTGATCAAATACTTATGTCATGCAATAAAATGCACTTCCACATGCTTTTTTAGTAGGAAAACCTGCAGAATCGGCAGTGTATCAAATACTTGTTCTCCCCACTGTAACTGTGTGACAAGGACCAGGGACAGGGTGTAACACACTTTAATCAAAGACAGCAGCAGAAAAGACAACTGGTTGCAGTAATTATAGCCGGCTGTGTCCCAAACGCCACCCTATTTTTCTGGTCAAATGTGTAGAGGTCTACGAAAGAAATAGTGTTCATTTTAACACCCATGCATAAAGACCATGCATTGAGTTCGTAAATTAAAGGATGGCTCGTCTTCCATCTCATCCACCCCTTCAATTGCGTGTTCGGTGCTTCTGTCTTACACTCTCATCCACTCTGCACGCCCTCTAAACTGAACCACCACAGGGGACTAAAAGCATTGTGTTTAGTGCATTCAGAATACAGAAAAAGGCCTTATAATTACAGTGGATATAAAAAGTCTACACGCCTCTGTTAAAATGCCAGACAAAGATATATCATGTCAGAATGTTTTCCACCTTTAATGTGACCTATAACTTGAACAATTCAATAGAAAAACAAACTGAAATCTTTGAGGGGGAAAAGTAAAAAATATAAAACTCACAATAACCTGGTTGCATAAGTGTGCACACCCTTAAACTTTGTTGAAGCACCTTTTGATTTTATTACAGCACTCAGTCTTTTTGGGTAGGTGTCTTTTAGCATGGCACATCTTGACGTGGAAATATTTGCCCACTCTTCTTTGCAAAAGCGCCAAATCTGTCAGATTGCGAGGACATCTATGCACAGCCCTCTTCAGATCACCCCACTGATTTTCAATTGGATTCAGGTCTGGCCTCAGGCTGGGCCATTCCAAAACGCTCATCTTCCTCAGGTGAAGCCATGCTTTTGTGGATTTGGATGTGTGCTTTGCGTTGTTGTCGTGCTGAAAGGTGAACTTCCTCTTCACCTTCAGCTTTCTAACGGACGCCTGAAGGTTTTGTGCTAAAATTGCCTGGTATTTGGAACTGTTTATAATTCCCTCCACCCTGAATAAGGCCCCGGTTCCAGCTGAAGTAAAACAGCCCTAAAGCATGATGCTGCCACCCCCATGCTTCACTGTGGGTATGGTGTTCTTTGGGTGATGTGTAGTGTTGTTTTTGTGCCAAACATACCTTTTGGAATTCTGGCCAACAGTTGAACAGCTGAAGTTTATTTGTGATTAATCAGAGTCACTTTAAATGATGGCAGGTGTGTAATGACTTCTATTTAACATGAGTTTGAATGTGATCGGTAAATTCTGAACACAGCCACATCCACAGTTACACATGCACACTTATGCAACCAGGTAATTGTAAGGTTTTTATTTTTCATTTTTTCCCCCTCGAAGATTTCACTTTGTTTTTCAACTGAATTTCTCACATTATAGGTCACATTAAAAGTGAAAAACATTCTGACATGATTTATATTTGTCTCATTCTTTTATATCACAAAAACCTGGCATTTTCACAGGGGTGTGTATACTTTGTATATCCACTGTATGTCTTAAACCTAAATAGGGTGGGCAGCAGGTTTGATGGTTAGAGCATCTGACCAGTAACCAAAAGTTTGTTAGATCAAATGCCTTGAATAATCTATTGTTCTGTCCCTAGCAAGGCATTTAACCTAATTTGTTCCCGGGTGCCCTAATAAGTTGGGTGAAATTTGGGGTGCAAACAGGCTTTTCAATACGTAGTGCACTATGGGCCCAATTGAGTCTGTTCCATATGTTATGCACTATGGGCCCAATTGAGTCTGTTCCATATGTTATGCACTATGGGCCCAATTGAGTCTGTTCCATATGTTATGCACTATGGGCCCAATTGAGTCTGTTCCATATGTTATGCACTATGGGCCCAATTGAGTCTGTTCCATATGTTATGCACTATGGGCCCAATTGAGTCTGTTCCATATGTTATGCACGATGGGCCCAATTGAGTCTGTTCCATATGTTATGCACCATGGGACTAATTCAGTCTGTTACGTATCAATCAGTCAATCACATTTATTTATGAAGCCCTTTTTACATCAGCAATTGTCACAAAGTGCTTCTACAAAACACCCAGCCTGAAACCCCAAGGAGCAAGCAACAACAGTGTTGAAGCACAGTGGCTAGGAAAAACTCCCTAAGAGTGGCTGAAATTTAGGAAGAAACCTAGAGAGGAACCAGGCTCGGAGGGGTGACCAGTCATCTTCTGGCTTTGCCGGTTGTACAAGTTCTAATAATTTATAAATTAATAATAATTTAAAAAAATAGTGTCCAGTGTCTTTAAAACCTAATCCAGAAGCATGACCAGATGGACAAGGACAGGGAAAACCAGGTGGTGGTGGTGGGGGGGGGGGCGTTATCAGACAGGCAGCTGGAATCGTCAGGTATCATCTTGATCTGCAACACAGCCAGGAGGACTTTGGACAGTGGCAGCAACAAGTCTTCAGAGCCTGGTACTCAGGAGGTGTGGGCCAAGACATCATGTACTCCTAAGTTCGAACGGAGCAGAAGACAAGAAAAATGTGAAAGTGCATACCTTGGGTTTACAAGGATTTACAGTGGAGAAAGAGAACTGACCTTACTCCCCCCGGAACATTAATATAGCAGCATAAAACCGTGGGGCTGTGTAGTGTCCTATGGGAACAATGCAGTATGTTCCACCTCGCACAGACGTGTCCAGGAAATGGGTTACAAGTGCTGCATTCGTAGTGTCAAGCCACTCCTGAAATAGAGACATCAGAAGCGTCTTACCTGGGCGAAGGAGAAAAGTAACTGGACCGTTGTTCATTGGTTCTAAGTCCTCTCTTCAGATGAAGGTACATTTTTGCGTTTCATTTTGAAATCAAGGTCCCAGAGTCTGGAGGAAGAGTGGAGAGGCACAGAATCCATGTTGCTTGAAGTCCAGTGTGAAGTTTCCACAGTTAGTGATGATTTGCGGTGCCATGTCATCTGCTGGTGTTGGTCTACTGTGTTTTATCAAGTCCAGAGTCAATACAGCCTCTAACAGGAGATTTTTGGGCACTTCATGATAACCTTGATGGAGATGCTGATTTCCTTTTTCCAGCAGGACTTAGCACCTGCCCAGAGTGCCAAAATGACAGGTAACTGGTTTGCTTCCCATGGTATTACTGTGCATGATTGGCAAGCCAACTGGCCTGACTGAATCCCACAGAGAATCTATGGGGTATTGTCAAGAGGAAAATGAGACACCAGACCCAACAACACAGACGAGCTGAAGGCCGCTATCAAAGCAACCTGGGCTTCCATAACACCTCAGCAGTGCCACAAGCTGATTGCCTCCATGCCACACTGCAGTGATGCAGCAATTTGTGCAAAAGGAGCACCGACCAAGTGCTGAGTACAGAATTCACATACGTAGGAAACATTTGCAGTTAATTAGCTATTTTGAGTTAATTAGCTGATTAGAGCTCTTCTCAGGTCTACATTTCTGTATTATACATTTTTTGTTCTCACATTTTTTTCTCAAACTTGTTTTATTTCAATGAGCTGTAAGCAGTAATCATCAAGATTTAAACAAAAAAAGCTTGAAATGTTTCACATGAATCTAGAATATAAGAAGGTGTCACTTTATGGAATTGAATTTTCAGAAAAATATGAACCTTTCCCACGCTATTCAAATTATTTGAGATGCACCTGTAAACAAGTGAATGACATTTGGGGTGTAGATTTAATCTAATTAAAAAACACTGATGTTATCATAATATTTCAGTGGTTTGGCAGTATTGAACACAGTGGTCTGGTTGTATTGAACACTGTGGTCTGGTTGTACTGAAAAAAGTGGTCTGGTAGTACTGAACACAGTGGTCTGGTGGTACTGAACACTGTGGTCTGGTGGTATTGAACACAGTGGTCTGGCAGTACTGAACACAGTGGTCTGGTTGTACTGAACACTGTGGTCTGGTTGTATTGAACACAGTGGTCTGGTGGTATTGAACACTGTGGTCTGGTTGTATTGAACACAGTGGTCTGGTAGTACTGAACACAGTGGTCTGGTGGTATTGAACACTGTGGTCTGGTTGTATTGAACACAGTGGTCTGGTAGTATTGGCTGAAGATATTTTTTCACACTGTTTTATGTCTTTATTCTGTTTATATAAACACATTGATGACAGGAGAGGCAGATGCAGAATGTCATCAATGTGTTCAAAGCAGTACTGTATTCACTCAGAAAACAGTCTCAAGCAACACCTGTAGTTGTTTGTATGCTATTTTAATCTCCCACTGCAAAACTTTGGTTTGAGCACTAATATGTGTGTCCCTGTATCGTTCAATTGTCTGCCTGTCTGACCCAAGTAGTCCCAGGAAAAAGCTATTATTTAGTCCTTTGAGCCTTAGTAAAAGATAGTCTTTAATAAAAGTAGTCTTTATTTTTTCCTTGTCATTTAGGCACTAACTGTTTGGCCTCTATGGAGAACTAGATGGCAAATAACAAACTGCTTCCATATTCCAGAACACATTGAACTGTTAATTACAACCTCAGACAGAGAGCAAGATGGACAAAGACAGAGAGACAGACAGAAAGAGTGAGATCAAAAGTGTAACTGTGTGTACTGTATTCCTAATCAGAAGACAGAGGGACAGACAGAAAGAGTCAGATCAAAAGTGTAACTGTGTGTATTTTATTCCTAATCAGACTGTCGTTCTTCATCCTACATTCCTGATGCCTGCTTGTCTGTCTGACTGTCTTTCTGTCTGTCTGTGTGCCTGCCTGACTGTCTGTCTGCATGACTGCCAGCGTTTGGCCTTGGTTTTTGTGTTCGGCCGGGTGTGGTCAGCAGCCCTAATGGGTTATTGCAGTAGTGAAGTGATCATGTAAATAATGAATGGTCGTCAGACACACTCACAGTGTTGGAGAGCTTTATTGATCTATTCACTTAATGTGCCAGCTGGAAGGCTGGAGGGTACAGAGCGATAAAGAGGCAGAATCAGTGAGGGAACGAAGGAGAAGAACTTATGGCAGGAGCCGGTGAGCCTTAATAGATGTTGATTAGCTAGAAAATCTGTGATGATTACAAACTTGTGTGGTTGGGTTTAGACCAAATCCAGGAAAAAGGTGAACAACTGGAGCATTTCCCTGAGTGTCAATCAATCAATCAAATGTATTTATAAAGCCCTTTTTACATCAGCAGTTGTCACAAAGTGCTTTTACAAAACACCCAGCCGTGAGTGTGTTTGTGAGTGTAGCAGGGGGAGGGGTTTCTTTTTTGGGGGAGGGGGGGGGGTGGCAGATGCCAAGGCAATCACTCTTGATTGTACAAACCTGCTGTAGTCCTGCTGTTGATTTTGGTTTACTTCCAATGCTGGGGAACATTTTGTACTGCTGTTTATAAAACACCTATGGCAATGGAAACGGTTCCAAACCCCTGTATTAAACCAGTCAATTGAATTTTAAGACTACCTCAGCCTTATCATGTGAACCAAACAGCGCTTTGTTTAACTTTGGACTGTGCTACGGTTGCAAGAAAAACTTTCTTAACCCATTTGAATAATATGCATACCGGCAAGAATGGCTCCTAAACTACAGTATTCATCTAAGCCCTAACAATATGCAGAGTGATTCAACTGAGAACACACACACATTTGTACTTTCATATGTCTTCACTGAACACATTGGTCTTACAAACCACATAGGCTGGAAAGAGTATGTGAACCTCTAGGATAAGGACATCAATGGGTAGTTCAGCCAATTGTTCCAATATATGACATGGCCTTCAGGTGTGGCTCCGAGGGAGTTGGTCATAAGAAACTTACAGTTCGTTAACAACAAAGCCTGACCCTCAAAAGAGACATTTCAGAAGACTTCAGGAGTGTTGATAAGGCTTATAAATCCTGAAAAAATACAGAAGCCTTCCCTAAGACGTGGTCCTCCGTACTACTCTCCCTAGGAGAGGGCGCCCAGCAAATACCACAGCAAGGGCTGTGATAATGGTCAAGGAGGTGACACTTTTTCCATGGCATGGTACCGGCTCGACTCTACTCGCCTCTACGCGCTTTGGGAGCTTTTCCAATGCATGGTACCAGCTCGCCTCGGTTGGTTTTCCACTGCAGATAGTACCCTGTACCCGCCCATAATGACATCACAAGAAAACTACCATGACTCCACCTCCGCGACACACACCGGAACAAAAACGGAGATATCGGACACTAACCCCTGCGGTGAACCGAAAAATATATTGAATGAACTCCATCAGTTTTCTCTTAAATTGACAAGCGTTGAACGTGACAAATCAAAAGTAAACTAAATCTGGATAACATGGTCACAGACCCTGTATGAAAAACAGTAGAATATAATTATCACCCTGCAGTATAAAAGATGACGTAACTGCAATGTTCTATTAGATTTAAGCGTATACACCTAACATGTCAACGCCAACACATTTAAAACAATCTACATAACCCCTCCATTTCGGTTAAAATGTGTAAATAATTGCTTTATTAATTGCCGTGTATAACATCACGCCTACTGACTCAAGAGTAGCCTACTGTAGGCTACACAATGCAGCATTTATACGGGTAGTAACGAGGAAGCGCGCGTGAGCAGTAACTTCGGTCTTAATACATTGCAGACTGCAAAAATAGTTAGAAAGCTTGGTAGGCTGCTTCTGTTTGGCTTGACATTACTACTTTGACCAATGCAATGTATGACAGTTAGCCTATAGAAAAACCCAGAGGAGGAAAAAGTCCAGAGGAGGTTACCAAAACAGCGCGTATTGTGGGTCTCACGGGGATAACGAGTTGATTTCAACCCCAGTGCATAGGTCCAAACCGATAGGGGTTTGGGGAAAATACGATTGCTTAAATTACGAGTCTGGTCATATACACTGGCACTGAAATGAACCCATTTCAATGCAAGTACTCTTGGCACAGACGCGCAAAGAGACGCGGGTCTCCTCTTAACCATTCTCTGACACCGGACGGCTAACACGCCTTGAGTCACTCTTGTCCAATCAGAAGACGTGTTTTCACATTACCTTTTGGTATCGCCTCCGCTCGGTTGGAACCTCTACGAATCAGGTACTAAACAAGTATCTGGTACCAGGTACTATTCCTAACTTTTGGCCAGTGGAAAAGCAAAAAAACCAACCGAGTCGAGCTGGTACCATGCAGTGGAAAAGCGCCAAAAGAACCCAAAGGTAACAGTTAAGGATCTGCAGGCATCTCTTGCACTTTATATATTCTGTGTCCACCAGAACACAACAAGAAAAACATTATAAAAGAGTGAGATTCATGGCAGATACCACAGAGGAAACCACAGCTCCCAGAACATTTCTGTCAGTCTCAGATTATCCAACAAACACTTGGATGTGCCTCAACACTACTGGGACAATGTTCTATGGACAGGCAAGACAAAAACTGAAGTAATTGTCAGAAGGGCTCAATGCTATGTTTGGAGAAACAAAACCCCCTTCCAAATGCCGTGTGGCATGACCTGAAGCAAGCCGTTCCAGCGAAACATCTCTAGAATACCAATGAATGTAAACAGTTTTTTTTATGGAGGAATGGTCCGAAATAGCTTGTAACTGTCCCAATATCTCTTCACAGAAATAGTGCACTATATTAGGAATAGGGTGCTATTTGGGACAGATCATCTATGTCCAGATGTAAACCAGATGGCTGGTCACAGTGGAGCCCTGAACTTAACACTCCGTCACCCAGAGGTCAGAGTTCAACCTTAGTGATCCCTGAAGCTCCAAACCATCACAGCTCAGAAGACATCACAGGCAACCCAGGGTGGAAATCACACCATCCTCCATGACACTCTAATCCTTTGTAGACCACTACGTTTGATCGTAATAAGGATTAGGATTCCCACCCACCTTTCCTTTGCTAATTTGCTATGCAGAAAAGGGGCTGAGAAATACTTTCTCATCTCTTTGTTAAGTCTCTTTGAAGTCAAAGAACGTTTACAGGAAGAGTATATTATGAAGTAGGCGGTAATCAGTATTCAGTGAGTTAATTCACAGACAGGTACAGTACATCAGACATGATCAGCTACAGTAGATCAGACATGATCAGCTACAGTACCTCAGACATGAACAGCTACAGTACATCAGATATGATCAGGTACAGTACATCAGACATGATCAGCTACAGTACATCAGACGTGATCAGGTACAGTACCTCAGAAATGATCAGGTACAGTACATCAGACATGATCAGGTACAGTACATCAGACGTGATCAGGTACAGTACCTCAGACGTGATCAGGTACAGTACCTCAGAAATGAACAGCTACAATACATCAGACATGATCAGCTACAGTACATCAGACATGATCAGCTACAGTACCTCAGACATGAACAGCTACAATACATCAGACATGATCAGCTACAGTACCTCAGACATGAACAGCTACAGTACATCAGACATGATCAGGTCAGTACATCAGTCCGACACAGAGAGATGGTAGTTGTTTTGTATGGTGCCTGGCTACCATGTGATTCAATAAGCTACCTTCCCATGGTGAATGGAATTCATATTTAAATGAAGAGTAATCAGTCAAGACTAGTTAGGTTGTAAATACAAAAATACTGAGAGATACGCACACACACAAAAAATACATACGTAGGCTTATTGTACAGATATACATACTAATTATACCATATTGCTGTCACAATCCTCTTTTTCCTTTTAACAACTGAGCCTAAGAATCGACTCTGAAATAAACATAGGTTTCAAGTGATAACAGATATGTAGTATTCACTTTTGAAATATCCACTTACTCCGTTTAGCAAGGATGCAGCCTAAAATCCCTGAAGAACTTTTGTGTTTTAAACTGTCTGTTTGTGTCTATACAAAACCCAATCCAGATGGCTACTTTAATACTTTAACTCCTATGATGTTAGAGCACTCACAACACCCAGCCTATCTCCATCCTGTGGATTATCACATTTCCTGGTTATTATAGTCTCCTTGACAACATAAGAAAGGAATTGGAACCTTTGAAAGGGTAATTGCTTGACTTTCTTTGACATCTCCAGGGATTGATAAGTCTACACACTATGTGTAAGATGCCGCTGTATGCTAAATTAAAGCACGTTTAGTAGGACAGCTTAAAGCTCATGAATAATGCTGTAGCCAATTGAATACCCTTTCACCTTATCCCAGAACATTCCAGATAGTACTGTACTGTTTTATTTTCTGAATGTCATATTGAATTTACTCTAAGCCTTCTTAGAGCATTGTTATTTTCTTTAGTGAAATGTACATTTGGAAAATGTTCTTTAAACGTTTCTCACAATTCTCTCATAGCCACATTTAAACCAGTTCAATATTTCCAGTTCTTTCAATTCTTCCTTTCCATCAACCACAAACTACAGTAGGTCTACAGACAACAGATAAAATACTCTGATGTATTCAACATGGAACAGAAGACTTTGCAACATCCATCACAAAGGTTGGCAGAGGCATTGGCTCCATGTTTTTGGCAGTGGTTGCTCTAACATCTTACTACAACCTGATACTGTGCAGAAGTTGCTTTTCTCTTTGCCAGGCAGTAGCACAGGAGAACTTATTACTGTTACTGACACTACAGCAGTTAGATATGTGTTTGTGTGTGTGTGTGTAAGAGAACAATTAGATTTTTCTCTCTGTTCTCCTGCTTTCATTTCCATTCATCTTCAGTGGTGGAATGAGCTGATCTCACAGGAGTGCCTCCTCTTCACCTACATTTAAGTAATTCTGTCTGAAGCCCTTTGATGGCATTTCCACATCACCTCACCAACACAGACCTGTCGGGGAAAAATCCTCTGCCACCTTGGCTTCCAGCTTTTCTGAGGCTGTGTATCCCTCTCCGATGAGAATGATATGCAAAGGAGAGGATGAAAAATTGAATGATGCAGAGGAAGAGAGAGAAAAGAGAGACTGATTAATGTGTTTTCTTGGAATAACTCCTCACACACTCGTGATACAGTCTGCTTTTAATCATCTGTTTGCTACGAAAGTGTTCACTGTGTCAGATATTGCAGATTAGGGAGGCTGTGCGTGACATTACCTCTGTTTCTTACAGAGGATAACAATTGAAAATGCTTGGTTCCAACTTTCAGGTGAACAAAATCTTTTGAAAATGACCGGTATTTTGCACCACTACGAGCCTTGAGGGAGCATACAAAAGAGAGCAGAACTTAGCCGCACCATATCAAAGCACAGCTATTAATGTCGAGGCTGGCCTGTTTCTCCACCAGAGGGCCGTGTGTAGGCTGGGCGCACTGTCTGGCCATGACACTATCATCAACCAAGATTCCATAAACTCCACCTACCTCCAGTTTAAAATAATGTCCAATGTAATTAAGGACAGGTGGTGGGGAGAAGGGATGGGAATTCATATGTTAATAAAATCACAAATTATTTATTTGAGTGCCTGAAATACAGACTGTTATGTGGGGGGAAAAATATAACTAGCATTCTGTTTTTAAACATGTTTTTCTCCTGTGAAAAGAGAAAAAGTTGATTCAAAGGAGGCATAGCTGATTTTCAAATGCATTCCCAGTAAGACAGAGAGAGACTGGCAGGCACAGCTCCTATTATCAGTGGCAATCTAGAAGCAAATTGTCGCCTCTTACAAAGATTACACACACCAATGACTGGGCACCATGCTCCTCTCCTTTTCTTTAACTGCCTTGTGCCTTCATTTTGGTCTCTTTATTTGCTTCATTTTAGTTTCTTCATTTTGAAATTCCACACCTACAGTCACATTTTGAAAATGTCTTGTAAAAACATTTTAATATTAACAAGCATAAATCTAAGAAGTGTAGGGGGATTGCTAGGTTGGAGGTTTTAAAGAGCCAGTGGAAAACAATATAAAATGTATACCCGGATTATTGTGTACCGACACTCTCCCTTATACAGTATACTTATCAGCTGTCTTGTCAAATGGACCAAATCATTCCGACATGACAGTTGAGACAGACAGACGAGGCGATGCATCCAAAATGGCACCACATTACTCATTCTGTGCACTTGTTTTGGCAGGGTTTATGAAGACCCATGGTGGCCTATGAAGGCAATAGGGTGCCATTTGGGAAGGAACCATGGAAGTCACTCAGGCAACAGAACAGATCATCCAGGCGGAGACATGACAGTTAAGACTAGCTGTCCGAGTCCCTGGGTCCATTAGGCCGGACTCATCCTCCCCGTGACGTCGTCGCCCTCCCCGCTGTGATGGCTGACTCCAGACCTGAGTGGCAAATGACACCCTATTCCCTATAGAGTGCACATTGACCGTGGCCCACAGGGAAGCCAGTAGTGCTCTGGTCTAGTGCAGTGACCTAGGGACTAGGGTACCATTTGGGACGCAGGCCAGCTCGACGCTAGATAAGGAGCGTTACATGATGTCAGTGGTCTCTGACGGATCAGTGCCGTGATCCACAGCCCTCCTGGTCAGACAGTGGGGGAGGCTTTAGAGGTAAATGTGGTGAAGAATAGGGAATGATGATAACTGAGCAGTGTATTTTGAACTGTGTGCGCGTGTGTGTGCGCGTGTGTGTGGGTTCTGCTACGGTCCAATGACCCAGTCTGAAGGTCAAGTCATGCTTTGTTTTATTGGGATGGACAAACAGAGGCAGATTTCATTTACAAAAGGTGAAACTGCACCTTAGGGGATCAATCGCATGGTGACAGTCGCTGTTTCTCTCTCTCTTGCTCATCACTGTGTATGTCCATTTAGATACACATTTTAAACCATATTGTGTTTGCTGCGACTGATTCTCTACGTAACATTTCTGCTCCTCCTGTACAGCCCTAATGACTAACAGCAGACAGGATACAAATGTATTGCATTAAAAAAAAGCATTAGGGAAATACTGTTTCAAATGAGATGATGTACTAAATAGCACGCAATTCCCATATTGTTGCCATGCGCTTCTATTCTGTATATGGTGTTTGATTGAAAAAAAGCCCTTAATAAAAATCAGCCTTCTTATCTACAAAACAATCAGAAAAAAATATTCTGGAACTTTCTCTTTTCAGCTACCACTACTAATTTTGTTATTGTTTGACAGGATTTTCCTCAATGTTGCTGTCTTATTTCGGCACCGTAAACAAAAGTGCTGACCAGATGTTTATTTTGTAAATGTCCAGGACCAGGATGGAAGGAAACTCCGGAGGCTCTACTACTTAATTGTATGATCCACCAATGTGATGTTCTCCATAGGGCTGACTGCGACCTACTATTGGGGCATGACTGAGTCTCTGGCTATGTGGGTACGGCTCAATGGTAATGGTGTTTGCATTTGGAGTGCTGCTGTGTGTACTTGTGTATAGTGTATATAGAGGTGCTTGTGGACACAGCAGAGTAGTGGTCTATGGTAAATGGTGGCATTGGTTTACTGACAGTCAGCCTGTCAGTCAGCTGAATCAGATTTACTTCTGTTACACAGAACATTGTGTGTGTGTGTGTGTGTGTGTGTAATATGTTATGTGAAGCCAAACGTATCTTGTCTATTACTCTCCCATTCCTCCCTTCCTCCTTAATGTCTGATGCTTGGTATAGTTGGCAGAGTCAGGTACCCTCATCAGCGAATTTCATCTGCGTTGCTTTGCCTCCTTCTGTATTAAACCAGATTTCTTCAGCACTCTTCCCTGTGTGCCCCATTCCCACACACTTGAATGTGCACTGAATTCTCATCCCAAATCATGCACCCCAATGCCTTTCACCAAGGTCCATTGGGTCAGGGGTTAGTGTGCTATATATAGGTGAATAGGTACCATTTGAGACCAACATAAAGTATCTTCCTGGTTTACAAGTGAGGTGGAAGGGAGGGTTATGATTAAGACAGAGAATTTACAGCATGGTTCTGTCTTTGTATCCCTCTAATTCATTCTTCCACACAGAATAATGAAAACAGAGGTACCTTTTGGTAGAGTTACAGTTGAGTCCGGAAATATGACACCATTTTCATAATTTTGGCTCTGTAAGCCAGCACAATGGATTTGGAATGAAACAACTGAGATGCAATTGAAGTGCAGACTGTCAGCTTTAATTCAAGGGGTTGAACAAAAATATCATATGAAACATTTAGGAATTGCAACCAATTTCATACACAGTCCCCTTATTTCAGGTGCTCAAATGCAATCGGTCAAATGAACACAATCATAAGTAAAATGTTCATTTTTAAAACTTTGCAGAGAATCCTTTGCAGGGAATGACTGCTTGATATCTGGAACACATGGATATCACCAAACGATGGTTTTCCTCCTTTGTGATGCTTTGCCAGGCCTTTACTACAGCTGTCTTCAGTTGTTGTTTGTTTGTGGGTTTTTCAGCCTTAAGTTTTGTCTTCAGCAAGTGAAATGCATGCTCGATCGGGTTGAGATCAGGTGACTGACTTGGCCATTGCAGAATATTCCACTTCTTTGCCTTAAACAACTCCTGAGTTGCTTTCGCAGTTTGTTTTTGTCATTGTCCATCTGTAAAGTGAAGCGTCGTCCAATCAGCCTAGCTGAATTTGGCTGAATCTGAGCAGAGAATATATCCCTATTCACTTCAGAATCTATCTGGCTGCTTCTGTCTCCTGTCACATCATCAATAAACACTAGTGACCCAGAGCCATTGGATGCTGTTCCAGAACTGGGCTGGCTTTTTTAGATGTTTTTTGGCAAAGTCTGTTCTGGCCTTTCTATTCTTGAGGCTTGTGAATGGTTTGCACCTTGTTGTGAACCCTCTGTATTTGCTCTCATGAAGTCTCCTCTTTATGGCAGACATGGATAATGATATGCCTACCTCCTGGAGAGTGTTCTTCACTTGGCTGGATGTCGTGAAGGGGTTTTTCTTTACCATGGAAAGGATCCTACTATCATCCACCACTGTTGTCTTCCGTGGACATCCAGGCCTTTTTGTGTAGTAGAGTTCACCAGTGCTCACCAATGTGTTCTTTTTTTCTCAGAATATACCAAACTGTTGATTTGGCCACTCCTAATGTTCCTTCTATCTCTCTGATGGATTTTGTTTTCGGCCTAAGGATGGCCTGTTTCACTTGCACTGAGAACTCCTTTGACCGCGTGTTGTGGGTTCACAATTGTATATGCCACACCTGGAATCAACTCCAGACCTTTCACCTGCTTAAATTATGAAGTAATAACAAAGGAATAGCCCACACCTGTCCATGAAACAGCTTTTGAGTCAGTTGTTCAATTACTTTTGGTCCCTTGAAGAAGAGGGGGCTACATATTACTGAGCTGTAATTCCTAAACCCTTCCTCCAGTTTGCATGTGAATACTCATCAATTAAAGCTGAGACATTGCACTTCAAGCGTATATTCATTATTTAACTGTAACAGCCAAAATAACTACATTTGTGTCACTGTATCTCTCTCTCTCTTTGATAGTCTGATTCATCCTTTTCATAGTAGTAATGAAGACACAGGGAATTTAAAGCAGGACATTCTCTCTCATGTAGTCTATATTAGGAGCATCTTAATAAAGTGAAATAGTTTTACATCTAACAAGACAGACAAATCTGAAAATATTTAGAAAAAAAGAATTCAGACGATGACAAATCTGATATTCTTGTTTTGAGACTTTAAAATCACATTGTCTTAATCTAAGAATAATGTTTTGCCTGCATTGGACTCTGTTGGTTTTCAGAATTCTGTGCCTGGTTATAACCAAATGTTCTTACCCCATGGGCAGATTGTCCTGCTTGACTCAAGGATTTTATTTCAGATTGTTAAGGAAGCATTATTTTGCAGTAAGTATGTTTCATCCGCTACGTAACGGTAATACAGACACAGGGACCTTACAGAAGGGCTTCCAACCTGATAGTCTGATTCATTATCCACATAGCAGTCCCAGGTTGGCATATCGTTTTCCTTCAGAGCAGTCACATCACCACATCCCATATCTTCCTCACTGAAGCAGAGGGCGTTAGATGAAACAGCATGATGACGCCAAATCTGCCTCCCCTCTGTGAGTAACAAGCACTGTGTCTGTGAGTCAAACCTGAAGACTAACATTAGCTTCTCTATATATGGGTCAGCACCAAGGTTCATAATGAACGGTCCAAATGGCACCCCTTTCCAGTGCCATAGTTTTGACCTATGTGTATTAGTAAGAAGAGTACACTACATAGAATGCAGGGTTGCCATTTGGGGCCCTGAATTAACAATGACAGTGGTTTTCTTTCTGTAGCTAACAAGCTGTTGAGTCTATATCTGCTTCATTATCAGGCTGTATTGTACCACCTCTGCTGGGTACGGAGACAGAAACACACAGGTTGTATTGAATGGCTCCGATTTTCCAGCTAGATTTGGAAGAACCGCCTGGGCCAAAGATCTGATCAACAAAGATGAAGGGTGTGAACAAAGTATAGTGGGAGGATAAATCAATGGTGAAATAGGAGTCTTTTCCCCCTTTTTTTTGCAAAGGGCTGTTGAGGATACAATCTCCCCACTGGCTGAAATAGGAACACTGTAACACCAGCTACATATTCTCCTAATCAACAGGCTCTTCATCTAATAAGAATGGTGTATTCTTGAAGGTTCTATTAGGGCTGAAGCCAAATGTTTTGATTCCTAATGCGGAAAACCCTGCATCTATATCTCACGATCTCCATTTTAATAGTGCTTCATGTTGGAAAAAGTAAACCCCTTTGGACCCGGGTAAGAATGTTTAACTGAACCACACATTTTTGGGAATCCTGACCCTGCAAGGGAGGGAGAGAAGTGGGAGAGCAATGCCATGTTCCCCATTACAGGTTGTGTGTTCAAGGTCTCAGAACAACAAGCAGGCCTGCCCTGGACCACATTAAAGACATTATACCATTGTTTTTCTTTCCTCAGCATGGTTTCGTGAGGAAAAACCTGCCCAGCCTGCTCAACAGTATTGCAATAGAATGGAATAGTATGGAACAGGGTGTCATTTGGAACTCTATGTCATACCTGGATTATCCCCTCTGAACTCTCGGCTGAAAATACTTTGTGTTTCTTCAATGTCTTTTCCCCTCTCTCCAGCAGGAAGGGGTTACTTTACACATTTCCTGCTCTATTCCCTGTGCTCCTAGCTGCTTCTGGGACTGCCTGCCGTTATGATGTTAAACATTCCCAGGCTTTCTCAACCTTCTGGCCTGTCTGACTGACTGTCTGTCTGCCTTCTTGTCTGTCTGCCTGTCACTCTGTCTATCTGTCTGTCTGCACTGGCCAACAAAGCTCCCAGGTGAGCATGTGAGCAGATCTCCTTCTTTTTTGGGGAGAGACCAAATCTATTATTTCTCACCCTCCCTCTCTCTCTCTCTCTCTCTTTCTCTCAGTCTCTTTTATCCATTTCACTTCATTCATCTCTGGTCCTGCTCTACCTCTCCCAGCAGCCGCAGCAGTCCCCCTCCTCTTTGCCACTAATGAAGACAAGTTGGAGAGCTCTGTCTTTTACGATGTGCCAGTTAAGGTGACTCACATGGTGTGTATGTTCATCCTACACAAAGACACAGGACAGAGCATTCCCATTCCAAAGATTACATCATGGGCTTGTTCCAGTGTTTCAGCATACTGTGGAGACTGTAGAGATCAGTCTGAATGATGTTGTGTAAATAGAACCTACATCAGTACTTACCTCTATCCCTCACCCCCTTCTCTGGTTCCGTTTTCCCACAATCCTCTGCTCTACAGCTGCTGATGGACACATGCTGTGCAGGTCTGTTTAGGTTGTGTGTTCTCAGACAGAGCAGCATCCTCTTTGCGTCCAGTCAAGCCCAAAAGATACACTTAACACCAAGGGCTGGACCTCCCCCACATACAAAATCTGTCTAATTTTAGCCATATGAGACACTGTCTGTCTGTCTGCTTCTGTCTGTCTCTCCTTCTGTCTGTCCCTCCTCCTCTACCACTATGTTCCCCCAGGGGTCTTATCTTAATCATTTCCAGACCTCTGTGTGAACACAGCTGACTAGGAAAAACTAAACAGAGCAATCTTTAGTGTTTACCAGTCAGCACTGCGGTCTTTAATACACTGTTATTGGCATGAGGTGTTGCTGTGTATGTGTATGTCTGTGTGCGCCTACCATGTGTGTGTGTGTTGGTCGGTTGCTTGTGTAGGTGATATGAAGCTGTGAACAAAGCCGAGGATGCTGGGAGGTTTCTAGTCCCAGTCAGTTACAGCAAGCTGCGTGGTTTGGAACGTTTAGATTATAGCCATCTTCAGATAAAGTATTCCCAGTGGTCATGATGTGGTCCTACAACTCAGGTGTGGTTGTACTGCGGTCTATCAACCATGGTGTGGTCACACTGTTGTCTAACAACAAAGGTGTGGTGGTACTGTGGTCATTCAACACAGGTGTGTTCATGCTGTGTGTTCACATTCTGTGGTCTAATGACAGAGATATGGTCAATCTGTGGTCTAATGATAGTAGTATGGTCAAACTGTGGTCTAGTGACCGAGGTATTGTCAAACTGTGGTCTAAAGACAGGGGTTTGGTCAAACTGTGGTCTAATGAAAGAGGTATTGCCAAACTGTGGTCTAATGACAAAGGTATGGTCAAACTGTAGTTTAAAGACAGAAGTATGGTCAAACTGTGGTCTAACGGCGGAGGTATGGTCAAACTGTGGTCTAAAGACAGAGGTATGGTCAAGCTGTGGTGTTACGGCGTTCCATGGTCAAATGACAGAGATGTGGTCATTCTATGGTTTAACAACAGAGATGTGGTCAAACTGTACTGTAACGACCAGGGCCTGGTCGTACATTTGTCTAATTGTTTTATTTTATTTACATTTCATGAAAGTACAGACTCAGATCTTCAAAATGAAATATACACTGCAAGGTTGATAAACTTGTAAAGCAACTTCTGAGAAACTGCACAGCAAAGTTTTGCAAAATTCACACTGCAAGAGAGGTCTTCTTTGTTTACGCCCATTCAGAATTGTTTACACCCTGTCAAGCCTTAGCCCCACCCATATATTTAAAGATTCATGAGGCCATATGCCTCAAAGAGCATGGCGTCTAAACAAAGAGGTAACACTTTATTTTTGGATAGTCAATCTGTAGATGCTTTATAGACTCTCAACAGATTATTAATAACATTTCCATCAACTATTTACTCTGAAACCTTTTCTTAACCATTACCTCTAACTCTTTTTGTAAATCTTATCCTTTCCTAAACCGTAGCAAGCATTGACTTTGACTTAACTATCTACTAACCCTTACCCCAAACTTAAATCTCATCCTGCGCTCAACCATTCACCCTAACACTCACTGTAAACCTAACATTAACTGTAGCGAGCATTTCATTTGTATTGGATAGTTCGTTGATGTTATGAATACCTGTAGAGCAAAATGGTAATTTAGAAATTATATATAACCAACAAAGATTTTAAGACTTAAATAAACAGTGCAGTATCAAAATCGGAGGAAATGGTCCGTGATAGTCGAGAAAGAACAAAATAATATACATTATGTACAGTGACAAGAGCAGCAATACGCAATACTTTGGGTAAAGTGTCTGAGTAGCAGGATAAATAACAGCAATTTATTGTGAGGTTCTGTGTTGTTTGGTTTTGGTTTTGCACTTGATGTTGAATGTACTCTGTTCTGTCCGGTTTTCTTCATTTGTTTTTTAACGTAGCCTATTAATTTTCCATTATCGTTTGCAGTTATGTCTCCCCCTATATGAGTTCTGTATTTGCTGTTGTTCGTTGTGAGGTATTGTTTGTGTGTTAGCACCTTTACTGAGCCTGCTTCTGAGCATTCTCCCTTTTTTTTGTCTTAGAAGTATTTTGAAAGTCTATTTTGGTGTCCTGGCCCTTGCCTGCCTCCCTGACCGCCTCTCTGGATTATCCCCTACAGTACTTTGACTTCTGATCACAGTAGGGTTACCCAGTCACCAACCTTCTGCCTGCCCTCTGACTTCGCTCCAGTCTGTCCCTTTACATACCTTTGCGTAGTGTCAAGTTCATTCTCCAGAAACACAAAGGTGTTCATTTTGTTAATATTGGAGGAACATTCCAGCCATGATATGCTGGGATATAGTTCCTCCCTAATGTGTGTTAAAAATAATAAATTCCAAAAAGTTTTTGGTCAGGTTGTGTGTCATATCATAGAAGGAGGCAGATGTGTTGTAAATTGTCATTCCGTGCAGGCCAGTTTTTAGATAGGCAGAACAAAGCCAATGACAGAGAGTAAAAAAAAAAGAATCACAGTTAGAGTTTTGTTCTTAGCTCATTTCCTAATTTGAGGGAAGCTCACCTGAATAGCGTGTGTGATGTTTTACTAAACCACAGTGTGTGGCCAGCTAGGTAGCTGCTTACAATCAGGACCAGCAGGACACCACCCGCCCCCTAGACCCATATGTGGCTTTTGATGTTCTTTATTTAGATTACTATATTTGGCGTGGTGTGTAACCCTACTTGTACAGTTTACGGCTCTCCCAGGGGACATAAACTTCACTTCCTTATTCTCTGCACAGGCTACCCATTTCTTACCCAAATATTAGCAAGGCGAATTAAAAGGGTAAACAGCTAGCTAGCTGGGACACCAGTACACATTGTAATGTGTCCTTGTCTTTAGAGCGGTTTGCCTGTAGTCACGGTGTGTAAAGTGGACACAAGGAGTAGCTAGCTATGTAGGACGCAAGAAGTAGGACAAAGAAGTAGCTATGTAGGACACAAGAAGTAGGACAAAGAAGTAGCTAGCTATGTGCTAAAAGTGCCGCTGTCCTTGCTAACTCTACTTCTCATGTGACATTAACACAACTGTGTGGAAACAATGTTCATTATGTAAAAGCAAATTATACCAAAATAGAGGTGTTCTACAGTAGATAGCTATCGACTTTGTCCTTGTCTTAGTAACATTTGACCCAGCTGTTAGCCACACCTGCGTGTCATTTTGGTGGTGTTTACCTATTCTCAACTGTTCATGCTCCTACTACTTGGAAATTTGATTTTCAATTAAGAACCCTTTGTTTTGAAGTAGTAGCTTATCCCTTAAATCAAACTCAAAGACCGACATTACACAGGAACCATTTAAAGCATCATACCATACAACTAAAACCCTCACAATGATTACACAGTACATCTGTGAAAAGTTATCATCCAAACCCTGTGAGGAACACAATCTTTGTTAAATCCTAAGTAAACATAATTAAGGGTTTCCTTGCTAACAACATACAATATACAATAATCCTATGAATATGTTTTTGGAATGAGCTATGCTCCCTTACTTGTTTGTAGTTTTTGAAAATTATAAGCAAGCTGGACATTGCCAAAAACATTTGGTTATTTTAAGGTTTGAATTTTTCACTTTTCCCCCTCGAAGACTTCAGTTTGTTTTTCAATTGAATTGTTCACGTTATTGGTCATATTAAAAGTGGAAAAATGTCTGACGTGATTTATCTTTGTCTCATTCTTTTACATCACAAAAACCTGGCATTTTATGTTTTATATCCACTGTAAGGCTAATTGTGACTTAAGAGATGCAGCCACACACCCCGATCCTCCTGTCACTCTGAATTAAGTACACTCCTCTAAAGACTTCATCAAACCTGACAGATGAAGGACACAACTACCAGAACTGACTAACTCTAGTCTCTTCTGTTTCCCTGAAGATGGAACCACCTGCGATGTAGACTCTCAAAGCCACATCTCTACATCTCATCACGCCTCCTTGGAGGTCTGGAAACCTTTTCAAAAACATTTTGAATGGAGTGATGGCTCTTATCACAGAAATTCCTGTTGGATGTTATAAGTAAAAGGAACCTCCCCTCAAACACAGGTGAACGCGTGGTAAGTATTGTATACGTCACTTTCCCCCAGCTGAATAGGAAACATTTTGCAGTGATTTTGTAAAACCATAACCAATGACATCCAGAATGCAGTATAACTGGTGTCAATTCCCTTGAGATGAAGGCAATAAAACTGGTATGATTTCCCTTGAGACGAATATAATAAAACTGGTATCATTGACCTTGAGACAATGGCAGTATAACTGGTATCATCGCCCCTTGAGACAAAGGCAGTATAACTCCAATTCATGTAAGTATCAGTATCAGCGTTTCCCCAAATAAATTCCCAATTTTTCTTATGCTTAGCACATATTCCACATACGCCATCGGAGAGCTTTGTGTCCACACTACCAGATGGGGAGAGGTGCCTTGACTGCTGGTATGCTTTGTTGGCACCAAGACTGGGGGAAAGAATGCAAGAATGTTGCGTCATGATTGGGTTACAGCAAATAATTAGCAAAGAAGCTTAGTAGAAAGCATGCAGGATAATTTGGGACATGTATATTTCAACCACACTTGAGAATTCACACTTCAGTTCCATCTCACATAACCCATGATCGGTGGCACAGGAAACAGTACAACTGAGGTAAAAAGGGGCTGCTTGCTTGTACAACTCATGCACTAAGTACGCACACGCACACAAACTCATTCATAAAGAGGATTACGTAAGTATTCACCCCCCACCCAAAGGACTTTTGTACATTTTATAATACTAAAATGTTGATCTAAAATGGATTTAACTGAAATTTTAAGTCGCTGCTCTTTAGTTATTAGGACTAAATATTATTAGTTGATGTTAATTAACAACAAAAAACAAAAGTTGTACATACAGTATCTGTGATGTCAGCAGCATATTGCCTACACAGTCCATCTGACTGAAATAAAACTTTCACAAGATTCAATACATCCAATGCATGGCGGAAAGCATAACCATACAACCACAAAGCCTTCAAAACTGACTACCCACCAAGGACATTACTGGCCAAAGCCTCCAGGAGGCCAATGGTAACTGAAGGAGAGTTCCACAGCCCGAATGGGAGGAACTGTCCAAATGTGAACTATTATCTGAAGGCTCCAAAAATATGTTGAAGAGCGGCTCTTGGACTGCAGTGGAAGTTCAACTTTCTGCATGACAATGATCCCAATCACACAGCGACAGTGTCACTGGAATGGTTAAAACATTTTATCAAGTCCCAGTCATGCAGCTAACCAAATTACATGAACTTCACTTCTGTGTTTCAGAAGTAATGACGCTACCTTTTCTTTTTACGTATGTGGAGTTAATCAAAGGAACAGAGTCCCCAAGGGAATCCATTTTCATTCTAGATTGTAGGAATATGAAGAGGTCCTTGGGGGGTGACTACTTATGTTGTAAACGTATAGTAGATCAGATTTCAGAGGCTTGGTCCCTCCCTCCCAGAGAATCTTTGAACATCTCCTTGGAATCAGTGTCATGTGCTGGGCCCTGAAGAGGACCCACTGATATGATCCAATTGTCAGAGACTTGCTATTCTTTGATGTCCTCTTTTCAAAGCCAGGCTTCAGCAGTTTTTCTTCTTACTGAGCAAAGCCTTGGAGGACCCCCTCCCTCTCTTTCAGTCTTTTCCTCTCCATTTACATGGATTCATTTGCTCCCTGGAAACCACACGCTTAGACTACAAGGAGACGTAAGTACATCACCCCCAACCAGAGATGGGGACAAGTCACACATGGTC
This sequence comes from Esox lucius, assembly GCF_011004845.1. Taxonomy (NCBI): domain Eukaryota; kingdom Metazoa; phylum Chordata; class Actinopteri; order Esociformes; family Esocidae; genus Esox; species Esox lucius. Next base: position 22,932,980 of record NC_047571.1, on the reverse strand, counting down.
AAGTCCAAGCAAGTCTCAAGTCTTAACCATCAAGTCTTGAGTCAAGTCTCAAGTCACAGTTCAGATAAATCAAGCAAGTCAAGTCAAGTCACAGTACTAAAGAGATGAACACACACACACACTGTCCTCTGTTTCTGACGTGCGCTCGGTGCGAAGCTCGATTTCAAAATCAAATACCGTTCCGTCTCTGGTTGGAATCCTGCTGCGTCCATAGCAACGCGCTGTTTTTCATGGCAACGGTCTGTTATCAAGAAATAACACACATTCTGCACTGGAATTCAGCCAATCCATGTAATAAGGGCTAATAATAACAACCTTATAAACTAATTATTGTGACTGAAAAACTGCCTAATATGTAATTACGCTGTAATTATTCTTGTCTGTATGAGTAAAAAAATAAAACTCTTCGAAATGTTTAGGTGCTAGTAATCATATCGGCGCCTCCATGTTAGCCTTTCATGCAGTAAAGTTAACTGTTATGGTGTAAGCACAATGCTTTTAAGTTTCCACACGCAGTCCACAAACACTTGAAAATGCGCACATTTAATACAGACATTATTGCCTACGTGTAATAATATACATGCCCGCTCATTTTAAGATGCCCATCAACATTAAAATTCAGGCTATGCCACTGTTATAGTCAAATTCCCTTACATCTATTTACCAGACGTATTCAGTAATGATAATGGTCACATTTCTAACAAGAAAAAAACAAACATAATATGCAACCAAGGCCAAATTATGACAAACAAAATATTAATTCATTACATTAGTAACTTAATCGTTATAGATCTTAGTGAAACTGAATATAAAGAGATTACTTTCTTACCTTTCCTTGTGGTTCTTAAAATGACGAATGAAATTTGACGTTGTTGCATATTTTGCATCTGGCAAATCTTTTTTTATTCACACGGTCCAGTTCAAAGTCCTTGTATCCAAACGATACTATTTGTGGAGCTCGACTAACGTTACTGTCTGCCATGTTTGGCGCGGTTTGAATTGTGCAGCGTTAAAGGCACATACGCTGATTAGTGGTGCTGATGTCACATATAAAATAATGTTATTGCTGTTTGTTTATTATAAGTTCAAGTCATCGTCGAGTCTTCCACTTCAAGTCAAGTCAAGTCTCAAGTAACTTGTTCTCAAGTCAAAGTCAAGTCAAGTCATTTTGATACTTTAATCAAGCAAGTCACAAGTCCTGAAAATTGTGACTCGCAGACTCGAGTCAAGTCATGTGACTCGAGTCCCCCACCTCTGCCCCCAACACATAAAAATCAACAATAAGAGCAAGAAATTACTTCTGAATTAGTTGATTATGTATTTTATTTAGCTTTCCCCACAAAGGGTATTGCCTTTGACCAGGGACCAGGAAATGCTTCCAGAATGACACCTCTTCACTACTTCTTCCCAAATCCCTGGTTTCGTTGGCCATTGTGTCCGTACGTCCTGTAGCATCCCCATCGAATACGTTGCTGTTTAGAAGACATTGAAATGGACCACCCCGGCCCTCTCAACCATCTCTCACTGAGATCACAGAGCCTCTCAATAATGTAGAGACTACAAGGCAGTGCAGCAGCTCCCCTCCGGCAGGCTGAGACATGGACACATTCTAACAGGCCCACACGCTAAAGAAGAGAGGGAGCTGATTCGTTATTTAAGAAAGGGGATGTGACTTTTGTGGGGAGAAGATACTTCATAATGAATCTTAGGGTACATCCCAAATGTGTTTCCCTGATCCCCATGTGATGCTATGTGTACTGTAATAGTAACCATGGTAATGGTAACTTGAAGTCTTGGGACAGGTGTTTGATTCTGGTACTAGTGACCGTGTGTGTTACTGGTTCCCTGTTGGATACATGTAGCTGACAAGTAATCCACTTGGTTTACAGTTCTTTTTAAGTTATATGAATTGACCAACTGATGTTCATAAGAAAAATGTGTGTGCAATAGATCTTGAAGGGCCCTAAAACGTAATTGTTCCTGAGGCCTTAATGTCTAGAATTAAAGCAGGTCCATTGTTTAACAATAAATACAGCGGTGTTTGTGTGTGTGTGTTTGTGTGTGTATGTGTGTGTGTGTGTAGGGGGGGTTAGCACAACTTTAGGGAATTAGCTGCTCCCTCTGACTGCTTCACAACACCTCTCTGATTTCCTCTCAGGATGTGTCCCTACTACAGGTGTTGTTTTACCTGTAGTCTGAAATGTATTCTAACTCTGTGTTGTTTTACCTGTAGTCTGAAATGTATTCTAACTCTGTGTTGTTTTACCTGTAGTCTGAAATGTATTCTAACTCAGTGTTGTTTTACCTGTAGTCTGAAATGTATTCTAACTCAGTGTTGTTTTACCTGTAGTCTGAAATGTATTCTAACTCTGTGTTGTTTTACCTGTAGTCTGAAATGTATTCTAACTCAGTGTTGTTTTACCTGTAGTCTGAAATGTATTCTAACTCAGTGTTTTTTTACCTGTAGTCTGAAATGTATTCTAACTCAGTGTTGTTTTTCCTGTAGTCTGAAATGTATTCTAACTCAGTGTTGTTTTACCTGTAGTCTGAAATGTATTCTAACTCAGTGTTGTTTTACCTGTAGTCTGAAATGTATTCTAACTCAGTGTTGTTTTACCTGTAGTCTGAAATGTATTCTAACTCTGTGTTGTTTTACCTGTAGTCTGAAATGTATTCTAACTCTGTGTTGTTTTACCTGTAGTCTGAAATGTATTCTAACTCAGTGTTGTTTTACCTGTAGTCTGAAATGTATTCTAACTCAGTGTTGTTTTACCTGTAGTCTGAAAATGTATTCTAACTCAGTGTTGTTTTACCTGTAGTCTGAAATGTATTCTAACTCTGTGTTGTTTTACCTGTAGTCTGAAATGTATTCTAACTCTGTGTTGTTTTGCCTGTTGTCTGAAATGTATTCTAACTCTGTGTTGTTTTGCCTGTTGTCTGAAATGTATTCTAACTCTGTGTTGTTTTGCCTGTTGTCTGAAATGTATTCTAACTCTGTGTTGTTTTGCCTGTGGACCTCTTCTAACTGATTCAGCTTCTGTTTCTCTTTTGCCATTGATCCTTTGTTCTCTGGTTAACAGTTGAGCAGCATCCAAAACACTGTGGCAGCCTTATTGGGCGCTCAAATCACAAAACATTCGTCTTACATCCGCCCAAAAAACTAGACCTGTTTCTAAGGTTTTACTATCTTTGTGGGGACATCTAGTCCCCACATGTACACATAGCCATAGCTCTCTCACACAGACACACACGCACACGCACAGTCATCAACTAAATCCACACCAGATGATGAGCTCTACGTACCGCTGGTAACCATTCATCCCATACCTGTGTTCCAAATTGCACCCTAAACCCCATTTGGCCCTAGTCAAAAGTAGTACACTAATGGAATAAGGTGCCATTTGAAACCCAGCCCATGACATCAGCATGGTGATCTTATTGCCGGTCCAATACCAGACAGGAGTGGTGCAGAGAGGGCTAATTTACTTCCCCCACCTTAAAATAGGGCTAATGGCTCTCCGCCTCTCAATGTATCCAGAGCTGGCTGACTCCAGGGGCCCCAACAGCTGTGTTCACACCCCTCCTCTACTCTCCTATTCTCAACATACACGCTCGACTTTGTTTTTAAATCTGTCCCTGTTCGGCTGGCTACCTGGGAGGTGGTAGGGGTGCTCCCAAACGGCACCATATTTATTTTTTACTCAGCCCTACTTAGCCCTATGGATCCCGGTCCAAAAGAATGTACCAAGTGTAGTGGTTAGGGTTCCATTCGGGACAAGGTCTGAGAGTTGATTGACAGGTCACGTTTCACCTGTGAGGTTGAAGTCAGGTAATGGGACATTTTGGACATTTCTTTTAAAAATATATTTCTTTTATAAAACAAAACCAGTGAAAGAGACCAAGTAACTGCATTGACACCTGAGAAGTCCTCAATATAGGGCATATATGGATCCACATTTCTAGATTAAATGGCTTTGCTCTCCTGAGTCTGACCTCCAGTAAAAAGGCTTTCTCATCTTCTTCAGGTTTTTTTTATTGAAGGATTATCGCAGACAGCCAAAAACTCTTGCCAGGCAGTTCCAGTATGACAAGTCTGTGATTTTATTTTCCATCTTTTCAGCAGTCTGTATCCTGATTTCCTCCTCTCCCTTCTCATTAAAAAATGCATACAATCTGTCATCCATCCATTTTGTCTGACTGAATGCCTTTAGACATACTGTAGCGTAAGTCTGTGATGATGATGAAGGGCTTGTCTAAGGTGAACTGAATTCAAAGGCTGCATGGAGTCTTTTAATGTACGTACAGCAGACAGTGGTGTCCTGTTGTGCTGCAGTGATCCAGACTTTTCATTACATTAAGACTGCATTGCCGCTCTGGCTGTCTGAAGAGGAAGGCTGAAGCCACAAGTCCATTATCTTTACAGTGTTTACGGCTTCTCTCTCTCTCTTTATCCATCTCTCTCTCTGTTTCTCTCTCCATCTCTCTCTCTCTGTATCTGTCTCTCTCTGTCTGTATGTCTCTCTTTCTCTGTATCTGTCTCTCTGTCTCTCTGTCTCTCTGTGTGTCTCTGTCTCCCTCTGTATCTTTCTCTATCTCTCTGTATCTGTCCCTTTCTCTTCATCTGTCCCTGTCTCTCTTTCTCTGTCTCGCTCTCTTTCTGTTTCTATGTCTGCCCCTGTCTCTCTCTCTCTGTCTCTCCATATCTGTCTTTGTGTTTCTGTTCCTTTCTGTGTGTCTTTCATCATCTATCTATCTTTCTGTTTCTATGTCTTCACGTCTTACTAGATCACAATTCCTACTGTCTTGGAACTGTCCATCTTCAGCATCCTCAGTAGTGATCTCGTCTTGGTTGGTAGTTCTCAGAGTGTGAGAGAGCTTGGCTATGTCAATTCTCTGTATGAGGTTTCCCAAAACTGGTCCTCTGCCTTCTCAGTTTTAACGTGTTAAATAACATGTTATAACGTGTTATTTTAACCCTACAATGGCACACCTTATTCAATTATTGTGTGACGCCAACAGCGATAAGTGGAATTGCCTGATCTTATATTCATCACATTCTGTACACTTCTGACCTCTCATAAACGAGCAGCTTATATGGTGAAACATCACTGAAAAATAAGGAGTCACTGGATTTGTGTCCTGAACTCACTGAGCAGATGACACCCCTGAACTCCGTGTGTCCTGCCATTACAGTGTTTGATGATTTTGATGTAGAACTCCCCTTCAGCCGAGCGACTTAACCATCACTGTATTTCAAGGTTGCTGGTTCAAATCCCATGCCGACAAGGTAGAACAACCATCTGTTGTTTTGCCCTTGAGCATGGCGCATAACTTTCTCCTATCAGTCACTTTAGAAATAAAATGTAAATGTAAAATTAAAGGCCCTCTATGTCTGTGGATCCACTGCCTAAACTGTGCTTCAACTGTCCTCACTAACTTGCATCCCATCTATGATATTTAACCTCCACTGAGGAGGACTGCAATATCCTGGTCCACAACTACCAAGCTATCCTCAACTTAATCTGTTTGACCTCATCTGACCTTCCCGCTCGACACAAACTATTTGCTCCTCCTGGTCCATCTACCTTCAGAAGCACCACGGCAGAATAGAGACTTTGGGTGACCAGGCTTTCAGTTTGCAGAACTGGTGAGAAGAAATGGCTGTAGAACACACCTCCAGACATAATTAGGGCTGCAGATATTCAGGCCTCATACACTGCTCAAGTCCATTTGGTTCAGGAAGGTTTTCAAGGACCTCTGCTCAATCTGTTATATATAGCTTTGTTTTTGGCCGGGTTCTATGATCTGCATTTTGCATGTATTTTATTATTTGTATCATATTTTCGTAGCACCTTGGGGAAAAGTGATATATCCCCATTATTAAATGTATTACTTCACAAAATGGTCATAGGCACTGGTCAAAACTAATACTACATTAATGTTTTGGCAGCTTTTTAGTTATTCTAGTTGTTTTTTCAGTCTTGTTTGCATAGTCATTTCAGCCAGGAAATCGAGTGGTCATTGGCCAGGCTAATGGTCAGCTAATGTCAAAATGCTCCTATCACAATATCAGATTTCATACCCGTCTATTTAATGGTCAGGTCACTCTCTCATATACTGATGGTTGTACTAGCATATGGACCACATATGGACTAGCAAATCCACCCCCACCCCTGCCTCCACCTGTTTGGTTCTGTGTTTCCTTTTGTGGGGGGATTGGTACTGTGTACCTTGCTCATTGCCTATGGGGATTGCTATTAATAATATTAAAGTTACGTTGTTGTTAGTAGAGTTGTATACACTATTATGTGATGGCAGTGAGTTGCCTCAGTGGAGCAGAACCTAATGTCAAGACTGCTGTGCATAAGTTCCCTAAAAAATTTTTTTTATAATACTTGGTGCTTTCTGTCTGAAATATAACTCCAAACAATAGGTCTACTGTAGCTGGACAAGGCTATACGATTGTGCACATGATGGAAGTAAGAGGTAGCTGAAATATTATTGTTTTCATAGAAAACAATAATTATTAAAATCTTTGACTGAAATCAGACTTTTTGCCCATTCTTTTTAATGAAATAACACTTTTTTACCAAAAATATTTTTGTAGCTATATTTCATTTTTTAGCTTGATATCATGGACTTTTTTTTTAATCCAGTGTCAAAAACTCCCATCAACTCCATTTTGATTTCATGTTGTATCATGTTAAAATGTAGTAAAGTCCAAGGGGGGTGAATAATTTGGAGAGCCACTATAACCTATAGGATGCTATTTGGGACAGACGCATGGCAACCGTTTCCTTCATCAGCTTCAGGGTGCACCACTATGTGGCTCTGCTAATGACGAATGGGAAGCTGACATGTACTGGTACACAAAGAGGAGGGGAGAACAGGATTGGAGGAGTGGAGAGGAGGGGAGGAGGGGAAGCAAGAAGAGGAGTGGAGGGGAGAGAAGGAGTGGAGGGGAGGAGGAACGGGGAGTAAGGAGAAGAGGGGGGAAGAGGGCTTTTGCACAATGCTGCATTTCCTTTTTTCAATAATTCAAAGAGCTCTAGCTTGCTAGATCATGGGTGATTCCACTATCTGACTGCTTTGTTATAAAGAGCCAGCCATGTCAGAACAAGAGGTGCCGGAGTTCCTTATCTACCCCCCACCCCCCCCCCCACCCCAAACACCGCCTTACAATTCAAAGAGCCTGTAGCTAGATGTTAGAGATAGTTACCATGAAAATATGAAGGATGGAGGCTTCTGTTTCTCATTCCTCTCACCTCTTGTTTCCCTTTTCAACCTTTTTCAGGCAGACCCTGGCAAGGTGCTCTAACAAGGTTGTTCTGAGAGGAAGGAATGGTTAAATTAATAATTTACACAATGTTCTTTTTAGCTACTTTAAGTAAGTAGACAGGTCCCTGCTGGTAGCTCCTTCTTATTTTGTTACCGTAGGGAACATATCACTGAACAAAAACGTACATAAAACGAATGGCTTCACAAATAAGTACAGGTCTGGTAAAACTATTTAGGCATTGTTTTTCTGAAAGGACACAGGATACATCCCAGATGGTGCCTCATTCCCTATACAGTGAATTACTTTTGACCAGGGTCCAAATGTTGGCACTAGGTCAAACGTAGTGCACTATAAGAAATAGGGTACCATTTTGGACACATGGTTTTCAGATCAGATGCTATCTCTGTTTGATGCTATTAAGAGGCTGGAAGAAAAACAGTGTGTAAAAGGCCTTTTCCTTAGTCAGCTGCCAAGCCAATAGCAATTACATCATTTCCTGTTTGACTGCCATGACAGAGATTTAACCCGGTCATTCTTAGCGGGCCAAAGTCCACACACACACACACACACACACACACACACCCAAACACACACACACCCACACACACAAACACACACACACCCAAACACACACACACCCACACACACAAACACACACACACCCAAACACACACACACACACACCCAAACACCGGTGAGCATAACAGTTAACCATGTGACTCTTGTATAGACAGATGAGACCTGTAAAATATGCCTTTAATAGTGGGATGCTTGCATTCACCTCTCTGCTGCATTCAGCTAGCTTCCATTTCCCCTGTCAAATGGGCATTTATGTCTGAGTTCATATTTTCAACCTTGTTACTTTGATACTTGTATAAACTAGGCACTTTCCTTAATTAAACAACAAAGTAACACTTAGTCATGATCAGCTAGGTCCGGAAATATTTGGCCACTGACATAATTTTCATAATTTTGGCTGTATACACCACCACAATGGATTTCAAATTAAATAACTGAGATACAATTGAAGTGCAGACTTTCAGATTTAATTCAAGGAGTTACTTTGTTATTTAAGGAACAAAAATATTGTATGAAACGTTTAGGAATTGCAACCAATTTCATACACAGTCCCCTTATTTCAGGGGCTCAAATGTAATTGGACAAACTAACACAATCATAAATAAAATGTTCATTTTTAAAACTTTGTAAAGAATCCTTTGCAGGGACTGACTGCTTGAAATCTGGAACACATGAATATCACCAAACGATGGTTTTCCTCCTTTGTGATGCTTTGCCAGGCCTTTACTACAGCTGTCTTCAGTTGTGGTTTGTTTGTTGGTTTTTCAGCCTTAAGTTTTGTCTTCAGCAAGTGAAATACATGCTTGTTCGGGTTGAGATCAGGTGACTGACTTGGCAATTGCAGAATATTCCACTTCTTAGCCTTAAAAAACTCCTGGGTTGCTTTCGCAGTTTGTTTTTGTCATTGTCCATCTGTGAAGTGAAGTGTCGTCCAATCAGCTTCACTGAATTTGTCTGAATCTGAGAAGGGAATATATCCCTATCCCTATTTCTCAGAATGTACCAAACTGTTGATTTGGCCACTCCTAATGTTTCTGCTATCTCGCTGATGGATTATTTTTGCAGTCTAAGAATAGCCCGTTTCACTTGCATTGAGAGCTCCTTACACTGCATGTTGTGGGTTCACAGCAGTTTCCAAATGTGTATGCCACACCAGGAATCCACTCCAGACCATTTACCTGCTTAATTGAAGAAGAAATAACAAAGGAATAGCCCACACCTGTCCAAGAAACAGCATTTGAGTCAATTGTCCAATTACTTTTGGCCTCCTGAAAAAGAGGTGGCTACATATAAAATAACTGTAATTCCTAAACACTTCCTCCAATTTGGATGTAAATACCCTCAAATTAATGCTGAGAGACTGCACCTATTCATATTAATTATTTAACTGTATCTTTAATATATTTTGGTGAACTGCCAAAATAACAAAACTTTTAACACATTGTGGAGGTCTTTAGGTTGTATGAGAGTGAAAAGCCTCGTCTGTCTTTCTGTGTGTGTGTCATAGGTTTGGTTTTGTCAAATGTGGTCTGACAGAAAAAAAGAGACAGTGAAAGAGCAGGAGAATGATGGAGGAGGAGAATAGAAGAGGGCAAAAGATGAGGAGAGAGGCGGAGACAAAGCAAAACAACAACATGACTGATGGTGTTTTTATGCATCTCTGATCTCCAGCAGCATAATACTATTTTGGCTAAAATTAGATGATGGCTTTAGCTCTGAACGGTGATGGACAGGCTCTTACGGATACTGACCACATCATAGTTCGCTAAACATCACTGAGGAGACTGTTGTATTGGGCGTTATTCAGCTAGATGTTCCTCACTAAATGTTATAGTTTGTGTTCCAAATGACACCAGAGTTTATTGTACAGTCCCTTCTGCAAGTGTTGAGAGCCCGTAATGCAATTATTCTGTAATGCAAAGCAAAACAGTCTTTAAAAATGTGTGCCAATTTATTGAAAATTCAATAAAATAGATATCTCACCAGATACTACAAAGTAGTGAGCTAATGGTTCACTACAAAGCCATTTAGCCATTACTATGTAGAACTGCTTTCAGCATTGATCACATCTTTAAGTCTTGTTGCATGTGTCTTTATCAGCTTTGCACACCTGGATTTGGCAAGTTTCTTCCATTATTTCTTGTAGATTCTCTCACACACTGTCAGATTGGATAGGGAGCATTGGTGAACTGTGATCTCCAGGTCTCCCCACAGATGTTTAATGGGTTTTAAGTCTGGGCTTTGGCTGGGCCACTCAGCTACATTCACAGACTCGTTCCAAAGCAACTCCAGTGTTGTCTTGGCTGTGTGCTTTGGATTGTTGTCGTGCTGAATTATGAATCTTCACGCCAGTCTTAGGTCCTATGTTTTCTGGTTTAGGCTTCGTTAGACCAGACAATCTTATTCCTCTTCCTCTCAGAGTCCTTTCACCATGTCATATTACTTTTATTTAGGAGTTGATTTCGTCTTCCCACTACCATAAAGGCCTGATTGATGGAGAAACTACATGGATGGTTATACTTCTGGCAGGTTCAGTGATCTCTGTAGAGGAACTCTAAGTTAGCGGGTTCATTGTGTTCTTGGGCACCTCCTTGACCAAGGCCCTTCTTCCACATTTAATTACTTTGGCCTGACAGCCAGCTCTAGGAGGAATGTTGGTGGTTTCAAAATTCTTCCATTTGAAAACGATGGAGCCCACTGTGCGCCTGGGAACTTTCAATGCTTTAGCAATTTCTTTATAACCTTCTCCAGATGTTTTCTTCGACACATCTCAGAGGTCTCCGGATGCATCCACAAATCCAAGTAAAAACTCTACCATGCAAAGAAGCCATATATAAACAAGATCCAGAACTGCTGCCACCTTCTCTGGGCCCCAGCTCATTTAAGATGGACTGAGGTGAATTGGAAAACTATCCTGTGGTCTGACAAATCAAAATGTGAAATTATTTTTGGGAATCATAGACTCTGTATCCTCCAGACTAAAGAGGAGAGGGACCATCGGCTTTGTTATCAGGGCACAGTTCAAAAGCCAGCATCCATGATGGTATGGGGGTGCATTAGTGCAAATGGCATGAGCAAACCCGTGAAGGCACCATTAATGCTGAACAATATATACAGGTTTTGGAGCAACATATGCTGCTATACAGATTACGTCTTTTTCAGGGAAGGCTTTGCTTATTTCAGCAAGACAATGATGGGTCTCTTTCTGCACGTATTACAACAGCATGGCTCTGTAGTAAAAGAGTCTGGGTGCTAAACAGGCCTGGCTGCAGTCCAGACCTGTCACCCATTGAAAACATTTGGCACATTATGAAATAAGAAATATGGCAAAAGAGACCCCGAACTGTTGAGAAGCTGAAATCAAGCAAGAATGGGAAAACATTTCACTTTCAAAACTACAGTAGTTGGTCTCCTCAGTTCCCAAATGCTTACAGAGTATTGGTAAAAGAAGAGGTGATACAACACAGTAAAAAACATTCCCCTGTGGCAATTTTTTTTAAACGTGTGCTGCCATCAAATTCAAAATGGGCATGTATTTTTCCAAAAACTATAACATTTCTCTGTTTCTACAATTGTTATGTTGTCTTTGTACTGTTTTAATAAAAAAAAAATAGGGATTCAATGATTTGCACATCATTGCATTATGTTTCTACTCGCATTGTATGCAGCGTCACACATTTTTTGGGAAATGGGGTTGTACGTGTATTACACTTTATCAATTTTGGAACAAGAGTTGTGTCATCTGTCAAGAACAGGGGCTTTCCAAATGGCATCCTGTTGTCCTGATCAAAAAGCAATGCACGGCTCTGCTATTGGAACATTCATGTGTTGCATTCTAGATTGTATCTTCATTGTGCTCATCTTGTTGTGAGTAGTCAGGAGCTTGGTGCGCTGGCCCCTTCACCCGAGCTTTAGGTGTAGGGGTGGGTGTAGGGGCATAAAAGGTGGGGTAAGAGGGGGAGAGTTATTTTGGGAAAACGGGTTAGTAGGGGGTGTATTGAATAATGTATTCACCAAATTCTTTGGTCCATGTGTTTCTTTCTTTTTATTTTGTTTTAATCATTAATTCAATTATATTTTGTTATACATTTAGTATAATGTTTGTAAAAAATCACATATCTTGGTGAGTTAATTTTTTTTCTAAGAAAGCAGGGCTCTACATAAAGAGTAGTGTACCCTTTTGGATGCAGAATATACACTGAGAAAAAAATGCTGAATTCCGCTGTCTCTTTACAGTCAACCAACGGTGAATGTTCAAACATTCGTTGTGAAACAGTATATTTTCATTTTCAGGGCTTATGGACATGAAATAAAATAGCCATCTCTGTTGTGTGGATTCAAAAGTGATGTAAATGGTTAAGTGGTTCCTCTCATTAACATACCATAATGAGCATTATAATCTGACTCTGGTTGCTGTGTTCTTTGTCTTCTTAATAAGAACCTGTTTGTCGTACACGGTACCATTGTGCTAAGCCTCTTAAATAAGTTTCGATCAGGGACTGGTCAACAGTGAACACTACACTTTACAGTCTGGCTGCCTGCTCTGCTTATAAGGTGAAAATTGTTGCCATGTTTTGTGTGTGACTCTGGAAGACTTTAGGGACGTCTGTTTAGATTCATCAGACATCTGTGGAATCCCATATTAGTCAGATGCTGCCCATGAATCCCAGAGGTTTCTGTTCTGCCCAGGTCACCTCTCTCACACACACACACACACACACACACACACACACACATACATACATTTTAAAGGTTTGAATCCATAAATCAAATTTACATTTACAGTGGCTCTCAAAAGTACCCCTGGTATTTTTTCAACATTTTATTGTGTTACAACATGAAATCGAAAAAGGATTCAAACAGAGTTTTATTTACAGTGATCCTCTCAGAAAGTCCAATAATGTAAAAGTGCCAAATAAAACTTGACTGCATAAGTATTCACCTCTTTAGGTCAATATTTGTTAAAGGCACCATTAGCAGCAATTCTAGCTATTAGTCTGTTTGAAGTCTGAACAAACATCTGGACACAGCAATTTCTTTACCATTCTTCTTTGCAAAATAGTTGAAGCTTGGTCAAGGTGGGTACCTTTGGTGAACAGCAATGTTCAACTTCTTCCACGTATTCTCAGTTAGATTGACTGGGCCAATTCACGACATTGACCTTTTTGTTTTTAGGCCACTCCAGTGTGGCTTTGATTGTGTTTGAGTCATTGTCCTGTTGTAATTTGAATCTTCTCCCAAGTCACAGGTTATGTGCAGACTTTCTTCCAATATTTCTCTGCATTTCCCTCTAACTTTCCAGGCCCCGACGCAGAGAAGCAACCCCATAGCATGGTGGTCTCATCTGACCATAGCATCTCCTTGCACTTGGTCTCATTCTCATTCTTCTGAAAATCTTCAAGATTTTATGCAAGTTGTTTTCTTTTTGCCACTCTTCCATAAAGAAAACTTTTGTGAAGCACCCGGTCCCTTGCATCTGCTAGCTCAACTCCTTTTGAGTTGTTATAGATTTCTCCTTTCTGCTTTTTTTTACTCAGTTTATGATGACAGCCTGTTCTAGACAGATTCACAGTCACAGCCATGTCCTCTTCATTTCTTACTAATGGAATTTACTTTGCTCTGCGGGACATTCAATTCTTTAAATCCTACCCCTGAATGGTGCTTTGGAAGAATTCTATTCTGGATTTGCTCTGAATGTTTTTTGTATTTCTTCACAATCTAATTTTTGTTAGGAATTGTATTAACCAACAGTTGGTCGACTTTAATCTGAAAACATCAAGGACTTTTTGTGTTGATTGAATCAATTTTGTCAAAAGGTTGACAAATGCTGTTAATAGGAATAGGATTCAAATATTACAAAGGTTGTAAGCACTCAAGGGTACAAATAAAACCTTCTCATTCAAACAGCAAGGTTGCCCATTACTGACACAGAGCCAGCATATTCTGTCTAATGTAGGACTGCAATCTAAATGCCACATACAGCCAGTTTGGGTACATTAATGAGACTCCCAAACACCAGCATGTAAGAATGCACCAATAGCTTAGGCTGCTCAGGCACGACATATATTTTCCTACCTTGTCAGGCTGGCTCCATGTAGAGGTCAAATGAACTGCCCCGTTTCAGAATGAGCCCCCCCCCACGGCCTCCCCCCACAACAATAATATATGGTGTGTTTGGTGGGAGAACAAATTATCATCGACATAAAAACAATTTCTTAAGCATTAAAACCAACTTCTCATGCATAAACATGTTTTATGAATCTGTGATGAATCTGTGATACTATTTATTGCCAACCTTCTGGCTACAACGTTGACAATGCATTCCCGCCTGGCAATGTTCAACCACCAACCATTTGCATTGGATTTATTAGCTCTAAGACAGTGTGTGAAATACACTGTCAAATGAATCGTGGTTCATAGGGGCCAGGAGTGCTAGATTGTACTTTGCTGGTAACCTCACCATAGCAGTACAGACGAAGATGTCTTCGCCAACAGCAGCATTCTGTTACCTGATATGAGAGGCGGAGTGGTCGGCCCAGTCCTGGGCAGCAGGTTTCTACCGCAGTCTGAGGCCCAGCTAGTTCTTCCGCGGCTGCCTTTGTCTGGTGCAGGGGAGTGTTTGTCCTACGTGGATGGAGAGGTGTTCCAGCGTGGGTGACACACAAACACTGTCAGTTACTCTCTCTGCGATGGGTCCCCTGGTGTCCTCGCTCCGTCTCAGCACCAGCCCATTGACTAACACAGATCTCCTTTTCTTTCTCTGCCTGAAGACGTCAACAACAGTGGGGGGGGGGCAAGGCACGGAAATGCACCTTTTGCAATAAAAGCAGAATTCAGAGTCCATGCCAGACAGGACTGCTTTAATGCTCTACTTGGCCGGTAGAAAGGCTGGTGAGATTCTTCCATGTACCTGTCAGTACTAAATGATTGCTCATTTCCTGTGGAGCTGGAGATAGGGCTAATAGCCTACAGCTGGAGGTAGAGAGAGACCCTTACCTTCCATTCCACTGTTCTCCATAGCAGCGTGTACTAGCCTATCCCTCCCAGATCTGGGTTCAATCCCAAAATGGGTTATAGTCATTGTTCTCAGAGATTGTTCTCAGAGATTGTTAAAGGAAATGCTATGGATTTTGGTTCAGTTTGAAAGTTCCTTTAAAAGTGTAATCCACCCAAAATTACACATTGCTATCATATGCATTGTTAAATAAGGCAAAAATACACTATGACAAGAATATGCTCTGATATTTTCCTCAATTATGTTAAGTTAGAAAGAGCTCACAGAAATATCACCCTGGTTTTAGACATTTTGTAATATGATGTCAACACCTTGGCATTACAATGAGTGGCAAGGAGAGCTACGATGACACAAACAGACTGTTCTCCAGGCTTTTCTTAAAGGTAATAGAGTTCAATGCATTCTTAAGTTGTAGCCTGCTCACACAGTCAGCCATTCAACAAACACAACCATCCAAAGGACTGATGTTCATTCAGCCAAGTGACCTGCAAAGGTCCCGTAAATAGTGTCAATTGCATTTCACCTGCTGTAAGCATCTTCAGGGTAGTGGTCCCTCACAAAGAAACAATCGTATTCCATACAAAAGGGGCAATTTGTACCTAACTGTCTGAATGTGCAATTATCTCCAAATGTAGTTATGCTTCCATTGCTATTATCGCAACCATTCTCTTCCGCTCTGTAGATTCACATTCATAATTGAATCCTTTATGCACTTTCCATGTTTTAGATGCATGTTGGCTGCGGTCTCTTTGCAAGATAGTGAATGTCTTGGAAGGCAAATTGGCACAACATTTCATTGTGTTGTTCGGTTGTTGGGCAGGATATTTAAACTTCCAGTTGGGTTAGGGTCCCATCCTAAATGGATGAGAAGAGGCTTTCTTCTCATCTAATGTCTGTGATGTTAAGTGTATGTATTTCAGAGGGGGAGAGAGAGAATTGTATTTTTCTTAGGTCACGCAGACACACAAAGAATTTGAAATGCTAATATAATAATATGAATTGCTATAGTTACTGCATACTCATAACTATGTGCACATTTTACACTGTACATAGCTTATAACATAACATTTAAAAAGCCTTGACCATGTAAAACTGCTAAGCAATGTATACTTCGAATTTTTATTTTACTTTTGTTTTCAATGTTATTATTTTTATACGTATCTTTTTTTCCACTTGCTTTGGCACACACAGTGTTCCCCATGCCAATAAAGCCTTTCATGTTGAAATTGAGAGAGAGAGCAAATTAAGTGAGAGACAGAGAGTGATGCCATCTGAACGTAAACTTCAATTTGCTTGCAATTTGCATTTATACAGACTCTCCTACTCACTGGCCACTGTGATTGATAGAAAACTAAGAGAAAACATTAACAAAACAATTACAGTCCCTCTGTGAGCACAACCTGTCCATAGAGATTGGTCATCCCAGTCAAACCTGGTTACCCAGAGAGGACAGGAAGTGCTTACTCTGTTCCCAGGGAGAGATAAAGACAGAGCTGCATTTCCTGTTACACTGTGAAAAAAGTCCTCAAGGTCTAAGAGAAGCTTTCTTTCCTAAAAGAATCAGTCACTACAAAGAATGACAAAATCTAATATATGTTGGGGATGAAAAAACTAACTTGTTTTGTAAGACAATTATTTGATCTGTCAGTGAAACGGGCAATAAAAACATGAATATAACAAAAGTAAATCTATATGCCATTTTGTTTTGTTTCATTATTATTCTTATTATTATCACAGACTTACTGCCATGGGTATGACCACTGTAATTTTATGAACACTTATAAGTAAATTACTTATTTTTCCATGGCAAGTACCTCTACTTATTGAAATCAATCAAATGTATTATACAAGCCCTTTTTATGTCAGGGACACCGGGAACAGCACAGAGGGTGTGTTCAGGGACCTGGGGGGCATTTTATTAACTGTAACAGGGAGATACAGAGAACAGCACAGAGGGTGTCTTCAAGGCCCTGGAGGGTGTTTTATTAACTGTAACAGGGAGACAAAGGGAACAGCACAGAGGGTGTGTTCAGGGACCTGGGGGTGTTTTATTTACTGTAACAGGGAGGTACAGAGAACAGCACAGAGGGTGTGTTCAGGGACCTGGAGGGCGTTTTATTAACTGTAACAGGGAGACAAAGGGAACAGCACAGAGGGTGTCTTCAAGGCCCTGGAGGGCGTTTTATTAACTGTAATAGGGAGACAAAGGGAACAGCACAGAGGTTGTCTTCAAGGCCCTGGAGGGTGTTTTATTAACTGTAATAGGGAGACAAAGGGAACAGCACAGAGGGTGTGTTCAGGGACCTGGGGGTGTTTTATTTACTGTAACAGGGAGGTACAGAGAACAGCACAGAGGGTGTGTTCAGGGACCTGGAGGGCGTTTTATTAACTGTAACAGGGAGACAAAGGGAACAGCACAGAGGGTGTCTTCAAGGCCCTGGAGGGCGTTTTATTAACTGTAATAGGGAGACAAAGGGAACAGCACAGAGGTTGTCTTCAAGGCCCTGGAGGGTGTTTTATTAACTGTAATAGGGAGACAAAGGGAACAGCACAGAGGTTGTCTTCAAGGCCCTGGAGGGTGTTTTATTAACTGTAATAGGGAGACAAAGGGAACAGCACAGAGGGTGTCTTCAAGGCCCTGGAGGGCGTTTTATTAACTGTAACAGGGAGGTACAGAGAACAGCACAGAGGGTGTGTTCAGGGACCTGGAGGGCGTTTTATTAACTGTAATAGGGAGACAAAGGGAACAGCACAGAGGGTGTCTTCAAGGCCCTGGAGGGTGTTTTATTAACTACACCGGAAAGGATGAGGGGAAGAGGGGCATGAGAGATCCAACTCAAAAGACAGACCATTTTTATCAGGAGGCAGCTTGGTCTCAGGGGTGGCCTCCCAGTTGTGGTTTGGGAGCAATGGGTGCTGGCAAGCCCGGCACCCGGCATCTCCTGGCCATCTTCCTCCACCTCCGTCTTTGCAGCCATCTTTTGTCCTCCTACTGGCCTCCACCCCGAGCTGCTCCCTGGGAGCCCTTTAAATGTCTCTTCTGATGAGGTCCCAAGAAGAGGCAGGGGAAGCAGGTGAGTATAGGCTGGCCCAGCTGGTAGCTTCCGGAATCTTCCAAAAGGCACCAGCTGTTTCTGTTAGGGACGTTGGTGCCGTGCTGATTTGTGGGGTGCGGGTGTTTTTGCGCCGCAGTACTTATACAGGAGACCCCGGGGAAGACCTAGGACACGCTGGAGGGACTATGTCTCCCGGCTGGCCTGGGAACGCCTCTGTGTCCCCCCGGAAGAGCTAGAGGAAGTGTCTGGGGAGAGGGAAGTCTGGGCATCCCTGCTTAGACTGCTGCACCCGCGACCCGGCCCCGGATAAGCGGAAGAAGATGGATGGTACTTATACAGATATCCAGCCTAAAACCCCAAAGTGCAAGCAACAACACATTGATAGAAGCACACAGTGGCTAGGAAAAACTCTTTGGTATGGAACCTAGGGGCAAACCTATAGAGCTAGACTCTTAGGTGTGGCCGGACTGCTTCTGGCTGTGCGGGGTAGGGATTATACAAGTACGTGTCCTTTTAAGGCCGCTATCATCAATATATTTCCATATATTTACGTTCAGGTCAATAAATACAGGTGGGAACGGGTGGCCAGGCAGATATTAGTTGTCAGACAGAAATGCAACACAATCAGGTGGACAAGGACAGCTAGAAGTCCTCAGCCCATGAAATCCTGAAGATGGATCCAAGGGCCCCGGTTCTCCTAAGACCCAACAGAGATCTAAGAGAATACCTCACCATGTGACGCAGTCTGACCAATGCTCTCCCGGCACATAATCCAATGAACTGTACTGAGAGACAAATAGAGAGGGTGGGGGTGTCCACGTTACTGTGCACTGCATTCCACTATGCCATACAGCATAACATACACTTTGCTCTGTGTCTTTTCTGTGAGAGTTCACAATAAGCAAGCCCAAAGGACAGCTCCACTTACAAAAGACTTCTAAGACTTTGTCAGAGTCCCGAATATCCCCCTACTTTTCATAGGATACGCTTAAGACCAGAACCTATTAGGTTCTGATGAATATAAATACACTATTTTTATTATTTTTAACAGAGGAGTCTAATAAACACCACCCTGGAGATATAACAGAGGAGTCTAATAAACACCACCCTGGAGGTACACAGAAGAGTCTAATAAACACCACCCTGGAGGTATAACAGAGGAGTCTAATAAACACCACCCTGGAGGTACACAGAGGAGTCTAATAAGCACCACCCTGGAGGTACACAGAGGAGTCTAATAAGCACCACCCTGGAGATATAACAGAGGAGTCTAATAAACACCACCCTGGAGGTATAACAGAGGAGTCTAATAAACACCACCCTGGAGGTACACAGAGGAGTCTAATAAACACCACCCTGGAGGTATAACAGAGGAGTCTAATAAACACCACCCTGGAGGGATAACAGAGGAGTCTAATAAACACCACCCTGGAGGTATAACAGAGGAGTCTAATAAACACCACCCTGGAGGTATAACAGAGGAGTCTAATAAACACAACCCTGGAGATATAACAGAGGAGTCTAATAAACACCACCCTGGAGGTATAACAGAGGAGTCTAATAAACACCACCCTGGAGGTATAACAGAGGAGTCTAATAAACACCACCCTGGAGGTATAACAGAGGAGTCTAATAAACACCACCCTGGAGGTATAACAGAGGAGTCTAATAAACACCACCCTGGAGGTATAACAGAGGAGTCTAATAAACACCACCCTGGAGATATAACAGAGGAGTCTAATAAACACCACCCTGGAGATATAACAGAGGAGTCTAATAAACACCACCCTGGAGGTACACAGAAGAGTCTAATAAACACCACCCTGGAGGTATAACAGAGGAGTCTAATAAACACCACCCTGGAGGTACACAGAGGAGTCTAATAAGCACCACCCTGGAGGTACACAGAGGAGTCTAATAAACACCACCCTGGAGGTATAACAGAGGAGTCTAATAAACACCACCCTGGAGGTATAACAGAGGAGTCTAATAAACACCACCCTGGAGGTATAACAGAGGAGTCTAATAAACACCACCCTGGAGGTATAACAGAGGAGTCTAATAAACACCACCCTTGAGGTATAACAGAGGAGTCTAATAAACACCACCCTGGAGGTATAACAGAGGAGTCTAGTCAAGATTACAAGGGTGACCTCACATATGCCATTGGTTTTTCCTCATAATGACCTACAGTAAAACACACAGGGCTCTGGTCAGAGGTGATGCACAATGATGGGAACAGGGTGTCATGCTAAGATTTTCCTCTTTGAAATCTTAAGCACATTTATTAAAACAGTCATTATATGTATGCCATTATCAGACTAGTATTATAAATTATGTAGGAAAATGACACTTATAGTTAACGTTACAATATTCTGAAGAGCACTAGCCCTTACAGGTTATGCTACAAGTTACAGAATGGCTGATTAAAAAGCGGTCAAAACATTTTTCTACACAATGAAATACAAGGAAAAACATTGTATATACAGTGGATATAAAAACTGTTCACACCCCTGTTAAAATACCAGGTTTTGTGAAGTACAAGAATGAAACAAAGATAAATCATGTCAGAACTTTTTCCACTTTTAATATGACCTATAATGTGAAAAATTCAATTGAAAAACAAACTGAAATCTTCGAGGGGGAAAAATGAAAGATAAAAACCTTACAATAACCTGGTTGCATAAGTGTGCATGGCATCATCTTCCACTTATCCGGGGCCGGGTCGCAGGGGCAGCAGTCTAAGCAGGGATGCCCAGACTTCCCTCTCCCCAGACACTTCCTCCAGCTCTTCCGGGGGGACACCGAGGCGTTCCCAGGCCAGCCGGGAGACACAGTCCCTCCAGCGTGTCCTAGGTCTTCCCCGGGGTCTCCTCCCGGTGGGACGGGACCGGAACACCTTCCCAGGATAAGTGTGCACACCCTTAAAATTGTGGAAGTGGCTGTGGTCAGAATTAACCAATCATATTCAAACTAGTTAAATAGAAGTCATTACACACCTGCAATAATTTAAAGAAACTCTGATTAATCACAAATAAAGTTCAGCTATTCTAGCAGGATTTTCCTGACATTTTCTTAGTTGCATCTCAGAGCAAAAGCCATTGTCCACAGAGAGCTTCTAAAGCATCAGAGGGATCTCATTGTTGAAAGATATCAGAGAGAAGAAGGGTACAAAATAATTTACAAAGCATTAGATATACCATGGAACACAGTGAAGACAATCATTTTCAAGTGGAGAAAATATGGCACAACAGATACATTACCAAGAACTGGATGTCCCTCCAAAATTGATGAAAAGACGAGAAAACTGGTCAGGGAGGCTTCCAATAGGCCTACAGCAACATTAAAGGAACTGCAGGAATTTCTGGGAAATACTGGCTGTGTGCAAAAACAACAGTGCACATCACCCAAAGAACACCATACCCAGAGTGAAGCATGGTGGTTGCACAAAACAGTTCCAAATACCAGGCAATTTTGGTACAAAACCTTCAGACGTCCGTTAGATAGCTGATGATGAAGCCGAAGTTCACCTTTCAACACGACAAAGACCCAAAGCACACATCTAAATCCACAAAAGCATGGCTTCGCCAGAAGAAGATTAACGTTTTGGAATGGCCCAGCCAGAGACCAGACCTGAATCTAATTGAACATCTGTGGGGTGATCTGAATAGGGCTGTGCACAGGAGGAGATGTCCTCGCAATCTGACAGATTTGGAGTGCTTTTGCAAAGAAGAGTGGGGAAATATTGCCACGTCAAGATGTGCCATGCTAATAGACTCCTACCCAAGAAGACTGTGTGCTGTAATAAAATCAAAAGGTGCTTTAACAAAGTATTAGTTATTAGGGTTGTGCACTCTTATGCAACCAGGTTATTGGGGGTTTAAAATTTTTCGCCCTCAAAGATTTCAGTTTGTTTTTCAACTGAATTGTTCACATTATAGGTCACATGAAAGGTGGAAAAAGTTCTGACATGATTTATCTTTGTCTTTTTCTTTTACATCACAAGAACCTGGCATTTTAACAGGGGTGTGTAGACTTTTTATATCCACTGTATTCCGAAAGAGCAAGCACAACAAAGGCTTTAATGGGAGCGTCCAACTTGTTTTCCGACTTGGGAACGCGATCAACTTGGGTTAATTCGGGTGTGATTACATTCCCAGTTCCAACTTCCAACTTCGGAGATAAATGAGATGCGACATGACATAGAGGTAACAACGTAAAAGTAATATCTTGTGTTGTTGTACATTCGCTTTGCTTTTATTGTTAATAAACATGTTAATATGCGCATCCAAAACTAAAATGGAAATGACAAAAATAGAAGTAGGAGGTTTTAGCTGGATGCCTTTTGAGTTGTGGGCTAATGTGGCTAAAGTGCCAGAGCTAAATTTATGTCCCAGTCTGCCCCTGGCTATGGGCATGAAATGTACTCCACCATCCAGAAACCTCTATAACTCTTCAGTAATAGACAGGTAAGTGTGTTTGTTTGAGTGCAATTTCCTGGATTTTACCCACAACATCAGATACTTTTCTCTATTCTCTAAAGCTTTCCTCAAATATGACAGGCAGACTTTTTAGTAAAACCGCTCATCCAACAAAGGGTTGGATCAAAGCTGGATCATGTGCATTCATTTTTAGACAGAATTCAATTATCCGACAATATGTATTGGGTAACCTTCTTATAATTCAATTCAACAAATCAGTATGGTGATTTTCATGCATTGAAACTAAGGCTTACAATATAAAAAGCATATTCATAGTATTAATGCTGCACTTAGCCAATCAAACAATAATATAGTATAATATAATAATATATGGAAATAAATAGTTTGAAAGAATATATAAATTGGTTGCTTGATTGTGGTTCAAAAATACTTACAATACAATTTCTTTGCATATTGTAATACTCCGAACTGATGAAACACAGTTTAGGCTGGTTCAATATTTTTTAGTCAAATTATAATAATGAATAGTGGCACACACACACACACACACACTTACTGTACATGAGTACAGCATCAGTGTAGCAGTAAGATAATCTGCCCCATTAACAGACATAATGCTCTCCTCTCTGCATACATGAGCTAATTTAATTTCCTGCTGGGAGGGATCGGGCATTGACTGTGTCCCAAATGCCCCCCTATTCCCTACAGGGGAGGGGCTGAAGTCCTACGTAACCATAGACAATCCATTGTCATGCTACTGGAAAAACCAGAGAGGATGCTTTGCGATGCTATTTTCGACATCAGCATTGTTATTTAAAGTGAGGCTAAGCCATCACTTCTCCTATGAAGTAATTCACAGGTTTATTGAATGATCCTCTGTTCAGAATAAGTCAATGGGGATTGCTACCTGCAGGCTGCCTTTGAGAAGGAATCATCCCCTAAAACCCTATGACTTCTTCTTTACAGCTGTGTATTGTGTTGCATGAGAATGGAAAGCAATAGGCGTTCTACCTTTGAGGAGTCAGCTGGCACAGTGAAGGGCTAAATACATTTGCCTGTATCTATGGATAGGCCCAACAATGCTTCGTCACAGTTTGCAGGAATCATTAACTCTCCATTGGCTATTTTAGTCCCAGTCTAGGTGCACGATCGACAAGCAAAAGACATGAGTCATGTCAGTAGAACATTGTAATGTAGGCTCATTTTGAGAAACGAGGCATCCCAAAAAGGTACTCCTATACCCTTCACCGGACACTTTCCTTAATAGGCCCCAGTGGTACTATAAAAGGAATAGGGTGCCATTTGGAATGCATCGGAGAGCAGCAGCAGTGCTCCGGAGAGAGCTGCAATCCAGCCTCATCCTTCAGTGCTCTGTGACGTGCCGTCCTCACGTGTCCACTGCTGCCAACAACAATGAGGTCAGCCTCCAGGTATAGGCCTGAGCACTGAGCACTAAGCAGCATCCTCATAGGAAAAGCCCTTCTAGTTCTCCATAACACACACACACACACACACACACACACCAACAGACAGTATGTATATAGGGAGGACAGTGGTCCCGTGAAATAGAACACACACACGGTCCCAGTGGGGATGAAGCGATGCTCAGCGACATCGGACCCGGTCCTTCTCTCCTCCTCACATATGTGACCCATTACCTAACCAGAAAGCCTACAATAGCCTATAATGAATCACAGTTTTTCAAACATAAAGGAGGGAAAAGTTATTTGTCAGTCAGTGTAAGATTGATAAGAGAGGAAAAACACACAGAAATCTTAAAAAATGAATATCCCTACGGGGTCACAATATTATTCTCATTCAAAATCCTTTCGTCCTTCCCCCTTAACATAATCCTGACCCCAGAAATCCAACTATAACTGTAAGCCTAACCACTAACCCTAACTTTGACCTACACTAACCCTAACTTTGACCTACACTAAACCCAAACCCAACCCCCATTGTAACGTTTAACCCAAACCTAAAAACCTTTTCCCCATGGGGACTGTCAAAATGTCAACTTTTCTTGTTTTACTATCTTAAAACACAGAATTGAAACCTGGCATGGTCCTATTGATGACTGCATGGGCCATTGTTCCTGTACAGGCCCTAAGGTGGAGTAATGTCCAGTATCATTATGTGATTAATTATGTGGACCATGCGCTGTCAGTCTGTGTTGATTGACCTCACCTAGAGTATCACCTGTTTTCAACTGTCTGTCACCCAGTCTTGTCTGTCTGTCTGTCAACTGCCACACCTATGGTATAAACTGTCTGTCACCCAGTCTGTCAACTGCCTCACCTACAGTATCACCTGTTTAAAGCTGTCTGCTGTGTGTCTGTGTGTTATTGCTGTTAATGCACACCTGTCAGAGGAGATAAAAATGTCATCTAGTTGACCTGAGGTTCATCTACTTGCCTGTCTGCTTGCCCACCCAAACAAAATATCCTCTTTACAGACTTTGATCACTTGAGTACGTGTTATCTAAGTTCAGCACCTGGAACTATAGAATGCTTTATCATGGTAGCAATGTGTAATTCTGTTGTAATAATCAATGAACAAACTGCACTTTTTTTCTCTTCAAATCACCACCCCAACATTACATCTTTTGGGATTTTTTTTGGGACAATTAATTGATTTATTTACTAGTTACATAGACAATACATACTCACACATTACCAACACTTGAAAAAACATTAACACGTAAGTTAGATCCATTGTGGTCCCCAAAACATAAATACTTAATTTAAAAAAGGATAAAAAATATATATATTTTTAAAAAATTATAATAATGTAATTGATAGCTCATGGGCTGCATGGACAAGATCTTCCATGAGAAAGCAAGCACAAGTCCAGATTATATCTGACTCGGACAGTCTCCAATTCATTGTCTGAGCACACAACCTTCGGTCTCAAAGTCCATGGGCCGTCAGCAGGCCCAGAGGAAGCAGGTAGGAGCAGGGTGGGAGGTGGTCCCATCGACTCTTCAAATGTCCTTTGACAGTGGCCAATACGGCAACAGAAGTTCCCTGTACATCTGTAACCTAACGAAGCAGGCGAAAGAGAAATGCCCGCCCTCCTGCCCTCTTTCAACCAATCCAATAAAGGCGGAGGAGGGGTTAAGAGGGTTAATGTCGAAGAGCAAGACGTCAGGTCAAAGGCCCTCTTTCCACCGGACCATCTGGTTGTTGGGACCCCTGCTGAGGGAAGCCCATCAGTGTCAGGAATAGTCAACCTTGGCGTGACCACCTGTGTGACCAGCCAACTAGGGGACATAGAATGAGTGGTACGCACAGCATGGCCTGCCCCTAATCAGCGCCCGGGCAATTTTTATCACGTTAGCCTGTACTTTATTCACAGGTTATATTTAAATCGTCAGGTGCTTTATTCTACTCTGAATTGCCTGTAAAACAATGTGTATCCCCTGCACCAAACATGCCTGCTTTGGTTGACATTTAATGAAGAAGTTCCATCAGCTAAGCATTGTAGCCATTGCATGAAACAACCTTGCCCGAGGCAAGAAAGTGTTGCATTGCATAACATTACTGTTATAGGAACAACACTGGCTCGCAAAATTAGGCGAATCTGAAATTCACAGTTTTTACTACAGATATCCGTTTACCTTATCTTTGCTGCTGTCAATAATTAGCCTACAAATGACATTTCACTCCACACTGCCGTACTCAGAGGTTGGTGTGTGTGTGTGTGTGTGTGTGTGTGTGTGGGGGGGGGGGGGTGTTGTGGCTCCCTTGAGAAATTAGCTTGCATCACTTTGTAAGGTAGCAACTTTTGAGTGTTATATCTGTGTTTCGTTTATTTCTGTGTTGCTCCACTATACCTCAATCAATTTTTTTAACAATATCGTTGGGTGGAAAACCCCTCAAATGGTTACACGTGCAAGATAACAATGTCGGCTTTGGCTTGGGCCTATATTCAATTTGTATACCCAAAGATCAGTGCAATCGAAAAATTTAAATGGCCAATATCCCCACATGCGCACAGACTCCATTCACAGTAAACCCTGAATGAACCTTTCAAATTCAATCTGGATATACAGTATATCATATCTGTCATGATACAGACTTAATATGATCGCTCTTCTCTGTTTACTATTTACGGATCTGGAGGACAGTAGTGCACGACAGTTTGTAAGAAATAGGATGCAGTTGGGGACACAGCTGTGTGATTAATCCTCCATCTCTCTCAGACCAACAGCAGCATCCCAGCTCCCAACCAGCTAGTTGTCACTACAGTCAGTTGACAGTGTGACATGTACATATTACTTCCAAGGGAGGCATCCTATTTCAAGACGAACTGTATTTATTTTGACATTTATAGTATTACGTGCCTTTGCTGCCCTTGTGCAGAACACAGGCAGATAGGAGAGTCTGCTGCCGAGGGAACATTAATTACAGCAGCATATGCCACGCATTTCTCAACTGCTGATGTTCTGGAAACATATTCATTATACTATGAATGCAGGCAAACTGTGAGAAGAAATCCATCTTGTGCGTTGATATGAAAACTGCAGCTGTATTGCATTAATCCACTATTGTAGTAAAGGGTATGGATACAAAGGACATTTTAATTGCTTAACTTGATTGTTTGGTTGTATGACAGCAGTGAGCAGTAAGAAGTGGACACATTGAGTACATGAGGTTTGGGACCTTCCATATTAATCGACAGTACCTTCGGAAAGTATTCTCACCCTTTCACTTTCTCCACATTTTGTTGTGTTGTAGCCTGAATTTGTAATTGATTAAGTATATTGTTTGCCATCAATCTACACATGATACCACAAAAAGACATGTTTGTTGTACGTAAGTATTCAGGCCGTTTGCCATAACACTTCCAAATTAGGCTTGATGCAACTTGTGCCCTTTGATCATCCTCGAGATATCTCCAGAACTTGATTACAGTCCACCTGTGGCGAATAAAATTGATCGGACATGATTTTGAAAGGTTCACAGCTGTCCATATATGGTCCCACATCTCACAGTGCATGTCAAAGCAAAACCATGTCCAACTCTACATTGACCTCCATGATAGTATTGTGGGAAGGCATAGATCTAGAGACAGTGTTTTGCGTAGATCAATAGGAACACAATAATGAATAAACTATCACCCTAGAATACAACAAAACGTGAGGAAAGCGAAGGGGTCAGACTGTTTTCCAAAGGCTCTGTACATACTAGTTGAGAGGGTAGGACTTATGCTACAAGGCAACATGTTAGATACTAAACAGTAGTGGATATGCAAATCATGTACGTTTTCTATAAGGGTGTTTGTGTGTATGGGTAGAGTCCAGTGTGTGCATCAAGTCAGTACTAAAGGTTTAGTGGGGGGAAAAAACTACCATGCAGAGGCTGTCTACATTTGACAGAACCCTGTACAGCTTCTAGGGGGTAGAAGCTGTACAGGGTTCTGTCAAATGTAGACATGATGCACCGTTACTACTATAGAGAACAGACTACGGATTAAGCCATTGAATATGTTCTAGCCACTGTAAGCAATCCCGTGATGCTTGTTGGTCCACTGCAGAAGCAAAAGATCTCACATTTGGGAAAACAGAGTTCTGCTGTTGTCTGGCTGAATAAAAATGATAGGAACAAGATAGATTTATTCTGACATAATTGTGTTCAATGCGCACCGCATGGAAATGGCTCGTGCCATGATTTCCACAGTGGACACCCAGAGTCAGTCAGGAATGTTCAGTCTTACACAGTGAAGCGTCGTTTTACAACACTCATTTACACGGTCAGTCGTAACACCTGACTGAGTAGTAACATCCAGTGACACTGTCATATATGAATACTATAATGACTTCACAGGGACACACGTTGTACATGTCCTTCAGTTAACCACAGAGGATGTGATGCTATATCTAAATATCCTACACGTATCAACATCTTCTAAAGATGTTTTTTATCTACGCATCTAAATAATTTATCTAATGGTCGAAATATGATATAATAAATCTAATGGACTCACTGTCTCTGTAAAGGTTTCACAAGGACATGTGATGTTTTAACAAGTGCTGCTTGCGGTTCCCTGTTTTGGAGCACTGTCACAATGAAATGGTGGCTTGATCCAATCGATGCCAGATTATATGACTATGAAACTAAGACTCATTTGGGTCCTGTGCGACACATTCTGTCCTAAATTACCCCACACTGCACAAAGTGCACTAGTTTTTACTGAGTCCTGGTCAAAACTAGCACACTAAATAGGGAGGCATTTGGGAGATTTCCACTGCAGCCTACCTGGCTCCCCACCTGGCTGGTGGATTGTGAGAAGACTAACTTTGATAGCAGCATGCTTGGTTGCACCAGAACATTAGCATCATAAGAGCTGGCATGTACCTAGAGAGACCCAGGAGTGCAGTTATAGCTCCAGATGAGTACAGGAGGAGCAGATGCCACAGATGCAAGCTCATTCAGACAACAGCTCCCGGCTCATTCAATTCAGTTTTCCTCACCTCATAGGTTTGAAAGCAGACAAAATGTGTTTTAGGTGATGTAAACTAGAACATGGTTGTTTATCTTGGGTTACATTCAGTGCTTCTTGAACAAAAACAATGATTTTCAGGCAAGATATCTACTGACAATTTCCCCTGTCAGTGATGGGAGTGGTTCAGTAGACAGCATGTTTTTTTGCTGTTGATCAGCAGGTAGGAAGTGACCTTCTCTTTAGGGCTTACATTTTTCAGTCAACACTCTTGGAAAATATTATACAGCTAAATGAATAAGGCACATGCTGAACCTGTTGTTATACAGCGTGTATATATATATATATATATATATATATATATATATATATATATATATATATATATATATATATATACATACATATATATATATATATATATATATATATATATATATATACATATAAATGAAGATAATCAATATAAATAATCAATATAAATTAAATATAAATTGAATAAATATAAAATATAAATATAAGTATAAATTGAAGGAATAGCCTGAATAAATTAGTGAAGGAACAAAACGAATGCAGATGCTTCTGTACAGTTGTACAGCATGATAAAATTAAACAATTAGCATCCTATCATGCTCTGTGGTATGCAGGTTTACCACTTCCAGGATGACAATGCTCCCACAGAGGGTCACTGAATGGTTCATGACTATGGAAATTATATGAATCATATGCTTGGCTGTCACCAGGTCTCAGCCCAATCTCACCTACGAGATTTTGGACTGACATGTTAGACAGCGCTCTCAACCACATTACCAAATGAGGGAGTATCTTCTAGGAGATGTTCCTGGTGCTCCAGAGACCTATTGAATCTATGACAAGATCAAAGGAATCTCAAAAAAGTCAGTACACCCCTCACATTTTTGTAAAACTGAAGAAATGACACTTTGCTACAATGTAAAGTAGTGAGTGTACAGCTTGTATAGTAGTGAGTGTACAGCTTGTATAGTAGTGAGTGTACAGCTTGTGTACACCTGCTCCCAATTCCCACCTGAGACCTTGTAACACTAATGAGTCACATGAGACTGGGAGGGAAAATGGCTAATTGGGCCCAATTTGGACATTTTCACTTAGGGGTGTACTCACTTTTGTTGCCAGCGGTTTAGACATTAATGGCTGTGTGTTGAGTTATTTTGATGGGACAGCAAATGTACACTGTTATACAAGCTGTACACACTAGTTTACATAGTAGCAAAGTGTCATTTCTTCAGTGTTTTCACATGAAAAGGTATAATCAAATATTTGCAAAAATGTAAGGGGTGTAATCACTTTTGTATATTAGGCAGCAAGTGAACATTCTGTCCTCAAAGTTGATGTGTTAGAGGCAGAAAGAATGTGCAAACGTAGGGATCGGAGCAACTTTGTGGGGTGTTCTTGGTCTGCAGTGGTCAGTACCTATCAGTACCTACCTAGTACACCAGCATGCACTATGGGAAGGAGGACTGCCAGCGGAGGCAGTGTGATGCTTTGGGCAATGTTCAGGTGGGAAACCTTGGGTCCTGCCACTCATGTGGATGTTACTTTGACATGTACCACCTACCTAAGCATTGTTGCAGACTATGTGCACCCTTTCATGGACACGGTATTCCTTGATGGCACTGGCCTCTTCCAGCAGGATAACGCGTCCTGCCACAAAGCAACAATGGGTCGGGAATGGTTTGAGGAACACAACAACAAGGTCATGGTGTTGACTTGGCCTCCAAATTCCCCAGATCGCAATCCAATCGAGCATCTGTGGGATGTGTTGGACAAACAAGTCCAATCCATGGAGGCCCCACCTCGCAACTTACAGGACATAAAGGATCTGCTGCTAACGTCTTGGTGCCAGATACCACAACACACCTTCAGAGGTCTAGTGGAGTCCATGCTTATATGGGTCAGGGCTGTTTTGGTGGCAAAAGGGGGACCTACACAATACTAGGCAGGTAATCATTATGTTATGGCTGATCAGTGTATATAGATACTTTATATATTATTAGTGTTTTTGCATTATTCATGCCACAGATTGAAAGTGAAAATGTATAGAAAATGCATATACTGTAGGCCTAATGGCTGTGGAAAGGAAACACTGTGTCAAATGCACGTGCATTTCACAAAACCTGATATAGGCCTATAAGAGGCCTAATGTTCACACTAGACAAGCTGACTTTGAACGGATAGGCATGGAACTTATACAGCACCTGGCAACTCCAGGCTCAGTCAGAAACCTGATAGTCGTCAGGTACAAGAATAGCTCGTTGGGCCTGCAGTCTGGAAGCTGCTCTCGTGACCTGTAACGAACTGTCATTGAACCTATGGTTGCTTGTCCCCAGAAGGAGTCCAGGCTTACTGTGTACTCTTCTCTGAAGATTCTCTGAATCGCTGCATCCCAATACGTCCCTGGTTGTCTGTATTTTAACTCTCCTTGCCTCTCAGAGGGGCCATTATAAGGACGCAGACCTACATCAGAATTTGTCCTTAAATGACTTGCCTGGTTAAAAAAGGCTAGCTTAAAAATACTTGTATCTATCTGGGCTAGGATTATGCAAGACATTTAATACAGTGATAGCATCTGGACAGAAAAGAGAGGGAGAAAAGGACCAGGAATCCTGCCTGCATCGTGTTTCCTTCTCAGTGAGAACTGACCTTGGATATATTCTCTTTGTGCAGAATCACTGAGTGCACTAGTTTTAAACAGGACCCTACTATATAAAGTAGTGCATTATAGGTTATAGGGTACCATTTGAGACTCTCATGTAGACCCCAAACCCATGACTGTCTTCATATCGCATCCCACTTATCACTTTCACTGGAAATAGACACAAGCCAAAGACAAATGTACTGTATTATGTCGGTATTAAAATAAAATGTATTGTGCTTTTATATTCATAATAATCGCTGTTATAATTAAGCAATATACATATATATATACAAACCTGTGTAATATACACACACACACACAGTACTTATCATAAGTTTGAACGCACCTACCGTTCAAGTCAATGGGTGTGTCCAAAATTTTGATTGGTACGGTATGTGTGTGTACTTACAAATGTAAGAAACAAAAATATAACAGTAAGGAAAAAATAAACATAAGCATGGAAAGAAAAATAAGTGTGAGTGTGTTACAAAACTGTAAAAGAGCAAGCCTAGTTGGGCGGCATCAATTGTCTGGCATTCAATGGGTTAATGCTTAGCTGTCAAGCAAATTGTGTCCTGCCGCTTTAAGCGGTTTTCTTCACTGTAGTAGCAGACATACAATGGACTTAATGTTACCTGTCAAAATGTTACCTATTATCAAAACAATAATTTGCCATATTAGTGCTTTTGTCTGTTACACCATGACTCAGCAACAGGAGCAAACAACAAGAGCCTGGCGAAAGCAAAACCCCGGGGGGACAGACATCCTGCCATTCGGAGGCGGGACCATACGCTGAGGTGTTAGGAGTGGAGAAGGTGATGTCGTAAAGTAGAGAGTGTCGTAAACCAGGTGCAGCGCAGGGAGGGAGGTGGAGTGGAGAGAGGGGGGGTGGGGGGGTAACGGGGGGCGAGAGAGGAGGTGACTCGCTCCGGCAGGCAGCATTCAGACCGAAAGGATCATGGCGGATGGCCCCAGGTGTAAGCGCAGAAAACAGGCGAACCCGAGGAGGAATAACGGTAAGTCAAACTCCGTAAAACCAACTGGACACGAGTCACCGAGATGGACTACGTACTTTTGCGTTCATTCAACTCTTTTCGCCGACTTTGGGACTTTTCTGAACCATGTTTTAGGGAGTTGAAGTGCTGGAAAGTAGTAAGTATATTCCAATGTGGTGTGTACCGTTATACCTGGCTCTGCTCGCTTCTCTTTCTCCGCCTAGCGGTGCATTACTGGAGCGTACCGTTATACGCACCTTATCCCATGGACTTGAGCGAGCGGCTGCTTTTGCTTTTCGATACATAATTTTAAGGTTAAATTCTCATCATTTTCCAAGAGACAAACTGCAGTGTGTTATATGGGTAAATTAGATCCTTTATTTTGCTACGCTATTGTTCAATAAAAACTTCTAAGCTAACAGGCTAGCTGGCTAACTCGCTGCCCCAGCCATGTAGTTAGGCTCAACCACCTGGTATTTTGATCTGGAAAATAACGAGATGACCGTAATAGTCTTGTTTGACTACAGGTAGCAGAGTTATTTGTGCGTATATACGGTGCTCTAAAGAAAAATTACGTGTTCTATGTTTTATATTGACTGCCATTGTCTAAATAAATAGGTATTTACATTTAGTCAGGATTGTTGTGACTTGGCCAACAACCCCTCCTAGCTGCACGCAACACTTTAATACACTGTTTCTAAGTGATTTGCTGTGTTTTAGTAGCCTAAACAAAGTATGCTATTTATTTATTTTCTTAATATTTCACTTTTGTCACCTTACCCTACATTTTCATGCCACTATCATGCTTTTATGTCGCATAACGTCGTTTTTCTTTCGGTCACAGCTGACCAATATTTTAGTGCTTAAATATGCTTGGTGAATAGCTTGTGATTATTTTTTTTATTGTTGGAGGAGAAGCTGATTTATTTCCAAAGCTGATACTTACCTGTTAGGCAGGGTGGTGCAAGCAATGCAGGAAAGAAATGGGCGTCACATTCAGTCTTCCTACGTGTGTGCAACTGCTGCAGTCCAAAACATCTAGCTATGCAGTAAGAATTGCCCAGGCTGTCTGGAGATTCTGTCTTACTCAAACTTTACGTGCATGAAATGTAACACAGCAGGACAATCGGCAACGATAAAATTATTTCATAACAGAAAAATAAATATAAGCTGATGATACAGAGTAAATAACATCACAAACTCCCATCGAAAATACACATCGGTATAACTAGGCTTGCGTAGATGAGCAAATATTTCCACTGTAGCCTAATCATCACATGTTTTCTGAAGTTTGCCGAATATTGTTTAGCCTGGATTGCACTTTAGTTTTAATTATAATACAGTATGTCTCTTCTGATTTAATATGTAGCCTCTTTACGTGTGTTCTTAACACTACCATTACAATCTTAAAATCGTATTTGGGTAGTACCGTTATATGAGTTGCGAGGGCTGGAAACGGAAAGCACCTTTTCCTGTGAACGCTGACGACACGAGTTGTGACAGAGCTGAGCGCCGTGCCGCCCAGGCAGCGTCCGTGCGCAGGCAGGAGCCGTCAACATGTTCACCTGAACAGGGAAATCAGGGCTCGCTAATGTCCTCCTATAAAAATCTACCTGCGGCACTTATCTACACACTTTTATTTGCACAGATTGCGGAAAAGTATTAGTATATTTTAAACCTGCCTTTATTCTAGAGCAGACGAGGAAAAAGACTCCAATACGCTGCAGCAAATGGCAACTTGTGCAGGTAGAAAATATGAATGGTTCTATAGTTTACGTGCATGTCACCGTTAGTAGATTCTTGGTTTCTCATTTTTGATTTTGTTCTCGCGGGATTTTTCGCCCACAAACATGCATGATGTCCAGATTGTTGATGTTTGAATATGAGTGTTTTTATTCCTTTATTTAGTCTAGCCTATTCTAGTGTAGCCAACCGCCCTGTGTGTGTCACGGCGCAGGCTAGAGAAGGAGGTTGTGGCGGAAAAGGAATGTGGTGCATAAGGTGGTTGCTAATGGAATGACTCCGCTGTTTCCAGCAATAGATAACCATTCGGTGAAACTGACTACTCTAGATGTTTTCCATTTAGCAATTGTTTAAAATTATTGTTATGCAATTTCGGATTGGGTCGATGGAATGGAATGGCGGTGTGTACCGTTACTGCAGTGAAGGCGGGGCTGCTGTTTTTTATGTTATGAGACGGCCAGGTATGCAAGGTGATGCAATACCTATAAAGGTGCCTCGAATTATATGGCGTTCATATAACTGAGTCTATATTATTGGTTTAATGTACATTCAGTGTATTCGATTCATTCCATCCCGTATAATTTATTATTTGAAAGGCAAATGTTCAATCTTATTCTAACCGGAAAATGCTACAGCATTATGCTACGTTATTACCGTAGCCTACACGTTAACAATGGCAAAGGTGCTTGTGCTCATTTTGACCGCTTTCTCTATAGGGTTATTGCCAGATTTTGCACATAGTTGTCGATGTTACCCCTGAACGATATGTTTTAGATATGTTGTATCTATTTGTTATAATTTAAATGTTTATTATTTGAAATAAAAATGGACCCGTATTTATTAAGAATCTGCAGTACATCATGAATAAATATTTACGTTGTTTACGTTATTGATGAATAACGGAACAACGCTGTTATTTCATGCTGCTCTTCTAGTGCAAATCAAAGGACGTATCACGTGGTGTCACGTTGTCTCTCCACCATATATGGGTCGATGTTTTCATCACTTTGATGAGGTTTCTCCTAGGGTCCTTGAACCTTGCAGTTAAGCTGCCATTTCAGTTATATTTCCAATTATGGTATCATAGCCTGATTTGATTTGTAGATTTATTCAAAAAAAAATTGGACACTATTATGCAAGCTCACGGGTTTGCGTATATTTGTGTGTGTGAGCAAGATCTGCTAAGTGACAGTGAATAGGAACCAAGGCTGCTCAGTACCTTGCCTTGAAAGATGAAGGTCTTGCCTTTGTCCCAAATGATACCCTATTTCAAATAGGCTGCCGCACTACTTTTGACCAGAGCCTATGGGGTTAGAAAAGTAGACTACCACCTAAATAATTGGGTGCCGTTTGAAACCCACCCCCCTCGCAGCTGTAAACATCAGGGCGTTGCGTTGAGCAACTGGCAGCCATGAGGACAGTGTGTGTGTGTGTTTGTCCCCTGCGTGGCCAGGGAAGACAGGTGTTTGCCATCCGTATGCGCTGCTTTTGTCACGCCTTCCTCCGTCATCCAATGGGCTCCTTTAAAGTGTATGCACTCTCTCTCCAACCCTAACTCTCTCTTTCGCTCCCTCTTTCTCTCTCTCTCTCTCTCTCTCTCTCTCTCTCTCTCTGCAGAGGCTGTAATTTAACACTGCAATTTGGGAATAGAGGAATGTGGGCTCGTGTTAACATACCCTGCAGTATAAACACAGCCCTCTCAGCCCGGCCCCGTAGCTGCTTAGGATTTCACTCAGACTGGCCTTGCACGTCCCAAATGGCACCCTATTCCTTGTTTAAGGCCATTGGGGCTGTAGTTAAATGTAGTGCACTAGACAGTAGTATGCCACTTGGGAGGGTTGAACCTGATTAAAGACTAGCCAACTCTGTGGGTAAAGTCACATCCTCAAAGACTGCCTGGTTGTTGAAACACCTTTCTGGCGAAATGGGCCCAGTTGGTTATTCAAGGAGCTAATTCACACAACTATCTAAATAGGCCTAGTTGATTAATAAAGGGGCTAATTCACACTTTCAATTGCAGCAATTTGCCACAGTAGTCATGACTTTGTTGATTGACCTGTTACTAGCAGTATAGCCTACATAAAATGTTGACGTCACCTTATGTTAGAGCCTGAGGGTGTGTGTGCGTGTGTGTGTGTGTGTGTGTGTGAAAGTTTTGGCATTAGCTACAAATTATATTGAAAGCAGGTACTTCCCCCAGTTTTGGCTCCCACTTCTAGGAGAAGAGATCTGTGACTTTGAAGGTCAGGTGATGGGGCACACTGGCAGCAGTGTCTGAAAGGGTTTTATACTACAATAGTTTTATCTAGATGAACAAAACGTGTGGCCAGATTTGCGTTGGAGATAAAAAAAAAAAAAAGAAAATCATCTAAATTGGAAAAACTCTAATTGTCTAGCACTACCCGAAGTTATGTGGTACACTTTCCTGATAGATACTCCCCATGGCTACTGAGGTCTAAAGACCATGCCTCGCTCAGTGTGGAATTTAATGACTGATGACATATGAAGTCTGGTCCTTCTCCATGTAAAAACATAATCAGAAGAAGAAAAACAAAATTGCTGTTGGGAAGCAACAAAAAATATCTCACGTAGGCACAAAAATAATTCTACTGCCACCAGCAATTGTGCTACTGTCATGTGTAAATCGTTGCTAGTGTGAATACAGTTTTTTTATTTACATTTCCTGTTAATGTCATTTAAATGAAATAGTGTATAACAATCGTAGTCTCAAAAACCCCTGGGACTGAAAAATAGCATTGGGAGGTTCTGGAGCCGTATCCGAGGCAACACTTTCCCGCCATCATCAACAAAACACCACATGATTACATTTATTGTGGAAGAATGGTGTCAGATCTGTCCAATAGAATTTTCAACATTATTAGAATCTATGCCCAGGTCCATTAAGTCTGTGCTGCTGGCATGTGGTGGCACAACACCCTATTAAGATACCGTGTTTCCTTTGTTGTGGTTGTTACCAGTAGCTTTACTGGCAGCAGTCTAAATGGGCATAGTTAAAGGGAGTAATTCACACATTCAATGGCAGTGATTCGCCTCAGTATACTAGACCTTGCTGTGTTGATGGACCTGTGACCAGGCACATAAAATGTCATTTTCCCCTTATCCCAGAGCCTAGGGCGTGTGTGTTTCTTAGGGTGAGCGTGTGTGTCCTTTAATTGAAAAGGTCCTGAGTAATGACAAAGCACTGCAGGATCTCCTAGGATGAGATCCCACCTCTTCCCTTTTATGGTAGAGGAGGAGGGGGGATCTAGACTGGGGGAGGGGCTGCTGTGACTAATGTTTGTATGTGTGTGTGTGTGTGTGTGTGTGTTTGTAAATGTAGCAGTTTAGAAAAGTGGGAAACAGCTCCTTTCCTCTGGGCTTTGCATAACAACATGGCCAACTCTTGTTCAGATTTACATGAATTAATGTGTGCCTGCCAGCAAGGCTTAAGTACTTGTTCCCTGTCCTTTGTGATGTAATGAAATGTGCTAACCACTAGACAGATAACAGCCAGGTTATTACTGTCCAGCTGTCTGTGAGAGATGGCTTCATTATTCACAGGAAACAGGCTAATGTAGGTGAATATTATATATCCGGGTAACAGGACGTCATGCCCATGTTTTTATATCCTATACACTAAATACCTAAGGGTTGCAAAATACTAAACATTAGCATCGTATTCGTCATTGATCAGGGTGATTTTATTTTTAACAGAAAACTTAAGTTGTTATGTTTATTGTTTGTTATGCTTATTACTTGTATTGTATTCTTTCCAGCACTGACGTTTAACTGCTCGCTGATTAGTTGTTTGGTTGTCACACTTAGCTTCTTAAAATGCATTCAGTTAACTGTAAGTCACTCTTGATAAGAGCATCTGCTTAATGACTGAGATGTAAATGTAAAACAAGTGGTCGTTGTTGGACAGATTTAG
This sequence comes from Esox lucius, assembly GCF_011004845.1. Lineage (NCBI taxonomy): Eukaryota > Metazoa > Chordata > Actinopteri > Esociformes > Esocidae > Esox > Esox lucius. The sequence goes on along the minus strand of NC_047571.1, from coordinate 22,894,822 downwards.
GCCCTCCTTGTTCCAGTTTCACATTCATTCCTAGTGAATAAATCTAGGCACTGCATCAACCCTTAAAAACAGATTTAGGCGCTAGCATAATTTCCTGTCAATTCAGGCCATAGTTCTACTCTTTTAACAGAAATATACAGGCCTTTGTAGTTACTTGGAAGGACTTACAATGTCAAACTAAAGGCGTGTCTTTACTACAGTTTGAAGGATTTTGAAAGACGATTGGTTTGTCTTCTTACAGACTTCTGGTGGCAGCCATGTTATATTACGAGACGTTGTATTAAAAAACAAAAATATATCTTTTCATTCTCAAAACCTCTGATCACCTGAATACCATGCTGCAATAGCATATAGGTGCTCTCTTGGGTCTTGTGATGGCCAATGCTTTAACTAAGCTATTGTGTGTCAAGGCTTTAGAGTGAAACAAGGCCACAGAGGCTACGTCCCAAACGGCCCTTCATTCCCTTTATAGTGGGATTATGTACTGGGCACCGGTCAAGTGTAGTGCACAGTAGAGAACAGGGCACCATTTGGAACAAAGCTGCAGTTGCCTTTGCAGTTGACTGGCCTTCCCCCTCCTACCTCTGCACTGGGAGGCAGAAGAAAGAGTCCATTCAGAGGCTATATCCAGGGGGGGGTCTCTTTCTTTCACACACGGCTGGTGGGAAACCCTCTCCTTATTCTCACCCGACTCATTTGCATATCATCCCTTTCTCTTTATTACGTGGGCCTGGGTAAAGAATACAGAGTGAGAGAGGCCACTCCACCCCAGGAATTTATGAAATCATTTGAAATCTCAGCGGATAGCCTAAGCCTAGCCCTTAGCCCCACTGGACAGGGGCTTTCATAGCCTGTGGGTACGATGGACTGATCTCTAATCCTCCCTGTTGGTGGTCATTTAAATACAGTAGCCTAGTTTCTATAACTGTGATTTGTGCCTACCAGGGTTTGCTAACATTATCCCAAAACCATAATACATAATACTGGCTGGGGAGTTGACAGTACAGAGGAGCTGTGATGTAGCCTAATGAGGGATCATTAGCTGGCGCTAACAGCCATGGTGGTTTGTGTGCTGCTATCTGCCGGTTCTTATGAGTTACGAGCAGGAGAAAGAGGTGGAGGGAGGGAACCTGAAGGAGATATGAGGGAAGCAGGGAGTGAAGCTGGGTGGGCAGAGGAGCAAGTGAGAGAGAGACCTCCCAGCAGGCACCTTGCCTCAGCCCAGACTCTTGGTTGTGCCCCAAATCAAAATGACAGCCTATTCTCTCTAGTGCACTACATTTGTATATACACTGTCACATGGGGCACAGTGTGCCATTTGGGATGTGGATCATGTCTCTGAGGACATAAACCAGGAGCAGACAGGTGGGTGAGGGGTACTGCACTGTACTAAAGGCCCCTGGGAGGGAGTGAGCTTGTACGCGCGGGCCTGTGTGTAGGTTTATTGTTATGGAGCAGATTGGTGACTGAAAGACTTGACCTAATATGGGCGTGCACAGTGTGCTCACAGAGAGTGCACCAAAAACGGGTTGTAAATAATGACCATGGCGGAATCTGTTTCCTTAAAGGCTTATTAAAGAACCATGCTCATGAGGTTCAAAATGAAATCTGTGTAGTGCTACAAAGAACACTTTCCTAAGGTTCTATAAAGAACCATTAAACATAGCACCAACAACGAGGCTATTATGGTTCTATACAGAATGTTTATGGAGAATGTGTCTGTAAAGTCATTCTGTTTCTCTTATTTCTATGGTCAACCATATTGCGTAGTTCAAATTCCAATGGGGTTATCCGTGTATTAGTTGACAATATAAAATAACGGAACTACCTCTGCAACAGCTGGGTTCCCCGTGGAAACAACTGAGAAGTTTCCTCGAGGAGAGAGTAGAGAATTTTTGACAGATCAGGATAAAGTTTAGGGGGTTCTTTGGGTAACTGTTTTTCTGCGTAGAACTATAACCTTTTTCCAAATAACCCATGAGGAACCCACAGTTTCAGGGATGGTGGAATGGGACCTCAGCTATCAGTACATGTGGTAATTGATAGGTTTGAGGAAGTGTTTAGTATTTTGTGCATTTTGTCTGTACACCCAGTGTGCTACCCGCTGCTATCCCATAGCCATTGTTTGTGGTTAATTTAGCAAGCTGCAATGGGGTGGAACTTACCAGAAAAATCTGACTATTTTCCATCTTTGGTAGGTAATCAGGCAATTCATTGGTTCTGGCAGTAGGTTGCCAAGACACAATTAGCTGCCAGCAAACAATTGAACGTCGGACAGACATTCAGGCTTTTCTGTTTCTATCTTTATTTTCACAGTGTAATGTGGTATATTAACGACTCAAATAGCTTTGAAAAAGAGCCCTGCCACTGAATGAAAGTGTTACAGATTTGAGTGTTATACTGTTGAGGTTGTCTGTCCTAATAAATGCCTATAGCAGACGTAACATGTTGACCAGGGCCCAGCATGCCATTTGTGATGCATCAGAAGTGTTCCAACTTGCCCTGACCATTTAATGTCTGCATTGGCCTACCGTGTTCCCAGTTTGGTCTCACCTACCTATAGAGCATGGGTACATACACACAGTCACACACTGGGACATACACACAGTCACTATACACCTGGCAGTGAGTGTGTGTGTGTGTTGTCAGGAAGGGAGGGAGTGGCTGTCATGGCAGGATGTGAGTGGCTGGTTGTTTTCTCTGGGGTTCTCTTATCTTTTCACCTGGTTAGGTAAACTGTCAGCTTTACACTCTCCTTACAGAGCAACAGACAGACAGGCAGATCAACATGATCACCTACCAGGCTCTGTGAAGCAAGCTACTTTCTGCCAGTATTGTTGAAAGGCCTTCAATGCAATGCCTGAGTTCCAAATGGTAATCTACATGCAGAGGAGTACACTACTTTTGACCACTACTTTTCACATTGCTCATTCACCTTTCGGTTAGGAAATTTGCAAGGCTAAGTCGTACTGTACAGAAAGCACTTGAGGAATGAGCCTCATGCGTGCAGGTTATTCAGCTGAATGGCATTCTACAGGGGTATCACTTTTCCCTTTGAAACATGTTAACATAATTGCCCCGGAGGCCTGCCCGCATACTCAGGCCACAGAGGGAACGCTTCGAAAATCCTCCTGACTAAACCCTGTCAGGTGTTATTTATGAAACGTTTAAAGGGACTGGAGCATGGAGGCACCTGTGGGCTGTACTGTAATAGATGGTATGAGGGGAGGTGGCAGTGAGGGGGGTGGTGGGGGGGTTGGAGGTAGAGGTAGCGTATCTACTCGACTACTTCCATCTCTACTGTCATCCAGGCATGTAAGCGGTCGCTCTTTGTAGTGCATTGCTTTTGACCAGGATCCGTAGGGATTCAGAGCGTGCTGCCGTTCTGCTAACACATTCAAACCTTTCAGCCGATGCCCTGATCAGCGGAAAGTCTGTGACCCGCTCAGAAATAGAGAGTGAGCATTAAAGGTATTTTGGTTTTGTGTAATCATTGCCTGATGACTCAAACAGAAATTTCCACTGCTCTTTGTTTTGCTACGTACTTCACTCGGAGACTGAAGCTGTTCAAATCATTTGAGGCCCCATGAAAATAAAGGTTGTCTTTAATCAATAAATGTAAATGTAGATTTTCTGAACACTGCCATGGGACCAATCAGAATGGTTGGAGTGGTTTTTATGTGCATTCAGATCCAGGAGCATCCATGTCTTTGGCGTTTGTCCGGACGAATGAGTTTGAGTAGTCAGGCAAGTTAGTTCACAGAGTGTCAATGTAGCTCAGTTCATTCTCTTTGAATGCAGCTGTCTGCTCTACGGCTGCTTCTTTCAAGGAATTTTGGATGACAGTTATTGGTCTCCCTAATTACAGCTGTTAACAGTACGGCCGTTTTAATAGCAAAACCTATTCAAAGGAATACAGTGTTACTATAAATGTGTTGTATAACAGTCATGGGACAAACAAAGCACATGCAGTGAGAAGCTTGGGAGAGGACAAAATGTCTTAATTAGGATTTTTATTGTACGATTATGGAGTTGGTATATTTTGATCATGGTCTTCCCCCATTACTGCCTGTTACACAGTTATATGGTCTTTCTGGCGGCTCTACTGTGTGCATGGTGTTTGTCCTTTCATTCATGCATTTATGTATGTGTGTGGCATTCACCGATGAGCGGCTTCACCCCCATATCTCCCCCCTCAGCTTCGCCTCCCTCCTGCCTGCTCATCTGGGTGACATTTTGGAAGACAGCGCTCTGAATGCGTCTGACATTTGCTAAACTGCGTTGGGTCCTGCCTGTCCCGGCGTCTCCTCCACTCTGCACTTCATTGTGTGACTAGGGGCCTGTGTCCCAAATGGTGCCCCATTCCCAGTGCACTTCACTGAGACCCGGTCAAATGCAGAGCACAGGGTAGGGGATGGTGTGCCATTTGGGACGCGGGGCACGGGGAACGGCGCAGGGAAACCACGGTGACAGACGGCCTGCCCCCCTGGGGATGACAGCGCAGAAGTGCTGGTGGAGCTAGGCTGAGGATTATTGTATTGTTCCTGTATACAGTAGCTACATATAGTCTCAGCCCCTTTATGTCTCTTCCTCGTGGCACAGATACTTCAAACACAAACAGTGTGGTTCCCTGCTTGCACAGCGAATCAAACATTTCCTATGTCCCATGACAGCATTATATTTAGGTACTGAGTATCTATAATCAGCCTAAGTCAAAATCACACTCCTAATTGGATTATGTTGTAAAGGGGATTACTTTTAACTTGTGTGTTGTGTCATGAATGACCACGGTCACTTCTTCATACCATCCAGGTCTCAGTTATTCTGCTTTTCTTTCTGGATGACACAACATTATTCATGATGGCATGTTCTGCCTGAACAGCATTTTTGCATCTTCAAAGATTTTATGTGACTGAGGTACTTAGTGGCGTTTTTGGGTATTTTACCACAGGTGTCCCTGATTTTATAAGTAATTGAGCAGACGCTCTCATCCAGAGGATTTACAGTGCTGACTGTGTGTATTCGTATTGCCCCCCCCCCCCCCCCCCCCCCCCCCCATGGGAATTGAACCCACAACGACGCCAGCATGTTCAAGCACGGAGCAAGACCTGCCCGTCATCACATGTAGAATATATGAAAGAATCAAATAAGATGATCAAAATAGAAAGTAGTCTGACAAAACTGTTACACACTATCCTAAATATAACTGACTGAATACCATTGGTGTTTAATGTGATCAGGTTTAAACAATAAATGTCCTTTGTTTATTTTTTTATGTCTTGTTTATAAATGTTTGCAGTTGGTGGAAGTTAAAAAAAACAGTCAATAGCTTGACTTTATAGTTCCTGGAACTGTTTTTATAAAATCTTTGTTTAATTCGAGTATAAATTACCAAAGTTACCATCGACAGCTGTTGATTACCTGTTATGTTCCAGTGACTTTGGTAAATTACCAGTAACTTTGGTAAATAACCAGAACCGGAGCCCATAAAGCTCTACAAGTGGTGTACAAAAGTGTGAACAAAATGCCAGTTGGCCAGTGCCAGTCAGGAACAACCTCACCTGATTCACTGCCAGCTTCCAGTGTGCTGGCAGAACTCCCCCACAGCACAACGCTGCATGTCCACATCTGACAACCAAATGAAGCTGTAGCCTGCCTAGCCCAGGCTAGGTGTGTAGTCAGGTCCTCTGACCTCCACTGAATGATTCCAGAATTCAACCTTGTTCTGCGTCCCAAACGGCACCCAATAGCTACCTACCTACATAGCTTTAGCACTGTTGTAGTGCACTACATTTTACCAAAGATATGCTACCTCTGGTGAAAAGCAATACACTATATGGGGTGGATGTATTGGTAGTGCTAGGCCAGGACATGGTGCCAGGGCGCTGCCCATTGTGCTCAGTGTTGTCTACCAGATGCTGCCAGGCTGCTACCAGACACGCTCAGACAATGGCCTGGCTGATGAGCATAGTCCTCCCCTCTCTAATGCCAGTGCAGAAAAGTCACCCTGTCAAACCCTATGGGGTCATCTGGTATTGGTGTGAAGGAGCTTGTTCAATCTGGACTTGATAAGCTGGGAAGAAAGGGAGAAGCAGGAGAAACACCTGGGGTACGTCCCAAATTTTATCTCATTAATACGTGAAGCATGGGCCCGTGTTTGGACTAATCTGTGTTGCTCTATGGGCCTGTGTTTGGACTAATCTGTGTTGCTCTATGAGCCTGTGTTTGGACTAATCTGTTTTGCTCTATGGGCCTGTGTTTGGACTAATCTGTGTTGCTCTATGGGCCCGTGTTTGGACTAATCTGTGTTGCTCTATGGGCCTGTGTTTGGACTAATCTGTGTTGCTCTATGGGCCTGTGTTTGGACTTATCTGTGTTGCTCTATGGGCCTGTGTTTGGACTAATATGTGTTGCTCACACACAGACACTACATACACACAGCACACACAGACACTACACACAGACACTACACACACACAGACACTACATACACACAGGACACACAGACACTACACACACACAGACACTACATACACACAGACACTACACACACAGCACACAGACATATTGAGCCATGGAATTGAACATCAGATCTACCAGAATGTTTATATGACAGAACTCTGTTCCGTCACCACACTGAGCACTATTTATACTTCATTTAATTTGTTGTGATGTGGTTGTTCTTCTCCATCACACAACGGAAAGTGTGTATGTGTGTGTGTGTGTGTGTGTGAGATGTTGATGTTAAGAGGCAACAGAGAAAATGAAGGGTGCTGAGAAAAGCATCTGTAAATTATTTTCACATTATCAGGTTGCAGTGCTCCGACCTGCTTGTCTGTATGATGTACTGTCAGACACACATCATTATTATTGATAAGCCAGTGGGGTGGTTTCCTGGTGTTACGGCTTAGGATTCAGTTGGACAATGGAGATGTTTGCCAGTACATTTCTTTATGAGGCTTTCTGTATAGACAGTACATCAGCCACAGTGCATTAGGTGGATGACACCAGCTCAACATCTGTTTAGACGCTGGTCACGGTGGGTAATGCATCTAACGACCCAGGTACACCACCAGCGTGGCGTTGCCTTGCCAACAGCATCGTGTCAATGTGACGCTCTCTCTGCTACAACAGAAACCCACCAGAGTCATCTTTCCTCCTCTTCATTTGTCTCACAATACGAACGCCCAGGACAGCCATCGAGAACGGAACCTCGGCTATTCGTGGCGATGATGGGTAAATGATGGACGCTATTAGAGAACCTGACTGGTGGTTCGCAGAGGCGTTGTGGACAAATATGAGCGTTTAAGCAGTGGACTCAACATGTTCAAATCCACCGAGAGACAAAACAGCCCTTCCTTAACCTTTAACCAGTCAGAATAACTCTAACCATCCATATTTATCTTCTAATTTTTCACTTCACACATAGATGTTTATCTCCTTCATTTGGCTTGTAGACGTTAGTTTTCACTTCACGCATAGATGTGGACCTACCCAATGGACAGGTGCTGTTAACACATATTTCTGGTTGGTAATCATACAGGGGCTCTCTAAATCATTACATGGTGTTTTCTATAAATGTTTAGTAATCATATAGGATCTTTCTATATCATTAGATGGTTGTTGCTTTACTGTAGATGTTTAGTAATTATACAGGACTCTCTATATCATTACATGGTTGTTGCTTTACTGTAGATGTTTAGTAATTATACAGGGACTCTCTATATCATTACATGGTTGTTGCTTTACTGTAGATGTTTAGTAATTATACAGGGACTCTCTATATCATTACATGGTTGCTGCTATAGATGCTTTGCTGGATTGTGTGGATTAGGTAATTGTCTTCATTTTGACAGAGGTGGATGAAATAGATTGGATTAAGCTAAATGGAAATAGAATAATGTGCTGGTACCGCAAACCGAAAGGCCTTGTTCTACACCAAGAGTCTCTGAAATAGCAGATTTAGTTTGTGTGCCAAATGGCACCCTATTTCACAAAAGCCTTTTGGCCACTGGTTAAGTAGTGTTCTACGTTGGGAATGGGCTGGGATTTGGGGCGTATCTCAGGCCAGTGTGGATTTATTGGAAAGGATGTTTAAGGTAATGAGGTCATTTCTGTAGTCTTAACAGTGTTGGAAATTTCACTTGGTACTTGCGTCTGTCCCCTTTCATCTCACTACAAATATAATGAGGCCCAAAGCCCCAGTACCTCAGATGTTTTATACAAGTGTCCATCCTGCATGTTTGTCTCTTTCTCTGTTTGTTTGTCTGTACATCTTACAAAAGTGTGCTGTTACTGTTTGTGTGGGATGTGAAAACAGAGGCGTAGGCTTTTTTGAGGGGGAGTCTGGAGTGGGGTGTTGCTCCAGTCTAATGAGCTGACTCAGGGGCTGTGTTCTCCAGATGTGACTGCAACGACAGGGGACGACAGAGAGAGTCACAGGCCTGCTGAAGGCAAACTCCGGTCCAGTTTCCAGACTGTTTGTGTTGCTATTGTTGCACAATTCTTTGCCATGTGTTTGTTGTACTGTTGGCGTATTTCCCCTTCTTGGGGCTTAGTCATTTTCAGCCTGTGTACTGTTCAAACGTGTCATAGTGAAACACTAAGCTATGATTTAAGAATATGTATTTCCTCAAAATCTGTTTTGAGTTCATAACCACTGTTTTTGGACAATGAACTGTAAGTGGATGCCTCAGTTCATCACAGTGATTGGTTGCTGAAATAAGGTCAGTGTGGCAGGTGCACTGAACAAGTGGCACCAATCATATCCCAGTAAACACAGCAGGAAGCAGTCATGGGTTGTCAAGGCAACACAATCCGTGTTTATTTCTTGCTTCATGTAGGCTAGGTGTCTAAAAACCTGATGACAATAAAACAGGTCCAATTTAGTTGCACTGATTTGGCCACAATATATCCATTTGGGATCGGCACAGTTTACAACAAGCCCAAATGGAATGTGAAGGGTCCTGAGAATTAAATCAAGAATTCCCCTGTTGTCTTTCTTGGGATAGCGTGACTGCTGTCTGCACTGATTGCTCCTGGAAATGCTTTCATTGTGTACAACATGACACGATGTAACAACTCTGGATATAAGAAGAGTCATAGTGTGTGTAAAGGTGCTCAGGGTCAAGATGTGAATGTCGCACATTCTGTATTGTCCTTCTAGTAGGGCATTACTAAAGAGGTTGCAAGCATAGAAATACAATCACCAGAATAACATCTTCATTCAAGTCAGTGGGTCTGTAATAATCATTCTATGTCTATAACTACAAGGCATCAGAGGAGAATGTTTTCGTTCCCAAATGGTAAACCTTGGCATTGCTTTTGACAAGCACCCATAGGGTGCCTGTTGTGGGGCTGACTGCAGCGCCTCCTTCACACTGCTCTTCCAGGATCCTCCCTCCTACAGACTGCTCTTCCGGGATCCTCCCTCCTACACACTGCTCTTCCAGGATCCTCCCTCCTACACACTGCTCTTCCAGGATCCTCCCTCCTACACACTGCTCTTCCAGGATCCTCCCTCCTACACACTGCTCTTCCGGGAACCTCCCTCCTACTCACTGCTTTTCCAGGCTGCTCCCTCCTTTACACTGCTCTTCCGCGCTCCTCCCTCACACTGCTCTTCTAGGCTCCTCCTTCCTTCACACTGTGGCCTCTCTCTTTCCATGACCTGTGGCGGTTTCCAGTCAGTGGGCGCCCAAATACCTCTCTGCTGACCTTTACAACCTCTTTAAGGGTGATTAGTGTAGCCTGCTCACTGCTAGGCTGCCTTTGTCTACTGGCCTTGCTTTAACACTGCATCTTGCCCACTCTCTACATCTGTTCCCTCACAGCAGGGTGTGTTCCCAATGACACCCTATTCCATGTGAGGCACTACTTCTGACCAGAGGCCTAGGCTCTTCTTTACACGCTGGCTGTATCCTATTCACCTAGAAGCACTAACACTATAACTGTGTGCATGTGCATGGAGGCAGAATGAGCATGGCCGTTTTTTCACTGGCCAATATTTGAGTGCATTTCTGACATTCGTTAGACCAAAAGGAAACATTTAGCCGATCAGTTGATGTATGTTGGCCTTTACATAGCCTAATGCTGTGATCGCCATCACAGGTTGCCAGGGTTTTGGGTACTGCACTTCTTCCCAAGGTTACCAGTTGTTCTCAAGATGATGTTCCTTTCTAAGACAAGGGATGGGAATAGAGAATGTGCTCATCAATTCAAACAACCGGCTCCTGAGATTTTAACAGAATGTACCATGTCTCGGTAATGGAATTATCCCAACATTACATTTAGCCCTTTCAGTTAAATTGAGTTAGGGAGGCATTCTAAAACAAGGTCTTCTGCTGCAGGAGGTATTTGGGACTCAACTTCTCCCAGGCTTCATCCTAAATGGCTCATGATTCCCTATGTAGTGTATTTTCACCAGAGCGCTTTTAATGCTAGTTGGCTAAAGGAAAGAGAGTGCTTCATGTGTAAGGGTTAGGTTCACCTCAGGACAGCAGCAGAAGCGGTGTGTGTGTGTGTGTGTGTGAGAGAGAGAGAGAGACTGGTCTGTCCAGCATGGATGCAGAGCAGTTTTCCACAGGGAGTGGTGGAGTGTGTCATGTGACTCGGGCCTGCTAGGGAGTTTGGTGTTTGCAGGTTAAAGCTTCCTGTATGTTCTGGGCAATATGATTGTTTGTGTGGTTGCATTTCTGTGCGCACACGTGTGTGTGTGTGTGTGTGTGTGTGTGAGTAACAGTGTTTGTGTATGTGTGTTTGCACATTTTTGGGGGATTGAGTCCCCTGAGGGGAGTCAACTACTGGAGTTTGTAAACAGGGGTACAACTGCTGTGAGCAGATTGGAGAGAGGAGGACGAGGGGAGGAGAAGAGGCAGGAGGTGGGGATGGGGATAGGGCAGCGGATTTTAAGGATTGTGGAGAGGAGCATGGGGGATGGAGGGGATTGACAACACTTTAGGAAGCAGAGAAAGACAGAGAGAGAAATGGAGATAGAGAAAATTATTGAGAGAGAGAAGAAGATGTCTGACAGAGAGTCAAGTAAACACATGAAGAAACAGTGAGCAGGTTTATTTGGTAGGGGAAGAGTCTGTTAATGCGGTAGGGGAACAGTTTTTTTAATGTGGTAGGGGAAGAGTCTGTTAATGCGGTAGGGGAAGAGTCTGTTAATGCGGTAGGGGAACAGTTTTTTTAATGCGGTATGGGAAGAGTCTGTTAATGTGGTAGGGGAACAGTTTGTTAATGGGCTAGGGGAAGAGCCTTTTAATGGGCTAGGGGAAGAGTCTGTTAATGCGGTATGGGAAGAGTCTGTTAATACGGTAGGGGAACAGTTTGTTAATGGGCTAGGGGAAGAGTCTGTTAATGTGGTAGGGGAAGAGTCTGTTAATGTGGTAGGGGAAGAGTCTGTTAATGTGGTAGGGGAAGAGTCTGTTGTTGTGGTATGGGAAGAGTCTGTTGTTGTGGTAGGGGAAGAGTCTGTTAATGTGGTAGGGGAAGAGTCTGTTGTTGTGAAATGGGAAGAGTCTGTTGATGTGGTAGGGGAAGAGTCTGTTAATGTGGTAGGGGAAGAGTCTGTTGTTGTGGTATGGGAAGGGTCTGTTAATGTGGTAGGGGAAGAGTCTGTTGTTGTGATATGGGAAGAGTCTGTTAATGCGGTAGGGGAAGAGTCTGGTAGTGTGGAGGATAAATGTTGGGGCATGCGTTGTCATTTTGGTTGCCTAAAGGTGTTTAGAATGTAGAACGTGTTTACCATCATACTCTCATATAAACTTGCGTTCACTCTAAAAGTGTCAGTGTTACTCTGAGATAGTGGAAAGCGATGAGCAGGTAGTTGCCATTTATGGCTTTACTGAGAGGAAGAAAACACATATCATATGCCGTCACTGTCGAAAAGAGAGAAAGAAAGAGAGACAAGGGGAGAGAGAAAGATAAAGAGAGCAAGAGGCCTAGGACTCAACTTCAATAGGAAACCTCCCTTCCCTTCATTCCTCTCCTTTCTTACGGACACATTCTCTTGTCCTCATACCAGACGGAGTCAGCGTGTCATGGGAGGCAGTAAAGGCCCGAAAGTGTTTCTACCTCGACAGGGTCCCTCAGCTCAGGGAGAAGAGGAGGCTCCCACAAACTGGACTGAACCAGTTTCAGTCCCACCTGGGTGCAGTTGCTTTTTCAGCCTCTCAGCTGCTATATGGGAGCAGGTGACTGACAGGAGCCTGCCTGGGCATTCCAGAGTGAGATTCTAGACTTGTATTTTTGTCACATGAGTCGTTACGTGAGGAAACCTGGCGGTCTGCTGTAAAAAAAGACCGGCCGAGGCGATGCACCAGAGAGAGGTAGAGAGGGGTACAAAGAGGAATAGAAAGGTTGAGGGGGTTTCCTTCCCCTAGAGCCTCACGCCTCTCGTAATCACTCGTTCTCACTCTCGTTCTAGCTCTTACTATCGCTTATCACATAACCCAACCACACCTCAGTGCTTATGTGTGGTTGTTTCGTTAGAGAAGCCGAGGTGGCTGTAGCATGGAGACATAGCCAGCCCTGTCATCCGCAAGTAGCAGCTCAGAGAGAGACTGCTGAGACAGCCTTCACCTGTAACCAATAACTTCTGATAAAGCTTCGCTATGAATAGCTTAATACCTTATTGCCTGTTAGCAAGGGCAACGGAAACAAAAGATGCATTATAGACAATGCATAAGGGCTTTGGGTTTGACTCAAACAATGCTGAGGAGAAATAGGTGTTGAGCCAGCAGTCATTATTTTTTGATTATTTAATAATGCTAGTTCAATTACTTCAATTGCTATTAATGTGATTAAAGCAATTAATTGTGAGTTTACAGTGCTGTTTAGCAATGAGCGTAATAGAGTAACAATTTGATAGCTGTAGTAGTTAATAATCTTGAAAGTATGCCTTATCTACATTGAAGAACTAAAATGACAACTCTGCAGCATTAGGCAGCTACCTCCAAAAGTAGCTTATGTAGCAGTTTAGTTAGCAGCTAGTTCTGCTAGCCTAGCAAAGTGAGCACATACTGATGACATACAGATGACATAGCAGTGTTGTCTGGCAACTAGTAGTTGGCTGATGACATCATGATGACTAACTTTGATGAAATAATAACATTATAACTTATCAGTGTATTGTCACAGTTGAGAGGCAGGACACAGACAGAGCGAGAGACGAAGTACTTTTAATAAAAAGAACTAAGAAGTAACAAAACAGAAAAACAAAACCAAACAGCGGTACAAAAAAGGAAACAAACCCAGTGACCAAATCCAATACAATGACCGACAACATTCACCAGGGCAGGAGAATCTTAAATAGGGACGGTGCTCAGGAACACTGGTGATTTGTTAGCAACCATGACCAGGTGTCCCCTGGGGTCTGACGGCAAGCCTGCAGTGCCACGATCTGACAATTGGCATAAATATTTTATTCAGTGTTGTTGCATCATTCATCCCACTGTCATGGTCATCACAAATGCAGGTGATGCTGAGGTAGGAGAGACAGATGCTTAGAAGGAGAAGAGGATGAGAGTTTGAAGAAAGAGGATCATATGGCATTCCTTTTAGAAGACAGGAAGGCAAATGGCTATGAGGTGTTTGTCAGGGGACACAACCAACATCACAAATCATTGTAGGTTATTATTTCATAATGCACTTTTTAAAATGTTTTATCTAAACACAGAAATAGAAAACCTCAGTACATTTTTGATAATCAAATAAAACCAATTCACATAGGTTCTCAAGAAGAACAATCTGTCCATTCAGGAAATTGTTCCTTGCCCTTCTGAGTGGTGAGGCCCATCTCTTTCTTTCTGAGTGGTGAGGCCCATCTCTACCCATCTGAGTAGTGAGGCCCATCTCTATCTATCTGAGTGTTGTAGCCCATCTCTGTCCATCTGAGTGCTGAGGCCCATCTCTTTCTTTCTGAGTGGTGAGGCCCATCTCTACCCATCTGAGTAGTGAGGCCCATCTCTATCTATCTGAGTGTTGTAGCCCATCTCTGTCCATCTGAGTGTTGAGGCTCTTCCCTGTCCAACTCAGTGGTGAGGCCCATCTCTGTCCTTCTGAATGATGAGGCCCATCTCTGACACTCTGTGTCCCAAACAGCATCCTGCTCTCTATATAGGGTGCTACTTTTTACAACTTCACATTGGGCCATTTGGGTCGCTGGCGTGTTCTGCCACTGGCTATTCCCTGCCAGGGTCAGTGCTGCTGGGCACCAGGTGTCAAGTTGGGCGTCAGGCAGTAGTTTTAGCCAGCAAGGCGGAACGCTTCAACCCCTTATGCTAACCCGCGCTATCCTGCAAAGTCCCTGGGAGAAACCCCTATAACCCCTATGACCCCTATAACCCCTATGACCCCTTCGCTTCAGAACCCTCCTCTCCTGACTCCTCTTCAAAACCCTCATCTCCCGACTCCTCCCATTCAGAACCCTCCTCTCCTGATTCCTCCTCAAAGCCCTCCTCTCCCGACTCCTCCCCTTCAGAACCCTCCTCTCCTGACTCCTCTTTAGAACCCTCCTCTCTTGAACCCTCCCCTTCAAAGCCCTCGTCTCCTCAACCCCTGACTTAATCGCACACACCTCACTGCTAAAATAGGAACTCACCAATTGCCTGCATACGCTGGGGTGAGGATGAGGAGCCTGTTTTTAGCCTGCCCTGTCTAGTAAGTGAAGGTGAGAGAGAGTGCGGGGATGGAGATGGAAGAGATACTGCTAATGACTCAAAAACACAAAGCTAGCTTGTCAGTCCTCAGTGCTCATTCGCGCACAGAGCCTGCCTGGGGGATGAGGGGAATGGGGGAGGGTGTGTCTCAGCGGCTGGCCCGTTACTACAATAAGACCAGCAGAGAGGAAGAACAGAGTGATGGGAGAGAGTGCCGATTAAGAGTAAAAGGAAGGTGGGCAGAGGGCAGAGGGGAGGTGGGAGGAGTTACAGCGTTGTGCTCCATTTCTCTGTGTTAAAGGTCAAACGTTGACGCTGCGGCACGCAGAGCTGCCCTGCCTAACAGTTGCAGATGTAAAGAGGGAGTCAGGAAGAGAGGGGGAGTTTCACCACACTGGGAGAACAGGACAGAGGTTAGGCCCTACTGTTAAATTGATTATATGCCTAGTGAGGGAGAGAGACAGAAAGAGAAAGGCCTAATGCAGCATTTCTATAAAAGACCTGCCCCCGACCGTTTAATTTAGGTGTCATCGCAATTTCTCACGCCTCTGATGACGATGACTCACAGGTCAATGGACGGCGTCGCCTCCATTGTTTTTGTCAGTTGGTGATGAATGATGCTGTCTGATAAACAAAGCAGAGGTGGGATCCTTTTACCATCTTCACTTAACCACTGACAAGCCCATGAATACCCTGAAGTAGCCCACGGCATACTGCATCAAAACAACTACATACTTGTACACAAAGAACCATAGCCAATAGGAACAGAGACTGTATAACCATGACCAATAGGAACAGAGAGGAGATGGCTGGTCATGTATAACTGTGTTGCACTATTTCTAATTTGCCTACTCCCCAATAGTCTCCTATCCCCCAGTGTAGTGCACTAGTTTACATTTGATCCCTCTGGGCCCGGTATAGGCTGCCATTTGGGACGCAGAAAGTCTGTCCGAACAGTTCATGTAAACAAAATCAGAATGCCCATGGCTAGTTAGGGCAGTTTGTATTCCCTCTCTGAAGAAGGAAGGGGAGCTTCTGAGCTTTCTGCTTGTGAGTGTTTATCTGTACATCATGTCGTGTATAAAACCCTATGGGCCTATTCAGGAAATAGGGTTGCATTTGGGACTCTGGCTCAGTCTGTGTCTCTGGGGGGAGAAAGGACCTCATGGGGCTTCAGTACCTGGGTCACGTATGCCTGTGTTTCCCATGTCAATAGCGCTACGAATGTCAAATAATTTAAGACGGAGAGGAGGAAAGGGAAGCACTAGAGGGAGGACGGGGCAAACGCTTAGACCTACAGTACGCTGTGGAAGAAATCAACGCAGATTAAAAGCCTATCTGCTGCCATGTGTCATATAAACCAGCTACATGGAGTGTCTGGGAACACTCTGAACATGCGGTTGGATTCGGGAGTCGTCATTTCAAGAGAGATGAGGCAGCCAATAATTCCCTGGCATAACACAAGCGTTTCCATGCTCACGCTCAGCAAACACCAAATCTACCCAAACACACACGTTTGCGCACACACACACACACATGCACAGAGTGTGGATGTACACACACACACACACACAGTGTGGATGTACACACACACACACACGCACACACACAACCATGCACTCACATGTTTTGGGAGAAGTCCCTGGCTGACAGCACTGGCTACTTCTAGAGGGGCTTTCCTCTCTCTGTGTGTGTGAGAGTCTGTGTGTGTCAGATAGATGTGTGCGTGTGTTTGTGTGAGTCTGTATATACCAGATAGATGGGTGTGTGTGAGAGAGGTAGTGGAGCGCAGTGAAAGAGCTCATTAGGGAGGGCCGTTTGTCAGAGTCATCAGGTTAACTGTAATCTGGCCTCTCCAGCTGCTTCCTGCGGAGTGAGACCCAGGTGCTCAGGCCCCGTCAGGCCCCCTCTTTTCCCCAGAGACCCAGACAGCTCCACGGTCCCCAATGGCACCCTGTTCCCTATAGGCCAGTGGTAAACTGATAAAAGGTAGAGCAGTATATAGGGAAAAGGGAACCATTTTGGACAAACAGGAGCCAGTGGTGGCCCCTCAGCACAGAATGGCAGGAACTTGGAACGGGAGAGGAGTTAACCTCTGTGTCTACACACACACATAAACACACGCGCACACACACACACACACACACACACACACATACATACACCCACACACAGGACATAGTTATTGTAAGAACCTACACAATGCATAGTTATTGTAAGAAGCTAAAACATAGGCACACATTAACAAACACAAACAAATAGACACACACAAGCATTCGACTCAGTAGCTCATCCTCTTCTCCTCCGTGAACACAAACCAACAAAAGCCCAGACTGAGGGTTATAACCTCGCTACCTCAGCTGTTCTCTGACCACTCAGCTTGTTTAAAAACATTGTTTTCATGAGATTAGCTTTTGTTTCTTCACATCCATGTGTTGTGTCACACTCAATTGTACAGTTACAGTGGATATAAAAAGTCTACACACCCCTGTTAAATTGCCAGGTTCTTGTGATGTAAAAGAACGAGACAAAGATAAATCATGTCGGAACTTTTTTAACCTTTAATGTGACCTATAATGTGAACAATTTAATTGAAAAACAAACTGAAATCTTTGAGAAAAAAAACAAAACTCACAATATCCAGGTTGCATAAGTGTGCACACCCTTAAACTAATAATTTATTGAAGCACCTTTTGATTTTATTACAGCACTCAGTCATTTTGGGTGGGAGTCTATTAGCATGGCACATCTTGACGTGGCAATATTTGCACACCCTTCTTTGCAAAAGCGCTCCAAATCCATCAGATTGCGAGGACATCTCCTGTGCACAGCACTCTTCAGCTCACCCCACAGATGTTCAATTGGATTCAGGTCTGGGCTCTGGCTATTCCATTCCAAAATGTTAATCTTCTTCTGGTGAAGCCATGCTTTTGTGGAATTTAATGTGTGCTTTGGGTCATTGTCATGCTGAAAGGTGAACTTCATCTTCAGCTTATTAACCTGCCAAAATTGTTCATAATTCCTTCCTTCCAGCTGAAGTAAAACAGCCCCAAAGCATGATGTTGCCACCACCATGTTTCTCTGTGGGTATGGTGTTCTTTGGGCGATGTGCAGTGTTTTGCGCCAAACATACCTTTTGGAATTCTGGCCAAAAATTAAACCTTGGTTTCATCAGACCATGACACATTTTCCCACATGCCTTTGGAGGACTTGATGTTTGTTTTTGCAAACATCAGTCGGGCTTGGATGTTTTTCTTTGTAAGAAAAAGCTTCCATCTTGCCACCCTACCCCATAGCCCATTTATATGAAGAATATGGGAGATTGTTGTCACATGTAGCACGCAGTCAGTACTTGCCAGAAATTCCAGCAATTCCTTTGCTGTAAGGCCTCTTGGAAGCCTCCCTGACCAGTTTTTCTTATTGTCTTCATCAATTTTGGAGGGACGTCCAGTTCTTGGTAATGTCTCTGTTGTGCCATATTATCTCAACATATTTCCTCTTCACTGTGTTTCATGGTATATCTAAAGCTTTGGAAATTCTATTGTACCCTTCTCCTGACTGATATCTTTCAACAATGAGATCCCTCTGATGCTTTAGAAGCTCTCTGCGGACCATGGCTATTGCTCTGAGATGCAACTAAGAAAATGTCAGAAGAATCCTACTTGTAGAGTTAGACATCTGAGTGCATTGTAGAGTTAGATGTCTGAGTGCATTGTAGAGTTAGATGTCTGAGTACCTTGTAGAGTTAGATGTCTGAGTACCTTGTAGAGTTAGACGTCTGAGTACATTGTAGAGTTAGATGTCTGAGTACCTTGTAGAGTTAGACGTCTGAGTACATTGTACAGTTAGACGTCTGAGTACATTGTAGAGTTAGATGTCTGAGTACATTGTAGAGTTAGATGTCTGAGTACATTGTAGAGTTAGATGTCTGAGTACCTTGTAGAGTTAGATGTCTGAGTACATTGTAGAGTTAGATGTCTGAGTACCTTGTAGAGTTAGACATCTGAGTACATTGTACAGTTAGATGTCTGAGTGCATTGTAGAGTTAGATGTCTGAGTACATTGTAGAGTTAGATGTCTGAGTACATTGTAGAGTTAGACGTCTGAGTACCTTGTAGAGCAACACTACTTTAAACTCAACGGGTAGAACAGGGCAGAGGGCCAAGACTGACTAACCCAGTGATATATCATGCAGCGTCTGTGTGTGTGTGTGTGTGCGTGTGTGTGTGTCTGTGGTTGTTACCTGGCATACCCTAATACATCATGATTATGTAGTGGAGATGCAGTCAGAGAGGAAAGTTGGTGACTCTTCACTCAGAGCAAGCGTTAAGAGGAAGTGTGTGTGTGGGGGGGGGGGTTGGGGGGGGGCAGTCATGTCTTCATTAGGCAAACTTTTTTTGTTAATGTGTGCCTATTCCCCATACATATTCCCCATACAGTAAAACACCAAATTGTTATTGGCTGACGGTTGTTGCCCTGATATCAACTCTGTAGCCAACCCATTCAAATGTGTCCTTTCAGCCTGCAGTATTAGGCCAGTAAACTCCATCACACAACCCTTTGGCCTGTGACATTTACCTGCCTCAGCGACTTACTGTACTGTTGGTCTGAAGACAAGACGGCTTGTCATTACAATCCCACAGAGACCATCAGTGAAAAAGAAAGACTGTGTGAGAGTGAGAGAGGGAGAAGAGAGTGTGTGTTGTGTACTGTTTGACTTCAGCAGTACCTAAAACACTCTTAGGAAATCTGCCTTTAGTTGTGTGGCCTATGTCTGCCACTTCTATAAAGGCCTGTTAACAAACCTTCCCACATCAACACTGTGAGAATGATCCTGACTGAGTACAGTTCCCTCATAATCCCCGCCATTACATTTACATTTTAAACGTTTAGCAGGAACCCTTATCCAGAGAAATGTACATAATCGATTAAGAATAAGAGCCTTGCCCAGGGGCACAACAACATTTGTTTTACTTTGTCAATCATTTTCAACCCCTCGTCATTATCAACACCATCATATTCACCACCTCCCTATCAAACTCACCACCCTGTCATTATCAACACCATCATATTCACCACCTCCCTATCAAACTCACCACCCCGTCATTATCAACACCATCATATTCACCACCTCCCTATCAAACTCACCACCCCGTCATTATCAACACCATCATATTCACCACCTCCCTATCAAACTCACCCCTCGTCACTATCAACACCATCATATTCACCACCTCCCTATCAAACTCACCACCCTGTCATTATCAACACCATCATATTCACCACCTCCCTATCAAACTCACCACCCCCGTCATTATCAACACCATCATATTCACCACCTCCCTATCAAACTCACCCCCCCCCCGTCATTATCAACACCATCATATTCACCACCTCCCTATCAAACTCACCCCCCCGTCATTATCAACACCATCATATTCACCACCTCCCTATCAAACTCACCCCCCCGTCATTATCAACACCATCATATTCACCACCTCCCTATCAAACTCACCCCCTTGTCATTATCAACACCATCATATTCACCACCTCCCTATCAAACTCACCCCCCCGTCATTATCAACACCATCATATTCACCACCTCCCTATCAAACTCACCCCCCCCGTCATTATCAACACCATCATATTCACCACCTCCCTATCTAACTCACTAACCCATGAAATTCGCCAACCATAGTAATCACCATAAATCACCCCACGTTTTGTCTTCATGCCCAGTGTTTTCTATGGCTCCAATCAAGCCACCATGCTAGTGCTAGTAGAGCAAACCCACTGATTATTGTGTGACAGGTAAAGCAATCAGTGGCTGAAAGCTGTCTGTCAGTCAGAGGCTTATTTGTCCCAGAGAAAGGGGTGACCAGTGTAACCTGGTAGACTGTGTTCTCTGAGGCCGCAGAGACTAAGGTAGATGATGTAACTAGTCAGATGCACTTTGAGGATGTGTTGTGTATCTACAGAGAAGTGGAGGGTCAGGTGATGACTGGGCATATCCTCAATGCACACTTCCTGTTTAGAGTAACACCTTCCCTCCTCCTGTCTCCCCCCCTCTACTCTCAGTTCTCCACCTAGCTTCTTACAAAAACTATTGGATCACTGAGGGGGTCAACTCTTAGATATCAGACAGACACAGGCTCTCCAGGCTTCCTGGTATTCCTGTTCAAACCGGAAGTGCTATGTGAAAGCATTTCGAACAGACCAGCATCCTGACATGACTATACTGGAAATTAAGAAATATATACAGTCTACATACATATGTAGGCCTATGTAGGTGGTGTGATAATCAACACAAAGACTGCTCTTCATTACCATACGGTTTACATGTACTGTTACCGTTTTTGCTTAAAATAATCCTAGTCTAACCCTAAGCCTAACCCTTATGCCTGAAATAGCATTCTTTATGGGGACATATCAGCTCAACACACACACACACACACACACACACACACTCTGACGTGGATCACATACACACACCATGAGTTGATTATTAATCGTGCAAATAAAGGAGTAGAGAAAGCAGGAGAGAAGACGGATTTAGACCTATCATATCATTTAACGATTCCATTTTATGTTCATAGAGATAATTCAATATATGTAAAGGTTTCTTGAAATGATTTCTCATGAGGAAAAGGGAGTGGCTGTTAATGGGGAAGTCCTTATAAATCCCTGTAACTCGGTTCTTGTCATTCAACTCCATAGTGTATGTTACATTATGCAGAAGGACACAGTCAGTCATGGTCTTTAAATACTTCAGTCCTCAAAACAATCATCCAACACTCCTCCACGTTTATAGCTATCATGTTAAAGAGGATGGGGTTTCAGATTACCAAGTGATATCAGTGTGTGTGTCTGTGTGTGTGTCTGTGTGTGTGTCTGTGCGCGCGCTCTGAGGGCCATGGTGCATGTAACATTATCAGGCACCCACCTGCCAAAGTCTCACACACGCAGACACATACACGCACGCACACACACACACACACACACACACACACACAGACAGAAAGACAGACATACAGACCCACTGGGCGTGGCTGCTCTTCCTCTCCAAACAGCCTGCAGATAGACGATCAGAGCTGATACATTCAAGATAACAGCACTAATCTACTGTGACAACAGGCCAAACTAAACCGTTCTAATCTCACTGTGTTGTTGATAACCTCATCTGGATAACAGGGGTTTAACATCAATGATTAAGGAAGTAATACGTTTCATGCTCTTTTCTCTGCGTAACACCAATGTAACCGTCCTGTGTTTATACTCCGGGCTCAGAGTAATACACATACAGCTGGATCCTAGAGATGTTCAGCGTATTATTATGTAAACAAGCAAACAGGATACAAGTGGATGAACCGTGGGTCCTCTGCATGTCAGGACGAAGGACGTATGTCAGAATGATGTATAAACGGGGCTTTGGTTTCATCCTGGAGCCTTGTTTGACCAACACTTCATAGGATGACTCTTGGGTACGTACCAAATGGCACCCTAACCCTGTGGGATCTGGTCAAAATGAGTGCGCTATAGCATGGCTATTCTCCTTCATATAGCTGTGGCATGTTTGGGCGGGGCAAAGATAAAGGCAAGGACTGGACCAGGCAGAAATAGAACAGGTGTCTCTGTGTCTGTGTGTGTGTGTGTGTGTGTGTGTGCTTGTGTGTATAAAATGTGTTCATGTTATGTAACTTATTTCATTCCTCTCCTCTGGGTCAGTTTTAAAGAAGGAAAGGGGATCATCACAGCTTCTCCTAATCTCTTATTCTTGGCACAGCAGCCTTAGCTGTGAAACACACATGAGTGTGCACACAGACACATGTATACACACACACAGACACACCTTTACATATGTTCCACACACACACAACTATCAGACATACAGCCTATATATTTACAGAAAGACAGCCTATACTATCAGACAGGCAGTGCCAACTGCTCAGTGGACACCAGAGGTGTTGAAGATATGTAGGCATTCTGGACCACAGACATGGGTTGGACAAAGAGTGGCTAGGTGATATCATCTACCATAGTCCCACAGAGTGGAACACCAAGGGGGCTTCCAGCTGTACTCCATCCACCCAGCTTTCCATTCAGCCTCCATCCATCATCATCCATCATCATCTCATCACACTGCCTGTCTGGGACACGTAGCATGTGTTTCCGTGGTGCGCACGTTCACCTTCTTTCTCCTGACTGTGAAACACGGCAGGCTGTTGTTGTAGAAATTTACTGAGCTGATGTATTGATTCGTCTCTACCTTACTTGCCTTAATGGGTTCTGACTTTAGATTTCCTCCACACTGTATACCGTTCACACATTTGCACTTCCTGTTTTTACCCATGGCCTTGTGACTCACTGTTTTATTTTGTCAGTTTATTTCAAGGCATCCGGGGCAGGGGAGCGCTTGACAGGTGATTCTGCTGTGGCATTGCTACAGAGGACGGAGGGGGTCTCCATGGTGTGTATTAACATCCCAATCAGACAGACAGATAGTGTCTGTGTGAAGGCAGGAATGTACTTGTCTAGACTTGTCTCCTGCGTCCCAAATGGAACTCTTTTCCCTATGTAATACTACTTTTAGTATGCTACCACTTAATAGTTCTCCCCTTCTTATAAATTATGCATTGCTCCAGACACACACACACACACACACAAGAGACGAGGGATTAAATGTTCAACTGGCGCTCTGTGATGATGTAGACAGGTCAGACGACCGGCAGGAACCGCGGGAAGCCACTGCTCTATAAATAACCAGCAGTATGTGTGTGTGTGCGTGTGTGCAGCAGCCTTTATATAGTGTTGCTAAACCTGCTTTGTGCTGCCCCCTATCTGTACCTACTGCTGTGACCTCTCAGGAGGCTGTGGTGGCGCCACCACCTGGTTACGTCTCAAATGACCACCCAGTGGACTGGTTGGGAGGAAGCCTCAACCTCCTTGGTCAACAAGAACAACGACTGGCCCACGTTGTGTTCAGGTCTGTTTCGTATGAGTTCAGATGTCCATTTGAACCTCCTGATCTGTCTTGACACGCCAAATGTATCGTTAGACACGTAGGCTGCACACTGGCACCATATTCTCTATGTAGCGCACTAGTTTGACCTGGACTCATTAGGCCTCCATGGCTCCGGTCAAAATGAGTGCATTCTCAAATGAATACATAACTGGGACCAGTAGCGCTGAGGCCCTGCGTCTCTTTTAAGTGTATTAATAAGGACACAGGGTTTCTTTCACGTCCAAGTATTGAGCTGTTATGTCACAGCCTGAGGGTGAGTGGTGCCTCGCCAGTCCCAGGGCCCAGTTCCGTTCCTCAGAAGGCTGAGTGTCACACTAAACCAGGACAATTCACTGGACAGAAGGGGATGTGTGTGTGTGTCCCAAATGGCAACCAGTTCTCTCTGCTGTGCACTTTGTACAGGCACTGGTCAGAAGTAGTGTATTATGTCGGGAACAAGGTGGTGATATCACGGCCAAACTAGTTTAATAATGTTATTAAGTGGAAGCACACAGTCAGTGGTTGATTCTCTAGTATTCTGCCTGGCATCAGAGACCTTTACTCTTCTGTGAAGCCATTTGCATTCAAAGCCATTTGCTACATTTAATAGGTTTGTCTTTAAAAAGATGAAAGACAAAAGTTAACTTAGGCAAGTATAATTAGCTTTCAAAGGTATTTTCTGTAAATAACTGCCAAGCTGAGTGTCCTGTTCCTCAACTGAACTGCTTTAAGCAACATGGTAATCTGGGACAACATGGTTGTTTGAAAAAGCTCTTGTTCAAACTTGTAATAAAGATAATAATAAAGTAACCTCAATTTCACCAGCACCATATTACTGAAGTACACTAGAAGCTGAGCCATTGCTTTCCGTTTCTGACCACAGGCCCACAGCTCCTCTCCCCTGCTATCATATCACCATGGCCCTACCAGCTTCCACACAAAGACCAGGGACCGATGCCACACCCTGCCCTCACACCATCATCATCAGCAGGCTGGCCCTCTGTAATAGGATCCTCTACTGTCAGCTAATAAAATTACCATTCTGCTGGCTGTCTGGCTTTCTGTGCTACTATATCACCCCACCAGTCCTGCTGTCCACCCCACCCCAACATACCAAACCCCCCACAACAGCCCCCTCCCCACCTGAACATACCAAACCCCACCACAACAGCCCCCTGTCCATCCCAACTTACCAACACCCCCCCCCCCACCACACTCAACACACACACCCCCCCACCCACAACAGCCCCCTGTCCACCCCATCTCAACAAAGCCCACCCACAAACGCCCTACAAATAGTTTCCCCATTCACCATACCCTACCCCAGCCCCTCCCCAGCCCAATTCACCGTCACCGCTCCAAACCCCCCCATCCCACAAGATAAAGCTGGAGCTTAGCATGTCCGCCCCATACTCTGCCTGCATGTCTTCACCGCGACCTGCGTGCTAGTCAAATTACACCTAGCTATAGGAGGAGATGGGATATTGATTTGGACCTGCTGCGAGGACTGGCTGTGCTGTTAACACAGTGAGTGCTAGCACGGTGATAACACGCAGATAAGACGGAGGGGCCGCGGGGCTTTCATCTGTCTCCTGGCCCTTAAAGGACATAACAGACAGCCCTGGTTGATGCAATGAACAGGTCAATGGAATGCAGGTCACTGTGACACCGTCATTGGCTGCCGTTTAAATTAGACTTATCCAGTGATTGACATTTGTCCAATCTGTAATTATACGTTTCGTTACCAGCCACGCAATGTGTTGTAACTAAAGCCTGATTTGGCGGTTTTCACTGTGAAAGAGTTTTTCCTCTTCAGGTTTGGAAGAAGTGGCGTCTAAATGCGATCTCTTGTTTGTGTGCAGTAAGTGGCACACAGACATCAGTAGTGGTACTCAAAGTCGTTTTTTTAACGATGTTGCAGTTGATTGGTGATGCGGACATGAACATATAGTTGAGCTGAAGTCCATATAAGCTCCATCTTTTGATTTTTCCCTTAGCATAGTGTTTGGTGGCTGGGTAGCCTAAAGGTTAGAGCAACTGACCAGTCATTGAAAAGTAGTTGGATCAAACATCTGCAATATATTGGATATAAAAGAATATCAAAAAATGCAGGCACATGTTGCAGGAGGGCAATGAGTAGATTCCTCCCACAGTGTTTCTATGCTATTTCCATTGTTTGGCCTATTTTATTTACCTCGATGCCACATGAATGATTAAAAACAAAAGTTCTACTCTGTCAACAGGCTGTCATTTTCCTTCAGATCACGACTGTATTGCATCTGGCTGCCGTTTGTTCTTTTACAGGCATGCCGTACAATCCAGGGGGGATGTTGTGTCACTGCTCATCGTTCATTTCAGGTTACAAACATACAGGATCGAAGAAACATTATTTTCCCACCCAGGAGTCCAACACATTACATCATCCCAAATCAGTTTTTTTCAGGAAAGTCCATCTGAAAAGGACCAACTGCAACTGAAATAATCTTATCACATAGAGGAGTATCAGCTAGGAAAGAGCAAATGTATTTCACACGCCCGGAGTGACTGTTTCTATCCTGAGGCACTTGGTTTTAATGGGGGACCTACACAGCTTGAATGACCCACTTATGAACAGACATACAGGCAATGGGGTGGCAATGGGGTTTGTACGGGAAAGGAGAGAGAAACAAGACCCATTTTGAAATGCAGAAGGGTGAGTGTACGTGTGTGCTAGGAGAGATGAGCAGGGTTTTTAATGAGGGCTAAGAAGTGGTTGTTTGTTCACAGGTGACAGGTGCTGCAGACACAGTACTTCTTCAATTCTCTGTGGTTAGAGGCATGTACCATACCTTCACACACAAACACACACACAGCGCGCTTCCTCTCAGTCTCATTGCTCCAACATGCAACGTAAAGCTAGGCTATGTCTGCTAGTGCTAATCTCTCATGGACAGATTCAGCGGTGAGACTCAGTCACGGCCCATGGAGAAATGTGTGATTATGAGCAGCCGTTTGTGGTTTCTGACGGTGACCATTTGGACTAACAGACTTAAGGCTGTGCATAAATGGTGAATTTAAGCCTGCGTGCAGATGATAACATTTTCCACTAGGTTCCCCATGCCTCATGACAACAATATTTAGCTTTTCGGCCATGATAAACATGATACATAATAAACAGTGGTGACAGTTGTTAACAGCATTCCTCCGAGAAGCAAATTAAAAAATAGCAAATTTTTGCGACAAAATGTATTTTACTTCTTGGTAATACAGATTAGGTGGAGTCGTTGCGTTTGCTGACGATGCTGAAGCCTAGTGTTCTGTACTTTAAGTCCCACACTCAACTGATGGTCTGAAATGGCACTATATTAGTGTTTTACCTTTGACCAAAGCCATATTGGCCTAAACTAGTGCACTTGAGGATTCCATTTGGGAGCTTCCCATTCAGTCCAGTCATATTACCTGACTTCCGATGATGTCCAGGTGAGAGCATTGTCTGGATCAAGGGTGAGGGAAGGTGGACAAGTATGTTGATAATCACTGTGATTGTGGCCATCCTGACAGAAGCGCTGCAGTAATGAAAATCCAGCAGGTTAATATGGGGCTAATTACAGTCCATTATTTTTCCATTAAAAATAATTTAATTCAAGAAATGAACTGAAATGATAATAACAATACAAAATACAATGTATAATAACACAATAGGAACAAAAATGGAGAGGGCCTGTATTTCCCTTTTTTGTCCTTCATTTTTGTATTTTAAATTTGAATGAGTTCTTGAGGGATTTCAATCTCAATTAGACCCCAACCCTCATACAAACATGGAACGCTCACGTCATGCACACACACATACAAACGGACACACACACACACACACACACACACACATACAAACGGACACACACACACACACACACACACATACAAACGGACACACACACACACACACACACAGCCAGATAAATAGTCTACAGGCAGTTTTAACCAAAGAGTCTCTAATTAGTGGATTGCTGACCTTGGCTTTATCTCCACTTCAACAAGGTCACACGAGCACTCAGCCTATCATCTCACACGTTCATAGAAACATATAGAAGTGCTAGGATAGGCAGAACATTGAGTGAGTCCAAACAGCATTAGGGGAGAAAGAGAGGGAGAAAGTCATAGTATCTATACTTGCTTTTTTCCTCTGTCTGTTTGTTGTTCAGTCTCTTTCTCTGTCTGTCTATCTCCTCTGTCTCTCTCTCATTGTTTGTCTCACTCTTGGGATCTCCCTCACTTCTCTCCCTCTCTGTCTCTCCCTTCTCTCTCTCTCTCCCTCGTTATTCATAATGCCCAGTAGCATCAACTGGTCTGTTCTGTAGTCTGTACCACATCCCGGTTGTACAATGTAGGGGGTTTGTT
This sequence comes from Esox lucius, assembly GCF_011004845.1. Classification (NCBI taxonomy): domain Eukaryota; kingdom Metazoa; phylum Chordata; class Actinopteri; order Esociformes; family Esocidae; genus Esox; species Esox lucius. The sequence goes on along the minus strand of NC_047571.1, from coordinate 22,866,781 downwards.
GGCTAGAAGGTTTAGGCTCTCAGACGGCATCACAAATGTTCCCTATATATACAATATAAAACATATAAACGTATGTTCATTTTGTAAAATCTAATTATTGTTCCTCAAAATAAGATCAACAAGGTACCATATGTCACATTCATTTTCAAGTGAATGATTGTGTTGCTGTACATCATGCCATACTGTAACAACAGATTGAAAATGCTAACCCCTCATCCCTTTAGACCTGTAAGGTTTTCCCCCATTTTAAATGTAGATGCAGTCTGGAACTTCAAAACCTCCCATTTTGGGCTGGTTGTGTAATATGTTGTTTACATGTGCATAATCTATTATTAGTATCACAATCTTACATCATCAATTTGTAGTTTGAATTTTATTAAGATTCTGGGGGTTTTATCACCACAAACACAACATTCCAGTACCCGTTTTGGCTCAGCAGCGGCACCAACCAATGGCCAAAGAGATCATGCATAAAGATGACAGGGATTGGCCGAAGGGAGGGAAATGGGAAATGACACGTTTACCCTTGCCTTGTTTGGGATACACTGTGACTGCTGCCTGTTGGTTCATTCTTTCTTCTACTCACTCTACCTGATGAAGAAAATAGACGGGAAGTCGTCTGTCATCCATTCTCTAATGGAATGGCACAAAGTACGTCCCCAATGTCACCCTGTTTCCTACATAGACGCACTTTTTTAAATAGTGTGCCATTCGGGGACGCGTCCATAATAAAAGGTACTGCTGCTCTGCACCACATCTCCTCCTGTCTGTCGTGGGTTATGTCTCTGTGTGCTCTCTCCCGCTCTCCCTTTCTCTCTCTTTGTCTTTGTCTCTTTGTGTTATCTGTCAGTGGGTCTGTGCAAATGCTGGGACATATCTCAGGGTTCAACACTTGAGAAAAGGACATTTAAGATAGCCAGGGGTGTTATTATGGATCCAGCTCTGCAGAGATGTAAACAGGTTGTGGAGGGCAAAGGTTGGAGGACAGCGGTTGCACTCGTGTGTATTTGAGATTATTAGGGTCTTTTAAATTAATGTTTAACATTTTTGTATCGCTTAAACCCAGTAGATCGAATGTTTTGTTAAAATTGGGTGATGAAAGGTACTGTGATTTTTGGGATTGTCACAACATTTTTCAGTTGCCCTATTTATGATATGTTGCCATATATCAATATTCATGTTTACATTGGTTAATATTAATACATTATTGAGATTTCTATTAAAATATTGAAATCAACATAATACTCATATCACAAAGTCCTCATATTCTTTAAAAGATCTTATGGCATCTTTAAGGAGGCCTAAACAAGGTCAAAATTACATAAATAATGTTTTTAGATGTCAAAAATATGTCAAGTATTTTCCTCAAAGTGACCCTTCTATTGATTGAATTACGTGGCAATCCAAACATCACAGTCCTGTTTTGATCTCCTTCTAAAACAACAACCATGCAACTAATCTGTCAGCCCAAACATCTGAGTACCAGCTGACATCCTCTGTCTCTCATTGGACCGGCGTCGTGTTTGGAGCCTGTCCTGGTAGATCAAGCTGCCTCGCTTCAGCTAAAGGAGATGGCCAGTCTGACTCAGACGTGGCCTGGTTACATATCACTGACAGTCTCTTCTCACTGTGTCCACAGTAACAAATTACAACAATGTTGTGGAGGCCCAGTCAGACTCCGATGATGAAGACAAGCTGCACATAGTGGAGGAGGAGCCTGACGGAGACAGCCCACCGCCAGAAGATCACCCAGCAGTATTAACCCAGAATGGGACCGAGCAGCACCAAGATAACTGGGATGGAGGTGAGAAACTAGGCTAGACAGTTGGACACCATCATTGAGTGTGTGTGTGTGTGTGTGTGTGTGTGTGAATTTGTACGTGCGTTTATGCATTTCTTTTTCCATTCAGTTATCGGACACTAATCCAGATCGATCTACAGTCACTACATTCAACTAACTTCAGTGTGGAAAATGAATCACATCATTCCAAGTCAATGCCCTACTTTAGGCTTATCGGCAGAAAACACGTCAGGACGGAAAAACCATTGTAAATGTGAGGAACAACACAGAACCATTGTAAATGTGAGGAACAACACAGAACCATTGTAAATGTGAGGAACAACACAGAACCATTGTAAATGTGAGGAACAGCACAGAACCATTGTAAATGTGAGGAACAGCACAGAACCATTGCTGTTTTGTGTGTTTGCTAATACATTTTCATCGACTTTAGTCACACGCCAACTTCAACTGGTATTGACCCTGACACATCAAGCCCATTCAAGAGGCAGGAAAACAAAGGGTTTTTGTGGCTCAGTACAGAAGGTACAAATAGCACCCTATTCTCTTAATTGTGTACTACTATTGCGTCCTAGGGAAAGGCTGGACAATCTACAGGGAAGTGTGTTCCATTTGGGTGGTACTCTAAGAGGTGGTTATGTCTTAGGAGGAAGAGTGTGTTTGATGATATGCTGTTGGAATGAAGATTGCACACCTACATGGCTGCTGGCAATTTTACAGAGCATTTATGCTGTTGTCTGCAGCCTCACCTCTCCCTCTTCTCCTTCCGCCACTCTTCAGGTAGACTAGATATGTCACAGGACATTGAGCTCTGATGGTATTCTGCTGACTCTTGCTGCCATCTTATTTACACACACTCGTACTGAGAACAAAATGGTTAGTTGTTAGTGCTGCACGCTGCTCAAATGAGTTGTCCATGACTCTACTTTCCCCTGCTCAGCGAATTTTCCCTCAGACAGACTTATAGAGGACCATGTCGGTTTGATAGGTTGTTTCCCACCATCTAGTACAAAAGGACATTTTAGGACATACTGTATCCATAGTGTTGTTCCTGGCTCCGGGACAACGTGTCTGTTTGGAATGACTGTGGGCAGGTGTGGGGATGTGCTCTAGCCTAAATTCTGTCAATTTGAAAAACATTTGTGTGCACTAATCCCTTCATCTGTTCCAACACGTCTCACGCGGTACTGGTGCCAAAACCCCTCACCAAGTCCCTGGTGCACCATGGGATGTTTGAGTCTTTGTTAGAGTCTCTTTAGGGTGGGAAGGATTTAGTAGTGAAGAATGCAAACAAAGCTCCCACCCCCCCAGACTCCGAATGTAGAAATATTGGTCTTTGGGAAAATGTCATGAATCAATTGTCTGTTAGGAGCATATGAGGACATTTTATATGTAACAACATCATTCTTTAAAACAGTGAGAGTGTTTTTTCTATGCGTGCTGGGGGGAGAGTAATGGGCCAGCCTGACAGGGGGTTGCTTTATTACGCTCTTCATTTCATTTACCCCCTGTGGGCTGGCAGAGCGCCCCGGCTGGCAGGGATGAGTGTGTTCAGAGTCTCTCAGTGCCCGCTCTCTATAACATGCCGTCTCTTTATCTCTATATATCTCTCACTCTGCCTTTTTCTCGTTCTCTCTTTGTCTTTCTCACTCAATAACCCTTTTCCACCTAACCTCTTGCACTCTCTCTGACCTCCCCTCACTAGAAGTCACTGTCCGAACATACTATTGTCTGTGTCACAAATGGCCTCTCGTGCCATAATTTATCAGCCTATGGGCCACTGTTTAGCACACCATTTGGTTTTGGCTAGAGAGAGACAGAGACATAGACAGAGACAGTGAGAGAGAGAGACAGAGACAGTGAGAGAGAGAGAGAGAGACAGAGACAGAGAGACAGAGACAGTGAGAGAGAGACAGAGACAGAGACAGTGAGAGAGAGACAGAGACAGACAGAGTGAGAGAGACAGACAGAGAGACAGAGACAGACAGAGAGAGGGAGTACTATACAGCATGAAAGAGCTATATTGCAAACTACTTGCACCCAGTTGTGAACCCACTCCCTCTTTCTCTCGGGCCCCCTATCAATTTTTTTTACTGTAAAAGCCTCTCCTCTATATTTAGGCATGGGCCCTGCTCTAAGTCCCCTCCTCTCCAGTAGCAGGTAATAACTGCCATCACCTTTGGACATTTTTAGGCCTGATAATATACAGGTGCATCTCAAATAATGTAATACTGTGGAAAAGTTCCCAATTTTTCCCCGTAATTCAAATCAAAAAGTGACACCTTCATATATTCTACATTCATTACACATAAAGTGAAACATTTCATGTCTTTTTTGTTTCAATCTTGATGATTACGGCTTACAGCTCATGGAAATAAAAAATCCAGTATCTCAATATTAGAATAAAAATGTATAATACAGAAATGTCGACCTGAGAATAGCTCAAATCAGCTAATTAACTCAAAACACCTACAAATGTTTCCTAAGTATGTGAATTCTGTACTCAACACTTGGTTGGTGCTCCTTTTGCACAAATTGCTGCATTACTGCAGTGTGGCATGGAGGCAATCAGCTTGTGGCACTGCTGATGTGTTATGGAAGCCCAGGTTGCTTTGATAGCGGCCTTCAGCTCGTCTGTGTTGTTGGGTCTGGTGTCTCATTTTCCTCTTGACAATACCCCATAGATTCCCTGTGGGATTCAGTCAGGCGAGTTGGCTGGCCAATCAAGCAAAGTAATACCATGGGCAGCAAACCAGTTACCAGTCGTTTTGGCACTGTGGGCAGGTGCTAAGTCCTGCTGGAAAAGGAAATCAGCATCTCCATCAAGGTTGTCAGCAGATGGAAGCATGAAGTGCTAAAAAACCTCCTGGGTAGACGGCTGCATTGACTCTAGACTCAGTAGACCAACACCAACAGATGACACGGCACCCCAAAATCATCACTAACTGTGGAAACTTCACACTGGACCTCAAGCAACTTGGATTCTGTGCTTCTCCACTCTTCCTCCAGACTCTGACCTTGATTTCCAAATGAAATGCAACATTTACTTTAATCTGAAGATAGGACTTTGGACCACAGAGCAACGGTCCAGTTTCTTTTCTCCTTCGCCCAGGTAAGAAACTTTTGACATTGTCTCTAGTTCAGGAGTAGCTTGACACTAGGAATGAGACACTTGTAGCCCATTTCTTGGACACGTCTGTGCGTGGTGGCTCTTGATGACTGAGTCCAGCCTCAGTCAACTCCTTGTGAAGCTCCCCCAAGTTCTTGAATCGGCTTTCCTTGACAATCCTCTCAAGGCTGCGGTCATCCCTGTTGCTTCTGCACCTTTTCCTACCACTCTTTTCCCTTTCAGTCAACTTCCCATGAATATGCTTTGATACAGCACTCTGCGAACAGCCAGCCGTTTCAGCAATGGCCTTCTGTGGCTTACCCTCCTTGTAGAGAGTGTCAATGTGTCTTCTGGACAACGGTCAAGTCAGCAGTCTTCCCCATGGTTGTGGTTGGGTGTACTCAACCAGACTCAGAGATTGAAGGCCCAGGGAGTTAATTAGCTGATTAGAGCTCTTCTCAGGTACATTTCTGTATTGTACATTTTTTATTTTCATGAGCTATAAGCCATAATCATCAAGACTGAAACAAAAAAAGGCTTTATGTGTAATTAATGTAGAATATATGAAGGTGTTACTTTTTGATTTGAATTACGAGGAAAAATGAACTTTTCCACAATATTCAATTTTTTTTAGATGCACCCATGTTTGCTGAAACACACTGAGCCACGGGCACCATTTGTGTAGTTTGAAGTGAACAATGGGCCCATAGTTTGAAGTGAACAATGGGCCTAAAAGCATTTCATTAAAGAGCACATAAACAGACCTAACTTTGCTTTTGATGTAGTTCTCACTATGTGTATTCCATTGCCGACCATAAGGATGAGGCAACAATACGTTTCAGTCAGCTATTGATTTGGGATGGAGATCAAAGAAATAGAGGTGTGTCTACAGACCCTGTGTGAATTCCTTTGTGATCCTAGCACCGGAAATAACACAAATTTTCCTTGAACTGTCTTTTTTAATTGATAAAAGATAGGTGAATTAGTGATCTGTTTAGATAAGGGGATTGTGCATACATGCTGATTTACTGTTTTGTTTTCCATTGTGATAAATGGAGATGAATGTGGAACTGTCATCACAGCAGACTCAGGCATATCGACTTTCCCGCTGTGACATTCAGGAAACATTGTGCTGTTAATTTGCAGCTTGGATACATTAGCCAAAGAAGTACATAAGCATGTGCTAATGACGCAAAGCATTTTGCGATGACAGCCACTGCACAAGTAACCTTTGGGCGGTCTCTGATGTTCCAGTTATAGACTTCCTCTGTTGCCAGGTTGTGTCATCTAATTTACTAGTCACTGCCATTACTGTTAGTTACTGGGCCTAATAATCATATACATTTTCCTGCCAAATTTGTGTAATATGTCATAGACTCTATGTACACTTAACATTTATGTACCCAAACTACATATGGACCACTTAGTCCAAGGGGGAGGGGTGATTTGACATTCAACTGGATTAAGAGCTGTTCTGACAGGATACAGAGAATCACCCATAGCGTGTACAGTAAGTGACATTAAGTTCATCCTGTGTCTTTCTGCCTGGTCTCCAGACGTTTAAACATTGTCATAAGTCATCTATAACTTGAAACCTGTCCACTGGAAGTACAGTGGATATAAAAAGTCTACACACCCCTGTAAAAATGCCAGGTTTTTGTGATGTAAAAGAATAAGACAAAGATAAATTATGTCAGAACTTTTTCCACTTTTAATGTGACCGATAATGTGAACAATTCATTTGAAAAACAAACTGAAATCTTTGAGGGGGAAAAATGAAAAATAAAAACCTTACAATAACCTGGTTGTATAAGTGTGCACATCCTCTTATTACTGGGATGTGGCTGTGTTCAGAATAAACCAATCACATCCAATCAACTCATGTTAAATAGAAGTCATTACACATTCTGCCATCATTTAAAGTGACTCTGATTAATCACAAATAAAGCTCAGCTCAGTATGATTCTCCTAACATTTCCTCAGAGCAAAAGCCATGGTCCGCAGAGAGCTTCCAAAGCATCAGAGGGATCTCATTGTTGAAAGATATCAGTCAGGAGAAGGGTACAAAATAATTTCCAACGCATTAGATATACCATGGAACACAGTGAAGACAGTCATCATCAAGGGGAGAAAATATGGCACAACAGAGACATTACCAAGAACTGGACATCCCTCCAAAATTTATGAAAAGATGAGAAGAAAACTGGTCAGGGAGGCTTACAAGAGGCCTACAGCAACATTAAAGGAACTGCAGAAATGTTTGGCAAGTACTGGCGGTGTGCTACAGTGAGGCAAAAACGTATTTAGTCAGCCACCAATTGTGCAAGTTCTCCCACTCAAAAAGATGAGAGAGGACTGTAATTTTCATCATAGGTACACTTCAACTATAAGAGACAAAATGAGAAAAAAATTATCCAGAAAATCACACTGTAGGATTTTTTATGAATTTATTGGTAAATTATGGTGGAAAATAAGTATTTGGTCAATAACAAAAGTTAATCTCAATACTTTGTTATATACCCTTTGTTGGCAATGACAGAGGTCAAATGTTTTCTGTAAGTCTTCACAAGGTTTTCACACACTGTTGCTAGTATTTTGGCCCATTCCTCCATGCAGATCTCCTCTAGAGCAGTGATGTTTTGGGGCTGTCGCTGGGCAACAAGGACTTACAACTCCCTCCAAAGATTTTCTATGGGGTCGAGATCTGGTGACTGGCTAGGCCACTCCAGGACCTTGAAATGCTTCTTACGAAGCCACTCCTTCATTGCCCGGGCGGTGTGTTTGGGATCATTGTCATGATGAAAGACCCAGCCACGTTTCATCTTCAATGCCAATGCTGATGGAAGGAGGTTTTCACTCAAAATATCACGATACATGGCCCCATTCATTATTTCCTTTATCAGTCGTCCTGGTCCCTTTGCAGAAAATCAGCCCCAAAGCATGATGTTTCCACCTCCATGCTTCACAGTAGGTATGGTGTTCTTTGGATGCATCTCAGCATTCTTTCTCCTCCAAACACGACGAGTTGAGTTTTTATCAAAAAGTTCTATTTTGGTTTCATCTGACCATTTGACATTCTCCAAATCCTTTTTCGGACCATCCAAATGCTCTCTAGCAAACCTCAGACGGGCCTGGACATGTACTGGCTTAAGCAGGGGGACACGTCTGGCACTGCAGGATTTGAGTCCCTGGCAGCGTAGTGTGTTACTGATGGTAGCCTTTGTTACTTTGGTCCCAGCTCTCTGCAGGTCATTCACTAGGTCCCCCTGTGTGGTTCTGGGATTTTTGTGATCATTTTGACCCCAAGAGGTGAGATCTTGCATGGAGCCCCGGATCGAGGGAGATTATCAGTGGTCTTGTATGTCTTCCATTTTCTTATGATTGCTCCCACAGTTGATTTTTTCACACCAAGCTGCTTACCTATTGCAGATTCAGTCTTCCCAGCCTGGTGCAGGTCTACAATTTTGTTTCTGGTGTCCTTTAACAGCTCTTTGGTCTTGGCCATAGTGGAGTTTGGAGTGTGACTGTTTGAGGTTGTGGACAGGTGTCTTTTATACTGATAACAAGTTCAAACAGGTGCCATTAATACAGGTACGAGTGGAGGATAGAGGAGCCTCTTAAAGAAGAAGTTACAGGTCTGTGAGAGCCAGAAATCTTGCTTGTTTGTAGGTGACCAAATAGTTATTTTACAGTGGAATGTACCAATAAATGCATAAGAAATCCTACAATGTGATTTTCTGGATTTTTTCTCCTCATTTTGTCTCTCATAGTTGAAGTGTACCTATGATGAACATTACAGGCCTCTCTCATCTTTTTAAGTGGGAGAACTTGCACAATTGGTGGCCGACTAAATACTTTTTTGCCCCACTGTACATGTGACAACAATCTCCCATATTCTTCATATGAATGGGCTGTGGGGTAGGGTGGCAAGATGGAAGCCTTTTCTTACAAAGAAAATCACCCAAGCCCGGCTGAAGTTTGCAAAAACAAACATTAAGTCCCATAAAAACACGTGGGAAAATGTGTTATGGTCTGATGAAACCAAGGTGGAACTTTTTGGCCAGAATTCCAAAAGGTATGTTTGGCGCAAAAACAACACTGCACATCACCCAAAGAACACCATACCCACAGTGAAGCATGGTGGTGGCAGCATCATGCTTTGGGGCTGTTTTTCTTCAGCTGGAACCGGTGCCTTAGTCAGGGTGGAGGGAATTATGAACAGTTCCAAATACCAGGCAATTTTGGCACAATACCTTCAGGCGTCCGTTAGAAAGCTGAAGATGAAGTTCACCTTTCAGCATGACAACGGCCCAAAGCACACATCCAAATCCACAAAAGCATGGCTTCACCAGAAGAAGATTAACGTTTTGGAATTGCTCAGCCAGAGCCCAGACCTGAATCCAATGGAACATCTGTGGGGTGATCTGAAGAGGGCTGTGCACAGGAGATGTCCTCGCAATCTGACAGATTTGGAGTGCTTTTGCAAAGAAGAGTGGGCAAATATTGCCACGTCATGTGCCATGCTAATAGACTCCTACCCAAAAAGACTGAGTGCTGTAATGAAATCAAAAGGTGCTTCAACAAAGTATTAGTTTAAGGGTGAATTGTTCACGTCATAGGTCACATTGAAGGTGGAAGAAGTTCTGACATGATTTATCTAATTCCTTTACATCACAAGAACCTGCCATTTTAACAGAGGTGTGTAGACTTTTTATATCTACTGTAGTGTCCAGATCGCACACTGTTCGTTATATAATGCAACAACCCGGTCCTATAGTACTTATGGGCCGGGTCTACATTAGTGCACTAAATAGGGAATAGGTGGCCATTTGGGAAGCAGACGCTGTGACGTATCTCATCTTTTCAGACAAAAAGAGACAGCAGGCTCTCTGGGGCCTGATGGTAAGAAACATAAAGTAAGGATCAGAGGTCAGTGGGGATGGAGGCAGATGGTAAATCACTAAGATTCTCTCTCTCATACACACTCACACACGCACACACTCTCACACACACACACACACACACACACACACACACACACACACACACACACACACTCATTCTCTGTTGATTTAGTTATAGACCTTGGCTGCATGAGGTGAAGGTCCCCTCAGATGTTCTCCCTCCACTGTTCCACCAGGGAAAAACCCAGACATTGCATTCTATTTCAGATTCTTTATGTCTTTCCACCTACAGCCCTGTCATAGCGGTCAACATAGAGAACATCAGCCCAGTCATTGCGGTAAACACAGAGACCATCAGGTCTGTCATAGCGGTCAACACAGAGACCATCATCTACATCATAGCGGTCAACACAGAGACCATCAGCTACATCATAGCAGTCAACACAGAGACCATCAGGTCTGTCATAGCGGTCAACACAGAGACCATCATCTACATCATAGCGGTCAACACAGAGACCATCAGCTACATCATAGCGGTCAACACAGAGACCATCAGCTACATCATAGCGGTCAACACAGAGACCATCAGCCTAGTCATAGCAGTCAACACAGAGACAATCACCTCTGTCATAGCGGTCAACAAAGAAACTGAATGTGTTGCACCACACAATGTCCAGACTGGGGTTCAAAAACGTTATAATATTTGAAGTGTTTTTTCTAGCCTGACTAGAGTTTTATGGTTAAATTGTTCTGCTGTTGCCACTGGACCAGAAAAGCTCAGGCAAACACAAAGTATTTAATATAATTCATTGATTTGATCCATGCTGATGAAATCCTATAAGCTGCACCTTGAAACCAACATCTGCATGTTCCATTGAGGTTCTGCCCTCCTGCTCTTTATGTGGCTTTGAATAGGAATGACTACAGTCTGATGAAGCACAGAGATCAAAGCAAATAATTAAAGAATATAGTGGAAAATATTGCAAGGGATCTCAGAGAGAGTGAGAGCAATGGAGAGGGAGAAAGGCAGAAAAGAAAAAATAGAAAAGGGAGAGATAGAGAGCACGAGAAACAGAGAGAGCAAGAGTTTTTGGAGTGCGGGTAAAGTATGAGGTCATCGGAAGTTAAATGTTTTAGTTAAACTTGAGGTTTAGCAGCAGTCCTGTAGTCTGGGTTCCACCCCTCCTTTTATGAGACGGGCTTTAGCAGCAAAGCCCAAAGAATTTGAATTATAGAACGGCACAGGCCCTCCGACCACAGCAATTTAACTGATATGTGTAGTCTAGTTCTACTCATTCTAATTCTATGGCAGATTTTGCTCTCTCAAGCTGCACCTGTTCCTCTCTGGGCTACTCTCAGCAGGAAGGGGCGGGGCCTTCTGGCACAGGTCCTGGACCATTTAAAACCCTTAGTCCCCATGGCAACACTTTAGCTGTCTGCAGAAGTGTTTAGTTGTCGTAGCAATGGCTAGGTTCCGCGGATTGGTAGAACCAATAAGAGCCCTTTTCAGTGGTGGAGCCCCAAACGGTAGACTGTAGCTGTGACTGTCAGTCATAGTAGAATGATGTGTCTTCTGATGTTATCTAACCCAGTCAGGAATTCAATTTCTTTCGCAGGTTGGATTTCATCCAGTCAACTATATCAAATTTGCAAGCATATTTCTGAATAACTGGTGAATTTCGGAGACTTTCCAAAAAGCTATATGCAGGAAGATATTCTCTCCTCTCTCTCGCTAAGTGTGCGGTAGTGTGTGAATGTGTGTTTGTGTGTGCCCTGAGGCAAGTTTAAAAGTGTGTTGTGGTAATTAGATAGAGGGTGGAGATTAGGGTGGAACCAAGCTGTGTACCACTACATCTCCAGGTCACACACACACACACACACGCCACATTCCTCTTGAATGTCACGTTTCAATCAACCTTGTGAACCCCATTATTGTCTATAAATCTCATTAGAACTACAGAGAAAACACATTTACTATAACCTCTTCTGTTATTGACTCTAACAAGGTAATAACGCTTTATTTCACTCCTCTCGCTCTCAAATTAATGTAATTCAATTCAAATGGATTTATTGGCATGGGAAACATATGTTTACAGTGAGAATAAACGGATAATATACTGTAGGTTGGACGAAACTTCACTGGTCGTTTTCTTGTGGCAACGGTTCACAAATCGCGTGCCCCTGTCTTTCTCTCTCAAACACAGTTTTGTCTAGCTGCATATGAAGTCTTGCCAGAGAGCGAGTGTATCATATACTAGCCTTCTTTCGTCCCAAGAGAAGACTATTCGAATCGGGGTCTGGATGTGAGGTCAATATTCAGACAGATTGTCTAGAGCAGAATAACAATGCCTTGCAGTGTTCACGATACCTGTACGACTAAAGGTTCTCAGAGTTCCCCTTGTACCCCTTGGCCTTTCAATGGACCTTAACTCTGAAAACTAAAATACCCAATGGACCTCAACTCTGAAAACTAAAATACCCAATGGACCTCAACTCTGAAAACTAAAATACCCAATGGACCTCAACTCTGAAAACTAAAATACCCAATGGACCTCAACTGTGAAAACTAAAATACCCAATGGACCTTAACTCTGACAACTAAAATACCCGTGGTACTGTAGAACTAAGGGCTTTAAAGATCCCACTATCTCCTTTCATATAGATGACTGCAGGCCTGCTGCCTGTTTTGTTCTCCTCATACCTGCATCTGTTACTAGGCTGTTATCAAGCACAAATGCTACACGTTAGACAGTACCGTGTCAATGTTGATATTCACAAGTGGATCCAGTAAACTACACGCCAATATGTGCCGCGGTAGTCTCACTGACCCACGCGCGCACGTCCAGCCGTGTGATATTCTCTACTAAAATATCCTGGTTCAGTCGTCGGTACAGGGGAGTCGGTGGGTGCAGAGTTGGGTCGCGGCTGAGAAGGAAGATTTAGGGCGCTGGGCCCCACACAGGTCCTGTAAACTCTATCGTCTGTTTAGGTGCTCTAAATGCAGCGCGGTCACTTATGGTGAAGCGCCTTCAGCTCAGTGGGGGAGTGTCCACTGAGTTGGCTGAACGGCCGTTCTGTTCACCTGCTGGAGTGAGAAGGACAGGAGGAGGGCAGGGAGGGGCTGTGGGCCATGGTCAGAGTGGGTGAGACAGGGATGGAGGTGTTGGGTGGAGGGAGAGCTTGTTGGAGCCTCAGAGGCACTGAGGCGCCATCTAGTGGCCTGTGGTCACACTGCACACAGCACACCCACTCCAGAATACTGGCCACACAGAGGAGGCAGGACTGATCTCCCATAAAATCAGTGTCTCCACAGGTTTAAACACAAACACAATCTACAGTCTAGATGTTAAATCATGTCAAAGGAGCCAGGAGGCCTACCTGTGTTTTGAGTTGAGAAGTAACTCCAGTATTGTACAGTGACCTCTTAGTCCACATTAGCCTGTCAGCATAATACGGTTACTAACAGTTCCACTGAGAGCCTCCGGACATAAAGCAAGCAGGTGAACCTACACAGGGTCATAACACACAGTGTGTCCCTGCGATTTTGCAGTGAAGGAGGAGTGTGGTTCGGAGGAGGAGGACGAGGAGGAGCAGGAGGAGGCCCTGGTGGGTGAGATCCTACAGCAGGGAGACACAGCTGTCATCTACCCCGAGGCTCCAGAGGACCAACAGAAACCTGAGAGAGGTGTCCCAGACGAGAATGGTACGCCACCACAACCACAACCCTGATACTCACGACGCAGCCTTCCAGGGACTGGGCATCAAAAACATGGGAGTTTGTCCCAAAAGCTGTATAGTGAACTTTGATGAAAACGTGGTCTTGTGTGTTTTTCCACTCTCCGTACATCCATGTGTACAGGCACGCCGGACGGTCTTTCCCAGCTCCGCACGTGTCCGTACTGCTCGCGAGGATACAAGCGCTACACGTCCCTGAAGGAGCACATAAAGCTGCGTCACGAGAAGAGCGAGGACAACTTCAGCTGCTCCCAGTGTAGCTACACCTTTGCCTACCGCACGCAGCTAGAAAGACACATGACCCAACACAAGACCCAACACAAGGAACCTGTACAGGTACCACAAACACCACGTTGCATCGATATACCAAATATACCATGAATATTCCAACACGAATTGCAGAGCACCCACTGTCTGTCTATTTGCCTGTCTGCCTGCCTGCCTGTCTGCCTGTCTGACTGTCTCTCTGACTGTCTGTTTGACAGCGCCACGCATCCCAAACCACCACCACAACAGGGGGGAACCGGAAGTTCAAGTGTACCGAGTGTTCCAAGGCTTTTAAGTACAAGCACCACCTGAAGGAGCACCTGCGCATCCACAGCGGTGAGTCCCAAATGGTAACTGGTTCCCTAAGGTAGTACGCTACTTTTGACCGGAGCCCTTTGCTCTATTGTCTCTGCCCTGGTCACTATATATAGCATAGGGTGCCGTTTAACCCGGGACCTTTGATGTATTTGTAGTATGCAGGACTATAATGTCAGATTCTTTGTTCTGATAATTATTGCCGTCATTTGGGATACAAGCTTCCTGTGCCCTAGAAGTAGCTGTACAGGATGATTTTGATGCTTTATTCCGTGCAGGTGAGAAGCCATACGAGTGCCCCAACTGTAAGAAGCGGTTTTCCCACTCCGGGTCCTACAGCTCCCACATCAGCAGTAAGAAGTGTGTCGGCACCGTGCCCATCAACGGCACCCCCCGCCTAGTCATCAAGGCTCCCCAGACCCCCAGCCCACAAACACAGCCTTCTGGCCCGGCTGTCGTAGCCCCGGCCCGAGGCCTCCTCCGGGGGGAGAAGACAGACGGCAAGCCCCTTCAGGAGCAACTCCCCTTAAACCAGATCAAATCGGAGCCGGTGGAGTTCGAGTATAAGACGGTGGTGGCGGCGCCGAACGGGCCAGCGGGGACCAACGGGAGCGTGTTCAACGGAGGGGTGGCCCTACCACAGGGCACGGCGGTGCAGCAGGGCCTGGTCCAGGCAGTGGTCCTGCCCACTGTGGGCCTGATGTCTCCCATTAGTATCAACCTCAGCGACCTGCAGAACGTGCTCAAGGTCTGGTTTCACTTGTATGTTGGCCTGTTAAATATTATAATCCAAACATGAATGTGTGCAGTGGATTTAGAACGATCGAGGACAACAGTGAAAGGTTTACAGTGTCGCTTCGGGAAAAACAAAACTGACAGAACCCAGCTACAGCACAGCTGTCCTGTCTGAATTCACAACCCTCTCCTCAGCCGCGATTAACATGAAAAACGTTATTCAAATGGTGTCCTTCTTGTTTCCCAGGTGGCCATGGATGGGAACGTGCTGCGCCAGGTGCTGGGGAGCGCTAACGGGCTGGTGACGTCCAAGCAGGGGCTGGCAGGGCAGACCGGACAGCAGGTCATCTCAGCCATCAGCCTGCCGGGCTTTGTGGACCAGGACGGAACCACGAAGATCATCATCAACTACAGCCTGGAGCCCAGCCTGACCCAACAGCCTCAGCTGGTCAAGAAGGAGCCCCCAACTGGCCCCGCGACCACCTTCGCGAACACGCAGTTGGCCTCCAAAGCGGCGGAGAAACTCCCCCAGGACCTCAGCATCGTCAAGACGGAGCCGCCGGACACGGAACCCCAGCCTGAGTCTGAGAGGGAGGTGGAGACGGAGGAGGCGCAGAGCGAGGTAGAGCGGAGTATGGAGGCGGAGCCACCGGAGCCCGAGACAGGCAAGAAATCATGTCTGCTGTGTGATGACTGTCCCGGAGGCTTGGATGCACTGCACATGCTCCAGCACTGTGAACCGGCCAATGGGGAGGGAGAAGACGTCAGTCCCCTGGACACTTCCGTTGCCGCCCTGCTGGCAGAAGCAGGGATAACAACAGGCCGACCCCCTCTGAAGAACATGCTCTCCCTCCTCAAGGCCTACTTCACCATAAACGCTGAGCCGACCTCCGAGGAGTTGGCCAAGATCTCTGACAGTGTCAGTCTCCCCGTTGATGTGGTCAAGAATTGGTTTGAGAAGATGCGGTCAGGTCAGATCACAGTGGGTTCCCCTGGTTCCTCTTCCCTTCCACTTCCAACAGAGCCCAGCACAGAAACACAGACAGCCCAGGAGAAGAGTGGAGGAGCGCCAGAGGAGCAGCCTGCCTCGGTCCAAACCCAGGAAACATTATCTAGCCAATCCCCCAACAGATCGACCTCCCCTTCAGTCTCTGCCTCGGCTCCCTCACCACTAAACCTCTCTTCCAGCGGCCTGGTCATTGTGAAGACTGAGGAGGACCTGGAGGGTGAGGCTCAAGATCTTCCCCTGGACCTGTCTCTCCCCAAACAGCCCCAGTCGGAGCCCCAGGTCCCCCCCACCCCTCAGGAGCAACCCCTCAACCTCTCCTGCCTGAAGAAGGAGACACTCCAGGCTAAACTCCAGACCCAGGGACCCACCAACACCATCTATGTCTCCACCTCACCCAAGACAGCCACCTCCAGCCCGGTTAACATCATGACCTCCCAGCTCCCAACCCTGGTAGCCATCACCAACCCGGGCAGCGGCGTGTCCTGCCTCCGGGCCATCTCCACCGGTCCCAACAAAAGAACTATACTCATCCCCCAGCTCACCTACACATACACCACTACAGCAGGCGCGAGCACCAGCGGGGCAGAGGGCCCTCAGAAGACCGTCATACTGAACGGCTGCCAGGTGGGTGTTGCCGAGTTATGCCTGACAAACCTCCACAGCAGAGCCTCGTTACTTAGGTCAAACAATGTGCAATTAGTCAAAGAGCAGAGTAGACAAACTAGTCGCAGAGGAACCCAGCGGAAGGAGTTCACTGTGTAGCTGGATTCCTTCTTCAGCTTTACTGAATACCCAGACTAGACCTGCCCGTATGGGTACATTCCACCAGAAGTGGGGCACTAAATAGGGATTAGGGCGCCATTTGGGATGCAGTTTTTACTCTTTCTGAATGGTTTGGGCCCCCTTAGACTGCCCTGGGCTAAGTGATGTACCGGGTGAAGATATTTCATACCGTGACGACGGACATTAAAGCTGCTGTGCAACCTGGACTTTCCTCCAGCAGGAGTCAGGCGACCGTGTGTGTGTTTGGCAGAGGCATGTTTAGAGATGTATTTTATACCTTTCTGTCATATTTGTACAGAGTTGTAATTGCCAAATTTCATACATCATTTCGTTTGGGGAAAATCACTCGACAAATGACCATTAAACCATCTGTCTTTCCTTCAACAGGAGGAGAAGGGGGACACCAGCTCGGAGAGCGTGTCGGCGGTAGAGGAGCAGAACGACTCGGACTCTCCCCCTCCTCCGAAGAAGATGCGTAGGCTGGAGAGCGGAATGTACGCCTGTGACCTGTGTGACAAAATCTTCCAGAAGAGCAGCTCCCTGCTCAGGCATAAATACGAACACACAGGTAAGCCTTATGGCCACTGGTGGCAGATAAAGCATCTTAGAGTAGCAGTAGAGTAGGAGTTCTGACTTGGGTTTAAACTGACTTGGGTTTAGCACTCCTCCTGTGACAGGCTTGATACAGTGTAGGCTCAAGGTGTGGGGGGATTTGTTTCAGGAATAATGAGCTTGCCTGGGATATCCCACAACTTAAATAAATAAAGCTGACAGGTTTATAGCACTCCTTTGAAATGAAAACTGCCTGGCCGATTCCCATCCTTAAAAGGACTTGATTTGCCTATACTGTTCTTTCCAAAATAGAGCTGACAGCCCTATACTACACCTTCAAAAGAGCTGACAGCCCTATACTACACCTTCAAAAGAGCTGACAGCCCTATACTACACCTTCAAAAGAGCTGACAGCCCTATACTACACCTTCAAAAGAGCTGACAGCCCTATACTACACCTTCAAAAGAGCTGACAGCTCTATACTACACCTTCAAAAGAGCTGACAGCCCTATACTACATCTTAAAGAGAGCTGACAGGCCTATATCACTCCTAACAGAGACTGATAGGTCTGTATCACTCCTAAAAGAGACTAATAGGCCTATATCACTCCTAAAAGAAACTGAGAGGCCAATATCACTCCAACTAAATGAAACTGAGAGGCTTATATCACTCCCAAAAGAGACTGACAGGCATGTATCACTCCTTTCAGGGAACAGACAGACTTGCTATACTACTTCTTAAAGACTTGTCTGGCCTATGACAATAGCAGGCATTTAAAATATCACAGTCTTTACCCACTACTTAATACGTGTCTGTGAAACCGGCCCTTAATATCCAAATAAAACACACGAACTCTTTCTTATGAGATGTCTGCTCAACCAGTGTTTCATCCTCTTGAATTGGATGTGACTTCCATGTGAGCGGTTAGTGGTGACTTGGCTGAGACACGTGCCTCTGATTGGTAGGGTCCGAACCGGGGGGAGGGTCCGAACCGGGGGGAGGGGGAAGGGTCCGGACCGAGGGAAGAGTCCGAACCGAAGGCCTATTTCTCTCAAATATTGTTCACAAATCTGTCTAAATCTGTGTTTGCCGAGTTAATCCATCCACCTTACAGGTATGGCATATCAAGATGGTGATTAGATAGCATGATTATTGCACAGGCTGGCCACAATAAAAGGCCACTCTAAAATGTTCCGTTTCACTGTATTGGGGGTGTGCGGGGGGTCCGAAAACCAGTGCAACACTTCTCCTTCGTATAGTGTTGATCAGGTTGTTGATTGTGGCCTGTGGAATGTTGGTCCACTCCTCTTCAATGGCTGTGCAAAGTTTCTGGATATTGGCAGGACCTGGAACACGCTTTCGTTTACGCCGGTGAGTTATGTCCGGTGAGTATGCTGGCCATGCAACTGGGATGTTTTCAGCTTCCAGGAATTGTGTACAGATCCTTGCAACATGGGGCCGTGCATTATCATGCTGCAACATGAGGTGATGGTCGTGGATAAATGGCACAACAATGGGCCTCAGGATCTCGTCACGGGATCTCTGTGCATTCAAAATGCCATAAATAAAATGCACCTGTGTTCGTTGTCCATAACACACGCCTGCCCATACCATAACCCCACCGCCACCATGGACCACTCGATCCACAACTTGGACATCAGCAAACCGCTTACCCACACGACGCCATACACGCTGTCTGCAATCTGCCCTGTACAGTTAAAACCAGGATTCATCCGTGAATAGAACACCTCTCCAAAGTGCCAGGTGACATCGAATGTGAGCATTTGCCCACTCAAGTCAGTTACAACGACGAACTGCAGTCAGGTCGAGACCCTGATGAGGACGATGAGCATGCAGATGAGCTTCCCTGAGTCGGTTCTGACAGTTTGGGCAGAAATTATTTGGTTATGCAAATCGATTGTTGCAGCAACTGTCCAGGTGGCTGGTCTCAGACGATCTTGGAGGTGAAGATGCTGGATGTGGAGGTCCTGGGCTGGTGTCGTTACACGTGGTCTGCGGTTGTGAGTCCGGTTGGATGTACTGACAAATTCTCTGAAACGCCTTTGGTAGAGAAATGAACATTGAATTCACGGGTAACAGCTCTGGTGGACATTCCTGCAGTCAGCATGCCAATTGCATGCTCCATCAAAATTTGTGACATCTGTGGCATTGTGCTGTGTGATGGCCTGCAGATTTTAGAGTGGCCTTTTATTGTGGCCAGCCTAAGGCACACCTGTGCAATAATAATGCTGTCTAATCACCATCTTGATATGCCACACCTGTGAGGTGGATGGATTATCTCGGCAAAGGAGAAGTGCTCACTAACACAGATTTAGACAGATTTATGAACAATATTTGAGAGAAATAGGCCTTTTGTATACATAGAGAAAGTCTTAGATCTTTATATAAGAGTTCAACTCATAATAAATGGGGACAAAAACAAAAGTGTTGCGTTTATAATTTTGTTCAGTGTATATTTCTATGGATTTGTGTTATGATATTGTTTCCATAGCAAGTGATGTTGATTTGACATTAAGTGTGCAGGTAGGTCAGTGTAATGGCAAAACTTAGCGCACACACACACACACAGCACAGGATTAAGCAGACACATCGTACATTTAATGGAGAAGTTCCTTGAGTGTGCAACTATAACCTATAACCTATAAAGTGTGTATGTGTGCATCTTTGTCGTGAGTTCGAATGGATCTGAATCTTCATGTAGACTGGACACTAAAGAAACCTCTGCTTACAGGAAAACGGCCGCACGAGTGCGGGATCTGCAACAAGGCCTTCAAACACAAGCACCACCTGATAGAACACACGCGGCTGCACTCCGGAGAGAAACCCTACCGATGTGACAAGTGTGGGAAGCGTTTCTCCCACTCGGGCTCCTACTCACAGCACATGAACCACAGGTACTCATACTGCAAGAAGGAGCCCCAGGGAGCACGGCCAGCAGGGCGCCGGCTGGGGATGAGCCCCCAAACCGAGGACCCGCAGTCAGACAGCAGGCCCACCTCCCCACCCTCCCAACTGGACTCGGACGAGAGGGAGAGCGAGGAGGAGCTGGAGGAAGAGGGGGAGGATGAGGGCATGGCTGCCATGAGCATGGATGACATACGGGTGGTGCAGGTCGGTGAGGATGATGAGGAGAGTGAGATCTACGAGGTGGAGGAGTTTGGTGAGGAGAGGCTGGAGGAAGACGAAGAAATAAGCAGAGAGGAGGTGCCGCAGCAGGAAGAGGAGGAGGTTGGAGGGTGCATTGAGGAGAAGGCGCAGCAGGAAGAGGAGGAGGGAGGGAGCACAGAGGAGGAGACGCAGCAGGGAAATGAGGAGGAGGGAGGGAGCAGAGAGGAGGAAACGCATCAGGAAGAGGAGGAGGACGGGAACAAAGAGGAGACACAGCAGGAAGAGAATGAGGGGAGCAGAGAGGAAGAGGCACAGCAGGAAGAGAGGTCTGTACAGGAGCAGGTGTGTGAGGAAGAAAAGGAAGACAGGAGAGAGGAGGAGGCACACCTGAAGGAGGGAGAGAAAAAGGAATGGAGTAAAGAGGAGTGTGTACAACGGGAGGATGTGTGTGAGGAGGAGGAGGTGATGGAGGTGCTGGTGATGGAAGGAGTAGAAGAAGAGGAGGACGAGGAAGAGAAGGGATTGGCACCGAAGGAAACCATGGCAACAGAGGACGCTATGGAAACAGAGGACAAAGACGTGCATGTGGACCAGAAGGACATGCTGGTGGAGGACAGTCAGACAGAACCGGACGATAACAACATGGATGGAGATTAAAAATAGAGAAAAAATAAATGTTAATCCAAGGTGTCAAATAGCAGGATAAAATCTCTTGTTGTTGTAAAAAAAAAGAAACAAAACAAACATGCCTGCCACGTTAAAGCTGTGTCGGTCCACTACTGTGTTCAAACCCAGGTGTGCCTGAACTTGACAAAAATAAGTGACTTTTTATTGTGAAAACAAATGTGTCATTTAGACCTTGTTTATAAAAGTATTACATCTTTTCAAAAGAAAAAAACACGCTTGTACAAGTTAGAGCTGACCTTTCGATTATTTTGTAACTAAGTGAAACATATGATCCCAGGTCATTTCTGTTTGTCAGTGTTATTACTCATTTTGCCGCTCATGTTTTAACCTTTTAACCTGTACAGTTGAAGAAAGATTTCTATACCTTTTTATCGCCAATGATGTTTGCTAAGATTTTCTTGAGTTAAAAAAACAAAACTTCTGCACTACAGTATTCCTGGTTTACCTATGAATACAACATGCCTCATGATGTTTTCAACCCTTCAGTATTATTATGTTCACACTAGCTATGGATCTTCTTTAAATTAGCTAACCTTAGCTTAGCATTTCATTTGGATTGTTAGCCTTATGAGGAAACTGGCAGTAAGGGTGGGAGGTGTTAGCCTGTGCACCAGTCTGTTAGCGTTATCATGACAGCTCCGTGTCACGCATTGACATTGGACTGACAAGGACAGTAATGGAGCTGACAGGGCACAGAGCAACCTGGAACACGGACAGGGGATAGTGGGAGGGGTAGGGGTGGTTTGGCATCTAGCGCAATTGTCCTATTAGGAAAGGTAGTGTCACAACCGCAAAACCAGCATTCTTACCATGCTTCTGCTTCAAAACTAGGACATACATAGGGGAAAAGCCTTTATAGTTCGATATATTTGGCGAGGGCTCATAGGGCATTGCAGTCTGGGACGCGCCTCGTTTCTGGTCAGTTTGGTTAGTTTTAATCAAGTTTTTTTAGTTTTCTAGGGTCATATGAAGCAAGATGGGGGTAGCTCTGCTGTAACCCAAACCCAATGCCTCCAGCCTTATGCAAGACCACACCTGTGTGCTGTAAGTGCCATTGAACAGTGTTATTTGTACTTCACAACTGTAGTCAGTATGTCTTTCAATCTGCACAAGGCCCATATTGACTAACGTGTGTTT
This sequence comes from Esox lucius, assembly GCF_011004845.1. Classification (NCBI taxonomy): domain Eukaryota; kingdom Metazoa; phylum Chordata; class Actinopteri; order Esociformes; family Esocidae; genus Esox; species Esox lucius. The sequence continues at coordinate 22,844,616 of NC_047571.1, read as the reverse complement.
ACTTATTAGGACTCATTGTCAGTAGTTATGTTGGGCTTTGTCCCCAAACGGTCTTCTATTCCCTATCGGTGCACCGCAGGGCTCTAGTCAAAGTATTACACTATGTAGGGAACAGGTGGTCATTTGGGACGCAGACAGTATTATGAGGAAGGACTCCTTCACATGTGTGAACAAAGAGACAATAGGATGGATAGGATTTTTTTTTTATTTACAGTATTTAAGAAGATTATCCTGTGTTGGAGTGTCAGCCATTATTAGTTGAGTGCACTTGTTTTACAAAATGGTGGCAAACTAACCCGCACTTCAGGTAAAAAAATGTTAGTGAATGTGGTCCCTGTGTTTTATGAAGTGTTTCAGTTAATTTTACCTAACAGTGTTACAGAATTCTTTCTCAGTTTGGTTTTTAATTTGTCTTATGTGTTGTTTGTCCTGTGTATGTTTTCAACAATGGCAGTATTAGAACCCTTTCCACTGATTAAAGCGTACCTGTTTAGTTTTTAGAGGACTTTTTATATTTATGTGTCTTATTTTTATAATTCTTTGTGGTTATTTATTACACACATTGTAGTGTACAATACTGTAGTTAGAATTGATACAATACAATAATAATATATTTTAGTATGAAAAATGAAGGTCAAAGAATCCAGAGCAGTCTGAAGAACAGCTCTGGGGGTCATGAAGTATTAAGTTAACATGATGTCTGTTTAAGCTTAAAAGGAATGAAGAAGACACATACGAAGAAAGAAATGGAAACTGTTAGACTGACCTGTCCTTACTTTGCTATGAAGCTACTGATGATGATGAACTAACTGTGTGACTAAACGCATGAGTCCTTGCTGTTGTAATGAAGGATTGATCTCTTTATGAAGATTTACCTAAATCCTTTTTTCTCCAAAGCTTGTGATTAAAACATACCCTTTTTCTTTCTGTTACGTGCCAATTTGTTACATTGTACTGTTGTATGTCAGAAGCTATACCATTTTGTTTTATACATTTCTTGTTTAATCCACTGTCTGTTTTTATAGTTTTTCTTCTTTTGCTCATTTTTTATGATTCCCCATCACAATAAAATAAGATAATTCATGTGTGATGTTTGGTGATCTTTATTTCCTTTCTATGTAACTAAACCAATCTGAATATAGGATGGGGTCTTTTTAGGTAGGACAGTTACTTTAAAAAATGGCCCCATCAGCCATTGTCCCCATATAGGTAGTAAAACCTGAACTAGGGGCGGCCCCAGGCATAAGCAACATAAGCAGTTGTTGCTTAGGGCCCCTAAAAGGCTAGAGCCAGCACTGTATCCAAATATTAGTAAAAATATTCCACATACTGAAGCATGTGTTAAATCAGCACAATGTACTGTTCCTTACACTTTTGGTTCCTGGACATGTTATCAACGATCTGTTCATTGCAGAAATGTTCTTTTCCTGTTTCTTTTCATCCACAGACAAAGGCCTTTCAGATAGGTCTGGATCCTGTACAGTATATTATGATATGAGTTTGTCATTACACATAATTCATGGACACAGTGCAGCCCTGGGGTAGTTGGGGGGGATTATTTTAGTCCATCCCTCCTGGCGTGCCCTCTACTGAAATGACCACCTATTTGGCAACTGCAGTATATGGAAATGATTATTCATATGAACTAATATTGTAAAAAATAAATAAGAAAAGGTAATTGTTTGATAGAAACAGGGTGTTGCCTTTAGATATACAGTGTGTTGTTCTGTTTGCACTTTCACACGGTAACTTCAGGACCAAAGAAATTAGATTTGATTTACCCACTGATGGTTTGGCTTCATACCTTTCTTTGTCCCAGTTATCTCCAGTTCAGAGTTTACCATCATAGGATATTAAAGAAACATCTGAGACTCTGGCACACATCAGACACAACAGTGGAAATAACATAAGGCAGAGGAAATCTGGAATCATCCAGGAATGAGAATGAGGGGTTTTGTCACCCAATGGGGTCACTGTAAACATGGATGGGGTCAATGTGGGCATGGATGGGGTCAATGTGGGCATGGATGGGGTCAATGTGGGCATGGATGGGGTCAATGTGGGCATGGATGGGAGGCCAGGATTGTATTAATTGGTGAACCCCAAAACAAAATGTTTTGCAACCGAAAAGGACAAGAATGGACAAGTTCAGGAACTGCACAAATCCCCTCTCATTTTAGACCAGTTTTGCTTCCATTGTGTTCCTAGTAAATATATATCACGTCGATCCCTCAGGCTGTCACTGCTTCCCATTTCTCCTGTAATAGGGTGAAGTGTACCACAGTGAAGTGTACTACTGTGAAGTGTACCACGGTGAAGTGTACTACGGTGAAGTGTACCACGGTAAAGTGTACTACTGTGAAGTGTATCACGGTGAAATGTACTACTGTGAAATGTACTACGGTGAAGTGTACTACGGTGAAGTGTACTACGGTGAAGTGTACCGTGGTGAAGTGTACCACGGTGAAGTGTACTACTGTGAAGTGTACTACTGTGAAGTGTACTACTGTGAAGTGTACCACAGTGAAGTGTACCACAGTGAAGTGTACTACTGTGAAGTGTACCACAGGGAAGTGTACTACGGGAAGTGTACCGTAGTAGTTGGTTGAGGTTAGTGACTGGCTGATACAACCCCTGAAGTGACTTACTGTATGTCATGCAATAAAATGCAAATTAATTATTTAAAATCATACAATGTGATTTTCTGGATTTTAGTTTTAGATTCCGTCTCTCACAGTTGAAGTGTACCTATGATAAAAAATTACAGACCTCTACATGCTTTGTAAGTAGGAAAACCTGGCAGTATATCAAATACTTGTTCTCCCCACTGTAATCTACTCACTGATGGCATTGACAAAGTCTTGGAATAAGCCATATGTGAAGAGGGGCTCAGGTAATTCTCTAAAGAACATCTTCAGCGCCCCCGTAATCACATGGATGTCCTCCCACTTCCCATCTTCCAGGTCCACCTTCTCATCTAGAAACACACAGGACCACCATAATTCAGAATACTACATAGTCATGTGAAAAGGTACGTACAACCCCTGAAAGCAGTAATGCTTCTTGAATTTGTGGACGTATGGATATTTAATTGTCACTTCAACGCTATTGACAGATATGTTACCTAAGTTAACAAATTACACAATAATTTATTCATCAAAAATAAACAAATGCATTTTAATGGTGATGAGTGCTATGTTGAGCAATACTCAAACCCTAATATAAATGCCCCATTACAAATTACAGCTGCAATCTTGGTGTCTAGAAGTCTATTAACAACATGATAATCGACTTGTTGTTACATGTAGATGTACAACATGTTTCTTGCTGGAATTTTCCTTGGAATTTATGTGAAATGGGATCATATAATAAAATACAACAGAAAAATTATTGATTTCCACTCACCTTATAATAGCCACCCTAAATTGACAGTTAAAATAATTTTGGCGAACACTCTTGTCCAAAGTTGAGTTAAGTTACCAGGAGGAAGCAGTCTCCACTGGGCACGTGATGAGTAACCAAAATATCTTATCTGTCATGCTTATTTGATCAGGTTGTATGTACCCAAATGTAAGAGCTCCCATATTAAACTATTAGCATTAAGCCATTCAGAGGGATTTGATGTATATAGCGAAGGCTTTTGTAATGATCTAAGTCGCGCTTTTCCTGTTGCTGTTCTCCGAGTTGGCTTGCAGCTCATCATAATATACTAAGCTAACAAATATGAGGACCAGAATAGACAGTTACAACTGCATTTTCGCATAAAAAAGCACAAGTAACAAAAGCTAGATCAGCCGGCTGCGTAATCTCTTAAAAGGGGAGTATCTAAATTACACAAAAAGTCATCAGGCAACTGAAAGAAGGTACGGTGTAACAATGAGACATAAATTAAACCAACGAATATTTCTTATATACGAATCCAAGCAAGTCCTAAATTTGTTAAAAGACGATTTTTACTTTCCTACTGTATCTTTTTTTATTATTCATTTACAGATAACATTTACAAATAGTTCACAATACAATGGGGGAAAAAATTGTACATACTGAATTCTAACAACGTCCTTACTCTAGGCTACATCCTTCCCCAACATTCCATGAAAGGATATAAACTTGAAAATGACCACGGGTGCTGTGATTGAATAGTTAGCCACACTTACCCCTGGACGGAATATAGATAAGATATATTGATTACGATATTTAAAACATCATTTTATTTCCAAAAGCGTCTGTGTTGCGTCAAGCACCTCACCAGACAGATGTTCGATGTTACCAACATTTATTGTACACAAACATGTATGAAAGTAAGCTAACCTGAGTAATTATCGAAAAGTTTTTTTAATTGAATTGTTGAATTATGCCTTACATTTCACAAAAAAAAGCCCTGTTCAGTTGCCCTTCACAACATGTCATGATGTCACAATGGACAATGACCCGTTATTTTGTTTAAATAGGCCGTTCCAGAATGGGCAGGTCATTTACACTGCACTCTTTCGAAATGAAAATAAGTCTGAGATATAACTAACTAAGAATTTTATTTGTTATTCTATTCATCAATATCATAGATGTACTTCACATATTTTTGTAGTAATTTTCCACTCCACTACAAGAATTCACAACAATGAAAGACAGAAAAAAATCAAGCTTTAGGCTGCCAGCGATCAGTAAGAACTTGGACTCATCTGCCTCCCATGCACCAGGAAGAGTCACCCAACATAGAGATGACAGCACTTTGAAGTTCCCTAAAGTAGGTAGAGTCACTGAGCTGACAGTCTCCGCTGGCAGCAAGGACAAATTCAGCTCTATTCCTGTGCTACCGGACATTGGCTTGCAAGCCTCTCCAGCCACCAGTGTACCTTCCTCAACAGTCAACCCAGAGCCTGGCTCTCTGACAACGGCAAGAGTCAAACGACATACAGATGGAAAAACTCTGAACAACTCAAACCCAGGTAGAACCATTGGTATGATAAATTCAATGGCAAGCAAGAAGAAGGTCAGATCATTTCCTGCTCTGCCAGACATTGGCATAGAAGGCTCTCCTGACTTGTCAGCCATCAGGGTGCCTTCCTCGATGGTCAGACCAGAGGCTGTCCGTCTGAAGTCTACCTCTCTGAAGGAAACAAGAGTTAACCAACATACAGATGGCAGAACTCTAAAGTTCCCTAAACTAGGTAGAGTCACTGAGCTGATAGACTCAACGGGCAGCAAGGACAAAATCAGCTGTATTCCTGTGCTACCTGACATTGGCATGGCAGCCTCTCCATTAAACAGCCATCTAAATACTTCAGATGCCTTTTGGATTCCCACCCCATCTGCCTCCATGTCACCAGCCCGGCATGCCAAAGGCAGACGACAAAGGCGTGTGAATGAGGGGGTCCAGCTGTTAAACACACAAACTGTTGTGCAGGACCAGCAGCTACCAGAGGTACTGGCCAACAGACAGGCCATGTCAGCCTCTGAGTCCTTGACCTCCAGCAACACTGAGTTGTTGTTCCTGTGTGGTTCATCCTTGTCTTGCTGCCCAGGTAATGGAGGGGATGATGGCTGTCAGTGCAGGCTCAGACCTACATCCAGCTATTCAGAACACACGGACCACTCATTCGAAGACAAGGTCCCGTACTGGACGTCCTTGGAGAACATTACCCCTGTCTTGAGACCCCCCACCACCCCCCCTTTTTCTAAAATCAGCTCTTTTCCTGTGCTACCTGACATTGGTGTAAAAGCCTCTCCAGCCATCTGTGTACCTTCCTCAACAGTTAACCCAGAGCCTGGCTCCCTGACACTGGCAAGAGTCATACGACAAACAATTGGAAGAACTCTGAACATCCCTAACCCAGGTAGTGTCACTGAGCTGATTGACTCCGCGGGATACAATGAAGAAATCCCCTCTTTTCCTGTGCTATCGGACATTGGCATGGAAGCCCCTCCAATCAACAGCCATCTAAATACTTCAGCTGCCTTTCCGATTCCCACCCCACCTGCCTCCCTGTCAACAGACCGGCATGCCAAAGGCAGACGACGGAGGCGTGTGAATGAGATGAACCAGCTGTTAGACATAGCCTCTGAGTCCTCGACCTCCAGCATCACTGAGGAGATGTTCCTGTGTAGTTCATCCTTGTCCAGCTGCCCAGGTAATGGAGGGGATAATGGCTGTCAGTGCCGGCCCAGATCTACATCCAGTTATTCAGACCACACCGACCACTTATTTGAAGACATGCTTGGGTACTGGAAGGCCTTGGAGACCATTACCCCTCCCCTGACACCTCCCACCTCCACCCCCACCCCATTTTCAAGTTGGTCCTCTTTCTGAATTGTAGGAACGTCAGCTTTAGGGGTTTACATGTACACACCTTTTACCCTAAACATAATATATTAGACCTCCCTCTCCAAAACAAAAAAGGAAAAAAGTTTAAAGATGTATCATTTTCCACATCTAACTAGAGTGAAGGGACATTTCTGAAACCCAGAGGAAACATCCTCATACCACGAACAGACAGACACAAAATGTTTAATTGAGCACCCGCCAACCCAGGACATTGAAAAGAAGCCGAAGCTATGAGGGGCCGTATAAGACATTATTTATTCTGATACTCTCACATACATACAATCTCCTTTCACATACATATATTTTCACTCTCACATACATACATTCTCCTTTCACAGAAAATGTATGCATGTGTAAAGTAAATATATGTATGTGAGAGAAGAATGTATGTGTGTGAGAGACAAAGTATAGTAGAAACGGAAGGAGTATAGTTGAAACAGATGGCAGAACATTTCTCGCGATGTGATTGGCTGTCAACCTCAACCTGTGATTGGCTGAGAAACTCGAGCAGAGTCTTGTTCAGGTCGCGATCAGCATGGAATGTGACTAACGCTTTGCAGCGAGCCATTGGAGTTTTAAGAACTATTTTAACATGCTCTGATACTATTTCTTCCATTGAGCACCAAAGGACATGCTCATCTGCACCTAACGTTGTTCACAGCACGGCAGAAAGTGAAATGAGACTACTTTTCAGATCAGGGGGCAACTCACCCCATATGGAAAATAAATATATTTTTGCAATTATAGAAAATACATTACAAAATGTATTTTGAAGCCCGTATTAAAATGCTTTTTTCAGATCCTGTGCAAGTAAATAGATGTAAATAAATGTAATTACCGACGTATTGATTATATCACATTTAAGTTCGAAACACATTTTATTGATGTGCATTACCAAAATACATATAATCTTAGTCACAAATATAGACTAACGTACTAAGGTAAACTTGGTAATACCAATACTTGCTTCTTCCCTGCTAACCTATTCTTGTTTGGAATAGAGGTTAGCTTACCTAATTGTGGAACCAAAGGTTGCAGGTTCAAATCAGCACCTTATGATATATTTTGACATGCTTTTTAAAAATGCAATAAATAAATTTTTACAAATACATTTACGCAGCCAATTTCAAACATTTTGTAAATATATTTTCCAAATGTGTTCGGAAATATATTTAAAATACATGCAATTTCTTTATGGGTGCTACAGGCCGAGCAGCTCACGCTACACAGGACCAAACCGGAGGATCACGGCAGTCTTTGCGATATCAAACGCAGCAGCACTTTGGTAATTGGGTCTCTCGTCCAAGGAAAAGGTAAGAATAAATAAGCTCTATTTTTGTGGTGCTGATTTGTATAACAGCAGTTACGTTACTGTAATGAAGAGAAGGAACAACAGCCATTGAAGTTAGTTTAAGGTTGGATATTCAAAATACAACTTCTTAGTAGTTTCAGCGGCAGAAGCAGCAGGAGTCCTCTGGAGGACGGTTAGCCGATTGTATGTTGAATATCCAACCTAAAACTAACTTCAACCCGGTCCGCGAAATGGCTGTTGTTCCTTCTCTTCATTACAGTAACGTAATTGCTATATTTACATCTGAGGAATTGCATATTCCAATATGTCAGTGCAGTGAAGGCACACAATTGCGGCAGGTTAAGGCTAGACAGGTGGGGGAAAAAGCGCGGTCACTTACCAATATACAATCCAATCAGTTATACAGTTATACAAATCAGCACCACAAAAATAGAGCTTATTTATTCTTACCTTTTCCTTGGACGAGAGACCCAATTACCAAAGTGCTGCTGCGTTTGATATCGCAAAGACTGCCGTGATCCTCCGGTTTGGTCCTGTGTAGCGTGAGCTGCTCGGCCTGTAGCACCCATACAGAAAATTCATGTATTTTAAATATATTTCCGAACACATTTGGAAAATATATTCCTGAATACATTTGGTAAATATATGTACAAAATGTTTGAAATTGGCCGCGTAAATGTATTTATTGCATTTTTAAAAAGCATGTCAAAATATATCATAAGATGCTGATTTGAACCTACAACCTTTTGTTCCACAGTTAGGTAAGGTAACCTCTACTCCAAACAAGAGTAGGTTAGCAGGGAAGAAGCAAGTATTGGTATTACCAAGTTTACCTTAGTACGTTAGTATACATTTGTGACTAAGATTATATGTATTTTGGTAATGCACATCTATAAAATGTGTTTCGAACTTAAATGTGATATAATCAATACGTCGGTAATTACATTTATTTACATCTATTTACTTGCACAGGATCTGAAAAAAGCATTTTAATACAGGCTTCAAAAAAAATTTTGTAATGTATTTTCTATAATTGCAAAAATATATTTATTTTCCATATGGGGTGAGTTGCCCCCTGATCTGAAAAGTAGTCTCATTTCACTTTCTGCCGTACTGTGAACAACGTTAGGTGCAGATGAGCATGTCCTTTGGTGCTCAATGGAAGAAATAGTATCAGAGCATGTTAAAATAGTTCTTAAAAATCCAATGGCTCGCTGCAAAGCGTTCGTCACATTCCAAGCTGATCGCGACCTGAACAAGACTCTGCTCGAGTTTCTCAGCCAATCACAGGTGAGGTTAACAGCCAATCACATCGCGAGAAATGTTCTGCCATCCGTTTCAACTATACTCCTTCCGTTTCCACTATACTTTGTCTCTCACACACACACATTCTTCTCTCACATACATATATTTACTTTACACATGCATACATTTTCTGTGAAAGGAGAATGTATGTATGTGAGAGTGAAAATATATGTATGTGAAAGGACAATGTATGTATGTGAGAGTCTCAGAATGAATAATGTCTTATACGGCCCCTCATACAAAGCCACTGTTGGATACATTTAAAGTAAAGGCTCCTCCTACACTCTCCTCTATGGAGGGTTCCTTCTCTGCTATACTCAACCATTTAAAGCAGAAATTCACCCAGACCTGACCATCTAAATAATACAAATATTTCCCTCAGTATCTACCACACACTATTTGCCCATTCTGGTCAGCCAATGCTGACGTTCCATCTTCTTGTGCCAACTCATTCTTTTAAAATAAATCATTATTCAAATGACAATATTTGGTGTGTGAGGAATTTGTTGCCTTTGACAACGTTGCCTTCATTTGTTGGGGGGGAAAAGGGTTTTGATAGTTCTTAATGGGACATCACAATGTTAAACAGTTTGTGTTAGAACACAACCATATAGAACACTTAATAATGTAACAGTTGACATATGTTGAAATGCATATATATTTTTTACATGATCATGCTGATTCTGAATATTGGATTGGTGACAGTGCAGCCTGGGAGTAGTTGTGGGAGGATTATTTTAGTCCATCCCTCCTGGCGTGCCCTCTACTGAAATGACCAACGGCAGTACATGGACATTTTTCTTCATATTAACAAATATTCTAAAAAATAAATAAGAAAAGGTAATTGTTTGATAGAAACAGAGTGTTGACCTTTGGATATACAGTATGTTGTTCTGTTTGCAATTGTCACACAGTAACTTCAGGACCAAAGAAATTAGATTTGATTTACCCACTGATGGTTTGGCTTCATACCTTTCTTTGTCCCAGTTATCTCCAGTTCATAGTTTACCATCATAGGATATTAAAGAAACATCTGAGACTCTGGCACACATCAGACACAACAGTGGAAATAACATAAGGCAGAGGAAATCTGGAATCATCCAGGAATGAGAATGAGGGGTGTTGTCAAATCCAGGTATGCAGAGCTGCTAGATTCATATCCAAACAGTCTTGAAGCTGTGGTTGCTGCCAAAGGCACCTCTATGAAGTGCTGAATAAGAGGTCTGAATCCCTATGTACTTGAAATATTTTAGTTTTACATTTTCAATAAATTATCACAAATGCCCCCCATGTAGGTTAATGGCTAAGACATTTTCAAATTAACTGTAATCTTTTAAAACAAACAAATGTGGAGAAAGTGAAGGGGTTAGGGTTATGGTTGAACCCTTACTGAAGACACTGTACACAGGGGTGTGCCTTTCTACATCAGGTCCAATCAATCTAATTTGCCACAGGTGGACATCAATCAAGTTCTAGAGACATCTCAAAGGACACAAGACTCACCTGGCCTCAATTTGGAGACTCATGGCAAAGGTTGTAAACACTAGCCACTTCACCCCAAAATCTATTTCTAAAAACATTTTCATTTTGTCAATATGATGTATTATGCATTGATTAAAAACAATATTTAATCAATAACAAAATGACTATAAACAAAATGTATGCATGGATGGGGTCAGTGTGGGCATGAAGGGGGTCAATGTTGGTATTCTCAGTTAAAGTGGCCAACACTCAAGAGGCGACAGTTTCACAGAGACTCATTGGAGGCTTTTATTCAAATTTGACAGAGACATGAACAGTAGTTAGTTTGGAAAATGAATACATTCGAGATGTGTCATTTACCCCAAATACAGGCAAACTTCCAAAATCCCAGTTTAAATAATAGGACCGGGTTGCAAAATGACATTTCCCAACATCCTGGTTGGGAGGTTTTAGGAATCAGGAGGGAATAAGACAAATATCCAGAAAATCCTCCCAACAGGGAACACTTGGGCATTTCGGGAAAGTTACTTGTATTTTCCAACCATATTTAATGGCATTTTACACAATTAGTTAATTTCTATGGAATGAATCAGAATACAATAGTGATCGTTTTCCCAAGTTTCTAACTCAGATCAACTCATCCTTTAATTGCTATCAGATGTCTTCACAAAACATATTTCCACACACATCGCCCCAATGTCCTTTTCCCTTTAAAGTGCACTGCTTTAAATCAGGCCCATGAACTATAAATGGAATATGGTGCCATTTGGGACTCAGTCACACACTACACCTGGACATTTTTTATTTCAATACAACTTCCATTTATTAAAGGCTGCTTGCCTTATTATCATACATTTACAGGCAGTCTAATATATACACAGCCAAGTACCAAGTCTGTTTTCAGGTTGAATGCTTACCGGTAGAAGAACCAGAGAAGCAGAGTGTTTTGGTGAAATCATGAGCCTGTGACCAATTGGTACCCTACCCCCTCCATAGCGCCCTACCTTTAGTAGTGTAGTACAGACTGCTTCCAGTGTCTCCAGACAAGAGAGATAGAGGGAAAGACTACTTTAGAAGAGAATGAACAGAGGAGATGAGAGCGTCCCATTTCATAGACAGAGAGAGACCTCTCACTACAACGATATGTTCTGTCCTCAGCAGGCTAATATACTGTACAGTGCTGGCTACATACTGTGTGGTGCAGCCGGCACAGGGGACAGTCCCTCTGTTCTCAATACTGATGACTCGGTGGGGGGACTGAAGGCAGCCAGACATCCCATTCAACTAGAATATCTACAGTGTTTTACTGACATATTGTCCATCCTCTCCTCAGCATGCTGTCCAGACTGGCAGTGGAAATCCAGTGGCGGGACAGTCAGAAGTCAATTTTGCCTTTTGACGAAAGTCTGATGAATCCTGACACTGAGTGGAGTGGTGTGTTGAGGGGGGGGGGTGATAAGTCCATCCTTGTTTTATGACATTTACTACTCATACTGGTTTGGTCAGTGGAAGATGGAATCCAAGGTGTGAATGACCAGAGGATATTGGGAGAGTTGGAATGGCCGGGTCTAGATGAAGAGCTCAGCGTGGTCAGGCTGGGCTCTTGTTCTGATAGGATGGGAGGCCAGGATTGTATTCATTGGTGAACACCAAAACAAAATGTTTTGCTACCAAAAAGGACAAAGAATGGACAAGTTCAGGAACTGCACAAATCCCCTCTCATTTTAGACCAGTTTTGCTTCCATTGTGTTCCTAGTAAATATATATCCCGTCGATCCCTCAGGCTGTCACTGCTTCCCATTTCTACTGCAATAGGGTGAAGTGGCCCTTAGACACTGATCCGGATGAGTTTGGCATTTCCCCCACTAATGGTTAAGGTTAGGAATGAGGGAAGGGAAGGCTGATCATAGATCTGTACCTAGGAGAAATGTCCCCCCCAGGTCTCTACCTAAAAATGCCTTCGTACTCTAACAAGATGAGCTCCACTATCTGGTTCTGATAGACCATGTGTACCGCCATGTTCCACGTTTCAGTCTCGGGTCTGAGGAGGGTGGGGCCGAAAACGATGGCAACGCTCTGTGTGGTCATACGGTTTACCTCACCATAGTCAATGACCCTGCAGACAGAAAACATGGGTTTAGTTTTATTTAACCAGAGAGGTCAATTAAACCTTACTGACCCTGATGGTCTGGCAGGATACTAAAAAAACCCAAAAAAAACCTGTCAAAACTCAGTGTGTGACCCAGCATGTGACGGGGGTGGGTCATTAGAGCTAATGATGTACAATTATGATATTGTACAGTAAATACATTTCTGGAAGATTTTTTTTACCAGTTACCAGAATTTGACAACTATACTCTGGCTAAAAAGTGAATACACCAAAACGAGGCCAACACAGTCAGATCATACTGTAATTTAGTTAACGGTGTAGTTCTGACTTACTTCCGGAGGTGTTTGAACAGGACCTGCATGGTGTCTTGGTTGGGTCTTGGCAACTGTTTAACCAGCTCTTTGATCGACTGGACGCGCAGCTTGTAGTCTGGGATCTCTGTTTAGCAGAAACAATGACAGGGGAAATATACATTAGTAGACAACATAGGACAATTTTTTAAAAACCAATAACAAAAATTTGCATCTCATTAAAACTTCCGGTTCAGCAGAAAAAAAACAACAGCATTCATGGTCAGATGAAAACCAGTACAATCATTATCTGTACTGTGATGCAGCGCCACCCATTGGGTAGATTTAGTACTACAACTGTACATCAGTATAATTGGATGCTAATGACAAACTAAGTAAAACATTTATAACTGCACAGTGCTCGTAATAATAACACTGGGAAGGCATATGCCATGGGTCCCTTATTCCCCAGTAAATCCTCCCTGGTGCTGTATAGGGAACCCATTATTGCAGCAGTATATGACACACTGGGTCTGGATTACCAAGGCCCTTTGTATTTCTGACCACCAAGGACCAGGAGTGCGCAATGTCAGATCATTGTATTGATCAATTACGGTAGTTGGTTGAGGTTAGTGACTGGCTGAAACAACCCCTGAAGTGCCTTAATCTACTCACTGATGGCATTGACAAAGTCTTGGAATAAGCCATATGTGAAGAGGGGCTCAGGTAATTCTCTAAAGAACATCTTCAGCGCCCCCGTAATCACATGGATGTCCTCCCACTTCCCATCTTCCAGGTCCACCTTCTCATCTAGAAACACACAGGACCACCATTATTCAGAATACTACAGTCATGTGAAAAGGTACGTACAACGTATTCCCCATCACAGTATTATTGAAGTAGATGGTAGCAGTACTACCGTGATTGACAGCAAAACGAAGTTTCTGGATTACTGCCAGGTTTCCACTCACTCTGTACAGTCCATCCACATTCAGAGCTACAGAGGAAAACAGAGGAGCATCATCATTACCACACAACCATTCTACAACCAATACAACCATTCAACAACCATACAACCATACAAACATTCAACAACCACACAACCATTCAACAACCACACAACCATTCAACAACCACTCAAAACCAATACAACCATTCAACAACCACACAACACCAATACAACCATTCAACAACCACTCAAAACCAATACAACCATACAACAACCACACCATCATTTAACACCAACCCAATAGACTTAAGGGCAGTGAGGGTCAGCTGATCCAGGGCTTGAATGTCCGCTGCTAGTTGTGTGGCCCAGAGTAAAAAAATACAGACCCTGGCAAACATATTTTACATTCAACTCACCACATCTCTGACTGGCATAGACAACAACCGTTCACCAGACTGCCAGAGACTGGCAGACGGGACAGAGACTGGCAGACGGGACAGAGACTGGCAGACGGGACAGAGACTGGCAGACGGGACAGAGACTGGCAGACGGGACAGAGACTGGCAGAAGGACAGAGACTGGCAGAAGGACAGAGACTGGCAGAAGGACAGAGACTGGCAGAAGGACAGAGAGCACAGACACCAACCATTGTTTTCTACGTGGTCGATGCACATCATGACGAAGCTTGGCACGGACGAGTTCTCTCTCTGACAGAGGACACCCAGACTGCAGCCAAACACCTGGTCTGAGACACACAGAGGGCATACAGAGGTGAGAAACACTTAGCTACCGGAAAACAATGGCAACAATGTCATTTTCAGATGCCAAATTGTGCAAGTGTGGTGAAGTTCTTTGCATGGAAATAGAATCACTAGTGTGGTCATCCATGACACATTCAGGTTTTCTAATCGTCACTACAGTCCACCTGTAATACCTTTAATGTAACCCTTGTCTCTGACTGTCTGCAGAGTAGGCCTCCGTGTGAGGAACTTCTTCAGCTTATGTTTGGTCTTCTTGTTCTCAGATGTGTCCATACTGGTAGAAGGCTTTATAGCTACAGGACAGATGTGCAAAAAAACTCTTGACCAGAGGGAAACAGTACATGTTTAAAAACACATAAGTATTACTAAGCAGTTACAAAGTCTGTGACTTGTAGTTGTCATACCTTGGCCTTTATGGATAGGGCTACATTGAAATGTTTATTAAAGAGGAAATATGAAACGCATAGTAGGGGAAAGGAACAGTTTGGAGATAGTGTGAAAATTATTAAACCAATGGTGATAATACAAAACCTGAAACAAGACGGAATCCAAACATCACACTATTAATTTCATGTGTTTTACATTTGCTGTACCTTAAGCCACATTTTATGATGATGAAATATGAAAATACTTGAATATTTTCACTAACTCAAGTATCCCACAGAAGCAAAAAATAATAAGGCTTAAGTAACAGAAGTAACTGGTCCAAGTAGACACATGCACTCCATATTAATCAGTATTTCAAAGCATTATTTCTATTAATCAAAGAAGAGTATTCCAACTATATAGAGCTTTTTTGTAAGCTCTCCTCGCGGTGCCATTAAGGCAATAGAGCAAAGCACCCTGGTGGATTTGTTTCTAGACGACCCAGTATCTCTACATCACACGATGACTGTTCTTGTGTCCACAATCCAAACGGATCATCAGAAATAGATGTTGGCTCACACAGGCGGATGAAGTGTTGGAGACAGACAGACAGACAGACACAGGTAAGACACCAGACAGACAGACAGACACAGGTAAGACACCAGACAGACAGACAGACACAGGTAAGACACCAGACAGACAGACAGACACAGGTAAGACACCAGACAGACAGACACAGGTAAGACACCAGACAGACAGACACAGGTAAGACACCAGACAGACAGACACAGGTAAGACACCAGACAGACAGACACAGGTAAGACACCAGACAGACAGACACAGGTAAGACACCAGACAGACAGACACAGGTAAGACACCAGACAGACAGACACAGGTAACACACCAGACAGACAGACACAGGTAACCTATTAGACAGACAGACACAGGTGTTACTAACCTTTGGTCATCTTGTGGTCTTTTTCTCTGTCTTGTTTCTCAGCTCCAGGAGACTCTGGCATGTCCTCCTCTATGGCCTCATCAGACTCCCAGGCCTGGTGAGGCCATACGGGAAGGAAGACAGTCAGAGACACACAAGGCAGACATCAATGACATACTCCTCACTCCCTGTCTCCATTGAGAGATCCAACTGTCCCCTTTCTTAGATGTTTTTCTCCTTAAATGTTGCTATAGTTTTTCGGGAGGAGTGACAAAGAAATAAACATGGCAACTCTGCCACTGAATCGATGTACAGTAGGGCTGCACGATATATCGTTTCCGCATCGACATTGCGAGGTATGCATCCACAATAGTCATATTGCAGAACGTGCAATTTTTATATCAGTCTACAATATATATATACACTCACCTAAAGGATTATTAGGAACACCATACTAATACTGTGTTTGACCCCATTTCGCCTTCAGAACTGCCTTAATTCTACGTGGCAATGATTCAACAAGGTGCTGAAAGCATTCTTTAGAAATGTTGGCCCATATTGATAGGATAGCATCTTGCAGTTGATGGAGATTTGTGGGATGCACATCCAGGGCACGAAGCTCCCGTTCCACCACATCCCAAAGATGCTCTATTGGGTTGAGATCTGGTGACTGTGGGGGGCCATTTCAGTACAGTGAACTCATTGTCATGTTCAAGAAACCAATTTGAAATTAATCAAGCTTTGTGACATGGTGCATTGTCCTGCTGGAAGTAGCCATCAGAGGATGGGTACATGGTGGTCATAAAGGGATGGACATGGTCAGAAACAATGCTCAGGTAGGCCGTGGCATTTAAACGATGCCCAATTGGCACTAAGAGGCCTAAAGTGTGCCAAGAAAACATCCCCCACACCATTACACCACCACCACCAGCCTGCACAGTGGTAACAAGGCATGATGGATCCATGTTCTCATTCTGTTTACGCCAAATTCTGACTCTACCATCTGAATGTCTCAACAGAAATTGAAACTCACCAGACCAGGCAACTTTCTTCCAGTCTTCAACTGTCCAATTTTGGTGAGCTTGTGAAAATTGTAGCCTATTTTCCCTATTTGTAGTGGAGATGAGTGGTACCCGATGGGGTCTTCAGCTGTTGTAGCCCATCCGCCTCAAGGTTGTGCGTGTTGTGGCTTCACAAATGCTTTGCTGCATACCTCCGTTGTAACAAGTGGTTATTTCAGTCAAAGTTGCTCTTCTATCAGCTTGAATCAGTCGGCCCATTCTCCTCTGACCTCTAGCATTAACAAGGCATTTTCGCCCACAGGATTGCCGCACACTGGATGTTTTTCCCTTTTCACACCATTCTTTGTAAACCCTAGAAATGGTTGTGCGTGAAAATCCCAGTAACTGAGCAGATTGTGAAATACTCAGACCGGCCCGTCTGGCACCAACAACCATGCCACGCTCAAAATTGCTTAAATCACCTTTCTTTCCCATTCTGACATTCAGTTTGGAGTTCAGGAGATTGTCTTGACCAGGACCACACCCCTAAATGCATTGAAGCAACTGCCATGTGATTGGTTGATTAGATAATTGCATTAATGAGAAATTGAACAGGTGTTCCTAATAATCCTTTAGGTGAGTGTATATGTTAAACTAGCATTTTATCTGTCTGATATAACGTAATTTACTCCGATTTCTGGGTTATTGGATACACAGTTTATTATTATTATTTTAAACATGGCGTTCGTTGCTGCACGTGGTTGACATGCAGGCTCTGCTTGCGCAAGACATCCTACAGACAGGATGATGTTGACCAAAAGCAGGTACTTTGTCGAGAGTGCCTTGCAACACGACCAATTTGTTCCTACGATGAGTTTAAAGCATCTCAACGCCGTCCAAACCAAAAAAAGATTTCTGATGCCTTTGCCAGGATTACAACATAAGTTTCCAAACGGCAGAGAGAAATCACAGATTCAATAACATTTCACGTCGCCAAAGACATGATACCAATTAACACGGTTACCAAAGAGGGTTTTAAGAACATGATCCGGTCGCTTGACAAGCGGTATGAGCTGTCACAATCTGAATATTATACAGCCACAACAGACTTGTGGTCCAGCCGGACAACGGAGCCCTACATAAGTCTGACCGTACACTTTATTAATGAGGACTTCCACCTGAAAAGTCGCTGTTTGCAAACTGTATTTTTCCCAGAGGATCATACAAGTGAGAACATCACAACAGGGATGAGAGAAGCTTTAGCTGATTGGGGCCCTAGATGAGAGTCGTCTAGTCTGTATTACAACAGATAATGCCACTAACATGGTGAAGGCTGCCGCCCTGAACAAGTGGACCAGATTACAGTGCTTTAGAGTGTTTATGTGTGTGTGAGTGTGTTTGCAAGACGTTTGCGTGTGTGTGAGTGTGTTTGCAAGATTTTTGTGTGTGTGTGAGTGAGTGTGTGTGCAAGATGTTTGCGTGCGTGTGTGCAAACGTAGACTCACATGTGTGCTGATGGTATCCAACAGAGCTCTATACCAGTCACTGATGATGCTCTCAGCGTCTGACTGGATTAGCAGCTCTGTTCCCTGACGGGTTTTCAGCTGCACCAGGAGACAAACAGGTTTGGTAGCAGGTTGAAGAATACATGCTAGCTGGTGCTGGTAGTAAAACCCACACCAAGACAACAATGAAGTGCTGTCATTGTATAAGTTGGCCTAACACCATATTGGTCAAACCCAAATATAATTCCCTTTTACCAACATAAGGTGTTTGAATTATGTCTAGAAGTTGATTAACCTCTATGACGTGCTTCTTGCTGGACTTCTCCTTGGAAGCCCACTCTATAGATCCTCCTCGTAGGTCCACAGTGAACTCTGGCTTAGACTGGCCAACTCCAAACTACAAGGAGAAACAGACACGTCAATCCATTTGAAGAGGTGAGGGTTCCAACACATACAATAGTAAAGAGCATCATGCTGCCTAGCAGTGAGAGGAGCATCTTGGGAAAGGACCAATCAGGGTAATTTGTTTTGATGGAGGAGGTTAATAATTACTGGTGGAGGAGGAGACCTAAGGTTAATAATTACTGGTGGAGCAGGAGACCCTAGGTTAATAATTACTGGTGGAGGAGGAGACCCTAGGTTAATAATTACTGGTGGAGGAGGAGACCCTAGGTTAATAATTACTGGTGGAAGAGGAGACCGTAGATTCATAATTATTGGTGGAGGAGGAGACCGTAGATTAATAATTATTGGTGGAGGAGGAGACCCTAGGTTAATAATTATTGGTGGAGGAGGAGACCCTAGGTTAATAATTATTGGTGGAGGAGGAGACCCTAGGTTAATAATTACTGGTGGAGGAGGAGACCCTAGGTTAATAATTACTGGTGGAGAAGGAGACCTAAGGTTAATAATTACTGGTGGAGGTGGAGACCCTAGGTTAATAATTACTGGTGGAGGAGGAGACCCTAGGTTAATAATTACTGGTGGAGGAGGAGACCCTAGGTTAATAATTACTGGTGGAGGAGGAGACCGTAGATTAATAATTATTGGTGGAGGAGGAGACCGTAGATTAATAATTATTGGTGGAGGAGGAGACCCTAGGTTAATCATTATTGGTGGAGGAGGAGACCCTAGGTTAATAATTATTGGTGGAGGAGGAGACCCTAGGTTAATACTTATTGGTGGAGGAGGAGACCCTAGGTTAATAATTATTGGTGGAGGAGGTGACCCTAGGTTAATCATTATTGGTGGAGGAGGAGACAGCAGGGTAAAAGTCTTTGTGGAGGAGGAGACCCTAGGATAATAATTATTGGTGGAGGAGGAGACCCTAGGATTAATAATTTCTGGTTGTCAGAGGAGCACAGTCTGAAAAATCTAGTGTTGAATATAGTCGCAGATTGACACTACTCACCCAGCTGGTCCCGCCCCCCTGGCCTTTAGCAAATAGCAGCGTGGAGCTGTGGAGGACTGCCCAGGATGACATCCAACTCTTGCTGTAAACAGACAGAAAGAAACAAAGAAGTGTAAATCCTTCAGGCTTTTCACTGTCAGGTCTTTGTTTAACCAAAGTCAACTATGCAGAAACTGTGAAATATTTTACAATCCGTTGTCCATCATCTGTCAAAGGATGACTCCCCTTGGCAAACCATCAACTCAGTCATTCATTTTGGACACAATCTAGGTTGAGTCTTAGCTAAAGAAATCAAATTCGTTTAACTCAACAAGGACTCCAGAGTATGTTCCTCCGAAAGGCAGTTTATCAATGTGTGTATGACGTTTCACCACTCACCGTACTTTCTTGCCATGCTCAGTGATCTTGGTCACATTGAGAATGCCACACTTCTCTGAAGGCTGCAGAGAAAGAGAGAGACACATGGATGTCATCACCATCATCATCATATGCAGACAGGGCTAGACACATCTGATGGGGAAAAAATTAAGCAAAACCTTTTATATATACAGTGAGGAGAACAAGTATTTGATACACTGCCGATTTTGCAGGTTTTCCTAATTACAAAGAATGTAGAGGTCTGTAATTTTTATCATAGGTACACTTCATCTGTGAGAGACTGAATATTAAAAAAAAAATCCAGAAAATCACATTGTATGATTGTATTGTTTGATCACCTACCAACCAGTGAGAATTCCGGCCCTCACAAACCTGTTAGTTTTTCTTTAAGAAGCCCTCCTATTCTCCACTCATTACCTGTATTAACTGCACCTGTTTGAATTAGTTACCTGTATAAAAGACACTGTCCACACACACTCAATCATACAGACACCAACCTCTCCAAAATGGACAAGACCAGAGAGCTGTGTAAGGACATCGGGGATAAAATTGTAGACCTGCACAAGGCTGGGATGGGCTACAGGACAATAGGCAAGCAGCTTGGTGAGAAGGCAACAACTGTTGGCGCAATTATTAGAAAATGGAAGAAGTTCTGGGGCTCCATGCAAGATCTCACCTCGCGGGGCATCAATGATCATGAGGAAGGTGAGGGATCAGCCCAGAACTACAAGGCAGGACCTGGTCAATGACCTGAAGAGAGCTGGGACCACAGTCTCAAAGAAAACCATTAGTAACACACTACGCCATCATGGATTAAAATCCTGCAGCGCACGGAAGGTCCCCCTGCTCAAGCCAGCGCATATCCAGGCCCGTCTGAAGTTTGCCAATGACCATCTGGATGATCCAGAGGAGGAATGGGACAAGGTCATGTGGTCTGATGAGACTAAAATAGAGCTTTTTGGTCTAAACTCCACTCGCTGTGTTTGGAGGAAAAAGAAGGATGAGAACAACCCCAAGAACACCATCCCAACCGTGAAGCATGGAGGAGGAAACATCATACTTTGGGGATGCTTTTCTGCAAAGGGGACAGGATGACTGCACGGTATTGAGGGGAGGATGGATGGGGCCATGTATCCTTCCCTCAGTAAGAGAATTGAAGATGGGTCGTGGCTGGGTCTTCCAGCATGACAACGACCCGAAACACACAGCCAGGGCAACTGAGTGGCTCCGTAAGAAGCATCTCAAGGTCCTGGAGTGGCCTAGCCAGTTTTCAGACCTGAACCCAATAGAAAATCTTTGAAGGGAGCTGAAAGTCCGTATTGCCCAGCGACAGCCCTGAAACCTGAAGGATCTGGAGAAGGTCTGTATGAAGGAGTGGGCCAAAATCCCTGCTGCAGTGTGTGCAAACCTGGTCAAGAACTACAGGAAACATATGATCTCTGTAATTGCAAACAAAGGTTTCTGTACCAAATATTAAGTTCTGCTTTTCTGATGTATCAAATACTTATGTCATGCAATAAAATGCAAATTAATTACTTAAAAATCATACAATATGATTTTCTGGATTTTTTTTAAAGATTCCATCACTCACAGTTGAATACCAGTTGAGTACCTATGATAAAAATGACAGACTTCTACATGCTTTGTAAGTGGGAAAACCTGCAAAATCGGCAGTGTATCAAATACTTGTTCTCCCCACTGTATCTTTTTTTGTATATAATAAATGTTTTATCAAACACAGTGCAATATTTAGGAAATTGAGTGCAGCCCACAAACACACAGAAACAAGAAAAAGTACCCAAGAAATTAGAAGCTTTAGTATGCAGAGAAAGCGCAAAAAGTATTAATCTCCTCACAGCCTAGTCTGGGCCAGTCACTTAAACCACAACTGCCACCAATAGCTGGTTCTAATACAGGAGGATCCCAGAGCCAACAGTGAAGACAACAGCAGAGCAAAAAAAGTACTTGGACAATGGAGAAAATAAGAATATTTTCTAGGAAAATGGATTTGAGATGACCTTAACAGGAGAACAGGAGAAGACGTCAGAAAAGGAGCTCAATAGGAGAACAGGAAGACACAGCAGAGAGAAGCTCTTCAGGAGAACAGAAGAAGACAGCTGAGTGACAGACAACAGGCGAACAAGGGGAAGGCCAACCAAGGAGGTAGAGATACTAACTGAGGTGGGGTGCTTGGGGGATGAAGGGTCTGAGGAATCGGAGTCTGGAGAGCCAGAGACCTTGGGGCCTGTCGCAGCGTCCTAGTGATGAGAATGACAACAATACCATCTAACAACTACAAAGGACTACACAGGGATGTTCCAGAAAGCACCATCACCGAGTTAGCCAAATAACTGACCAAACATCAACTGGCAAGGTATTCCAATTTCAGCTCGGACCAGAAAATGAGAAATACAGTTTGTGTCTGTATAAAGTTAAACCGGCTAACATTGTGATCCTGCAACATTCTGGAACTTCCCCAGACTACAACAGTTCAAGAACCAACCCAATGTATAATAACTGGTTACATGCACAAGGACAAGTCTCTCCAGAGATTGGTTAAATGTTAACAGGTGTTATCATGCATGCCATGGCAGGATATGAAACATTTGAATTACTGTGGCCCAAAGCATACAACACTACTGACCGAGGCAGAGGAAAGGTTGAATTGGCCATGCTTAAAGCTTCTATCACTACCTAACTAGTGTAGATTGCAGACCAGGGGTATCATTAAGTCATCACTGTGACAACACTATATTTCAGTATCACATTTCTTTGCATGATTCGGAATGTGCAACAATTAAGAGAAAGTAAGTGCACTTGTTAATGGTAAGCAAGGAACAATGTGATTGGCCAGACAGGCTGAGAGACATGATTGTTCTAATCTGTGGTAATCATGCAAGTTGATTGGCTGCTTTGATCTGAGGGCGGCTGTAGGGGCACCGACTTGTGTCTGTCTGTACGGGTGGGGACGGCCGGAGCCTGTACGGAAACGCCTGATGTTTTTGATGAGCCGCTGCGAACAGAATCATTAGTCTACACCTTCACAATAACAAGAACCACACACAAGACAGAACACTTACACAAAACAAACTACAACCTGGGCCCATGAACATAACGAACCTGTCCCTGTCTGGGGGGCATCTCACCTTGTCGTTGGTGTCCAGTACATAGGTGCTGTGTCTCCACTTGGACAGGACGATAGGCTCCACCTGTTTCCTGTCCAGACTGCGGCTCTTATGGGTGTCTCCTCCACCAGGGAGAGGAGGGGACTGGTTGTACTGAGACAGGGAAGAATATAACACATGTAAGCAAACATCTACAACACAACTAAAAACACTGACTTAACACAAATATGAACTAACATGCAGGTAAAAGGCCTAAATCATTATTGGGTCAGTGGTCAGTCCCACCCATTCAAGCAGTCGGTCCCGCCCATTAAAATAAAAGAGTGAGTTTGTGTTCTGGTGATGTTCTTACCTTGGGAAGCACCCACTCTGACCTGGAGCCATCCGCATTGTAATAGTAAGGCCTGCCCTGCTCATCCACATGCTTTATCCACTGGACGGACACACACGCACACGCACACGCGCACACGATGAGAATCCACCACTTGAAAATTTTCCATAAATAAACTACAGAGGTACACAGATAGCCAATGGGAGCAGGGGCTACAATGACAGATAACCAATGGGAGCAGGGGCTACAATGACAGATAGCCAATGGGAGCAGGGGCTACAATGACAGATAGCCAATGGGAGCAGGGGCTACACTGAAACCTACATAGGATGTGTGATGACGGTGTGGTTCAGTTGTCCACTCAGTCTACAGCTTTGTTCACATTGCAGGCCCGAATGCTCTTTAGAGGTGAGTTAGACTAAGGCCAGTTAGACTACATCTAGGCTACACTGTATTTATGTGTGTATGTCACACTTGGATGAAGTATGGATGTCAAGCTGATATGTTCATGTCTTTGTCAACAATCCATTACATCACAGCTAAAAACCTTTTCACTTCACCCAAAGGTTTCATTATGTTATCAGTGCTACCAGTTGATACGACTAGCGTGTAGCCACTGGCAGTCACTCACCAACTGAAATGGACACTTCATAGATGTGAAAAAAGTAATTACATTATGGGTCGGTTATAATAATCATGAATGATGACAAATGTTCACTTTTTACTGGGCCAATGAGAAGTGTAATCCTTCCATTTCCCACAGCATGCGTTGCATGATAGTTGTCATAGTTATAAGACTCCACAAACGGTCTTGTTCGTCATCAGGTGATGATGTCAAACAACCGCATGTTGCATGGGAAGTGACAGAAAAAGCACTTAATGTGGGTATGACCATTTAGACAAGTCACACAGCCAGATCAGATTGTGATCTGATTTAGTACCACATGTGAATGAGTCTTGGGATGTGCATTGACATATCCGATTTCATCAAGATTTTACCTGTTCACACAACAGGAAATAAATCTGATCGGAATCAGATATTGGGTAAAAATTGTATTTCAGTGTAGCATGCAGCACAATGCAGAGGTCATCACTATCAATTAATATGTAAAATCGCACATATCACACCAACACAGAGAGAGCGAGAAAAAATTGTGATAGCCAGAGAGTTTCCAGAGGTCCCCAGTACCTTCTCATTAGTATAGTCACTGACATACAGAATGTGTCCATGCTCGTCCAGCTCTTCTGACCAACCCTGGGGCGGGGAGCCGTACTGGCTGTCTGATTGGCTAGAATACGGGCTGTGGTAGTTGTCATCTAATGACAGAGGCTGGAACCGACCAATGGAGAGCGAGAGAAGAGGAAGGAAGGATGGTGAAAGAGAGAGCGGCGGAGTCTTCTTTGAAGAGGTGGAGGGACGGAGAGAGAGGACCAATCACCAATGAGTAATATATGCATAGAGAAGAAAGTACCAATCACCAGCCATCATTATTAATCACTGTCAGAGATATACAGATCACCTAACATGTAGCACCAAGAACACTGCAGTGAAATAGAGGACAGAACAGCAACATTCCTGGATCTAACTTGAAATACAATCTGAATTTTAATATGTTACATCTTTAATTTAGCCTGCCTAAAGGGAAAGACGAGAGGGGTGTGCTGTGTTCAGAGTATTCTATAGGCCCATTAAGCCAGGCCAACAACATTAGCACATATAAAAATACATATATTTATTTTACTATTCAAAATAGTATTTAAACACAGCTCTGTAAAGCACAGAGATCCAAGGATCCCATTCCGGCTGGCTCTGTCCGAACACTGACCAGGTGAGGAGGGTCAGACATTACGGAAATACCGCAGTGACGTTGCCCGTAGTCACAGTCTGAGGAGCAATTCATATTTCAGGCCACAAGGTGTCAGTGTCGTGCCATCCTCACCAGCCCAAAATATATCTGTGAAATGCTACAGAGATCCTTTGTAAGGACTCTTGAAGATTACGACCCCATGAATGTTTGCGCGCGTGTGTTTTTCATTTTCTTATGCATGTCCCAGCATACGCGTTTCCAACGTCCCAGTATATCCATACCTCTGCTTCTCCAGTGCTGTTTCCATGGGGATCCCCCCGGCTGCCAGTGCTGGCCTCCCTGGCTCGGGGGGGCTTCCAAGTCCTCTCCTGGGTAGAGCGGTTGTGGTAGTAGTGTCGGCCGCTCTGGTCCTTGGAAAGAAATTCATTGAAAATCATGAATTGCCCGTTAGAAATGTATTGTAGTGATTGTAGCTTCGTGGATAAAAACGGGCAAACAAGACACAGATAAAACAGGACAGGAGGACCGCATTGTAAATGCTATTCCCTATAGTTGGGAAATGGGGAAAACGAGTGCACACAATACAGAATAGGGTGCCACTGAAGGTGCTTTTATAGACCGTAGGTCATGACAGTGGGGAGTACAGACCTTGTGTGTCTCCCAGTCCCCATGGACATGTAGTGGGGAGGTGGATGGGGCAGGAGGCAGGTTGGACCCAGAGATCTTCAGCTCCTGGAGGTTAGTGTAAACAGGAGACTCGGAACGACCCCCGTTACCCGAGGGAAAGACAGCCTGGAGAAGAGGACAATGAGATGTTGAGGACAGTGATTCGGCATGCATAATCAACAGGGCAAAGAAAACCGTTGAACCCCATCAAAGACACTAACCGATGTCCACGAGTCACTGACGTCAGGCAGTTAGACAAACAAAGGATATGCAGCCAAGTATGAGACATGAATACCTTATTAACCCAACGTTAATCCAACAAAACACTTTTGGTACCATAAAATGGAGGGAATATGTACAATTCCAGCAACAGTTCAATTGAAACTTCGACTTTTCCAGGTCATTTGGTTAAGCTTTGGGTGGTTATTATCGTAGACTTTCGCAAAATCTGGCAACTCTGCCCTACATGCAGACTCGCGTTGCCACAGCTACCTGATGAGCTGGATTTTTTTTGCTTTGGAATAAATTGATAGTGCAGTTTGTGTTTTGACAACTATTTAACTACTTCACATGCTGATATTGACTTTGGCATTGTCGTGTTTTCTCCTTTCTGTCCAGAAAGAGCATTGCAAGGTGGGTTTTGTAGTCAACATGAGTCTCAACAGATTCATAAAAAATGTCTTTGCTAATTATAACTACAAAATGCTGACAAATATCAGCATAGACTATATGACCAAAAGTATATGGACACCGGACCATCATACCTACATGAGCTTGTTGGACATCCCATTCCAAAACCATGGGCTTTAATATGGATTTGGCCCCTATTTTGCAGCATTAACAGCCACCACTCTTCTGGGAAGGCTCTCCACAAAATGTAGGAGTGTCTCTGTGGGAATTTGTGCCCATTCAGCCAAAAGAGCATTTGTGAGGTCAGGCACTGATGTTGGACAAGAAGGCCTGGCTCGCAATCAAAGTTCCAATTTATGCAAATTAATTATTTAAAAAACATATTGTGATTTTCTGGATTTATGTTTTAGATTCCATCTCTCACAGTTGAAGTGTACCTATGATACAAATTACAGACTTCTACATGTTTTGTAAGTAGGAAAACCTGCAAAATTGGCAGTGTATCAAATACTTGTTCTCCCCACTGTAACAAATCACTGACCAGTGGTACATTCATTTTGTGATTACTACATGTGGACATAAAGACAGAGATCCTAAATAATTCCATGCCCTGCAGTCTGTAAACAGCTCTGAAGTTTATAGCAGAGAGATCAATGGGTGCGAAACATGCTGGGTTCAACCGGACAGTTTAGAGCCAAAGGTGATGGACTATTCACAAATGAAGGCTCTACACAATAAGTCCTTCTATTGCCCTCAGTGCTATAGGTCTTATAAAAATGTTTTTTATAATGAAAGTATATAGAAAAGCCACAGACAATAAATAAACGCAAAACAATGTTTATGATAAAGGATAATAGACTTTTCCCTTGTTTTTATCCTTTAGGTTTCTAGTAAAACAGGGCCATCTATAAGCTGTACACTCTATTCCCTACCTCAGGCCCATTTGTTAGGGTGGGCTTCACAGACACATTGCGGTGGAACAAATGTCTCAGATATGTAATGTCACTGACCCCGGTAATAACACTTAAACCTCAATCACGCTGCTCTTGTTTCAACAGTGTGCTTTCTAAGAGGAAGTCATACCCTGACTTCCAGTTCAAAATAAACCTCATTTTATGAGCCACAAAACCACAGAAACCGTCCAAGTATCAGAATTTATCTGCAGTGTGTCTGTGTGTGTGTGTGTGTGTGTGTGTGTGTGTGTGTGTGTGGGGGTGTGTGTGTGTGTGTGTGTGTGTGTGTGTGTTTGTGTGTGTGCACTGTCACTCTAGGTATTAATGGTGCCCAGGAAACTAGTTTAGGGGCGTTCACCCTCAATGGGAAAGTCAACTAGTTTAGGGGCGTTCACCCTCAATGGGAAAGTCAACTAGTTTAGGGGCGTTCACCCTCAATGGGAAAGTCAACTAGTTTAGGGGCGTTCACCCTCAATGGGAAAGTCAACTAGTTTAGGGGCGTTCACCCTCAATGGGAAAGTCAACTAGTTTAGGGGCGTTCACCCTCAATGGGAAAGTCAACTAGTTTAGGGGCGTTCACCCTCAATGGGAAAGTCAACTAGTTTAGGGGCGTTCACCCTCAATGGGAAAGTCAACTAGTTTAGGGGCGTTCACCCTCAATGGGAAAGTCAACTAGTTTAGGGGCGTTCACCCTCAATGGGAAAGTCAACTAGTTTAGGGGCGTTCACCCTCAATGGGAAAGTCAACTAGTTTAGGGGCGTTCACCCTCAATGGGAAAGTCAACTAGTTTAGGGGCGTTCACCCTCAATGGGAAAGTCAACTAGTTTAGGGGTGTTCACCCTCAATGGGAAAGTCAACTAGTTTAGGGGTGTTCACTCTCAATGGGAAAGTCAACTGGCCTTTCCTTTCATACTAACCTGAAATCCCACCCTCACACTGAGCACAAACCAATGAGTGACCTAGTGGTCTAAAGCATGTAGGTTATCTGAACGGTACAGGGAAGTCATCAGTTGTATTGTATGGAAGTCACCAGTTGTATTGTATGGAAGTCACCAGTTGTATTGTATGGAAGTCACCAGTTGTATTGTATGGAAGTCACCAGTTGTATTGTATGGAAGTCACCAGTTGTATTGTATGGAAGTCACCAGTTGTATTGTATGGAAGTCACCAGTTGTATTGTAGGGAAGTCACCAGTTGTATTGTATGGAAGTCACCAGTTGTATTGTATGGAAGTCACCAGTTGTATTGTATGGAAGTCACCAGTTGTATTGTATGGAAGTCACCAGTTGTATTGTATGGAAGTCACCAGTTGTATTTTATGGAAGTCACCAGTTGTATTTTATGGAAGTCACCAGTTGTATTGTATGGAAGTCACCAGTTGTATTGTATGGAAGTCACCAGTTGTATTGTATGGAAGTCACCAGTTGTATTGTATGGAAGTCACCAGTTGTATTGTATGGAGGCCACCAGCTGGTGGTCAGATGGACATCTGGGAGTATGACTGCATGAACTGAGCTGTGGATCAATGGTCACCATGCCTGTAGGGCACAATGGGACCACTGAACACATCAAATGTGACCTCTTGAACTTTGGTCTGAGAGGGAGACTCAGTGTTCCCTTTTGGAAGAGTACATAAAGGAAAAGTAAATAATGATCCGAAAAATATACTGCAAAGTTACACCAGTGTAACAGCATCAGTTTGTCTGCAATACACTGATAGACCCAACAAAATCCCAGAGAACATGCATGCACGCACGCGATTTTCACCCTTGGAAACATTACTCAGAAATTCCCGATTGACAGGTATGTTTCTCCAGGGCAACAGCTAACGTGTCTGAACGCCAAAAACTTTAACGTTTTATTTTTTGGGTACATATCAGTTTAGTTCTTTCAGATCAGTTAAATCTGGCAGACCTAGAAGATCTCTAAAAACAGGTTTGTCTACTCACACAGGGCCATGTGTAGTCCTACATAACTAACATAACTAAACACTCCATAAAGCTCATGAAACATTCCGTTTTCAAAGTTAGGCTAGTATAACTGATTTACTACATTTAGCCTTCAAGAAAGTAGGCTTTCAGTTGTTCTTGCAAACAAAGCCCTCCGTGCGCACAGCGCACACCCCTGACAATAACGAAACGGATGGTTCCATCATCTATCGACGATACTTGGACAGGTTGATGGAATGATGCGTCAACGCTAATCTGCGGTGTTCATACCACCTGGATGAGAGGGGTGGTTCCGGAACTCCGGGTGACTTCCAGCCCATGTTTCCTTGTGAACCAGAACCCAGCCAACCCCAAGACCCGCAACAGGACTCCTCTATTAACCACCCTGAGAAACAGCACACTGGCTGAACAAGGCAATTACAAAGATACCGGCTAGAGTGAACCGGCAATAACCAGAGTGGCCATGTTTGCTGTCCAACAACTGTTTTAGTGGCAAATCTATTATACTTTGGATTTTTCCTAAGTGTAACATTTCAAATTTAGCCGCAACAAGGTTGTTCAGTGGAAATGTCACTGGTGGGAAAATGGACATATTTCCTTTATGTAGATTTTAGAATACTGGCATGACAAAGTGTCACCAGTTGAATACATAAACCTAGCTAGTATCTGTCCGCACTGCAGCCAATTATGCAGTGTCTCTCTATCAGCAGCACCATGCAGGCTCAACATTAAGCACATATCAAATCTCCCAATGACAGCCTGGGCTGGAGGCTGCTGAGGGGAGAAAGAGGAGGACAGTGATGTGGGGTGACACAGCTCATTACAGATAGGAGACCTGCCTCTGTCTCTCTCCCCCGTCCCCTCTCACCCCCCACCCCCTCTATCTCTCTCCCTCCCTCCCCGCCCTCCCTCTCCCTCTCGCCCCCTGTCCCTCTCCCTCCCAACCCTCTGTCTCTCCATCTCCTGTCAACGGCTGTGTGTTGCATACTAAGTGGCCCTCTCCACCGTCACCCAGCAGCTAAAGATAAGCCCCGGACCCAACCACACTCTCAGAGAGGGGAATACCGAGGGACAGCAAGCGAACATGAGAGAGACATAGCCAGAGGGGGTCCAACAAAGATTTGGACAGTAAATATATTAGGTTGATATCAGCCTGCCCTTGCCAGCTCTCCAGCCGCAGTCTTCAAATGTTCAGCAGGGTGATATTTACAGACCAAAAGCCCATTATCATCCATCCAGCTGGAGAGAAAATCAACCCAAAGTGGACAACACAGCGTGGATCACAGGACAGAGTGAAGATCCTTAGACCTGATAATGAATGCACACCCACGAGGTGGCAGTCTCTCTCAATACCATAATGCAAGCCCAAAGCAGCACATCAACCTGCTCTACTGCATACCTGTCCAACACAACAAAGTGATACCAGTTACCACCTAAATCACACACAATCATGGTAGGTACATATGTAAATGTACACACAAAAGTCACACTTCCCCCTTGACCTTCATACTACTGGACTACAGCACACACCCGAAGGCACGCACATACACAATATTCATGGAGGAAGGCCGAGACTGCTGTGTGAAGTAGAGTAGAGCAGGGAACAGAAGAAGCTGACAGGGACGTCTACATACAGACAGACAGACAGACAGGGCTTTTGAGGAAGGGAGTGGTCCTCTTTGATGATGTTACAATACAGCAAACAATTATGGGAGAGAAAGTTCATAAAGGGTGACAGCAGTATTAAGTACATTATTACGGCACAGGATAGTGAAACCTTTTGTTATTGGACTAGGTTTCACTGTGTTTGCCTTCCGAATGGTGTCTACAAATGTGAATGCCAGCCGGTCCATCTCTGATTGGATATTACAGTCGCTCAGAGCAGAGATGCACTGAAGATGTATCCTGCTCTGTTCTGGGTTAGTGGGATTTTTACAGGTGGGTAGAAGAGGGAAAGATAAGACAGCTAAAAAGAAGGGTATGTCCAGCCCCTAGCACTTACCTTGATCAATCGCAAAACGTAATAGTATAAGGAGCATTCTATCTCGGGTAAAAGGAAAATGTGAACTATTTATGATATACCAAAGAGGAATACATAACACAGTTGTCCTTTCTGAAACCCCCTAGAGTGGATTTATAACAACTGGAAATATTCTGTGGGGCAAACACACATGCAAACACACAAACACTATCACTCACACACACACACACACACACACACACACACACACACACACAACCACAAATGCACACGTGCACAAACACACACAGTGCCTGGAGCGTTTTAGCAACACTCATACTTTCAGCACACAGTGCCAAGCACAGCCAGTTAACCTACAGCAGGTGTAATGTTTATAGAGGCAATCCAGAGCATCATCTTGTTCCCTGCGAAACTCATTATAGCAGGCCCAGAGGGACCCAACGGGATGTGGTGCTGAGTCATAATGTTGGTGGTGAGAGGAGCTACATCCCTGAAGTGCAGAGCTGTCCACACTTGTCAACATGAACCTGAGAGTCCTCACCTATCTCATCTGTGTCCTCCACCTAGTCGACTGAAATACCCCTCACCTTAGCTGACAGCACCACGCGCAGGTTTTCATACATTTCTGAGGAGCTCAGACCCGGTCGCGTTATGCTCACTTGGATGAACCAATTACACAAAGTTTCACAGAGATGACGCATGTCAGGCTAAGTGAAAATCAACTGTTAAGTTGCCAACTGTGTGGACCGTACATTCATAGGCAGAATTCAAATGATTGTTGACACTTGTTATTAAACACATGGTGATGTGACACATGCTTAATTTAAGCCCAGAGAAGGACACACGTAACTAGTCAAATAACATTGTTAGCCAGCAGTAGCTAGCTAGAAACGTTAGCTAATCTACAAGCCAAAGCTGCAATGTTAATAATGAAACAAAGTCTGCACACCATCAAAACTCAATGCTCCTTAAGCCAGCCTACTAGCAAGTTAATACCAAACAGTGTTTAAAAAACATGCTATCAGCAAGCCAGCTAATGTTAACAAGTGTCTATCCAGCAGAAGTAAGCCAACTCTACGAGGCTGCATAACAACAGTGGCCATGGTGCAGCCTGAGCTACTACTGGAAGGACTGACAGTGGTGTGTTCTTCACGACCAGGGCATTTGTGGCGGGCAGTGAATGTCCCTCTGTATCACACACTGAGCAGTCTGACCGCCTGGGAGTCCAGCTGCTACAGCTGCTGCATGCTGATCACTGTCCCAGTGTCGTCGTCCCCCCGTCCCCCTGCCCCCCCCCTGGGCTGATGTGGAACTGAACTCCAAGGGATCTGTGTGCGTGTCCGGTGAACCACACTACTGTCCCCACAGGAGAAGGGCGGCATCAGGGTTAGAATTAGGTTTAGGATTTAAGGTCAGGCTAAATGGGATTTTGAAAGGGGATGTTTGTCCCCATACAGCCCTAAAAAGTATAGAACATGTGTTGGGTGTGTTTCTACATGCAAACCAACAGGGCTCCACAGTGCGCCAGGTTCCTTTGTATCTGTGACTTAAAATGGAGGGGCACAGACTCATTTGTAAAAAAAAGTCTACATGCGCAATTATCAATCTCAACACAGAAAAATCAATGGTCCTGTAAGTGCAGTGTTTTGACTGTTTAAATGACTTGCCTGTAGTCGCACAAATAACTACTGATACCATGACGCACCGCGCAAATCAACGAGTGAGTCGTAGCCTAACATAGAGGCTGGGACTCCCTCAGGGAAATAATTAGACATTTGATTCTAACAGAACGGATTGATTAAAATAATGAACAGAATGAATCAAATTGCGCAGAGTGGAAACTAAAGCTCATATGCTCCTGTTGTGCACACTTCATTGACACCGGCCCAGTTGCGATTATGTCTTTTAATCTAGCTCACTAAACAATTCAGAAATATATCCGGTTTCCATGCTGTCTGAGGTACAATCTGATAAACAAATCTCAAACGTATCATACACTGCAATCCGTCAATTAAGTATCTAATCAAAGTAACATTGGAATTATTCCAACCCTGTTTAGCCATTATTGGCTTAAAAGCAAAATCTTACATGATTTCTGGCTAATTCATTTTCAGCATGTTGCTTGCGCTGTTATTTGGGCTGGGGACACTATTACAAGTCTAGTGGATGATAGTGTTGGGCTGGGGACACTATTACAGCCCAGAGGATGATAGTGTTGGGCTGGGGACACTATTACAGCCCAGAGGATGATAGGGTTGGGCTGGGGACACTATTACAGCCCAGAGGATGATAGTGTTGGGCTGGGGACACTATTACAGCCCAGAGGGTGATAGCGTTGGGCTGGGGACAATATTACAGCCCAGAGGATGATAGAATTGAGCTGGGGACATTATAACAGTCTAATGGATGATAGTGTTGAGCTGGGGACATTATTACAGTCTAGTGGATGATAGTGTTGAGCTGGGGATATTATTACAGTCTAGTGGATGATAGTGTTGAGCTGGGGATATTATTACAGTCTAGTGGATGATAGTGTTGAGCTGGGGATATTATTACAGTCTAGTGGATGATAGTGTTGAGCTGGGGATATTATTACAGTCTAGTGGATGATAGTGTTGAGCTGGGGATATTATTACAGTCTAGTGGATGATAGTGTTGAGCTGGGGATATTATTACAGTCTAGTGGATAACAGGTCGACTAAAATGGCAACAATAAGCCACTTGAAGTGCAGATATACCTTTTTGTCCACAATGAATCTCCATGATGGGGCACACTGATGGAGAACAAAGCATTACTTAAAGAAAAAGCAGGAAATTGGATCCTCCCACCAGAATACCATATTATTTTGATAGCTTCTTTGGTGTGTGTTTTCAATGATGTTCAGGCTCTTGGGGTTGATTCTGCAGACAAGGAATAAGCCTAGGCTAGGGGGAAAAGCAAGCTCAATGGAGGACTTCAGACCCAGTCTAGGCTTAATCTATGCGGCCCTTAGTCTTTGAAGTTGAACCAGTGACATGTCATGCTACAGAAAGACAGCTGGCAACTTAACCTGGAGGACTAATGGGTAATTCCATTCAAGCCTAATGCCACCAGTATGGCAGACTGATGCTAATGAGGCTAATTCTCCAACCAGCAGGGACATGACTGTTGCTGGTCTCCGGGGGGTCAGAGGGCAGGACAGGAAGGGAGGGAGGAGTGCACCGGTAGTAAAGACAGAGGAGAGACAACAGAGAGACTTCCTGATGTAACAGGTCAGCGGGAGCAGCCTGGGATACTGCGGCATAATCAGCTTATGGAACATGGTTGTCCTGGGAAATGTGGTCCGTGTCCTGATATGCACCCTATTCTAGGGTCCTATTCTACTGGAGCGATCGTTTTATTGGAGATGAAATACTGAAATCAGCAAGAAATAAACTAACAGTGCTTTTTATTTCAGAAATCTGTTGGAAGTATTCCAACACATGGTCTGATAGATAGAGTATGTGATCGTATCCCAAATACGATAAAGCTTAGACATTTTGTTTTTCCCAATAATATAACGGTTTGCCCTTCCATCATTATTTATAATCATCTTCTGTACCCTGACCATCCACTTAAGATGGACTAACAATTCCAGTATGAAGGTAGTTAAGGAACCTGTTTGCACCAGAACCCACATAAGTGAATGTGGGAGGAGAATGCTCCCTGGTCAAAGGTAGTGTACTGTTATACCTAGGGAATAGGACGCAGTTTGGGTTTTAGCTGTTGTTTCCCTGTACCTAATACACTAGTGTCAAAACGCTCAAAAGGAGGACATGTCTGTGTGGAAATATCATTTATCATAAATCTAAAAGTCAGAGCTCATCTTAATCCAACAGCTTTAGGGTTGAGTTTATTGAAGACAGGGGAGGCAGATTAAGAAGATACTGTATAACAGTGGTAGCTACTGTCACAGTATCGTTCATGTCATGTAGAATAACGTGTCCCAAATGGCACCCTACCTAGTGAAATTAATTGTGAGGTGAGAGGGAGGATGATTATGAGGAGGGGAAGGAATAAAATAAGGAAGTGGAGGAGGTGAAGAAGGAGAGTGGCAACAAGCGGCAGCTTTAACGGCTGTCTGGCCCTTTGAGGTATAGTGTGAACTGCTGACAAAGTTAATTTGTGTTTCGGGGGGTTTAGCCATATTTCCACATTCAGTTCACTGTGATTAGTACACTGCACACTCAAGTGAACACAGAGCCCAGCTCAAGCAGAGACAAATGCATCACATCCTGACTTAAGTGTCTTAGTTGGAGCTTTTGTATTCAACTTCTTCATGGGGCAATGTGAGTTCAACTGAAATAACTTGCTCCCTGCAACCGGTTGAGAACCCTGGTCCCTTGGTCTGGTAAGAGGAAGGAACACCACGTGCGTCGTTCTCCAGAGCAGCAAAGGGACTGACAATCCTATCACATCAAAACACACCCAAAACACAGCGTAGCAAAGCCTGGAGGCAAAAGTTATCAAAACACTGGTCTGGTGCCAACTCTAAAAACAGTAGACTATATTAAAGGTCAGATAAGGATTTAGTAATCCTATCTAGAGGCTCAGAATGAATCTTTTCAGTTTTGAAAAAACAGATTCTACCGTTTAATCCTATCGTATCCAAAATCCGATCAGAGAACTTTTTAGAAGTTGGACGCTGCCGGCGAAAGTAATCTCTATCAAAATACGGCGGCCTGACGTCGAACTAAGCATATATCACCGCACAAATGATTATTTCTCCGGACAGATAAACCGTGAAACAGTAAGAGAGGCATTGATGCTTTAGCCTACTGCTGGGGATCGTCTGCACAGATGCTGTGTCAGTGGCTACAATGTACTGGAGGACTGCAGCCGGGACTCAATGGACTCCCACTGAGGGGTCCGGTATGTTCTTACAAAGTGGCTGTGTGTGGCCAGCCGTGGTACCGAATGGCACAACTGGACCTACTCCTCCACAGTAGCACCAGAGGATTGTGGGCCGTTTGTCTGAAAACATCTTTCCATGTCTGCAGGCACGGCTGAGCCACAGAGACGGACTCTGAAGCCGGTAGAGACCATGTCACAGCTTACAAATCCTAACCCCGGAGGAAATAAAACGGACAAACA
Source organism: Esox lucius (assembly GCF_011004845.1). Taxonomy (NCBI): domain Eukaryota; kingdom Metazoa; phylum Chordata; class Actinopteri; order Esociformes; family Esocidae; genus Esox; species Esox lucius. The sequence continues at coordinate 22,807,931 of NC_047571.1, read as the reverse complement.
AGGGTCCTAAGATCAAGGCCTAAAGGCAACAACTTCCTGTTCTATGGGAGGGCCATTGATGGGAGAGATAACATCCACCCAGCAAAACACAGGCCCCGTGTCAGGGCTGGGACGGTACCAGTACCACAATACGTTAGTAGGCTCAGCTTCTACAGGAAAGATGTTATCGCACCAGGTTACCATTTGTTTTACGACCCGATGGTAGCCAGCATTTCAAATACAGGCCTGTTTAAAGGACTATTAAGGGTCCGCCTGGTGTTTTCATGATTGCCTGGTGAAAGACCACAGCGACACTGGCGATGTCAAAGCCCATCTAGTCAGTATACGGAGAATAGGGTGCTGTTTGAGCCACAGACTATTGTGGTGACCCAAGAACCAGTCATCGAACAGGGCAATGAAAAGACCCATTATCCTCCCTCATGCCTTAATAAGAGCCCTGTAGTGCAGAAGTGGAGACCAAAGTGTCACTACGGCGACAATAGTGCGAGAAGGTGCCTATGTCCCTGTAGAACGGATCACTAGACCATAGACCACTACGAACCCACACAGTCCATGATTGTGACTGGGACAGTAGACAGGAGGTTGAGTCAGAGAAACCCTCACATCAATGGACTGGATGTGAGGTGGTTACCACTATGCAAACTAGTTACTGTTAATTACTAGTGCAGAACAGTGATGTTACAGCGGACCGCTAACAGCATAGACACAAACGATTAGAGAGGAGACAGAAGACGATTCCGGAGACGGGCCGCATTCATGTCACAGAAACACACAACGACGAGTCCACAAAGGCCGACGTAACCCTGAGGTCAGAGAAGAGTGGCCACTGGAAAACAGAATGACTCACAGCTGGGCCAGGACAGGATACAAAGGGCTTGTTCTTCTGAACAACATCACAACATTGTCATTAAAGGAATTCGTCAAGACCAGGCTGACAGCTACAGTATCCACTGGGATTACCGAGAATGAAAATATAAAAAGGGCCTGGAGAACTCGATGTGTCCAAAATAATATTAAAAAACGAATGCAGACCCGGTTCACAACTAATGTCTTTGCGCCGTTCACCTGTTCACACCTTGTCAGGTGTACATAAACTCAGGCCAGATTGACCACCCCGGAGGAACAACACAGGCTGACTAACACATTAACAAGGACAGTTCACTGTTTTTAGATGTGGAAATTGGTGAGATTATAAACACTCGGTTGGAAGAGCAGCAGGACACCAACGTGCAGCAGCCGGCCAGACCGCGGAACACCTCAGGCCAACACATTCCACTCTAAATTCATCTCTACCATTACTTTTATCATGACGGTAGCCCCTAAAACGGCTGAGGAAATCACATGTACTTTGTTAACAATTTAGCAGGTGCTCTTATCCACAGCGACTAATAGTAAAGACTGCATACACTGTCATACATGTACATGGATTTTACCATGATCTGGGAGATTTTCAAAGTTGGCCCTGTTAAGTGCTTTTTCAGGATTTTCCCCAGGACTTGTTTTGAAAACTCTTGGGTCTTCATAGTTTGTTTGTTTGGATATGCTCTCTTCTATGATCTGTGGTCTTGCAGAAACAGGTGGATTAAATATGAGACCATGTAACATTTTCATTTTAATATCAGATTGCAACATGCTGTCAAGTGACAACATTTCTAAATTTCGAGGTATCCCCTTAACTTAATCATTTAAGAAACACTAAATGCTCTGCAGTGGATTTGGTGCGCTAACTTAATAGAAAATCTAACTGGTCAGAAAAGTGATTAGGTGAACCTGATTTTAAAAAAGTAACAAACAATACTGTTACTGAATCATCTGTATTGTGCAAATTGGATCAACATAAAAAAAAGACAGGAAGCACCCGTTGGTTCTCCTTGCGCACATTTCACTGACAACATCTCAACCACCCCGCGGACTTTGAATACCTTTAAGTCTTTGCCGAAAGAAAGTTAGATAACCTTCATTACCGCGCCACATACAAAAATAAGCCAATACATTATTCTTACTCAACTGGTTAGGAAGATCTATGTCAGAGACCAGAGAGTCCTAGCTTGTTTTTGTTTGCATGCCAAACCAGAAATACAGGTTTCGCAGGCATTCTGAAAGGAAAGAAAACGGTTTTCTAAAGAGAGCTGGGATTTTTTACTTGTACGACTATGAATCAAATCATGTCCACTTTAAAATACCTAGTTCCTGGTTGCTTTACTGTAGACAATTTCTCTTACATTTTATCTCCGATAAATAAACCCACCCATCCTGAAAATACCACAAGGCCACAGCCCTCTGCTGTCCGCATCTAAAATGGCAACCCATTCCCAATATAGCGCATTATTTTTGACCAAGAGGAAAGTATGGCACAATATAGGGAACAAAGTGACCTTTGGAAAGCATGACTAAAGTAATGGTGGAACACAGCAGAGGGTACCTAATCTTTCCTTGTCTTGTCGCAGCCAGCCCTATATCCAGAATCCCAGCCTCCTGATGTATTACCCAGCAGTTAACAGCACAGACGGACGTGACAAGGTGAAAGAGAGGATGGCGCTAAGGGCAGGAACCGGAGAGCGTTGAGAGACGCTGACCCAGGCACCTCACCCTCTATTGCTGCGTCTCCAACTGTAGCCTGCTCCCTACTGCACTGTGTGAACATGGCCCAGAGGAGATGGAGGGCCGTTTGGGACTATGCTCCCAGTATCCCAGCCTCGGCCTGCTCTGTTATAACAAGCGCCTGGTAATCAGAAATTGTCTGAGGGGCCATGGTCCAGAGCGAGAGAGATGGAGGTCAGCAGATCACATGTCCAGGACACAACTCTCCTTAAATACCAACCCCATGTGCTACTGCAGATACAAGATGTCTGCCTGGGCATTTCCTCTGGTCTTTAGACTCACATGAATTCCAGGACAGAGGTATTGACATTATGAAGAAAGAAAATAAGTGACTTATCAAACAATCCTAGGAGCATAATAAGCCACAAGTAGATCACTCCTAAATAATACCAATTGTCATCACAACTGTGGTTATTTGCATTTTTAAACACCCTAAATGAACCACACATGGGCAAATCATCCCTTTAAGACTGCTAAATGATTGCTAAATGAACCATACCAAATGATGTAGCATGAAATGACAACCAAAATGTTGGACATTCTGAAATTAAAATAAAGGAATAGGCGGAATAGTGTCAGAGGTTTAGCGCATTGTAGTTGTGGCATGCTTGATGGGTAAATGGGTAAGTGGACGACTATAAATCAGGTCTCTGGTAGTGGACGACTGTAAATCAGGTCTCTGGTAACGGACTACTCTAAATCAGGTCTCTGGTAACGGACTACTCTAAATCAGGTCTCTGGTAGCGGACGACTCTAAATCAGGTCTCTGGTAGTGGACGACTCTAAATCAGGTCTCTGGTAGTGGACTACTGTAAATTAGGTCTCTGGTAACGGACTACTGTAAATTAGGTCTCTGGTAGTGCACTTTATAGCGAACAGGGTACCACACTGCATACAGAAATACTCAACCAACACCAGGTCTAATTTGAATTAACAGCTAGCTCCAACAACGTCTACGCCTTCCTTTCTCCTTTTCCCTCCATCCTTTCCAATGGGACGTTTCTGCTGAGCTCCTCTACTTCTGGTCCTCAGGGCGGTGCTGAGAGACAGCCAGCCTAAACGACAGTCATTTGTATAGCAGTTACCACCGCTCTCTGAAGAGAAAACTCAAATTGTTTGTGAAAGGAATGGTTGGCTGTTGTTTTCTCCATGTCCATTGGTTTATTGAGCAATTGATTAATGGTCCATGGCCTTGAAATAACTGCAGTGCTACCAGAATCTCTACATGCTCTGCATATCCTCTCACTACACACCACTATCCTGCAGCTTTAAGGGCCTCTGCTAAGGATGTAGAATTGCTTTAGTCTACCTTGTTAAGGAGGGGCTGCTATTAGCTACAGATTTACTGTATTCTGTCCCCAGTTTGTCCACCACTTGCAATACGGATGCTACAAAGCAAAATTCACAGCAATGAGTGTGTAGGGAGCACAGTGTTTTTTGGTAACCAGGGATACTTGTGTTCTCCCTTAGTCTCCTGTAACACACAGAGGTGTGTTGTTATAACATGTTATCAGTGCCACCCGTAACAAGGCAGAGGTGTGTTGTTATAACATGTTATCAGTGCCACCTGTAACAAGGCAGAGGTGTGTTGTTATAACATGTTATCAGTGCCACCTGTAACAAGGCAGAGGTGTGTTGTTATAACAGGTTATCAGTGCTACCCGTAACAAGGCAGAGGTGTGTTGTTATAACATGTTATCAGTGCCACCTGTTAAAAGGCATAGGTGTGTTGTTATAACATGTCATCAGTGCCACCTGTAAAAAGGCAGAGGTGTGTTATAACATGTCATCAGTGCCTCCTGTAAAAACGCAGAGGTGTGTTGTTATAACATGTTATTAGTGCCTCCTGTAACAAAGCAGAGGTGTGTTGTTATAACATGTTATTAGTGCCTCCTGTAAAAAGGCAGAGGTGTGTTGTTATAACATGTTATTAGTGCCTCCTGTAAAAAGGCAGAGGTGTGTTGTTATAACGTGCCTGAGGATAGGGAGGACGGAGAACATGCTCTTTCTGTGGCTAAGGGAAATGAAAATGTTCACTCACTTTCTTCCCTGAGAAGATGGGGACAGGTTGATACATGATGCAGTTTAGGACAGGGAGAAGAGGAGTGTGAAATGGGTCATGTAGGCAGGGAAAGTGTGGGAGAGTAGACGGGAGAGTGAGAGCAAAAGAAAGCAAGAGCAACAGCAAAAATGGGCGAGAGAGAGCGAGAGCGCGTGACCAAGCTGTACTAACTGTAGATTGGGGAAGTGGAACAGCAGAGCAGGGCTGGCCTGTTTTCTGGAAGCTCAGGCAGGCTGTTTAAAATAGGGCCTGTTCTGTGGATATGATCAATGACTCTCTCAGGTGATGTGTGACATGGGGCTGCAGGCTAACCCACATCAGCCAGCACAAAGAAGTTGTTGATATAGGCAGAGGCTGCACTGCGGACAGACCTGGCTTCACTGCGGACAGACCTGGCTTCACTGCGGACAGACCTGGCTTCACTGCGGACAGACCTGGCTTCACTGCGGACAGACCAACTTTCCCGCACTACAGACAGACTATCACACAGTTCAGTGCATCTCAACAAGACTGTGTTCTAAAGAAGTGGGATTGGTAGCAAAAGGTTCAGAGGAATCAGGACGACCCGAATGAACAGTGTGTGGTCCAGTAACACCATCCAAGATTCACACAGACCAATAACATGAGGAGAAAACAGAAGGCAAGACTAATAAAATAGTCTAATCTGAAGTCATCCCCTGACAGTCAGGGGTACGAAGGTATGAAGACATGACCAGGAGGAACCTGACAAATAGCTAGCAGACACAGACCAGCCACTGCCTGATATTAACCAACGAGACAGGAGGCACTTCTTGAGAGTAAACCAATGAGACACAAGACACAAACCAGTCACCTCCTGACTGTGATGTCAGCACTCTGACGCCAAGCTGTTCACCGAACAGACACTCAGGAGTCAGAGCACAATGTCACACTCACTTCTAGGCTATTTTAGCTTCCAGGCCAGTTATTGATTCAGCGACGTCCATGACATTCAGTGTCATGATGTGATCTTGTAGTACTGTAAGCCTGTTAACCCCTTGTGCCCCCTTAAGTCTGCCTCCGTCAGGACAGGCTGCAGTGGGGTCGAGGGCGGTCAGCTTCAGGGGAAACTCTTTTCCTACGGTTAAGAGAAGTTTAGTCTCATCAGACACAACAGCTGGAGTCACAGGGTGGGTCACTGTAACGGCCCCACCGAGGAATATCATTCTCTGGTTGAGTCCCAAATGGGACATGTTTTACACACGTAGCACCGTCCATGACTAGGGCCCTAGTGAACCAATGCAGCATTTAGGAAGTAGGACGCCATTTTGGACACGGGTTCTGGGCAGAGGGTCGAGTGAATGAATGCCATGCGTCAAGCGGGAGCGTTGATACACCCGCATAAGGTCACAGGGGACCGATATGACAGCGTATACGCCGTGACCTAAGGCTCTGCCATAGCAATGACCGGCCACAAGATGATAGGTTGTGACTGTGACCTTCAGTGTACATTGTGAGAGTCTTCACTTGAAACTGGTAAAGACTTTGATTCACAGAGATGACAGATAATCATACACAATCATATGAAGACGCTGAGCCCTACGGCTCCTCTTCCCAGTAACCTGACCCTAGCAGGGAGTGTTTGCTTGCCACTGTGCATCACCTCTTGTTGTTGCTACCTGTTCGGATTGTCAGTGCAGGGTGTCTGTATGAGCACTTTGTGACAACTGCTAACATAAAAAGGGCTTTATGAAACAAATTTGATTGAAAATCTGATTGATGAGGAGTCCCCAGAACACTATATTCCAATGGCACACTATCGCTACAGATTGGAAGGTGGGTACATTTATGCTGCCAACAGCCCATTCAAAACATGCTCTGTTAGGTTGTGGTGTAGTACAGAACGGGTTTTCAAGTTCCCGGAGCTATCCTGAGACAATCAATGCATTGTAGCAGGTCTCATTTTCCTGCTGGAAGTTTCCATGTGACAAAGGAGAAACTGTAGCAATGAGTGGACACTCCTGGTGAGCAGCAAATGTCCAGACAGCCTGACATACAAACGTCGCTCAACAGTAACTGAAGGACTCAGCGCCCACTTCACATAGCAGGTTTGTCAAAAATGTCCCCAAATGAGATGTGTCCCTAACAAACTGATCAATACGTACATGGACAGTACCTTTACAAAGAACTTAGACCCATCCACTTTCTCCACATTCTGTTGTGCCACAGAGTTAATTTATAATGGCACAAGCTACACACAGTACCTCATAATGACAAAGCAAAAACCAACAATCCCAATCTGGTTATGTTCTGATTAAATAGTACTTTAGAAGTCCCCAAAACTATACATGCTTGCAGCAGCAAAGACTATCACCAATGCATCCAGGATAATAAGATAAGCAACCACAAACTCAGAGCTGAAACATACTGTATCAATAATAAAACACTCAGATTTTTCACTGCAGTCACATGTCTCTTCTCCTATGCAACAATATACAAATCCCAAATCCACAAAGCAATATTACAGAATCCAGGGCCCCCCTCCCCTCCCCTCCCCTCCCCGCTCAGCCCTGTTTCCCCAGTTATTCTCACCAGCCAGCTGTCCAAACAAATGTTACATAGCCTCAGCCCTCCCCCTTACGTAATATAGCATGGCAAGTGCTTAGCGCATCCACACACACACACACACACACACACACACACACACACACACACACACACACCCTCTTAGCTAAGCCACCGACCCGTGGCATTACATATGATCATCCCTCTAGATCAAACCGTGACTTTCAGAATCCTAGTCAGTCTCTCAATTATCTTTCAAGGAATCCAACAGACAGCGGTGATTGCGACATTCAGGCAAACAAAGGGGCTTTTCTGTACTGTGCAGGTTTAAGCCCAACACATCCACCCGATTATTTGTGTCCTGTATATGTTGTGTGTGCGTGCGTGCACTGTGTGGGCATGTAGGGTATGTTTACTCTTAGTTGATGTGCGTGTGTGCGTGCACAGCAGTGTGTGTGTGTGTGTGTGTGTGCGCGTGTGAGTGCGCACATGCAACGCATCGGTATGAAGCAAAATGAGTATGCAATGCCTGTATGTACAGCAGTACCGAGCTCAAAGTTATCAGACAGGCTTACAGAGGTTACGCGTAATAACATGGTATTATATGACGCTAATGAAGTATTCTAAAGTACTGCAGCCCATTACCAGATCATGGTCTATTGCTCACAGAGCAGAGAATACAGTGTCATCCATAAGCCCCAGCCGCTTGTAGTGCATCCGCTTGGTTTGTGATTAACCACAGTTAACTGCACCGACTAAAAGTCACTCGGAATAAACCGGTCTGCCGGAAGATGAAACATTTACAAGTTATATGAGGGCTGTATTGAGTCAGCACATTATGAAGATTGAATGTGCTTCTCTTTGTTATATATGTTTGGTCGACTGGTCGTGCTTTAAAGACAATCAATTGGTCAATCAATACAACTCGAGTGTCCCCAGGAGGAGGATTTGATTTACAGACAGTGGTAATATAATATACACAGCATAAAAGAAAGGGGCCAGAAATAGATGACTAACTTGCTAGCATGACCAGTATGTAGGACTGTATGTCAGAATGCATTGCTCTCCGTCACTCTTTCAAATGTACCCACGTAGTGAAAACATATCAAATGTGTATACGAGTTGCTTTCTCAGTGAAGTGAGTGATGGTCACCTGGATGCTCGTGTGTGAGAGCGTGTGTGAATCCGGCAGTCTTACCGTGATTGTCTCGTCGGTCGGGTACATGGCGTCCCTGTTTCTGGAGTGGTGCCTCGTTCTATCCTGTGGACCTAATGCAGAGGCGCTGGAGAGACCCAAAACACAGCCCACCTCCTCCCCCTCCCGGCCACTGACTGGCTCACTATCACAGAGGCACGTTGGACGGACGGCGCTGCCTGCGCCGGGGACGGACAAACACACGGACCAACACATTTACAGGGACAGACGCGCAACGCCACGCTGTCCTCTCGGTGCTCCAGCTGTCCTCGATAAACGCTGAGCGCGGCACAGCCAGTCCCGCCGGATACAATACCGTGGCCCCTCCGCGCTCCCCTCCCTCCCCCACGCGCACATAAACAGACACATATCCAGTTGAAGCTCACAGAGGGATTGAGAAAAGCTTCACGTAAGACGGAGCTCAGTGTTGCCCCCCCCCCCCCCCCCCCCGTATTTGCAGACCTCCAGGCAGAGGTGCCTGTTTCTGTGTGTTTGTGGGCATGGTTTACTAGACGGCTGGGGACAAAAGGTCAGCACAAGTCAGGGGATGGTAAGTAGAACATGACAAATTGATTTCCTGGCTTTGGGGTTAGGTTTAGGGTGAAATTAGATGAAGTTAAGGTGTAAAAGGTTAGGTTACTGAAGTTAAGGTTAGGGTTATGGTTAAGTTTGGGGAACATGGAACATTTGTTTTTGTCTCTCCAAAAGGTTAGTAATATTAGACTATGTAAATGCAACAGTGTGTGTAACTGGTTGAGGAGGGGGCAAGGATTTCTCCCATTAAATTATGAATTCCTCCCAACTGTTTGGTGGATGGAAGCAGTGACCATTAGACATGTGGAATGGCTGAGGTGGCTTCCAGGAACAGACTTCTGGTATTTCTGTTGATGTGTTTGTTTTGTTCACCATATAGGTATCTAGTCTCATTTCATTTCTACTCACTCAATGCTGCAAAGAGTTTCCCTCCCAGAATCATAAAGAAATCAGCAGACAACATGGAATACAAGCCCCAGGATTTCCAGAAAAATACAGGGTATTTTGAAAAATAATAGGAGTTTTGCAACACTGTATAACCACAAGAATCAGGGGTTTGGCAGAAGGCAACACTGGACAGAGGTGCCTTGTCTCATCATGGTCTAGCAACTCCTCATGGGAGGTCAAGTGCCTGTGAGTTAATCATGAAAGTTGGCCAGAAAAGGCGCTCTTTTCCATGTACACTCACCTAAAGGATTATTAGGAACACCTGTTCAATTTCTCATTAATGCAATTATCTAATCAACCAATCACATGGCAGTTGCTTCAATGCATTTAGGGGTGTGGTCCTGGTCAAGACAATCTCCTGAACTCCAAACTGAATGTCAGAATGGGAAAGAAAGGTGATTTAAGCAATTTTGAGCGTGGCATGGTTGTTGGTGCCAGACGGGCCGGTCTGAGTATTTCACAATCTGCTCAGTTACTGGGATTTTCACGCACAACAATTTTTTGGGTTTACAAAGAATGGTGTGAAAAGTGAAAAACATCCAGTATGCGGCAGTCCTGTGGGCAAAAATGCCTTGTTGATGCTAGAGGTCAGAGGAGAATGGGCCGACTGATTCAAGCTGATAGAAGAGCAATTTTGACTGAAATAACCACTCGTTACAACCGAGGTATGCAGCAAAGCATTTGTGAAGCCACAACACGCACAAACTTGAGGCGGATGGGCTTCAACAGCAGAAGACCCCACCAGGTACCACTCATCTCCTCTACAAATAGGAAAGAGAGGCTACAATTTGCACGAGCTCACCAAAATTGGACAGTTGAAGACTGGAAGAATGTTGCCTGGTCTGATGAGTTTCAATTTCTGTTGAGACATTCAGATGGTAGAGTCAGAATTTGGCATAAACAGAATGAGAACATGGATCCATCATGCCTTGTTACCACTGTGCAGGCTGGTGGTGGTGGTGTAATGGTGTGGGGGATGTTTTCTTGGCACACTTGAGGCCCCTTAGTGCCAATTGGGCACCCTTTATGACCACCATGTACCCATCCTCTGATGGCTACTTCCAGCAGGATAATGCACCATGTCACAAAATTGGTTTCTTGAACATGACAATGAGTTCACTGTACTGAAATGGCCCCCACAGTCACCAGAACTCAACTCAATAGAGCATCTTTGGGATGTGGTGGAATGGGAGCTTCGTGCCCTGGATGTGCATCCCACAAATCTCCATCAACTGCAAGATGCTATCCTATCAATATGGGCCAACATTTCTAAAGAATGCTTTCAGCACCTTGTTGAATCAATGCCACGTAGAATTAAGGCAGTTCTGAAGGCGAAAGGGGGTCAAACATAGTATTAGTATGGTGTTCCTAATAATCCTTTAGGTGAGTGTATACCTCCAACTTTTTAAAAGAGGAGTGTAAGGAGAAGCCAAACAGCTAGGTGAGATGAACACATCATGATAATTTTATCTCCAAAACTCGCTGCGGAATAGCCAGAATGTGAAATCAAGTAATTAGGTGTCAAGGAAAATGAGGTAAAAAAGTTTTCGCTTTCCTTTATTAATTTGAAAGAAAATGACTGGTAGATGTAAATTACCCGCATGCCCATTCCTACATCAAAACAATGCTTTCACATTAGTTAGAAGTGGTGAAAAATAGCACACTTTGCAACGAAAGACGGATAATAGCTAATAGTGAGGGAGCAAAGCTCATGAGCCCAGCCCCTACTAAGCCCAGCCCCTACTAAGCCCAGCCCCTTCTAAGCCCAGCCCCTTCTAAGCCCAGCCCCTTCTAAGCCCAGCCCCTTCTAAGCCCAGCCCCTACTAAGCCCAGCCCCTTCTAAGCCCAGCCCCTTCTAAGCCCAGCCCCTACTAAGCCCAGCCCCTACTAAGCCCAGCCCCTACTAAGCCCAGCCCCTACTAAGCCCAGCCCCTACTAAGCCCAGCCCATTTGGTCTCTTCTCCAAGAGCCAGAGATAGAACGTTAGAGACAGAAAGAAACACGAAGGCAAATGGAGGGAGAAAAGACACAGTAAGAAAAAGAGTGAAAGACAGACGAGAGAGGAAGAAAGATTGAGGGAGATCTAAAAACAGGAAGAAACAAAGACAAAGATAGGAAGAAAAAAAAAGACAGTATGAAAGAGAGCGAGCGAGCGAGAGAAAGGGAGTGTGTGAGAGAACCCAGCAGTGCTCCTGTGTTCTCCCAGGTAGAACACGCCCCTGCTCCTTCAAGACTCCTCAGAGGAGAGAGAACAGCCCACAGTCCCACCTCTACATTACCGGACATGACTCACTTCTAACAGAAGGCCTAGGCTGAAGAGCTGCCGGAGCCAAACCCAACGGATCAGGGCATTAGCAGGAGAGCTTTGTCTTTCAGGCTGTGTTGATACAGGCAGCCCAAGAGAATTATGTGTTACTTCAATTGGTACTTAGGACCAGTCAGATGAGCACTGAAATGATCTGAGGAGACTAGATAAGATATCAGTATTTGACTTCAAGAATCTTTGTGAATACAGACTCCGGTCATTCCAGCAGTAGGAAACAGTCTGATCCATACCCCTCTAGAAGGCCCCATTTGCCCCGGCCCGGCAACCATGTCAAATTGTAAGCACATTAAAAACAGAACGAACAGCGTGACCACAGCTGCTCCAAGCCAACGTCTCACACCCCTGACCTTAAGCCGGGGGTTCGGTCACTGGGACTGTTAGTTCTGCACCATTCCCTCGGTCCTGAGGTGAAACGTGTGCGTTTCATTAATCACGAGGACAGTTTCAGCAATGCAGACCGAGAGCTGATTAAAATGTTTATTAGAGCTGCCAGCCCGGGGAGAGGAAGCAGAGTGCTTGAAGACAAGGCCACAGTAAACAAGCTGTCCCCCACAAATGGAGCAACACCCCTCCCACGGACCAATCAGTGTAATTGAATAAGATGACAGATCTCGCATCATTCTCACAACATTGTTTGACGAGGTTCTCATTCAGTCATTTCACGGCCCAGAGAAACAGAATGTGAGATTGAGAATGGTTCAAAGAGGCTGGCATAACTCCCGCCTGTTCAGCCAAAATGGTGCCAGTGGCGTCTGTTATAGACCAGGAAAAGCAAGACTAAGAATGAGTGAGACAAACAGATCAAAAGATATAAACGTGTCGATTACTGTTTCACTGTGTGGTTGAAATTAACGTTCTTTCATAGTGTTGATAATGTTTATTCTTGACAGTGACATTTGTACCAAAGTTGTTACTAAGCCAACTTAACTAGTGACACCAGGTGACCACTAGAAACATTGAGCAACATGCCTACCTGTTCATCTGTATGTCCTTTGAAGTCCTCCAAGGACACCTGGTTATGAAGTTAAGTTACCAACTGTCTGAGTAATGAAAGGGCTGTTGCATTGCTTAGGGTCATGTACAGATTAAGGTCTAGCAATTTTACATTCTGAAACAAAATATATTATCATGGAAACAGGCACGAGTCTTCTTGTTAAGCATATTATTCATGCCATATAGGGTGCAAAATACCTAACAAATAGAGCCCAATTGTTAGGCAATCCAGACATCCAGAAAGATTCTTGAGATCACAAAGGTAATAAAACAAAACATGTGAATTATCCAACCAGGATTCCTGCAAGTGCTTGAGATTTTGTGAAGGTAAAAAGTCTCCAACACTATTCGAAGGAAAAGGAAAGTCCTTATTCAAAGTAGTTCAATGTTATTGGAAAACAATAAGCCCAAAGGATATTTTAAAAGAATTGGTAGCCATGGGCGAATCGATAATGGGCACTGATGCAGCAAATTAAGAAAAACTATGAGACCATGACAATGACTTTAGATGAGGTTGATTTTATGAAATAAACAATACAACATACTAAGATGACCTTTTGGATGAAGAACATAAAAAAAGGCTTAGTCCCTGGCAGGCAATATGAATTGACAGCTCATTCTTTCAGGCAAAGTGACAAAATGTTTCTCCCTGCTCATCAGCCAGACATCCAGGGTCAATGGCATCATTAACTTAATCCAGTACTGTGACACTTTAGAACACATAGTTGCCTCTGAACAGAAATTATATTATAAAGGTAACAAATACATATTCTACCAATTTAAACAATACATAATTGTTTCAAGACCCGCAGCAACTGCTTTATAATGCAACCCACATAGCTTCTCTTGGTTAAAATACAGTTCATGATTTACTTTTACCCAACGAAATGCCAATAGAAGGCAGCGTAAAAACTAGCAAGTCACCGTGAATGTTTCTTTGATAAAACTGCGACAATTCAATTTTGAACAAACCTCTGGTGTGCAAGCTGTGAGCTGAGTGACAATACGACAACGCTCACACCTGTCATCCGGGCCCTGCTTAATTGGGTTGCAACATGTTTTAGAAAGAAAAACTGAAAATCCTGCCATTCTTAGGGCGCAGAGGCTACAGAAGCGTTAGAATGCTACTACTATATTAATAATAACGAAACAGTGATTGAGCTGCCGCAGCTCGATGGATGACTTCTACAAAGGATTATCAGAATCCCGAGTTCATGGCGGTTTTTGAGGATGAATCTGGAGAGAATTTCTGAACACAACTGTGTGCAGTTCTAAGGAAAGTTGCAGCAATCCCTGCCTAAGCTCCCCAGTCCCTCCCGGCTCTGCATTGAAATGGGATATGAAAGAGGGAGAGAAAGAGTGTGTCCCAGATAGAGCCAATAGTGGATAGGGTGACATCTAGGATATATACCGCACTATATAGGGGAGAGTGTGTCACTTAGGACGCAGTCAGAGCGCTGATAAACTGTGTCACAGTTTTCCCTCAAATACAGCCGATTAAAGAGCTATCAGCTCTCTCACTAATCAAACGAGCTGAACGGGCCAGCTGGTTGATGCGCTGAAGGGCAGGCCTAAGAATACAACGTAAGACCAGTGATGATACAGTCTCTGGCCCACTCCTCCCTCTCTTCCTCTGCCCCTCTAACCTACAGAGGAAGCCCTCGCTTATGACAGGTGAGGGAGAATGTCCAAGCCTTGGCCCCTGAAGAAAATATGACAAATAAGAAACTGTACATTATAACCCCAATGAAACAGTGTTGTTGAAAACTTGTTTCTGATTAGCTAGAAGTGCACTTTAGAATAAGTATTAAAACCTGGTGTACTGGATAATATCCAGACCATACTTTTTACGGGGTAATAAAAACCAAAAAACACCAAAACAAATACATAGAAAAAAGCAGGACCAATCACAACGAACTAGCCTTGATTTGTTTTGCATAGACGTGTTTCTGGAGCATCTGCTGGCCTAGAACGCTGAGAAATCCCTTTTCACTCGTATTGTGCAGGTGGCGTGTAGGGTGATAGCAAAGGCTGTCTGCCCACTTCTGTCTGTCTTTGACCATCTTCTCGATGTTGACAGGGGGCATCAATTTCTTGTTGTTGCTTTCTCTTTGGGTTATTTCAGGCTGCGTATCTATGCAAGCACTTTGTGACAATTGCTGATTATAAGAAGAGATTAAAATTAAAATAAGATTACAATTATAATTATAAGAGATCAAATTAACCGGATGAATGTGGTCACTACAACCGGCAGATACATTCGTATAGTAGAAGCTATAGCACTTGTCATCTCGGGGCTGGATTTTCTACCCTCTTTGCACTTCTGGTTGGACGCTAACTGCATTTGTACTTGTACTTGTTCAATGACAATAGTGTTGAATCTAATCTCATGGTTGGCCTGGCTCTCTTCAGGTGTGCTCATTACCCAGACCCACTGGCACATGCCGGGTGTCACCCACTCCAGCGGCTTCCTGTTAAAGCTTTCATCCACTACAAAACCATGGTGACAGGCAGGGAGGCACGCAGACAGACAGGCAGGGAGGCACACAGACAGACAGGCAGGGAGGCACACAGACAGACAGGCAGGGAGGCACGCAGACAGACACGCAGGGAGGCACACAGACAGACAGGCAGGGAGGCACACAGACAGACAGGCAGGGAGGCACACAGACAGACAGGCAGGGAGGCACACAGACAGACAGGCAGGGAGGCACGCAGACAGACAGGCAGGGAGGCACGCAGACACCAAACAGTGCTGCTGCAGTTTCATCCAGTTTCATCCAGTCAGTAACTCAGTCACACGGCACCATCCTTTAAAAGACTGTCAAATGCACACCCGTGGGGGGACTGATCCTCCTCTGGTCTCTCCTGTGAGAGCAGAGCCCACCCACCCACCCACCCACCGACCCACCCACCCACCACAAGAGGACCACAAGCCTAAATCATAAACTAACAGACCGACTGGAGATCTGCTGAATGATTTGCCTCGGTGTTAGACAGAATATTCAATCAGATTTCTTTAAAGCCTTTTTTTACACAGCAGTCGACCAGTCCTCTTTACAGCACTTAACAGTAACCCAACTTAGAGCGTCCGCTGACTAAATAGCGCAGTAAGAGTAGCAAAGAGGGATTGGAGTGTTTTCTGGGGTAATTTCACTGGCTATTCACAGGGACTAGGATCTCCAACACCATTCTTTCAAATGACATTCGTTTTGGATAAAGGTCAAAGTCAAAACACATATATTATTATCTTGTTCTTTTTGGGTGGAGGGGATGGGTACCATGGCTGGAGCCTATGCATGACCCAATTCTTATTCAGTCAGAGGCTTCTTTGTTCCCCTGCAGACTTCAATAGAACCGATGGCAAGGGAACAAAGGCCCCACCAGTAAGGGCCTAGCGAGTATCCCAACTAGGACATTGTTCACGTTAAAGGGCAGTACTTCAGACCAGAATGCTCCAATCAGAAGTTGTGCCCTAGATCAGGAAAAGGGGGCCACTTTGGACGCAGACACTTAATAGAGCGAGGTGGCATGGCAACAAAGTCCCATCTAGTGAATAACAGCTAGCTAGCTCATAATCAGCCAGCCAAATCCCAACTCGCACTACAGAGACCATCAGGACTGGCCTTCACCAAATGGATCCAGGCGGAGGTTGTTTAAAAGCAGAAGATTATTTAGCGTTTATTTCTAATCGTATTTTGCATAGTTTAGGGCAGTGTACAGGACATTCCCACAAGTAGCAAGCTTACGATTAGAAACCATATTGTGCCCTAAACTAAGTTAGCCAAAGGCAATGACACCTAGATCAACTACAGGCAACCTATATAACTTACTATAACAACCCCCCCCCCCTCAAAAAACAGAAGTGTACAAGGCCAGTTTGAGTGTTTTCAGTCTTAGATCCAAAAAGTAATTGGCATCTTAAAAAGAACACAACAACATCAATACATGCGACTGTCAATTTCCAATAAAACTTTTGAAAGTAATCTTCTTGTACAGTAAGGAAGATTCAGAGACTTCAGCACCTACCCCATATGACCAACACGGTCCCTTACACTGGAAAACTAAAGTCCACACTCATACAGACCTCAACGATAACAAGGAGCATTGTCTCATTTGAAACATGTCGATTCGGTTTTGGGATGTTAACGATGACAGTAAAATAAGCTACCAAAAAGCAGGGCAGTTAAAAATACTGGAAGCTTTCCAGTGGGACAAAAAACAAAAAAAAAAGAAAACACGTGGAAAAGCTTCCACCCAAAACCGTAGATAAACGAAGAGATTTCCAATCATACCTGCAGGTGCTCTGTAGAGCTGCTGCTCAGCTCATCTCCGGAGGAGTCGTAGCGTCTCTCGGACCCTTCTGAGTCACAGTGTACCGCGGCCATGTCAATATCCAGGGGGTCCCTGCGGAGCTCAGGGGAGGAGGCGCGGGCCCGGGGCAGGGTGTCACAACCATGCGGATGGATAATCTCTACCGCAGCCTTGTCCAAATCCTTGAGGCTACCAGCGTCTCTACCAGGGTTTGGATGGGGATCCTTGTCCCGGCGTTGGCTCGGAGGGGTAAAAGTGCCAACCGGCAAGGCAGAGGGGGTGGGTGACGAGGGAGTGGGTCGGACGAAACTGGTCACGGTCAGGCTCTCGCTGGAGGCACTGGGCTTGACCTGGACCGAGTTTCCGCCGGTGACCCCCGCATGGTGACCCAGAGGCAGGGGCTTGGGAGGGGGCATGAGCGCCTTGCGGACCTCCCTGACATACTGCGCCGGGACGTAAAACGCCTTGGTGGCCTCGTCCTTCTTCACCTGCCACCAGTCCCCGTTGGTCTTCTTCACCAGCATGTAGCGCTCCCCCTGCTGGATGCAGATCTGGCGCTCCTTGGACTTGTACTGGTAGTCATACTCCACCTCGATGTAGACCTGGCCCGGGGCTATGGGCAGCTCCCGACCCCGGACGTCGCGCTCTGACGCCATCACGCTGGGAAACGCTGGCCCCGGAGCTCACCGCCACAGGGACGCCGTCTGGCTCAGCATGGCCCCGGGTGACGCTGGGAAGGAGGAGACACGTGGAGACATCAGAACCAGGACATTCATGCTCACGCAGCGGCTGCAAACTCCAGCGATAGACTCTCGGGGATCAGGAGGAAATAAACAAGAAACGTTGAATTCTAGATAATAGGTTTCTAGGCAAACAACACATATTGGATAGAAGAGGGGGACTGCTGATGACTGCCTGCTTATCCCATTTCTCAAATCTATGCAAGCTCAGTGAGAATTGTGCTCCTAGGCCTAGGAAGCTGACTAAGAGGTAGATAAGATTACACACACACACACACACACACAAATCCCATCCACAAGACTCTCTGGTGTTGCACATTGAGAGTTGTGCTGCTCATGGCTGAAGTAGATAAGATTAGAGGGAGTGAGCGAGTGACTGATACAACTCACATGTTCCTCTTTCACCAAATCCCACGCACGAACGCACGAACGCACGAACGCACGCGCTTCACATCTGAAGTACACTGCAGCTTCTTGTTCTGATTGCAGTCTACTCAATTTATACATACTTCGCTCCTGATGTCATCATGTCACACATTCCTGAGCTCAATGTTGCAATGCACTGGCCATCATGGAAAGTGACCGTTTGTAGCTGAACTGCTCCAGTGCATAATTAAGACAGACAGGCCAATTCAATTTGATAGATGTTTAAATAATTAAGCAGTATTATTAAGTACTTGAAATAATAGGGTATCCAGAGAAAAACAAAATAAAAGACATTGCAATGAACTTAAATGTACCTTGTTAAATCCCATTCTAGAGTCACACAACAGGTCCAGCAAAGTATTTCAGCTGGTCACAACAGGGGTGTATGATGGCATTTTTTACAAATAACGAAAAACAAAGGTGCACACATACATTAAGAAGCACAATTCACCTGTTGACATAGAGTTTTAATTGTGCTGACAACCACAACAATAAGGGACCATAACAGAGAGCTGATAACTGTATAAATGTCTATTGAAATGTCCTTCAGCCTTTTCAGGGATTACAAAATGATATACAGCTCCGGAGAAAATGAAGGGACCACTGCACCTTTTTTTTTTTCTTTCCTTTCCAGAAAAGTTGAAAAGGAAGGTTTTGAGTGAGGAACAGGGGGATTAAAATAAAGAGACCACTGCAAATTGAACACATCTGTTCCTCACGCAAAACTTTCCTTTTCATATTTTTTGGAAAGGAAAGAAAAAGGTGCAGTGGTCTCTTAATTTTTTCCAGAGCTGTATATGTTGCAACATACAATTATTTTTTCTTCAATAGGGAACATTCTTCTCTCCTTCGCAACCTCTTCTTATATCCTTACTGTACAAGAGAAAGTAACTGCACTCTGTTTTCTGTCAGCATACCTGGTCAAATAAGGCAATAAACTGCTCTAAAGGGAGCCAATGAAATCAGTTTGATATAATTTCAGAAAATCAGTTTACCATTTTCCCAGTTGTATTTTGCACGCGCATACACACACACACCCACACGCACACGCACACACTCTGGCCTTTGCATTTGCTCCATTAGCTTATGTCATCTGACAATCAAATGAGGGGAAGCAACATGCTGAACATTAATTTGACACAAATATTGTTAGATTTGGCCATAAGTTAGGATAAGTTATAAAAGCAATAGCTGAAAACGGGTGGGAACATTCCAATGCTGCATTGATAAGCGTGTGCCTGGAAGACTGCATTGTCTATGTGTACAATACATTTGTTTATTACATTGCAGCAAGACCTGGGCGAACTACGGGAAAACTGCACCCCCCCCCCCCCCACCTTCCAATTTGAGACATACACCAAACCATCCAAATTCAAATGATTTTGAATAGGCCTAATTACTGAGGACTTAAGAAAAGGGTCCACACAAGACCACAGTCACCTAAACCGCCATGTGTATTTATAACCTGGCTCCATTCAAGACACAAATGCCCAGAAACAGCCCACAGTGTGGCTCTAGAAACTGGTCTAAAACACCCCAAAAATGGGTACCAGTTGAGAGGCTGTGACATTAGACTACAGGCCTCTCATTGAAAGGTTGGATATTTGATTCCCAGTGATGTGATACCAAAGACTGTTATGCCTTTTATTGGGGGGGGGAAGCACTACAGCAACAAGAGATCCTGACTGTGAGCCAGTCTGGCTCAGACATGGCTTAGTTACTTATCATTTACAAAGGGGTCCTAAAGCTGAGCCTCGGCCACCAGGTCTGCTTGCTGTGGAAAATCTCTATAGCAGATGATGAGGATCTGTGTAGGCCGGCACAAATGACAAGGTGTATTGCTTTGCTGGTCTATTTTCAGGATATCTATGGTCTGCTGTGTGAGGCCAAAAGTTCTGCATGCCTTTAGTGGAAGAATGTTTTGCATAAGCCTTTTTTCCAGTAAAGAACATAATTCAGGTGACTGTGTTTAACAGAAAACTGAATGTGGATTGATTCTCACCCAGCAGCTCAGAGGGAGTGGGATTTAATCCTCTTAATAAATTGCCACAGATCACACATCACATCCTAGAGAAAGTGTCTCTCACTGCAGGCTGTAGGACACCTTCTGACATCTTCATCTGTTCCTAATCAACATTTGTCTGCCTTTATCGTGTTAGTTATATGGTGCGGCACTGGCAGGGTGCGGCACTGGGAGGGTGGGGCACTGGGAGGGTGCGGCACTGGGAGGGTGGGGCTGTTTCAACGTGTGTGCCTAGTCTGAGGAATTAGTTACAAGACGGTAGTCAGGTCATGTTAGGAATGACTCAGCGTCCCAAATGGAAACCATAGCCTACAGTGCTTTGGATCTGTACCCATTAGGAATCTCTTTATTTTTGCAAGAAATTTCTATTATTGGTTGATCTTCAACCAAATCAACCACAATTATTTGTATACTTCATTTATTTAATGAACTTCTCCAGCACCAGCAACGTACAGGGGTCCGGAGATCTAAGATGCTGCCTCTTATGCACGGATTTGAACCCAGCTCACTGATATTCTATCATCCCCTACTTTCCTGTCAAACAAAGTCTAGAAATGCCTGAAAGGTCACAGTCATTTGACAACTATTTACCGAGTGTATGGGGGCGACCACTTTTTCACAGGGGAATATTGGTGGCTGCGTAACAAACTATATATAGGCTATATTGCAAAACGTGCATAAGTTAACGCAGCACCCAATGCTGTGAACATCCTGTAATTGTTGATTAGCCTCTCACATTGTTCTAGAAGAATTGTGTGTACCACTTTTCAATGCAGAACTGCTTAAAAAGAAAAGTGAATTATGGTTTTGATCATGAACTTCCACTTTCACATCCCCTCCACAAAATGTCATTTCAATGGAGGTCCGGTCATTGACTAGACCATTCCAAAGCTTTAATATAAATTTAAGAAATTGCTTGTATGTTCTGGGTCATTGCCTTGCAGGATCATGTCCCAGTCGGGCTTCAGATTCCTTTGAGATTTTTCTCATACTAAGGAGAATTTTAAGATAATTATCTCCCTTTCTGATCGGTCACTGGGTGTGGCATAACTACTTGCATAAAAAAGGAATTAAGTACATAAATCCTGTGACTTTACTCACCAACCCTTTATTTGATATTCATTTTTGTTGTTTGAAGCTATGAAACATTGCAATGCAAAAAGACAATATTTAAAAGGGGACCAATACTTTTTCATGGCACAACACAGGTTACAGCATGTTTCATGACTTCTGACCACATCCCTGTCTTCATCGAATGACGAATTAGTTACATGGACTAGAACAGCCATTCTGTCCCATGTTATCAAGCCACTCTCGCTCCCTCACACAGAGATATAAACAAATAATCGATTGCAAGGATGGAACAACAACTTTTACTGGAAGTTATTTCATTTTAACCGGTGCTTAAGGCAATAATCAATGCCATAGCCCTACACCACCGCACTGATTGCGGAGTATGAAATGGCTTTATTTTATGGCTGAGTCCGGTTCACATGTATGATGGTGTGTGTTTGACTCCGACATACTTACTATTTCAGCAAAAAAAAAACTATTTGACGCACTTTCCAGCACAATAAAGCACTGCATGTCTGAAAATAAATCAAACAATGGCAGGCTTAATCATGTCCAAGAGCCAGAACGTGGTTTAATGTTCATGGGTAAGCTATGCAGTTATCCAATTAATTTTGTTTTGTACAATATCCATCATATCGACGTAATCTAAACAACTAAAATTGAAAATTATTTTGGTTTTTAAGTGCAGAAAACATTTTGAATCCTCCATTTCTTCCTCCCGGCGACTTGATTACTATTATTCTAACTTGTAAACAACGTTGAATCACTCTTCAAAATAAGGTAAACAAGGAAGACAAAAGCACCAGAGAAATAATTAAACCCCAAACCATTGATAATACCAGAGTCTAGATGCAAGAGAACATTGTCTAATAGATACTTTATAAATAACAACAAAGTCAGTGTTGCAAGTGGCTCCTCTGATGGATCAGTGTAGTTATTTGGTTGTACTAGCTGTTGCTAGCATGTAGAAACATGTCGAAAATCGACTTAGACCAGCTTCCTGGAATATTTCTGCCTCCTCTCACCCTAACTGTAAAGTGCCTCTGTGGTGTGGGAGCAGTGTGTAAGTAAGGTGTGACATTGAGCTGAAATAAGAATCCTTACTACCTGGTTTATGGCTGCTACGACCTAGCTAGGTACGCGTTCACCGTTTCCAACAGCGTTCACCTAGTTCCAGTGGGTAGTTAGTTCCAGTGGGTAGTTAGTTCCAGTGGGTAGTTAGTTCCAGTGGGTAGTTAGTTCCAGTGGGTAGTTAGTTTACTTGTCAACAACCCAAACATCAGAATGTCTCGTGCTGTCAAACTGCGAGTCAGAACTCGTAGATTTGTCATTCCAGGATAGGCGGTAAATTGTGGGAAGGTACAGACTTACTGCTAGCAAGCTGGAACATTAAACCAAATTATATATATGTCAATCTCATAGGTAAAGAAACAATTAGTATATAGTGACATAGTTACCTTTTATTCTGGCGGATATATTCCTTGTTTTGTGTGGGTAAAGCGCTTGTGAAGAGGGGAGTTATATTTCCAGAAAACTCTCGTCTTGTCTTTTATTTTTCTCTACTTCCCCGTCGACACACCGTGAACAGTCCGGAACAGTCACACCGCTACTAGCAAGGTAGCAAAACAGCACGGCACACTTTCTCCGCCTCGTTTCCACTTTTCCCTGACGTTAGTGCTCGCTCCCGCTTTTGCCTGCCTGCCAACTTTGCTACCTCTCAAGACAGCCAGCAACCTTGTTTCAGGGGAGAGTCGTGATGGAGTACTGGTGCCATCTTGTGGCAAGTAGGAAAATGTCTCCATACGCTTGGTTTCCATACGGATGTGACTGAACTATGGTTCGCTGACTCGGTGTTAAGAATCAATTCTCAGGCGTAAACGTAAACTTAAATGAACACCAAAAAGCATTGTTAGCACAAAGTTTCTTTTGTGGATGTGGAATCATCCGTTGTGGATATAGACTCTTACATTCTAAGAGGTAAGCAGGTAATACATTTGACTCCACCAGTCCAGGAAAAGAAGAAACCAGCCTAGTTTATCCGGCCCCCAATAAAATGTGAAAATCCTAGCTGTCCCCTCGAGAATCGAACCAGGGAGGCACACGTGAAAGGAATGGTCCTTTACAACTACGCCACCAAAATGCTCTAATGCAGAGCATTAGTATAGCCTCTTCACATTATATTATTTTCACTCATTAACAGCTAGCACGCAAAGTTTGAATATTTTGTTTGACACAATTAAATAGCATTAAACTGAGTAACGTCTCTTATTAATTTTACCTCCAACACAAATAGTATCTATAAACTGTATGACCTTTTCCACTGGCCGTTTTAAAAGCATATTAGCAAGTAATATGTTGCTAGACGCCATTATATTGTGTTAAATTGAGTAACGTTTCTTATTTAGTTTACCTCCACCACAAATAGCATCTATGAACTTTATGGCTTTGGCCACTGGCTGTTTTAACAGCTTATTAGCCACTCGTGAATGACATTGATACAATAACTACTGTATCAATATTGGTGACGATAACGGACTTTTTCGTCAAGTGAAAAGACGAGAGAATCGTGTAGCCAGCAAGGTTTTGTCTATCCTGAACAAATCCTATTTTGCCATTGGCCGTCTTAACAGCTAATTAGCCATTTTTGAATGACATAGGTGACTATAACAGACATCCAAAGTCTCCCGGAAGTTCCGGGAGTCTCCCGCATATTGATAGCGGCTCCCTGATGCCCGCAAATGAGTTAAAATATCCCGGAATTTAGAACGAGTGATCAAGGGCGCGCATGCAAGACAGAGACTGTTCTTCAAACCGTGTAGCGCGCACACGGCAGAGAGGGAGAGGGAGCGAGAGCGAGAGATCTTGCGTGTGTGTGTGGTAGTCTGCGTGTGTGCCTCATGAAGCGCATGTAATACAGAGAACATCCTGATTGGCCTGTTTCGGTGAATCAACCAATCAATTGTCATTGTGGGCGGGCTTTTATCTCTTCCCTCGAGTCCCGAACTGAATACTCAGTTCAGTATAGAAACAAGAGCGCCATGGCAGAGGGAGAGTGCCCCAAAAAACGCAAATATAAGGCACATTTTACGCAAGACTACACGAAAGTGTACCCCTGTCTTATAAGAGTAAAACATAATGACAGTCTTGCACGCTGTACAGTTTGCAAAAGCGACTTCAGCATTGCCCATGGTGGGTTAAATGATTGTAAAAGTCATATCATTGTCCTCCTTTTTATTGGGGGGGGGGGCGCTTCGGGATACCTCCCTGAAATGACCTTTTGCAGGTTGGGATGTCTGCGATAACTAGTGATGGCCATTCGAGGCATCATTCACGTTATTTTAGCAGCAGGATATTATGCTGACAGCACTGAGATTTTATTTATCTATAAGGCAATATAGTTAATCTAGTCGGTGAAAAAGAATAACATTAGAACAGACATTTAACATAAAATGTACAGACAAGATTGTTAACTATATTAACTTATATAGTTCAATGATGGCTTTTATTTTGAAAAAATAAATCTGATTTAGGATAATATCCTGCTGCTAAAAGAACGGTAATGAAGGCTCGAATGGCCATCAATAACGGTAACTGACTTTTTTTGTCAAGTGAAAAGACTAGAGAATCGTGAAGCCATCGAAGTGTTTGTCTATCCTGAACAAATCCCAACATCCACCAGAACCGTTTTATTTTAGGCTTCCTATTAAGTTGTAGCCAGCGAAGTTTTTTCAGTCCTGAACCTCAATGCGTTTTGACTCTTACGCGTCGAGCGCGGGACCTGTTGTTCTAGATTAAATGAAAATTAAATGAAGAGGAGGAGATGGACGATGAGTTGGAAGAATTGATTTGTATACAGTTAGTTAGAAGGAAACAAAGAAGACGCTTGGCCCCAACAACCTTTAAGATAGTGGGATGAGTCGTAAGACTCGTACCTCAGATGATTGGTTGCCATAATATTACCAAATCAAGATCAATGATATCAGTGACGTCGTTAGGCCTGGGCGTCGGGGGCTATACCCCCGGATCTCATATTGACCAAAAAATAAATAGTCCCATATCTATTAATCTATAATTCCGATCGCGTATTATGACAATGTAGACGTGTAGGCCGGCCAAAATCTACTCAAAGGGTAACCTGCACTATGGTTGGTATGCCACCTAGGTCTCTCCTGGCCTATACTTCCTTTGGTCGATCAACCATGATGGCATAAGGACCTGACTGCAAATGGATTTGATTCTTGCATGCAGGGGAGAATAGGGATTTAACTGCATGAATTTTGGGTGAGGGATTGCTTTGTACGAATCACTGATATCTGTGCATTATGCTCCCCATAATAGATCACCAAGAAAATTAACAATGTGAAATAATGCCAAATCTGCTACTATTTTGGTCAGGTACATTATTTAACATGAGATAATATCAGAAACCAGTGACCCCTTCAACAAGGCTAGCTTTAGGTATGTGTACTTCGCTCCAAAACCTTAAAGGCCCACCCAAATAATGTTAAACTGCACATTTGTATGTATATTTTTTATCAATTCTATAATAGCTTGGGAACAGTTAAAAAATCTCAGCCCACTCAGAAATATCCTTGAGCTTACACTGCAGTTCCAGATGAAATCATGATTTTTTTTTTTAAATGTTAACAGAATTAGACAAGGACAGTTCTTTTTTCTCATAATTATTTAATCACACATACATTTACATCATGCAGTCAATCCAAAATGGTGATATCATTTACCTTTAAAATTCCCCTTCTCCTCAAATCAGAGCGCTGTGATTGTGCCCCCAGTTCTCTATAGTTCCGTCCCAAAAAGCAGACTATTCCTTATATACTGCATAACGTTTGATCAGAGCCCTATGAGCTGTAGTTAAAAGTAGTGCAGTACTTAGGGAAAATGTTTCCATTTGGGACACACTCTAGGAATGATCCAGTACCTTTGTCCATTGATAGAGTCCTCATCAGTCAATTTGAACTTGAAGTAACTATTACACAGTAATAAAAAGTGGCTACATATTTCTTTAGAATCAATGCAAAAAAAGTATTTGGTTGGTAAACACCATGGACAAATAGTTGTTCTTTTTCTGTACTTTTTCCCATTTCATATCCATTAAATTTAGAGTGCAGTGGAACCCTGGGCAGGTAAGGATAGGGTACTATGCACCTTAAAGACCATTTTTCAAAAAGAAAGCCTTTATAGACAAAATGTCCTGTGACAGATATAGGCCATCTACCTCTCCAAAACTAGATTATTTTAACAACAGCAAATAGGCTAAGCCAATCATGTAAACAAAGTTACATACATTAAGTTACATTAATCAGACTTTTTAAAATGGTTCACACATCCCCAAAAAAGTTGCAATGAGTTGGAGTGTTTTATTAACCCAGTGTAAGGTTTAAACTTTACACTAATCAAAGGAGTTTCTGGAGAATTATCTTTTATTTATTATAAAACCATTTCCATAACAACAAATGTAAATATCATAAAACACTACCACCTTATTGTGGCTGCACTCAACCTTGGCCTCACCTATATTCTTCATAAAATATTGCAATCACAAGTTGTGAGTGGTTTTGTTTCATGCTGGGCTACAATCACAGCAACGTTTCAGCAAATGACATAAAAACAAAGGTAGGAGAGACATTTTACTCTCACACGAAGGGGAAATATTACTGAAGATGATCCGGGAAAATGTAAAAAATTAAAATTAAAATAAAAAGCACGTTTAAAATATATAAAGTCATTGGGTCCTGATTACAACTTTGATTAACAATAAACCACATCCCAAAATGCACAGCTTATGGATGAGCTGCATCTGAAATGGCATGTTATTCACGTAAGCACACTACTTTCAACCAGGGCCTATTTGGGTCTTGGGTCAAAACTAGCACTGTACTTAACAGGGTGCCATTTCAGAGCCAGACTAATACACCAGCAGACTGAACCCAACCAACCCTCATCCAACACCCCCTGCTCATCTGACTGCTTGATCAGTGGCAAGGGCAGGCCAATCCAAAACCGTCCCCCCAACCTTCTGACCAATACAAATCTGCTTGTCTAGATATGGAACAGTGAGACACTACATCAATCCACAATAAGATTACATGTGAACTTAACCTGGCTCAACCAATGGGGAGTAACTATGTCAATGTTGGCCTCATTTAGAGCTGGAGGGTGATTTGGGAAGTCAGAACCTGCCTTACGTTGATTCTCAATATAAGACTCTGAGGGAAGTATTCCAACGAAGGGATGTTCGTCTAGGTAATAGCCGTAATCTAATAGCATAATGTATTGCTTACTCCACTCGACACAACAGGGAGGACACCGGGAGGAGCCATTGACAGGAAGATATTATTAATAGTTAGAGTGTAAAAATAAAAATGTCAATAGTCACAGGCCAACATCCTTGATTTGTTTAGAGGACAGGTGGTGAGTGACCGAGCTAGAAAATCTAGGACAGGACTGGCATGTGGGTGCCGCCTGCCCTAAGCACGCCTGCAGTCCACACATGCTCCAATGTGCTCATAGAGAAATAACATCCAGGCAGTGAACAGGCCGTGACAAGGTGTTGTCTGTGTCCCAAATGGCACATTTACCTATGGGACCCGGTCAAAAGAAGTGCACTATATTGGAGGCAGGGTGTCATTGGGGATGCTGTAAATGACACCCTTTTTCCTTCTTTATATGCGTTTCGTCTAGTCACCTCGCCAGGATGTGTCGGGGTTCTTTTGTATTTTCATTACAGTAAAAACAATGGCCATCACAGGTTGTCTGTTATGACAAATGTAGACAGTAGCCACACCACTCTGCAGTAGAACCCAGGCATGTCACGTTACATCTGTACAACAGGACCTTAGTGCTCAATGCAGCTATCTATTGGAGAAGCTTTCAAAATCTACCAGAGACAGACGTGTGATACACTCAGTAGAATGATCAGGAAAAGTACTGTACAAAAGATGTAAGAGCATGTGCGGGATCAAGGACCCACTGCTTTTCTTTTTGATCATCTCTTTAGAAATCCTGGTAACCATACATTCAACTTGGCACATTGCAACCAACACCTTAAGACATGAATGACAACAAACTGTTCAAACAAAGCTACACACTCAGGTCACATGTCGTTCATCGTGCCAACGCTGCCCTCTGTGGTTGCTGGGGTCTTGTGTGGTTTATTTTCTATATTAAATATAATGTGGTTGTTGTTTGTTCCAGAGAAACAAAACTTGAGGGCAGGTGCATCTGTACAGGCCAGGAATATTTATATATTTATATTAAAACTCCTCCCTCTCTCTAATATATACCCTGCAGGGAGCCAATGGCTGTGATGGAATGACAGGTTGTCATGGTGATATCCATCTGCATCTTCTGTGGTCATGTATCATCTTTTCTTCAGCTGCTGAGGAGGGACAAAAAGAGGTTTGGGAGAGATCGGGAGGGGAGGAGCGAGAGAGACACATGTCTTGAAAAACATTCTATAGAGAGAACCTAGCATGCTGGGTGGGATCACTGGATTTAGAAAACATTAACAGGAGTTGACAGAAAAACAAACCTCACTCAAGTCACCAAGGATCACCGTTAGCCCCCATGGAAATCCAAGCCATTAAACCAAAGTAGCAGTTTTCTTTAAAACCGCTTCAATTTCTAATCTGTTCACCCAGGTCTGCAGAATAGTACCAGTTGGGTGTGTGCCAATCTCGTCCTGATCATATCAGTAATCGTATCTGTTACGAATGTGGAACTGCCTGTGTGTGCACGTCTGAGGAGTTGAGAAAGGACAGGGGCTTCAACCCCATGTTGGATGGTATGAAAATAACCTACATTGCAGGTCACTAATGTGTTATTTATTACTAACACTACGCATGTGGTAGCTTAAATTACTCGTCTATTTCCACATAAATGTTTACACTGAGTCAGACAAATGACTACTTTGTCAGATTTAAGGAATGCTAATAGGCTAGACCTATACTAAAACCAAAAACAACCACTTCCACGACAACATCACCACAGCAAAGTCAATGGATGATATTTTCAGCTAGATGCCCACCTATCAAACAATTTGGATTTATACAGAATATATTGACAGAAAGAAGTGGATATAGTTTAGCCCTGAGACATAAACTGGTGGAAGAGACTGCTGGAGACATTTTTATGTGTGGTATACTGGGATCATATTCGTATTCCTTATATCCGTGACAGTACTTGTTTTGTCCCGAGTACTCGGCACACCCTTAGTGCAAATGCACCCATTTAAAAGGACTTGAAAAACCCCCAGCCTTGACAGGTTAGCTGCCCCTCCAATAGCCCCCATTGTACTGTGTGTCGGGGCCAGCATCCCTACTCCCTCTGGCTATAACAAAGAGATCCCCCTGGGGGCCCAGGAATACGTTATGCTCTTAATCTCCTAGGCAGAGTGCCGGGTGCACAGACTGACTACTCCTGATTTCCAAAGTATCGTTTTCCGGAACCAGAGGCAGTGTGCTGGAGTACCAGGGGACCGGAAGCAGCAGGGGTTTACAGTGTGTTCCGGTGGACGAGACCCAGACCACGACACTGGCCTGGGCCAAACCGGATATAGCAATCTCAGACTGACCCTTTCAATTCTCCGTAACATCATTTAGTACTAACTGAACTCATTATTTTCTACCATATGTTCTGCCTGTGAGAACCACCAATTTGGCCCTCAAACTCAACTCTGCACCTCCAAGCCACATCCATTCTTTTTGTAAATTCCAACCCTCTAATCAGAGACTTATTTTCAGCCCTGGGACACCAGGTGGGTACAATCAATGATGAGATGGTAGTGTGTCACTCACTTCTTGTCTGGCTTCACGCCACCGCCTCCTCCTCTGATGGCTACGGTCTGGCTGTTCTGGTAGAACCCCCCCCCACTGCGATTCACGTTGGGGTGGGTGGGGGACGCCACTGGGGGCTGGCCAGGACGAATGGGTTTGGCTGTGTAGGGGGAGGGACCAAACAGTTTAGATGTAGTCCGTATGGTATTCATGTACTGATTAGTCTGTCTTTGACCTTCATGGAGGAAGTTTTGTGTGCTTTGTAAGAACTGAAATACATTCTGTAGGAATGTGATTTGTAAGATCAAACCATAACGAAGTATTAATACACTTCACGCCCAAAAGTAGTATATCCATATCAATCAAGAATGCAAAGAGCTGAGAAGGTAGTGTGTGTGTGTGTGTGTTTCCTCTCCTCACCGATCTGAGCGGAGTGGCCCCTCCTGGCCATGTTCTTGGCCCTAACGGCCTCTTTGATGCGGTCCACCTCCTGCTGGTAGCGTTTGCGGTCTCGTGCCGCGTTCTCTTTGGCCTCCTTCAGGGCCGACTCCAGGGCCTTGACCCGCTCGGCCGTGGCACGCAGGCGCTTCTCCAGTTTAGGAAGCTCACAGCGCAGGTCCGCGTTATCACGCACCAACTGATGAAGAGGGAGGAACACGAGAGATGAAGAGGGAGGAAGGTTTGTTAAACTAGCCATCTCCAAACGCACAGGAGTCTGTGTGGTTTCAATGTGTTTTGAGTGTATTTGTTGGGTTCAAAGTTGTTTGAAGTACATACCTGTTTGTGAACCTTGGTAAGCTGTTCCAAGTTGTTCTCCAGGAAGGAGATCTTCTGTTTCTGCGCCGCACTGCCTCCAGTATCATCAGAGTCCATCTCAGCACTCTTCTTCACTCTTGTAGCCAGATCCTGAACAAAGAGCTTCCTGAGGTTGTGCAACGTCTGTAGCTCCTTGGCCTGTCGTGAGCATGGGAAGAGGCAGAGGTTAAAAGAGAATGGAAACACCTCAGTGAAGTGACCCTCAACATCGCAGTTACAATTCAAATCTTTAAGGCATAATGATTAATGAAGAAAGCTGGACTAGGTTTAGTCCACCAAAAGTCTGTTTTTATGTGTTTCTATTGAAGCCAATGGGGTTGTTATTACCAGGATACATCATAATAGGTTGTATCTGTTACAGAAATGAATCTAGGACCCAAAATGTCCAAGCAGTGAAATCCGGCCGAAATCCCCACCGACTACTTAGGGTTAAAATGTACACGTCCTTTAGGGGCAGTCAGTTGATACCCAGTGTATCACCCCTCCAGAGTGTGAATCTACTCACCACGGTCTCCTCCAACCCCTTCAGGTCTTGTCTGGCCTGCTCTCTCCTGTCCTGCATCACCCTGCACCACACAACATCAGACACAGCTTTATCTGCTGGTCACAGCTAACCGGATGCTATAGCTTCTGTGGTGAGGACACTATGCGTACACCAGGGACCAACATGACTGGAAACATTCCAAACATGGCCACTGTCTGCCAGCATAACGTACGTGAGCTCGTGAAGCTTGCGGCTCTTCTCCTGGTCGGTGGACTTGAGTTTCTCGTGTTCCACCCTCAGGCGCTCCTGTTCCAGCATGATCTTCTGATTCAGACTGTTTCAAACACACCCACAACAACAACCATGTAGAACATTCCGGCACTGGAGACAGAAAACATTGGAGTCACCACAGTGGATAATGTGTGCGTGATGTCTTACTCCTGCAGTTCAGTGATGAGGTGCTCCTTCTTGTCCAGCTCATCTCTCAGGCTGCTGATCTGTTTCTGATGGGCCTCGCGGTGGCCGGCGATCTGCTTCTCCACAGCCTCCTGAGGGACACGTCAATCAGAGGGTCAACATCCGATCACCTGTCAAGTTCTATGTTGACACGCCCACCAGCTCCCAACACTATGCTAGAGCAACAGGGTCAGAAATCTGTTGTTCTTCCCAATTCCCATGTGTATAATACCCCTTGTACTGAAACAGGACAAATACAAGGACCCACACAGTTATTATGAAGAGAAAAGTATCATCACAGTTGGCAGTTCTGTAGTATTAACGTGGTGACATACCTTAACTTCATTGGCAGATTGGATCTCGTTCTCCTTCTCCATTGCAGTGACTTTCTCTGTAAAAAAAAAAAGTTCATTTTGTCACCAGGGGGCGCTATCAGCCCATGTGATAAAGGAATGTGTAAGAAATTGTCATCAGTACAGAGACCAGCTTTGTGTGCTATAGCTGTGGGAATGTGCATGTTTCCTGTAGCCTGTATGTGTGTATGTAATACCCTGGGCGCTGATCTTGACCAGTTCCTCATTCAGAGAATCAACGTTCTCCTCCAACTGCCTCTTCTTCTGCTCCACGTTCTGAAGGTACTCCGTCAGGGACTTGATCTTAGCCTCATGCTACAAGGGGGGAGTGAGAGGAGACTTATCATGAAGGTGTTCAATATGAATCATATATCTTCTAACAGGTTAGCAGGGCTCCCTTATATCACTGATTCTCAAACCTCTCCTGGGGACCCTCAGCCGATCCATTTGTAAGACGTTTGCCAGAACTACCACACCTGAATCAACTTTTCAACTGATTATTAAGCCCTTGGCTGCTTGATTCAGATAACCTAGATCAGGGCTACAACAGAATTGCGAGACAGTTCGGTGTACCCAGGACAGGTCTGACAACCACTGCCTCACTGTGTTAATGGGAATATATTTTGAGGCCAAACCTCAGGGGAAGCTGAAACTGGGTATGGTATGGTGGTCAGGGTCAAGGTCCATTTAAATTCAGCCAGGAGAAGAACTTTCTACATTGACCGAATGTAAACCTGAACTGACCTAGAACTACACCGTTGGCAAATGATGGGTGTGGGGGAGTGTGGACCAACAACTATGATGAGAAAAGCCTTTTTATGGTCCATCTAGTATGTCACATGATGATACCTGTTGGATCCTCAGCTGACAGGCGGCCAGCTCCTTGTCGTTCTCGTCCATCTTTTTGTTGCTCTCTGACTGGCTGCTCTCCAGCTGCTTACAGCGTTTCACCATGGTCTTCACCTCAGACTTCATCTTGCTGAGGTACAGACGAGCCACCGTGAACTCCTCATCTATTAGACCACTGCCCTCGTGTTGCTGGTGGGACGGGAAGGAGAGAAGGGATTCAGACTTACTGCTGATGTAAACAAGGAATGGCTGTTGTTTGTCAGGTTGAAGACGGACTGACATTTCCTATACCTGTCAGTTTGTAATTTCCTTTTACCTTGATGTCATTGCTGCCCACGGCGATGCCAATCTCAGCCAGGTCTTTGAGTAGAGATGACATCATCTCAGTGACCCTCTTCTTTTGGTGGTTTGTCATCTCTTTCAGCTTCTGGAGCTCAGAATCGATGGATGTCAAGACACTCTGGAGGTAGAGAAAAATAGTTCCAATAGGTCCAAGAAAGTATCACAATATGAACACAGGCAGCTCACATAGTTTGCAGCAACAGTGAAGGACATTGCCTCACCGTTTTCTGGTTGAGCTCTTCGCTGAGGATCTCAAACTCCTTGGTCTTGTCCTCCACCTCCTGACTCTTCTGGTCATAGTTAACAGCCAGCTCCTCCAGCGCCTGTAGAACCTCCTTCACCTCATCCTTGGAAGCCTCATTCTCAGCCTGCAGGCGGTTTAACTCTGACTGCAGGTTGTCGTGGTCACGTCGCGATGAGGCCAGCAGCTACACATACGGACGCATTTTGAATCACTTACAAGAACCGACACCATAGGCCTCTAGTTAAAAGTAGTGCACTATACAGGAAACATAATGCCGTTTGGGTTCAGACAACACTCACCTCCTCCTGGTCCAACATCTGCTGCTTGAGCTTTTCAGCCAGCTGGCTTTGCTGGTTGATCTCATCATCCTGGATACAAACACACACACACACACACGTGATTCAAACAAGGACTAAACTTTATGTTGAAACTAAAATTATATTTCATGTATTATTGTTTTGGTGGGGGGAGGGGGGTATTTTGACAATTTATTAAGACAGTATGTAATAACAGAGGGGATACAGATAGATGGGAGACATATTGAAAGGTTAGAGTTGTGAGTTGAACCCTTGTCTCTAGTTCGAAGAAAGAAGGGTCATATCTGTCCAATCCTGTCCCAAGATGCAGTGTCCAAGACAATCAACTCCCTGGCTGGTTCATCTACTGAACTAGAGGCTCTGTGGGCGGTCTCACCTTTACAAAGAGGAGGAGCACACACAGTGTGTAAGTCAGTCTGTCAGTGGGAGGTCTCTCTTACCTTATCATCCAGCTGCTTGTATAGCTTGGCCAGTTCCACTTCACACTTGTCCTTCTCAGCGTCGGTCAGACGGAGCTGAGGCATGTTGGGGGTGGAGGCAGGCTTGTCGTTGGGCACGTTGTCCAGAGCCAGCACCTCGGCCTGGGCCTTCTCCTTGTCAAACTGCTCGTCCACCGGCACACTCTCACCTACAGGGGGCAGTAAGGTCAAAGTGAGCTGAGCCAATAGTAGGGTGAAGTGGCTTGTTGTCTAGATGCTGATTGATTATTAGATAAAGTATAGAAGCGGATCTTAGATCTGTACCAAGGAAAACCATCATCCCAGAGATCGGACAGACTTTACTAGGCCTTTACTGTTACATTTGCATTTCTGTCATTTAGCAGACTTGGCTCCTAGTTAAGTGGCTACATTTTAAGATAACTCAGGGGAGCAACGAACCAACTCAGGAGTAGTAAGTATACTGAACAGATTTAACAGTCATATCAAAGCGGTCACCAAAACAGCATTCTATCATCTAAAAAATATAGCCAGAATCAAAGACTTGGTATCCCAAAAAGACCAAGAGAAGCTCATCCATGCTTTTACCTCTAGTAGGGTTGACTACTGTAATGGCCTCTTAACTGGACTCCACAAAAAGACTGTATAACAGCTGCAGCTCATTCAGAATGCTGCTGCTAGAATGTTAACCAGGACCAAGAGAACAGAGCACATCACTCCAGTTCTTAAATCTTTGCATTGGCTTCCAGTCAGTTACAGAATAGATTTCAAAGTGGTGCTTTTAGTTTTTAAATCTCTGAATGGTATAGGACCCGAATACATTTCTCAAACACTTCTCTTTTCATGTGCCTATGACTGAGCACTTAAACTTAACCAAACTTAATGACTTATGTCATGCAATAAAATGCAAATTAATTATTTAATAAATTGATTTTCTGGATCACATTGTATGATTTATAGACCTATACATGCTATGTAAGTAGGAAAACCTACAAAATCGGCAGTGCATCACATACTTGTTCTCCCCACTGTGTGTGTGTGTGTATTTGTGTGTGTGTATATATATATATATATATATATATATATATATATATATATATATATACACACATACATATTTCTTTTTTTCTTCTTCTTTGTAAAGCACATTGAATTGCTTTGATGCATGAATTGTGCTATATAAATAAACTTGCTTGCTTACACTGGTTAGTAGAAAGTACATCCTACTAAATGATAAAATAATAAGCATCGCCAGCATTAGCAGCTAAAGGCAACGCTAACCCATAATGGCCTTAAGGGTCCTCAATGAACAGGGCCCTTGTTCTTCTAGTGTTGGTCATTAAGGCATAAAACAGTGACTGTTACATTTTTTTCCTTCCAACATCATGCATTACTTCTGACCAGCGCCCAATGGGATGTGAAGACCCTGCGGACATTACAGTCCTCTCCACCTCACCGTTCCTCCAGCGGTTTAGTTCGTTCTCCAGCCAGGTAATAGTGTTCCTCAGCGCCTTGCCCTTCTCTTTCTCCCTTTCGTATTTCTTCTTCCACTGTTCTGCTGTCAGCTCCACATTCACACACACAGTGTTCTTGATGGTCTTGGCTCTGAAGGGCCAAAACATCACCCAGTGTTAGAACTCCGCAGGCCTAAGTTGATCACAAAGCTAATTCTTAATATGCCAATTTCATCATCGCGCTTGTAACTGTGTGCTGAAATCAGTTTTGTTGTGACTGCTGACAGGCACAATTGGGTTGTATTTTTTTGGGGGTGGGTGGCTAGTGAAAATATATTTTTGAATAAACAATCTATTTAAAAGTTAATTAATGAGCCCACCTCTGCCCAAACATTAAGGTGGACTTGGTCTCGGACTCATTGTAGGCAGAGGGGGAGGCGCAGATTACGATGGTGGTCCTACAATTCCCACCCAGAGAGTCCTGAAGGATTCTGGTCATTTTACTATCTCTGTAAGGTATATAGCCCTGAAACCAAGCAGACCAAACAAAGAAAGAATATTAATGAAGAGAGAAAAAACAATACATGCCCTCAGGTTGTTAAATTCGAAACAAGAAAAACTAAGAAGGCTGTACGGCAGTACATGTAGAAATATGTTTATCATTACAACCCTAGAAATATCTATAGGGGTTTAGTAGTAATCTGTTTACCATTACACCCCTAGAAATACCTATAGGGGTTTAGTAGTAATACGTTTACCATTACACCCCTAGAAATACCTATGGGGTTTAGTAGTAATACGTTTACCATTACACCCCTAGAAATATCAATAGGGGTTTAGTAGTAATACGTTTACCATTACACCCCTAGAAATACCTATAGGGGTTTAGTAGTAATACGTTTACCATTACACCCCTAGAAATATCAATAGGGGTTTAGTAGTAATATGTTCACCATTACACCCCTAGAAATACCTATAGGGGTTTAGTAGTAATATGTTTACCATTACACAACTAGAAATCTCAATAGGGGTTTAGTAGTAATATGTTTACCATTACACCCCTAGAAATACCCATAGGGGTTTAGTAGTAATATGTTTACCATTACACAACTAGAAATCTCTTTAAATATTTGTCATAACAGAGTACTAACTGATCCTTCGGCCAAAGCAGAGATGACGTTTCCCAGGGATGAAAGAGACTTGTTGATGTTCTTGGCCTCATCCAGTACGGCACCCTCCGCACCAGTCTTGCTGACCTGGGAGGAAAGAGACAAACGGACACCATCTAATAAGAACAGAAGCCGTAGTAGTGTACAGGCATTGGTCAAGCATGAGGTCTAAACGAAATTACCTAAAAAGGTTTAACTGAAAGGTTAGGCAACTAGGGAAAAACTTATTTTGGCCATCTGCACTTGCTAAAACATGGAAAAAATATTAATCAATACTACATTTCTACAAGTTCAACTGAAGTGTGCATGTGCTTTAATTACTTTTTCACTTCCAGCCAGATCGACGAGGTAGAGCTTCCCACTGAGTTTTTGCTCTGTAGCAGTGTTCTCCTGTTTCACGTTAATCTGGAAGATGCTGTGACTTCTGGAGCTGTGCTCATTCATGTCTGCAGCAAGACAACAGGTCAGCACAGGTTAGACAGAGGCACACAATGACACCTTCTGTGTGCCTCTTCTGTGCACCTTTTTACCAATTTAGACGTGGATGTGTGATCTTCAATTCCAACATTATTGACAGATACAGGCGACCGAATTTAACATTGGACACTGAAAGATTACACTTTTAAATCATTTATTTATAAGAAATGTACAGAAACACATTTTCATTGTGCAGGTAGAATAAGTACCCCCCTAGCTTCAGTAGATGGTGTTGACCCCTTTAGCTGAAATAACTTCATGTAGGCATTTGTGTAACCATCAGTCTCTTAGATCAACTGGGAGGAATGTTTGCTCACACTTCTTTACAGTACTGCTTCAACGGCTTGTTTGTTAGGCAAAAGGCACCTAACAGACTCTCGGACAACGAGAAACCAGATTCTCTGGGCTGGTGGAATCAAGATTGAACTCTTTGGCCGGAATGCCAAGCGTCATGCCTGGAGTAAACCAGGCACCGCTCATCCTCTGTCCAATACCATCCTTAAGGTGAAGTTTGGTGGTGGCAGCATAAGGATGTGGGATGTTTTTCAACAGCAGGGACTGGGAGACTAGTCAAGGATGAGGGAAAGATGAAGAGAAAAGTAAAGATAGAGCCTTGATAAAAATTTGCTCTAGAGCTCAGGGCCTCAGACTGG
This sequence comes from Esox lucius, assembly GCF_011004845.1. Lineage (NCBI taxonomy): Eukaryota > Metazoa > Chordata > Actinopteri > Esociformes > Esocidae > Esox > Esox lucius. The sequence goes on along the minus strand of NC_047571.1, from coordinate 22,769,827 downwards.
TGCAAAGGTTCACCTTCTAACAGGATAACAACCCAAAGCACACAGCCAAGACAAAGTGGCTTCTAGACAAATCTGTTAATGTCCTTGAGTGGCCCAGCCAGAACCAGATGAAACATCTCTGCAGATCTGAAAATTGTTGTGCAGAGACGTTCCCAATCCAACCTCAGCAAGCTGGACAGGATCGGCATAGAAGAATGGAAGAAACTCACCAAAAGGTGCGCCAAGCTCGTAATTTCAAACCCAGGATTCAGAACAGCATTCTGAAGACTATATATTTCTTAACATCTAAATTTGCAAAAAAAAATCTAAAAACATGCATTTCCTTGGTGATTATAGGGTTATTGTGTGTAGATTGATAAGGAGTAAAATGTATTCAATACATTTTTGAATAAAGCTATAAGTCAACAAAATGTGGGGAAAGTAAATGGGTCTAAATACATCCGAATGTACCGTGGAATACAGAGCTGTTAGCTGAGGTAAAAGGTGGAGTACTGTGTCATTGTATACAGCAGCTTGGTTAGAGTTTCTAGATGCATCAGTTACAGTAACCAGAGATATGATATATGTGTGAGAATAGCCTGTGAGCCTGATCTGTTACTGCTCTCCAGCCAGCTCACTATGGGATGGTCATGTTTAACTTTTGTGGCGACAATGAGTGGCAAGGTGTTGGTGAGAGCAGAAATAGATCTGGAAATGGTCTAGCGTGAGAAACCTCTGAGCACATGAAACCATTTCTTAATCAGAACAAAGGAAAACCACACTCAATTACCTTTTCAGTCAACAGGGGCATATCAGGTAGCAGTACATACTGGGAAAATATGGCATTGAAATGGATCAAGTGTGGATCAGGCTTGGCATTTCGGGATGCGTCCTAAATGGCTCTATGTTCCCTTCATATTGCACTACTCTTGCCCAGGGCAAATACCAGACCACTACAGGCCTTGGTCAAAAGTAGTGCAGTATTAAAGAAATAGGGTGAATAACTGATGCAGTGTCTTGTTGCGGTGTCTTACTTGTAACAGCTACGTGTCTGTTAGATTTGCCTTCGTCAATAGTGTCCATGACTTCTTCTGGGCTGCAGACAAATCTCTCTGTGCATCCCTGGGGACAAGAAAATATATGATGTGACACTGCGCCATCTTTTAAATGACTAATATTCTTTAACAACATTAAACAAATATCTGCCATTTAGAAGAAGCTGCTATCCAGAGCAGACGGTGACAGTTATAAAGTGAGGACAGTTAACCTTGACATAGGGAACTCTGTTTTTGTCTTCATGAACCGACAGGTTGGTCTTTGACACTGAAGGGAGAAGAATAATACAGCATGATCAAGACTCATCTTCTGCCTAAACTGCACAGCAGGAAGCCTGTCATCTGCTTACAAATATATAATAATTCACCATTATATGTGTGAAGCAACATAATACAAAATCTGGGTGAGGCAAATTCACTTAATGGCAGTTACTGAGGCATTCATCGAAATACAGACATTCTATTCAGAACAAAAAGACTCATTACATTATCAGCAATTCTCCTGTTTCTACAAGTTTCCACATGTTTCCACACATTAATAAGATCCACTCTGCATAGCAGTTAAACAGAACGTGATGTAAACGAGCCAATTATCAACCCTACTGCGACAAGCTCAAAGAAGATACATCCTAATACCAACAGTATGTGGTGCTTTACTTGGTCAGTAGTAGGGATACAGAAGTATCCCTTGGGCTCAGTGAGCCTTTCAGCCTAGGACTCACCATCCAAGAGGTCTCGAATCTTGTCCAAGTAAATTTCAAAATATGAAACCTGAAAGAGAAAAGGACTTCTGTTAGCAAGGCGCCAGGCGAAGTGATTCTACCGAGTGTCTTCGAAAATACAACTGCAATTGAATGTTGAATGTGGTTCTAACTGGAAATAAATATTGCCATCCCAAATAGCAATTATAAAGGACGCCATATTGGCCATAACCCATAGGATGAGTTTCTAGGGTACAAGCCAGTACCTACCTTGATATGAAACTCCAGGTTCTCATCCATGGAGTAGATGTAGTTAAAAATGTCCTGCACTATCCTGGGGATGATACCCATCCCATCTGGATCGTGGAGGTTACCCTCCATAGTGTGTGTTTTGCCCGATGACGTCTGCCCGTATGCAAATATCGTCCCGTTGTACCCTTCCAGAACATCTGAGAGAAGAAGAACACCAACTAGACTTACAAAATGCTAATGTGTCTTTTGTACATCCAATTAGACATCCTGATTGTAAGGAAGTAGTCAATCAATCAATCAAATGTATTTATAAAGCCCTTTTTACAACAGCAGTTGTCACGAAGGGCTTTACAGAGACACCCGGCCTTAAACCCCGGCCTTAGACATTGCCTTCTCCTTGTGTTTGAGCATCTACATTAGCAAACATGCAAAGTAGGGAGAGTGCATGAGCAAGACAGCTGAGCACACCTTTGACAATCTTCTGGGCGCAGGCGTTATAAACTTGCTCCTGTGTCGTATTAGGCTGGAACACCCTGTCAAACTGGAACGGTTTGCTCTGTAAGACAGACATTAAAAACATAAAGAAGAGAGAAATACTGTAGATTATATAGAATACTGTGGCGCGGACACACTCTGGTCTACCACATCAGCTTCACTACAATGTCCCCAAGGGAATGTTATGGGAGGCTCCAGAACATTCTGGAGACAGCTGCAGGGCTGCCCAGGTTTTGACCGCCTGCACCAAGTTTATAAAATTATGCACTAGGGCTGCACAATATATAGTTTCAGCATCGACATTGCAATGTACGCATCCACAATAGTCACATCGCAGAACGTTCGTTCGTTGCTGTACGTTCGTTCGTTGCTGTACGTGGTTGACATGCAGGCTCTGCTTGCGCTTGATGAGCGAGGAACCGGCCAAAAAAGGCAGAAATTGAGAATTTGGTTGCAAAAAGAAATGAATTGTCAATTATATGGAAGTATTTCAGCTACAGACAAGATGATGTTGACCAAAAACAGGTACTTTGTAGAGAGTGCCATGCAATTGTTGCCACAACACGACCAATTTGATAGATCATTTAAGGCGGTACCACAAATCTTCATATGACGAGTGCAAAGCATCTCAATGCCGTCCAAAGCAAAAACACCATACAAGAAAGGTTCCAAGCGGCAGAGAAAAATCACAGATTCAATAACATTTCACATCGCCAAAGACATGGTGCTAATTTACACAGTTACCAAAGAGGGTTTTAAAAACATCCGATTACTTGACAAGCCATCACACAACTATTTTTCCCAAGTTGCCATCCCAGAGTTGCATTATCAGAAATGCAAGACAAGTTGAAACAAAACTGTCACAAGTGGAATATTATGCAGCAACAATAGACTTGTGGTCCAGCCGGACAACGGAGCCCTACATAAGTCTGACCGTACACTTTATTAATGAGGACTTCCACCTGAAAAGTCACTGTTTGCAAACTGCATTTTTCCCAGAGGATCATACAAGTGAGAACATCACAACAGGGATGAGAGAAGCTTTAGCTGATTGGGGCCTAGATGAGAGTCGTCTAGTCTGTATTACAACAGACAATGACACGAACATGGTGAAGGCTGCCGCCCTGAACAAGTGGACCAGATTACAGTGCATTGGCTAAAGATTGCATCTTGCAGTTGGTAAGTTATTCCCAATTGCGCATTCTATTTTACTACAGTTGCTATTGCTATTCTATTACTGTTACAAATTATTACATAGTAACCTGTTCTGAAATATAAATATTTTCACAAGTTTCATACATTTTAATTGTAGAGGATGGGGCTGGGGAAGAATGAAGGATACAGACTGTCAGGTTGATAGCCAAAGCTCTTTCTGAAGCTCTTTCATATCGGAATATATATCACAGCAAATCGCAATGTCAGTTATTTCCAATATCGAGCAACCCTATAATGCACTCACTATTGTACATGTTTACTATAAATGTAAAGAATGTGTGTACACATGAATACCCTTCCAACAAATAATCAAGAGGTATCAAACAGCTAATACTAAACACCAACAAATCCAACAACACAATACTGTTAAAACCATACTGTGAATAATAGACCTAATGAACCCCTGGTGACCCTTCAGCTCCCTGGGCTAATAAGCAGCTAACTGTTAGCTTCGACTCAACATGACCAGGACCACAGATGGCACAGACAAGAGTTCTCAGCTGAGGAAGAGATTAAACAACATCACATTTTAATACGATTTCAATACTGAACTATGTAATGATGTCAACTACACAGTCAAGGATATTAACCTGATAAAAAGCATGGGCTCTATTGCCCCTCTGCTCCAATAAGCAGTTTAGAGACCAAGGACCATATCAAGTGTAGGTGTGCAGTTTTAGAATCAGTTTTGCCTTTAAGAAAACATGAAGATTACATGCACAGAAGTGGACCTCATCCTAGACCAGAACACCAGCTCTAACATGCTTAAAACGGTTCAGTCTTCACCCTCATTCTCTCGATACACACCGTCCCATACTGTACCCACCAGATGGACATGAACAATTCATAAACACGGCCACCGCAGACTACAGCAATGGCTTGACACGATCCTTGGCAGACCAGAGAGTCTCAACGGTACATCTGCAGTAATTACCAGGCCGAATAACAACACCTGAATGGATGTGGAGGCCCCGCCCCTCCTCCAGGGAAAGGTACGGTGTAACTGAAGCCTCTTTTCACTGTCACCATGGACACGACACACGACACACCTCGCACCAACACCTCTTGGTTGACCAAGTAAACAAAAACACCTTCTTGAAGACTGCCTACACCTTGAAGTTGTGGCGTTGTGTCAGTCAGTACACCCATTTGCTGCACTTACATCAACGCAGCACAGTAAAGCTTGTGTTGGTTATGGCTTGGCTTAAAGTGGTCAGAACCCAGACGTATCTGTACAGGACCCACTGCCTAACCCACTGCTCAGAACCCCTGCTGCAGTACTGACATCATTAGGATTGTCCTCACTGACACTAGACTGCAGTACTGACATCATTAAGATGGGCCGGTCCTCACTGTCACATTACTTACTGCAATACTGACCTCATTAAGATGGGCCTGCCCTCACCGACGCTAGACTGCAGTACTGATATCATTAAAAGGGGACGGTCCTCACTGATGCAAGGCTGCAGTACTGACATCATTAGGATGACCCTTACCAAGTTCAAAGGTCTCATGAGTATGCGATGCACTGCCCAGGTGACTTAACAATACCATTTAAGGGCTTTTCTTTATTTTAACAATTTTCCACATTGTAGAAAAACAGCAAAGACATCAAAACTATGAAATAACACATGAAATCATGTAGTAAACTAAAAGTGCTAAAAAGATAAAATATATTTCATATTGCTTTGCACACTCCTTGCATTCTCTCAACCAGCTCCATGAAATGCATTACAACTAAGAATTGAGCTTTGTAAAAAGTTTATTAGTAGAATTTCCAGCATCAGTTGTGCTTTGACAACATAGAGTTGGTATAAAGAAGACAATCATAATGTCTTTAGTGTAGTTGTCCATATTATAGCAAAAACAGCTCAAGCAAGCACCACAGTCACTTCATACAATGAATCCTACCTTAAGAGAAGAACTTGAAAGATTCGCTAAAACCAACAAGCGCTACGATGGAAGAGAATAAGTGACGAGGCTAGGAATCAGAAATTAACTGCAACTCAGATTGCATCCCAAATAAATGCTTCACAGAGTTTAACAGACATCTGTTCAGAGGTGACGGCATGAATGAATTGCTGCAAATAAACTACTGAAGGAAACCAACAAGGAAAAGACTTGCGTGGCCCAAGAAAAACAAGAAATGGACACGGGCCGATGGAAAACTGTCCTTTAGTCTGAGGAGTCCATATTTGAGATTTTGGGTTCCAGCCGACACAGAGTGAGTGAACAGATGATCCTATGGTGAAGCATGGAGGAGGTGTGATGGGGTGGGGTCCTTGCTGGTGACCTGGTCTGTGATTTATTTAGAATTCATGACACACACAACCAGCATGGCAACCACAGCATTCTGCAGTGAAATGCAATACCATAGGGTTTGCGCTTATTTGGACTATGATACATATTTTAACAGGACAATGCCCCAACACACAGCTCCAGGCTGTGTATAGGCTATTTGACACTGAAGGAAAGTGATGGTGCTGCGTCAGATTACTTGGCCTCCACAATAACTGACCTCAACCCAATTGAGATGGGTTGGGATAGGTTGGACCGCAGGGGTGAAGGAAAAGCCACAAGCAAGTACTCGGCATATTCCTTCATAACCGTTGGAAAGCATTCCAGATGACTACCTCATGAAGCTGGTTGAGAGAATGCCAAGAATGTGCAATGCTGTCATCGAGGCAAAGGGTGGCTACTTTGAAGAATCTAAAATATTCGCTAGGCCTATTTCAATTTGTTCTGCACTTTTTTTGGTCACTATAATTCCATATGTGTTATTACATAGTTTTGATTTCTTTATTATTCTACAATATGGATAATAGTAAAAAAGAACATCACAGCAAGTGGAAATAGTAATTATTACTCAGTGAAATCTTTGTTTTAAAATGTATAAGTGATGTCTTTCATGAATAGGCTGAGTACCAATGGTAACTTGTACTGCCTTGGGGAAATCTGATTTGGTCTTGAATGTGAACAGTTCTATTGAATAGACCAGTGTTACATTCAAGATCACACAGATGGCAAAATAAACAGCCACAGGGGGATCTTGGGGGTTCAGATACAACAAGTGCTTCAATAAGCTTGAATTAATCTGCGAAGTGCCAGCGTGGTAATAATCAGCTGAATACTTAACAGTTTTGATTCAAATCCTAGTTGAAGCAATGGTCATCGCAGCAAGCAAACTGATGGCTATAAAATGCATTCTTCTGCAGTTACATTGGCCAAAGGCTACCTAATCAGGTACTAGGTCCTGAGTGTATATCATTTGGGCCATGTCATTTGTATTTATTTAAGAATTTAAAAAAAAGGAAGAACTAAAGGTTGAAGAAAATATAACTGTTTCTGCAACATTGAAACTCCATAATATATTGTCTGAAAGTTTGAGTCCATACTATGTTGTTCAAAGTAAAATCATTTGAAATAAAATGAAAGGACAAGGGTAAGGACCTGTATTTATTTGGCTGCATCTTTATATTCTGTTTCTACTGCTGTAGCTAAAAGTAGCACAGTCCCTCATGGTTTTCTCACACGTGGGCCTGTGTGTGTGTGTGTGTGTGTGTGTGTGTGTGTGTGTGTGTGTGTGTGTGTGTGTGTAGGTGTGTAGGTGTGTGTGTGTGTGTGTGTGTGTGTGTGTGTGTGTAGGTGTGTGTGTGTGTGTGGGTGTGTGTGTGTGTGTAGGTGTGTGTGTGTGTGTGTGTGTGTGTGTGTGTAGGTGTGTAGGTGTGTAGGTGTGTGTGTGTGTGTGTGTGTGTGTGTGTGTGTGTGTGTGTGTAGGTGTAGGTGTGTGTGTGTGTGTGTGTGTGTGTGTGTGTGTGTGTGTGTGTGTGTGTGTGTGTGTGTGTGTGTGTAGCTGCATGACTGTGAAAGTGAATGTGACAGCATCATACCCTGGGAGGCTGACGTGATATTTCTCTCTCTTTCTCCAGTACGAGTGAACGGGCAGTAATGGAAGCGTGAATAATGGAAGCATGAATAATTCACCCACGCATTTGCTATTGAAGATCCAGAGCCGTAGAAACTCTCTTTCAGTGTGCCTCACCTGGGACTCAATGGAAAACTTTAATTTAATACATCCCAGCTCCGCTGCCAAAGCCAGACCGGCAGAGAAGAATGCAGGCTCTACAACACATGCTGGTGACACAGGCATATCTGACTGGTTTGGGTTCTCTCCCATGTGTATCCGGACAGAAGAGACTCCGGTCAAAAGCAGTGCAGCATATAGCAGGATCTCAGTCAAATGTTTCTCTAATGCAGACATGTGTTTCCGTTAAATATGGTACAGGATGAGAGAAAAATGTACTATACCCATTAACGGAGTGTGCAACTTATGTATACACACACAGTGCTCAAAGTGGCACAAATCAGATTATGGTAATTCGATGTAAAACAACATGCAATGTTTGATAACATTTTATTGTCAAGTGTTTGCAATTTCACACTTTTCTAGAAAAACTACACATCTGATGCGACCGGTCCCATTTGTGAAAGACATAAACATTTCAGAAACTCAGACAGAAAAAAGGACTGCTAAAACTAGGATTGCTACAATGGCTACTTTTAAGGATGGCTCCAGCATAAATTGCAAAGTGATGAATGACTCACTAATAGTCTGCCTTACATTAACCATGCAATTTAATGAAAGGCACACTTCAATTACTATCTGAGAAATAAAAATGCAAATCAGCCATGGCCATCAAAACTGTTGTTGACGTATTTGGAATTGTAGCATAAAGACTGGGTTAAAAATGCATGTTTCAGCTGTTTGAAGGCTCACACCTTGTCTGGCAGGTTATATCAAGCTCAAACATGGCTTTGTATGTTGTGGGCCAATTAAATTCCATTACACTATGTAAATTTACAAACCGACTGATAAGCATGACGGTCAAATTCATTTACATTAACTGGTATTTCAATGAATAGGCCTACAGAGCATTATTATGTAAGGTGTGTTGTTTTTGTCCAAACAATTTTGCCTTGAATCCATTTCATTTAAAAACATCTTTGCTAAAAGCTAGCAATTAGATTAGATAGATAAGAAACGAGGACCTAAGTCAGAGTCAGAGCTGGTCAACCCAGATAAGTGAATCTGTGAAATTAACGGACACGATAGCAATGATTACCACCAAACCCACTCTCCACAGGATTCACACATGAACCCAGGTTGCCACTCTAAAGGGGGAACAGCTGGTTGCCAGGAGAACTATGGGGATTAGCCAGGGGGCCTGTGAGGTATGAGTCTGTGTGTGTGCGTGCGTGTGCATGTGTTAGAGCGTGTAAGCACAGAAATTGGCAGCGTGTACTGCCAATGATGGGGAGTCTTACAGTAAGTGGTACTATAATCAGATGCATGTGTCCTTATTACACCTTTACTAGGCCCAGGTTTAGATGTGAAGTCTTGTTAGACTAAGATAGATGGGTCTAAGCTCTGATCGTACAAGTAGCTGATAAAATGGAAACGTGAAGTCACAAGCCAAAGATGCTAACTTATAATCTTGAACTTTATAGGTTACAGCCATCTAAGATCTACCCCCAGGTTAAATTGCCTATACTCTCATTGGTCATGTTTTCACTGTAATAAAGCAAAAACCACACAGCACATTTTTTTTTGCTGTTGGTAGACAATTTTATAGACTTCATGGTGTTGGATTTGATGAGGTGTGTCCAGGGTTACAAAGTCCTGGAGAAACAGGAAGAGTTCTTGAAGAGGAATTATAGGCTACAGTAATCTTTAACCTATTTTTATGTACAATATATTGCCTTACTGTCAACCTGAGTACCAGCCCAGTTATTTTACAACAAACACATTAGGAGTAACTACTCTTTAAATGTAAAGCTTTACACTCACAAAAGTAAGATACTTTTTCATGTGGTCCTTTAAAGGCCTACAGTGCAGATATGGAAAGATGGCATGAAATGGCATGTACAGACAAGTTACCTTTAAACCAATTTTCCCCTTGATCAAAGAAATAAGGGATTATGTCTACAGAAAACAATATTTCATATACACAAGAAAGACAAGTTGTGCTGTGAGAGTGAAAAAACTCCAGGCACAGATTTGTGTGTAAGGCATTTCCTTCTTTTGTAATAAAGTGGCACCCATTTCATTATCTTTATCGGGTGTCAAGGCTGTATCCGAAATTACTCCCCACTCCCTTTATTAACCCAATAGAGCTCTGGTCAAATGTAATGTGCAACATATGAAACAGGGCCCTTTTAGACACAGTCAAGGCTGTACATTACAAGACAACTATAATTAAGCCAAAGAAAAACAAATTAAAGTAGCCATGTCAAGACAACATCCATTTGCATCTAACCTTGACATTAATTAAATGTATTTCATTTAAATTCTGAAAGCTGCTTTTGCCGATCAAAGTGCTGCTGTACTGATTTTGTTCTGTTTTCCAGTAGTCATGTTTCCGTTAGTGAAGTCATGACTAAAATAAAAACATAATGAAACATTTAATCAATCAAATGTATTTTATAAAGCCCTTTTTTCACCGTCACCAAATGCTTTTACAGATACCCAGCCTGAAGCCCCAAAAAGCAAGCAACAAATGAAGTTGATGCACAGTGGCTAGGAAAAACTCCCTAGTACGATAGCTTTGCTGCAACTACCACTGCCAGCTCAACTGGATAAACGTTAGCTTGTTAATGCAAGTCAAATATGGTAGTTGCATGTGTTAATCTTGTTAGTCATTTCAAGCATTGACATAATTCGACAGCTAGCTAACGATTTAGCTACCTAGCTAGTTACTACTAATGCTAGCTAACTAAGTGGACTGTCAGCAGGTGCAGGTTGTTACCGTTACCTAAACAATATCGTGAATGTATTCTGACGCAACGTTTAGTAAACATTATGTGGTTTGCAAATGACGTTGGTGGTAAAAAGTTAGAGGTAAGAGTTACCTACTCTACCTAGTTAACGTTAGCTATTGCCTAGCTGTCATTGTTGTTGTTGAATGACAACTGTCAGGCTACAACTATGTAGCTAGCTGACACGACAAGATTACCTAGCTAATCACGAAGGAGTTGGCTGGCCAAAAAACGAAATGGAGTTAGGGAGATGGTTAGCAATAAAATGTGCACTGGCTAAAATTATGTACTAACATTTTGCTCTGTTCCGATCGGTGTTGATAGTGTAGCCCGGGTGAGCTAGCATTAGTGATACAGCTGATGATGTGGGTGGACAGGTCAGTTAGCCAGCTAACGTTATAACAGTTAGCTAGAGTGACACCAATGCAATGGCGCAGCAGAGACAATCGCAGAGGGCACTCGCTTGCACACAAAGAAATACGTCAAAATAACTTACCCCGAGGACCACATGGTCTTCCCCTTGAAATTTGGGGATGTATTTGTCCCCCCTAGTCACCTCTGAACTGTTCAAGGGCCTGAAACGGCACATCACTTTGATGGTACACTCTGCCGGGTCGGCCATCTTCCACAATTTACGGATGAAAACACAATAAAAACACAGTAGATCCTCGTTCTAGAGGCGGCCGAGGATAGAGAGAAGAGGGCGGCCCAGACCCTCAGTCCCAAACTGAGACTAGGTAGTAGACTAGGCTCCGATTTTTAACAATGAATGGCTCTTTTCTTCTAGGGTGTGCTAAAATCACTTCCTCTCTAATATGGAAGCCATGATGCCGGTGGATCCGTATCTAGCTCACCCCCTCCGTCTGCGTGAGATCCATATACCACATGACGTCACCCTAAATAATCAACACTCCCTCAGTAAACTCCTTTGGTTTCTGGCAAGTGGCAAATCATGTTTCTCCAAATTGTTACAATGGATCACTATACCAGTTTATATGCTAAGGCAATAATCAGTTAATAGACACATTATTGACATTATTACTTAGATATTACTCATACATGATTAATCACCTGTATGACGTGATCAAATGTTGACTGATGGTGGTAATTACGTTTTCAGTAAAGCAGAGGGTATTTGTATAGATACATTTCAATATGACATTTATCTGTATAGAAAGACCTAAACCGTTATAGGATATGGCCTCGTCATCATCCCTATACATCACACACTACTGATGCCATGGTCAAGAAATGTTTGAATGAAACACAAGTGTTAAAGAAAAATGTCAACACTGCTGCTCCCTGGAAAAGAAAAGGATGGGACTTAAAATAACAAACATCTCTCAGCCCATTCAAATACCAGATAGACTGGCCCTCAGCTGTTTTTATAGAGTGAGTGAATGGGTGTGGTGCACATCGACTGGATCTGCCAGTCAAGTTGTTATAGTCACTAAGGAACAGAGGAGTCCTCGGGCATAAAGTGTGTCCCTACATAGGGAATAATGTGTATTAGAGTAATGATAAAATTATTGGGCAATAGAGAAACACTGGGGCCTGTATCCATTGTATGACTGCTGATCAAGGATCAGTTCAGCCTTTCAGATTTTAACTGCTGAGATTGTATATACAAATGATACTGCACATGATTGTAGATAAATATGTCTCCCGTGGGACACATTTTGATAAAATCGAAGTTATTTAGCAGATATCTTATGTATATTTATCCAGAGGTATGTCTGATATCTGAGTTCAGGCTGTGTTGTCCAGAACAGTTACTTGTGGTTTCTGTGAGAAACCATTACAAAGGATGCTTCATCTCCAAACAGTCTAATAAACAGTATAGTGGTTTATCTGATATGGCCCTCAATTATCTATAGACTGTGGTTTACTACTTTTAACCAGAGTTGAAACAATACAAAGGAAAAATTGTGCTATTTGGGATGAAGGCATCTTTTTTATGATTTTGAGTATTACCCCTAGAGACAGTGCTTAGCAGTTTATGGAGATGATTTATATTATAAAGGCCTTATTACATGAGTATGGGAGTGCTATAATATGAAATAAATCAACCAATCATTAAATACTTAAATATATAAATAAATAAATACACATTCCATATGCATTGTGTACACTTATGCATTGTCCAAATAAATATAGATATTTCATTTTTCTCCCCTTTGACCCACTACCACAACAGGTCCCAAAAAGACAAGAGGATTGAAAAGCACATAACTGAGATCCCGTGTGTGTGTGTATGTATTGGTGTATGTGTGTGCCTCTCCTAACTACTGCCACCGTCTGTCTGTCTAATTAATGGATCTGCCTGTCAGATGGTCCTATTCTGAAGGTGGAGCCCAGGCCAGTGACAGTGGATGTTGACTCTGAGGCTAAACTAAACTGCAAGTGGTCCGGGAACCATCCCTTCACGCTCATGAATAAAAAAATCCCCATCCCTGCCATTACAACTTGATTCCCTCTACACTCCCTCCTGAAGTGTGTGAGCCAGGCTGATGCCAGTACGTGTGTAAGGCTATCGTGCCCAGTGGTATCTGGCATCAAGACATCAAGAGATCCTGTAAGTCCTGTAAGTGGGGAGGTGGGGAGGTGGGGAGGTGGGGAGGTGGGGAGGTGGGGCCTCCATGGATTGGAAACGTTTGTCCAGCACATCCCACAGACGCTCGATTGGATTGAGATCTGGGGAATTTGGAGGCCAAGTCAACACCTTGAAATTGTTGTTGTGTTCCTCAAACCATTCCTGAGCCATTTTTGCTTTGTGGCAGGGCGCATTATCCTGCTAAGAGAGGCCAGTGCCATCAGGGAATACTGTTGACATGAAAGGCTGCACATGGTCTGCAACAACGCTCAGGTAGGTGGTACATGTCAAAGTAACATCCACATGAATGGCAGGACCCAAGGTTTCCCAACAGAACATTGCCCAAAGCATCACACTGCCACTGCCGGCTTTCCTTCTTCCCATAGTGCATCCTGGTGCCTCCAGGTAAGAAACACACACGCACCGGGCCATCCACGTGATGTAAAAGAAACGTGATTCATCTGACCAGGCCACCTTCTTCCATTGCTCCGTGGTCCAGTTCTGATGCTCACGTGCCCATTGTAGGTGCTTTCGGCAGTGGACAGGGGTCAGCATTGGCACCCTGACTGGTCTGCGGCTACGCAGCCCCATACGCAACAAAGTGTGATGCACTGTGTGTTCCGACACCTTTCTATCAGTACCAGCATTAACCTTTTCAGAAATGTGAGCTACAGTAGCTCATCTGTTGGATCGGACCACACGGGCCAGCCTTCGATCCCCACGTGCAATGAGCCATGTCCCTGCCGCCGGTTCACCGCTTTTCCTTCTTTGGACCACTTTTGATAGGTACTGACCACTGCAGACCGGGAACATCCCACAAGGGCTGCAGTTTTGGAGATTCTCTGACCCAGTGGTCTAACCATCACAATTGTCAAAGTTGCTTAAATACTTACGCTTGCCCATTTTTCCTATTTCTAACACATCAACTTTGAGGACAGAATGTTCACTTGCTGCTTAATATATCCCACCGACTGACAGATGCCATGATGACGAGATTATCAGTGTTATATTAGGTCCAATAAGCCGCAGTCTCCAGGGAAGTCGCTGGTCTGTGAGGCGGGGTAGGAGGGATGGGACCCGAACTGTTGAGCAGCTGCAGTCTTATATCAAACAAGAATGGGACGTCATTTCACTCTCAAAACTACAGCAGAAGAGGTGATGCAACACAGTGGTAAACATGCCCCTGTCCCAACTTTTATAAACGTATTGCTGGCATCAAATTCTAAATTTTATCAATAGGTACAGTAAGTTACTTAACTGAAAATACGTAATTAACTTTATTCCTATAACTATATTGTACATATATATCGTTTTCTGAAGCTATGCATGGTTATGCACAAAAAATCTACAAAAACATTAAAAAAATATATGTTATATAGTTTTTGGATGTAATATTTAGTGTACTGTAATAATAGGTTCTCACTGTCTGGCAACAGTAAACTCAGGAAATAGCAATGCAATTTGAAAAATCAGCATTTTTCATGTAGTGAAAGTATTTCCTCTTAAAGGACTTTTGTAACAAAGGGTATATCAACTCTTTGACTTGGATTCTGGAGGACCAAAACACATTTCTTGTTCTTAATCTAGGTTTGATTCAAACATTGGACTCCTAGTCAGCGAAATTAACAACCATTTAGAAACAAAAACAATGCGTCCATAAGGCCCAGAAATGCTCTAAAGACTACCACTCTTTTAGATGGTATTCCTCTTGGAGGTTGCATTGCAACATTCATACTAAATGTCTTACTGGTCTATTTGTCACTGCTTGCTGGAGTTATTCATCTTTTTTTTTACATGTTATCTATGCTTATTTCAGTGTCAAGCGTGTTTGTTAAGAAGGGACAAAATGTCCATCTAAATGTATTAGTAATATGAGGAATATATAGAGAAGATTGGCCCATAATGGAGTAGACAATTTAGTAACATATAATAACCAAGGGTACCAAGCCACCTCTCAGTATAAAGGCAGGGTTAAATTTAGTGAGGTGAATCTATCTCTACTACTGGAAAACATACAGGAAGGAGAAAGTGGAAGTTATTCTGCAGTACTGCGTGGTGAAAAAGACACAAAAGTTGCAGAATATCTGATATCAGTTTATTCCTTCGACCATGTTTCTAGTGCCTTGATAACAGGGCTGTATAATTACATGGAGAAGGGTGTGTTTAATTCATACTGTCTGGGTACATACCAGTGTGTTTAGTTCATACTGTCTGGGTACATACTAGTGTGTTTAGTTCATACTGTCTGGGTACATACTAGTGTGTTTAGTTCATACTGTCTGGGTACATACTAGTGTGTTTTGTTCATACTGTCTGGGTACATGCTAGTGTGTTTTGTTCATACTGTCTGGGTACATACTAGTGTGTTTAGTTCTTACTGTCTGGGTACATACTAGTGTGTTTAGTTCATACTGTCTGGGTACATGCTAGTGTGTTTTGTTCATACTGTCTAGTTCATAAAATCTTCTGAAACCTGACGGTTTTGAAGTGTATCCTCTCACTTTTACCACATATTGTTAGGTTACAGCCTTATTTTAAAATAGATTAAATAGATTTTTTTGCATTTTATATTTTTGCTGGATAAATATGGGGTATTGTGTGTAGATTGTTGAGGAAAAATCTATTTCATTTATATTAAAATAAGGCTGTAACCAAACAAAATGTGGGAAAAGTGAAGGGGTCTGAATACTTTGTGAATGCATCCCACCCTGCTATCTAAAGATGATATAAGTCACTTTGGGTGTCTATCGCTAAATTACTAAAATGTTAATTGTTAAAACAAACACACAGATTACAGATATTTGTTAAGGAAACTGGGTCCGGTTTATCCCCATTATAACATAATAAGCACAGCAACATTGTTTATTTTTACAAAACAGTTAGGAATTTCTCATTGCTTAAACACAATGAAAATACTAAGAAATGTTTTGGAAGGAGTGTGCACAAATTTGAATATAGAGTGGAGAAATCATGTTAAAAAGAATAAAACCCTTTGTTCATAGCTGATATGTTACTCAATTGTACAATCATCTATCAAGTGCTTCTGTCACCTCCTGGCCTGCTGTTGGAGTTCTTTTATTAAAGTCCTCCATTCACTAATTATACTTTATCATGCCTCCATCTGCAACATCCAACTTAAGAAAAATAAGAACTCTGAGCGTCCACCATAAAACTAGTCCTCTTTGTGTTGTTACAGTATTTCTAGGTTACTAAAATATTTTCAATGACACTGGGCATAAGTTGATCTCCACTTTAACCTAATAAGCACAGCAGTGTTCTGTGCAAAAAATTTAGTCATTTCTCATTGCTTTCAACACAATGTCAGTGTTAAGCAAATTTTTGTAAAAGAATAAACCTCAGTGGAGGAAATCATGTCAAACCAAATAAAAAAACCACTTGAAAATGTATAAAATATAAAAAAAAGCTTGCATCAGCATCAGTTCTTATTCAGGCATAAAAGAGGTCACCTATGAGTTATTTGCAAGAATGGACTAATCAAGGGAATGGGAAAGAGGGGTTCAGACACATTGTGATGGAGGGGCTCAAAGTGGAAGACAAAGAACTATAGTTTTAGATCAAATTCATACCACAGTTATTGAACATGTTGTCATGGCCTTCCCATTAGAGAGGCTGGGCAGTGGATTTAACTCAATGTCAGTAGATCAACTGCGGCATCAATAACAAGAATAGTCAAGAATGACATTAAGTTACGTACAATATCACACTGTTCAGAGTACAATATATGTGTAAAATAAATTTTTGAAATCAGTTTGTTTTTACAGTGATTTGTTTTCTTGGTGTAATTTCTCTGGGCATACAACATATTCAGCATTTGTAAAGGTGAAAAAGATTACGTAATGTAAAGCTTTTCTTCCAGATATTCATGCTTCCTTGGGTCAGAATTGTATTTATTTTCTTGAGTGATAATTGTTTCCATTCATGTTGTGACTGCAGATCATCACCAAATCTGTCCAGATATTCCTTCCCTTTAGTTAAACTGGGACTGAGCCATGGTTACTCCATTCTTGCTTTAGACTGGGGAAGGGAGCAGGGATTATTTGCCAATTTTAGTGTTTCATAAGGTGAATATGTACCTCAAATATCAGACTTTTACTGCATTAACAGTGGCAGCTATAAAAGGGTGCATGGTTGTGTTGATCATGTTTTGGCACCACCATTCAGCACCATTTTGGCATCATGGCAAACACACACCCGTGCAAATGATTCATCTTTACTAATTATTCAATTGAAAGTAATTATTGTTAACATTTTAACTGTAACCTTGTCCCCAGGCTTATTGCACACAGGTGAAATATTAGGGGGAATGTAAAACTCTGTCGCAGACCAACCTCAGCCAAACCTGTAGAGACTGTAAACCGGAACTCTAACCAAATGTCTATCTGTTATACCCCAGTGTCTCCCCCTGCTGGTGTCATGTCCATCTGCATGCTGAAGATTATCTTGCTGTCTGTGGGGCTGGTTGCCATGATTTCTGCTGTCACCACCGTCCACTTCAGGGAGAGATTCTACAAACAAACCTGATATAATGCCAATAGGAATGTCCCAGTAAGATAACTTCATACCAAAGGTTTTCTCGACAGGAATACATTTACTTAACATGATTAAGTATAATATGGCTTCACATAACCTACCTTAAAATATGGCTGGACATAACATAACATAGTTTGATGTATTTATATTTTTTTTTCTGTGTATACGGTATTATGGAAAAGGTGTATAATATGAAGCCTTGTTCCTGGACATGTATCCTCTTCAGTGACATTTTGTACTGGTCATCTTCAGCAAACAAGAAACCAGGCAAGCCAGGTTTCAGATGTCCCACAAAAAAAAGCGTTACCCTCTCAAGATTCTAACACGGGTCACCCAGGTGAAAGGCAGTGTCGTTAACCACTACACCACAGAGTTACACATTTGGCATTACGTTCACCTCCACCATAATGTCTATGGACTGTATTGCTTTTGCCACTGGCCGTTTTAACAGCTTATTAGCCAGTAATAGGCTTATCTACTAACTTCCTAGGAATAATCATAAGAATTGAGCAATTGCTAGCGAGACTGAAGATGAACTTTTCCATGCTGGAAACAGTCGCAATATAACCGTATACAGTTTCAGTTAAGGCTAACTTAACTACTGTATGTTGTAGGCAGCAAATATGTTTGTCTATCCTGACCCAAAACGCATGCATGGATGCGTATTTAAAAAATCCACCAGAAACAGTCATAATATAACCCTAATTTGCCAGCGAGTTTTCATCTGTACAAAACAATTCATAATACGTTCTATGCTCAGCCTGCAAGGAGATATGAACTCGGGACCTATAGTTTACAGGGCAGCTTCTCTAACCACTATGCTATTTAACAATGTATACTCTCAGTCAGTCAGTCAGTCAGTCAGTCAGTCAGTCAGTCAGTCAGTCAGTCAGTCAGTCAGTCAGTCAGTCAGTCAGTCAGTCAGTCAGTCAGTCAGTCAGTCAGTCAGTCAGTCAGTCAGTCAGTCAGTCAGTCAGTTAGTTTTCAGCCTGCTGGAAGTATTGAAGCTATAGCACACCAGTGTCAAACCGATTCCACATTGGGCCTTGTGCATGCTGGTTTTAGTTTGTTCCTTTTAATTGATACCTATTGACCAAGACAAACAGGCAAGGATAGATCCTAATGCATTAGTGACCTAATGAATCAATCATGTTAAAGGTAAGAGGGAAAGCTTGAAGACACTCGGCCCTCCATGGAACCGGACATTAAAACAGACCTGCACCTTGGTCCCCAGGCCAACACACCTTAGGTTGATCATCCTCCACACTCCTTCAGGTCATTGTCTAATAATCTGCCATGTTCTGGGTAAGTCTCCTTGGTACTCCCTCAAAGAGAGAGACTGAGAGAGATGACAATGCACTGGTAAGAAGAGTTTTGTCACCAACCTTACAAGTAAGCTTTTGTTACTTTTGAAAATTACACAAAATATTTATGTGTGAAGCCCACAAATGTATAGTAACAATTTGTCAGTTTTTAGTCTTTATTAAATAGCTGTCTATTCTACTATATCTTCTTCAAACTTGAGACATACAAATACAAATATGTTTGTACATTACTTTACAAGTCATCTATATGTGGTTTTCCAAGGCATTTCTTTGCAAAACCTGACAATATTACCAGGCAATAGTCAAAATGAGAAAGCATGGGCCTGTACAACTTGTTTGGTTGAATTGATGTGAGGAATGTAGAGTAGCTTACTATAAGCATAGCTCTCTCCATTTATACAACCATCAAATCGATATGTTTAGAACATGACATTTTACAGTCTAATGTAATGCCCCATACTTAGACCATTATGGCAGATCATTAGTAAATATGGAGTATAGTAGAGGGCCTAGTCAGCCCCCTTGAAAAATTGTTTAAAGAGTGAATGTGAGCATAAATGCGTTACATGAGGTTTTAGTGAAAAATAAATATATTACTCTTTCTGTTTTTAGGTTTTTATGTTCTTGATATACTTGGTCACACATCTGGGACCTGTATCATGTATAACCACGTTTCCAAAAAAGTTGGGACGCTGCGTAAGATGTCAATAAAAACAGAATGCAATGATGTGCAAATTATTTAAACCCTGTATTCAATAGAAAATAGTGCAAAGACAACATATCTGATGTTGAAACTGCTCTTTGCAGATGATGTTGTCGTGTTGGCTCTTCTAACCAGGACATTCAGCATGCACTGGGACGGTTTGCAGCCGACTGTGAAGCGGTGGGGATGAAAATCAGTACCTCCAAATCCGAGGCCATGGTCCTCAGTCGGAAAAGGGTGGCTTGCCCACTTCAGGTTGGTGGAGAGTGCCTGCCTCAAGTGGAGGAGTTTAAGTATATAGGGGTCTTGTTCACGAGTGAGGGAAGGATGGAACGGGAGATTGACAGACGGATCGGTGCAGCTTCTGCAGTAATGCGGTCAATGTATCGGTCTGTCATGGTGAAGAAAGAGCTGAGCCGCAAGGCGAAGCTCTCGATTTACCAGTCAATCTACGTTCCTACTCTCACCTATGGTCATGAGCTTTGGGTCATGATCGAAAGGACAAGATCCCGGATACAGGCGGCCGAAATGAGCTTTCTCCGCAGGGTGGCCGGGCGATCCCTTAGAGATAGGGTGAGAAGCTCGGTCACCCGGGAGGAGCTCAGAGTAGAGCCGCTGCTCCTCCACATCGAGAGGGGTCAGCTGAGGTGGCTTGGGCATCTGTTTCGGATGCCTGCGGAACGCCTTCCTGGGAAGGTGTTCCGGTCCCGTCCCACCGGGAGGAGACCCCGGGGAAGACCTAGGACACGCTGGAGGGACTATGTCTCCCGACTGGCCTGGGAACACCTCGGTGTCCCCCCGGAAGAGCTAGAGGAAGTGTCTGGGGAGAGGGAAGTCTGGGCATCCCTGTTTAGACTGCTGCCCCCGCGACCCGGCCCCGGATAAGCGGAAGATGATGGATGGATGGAAACTGAGACATTTTATTGTTTCATGAAAAATATATGCCCACTTTTTTTTATGCTAGCAACACATTTTTTTAAAGATGGGATGGGGAAACAAAAGACTGGACATTTTTTGTAATGCTAAAAAACTAAACCTGGTTGAATATCACACAACTAATTAGGTCAACTGGCAACAGGTCAGTAACATGATATGGTAAGATCATTCTAGAGAGGATGGGTCTGTCAGAAGTGAGGATGGGGAAATCTCTGTAGGCAAGGGACAAGGCCAAAAACAAATATTGGATGGCTGTGATCTTCGGGCCCTCAGGCTGCTCTGCATTAAAAACAGACACAAGTGGAAATCACTGCATGGGCTCAAGAACACTTCCCAAAACCATTGTCTGTGAACACAGTAAGTTGCTGCCTCCACAAATGCAAGTTAAAACTCTACCATACAAAGAAGAAACTATGAACAAGTCAAGATCCATAATCACCGCCACTTTCACTGGGCCCAAGCTCATTTTGGATGGACTGAGGCAAAGTGCAAAACTGTCCTGTGGTCTGACGAATAAAATGTGAAATTCTTAAGAAAGCCCTTGAACATGATTTAGTTGAAGTGTTATGTGAAGAAGAGCGGGAAAACAGTAACAACAAGTTATTTTTGCCAAACGGGGCAACACCAGCTATTGAAGCTATGTAATTGCATTTCTGTAGATTTTTTATTAGCAAATGTTTGCAAAGTACCATGATTCAGTGTCATTTGTTATGTTAAGTAACCACCATCTGTCAATACTGTTGAAGTTAAGATTACAATTTTATAAAAATAACTGTCCAGGTGGTGTACTTCATCATACGACTGAAGATTAATCATTTCAGTAACTGTTTCTGGAGCTGTATCCAAAGCCCACCACAAGATGTCAGACCTACACCTTATTTTATATTAAGTTCTGAGCAGACTTTTATATTATATCACATCATTGGAGTATGGCTTTTTATTTATTTTTTCATCTTTCTATCGTATAACCTTTTTTAATTGAATAATAATGTTTTAATTACAAGCTTGACATGTATTTTTACATTTTGAGCTGATATTGAATAGTACAGTTAAAAATATATCATTATTTTTGGTATGTAGTGATTAGAGAGTATTTGAATTTTAAACCCCAATGCAAGTGTGGGTTCTCCAATCTGAATATTGGAGCACCATTTGAAGAGAAGTTGAAAACACTTTTTGTAGTTTCTGTGCATTTAAAAGGCAGCTATTGATCAAATAGTTAAATGCTAATGGTATATAGCCATGTATTATTTGGTAAAAGTCTATGGAAAATATTTGTAGTGGAATTCTACAAACATCTTTACTATTTTATATTTTGATGGATCAGAAACAGGAGGAGACAGAAAAAAACAGTGAAAGTGGGAAAGGCTGAAGAATTTAACACCGGACTTCTGAGTCATTAACATCGAACAAATTCTTGGAATGTGACTCACACAGAGCACCACTGTGAAAAACTGTAAGCATGAGTTGAAAATTAAAGTAGAGTTTCTAACCATAGATATGTGAACCCATTTGAACTTTGGCTTAAATGTTCTTGCATTTCTTATTTTGTCATGTGGCTCTGCTTTCAGAAGTTTGTGGGCAATCAAAAATATGTGAATGTTGAAATTATTTTATATAATATTGTAAGAATTTTTGATTGATTCAATTTATTTTTTGCCATCAATCTACACTGAATACTTCACAATATGAGGGAAGTTCCTAGACATTTGTGCCAATTTATTGAAAATAAAAAAGACAATGAGATAAATCTTGTGTACAGAAGTACTCAGACCCTCTTCCATGACTCTCCATATTGAGCGCAGAGGGTTTCTGTATAATATAATGATACTAGAAATTACAACACTGTTTGAAGTTGGGATGAAGTTGGGATGCTGCGTAAAATGTAAATAAAATTCAGTAACTGAGTGCAACAATTAAAGAATAACATTTCTCAATGTAAAATTGCAAAGAGTTTGGGGATCTCATCATCTACAGTACATGACATCATAACAAGATTCAGAGAATCTGGAAAAATCTCTGTATGATGATTCTGTAGTGAAAATCACTGCATGGGCTCAGGAACACTTCTGAAAACCATTGTCTGTGACCACAGTGTGTCACTACATCCACAAACGCAACATACATTTCTCCCATGCAAAAAAGGAACCACATATAAACAAGATTCAGAACAGCTGCTGCCTTCTCTGGGCCCAAGCTCATTTTAGATAGACTGAGGAAATCTGTCTTGTGGTCTGACAAATCAAATAATAGTATTATTTTTGGGATTGGGTATGGGGGTGCATTAGTGCACATGGCATGGGTGACTTGCACATCTGTGAAGGCACCATTAAAGCTGAACAATATATACAAGTTTTGGAGCAACATACGCTTCCAAAGATGATGCCTTTTTCAGGGAATGCCTTGCTTATTTCAGCAAGACAATGCCAAACCTCATTCTGCATGTATGGCAACAGCATGGCTCTGTAGTAAAAGAGTCTGGGTGCTAAACTGGCCTGCCTGCAGTCCAGACCTCTCCCCCATTGAAAACATTTGATGTATTAAGAAACAAAAAATACAGCAAAGGAGACCCCGAACTGTTGAGCAGCTAAAATTCTATATCAAGAAAGAATGGAAAAACATTTCACTTTCAAAATTACAGCAATTGGTCTCCTCAGTTCCCAAACACTTATGGAGTATTGTAAAAAGAAAAAGTGATGCAATACAGTGATAAACATGTCCCTGTCCCAATTTTTGGAAACGTGTTGCAGGCATTACATTCAAAATGGGCATATATTTTTCCAATAACAAGTTTCAACATTTAATATGTTGTCTTTGTACTATTTTAAATTATTTAAAAATATAGGGATAAATGATTTGCACATCATTGCATTCTGTTTTTATTAGCATTTTACGCAGCGTTCCAACTTTTTTGGAAACAGGTTTGTAAATTGTCTAGATGTGAGAACATTAGAAAGGCACACACCTGTCTATAAGAAGTTCCATACTTCAGAGCACATGTCAAAGCAAAAACTAGAGCGGGCCGTCTGGCCAAACGACGTAACCTGGCAAGAACGGCCATGGTCAAGGAGGTGACCAAGAAACCAGTGGTCACTAACAAATCTTCAGTGGTTCTCTGCAGATATAGAATAACCTGTCAGAAAGACAACCATCTCTGCAGCACTTCATCGATCTGGTCTAAAGGACTTTGAGAGCATGAGAAATTGTAGTGCATGCTTTAAACACAGATGAAGAATTTCAGTTATCTGAAAAGTATGAAGAACAGAAGAATGGTCTAAGATCCTTCCCATTACATTTGCCACTCTACTAACATTGTACAAAGATGCGTGTTCTCCATGAATGGGGACGTTACTGGAGTTGTGAAATCAAGGGTTATAATAATAGTTTTTATCCATATTTGCATATTTCTATCCAATTCCTGTCTGGAAAAGTATTCTTCTGATTCTAGTGGATTCAGATAGTCATTTGAATGAGAATGATTCTGATCTGTGTCTGTGTGTCTTTGTGTCAGTGTGTCTTTGTGTCTGTGTGTGCAATGTACACCTGTACATTCCTTCACAAACACAAAGAGTGACTAACACAATGGCTTAATTAGAATCTTGTCCTGAAGCGAGTGTTTCTATGGCAACGAAGGCCAGGAGGAAATATGTGTGTACTATGTTTTCCATTTCCACATTTTGCCAAATATCTTTTTGGTGCTAGGCATAGGATACAAGTTACAATTGAAGTAATGGATATAATTATGTTTAAAACCGACAGACAGATAGACAGAATGATAGATAGATAAATAGATAGATAAATAGATAAATAAATAGATAGATAAACAGATAAACAGATAGATAGATAGATAAATAGATAAACAGATAGCTAAATAGATAAACAGATAGGTAAATAGATAGATAAACAGATAGATAAACAGATAGATAAACAGATAGATAAATAGATAAACAGATAGATAGATAGATAAATAGATAAACAGATAGCTAAATAGATAAACAGATAGCTAAATAGATAGATAAACAGATAGATAAACAGATAGATAAATAGATAAACAGATAGATAGATAGATAAATAGATAAACAGATAGCTAAATAGATAAACAGATAGCTAAATAGATAGATAAACAGATAGATAAACAGATAGATAAATATATAGATAAATAGATAAACAGATAGATAAATAGATAGATAAACAGATTGAGCCGACAGACAGCTTTATAATGGTCTTGTCATGTTTTTTTTTTGCTGCAACGACTGTGTGAGGATGTTAACACTACTACTACTACTACTGACTGGTGGCACAGACTTTGCTACCATAAGGTGATACTTGTTCTTCATATTATGATTATGCCACTGAGAAAGAATAACTACACTTAGTGTTGATTGGTGAAGGCAATCAGTTCCAGTTATGTCCAAATAAAGTGTGCCAGGATGAAAAAGTAGAATGAAAAAAAGTAACATGTTCGTAAACCCTTAAAAACAGAGTTTGATGTAGATGGCAGCTACCACATAAACAAGAAGCATTGAACTTTTATAATGTATAAGAATGTATTTTTTAAATCATGTGTATGGTTGAAAAATTTACAAAAATCTTAGCTTCTGAATAAAGTTAAAAAAATACAAAACGATGTTCATCTCAGTGTAGGCTACCCTTCAGTCACTTCTATGTGTCCTTAGCCACTGATGCAAGACAGAGAGATACAAACCCCATTCCAAAAAAGTTGGGACACTGTACAATTGTGAATAAAAACAGAATGCAATGATGGAATAAAACAATATTTTATTCCGAATACAACATAGATGACATATCAAATGTTTAAACTGAGAAAATGTATCACTTTAAGGGAAAAATAAGTTGATTTTAAATTTTATGGCATCAACACATCTCAAAAATGTTGGGACAAGGCCATGTTTACCACTGTGTGGCATCCCCTCTTCTTTTTATAACAGACTGCAAACGTCTGGGGATTGAGGAGACAAGTTGTTCAAGTTTATGAATAGGAATGTTGTCCCATTCTTGTCCAATACAGGCTTCTAGTTGCTCAACTGTCTTAGGTATTCTACTTCAAATTTTGATTCGTCTGACCACAGGACACTTTTCCACTTTGCCACAGTCCATTTTAAATGATCCTTGGCCCAGAGAAAACGCCTGCGCTTCTGGATCCTGTTCAGATACGGCTTCTTTTTTTACCTATAGAGTTTTACCTGGCAACGGCAAATGGCACGGTGGATTGTGTTCACCGACAATGTTTTCTGGAAGTATTCCTGAGCCCATGTTGTAATTTCCATTACAGTATCATTCCTTTATGTGATGCAGTGCCATCTGAGGGCCCGAAGATCACGGCATCCAGTATGGTTTTCCGGCCTTGACCCTCACGCACAGTGATTGTTCCAGATTCTCTGAATCTTTAGATAATATTATGCACTGTAGATGATGATAACTTCAAACTCTTTACAATTCTTCTCTGAGAAACTCCTTTCTGATATTGCTCCACTATCTTTCGCCACAGCATTGGGGGAATTGGTGATCCTCTGCCCATCTTGACATCTGAGAGACACTGCCACTCTGAGAGGCTCTTTTTATGCCCAATCATGTTGCCAATTGACATAATACGTTGCAAATTGGTCCTCCAGCTGTTCCTTATCTGTACATTTAACTTTTCCGGCCTCTTATTGCTACCTGTCCCAACTTTTTTGGAATGTGTAGCTCTCATGAAATCCAAAATGAGCCAATATTTGGCATGACATTACAAAATGTCTCACTTTCAACATTCGATAGGTTATCTATATTCTATTGTGAATTAAATATAAGTTAATGTGATTTGTAAATTATTCCATTCCTTTTTTACTCACAATTTGTACAGTGTCCCAACTATTTTGGAATCGGGTTTGAAGATAGATAGATAGATAGATAGATATATAGATAGAGAGATAGATAGATGGGCTCTTTGCATTATTCCACCATTGATTTCTTCCATAAGGTCTGTGTTTCATTAAGGATTTTATCCCGCCTCTGAGTTTTTATACTTCTGTAAATCTTGTCAGGACAATTGGCAGTTTGCCAACACATTTGCAAAAATTCACAACACAAAAAGGTGTTGGCTAAAGCAAATATATTCCTAAACATCACCATGTCGTAGAGATATTTACTCAGTTATAAAAATGCAGAGGTGTTGTAAGCCTACACAAAATACATATCTTATTTGATGTAGATCAAAACGTCCAATACAGAAGAAATGAATGGAGGAATGACGCATTACAGCCACACTCGTGTTTTGCCATTAGGTTTTATGGGGCTGTGGATTATTAGTATCATCTTATTATCATCAGATGAATTAAGACAATCCGTATTTTATCATTGTTTTCATTTACATATGATTTGCTCTTTATTAATTAACAGTTAATTAACTACTGTCACTGAGTGTACCAGACTGTGAATATTTTCCCAGGGATACAGTTTTCCCTAATAAGGAATATGACACTATGTCTGTCTCCACCTTACCTACCCAGAAGCTTTTTAAGATCCGTATCAGTTTGTGTATTGCTTCATTGATCTAAAGCTATGCTTACATTTATTCAGGTTTTTTCCAAAGCTTTATCCACATTTCAGGACTCTTAATGCTTCCTTTTAGTTTGTACAGTATGGCTATAACCTACGATTGACAATCCCCCGCTCTCCTTACCCTCATACCTTTCATGTTTTGGCTGAAGACGGTAATAAAAACTCCTGTCTTAGCTTCACTAGATGTTTATCAACTCATTTCACTGCACCTCACCAGCAGGTTTCTGATCACTACTTTGTCTTTGTTTCTTTGCCATCCCCTCCTGCAGTTGTGGGTATGCAAGTCGTAAAGGAGGGGACTGAGGACTCAACCTTGTGGGGCCCCCGTGTTGCGAGTCTGCGTGGAAGACATGGGGTTACCAACATTCCCCACGTGACTTGTTGTTAGCCAGCAGGCCTAACATTGTGTCATGGTCTGCAAACTTGTTAAGGGAGTTTGTTTTGTGCAGAGCTATGCTGTAATTGGTGAACAGGTAGTTAAGCAGGGGGCCCCACTGTTAAGAGACCGTGACGAGACATTACAACTGTCTAATCTCCTAATACAGACAGAAAATGTAGGTACTGTAGATAACTCGCTGACAACCTTAAGATAACTGTTCTGCTTGTTCCATCACTATTGTTGTTGCTTGTTGGGGGGCATTCCTTTGTATCAGAGCATACTGTCTGATTGAGAATGCATTCAATCAACAGCTAAAGTCACCCACAGCATGACACTGCCCTGTGACTCAACCTGGCTGACTGTGGGCTGACTGTTGGCTGACTGTGGCTGTGTTACTGGGCTGACTGGACTATGGTTGTGTTACTGGGCTGACTGGACTATGGCTGTGTTACTGGGCTGACTGGACTATGGCTGTGTTACTGGGCTGACTGGACTATGGCTGTGTTACTGGGCTGACTGGACTATGGCTGTGTTACTGGGCTGACTGGACTATGGTTGTGTTACTGGGCTGACTGGACTATGGCTGTATTACTGGGCTGACTGGACTATGGTTGTGTTACTGGGCTGACTGGACTATGGCTGTGTTACTGGGCTGACTGGACTATGGTTGTGTTACTGGGCTGACTGGACTATGGCTGTATTACTGGGCTGACTGGACTATGGTTGTGTTACTGGGCTGACTGGACTATGGCTGTGTTACTGGGCTGACTGGACTATGGCTGTGTTACTGGGCTGACTGGACTATGGTTGTGTTACTGGGCTGACTGGACTATGGCTGTGTTACTGGGCTGACTGGACTATGGCTGGTGTTCTCTACTGTGATATTCCACTATGAGCTGGTGTTGTGCTGTGTTGGACTGGACTGTGCAGCACTGTGCCAGGCGGTGTTGGCTGGACGGAGATGCGTTTCACGCTGTGTGTGGGTTGACAGGAAGGTGGGAGGCATGTGCCAGGTCTTTAATGAGACAGAGACTCAGCAGGCGAAGAGAAGGAGAGATGAAGGAGGAAGAGAAATGGAGAGATAGAGAAATAGAGACAGATGGGAAGACATGAATGGGATGATGAGGCAGGGAGGGGGGGGGGGGGGGGAGGGAGGGAGGGACTGATACCACTGTCCGATGACTCACCAGGTCTGGGTATTTATAGAATGAGTGTGGGGGAGTAGAAAAGGGAGTCAGGCGACGCAGAGGGGGGAGGCAGAAGGGACGCAGAGGGGGGAAGCACGGGGCAAGTGCTTCAGCAGACAGCCTGAGTAGTATCACCACACAGCCAGTACAGAGAAGGAGAGGGAGGGGGAGATGGGAAACGCAGGATAAACAAGGCAGTGGTATAAAAAGAAAGGTATGATTGGTGAGATGTAGTGGAGAGGCAGAACGTAAGGAGAAGAAAGACGTAGAGGGGAGGGAACCGTTTTGAAAATCTCACCTAAATAACAAATTGCAAACATGGATTGGGGTGTGTCCGACTGCTGCTGTTTTGATGACTCAGAAAGCTGACGTTTGCCGCATGTTTGCCAGTTTCTATACTTGAAAGCATATTTCTCACTTGTCTTTATGAAAAGAAGTAGCCACACAAAATGTTTTCAAATGACAAACCTAACACACAGTACATATTGTTACCCTGTGCATGTTAGTTTCTACAGTAATTATTATTTAGCATGTCTTCAAGGATATTCCTGCTATAGCACCATTAGTGTGTAAATGATTGGTTAACCTGACTATTATCAAGTTAGTTATGTATTTAAGCTATTCTAGGGTTTTCTATATAGTTCTGTACAGTCTAGTTCTCTGGGTATATTGTATATTTTTAATGAGGCACTATGTAAAATCCTGCCTCTAAACAATAACATGGCTCTGCTTGTTTTTATGCTAGTAGTACAGTAAAAATTTACATATTGCCCATTTAATGTTCCCTTTAAATCATTATGACAAAATAGTTTCACCTGACTGTACTGTACTTCTTATTCACTGTAGCTGAGATTTACTTTGAAAAGTGTAGCAATAAAGATGAAATCAGTAATTGACACAGACTCTTTAGCATTACGAGTTTGCTGTGAAAGTGACTGTGAGTTAAAATCTCAGGTGAGGACAAGTTGAATAGGCCCAATGTTATAATGTACTGCTGAAAACAGTATGAGCCCAGTGGGTAACTAACAATACAGGAACATTAGAAAAGATGCCTAAATAATAATTACTAGATTATTTAACACATTAGTTGAGGTAACACATCATTCTAAGTTGACTTAATTAATGCTGGAAAAAAACTTGTGATTAACTTAACTAATGTGTTGAATTATTATTTGCATTCATATTTTCCTTTCTAAAAGAAGAAATACAGATTTAGTTAGAATTCCAATGTTGTCCTTCAGAAAGTGCTTCACCATGACCTTCTGTGTTTGGTTGAGTAAGTTATTGAGTATGGTTGCCTTGCCTCATTGCACTTTTGGCTAAAAGCTAATTTGAGGTAGAGGGCCAAAAGTAGCGTTCCTTCCATTACACAAGGATTCAGGTATAAACTTCCTGGTTTAAAATGCAGAATGATGAGTATTAGAAGGCCAAAATACATATCATGGCAGTGATTGTCCCAATGCTGTGTTGCTGTTGCTGTGAAGAAGAGACTTGATCTAGTAATGTCACAAAAGAATCCCACAAGCGTTTATGTAAAACTATGCACTGTAGTATAAGTAAAAAAGTATGATCAGATCATTGTAAATCTATGCCAACACCATTAAAACCTGTCCTGATAAATAAAACCCATTCATTTAAATGTAAGATGTAATATGGATTGTATTAGACCATCATTTTTTCATTAGGAAAGACAAATGGAATGATTAGATCATCCCTTCAGGTGCAGTCTTTTGGTGGATCATTTCTTGAATCCAGCAGTGGGGTTTAGGTCACAGTATCAGGGTGAGGTTCAACCTCGCAGTTAGTCTTATTTCAGGTGGGCACATAGAAATGTGGGTAATTAAGCAGATGCTCTTATCCAGAACGACAAACAGTGGTTCATGCATTCATTTCCATGTGGAGATTGAACCACACACATCGTTGCGTACTCCATGCTCTTTCCAAGTGAGCTGAACACACACAAATACAGTTACACACACAGAGACACACAAATGTGGCACACACACATATACACACACACACACACATATGGCACACACATATACACACACGCACGCACAGGCTTGGGGCAGTCGTATAATGAGTTCCATATTTAAACACATTTGTTCATCATTGCACAAATGGTGGTGTTATCAACCCCAATCACATCACTGACCATCGCTGACTGATCTCTGGAACAACGCCTCCACAACATCACACAGTGTCAGGGAAAGGAGGGATGGGTGGAGGTTTGGAGAGAAGGAAGGAGAGGTAGGGGACTGTAATGAACAGAAACCTCCGTGTCTGTGAGCTATATGCCAAGGCCGTTAGTTAGGTAGAAACTTTAACCCATGAAGATCATTGCAGAAAGAAAATGTCAAAACCAACTGCAGCGTTTGTTTTAAGAACATGTGAAATGACACGTTTGCTCATCTCATTCTAACTCAAAGAATATGACAATTCTAGACAAGTTGATCCGGACAATGAACTAAAACAATGTTGTTTATAAGCCGGTATAACATGTACTGTACATACACAATATGACCCAAGGGATGAGGCACATGTCCAATTCACCAGAGGACTTAGGAACAATGCAATGACCATACATCCCAAAATACAGAGTCTGTAAATGCACATACAGGAAGAACAGGTAAACATATAGTACCAGTCAGATGTTTGGACACACCTATGCATTCAAAAAAATCTTTTTAATTGTGAAGACATCCAAACTATGAAATAACACACATGGAATCATGCAGTAACCAAAACAAATACATTCATATTTTAGAGTCTTCAAAGTAGCCACCCTTTGCATACTCTTTGCATTCTCTTAACCAGATTAATGAGCTGGTTACACACACTTTCTCTTGCACACAGACACACAACACCCACTCACTCATTCACACACTGATGTAAGTTTCAAACGCCTGTTTGTGTCATGTTTAGTCTGCTGGGTCTTCACCTGTCATCTTACTAATTTAAAGCAACATTGGTTTCTTGCAGTATATCTGACCCATTCATTATCATGAGTAATATTAATAATATTGATAAACCACAGCTTTCAACCAATCAGCTCTCCTCTGTTCATGAATAGGAACCTATGAATGACAATATAAATGTTAAAAAAGAGAGATGCTGATGAAACATGGATTTGCTTGCTGTTCTATTGATCCCCGATCCTTTTTAAAGGCCATTGCCATAACTATGGCAACGTTACAGCATTGATGTAGCAGATTTACTTTTAGAAGCACAATGAGGCGTTCCTTTTCACCAAACAAGAGGTTTGGTCTTTAGTGACAGGTATTTTTCATTAGTTTAGATGTTGAGAGTCTCTAAAGATGGACTGGATGGCAAGCCTCCCATCCTTCCTGTCCCCACGTCAGAGACTGCGTCACACTGCGTCCCTCATGCACACACACATACACACACACACACACACACACTCACACAAACCCGCCACACACACATACGCACAGTCGCTTTTGTACACATGCAGCTCCTCTGACATCGATGAGTCAGACTGATCCAAGGTGAACACACACACACACACTCACACACTCTTACACACTCTTACTCTCTCCCACTCCCTAACATACACACACCATACGTACAGGAGGGGGAGGCAGAAGGTGTACAAGAGGAGAGAAAGAGAAGTAGAGGGACAGGCAGTGGATGGAGCGAGGGGGGAGGTATGGGGGATGCATAAAAATGGACAGATAAGCTGAGTGGAGCAGGGAGAAGAACGGTCTTAAACACTCACAGTGGAAGGAGTGAAACTGATCAAGGTAGGAGAGAGGAAAGAGGAGGGGTATTTGAAAGAACAGACGAGAACATGAAACAAGAAAGTGAGTTAAGAGCACATACTGTCTGAAAACTGAGAAGGACAGAGTAGCCGAGAATACAACAAAGGAAATACAATAAAAATAGTTAGGGTTAATAAAGAGGAAAACAGGTTTAAAATTGAGTAGAATGGAGGGAGACGTAAAGACAACACATTTCAGACATCTGAGTGATGCAGTGGTCTAAGTCACTGCCATGCAGTACAGCAGTACAGTGGTCTACGTCACTGCCATGCAGTACAGCAGTACAGTGGTTTACGTCACTACCATGCAGTACAGCAGTACAGTGGTCTACGTCACTGCCATGCAGTACAGCAGTACAGTGGTTTACGTCACTGCCATGCAGTACAGCAGTACAGTGTTTTACGTCACTGCCATGCAGTAAAGCAGTACAGTGGTCTACGTCACTGCCATGCAGTACAGCAGTACAGTGGTTTACGTCACTGCCATGCAGTACAGCAGTACAGTGTTTTACGTCACTGCCATGCAGTACAGCAGTACAGTGATTTACGTCACTGCCATGCAGTAAAGCAGCAGAGTGGTTTACGTCCCTGCCAATATAGCTACATCCTTGAGGCCAGGAAAAGGTGGTGCAAATCATGTCACACTGCGCTCTAGCAACTCCTTGTGGTATCCTGGGTGCCTGCAAGCTCAATTGCGGTTGTTGGCTGGAAGAAGTGCTCTCCTTCAAAGCACGTATGCACCAGCAAAAAGGGTGACTGCTTGAAAAAAGAACGGCTTGGCGAAATGTTCATTAGATGACACGTAACGATCTTTGACGCTCCCAAACCCGGTGGCAAGTTGCAGCCATCAGGCAGGGCCAATTGGATGTCACAGAATTGAGAAAAAAGGAAACCCAATTCCAGATCTGTCAAAGCATTTTGCAGACATTAAACCCAGCTCTTCAGCTCTTTAGTGAAAGGCTAAGTGTGCACACAGGTGACTCACCGCAGGTAATGAGACATATAATGAGTATGCATGTCTGTCTGACACAGGATCAAAAATTGCACAGTCTCCATCTTCAGCAATCCTCTCCACTAGCTTCTTTTGGGTTCCTTCATTATCTCCTCTACTCTCTAGACCTGGGATAGTGCTACTTTAAATATTTGAATTAGTTAGTTTTGCAAACACATTTAATTTGTGAAAGAAAAGTAGTTATTAATAAAATGTGGTAATTTAAATACACTTCCATGCATTTAAGTATTTAGAAAATTATTTTGTATACAATTTGTCAACCAGTTTTTTTTTTTTTTCCAAATGACCATTCAAATAGACAAATGAAAGTATAGGTGCTTTTTCTGGGCTGTGCATGAAAATATATTAAAATACCAGATAATGAACCCAGGTCTGCCTCCCTCTTGTCCTCACTCCGTCATCCCCTATCTCCTCTTTCTTCCACTCCTTCCCTCTTTTCTCCTCATCTCCTCAGGTTTCTGTGATAGTCATGCAGGTTTTTGTGATAATCATGTGATAACTATGTCATCTTTGCAGCTTGTAACAGAAGCTGTGACAGAACGGGCATGAACATTCTTTTCACCACAAAACAAAGAGTTTGCTGGAGGTAGGAGTGTTGGGTGGAGGAAGACGAGGGAGTGGGAGAGAGGCAAGAGGAAGATGAGATATTATGGGCTGAAGGATATAAGGCCATATGAAGACATTCTGAATTGACTCTGGGATATTGAGGGCTGGAGAGAGAGAGAGTTACAGAGAGAGTCAAGAACAAATCACCATGGATACCATGTTCAAATAAAGGTGAACCATGACAACTGTGTGCCATTCATTCTTCTATGACTGTGGCCCTGGTGTTTCAGAGGCACGGGGGGGGGTGTGTCATGGGAGGGGGGGATGGTGAAGATGCTAAGGGAGAGGTTTGGACATGTGAAGTCTCCCGTCACTTCATTTACTTTCCCCTCTCAATTCCGCTTCCTCTATCCCTCACATCTCGCTCTCTCCTTTCTCTCTCTCTCTTTTCTCGTTCTCTTATATACAGAGACAAAGAGAGACGCCATAATGAAATCAAAGATGGTCTCCACGGTCGTAACCATTAATATGGATTTTGTTCAACAAAGAGCTTAAAGTCCTACTTTTGCTCCTAGATGGAAATATGAAAATAAGGAATCCTAAGAGCCATTACATAATTAGGGAAACAAACTCACAGGCAGTGATAGCTTTGTACAAGGTCTTGAGCTCTTCAGCTAAAGTTTCATTGTCTGTGTGTTTGAGTATGTGTGTAACAGTGTTAATGCGTTAGAGAGAGAGATGGAGTATGTGTGTGTGTGTGTGTGTGTGTGTGTGTGAGAGAGAAGTTGTGTGTGTTCGGGAACGTGTGTGGGCATGTGCCTGTATTTCTGACTTAACGATGCATCCCAAATTGTGGTGAAGTCAGAAGAAATGGACTAATGTGGACATTTTTCATCTCCTCATTTTTGAAAAAAGGCATTTTTAAATTAGGGTTAGGATTAGGCATTGTGGTTTGTTTAGGCTCAGGTTGAGGATAGGATTAGTCGAAGTAGGATTTCATAAAGCCAATCAACTTTGGTGTCCCCAATCAGATGGCTAAGTAAACACGTGTGTGGGCACGTAGGAGCCCATGTTAAATTGACTAACATGCTGCTTGCTGTGATTGACATCCAAGTGAACACAACTGGTTAACTAATTGAATGCAGAGGCTTTGGAGAGAACCAGGAGACAGCTGGAGAGATGACGCAGAGGCAGACCGAGAGATGAGAGGGAGAGAGATGGAGAGAGAGGGAGAGAGATGGAGAGAGAGGGAGAGAGATGGAGAGATGAGAGTAAGAGAGCCAGAGGGAAAGAGATGGGCAAATGGGTAAAAGATAGAGGGAAAGAGATTGTGAGAAGGACAAATGAGAGGGCAGGGGGCATAGTCGGTTTAAGAGGGTCTATTTTACTATAGTCTGTTTAACACAGTCTGTTTAATATAATCTGTAATGGTCTATTTAACTATAGTCTGTTTAACACAGTCTGTTTAATATAATCTGTAATGGTCTATTTAACTATAGTCTGTTTAACACAGTCTGTTTAATATAATCTGTAATGGTCTATTTAACTATAGACTTTTTAACACAGTCTGTTTAATATAATCTGTAATGGTCTATTTAACTATAGTCTTTTTAACACAGTCTGTTTAATATAATATGTAATGGTCTATTTAACTATAGTCTATTTAACATAGTTTAATATAATCTAAGTCGTCCTTTAAGATAAATAGCCTTCCACCCAAGATATGGCAGAGGAAGTGAAGCCTAGCACCTCGGTCTCATCAAACACAATTGTCATCTATATAAATGTTCAACTGAATTCTATAAGTACCGCAACAACTGTCTTCTTACTATCATTTTCTTTTGGCCACTAATCTGTCATTTGCATCAGTAGGGGAATGCCTTTCTCTGTAGGCATGCTGAAGGTC
This sequence comes from Esox lucius, assembly GCF_011004845.1. Taxonomy (NCBI): domain Eukaryota; kingdom Metazoa; phylum Chordata; class Actinopteri; order Esociformes; family Esocidae; genus Esox; species Esox lucius. The sequence continues at coordinate 22,733,834 of NC_047571.1, read as the reverse complement.
TGTTGTCAATCCATACCTGGAGGAATAACCACCAATTTCAATCACAATCGTTTCCAACAGTTTGCTAAGATTTGGCCATAGACTGATAGAACCAGTAAAAGGGTTAATCGGTGAGGATGGTTGACGACCTTTGCTTCCTTCCCATTGTGGGTGGAAAAACACTTTCCTCAGGGCTCTGATTAGAGACATGGCTGACAGTAGTAGCCACAAGGTATACAAGGTGTATGTAAAACATATTTATGTGCTGGAGAGTCAGGCCCATTCATAACCTTCCATCTTGGACAGCTTGTCTTTCTATTCAGTTCACTAAAACCCAGCTAGGACTTTAGCATGTTAGACAAAATCACCAGTCAAAATTACCACAAAATGTACGTTCTACTATATCCACTTGACTAAATCACAATATTTATGCAGCACAAAATTCAGCCGTTTTGCTCAAAGAAACATGAAACTCATTAAAATTCTCATTAAGCTCATTTTTTCAAGAGCCTTTTGTAAGAGATGCAATTAAATGCATTGAGAGAATCCCCAGAAGAGCATTCCCTCCCTCCCTCCATCAGTCAGATGCATCTGTTACACACACAGCAACACCCTGACAGTTTTATTTTTAGTGGATGGGGTGATGACAAGATAGCCATGTCAGAAACAGTCCCAGCTTCACACTTCTCGCTCAGTGTCAGGAAGACATCCATAAACACACGGTTGCAGGAGCCTGCAGCCTAGGATTGGACTTTCAAGGGTCAGAAACCAGGAAAAGAGTGCCATGTTTTGTAAGCTATTACGACAACCTGACTGACTGTCTTTAAATGGAACGTCCACCCCCAGGAAGCAGCACCACTTCTAGTCTCTTTTTATCCCTCCATCTTGTCTTCTTATAACACTCTTCCTCCTTGTCCTTCCCATTCTCTCTTTCTTTCCATCTTTAACTCTCTATAATTCTTTCTAAATTTGCTGTCCCCTCAAAATAACTCAACACACAGTCATTAATGTCTAAGCCGACGGTAACAAAAGTGAGTACACCCCTAAGTGAAAATGCCCAAATTGGGCCCAATTAGCCATTTTCCCTCCCCGGTGTCATGTGACTCGTTAGTGTTACAAGGTCTCAGGTGTGAATGGGGAGCAGGTGTGTTAAATTTGGTGTCATCGCTTTCACACTCCCTCATCCTGGTCACTGGAAGTTCAACATGGCACCTACAGTCAAGTATGGTGGTGGGAGTGTCATGGTCTGGGGCTGCATGAGTGCTGCTGGCAATGGGGAGCTACAGTTCATTGAGGGAACCATGAATGCCAACATGTACTGTGACATACTGAAGCAGAGCATGATCCCCTCCCTTCGGAGTCTGGGCCGCAGGGCAGTATTCCGACATGATAACGACCCCAAACACACCTCCAAGACGCCCATTGCCTTGCTAAAGAAGCTGAGGGTAAAGGTGATGGACTGACCAAGCATGTCTCCAGACCGAAACACTATTGAGCATCTGTGGGGCATCTTCAAACAGAAGGTGGAAGAGCGCAAGGTCTCTAACATCCACCAGCTCTGTGATGTCGTCATGGAGGAGTGGAAGAGGACTCCAGTGGCAACCTGTGAAGCTCTTGTGAACTCCATGCCCAAGAGGGTTAAGGCAGTGCTGGAAAATGACGATGGCCACAAAAACTATTGACACTTTGGGCTCAATTTGACGTTTTCACTTAGGGGTGTACTCACTTTTGTTGCCAGCTGTTTAGACATTAGCGGCTGTGTGTTGAGTTATTTTGAGGGGACAGCAAATTCACACTGTTATACTACACGCATTACTTTACATTGTAGCAAAGTGTCATTTCTTCAGTGTTGTCACATGAACAGATATAATCAAATCTTTACAAAAATGTGAGATACTGTAAATACATATCAGCGTGCAGTATTCGTTGGAGTTCTGCAGAGATGGTTTCTAGCAGATTCTCCCTGCAGAGAAACTCTGAAGTTTCATTAGAGCAGCCATGGGTTTCTTGGTCACCGTCCGGACTAAAGCCCTTCTTGTCCTGTTATTTAATTTCTGAAGTCTATGGAGTACTCTTTGGAGCTCATGGCTTGGTTTACACTCTGACCTGCACTGTGAAGTGAAAGACCTTACATGGACAGGTGTGTGTCTTTCTAAATCATGTCCAATCAAAAAAGATTTGCCTCCTGAGGAATCCAATCAAGTTCTAGAGACATATCTACTATAATCAAAGGACACAGGATATATCTGAGCTCAATTTGGAGTATAATGACAAAAGGTCTGAATACCTACGTACATAAGATATTTCAGTTTTACATTTTCAATATGCAGAAAAATCTAAAGAAATATACCACACACGTAGACAATCACACACAGGCAAACATAGACAGAAATGCAGAAGATTGTACATTTCCATTACATCACCCCCTTAGCAACAGAAAAGCTGTCCCTCTGGCTTAACAATGTATTTTTATGAATGGAGTGATGTCAGAGATATGATGCTCTGGGCCTAGAGCTCTCTCTCTCTCTCTCTCTCTCTCTCTCACACACACACACACACACACAAACACACACAAAATCAAACACAATATTTATGCACACCCACGTATACACTCATGCACATACACACGCTAATGTGAGAATCTTTAAATGGATGTCTGCTCACGTCAGAAGCTCTCTGTTGACCCTCTCCGTAGCGCAGAGAAGAGTCAACTGAATGCTTGTTAAAGAAAAACCCCTCTAATAGCAATGAAACGCGTCCTCTGTGAGATCTCCACAAAATCAGGGGGGAAAACTTAAGTTACTGCATGAGAGCAACAAATTTGATTTTCATATGAAATGTGGCATTGCAAATATTCATTGTAAGAGCTTACTAGTAGATGCTGGGAGGGGCTCTTTAGAAGGTTTGGAAAACAGTTAAGTGATTTATAGGAGTCTTTGTGGGTGATGTCATTCAAATAGTGGGGATTAATGAGGACTGTGAGGTTTTGAGTAGGCCTAATAACATGGTATAAGTAAGTAATAAGTCATGAGGGGTTGCGGTACATTACCAATATACCAGGCTGAGAGCTATTCTTGGGCACAACGCATTGCGGAATGCCCGGACACAGCTCTTCGCTGTATTTGGCAATAAATCCCAAACCCCTGAGATGTCTTGATTACAAACCGGTTACCAACGAAATTAGAGCACTAAAAAGTGATGACGTGTCATAACCGTGGTATACGATCTCATGTGCCACAGTTATCAGCCAATAAATACCATTAAATGAAATCTGAAATATTACGAAGTATTCCTTTCATTTAACACCTGTGACTTAAACTAGGGAGCCTACAGAGCATGAGAGGACAGTAAGGTGACGTTAACAAAGATATTTACGTTAGTTCAAACACTGCCCTATCGCTGCACCAGAAAAAGTAACCTTCTCTTCGGAAGAGCGGGGATCGTGTGCTATGTAAAAACATTGAACGTCTTATCTGTCTTTTTTATAAGTCGAATCTGACTTTTAACTCAACTTGCTTGTTCGGCAGCCTCTGTAGCTTTTTCGACGTGGTGCGTGTGATGCCTTTATTTCATGCAACACACCGCAACTGTTCTTGAACTGTTGGTATGCATATAATTCATAATTGTCTACAGATAAAGCTTGCATCACTACCAAAAGCACGCTACGCAGGATAACCAATAAGCAAGGAGTTATGAAAGTAGGGTAGGGAGGGGAGCAGCGGTAAGCAAATCAAGTATGATGATTTAAAAAAAACGTCAAACTTGGGGAAAAAAGCCCATTTCTCAATAACATACTTGGGACCTGACTAACCGCAATAACCTGTGACACTTACTCTATCATATCACGCATAATAGCAAATTATGACTTTCTAATTCATAATATAATGTAATATGAAATGTAACATATGTTGCTAAAAGGAGGGAGACAGATTTACGTTCATAGGCTAGGCCTACTATGTAATGTCTCTATACCCCAAAGTAATCTAAACGTGACGTATAGAAGATTATCTCATAGAACAAAACAACATATTTGGAACTAAAGTACTCACAATGAAGACATTTCTGGTGATTTGCTATTTGCATTTGGCTTTGACCAACAGTTTGCGTGTGGTTGACCTACGCCAACCTGTGACGTGTTGTGACAAGTGCCCTGATGGCCATAGATTGAGGAGCGCGAGTGAGAAAATAAATCAGAGATAGAGAGGGAGAAAGCGAGAGAGCAGAGAACTGCGACAGCTATTCCGCTGCTGTTTGGTGATGGGTTCAGCTCGTGAGTCATCGACGGTTGTTTAACCCTTTATCTCCTGAGAGTGTAACATAAAATAGAATACGATGCTGTGACACGTTGTTCTCTTAATCAAATTACCTACTTCAATGGATGTCCACAAACAGGCTACTTGCACGCATTTTCTATGGTTGTAGTTTCACGGTTAGCTTGTTATTTAAAGGTTGTGTGTGATCCTAATCAAAAAATGGGTGTTGACAAGAATTGCAGTTTGAATAAGGTGGTAAATTAGGCTACACAATCTAATAATATAACAATTGATGTCACAGTGATAGCTAGTGGCTCTCACAATACGAATTACGATAAGCAGTTTCCCATAGCCCATCACTATTTTAATAATGGGAGTACCAACAGCTTAGATCATTTAAACAGCTAGAAACAGACAACATGAATTCCTATTTTTAGCACAGTGTTTTTCTTACCATGCCATATCATAAGACTAAATCATTTATTATGGATTTCCAAAGCCTGGTTATTGCGTGCGTGCTGCTATGATGACGTGCGAGTCAGGTGTTGTCTCATATATCGCGGGGAGCTGTCCTGGTTCTGAAAACAGAATAGCTCGCGCTTAGACTGGGAGATGATATAAACGTTCACTACTGTCGTCCGAGCTACTTGCCAAAGGTAAAAATGAATTGATATTACTTATAATTTCTTAAACACTCTTAATGTTTTGTGTTATTTGTGAGCTTTCTACCATTCCATATTTTGATTGTCTCTCTCCTAATCTCCACATCCTCACTCAAGTTCTTAATTCTTATCAGATTAACCACAATATCTTGGAATTAATCTGAATAACTGTTCAATGCGTTTTGTTGTGTTGCATAATAGATTTTGTCACTGGCATTTTTTTTAGAATTCTGATTCGGAAATGGGTTTAATATAATATTTGTTTTGATAGAGATTAAGGTTCGGAAAGGCAGACACAAGCTAAAGGTTGCCCTGACAACGGCCAGTGACTCATCCTGTGTTGGCTAGTCATTTTAAAACAGAATGATTCACCAAGAGCCCACGTCTCCTTGGTGGGTTATAACAGCCTACCCTGTTGACATTAGAGTCCTTTCAACCAACTGCATAATTTGTTTGAGTTTGAAGACAACAATTTTGTTGTCTTCAAGTCTTCAAATCATCATTTGAAATCATCATTTGAAAAGCATATTCTGCCCAAACATTGATTACTTTTAGGACTGTTCATTGCAATCATAATTTGCATTTAATGCCTGACTGTGGCAAAACTCATTCTTAGTCTTAAAAAAATCTAAACATTGTAAAGAAAATGAATTTAAACAAAACAAAGCATGTGTGAGGCAATATCATTAGTTAAAAGCACCTCTTCTGTCTGTCTCTGTTTTAAGGCGATATTAGGATGCTGCCACTCAAGCTATCGACGAGAAAAGCCGTTGTTTTCGCCTTCCTCCTCCATGTGTGCGCTGTGCAGGTCGCATCCCTCCCTCATCACCATAGGCTCAGAGGCGGGGAGTCCGAGGACCGTCAAACCGCTGCCTACCCGCCCAGTTCTGACATGATCAAAGCCCTGGAGTACATCGAGAGCCTAAAGCAACGGAAAGACGGGGCCCGAGAACGAGAGGAGCCAACAAGAGACTATGATGAGGTCGAGAAGATCCGAATTCTCCTTCAGCTCGCCTCTCTCCAGGACGAAGGGGCACCAGAAAGAAAGTCTTCTCCACTTGCCCAGAGGCAGCAAGACATACCGGCTGAGCAGCTTGTGAGAGCCTTGCTCAGGACCCTCCAGGAACAGCCTGGTGGTCCACCCAGACCGGCCCCTGTGGTGCCGTTGAACGACCGCCGTGCGCATAGGCACCACACCGCGAACCCAGGCAGCCCCGTAAACGCACCGGCCTATGGTGGCTTCCCAAGGCCGCACAAAAAGTATCCGCTAATGTTCGAAGACGAGGAAAATAGAGACAGCGCCAAGCGCGCCTCGGAGAATCTGAACGAACAATACACACCTCAGAGCCTCGCCAATCTGCGCTCAGTCTTCGAAGAGCTGGGGAAACTATCCACCGCAAATAACCAGAAGCGCGGAATCATAGACGACGACGAAGATTTATTGGGTTTGACGAATCTGGCCTACGAGGACGTTGCGGGTGGGGAGGAATGGATTCCCGTAGAGGAGAAGGTCGAGACTGAGGAGGTGGTGAACGGGAGCCATGATGAGTTTGACAGGGCTCTAGAGCAGAACTATGACGAGGAGGAGGGCGATGAGGAAGAAGAGGGCGAAGGAATGCAGGTGCAGCGCAGAGCCAGTCAGGATAAAGAGGAACCAGAAGATGATACTAAATTAGTGGATTATTATCTGTTAAAGATCCTGGAGATGAGCGAACATGAGACAGCCAAGAGGCAAGCTGGTGATCAAAAAAAGAGACTAATCCGCCACCCCCTAGTTGATCCCAGGGCTCTGAACGAGCTATTAGAGATCTCACTCAAACTCCACATTCCCCCGGAGGACCTTATAGATATGCTAATCACCGAAGAAATGAGAAAAATAGACCGTCACCATCAATCCACACCTCGCTACAGAACGAGCAACAAACCAAAAATCAGATACTACAGCCGAAGAATCCCAGTCAAAAGCGCTCCTGATGACATGGACGAGGAAGATTTCCTAAATATTATTGAAATGGAAACTATAAGCAACGACTATCCTGCGAGTCGGCGGCCACTCAAGAGTGTTTCTGCCCCAACCAGAGTTTCAGCACCACCCGCTCCTGCGAGAGCTTTAGCACCAGCCGCGCCTCCAGCGACTGCTCCTAAAGTCCCAACCTCATCCGGTCGAAGGGAAAACTTATTCATGTCAGAACTTAACAAAATGCCATTTAAAAGAGAATCAGACAACGATGAGGAAGCGGATGAAGATGAGATAACTACATTTCTGGCGGCCAAAATGTTAACGCAGTACCCCAGCACGATCAACAAACGCGACACCCAATCCCAGGCAAACGGACAGTTTCCTTACGAGCTCTACGAACAAGCAATGAAAGATTACTTTGACCAAGCGGACATTGAGAAAACCGGCACACCGACAAAGAGAGCTTCCGAAGCTCACGAGGAGTTAGGTGAGCATGCAGAGACGCTGGTGAAAGACGCGGTTCCAAAGTCCACCGCGGGACCAGAGACCGGGAATGAAGAGCATCATGGAAACCCAATTGCTGGAATGTAGGCTCCGCTGTGTAGACGCGCTCGACTGAAGACATCCTTTACTTAAATATGAAGTCATGTTTATACTATCAATAACTATTCTGCTGGAGGAACTCCAGTTTACATAACATGTGTATATACAGTACAGGAAATAATATATAAGACTCATATCAGTGTGCTGGGCTAGAGGCACAGTGTGTCGGGTATACATCTGGGTTTGTGAGTTTCTAATCTTGTAACATTGTGAAAATGTAATTCCCTGATATAGGCTAGAGATAAAGACAGTCACCGTCCTGCCTTCCGACCCTGTAACGCTGCAAGCTCTGTAATTGTTGGAGTCTCGGTTGTTGTGGTATATATGCTCATTTTTAAACCATTTTGTACATGTTCAATAATGTGTGACGAGCTGGAGTTGAATAAAGCATTAGTGGTATTATTTTTTTCTTGCTGCGTTCTGTTGTCTTATTATAAAATACTGATAACTGCTGTTTATGAACTCACAGACAGGGTTAGAAGGGCGTCCTAAAATGCTTGATTTCAGAAGCGCAGATTTTTTCTCACTTTCCTCGAGCAAGGATGGTCTTAAACAATGAATTAATAAGAAGAATATGTATGATTAGATTAATGAAGTACAATGCAACAATAGTTTTAAAGTAACAGTAAATTAATTATAAATGCACTAGTTTTATCAATTGTTATATTGTGGGTATAGAAAAACAAACTTCAGGACCATGGAAAGCTCCCGCAACAGCAAAACAATATTAGTCTCAAAGTCTTTCATGAGAAGTTTCTTTATCAAAATACACACTTTAATTCCAAATGCTTCAACATCAATAATTTGTTATATAAAAAGTGACATTGACATAAACATCCCCTTTCTAACAATGCATGGTCTAAAACAGTAACACAGACAAGACACATAAAAAAAAAAAAACTTCATATATATATATTCTAAGGCACTTAAAACTTACTTAAATTATCTAGACGATGTGATCAAATCAATATACAATAACAGTTCAATTAATGTCTCTCATCTTTCCACTTTGATAGAGATTGGAAAGATGAGAGACATCTTTGTCTCTAAATAAAGTGTTCTAAATCAAGGATAATTTAGAACACTTAATTGTGGTTAGAATCGCCTGCCCGAGGAGACAGGTTCAGCCATAGAAATTCTAGAACACAATATGCCAAGGATTCTGTTCAGTAGGAAGACTTCCAGTTCTGGAATGGTGGTCCAGATTTCTTCTTCTGTGTGTGTTTGTGCTTGCGTGCGTGTGTGCGCGCACGCATGTGTGTTTGTTAGAATGCAGGCTTGCTCATGTATTCCTCCATGGTCTAGAAAGGAGATAACAGGAACAATGAAACATGTTTATTAATGTCAGAAATATTCACAGACATGCCTGCAGAGTCTAACCACAGAATAAGAAATATTCCCATTCTAACTGCATGCATCTCACACCAGCTAAACCTAAGGAGCATAGAACGCTTAAACACTCGGTGCTATTCTACTAATACAATCATTAGCCTCTAACCTTTCTGTCCACATTCAAGGCCATCCAAGTTCCAGATCATAATCACTGTTGTCAATCTCAGCCTGAATCAATGATGAGGGCGATGAAGATAAAAATGAGTGTGATGATGCTGTGATGATGATGAGGCAAAGTTCAGATAGCATGCACATGCATTGCGTGGATGAAAATGGATAAGCAGGTAAGCAAGCAGATAAAAAGGTAAGCAAGCAGATAGTGAATTGAGGCAATTCATTGGCATGAGTATTTAAGTAGGCCTACTTGATTTGTGTTTTGTATTTGTTTGCTAATAGTTTAGTTTAGGTTAGTTGAATGTCTAGTTTTTTATTTACATTTGCTTGTCCACTAACTTGAATTCAGTATAAAATCAAGAAAAATCTACATCCATGTAATTTGATTTAGTTTGCAGGTCCATGCATATTGATGACTTTTGTCAAATCCAATTACAATTTCCACTACAGAATCAAGTCTGTTTTTAATGCAGTGCCACCTGAGGGCCCAAAAATCAAGGCCTTTCAATATTGGTTTTTGGCCTAGTCCCTTGCATATAGAGATTTCTCTGGATTCTCTGAATCTTTTAATTATGTTATGTACTGTAGATGATGAGATCACCCAAACGCTTTACAATTTTACGTTGAGAAACGTAATTCTTAAATTGTTGCACTATTTGCCCACGCAGTCTTTCAGAGTGGTGAACCCCTCCCCATCCTCACTTCGGACAGACCCATCCTCTTTGGGATGATCTTTTAATACCCAATCATGTTAGTGACCTGTTGCCAAATGGCCAAATTAGTTGTGATAATTCTCCAGGTTTTTTAGCAGTACACAACTTTTCCAGTCTTTTGTTGCCTCTGTCCCAACTTATTTGAAATGTGTTGCTGGCATCAAATACAAATTGGGCATATATTGTTGTGGTTGTAGTTTTCCACATTGACTCAATGTAATCAAACTGTTTTGATTAAATTATGTGCAAGCTAGTGCATAAGTACTCAACATTTGCATATTATAGCAAAGTTCCATTTATAAGCACTGACTACATTTATTAGGAATGCACCTATAAGAAAAGTATTGGCTGATATCGAGGTTGTTATTCACCTATCTGTACATCCTGGAAGAAATTAAAAACACAAGGATGCTTCAGATGATCGTTTTCTATTTAATCGAATGCAAATTCAAATTATATTTTGTATATATTTAAATAACAAGACTCTCCAAAATAAGATTGATGATTTATGGAAAATCTATAAATGATATGAGAAATACACATTCCCATTCTGTAAAAGTACATTATACAGTATAATGCCTGGATACAAATGTAGAAAATAAGGTAGGTAAGGGGCTTAACTCTCAAAAAAGTTTTAACATGCCATTGTGCATCTTTGGATAGAGATCATTTGATAAGTAGTCATTGGTTTCAACTTGCTTTGTTTCTGAAAACCATTATGTGCTGTGGCATAGTCTGCAGCCTTAAAAGCACGTAATTATTGTAGGCAGGGTATCAAGTTAACTTTTTGCTTTTTGGTTACTTTGGTAACGGAGACAACAGCGTTCTTCAGTCTGACGCCCCTCGTTAGCGGACTTCAATCTGACTGTCGTAGCTAGCAGATGTAGTTTAAACTCCAACTAACATTAAAAACCACCACACAAACGAACAAAATAAATGGGAGGGGGAAAAAACCAGAAACGCTGGCTTCAGGAGAGTTTTAGATATAAAGTATCTTGCGCTGTAACTTAATCTTTCAACAATCCAGCCCGATAGGCTACGGTACTGTGCACGTTGTTGCCACACACACACACCCACACCCAGGCGTGGCTGGTATGGACAGGGCATGCTGGATTCATCAGCTGGCTCCGACTGGAGGACAGCGTGCTCTGTGTTTCCACAGGTCACACATGAACACAACAGCGCCAACAGCTCAGTCACCATGAGCCCAGTGTTGTTACTCGATAGGTTATCTACATACCAAGAAAATACAATTAGTGTGCTTCACAAAAAAGTTTACGTCAGCAACAGTATTCCCATGCCGGAGCACCACGGTAAAATGTGTGCACCGGAAACGCTGGGAAGCACAATCCGTCTGAAGTACCACCCACTTTTAAGTCCATCTGTTGCTGGCCGATATATCAGTGCATCCCTAACATTTCAAGTTCTAAGAAACATTAAATGCAGTACTAGAATGTGACATTTTATTTGTTTGGGTTTATTTATTTTTGCCTCCAGCCCAGTTTCAGACTATTAAGGCATATTTTTACATTCACGAGAGGAATTGAAGACTGAGATTCTTACAAATGGCCGCCCTTAAATGAAGCCAGTGAAGGCTTGTATAGGATCTGGCTTAATGCCTACAGTTTAAGTGAGAGATGAGGATGGATTGCGCAGAGCGGACATTTCCTGACGAAGCGCAGACATGCTGCAACTTAAGAATACCTTAACTAGGGACAGACGGACAGACAGGCAGGCAGAGATATAAAGAGAAAGACAGACAAAAAGAGAAAGACACAGAGACACAGGAGAGAAGCAGAGAAAAGTACAAGGACAGAGAGAAATTGAGTCACAATGTCAGAGAAAGAGAAGCAACGAACCAGTTTATATGACTCATGCATGGAAGTCGATTAGCCGTGAGAAAGGAGAACAGAGTCAGTAGCTTGGCACAATCAACCCCAAAACACCGACTTCATCAACAGTCCAGTTTCACAAGGTATTTACTTATGAATTATAGGGTTTTTATTATCTATTTAAAATAGACTGTGGCTGCAGATGGCCTTTTACTTATGTGTCTCTGGCGCCATGGATCCAGAAGCTTCTTCACATGTGCAAATCACCTCCGCTACATTGGGTTTATTGTCTGTACACTCTTTACGTTGCATGTAGAAAAATCGCCCCTAATTGATTGAGATGATGTAGAATATGTCTCTGCCTCATATTTCTGAATGCCAGAAATAAAAACCCTGTGTCTACTACAATTCATATATACAGTAAATACCAGGTAAATATAATACCAGAAGCTAAAGGGTTTCTGTTGTTGCTTCTAGACACTAAAGTATTTTCTTTTTGGCAATAATACCTCAAATAAGTCGGAGTTAAGAAGATGGAAATACAGATCTTAGGTCTGTGCCAACGGGGCAACATCTCACCTCCTGTAGCATGTCAGAGGCCTCAATGGCTCGGGAAACAACCTGTTTAGACGTCTCCTGTATCTCTCCCCCAAGAAGAAACTCATCCAGGATGAAGTAGGCCTTTTCAAAGTTAAAGATAATGTCCAGCTCACATACCTTGGGAGAGGAAGAGAATCAAGAAGAGTGCAGTCCAGCACGAATTAACATTTACGGTGTTTCTAATAATAATAATAATAATAATAGATTGATAAAATGGGAAGGCGAGAAAGATTGTAAGAGATCAATAAAAACCAACAGAGTGCTGTGAGAGACAATGTAGACACCTACATTACCAAAGTACTTGTCAAGCAGTTCCACATAACGATGCAGCATTTCTAGAGCAATCAGCTCATTTTCCTCAGCATCCAGACCACAGCAGAAATAAAGACTGGCATACCTAACATGGAAAGGACAGGATGAGGTACAGTACAGACAGAGGAGAACCAAACCAACCGCACAACCCACTGCATCTCACCTCTTGTATACAATCTTCAGATCTTTCCAGTGCAGGAAGTTGCAGCTGCGTGGTTTCCTTGCCAGCACCATGGTGGTCATGTCCCTGACGATCTTCTTCTTCTCTCGCTCGGGGATGGGCGTGAACCACTTCTGGAGGCGGAGCTTGCCCTGACGACTAAACAGCAGTAGGAAACGCATCTACGGGACAATGTGTCAAGAGGGTTAGAAGCGAAGGAGGGGGAGAGGAAAGCAAAGGCTGGGGGCGGGGGGTACTGGGACTGGGTGTCCAATGTTTTCAGAATGTTTCTTTCTAATGGTCCAAGCTAACACTAACGTAACATAGTTCAGCTAGTTTCAATCAGTGGTCATTAATGAGCAGAGCCAGATGGAATCAGTGGTTATCAGTGAGTAAAGCCAGATGGAATCAGTGGTCATTATGAGGAAAGCCAAAAAAAAGGATGGTAAGATGCTTCAGTATGAACTGAAATTACATTTTTTTTAACTGCTAACAATTAATAAAGTTGTTTGTACTGTTGTTTCTCTTATTTTAAGATGTTCTGGCCATAATATGGACTACGGACATAATGATGGTCTTCTGTATACTAAGCCTTAACTTGTTACAACACATCTGATACTGCTAAAATGCATTAAGATGGAAAGAAATTACACAAATAAACTTTTAACAGGGCACACCTGTAAATTTAAATGTATTCCAGGTTATTACCTCATGAAGCTGGTTGAGAAAACGCAAAGAGTGTGCAAATCTGTCATCAAGGGTGCCTACTTTGAGGAATCTACAATATGAAATGTATTTTGATTTGTTTAACACCTTTTTGGTAGCCACATGATTCCATAGAAGTTATTTCATAGTACTGATGTTATCACTATTATTCTATATGGAAATTACAAAAAATTAAAAAAATACCCTGAATGAGTAGACGTGTCCAAGCTTTTGACATGTACTGTACCTAGACAAAAGTTTGTGGTAAACTACCAAATGTAGAAATTAGGAAATGGCAGAAAAACAGAGAACCAGTCCCAACTTAACACACACAACTAGTCTCGAAATAACTGCCTGACTCAAAACCACCTTTATTAACTCGCTCTTAGTTGGCGCCTGAGAGAAGTGAAGCATGTTATTGACACATTCTATTAAAAAGTAACTATTCTAACCTAACAATAACATACCACTATGGTCGCAAGACAAAGGAAGGTGAAATTTAGAAAGGGCAGATGAGGAAGGAGTGGTGGGGAACAAAAGGTAAATCCAAGTAAAGGGGGAGAAGGTGAAAGGATAGAAAGGAGTTTGGGAGATGTGTTAGTACTGTTTACAGAGTGAGTTTCCTAGCTTTGTTCAGCTGGATGTCCGGTTTTATATTCATTTTAAACTCTGAGCGACTAGGGCTCAGGCTCTCTGTTTTCACCTTCCTGCTTTTGTAGTCTTACGAGGCCACAGCTGACTGAAATAACTGGGCAAGCTTTCACTGAGGATGTCTCTTGTTGTAAACAGTTGAACTGCTTGCAACGCTAGCAAAGCTATTCATATTTCAGGGCCGTTTCAGCCCTTCTTTGGTCTAACATGAACGCACAAAATAATAAATGAATTCACTTCGCAAAATTTTTGAAATTTAATGACATCAAGACAACTCATATTTCAACAACTTTTGAGGCATTCTCTAGTCTAAGAAAACATGACAGTATGCCACATAATTTGCCAGAAGTTCACTCAGAAGAGTACGAATATCTACAATCAAAACGATAAGTATAGAGTAGCCGTCTAGATATTAACAGACGTTATTTAAACGTTACGTTTTTGTGCAGATCAATGCACACTAGTGGCTTTATACATACGGACAATACATATTTTGTGCAGTGTCCAAATAAACAATAGCTTGACTGACACCGAACATGCAGATAGCTAGTATACATTTTTTAACTGACCTAAGGTTTCAACTGGGCTGCAGTCAGTTAGAGAAGTGCCGTAAGTGACAAAACCTGTTCTGCGGGGGGTGACGCGGAAATACACCTTCCTAGTTCCGTCTGTCACCTCATCAGAAATACTGTAGACCTACCCATTCAAAACACATCTAACATTTTAAATATTTTCTGCAGATATGTCAATATAATTATGGTGTAACAGAGGGCAATCGATAAACAACAAATACTGTATAAACGTCACCTGGTGTTAACGACAGGTGCAGTGAGTCCATGTCTGTCGGTATAGTCTGACTCATCACAAAGTTGTTAGAACACACACCTAAAAACGAAACACAAAAATAAACTCACCATTTCTGGAGAGTTTGAGTGCAATTCCAGTCGTTGAAATTATAAATAAAAGGTCATAAAATACGTTCACCCTCGCAAATCGTTCCAACAACTTGAAGAGGGCATAGCTGTCGTTGTTCCCAATGAGTGCTGGATCCTACCTCTGAACTCAAAGTTGGATAACTCCTCCCTCCATTCCATCCTAATAAAACGCCTGAGCAAAGTTCCAATATTCTGTTTTACGGGGAAGGCCTGACAACTGTATTTTTCTTATTTTGTGGTTACAAGTTGGAATTCCGTAGAGGGTGGGCCCTCTGGATTACATTTCTGGATTGGTTGAGGGCGTTTCACCTGTTCGAAAGGTAAAGCTGAAGGTATCATTTTTTGATACAACCCTTCCTTTGATAAAAATAAACCAATGAAACTATTGAAGAATGATACAAGCTGAGCAGTGTGGAAAATGTGTTAAAATGCCAGTGTTTGAGTAGTACTACTTGTAGTCTTTACTTGTAGGTTTTTACTTGTATTGTATTACTATACATGTGCCGAATACATATAGACATTTTATATTGATTTGTAAATGTTATATTTAAAATAGTTGGTAAAATATGAATGAATGACATGAATTGACGTCTCACAGACTGTTGCAGTTGTTCTCGTTCAAGACTAGAGGGCAGTGCTACACAAAACTAGAAGACTAGTGTTGGGACTCACAAGTCTTTTCGATGAGCCGGCTCTTCTGGCTCCATTCACCTAAAACAGCCTGCTCATTTAGCTTCAGCTCTTCCTTTAAAATAGCCTACTTAAAAAATAACCACAGAACACGAAAATGTTGTACAAAGGCTAAACACCTATGCTAGAATTATGTTAGAGCAGGAAATGCACATTTAAATAATGTATATTTTACCTGTACTAATTATTATGTCGCCTTCTATTTTTACTGACGTTATCATCTTCGAATAATGCACGTGAAACACAAAGATGAGCTCTCTTCGTTACTTACTTCATTACTGTTTCAGCAATGCGGATATGCAGACTTTAGTGAACAGTGCTGTAACTTATGAGACGTCTCATTTTACCAATGCGATTCGGTTCCCAAAGTTCACCAAAAAGATCCGTTCTAAAAGAACCGTTCGTTTGCGAACGACATCCTTGAAGACACATGTGATGATTGTCCCAGTCCACTCAATGCTCAACCGCGGGCTTACTGTTCACAACTGAGCAGGCTTCGGAGAGTAGAGTGTTTGAATATGAAAAGCAATGTCTTTCTATCGCAATATCGTCTGGTTTCTCAAAGGAATTCATGAATATACAAGGTTAGTCAATTGCTCTTTGACATACATTTGTTGTATATTGTTTTGTGGCGATAGTCATTTGTAGATTTTGTAAATATATTTAATTGTAGTTATAAGTGGGGATAAGAGAAGTAGATGGGGGTCTTTTTTTTTTATCTCAAGCTTATTCAATGCTGATTCTCATTCATGATAGTGGTGAAATATTTTTCTAGCATTTGCAATCAACTCTTACTGTTACAGTAGGCAATATTCTAATTTAGAACACTGTATGGCACCACGCACACACGCACACGCACACGCACACGCACACCCCCTCTTTTCACTCACATTACAATAGTCTCTTTGACAAATGAAGTGCCTTGTCATCTGAGGTCGACCACCCCCTTCAGTCACAACAACAGAACCCATTGTATACGAGTTGACATAAGAACCATAAGAGTTCAATCCATAAACAATCAGATGGGTTTTATAGTGCACATGAGGGTGACATTTTAGTTTTCATCAGTGCAAGGAAAACCGATACATCTTGTCTTTGTGGCAGCATCGTTCTGATCTGGTTGCACAAGAAAGAGATTACTTCTTGGCTGAGTGATTGTTGTGTGTCACAACAGGAGAGGATACGAGCAAGCAGCGAAACACTTTGTCCCCAAGGAGCTGGATGTGGCCGTGGTAGGAAGGTCCTTCATGATAACAGGAGCTAATAGTGGCATAGGGAAAGCCACCGCTATGGCCATAGCAAAGAGAGGTATGAAACCATAGCTCTTTGACTCTCCCTCTTTGTAAAATGTGCAATGAAATGACACTCCGTTGCCCTGGGGCACTGCCTTCGAATACGGCCCCTCCAAAGTAGTGTACTGTATGGAGTTGACATTTTGCAGAAGTTGCCATGAAGTGGAAATTCTGTTTGACCAGCATCCTCTCCTGTTTTATCCAGGTGGTACAGTCCACATGGTATGCAGGAACAAGGAGCGGGCTGAGAAGGCCAGGGAGGATATCGTCAGGGAGACGGGGAACACAGTATGTCTGAGAAGATGAAAGAGTTTGTGTGTCTCTATGTATGTGTGTGTATGCGTGCATGGATCCTTCTGTGTGTGTGTGTGTGTGTGTGTTTTTGCCATACCCAGCGATAAAGTTTCACAAACTCTGCTTTGGTAGCTATAACATCTGCATGGCCTGCGAAAGGTGGATTGTATATTACTTTAAGTACATTTCTGTTCCAGGAAGTATACTTTCACTGTCTGGATCTGTCTGAGACACACAAGGTGTGGGAGTTTGCTGAATCCTTTAAGATGCAGTACCCCTCCCTTAATGTTTTGGTAGGCACCGCACACTTTCTCTCACTCTTCCACTTTATTGCCGAACTACAGAGCACTAGGGTGTCTTGAGAATGGACCAAAAAGGAAGAACTTCTAATGGGATACCCGTTTGTGTTGATTCAGATTAATAATGCTGGGTGCATGATGAACAAGCGAGAGGTGAACGATCACGGCCTGGAAAGAAGCTTTGCCACCAACACCCTAGGTAAGACTGTTGAGGTTTACCCAGTCAGTACACCATGCGTCAGGTATAAGAACAGCTCTTATCCATGGTCAACTTGCCATATATGATGCCCATGTACATTATTATTGAATGTATTGTCCTGTATTCCTCCTGTATTCTTCCAGGAGTTTATATTCTCACCCAGAGCCTCATTCCACTTCTTCAAAAAAGCAGGGACCCCAGGGTGGTGGGTATACACACAAACACACATTTTAGGAATCTATATCCTTGTGGGGATTCAGCAAACATACCCACTCGATCATCCAATTAATCCCTCGCATTACATTAACCCTAATTCTTCTTGTAACCTTCAGAACTCTTTTGTGCATTCTGGCGTGGCTATCTAATGTCTGGGACCACCAACTCAACTCGTGTTGCACCTATCCCCTCAGATTACAGTAACATCAGCAGGCATGCTGGTCCAGAAGCTCCAGCCTGCTGACCTCCAGTCTGAAAAAGGTCCCTTTGACGGCACCATGGTCTATGCCCAGAACAAGGTAGAAGAGAAGAACAATGTTCCATTGACGCGGAGAGGTTGTCTGGAGATGCTTATCACTGTAATGTCAGATTTGATTAATTCCATGTAAATGACTTAAGATTGTATTACAGTTTATGAGAAAACTGTGTGAAATGATCCAGTTAGTGAGTCAATAAATCAAAAATATGCCGTGAAATGCCCTGGTTTTATGAGCAGTTGCCACAGGGTGTTTTACCGACAGCAGTCCGGTTGATGTGCTGTTATCTTCTACAGAGACAGCAGGTGGTGCTGACAGAACAATGGGCTAAAAGCCACCCAGCCATCCATTTCTCTGTAATGCACCCTGGATGGGCAGACACACCAGGTAAAGAGAGAGCCACACTAACAGAAATATTCCTCGCAGATGGTTTTATCCGATACAACTTACATTCATGCATGCATACATTATAGCTATGGGTAGTCTATGGGTAGTCTATGGGTAGTCTATGGGTAGTCCAGGACATCAGATGTCAGAACAAATTGTTTCAGCTACATATTGTTCTGGTGTTCTCTTATCCAGTCTATGCCTTTTTAAACTTTCATACAGATTTAGTAAAACTGTTGATTGCAAATGTACCAAACCGTAACATATTTTATTATTTCATAGCATTTTTGGTGCATTCAGATGACGTTCTCTCCCCGTCCTCAGCGGTTTCCACATCAATGCCTCAGTTCCACCAGATGATGGGGGAGAGGCTGCGTAGTGCAGAGCAGGGGGCTGACACGGTGGTGTGGCTGGCGCTGACCCGGGCTGCTGGCAAGACACGCAGTGGAAGGTTCTTTCAAGGTGAGCACCACGGTGGCTGTGGGTTTACGTAGCGGGAGAGGAGATCCCCAAATGTTTCCGTGTCAGTCTTTACTTCATTGTCCCCTTATGACGAAAGGGAGACTGTGAGTCAGTCTCTGTTGTGGCACTGTCACGAGCAGAGGAGGCCAGCACACTCTGAATGTATATTACTACCTAAAACATGGTAGTAAAGCCGAGGGATCAAATTTGGAACACATGCTCAGAGGCACGTCTGGTTAAGCCGTGCAATTCAGACTTGACAACGTGGGTACACGTTTTCTACTGTTGATTATTGTTCGTTGTTGCTGTAGCAGTCGGAGCACATTGCAACTCTCTCTGAGACCAGTAGTTCACATCACTGCCGACTCCTCGACACCGGCTGGGTGTTGGGCTCTTCAGAAGAGTAGCGTCAGTACCTGTGTTTCAGATCGGCAGCCAGTACCGGCCCACCTGCCCTTGGCCTGGACCCACAGTACCCCTGAGGACGTCCGGTTCTTCATGACCCAGCTAGAGACCCTAGCACAGGATGCAAAGAAGCCTCACACAGACAAGCTACCCAGTTTTGATCCAACATATTGAAAGCATGATCGACCCGATGGCCCGTATCAAGTATAGAAAGGATTTGGCTGAAGCTGTGACCCCAACAGAACCACCACATTACTAAGCTCTTTGTGTAGATTTTAATATTAAACCAGTTATAACACTCAATGGATTGATTCAATGCTTATAAATCCTAACCTCCATGAAAGTCACATTTTAACTGTCACACTTTGATTTCAATGGGAAGTAGCCCTTAGATTTTTCAATATTGATTGTTCAGAAGGCTTGTGTGTGATCAGTGACCCTGGCCCGTTAGAAGTGGTTGGTAGCTCATTCTGATGGTACAGGTTGAAATATTCACATGAACTGAGAATTCACGATTGCTCATGTCTTTGAAATGTCCTTTAGCTGCCCTGTGTCTTTTCTTGGTAATAAAGTACCCAGACTGTGTGTGTGTATATCTCTGTCTGACACCTACAGGACCCACATGCACTAGTGTGACGGTAAAACTGAAAGTAGACTATTTGATTTAACATCAAGTGAGTGAAGTTGATGACAACAGCCCCTATAACAACATCCCACTGCTGTCTTGTCTCTAAAACGGCACAGGGTTTGTCCTTTTCGGTCCTTGAGTGGACAACCAGCCCTGGACTCCAGGTGTGAAGAAAACAGGTCCTGAGTGACATTTTACACGGTCACATCTGAATCTACCTCAGGTGCACTTCCTGACGCCACAGGGAGAGTGAGGAGGGGTGTCGGGTAACCCATTACGCACCTCACGAGGAGTCTGGCCAGTGAGGTTCGTCAAGTCTGATACAGAAACGTGGTTTAAACGTGATGTTGAGACAAGACCACGGTTGGCGTAGGAACTGCTGGCGATATGCACCCTGCAAGCGAGCCAGGTCGCTCACTCATCCCCTCCAACTGAACCAAGGGCACAGGGGGCAGCTTCTGTGAATCGGACCAGTGCTCAAAAGGCCAATCAAAAGGGCGCCCGGTGTAGACAGGGACTCCCCCATGGGAAACTGTCTGGGGCGAGCGCTTAGGGACGGTCAACTTTTAAAATGAAGTGGTGTTGTAAGCGGTGTTCCCTTATCAGCCATCTTAGTAATTTGGGACATTGCCCTGTGTAGGGTGGCATTAAACTGATCCTGACCCCCGGGTTACCAGTTAAGGCCCCATAGCGTTTAAAGGTAGGGATGATAACCCCGCCACCCTGGCTACGTTTCCTGGCCCTCATACCTTAACGGCCACTCCCATGGTAACTGTTCCCCAGGCTGTTTCTGTGAACTGTTTTCAGTCAACTACAAGCTCAAGTTAGGTGTTAAAAAAAAAGAAAAGAAAAAGGGCTCATAACAAAATGGATCTCTTGTCCAATTACATCAGCTGACTTCAGGATTACACCAATTACAATAGGTTTTTACAGCCGAGGAGAGCAGAAAAAAGTGGAAATCTAAATGGTGCTTGTTGGACTTGGTACTGTGAACACAAGGTCAAGAATGTGTCTGCTTTCATTGATCCAGTCACTAAACTTACAACACCACAATGTATTTCCAGCTTGAAGGATCCACATAAAATTACAATGTTTCAACTTGGGTAATAAATAAAACCTCAATATTCAATATTTTTATTTCTTTTTTGTAGCAATCCACATTTGCTGTTTTGTTTTTAATAATTCATTTTCTAAATTTTATACAGTATTGAAAAAAAAAAAAAACGTGTGGTGCATTCACATCTTTCCCAAGGGATTCTTTAAGTAGATCTCTACAAGGGTAAAACGGTGAAAAGCTCGAAGCTGGAATCCATCCATTTTGAAATTCTCACAGGGAATGAGAGTAGTGGGGGCCTGACTTCAAATCATCTACAACACGGATTTTGATTTTGTGGTAATTTTGCCATTCACGTCTGGTTTTTATTTTTCATTTTTGTGGATGAGTTAGCTTCCCAGCGTTTATCTTTTAAAAGAAACATCCCAGTCCATGCAAACAACAGTCCAAACACCCCTCCATCCATCTTTCCTCCTCCACAATGCTCTGCTCCTCTTATGCAACGTAGGTGTAGACTTTGCGGTCCTCTGGCGTCCGTGCCAAGTATTCTCTCTCTATTAGTCCTTCAATGCGCTTCTTAATAACCACAGGGCTGGGCAGGAACCGGGCCCGCAGCTGCTGGGTAACCTATGGAGAGGAAGAACCATAAAACCATTACACTCTACACCAGTGTTCTTCACTGCAAGGCCTGTGGGCTGCTGGGTAAGCTATTACTGTCTGGTGGTAGCCCCCACTGTGATGTGTCATGGACCAATCCAGGATGACATCCATGGATGCTAATATAAATAGTCAATAGATTTGAAAAATAAAATGATAAAAAAAAAATCCAGACAGCTTTCAAGTATAAAAAGAATAGTTACTCAATTACTGGTAACAGAATGCGGGTTCTGTCTAGGGCTTGTGCATTTTATATGCCCCTTTGAGAGGAAGACTGGGAAAATAGATAACTATTCTAAAGTGGGGTTGACTGAATTAATGATTCACTAATTGTGTTGGCCGACTTGCCTTGGCAGGTTAATTCTAGTGGAAGTGGAAGAGCCACTGTTAAATGAATTCAGCCAAAGAGTGGAATGGAAGAAAACAGATTAAAACAAACCAGTTGGCTAGATCTTACATATTAACAGAAATGTTGATCATTGTGTTTTGTTCAAGTCAAACAAATTTAGTAAATAAGTAAAACGTAGAGAGTACAGGAAGGACTCATCTTACCCTGTGAGCTAAATCTAAAAACAAGAAAATATTTTCAATAAATATTCTACATTCAGAAAACATAGTAGTCCAGGATTAGGATTAATCTCTTTCAAGGACACCACCCATTTCATCAAGGACACCACCCATTTCATCAAGAACACCACCCATTTAATGTCTGACAATTAAGGCCACCCACCTCTGCTACCAGGACGTTGTGCTGCATCTTCTTCCTGGACTTCATAATCCGGACGATGGCTGCTTCGATTTCGTGCTTCCTGTCATCATCCACCTTCTGCCGCGTCTCCTTCCTCTCAGGGTCCGACTCCCCCTGTTTAGCAGCAACTGGAGGAAGTGTGTGCTCAGTACAGGTGAGTACAGATGTCAGAGGCATATCCCTTCTGCACAGCATATTTCTATTTTTACATTCCAGAATTGTTTCTCGTTTTTCCTACAGATTTGGCCAGTGAAAATATTTAGATCTTGAAAATACTAGGGGCGTAACGGTACACTAATTCGTACCATTCGGTACAGGACATTCGGATCGGTACGTGTTGCGATCCGAATGAATACAGTCTAGTTTTAACCATATACGTTACTTTTTTGTGTGAAACTAACAGATCTTGAGACAGATCTTGGAGATGTAACCTAGCAACTGAAGTAGCCTAGAACATGTTATGCAGTCTCGTAAATAAATATGGCAAACACAAACGTCAAGCTTGAGGGCTTCCCGTATCTTTCAGGTCTCTCGTTTGGGAAAACTACGGCTTTCCAGTTACAGCTCCATTAGGTAGGATTTGTTCAGTATAAAAAAATAAAATATTCAATATAAACATGTTGTGTAAACTGATGAGCCCCCCCTAAGAGTTGTTTAGGAACACAGACAGTTCAGTGTCAGTGAAATGTCAATTATAATTTTTGGAGCCTGCTGCTATTTTCCAGACAGTTCTGTTCCAGCATTCCCTTTCCAGACAATCGCCTTCTGCAATCAGCTTCCGTCCTAAGTTTATTTTGTGAATGCACATTTTAACAGGATTTTAAAATGCAAAGTTCACTTACAGTAAGAAACTATAATAGCAGCTAGAAACCAGGATGACAAACTGCCAATTCCTCCCTTAGCATATACGACAACTGCAAAGCGAAAGAAGACAGACTAGTTCTGTATAGCTAGTAACCAGAAACTCTAAGCTAACGTTATCAAGACTACGAATAACAATGAACTGTGAGTTAGCACTTTTTTGGAACAGGTAATTATATATTATTTCATATTATTATCCCGAACTTCATTCTCTATCGGGCATTGGTGTTGAACCGCTTTCTGACTGGTGAGTTATAGCAAAATGCTGTAATTGTTTTTATACTGAAAAGATCCTACATAGAGCAGCTTTAACTACAGTAGCAAAGGGCAAAGTTTATAGCTTAGCAATTAATTAAAATAAAATTTTATGTTTGGCAGGTCTTTTTCCACTCTACCGAAATCGTACCGAACCGTGACTTATAGATGTCGGTACGTACCGAACCGTGACTTATAGATGTCGGTATGTACCGAACCGTGACTTTTGCGTACCGTTACACCCAACAGGGATGTAACAAATGAGTAAGTTCCCTTAAAATTAAAATGGAAGAAAAAAATCCTAAAAGCTCAGTTATCTTATCTCGGTTTATTGCAGTCAATCTTATGTAATCAGATGATAAATAATATGTAAAAGTTTACAAGGCCGGCAGGGCTAGATGTGATTGCCATCTCTCTCCTGTCCCAGGGTCTCCTCACCTCACTGTAAGCCCCCTTCCCCATTACCCCCTATGCTTCACTGGTGTTAGAGACCATACTAATTAACTAGTTGCTCTACATTACAGCATTGCAGCAAGTCCATAAGAACATTTTTGATTACTGAAACCTCTGAGAGCCATACATCTGGGGTTAAGATTTAGGAAATTGCTAGACCACTGAAAGCTCCAAGGAGTTTTCCATCATTGCGAAATGGAAGATGTTTGGAAATACTAAGACTCTTCCTAGAGCTGACTGTCAAGTAACCGACGGAGGAAGGACATTGGTCACGGAGGGGACCATGAACCCAATGGCCACTCTAACAGGGTGTCAGGGTTTTCCAATGGCACTCCACTATGGTAGAGACAGAATGGTAATGACAGAAGCCATTCCGGAGTAAAAAGCATATAGCGTACTGTCGGGAGTTTGTAAAACCGCATGTAAAGGATCAGAAGGAAAAAATATCTTCTGGTCTGATGAGAAGAAAAACTAACATTTAGGCCTCTGGTGTGCTTGGAATGAAAGGTCTAAATACCCACTGACATTAGATATTCTTGTTTATTATTATCAATAAATTGGCACAAATATTTAAGCACATGTTTTTGCTTTGTCACTGTCATTATGGGTATGGATATTGATGGCAAAATAAATATTCAAAAGATTATAAATTAAATGCATAAAACAACAAAATGTGTAGAACGTGAAGGGGTCCGAATACGTTCTGAAGGCAATATATATCAATAAGCCAATAACTCTTGGGAACCCCAGCCCTAAATGCAGCCCTCAAAGCGGTCAGTTTACCAAAACAGAGTTGTCCATTGAAAAGGCTGGGTAGTTCATATAAAAATGAATGGAATCAGAATTACAAATACAGATTGATTAAGGCCCAGACTACACAAATACTGACCTGTCTGTATTTTGACCCGGTGCAGTTTGGAGGTAAACTGATCATTGACTGTAAACACATGGCCGTTCTCAATCTCCTTGGACTTGGGCTCCTTGGTGAGGACACGCTGGGTGGGCTTCCCACAGGCCAGGGACTGCAACGCTCGGACCAGCTCCCGCTCCGGGATGTCTGTCTCCTGCTGGATCTCCTGGAGGAGGCGTAGAAAAGGAAAGGGGGAGTACAATACAGCAAGGGGAAGGAGGTTAGAGAATGAAGGAGGAATAGGATAAAAGGGGAAGCGGAGAATGCATATAAAAAAGGCAGTGGAGGGAGTGGTAGGATTAGAGGGAGCGGTAGGAGTGGTGTGAGTAGAGGGAGCGGTGGGAGTAGAGGGAGTGGTGGGAGTAGAGGGAGTGGTGGGAGTGGTGGGAGTTGAGGGAGTAGTGGGAGTAGTGGGAGTAGAGGGAGTGAAGGAAATGAAAGATTTAGTTTCTTCCACTCGCCACCGATCACTTCCATTTGATTGAAACTGAGGCCTGTACACATCTCTGGCTCTTACTTCAAACGTGGACTTTTCTCTGTTGTTGAAGAGCATAAGGATTGTCATCTGGAAGGTTGACACCTGCAGTATGTGTTTTCTGGTATTAGAGCCTGTCACTTGGGCTCCTCCCACTACGACCTCAGAACCGTCCTCCTGGAGATACGGACAGACGAGGAGGAGGGTTAGGAGAAGAGGGTGAAAGGGTTAAGTTGAGCATTAACATTGTATAGCTAATATCCTGTATAGTTGTGCTTCTATATAGTCCATATTGGAGGTGGGACAGTCATGTACCTTCTTGATGGGCCCGTGAAAGGTGGCGTTGAGGTCAGCTGAACCCATGTGGTGCTGGAGTGTCAACTGTCTGCCACTGTGTTTGGCCAAGTAGAACCTGCCAGAGGAGATGCATAACTTATACCGTTCATCAACCAACAAGCCGATTCCTTATAACTCAAGAGAACAAATATTTTATTTTTTTAAAGAAAGAAAAAATAAGCAGATTAGTCCTACCTTCTAAATACCTCAAAGGCGTGTCTGGGGGAGGGGGGAATGGTGCATTTGGGCGTGGCCGACTGTGTGGGCCAGTAACCCGTGGTGAGTACTCTTACTGTGAGATCAACACCCCCTAGAGAGACCTGGGAGTAACAGAAGACAGCCACAAAACAAAACATAGCGTTGCATTTATTAAACAGGAGGACCTCCAACATATGTAAATGTTGAGCCATTTCCCTTGGATGAATCATGCATAAACGATTGGTAAATCAGACATGAGTGTTGAAGCAGATGGTAGATGTGTGCTGAGAGGAGTCATACCCCCGTGGACTGTAAGTGTT
This sequence comes from Esox lucius, assembly GCF_011004845.1. NCBI lineage: Eukaryota > Metazoa > Chordata > Actinopteri > Esociformes > Esocidae > Esox > Esox lucius. The sequence goes on along the minus strand of NC_047571.1, from coordinate 22,707,567 downwards.
GTCTAAACTCATCCATGGTGGTGTTGGAGATGCTCATGTCTCTGAACATCCCTTCCAGTTTAGAGGTGAACTGACAGCCACACTCCGTCTGGACAGATGAGATACAACAACGCCGGTCACACTTTTAGCTGCGCAATCGACACAATTAATATTTTCCTGTAAACACCTCTGGGTTTCCATGTGTGAATTCAAACCAGGCCTTTCCTCACCTTAAGCTTAGAGATCATGTTCTTCTCTGAATCGTCCGAGACACTCTTGTTGGTGAGCAACCTCCGGGCCAGGTGCTGTTTGTAGTACCTCTCAAACACATCCTTCTCCTGCATGAACCGGAACAGCACCATGGCCTTGTCCAGGATGGACTCCACCTCCTGCTCCGTCAGCTGGAGATCAGAGAGATGCAGTTAAGATAGGTTGAATAGTTTAAATATTTCATATTTCTTTCCCCTTTAGAGTGAAGCAGAAAAGCAAGTTTTAATGCTAATGACACACATGGGAGCTATAAGTCTGTCTCGGGTCGGGTCAGAGCTAAGGCACCATATGAGATTAGACCATCTAACAATTCCAATGGAACTCTCAACTGGTAGAACCCTAGAACGTCGTACCCCTTTGACCCCCTTCTTTAGCTTGTCATCGATGAAGAGAGACAGGTACTCGGGGGAACGTGAGTTGAGGTTGAGGAAGTACTCAAAGTCCCCGGCGATGGTCTGTTTGAAGAGCCGGTCATTGTTGAACGACTCCAAGAGGAAACGGTCAAACCGCGTCTTCAGGTCCAAAAGGCCCTAAAGGCGGAAGAATCAAGTCCAACTTTATTTAAAGGGCATTTGAGATCACAGCACCCACTAGTGTAAGCCATGACATATACAGACACTATTCCAGTAAAAGTGGTAACTAACTAACGGGCATCAGAATTTAACAATCAAAAGCCCTAAAGAGAACAAAGTAAAACATTAGTTTCAATGCTTACTACCACTATCCTACAATCCCAAGCGCATTGGATTTCAGTGGCCGGTTCCCAGGAAGACATTAAGCTTAGTTCTGGACTAAAATGTAAGCTCAATGGAGACTTTAGCTGTTGTTGTCCAGATCTATGGTTAACGTGTCCAGGACACCACCCTTCAGTGTTCAGCTTGGTGGCCTTGCATCGTACCTGGATGTAGTCAACGGGGTTCTTGCCCTCTCCCTCCTCTGACACCAGAGCCTTGCCTTGCTCCCTGAGGTAGGAGCTCATACACTCACACATGGTCTTCAGGCCATTAGGCACACGGCTGAACAGTTTGTACATGCAGCCCAGGTCTGGAGAGTGAGGAGGGGAGACGAAGAGGGGAAATAGATAATTCAGGGGTTAAGGGGTTGTATATCATATCCACACTCAAAATTGCAAAGATACTGAAATTGCAGTTCTATAAGCACAAACACACAAATGTAGCCTGTTTAGCAAAAAATATTACCCAGGTATAGTGACTAATGTATTTTAAATGTATAATATAAAAGTCCCCTTGAACTTTCTGATCACTCATCTGAATTGGGCCAACTTAGTTAACACATTAATGCTAATGAAGACAAGATTTAGGTTCTGAACAAGCAGTTAGTTTTACTATTACAGCTGTGGGTAGCTTATACAATTACATTATAATCACTGAAAATTATTCAACAAATGAATAATTTCAACTGCTCGTTTATAAACATCTTCGCCAACCAACAGCCTATTGACCAAACAACCGACTAAAGGGAATCAGCCCTAAAGCAAAAATAACTGTTAATATAAGGAACAAAATGGCACAGAAGGGAGTACTAGATCCTAGAGGCTTTTTGGAAAATAAAAGCCCTGCTCTCCAAAAACCTCATTTCAGTGTGCAGGTTCACATTAGACAGGATTATATTGCACTTGATCTCAACGTTGTTTCACCTTCAGTCTTGCCATTCTTCAGCATGTGGACCAGGCCAGAGTTCTCCATCTCCACAATGGTCTTCATGTGTTTGGAGATGAGCTCCCGCTCCACCACCTTGACGATGGGCTCCTCTGTGGACTTGTCCAGGCAGTGCAACACCCGTTCGATCTCCTCATTGATTCTGGCCTCCACCTTCTTTATATACACACTAGCACTGTTCTCCGCTAGGAACTTCTGGCTCTCCATCTAACCAGGGGCAGAGCATGTTGAGTGTGCAGATACAACTGGATGACAAAGCAGTGGCTTAAATTATGCAACATAGGAAAATAGGAAAAAATGTGAAAGGACCATTTTTGATATGGCTGTCTTAATATGATGTACAAATCAAAGCAGAAACTCAAATTATCAAAATGACTAAGCCTGCTAAAAATGCTGTCAGCGAGAAAAATAAATAACATCAGCCATCCACAGTCCCACACCCATAAAATCATCAAACAGTGATATTTGGGGGGAGACGAGGACACGGAGAAGTGACAAACTAAATAAATCTTGACAGTACACAATAGAAATGTGTAACTAAGCAATACTTACACATTTCTATTATTTCAGCCGCCATGACAGCATCATCAAAAAATCTCAGCAGTCAGTGAAAAAAAAGAAAAGAAAACGACAGTGTAAAATGATGCCCGACCCACCTGGAAGAATTCTGCTGACATTTCTAAGAAGGGGCCCTCAAAGTCCTCCTCGTACACAGACCGGCCCTCCAAGCCCAGAATCATCAGCATCTGACAGGCGTTTCTGATGGCTCCCCTGAAACAGAAAAAAAGGAGATTTTAATAAGTCTGTGTTTCACAACTCAACCGTGTGGACGGGGGTCCAGAGATGTACGAGTCCTCACACTAGACAGAGTTATCGAACGGAGAAAAAACATCAGTCTGACAAACTGAAAAATGATCTGACGCCGACCAATTACTGCAGGTTCAGAAAGAAAGTGGCAAACCATGCTAGCAGCACAATGAATCACACAATGCCTTCTAATAACTGTCACTGCATCAATTTAAAATATTCACCCACATCACCCAGCTCTGTCGTGGGTGTTCATGTATAAGGAAGGGCGGTATACGTCCCTTACTAACCAAGTCAGTGTCCTCTGTGAATAGGTTAAGCTATGGCCCTTAAAGGCTTATATAGAACTGATCTGTGCATGTTTCAGAGCTCAGATGTTACATCACAAGGTCAGCCATTGTCATGTAGCTGCACATGAGCACCGGACAACAACCTAACTGAACAGAAACTACCTGATCAACCAGAGCAGGACATGTGACACTAAGCAGTGCGGACCCAGGATCGGGTCACCAGGTCGCTTCATTATGATTGGGGAAAAATCCAACTGGTCTGTAGATCAGCATTCCTATTCTGGAGCCCAGGACAGTCCTTACCGGTCCACCACCTCTCCTTTTCTCTCCCGTGCGATCATGTCCAGCAGGGTCTGGCGGAGGTGGTCCCGGATGCAGCCGTAGCGCACCACCTGGTCCCTGAAGATGATGAGGCCCAGGTTGTAGACGTTCTCCACGTTGTTCTGCTGCACGTACACCCGGTCCTGGTGGAGCAGCACAGCCACTTACAAACAGCATGGACTGGGACATAACTGAATACTTTGTGTGTGTGTGTCCCGGCGGAGACTCTTGGCACCGTTATGGATAGATTACGCAGATTAACAGACAAGGAAGCAGTGAGGAGAAAAAGATGGGGGTGTTTTTGTAGACTTCCCTTGGAAACTGTTAAAAGTAGTCCTTGTGTTTACAGTTGTATGATTTTACTTTGCAATAATGGATTTCAAGTCAAAAGATCTCAGCATCACTTTGTTAGTGGAACTTCCCATGCGACAGTCAGGTCTGCGCGGTGCTCAGTCGGACTAACCGATACACAGCTAGACACAAGAGACGTCTGGAACATGACTAACTCCTCCCAGGTCATCAAATCGTCAGCACATAGTCTAATGTACAACAACAACAACGCTGACCCCCCCCCCCCTCGCAGCTCGCTTCCGCAGACCGCACTGAGTGGGCCGGCCTGCCGATACCGCAGTAGAGCAACGCAGGACCCGACACCAAGGGGAAAGGTGGGAGAGACAGAGGTAGAGGGAGGGAGAGAGAGAGAGAGAGAGAGAGAGAAAATTAGGAAGAGAGGGGGTCGGTGGTAGAGCGAGAGACAAAAGAATCTCCTGAGAGAACTGCAGTGTGAATGTGTCATTGTGTTGGCTCATGGCCTCCCACCTCCAGCGTGCTCTCCTCAAACAAACACACAGCCCCACAGCTACAGTAAATCAGGCAGGGTTGCCGCTAGTCCCCCCAACAAACAGGAGAAACTGAACAGTAGCTCTTTGTTTCTGCACAGGGCTAACAGGGCTCATAGTAGTAGAAGGCTGCGCCTGCCCGGCATAAGGACCGGTCCATGTTGTTACCTTATGTAATGCTATTTCAACGCTGGGCTTTTTAATGTTTCAGGCAACTTACAGCGCGTGTAATATGAAACTCCCCAAAGCTGACTCTGCTCAACTGCGCGCGCACACGCACACTTAGTCATAATAATTGTATTAATAATATCAATTTCATTTTGTCAAGCCAAAACCTGCAAGCATAAATGTTGTGTGTTTTGTGACTATGTTTTTACGACCAATAAGAACGTGAAATATGACAATACGCCCCGCTTCAGTTCAGAGGGAAAAAAAGAAGCGAGATAAAGCTTGTGATCATCAAACAGGCCTTCGGCCTACACTGCACAATGCGGAATCAGTCTGCCTGGTCGCTGGTCCTTCCATGCCACCACGCCCCCCCGTTCCTCCCTCCCCAGCTCACTATGAAAGATGCATGTGTTCTCGGGAAGTACGACAACTTATTGGTCCCCGCTGTTCCAGGAGAGGACAGCAGTGAGGTTCAGGGTGTCTGGCAATACTTTCAGAAGTTAAATGAGAATGATGTGGGGAAAAAAAGGTTCAATGCTTAACCAGCTGAAGAGGACGTGACCATGATAATAGTCAATGTTTATAGTAATACAACACCGAAACAGACAAAGCAGAAAGCAGAAGACCTACCATGTACATGAGGATGTCTCTGATCATGACCATGGCTGTCTGGTGATCGTTCCACGCTTGATTCAATGTCTGCAGGAAGTTATTGTTTAACGAGTTGAGGACATCTTCCCGTACCTGTGAAAAGACACAGACGGTATTATTACGGACAGAAGGTTCCATGGAAATATGCTGATATTAGGTTGGGAGGACTGTTTTGGTAGTGCTACGGACACACACGGGTACTGGCCCCAGCTGTCTGAAGTGACTCTACACTGCACATTACATTCATGAGAGGTGCCACATTTTAATAAAAACCTGCGTTTGGCGAATATTTGGATGGATGCAAGACCGAATACAATGCTATTGTACTGCCATGCTAATAAAGACGGATCATCAAGTGTGTCTGGTTCTGTTTGGAGGGTAGCCAGTAGCCTATATGGCACATAGCACCCATCTACCTTTTATTAAGATGGGACGGTTTCACTTGAGCACTGTAGTTACTGTGCCAACTGGATTCCACTGTGGTACTGTATGTGTACAGGCTTCCTACTGACTTCATATCAAATGGTTTGCTTTAGTTGTTAGTTGCAGCTGTAATTAGAAAAATAAACAAAGTGGTGCATCATGGGAGGCGTAGTCCTTTACTTTGTTGATGAGGTGCTCTGTGACAACCTCACGCAGGCCTGTGTAGAGCTTTTCACCGTGCTTGTGCAGCACCATGGTGTAGGCGTTCCTATAGAGCTCCTCAAAGCTCAGCCCACTGTTGTTCTTCCTCTGGATCTCCTGGATGGCATTCTTCAGGAGGTCCCAGATGTTGTTCACATACTTCTCATCCATTGTCATCTAGGAAAGAGAGCAAACAATGACTAAGGGCACACAGTGACAAAGAGCTAACGCTAACAGAACAGTACATCCGCTTTCACCTGTGTCCGTTCATTCTTGGAAAGGTGTCGTTTCCTCATTCTGAGAATCAGTGCAGGTGACGTCTTTCTCAACTAATTAGAACTTGCCTGACCAGTCATGAGGGTAATGGAGGACACGGCTGATTGCAACTTGTTGTCAATGTTTAGAAGAACAACAATGCTAGTCTGTAGTGGTCTTAGTGTTAGTGGCGTCTTAGATGTACAATCTCAATTTTTTTTACATAAGATTATGATCAACTCACCCACAAGCTGACCCTGCCCCTAATACAATTTTTTTTGACACATACTTGAGGATCTGACTGCTTAATCAAATTTTTCTGAGAGCTTGCTTTCATATGGTACAAGTAGCAGAGGCCACCAGGGACTGAACCTGAGTGACAATAACAGGAAGAAAGGAAACAGCCCATTATGACATCACAGTGTTTCCCCGTTGTGGTAGGAGCACACCTTGTCAGGAAACATTTCAAACTGATGAGACTACACCAGTGACCCATGAACTACACATCTATGTGACTGTGCGGCTCACTGGTAGAGGGACAGTTTGAGAAGTTAGAAAATAGCAGTAGAAAATCCAGTGATCCAGCTAATTGTGGTCAAAACCTTTGTATTAGGCCAGTTTGGCTTGTGGTGGTACAGCAGCACACATGGAAAGTCACATACAAATAGCATGATGATATAGACGTGGGCTTAGGCTTTTGTTGTTGTATAGAAAGGGACAGAAATTCACACAGAAGGTTACATACTGGCCAGCGTTAAGCTAATGGTAATTCACAATAACCTATGACAAAAACAAACCAGTACAGATTTGCTAGCCTGCCCGCATAAACATAATTAATTCATGCAAGAATTGGTTTGGGAAAAGTGGCATGCATTTCACTAGGTAGGTGCAGTAGAATGGAGAATTCCAAGATATGGAAAAAGGTTTGTGTGTGTCAATAACAACAATTTCTAAGATGACAACTTATTAAGCAATGAAATCCTGTCAATTTGACCATACCGTCCCCCATTCAAACCTCTGTGAGGCCCTATCACCTGAGCAGAAGACATATCAATGAGTCCAGCGATAACCACACACCTACTAAACACACAAGGCAAGGGCTGGAGGCTACACTTTGGCATCAAAGCCACATGTTGGTCTGCAGGGGATGGCTGTTAAACTGACACTAACAAACGAGAAGTAATGGAGACTAGAGAGGCAGAGTCAAAATTATTAAACTGCCCAATAAAACAACTCATTTTGTGCACTCGTCCTGTACTGACGTGGCCAATACATGAATCCATCAAATTTGCCTCACAAAATATATACAGTCTGCCCATTAGTGGTCTAGAGAAGGATGTGCTGGCCAATCAGAGGTCAACTCGCATTTAATTTTAACGATGCCCATGATCTTGGGAAGTTGCTTTTCAATCGATTCATTATAATATTTTGGGAAAAAGAACAAGCCTATTTTACTCATATTCTAAGAAAGTATTCAGACCCCTTCACCTGTTGTTGCAAAAGAGACTTTCAAAAATCAGTGTGGTGCAAGTCCGGAATTAGGCCACTCAAGGACATTCACAGACTTGTCCCAAAGCCAGTCCAGCGTTGATTTGGCTGCTTTGCTTCAGATCGTTGTCGTGCTGAAAGATGAATCTTCATCCAAGTCTGAGGTCCAGTGCTATGGATCAGGTTTTCTTCAAGGACCTCGCTGTATTTTGCTCCGTTCATCTCACCCTTAAGCCAGACCTCCAAGTCCCTGGCTCTAAGAAGAATTCTCACTAATGTCTCATTAGACCAGATAATTTTTTCCCACTCTTGCTCTCAGAGTATTAACTGCCATTTCTACAACCTTCCTCAGAACTGAGCCTCAACATAATTCGCTCTCAGAGGTTTATAGAGGTCATGGGACCTGATGGCTTGGCATTCACTCTCACATGCACTGTCAGGCATGCCTTATATACAACATGCCACTAGTGGACTTCAATCAAGTTCAAAGGACCCCAAGGATGTTCGGAGAAAACAGGACAAATCTGAGCTGAATTTGAAAGCTTGTGGCTGAGGGCCTGAATACTTATGTACACAAGGTATTTAGGATGTCTTGAAAAATATATGCACAAATGTTTAAAAATGTGTTAATTTCAAATGAGAGCAGGGCCGTACCAACAAGTAACTCTTCGACATGGAGTGCCTCCCCTCCAAAAAGTAATGACATAAACTGTGCCATTACACTGTGGCCAACAACTGAACTAAGGGGTAACAGGACAAGCCAACAAGTGCCAAAGGGAAAAACTGCCTAAACTGTTTAATTAGAAACCAGTTTCCTGAAAACCAGTTCCCCACAGCAGATTTCCAAGCTAAAACATAGGCCCCACACACGCACACAGTTGACAGCACTACACTGAACAAAGCAGTTTGATGGGCCTACATTTGGAGATTCAAACATTCAGAGTAGGATAAAGCGGTTTTGTATGGCAAAAATGCTTCTTCACTTCTGACCATGGCCTAATCCTCAAGCTTAGTAATACCTTTCAGTGGAGCTGTTACAGGTAAGCAGACAGGGAAAACTGCATATCCTGGCTACTACCCTGGTGTACACAGACTGAGTGCGTGGTCACAGAAACACTCACATGGCAGAGCAGCATTCAAGCGGTCAGACTGACACTGTGTGTGTGTGTGTGTGTGTGTGTGTGTGTGTGTGTGTATGAGAAGAGAAAGAGAGATGGGGGAGAGATATTAATGGACAGTCATACTTCTGGCTAAGCCCAAGGCTCTGACTGCAATGTCATTCCTTCACACATGCAGCCAGTCTGGCATCTAACATTATGCAGCTTCACTCAAAAAAAAGACATTCAATGCAGACCAATACACTATCGTTTTTGCAGTTTGGCTAGTTCTGGAACATAAGCCTAGTTTTTACAGTGTAACAGATTTCCCTCAAAAACCTACTGCACTAAATGGCGACTAGTTCCTTTGCTAATCACAGGTGCACTCTATGTTACTAGATCACTACCTGTTATTGTCTGTAGTCAGTTAACGAGTTAGACAACTAGGATATTTCTGACGTATAACCTGTAGTAGAGAAAAGGGAAGCAGCTTTCCACTTGGAGAGTATCAAAATCAAGCAATAGACATATTTATGGTAACTAATAACGTAGTTACGTTATTTTAAATCTGTGTCATACTTGTCAGGAACGTACCATATTATATATCAGCATCATTAATATTAATTTATATATCCAAGCTAGCAGTCTGGCTGGCTAAATAGCTACATAAACAACTAGCAACCTACTGTCTGTAGTGGCGATATCTAATAAGCAAAATAACATTCGATACCTGACAAGTTATTTACAATGAACAAGTAGTTAGCAGCCTTTTAATTTAATGTAGCTACCAACTGTAACTAGCTAATGTAAGTTACACGTAGACAATTAACTCATTCGATAGACTGGCAAACTTGGTAGCCTTAGCAAAAGGCATCTACACAGCAGTTACAATTGCTATGTAATGTTAGCTAGCGAATGTGAATGGGGTAGCTAGCTCTCCAACTAGGCATACCATTAACTATGTCATATGCAAGTTAGTTAGCCAACTATTTACCTTGTTTGTAACCAAAGGAAGGTTAGTAGCTTGCTAAGTTAACGCTTTGGCTAACAGTCGCAGAGCAACGCTAGGTAGTAGTTAGCTAACAGTTGGCTAGTTAGCTCAGCTGACTGGCAGTGTATTCGCTGTCATCTATACCGTACGTTAGTAGCGTATGTTAGTTTACAAACTAGTAGAGCATATTTTCATTTCAGTGTGGACAAAAAACAGAAAAAATATCGAATGAATTAGCCAAGTAACTTTAGTAGCCTAAATACGAATCCAAGCAATATAAAGCTAAGCTAGCTGACAGTGACATTTTCTAAGTATTTGTTCAGCTAGCCAGGCCTATCAGCTAGCAAGTGACATCCCCAGTGCTCGCGTCTCAGCGTACCCGGACAGTACTTACAGGAAAGGCTCTTATCCTCATCTTGGTGTCCTTCTTGACGCCGCCTTTGAGGTTGGACATGATTAGTTAGTACGTCCGTCGTCTCTTCGTTAACATGAAATACTATTTTGGGCTGCAACAGGGAGGCCTGCTAATGCTAAGTGGTAAAGATCCCCCTCGACCTTCCCCTTGGGTTTGGGTCCGTCTCTCTGCGCTGTTGTTGTCACTCCTCTTGTTTAAATTTTTACCTAGCTTCTCCTTGCAGTGATGGCGGACAACAAGCTTCTATTGCTCAGTGGTAACAGCGCATCGAAATCACGCGAGAAAAACCATAGGGAAAATAATGGTGGAAAAAGCTGCAGAACGTTCATCCGTCGTACGTTAAAACCGATTAAAACTATGTCTAATTGTAATAGGCTGTCACTATGAAAATGATTAAATATTTAATTTCTAAAGTTAACCCAGTCTATCTTGTGTGTTTCAATGCAACTCATGATATTTACCCTCATTGAACAGTTGATTTATTTAACAAAAGGCATCTCAGTAGGTGGTCCAGGTAAGTCATTACATTGCATAACACAAGTGGGTGATGGGCCCTTTTGTTCTCTGTTGTTCTTTAGGGATCAATGTGATTACATAGATTCCAATCTGACCAACCGCTTGAGTGCTCTACGCTAGGAATTGCTAACTGTGGTCCCAGGAAAGTTGTTCAGCTGTGAACTTCCCTGTGGTCTGTAGAAATAATTTAGGATGCAAATAAAAGATAGCCTCAATAAACCAAATATTGGTTTTGTAAGCTGTGGGGTCCCAGGTAACTTATTTGTAAGAGCATGGAGTTTGCAATGCAAGGGTTGTGAATATGAAAATGTGTGCACTCACTACTGTAAGTCACTTTGAATGAGAGTATCTGCTAAATTAACTACATATATATGTCATCAGGTGCCTTACCCACAGAACATTACTTTGGTAATACAATCAATATTTCTGTCTCTCCTATTCACCCCACTGACAGCCAAATGTTTTATATCCAGACATTTCCTTTACAGTGCATATAGGAAGTCTCCACCATCATGGACTTTTTTCTATCAGGGGTGTAGTCACACTCTGATTGAACTAATTTATGGAAGTATTTTATTTTTTATTTCCTTTAATTTTACCAATTCAGTTACAAATATTATTAGGCTGTCTATATATAATGTCATATACTCTGTTTCTACCTATTTCTACACTGTCAGGCCAGTCATTACCAGAGCTGTCAAAACTGTCCTGCCCATAGAGAACATAATAATTATAATTTCTGTGATCCTGCCAATTTGCACTGTGTCACATCGAAGCAAATTATAATGTTATGTGAGGGATCACAGAGATTGGATGCATTCTTTAAAGAAAGGGCCATAAAGATTTTAAAGAGCAGACAGAGCTGAATGGAGTGAGAATGTTTTTTCTCCACTGAGTTCATAAAATGGTAAAAAATATGCTGCTATTCCCTTTCATTCTGTGGTTTTGGTACAACACATTATGGAGGAATACAATCTCACCACGTACACACCTGAACTCATTGCATAATCATGCCTTTCAATGCCATTGAAGGTTTGAGCAGGACTGGAAGCACACCTACACTCTTATACTTTGATTATCCGCTATGCGCACAGAATAAATGGTCTAATGCTTTTCTGAAAAGATTACTGTAGGAAATGTTTCTTACCTGCTTTAGCATCAGCTTAAATGTGAATTTAGAGAAAGTGTACTTGCTCTGATAGCCATTGTTTCTGAGAGTGGTTAGGATACAGTGTCTAACTAGAAATCTGGTCAGCCACTGAGAAAGGGTAAGAACACCAGCCTGAACAAGCCTACCGGGTTTGCATTGACTTCGACTTCGAAGTCAGTATATAAAGGAAAGGCAGGAAGGAAATGGTCAGTTATCAAGAAGCTATCTCAACCAAAAAAAGTTGAATGCAAAAATGTTTGATAATTGGTAGATTTGAAGCTAGCTGATTACCTAGTGCCAAGAGCAAACATTTTCCCTTTCTAACAATGTTGTTTTTCGGCAGAGCAGCATCAATAGGTGTATTGCTCCTAAGTGGTTACAGTGTTTCCCTAAACAGGACTGTTCTAGGTATCAATGGTTCATATGCAGAATTCCTGGAATTGGTTAATGACATGGTCAACATTATCCATTGTTATTGGCTAAGAACAGTATTGACATTTAGGAAAAACAAGGCAGGTATTTGATCAGCCAATTTCCCTAAACACGTTGTTCTGTTCAACAATTTCTGTAGGCTTGGTTTAAGGAAAGACAGAAGAGGAAGAAAGCACTTTGTGCTTGAGTCCTCCAGAAGGTTCATGCTGTAATGGCTTGATGGGCTCCAGAATCTCAAGGGGCTATGAGGGGCCCCTCTGGAAATTAATAACGTTTTTAAATTCCACTTCCTGGCTGTCCTACACAGGACCGGCTCCAGGCATAAGCGGCATTAACGGTTGCTTAGGGCCTCCGACCTCTAGGGAGCCCCTGATCGAAAGGGGAGAGGGGGCCCCAAATAAAATGTTGCTTAGGGCCCCCAACAGGCTAGAGCCATCACTGGTCCTACTTTTCAGGCTGTTCCTATCTACGAGTGCCAGTTCAGTGCTGAGGGGTTTCAACATGTTCAAATGCATCTTGCCTAGGTGGCTCTGGGTATCTATGTTGTAAGGCACTGGCACTTGGCATGACCTTGCACAACACCATATTGTTATCCAAAAGGTGGTGAATTGCTCCTGCAGCAACTCACTCATGCAGCTTCATGCTCTACATTATTTGTAGATTGTGACCTTACTTCACACAGGAAGTGAAGCAGGGACGTTTAGGAAAACGTCAGAAACCCCCACCTTTTCAAATAGTATCTAAATAAACTCCATCTGGATGTCATAATTTGGTGTAATTGACCAGTGCAGCAACATTCCCTGCAGATGGCGTTGTAGGACTATAGTCCATAGTGTGTGTTGTTTTGTTGTCGAGCTGGTGCTACATAGTCTTGTTTTCCCCCTGACTTGAGAGATATCTATTTCCTCCAGCTCCTGGAGCCCACATTCTGTTTATGCACTGGTCAGGCACTCCTCGATAGGTCAGATGCTGCTAGATAGTCCTACATCAATCAGATGATTGTGTTGCATGGTCTTACATGGTATAAATATTGCCAGCTACTGTTAGCAGCTATGCTAAAAGTAGTCCTTTGGAATAGTGCTTATAACATTAAACATAGTCCTTACCTGTCCTTAGAGAGAGAATCTATTTTAAAACACTGTTTGGGGTGTTTTCCAGTCCCCCCTTCCTACTTTTGAGTCAGTGGAGGAGTTGCACAACAGCAGTATCTTTTTAAATTTGCACCAATGTTACACCAATGATAAAATTTGTTGTTACAATTATTGTGGCCAATTTGCAGATTTCTTGATTACACATGTTGGCTCATATTTTAAATATAAGGTGGCTCCAATTTTAAATATATATATATATATTTTTTTTTAATTTAAATGCCTTTAAGCACCTAAAGAATAGCCCAAGGGTTGAGTTACACTTGAATGTTGCAGAAAGCCATGCCCTGAGAACCAGTCCAAATTTTTGTAGGACATTGATTGTGGGGTTCGGGGGTTTTGTTATTTGCTTGCAGGCAATTTATTTAAAAATAGCTGACTCCATTCAGGTAACAGAGAAAAGAAGTTGGCTTAACCTGGCCATGGATCAGGCAAAGATTTTTTTTCTCTATACCTTACAAACCCTTTACCAAAATGGGGTATCTTGTGGCATGGTCTGGATAGTTAAGGCCTTAGTTCAGATCTTATGGGATATGCCAAGAACAGAATGAGATTATACAAAAAAACCCAGCCAGGTTTTTTTTTTATTGTGGGCTATGCACATAATATTGTGTTAAAATTAGTAATTGCTCGAAAATGCAGCCATTGATTGCCAAACACAAACGCGTGTTGATAATAAATCACTTCTGAAATACAGTTTTACTATTCACAAGAGAGTGAGAATATCATTCACAAGAGGGTAAGAATTTGCTTGTGTCAATCGAATCAATCCTAATCTACAGAAGAGGGTCAGGTAACAGAAAAACTAAATAGATGTCACCTTTAACATAATATCACTTTGGCACATGATGAGGTCCATTGTCTGTTCGTCGTGCCTCTGCTACAGAGTTATTCACACTCCCTCTCGGCACTCTGGTCACATGACAATCCCTTGGGTGATGACAGACTAAGGACTGGAAGATGGAATACCTCCTCACCGTCATAACGATGCTCTCTGAATCAGACAACAGAGAAAGATATGCGCACAGTAGTCCAGGCCTAGCAATATCCTGTTCTCCTCACATTTAGACACAGACAATAACTTGCGAGAAAAGGGAAATCATTTGACTGACTCACTTTTGTATTCTGCCATTAATGTAGGGGCGGTAGCATTCCTTCGTAACTTGTCTCCAACTCTCCTCAGCCCCATATTCTCCAACTCCAGTTTTCTGATTTCCGACCGCATTTCTCGGATCACCTGGGCGAGTCTCCGTTCGTTGTCCATGGTCCTGAAACCGCTAGGTCGACTCCTGCGCATTAAGTATAGACATTTGGATAGAATATCTAAAATAGCCACTTGTCCAACCTGACCTGGTAAATAGATATCATGACTTCCTAAACTCTCCGCACTGCCTACACTACTCCAGTCACATGGTTATTTTCTCTCTCAGTGTGGTTGTCTTAGCCGTTCTCAGACCCTGATGGTGATCTATTCGGACCATCGTTTTCTTCCTCTCTCCCTTCTCTCCCCTGAACAAAACAAACAATTATACTGTCATCGCAACATTGATAACATAATCACATTACGTTGGCCTGATAGGAGAGGGTCATTTTCTACCTCGAGACCCGATGCCTCCCACTTTCTCTGCTCGAATTAAATATTAATCCGTTCTGTCAACGTAAAGTAGCAATAGGCAATCCAGTAACCGTCTCCCTTTCGTTTATTGTTGTCGACGCTTCACTTAGAAGGTTTTATGCATCTGAATGCTCACCATTAGCTCCTAGGCCTAGTTTTCAGAAATATATAGATGTAGGCCTATTTAGGTGATTGTTATAGATATTGGCACACATTGTTTTACTTTTCTAGAATGTTGTATGTATGATAGTAGGCCCAGAAGTTCACTTTAAAAAATAAACTAAAAATATGGAATTTTTAATGAATGCCATAAAAGTGTGTTTGAGTGTGTTTGTGTATTTTTACAAGGGACAGAACATCTGTTTAACAATAAACTTTTCAGACATTATGCTCTTTATTTGCAATGTTGATAATTGGTATATGTCGGTTTCTTTGTGAAATAACCAATCAGCAAGGTACCTAATAGTCTGAAACCAAGATTACATTCCTGTTATTCACTTTAACCTGTATATAGTAGGGCTGGGCGATATCAACAAAAATCTGTATTGCAATAAGTGCATCCAATTACCTCGATAAGAATATATATTGTTATCAAGATACTTCTTAACGTTAATCACACTGATTAAGTTAGTAGAATGTTTAAACTGCATTGGAATATGGCTCAATTGTACTCAGCCTTTTTTAACACGAAGTTATTGCAATATACACTCACCTAAAGGATTATTAGGAACACTATACTAATACTGTGTTTGACCCGCTTTCGCCTTCAGAACTGCCTTAATTCTACGTGGCACTGATTCAACAAGGTGCTGAAAGCATTCTTTAGAAATGTTGGCCCATATTAATAGGATAGCATCTTGCAGTTGATGGAGATTTGTGGGATGAACATCCAGGGCACGAAGCTCCCGTTCCACCACATCCCAAAGATGCTCTATTGGGTTGAGATCTGGTGACTGTGGGGGCCATTTCAGTACAGTAAACTCATTGTCATGTTCAAGAAACCAATTTGAAATGATTCGAGCTTTGTGACATGGTGCATTATCCGGCTGGAAGTAGCCATCAGAGGATGGGTACATGGTGGTCATGAAGGGATGGACATGGTCAGAAACAATGCTCAGGTAGGCCGTGGCATTTAAACGATGCCCAATTGGCACTAAGGGACCTAAAGTGTGCCAAGAAAACATCCCCCACACCATTACACCACCACCACCAGCCTGCACAGTGGTAACAAGGCATGATGGATCCATGTTCTCATTATGTTTACGCCAAATTCTGACTCTACCATCTGAATGTCTCAACAGAAATCGAGACTCATCAGACCAGGCAACATTCTTCCAGTCTTCAACTGTCCAATTTTGGTGAGCTCGTGCAAATTGTAGCTTCTTTTTGTTGCTTCCTATTTGTTGTGGAGATGAGTGGTACCCAGTGGGGTCTTCTACTGTTGTAGCCCATCCGCCTCAAGGTTGTGCGTGTTGTGGCTTCACAAATGCTTTGCTGCATTTTCAGTCAAAGTTGCTCTTGTATCAGTTTGAATCAGTCGGCCCATTCTCCTCTGACCTCTAGCATCAACAAGGCATTTTCGCCCACAGGACTGCCGCATACTGGATGTTTTTCCCTTTTCACACCATTCTTTGTAAACCCTAGAAATGGTTGTGCGTGAAAATCCCAGTAACTGAGCAGATTGTGAAATACTCAGACCGGCCCGTCTGGCACCAACAACCATGCCACGCTCAAAATTGCTTAAATCACCTTTCTTTCCCTTTCTGACATTCAGTTTGGAGTTCAGGAGATTGTCTTGACCAGGACCACACCCCTAAATGCATTGAAGCAACTGCCATGTGATTGGTTGATTAGATAATTGCATTAATGAGAAATTGAACAGGTGTTCCTAATAATCCTTTAGGTGAGTGTATATTGTTAGAGGTTATTTAGTCCACTTATTGCGTTACAGATTTTTGTTGATATCACCCAGCCCTAGTATATACCCTGGGCTTTGTGCTTTTGATGCTGCTCTACTCTATGCAGCCTCAGGACTGCTCAGAGGACTTCACCCACAGTGGATTCTGCCAGTTCTGCTGTCTATGCCGACTGTGAGGTGAACATTGATGAAAGGAATGAGAAGAGTAGTCGCTGCTCCAGTACAAACTAATCGGGATCTGAATAAATGGAAGGAAAATAAGGACAAGACAGATGGAATAATTAAACAGATAAAAACAGAAAATAGAAATGTAATAGAATGAGAAATACATTTAAAAGGAAAAAGAGACAAGTGTGGACTGTATAAGGTGAAGACTGTGGTCTCCTGTTTCTCTTCTACAAGTATGGGGAACACTATAATAATGATTTGGGTATGCAGCTGGAAAACCCTGTCCTGGTGTGATTGATATGGAATTGGTTGAAGCGCAATAGCAGGAGAGGATGAGAAATTTTAGGCACAGGCCACAGACTTCCCAAAAATGAATTATATAGATATTACTTCAGGGCAAAATAGCTAATTTACTGGACTTGCAACTGAGAAAATGTGTTGAAAGAGAAAATGTTGTGGTGTTCAAATTCATAAATTCTACACTTGCTACACTTTTTGTAATGGGGAAACATGTGGTGCATGAAGCTGGTTGAGAGAATGCAAACAGTGCTCGCAGAACTGTCATTAAGGCAAAGGGTGGCTACTTTGAAGAAGGTGAAAGATTTACCCTTTAATGAGTAGGTGTGTCCAAACTTTTGACTGATACATTGTATATATAGCCTACATGTACGTATACTTATATATATTTTTTCTTTACAATTTCTACTATCAAATTTCAATAAATCAAATTAATTTTATAAAGCCCTTTTTACATCAGCAGCTGTCACAAGGTGCTTTTAGAAATACTCAACCGGAAACCCTAAAGAGCAAGCAAAAACAGAGTTGACGCACAGTGGCTAGGAAAAACTCCCTGTGACGTTGAAACTTAGGAAGAAACTTCAAGAAGAACAAGACTCTTAGGGGTGCCCAGTCCTCTTCTAGTTGTGCTAGGTGAAGATTATGAGAGTGCATGACCTTTAGGGTCACGTCAATGTTTTTGCGTGGTCAGATGACAAAAAGGTCGCAAATGCATATGGGCTATGTCTATGTGTTTATAAACCATTCAGTTTATCGCCTGACAGTAGCACTTACATTCATGTGCAAAACTATACCTTGTGAAAAGTTTTCTTTCTTACCATAATTGGACAAATTCATATTTTAGCTAACTTTCAACCACATTCATTGTAGTTAGCACATAAAAAGTGAGTAGGCCCCCACGTTTAGCAAGATATTAAACAACAACTTTTTTTGAATCAGGCACACCAAAACAGGTGGACATTTTTTGAAAATTATTATTGGGTAACATGGGAGGGTCTGACCATTGAACATGGCACAGTTGAAGCAGTACGGTAAAGATGAGTGGGCAGAGAATTCCTCCCAGTGAATATGCTAGACAGTTATAAGAAATTATTACAGAAAGTTATTTCAGCCAAAGGGGCAGCACCAGCTATTGAAGTTGGCGGTGTACTTATTTTTATCTGAAGAATTAAATAGCATTTCTGTTGATCTTTGATGAATACATGATTGTGTCAGTAAATTTGGTTACTTTTATCTGACATTGGTTGAAGTTTTCATATCCATATCCAATACTTTCCAGGGTGTGGAATGTAGTGTGCTTGAATGTAGGTATATGTGTTCATGCCTGTTAATGCATGTGTGCTGTCTCTTTTCTTAGTCCTGAATGGTACCCTATTCCCTTGTTCACTACTTTTGACCGTGACTCATATAGGGTGCGTTCTTTCTGTGTGCATAGTCACATGTTTCGTAGGCCATGCTCGAAATTCTGCTGGTTCCACAGAACAGTGACTGTGCAATTTGCTTGCTGATAAAGACCCTACGAGCAACTGACAAATAGACTGACTGGCTTCCTCTATTACTATTATGGTGTTAAGTAAAAACAGGAAGTTGCCCCAGAGGTCTGAAACGCGTCGTCAGATAGTAGGTCAAACGAGGATCCTAGTTTACTTTAGAGAAGTTAATTGTATGCGAAATTTAATTACGGTGAAATTGAACAGTAAACCTATGTGCGCTTTTTCACTATACACATGCATGTGCTTTCAAAAGTAAAATAACTGAAAATACAATGTATACTAATTAAATCAATGTATTAGAATTGCATATTTTTCAGTTATTCACTATATAGAAAATGTTGATTCCGGAAGAAAAAACAATGAACGATATTATCCTGCAGATGTCAGTGTCGTGTGCATTTTTGTTTCTATACTGTAGGACTAACTGGCGATTTACTGCAGACCTCTTATTGTGGAGCGGTGACAGAAGTTCAAACTCAGGACAGCCAGGTAAGAAAAAGATGTCGTTGTGATCATTTGTTAGGTTAACGGTAAACGGTTGATGCACACTGTGGTTAAGGCAGAACAGAAATATGCTAACCTTCATGCATACGGTTCTTTCCAGGAGGCTAATGCTAAAGTGCTGTTGGTGCTGCGGTTGATTTCTGCTACCTTGGCCCAACGTTTTTTCAGGTTGTGCAGACACACTAATGCAAGCCCTGACATAAAGGAAGGTCACGAAAACAAACGCTGCTGACTTAGTCCCTGGTTTTTCATTTTAGCCCGTTCACGTTTGTCAGTGTGCCAACATCACAACATTGGAGGACTTATTTAAAACCCTGCATTGACCTTGAAACAGTGCTTCACATTGGCTACTGAGAAAATATTGTAAAGATAAATACTGTAACTACTTTGGTAATATTCTGGGCAACAAGGATCAGATGTAAGGTCAGTATTGCCCCCTTTGTCAGTTGTCAATGGCTAGGAGTTTTCTCTCGGCAGCTCTGGTCTGCTGTGTTTTTACAGTGACATTGAAGGAAAGGTTTGGAAGAAGCCTCTATCACCATGTGCATTTGAAAGCAGTCATTTTCTTCCTATAATCTTAAAATACAGTATTAGGCCCACAGTTAAGTCTTGCGGAGAACATATATTTTCTTGCACTTTTTTATGACATGGGGACACTGCTCTTCATTTGACTAAACTACAGAGAGATTCCTAGCCTGCCAGTTCTTTAGGTTGTTGCAGATACAGATATGTATATACATAGAGAATATGTACACCATTTATATTTATTTTTAGAAGAACTTAGCAGAACCGCATGGGAAATAACAATGTGAAAAAGCTGGAGCTGCCGTGTCATTCATTAATTAAGTGTCAAAATTATCAAGTTGGGTCATTTTTGTGGAGGCTTTTTGTCGTGTTTGAACGGTCAAAAGAGTTTGGATAGGTTTTTTTTAGCGGTCTTCTCTTTTTCCCCTTGGACTGAGCATCTTCTGCTCACTCAGCTCTTTACGCTTGCTCAAGCCACAAGCACACACATACACGCACATAAACACACACATATCACACACATATATCACACACCACACATACAAACACTCACACACACACACACACAGAGAAGCATCACCTAATCCATTTGTTTTATTATATATATATATATATATATATATATATATATATATATATATATATACAGTATCTCACAAAAGTGAGTACACCCCTCACATTTTTGTAAATATTTGAGTATATCTTTTCATGTGACAACACTGAAGAAATTATAATGTAGTTGTGAGTGTACAGCTTGAATAACAAGCAAAATAACTCAACACACAGCCATTAATGTCTAAACTGCTGGCAACAAAAGTGAGTACACCTCTTAAGTGAAAATGTCCAAATTGGGCCCAATAAGCCATTTTTCCTCCTCGGTGTCATGTGACTTGTTAGTGTTACAAAGTCTCAGGTGTGAATGGGGAGCAGGTGTGTTCAATTTGGTGTCATCGCACACACACGCTCTCATACTGGTCACCCGAAGTTCAACATGGCACCTCATGGCAAAGAACTCTCAGAGGATCTGAAAAAAAGAATTGTTGCTCTACATAAAGATTGCCTATGCTATAAGAAGGTTGCCAAGATCCTGAAACTGAGCTGCAGCACGGTGGCCAAGACCATACTGCGGTTTTATAGGACAGGTTCCACTCAGAACAGGCCTCGCCATGGTCGACCAAAGAAGTTGCAAATATTTGATTATATCTTTTCATGTGACAACACTGAAGAAATGCCACTTTGATACAATGTAAAGTAATGAGTGTACAGCTTGTATAACAGTGTAATTTTGCTGTCCCCTAAAAAATAACTCAACACACAGCCACTAATGTCTAAACCGCTGGCAACAAAAGTTAAAAGTTAAAATGTCACAATTGGGCCCAAAGTGTCAATATTTTGTGTGGCCACCATTTTTTTTCCAGCACTGCCTTAACCCTCCAGTAATGCATGTCCTTAGTCTGCTTGTCTTCAGCAAACTGTTTGCGGGCTTTCTTGTGCATCATCTTTAGAAGAGTTCCTTCTGGGACCACAGCCATGCAGACCAATTTGACTGACAGGCTGACCCCCCACCCCTTCAACCTCTGCAGCAATGCTGGCAGCACTCATATGTCTATTTCCCAAAGACAATCTCTGGATATGACGCTGAGCACGTGCACTCAACTTCTTTATTCGATCATGGCGAGCAAAGAAGTCTGTAGGCTGTAGGCTTGCGGTGTTGTGTTAATTTGTGTATTATTTTATGTTTATGCTATGTTTGTTGTTCCACAGTTTGGTTTTCAAAACTTGCCCTCTGGTAAAAATAATTTTTAACTGAGACATATGAATTGTAATCTATTTCCTGCTAAATCAAATTATAAAATAAATGGACATAGGAAAGTAGATTTGCCCTAGTTATTGCAGATAAATTAACATGTCTACAATTTGGGACTTAATTATTAGCATTAATAACATTAATAACATTGACAGAACAGAGTGGCATAGTTTGAGCCTGAGAGACATCACACTGATGTCCAGAAAGTGGCACCTCCCAGTAGGTGAGACAGCCAATGACAGGGAGAGGGAATAAGGCAGCAGAAATTTAGGACACATCTGTTTTTATTATCTGATAACTGCCAAAGGGCGTCTCAGTGTACTGGTATCAGTCACCATCCATCCTTCCTTCATCAGCCACCATCAATCCTTCCTTCTGGTCACTCTCAGGGTATTTCAGTGTGGCTGTTTGTACGGGGTCAAATGACATCAATGTCACATGAGGGTCATGTTACGCCTGGATCAAGAATGGAATGACCCTAGGGCCTAGACCGGTGAACTACATTCCGGTTAGGTTATAACACAAGGTTATGTAGGGTTTTTGCTCCAGCCCAACACTAATAAAACTAATCGTACTAATTAATGGATTGATCGTTAGTTGACCGTGTTGATTCAGGGATGTCCTCGTTGACTATAACAAAACCCTGCCCACCCGATTGATCTCCGGGATCAATACTAAAGAGCGCTGCGGCCTAGACCAGCCTAAAAAAGGAATGTGCACAGGACAAACATTAATCGTTGCCAAAACAGATTGAGTATTGTGATGCCAAAACTGAAATGATAAGCGGGGCTTTGACATCTTTGGAAGGGTGTTATGACACATTAGTCTTCATATACCTTGCTAACTCTGATCATTCAGCACTCAGGCAGGATCTCTCCAGCAACCGAAGCTGCACCCCATGTGATGTTGTGATGTGGGCGTGAATGTGGCTGCAACTTCTTGCCCCATCCATAGTGACACCGTGGATCACGCTGATGAAAATGTCCTGGGGTGGAAATTCAATATTAGTCGTAAAAATCAAAACATGTAGCTGCCCGTACGCCCGGCAATTGGCGTTGAAACATCTTATACATTGACAACCTGGAAATTCTACTGCTGTTTTGTTTTTTCATTGCTGCCTGTGAGTGTTTTAAAAGCACTGGAAACACATGTTTTGTTTATTTTCAGTTTAGTTTCGAGTGATACGTCTCCCGGTGTGTCAATAAATGACATAAAGCCATTATGTCACAGTAGATTTTGTACAGGGGGTGTTTTTAGGGCTCAGCCTGACTTATCATCAGCCCAGCATGGTTAGGACTTAGTAATCAGTCTATGTTTGGGTCTCTTGTCCCTTCCTCTGTCCTCCACTCTGCTTGGGGAATCCAGTGGTGAGTTAATGACGCTATTCTGGAGAAAGTGTTTGTTGACTTTTAGGCCCAGACTGGAGCTCAGAATGGGAGTTGTGTGTTATTTATGGCACACAGCGCGACACGATTGGCTAAAGAGAGATATAATTATGCTTGGTGCACAGGCTTGCTAGTCCGGGAAATCTAGTGCTGTGTGGAGTTCACTGGTTGCTAGGCGACAAAGTGGCAGATCCTTGGGTGTATGGAAAATGTTTTTAGACCAAAGTGTCACTGTGGCCGTGGTCTGGTCCCCATTCCCTTGTTTGCTAGCACATAGATCAGCCTTGATACACATTATATCTGCAGTGCTGTGTGTCATCGGGAGGCATTGGAGCCATAGTTCACTGGAAAGTCGATTTTAATTGATCTATATGGTAACAATATTTTCAATCTATTTTCACTTTAATCCTGCAGATTTGCAAAGGATTCATCAAGTTTCAAACAGGGTAATTGGATAGGAATATGGACAGAACTGTTTAACTAACAAATGCCACCAATTTGTTACACCAGACCATTTGACTCATTTTAAATTACAGGTGAACTCTGCCTTTTAATCAGATTACTTTCTGGTGTTATAAACTATTAACAAACTATTGTCATCCACAATAGACACTGAATGAGATTAAAGACAGATTAAATGTAGTTGTAGCATCTGACCAGTAACAGAAGATGTAAATGTAGATGTTGTTTACCCCAATTACCCCTCACCCTGTTACCTCTTACCCCTGTTACCCCTCGCCCATGTTACCCCTCACTCCTGTTACCTTTAACTCCTGTTACCTTTTACCCATATTACCCCTCACCCTGTTTCCTCTCATCCCTGTTATCTCTCATCCCTATTATCCCTCACCATGTTACCTCTTATCCCTGTAACCCCCCTTTTACCTCTTACCCTGTCACTTCTCACCCTGTATTCTCTTACCCCTGTTACCCCTCACTCTGTTACTGCTCATCCCTGTTACCCCTCACTCTGTTACTGCTCATCCCTGTTACCCCTCACTCTGTTACTGCTCATCCCTGTTACCCCTCACTCTGTTACTGCTCATCCCTCTTACCCCTCACTCTGTTACTCCTCATCCCTGTTACCCCTCACTCTGTTACTGCTCATCCCTGTTACCCCTCACTCTGTTACTGCTCATCCCTGTTACCCCTCACTCTGTTACTACTCATCCCTGTTACCCCTACCTCTGTTACTGCTCATCCCTGTTACCTCTGACCGCCGTTACCCCTTGTCCCTGTTACCCCTCACCACTGTAAACCTCTCCAACCACACTCTAATTCACTTTAGTCCACTATCCCTAACCTCAGCCCTACCCCTCACCCCTATCCAGTATCCATTATCCATTAGACAACATCACCTTTACCATGTGCCCTCCCGCTTTCACCCATCCCTCAATCGTCTCTGATTGCTGCTGAGTGGAGGCCTCCGTTTGATTGATGCTCTGATAAATCAACACGGCATAGCCCAGAATGACCTGTGCTGGTTGGCAATCTGCTCTGTACCCTGCCGTTAGCAATCTGTCTGCAACATCCAGGATGATACATTAAATCAATAAAAGTTAGTCTGAATTAAACGCAGGGCTTCCCATGCCCAACACCACAGATTAGGAGGGACAGTGGTGTTGTTTCATGTGTTATTATTGAACCAGCTACCAACCCCTGGATGCTTTGGGGTCAGGGTTATATAATTGCATAGTCCCGAACTATTGTGTTGAGCACGTGCTCACATAACTGGCTGATTGGTGTAGCTCTTGTGTTAAGGCCTAGTTCTGACGGCTAGAGAGTATAAATGGCATTGTATCGGGATAGGAGAAGCCACGGTGGGTTTGAAGATTCAGAGAGTAGCTTATGTCACATGTATTATACACTTTAATATAATGTGGGTGGTGCAAAACCTGCAATGCTGATTGTCTGACAGCTGTTTCATATGAATCTGCAATCTATGGGTATGGAAATAAAATGTGTTGCCCATAGTATAAAAAGATCTTGGTAGATGTTGGTAACCAGTTTATAATAACAATGAGGCACCTTTGGGGTTAATGGTATTATGTCCTAAAAAAGGGCTGTATCTACACTCTTAATTACCCAACCTGCAAAGTCAGCTCTATCTTCGGGTGAGATCTTCATAAAAAGAATGAATTATTTTGCAACATGCTGCTTGAACTTGAAGATTTATAGATTACTGGAACATTATACTGTAGCTACATTACAATGTATGTCCATCTTTTGTATGAATAAACTCCTTTTCACTTGGCATTACAGGGCAGTCTTCTGGAGAGACGACAGAGTGTGGTTTCAATAATGGGATTATGGCTGGTGTGAACAGGGCTTTCCCAGGGCTATCCCATACCATGTCGGTTCTGGAGACTCAGGAGCCATGTTGATTCGTGGGCGGGAAAAAAGATGTGGGCTCCCCACCCGCCATACCTAATCCTTTTTGTATTATATTAATAGCGTGGATTATGTGATCCACTGTCTTTAGTAAAAAACATGTCATATCGTATGAAACATGATAACATATAGATAATGTAAAGTAATCCCAATAATGATAATGTAAAGTAATACCAATCGCAATCCTGTTATTGAAAATGTATGGTCTGTCATGGGCAGTAAATATGGGTTTAACTGTGATTTAACTGTCATATTTAGTTGCCTGGTGTTGCCTGGCCAGCATTGCTAAGGCTGAGGTAATTTAAAGTGGATTTTACCATACTTATTACTTAATTTCTTTTAGCTGTTCTATGCGATATTTTGGAGTAAATCTTCCTTTTTGTCCTGGTATTAGGCTTTGATGCACAGAAGGTTTCTACATGTTGATTAATTTAATGTTGTCGTGCATCAACATATAACAGAAATACCTTTCTGTAAAAACTGAGTAGTGAAACTAATTATTTAATAAATTGCACTTCAAATTGGTCCTAATTATCATACTTTTTTCTAATGGGTTGTAAAAATAATTAGGAATAATGGAAATTAAAAGTGTTGCCCTTCTTTTTCTTTGACTCTCTTTCCTTCTATCTCAATTCAAGTTCAGTTTTAAATTAAAGGGCTCTATTGGCATAGAAAACATTTGTTTACTTTCCCAAAGAAAGTGAAAAAAAAATTGAAAGAGGATTTTTTTTTTCATTTTCTCTGTAGCCATGCTGTTGTAATACGTGCAGAATGTTGTTTGGCATTGTCTGGCTGAAATAAGCAAGGCCTTCCCTTAAAAAGCCATTGTTTGGATGGCAGCGTATGTTCCTCCAAAACTTGTATATATTGTTCAGCATTAATGGTGCATTCACAGAGGTGCAAGTCACTGTGACATGTGTCATGTGCACTAATGCACCCCCATACCATCACAGATGCTGGCTTTTGAACTGTGCACTGATTACAAGCGTCCATTCCCCAAAATAATTTTACATTTTGATTCATCAGACCACAGGACAGTTCTCCACTTCGCCTCAGTCCATCTTAAATTAGCTCGGGCCCAGAGAAGGCAGCGGTGTTTCTTGTGGTTCTTGTTTATGTATGGTTTCTTCTTTGCATGGTAGAGTTTTAACTTGCATCTGATTGATGTGTATTACCTGTTACCTATTACTTCATCCTTTTTAGCAACGTGTTATGTAATGTTTATAACATCTCTCCCTTTCATTCCTCGTCCCAACCTCTCTCCCCCCTTCCCTCTCTTCCTTCTCCTCCCCTCTCTCTCTCCCTCTCTTCCTTGGCGTAGCCCGGTTGGAATGCGGCAGTGGCCTCTTGCAAGCGGCAGCGTCCAGGGAGCCTAAAAAGGGAAGGACTTTCAGTCTGGGTTCCTGGCAGTGGTAGGAAGGAGTTGCAGGCAGGCAGGAGGGCAGGCAGGCAGCAGGCTAAATTAGGCCTTGTCTCATTGACTTCCACTCCCCAGAGGCCTGCAGCCAGCCCTGAGGAAGGAAGGCCACACTAGAGGCTCCTATTGCCTGCTGCGCTACTGTGTCTTTGAGAGTTCCTGAAGAACCCCAGTCCCTGTGCTGTGTTTGGTCAATTGGATCTGGATAGAAGGTTGTTGTATTTTTCAAATGCTGTTTTGGGATTGTGTTTATCTGTGCTTATTGATAACTGCGGATTACATTCTTATAAGAGCGTGGTTGACATGGCCAATGGGATTTTTCATATAGATTTGATACGCCAGTTAAATGTATACTGGATGTTTTTTTGCTCTGACTAATCTTGTGGCAGTTGCACAGTCTGTCTCTGTGTCTGCGTCGTCTCACTCACTCACACGTTCTTTCCCAAGAATCTCTCAATTTCTTTTGCCCTTTCTTCCAACTCTTCTTTAACCTTTCCTGTGTGCCTATCTGTCCTCCTCTTTGGCAGGTGTAGATGTGCTGAGTGCTGCTCTCCTCTCCATATTGACTTCAGAAGGCCTGTCTGTCTCCTGTCTCAGTGACAGATCGACTGACGTGGCGTACGAGGTCTGAGGTACAGATGCTCTCAGAAGCCTTGTGAGCAGGAAGTTGGGGTAAGTGAAACCGTGTGCCCGTATTCCAGTGCACCTGGTGCTTTATTCTGTAGGGGGGAGGGAGAGAGGTTGTTCTGGTGACCTCAGGGCCCCCTTCTGTTTCTGTGCCTTTAAACAGAAGTGCTACCACACCCCACTTCCTGATTAAATTGTTTCACTCCTTATCTGTAATGCAGCAAACTGGTCAGATGTCGCAGTGGCTTCCTCTTTTCATACACATTGACTGAGGGACAGAGGGGGCGAGAGACATAGATATAGAAGGAGTGGAGAGAGAGCGAGCGAGAGAGAGAGGCATAGAGATAACAGGAGCAGAGAGAGAGTGAAAGAGAGGAAAGAGGGCAGAGATACTGAGATAGAACATGGAGATAGAGATGTGAGCTGATGGCTTGAGAAGGATGTGAAAGAAAAAGGGAAACAGGAGAGTCACTAATAATTACCCTGTAACGTATTTGGCAGCAAATAATGTAAACAAAATATGCAAATGTGATAAGAGGGTCTGGTTGTCGTGGCAACCTTGTGTCGCCGCAGTGACAGTTTTGTAGGGTCAACACGTGGTGTTGCGTTTGGCCGCTTGCCTTGCAGAAAGGGAGATATGGGGGTGGGGGTGTCGGGGGGGGGGGGGCGGTAGAGAGATAGGTGGAGAGAGAAAGATAGAGGAGGTAGAGAGAGAAAATAGAGGAAGTAGAGAGAACAAATAGTTGCGTTAGAAAGAGCAGATGAGAAGGGGCGTTTGACCCATCATGCATTGCAGTGTGTGACCTGTGTTGAAGTGTCATTGGTGCACAGCTCCAGTGGCACGTCGGCTTTCTACAGACACACAGGTAAGAAAGCGCGGACTCAAGGGATTTAACGGCCACCTATCGTTAGAATGAGGATAAACTCACAAACCGTCACTTGGGTTGAAGCTAAGATATTTATTTGGATTAGACTTGATTTGATCGTTTTTGTTTTTAAAATTACAATCCATATTTGACAAATGAACTGCTATTTGTGACTTCAGTGCATTGCAGGAAACGATACGTTAATGCTGGTGCTTGTTGGATAACTTTTTCTAAAGGGGAGTATATAACTAGTTCATAAAGTAGCAGCTACATGCAGAACGCATTTAGAAATGTTTTAATAAGAAATGTTTTAATAAGATACAAATTTTGACTTAACTTCAGCAAGATCTGTCAACACATCCAGAGGTTGGTTGGAACTTTTAGAAGTGTGAATGATTCAGTTTTGGATTGTGCAACTATTTCCCTGCCTCTGACCAAAACAGCAACCTGCCTTATGATTATGTCTCACTGCTCAACCAACTGTAGTATTTCTTTACACAGGGTGTTCCTGTTCATTTTCATGTAATCTCTCTAGATACGCATGGCGTTAGGTGATATTCTGCCGCATACACAGTTTGGAGTCAGCTAGGGACACTATGGTCTCTGTTTCCTGAGTCTGACCGGTAGAGCTGCACCTGCTTCCCCTATGTGTGTCAGGGTTAAGAGACAGCACCATCAAAAAATGGAGTGTAGAGGGACTACTGTATCTTCATGGCAGTTTAAGCAGGGTCTTTTCGGTGTTTGTGTTGTTGGAATACAATTGGAACGTTTCGAAATGGTTTTTACTACTTTTGGTTTTTGTTTACTCTGATGTTTTTGTCTTGTGGAGTACCTTCTTTCAATATATTTCGTCACGTTATTCCTTTAAATACAACAGCTGGACATGTATTTACCATTGATTAACATTCTCCAAGTTGACAAGCCGGACAGATCAGTTAAAAGGGGTTTAACCACACAAAATGAACAAGGAGCCATTTTAGGTTCAGCCGTTATATTTCATCTCCACTCTGCTGTCTCATAACCTCCCAACGACAAATCGTTGTGAAATGGCTGACGTTGAAAGTAGCTCTGCGCTGCGGCTCTGCATTGCTGTGTCGTGCCGTGTGTTTTTGTGTTATGCCCCATAAGGGAGGTGTAATGTGTGTGTGTTTTAGTGCGTGTGTGTGATAGACGACCGTCGGGGCTTGGCCCGTGAAGGGTCTGGGACATTTCCCCAGTGGAGTGAGAGTTCACATCAGCCAGTCAGTGTAATTTACAGAAAGCTGGGAAATAGCAGGGCGCTGAGCAGAGAGGGAGACACTCAATGTTTTCACCATAGGAGGAGAAAATAAGAAAGAAAGAGGAGAGAAAGAGAGAGAGGGAGGGCACGTATAATTACCAGTTACGGCCCGCTGTCTTTGTTAGACAAAGAGAGGGAAAGAGGGATAGACACAGGGAGTTGCGGAGAAGATTGCTTCTGACCGTGGCAAATATTGAATTACATCAGAATAAGTGGAGCGTAACAAAAGTTGGTACTGTGTCGGACGAGTTAATATTCTGTGGTTCTGTTCTGTACCCATCAGGTGATCTGGTTGCACTCACCCCCCCCCCCCCTTTTCCTGTTCCCTTTCAGTTCACATTTGTTTGTTTGACTGCACCATCCCCCCTTTTAGTTTCGAAAACGGAATTAGCGCCACAGAGAGCAACAGTTTGTCCACCGCAGTGTGTGACTGTTCCTGTTTGCACATACTACTCACCTCATTCAGTTGCACTCACATAAGGCTGTGTGATCGCATACACTATAACGTTACGCACGCGCGCACACACACACACGCGCGTGCACACACACAAACACACAAACACTCACACACACTTTAGTTCATTCTCAGCAAAGAGGCTGGTAATCATCCATCCACTTGAAGTCATTCTAATAAAATTTGCTTCTCGCTCCCAGAACACATGTTTTCCGATGATGTTTACCACTGTATGTTCTTCATCCTAAATGTGTCTAGTCTGAGGAGAAATATCCACAAATGACATCCCAGACCACCTCTTGAAGTGGTGAGCTTTACCTGAACACGTTCAGACTTTAGCCAGTGCATCTACACCCATTTTTTTAAATTGCTTTTCTGATCTCTGTGGTTGTCTGTGTGTCTGACCCCTCCTCACCCCACCTCTGTCTGTGATGCGCTGTGCCTTTTGGCAGCAGAGTGGCGCAGAGCAGTGTTGGCCTGTTTAACCTGGGCTGGTGATAAGTCACCTCTAATTTACCAGGCTTGGCCTAAACCCTGGGTGAAAATCTGCAACACCTCCGGCCCAGAGCTGTGTGGTGACTGGCTCAGCTCTTTATTTTCAGTGTTCAGTGCTAACTTAATCTCTCTCTCATTCTTGTATTAGTTTCTTCTCAGACCAATTTATTTTTCTCAATTCGTAATTTTACCTCATCTGCCTCGGTCTGTGTGTGTGCGTGCGTGTGTGTGTGTGTGTGTGTGTCTGTCTCTATCTTCCCCTTTAACAACAGAGACAAGGAAGGCTACATTCCAGCTTTTACCACAGATTATGTGACTGAAGTGTAATTTTGTACTGAAATACTAGAGAGAGGGAGAGTTGTTTCTGAGCCAGCAATGGTTTGTAAAGACCGCAAAACAAGGTTTAACTTTGATGGACATCAGTTATCTTCATTACAGCTCACACACATGGAAACCAATCACACACCACAAACATATCAATTTACTGTTTGTGTAAAAATTTCTGCTTTTAATTAGCTTTGATATGAATTCCGCTCTCGCTGAGAAACTGGGAACTGGTATGGGTCTGTTGAAGGCAGACTGGTCACTCCTTGCCAGGTTTCTCTAACCCAGAATAGATGAATAGTTTGTTTTGACCCTTAATAGAGGAAGAAAGTTATTGATGCGGTTCTGGTGGGAGAAACAACATTGAAAACTCTCCCAGATCTGGGCTTGCTGGGAAAGTATTGAGATATTAAGTAGACTTTCTCTCTTGCTCTGCTAACAGGCTACTTTAGACTCACTCCATCTTGCCATCTCTCTCTCTGTTTTGATTGGGTCCATTTTCCCTCAGCAACCCCTTCTCTATTTGTCAATTTCTTGACAGTTAAGCAGAAAATCTGTTTACGTCAGATTTATGACCAGATATATTGTCCACTTTTCCGAAGTAAAAAAATATCACACAGATCTTGCAGTTACGCTATCAATAGGTCAACATCGTCTGTGTATATTTTCAGTTTATGTTAAATCAACTCATCTATATCTTTCTTCTGCTCTCTCTATGCCTAGTATTTATTTGGGCCTTCCCGCTCTTACTACTGTGGGTTTGGACTACGAGAGGAGGTGAGGAGTATAGGAAATGATTCGATTATATTCAACTATTGTCATTCAACCAGTACAAGTACAGTACAATGAAATGCAATTTCGTTTTAATGTAGATAATGTTTTCTGGCCTCTTAAATACCAGCTAAATGCTAAGAAACTATACTAGCTAAGAAAGTATACTAGAGATACGTTAACTAGTATGCTAACTGGTTTGTTGTCTCATTTTGCTTTGCTAGCTTGCTGGCTCCAGTGGTTAGACTCTTGTTATCTCATTTTCTACCGCAGTCACTGTTTGACGAATGCTAACTAGCAGTTGAATATAGTTCAGGAAAAGACAACATTATCTGTCAAGTGTAGACGCAACCAGAGGGAGAGAGGCAGGGTTGGGGCACAAAGATATAGGGGAGATAAAGGGTGTGTGGGGAAACAGAGATGAGCTTCAATTTAACTGTTATTTTTGTAATTTAGCTGATGAAAAGATGATGATGGTATAAAAATTAGCCTGGTACCGTCCTCTGTGGCTCTGGCCTCTCTACCTGGACTCCATGTCCTCTCCATGGCCTCTCTCCCTGGCCTCCATGGCCTCTCTCCCTGGCCTCCACGGACTCTCCCTGGCCTCCACGGACTCTCCCTGGCCTCCACGGACTCTCTCCCTGGTCTCCACGGGCACTCTCCCTGGCCTCCATGGCCTCTCTCCCTGGACTCCATGGCCTCTCTCCCTGGACTCCATGGCCTCTCTCCCTGGACTCCATGGCCTCTCTCCCTGGACTCCATGGCCTCTCTCCCTAGACTCCATGGCCTCTCTCCCTGGCCTCCATGACCTCTCTCCCTGACCTCCATGGCCTCTCTCCCTGGTCTCCATGGCCTCTTTCCCTGGCTTCTCTCCATGGCCTCCATGGACATTCTCCCTGGCCTCTCTCCCAGGCCATGTAAAATGTCATTACAAAGAAAAGAGTTCTGGAGGATCATGTAGGAGTTCTTCATATATAAAATGAGGGGGAACTCATGAAAGTTCTTTCTTGAAGATATAAATATATGCAACTAGATAGACAACTTATTATCAAGAAAAAATAACACAAGCAAGGAAATAAACAGATAACGGTTCCAAGCATTAGTACCATGCTTGGAATTGTGTAGGACACCTCATGATGCCAGGGTTGCTACCTCGTCATGGCAACAAGATATTGCTGCATCGCGTTCCAGTCCTGCTCTGAACTGACTCTTCTGCTTTCCCCAGGATGAGAATAAATACGGATGGAGCAGCCTAAGTCAACACTGGCACAGCCGAGCTTGGTGGACATGCTGACCAGGTGCTGCTTTTGTCTGGCCCAGTGAAGGCAGGCTTTGTATGGGGCTGCTGGGGCAAGGCTGGCCCTCCAAACAATCTCTGCATTTCCCCAGTGTTTTTGGGGACCTTTTGGTGTAAAAAACAACTTGAAGTTACATGAACATATGAGAGATGTTGTTGCCATGCTGAGATGGACTGGGAACAGGGGCTGAGACCTGGGGTGGTGGGCTGTAGTCTGGGGTTGCAGTCTGGGTCTGGGGTTGCAGTCTGGGTCTGGGGTGGTGGGCTGTAGTCTGGGGTTGCAGTCTGGGTCTGGGGTGGTGGGCTGTAGTCTGGGGTTGCAGTCTGGGTCTGGGGTTGCAGTCTGGGTCTGGGGTGGTGGGCTGTAGTCTGGGGTTGCAGTCTGGGTCTGGGGTGGTGGGCTGTAGTCTGGGGTTGTTGTCTTGGTCTGGGGTGGTGGGCTGTAGTCTGGGGTTGTTGTCTTGGTCTGGCGTGGTGGGCTGTTATTTGGGTTTTTTGTCTTGGTCTGGGGTGGTGGGCTGTTGTCTGGGGTGGTGGGCTGTTGTCTGGGGTTGTAGTCTGTGTCTGGGGTGGTGGGTTGTAGTTTGGGGTTGTAGTCTGGGTTTGTAGTCTGTATCTGGGGAGGTGGGTTGTAGTCTGGGGTTGTAGTCTGTGTCTGGGGTGGTGGTTTGTAGTCTGGGGTTGTAGTCTGTGTTTGTAGTCTGTGTCTGGGGTGGTGGGTTGTAGTCTGGGGTTGTAGTCTGTGTTTGTAGTCTGTGTTTGTAGTCTGTGTTTGTAGTCTGTGTCTGGGGTGGTGGGTTGTAGTCTGGGGTTGTAGTCTGCGTTTGTAGTCTGTGTTTGGGGTGGTGGTTTGTAGTCTGGGGTTGTAGTCTGTGTTTGTAGTCTGTATCTGGGGTGGTGGTTTGTAGTCTGGGGTTGTAGTCTGTGTTTGTAGTCTGTGTCTGGGGTGGTGGGTTGTAGTCTGGGGTTGTAGTCTGTGTTTGTAGTCTGTGTCTGGGGTGGTGGGAGCTGGGATATGGGGTGGTAGACTGAAGGGAGTCTGCTTAGTGCATGCAACGGCAGTGAGGCACTGAAAGAACGATGCTCAGGGCAGAAGCCAGGCGTAGTCTGTCGCAAGCTATCCATCATTTTTTCCATAATCTTTGCTCCCTCAATATTTAGAGTCTTTCCAACTCCTTTCCACTTCTTCACCACTCTCTTTCTTCCTCTCTTTCTTCTGTCTCTCGCCCTCCTACTTTTTTCCACTTTTTCCTCTCAATCTATTCCACAGTCTTCTCTTTCACTAACGCCCCTTTTCTCTCTCCTTCCTCTCTCTTCCTTAAAGACCAATGTTGCTCTTAACAGAGCCAGCATTTCCTGGTGTTGGTCTAGTGGGCGGAGCAAGTATACAGCTAGGGAAAAAGAGAGAGAGGGAACGAGAGAGAGAACGAGCAGCCAGGAAGCTGCAGCAGAGAGTCTGCAGGATCATTGTTGCCCAGTGCAGTCGGTGCTGCTCCTTCCACCTCTCCTCCTCTTTCTCTTTCTCCTCCTCCTTTTCCTCCTCCTTCTCCCGCAGCCGTCCAGCGAGCGGAGCTCACTGCAGACTGCAGTAGTCCGGAGCCCAGAGACACAGCTCAACGCCACCGTCAGCAACAGCGAACGGGAGACACTAGCACACGGAACCAAGCCAGCGACACACACACACACACACGCCCACACACACAAACACGTACATACGCACACACACACACAGACAGACACTCCTCCTCGCGCCACACCGTTCTGCGCTGCGCCTCTTCACTCGCTCTCTCTCTTGCTCCCCCCTTGGCGGGCTCTCCTTCGTTCTGCTCTGCTCTGCCGGAGAATGGTCCAGCGGGTGCCTGGGGCTCTCCTGTGGCGGCCTGTCTGAACACACACACACCCAACAGACACGCGTATTCACGCGCACAAACCCAACAGCAATGTGAGAGGTAAGGTTTGTTCATTTTGCCCTGCTCTCGTTCTTCCTCTTTCTCCTTCTTATTCTTCCTGTGACGAGACAACGGCCTTTACTTTCGGCAGTGTAGAGTCCAGCTCGCTCTAAGGGAAGTATGTGCTGTGGTTTGTTAGCTTTAGGCGGTCTATGCTCTGTGTGTGTGTGTGTGTGTGTTGGCTTAGCTGGGCAATGGGTTAACATCTGTTTGTTATGTCTTGCCTTGCGCACACACACACACACACACACAGACACACACACACCGAAAGAAATGCTTACCAGACAGAATACCGAGGGTCAAATCATAGCTTCAATAGCTTCTTCCTGTGGGGACTGTTAGAAGCTGGAACATGTGTGTCTGTGTGTCTGTGTGTGTATACAGAGGGCTGTGGTTGATCTGGGAAGCAGGAAAGAGAATCAATAGTTCGCCCACACAGGTTTCTTTCCCACTGTCTGCCTGACTCAACAAGGGGCCGAGCAGAGAGAGAGGCTTGGTTAACGACTGAACTTCCCTTCTTCTGTCTCTTTCTCCTCCCCTCTCCGAGCGTCAGACTCAGGGGGCGTTGTGGTTTTTTAGCGTGTGCTCTGTGTAAGGTGAACTCCCCGCCTGCTGCATGTAAATTACGTGTGACATGTGTAGCTGCCGCTACCTTATATGGTGAGCGCTGTATTTCAGTACAGTGCAGCCTTGCCAAACATTCCGGGTCGCGGGAGGAGAGAGTGTTTTGAGAGGGCTGCCGTGTCTGTGTGTGTGTCTCTCAGAGAGGTGGGTAACTGAGAGAAAAGTCTGGAGCCGCAGTAGGTGAGTGTGTATGTGTAATGTTGTCTGGTAATGGGTTTACGCGAGTGTGTGTTCAAGATAGAAGCAAGCCTGTTGTCTGGAAACACGTACCGGCAGGGACTCGTTGACTAGTGGTGGTCTGAGGACAGACAGTAGCTAGTGGCTCCACTGGGACCTACGGTAGGTCTCAGGTTTTAGATTACAGTCCTGGCCTAATCGCTCCTTCCTCTTCTCTAACCCTTCTCTCCTCCTCGTCCTCCTTTTTACTCAGGTTGCCGCTTAGAGGTGTGTCTCTGAAGCGTTGATAAGGAATGTTGTTGTTTTGTGTTAGATGGCTTGCAGTGGTCCTGGCATGCAGACTAAGATGCAGTCCTGACTGGGTAGCGAGGATTTATGCTGGAGATCACAAAGAGATAAATATCTCTTTGACAAGGTGTAATTAGCCCAAGATGGCTGCAAAGTAAATAAAACACTGAGGTGGTTTGTGTCTACAGACATGTTACTACCATGTAACAATGATATTGGAACCGTTACCACCCATATTTAATCCATATCACACTCCATACAATGCTGTCTTTGGCAGGTTGACTATAACTGAACCAGATGATTGGCTGCAGACTTGGTTGTAAGATTTCATTGTCTCAGGGGATTTAAAGTCCTATGTCTGGAATGTATAAAAACATACTGTAGAAGAAATGCCAGACAGGGTTCATCTGTGGCCTCACATAAAGACAAGTGTAAGTAAGTAGCCTTGCACAAGCATTGGCTTGTGTGAGCTGGAATCTCTTGTTTCGGTCGCACGAGGCAGCTGGATGTATAAGTACACCCCTGATCAGGACACGAGCACCGCACCCTGCCCCCCACCCTCCCCTTCCCCCACCCAACCCTACCCTGCCCCCACCCAACCCCAATGTAGCCCTTACTGCCAAGTGCTAAGCAGAGAAGCACCAGGTTTAATTTTTATTGTCTCATGTGTCTGAAGGGGCTCGAACTCTGAACCGTACAGTCTCAGAACTGACATTCTGACCACAAGGACCTTGAGTTGGTCAGAGATATAACAGTAAAAGGTTCAGCTCTATTCTGACCTGACGATAAATGTTGTACTCGGTTAGTGTAAAGCTGTAATGCAAATCTACTAATAGTCTTTTATATAGGTAAAGATATCTGACAGAGAAACTGTCAAAAATGGAATACATGGAATACAGATATCTGACAGTCCCACATTGTCAAAAATGGAATTCAATGTGAATGCATTTTACTATTTTAAGTTTAAGTCATAGGGCTAAGCTAATGAGAATGTTGCCCACTCTATGTGCGTGGGCACGCATGGATCTGTGGCTGCCTGGTAAAAGGTAGATGTGTCGACACACACCCATTGTTACCTTGGATCTGTGATGTTACATAGCATGCCAACGTGGTAAAGCCCAGACATCTTAAAGACATCCACCTCAGAGACAGAAGCAGAGACTGAAGGCCATATGCCCAGACACCTTAAAGACATCCACCTCAGAGAGAGAGACTGAAGGCCTTAAGCCCAGACACCTTAAAGACATCCACCTCAGAGAGAGAGACTGAAGGCCTTAAGCCCAGACACCTTAAAGACATCCACCTCAGAGAGAGACTGAAGGCTATTAGCCCAGTCACCATAAAGACATCCACCTCAGAGACTGAAGTCTATAGGCCCAGACACCATAAATAAATCCACCTCTGAGACAGAGACTGAAGGCTACAGTATAAGCCCAGACACCTTAAAGACATCCACCTCAGAGGCAGAGAATAAAGGATGGAAGCCCAGATACACTCTTTGGAAATTGATTTATTGATTGATTTAAAGTTTTTAAGCAGGTTAATCTGAGTATGAATATATGTTTACATATATCGTTTAATTTTTTACCCTAATTTTACCAGATAGGTTGACTGTGAACGCATTCTTATAAACAGCAACGAAATATACACTTAATTGAAATTGAAAGCCTTGCAACTACTGTATCTATCTATCCAAATTATGCTAAACTCTTGCTTAAAGGCGTAACTGAAAGGAAATGTAAATAGTTTGTTAACAGTTAGAAGTGTAGCATAAACACGGCCAGTCACTCTGTTTACATCTGACTGTCAGTCACTTCACATGATGCTTCCCAGGCATGTTTCTGTGCTGTCAAAATATTTCCAGCATCCAGCAATTTGACAAATGCAAAAAGCCATTGTAATGACATTCAATGACTGTATTTAGGCCCACACCCTTTAAGCCAGAAGTCAGGCCTGATACAGTACTTTGGAAACAGTCCTGTTATAGTGTATGTATCTGAAACAGGCTTGTTATTGTGTAGGAGAGAAATGAGCTTCACTGGTTTCTTGTTTTGTTGCACATTACTGCCTCGCTTGTATACTTTGGACAAGCTGGCCTACAGTTAGCAAGCTAGAAGACTGCTTGCAATGATAGCTAGCCATGTAAAAGTTCCTTTAACAGTACTCAGCTACACATAACAAAGTATGAGTCGTGGCTAGCAAAAGTTCAAATCTAGGATTTGCAGAATGTGCATAGTGCAGTAAAAATGTTGAGTTTGAAACATGGGGAGGCGGCACTAACTAGCCAGATGGAACAAAAAACAAGTTTAATTGGGTGTAAAATTATGGGACATTCCTCCCATCTTGATATACCTAGCCTCACGTCCTATCTGGGATCAGAAGTCGGATCATGTTGAAACTTGTTTTTCTGTGGAAGACCCGATTAGCTGGAAGGTGTTCAAGATACTTCAGAAAGATGTTGCCAAGGAATTGCTGATCAACATTACTTGGTTCCTGTGAATTGCAGATGCTACACAGCGCGTTCTGGATGCTAAGCCACTGCCTGTAATGTAGATGTTAAGACACACCGTCAAGACTTTGCAGACTTTTTCCGCTATTGCCTTGCAGTAATTAACACTGTAAGAGCTAGGTCTGAGCGGTGGCACAACGTAATCATCTGTCCATAATGTTAGACAACCATCATTGATGGCAACAACATGATGATGTCAAAAACAATGGTTTACTATATTTAAAATTGACTCGCGATGCCCAGATCTGACAGCATAGAAGTGTGAGGCCCAGTGAGCGACAAGCTGGGAAACTTGCCAAATGGTCGATTTTATTCATCTAAATTTTTTACGACCATGTCCTTTGGGATTAATTAAAAACATACAGTATTAGATGGTTAACTTAATGCAAGAGAACCATGAAGATTGTAGAAAGCGCTAGAGAGAACTGCAAGCAGCGCAAAATCTGCTAAATTGGGTACTGGGTATATTGGGTTTTTTCATTCTCCGCTTTAATGATCAACGAGCAAATCGAGTATATCAAATCCATCTATGGCCTAATGAAACAGTATTGCTTTGCTAGGTATAATAATGAGAGAAAACCGGCTTAGGTTAAACTGCTTTCTGAAATCACTTCTTGCTAAATTAAACCTAAAACTAGCCATAGGCTTCAGTAAATTTGCAGTGAATGTGACCATGGCAAGTTAAACTTGAACATGCTATTTCAAAATAGGCTAGTTGTACTATTATTGAAGGGTTAATTAATATCCTTGAATAACGCTAGGTGCATACAATCTTGCCTCCCGTACCTCCAATCTTGTCTTGTTGTCTGATAAAAAACCTTATTTACCAGAGCTAAGAAAAGGAAACAAGCCTCTTACAGTGTATGTATTTGAAAAAGGCCAGTCATAGTTTATGTATCTGAAACAGGCTTGTTATAATGTATGTTTCTGAAACAGTCCTGTTATAGTGTATGTATAAGAATCAGGCCTGTTATAGTGTATGTATCTGAAACCGGCCTGTTATAGTGTATGTATATGAATCAGGCCTGTTAGTGTATGTATCTGAAACAGGCCTGTTATAGTGTATGTATCTGAAACCGGCCTGTTATAGTGTATGTATATGAATCAGGCCTGTTAGTGTATGTATCTGAAACAGGCCTGTTATAGTGTATGTATCTGAAACAGGCCTGTTAAATTGTATGTATCTGAAGCATTTCTGTTAGAGTATATGCATATACTAACCTATGAGCCAAAAAGTCTGTAATGTAACATTTAAAGATTGGGTACGTTCAGATGACCAGTGGATCATTAAATGCAGGTTGTGTCCAGTCTTTAGGCAGAATCCAGATCAGCTGCGCAACCAGTTGGACAAGGACAGGGACAACCAGTTGGACAAGGACAGGGATAACCAGGTGGACAAGGACAGGGACAACCAGGTGGGTTGTGGGCAGTGACTGCAGGAATCATCAGGCAGACAATAGATCTGCAACACAACCAGTATATATTGGTTCAGGGACATCTAGGAGTCGTCAGGTCTGATAGTCCTGAGGTGTGGTCCAAGGCCTCAGGTCCTCCTCTAAGATTCAACAGAGAGATCTGGAGAGCAGCATATAATTCACCCTGACCCAAGTCCCCCATCACGTAAACAAATGCAATGTAAACAGTATGAACTGAGGCAGGACAGACTGACTATACGAATATCTAAAAACATATAATGTATAATATATATGTGAATAGTGTATACATTTAAAACATGCCTATTACAGTTATTAGTGTATACCCAATACAGGCCTGTTACAGTTATCAGTGTATACCCAATGCAGGCTTGTTATAGTTATTAGTGTATACCCAAAACAGGCCTGTTGTAGTTATTAGTGTATACCCAATACAGGCCTGTTATAGTTATTAGTGTATACCCAATGCAGGCTTATTATAGTTATTAATGTATACCCAATACAGGCCTGTTGTAGTTATTAGTGTATACCCAATACAGGCCTGTTATAGTTATTAGTGTATACCCAATACAGGCCTAGTTAAAGTTATTAGGGTATACCCAGTACAGGCCTGTGCCTGTTATAGTTATTAGTGTATACCCAGTACAGGTCTGTTATAGTTATTATTGTATACCCAATACAGGCCTAGTTATAGTTATTAGTGTATACCCAATATAGGCCTGTTATAGTTATTAGTGTATACCCAATACATGCCTAGTTATAGTTATTGGTGTATACCCAATAAAGGCCTAGTTATAGCTATTAGTGTATACCAAATACAGGCCTGTTATAGTTATTAGTGTATACCCAATGCAGGCTTGTTATAGTTATTAGTGTATACCCAAT
Source organism: Esox lucius (assembly GCF_011004845.1). Lineage (NCBI taxonomy): Eukaryota > Metazoa > Chordata > Actinopteri > Esociformes > Esocidae > Esox > Esox lucius. The sequence continues at coordinate 22,666,949 of NC_047571.1, read as the reverse complement.
ACAGGCCTGTTATAGTTATTAGTGTATTCCCAATACAGGCCTGTTATAGTTATTAGTGTATTCCCAATACAGGCCTGTTATAGTTATTTGTGTATGCCCAATACAGGCCTGTTATAGTTATTAGTGTATACCCAATACTGGCCTGTTATAGTTATTAGTGTATACCCAATACAGGCCTGTTATAGTTATTAGTGTATACGCAATACAAGCCTGTTATAGTTATTTGTGTATGTCCAATACAGGCCTGTTATAGTTATTAGTTTGTACTCAGTACTGGCCTGTTATAGTTATTACTGTATAACCAGTACAGTCCTATTATTGTTATTAGTGTATGACCAGTACAGTCCTGTTATATTTATTACTGTATAACCAGTACAGTCCTGTTATATTTATTACTGTATAACCAGTACAGTCCTGTTATATTTATTACTGTAGAAACAGTATGTGTATTCGTATTGAACCGTTTGGCCCAGGGTCCATGGTGCACAGTTTGGTATGCCCTGCGAACCAAACAATATATTCATCATATAATAAGAAAATATATATTATATTGTAAAAAATATGTAAATTAATGCACAAACCAGCAGCATATGAATTAACATGGGGAAAATATCCACATGGTAATAAAGTTGTCTTTCAAAAAAAGAAAGTTGTTTCGTCTCCTAGCTGTATGCAGCTCCGCTCATTAGTTATTTCACTCCAGCAAGAACGGAGAGACTGTGGTAACAGCAGTTTTCTTATGAAGGAATTAGCAGTTAGCTAAATGCATAGGAGCAACATGGCAAGCATTGGCAAGCCAGAACTAGAAGATACCCCAGTATTATTTAGGTCTGCCATCTGTGGATCATTTCGGTTTCCCAACACACTATAACGGCGATTGCCAACGACTGGTGGATAAAACTAATACAACATTTAGTCTGTTTATTAACGAGAGCCTATTCAATTGGCAATACGAGTAAGATGACTTATCATCTACCATAATTCCCCATTTATAGCCCACATTGTGTATAAACTGCACCATAAATTTTATAGCTTTGTGTGTATACAACCCGAGTATTAACCTCACCCATATATAAACCACATTTGCCTGGAGAATTATGACTCGTACATACATTGTACATTAATATTATACATCTGTCAAAGGGCGCTACCAAAATGAATTTGTTGAAGAATAAAATGTGTTTTTGAAAACCCTGTTACGCCAATTGTATCATATTTGCTACATGAGTTTCTGAGACCTCTACCTCGTCAAGCAGTCATCTGTGAAAAGTTTGCAGGTGGAAACCGTTTTAAAAAAATTCAACTCGTGCCCAAGCTGCACCCATGTATTAACCACATTTGAAAATGTTTTCCAAATCCATGTATAAGCCTTGATATATAAACATATTCATTGTTATGCATGGACAATAGAAAATACATTTTGTTAGGTACAAATGATAGTTTCTTCTTTAGGAGTAATGTGTTTCATGTGGTCCTATTTTCTGGCATTGCTTTGTGACCTAATTTTCATATATGTTGCGGGACTATGCACTCTTGTTGAAGTTCTGATTAAAATTACTACTTTTTCATGTTGTAAGGCAGATACTGCTTTTTGTTGTCCCTTTGTTTCCATATGCTCCTGGGAATTTAAGCCGCCCATGTTTACTATTAAAATAAAGGGATTAGCTAAATATAAATTGCGTTTTTCTCAGGCATTTATTTTTTTGTTGTATCGAAACAACACTGAACCGTGACACCACTGTACCATATCGTACCAAACTGTGAGTTTTGTGAACCGTTTCACCCCTAATGTATACCCAATACAGGCCTGTTATAGTTATTAGTGTATACCCAATGCAGGCCTAGTTATAGTTATTGGTGTATACCCAATACATGCCTGTTATTGTTATTAGTGTATACCCAATACAGGCCTGTGCCTGTTATAGTTATTAGTATATACTCAATACAGGCCTATTATGGTTATTAGTATATACTCAATACAGGCCTATTATAGTTATTAGTGTATACCCAATACAGGCCTGTTATAGTTATTAGTGTATACCCAATACTGGCCTGTTATAGTTATTACTGTATACCCAATACTGGCCTGTTATAATTAGTACTGTATACCCAATACTGGCCTGTTATAGTTATTAGTATATACTCAATACAGGCTTATTATAGTTATTAGTGTATACCCAATACAGGCCTTTTATAGTTATTAGTATATACCCAATACTGGCCTGTAATAGTTATTACTGTATACCCAATACTGGCCTGTTATAATTATTACTGTATACCCAATACAGGCCTGTTATAGTTAGTACTGTATACCCAATACAGGCCTGTGCCTGTTATAGTTATTAGTATATACTCAATACAGGCCTATTATAGTTATTATTGTATACCCAATACAGGCCTTTTATAATTATTACTGTATACCCAATACAGTGCTGTTATAGTTATTAGTGTATACTCAATACAGGCCTGTTATAATTATTACTGTATACCCAATACAGGCCTGTTATAGTTTTTAGTGTATACCCAATACTGGCCTGTTATAATTATTACTGTATACCCAATACTGGCCTGTTATAATTATTACTGTATACCCAATACAGGCCTGTTATAGTTATTAGTGTATACCCAATACTGGCCTGTTATAATTATTACTGTATACCCAATAATGGCCTGTTATAGTTTGCCTATCACCCGCAAGACTTGTCACAGCCACTGAGACACTGGAAATGTGAGACAATGGCCTTGTCGTTAGACGATAAGGGGAAACTATTATCCCCCATGTTAGTTCTTGAGTGAAACACATTGGCATACACACAGTCAGTCACTCCGATGGCACATGGCAGCACAGTTAGACACTCAGGGTAGTTAAAACACACAACATGGTGAATGCCAGCGTGTGTGTGTGCGTGTGGTTAGTGACTGTGTATTTGAGACGCACAACAGATCTCATTGTCTCCCGGTCCCCTGTTTGCTCTCACCGAAATGAATAGCCGTTGTTTGTTGTGCGACGCTTATTTCTTACCACTGACTCTCACTCTCTTGCTCACACAGACACGCAGAGTCACACAAATGTGGACGCAACCGCACGCTGACGTATATACACATACACACACACACACACAAACACAGACACACGCTTACACACCACTTAACCTCATAACAAACCAGGCATAGGGTGTAGAAGGGAATAAATGAGGATCTGATTCTGAAGCTGGCTGTTATGAGGATCATGGGAGTCAATCAGACTATCGTGTGTATGACATCATCGTGATGATGACGATGATGGTGAAGTAGAACGGTGTTAGACCCGCCGCTCGTCCGGTTTTAGACCCTGTGCTCAACCGGTGACCTAACGCAGTGACCTAAAGTCTGTGTTCAGTTCCAGCCCTGTCCTTGGCCTGTGCTCATCTCTCTGGGCACAACAGCCCTCGGCCGACACAAGTATGCTGTTGTCACGGAGACACTGTTGACACTGGGATGTCTGGCTCTTGGCTCAGTGTCATGGCGGTAGATAGGCTGGGCTGAGATGAAGTGGCAGTGTCGTTCTAACTTGTGTGGAAGTCTGAGTCTCAGTTTGTACTGTCAGTGTGTGGGTGTCTTAGTGTAGATGTGTGTGTGTGTGTGTGTGTGTGTGTGTGGGGGAGGGTGTCTGTGTGTGGGTGTGTGTGTGGGTGTGTGGGAGGCTGTCTGTGTGTGGGTGTCTTAGTGTGGATGTGTGTGTGTGTCAGGGATGGAAATTAGCACCCGCCACCAGCCAAATGCGGGTGATTTTGTGTTGTGGCGGGTAAACTGGCTTCACCTACCGGCCACCGTGGCGGGTAAATAAAAATAGCATACTGTTTCACCCAGACACTTTAGAGGCGGCGCACATAAAAAAAAAAAAGTGGCGTTACATCGCAGGCGTTAAGAGGTCCGCTGAGAAAACATCTCAGGAGGAGCCAGTGGACAAAGAGGCGAAAGTCAAAAAACTTTTTTTAAAGAACGATGGAGAAAAGCAGACAATGGGGAGTCCCGCGATTGGTTAGTTTACGACGAGACAAATCTGATAATGTACTGCTCTGTATGTCGTCAACACGCTTCACATTATTGGTTAAAAACAAGAAAGTGGTTGGTAAAAACATTGAGTGGCTGGTAGATTTTGAAATCCACCAGCCACAGTGGCCGGTGGACAAAAAATTTAATTTCCATCCCTGGTGTGTGTGGGGATGTCTGTGTGTGGGTGTCTTAGTGAGGATGTGTGTGTGGGAGGGTGTCTGTGTGTGGATGTGTGTGTGGGAGGGTGTCTGCGTGTGGGTGTGTGTGTGGATGTGTGTGTGGGCATATCTGTGTGTGTGTGGGTGTGTGTCTGTGTGTGTGTGTGTGTGTGTGGGAGGGAGGGTGGATATGTGCATGCATCCGTGTATGGGCGCCTGTGTGTAAATGAGTGAGTTCATGACCATGAGAGTGTATGTGTCAGAGTTAGGGTGAGCAGGGGCAATATTGACGTCTGATATTTAAAGCTCAGCGAACAGAGAGGCTGAGGTATAGCGTTTCCTCTACTCTGAAGGCCTATCTCAGCACAGCATCGCCCTGCTCTGACTCTGTTAATGTGCTGAATCCACTGCTTTTGTAATGAACAGACCTAGGGAAATATATATACTGCTGCTGTCTTTCTTTCCTTCTGTGAGCTGCACGGACAGGCAATTCACTAGACAGCTAAAGCAAGGGTCTTTATTAAATATTCTAGCACATATTTATAGTTTTTCTAACATCCAATATGTCCCATTGAGCATATTTTTTGACTTGCACTTCAGTAATTTGCTTTCTCCACTTACACGCGGCAAGCTGCGAAGAACTTGGTACGTAGCCGTTGTAGCGCCAGGTCACGCAGGGCTAGGATAATTATCTAGCTAGCATCCAGTCATTCCGCGGGAAGTCTTATCATAACTGTGAACCACACCCTTGGGTCCCGTTGACTGAGAAGCTAATGTTTTAGTTACAATGGCAACTCCTATGCAAGCCCGCGCAAATTAGCGCATAGCCTCGATGGCTGTAACTTTCCATGTTGTCAGGCTGTCCCTGTCCGAGTCCAAATAGCAGCCTAGGCCTCATAACGGTTGTCATCTCACCACCGTAGGCCTAAACACTGGAGCGAACTGGTGTCTAACATCCCATAAACCACGCATACTGACGACAGAGATCTGTAGTTTGGACCTTGTTATGGTTTACTTAGACATTTTCTAACACTGGAGCTTTATCTCATAATAGATGTATTAAACCCATTGAAAGCAAACTGTTCTCCTCTCGGGCTGCATTTTTTCTGAGGATGCATCATTGGTGAATGTGAAGCTGACTCACAGCGAAGAGACGCAAAAGCCGGTCGATTCGTTTGCTCTCCTCATGCTTTAAATTGATGATCGGGCACAAAGTGGAGCGGGGTGTCCGATGACCATGAGGTGATGGTCTCTAGATACGTCCTCTTCTGTCAGCAAGGTCCGCTTCCAGCCACGAAAGAAAAAAACTGAACGTCTCTCTTTTTCTCAGTTCTTTTGTTCACTTTCGTCTCTCAATCCCCCGGCTGATGTCTTATCTCTTTTTATCTTTCTATACGTGTCTGTTTCTTCCTTCCATCCGCCCTCCCCTGTCTGTAACCTTGCACGGAGTTCTGAGACCTTGGAGAGCTACGTCGCATAATTGCCAAAGATTCCAGGACCGATCAGACCAGACATTAATTTGGAGGCTACAGAGATGGAGAGATAAATGATTGGGCCGGCTCACTAAAGAAGACATGATTAAACTAGCAGACCATAAACTGTGTCTCTGCGTGTGTGTCTTTGTATCAATGGGAGACAGTTAATAGCAATGGACTTATGGAATTAAATGAAGGGTGTGGTGAAGTAGTGACATGAGCGGTCTTTCAAATGCTGAAATCAATAGCGCTGAAGGAGTTCTGTGTCCAGGCATGATGGTGTCATAATAAGGGTTATTATCTTATTGGCTCTCACTAATGCTCTGTATGGAAACAGGCAGATGCCTGCAGAGCTGACTCCAACCACCCGCGCAAACCATTGCGAGAGCCTGGAGAATCTGAAGCACAGTATGACAGTGTGTAATTGAATCGTTGTATATAGTGAATATTGTATATATACGACTGGAATGAGTTTAATTGCAAACTGCATTAATGGTTGTAGTTTGTTATTTAGGATGTCAGTTTGTTGCTTGAGGTTTATCTACCGGTAGCTGGGGAATACTTTTTGACTATATTAATTAATTTAATTATTCTAATTGTTTGGACCCGTCTGTCTCTGTCCTGTGACTCCAAATGGGCCCCAGTACTTATAGCCATCAATTGTCTAAGCCTTTTACATTAACACTCAGCCAGTCACTTTCAACACATAACTAACTATTAATTTACAGCTGCAGTATTGATTTGATACATGTACAAATTAAATGAACTATATATTTTTTAATAGATTACATTGCAAGTCTTAAAAAAGTGCAGTTTTCTTAGTCATCAAGCTAGCCAGCCAAGAAATCAGTTATTTCAGCTATCTAGCATAGCCAGTTAGTTAGCCTATTAGTTTATATTAGCTTAACCAAAGAACGCAAATAAAACAGTTCATGTTCTGAAGATACACTACAATCTGTTAATGCGTTTTTTTTTTACTCAAATCCGAACTATTTTTGGAGTTAGACCCGGATTGTTATAATGACTATATTGTGGTCATTGACCACATCGTTGTTTTTATTTTGGTGAGTATAAACAGTGAAACAGATACATTTTAAAATGTATACTATTCCTTTTGCACTACCTGATCTTTGGTTAATGGCTGGCAAACTCTTTAATTCCTTTCTCTCATTAGCAATTGCCTCTTCCTGTTTTAGAAGTTCCAATAAGTTGGTTGTATGTGGGATTTGGCAAATTTGTGTTAATTGCCTATTTTAAAATGTATCCACTGGACTTGAAAGTTTTAAGTGTGGAATATAAATAATTGATATCAACTTTGAGAAAGCAAAGCTTTAGCAATAAACGTGTCTTAATACTGTATAAACATGTTCTGAAGCTCAAACTATGTCAAACTCTGTATTAAAACAACAGGCAGATCAAACTTGGTTAAACAGACACATTCAGTGGAATGAAGATGAAAGGCTGTGCAGCAGTTTTGAAACAGGTTCAAAGTCAGATTACCAAATAATTGATAGGTTCTTTGTTAGCTTTTTCTGGATTTCTCTTTCTTCCCCTTCCAAAGTGTATGTTGTTGTTCAGTCTGAAGGTGAGTGCATGTCATTTAGTGTGTTCTGAAGTTTGTGCTATTTCAATTCAAATTGTGTGGGTTTTGTATGCTTCAAAGTGTGCATTTGCAGTATAATTTAAATGTGTGTGTGTGTCGTTTTGTATGTTTCGCAGTGTTTGCGTTTCAATGGTCATCGTTGTCTGCCATATGAGTAATTTCCTCTAAGCCTGTATGAGGTAATCCAAGGTGAAGCCTAGTCAAGAAGTAGGGTGTTTACTCAACCCCTCCTCTCTCTCTCTCTCTCTCTCTCTCTCTCTGTCTAGATCTCTCACTAGCTTTCGTTCTGTCTTTTGCTTTCTCTTGCTCGAAATGACTCTTTCTCTTTCTCACTCCATGCTGTCAACTCAAATGTTGCCAGAGGTTATGAGAAAAGTCTAGAATCACTCTGTCCCTCTCTGAGTTTTATCTTCGACCACTCCCCCCCCCCCTCCTCTCTGAGTATGATACCCAGCTCTCTGTAAAAATACATCCATGTGGCTGGGTTATGGTGACCCGTGGTGTCGTACTGAAGGTCCTTAGACACACTGTTGCAAAGAGGTTTCATAGCGTTTCTCAAGCTGCACATCGTCGCTGAAGTAGATGGCATCGCTGAACGTGCACAACATGTTCTAGGAAATGGTTTTCTCTTGAGAGGGTGTGGCCCTTTCTGGCCCGGCTCTGATGATAAGCAAAGAAATGGGCCCTCTGGGATTCAAATGAGTCAAATTCCCCTGGTGAACACAATGGTTACAAACATGCACTTCCCCTTTTTGCTAGTGATCAGTGGTTCCACCTGCAAACAGTGAAAACGGGAAGTGAGCTGAGGGAAGTTTGGTGTGATCGCTGATTTCATTCAGCTGTCACTATTATGATAGAATAATTCAAATAATGTGATAATTCTTACTAAACTGTTCAATGTCCTGGATATGCTTGGATAGGCTTATTTTTTAGGAAACGCGATTCTACTTGATCGGTTGTGAAATGCGGTAAATTGCGCAAGGGAAATAAACGAATCACAAGTCATTGTTGTCTGCTTCCAGGAATAAGATAGTTGTCATGGCAGGGAAAAAGATTAGGTTGGCGTGGCTTTGGGTTTCTTTTCCTCTCTTTTTAACTCCCCTTCTCTACCTCTCTACCTATTTCTCTCTCTCTCTTTCTCTCCCTTGCTTTATTTCTCTCTCTGCGGCCCCTCCCCTTCCCTCCCTCGGTTCCTCCTCCCTCCCTCCCTCCCTCCCTCACTGCCTCTCTCTCTCTCTCTCTGGTGGCAGTCAGGCAGGCAGGTCGACCTCGCCTTGGCTCCGCCCCTCCCATTCACCTGGCTCTCGGCCCAGAATGTTGCTGCAATTCCACCCGCTCTCATTGGTCCTCTCGCACACACCGCTTCTGAGAAAGGGAAACTAACGCCCTCCCCTCCACTTCCCCCTGCTTTCGCTCTCTCTCTCTGCCTCCCTCCCTCCCTTCCTCTCTCTCTCCTTCTTTCTCTTTTAAATAGATTTGCCACGGCTGGTTGTCCAGTGCTCAACTGTAAGTGATATGGGGTTTGATTTGATTTTCCGAGTCTGACCAGAAACACCGGTAGTTCTGAAAGGGTGCTTTGTATGTGCTGTGTGTGTGTGGTATGGCGTGGTGTGCGTGTGGGGTATGGCGTGGTGTGTGTGTGTGTGTGTGTGTGTGTGTGTGTGTGGTATGGCGTGGTGTGTGTGTGTGGTATGGCGTGGTGTGTGTGTGGTATGGCGTGGTTTGTGTTTGTGCGAATGTGTGTGTTTGTGGGAGTACGGGAGGGTGAGAGTTGTGTTTGTTTTAGCAGGCACCCTTGCATGGCTGACATTTTTACAAGTTATCTGTTCCCACTGCTAAATGGATGGGTTATAGAGAGAAGAGAATCAGTCAGGGAAAGCAATGTGCTCTAGGGGTTTCCACCTGATTGGAGAATAAACACTTGAAATCGTGTCTGTGGAAGTATACTGTATTTAGTTAATTTCCCTCTTTTGTCCCTCCAATAGAGGAAGTGCCTTCCCTGACGTCTGCTGCAGCTTCAATCTGCTTCTCGAGCTGAAGCTCCGCCCCTGCCCACCCTGCCTTGCTTGCTGCCACGGTAACGCGAGTACAAGGATACCAACCACACCCCTTGTAACGGCCCACGCCTAAAACCCGCGCCCAAACCTGCAACCTCCACCACCCTCACTGCTCCAGCTCCTGCCTTCAGCCACATCACCACCAGGCTTCCTGCCCCAGCTCTCATCCACGTGTCCCCGACAGCGCCTCACTCCTCCTGGGCCCGGCTCCCACTCCCAAACCCCTCAGAATTTGATCTCCACAGATCACAGCCTAAAAGCCTGTTGTAGTCAGAAGGATCTGAAGTCTGAATGTTCCCTCACCTGGACTGTTGCTGAGAGACGAGAAGAGTAATTCTCGCCAAGGATCATTGGCTGCTGAGTTTGTTCTCACTGCTCTGATGAAGTGAATGTCCCAATAACTCACACACAACATTGTTACAATACATTTCACCTATCGCCTTAAAACTTTTCATTGGAACCTTTGGGGGAATAAGGAAGAGGAGACTTATCTGTGCTCAAGCCAAAGAACACACACCTACACACACATCGCGCTTTAGTACGATTCAGACGGATTACTAATATTCACATTTTTGGGGACTGTGTTTTGTCGCCATGGCGCACATGAACATGGCGCACATGCGGGACACAAAATGGCTGACCCTGGAGGTGTGTCGGGAGTTCCAGAGGGGCACATGCTCACGCTCTGACCAGGAGTGTAAGTTTGCCCACCCGGCCAAGAGCTGTCAGATAGAGAATGGACGTGTCATCGCCTGCTTTGACTCCCTCAAGGTAAGATAGAAGGAGACACCGTAGAGTGACTGGCAGGCATCATGCCATGTATGATTCCGTCATGTAATGGCACATCAAAGGCACCAGAGATTAAGAGGGTTTAACTGATTGGTTTTACATTAGGAACAAGCAACTGTTCCTTGGGTCCGTCATTTACACAGACGAGAGCCGAAACGTAATGACTTCGAGGCATTAAGTCCTAGTTTTGAAAGTTGTCTTATTCATAGCGTCAGGCTTGGAAGATGTTTTCACCGACCGAGCACGTGGACGGATAATACATTGATTGTGTTGTTTTATAAAGCACTACATGAACCAATGCATTATCTCAACCACCCAACACTCGTATGGTCATACATTAGTTTCTCTAATCTTTACCACCATTAGGGGTTTCCCACTCTGCTACCGTGAAAACAGCATGATACCATCTGGCCCCTGCATGTGCTCTGCCTGAGCACACCCACTTCTGGTCATGTGACTGGAATATGTGACGGCGGCATGTGTGAGGTAGAGGGGAGAAAGAGAAGGGCATGCTGCTGACACTCCTCCTTATTCAGGAAGCCGGACTGACACAGACTTAACATCGTATAGCTGTTGTGTGTCTGGCTGGCAGTGACGTGGAGTTGGAATGGGGGTCAGTTGTGCCACAGTTCAGTCAGTTTAGCAAAACCTATTGAATTGCAGCTGGAAACTGAACTAAGAAACCACATACGAATTAACTTACTCCATTAACTTGAACTATAGACTATAGATTTTATTACACATCTGGATCTGCTCAGCAAGGAACGTCTCTTTATGTCTATTTCTCTGTCTGTCTCTATCTCTGTCTGTTTCTGTCTGTTTCTTTTTGTCTGTCTCTATCTCTGTCTCTTTCTGTTCACTGTGTCGGTCTCTTTCGGTCGGTTTCTCTGTGTCTGTCTCTCTCTGTCTCTTTCTGTCTGTCTTTGTGTCTGTCTCTATCGCTTTGACTCTTTCTGCCACTTTCTCTGTCTGCTGTGGAAGTGCTTTCGGTTCCCCAGTCGTTTTGGGGGGGTCAGACTCTTTCTGTAGTACAGGCCTGAGCTGAACCAGAGGGGAGTGGTTGTAGCGTCATGGATGGAGTCGTCTCACCACTTCCTGTGCTCCAGCCTGGGGGCTGGGCGGGGGGCGGGTGGGGGTCTAGGGGAGGGGGCCAACGGCATGCTGTAATTTTCCATCTATTTTTAAGTGCCAGCAGAGGCAAACACCTCTCTTTCTCTCCCTCTCTCTCTCTCTCTCTCTCTCTCTCTCTCTATTTCTCTCTCATAAATCAGAGAAAGCCTATCTCTGTAGAGATGGGAGGGCCAATCTCTCCTCTTTGGCCTGATTCACACACACATACACAAACTCATAAACAAACTCCAGCCCATCCCTGGCATTCTTTTAAGACCAGATCAGAATATGAGGGGTGTGTGTGATACAGAAGCATATAGCACTGTGAGGCGTTACAACACACCCGTTTCTGTGACCCCAGAGATGTAGTGACTTGGTCCCGTTCCATGGCGTCTCAGAGCAGGGCAGAGTACGGCTGGGGTGTGTGAGCTGATTCTTAGGGCCTGTTTACAGCCAGATGTGGACAGAGGAACATTGTTTGGGTGCTGCTGCTCTGAGCTAGGCTGTGCTGCGTGTTTCTTCCCCAGCCAGCTCTGTGTGTAATAGTTTCCTCAGAGCTGCAGAGAGGCCTGGATGGGTCAGAGCCTGGCTGTGCTGGACCCGTCAACACTGTTACCCACACACACACACACACACACACACACTGTGCATTTGAACGCTTACACACGGGCCCGGAGGAATCAAAGTGCAGTCAGTGTGTGTATGGGTTTCCTTGTAACAGACGGGGCTCTGATCCAGTCAGTGACCCAGTGGGACCGCCTCACCAGTCACTGATCCAACTCTCTCCTCAGTGACCAGACAGCCAGACAGAGATACACAACCATCGAACCGGTATCTGTGAAGGCAGGAGGGCTGATGAACAGACGGAGGGAGGGAGGTGGGGAAAGGGGGAGAGATGTGAACGTGGCAAGGGGATAGGATATTTCATCAGAGAAGAGAGGCGAGAGGGTGTTCTATGTCACAGAATAAAAAGGTCAGCCATTGGTTAATTTGGGAGAAGGGAATAGCTTTTTTTTTGAGGGTGCAACAAGGAATCACGAATTCACGTGATTATAAGACAATTCACTTCAGAATCGGGACACTATTGCATAATGGTGACCCCTTTCTGCCGGCCCACTATGCAAATCACAATTACCTTTAATTGCCAACAAAATGAACACATTTTCTGAAATGTGTCATAAGGGAGAGGATACACAACATTTCTGTTAAGTTGACTTTCAATTATAGTAGGGCTGTCAAAGTTAATGCGTTAATACGTGTGATTAATTAAAAATAAAAAGATCTTAATGCCTATAATAGATAATTAGCTAATCAAGCTACTCAAATAGCATCTTGCTTGCCCCAAGCAAATGTTAACGTGATATAACTACAGTAGTCTGTCCACTTTTGTGTTGCAAAAACAGAATGGGTCCAAACACAACCATCAATAAAACTTTCTTAAAACATCTTAATAGTATTAAGATGATGGCATGATACCATGCTAGTTATCTAAAACAGTTTTTATGTTTTTTCGAGATGTGTATCCATCAGCTGTATTTGTTTTCTGCCAGACTAGTTAACTTGAGGAAGTATAGGGAAGATGTCTCCATTCTAGCCTCGAACATCATGTTGCCTTTCATGCTGTGCACGTCAAAGAGACGTACCAGAAAGCCACTGGAATCTATATATGCCAAATAATTACAGAAATCTGTTCTAGACTGTAATGTACATTGAATTTCGGATAGCTCAATTGCTATAAAAACTATGTTTGAATATTATTCATGCGGAGGAGAGAGTGCAATCATGTGTGTATGTTTAAACTTAAAGAACATTGCTTAGAGGAAGTTGGCCTACCTTAATGTTGGAAGCAATGAAGCACAATATGTCATTAACATAATGTACTTTTAATTTAAACAGAATATTTAAATTAAAAGTAGTTAGTTCAATTAGATCTAAATGTAAGCACATTCTAAAATTGCAATTAAGTGCATCCACTACTCCATTAATTGCAATTAATTATTTCAATCATTTGACAGCACTAAATTATAATGTTGATTTGCAGTTGACATACACACGTTTACTGTAGTATAGTGTTCTCCTTAAACATTGACTAATTTAAGCATTTTGTATTATATTTGGTCCCTTTACAGTTTGGATTTGAACTTGGATAAGAGCTACTGAGTTTAAATGATAGATTCTCAGCTTTTATGTGAGACTCCTTATTTCAGGGCAACAGGGTGAAAGTTGGCTTAATAGATTTTTCTGCTTAGTCAGGTGAGTTCTGTCACAATTTCTACAGATCTAAGAGAGCTGTCAAAGTCTAGTTTTAATCATAGGTGTTGTATTTACCCTTGGAGTATCAGGGTCTGTCAAAATAACTAAAACCTTTACAGAAAAGAAAAGTTTAGAGCATCATTGAAAAAAAAACACATCACCGGTGACCTCAGCTTTCAGAAATAGCCTGCTAGGCTGAGAAAGACCTCTACACTGGATGACCGAAGAACCCTCAGAAAACAGGTCAGAAACCTTCTGGGCTGTTTAGCAGTATGGGCAGACATTCTGACACACGGCCTTGTGTTTGAAATGCAGGCAATTTATATTTTTTAACCATTTGATCAGTTTCACTGTTAATGAAAACAGTGGAGGAAGAAGAAAAGAAAGGATGAGAGGGTGCGAGAGGAAAAGAAAGTGATGGGTGATTACATACTGGCTGCAAAACCAGAGACATGCTCACTAACCTCTTATCCTACATTCACTCATTGTGTCCTACATACAGTCATTGTGATCCCGTTCAACACGAATTAGGACAGGAATGGCCTGAAGGGTTACCTAATCTCATTTAGCAAATATAGTACATTACGATATGTACATTACAACACACACGCACACTTTTCCCCATGAGAGAGGAAATCTTCTTCTTCGGGGTGTATAATTAGCCTGAGTCTCAAATGATCACCACTGCAAAGCAGGGCAGGTCACACCCAAATCCTGTCATTTTCCTCTCAGCCACATAATGTAGATAGCTACTCACCGCTACGCTAACCATCTCTGTCCTCTACTCTGTTCCCAGGGATATTGTCTGCCTCCCAAATGGCACTTCATCCTTGACTGTATGTGTTAACTTGTATACAGTGGGTATAAAAAGTCATCACACCCCTGTTAAAATGCCAGGTTTTTGTGATGTAAAAGAATGAGACAAAGATCAATCATGTCAGGACATTTTCCACTCTTAATGTGACATATAATGTGAACAATTCAGTTGAAAAACAAACTCAAATCTTCGAGGGGGAAAAATGAAAACCTTACAATAACCTTGTTGCATAAGTGTGCACACCCTCTTGTAACTGTGGATGTGGCGGTATACAGAATTTACCAATCACATTCAAACTCATGTTAAATAGAAGTCATTACACATTTGCCATCATTTAAAGTGCTTCTGATTAATCACAAATAAAGTTCAGCTGTTCTAGTAGGATTTTCCTGACATTTTCTTAGTTGCATCTCAGAGCAAAAGCCATGGTCCGCAGAGAGCTTCCAAAGCATCAGAGGTATCTCACTGTTCAAAGATATCAGTCAGGAGAAGAGTACAAAATAATTTCTAAAGCATTAGATATACCATGGAACACAGTGAAGACAATCATCATCAAGTGGAGAAAATATGGCACAACAGAGACATTAACAAAAACTGGACGTCCCTCCAAAATTGATGGTCAGGGAGGATTCCAAGAAGCCTACAGCAACATCAAAGGAACTGCAGGAATTTCTGGCAAGTACTGGCTGTGTGCTACATGTGACAACAACCTCCCGTATTCTTCATATGAATGGGCTATGGGGTAGGGTGGCAAGACGGAAGCCTTTTCTTACAGAGAAAAACATCCAAGCCTGGCTGAAGTTTGCAAAAACAAACATCAAGTCTCCCAAAAGCACGTGGGAAAATGTGTTATGGTCTGATGAAACCAAGGTGGAACTTTTTGGCCATAATTCTAAAAGGTATGTTTGGCGCAAAAACAACACTGCACATCACCCAAAGAACACTATACCCACAGTGAAGCACAGTGGTGGCAGCATCATGCTTTGGGGCTGTTTTATTTCAGCTGGAACCTGGGCCTTACTCAGGGTGGAGGGAATTATGAACAGTTCCAAATACCAGGGAATTTTGTTACAAAACCTTCAGGCATCTGTTAGAAAGCTGAAGATGAAGAGGAAGTTTACCTTTCAGCATGAAAATGATCCAAAGCACACATTCAAATCCACAAAAGCATGGCTTCACCAGAAGAAGATTAATGTTTTGGAATGGCTCAGACCTGAATCCAATTGAACCTCTGTGGGGTGATCTGAAGAGGGCTGGGCACAGGAGATGTCCTCACAATCTGACGGATTTTGAGCACTTTAGCTAAGAAGAGTGGGCAAATATTGCCATAACAAGATGTGCCATGCTGATTGACTCAAAAAAGACTGAGTGCTGTAATAAAATCAAAAGGTGCATCAACAAAGTATTTGTTTAAGGATGTGCACACTTATGCAGCCAGGTTATTGTGATTTATTTATTTATTTTCTCAAAGATTTCAGTTTGTTTTTCAATTGAATTGTTCACGTTATAGGTCACGTACTACTTTAGAGCAGAGACCTGCGGGCCACTGGTTATAAGTAGTTCACACTAAAGGGAATAGAGTGCCATTTGGGACACATCCCAGTGATCTACAGTGGTCTCTGTGCTCTGCATGCTAGAGGAGTCCCCATTTGTCTTTAAATAGCTGAAATTTGCTACTGTGATTCTCCATTGGCAGACGGTCAGAAGTAGTGGCACATGTGTATATCAAAGGCATAACACTTTTTTGGTTGCAACATGATTCCTTAAGTGTTATTTCATAGATTAAATGTATATTATTCTACGAAGTGGAAGATGGCAATTAAGTTGTGTTTACTGTGAAGTTAAGGCTAAATTACTCAATGCTATTTTTGGGGGGGGTCCACAGATCCCACCCATCAGACACTTCTAAGAAGCACATCTTAGCAAGCCGTTCTGCAGAGCCCCTGGGACTCTAGCTACTTTTGTTTGAATTGCACCTTTATTATATTATATATATATAGCAATTACAAGCTAACTATCCAGGTAAGGTATTATTACCTATCGTTGTATGAACCGTCAAGAGTATTTCTTTAGTTATACTATTTTCCACTTTGTAGAGTAATAGACATTTAAACTATGAAATAACACTTAAGAAATCATGTTGCAACCAAAAAAGTGTTTTAGCTTAGGGGTTAGTTTTATACAACTTTGTGCATTAACTTAACCCCTTTGCCAAAAATAGTCCCAAGGTCAGATTTTCAATATTTTAATATGTCTGAGGGGATTTTTAGTCCCCACCAGGTTAGTAAAACACACATACAGTGGGGAGAACAAGTATTTGATACACTGCCAGTTTTGCAGGTTTTCCCACTTACAAAGCATGTGGAAGTATGTTACTTTTATCATAGGTACTCTTCAACTGTGAGTGACGGAATCTAAAACAAAAATCTAGAAAATCACATTGTATGATTTTTAAGTAATGAATTTGAACTTTATTGAATGACATAAGTATTTGATAGCAGAACTTAATATTTGGTACAGAAACCTTTGTTTGCAATTACAGAGATCATACGTTTCCTGTAGTTCTTGACCAGGTTTGCACACACTGCAGCAGGGATTTTGGCCCACTCCTCCATACAGACCTTCTCCAGATCCTTCAGGTTTCGGGCAGTCGCTGGGCAACTTTCAGCTCCCTCCAAAGATCTTCTATTGGGTTCAGGACTGGAGACTGGCTAGGCAACTCCAGGACCTTGAGATGCTTTTTACACTCCTTAGTTGCCCTGGCTGTGTGTTCGGGTTGTTGTCATGCTGGAAGACCCAGCCATGACCCATCTTCAATTCTCTTACTGAGGGAAGGAGGTTGTTGGCCAAGATCTCAGGATACATGGCCCCATCCATCCTCCCCTCAATACGGTGCAGTTGTCCTGTCCCCTTTGCAGAAAAGCATCCCCAAAGAATGATGTTTCCACCTCCATGCTTCGTGGTTAGGATGGTGTTCTTGGGGTTGTACTTATCCTTCTTCCTCCAAACATGGCAAGTGGAGTTTAGACCAAAAAGCTCTATTTTTGTCTCATCAGACCACATGACCTTCTCCCAATCCTCCTCTGGATCATCCAGATGGTCACTGGCAAACTTCAGACGGGCCTGGACATGCGCTGGCTTGAGCAGGGGGACCTTGCGTGCGCTGCAGGATTTTAATCCATGACGGTGTAGTGTGTTACTAATGGTTTCTTTGAGACTGTGGTCCCAGCTCTCTTCAGGTCATTGACCAGGTCCTGCCGTGTAGTTCTGAGCTGATCCCTCACCTTCCTCATGATCATTGATGTCCCACGAGGTGAGATCTTGCATGGAGCCCCAGACCGAGGGAGATTGACCGTCATCTTAAACTTCTTGCATTTTCTAATAATTGCGCCAACAGTTGTTGCCTTCTCACCAAGCTGCTTGCCTATTGTCTGTAGCCCATCCCAGCCTTGTGCAGGTTTACAATTTTATCCCTGATGTCCTTACACAGCTCTCTGGTCTTGGCCATTGTGGAGAGGTTGGAGTCTGTTTGATTGAGTGTGTGGACAGGTGTCTTTTATACAGGTAACGAGTTCAAACAGGTGCAGTTAATACAGGTAATGAGTGGAGAACAGGAGGGCTTCTTAAAGAAAAACTAACAGGTCTGTGGGAGTCAGAATTCTTAGGTGATCAAACACTTATGTCATGCAATAAAATGCAAATTACTGATTTAAAAAATCATACAATGTGATTTTCTGGATTTTTGTTTTAGATTCCGTCTCTCACAGTTAGTGTACCTATGATAATAATTACAGACCTCTACATGCTTTATAAGTAGGAAAACCTGCAAAATCGGCAGTGTATCAAATACTTGTTCTCCCCACTGTATACACAGTGCAGGTCATATCTAACTATGTGGCCTTGTACAGAGTACAAGCTGAAAGAAAATGTACTGTTGCAGCTCATTGGCTGTTTGGTTGGTAAGTGAAGAGGAGATAACTACAGTATGTCATTGTTGTGTAAATATTTACCTATCCACTGACAGGATGGACATTTGTTTAACTTGCTTGGGACTCAATCGTCAGTGGTAGTATTACAGGGGGCTTGGAACCAAACTACTTGCAGTAGTACATTAAGGGCTTGGGACCCAACCTCCTGGAGTAGTACATTAGGGGCTTGGGACCCAACCTCCAGTAGTAATACAGGTGGGGCTTGGAACACAACCTTTTGCAGAAGAAGAATAGAATTTGTCTGCAGAAGAAGAATTTGGGACTCAGAAAATTTTCCCTCAAAACAAGTAGTCACAGATACATTTCAGAAGTCTTTTCAGATGTATTTATTATTATAAACTTAGCACCTAGAAAGATTTTGGCTGCCCTTCTGCTTATCATCATTTTCATATTCTGTTTGAAAATACAACACTGCTTCATTAATCATGAACATTTGTTTTACTACACTCGCATTTGAAATACAGGAAAGACAGGTTGAAAAGTGGGCCTAGGGTACATGTCTGGTGCTGTTGTAAGAAGTAGTAACTCATCCATTGCTAACCAAAATGTTACCTACAACTGGAATAATTACTAATTAACTAGCGAAGAATATAAAAAATTGTGCTGCACACGCAGCTCTTTCACCATTCCTACCTGCCAATTGACTCGTGGTTAGGAAAGGCTGTGCGTAGACTACATCCTGTAGAATACCTCTATGTCTTCTGGCTCTGCCTCTTAAAACAATCACAGATTCAATCTGGCGTTAGATTTGTTTTGGTTTGTTGCATTTTCAAGGGGCAAATGTGTGGAATCAGTCACATCAGGGAAAAACTGTGCTGTTGTATGTAGTGGAAATCAGGGGGAACACAATGAAGTCTTATGCATTTGTGCGGGCTGGCATTTCTTCTGTGCAACAGTCCTGACGCAGGCACGTGGCCTGTTAGAAGGAACATCGGACCCACCAACCACCCACTCATAATCCACAACTACCTGCAACAATGTGGAGACATACATGAAGACAGCATATAAATACAGACGTAAAGGCAGGCACTCGTTAAGACAGGCAGGCAAGCAGATCGACAGAGTAGACCTTTTGCTGGTCTGCAATCTGACACAGCTCTGTTTATGGAGTGTGTGTGTGCCTTTGTATGTGCCTGTGTGTGAGTAATTTTGTGTGTATGTGTGCGCATATTTTCGTGTGCTTGGTTTAGTGCTTCTGTTGGTTTGTGTTTCTTTGTGTGTGTGTGCCCTAATCTGAGCCAAGCTTACATTCCTGCTTAACTGAGAGTGGGTAAATAGCTCTCTCTCTCTTTCATTACTTTCTTCTCATTTCTGACCTATTTTGGACTGCATTCTTGGGTCTAAGGTTTGAGATAAGTTACAAAAATAAATAATTAAACAACAATTTTACCGTCAAGGAAGCTTGGCCAAGTGTGAGTCTTTAAAATGTTTTGAGTGAGTGTCAAAATCATCACCCAATGTCTATAGACAAACATCTAACATTGCAGTCTAAATTTAGTGATCTATCTTCCTCTCTCTCTTCCTCTGCTCTGCCTCTGCTCTCTCTTAATCTATCTCTGAAAGTATCTCTCTCAATCTAGCTCTTTCTCAATCGGTGTCTCTCCATAAATCACTCTGTACATTATTTCTCACTGCTCTTTCTATATCTATCTGTATAGAATCTCTTGATATCTTACAAAATGTTGCTATTTTTTCGGTGTTGAGTTTACTTTCTTGGGTGGAACTATCCATCGGCAAACACAAACATACACTCATATCGGTGGATTCACCGGTTAAGACATGTGGAGTAAATATTAACATAGTTGCTAGTCGACAGTGTTTCGTCTGAAAGGAAAACAGCGCAAGACTGCCACTGACAAGCTTCCCCTCTCATTCTCCCTGCTTCTTTAACACTGTCCATACGCAGCTGCTATAGAGCTGGGGGCTAACCTGCCTCATGGCTCTCAATGTTCCTTTCAGTATAATCTACCACATGTTTATACTGAAATCAGACTATACAGGAGCTCTAGGGTCTGTATGTCAATTCTGAAATAAGACTATAAAGTTGCTGTAGGTTCTTGTCTATCTATACCGAAATCAGACTATACAGGAGCTCTAGGGTCTGTATTTCTACAATATACTGAAATCATACTTTACAGTAGATCTAGTGTCTGTGAACTGTATCTGTACTGAAATCTGTCTATGGTTCCATTTCTTGGAGAATGAGTGTATGATCTATTTATGTGTCTGTTTGTATGGACAACTGTGAGATCATGTTTTTGTGATTCTGCCATTCTACTCATCATGCAATGGCTGAAGGTTACTTTGTGCTATCCACTATAAGATTAAAACACCAATGAAACCTAAACTGATTATTGCAGTGTTAGCTTGGAGACCAGACATAAGACATTTCATGAGCAGCAGATTCCCCACAGTAGCCCATCCTGGTTGATATAATGATTCAAACCGTGTCCTAGTCTTCAGTAGCTGAGAGAATGGATGAGAGGAATCACATTATGGTGTATTTGTCTACTACTCTTGTCTGCTCTCTCCCCCCTCTCGCCCAGCCTCCTACCACCTTCCTGTATCCCCCTGTCCTAGCCTTCCCCTCTCTCCACCCTCTTCTACACTTACCTAGCCTCTCCCCCACCCTCACCCCCTCACCTTCACTCTCTTCCTATCTGCTCTTTTTCCCCCTTGCCATCTCTCCTGCCCTCGCTCTCTCTCCACACTCCCACTCTCTCACCCCTTTCCTACCCTCCCTCCCTCACCTTCCACCTTCCCATCTCCTCTTCCCCCAACCCCCCCCCCCCCCGCCCCTCTCCCCCTCCCTTTAAACTAGACATGCAACTGTGTTTCACAACAACGTGACTATGGCCTCTTTAGAACCTCCTTGTGTCTTTATCTCCCAGTAACACACAGGGTGTTGTGGTGTTGCTGGTCCGTGATTAGATCAGAGAGTGTTTGTGAGTTTGTGATGGGAACAAGAGGATGTCTTTATTCTCAGTGTCAGCCGTCCATGTCCCTTCTCTAAACAGACCCCTTTTATATCTCCACCCATACAGTGATTGGCACACACATACACAAACATGTACAAGCATGTCCGCACACACACACACCCACACACACAAACCGCTCTACCCCACCTCCCCTTGTACTGAAACTCACACTACCAACAACAAATGTAGGGCCTGTGCAAAGATATTGCCCCTACACCACAACCACCCCCACACCACAACCACCCCCACACCACAACCACCCCCACACCACAACCACCCCCACACCACTAGTACCCACACACCACAACCACCCCCACACCACTAGTACCCACACACCACTACCACCCCCACACCACTACCACCCCCACACCACTAGTACCCACACACCACTACCACCCCCACACCACAACCACCCCCACACCACCCCCACACCACAACCACCCACACACCACTACCACCCCCACACCACTAGTACCCACACACCACAACCACCCCCACACCACTAGTACCCACACACCACAACCACCCCCACACCACAACCACCCCCACACCGCTACCACCCACACACCACTACCACCCCCACACCACTAGTACCCACACACCACAACCACCCCCACACCACTACCACCCCCACACATCTACCACCCCCACACCACTACCACCCCCACACCACTAACACCCCCACACCACTACCACCCCCACACCAACACAAATACAGCCAGCCATCAATCAGTCAGTCAGCAGGCCCATTACAGACCCATTAGACAAGTGAAGAAGGTCTTTGGGGCATTGATTTTCATTCAGCCCATCTCAACAACTTTTCAGGCTTTTGCTCCCTGTCAGGCTGGGGGGGGGGGGGGGGGCTGATGAGTGGGGCATGGCCAGGGAGGGGGTGGTGCCTGAGGAGTGGGGCGGGGCCGGGTGGGGCTGCTCCTTCTGTTGCCCTTGTCTGGACTTGTCAACCCTCTGGCATCTCTCTATCTGTCACCTAAAATGATTTTCCAGGAGGTTTTATTGGCACGGTAAACAGGCACTTAATAGCCGGTTTATTACAGTGGATACACCACACCAAAGTCAGTGGCCGGGGCAGGCAGACAGGTGTAGGGGCGTTATGTTATGGTCTCACCGAATGTTAGAATGGCCCCAACTGACTGTGAGTTGAGTATGGTTGCCGGTGCCCGGTGTTTCCGGTTCCAGGAACGGCTGGCCTCTTGGGCTTTTCACATGCCAGTGTCTATGGTTCACCATGCGTGCAAAACAGCCTGTTGACGAGAGTTTGAAGGGTAATGTCAAGAACCATTCTTGCTAACGAGCGAGCCGAAGGGCAGTAGTCTGCAGAGGGTGGGACACACATCTGGTCAGGCCTTGAGGGATGGGTTATTACACCAGACATCTACAACAAGCTCCTCTCTTATCAGCTAAACAGGGCGTGGCTCTAGTCACACCATCACACAAACACACCACCCAGCAAAAACAAGTATTATTAGGCGGTAATCTGATGTTGACACAGGATTATGGCCGTTTACTGTCAGACTTTGCCAGTTCATACGATTACAGCTCGAGATTAGATTACTGTAATTTGATATTATGGTAATAACACAGGTTTAACAGGACAACACTGCCAATTAGAGATTATCCCTTTAACTAGAATGTGCATAAACATTGTGCTGTTTTCTATTAGTATTCTTTGCATGTCTTAATGTCTTGTAGGTAGAGACAATGGGAAGAGATTGAGACTGAGCAACTGTATAATGTACACAAAGACCGCAAGACCTTTCTCTCAACTTTCCAGCTTTTGATGTTTGAAAGGCTGGTTGCTAAGAGACCATTCCCATGCTTGCATAATGTGAACCAGGTTTGTGGTAGTACAGTGTAGAGAGCTATCCGACTGGAGAGAATCCATACAGTAAACCCCACAGGAGAATGAAGGCACTGTGTTGTGAAGAAAGCCTATGTTTCTTTTGTTATGGACTATTGTATTTGGTTCATTCTAAATCATTGCTTTCCACAGTTATCCCTCGCCAGAGGGACACGTGCACAGTACTTTGCAAAAGTCTTAGGCACCTGTAAGTCATACTAAAGTCATTTATTTGGATAATAAATGTTTTTTGGGAACACTTACTACCCAAATAAATGGCATTAGTTCGACTTTCAGGTGCCTAAGACTTTTGCACAGACCTATATATGACCAGGTGTGACCTTTGCACGGCATCATATATGAGCAGGCGTAACTAGTAGAATAGAACACATCCCAAAGTAACTAGAATAATAGGTCCTGTCCAGAGTAACTAGAAGAATAGGTTCTGTTCCAGAGTAACTAGTAGAATACATTTCTGTCCATGAGTAGCTAGGACAGGTCCTGTCCAAGAGTAACTAGTAGAATAGAATCTGTCCCAGAGTAATTAGTAGAATAGAACCTGTCCAAGAGTAACTAGAAGAATAGAACCTGTTCTAGATGTTTCTCCATGTGACCACAGCTTGAAGGTGAACCGTACAGCATCTATGATTGATAACTAAATGCTCGGTAATACTCAGTCACATCCACACAGACAGAGGGGATTGTATGAGTCTAATAAAGAGCTTCAGTTTAGATGGATAACACTGGGATTGTTTGGTTTTGTGGAGTAATGAAGACGAGAGGCACAACCTTGATATCTTTCAGAGGAAGAGAATGGGGCCATGACAGCACATACACTCGGGAGATATGGTATGAAGTGGAGTGTCTGTGTGTTCATGTGTCTCAGGAGATGAGGTTTGTGCTACTGCGTACCTGACATTTGACCATGGCATTCCTGAGGGCCACCACTCTCTTTAAGTGAGAACAGCTCTTTCAGGAGGCCTGTCAGAGTTGTAAGTGAAATGAGGTGGAACTGGTGGAATGTGACTGTCACACACACAGACAAAGCTCCTTGACAGTTTTTTGAGACTACAGTATTTTTCATTTTTCTCTCTCTCTCAAATCACATCTCCAACATCCGGGAGGCACAGGGACACTGGGTCTCAGTGTTCCTGTGCCCTGCTGTCTGGCTGATTTGGGTCTCCCAAATAGTTGAACTCGGGTGAGGGGCGTTGCTCTTATCACACATTAACACTTTCTGGAACCTCCGTGCCACATGAGCTGTGGTTACTGGATTGGTTTGTGCTTGTATGTGGGTGTGTGTGTGTGTGTAGGGTAGTCTTCCCAAACATGTGTCAGAGCACCTGTGTGTGTGTGTGTGTGTGTGTGTGTATTTCCTTAGTGCAGCGTGTTGTTTTTGGAGAGGCAGTTACAGTCCGTTGTTTCCCAGTAGCTGTGTGCTTGTAGCCTTCTGTGGTGCAGTCAGCCATGAGAAGCTCTAATTATGTCTCTGTTCTATGTCCCTGAGACGTGTGGCAGATTAAAACTCCCCATCCATAGGCCAGGGCCCTCTGGGCTACAGGTTGTTTAATAAACACCTGGAAGACTAGCTGTGTTGAATAGAGGCAATATTCGCACTGATCAGTTCGGTCTGTCAGTCATGTCATTGACTGACTAATCTCATCAGTAACAGGGCTGGTTGCCTACTACAGATTTAAACACGTCTCGTCGGTAACAGAGCTGGTTGTGTTCCCCAGATTTAAACATGTCTCATCAGGGACAGGAATGGTTTCCCACCACAGCCAAGGACTGTCAGGCAGTGATGGAGCCTGGTTCTTGGCTTGTCTTCTCCTTCCTATGATCACACAATGCGTGAACATAGTCTTTAAGTGGTGCTGTCTGCTTTGATTCGACACCAGTGTGTGTTTGATTGTGTATGTGTGTGTATTTAGGAGGGTATGGTGGTTAGGGGACTCATTGATAGCTTCCCAGGTATCACGCTCCTCCCCACTCATCTGTCCTCCGTCCACCCACGCACACACATACTTCCACAGAGCTCTTTATCCTCACACACTCATGCCTTGACCGGATGTGATGCGGACCCTCCCAGCATTCCTTGCAGGCTGATTCATTGTTTGTTTAAATCGAACGTGTTGACAATGTATGGTGTGTCAGCACTTGCTGCTTCAGCCAATCACCAGCTCAGTTTAAAGGAGATATGGAGAAAGGAGAAAAACAGACGAATACTGGGAATCTTTTTCTGTAGAATAAACATTAAAAATGTTCAGCTACCAGAGCAGTAGACAGAACATTTTGATAACATTTCCTATTGGACCAAAACATTTTAACATTCTCATGTTTTATCATATGATTTGTTTGGATCTGAATAGTCACCTTTTGGCCTTCTGGTACTGCAGTGGAATAGGGCTATTATCAACCAGCAGAAGAAAGGGGGACCAAACTATATTTAGAAGACTATTGTTATGAAAACTAGTTTCTTCTCTTGTAATAACTGTGACACTGGTGATACCATAACCCACAGACCTAGTAATGGACCAATGCATATGGATTTTAAATATAGAAAATGTCATTGTAAAATTGGGATGAAATGCCTGTTATAATGCATTCCTTTTCCAAGTAACCTGTATGTATCTGTGAGTGATCAGGAAGAAAGCAGGGATATCAGGAATGCTGATGCTGTCATGGCTGGAACACTGGGCTGGTCTGTTGCTGTGGACACAGTGGCTCCGCAAGGCCCCTGATTTAATAACAGCAGGCAGCAGGAATACATCATGTGAGGGAGAACTGCTGACTGTCTGTCTATCGCCCTCTCTTTATCTCTTATTCCGTCTATCTCTTTATCACTCATTCTGTCTATCTCTCTATCAGATATCTCTCATTCTGTCTATCTCTCTCTTTATCAGATATCTCTCATTCTGTCTATCTCTCTCTTTATCAGATACCTCTCATTCTGTCCATCTCTCTCTTTATCAGATATTTCTTATTCTGTCCATCTCTCTCTTTATCAGATATCTGTCATTCAGTCCATCTCTCTTTGTCCCTCATTCTGTCTATCACTCTCTGTCAAATCTTCTGTCTATATCTCTCATTCTGTCCATCTCTCTCTTTATCTCATTCTCTCTCTCTCTCTCTCTGTCTATCCTACTGTCGCCCTCTCTCTTTATCTCAATCAGTTCTATCTCTTTCTCTCATTCTGTCTGAGTATCTCCATCTAGATCTGTCCATCTACCTGTCATTATGTTGGTTTGTCTCCTGCTCCTCGTACCTAATCCCCTCTCTGTCTTTACCCCTCCCTCTCTCTCTCTGACCGTCACTAAGGACATGTCATGCAGCAGGTTCTAGTATTTCACTGACGCAGGGTAAAGCAGCAGTACGTCTCACTTGGTCTCCTTCCTGGCTTACACAGGCTGACATTTCCTCTAGCAGATTTCCTCTATTCAAAATGGCAGGCAGCTTGAAGCCCCAGGTTGTGGAGTCTTATTTCTACATAACGGAAGGCCGGGCAATAAGGCGGTGACAGTGACGCCAGGTCTGATGGCCTTCCTCATGGGGGAGACTGACAGGTGTCGCACACGACCTCCCTCACTGACTGGCGACACTGTAAATCGAAAGTGGGACAGATGGGGTCAGGCTGTGAGGGCAATGCCACCTCTTAAGGCTCGTTAACTAAACCTGCCCCCTCCCCTTGTGCCTCTGCCCTCTCACCTCCCCGCCAGCCAGTCCCTAGCCAGTTATCTCAGACCAGCTTAGGCCACAGATTCAGAACTTACTTACTTTTCTTCGTAGACCTAGAAGCAGTTTTGTGATCAGTTTTGTGTCGGTCTATAAGTCTCTTTAGCTTTTAATCGTTTAGCTGATGCTATTACCCAGAGCAATTACAGCTAACTTCCTTGTTCAACAACATAACACAGATTTTTCACCTTGTTGGCCTTTCGGTTACCTGTAAGATGTTCTAACTGCCAATTTCTCTGTACCTCCTGCCTGCACGCACGCTTTACAACATATATTTAACCGTTACTCTCATTTAGGTTGAGTACATGCAGCGGTGGGGCTTAACAACAGAGTTTAAACCGGCCAGTCATTCAGACAAACAGTAGACTGCTGAGGCAGCCGGTCATGATTTAAAATGTGACCTGGTTGTTTTCATTTCTATCAAGTCAGATGTCGGCTTTGACTAACCCTCCCTCAGCTTGTGACACATTGTCCTGAGGCGTAATGTCTCCTCCAGTAGTAGTGACTGACACACGGTTTGTCGCTACGGGGACACATAAAGACTATGTCCTGCTTGTATGTGAGTTAGGAAACTTCTGAGGGTGTAGCTCCATGGACCCAGCTTCCTCGGCCGGTTGTCTCAGCTGTGCCCACAAATATCAGTAAATAAATGTCTGTCCGAAAGAACAGTGCTGTGTGTGACGCATTTCTGCCACCTGTTACATGAACATGACCCCTGTGTGTGTGTGTGTGTGTGTGTGTTTGTTTGTGTGTCTGCACATACGCGTGTGCGATAGCTTGTGTTGGACTACGTGCGTTTCTTTGTGAACAGTCCGGACCCGTACCTCCAGGATTTCTGACCTCACATTCCCCTGGGATGCTGTGTATATGTATTATATGAGTGGGCTGTGTTTCTGTCTCCAGTCAGACACACACACCCACAGATACACACACACACACACACCCACAGATACGATTTAGTGCCAGGCCGGGCCCAGACCTAGGGTGAACCAGGGCTTGGGTGTGCCGCTATAAACAGCTCCACACATACACTGTCATGCACACTGTGTGTGTGTGTGTGTGTGTGTGTGTGTGTGTGTTACAGGGCATGTCTGGGATGTTGACTGATAGCACAGGGGACCATAACAAAATACCAGGTCAGGCAGAACATGACCTCATGCTGCAGATTATACGCGTTGTATAAATGTGGAATTAAATGATATTGAGGATTTACGTCTGTCTGTCTGACTGTCTGTCTGTCTGAATGTCTGTCTGTCTTCTGGTATGCAAAAACAACTTAACCGCTGTTTTTGTGGTGCGTGTTTTTCTGTTAAAGGAAAGCCTGCCCTGTCTGGAGTCTGGATCAACTTTCACCTCATACTTTGACATAATGCCTCCCTCTCTCTCCCCCCGCCCCCCCCCCCCCTCTCAGGGCCGTTGTTCCAGGGAGAACTGTAAGTACCTGCACCCTCCTGGCCACCTTAAGACCCAGCTTGAGATCAATGGCAGGAACAACCTGATCCAGCAGAAGAACATGGCCATGCTGGCACAGCAGATGCAGCTGGCCAACGCTATGATGCCCGGTGCCCAGCTACAGCCCATGGTGAGACAGCACCCGCAGAGGAGTCACACACACGCGCGCGCACACACACGCTCGTGTGGATGACAGGCAGAATATACATATCTGCTCTATTTCAAAAGGCCTATTTGTATTCTGTCTGGAGTGCACAGCAACTGTCATTCGTCAAAGAAAAAACCTAAACCGAACTTATGAACGCAAAAGACTGCTCAGCTTGCCAGAGGTTTTGTATCGTAGATGGGAGGTTTGTGAACACAAGTTTGATATTTATGTCGGAGCATGCTTTTTCAGGTACTCTTTTACTGTTAGTCATTGCAAATTTTGCACAACCACCGAAGAAGAATGTTTTTGGTTGGTTCATGGTCACTTGTCTATCATCACAGCCAAACTACAAAGTGGTCAGTGTGGCCTTAACATGCATTCCTTTTTTATTGGTGATATTGGACACATTTTCATGCCATTTCTTTTACCCAAGTAGGTCGCTAGTATTTAACATATTTAAGCTTTCCGCATTCTCCCATACTGAACAGCATCCTCACTCAAGTGCTCTTGGCAGTTCACCCTAAGAAGTACAAAAGAATGAAAGTATGCATTACGAAACACATCCATGTACATCCAATTCATACGCACTAATGTACACACAAACACCCACCCACCCAGACACAAACACACAAACCCTAACCTTAATTTCAACCTAACAAACTTAACATAGCCCTAACACCTAACCCTATCCCTAAACCTAACCAATAATACCTAAACCCAAATGTAACCCTGTTATAATACCTTTTGGCCTAACCCTAATACTTAATGCAAAATGGCATTTCCAAAATCAGAAAAGGAAACATTTCCCCAATTTCAGAAAATTGCCCACACACACACACAAACACACACGCAGACCCTTACACATGAGCGGAACAGAACAGATGTGTACTTGAACAGAAGTGACCTGAAACCCCTTCTTCATTTTATTCAACCTTTACCAATCCAGGTTAGTCTCTATGACCTGGTCCAAGACAGCAACAGGTTCAGTTCATATCAAGTAATTATATGGCAATACTTAAAGACGGCTGTTTCTTAAATGACACACTATTCCCTACCTCGTGCCCTACGTCTGACCACACAGAGCCCGTGAGCAGCGCACTATATAGGGAATAGAGTATCAATTTAGATGTGCCGCATACAATACGTTTACCATTTCTCCTGTCGGGTATAACATGTCACCTGGTTGAGACCCGTCTCTATCTGCCTGCTCCCTCCTCCTTCCTGCAGCCGATGTTCTCCATGGCACCCGGCCTGGCTACTAATGCCAGCGCCGCGGCGGCCGCCTTCAACCCGTATCTGGGCCCGGTTTCACCCGGCTTGATGCAGGCCGAGATCATGCCCAGCCCGCAGGTCCTCATGGCGGGCCACCCCAACCACGGCCAGGTGCCCAACGCTGCCGCCGCAGCCGCGCAGAAACTCATGAGGACAGACAGACTGGAGGTAAAAGATGCAGACAGACAGACTGGAGGTAAAAGGTGCAGACAGACAGACTGGAGGTAAAAGATACAGACCGACAGACTGGAGGTAAAAGATGCAGACAGACAGACTGGAGGTAAAAGATACAGACCGACAGACTGGAGGTAAAAGATACAGACAGACAGACTGGAGGTAAAAGATACAGACCAACAGACTGGAGGTAAAAGATACAGACCGACAGACTGGAGGTAAAAGATACAGACAGACAGACTGGAGGTAAAAGATACAGACCAACAGACTGGAGGTAAAAGATACAGACCGACAGACTGGAGGTAAAAGATACAGACCGACAGACTGGAGGTAAAAGACACAGACCGACAGACTGAAGGTAAAAGATACAGACAGACAGACTGGAGGTAAAAGATACAGACCGACAGACTGAAGGTAAAAGATACAGACAGACAGACTGGAGGTAAAAGATACAGACAGACAGACTGGAGGTAAAAGATACAGACAGACAGACTGGAGGTAAAAGATACAGACCAACAGACTGGAGGTAAAAGATACAGACCAACAGACTGGAGGTAAAAGATACAGACCGACAGACTGGAGGTAAAAGACACAGACCGACAGACTGAAGGTAAAAGATACAGACAGACAGACTGGAGGTAAAAGATACAGACAGACAGACTGGAGGTAAAAGATACAGACAGACAGACTGGAGGTAAAAGATACAGACCAACAGACTGAAGGTAAAAGATACAGACAGTCAGACTGGGGACTGATGGATGGGCAGACAGAGTGAACAGGGATTGACAGACAGAGACAGACAGACAGATTGAGGTCTGACAGATTGACAGACAGACAGATTGAGGACTTAGGGACAGACAGACACACGCACATACTGATCCCACGCATACCACGGCCCAGCAGTAGCAGAGAATCCCAGTTCTGACCCAAGAACCCAACAAGCTGTTAACATGAAGCCAGTGCTGCCCTCTGCTGCCCTCTGCTGCCCTATAAATGCCATGGCCAACCCACTTATTCAGTGGTGTTTTCACTGATTAGAATAGTGTTACGTAGCCCTTAGGACAGCATGTTAAAGACTAACCATATGTGTATTGAATGATCTATATGCCTCAAACTCAACTGGACTTTCATTGCAACCCTCTAATCAGGGACTTATTTTTAGAAACCACACCCAGTGGGTGCAGTTAATGATGTGTTAGAACCAAAAACCAGCAGACTGTAGGGACTTGAATACCCCCGATCTGCATGTTCAGACCTCTCTTGTCTCACCAGGTGTGTCGTGAGTACCAGCGTGGCAACTGTTCCCGAGGGGAAAATGACTGCCGCTTCTCGCACCCCTCGGACAGCACCATGATCGACACCAATGACAACACAGTGACCGTGTGTATGGACTACATCAAGGGCCGCTGCTCCAGGGAGAAGTGCAAGTACTTCCACCCTCCAGCCCACCTGCAGGCCAAGATCAAGGCCGCACAGCACCAGGTGAACCAGGCCACTGCCGCCGCAGCCATGGTGAGTTGTCCGCCATCTTGGATCCTTTCGGAAACAGTTGGATAGTTAGTCGGTGTTAAAATGTACTGGAGGATGAAGCTGCTCCTAGACCCAGGCCTAAGGTCAGTTTGGGGGTGTGTTTGTGACTAGTAGTAAAGGAAACTGATCCTAGATCTGTGCCTACAGGTTCCTTCACTTTTCTAGTACCTGAGGCCCTTCTGACTGCTGGCGTTATCTGACAGAAACTTACATGTTTACCTGGACTGACTGAATATATCTGTAATCCTGTGTCTCGAATTGTGCTTCCCCCGCATAGGTTCCTCTTGACGTTCATTGTGACAGTGTTTTCAATGTGCTAATCTGACGGCAGGCAGACTAGTGTGATAGAATAACGGTCCTTCATCTCTATCTGAGCACTGTATCTGTCATGCTTTGTATAAAGAACCAAAAATAAACCTGGTTTTGAATTATTGCAATGTGACAATGACCAAGATGTGCACAGTAAAAAGAGTAAAGTGTATTAGTGTTTGATCATTTAATTACTATACTGGTCACACTTTAAAACCAATTATAGCTTCTGGGGCTTAATAAGTGCTTAATAAGCCCTTTGTAAGGCCAATATTGATGCTTCATAATCATTAAAGCAAATGTCAAACTTTATTAAGGTATTGTAACTGGGTCTTACATCTGGAGCCGTCCCATATATGGTATAGATATCATATAAGTCATATACTACCCTTCATAAAGTATGACATTTACATTATTTGTGAACCTTTTGTCGGCTTTATAAAGGCCTTATTAAGGCTTTAAAAGTTATAAGCTGTAGTGCAGTTATCCTCTCAGTTGTAGTCCTCTAGTCGTCCACACTGTGCATGTCCTGTTCCTGTTATCCCCTTGTATAGTGCATTCCAATGATTTGTTTTTTTATTTGTTTTTTTTCTCACCTACCCAAACTGCACTGCTGCCCCATGATGCACCTCTGCTTGCTGGTTTATGTTAATGCGCTTGAACCCCATTGGCCCATTGCCATCATGTGCTCGCTGCCTGCTAATTAAGACTCAGTCGGCTGTCAAATCACTGAAGCGACCCCTCGACGCAACCTTTGACCTGGTACTATGACCTTTCACCTTTTAGCTTGGCATGTGGCTTTGTTGTCGTAGTGCAATGTCTTAACCCAGATATAGCTACCTTAATTTGTTCATGTCTGTTATTGCAAAGTGTTTTCTTTCCTCCTGTTGCTAGTTAAATGTGTCGTTATTGCCCGTGATAAACTGATTGTGGCTTCCTTCCCATCTTGGACTGAATTGATCATCTCCACCCACATTGAAAACCTGCTTTCCAAACACACAGAAATTCCACATGGGAATCTGTAAAAGGGGCCACAGTCAATTCATCATTTATAGCCAATGGTAACATTAGAAGGTGAGGTTTAGGGACAGTGTAGCTTTTAACAGTCATTGTAGATAGGAGCATGGCTATGTACATTGTTAAATGTGTTGTAAATCCAGAAATATTGTATATGTATGCATGTATGTGTTCCTAGTGCATGTGTAATGGAATGGGACGGGATTAGAGTCATATAGTAGCCATCCCACCTGAGGTACAGTTAATAACTTGGCTCATAATCCAGTTGATCATGGAGCTAGCAGTGCAGCCCCCTCTGTCTCTACGCTTCCTGTCTCTTTCTCCTCTGATCTGTGGTATTGTTTTAATAGAGCAACGCTTGCTTTAGTTGCATTAATTCAGCCCTAGCTGTACTTATACGGTGTATCCTCCATGTTGAGCTTAGTAACTGGTTATATCATGGATATGAATGCTTTATAGAGTCACTGTGTAGCCCCAGTTAGCACCATGCTCTTGCTTGTGTAGTAACTGTGTAGACTGCTGCTTGCTTGCTGATGATTATGTGTTAAACACGGTTACACATTGTTGTTAATATTGTTGTGATGTTGTTCTTTTGCCCTCAAACTTAACAACAATTCTCTTTTTTGTTTTCTTTCCCGTTTTTTACCTCCAAAAACACCCTCTCTCTCACACACCTTTCCGTGCACCTTTCTCTCTCTCTCTCTCTCTCTCTCTCTCTTTCCCTTGTTCCATCTCCCCTCTCCTTCTGTTGGGGTTGGGCAGGGAATCCCCCATAGTGTCATGCCACCCATGCCCAAGCGGGCAGCCTTGGAGAAGGCTAATGGGGCTTCTGCCATGTTCAACACTGGCATGCTCCAGTACCAACAGGCCCTGGCCAACATGCAGTTCCAGCAGCAGGCTGCCTTCCTCCCCTCAGGTATGGCCCCCCGCGGCTACGCTTACATGAGGTAGAACCAGACTCACCGTCAGTCAGGACTAGGAGCAGACCATCCAGAGGACGTGGAAGTTAGCCCATCTTAGCCGGAGAGTTCATGTGTACTGTAGAAGGGGAACGGTGCTAACAGGTGTTCTGATAACAATGTGAAAGGCTCAAAGCTGAGAACCATACTGGATCTCAAACTGTGCTGGTGCTCTGGCTCTGTCATTGGTAATGTGCTGCGGTGTGGTCTAGGGGCTGTGAATAAGGTCGGATGGAGACTGCAAAAGCCCGTTTGGATTGGTCTTTCTAAATCCCAACGCATCTGTTCAGCAACATAATATGTCCTGCTTCCATACTGAGCTGCTTCCTTTTTTTCGCTTAGCTCGTGTGTCTGAGCGTGCGTGTGTTATGTCACTATTATGACTATGACTTTTACTATTACTGTTCCTAGTAATTGTTTGCTGCTATTATTATTATTATTATTGCAGTTTATTGCACATTAATATCAATGACACTTCAGACAAAATGCTTGTGTTTTTATCTAATCTGAATTGTAGACTCTGCTTGAATATGTCGATTGGCTAGTATGGTATTATTTGTTCAGCCCTGATGACCACTGAGTGTGTGTTTCGGAATGCCGTCCAGATAATTCATTAACGTTATCCTCCTGATCTCTTCCTTCATTCTAACGAACCTTGTGTTGGGCTGTTTTGATTTCTCTCCCCCTTTTTCCAATCCACTTCCTGTTGCACACTTCCTGTTGCATGATGGGCATTTGGGCAGGCTCAATATTCTGCATGACCCCCGCCGCCGGTGTTGGTAGGTTCCAGCTTTCTTTATCCACCAATAAGATTTCTGCTCAGCCAGTGACTCACATATCATTAAAATATGTAAAGATATAATATATAAACTTATAACCACCACAATCTGAGTGCACCCAGATCAGTTTTTTCTGTGATTCCTGATCAGTTTTATCTGTTTGGTCAACACTTATGGATATCTTCACAGAAACAAATCTGCGATCAGTCTAATCTTTTGAATTTCCCTCAACTAAATAATCATTATTATTATCATATCCAGATTTTGTTGTATCTTTCTTTGCTTTGACACATTTTAACTCTATAGCCTTTAACTTCATCTCTTCATGGGTTTTTGGTAACTTGGGAGTCACTTGGTTGGTTGTGGCATTTAATATCTGATTATTATGCTAATTTTCGTTGTAGTAAGATTGCAATACTACTGTGTTGTGTTATCTATACATTGAAGTACTGCAGATATCTGAAAGCTTTGTCATAGATGTTTCATTCTGTTACTCGTGTTCCAAACATTAACTGTATATTCATATTGAACTATGATTTTGACTGGTATAACCTCACTATGCCCTCCACAGGTATACCACTCAGAAATCCCTACCCCTTTTGGCTAGATTCCAATCAGATATCTTGCTTCCTTCTTCTCCTCCTCATGTCCTTCCCTTCTCTGATCAGAAAGGATAGGAAGTGCTCAATCTTTTGAGTGTTGTAATATTAGAACATTTGCTCAACTGAATCATGTGCAAACACTGCATGATTCTATTCCTTAGACAGATGTAGGATCTCTTAGTAGGACTAATTGTGTCAGTGTGACGATTGTGAGATCAGTAGGCTCTGAAACATTAGAAACCTGCCCACCTCAGACACCACACTGGTCCTCTACCACAGAAGCATAACTGTTGATTCTATTGTATAAGTAATTATGTATAAAAGATAAGTTGCCCGAACAACATGGCTAGTGTCGTCTCCTAACCTTCTACGCAAAGCGCTTACAACTATTTAAACCTCTCAGATTTTGAAGTGTGCACCCACAAGGGTAAAGGAAAAAGGAGTGAGCTACTGAATTGGAATCGGGCCCTCCCCCTCACCTGTCCCTACACCGTTGCTTCGTGCTCAATAGGCCACCCTCCACTCCTCTCTGTGTTTATGCTTATATAATTTTCCCTTCTGACAAAAGTACCCATGATGCACGGTGGTACACCAGCGTCTGCAGCCACCACGTCTGCCACAAGCGTTCCGTTTGCAAACGCCTCAGCCAATCAGGTTTGCTCCACTACTGCTCTCCCTCTTTCGATCTCTGTCTTTCCTACTCCCTCGCACTCTCTCTTTGTCTTTTTCTCTCCCTTGACCTCTCCCTCTCTATAAATATCTGTCTATACATACCTATCCGTCCGTCTGTCCAACTGACTGTCTCTCGATGCGTCTGTATATCTCTTTCTCTGTCTCTCACGGTACATATGAAGGGTGTGTTGGTGCTTCTCCATCTGCTAGAGGTGGGATAGGTTGGCAGATAGGGTCTCCCTCTTGTTGGCCTACACTGGTTATTGAGCACTGAAATAGAACCGTACAATGAAAAGTTTTTAGAAGAATAGAGCTAGAACATGTTAATGGTCAACCAGTTTTAATGTTTGTATTATAATATAAGTAACTAATCATTCTGGGGAGACTGTGTGTTGTCATCATGTTTGATATTATTTTAATCTTGATTTTTGTCCTTTCTCATTTTGAGGACTCTTCCTTATCAAAGTTGACAACCAACGAATACATGCAATTGGTATGTATGGGTAGTTTCCCTTATTGAAGCCTGTTACGTCTTTTCTGCTGCTTACATCCCTTGTATGATGGCAGATTGTACCGCCCTGTTGTGACGCTGCGTAAAATGCACATAAAAGCATCATGTATCCCTGTATTTCATTGAAAATAGTACAAAGACAACATATCCAATGCTGAAACTGAGAAATTGTAATGTTCTTGGAAAAATATATGCCCATTTTTAATTGAATGCCTGCAACATGTTTCCAAAAGTTGGGACAGGGGCATGTTTATCACTGTGTTGCATCACCTTTTCTTTAAACAATACTCCATAAGCGTTTGGGAACTGAGGAAACCAGCTGCTGTAGTTTTGAAAGTGAAATGTTTTTCCATTCTTGCTTGATATAGGATTTCAGCTGGTCAACAATTCAGGATCTGCTTTGTTGTATTTTTCGATTCATGAGTCGAAAGTTTTCAATGGTTGACAGGTCTGGACTGTTGGCAGGCCAGTTTAGTACCCAGACTTTTTTACTGACTCTGGTTTCTTCTTTGCATGGTAGAGTTTTAACTTGCATTTGTGGATGCAGTGACATTTTTGGAAGTGTTCCTGAGCCCATGCTTATTTCTGTTTTTAATGCAGTGCCACCTGAGGGCCCGAATATCACGGCCCTATCCCTTGCACACAGAGATTTCTCCAGATACTCTGAATCTTTTATTGATATTATGTACCATAGATGATGAGATCCCCAAAGTATTTGCCATTTTACCTTGAGAAACTTGATTCTTAAAATGTCAAATTTTTTGCCCACGCAGTCTTTCAGAGTGGTAAAGCCCTCCCCATCCTCACTGGGAATGATCTTTTAGTACCAAGTCATGTCACTGAGCAGTTGCCAATTTACCTAATAGGTTGTGTGATATTCCACCAGGTTTCGTTTTTCAATGTGGGCATATATATTTTTTTAAAACAATAAAATGTCTGTTTCAACATTTGATATGTTGTCTTTGTACTATTTCATATTGAATATAGGGTTTAAATGATTTGCAAATAATTGCATTCTGTTTTTATTAAAATTTTATGCAGCGTCCCAACTTTTTGGAAACGGGATTGTAGTCTTGATTATAGGTGATCAATTATGGGACACAATCCAAATATGAACATATGCTTTTATGTAATGGGTCTAAAATTGAGACAAAGATAAAGAAAGTATATTCAACTGTATTAGTGTTTTAGTTCATTTTGGTTGTGACCCAACATCATTATTTTTTTTAAATATTATTTTATGAGGGATGGCGGTCAACAAGCTGGAGGACAGTAGTTTGCTTGGGGAAACACTTTGCTAGTGACACATTCTCTTTCCTTCTCCCACACCCCAGTTCCACCAACGTTTAGCAAGTGTCAGTGAAACTATCAAAGGCATTGTTTCGTGGACACAATGGTTGAACCACGTTCTGTTAGTTGAAATTGTTGTCTGATTTTCTGCTCTGTGTCATCTACAGATTCCAATCATTTCTGCCGATCATCTGAGTAATCACAAGTACCTGAGTCAAATGTAATTTCAGTCAAGAACAGTGAGTGTCATTCTATTTCTTTACGGTATGTTCACCTTCCAGCTACAACAGCAGTATTAGAGGCATCTAGTGCATTCAAAACCCATCTCATACAGTTTTTAGCAATTGGAAAGAATACATTTTTTGACCTTTAAATGATATGTAGATGGACTGACTCTTAAAGAATTTACCTAAAAACAAATTCCTCTTGCACTAAAGTTGTGTTAAGTAGTTATTTATGGATGGTCAGTTCTTACATCCAGAGTTGTACTCATTTCAGAGTGATTATATTTCTCCGACACTATCAATCAGCTTTTTACAAAAACAGTGTCATGGGGGTCCAACTTGTGATGACTTAAAATGCAGATTTAAGCTAACACAAACATGAGCCAGATCTTGCAAGACAAGCTAGACTTGATATTAAGGTATATAATGTCTTTCTTTAATGTAATTCCTTGCCTCTTGTTTTGCAGATCAAAAGAATGTGTGCTGGCACCGTCCAAGCCTAAAGAGTTCAGCCTTTATGTATATAATGTTCAGAATGTCAAGCAATGGACAGGAGGAGCATAGGTCATATCTCAGTTGCTCTGGAATGCTGGTCTTCTCATGCATGCAAACATCGGTGTGCCTGGTCGATGTCATGACACACACACACACACCTACTTGGTCTCCAAGCCAGCGTCCAGCTGAGAAGAGGAGGGTCTGTTTGTCCGACTGTCTCTACTGACAGACAGGCGCTGAGTAAAGTCACAGTACACCTGTGTGTTCAAACACAAAAACCATGGCACTCAAATACCTTTTTATTTAATTTTTTGCACCCACATGAGGTTGAGCCGTCTGACGTACAGAACATGCTGTTGGTACGTAAGTCAGTAGACCACGACAGAATTTAGTATTCGTTTTAGCTTTTAAATTAATAGATTTGTTTTCATGGTTTACAAAAAAAGTACAAACGGGCACCTTGAATTTAAATTGAGAACAGAAAGGCACAACACATTTAAAAAAAAATAATATTCAGGCGAAAACATTGGAGAGTGTACAGTATTCTGTTTTTAACAAGGCATCTAGTGAAACTAGATTATGAATTCATGGTCAGGGACATATGAATGTTCTGGGTAAGAAACACCTGTGTACCTTTGAAAGCACAGCCATGCTAGCTTTAACCACCTAATTAATATGTGCCATAGAGGCCATACAGTACATCCCAAACCAGAGTGTTATTTCAGCAGTGTTATTCTGTTTACCTAAGATATGTGTTTTGTATGGCTTGTACGTTTTTTAACATAATTTCTCCGTTGTGTTTTCTTTTCTTTTTTTTTACACATTGTGCCATTTGATTTGTTGTTAATATAAGGAACGGGGTCCTCTCCAGCCTTTTAGATCTAAGTCTTCGATCTCTTTTACTAAAACAAAAAAACAGAGGTGCCTTCTATCTTTTTACTGATCTTTTTTAGTTTGGCCATCCTTTTTTGGCTTTATTGTTGTATTTATCAGTTGGGGTGATCTGTGACTTCGGTAGGAGTTCATAGTGACTGGGGAGTTGTAGTCCTGAGACTTGGTAGCTCCCCGACCATCTCCTTTCTTTGTCCCAAACCTTAAAGATGGAAGGACTTTAAAACTGTCTACATAGAAGCACTGTAGAAAAATGTGTTTTTAAAAGTAGTCAGAAATAAATTAGACCATTAGAAGATACGCACTTGGTTGAGTGTTTTTATGCTCCCCATATTAATTACCCCTGTATATGTTAATTTTACGACAATTGAGGTAATACAACAAAAAACAGGTTCAATATAAATGTACCAAACATAAGAAAAGTCTGTGAATTTTGATAGGATTTTATCTGAATTAAGACACCAAAGCACAGTTCTGCTCATGCACAAAGGGTTAGGTGTATCGCTCAGTTCAGGAAGGTTTGGGGGATTTGGGGATAGATTTAATTTCAGAACCCTTGTTTTCTCATGCCATTATGTTCTGTGATTTTATTTGGGTTTGTTGTTATTCTGTTTCAGCTGAGGTGTAATATCCTTTACTGATCATGATGTACCTCTATTGAAGCCTTAGATTACAGGACTGGTTCTACCCCAATCAGATGTACTTTCAATCACCATACAGGCAATGAACACCAATGATATTTTACAGTCCATACACATACATACAAATTTTTTGTCTCTTTTTTTCTTAACAACTTACCTACTTAAATTTAATTGAACTTGTGTTATGTATTACTTAAGGATTTGAATCTATTTGAGTATTTAGTTTGTAGATTTCTGCCTTATTATATTCTACTTGACAACATTGTTATAGCCATTGTAGATTTGAGGTAGTATGACATTCATAACTTTTTTCAAACCATACTCATTATTAATAATAATGTGTGGAGTCAGATTAAGTATTCACATCATTCATGTAGCTGGATGTCTTTAGTTGAAGAGGTCCATTATCAATTAATGTTGTTGATCAAAGACCTTTTGATATTGATACATGGAATTACATCATTTGGTGTGTGGACAAGACATCAACTATGGGTGAAAACTAATGTTTTAACTAGCTCCGTTTGTTTTTTCAAGTCGAGATCTTGTTTGAAAATGTATTGTGTCGAAATGTAGATTGTCCATGTTTAGAGATTTTTTTTCCTTCTTTTTCTACTGTATCCATTTAAAAAATATGTTGTTTTAATATTTCTTAAGATTGCCCTGAATGTCAGGCCAAAATGAACAGTGAGGTTGATAGGTCTGAAGTTGGATGGAAAGTAAGATAAGAGGTGAGCTAGTGGACTTTGCCGAATCGGGAAGGTCGGTAATGCTGCAGATGAAT
Organism: Esox lucius; assembly: GCF_011004845.1. Classification (NCBI taxonomy): domain Eukaryota; kingdom Metazoa; phylum Chordata; class Actinopteri; order Esociformes; family Esocidae; genus Esox; species Esox lucius. Next base: position 22,626,348 of record NC_047571.1, on the reverse strand, counting down.
GAGCTTAAACCTAAGGGACGATGGTTGACTTTTTGCACTTCTGTATATAGTCAATGAACAGAGAAAAAAATTGTATCATATTGAGATATTATTTTGAATAAAATAAATTCTATAATTATAAGGAATTTTGTTAGGTTAACTTAAAAAAATCTAAACTAAAAGACCAGCTAAACAAATTTGCTTGCAAAAATACAAAAATTGTGCCAGTTTTGCGGCCAATGCATTCAAAAAAAGCTCTGCGTGTTTGGCTTCTGTTGTCAGTGGCTAGTAGGTTGCCAGGAAAATCTAAAGGGGAGCATACCCCCTAAGTTCACTCCCACTCACTCCCCTTTGTAATATAGGGCTTAAAACAATTGTCATTTATTGTCCATATTTCCTGAACCAGGCCATTCACACCTGGGCCTATAGTACAATAACTACAACTAAAAAAATCTATTTGAAACTATTTATAATTTAGTTTGATTTGACTGCATGTAAAAAGAACACAAATGTAAACCATCTATATAAGTAGATAAGGAAAGTCAATTACAAAAATAACTTCTACATTTGAGGAAAAGGGAAAATAAGACTTCTGGACGAGTCACATTAATTAACACTTGTGAAATAACATTTTCACCAAGGAACTCCATGAGATCTAAATAATAGAATGTAATGTTAACACAAAACCACCCAAGAAATATTTTCTCATCACCGTAAGATTGCTTAAGTCAACATGGACTCACAGGACACAGCTTATGCTACCAGACAACTGTGCGCTCAGCAGGTGAAGGACTCCCACTATACCAAATGCTTAGGTAAATACTCTTTCAAATGAATGTAACCATCGTAAGTCAAGGTCAACCTATTTCTGACTCGAGGTCACTGTATAAGTGCTATGGAACCAAAGAGTCACTTTTTTTCCAAACCAACCAGTGTTGCCCTGGCAGATTTCACTGTCTCTCGGCGTTGACCAAGGTCTCTCTTCCCTGCTGGGGGCACACATGCTTGACTGCTTATTATGTGTAAGTGAACACTTACATTTGTTTTGCTTATAGTTGCTACAAAATAATGTACTACCTTGTCATTAAATTTGTTTTATGCACATTTTATTGTTGCCATAATTGACTCTTGCTGTTATGAATTATATATATATATATATAAAAAAAAAAAGAATAAAACTAAAATTGATTTGCTCCTGCTATGGTCTTCGTTTTTGCATGTTAACTTTGTATATTAAACTTTACTATGAAGAGCAGCATGAAACACTTGAAAACAGTTGGTAGATTTATTTTAAGCCTTACTCTTAATGCCATCTAGTGGACAAACAAATGGCTCTGAATATATAAGCCTTATGAAATTGGATGTTTTTCTACAGCTGGATGAGTGCTGAGCTAATCAAGTTCTTGTAGGTTTGTTTACTCTGCTGTGCTAAAACAAAATATTGCACACCCATTTTCTGGAAAAGGGTTGCACACCCATGTTCAGTGCTTACCACCAGCACTGAAGAGAAAATGAGGACATGTAATTCTTCTGGCCCAGAGGATGGATATGTCATCACCAGTTTACAGAAAGTGCCCTGGGGCATTTGGAACCTGTCCCAGTGGATTCTACACAGACGAATGATACTTCCTCATTTAAAGAGCTTCAGTGATTACAACACTCACATTTATGTGGAGATGGTAGTTTTCGGTTCCAGTAACTGTTGCCTTATGTGATGGCATGTTTCAGTCTTAAATATACATTTTCCCACAACAATCTAAGGAACAAGTGAGATCAGAAATGAGTCTTGGCATTTCTAATACACCGGATATTTATTTTACCTTGAGGCCCCCATATTGTCAATTTCCTCCTTGAAACCCCAACACAATCCCGTTTTTATTAGGCCCTCATTATTAGCCATACAATTATACCTCTGTGTAAAACCAATTTAGTACCTCTGTGTAAAACCAATTTAGTACCTCTGTGTAAAACCAATTTGGGCCATTAGGCATAAGCAATCAGCTTATTTGTCATTTTCTTGAATGCTTGATGGCCATTCTACCTTTGTTTGTTTGTATTGATAATGTGCAACATGATTAAAATCTTTTTTTTAAAATCAGCTTATACTCAGGTTCAAATAATGTATGCCTTTGGAATGCAGTAACCAGGATCTATACTGTATTGGTTACATGTTCAGACCTGCCTGGAAATTCCATGTAATTAATTTGCAAATCTCTTCTCATTCAAAAGGTGGACATTTACTCCATAGTCACCACTAATCAATAGCTTATTACATTAGTACGTTCAGTAAGCAATTATGATTGGCCGATAAATGAGCAACATCTTGATTTTAGTCATCATTATATAAGTATGAACATCACTTAAAAGGCTGTTGGAGACGATTTGTAACCAGATTTTTTTATAAGCGCATGGGTCAGCTGACAAGAGTGGGTGACTAACATTTCCGTAGACTAATGTTTTGGGCGACTGCCCCTTTAAAAAACGGAACTAAGCCGTGGCTCGTGACGTTGGTATTTTTTTTTTCTTTCAGCCCTGCGCTGAGAAACTGGGCAGGAAACGCCAGACAGAGTGAACTGATCCAACGCGGTGGCCCAATACTAACAGCAGAAGATGTACTACACGGTTATATATTAATGTTCAATAACGGCCACTCGCTTCAGCTTCTTAGCAGTATATTTGGAAGCGACCTGCGAAAGCTTTTTAGCCGAAAGATTGTACAACTCCCACCCTGGTAGGAGGTCTGCCTGTCTGCGGTCTGAAAACATCGGGCCGGCCAGCAGGCGGGTAGAGCATTTGCGGAGTGGGGCTATCTGCTTTCTGAAGCCATGAGGGAGTATAAAGTGGTCGTATTGGGCTCGGGCGGAGTAGGAAAATCTGCACTGACTGTCCAGTTTGTTACTGGATCCTTTATTGAGAAATACGACCCCACAATCGAGGATTTTTACCGAAAGGAAATTGAGGTGGACTCGTCCCCCTCTGTTCTGGAGATACTGGACACAGCGGGGACCGAACAGTTCGCCTCCATGCGAGACCTGTACATCAAAAACGGTCAGGGATTTATTCTAGTCTACAGTCTGGTCAACCAGCAGAGCTTCCAAGACGTCAAGGCGTTGAGAGATCAAATCATCCGCGTGAAAAGGTATGAGCGAGTGCCCATGGTATTGGTTGGAAACAAGGTGGACTTGCAAGGCGAAAGAGAGGTCTCTTCCGGGGAAGGCAAGGCGCTGGCTCAGGAGTGGAATTGCCCGTTTATGGAAACTTCTGCCAAAAATAAAGGGTTGGTTGACGAACTCTTCGCAGAAATCGTGAGACAGATGAACTATTCCTCTTTACCCAGCGGTGGAGATCGCTGTTGTTCTTGTGTTGTTCTTTAAGAAAACATGTTTAGGTTTGCAAATGTGACGCTGATGTGAAAATCGTCTAACAAGACCAGTTTTGATAACTTGTTCATTACAAAATGATACGGCCTCGTTTTGTGACCGTCAGTATTCAAATGCTGCCCACTGTTGTATTACTGCACACACCATAGACGATGCCAATAATCGATATCGAAATACCCTAAAGAGTTTACATTACAAAGTACTTGAATGTTTGTGTTTTTTTTTATCACACAGCTTTGTAAGTGACACTTTTTTGGAAACATGCCTCAATGGGAATGTCTTATTGTAAAACCTAAGAGAGACACTTTAACTTTTGCATTGTTTTGTTATGAAATTGTTTGGTGGGTTTGGATTACTTAGGCTACTATTTGTACTTTTACACGTCTTTTGGGCGGGTCGTTCAGGCTTTGATAGGGGGTTGGAGGACTCTTCCCTATACTGAACAACGATTGGACACTTTCTGGAGATCCTGCTGGGCTCTAGGAAAATTTGCCCACCAACATTGGAAACTCCCTGCAAAAGCTCATGTTTTAATTTCTACAATGTCAAACTCCTAACTCCTGTCAGGGTACATGCACTGGTCACTATAACTAATCTAAACCCAAGCGTCTGGTTGAAATACATTTAACCATAACAGTGAACATCAAACCATTGTACATTACACACCAAGACGTTGTCGAGCCATCGGGCTGTTGTGGATTGTTTCTTTTTTTTTTGTGTTCCTTCTGGGCTCGGTGACGTTGGATTGAATTCAGAACTTCCCCTGCCAGTGTCAGTCTTCAATGGGCGCTAAAAACGGCCTTACTGACGTGACACGGGTCAACTGGACCTCACGTCAAGTGCCTTGCTACATGTGCCAATCAAGAAGATCTCAATCACAACCGAACTTGGTGTCATTTGGGTTTATAGTGAAAGAGGGTGACTTCCTTTATATCTTTTTCAATGAGGAAGCTGAAGGCTAGACAGACTAACTATTATTTCAGGACAATGTTTGGCTTATTTGTTCCCCCTTACTGGTACTGTTTCAATGATAATATGTACCCAAACAGTATGTTGTGGGTCCAATGAAAAGTAAGCCATGTTTTTTTTTAAATCTTTTTTTACATAATGGTTTCTTTTTAAATGTGAATTACTGAGAGAATTGTAATTTTGACCTTTGACAAGCCTTTCAATACTCACCTGTCTGGATTAAACAACTTTTAATACAAAATGCATTTTATGTTAAGTTCTGGAGTGAACTCTTCATTTTGTCAGTGTGGTTGTGTTTGAACTTTCATGCTACACTTGAAAGAGTGGCCATGGCCATTGCTCTATAATCTACAGATGATGGGATTGTAGCTCGCTTTCTAAGTTACTGTCTCTTCGTGCCTCATACCTGCCTTTAAACAGACCTTTTTAGCCATTCATATACCGTTTGCAAATAATAATTTCCACCCTTTTTCAAAGACATGTTGATTTCTTTAGATTGCTTTGAGACATACATTATTGTGGTTGAACGTAAAGCCATCTTTTCTGTGATATGTTTAAGTGACCATGTGGATTCAGACTAATAGGGGCTTTGGTCCTGTCCTCCAGCTGTTTGAGGAGAGGGCGGGCAGGGTTTTCATTGGCACGGCCAGTTGGTTGAGCGGTGCGTCCTGCTCCCCGCCACATGTTTCTTGAGTAGCGGGGGTCAGGAGGGGACAGGGGTCTTTCTGTGTCTGGAGCCAGTCCGAATCAGCAGACAGGCGCATGTGTTTGTACTTGAATTGCTATCAAAGTGAGGACTGGCTTTTGAGTTTTACACTGTTAAAGTGTGGACATTTTAGGAGATCGAGGACTTACTGTTGGGTGTTCACAAAATAGGATGTGGGGGGTGTTCTTGTTTGAAAGAAGAAGAGCGACTGATTCTGTGGGAAGTGCCAAGTCTGAGTCGAGAGCTTCTACGGATGCCAATAACGCTTACAGTCAAAGCTTTATCATGCTGAGTGGTTGGAGGACAGACATTCCGTACACTGTGATAGAAGTAGCATAGTCATTGTGGTGGCAGAAGGAGAATTCATTAAAACAACCTCCTCTATTCTACCAAGGAGATACTGGTTTGTATAATATACAGTATACTACCAGGTAGATTCTGGTATGTACAGTATTCTCTATTCTACCAAGGAGATTCTGGTTTGTACAGTATCCTCCATTCTAACCAGCATTATTCTGGTTAATATATTATCCTCTGTAGTACCAGGGAGCTTTTTTGTGTGTACACAGTGCATGCAGGAATGCTTTCATAACATATGGATATTGAGGTAGGTATCTTGAGTGTTTACGAGAGACGTATCTATAGTATTTCTAACAGAACCCAACTAGGTGGAACAGCAGCTACCATGGTCTTGTTCCATTGTGCCTTGAGGCTCCTACACATGCCCCCCCCCCATAGTGAATCAGCACAGTGGTTCTGCTTCCTTGGTGAACTCGGTGAGCCTTGTAACTTTAATGTAATGTGACATGGCCTACATCTACCAATGCAACCTTCACACTCTCTGTCCATGAGTCTTTCCTGTTATATGAGAAATCACACAAATATGCTTTCAGTTTTAAAAACGGAGGACATCTTTAAGGACTCACACACTTTTTGCATTTTTCTTATTGTGGAGATGCAACTGTGTTGGTGAGACGTAGGAATCAGGGGGTCATGTAATAATGTCAAATTGTTGACAGGATTTTGCTGTCATCTTGTAATGTTTATCATCTGTAAGACTCCCAGACAAGGTCCTGAGAAGACTCCATGTTCCATGACGAACCTCCGTCTTTGGATCTTGCAGTATTCAAAGGCTCTATTCAAGGCCTCTGCTTGTTGACCTGTTATAAAGTAGTGCTCTTGAAGTGCCTGGAGATTCTGTGAGAAGCTCAATAATTTTTCTCTTATTACCCGATTGTATGATACTACTGTAATACCTAATAGAAAGGAGGTCATCAATGTTGGTTACAAAGCTATTTTTAAAGTTTTGTAGATGTTCTATTGAATTAAAGGGCAGAATCCATACTTAAGAACTGAGTGTGACAAATGCTCACATTTTCCATTTCCCCTATTGGTAGTATTGGTAATAAACTGATTATTAACCTGGATTAACCCTTTAAAAAAGTAATACAACTATGCGGGAAAACTGGTCTGGTCATCTATTTCTTACAGTACATACATTCATCATTTTGTTCTGAATTACGTGTATTTGTCCTAGCCGCTATATTTGGCGCACATTTCTCTTTTGGCAAAAACCCCTCTTATCTTTCCCCACTGTTTCTGTTAAATAAAAACCAATAATACAGTCATATCTGAAGGACAGAACACAACATTAAAATAATCTGAATTGATGTTTTCATTTGAAAAGGCTATGACTATACAAAGAGAAAATAAACGAGAAAAGAGAAATGGAGAATGGGAAGGAGAGAGAGGGTTAGGGAAGCAGAAGAGAATGATGTCCTTGTGGGCTTGCGGTACATCAGAAATCTCTGTGACCCCGCGTAATCTCATTTGGGGCGGAGAGATCATATGACACTAACCTCGTTGCTACGTTTATGTATCTATAATATGTTGGCCTGCTGTTTAGTCAGCAACATGGGCCTGTGAGTAGGAGAGAGATTGGCAAGAGAGATCAAGATCTGTCTTTTCCCACCCAGGACAAACAGCCTCTTATTGGATGTGCTGCCATAGTAAGTGGCATTCTCTCAGAATACGACCGGTCTACTCCTCTCTCAGTCCCATCCCCCATCTCTTAGGAACCCCCTGTTGCTTCCCAAATTCCCCACAGTTATTAAGCCTCCAAACCATATGGACATAGAGAGATTTAACCCCCCCCCCCCCACACACACACATACACCCCCCCCCCATTCCTTCCCTCAGGCAATCCCTCCATATGTATTGAATTCAGAGCCCATGTTGTCATCACTCCTGACTATTCTCATAAAGTCTGAACCTCGAATTCTTCTCAGACAAGATCCTTGCATTACTATACCAATTAACTGAATCTCCGTGACTATAGACCCATAAAATGTATGAACAGAACAATCACTGATTCATTTGTAAAATATGAAAATGTATTGATCCCTACTAGACAAACCCACCTTATGAATACCTGGAGCTGAACCTTTGAGGAAGCCATTCGGTTTCTATAGCACACAGAGGAATTTACAAATAAATCAGAAACTGCACAGTCATTGTTTCTGAAAATACACTGAATGCATGGAGTGACTTGTTATGAAAAGCTGACTTATTTGAGCACTTGTTCGGAGTGTTGAGAGATAGAAGTAGCCAAATAGCAAAAACATGATTAATTACATGATTTATCACTGTAGATTGCTCAAGATTATGCACACTAGAGTGAAATACTAATGATATATTTACTTTTTAGTTATTTAGCAGAGAGATCCAGAGTGACTTACAGTTAAGAGCATACCACACAGCTTTCTAGTGAGTGTGTTGTAATGAAGGAATTAGATATTGACAGAAGTCAGGGCTGCAAAGACTACCATACAAACAATAAAAAGGACAGTTCAGTACTGTTTGTGACATTAATGCTTTTAATGATCGTGATAATGTTAATCCACCATAATAAACACAATTGCCCACAGAACTGAGTTAAAGAGGTTATTCACCCAACACCTACAGTCTTTTAAACAATGAAAATGTTTCTTCATTTCATAATCACAATACGTATAGATGTATGTGATATTTGTCACAGAAATCTGTTGAGAAATCTTATTGATTCAAAGGGTTTGGACCCCTTGATTGAACTTCATTTAAAGCACGTTATCTTTTAGTGACTCATAACAGGGCTAATCTGGGGTTGGATTGTTAGCCCTTCCTTAGACGTCCTTACACAGTTTAATACAGTTGCAGCAGATCTGACCCCTCCAGAACAGCACGGATACCGCACGACATAGATTTGACAAGGTATCAGAAGCATTCCACACGGATTTTGGGACATGCTGATGAAATGGCATCACACAGTTGCTGCAGTATGGACGACTACGCGCCAGACCAAACGCTGCACTGAAGCTGTATACAGTCATCTCATCTCAACGGCCCTGCATTGACAGATGACCGAGAGAAGTGGGACAGTGCACTGCACAGGCCACTCAGGAAAATGTAACTGAACGTAGGTACTGGTCAGCTATTGTATAGTTTCTTTTTTTACTCTGGGTTGTTTATGCATAATGAATATCCGCCCAGTGATTCACTTATACGAACAAAACATTTGGTTACAGAACTACCCTACCAAATATCACACGGTTGGACCAATCAGCATCTTTCTCCTCACAGAGGAAACAACAAGTGGCCAATGAAAGTGCTGTGGTCATTGCCGTTGTCGAAGATCCACGTATTGGCTCTGAGCTGCATGTAAACATGTTCTCCTGCATTTAGCTGCAGAGAGATCCCATTGGTTGCGGTCTCATGGCGGTTTCCAGAGGCATGGTTGAACACTGTGATCATCTGTTCTCCGTTCTTCATCAGCTGAAGGCCCATGGATCTAGATGAGTGATTATGGCCTGAAAAGCTGAAGTAGTAGGCTCCTTTCACTGGTGCTGAAAAGATTCCTATAGAACAGGAGAAGGACATCAACACAGTTCAATCAAACTATGGTATACATGTAACTTAAAGGGACTTTGGTCTGTATTGTTCATTCGGTTAAGTGTTGGCGTCTAGTCTGAGAAACAGATGCCTCACTGGTCCTCAAATAGTACCCGCAAAACACCAGTCTTAAAACACCAGATTTGCAACAAAAAAAAAAGCCATATCTCAGACTGGCCAATAAAAAGAAAAGATTAAGTTGGGCAAAAGAACACAGACACTGGACAGAGGAAGATTGGGAAAAAGTTTTATGGACAGACAAATCTAAGGCGCAGACCAAATTAAAAGGTGATTGGAGGAGTGCTTGATGCCATTTGTCAAGTATGGTGCAGACAATGTGATGGTCTGAGGGTGCTTTGGTGTTGGTAGAGTGGGAGATTAGACCAGGGTAAAAGAGATCTTGAAGAAGGTAATTTTGCAACTCCATGCCATACCCTGTGGACAGCACTTGATTGGAACCAATTTCCACCTATAACAGGACAATGAACCAAACCACAGCTCCATACTATGCAAGAACTATTTAGGGAAGAAGCAGTCAGTTGGTATTCTGTCTATAATGGAGTTGCCAGCACAGTCACCGGATCTCCACCCTACTGAGATGTTGTGGGAAAAGCTTGACTGTATGGTATGTAAGAAGGGCCCATCAAGCCAATCCAACTTGTGGGAGGAGCTTTAGGAAGCATAGAGTGAAATCCCTTCAGATTATCTCAACAAATTGACAACTAGAATGCCAATGGTTTGCAACGCTGTAATTGCTGCAAATGGAGGATTCTTTGACAAAAGCACAAAAGTTTGACAGTATAAAAAAAAGAAAAAAACAACATTATTTTAACCTTGTCAGTGACAATATTTCCTATTGATTTTGTTGTACTTCCTACTTAAACACATTTCATGTAGGTTTTCATGGAAAACAAAGACATTTCTAAGTGCCCCCAAACTCTTGAACGGTAGTGTATATATGTGTATGTGTATATATGTGTACACATTCATTTACAATACATTCAGAATAATTGCCATTATTCTAGAGACTATATTCATGGATTTTCCTTGCTGGCCCAGTTTGTTTCAAACTTCAGAGCTCTTCATTAAGACTTGCCATATCATAGAATTTGTGAAGAAAGTATGACATAGAAACAGTGAGACTTCAGAGTTAAAAGAGCGTTTTAGGCCTACCTGTTGTTGGGTTGTAAGCCCTTCCAATGTTTATGTAGACCTTCTTGTAGATCAGAGTGGTTTCAATGTTGAAGGGACCAATGTTGCCCACATTACTGATGGAGGCTGCAAAAGCCACCTGTTGAACTTCAAAATATGCATGACAACACTGGGTTGGAAGTCCTTGTGTTCTGATTGGATATATACTTCAGGTCCTCATCTCTTGTTAGTTGTCATATAATTATTTGTTGTTAGTTGACACACATCATATTTAGTGAATGTACCAATAGACTTCATCATATTTTGCATGAGCAGTAATGTTTGCAGTAATTCATGGTCCCATGTGTCTCAGCTGGCATGATGCCTGCAACACCAGTGTTGTGGGTTCAACTCCCACAAGGGGATCAGAATGAAAATGTGTGTCACTGTGGATGAAAGTGTCTGCAAAAATGGAAAATGTGCATCAAATTGCTCTTAATTTATATTACCTTGAAGGCTTGTTTTCATTTCCTTCACCTTGTTCTCACTGGTTCTCAGCCTGTCCTCCATAGCTTTCAGCTCTTCCTTTGTGTGTCTTATCTCAACTATCAGTTCCGCCATCATAGCGCTCATCTCTCTTAGCACCTTGTGAATGTCTTTCTGGCCACTGTTTTGACCATCTCCAGCCACTGGTTCCTGTTCATCAGCAGAAACCTCTATGATTTTGCTCTCTTCTCCCTGGGAATCCAGCTGCTGTGTGTCCTGAACCAAAGCAAGTGACTGTTGACAGACAACTAAGGCTAACAAAACTGCGACGGTCTTCATTGTTACAGTACGCTGGATGAATCTGGAGGAAAATTGCGGGATCATAGCAGTCTTGGTGATTTGTCTGTGCTGTATTTCTTTTCTGATGGTTTGTTCAGATCAGGGCTTTATACCCACCTCCCATAAGGAAATAACCTTGGTACAGTAAGTATGTGCATCATAATAGTATCATAAACCTGTTTATCAGTAATAGTCAATACAATCTGCACGTTCCACAATAAACATACTTGTTATTACCAATGATTAATCAACACTGAAAGTGGAACAGAAGAAAACAAAAATAACAAGCGCATTAAAGACAAAGGTTAGAACTGATATAAGATGAAGATAGGGAGCCATACTACTGTAGCATCCAACTGTACTGGGTAGGACAATGTGAGACATTAGGGTTTGGGTCTGTCCCATAGAAAGAATCAGCCACAACTGGGTATTGTGCAAAGCTTCTGGAATGGTTTAGTTAGTAGACACTGAACATCTATCCGACCATTTCTGTTTGTTACTAGTATCTCTTTGAAACTTTACCGAACAAAGTCCACTGATTAAACATTAAATAAACCATGGACTATACCTCTATGCACAAAGAATACTATTCCCAATGAAACATGCAAAAAAGTTTTGCAACAGAATTACAGTCCATTCTCCTTGTTTTATCTGACTAAATATTAATCAAACAGAAAAGCAGAACTGTGGATTTAACATGTCTCCGCAGTACAATCAGGGCAAAGTAGAGTAGATTAGATTATGAAACTGTGGGGAAACCCTAAATAGACAATGAAACTATGGCAAAACCCTTACATTTTCTTCCAAGAACCCCCTCAAAGGTCTTCAAATAAACCCTTTCAATGGTTAATCAAAGAACCATTTGAAGAACCTTTTGGGGTATATTTTTGAACAGGTAGGTTGTTAATGTGCTTCTTTGAGTAACAAGTATAAATAGTTATTTACTATACCCTTTGACATCTTTCCTCAAAGAACCTATATGGGGTTCCTCACAGTCTTAAAGTAAACAAATTCCCTAATAACCTTTCCTTGTTATAGTGCACATCTGAAAAATTTATAATTGCATTGGATGATGCACAGAAACCAACAAAAGTTGGCTTATAGTGTTTGTTTGTCACCAATACTGCTGATGGTGCCCTATGCCACATCAGATAACACATGCAGCTGCAGGAAGTCATTCCTTCCTTCTTCCTGTCAGTGTGGTTGCACAACCTGTGGTTGCTGTTACTAACAGAGAGCAACGATTTAAGGGTTCAATAAGTGCTTCATTCTCTAACTTCCTTGAACTTTGACTGATTCAATCGTTTATGACTTTAACTGAGTAAACCTGTCCAAGACTCGGTCTTTGTATTTAGAGAGGCAATGGGATTATGTTGAAGATAGTTGGATGGCGCGAGAGAGGGAGAGAGCTAAGGAGAGGAAGATAAGGGTGAGGGAGACAGGGAGAGAGAGGGAGAGAGACAAGGAGAGAGAGAGCGCGAGGGAGAGAGGAAGCTGGAGAGAGAAAAAGAGATGAGAAGATAATATATTGCGTGGAGGAGTGCGTGAGTCACTCTGGTCTCAGTGAGTATAACAGTGCAGGCGGCACTTCCAGAGCCTGAAATAGACGGCAGAGCTCTGTGTCTATCCCTCTAACTGTACTGTAGTCTGCACTGAGTGGGTGGACTGGCTGAACACGCAGACACAGAACAGCACTCAACCCACACAAATACACCTCAGATCACACACAGCACCCGCACAAAACACCAGAAGGATGAAGAAGAACGTGTGTGTGTGTGTGTGTGAGAGAGAGAGTGTGTGTGTATTGTATGTGTTTGTGTGCGCGGACATGTTTGACACAGGTTATGAGAACATGCAAAAGTATTTCATAGACTGGTAACATATCAATGCTATTTTTTTATTTTTTATGTTGTTTGTGTGCCTGATTGTATATGTAAACATGTCTACACAGAGCACAGCCTCAAAAGAGATCCAGGTGTCAGTCTGTTAAAATAACGTTAAAATAAAAAAATTAAAAACATGAATGCGGTTATCTGCTATTTATTCCCATTTGCACTCAGTCTGCTTTAAATCCTATAGAGCCTAGCGTATCCTAAAAGCTATATCCAACATATTAAAATAGACATAACTGCGCATGTGTGTCTATGTCTTTAAATTTTCCTGGTGTTGGAAACTGCACGACCCTCTCACAAAGAGCGCGGTGGAGCAACACAATGTTCTACACGGTTCTACCCTCTCCACACTCACTGCAGCACTGCAAACATATTTATTAAATACATCCGACACACAGAAATGTGTACATGTTTGTGTGGAAGTAAACGCATCAGTTCAGAAGTACAGTGGAATGTGAGGTTTGGTATCTAAAGCAGCTACAGACACCAACTGTGTTCACACATTTCAGATGACCTGATAATAGATCACCCGCTACACGTATAAACACTGACGAAGACAAAACTTGTGATGTAACGCACGCTCTTGCTCTACCTCGCTATCCATAAACTGCTACAACCATCAGTTCAAGTATTCGGTTACAAAACCTATATTAACTGCAGTGGTCCACCCATATATTTATATATACATTGGGGAGAACAAGTATTTGATACACTGCCGATTTTGCAGGTTTTCCTACTTACAAAAAATGTAGAGGGCTGTACTTTTTATCATTGGTACACTTCAACTGTGAGAGACGGAATCTAAAACAAAAATACAGAAAAGCACATTTTAAATAATTAATTAGCATTTTATTGCATGACATAAGTATTTGATTACCTACCAACCAGTATGAATTCCGGCTCTCACAGACCTTAGTTTTTCTTTAAGAAGCCCTCCTGTTCTACACTCATTACCTGTATTAACTGCACCTGTTTGAACTCATTACCTGTATAAAAGACACCTGTCCACACACTCAAACAAACAGACTCCAACTTCTCCACAATGGCCAAGACCAGAGAGCTGTGTAAGGACATCAGGGATAAAATTGTAGACCTGCACAAGGCTGGGATGGGCTACAGGACAATAGGCAGCCAACAACTGTTGGTGCAATTATTAGAAAATGGAAGAAAGTCAAGATGCCGGTCAATCTCCCTCGGTCTGGGGCTCCATGCAAGATCTCACCTCGTGGGGCATCAATGATCATGAGGAAGGTGAGGGATCAGCTCAGAACTACATGGCAGGACCTGGTCAATGACCTGAAGAGAGCAGGGACCACAGTCTCAAAGAAAACCATTAGTAACACACTAAGCCATCATTGATTAAAATCCTGCTGCACACGCAAGGTCCCCCTGCTCAAGACAGCGCATGTCCAGGCCTGTCTGAAGTTTGCCAATGACCATCTGGATGATCAAGAGGAGCAATGGGAGAAGGTCATGTGGTCTGATGAGACAAAAATAGAGCTTTTTGGTCTAAACTCCACTCGCCGTGTTTGGAGGAAGAAGAAGGATGAGTACAACCCCAAGAACACCATCCCAACCATGAAGCATGGAGGTGGAAACATCATTCTTTGGGGATGGTTTTCGGCAAAGGGGACAGGACCACTGCACCGTATTGAGGGGAGGATGGATGGGGCCATGTATCGTGAGATCTTGGCCAACAACCTCCTTCCCTCAGTAAGAGCATTGAAGATGGGTCATGGTTGGGTCTTCCAGCATGACAACGACCCGAAACACACAGCCAGGGCAACTAAGGAGTGGCTCCGTAAGAAGCATCTCAAGGTCCTGGATTGGCCTAGCCAGTCTCCAGACCTGAACTCAATAGAAAATCTTTGGAGGGAGCTGAAAGTCTGTATTGCCCAGCGACAGCCCCGAAGGATCTGGAGAAGGTCTGTATGGAGTAGTGGGCCAAAATCCCTACTGCAGTGTGTGCAAACCTGGTCAAGAACTACAGGAAACGTATGATCTCTGTAATTGCAAACAAAGGTTTCTGTACCAAATATTAAGTTCTGCTTTTCTGATGTATCAAATACTTATGTCATGCAATAAAATGCAAATTAATTACTTAAAAATCATACAATGTGATTTTCTGACTTTTTGTTTTAGATTCCGTCACTGACAAAATGATAGACTTCTACATGCTTTGTAAGTGGGAAAACCTACACAATCGGCAGTGTATCAAATACCTGTTCTTCCCACTGTATATACAGATTATCTAGCATCATCCTAGTTCATACAGTGCTCGTTTTGGTTGCCCTGTTCAGTTCCATTTTAGCCTAGAGAGACTGCAGGAAAAATAGAATAAACTCAAAATAATTTACTAAAAAAATGCCTCTATAAACTAGGATGTTAATGCAATGAATAAACTAGGATCATAGATCAAAAATAGCAAATTAATCATTATCATAATGATTTTTTGTTAACTAATTACCTGTGTAAAATGAACTCTAAACAGATTCACTTACCTTTTATAAAGGAAGTCTTATATTTTTTGCAATAATTGGTAAATTGGTAAGGAAATGTAGTTGTTTTATCATTGATGTAATAGTTTAATCACAACACTAGATGGCATACAAAATACAAGATAAAGGTCTGGTCTAGTAGTGTCACAGCCTCAACTGTGATTAAAATGACAAGCTAAGGACTACCTTAACTTAACCAACACATAAATCTTCCCGTGTCCAATACAATGTATTTTAGATCAGTTCAGGTGAAATGCACAAGTGTATTTATTGAGGTTAATTGGAATCGCTTCAGCTTTTTGTATACAGAGTTATACAGAGTACAACATAAAAATAATTTTGGGGGATTCAATGGTTTCCTTCTTTATCATTAGATCAATTTTTCAAGTAAGATAACAGTGATCAGTGTTGTGATTATTACAAAGTGTTGTACATCTTTGTACATCTGAATAAAGAGAACCAGATCCAGAGAGAGGGGCACCCTCTACTTTCCTTTCCCACAGACAAGGTCTGACAGTACAGATAGTTTTAGTGCCTGTTTTTTTCCGTTTTCTCATTAAACTCACCTTTTGCACATGCTTCCTGTCTCAGGTACCTCTGTTAATCATCATTACAGAATACTGCCTCAAGACAAAGACATCTCCCAAACCATCAGGATGAGTGCAGTATTCTAGAATGATGAGTAGCAGATGAGTAGCAGTGCCCCTACATCCTTGAGGTCCACGGTTGCCGCGGTCATTTCCTTGGTGACAGGGAAAGTGGGCCACGGCCATCTGGGTCAGAGGAGAGGAGGGGTTCCTACGAAGGGTTCTTGGCCCTGTTCAGAGCCGTATTGAGGGCAGAGAGGGAAGTGAACAACTACTCCAATCCCGCCATAGTGCCCAGACTGGTGCGTAGTACCCCCTCACCTTTCAGACTGTTGCAGCCTCCAGCAGATAGAATGACCAGACACTCCGCATCCTGTTCCTGTAGAGGACTGTGCAAAGAGGTCCAGACGGAGTTTGCATGTCAGGATGACGATCTCAATTTGGAAGCAATGCTTGAATAACAATGGCTATTTGTCTGGACAACCTTCTTCAGGACGGCTGGTGCCCACAGCGTTTCTCTTCCTACTCCGTTGGCTGCTTTGAAGCAGAGTCTCACCCCATGGAGTTGGGGACCACACACATCCCTATGGTTGAGTGGCGTTGCTCCCCACCCGGGGTGCATGGGGGCAGAGGGATGGCCCCATGATCATCTGTCCCCCAGGTTAGGTGTGAATGTTCCATCATCATCGATTTCCACCAAACAATTCATGGTTTCCATTTCTCTAGCTACCGACTCCTGTGCCGTAAACGAATGTCATTGATCAGGCCCTTGCTTACTCCCTGAACATCACCTACCATCCACTGGCCTCTCCTCTTTTGATCCAAGCCGTGGATAGTCCAGCGCAAAACGAGCTCATCACAACAGCCCACTTTGGCCAAATCAAAACTCACTCTCGCTGTGGGACCCATGCACCAGGATAATCTTCCCTTCCTCATCATCACTGCAGCTGTTCATAGCCATCCTCTGCTTCCCATAAGCTCCAACGTCCTAACTTCACCATCACCTGGTCGGCGATGCGAATCGTCACTTGGAGACCTTTACCTGTGGTTCCACGTCGGTTGGGAATCCTGTGGTCGCCCTCCAGTCCGACATCCCTGAAGTATATCTGGATCTACGGGAGGAGTTTTTCACTAACCTGCACGTGCGGAGTGTACAATATGATCCTCATCCAGGAGGGGGATGAGTGGAAAACGGCCTTCAAAAAGAAATGTGGGCACTGTGAGTACTTGGTGATACCTTACGGATTGGCCTCTGTTGCTTTTCCCAGCGTTCATCAAATTAGGTACTCCGGCGCTAGTTGGTCTTGTATATCAACGTCATCCTGATCTACTCGTCCGCCTTCATGTCCAAGCAGTCCTGGGACAGAACTCTGAGCTGACTCGGCTCAGAATGACAAACAGAAATACACAATTAAGACATAATAGAAGGAAACCATGCCAATAGATAACTATGTTGATCAACACTCTTAGCTGGGATTTAATTAGAATTATTACTTATAGGCATTGCGTCTTTTTAAGACAATTTTCAATCAAGCTGACATGTGCAGTGTTTACCGTAAATGTCTGTGAACTGTCTCCACTATCAATCAACATTAAACTCCCATTGAAAAGTCATTTGAAATCACAGATGCTGAAGAAATCTATGGCCAGAAAAACAGAGGCTATGAATGATCTTAGACTGAATTCAAGGTTGACACAAATGATAAACTATGTAATGCAAAGGTGGAGAAAACAACTTCACACATGCAATGCAGGAAGAAAAGACAGATCTAAAAGAAAGATGTGCAAAGCAGCTGAAAACAGACATCTGCTGGCAGGTCATCACAAGTACAAATCCTTGGTAAATGATGTTGTTTCCCCTTATTACTGTGTAACTACGCAGTATTAACTGTAAAAATGAAATGTATGTCACATAGATATTGGTGTATAATTACTGTAAATTTTAATAATTTCTTATTGGATATCTGGAATAATATAACATTATTACAAATCCACGTGCTTCAAGTTATTCCACAAGTGTACATACTGCTGTTACAATAAAAAAAAAATCTAAATGTCATTGTTTTGTGATTACACGTTTGAAAGTCGTTGTGAATTGTTCATGTTAATAACTCAAACTTAACCTGCTAATTCCTATTACCATCTCTCACAGCAACATTTAAGTTACTAGTGATGTTACTAAATTGTTACTGTATGTATTATTGTGTTGTTAAATAGTAATAAGGCAACACTTTATAAGTGTTACGAAATTAATTGTATTCTAAAATATTTTAGTTAAATATCCCTGGGAATATAGCTTAGCTAATTGCATATTAAGCAAGCTTAGTGGTATAAAGGGAACACATTACAAAGGTAAGTATCTTGATGAAACTATCAAGAAGGGTGATGATGCTGATGTAATCACGGATATTAAAGAATTCTACACTAATGGAAAACGGCATCCTGCAAAAGAAATTGTGAAAAACATCATGAAAAATACTTTGGACAGGTAATATGTATTATCATGTCAGGTAATATGTAGTTTTCTGACAGGTAATATGTATTATCATGTCAGGTAATATGTAGTTTTCTGACAGGTAATATGTATTATCATGTCAGGTAATATGTAGTTTTCTGACAGGTAATATGTATTATCATGTCAGGTAATATGTAGTTTTCTGACAGGTAATATGTAGTTTCAAACTGAGTTTTGGGCCATCTTTAGGACCATATTTTCCACTGTAAGCACAGGCTTAAATTACATGAAAAACAGTCATTAATCTGTAAATAATATGAATAATATTGAATATTCTCTAATGTCATTTAGTACAGTTGACTCATCTGTCAGGTGCTGATAGCATAACTGAAATGTCGATTTGCAGACTGATTTAACAGTTGCTTTTGTCTTAGTGGCAGAATGTCTATAATGTTATAATAAATAAAACAACATAAGCAAGTTTTTTATCTCTGATGATTTCTAGTTAGTTTTGCCAGGAAGATGATCAGCTAAAGCTAGCTAGCTAAGGGAATGTTGTCAACTCCCTGTTCATCAGGAGCAATTAAATAAGCAATTTTAGGGTGACTTTCCGTCTTTGAGCAATAACGGTTCAGCCCTCAGTAGTTATACTAGTGCTCTGCTCTAAAGATGGTGGACACAATAACATAGGACCAAATTTAACTTAATCATTACGTAGGCGGTACCCATGTCTTGTTAATGTCTTCATTATCACCCTGTCAGGATGAAAGAGTCACCCTGGGCAACCAGTGGGTCGTGAAAGGGCAAACCTTCACAACCCACTGTTTCTCCCCATCAGGATTGTCTCTTTCTTGTTTAATGGGCAGAACAGGACAGTATGACTCCTTACTGAACCAATACTCAATCTAGAGACACTGCTGAGTAACAGTTTAGCAATGAGTTATACCTAATAAAATTAAACAAACATTCACACAACATAAGGTTGTGTCGGAACAGCTGGGGAACACAACCAATGATTGACAGCAGTTGGCAGTCCCACCCCATCCTTGGTGCCATTACACCAGTCATGATTGGCAAATTAATCAATCAAGAGGGTCTGTGAATAATTAGATTTTTTTTATCTACACTGAAGTGTCTGGTTAAAATTGTTAGTCTCTTAGCTCTGTATGTCTGAAGAAAGTCTGTACTGTGAAGGTCAGGTAATCCCCCTGGTCAGTTGGTATGTGTGGTGCAGAGAGTTATAAGATTCCTAGTGAAAAAACCTAAATCAGTTGGCAGATACTTCTATTAGATTTGGTTCATAAGAATTTATCAAGTCTACCAATAATCATGCTACATGTTTTTTTTTCTTTGGATAAGTATATGTTAATGAAAAGATAAACGTCTCTTGAATGTGTAAAATTATTCTACTAAACCACAAAGACATTTAGAAATGTTTTGCTTTCCCTTTAGTATTTTGTTGCTCAACTTTACCAAGGGCACTAACAATTCAGGAGATCACTTTTGCTAGAATGCTCCAACAGTGAAGGTATACAGCCAAACAGACTACAACCTCTCCACAATGGCCAAGACCAGAGAGCTGTGTAAGGACATCACGGATAAAATTGTAGACCTGCATAAGGCTGGGATGGGCTACAGGACAATAGGCAATAGGCAAGCAACAACTGTTGGCACAATTATTAGAAAATGGAAGAATTTAAGAAGCCCTCCTGTTCTCTACTCATTACCTGTATTAACTGCACCTGTTTGAACTCGTTACCTGTATAAAAGACACTGTCCACACACTCAATCAAACAGACTCCAACCTCTCCACAATGGCCAAAATGGTGCAATTATTAGAAAATGGAAGAAGTTCAAGATGACGGTCAATCTCCCTCAGTCTGGGGCTCCATGCAAGATCTCACCTCGTGGGGCATCAGTGATCATGAGGAAGGTGAGGGATCAGCCCAGAACCATTAGTAACACACTACACCGTCATGGATTAAAATCCTGCAGCGCACGCAAGGTCCCCCTGCTCAAGCCAGTGCATGTCCAGGCCCGTCTGAAGTTTGCCAATGACCATATGGATGATGCAGAGTAGGAATGGGAGAAGGTCATGTGATCTGATGAGGCAAAAATAGAGCTTTTTGGTCTAAACTCCACTCGCCGTGTTTGGAGGAAGAAGAAGGATGAGTACCATCCCAACCATGAAGCATGGAGGTGGAAACATCATTCTTTGGGGATGCTTTTCTGCAAAGGGGACAGGACGACTGCACCGTATTGAGGGGAGGATGGATGGGGCCATGTATCGCGAGATCAATACATTATTCAGCTCTGTCTCAGTCAGTAATTAGTGTTATTAGCATCGCACAAATTAACGAATGGAAAGATGATGTGGTGTATTCCTCAAAATAAAGTGTACATTTTCGCAATATAATTCTCATTTCAAATAAACAGTGTGTTTAGGTGGTTAGTTTTGTTCACAATTGTATCAATCCACACGTTTAATCCACAAAAGTATTCACTAGCTAGAAAGCAAGTCGCCTATTTCATCTGTGATAATCACCTCGGACAGTCAAACTTTATTTACTTGAGAGAGAAAGGAACATACATATATATTATGTCTGACTCTGAATACGAGCAGGAAGATTATAATTTTTTGGACCAAGAAGAACTTTTTGTTAGAGCCTTACTTGTTCTAACCACAACACACAGGTGATGGATTGACTGAATAGAAGCTTGGAGAGCAGCCAAAGGGGGGGCGATGGTGAACCCGTTAATCCCCAACCCTTGCCCAGAATATCCTGAGGCAATGTGTACTTGGTGTATTATTACATAGCAGTCGGAAGTATTATTTCCAATCTGTTTTGTCTCCACGAGATCAACTGGGTAACTTGATGGAATTGCATTCACCTAGTTCTCTTTTAAGTGAACATGGGTCACGATCCTCTGTATTAAAATGTTTCTCGCAATGATTGTACGTCTTGTTGACGAAGTTGCTCCATTGATTCTCCCACAATACGACTCCAGAGAGGCAGAGGTATTGTCCCAGTTGCAGATCGGGTAGAATTTAATCAACTCAAGATCCACGAGCAGACAAATCAGCAGGCAGAAGTCGACATCGACACAAACAAAGGAAATCCAGAAGTTCAAAATTCAAAATGTATTTATCAAATGCACCAATTAACACAGCGTCATTCTGTACAATGACATTCTTGTGACATGGCACATGACATCTATGTAGTAGGAATTAAGAAATATATAAAGCAAAAATATAGCAAAATATATATCAATAATACACATAAGTGTTAACTAGCAGCAATCTTCAAAAAATATGCTAAGCAACATATCTTCACAGCTTGACAAAGCTTGTTGAGGTTAAAGTTCATGCTCACATCGATGACTTCACTGCCGAAGAACAGAAGCCGTGTATGGTGGCTAAATGAAATTGTTTGCTAGTATCAGTTTGAATTCAACCAATTCCACCAGCTGTTTCGTCACCCATCATTCACACATGAAAAACGAAAGCGCTCCATGCTAACCATTCAAAAAAGTCTGGCCATGGCAGAACAGCAGACAGGGAAAAAAGAAAGCAGTGTTTTTTTAGTTTTTTTGATGGGAGTTTCGAATGATGAAGATAATACAGTTGAATCCTTGTATCATTTGCGTTCATTATAACCATAACATTAATCTGACATGAATCCTCCCACATGCCCAAAGATACACAGAGGAAAGACACCACTGTCCATCTGGACAAGCTCTGTATATTAACAATGACTTCAGCTCCCAAGCTCATCCACAACATATGGGATTACTATGGTCTGGAGGGGTAGAGACAAGGAGAGCCATGTCGAATGATGATTTATCAAGAGACAGACAGGCTGTGGGATAAGAGAAGGGGGAGTCGGAGAAGGAGAGAGATAGTGAGAGGAAAAGTGAGGGTAGAGAGGTTCAACCTTTTATATTCCCCACACATACAGATGTTGTTGCAGGCGTAGTGAAACGCACCACTCCTAAACAATGCATTAGGTTAATTAAATCAACCAACATAAAATAATAAAGAGAAAGTCCAAATGCCAAATTTGACAAAAAAATTCAAGTTCAAGTTATCAGGATATTAATAAATGGAAAGTGTCCAGTGTCCATAATACGCGTGGTACAGAAGTATGGACTGAATGTATGTTGTGGAGGGAAGGAAGCCTGTCCCTGATGGCATGTTGGGCTGACGTCACCTACCTCTGAAGACGAGGGACAGTAAGACAGTTAGAGAGAGAGCAAGAGGGGGGAGAACGAGAGAAGAAGTGAATCAGAATCTGATTTAATCTTCCTATAGAACATTCAGAAAAACTGTACTTGGTGTTGTGGTTCTGATAGTGATAAACTAGGGACTCACATAAAATCTACAGTGTATATACAATGGGTGGTGTCTACATTATGGGAGAATGAGATGTGAGAGTAGACTTCTTACGACGACCAGCGATTATCTATCCTGTATACTTCAGTGCCTTCTGATGTAGGACCGTGCCGGGGGGAAGGTGACTGTCACTGGCCCATTCTGTGGTGGATTGAGAGAAAGACAAAGGGAGAGAAATAGAGAAATAAAACATGAGATCAGAAGAGAACAGGAGAAGGAAAGAGGTCAGTTAAAAGCTATAGACTGTCATCAGCAGACTGCCATCGGTAGTCTGTCACCACTAGAATGTCACCATTACCATGTTTTCAATAGACTGACATCAGTAGACTGTCATAAGCAGACTGTCATCAGTAGTCTGTCATCGGTAGTCTGTCATCACTAGAACGTCACCATTAGAATGTTATCAGTAAACTGTCATCAGCAGAATTTCATCAGTAGACTGTTATCAGCAGACTGTCATCAGCAGAATTTCATCAGTAGACTGTTATCAGCAGACTGTCATCAGCAGAATTTAATCAGTAGACTGTTATCAGCAGACTGTTATCATTAAAAGTCATCAGAAGTCTGTCATCAGTAGGATTGGTGGTTACAATGATGACAATGATAATGAAGATGGTGGGGGGGTGACAATGATGATAATTACAATGTAGATGGTGGTGGTGACAATGATGATAATAATAATGTAGATGGTGGTGGTGACAACAATGGTAATAATAATGTAGATGGTGGTGGTGACAATGATAATAATAATAATGCAGATGGTGGTGGTGACAACAATGGTAATAATAATGTAGATGGTGGTGGTGACAATGATGGCAAAAATAACCATAACATTAAAATTATAACCATAACATTAATCTGACATGAATCCTCCACATGCCCAAAGATACACAGAGGAAAGACACCACTGTCCATCTGGACAAGCTCTGTATATTAACAATGACTTCAGCTCCCAAGCTCATCCACAACATATGGGATTACTATGGTCTGGAGGGGTAGAGACAAGGAGAGCCATGTTGAATGATGATTTATCAAGAGACAGACAGGCTGTGGGATAAGAGAAGGGGGAGTCGGAGAAGGAGAGAGATAGTGAGAGGAAAAGTGAGGGTAGAGAGGTTCAACCTTTTATATTCCAAACTAGGTCCAAACTACAAATGTACAAATTTGACAAAAATTCAAGTAATCAGGATATTAATAGGTGGAAATAGTCCAGTGATCATAATACATCATCAGCCAGTAGAGGGTACAGTACTAGTGTAGAACACATCCATATGTATCATGACAGTATCTTTAAATGCACATTTCCTCAAAGTCAGATAGTGAACCATTAAATTATATAAATGTTTTTCTATGTTGAAGCAAACAGCTTGCCTACTTCCCACACTGGCTCCCTGCTTTAGTGTTTCCATTTATTCCATAGTCCCACAAAATTGGGCTTGTTTTGGTGGGTTTTGGAAGGTCATTGATCTGGAACTTTCAGCTGAACCTGGCAAAACTGATTAACACAGATATGAGATAAAAACACTTCTTAATAAAAAAAAAACTCCTAAATAGATAGTGTTGTTTCTTTAAGCGAATGTACATCTACATAAACAAGTCAGATTCTGACATTGACTTTGGCATTATCGTGTAGATAATTTTTTTTTGCTATCTAGCCATTTAGTTAAACGTATACCTAGCCAGTCTGTCTTAAGAGAAAATTGTAGTGGGAATTTTGTACTCGACAGAACACTTGAACAAATTGAACATATTGGTTGCTAACCTGTTATAACTATTAAATGCCAGAAAATGTCATAAAAATATGTTGTTTTCATATATTTGAATTATTTAACAATGTTTTGCACAGAAATGTGTGGGTTTGGGTGGTTTAACCCTTTACGTTCTGTTCTTTTATCGGGGAGTTTCAGATAGCAATAATCCTGGATCCTGCTGAACGCTAAATAAAAATCCAGGTTTCCACGTTGATGTTTATCTTAGAACGAACGCCCTGTTCTGTACTCAAGTCTGGCCTACACAACTGGTAACAACTCAGCTGCATGGTTTGCAGTGCAATCTGTGCCGAGAATTAAATTGACTACAATAAAATGCAAGCTACTGTAGGAACCAATGAAATGATTCAAAACACTGGTCTTTGTGTGTATGTACATTATGTCGCCTTTTCCTAACCACCTAATTGTGCACCATCATGTTCCCCTGGGTGCTTATCACAGTTTCTACATGCGCCCTGTCTCTGTCTGTGACATACAGTCTAATCTTTGCCATCTGGTCCACAACTCATTTATAGATTCCACTGCAGTAATAGTAGTAAGCTGGAGGGTAATCAGAGCCATCGTTGCCCAATGGGGAGTAATCCGACATAGAATGTGTCAGATCTATTGGACGCGTTTGAGTGACATACTTTTAAATGGGTTGGACAAGACAGACATTTGGGCTCACAGGCATTGAGGCATGTGAGGGGCAAGCTTCTGAGCGCTGTGTTCGACCTCTACGAACGATAACTGGACAGTCTCTCTGAAAGGCTTTCGCATGTCTTTTTTTTTTACTTAGACGCAAAGAAACACTGAGAACTGTTTTCCTTCTGCAAGTGTGCCCTGGATGCATAATATTCCAACAAAAAATTAAATAGCATGAACAACATGAAACAAAAACATTTCAACATGCAAGCACAGAGCCATATTATAAATCAACGCAGCCCCATTAATCTTTTCCTAAGGCGAAACTAAGCATATGCTTCAATACACAAGGCATGCAAGCTTGAGCTTATTTTGCAGCACATTCCACTTCTGCAGGGTATTATAATAAAACTCAGCTCTGCCCATTGTTGGTAGGCCGCTAGAAGAAGAAGTAAAAATCTACATTATTCTATAAGTTATTTAACTTTTAACACGGTACACATTCATTGAAATCCATTTCAGGTGACTACCTCATAAAGTTGGTGGAGAGAATGCCAAGACTGTCCAAAGCTGTGATCAAACCAAAGTATTTTGATTCCTTTAACACCTTTTTGGTTATTACATGATTTCATATGTGTTCTTTCATAGTTTTGAATTATTCACTATTACACTACAATGTGGAAATTAGTAAAAATAAAGAAATACCTTTTCTTTGAAAAATATAAATATGTTAAAAGAAATCTAGATATGTATATATGTAGTATACTGTGTGTGTGTATATATATATATATATATATATATATATATACTTTTTTATGTTTTATGTTTGGAAGGGTTCCCACAAGTCTTTGATGACTTTCTGGAAGTTCACAGCAGATCTTGATAACCTTGTGTGCCATGACTTTGGTTCCTTGTCTATTACTTTTTATTCCAAGCCTGTAGATAAGAACCATATCCTACATGCCTCGAATTACAAAAGACCCTTAAGCTTGACATTTCTTTTCCACCTAGCTCCTGATTATTGCACCTGTTGAAGCCTCCAGAGTAGGTTCTGGAATGTATCTCATTTAATTTAGTGTTTATGTTGTGTTTGTCTTTTTCTTGCATATAGTAATTTTTTACAGCATTTACGTTGTTCTGTGTATTCATTTGTATTTCTCTATTGACTGGTTATGAAGACAAAAGAAGGCATGTTTGATGTGAAAACATTTGTTCAGTTTTCACCTTTACGCACTTTTTGCGCCATGATTCATTGGTTCATGATTATTTTTCATTTTCCCACTGAGTTCTGTTGTAGGAAGTACAGTACAACAGTATACACAAGATGAATGACTTGTTGAATGGTAAAAAAAAAATTACTAATTAAATACAGAAATACTGTAGAATGTTAAAAAACTCCCCAGACATGTATATGTTATCCACACATGACTTCATTCATTGTCTACACATGACTTCATACACAGATTTTTTTATATTTTCTACTGGAGATCTTTCATTCAGCACCATACGTTAGGGATAATATCTAGTGAATGCAACAGCAACTCAAGAGTTATCAAACGATTTCATTGAGGAAATAAATAAGATCCGCCATGGCCCTGGGGTTTGCTTGCGCTCAATGAACTGTAAAAACCTGCATCGTCACATCAGGGGTCTGTGAGGGTGGCTGGAGACAAGGAGCACGCAGGACAGAGGGCATAGTAATGGAAAACAGTGGCATCACTCTCTATTTCATAGTACTGTTTTTGCTGGTGACAGCTACATATGCAAGCAAATGTTTCTTGTTTCAAAGAGTAGAGTTACAGACTGAATCAATTACCAAAGACTTACAATCAGTTCAGTATTTAGTTTAAGTATATTGTGTGCAGTAGACACAGTACTGTGAAATAGGACAGACTTTTAATATATATGAGCATGTACCTCATAAAATGCTTTTCTGATACACACATACACACACACAAACACAGACACACACGTACATATGCACTACTCAGACTCTTAACTCACTTCCACGCTGTGTTGTCTTCCCTGTCTCTGTCGCTAGTCAGAAAAGACTGCAGTTATTACATCCAGTCATTTAGAGGCAGCAGGCTTACCCCCCCCCCCCACCCCAGCCCACCCCACCCCCAACCCGTCATTCATTCCCTCGCTCGCTCTCACCACCACATGTTCCGGCTCAGCTCCTCACTCCTCCTTTCATTGTATGCTTGTCCTCTCCTTCCAGAAAAGAAGGATTATGCATCCTCCTTTTCCCTCCTCCTCGTAGCTCATCCACTTTTATGCTGGGGTGTCGGTATCAAACGGCGCGCTTTCAGTACGCTGTCCTGCGGAGAGCCCTGGAAGTCCCTTTCTCTTTGGAACGGAGGACTTAAATGCCGGACCTCTCTGGCCAGGAAGCTTGCGCATCAGCTGTCTATGCTACAAACTGTCCCGGTGGGATCCAAGTCTTCACGGGACTCCTGTTTTCCTCACGGCTTGGCTTGCTTCTCCTTGAAGTTTAAGGACGATCAACCGTTTTTGACATCAGGCTTGTTGTAACCCTGCCTCTGCATGTTAAGTCTATGCTGTTCATGTGTGTTAGAGTCCATGCTGGCGAGTCTTAATGTGTGACATTTAGAAGACTAAAGACTGTGAGTGAGAGTGAGAGTGTTGGTGTGTGTTGCACTGTGAAGATTTGGTTGTAGTGTGGCTGGGAGAGTAAAGGCTTCTGTGTGGTTGGCTCTGCAAGTCTTGCAGTCCCAGTCATGGTTCTTGACAGGAGGACATAGATGACGTTGGAGCGGGAGGGAGACCCCACAAATATAGAGCCTCTGTCCCAAGGGAGCCTCCTGAGACTGGCCTGAGAGGAAGGGAGGAAGGGACAGGAAGAGGGATAACCCACAAATGAGAAAGAGGCAGATTGAGAGAAAGAACACGAAGGAGAAGTGGATGAAGAGCAAGAGATAAAGGGAGGAAGGCAGACGACATCAGAGGGAACTGGGGCATCATTTCTCACATGAACATTTACAGGCATTGGCTGGCGTGGAACAGCTTACTGAGAGGAGCTGCAGTCCCCATGCAGAAGGAAAAAAAAAACTGAAGAAAGGAGAGAGAGGGAAATGCAGACCGGCTGCAGGGGTCTTGCTCCTTTCTAAAGCACAGAACCACTGACACAAGCAAGCCCACAAACACTTGGACACACACACACCTGTTCCTCTTCACACTGAAAACACAGACCGTGACTTCTTGGACATAATCTGTTAAACTGTCTTCTTTCCCATGCCCTCCTCCTATTCAGTCTCCCCCCACTCTCACACAGTCGGACTCCAGCAATCGCAACAGGAGCATGTTTTTCTTATCAGCTTTGCCGCTGGTAAAATTACACAGGAGGAGCATTTTGAATCATAGGGCTCTAATCTCAAACAGATACTGAAACCCCCCCTGCACCAAAAATCAAGAAGACACCAAACCACCAACTCCCAAACATTGGACCGACCTGACTGACCTTAAGACCAAGGGGATCAGTTAAGGAGAGACCGTCCAGACACCTGGAGCCCCGTGAAGACGGGAGCAAGACAGGACAAGCCCCAGCCGTCACTGCCGGCATGCAGGTTTCGTTTGCATGTTCAGACCAGGATGGGGGTAGAGGAGGTCTGAGACCCCCGGGGAATGGAGGGCACAGCAAGCAGAACGCCACCAGCCCCAACACGGCCAGCAAGGCGCGGGCACGCTTCCGTACCGTGGCACTCATTGCACGGAGCCTGGGCTCCTTTACCAACTGCTACCACCACAACCTCAAGGAATCCACCGCCAAGCTCACGGGCATGAAGTACCGGTATGTAGATCCGTTACTGTTGTTTGTTTTACTGAACTGAATTTTTTTATTGAACTTTATTTTTAAGCCACACTGAAACCGAGGTCTCACAAATAAGCCTTGGTTATTTTTGTGCACATCTGGTCATTGATTAAAGAAAAACAGATCTAAAACTTTAACAAGAAACTGAACACATTTCTCTGTAAACAATGTCTTCTAAAATCTCGTTGAACTTTCGTAGAGGTAGTAGAGGGATTCATTTAAGCACTAACCACTTTATAAGATTTGTACTCTGTGGAAATTGAAAGCGTTTAAGCCAACTTGAATAAAGCCAATTGCTGAAATAGTGGACACGTTTCATTAAGAAGTTATTGATACTTAAGTAATGAATTCGAGTTTTTACGGTTCATTGTTATAGATAAGTTGCTCAATCATACAGTTAAATGTAGTTTTAATAAAACGTTGATTACGGCTTAGCTAAAGAATCCTTGCATCTAGAGGTCTAGAGTTTTTAAGTGTTTAGGATTACTGCGCTGTCTTGTACGTTTGGTGTGTTTATACATATAGATCAGTGTAATTGTATGTAATGATCTCCACCTCTCAGTGGAGTACAAGACAGTACAAGACGCAAAGACAATATGTTCTGTTACTGATTGCTATCCCTTAATGATGGGTTCTTGTACTCAGTCAGTGGTACTTAAATCCGCCTGCAGGTGTGGGAACATTAATTAAGTGTAACCACCACAACATAAAAAAGTACTTTATATAAGGTTTATATATTCTTAGTTTGTTAACATTTTATTCATTTTAGAGCTGTACTGTAAGCAAACAATTGGGTTATGTTCATAACCATCACATAACATAGATAACAACCGACAGAACTTTCTTTGATTGTCATGAATACAGTGCCTACGAAAAATATTCTGACCCCTACACTTTCTCCTTATTTTGATGTGTTATTGACTTGCTTTATAATATGTCCGCATTTTTTGTACATGTTTTTTAGATTGGTGCCAATTTATTGAAAATTATAAAGACCCTTTGCCATGACACTGCAAGTTGAGCTCAGATGCATCCTATGTCCTTTGATCATCAGTGAGATGTCTCTAGAACTTGGTTGGAGTCCACCTCCACCTGTTGTACATTTTATTGATTGGACATGATTTATATAAGCACACACCTGTCTATAAAATGCATTGTACAACAATACCTGTAAATGGGAAATCAAGTTATGAAATCCTAAAGTCAATCCATAGATCTCTGACACCGTCTGGAGTTTGCAAATAAAGTCCCTGATGTAATCAAAATCAAACTTTTAGGCTTGAATGCCAAGAACTACATCTGGCGAAAACAAGGCATCATTCATTACCTGGCAAATACCATCCCTGAAACATGGTGATGGGAGCATCATGCTATGGGGATGCTTCTCAGTGGCTGGGACTGGGAAACTGGTCAGGACTGAGAGAATGATGACTGGAGACAATTACAGAGAGGTCATTGAATACAACCTGAGACAGAGCGCACAAGACGTCAAATTGGCGCAAAGATTAATCTTACAGCACAACAACAACCTTAGGCACACACCCAAGTAAACACTGGAATTCCTTCAGCACAGGTCTGTGATTGTGCTTAAGGTGACAAGCTAAAGCCTGGACTTGAACGCTACTGAACATCTGTGAGGAAAACTATCACAGATCATAGACGCTCTTCATCAAATCTAATTGAGTTTGAGAGGATATGCAAGGAAGAATGGGAGGAATTGCCCAAATCCAGGTGTGCAAAGCTAGTAGAGGCAATGCCTATCTAAGATGAATCAACGATGGAAATGCTGCCAAAGGTGTTTCTACAAAGTACTGAATAAAGAGTCTGAGTGCTTATGTAGAGGAGATATTTATTAGTATTTATTTATTTCAAAAAGATTGAAAAAAAAGATTAGTTTTTTTGTCATTATGGGATATTGTGAATAAATTGACATTAACAAAATCATTTTACAAAATCTGAAGTACGTGAAGGGGTCTGAAAAAGATATTGTACGTGTTGTTACAAATACCGCATTATTTTATGGATCATTAAGACACCTCCAAATACCTATGAAAACCTTATTCAGGTTACTGGTATCAGACATGTACCATAACTCTCTGTTACTGTACCGAGGACATGTGTCAGGGTGAAGATAAAAGACCCTCTGACTGATGACTGACTTAAGGGTAAGTGGCATTATTATATGATCAAAATGGTCAGTGTCCAAAAGTATTTTTAGCTATTCCAAGGGACATAACACAGGATTGTAATAATACCTGCAAGATGTTCTAACATGCTATAAATCAACACTAACATGAATTGCCTTGACTAGTCAACATGTGTGAAACCTACAATATTAATAAAATGACCTGACCAAGACAAAAAAGCAAAAGCAGATATATTTATATTTATTTTATTTATAAATCACATCAATGTGTGCACAGTTACAAATTGCCAGATTTCAGTATAATGTAATCAATACATGTTTACAGGTGTG
Source organism: Esox lucius (assembly GCF_011004845.1). NCBI lineage: Eukaryota > Metazoa > Chordata > Actinopteri > Esociformes > Esocidae > Esox > Esox lucius. The sequence goes on along the minus strand of NC_047571.1, from coordinate 22,594,905 downwards.
CTAAGGTGTATTGGAATGATTTCCCTTATGTGATTTGTACTATTGTTTGGGTCTCATAACCAAGAACTACAATAAGATTATGCAATATATATGGACAGTGTCATTACACCATTACGACAAGTCATGAAAACATATTTCTGCTGTTATGACAGGTTAAGACCATGTTATGACATGCTATGAAACAATGATTCCCTAGCAACGCTACAAGTGCATGGAATGGTAATGTTTCCTATTTCATGACTTGTAGCGCATTCATTCATTAAATATTGAGGGATAGAGAGTTAGTGGATGATATCATTATATATAACTAAGTACCAGTGCCTGGACAGCAGAAGTAAGCATACTTATTAATGGCATAAACAGTGTTGATAAATGAGCTATACGTTGTTGCTTTAGGTGGAAGAGGATGTTATCGTTTCTTCTTTATGGCAAAATGAAGTTGGCTTTTTTGTATGCAGTATTAACAAGTATTCAACCATATGCTATTTGACTACGTTTCCAAATAACCTTTGAGATTTAATGCTATGCAGGTTTAATTATATTCCTGTAAAATGCTTATGTGAGGTAATGCACATAGTGGAAGAAATAACTGACAGCTATTTAATGTTTAATTGTTTTTTTTTGTATTCACTGTTGAGAATTGCCAGTGATTAAGTGGACTCTCTGCATTGGAGAAACATTTGATACTTGTAACTGTTGTTACTGCTAGATTTATGACATCTCTACACCAGTTTCCATAACAACATTGAAATGGCAAATGTCAATTTGAATGTGACTTTTCTAAAAAGGCTTGACTGGAGTATTGTTGACCAAAAAATTTGCTGTAACTCTAAGTTCAATATAATGAAATATACTTAAAACATATATCATGTATATCATGATAATGTGTTAGTGTTTTATTAGGATTTTGGCATACCGTTTTCTTTTCCATTTTTAGTCCTTTATGTACTTTCATTTCATAACTCATTCTGCCTCTCTATTTGTATTTCTCTCTTTCTTTTACTGCCTCGCTTTAATTAGTTTCTCTGTCTCTATTAGCCTCTTTCTTCCTTGCTCTTTCTGCTTCTATCACTTTCTAACTTTCTCTCTTTTTCTCTCTCCTTCTGCTTCTTTCTCTTGCTGCCTCTCCCTTCTTGCTAATCTTACTGGAAGAGAACATAAGACCACAGTTAAAGGAAACATAACACAGTTAGATCTCAGATTTTAAACCTCCTTTGTCTATCTCTATGCTGCACATAAATGTTTTGCTGAGGATTGTAAATGTGTTTGTGTGCCTGTGTGAGTTCATCACAGTATGTGTGCGTGTGTGTGTATGTGTGTGTGGGTGTGTTTGTGGCCCTCCCGCTCTGCCTTTCATATGCCACATTGAAAGATACAGTGGGGAGAACAAGTATGTGATACACTGCCGATTCTGCAGGTTTTCCTACTTACAAAGCATGTAGAGGTCTGTAATTTTTATCATAGGTACACTTCAACTAGTATTAAGTATTTGATCACCTACCAACCAGTAAGAATTCCGGCTCTCACAGACATGTTCATTTTTCTTTAAGAAGCCCTCCTGTTCTCTATTCATTACCTGTATTAACTGCACCTGTTTGAACTCGTTACCTGTATAAAAGACACCTGTCCACACACTCAATCAAACAGACTCCAACCTCTCCACAATGGCCAAGACCAGAGAGCTGTGTAAGGACATCAGGGATACAATTGTAGACCTGCACAAGGCTGGGATGGGCTACAGGACAACAGGCAAGCAGCTTGGTGAGAAGGGAACAACTGTTGCCGCAATTATTAGAAAATGGAAGAAGTTCAAGATGATGATCAATCTCCCTCGGTCTGGGGCTCCATGCAAGATCTCACCTCGTGGGGCATCAATGATCATGAGGAAGGTGAGGGATCAGCCCAGAACTACACAGCAGGACCTGGTCAATGACCTGAAGAGAGCTGGGACCACAGTCTCAAAGAAAACCATTAGTAACACACTACGCCATCATGGATTAAAATCCTGCAGCGCACGCAAGGTCATGTGATCTGATGAGACAAAAATAGAGCTTTTTGGTCTAAACTCCACTCGCCATGTTTGGAGGAAGAAGAAGGATGAGTACAACCCCAAGAACACCATCCTAACCGGGAAGCATGGAGGTGGAAACATCATTCTTTGGGGATGCTTTTCTGCAAAGGGGACAGGACGACTGCACCGTATTGAGGGGAGGATGGATGGGGCCATGTATCGTGAGATCTTGGCCAACAACCTCCTTCCCTCAGTAAGAGCATTGAAGATGGGTCGTGGCTGGGTCTTCCAGCATGACAACGACCTGAAACACAGCCAGGGCAACTAAGGAGTGGCTCCGTAAGAAGCATCTCAAGGTCCTGGAGTGGCCTAGCCAGTCTCCAGACCTGAACCCTATAGAAAATCTTTGGAGGGACAGGCCCGAAACCTGAAGGATCTGGAGAAGGTTTGTATGGAGGAGTGGGCCAAAATCCCTGCTGCAGTGTGTGCAAACCTGGTCAAGAACTACAGGAAACGTATGATCTCTGTAATTGCAAACAAAGGTTTCTGTACCAAATATTAAGTTCTGCTTTTCTGATGTATCAAATACTTATGTCATGCAATAAAATGCAAATTATTTACTTAAAAATCATACAATGTGATTTTCTGGATTTTTGTTTTAGATTCCGTCATTCACAGTTGAAGAGTACCTATGATAAAAATGACAGATTTCTACATGCTTTATAAGTGGGAAAACCTGCCAAATCGGCAGTGTATCAAATGCTTGTTCTCCCCACTGTATATGAGGGTGTAATCCTGAAGCAGTGTGCCTACAGAGCAAGAGGGGTGAGAGCAGCAAGACCACACAGAACCACAACGTGATAATACAACCATTAGATTAATTCACAGTTGTCATGGAGATGGGAACATTTTTATTTTAATTCAAACAAGCGGGGGCACCCAGCATACTTGTGGTGAAAGAGGTCAATGGAAAACTGACAATTGTGGTAGAAAAATTACACCATCAATGGAGCAAAAAGTCAGATCTAATAAAGTGGAGAGTGTAAAAAATCCAACAGGCCAATCGTGTGGTTTCCCAGGTCCAATTTGTGTATATTTGGTTGGTTTCGATCTGTACCATTTCATTTGATGTAATGCAGTTGATTCGAGAGATTACATAAATATTGGAGTTGATATCCATGCAACAAAATGTGTTTTAGTTTTCGTAACCATGTCTTCGATTCTCTTTGTAATGAGAAGCACTATCTAGAATGTTAGAATGTATTATTATAAACATACTATTATCATAACACTTCACTCAGCTGCACACATAAATTACTTACTTATGGTTTCTAAGAGGTTTGTCTCAATTTTCCTAATAGAATCTAAACCATGTACTAGAGGACGCTTAGTAAGCCATCCTACATGGTACGATATTAGAGACAGTTAAATCTGGAACCTATAACCTTCTGGTCGGAACTCAATATCCCATAGTGCACCAGTAGAAACTGTATTTTGTGTGGTGATCTTCAAATAGTCATGCTCTGATGCCCAGTACTGCACTGCAGATGGGCAGGCTACTCCCCTGCTGCTGTGGCCTTGGACCATGGCCTATCACAGAGCAGCAGTGGGATCGTGTGTGTGTGTGTGACTGACAGAAAGAAAGAGGTCTATCACTGCATATTTCCCCCCTAACCAGCCTGGTCTGAGTTTCTAAAGTACCCTAAAGCTTCAACTTGTATTCGTTTTGAAACGGCCACCAACAACCCAACTTTCAAATGAACTTTCAGGGAAACTGAGAAATCACGGTCACATTTGACACTTTGAGTGCCAGAGTCCCCAACTGCCACAGACTTTACATTCACAGTTAGGATCCAGGAAAGTAGGTTTTGTCTCCCCAAAATGGCACCATATTCTATTAAGTGCCATCTTTTTTTTACTCGGGTCTATGAGATCACATTATAATGACGCTGGGTGGCATTTCAGATAGCAGGCCTGACTTTGGGCACCTAGTTTTAATCAACTGGTGACTTATCAGACCTTAACCGCCCCCATCTCCAAGTCCTTCCCTCCACGCCGATGTGACACTAAAACTATAATCAACATCACCTGAAGCGCCTTGCTTTTTCGTCTTTTCCCTGGAGAAAACCGTCATTCAGTAACGGACGTGTGGTTCACCCATGACAGTGGCTCCTGTGTGACACCTGTGTTTGTAATGGAGTTAACCGGTTCTTTCCCATAATGGACGTAACCTGCTCTTTTCTATCTTTCCACATAAGGGTAATGGGAAAATAAATTCTGCTTACCCTGACATATTTCCCCAGTGTGAGTCATTTATCACTTCACGCCCGAGTTGCCCCTTCGTGTGTGTTGGTTTGTGTGTGTTTGTTTGTGTGTGTGTGCACTAGTATAGGCTGTGTGTGGTGGTATATCCTAATAAGCAAACAGCCCTTTCAACTCCCCCTTGTATAACAGATCATGTGCTGAGTCCTAGTACAGAGCGCCCCATCAAAACCCTTTGGATTCTTCCACGTTTTATTGTGTGACAACATCAAAATAGGTTTAATCTTGATTTCTGTTTTGTATTTGTCATTTATTTATGAGAATTTGAAGTAGTTATTCTTCACTTTGACATCATGGACTTTTTTCTGTTAATCTGTGGCCAAAAATACTAATTAAGGGAAGGATGAATGGAGCAAAAAACAGAAATGTCCTTGAAGAAGATAGAGCACACAGGAACTCAGACGGGGTGAAGATTCATCATTCAGCACAACGACGACCAGAGGCAGGCAGCCAAATCAACGCTGGAGTGGCTTTGAGACAATTCTGTGAATGTAGATGAGTGGCCCAGTCAAAGCCAAGACTTCAATTATATTAACAATACTTGGAAATAGATGAAAATTGATGTTCATCAAAGGTCTCCATCCAACTTGACAGAGCTAAAACAATTTTGCAAAGATGAATAGGAAAATATTGCTGTATCTAGATGTGCATAGCTGGTAGAGATGTACCCAAATAGACTCATGGCTGTAATTACTGCCAAAGGTGCCAAATAGGCAACTAGGGGGTAAATACTGATGCAATATATTATTTTCTTTCTATTTCCAATTTCATGTTGTCACACATTCCAAGGGGCTGAATATTTTTGAGAGGCACTGAATAATCCAAATAACAAAATAGAACAGCACCAACACCTCCTACAAATTGGCTTCAAATGTTTTAGTTTTTTTAAACTTGCTGCACAAATAGTTGTTATTGCTGCACAATTGTTTCGGTTCTGAGCCCTTCAGTGAGCATGAAAGACAATGACAATCAGTGTCACAGAAACAGGCCAAAAACATGTGAACATAATCAAACAATCTCAATGGGTTTTGGCCAAATCCCAGTAGGAGGGAGCTGTGGAGGAAATGCTGACCCTTAAAAGTAAGGGAAAGTATTCAGGTCACGTTATAATACCCATTCTACATTATAATCTAGTGCATGGCTATCCAACCTTAGGCTGCTGATTTTTCATTATAAGACACTTTCAACCATATCACCTAAGCCCTCATACACCTTCAATCATACGACACTATTTAGTCCAGTTCCCAACTCTGACTGGAAAATGGCAACAGGGTGATTTATTGCTCTAATAGGGACCACACTTTAGGGTACCAGGGACACACATCTCATAATCGACTGGCAGATAAACCATATAGCCAACCTCTACCGGCCAAGACAGAATGCAGTGCAATAAAAGAATGAATTATAGCACAATTAACAACTACTTAGAGGTAGACAAATGCCTTTCCCATAACATAAACATATAGATACAGTAAATCATGCACGTGTATGTCTTCAAAAATAATTGGCTGCAGTAGACTGCAAGATCCTACCATGTGTTATAACCAGAAATCAAACCAGACCTATGATAAAGGGCACCCTTGTAATTAGTAACCATAGAAGACTAAAGATACATCTGAACTTTCTTTGTTCTACATCGATGTAATACATTCCAAAAAAAGCTTAGTCGGGATGTGAGTGTCATTTCTCTCCTACTTTCATTTCCTTTGATTAAGTCCTTCAGGGTCTAGACTAGGGGCCCAGAATTAAACTTTAATTGTAGCCTATAACATGCACACTCGCGCACACACACACACACACACACACACACACACATACTCTGACCGAGCCCTGTGGGGGAAGCAGCTGTCATTTTGCAGTTCTCATTCAGTGTCATATAGGATACTACAGCAGTGGAATATGTTTTATCTGCTTGGGACTTTCAGATTCTCCCGTGTTAATTTCTACATGTTGGAGTCTGTGTCTCTCTCTCTCTCTCTCTCTCTCTTTTTCTCTGTCTCTGTTTATCTCATATCTCTCTCCATTTGTATCTCTCATTTTGCCTCTGTACTTTATCTATCTTTTAGTTACAGCATTACTCAATTTCCTGATTTCTGTTTTTGTCTCTGTCCCCTCCCTCCTCTCTCTCGCATTCCCCCAGTCTTTCACAATTCAGTGAAATTCTAATTATTGGGAAGGGAAACATTGTTTCTCTCTCCTGGTTACTATATCACTTTAGTTCCATAATGGCCAACTCCTTTCTCCATATACTGTTTCCCTCCCAATCTGCCCTCCACACACCGCCCCACCCTCTCTCACAACCTCCCTCGCTCTCCCTAACCCTCTCCATCACCTTTTGTCTCACTCCACTAGTAAACGTCAGTGGAAGACAATTGCAGGTAATCCCAGCCTAACCACTGATCATTTCCTTTCTGCAACTTCAAAGCTGGCAGCCCCTAATCTCGTAATTTTCCCTCAAAGTTATTTTCCTTGTCTGGGTTTGAAGAAAATGCAATGAAATTGTTTCTCAGGGAAACCATTTATTCCACATCTCTGTTAGATCTCTGTCATCTCTGTCAGTTTAAGGGTTCACTATTCTACTATTGTCACAGAGTGATATCATTTTTAATAATTTGTACCACAGGATGTTAATTTGATAATATATTTTGAACAGATGATGTTTAAGTCCTGGACCAAAATAGCACTAGTGAGTGGCCAGATAGCAAGAGACGTTTATGTGAAGTGACAGGATGGTTTGTACGATTAAGGAGTCTTCAAGTGACTCATTTGACATTTCCCTTCAAGGCTTCGTTTAGGCATCACCCATGCATAAGAAACTGTGTTTAGTGTACAATATGTTTTGCATGTTGACTGTACTGAATGTATTATATGTTAATGGCCCAGTCCAAATCTGTTCTTCTAGACACACACACTTTAAGAATCTATGTTTCCCCTGACCGTTAACACCTAACTCTAACACTTCAACACCTCAATTACAAATTCTACCCTAAACATAAACTCTTAGCTGGTAAAAGCCTTTTTCCTTGTGGGGATAGGAGAAGGTTATACCTGTAATCTTCCCATTTCAGCCCTTCAACTATTTGGCTTAAAGTCCCAATTTGTTCAGTAATTGGGGTGTTTCTCCACCCTGGCCCTGATGCCTTGTAGCTCCTTAGGCAGTTTTACTTCCCAAAGACTGAGCTCATTCAGTAGACATTGTAGCTAGCCTTCCAGACGATGCACATACCCCTTCATTTACAGGAAAGGAATGGCAATCTACAGCCCCCAGTCATTATTGTACAATAAGCAGCGCTCCTAGAAAGAACATTGTAGGTAAGTAAAATATGAATAAATGTGTATTATATAATGAAAGACAGCGAGACAGATTTATAGTCGGACATTCACAGGACTCAATGGAACGCTTCCCAGCCCAGAGACGTTATTGTAGTCCTGGATTATCCAGAGCTGCTGCTATCACGTTAGAAAAGGTTTCAATCAGTAAGTAAGAGTAATTTTGAATTTTGATCTATAACTTGGTCAATACCTGGACCTAATATTCAGAGTACATACAGTGGAAATAAAAGGCCTACACACCCCTGTGAAAATGCCAGGTTTTTGTTATGTAAAAGAATGAGACAAAGATACTTCAGAACTTTTTCCACTTTTAATGTAACCTACAGTATAATGTGAACAATTGAAAAACAAACGGAAATGTTCAAGGGGGAAAAATGAAAAATAAAACAATAACCTGGTTGCATAAGTGTGCGCATCCTCTTATAACTGGGAATGTGGCTGTGTTCAAAATTAACCAATCACATTCCACCTCATGTTAAATAGAACTCATTACACACCTGCCATCATTTAAAGTGACTCTGATTAATCACAAATAAAGTTCAGCTGTTTCCTGACATTTTCTTAGTTGCATCACAGATCAAAAGCCATGGTCCGCAGAGAACTTCAAAAGCATCTGTGGGATCTCATTGCGGAAAGATATCAGTCAGGAGAAGGGTACAAAATAATTTCCAAAGCATTAGATATACCATGGAACACAGTGAAGACAGTCATCATCAAGTGGAGAAAATATGGCACAACAGAGACATTACCAAGAACTGGACATCCCTCCAAAATTGATGAAAAAACGAGAGGAAAACTGGTCAGGAAGGCTTCCAAGAGGCCCACAGCAACATTAAAGGAACTGCAGGAATTTCTGGCAAGTACTGGCTGTGTGCTACATGTGACAACAATCTCCTGCATTCTTCATATGAATGGGCTATTGGGTAGGGTGGCAAGTCAGAAGCCTTTTCTTACAAAGAAAAACCTCTAAGCAAAAACAAACATCAAGTCCCCCAAAAGTACAGAGGAAAATGTGTTATGGTCTGATGAAACCAAGGTTGAACTTTTTGGCCATAATTCCAAAAGGTATGTTTGGCGCAAAAACAACACTGCACATCACCCAAAGAACACCATACCCACAGTGAAGCATGGTGGTGGCAGCATCATGCTTTGGGGCTGTTTTACTTGAACCACGGCCTCAGGGTGGAGGGAATTATGAACAGTTCCAAATACCAGGCAATTTTGGCATAAAACCTTCAGTCGTCCGTTAGAAAGCTGAAGATGAAGAGGAAGTTCACCTTTCAGCACGACAACGACCCAAAGCACACATCCAAATCCACAAAAGCATGGCTTCACCAGAAGAAGATTAACGTTTTGAAATGGCCCAGCCAGAGCCCAGACCTGAATCCAATTGAACATCTGTGGCCTGATCTGAAGGGGGGGGCTGTGCCATCTGACAGAAGTCCTTGCTATCTGACAGATTTGGAGCGCTTTTGCAAAGAAGAGTGGGCAAATATTGCCACGTCAAGACTCCTACCCAAAAAGACTGAGTGCTGTAATAAAATCTAAAGGTGCATCAACAAAGTATTAGTTTAAAGGTGTGCACACTTATACAACCAGGTTTTAATTTTTTATTTCCCCCCTCAAAGATTTCAGTTTGTTTTTCCATTTTATTGTTCACGTTATAGTTCACATTAAAGGTGGAAAAGGTTATCGCCATGTCTTCAAAAAGTAATTTTGAAGACATGGCGATAATTTTTCATTTCTTATTTACCCACAGTTTTCACTCCTTTCATATGCAATTGAGGTATTTGTGGCAGTATTTATCCTGTATTAATATTGTAGTAACACAGCCTTTAATATGTAAGAAAGTACTCTGTTCAAAAATCAAGGGAGAAAGAGAAGCTTTTATTATTAAAAAGCACCACAGTAGAGTTGTCTACTGTTACTTGTTTAGTCAATCTCCCCGGCCAGATGGTTGCTGGCCGGTATATACCTTGAAGGCCGTGTCTACATAGCACAGATAACGTTTCCGTGAGAGCCCCCATGTCAGATGGGTAATGTAAACATTTCACATTTCTGTGGTTATCAGAGCGTGACCTACAGAGAGAGAATCTAAACACAGATGTTTCTGTTGTTCTCATTATCTATTTCCAATGAAACATACATTCGTATAATTCCACAACATTTTCCACTCTATTTCACAAATGTCCACTCACAGCACTTTTTTCCTGTTTCCCTTGCTGGTTTATATATAAACTTAACATTTGTAATAACACTTTTAGAAGCATAAGGACATTAGGACATCACCTGTAGTCACAAGACACATTACAAACGCTGCCCGTGTCACCACTAGATCTTGTTCTACGGGCGGTCAATTATTGAAGACCCATAGAGAACCCTGAGATCTGTTAGCTGACCTTACAGTGCCTGACATCAAGCCTTACTTAATAATCACAATATCTCATATGCTGAAAAAGGGTCTGCTTTACAGTACCATCTGAAGAAAACCAATTCTAAATGATTCTCCATAAATAAGCAATGTTGCTCTTCCCTGTATCCAATATTAGTATGGGTCCCATACGTGAATCAACTTACTGTAGTTGCAAATGAATGGAGAAATAAATCTGTCAGTGATACGTCTGTTCCAGGTTATATGATTTAGGTCTAAATCTTTAATCTACTGTATCCCAGCAGACATTCATTATGCAGGTTGTGGCGGTTGGTAAAACGTTTAAATTGCTAGAGATCCTCACTGAAGCAGAGTTCATAAAGGAATTTCAGGGTTTCATTAGGATTGTGCTTTTCAATAGATTTCCAACACTGCTTTGCTTCCTGCACTGTCAAGGTATAAGAACACCCTAGGTTTGTATATTTTGGACCTGACGCTCAGCTCAGAGCCGTAGAAACCTACAGTCATTAAAAGACAAATATGAAAACAAACTGATCAAATGTAGGCATAGGTTCATAAACTAATGGGTTTGTATATACATTGTTATTGAGATCATGCACTGAAAACTAGTCAAATTGACTTGTGTGTTTTCATTAACTTAGTTTTATTTTTCATTGTTGTATAGGAATAAATATTGCTAACGTTTACGTGCAATGTATTCCCTATTGTAAGCAACGGGTCCAATCACCCAACGTCATCTTCAAGGTTGCCCTTCTAAAGGTCACAGTGCCCCAGAGAGTGTGGCATGTGTTACATGGGCTGATTCCACCCTCCCTTTCAAGTGTTGAATCACTAGGGGTCACCATTACAATAATTATATCCCCTGATTAAATATGAGGAGGGAAATGAAAAGCACAATAATTATTATTAATTAGTCCTACGATTACAATTGAATTTCTGTTCTTTTTTCCATTGCTCCGTGCACAGCAGAGTGCACAGCTTCCAGTGAATTTGTACGTGTCTCATGTTTACACCACATCTAACAGCATGCCAGTGTTAGATCCTCAAGAGACTAGGGGATTTGTGTGCTTACATACGTGCATTACGAATTTCATAAACATGCAAAAATCTCACTAACATCTCAATAACATCATGTCAATGTGTTTTCTTCAGGAACCTGGGGAAATCAGGCTTGCGTGTCTCCTGTTTGGGCCTTGGTGAGTAAACATTACTGACAAATTGTTAATAGAGGATGTAGTCTTTAAGTGGGTCTGTACAGGAGGATGTAGTCTTGAAATGGGTCTGTACAGGAGGATGTAGTCTTTAAGTGGGTCTGTACAGGAGGATGTAGTCTTGAAATGGGTCTGTACAGGAGGATGTAGTCTTTAAGTGGGTCTGTACAGGAGGATGTAGTCTTGAAATGGGTCTGTACAGGAGGATGTAGTCTTAAAATGGGTCTGTACAGGAGGATGTAGTCTTTAAGTGGGTCTGTACAGGAGGATGTAGTCTTTAAGGGGGTCTGTACAGGAGGATGTAGTCTTTAAGGGGGTCTGTACAGGAGGATGTAGTCTTAAAGAGGATTTATGTTTGTGTAATTGCATGCGTGGGTGCATTTATGTGTGTGTGTAACGATGTGCACGAGAGAATGAGTGTGTGTGATAGAGATACAGCGAGACGAAGTGTTAAGGCACAGTTATCACACATTTCCTACGCACTCCGGGGGGTAAACGGCCCTGTTCTCTTTGATAGAGCTGATTTAATTCATCTGTCTCATGAATATATAATTATAGCATAGGAAGACACTGTGCAATTTGGTGTTTATACTCTGTGTGTTTGTGTGTGTGTGTGTGTGTGTGTGCAGCAATATGTTCTCATGAGCTGCGTTATATATTAGTGTTATCTTAAGTCATTGTTGTACCTTTGAACAATAAGTCATACTCTCCACATACGCTACACAAGTGACCTAAAATACTCATGTATCACGTTGTACAGAAACTCCAATGACCCAGCTGAAATAGTGAGGGGGTTTATAAAGGGGTGATGCTAGGCCTTTGTGACAAGGACAGAGGGGCAGCAGTTTTTTACGGTAAAGACCTGGGAGCAAAGTTAGCATCATAACAAACAAAAAGAAGAACAGTCACACAGAGACACACAGAGACTCACATTGCTCTGCCCAGGGCTGGCCAAGCAGTGGTGATTCATGGGTAAATGGAGACTGGAGGCCAGTGGTTGCGAACAGGTGGAGTAACCGTTGTCTCCGCCTTCTCACCTCTGAACTTTTATTATTTTCAGTATTGATTTCAGTGACGACCAAGTACATCTGTCAAAAGTAAGCAATCGTTATTTTCTCTTCTTTTCCAGGTACTTGGGTAACATTTGGCAGTCAGATTTCTGATGAGGTAAGATATGAAACTCGGAATAGCGTCGGTATAGGCAATGTGGCGTTTTGGGAGATAATGTAACCCCAGTGTAGTTTTAGATGCATGTGTCACTGGAGAATTTAAAGTCAAACCTGTCCCCAATAGATGTGTCCACTGGGGAACTGAACCCAGAGCCTTAGTCTAAACAGCACCACACTGCAACCACCATTCTCTGGACCCTCAGAAGGTGTTTTCATCTCAGGCAAAGTGGTCCTCCCAGTCTGGGGCCCTGTTCCAGTTGGCTCCTGTTGGCACCAAGATGTCCTGTGCCTCATCACTCCCTCACCCTGCTGCATGTGCCACATGCTGATACTGGCAGAAGGCACTGTGTTTGTGAAAGTCACCAGGACAAAGTAGACCGATGATGCCAAACTGGGATGTTGTTAGTGTTCTGTTGGTATCGTATTGTCAGTTATAGGAAAAGGACACAGACCGGACCACAGAACAACATCATGGTCATCTAGTTACTTAAAACATTCATGTTGTAGGATAAGGGACTTCAAGTAGATAGTTCATCAAATTGCCTAATTCATATTTTTTACCCAGCAAGCACAAGACATGACAACAATCCATACCTTGGTTTAGTTTAAGGAAATGGCCCATGCCTATTACAAAAGGGTCAGTTCAATGGGAATGCAACAGATCACAAAGTTTTGCAGCAGAGGAGGCAACTGCTCACCTTTTTAAATGAATGTAATTCTCATGTCTTTCCAACAAATGCGGCCTGTTCAGCTTTGCAGGTGAGCGGAAACACACGCACAGGTGGTCCCAGAATCAAACCCACCCTTCTGACGTGCTCTACGACGTGAGCCATGGAGGAGTGTTCAACTGGATTTTCCAAACTATTTTCTCTGGTTTTGTTCCTGCTGAATGCCCCCAGCTGCCAGCTCTGCACTGTCCCCTGAGGTGACGAGGCCTGCTGTCCTGTGCTTTTCAGGTGGCTGAGCAGTTGATGACCATGGCCTACGAGAACGGGGTCAATCTCTTCGACACAGCCGAGGTTTACGCCGGAGGGAAGTGAGTGTTAGCAGAATATCTATTACCTACCTACCTACCTGAAACCCCATGGAAGGAATCGCTAAAAACGGGCTAATCCGTTCATGGGTGGCTAACAGAAACACACACGCACAGCACTGAACTCCACAAAGGTGTCAGCCAGGACCGCGGAGAGTAACGCGAACCAACCACATGAAATGGGATTAGTTCTAAAGCATGGATGTTTACAGCGTGGGTGTGTGCCAGACTGTTTGTGCATTCAACATGGTTGCCTTGGCAAGACAATGAGAACTCAGGCAGAAACAAGCTGGCACCCACGCCAGCGCATTTACACATCCATGCACGCATGAAAGCATGCACCCTGAGACCCACGCCCAGCGGTTCAGTTGTTCACGTTTCACTAGTGGTTTTGGTTGTACAGTGCAACATATTTTATTTTGAGCATTTTAATTGTTGGTAATGATTTACTTTACTTCTCCACAATGCATTCATTAAATGCCCCTGTTTAATGTATGTCTTGGGGAGAAGTAGATAAAGAAAATCCAACCTCATTATTAAAGGTTAATTCACTATTAATTCATATATATATTTGTATATATCGCTACCGAATTGCGCAATACTTTTTGTCAAATATTAATTTTCAAATACATGGGTTAAATGCACGGGAGTGCATTAGAGTTATAATTGTAAGTGAATGTTTAACATGCACACTTGAAAACAAAAATACACACACACACAGACACACACAAACACACAATCTACTTGCTTGATTACAGGGCAGAGATAATCCTGGGGAACATCATCAAGAAAAAGTGCTGGAGGTAAGACATGCGTTTAAGTGTGTGTGTTTGTATGTCTGTCTATGTGAGCATGTACAGTAGGTTGGCACAAGAGGATATGCAAAACGTACTCCTTGGCTGAAGGATCCACGCTAATGACACCAAATAGATTTTCTTGGGATGTGACCAGTAGAAAATATTCAGGGACATGTGCTAGAAAAGTAAAGAGTTCAAACCAGGTGTTGGCCAAATGGGGGGGAGTGTTACTTGCTATTAAAGCTGCATTATGCCTTGTATGTGTGTGTGTGTGTGTATGTGTGTGTGTGTGTGTGTGTGTGTGTGCATGGGCCTTTGTGTGTGTTTATGTGTGTGTGTAAGTAATGGGGGCAGTGTTTTGCCTGGTTGGCAGTTAACAAATGGTAATTTATCATGTGAAACCACACAGTTTCATCTCAGTTCCATCACCAACGTAGCTTAACTTATCAACCAATCGGCAGGGGTCTGCAGCAGTAACCATGGCGATCAGAGGTTGAGTGTTCTTGGCCAGTCATAAACAGGTAGACTGGTAGGCGTCCAGGCCTGGACAATAAGCACATGGATGTCAAACATCTAAATCTCTCCACTCTACATCTCCTGTCATAACCTCGCCCGTTCTGCAGTTCACGTTGGTTCAACGCCTCCAACTGCAACTCTGGGTATTAAATATTAAACATTAAACAGTTGAGCAATGGGGATTTGACTGTCGAGTAAATGCAGTGTATCCTATAAAAGATCTGAAAAAGTATAACAAAATATTCTTCTTTAAGACTATTGATGTTCATTATGATTTCCATGTGTTTTTGTAGTCTCTGTCTGTCTATAAATGTCTATCTGCCTGACTGTCTGACGGATTGGCTGGCTGACTGACTGACTGGTCTCCCTTTTTATCCCTTCTCATAGGAGATCCAGTCTTGTAATCACCACCAAGCTGTACTGGGGAGGAAAGTAAGTATGTCTGTCTCAGAAACTCTGAGTTAATGAATGTTGCCCACTCCACCACTGTTACACAGAACTGGTGAAGTTTGCAGATCCAAGGCTTGCTGATCAGACTGAGCCCACCCTCCCTCGACCTGTCTGCAGTGGGGTTATTTTAACAGGACTTCTGCCTGATTTGTTTCTGACAGACGTTTTAACAGGGTGGCGTATCAGAGCTCTAACCTGGTCATCTACTGGTCAGGAGACATCCCCTCTCCTCCTGTGGCGCCTAATGAGGATCTAGGTGATTGGCAGGACGGATCTGTGTCTACTAGTACTGACCCTGCGGTGTCTGTAGGGCAAACCGCCACCGAAACATTCTCGGGTTTACACTGCTATGCCAGGATGAGGGAGGTTGTTACGTAAGAATTGCAGACATCCTCAGGTCAAAAGTAGGGCATGTCAATAATGGGGAGTAGGGCAGCAGCTCTGTCTCTGGAGTATCGGAGTGTTTCTGTGCTGACACATACCTCTGCAGTTACAGCCAGTGAGAGAAGCCAAAGAGCTGTTCGATTCTATATCCACCTAAAGGGGTATTAAAACCTTCCGCAAAAAAAGGGCTTGTCTGCGGAGGACGAACCTAAACAAGAGTATTCTCAAGCAGCTGGTTTTAAGACACTGTTGACAAACACAAACGGAGCCCACAGAGCCCCAGGACAACAACGCTATTAAACAAATGATAAGAAAAACCAAAAGGGAACTAGTTGACAAATTCAAACAGGAATCTACCAGAGGACCGAGTAGATGTGTATGCTACCTTGACCTAAAAAAAGACTGTCTCAAACCCTGGTCCTCAGACCAGTGCCAGCTCCTGAAGGTACGCCTGTCAGTCAGTATCATGTTCTCATGGAAAAACTCCTTCTAAATGCACTGCCGCTTAGTAACCTCAGATATTTACTTATTAACCTCCAATTTCCACTTATTAGTTAGGACATAGAATTTGGCTCTAGCTTTTCATACTGTTGAGCTTAACAGGTGAAAAACAAAGAGTTTCTGCACAGATCATTTGTGCCACTGCATTATGAAGGGCCAATAAAAATGTAATTGGACAAGCTAATACAAAGAAAAGGAAAATTAGTACAGCATAAAGAACATTGGAAATATAACCAATTGACAATTTATTTCCCCTCGCCATTTACACTTTAACAATTTGCATGTGATTTACAACACTGCACAAAGCCAATTACATCATTTGAAATGTCTGTATTTTTTTTTATGTGTGTGATGTTTAATTTTGATTGTTGGTTCCACCTGCTATGTGAACATGTTTCCCATGCCAATAAAGCCCCTTTGAAATAAACTGAATGGAGAAGGCTAGGATACACAGACAGACAACCAGGCTAACAGTCTGCCCTGCCTGACGAGGCTCTCCGAGTCTCCAAACAGACAGACACAGAACAGGAGAAGGCAGTAACACAGAAAGGCACCAAGCTGACTCAGCCCCAAACCACAGTTCTCTGTGTGCCTGGAGTAACAATCCCCGACTCTCCGAGCTACAGAAAAAACCGAGGGAGGAGAGGATAATAAAGAAAACAAAATTACATAAAGGGGACAGAGGGAAAGAAATAGTGAAAGGAGGTAGAAAAGTAGGGATGGGAGAGATACAGAGAGATTGACAAGGAGAAGAAGGATATGGAATGGGATGGCTGGATAAGGTTGCTGACAATGTACCATAAGGATGAGACATAATGACAGATTACAGGGCATCTCATTCAGAGCGGTGACAGACATTAGAGTAGGTTTTGTCACTGCTCTCTTTGCTATTCAACGATTTGCTGAAAGCTTTTTAGAAGCTGGTGGTTCAGTGATCTATTCATGGTGCGTTTCTGTGTGATTTTGCGGGAGCATTTACATACTCACTTGTATGTTCTTTTTCAGAGCAGAGACGGAGAGAGGGCTCAACAGGAAACACATCATTGAAGGTAACAGTGTGGGATTTTCTCTGCCCTCCACCTTCCACATCTCTCCCATCATTCCCCAGTTTCCCACCAGAATCCCTTCATCTCATCCACTCCCCCCCATCTATTCCTTATCTGTCTTCCTCTCTTCTCTCTCGCTCAAGATTGATTTCCTCCAGTGTGCTTAGTTGAACTTGATCTTCTCTGAAGTTCTGGTACTTATAAGTCTCCACCACTCAGGGCCAGACATCTCTGGGAGATTTACTTGGTCTGTTTGTGGAGGCGGCAAGCACAGTGTCTGACATTATAGACTTGGTACATGAGCTCTCCAAGTCCCTGTGGACTCCACCCGTACAATTCCCTCCTACCTTTTCTCTGTCCTGTCTTCTATATAAGCAGTGTTTGGGATATCACAAACTCACACCCAGGTTGTTTTTCTAGGAATGCTACCGAAATCCACTTCCCTGATCCAGCCCAACAGCTCAGATGGAATTGTGTGGAATCTGATATGAGACGAGGCGCTAGGCTAGAATTATCATTAGGCTGTACCATAGGCTGAGCATTTGAATATGAGATATCCCAGCACCTGGGATTTTAGTAGGCTACCAACATTTCTTCGCTGAAACATTTTGATTTGTTCCTTCCACTGAGAATAAAGCTTTTCGTGTTGCAGCTGCTGGGTTGTGACGGCCCCTTCTGTCCTTTCCCTGCCCTGCCAGGAGAAATGTTATTTGGCCTGGTTACTTGGAGAGTTGAGCTAGCATTATATGCCGGCAGTAGCGTGATGCCGGCATGTATTCCCAGGTAAACATGATCCTGCGCACTTTGTTTCTCTATTTTCTACGTGAGTTTAATGCCAAAAGAGGATGTTTTACAGTTGACTATATTCTAGGGCTGTCAGGACCGTTTGTTAGCCAGACAAGACTGTTGTTTCAAAACCAGCTTCTAACTTAGCCTCCAATGAAGAACGGAACACTATATTTACTAAGTTAAAGTCGAGAAGAGGAAAGGGGGAAGGAGATGGAGTAAGAGTGAAAGAAATAGAGATAGAAGGAGAGAGTGGACCAGCTGTGCTGTCAGGAGGACGCAACACTGAAGCACAGCACTGATGTCACCATGGCGATGTGGATGTCACCACAGGCTTAATAATAAAGCGACCAATTGGATAAGAGACACAGTTGTTGACAAACGATCAAAAGAGTTGATGTGGATGTCACTGCTGTCTAATCATTACAGTGTCTAAGCTGTTTACAGCTTTTAGTACTGTAGGGCATTGTCAGGTATGGTGATGTAAGTATCCACCACTCAACCCTCTGGGTTGAAAGAGTAAGTATCATGATGTTGATATCTGTCTATAAACGGGTGGAAAGTGGAATCTATTTATTATCATCAAGGAACCTACCATTTATGTATACATAAATAATATAAGGGCATAATCACATAATTACACATAATCCCTATTTATTTAGCAGATTATGATCACGCAACGATTATCATTAGAACCACAACATGTATTCTGAATTGATGTATTTACCAAATCCCTATAAAAAAAGTCCTTTAGGAATTAGAATTGACCTCTAGGTTTGTCGTTGGGGTTTTCAGATGACATTTCTTTAAGGGCAATCTAACAGAAGTCTTCTAGGATTTGTTTTGAATAACCGGATGGCACCAGATAAATATCTGCAAGCATGGGAAACGTCTGTTGTTAATGCAACTATTAACAAACGTGTGTGTATGTGTACAGTGGATATAAAAGGTCTACACACCCCTGTTAAAATGCCAGGTTCATGTGATGTAAAAGAATGATAAATCATGAGATAAATTATGTCCGAACTTTTTCCACCTTTAATGTGACCTATAATGAGAACAATTCAATTGAAAAACAAACTGAAATATTTGAGGGGGAAAAGTTAAAAATAAAAAACTCACAATAACCTGGTTGCATAAGTATGCACACCCTTAAACTAATACTTTGTTGAAGCACCTTTTGATTTTATTACAGCACTCTGTCTTTTTGGGTAGGAGTCTATTAGCATGGCACATCTTGACGTGGCAATTTTTGCCCACTCTTCTTTGCAAAAGTGCTCCAAATCTGTCAGATTGCGAGGACATCTCCTGTGCACAGCCCTCTTCAGATCACCCCACAGATGTTCAATTGGATTCAGGTCTGGTCTCTGGCTGGGCCATTCCAAAACGTTAATCAACTTCTGGTGAAGCCATGCTTTTGTGGATTTGGATGTGCTTTGGGTCGTTGTCGTGCTGAAAGGTGAACTTCCTCTTTCTAATGGACGCCTGAAGGTTTTGTGCCAAAATTGCCTGGTATTTGGAACTGTTCATAATTCCCTCCACCCAGAGTAAGGACCAGGTCCAAGCTGAAGAAAAACAGCCCCAAAGCATGATACTGCCATCACCATGCTTCACTGTGGGTATGGTGTTCTTTGAGTGAAGTGCAGTGTTGTTTTTGCGCCAAACATACCTTTTGGAATTATGGCCAAAAGGTTCAACCTTGGTTTCATCAGACCATAGCACATTTTCCTCTGTGCTTTTGGGAGACTTGATGTTTATTTTTTTAAACTTCAGCCAGGCTTGGATGTTTTTCTTGGTAAGAAAAGGCTCCCATCTTGCCGCCCTACCCAATAGCCCATTTATATGAAGAATACGGGAGATTGTTGTCTCATGTAGCACGCAGCCAGTACTTGACAGAAATTCCTGCAGTTCCTTTAATGTTGCTGTGGGCCTCTTGGAAGCCTCCCTGACCAGTTTTATTCTCGTCTTTTCATCAATTTTGGAGGGATGTCCAGATCTTGGTAATGTCTCTGTTGTGCCACATTTTCTCCACTTGATGATGACTGTCTTCACTGTGTTCCATGGTATATTAGTGCTTTGGAAATTATTTTGTAACCTTTTCCTGACTGATATCTTTCAACAATGAGATCCCTCTGATGCTTTGGAAGCTCTCTGCAGACCATGGGTTTTGCTCTGAGATGCAACTAAGAAAATCCTACTAGAACAGCTGAACTTCGTGATTAATCAGAGTCACTTTAAATGATGGCAGGGGTGTAATGACTTCCATTCTACATGAGTTTGAATGTGATTGGTTAATTCTGAACACAGCTACATCCCCAATTATAAGAGAGTTTGCACACCTATGCAACCAGGTTATTGTATGGTTTTTATTTTTCATTTTTCCCACTCAAAGATTCCAGTGTTCACATTATAGGTCACATTAAAAGTGGAAAAAGTTTTGACATGATTTATCTTTTACATCACAGCAATCTGGCATTTAAAAGTCTACACACAGGGGTGTGTAGACTTTTTATATGTGGGAAGCTAATATATGTAATCCCCCCTCCCCCTCCCTCCATCCCGCAGGTCTGAGGAGTTCTTTACAGAGGATGCAGCTCGAGTATGTGGATGTGGTCTTTGCCAACCGGCCCGACAGCAACACACCCATGGAGGGTGAGCAACCCTGGGGGGGGGGGGGGGGGGGGGGGGGGGGGGGGGATACAACTAGAAAGATTGATGGTTCTGTAGGCAATTTACTTTGGTACCGATTTGTTTTGCACGAACACATAGAACTGTGTCCACTAACACACAACCAGAATGATTGATGGTTCTGGAGGCGATTTACTTTGGTACCCATTTGTTTTGCACGAACACATAGAACTGTGTCCACTAACACACACACGGACAGTCACGTACACACAAACTCTCGCAGGAGATAGACGAATGAACAGACATACACAGGCGTACACTGTGCCGTTCCCCGTGTTCTCACTTTCTGGGATGGCTATGTTTCCGAGGTCTATGAGCATTGCCCCCCCCTCCCCTCCTTGTTCTGCTGAAACAGGATTAGAGCTTCCCTCTGGGGTAGCTGATGTATTTTTGGGCTGGTCTCTACGGATAGCCAACCACTACTGCGCTCTCTCCATTTCCTCCTCCTCATCTGTCTAGCAGAGTGGGTCACACCACTAACTAGTAATTATGCCTGACTACATCGCTCCATAAGCCGCTTTTTATTTAACCTTGATGTCTTCTCCCCATCTCTCTCCCCTGTCTCTCTCCTCTCTTTCATACATATAAATATAAAACATTTAAAATGCAACTGTATTAGCTATGTACGGTGTTGTAATAATTAGCAAATTGGTAAAGTGTGGATGACAATAGAATTTAAAAGGATATTCCATCGTAAAATACTATTTGGCATGTATTTTTTGTGACGTCATTGGTTGACTGATCCTGCTGTCTGATCTATAAATGCATGGATCTGTGTTTTTTAACAACTTTTGTGACAAATAGATATAGTTTTCTTTATTCACTTGAGTTCAGCCATTCTCAACAATGGTCTTATTGGCAGCAGAATAGCAGGATATCCATGTTGAGTTATTTTATCAGGCTTTCTAAAGCCTTACGGGAGCCCTGTTTCCCACTTGAAGGTAGACTTTTCAAAATCGGGTTGCGGTTTTCTTTACACATTCTCTGGAGTTAGATAGTCTTTTTGAGATAGAAAAACAATTGTTTGCTACTAATGATGCCTCATTACAAGAAGAGCTGGACATCACTATGGATCATGGAAAGGTTGACACAGGGAAAGTAACATGCTAACAATTTAGCTAAGCCTGCCAGTCTAGCTTAATATGAAACCATATTAAATGGTAGGTTTGGGGATAACTGTTGCTTAATATTAAACAGTAGGGTCTGGGATAACCACTGCTTAATATTAAATGGTAGGGTCGGGGATAACCACTGCTTAATATTAAATGGTAGGGTCTGGGATAACGACTGCTTAATATTAAATGGTAGGGTCTGGGATAACCACTGCTTAATATTAAATGGTAGGGTCTGGGATAACCACTGCTTAATATTAAATGGTAGGGTCTGGGATAACCACTGCTTAATATTAAATGGTAGGGTCGGGGATAACCACTGCTTAATATTAAACGTTAGGTTTGGGGATAACCAATGTAGCACACATAATGTTGCATATGCTCCAGTGCAGCATATGCTGTTTAATATGTGTTACACTAATATTTAGCTACGTGTCTAAAATTCACATTTGTGTTTAGACCGAAGGGAGATATTGTTGGGAAAGTGTCCCATGCTACCTCAGAAGGTAGCGTACATTTTCACCTGCTCACACTGTAAAAATCATAGACGATGCACATTTTGCAGTTTGTTTTTGTTCATCTAGATTTAAGCACTAGAGTGTTAAAATGCTCCAATCCCTCTTAATCAGCCCTAAATAAGTCACCTGAGGACAAGACCAGTTTGACATTGTAACGATACATGACCTGAACCAACAGAGCTATTGTTGACTGTCACACATGCCCCACAGAAGACATTCTCCAAGACCTCTAGATCGACACTGCCCCAACAGCCAACACCAGACAATGCTGCCCCTTCAGATGTTCCCATCCCAATTTAATCCTGATTGACTGACTGTCAAACTGACCAAGAATGACAAGCAGATGGATAGATAGACAAACAGACACACGCAAGCTCTCTCTTCCACACACAGTTAGGGTTATTATGAAAGCACAGAAGCAGTGATGGACTCAGAACATTTATCATCATGTACCGTGGATGGTTCTACCGTCCATCACCGCTAGGGTGACCAACTCTACTGGACTGCACATGACAGTCCTGCATGCTGGCACTTGTTCTGCGTGCTGCATCCACATTTTATGTCCCACACAAGTATAACTGTCCTGTATCTCAGACGTCCTGTTCGCTTCATGAGAACAGCAGACAGGTACACTATGTACAGTATTATATGGGTTTGATGCTGGTGATGTCCAACACTTTTCCAAATATTTAAGATACAATTTTCTGTTATGATCTAGTTATATTTAGTACGAATGCTGTCAGGAAAAATATAAGACATTACAGTTAACTATTTACAAAAAAAAACATGCTTTTAAAGGAATAACTATAAAACAAAGTAAATATAGCGTGTTGGTGGTCATTTCCATACTATACTAATAAAGGTCAGTTACTGTTACTGTATACACAAAATATCCTGCAAAATCCTTACATGATTTGGGTATTATTCATTTCACCCTAATTACTACCGTCAAAGTAAGTAGCCGTTACAAATCAGCTTATGAAAGGTCAGTCTCCTTAATCAGCTGTAGATATGGTTAGAACCACACAGATTGGGTGATTCATCTGTAAAACCTACAGCGTGTTGCCTCTACACATACCCTCCCACCACATGGAACGTGTTGCCTCTACACACATACCCTCCCACCACATGGAACATGTTGCCTCTACACACATACCCTCCCACCACATGGAACATGTTGCCTCTACACACATACCCTCCCACCACATGGAACGTGTTGCCTCTACACACATACCCTCCCACCACATGGAACATGTTGCCTCTACACACATACCCTCCCACCACATGGAACGTGTTGCCTCTACACACATACCCTCCCACCACATGGAACGTGTTGCCTCTACACACATACCCTCCCACCACATGGAACGTGTTGCCTCTACACACATACCCTCCCACCACATGGAACGTGTTGCCTCTACACACATACCCACCCACCACATGGAACGTGTTGCCTCTACACATAACGTCCCACCACATGGAATGTGTTGCCTCTACACATAACGTCCCACCACATGGAATGTGTTGCCTCTACACACATACCCTCCCACCACATGGAATGTGTTGCCTCTACACATAACGTCCCACCACATGGAATGTGTTGCCTCTACACATAACGTCCCACCACATGGAATGTGTTGCCTCTACACATAACGTCCCACCACATGGAATGTGTTGCCTCTACAGTCATTCATCTACCACTGCAGAAAGCACTCAGGCTAACGCTGTTTCATCTGGATTAGTGAGGGTTTTCTGTCAAGAGCTCTGTGTCATGGAAAAATATATAGTTACGGGAGTTTGGATCGTTGCCTTTTATTCATGTGCTGCGGAAAATTGCAGATTGTGAGAGATATCTACAGTATGTGCCTAATTGAACCCCCAAGGAAAATATTATTCTGGGGTGCAGATGTCTCCTGAGTGCATCTGACTCTCTCGGATTCTTTTTCTTTTTGACAGTGATTGTAATTACAACGTGTGCCAGTGTGTGCGTGCAGTACGTCTGTGTGTGACTGTAACTGTTCACGTCCCTACAGGGGACATGAGTAGAGATGTCAATTGTAAAAGTCTGTTTTTATTATTGTCATTACTATAATTCTCTCTTTCCCGATCTTTCAAGTCACACGTGTGGTATGCAACAGACAAAGACACCCCTTGACGTGTCTTTGTTGTAAGCAGCGGTAAATTAGAGACATTTTAGATGGGTTAAAGGTTAATGGCAAGCTTACTCAATGGAAAACTGTGTGCTTTGGAATCAATAGCATGGAACTGGACTGGACAAGGAAGTGGGGAGATCAGATGTGGGAGAACCACACTGAACCACTGTTGGGAGATGAATAGAAAAAGCTTAGTTAGTGTACATTAGCATGAAGAACAAACGACACATCCAGGGGGTAGAAACAGCCCCGGCCTGAGGTACTCCTCACCCTGTAAATACATACTTTATGTAATGTATGCTCTAGGAGATCAACCAGGTGAATGAAAGCAGCTCTTTACTTGCCACACAGTATGAACAGGGCCACACATGGTAGAAACAGAAACAAAGACTATAAAAAAAACAGAATCCACAAACAGGGTTTATATCCCTCGCTCCTTCCTTCAGCACAAATAAAACCATATTTTCCCAGGCATCTAAGCACATATTCATTTCATTCACAGCCCCTGAGTCTGTGAGCCTGTCTTAGTCATTCTGAGAGAGAGAGACAGACAGAGAGACAGATAGGGGGACAGAGAAAAAGAGAGAAAGGCGGAGAGAGAGAGACAGACATGCGGAGAGAGAGAGACAGGCAGGCGGAGAGAGAGAGACATGCAGGCGGAGAGAGAGAGACAGACAGGCGGAGAGAGAGAAACAGACAGGCGGAGAGAGAGAGAGACAGGCAAGCGGAGAGAGATAGAGACAGACAGGCGGAGAAAGAGAGACAGACAGGTGGAGAGAGAGACTAGAACAAGAAAGCAGGAAAGCAAACACATGTAACTATACAGGATAGAGGGGTGCTTCAGTCCCTGTTTCACCACAGCCTAACTGTCATGGCTTACTGCAGTGAGGCTGTCAATGATGGATGTCTCATGTTGTTCACAAACACCTGGGTGGAATGATAAGGCTTAAACACAGACACAGTGATCACCAGTGGAGGGTTAGATAAAACACACACACACACTGACAAACAAACGTAATACACAAACCAAACCATCCTTTGTTTGCAAAATACAAATATATGTTTTCCCAGTGCTTATGGTGGCCACGGCAAGCAAGCCTGTGACCTGAGATAAACCCCCCAGGGCCTGTTGTTAAAGAGTAATGGCCTGCTTTGAATGTTTTTTCCTGAGGGCACCCACATTGAGTCCCAGATGAGGAACAGGCATACAATGTGTTGGTTTGGTTTGCAGATTATAGCTGCACTGTTGCTATGGGGGTACTGTAAGTTGGCACTGACATATCCGTTACCTTGGAGAACCTCAGTCAGGTGAACATCAGTCAGGAGAACCTCAGTCAGGTGAACATCAGTCAGGGGAACCTCAGTCAAGTGAACCTCAGTCAGGTGAACCTCAGTCAGGAGAACCTCAGTCAGGTGAACCTCAGTCAGGTGAACCTCAGTCAGGAGAACCTCAGTCAGGTGAACCTCAGTCAGGAGAACCTCAATCAGGTGAACCTCAGTCAGGTGAACCTCAGTCAGGAGAACCTCAGTCAGGTGAACCTCAGTCAGGAGAACCTCAGTCAGGTGAACCTCAGTCAGGTGAACCAGCGGTTAAGAATTCATAGAATGTGATGAATGACATATGCCCACAGCTCTATCTTTCCCTCTCTCCCCTCCAGAAACAATGTATTGTTGTTGTTTCCTGACATTTTGGGCGCTCCACTTCCCACCTATTTCACCCACACACTCTGGCGCTCTCCGTTGGATGTAGGCTGGCAGAATAAGCTGCTCATAAAAGGGAATCATTCTTTTTTTAATCACACTCTGATTTAGGTTAGTCTTTTATTTGCTTCATTCTCTCAGTGTTTCACATTTGATATTTCACAGGAATTGCAGTAACTTAGGGAGAACCGCAAACCCATGCATTCAATTTGGATTTCTTTATTAGACTACACATTAGCATGAGTACAACTGCATCATCAAACCTCTGTATTAGATTTCCCTTTCTTTGATAAAGGCCTGTTATATATTGTGTTATCATCTTCCAACATTTTCTTGTTTGGGGTAAAGATTTACGTTTTGGTATAGCCACCAGGCTGACACCGCTTGTCAAGCCTTGCTGGAAATGTATTTTCATGTGTCCTTGCACAAACAAACGGATTAAGGTCAACTATGGGTGACTTCTGCTCCATCAACTGTTACTACTCATCTTTTAACCTGAATTTAATTCATATCCAGATTTTTCTCTCTCTGGGTCTGTTCACTAAGGTCCTGCAGCCTTTGGCATTTGGATTCACATTTCCTCTGCAAACAACATCTCCCATAATGTTTCCCACTATACATATGATTTTGGAGGATGTGTTCTGAGCATCTTTACTCACTGGCCCCTTTTGTTTATATTGTTTTGTGTAAGTCTTTTGTTTTAATGGTTGTTCTGAGATTCCTGTTAAATGAGATTGAAATCAATGGAAACCTGATCTGCTCTTTGCTGCGGTAACACAGCACAGTTTCAATAGAGACATGGATGATGTATCTGATACTGTGTGAAGAGATAAACATTCCTATGGTCTGTTCTTTATCAAGGTCTGTGAAAAGGACATTAGACAACAACAGTCAATGTTGTTTTACGGTACAAGGATGGAGCTCTTTATGATAGAAGGAGCTCATGCACCTCCTAGTGTCTCAGACTGGTATATTCATCCCATTAGAGTTCCTCTGTGTGAAAGGATGTTCCACTCAAAACACAACTTTTCATTTACAGGTAAATAGTCAGGTAAAAAGTAATGTGAGGTTGACGTTTGACCGAAAGCCCCTTAAAAATGATATGGAATCTGAAATTGCTAAATTCTCCCAACAAAGAGTGGGCAGATGCCAGTCTACAAACACACACACACACACACAAACATCCCATCTGCCCCAAAGACTCTCCTATAGCTAGCGGGTATGTTGTTTTTATCTCTGCAGAGATTGTAAGGGCAATGACCCATGTGATCAACCAAGGCATGTCCATGTACTGGGGGACATCGCGATGGCCTGCAATGGAGATCATGGTGAGTGGGAACACACCTCTTTCTCAAACTAATAACACATTAACATCAGGTTCTGTTTCTTAGTCTGCACTGCGTACCGGCCAAATGGTCGGTCCACATGATTCAGAGCTGGCTGCAGGGAAGGCCTTAATGACTCAGGTAGAAAATCTCATTGACAAAATGCTGATGGCAAGGCTACACAGAGAATGTGTCATTTACACAGTTCACATGCTGCAGATTGGAGGAATCAACTGATATTGGTAACCAAGCTTCGAAAAGAATTATGGTTGTGGCCACAGTTAATCATGGAATGACTTGGTGAAATGCAACTGGTCTTTCTGCTGCACATGGGACAGTTTTTTTCTACAAATGACATTTGACAATCAAGTCAATGTGTAAATGATAGCACCATGATATAGATTTGGGGTTTCGGGTTAGGCATCTGTAGAAGCATTTTCTGACTGCCAATGTAAAAAGGGCCTTGTAAAATAAATTGATTGATCAATTATTAGTTCCAAACAGTCGATATTTTATACATTGTTAGATTCAGTATTAGCTATTTTTCTCAAATTAAGCAGAGCAAAGGACATGGTGGCTTTGAGTTGAGAATTATGCCTGGTTCACAAGGCCCCAGATGATGTGGGTAAGGAGACAATGGCCCAATGATAAGTCTGTCATTGCTTGCTTCAGTAGGATATGGAACCTTTTGAACTCTGACATTTGGCAGTAAATAAACGTTATGAAGGTTTGAAATATGAATGGATTTTGAAAAGTTCACGTGTTGTTCAAATATAAATTCTTCTGAAAATATGGAAGTTTGGTCTGACATTACCAGAGACGCAAACACCACACAGAAGTGTAAAAAGTTTAATGCGGTCAGAAAATTACAGATCACATTTTAACACCTTCTTTCTTTCCTCTTCCTTTCTCTTTCTAATACCTCACTTTTTTAGGAGGCATACTCTGTGGCCAGGCAGTTTAACCTGATCCCTCCAGTGTGTGAGCAAGCAGAGTATCACTTCTTCCAGAGAGACAAGGTGGAGATACAACTGCCTGAGCTCTACCACAAAATAGGAAAGTGGCGTCTGTATTAGGCTGTGCATGTTGTGGTCTTAAAGGATAGCTCACTGCTTTTGACACACGTGTGAATCAAAAGCGGCCCAGAGTCGAGCTGAGTCAATATTACATGCTGAAAAATGTCATCAGTTTCACCATTGTGCCTCAGTACCATGGTTTTCTGATGATTACCTTGTCTTTCACTCCATGTCCTATTCCAGGTGTGGGTGTGGTATCCTGGTCGCCTCTGGCCTGTGGACTCATCACTGGGAAGTATGAGAACGGTATCCCAGAATGCTCCAGGGCCTCCATGAAGGTACTGCTGATGCGTGAACATCATCTGAGGGGGTCTATGAACATTTGCTTGGTCCCCCTGTTTCCTGAGACCATTCTTACTTTTCTGTCTGCCCCAGCCATATGCTTGGTTGAAGGAGAAGATTGTGAGTGAGGATGGGAGGAAACAGCAGGCCAAGCTGAAGGAGCTGACTTCTATCTCTGAAAAGCTGGGCTGCACCCTGCCACAATTAGCAATTGGTAAGATATTGATAACACACAGATAAAATTGTTGAATACAGAGAATTATCCTTTTGGGGGGTAATGGAGGAAGTTGAACGATGATCTAAAAAATAATTTAAATGTTTGTTTTCTGTTGCAACACTTGAAGAGTTTTTGTTGTCATCTGTCGAACACAATCATGTTCTTTCTCACTGCAGCCTGGTGCCTAAGGAATGAAGGAGTGAGCTCAGTGCTACTGGGAACATCCAACCCCATCCAGCTAGCAGAGAACCTGAGGGCGATAGAGGCAAGAAGCATCTGTCATAGAATTCTTTGCTGTTTTTAGTTAGGGGACAGCCTTGAAAAATAGATTTGATTACAGTGTAAGACCATGGGCGTTGGGAACAAAAACTGCAATAAGAAAGATTCTGTACTGACATTCCTTTCTCAGCACTCCACTGCTGTTTGCATTCTGTAGTTTACATTCTTTCTTTACTATGTTGGATTTAGGATTAGTATTGTGGTGCACTTACAAATGACTACTATCACATTAACAGCCAAATGAATTAAAAGTATTGTTTCTCATCATGTAATCCAGGTCATTCCAAAGATGACCGCAGGCATTGCTACAGAGATTGACCATGTCTTGGGAAACCGACCCCACAGTAAGAAGGACATTCATCAAGCACATTAGAATGGAGCCATTCTTCAGAACCGATTTTATTCTTTCATTCGAATCCCCATTAGCTTTTGCCAGAGCAGCAGCTACTCCTCCTGGGGTCCACTGATAGACCAAATCCGGACACTCTGGTCGGTGGCCCCTACAGTTTGTGGCCAATCCCGTGTGAGGCGTGTATGTGTGTGTTCTGCGCAGTTCCTCGTCCATCCCCATGAAGATCAACCAGCACACAATGTCTATAACTAAGACTGTGACTAAGCATGCGTGCCACAGGTCTTCTGACTACCAGCCATTATAAAGCCAAATAAAGATAGTCAGCCCTGCATTCCATAAAATCCAAAGCAAACATTTTCCCTCTCCATCTCTAACTGATCCGGCTGATGTCTGTAGAAAACAGTAGGACATTTTTTTCAGGACAAACATTTGACAGAGGACAGTGTTCCGGTAAGGTTGGTGAAAGTTTTTGCACCAGAATGTGCTACTAGTCCTTCATTGATTCTGTGATAATGAACTGTTTAGCTTCACGATGAGGAGTTGATTTACTTTCTTTGCATCGTGATGCTTAAATACCAACATAGATGTGTTGGATTAAATATTTAAAAAATATATATATGCTGATTATTAACACAATTTAATTAACAACACTTTTTCCAAAAAAGTTGGGATGCAGCATACAAATAAAAACAGAATGCAAGAATGTGCAGATCATTTAACCTTATATTTAATTGAAAATAGTACAAAAACATATCCAATGTTGAAACTGAGAATGTTTATTGTTTTTGGAAAATACATGCCCATTTTGAATTTGATGCCAGCAACACATTTAAAAAAAAGTTGGGACAGGGGCATGTTTACCACTGTGTTGCATCACCTCTTCTTTTAACAACACCCTGTAAGTGTTTGGGAACTGAGGAGACCAATAGCTGTAGTTTTGAAAGTGAAATGTTTTCCCATTCTTGCTTGATACAGGATTGAAGCTGCTCAACACTCCTTTGTTGTATTTTTTGTTTCATAATGCGTCAAATAATGCACCAGTTTTCAATGGGTGACAAGTGTGGAATGCAGGCATGCCAGTTTAGCACACAGACTCTTACCACGGAGGCGTGCTGTTGCAATACCTGCAGAATGTGGATTGGGATTCTCTTGCTGAAATAAGCAAGGCCTTCCCTGAAAAAGACATGGTCTGGTTGGCAGCAGAAGTTGCGGCAAAACCTATATACAGTGGGAAGAAAAAGTATTTGATACACTGCTAATTTTGCAGGTTTTCCCATTTACAAAGCATGTAGAAGTCAGTAATTGTTATCATAGGTACTCTTCAACTGTGAGTGAAGGAATCTAAAACAAAAATCCAGAAAATCACAGAAATCATACAAAGTAATTAATTTGCATTTTATTGCATGACATAAGTATTTGATACATCAGAAAAGCAGATTTTAATATTTGGTACAGAGACCTTTGTTTGCAATTACAGAGATTATACTTTTCCTGTAGTTCTTGACCAGGTTGGCACACACTGCAGCAAGGATTTTGGCCCACTCCTCCATACAGACCTTCTCCAGATCCTTCAGGTTTCGGTGCTGTCGCTGGGCAATACAGACTTTCAGATTTTCTATTGGGTTCAGGTCTGGAGCCACTCCAGGACCTTGAGATGCTGCTTACGGAGCTACTCCTTACTTGCCCTGGCTGTATGTTTTGTTGTCATGCTGGAAGACATGACCCATCTTCAATGCTCTTACTGAGGGAAGGAGGTTGTTGGCCAAGATCTCGCGATACATGGCCCCATCCATCCTCCCTTCAATACGGTGCAGTCGTCCTGTCCCCTTTGCAGAAAAGCATCCCCAAAGAATGATGTTTCCACCTCCATGCTTCATGGTTAGGATGGTGTTCTTTGGGTTGTACTCATCCTTCTTCTTCCTCCAAACACGGCAAGTGGAGTTTAGAGCAAAAAGCTCTATTTTTGTCTCATCAGACCACATGACCTTCTTCCATTCCTCCTCTGGATCATCCAGATGGTCATAGGCAAACTTCAGACGGGCCTGGACATGCGCTGGCTTGAGCAGGGGGACCTTGCGTGCGCTGCAGGATTTTAATCCATGACGGCATAGTGTGTTACTGATGGTTTTCTTTGAGACTGTGGTCCCAGCTCTCTTCAGGTCATTGACCAGGTCCTGCCATGTAGTTCTGGGCTGATCCCTCACCTTCCTCATGATCACTGATGCCCCACGAGGTGAGATCTTGCATGGAGCCCCAGACCGAGGGAGATTGACCGTCATCTTGAACTTCTTCCATTTTCTATTAATTGCACCAACAGTTGTTGGCGGCCTATTGTCCTGTAGCCCATCCCAGCCTTGTGCAGGTCTACAGTTTTATCCCTGATGTCCTTACACAGCTCTCTGGTCTTGGCCATTGTGGAGAGGTTGGAGTATGTTTGATTGAGTGTGTGGACAGGTGTCTTTCATACAGGTAACAAGTTCAAACAGGTGCAGTTAATACAGGTAATGAGTGAAGAACAGGAGGGCTTAAAGAAAAACTAACAGGTCTGTGAGAGCTGGAATTCCTACTGGTTGGTAGTTGACCAAATACTTATCTCATGCAATAAAATGCAAATTAATTATTTAAAAATCTTACAATGTGATTTTCTGCATTTCTGCATAAAATTCCATCTCTGACAGTTGAAGTGTAACTATGATAAAAATGACAGGCCTCTACATGCTTTGTAAGTAGGAAAACCTGCAAAATCGGCAGTGTATCAAATACTTGTTCTCCCCACTGTTTATTGTTAATGGTGCCTTCACAGATATACAAGTCACCCATGCCATGTGCACTAATGCACCCACATACAGCACAGATGCTGGCTTTTGAACAGAGCACAGATAACAAACTGGATGTTCCCTCTACTCTTTTGCCCAAAGGACACGGCATCCATGATTCCCAAAAACAATTTCAAATTTTGATTTGTCAGACCACAGGACAGTTTTCCACTTCACCTCAGTCCCTGAGCTTGGGCCTAGAGAAGGCGGCTGTGTTTCTGGATCTTGTAAAACATGAGTTTTAACTTGCATTTGTGGATGCAACGACATAATATGTTCACAGACAATGATTTTCGGAAGTGTTCTTGAGCCCATGCAGTGATTTCCACTACAGAATAGTGTCTGTTTTTAATGCAGTGCCACCTGAGAGCCCGAAGATCACAGATATCAATTACTGGTTTTCCCTTGCATACAGAGATTTTTTCAGATTCTCTAAATCTTTTAATGATATTATGTATCATAGATGATGAGATCCTCAAACTCTTTGCAATTTTTTGTTGAGAAATGTTATTCTTAAATTGTTGAACTATTTGCCTGCACAGTCTTTCATAGAGTGGTGAACCCCACCCCATTTTTACTTCCCAGAGACTCATCCTCTCTTGTGAGTTGTTTCACCAGGTATTTATTTTTTGCATTGCACAACTTTTCCAGTCTTTTGTTGCCTTATCCCAGCTTTTATCCCAGCTCCCGGCATATATTTCTCAAGAAATAATAACATTTCTCAGTTTCAATATTTGATATTTTGTCTTTGTACTCTTTTCTATTGAATATAGGGTTTGGTATAGGGTTTTCTTTACATTTTACACAGCATTTGTTTTGGGAAATGGGGTTGTAGAAAGAAAATCAATGATGGGCAGCCAAACATAGCATTTCAATTGGGTTTTTTAAGTACTGACCCATTTCTCTAGTACAATTCATCATCTCTTCTGCTGAAAAATATTGCGGGCATGTACATAGTTCTAACATTGTGTAAACAGCATCACTTGACTCTATCTACAGCCCACAAAGCATGTACAGGAGCATTTTCATTTTAGCTATGACTTAGGAATGCCGTATATTATGCTCTTTGTCATTGCACCGGGGGTACAACTGAATACATGTCTGTTCAAATGTAAAATTGTATGATGACATCAGTATGCTTAGCCTTTTGGTTTTAGTTGAGACTATCAGTTGTTGTTAATTTGTAAATATATCAATAAATATCCAGTGTGAACAACTGTATTCTCTGTTCAGAGAGCAAATTAGCCAGCATTGCAAATATGTTTAAAAAGTAGGATTTATGTAAGACATACACAGATTTCCAGAAGCAAAATAAGGGAGCAGGTCTACAGGTTATTGGTGGTTATACCTGGCAAAAATAGAACAAATGACAAAACCAAATTGTATGATATGTTAGCATCAAAGGGGTCAATAAGTCACAATATAAAAACATTGAAACTGAAACATCAATATTTTCATAATTTCTTTGGCAAATATATATAACAAAGGTGATTGGTTATTTTTTTAAAGAAATTGTTTAAACTGTGTACAATTTTAGTTAGATTACCAGAAAATGTCCGGAAAATTTCGCCTGTCCTGTGTTGGTTTGAGGAGAAATGATCGAGTGCACGTGGGTAGGAGACTTTGAATAAAGGGCGGTGCTTGCGAAATGACAACAGAAGTCGATGCGACTACAAATCAAAGTATCTGAAATGTATTGTAAATTTATTGTAAATTTATAAATTCAGTTATTGATTACTTGAATATTAATTACTTGAATATCAATAACTGAATGTTTTTGAGAGGTCGATTTCACACTAGAGTGGATAAGCGTGCATATGACACATGCATTTGTTTTTGTCTGAATTCGATCGAGACTTGAGAATATACAAAACGAAATACCATCTAAATAAATCGTTCATTTGAGGTTTACTCTTCTAAACCGTTTTATTTTTCACCTGTTTATCTTTTGAAATAGTTGAGTGAAAGTGACCTTTGGAATTTCGTCAGCAAGTGACCACAGAGGGCATTCCAAACAAGTGGTAGAGGTGCGCAGTCACTCCACCCTCTTCAAATAGCCCTACAACCGTGGCAAATAATCTGCCCATCAGCATCACTCATTGGATAATTGCCCTGGACGACTTTGAATCATGATTCTCTGATTGGCTCGAGGTTCTTTCTCAAATCCGCCCGTGCTGTGACGTAAAGCCCGCGGTTTACAAACTTTCTTAGTAGCAAGAAATAAACAAATCAGATTTCATTATCTTTCTGTGATACAATTGTTTAAATTATTTTTTAACCAACTAATGTCACTCTACTCGTTACAGTGTCGGTTGTATTGCTTATCTTATAGGAGTCGTCGGTTTTTCCTCGGATTCTCTTCCTTAGCAACCAATCCAGAAGCCAGCAAGATAAGTCAACACAGAAGTAACGTTAGCGAGCTAACGATTATCAGTACTGTAGCTAGGTAGTTTAGCTATCTAAAATTGTTAACAAATTATTTCAGGTTACGAATATAAAGGTGAGTGTTGACCAGCAAATGTTCACCCGTTTTATGAGATGTGAAGCGAATGCCTGTAAACTAGCTACGGCGTTAACAATTCTAGTCGACAATGGTGGGGTGGAAATAGCTCTGGTCCAGACATGATATCATTTGACTGGTTTCACTAATTTCTAGTTACAAATGTTGCTAGAATGTTCAGGAACATTTATCAATATGCACCCGTGTAATTTCACGGAAATCCGAAACAGCAGTCAAAATTGCTTTGAACACTTATTTGTTTCTACAGACAGTTGTTGAAACCAGTCACTAGAACATAACAATATTGGACCAAAGCTACTGTGTTGGCACAAGCGTTTATTGTACCAGATAGACATTATTTTAAGACTGAATGAAGTGAATCCTTTCCATAGACCAAAACTGACAATGTCGCTGTGGGCTGAGTCTTGTTGGAAAGAATATAAAGGAACCCCTAATACTAAAGGGAGAACAGTTTGCGTTGCCCAGGATGACTCCTTGGATCTCTTGGATGATGAAGACTCATTTGACTTGAACAGGTCTTACCCGTGTGCCCGACGGCACAAGAACGGCCTGCAAAAGAAGGGCCTGGGACTAGGCCACTGGCGTTTTACTG
This sequence comes from Esox lucius, assembly GCF_011004845.1. Taxonomy (NCBI): domain Eukaryota; kingdom Metazoa; phylum Chordata; class Actinopteri; order Esociformes; family Esocidae; genus Esox; species Esox lucius. The sequence goes on along the minus strand of NC_047571.1, from coordinate 22,559,322 downwards.
GATCCATGACAGGTGAGTGGGGGTTGTGTGCACATTTTCCTCCTATCCATCTGTGCTGTTTATGGGGCATGTAAACTGGTTCCAAGCCAGGGTTGCCAGGTTTGTGTATAATTTGCAGATAAAATGACCCAGCAAAACCCATCCGTAAAGGCAAGACCCTACAGTCTTCCTAAAAGTCTGCCACGCAATCACTGAGCAACAGTCCTGCTTTACTTTCAGTGGTGAGCATTCACCCTTTGTTAAATAAATACACATACTTAAGCCATGTTGGCCTCAGTTCAATTTAGAAGTATCATAGAAAGCAACCTGTGGCCTATATATGCCTAACAAATAAAAATGCAAAATAAAAAGTATTGGTGTTGTGCACAAAAGTATTTACATTCCTGTTAGTGACCATTTTAGCCAAGTTAATCGGTCCATCTGCCAGGTGTGTTTACCCTGAAGGGATGTGACCTATTGAGGCATTTCTTTATTCCCAGTTGTAGGAACTCTATAGATCATAGCGTATTTGCTAAATTTAAACAACTTATTTCCTTATAAATTTAACTCAATAAAGGTTCTACAGGGCTATAGTTAACGGCTAAAATTGCGAAAGCTGAGTCTCCTGTCATTTGGAGTGTAACCTGGGCCAGCTCTGAAATGGGTGGGGACTGGCTTGTGCTGTGTATGGCAACATAATGCAGTGGGCACAATGTTATCCTGCAAATCTGCTCTGTATCACTGTCATTACAAACCCCTGTACCTCATCACAGCTTCCTGTCTTTTCAGCTGACTCTCAGGACGCCCGTAGCTCTGTAGCTATGAGAGACATTCAGATCTCTAGCCTGCATGGCTCAGGATCTCCCGGTCGTTCAGACAGCTTGCCAATGTACCCCTCCACGGTGTCAGAATCAGACAGAAGCCCGCTCAGCCAGCTGATCTGTGGAGCCTCAAGTCTCTCAGGACATCCTGCTGTCCACAACCCCAACAAGGCAGTCCTTACTGTGGACTGCAAGAGCACAAAGGTAGTGGGTGCTGGCCATTGCGCTACACAGCAAATGTTCCCACTCAAGGCAAATATCTTTGAAATCAGATATCCGGTTGTTTGCAGTTCGATTTAATATTTTGTCTATTGTAGAAGGAGGTTTTGTTAAAGTGTCGGGACTGAGATTTGCCTGCTTTTTGTTTGCCCTCTTGTTTTCTGAAGATATTGGCTGCCAATAAGAAGGCATGCACACTGTTTGAGCGTACCTGCAGTGATCTGATTGGTCGAAATCTGTCCTCCTTACTGAAGAAGACTAGTCAGGTCCTGGATGAAGCTTTAAGTGAGGCATATCTTCAAACTGATGGAAATGTGGCTGTGGTGTCTGGAAAAGTGGTGAGAATATTTAACCAAAAAAGGGCTTAGTCATTTGTGTATAATTGTTTTTAAAATGTTTACTTCTGCGCAGCCCTCAGTGTTATTTGTCAAATTAGTAATTGTTCAGGACTAAGTCGTCATTTTGTTTAAAATCGAAAGTCATACATTCTTAGACCAGTTAATTGTGTTTGAAGTACCCTGTCTTACTCCCGGTTTATAGATGGATGTGCTGAGTCAGTCTGAGGCTGAGGTCCCAGTGTCCATCTGGGCCCAGAGGCAGTCACAGGAAGGACAGAATTGCCTGGTCACAATTGAGCGGGTGGAGCGACTCTCGGCCCAGGTTTCCTTCTCTCAAGATGTAAGTCAATCACACTTTTGCACATTAAAAACATTCAAACCAACCGCAATTTGTGGGTGCTGTACCCTTGTTTGTGGAGACCACATCACTGTAAACTACACTATTCTTGAAATGGCTCCTACCTCTTACAGTCAAGATCAGATTTCTCCACTATCAAATTGCTGTTTCTTCCAGGGGAGCATCTTGAGCTGTGACCGGGCCTTTGCCCACCTGCAAGGTTACCGGCAGTCTGAGGAGCTGACGGGGAGGTCTATCAGAGAGCTCCTCCCCTCTCTACAGATCCCCCTCCACAGCCGTGCTCTCCCTAAGGTCAGCCCTCACATGAGTTAAACGCAAACACACACCTCTTCCTGTATATGGCACTCCTCTTGACCCGAATCTGAGATAACCCCTCCCCTTCCTCAGATGCTCAGAGTCCAGAAGGTGTCCAGTCAAAGCCTGGGGGGGCCCTCCTTCCCCCTGTGTGTTAGACTCCAGGGGGCCGTGGTGTGTGGGAAACCCCCGCCACAGAAGGGTGGACGCCGGTCAGGTTTCCCTGGAGGAATGGACAACCAGCAAGGTCTCCTCCCATCCCCCGTGTGCAGTTCACCACAGTCCCCACAACCGGAACACTCAGAGGAGTCCCAAGGAAATGAACTGTCTGTCTCTGGTAGGGTGCTGTGTTTTTCTTATTGTCAGTTATTTTTCTAAGGCATTTCTACTGCGCAATTATGCTTCATAATTCCTTAAGATAAAGGTTCCATCTGGCTTATTTCCTCATCTTTATGTGCCTCTCTGCCATTCGTCAGAAGTCGTAGAGGACAGTCTTCTCTCGCCAGGTTCAGGGCTGGTGTATTCTGGGACGGTGTGGGTGTTCGCCCCTCTCAGTTGTCTCTTGACCCTCCACCCTGATGGCTCCATCCACAGCATCCCCAACCAGCTGGCCCTGACCCTTCTGGGCTATGGTAATGCTGAGCTACAGGGAAAGGTATGGCTATGACAACGGTGTCATTTACGTTATGGGCCTTCATTTTAATAATTGGAACCCATGATGCTTGTGATACTCTATGACAATGTGATGGGTTACATTTGTGAGACGCATTTCCTTTTTTTTCCATAAATACTGTAGTTTAATTGCACAAAATGGAAGGATCCCCTTAAAAATGTGGAATATGTTTTCTAGATAAGTGGTGGAAAAAGTCGGTGACTCAACCCTTTAACTGGAAAAAATCTATAACCCCTCCACACACACACACACACACACACACACACACACACACACACACACACACAACCCTCAACTGGTCATATCTATAACCCCTCCACACACACACACACAACTGGACAATTCTTGCAGCTTACATTTTATTTATTTATTTTTTCAAAAAAAATCCAACGATCTACTCAGTTAGTTTTCTGCCCTACACACACACAACCCTCAACTGGTCAAGTCTATAACCCTTCCACACACACACACACACACACACACAACCCTCAACTGGTCAAATCTATAACCCCTCCACACACACACACAACTGGACAATTCTTGTAGCTTACATTTTATTTTTTTTTCAGAAGAAATCCAACAATCTCCTCACAGTTTGTTTTCTGCCCTACAGGATGTGACTTTCCTGATGCCTGCTTTCTATGAGTGGTTCTGTGACTTTGAAACTGGAACCTGTCCCCTCGACCGTCGCCCTGAGGGGGCTTGCTTTCTACACACGGGCTCCTCGCATCCATCCACCACCAGCAACGCTGGTGACTCGCCCCTGTAGTTCACTTCCCCTTTCTCTTCCACATGGGGGAGCTTGTTCCCACCTGGTGCCAAGACGCCTGATTCAGCTAATTTACTATTGATGAAGAAAGTCTGTGGCCGAGTTAGTGATGGTGTGGAGACCAAGGCGGTGTGGTGCAAACAATGGTGACCGGCACAAGGCCAATGAACCTCTTGGTTCAGCTCCAATATTGGCATTGTTTCAGCTAATACTGAACATCTTGGTTTGGCACACTTCTGGCAACTTAAGTTTAAAAAAAAAAAAAATCCTGGTTTTCCAGAAATCCTAGTTGTGACTTAGGGGTTTCATGCTTACCCCCACCTGATTCCTGTTGTCCTCCATCTGGGATTTTGGCTAAACCAGGGATATGTTCAGTTGAATGCAATGTTTCTGCCATTTGTTTTACATTGTTATCCAGTTGGCCCTTTCCCCTTCATGAAAACAAACGCTTATCTGATGGTGACCAGATAAGTGTTTTTGTCATGTTCAGTATCTTTGCTTCTTGCATGTCAAGTAGTAACTGTCTTGTTGTTCTCCATCTCACTCCTTCCAGACCCCTGTAGATGCTCTAGTCCTGGTGCCCCGGCAGCTAGCGTGGCCCCCCATCCCAGACACTCTCTCCCAATGGCCTGCAAACCTAAAGATGCGAAAGGTTAGCCCTCATCACTAACCTCCATTTTTCATGTAACCCGTGATCATTCCTGACATGAATTCTGAGCACCAGTTAATAAATGTGTTTCCAGACCCCAGCGGTCTGCCGGCTGGTGACATGGCACTGGTCCAGCGGTCCGGCCTGGGGAGAGGCAGGATCTACACTGGGACCGGTTCCAGGCTGGAGCAGCCAGGCTACCCCCCCTCCACCCTGAGCCCTCCTGGGGTGTCATCCACCCATACTCATATCAGGTGACTCCCTTATGGAAGGGTTGGGTCTGTTCTGGTATGACCGCATGGTGAGGGAATGCACCCAGTCATATTCATGCTGGTTGTCATGTCTGCCTTCCCTAGCAAATGCTATTGATTGTCTTTCCACATATAAATCAAATACTAAAGGGGTGGGTTGGTTTGCTAATACATTCGTTCCGGTTCAAAATGAAGATCAATGGTAGGGCAACACAATGATTCGAGTTGTCGGAAATGCCTTGTTGACATGGGCAATATCCACATCACAGGAAATGGTTAATGAGACGTGGGAAAAAGGTGAATAAGAAGGGCACTACTCGAGCCGATGGGCGCGCATCATTCATCCTTTATTGACGTAATATTGGTTTCTTGGCTATTGCATTGTTTGGTTCAGATACTTCAGTGTCAGTTTTGAGTTCACACTGCACCTGCTAGAAACATTTCTGCTTTAAGCAGGTCAGTGGCACAGAGATATTCTCCCTCATTCCCAACAGCATGTTTATTAAGCCTGCTTTAGAGAGGACGTACCTTGAAAGCGGTAGTACGTTTTGCATCTTTAAATAACTTAACTTCAACTTTTTATTCAGTAAGCGCATTATGTACGTGATTTATACAATATCGTTTTAGAAGAGAAGTTATCAATGCTGCTTACATCTGTGTTTAATTCCTAATCGTTGTTGCGAGGTTTGAACTGCGCTTGACTGTCCCGGAGTTTCCGTAGGCCTGACTCGGTCTCTCTGCACAGGGCTGAGGATGCTACAGAGCTGGTGGAGGACGCATCATCGCTGTCTTTGTGTCCCAGCCAGGGTGACCGTCTAGACACCACCCGTGTCCTGCTACAGACCTTCGCCCTGGTGGAGGGGGGCGAGACACTTTGTCTGTCACCTAATAATCCTCCAAGATGTCAGCTCCTCAACGGGGAGGGACAAGGTATGAGTTTGGCAAAGTTTGGCAAATTCACTTCACGTCTACTTCTGAGAAAGGGCTTATGTGGTATGGAATTTTTTTCTTCGGTTGCTCCCCAAGGCACTCCAACGCTAGACGAGCGGAGCCCTGGCCGACCCTGCCGCCCCACCCCGCGCCATGCCAAAGACCCAGGGCACCAGGGTGACCTGTCGGCCCTGCACAACTCCAGCTTTGAGATGATCTCCCTGGGCAGCCGCTCGTCGTCTGGGTTCTGTGAGAAGTGTCATGGGGGGTCCAGTCCGGAGGTCAACTCGCTGTCAACTGAGGTTGTGGATTCTGTCAGCTGTTACCTGGAACTGGGATCTAATGGGGAACTGGTGACCCGGGCCATGGCTGACCTGGACCTCAGTGGAAGCGTAGAGCTGTCTGATGATGCGGGTGAGGATGTATCCCGCACCTCTGTTGATACTGCTGAGCTCCTGCGCACCCCCTCTCCATGTATAGTAGAGTCCGAACCGGATGAGGGACCCATCTACGTGGAGGTCCGGACCGATCCATTGAAAGACGCTGACGGGGAGGAAGAGCAGGACCAATGGGCTGTGTTTTCTGCTCTCCAAAATGGCCACAGCCAGGACTCCACGCAGATGACCGGGGGAACGCAGTTGCCTTCAGACCCCACTCATACCACCTCCACCCCTAAGAAGCAGCAGGGGGACGGCTGCTCTCCGCCCTCCTCGGCCTCGCGTCAGATCTCAGAGGGGTGCTATGAGGGGACCATGTACCACAGGGATGGGGCAAGAATCGGTTGGTACCTGTTTTGGTCCTTGACCTGACCCCTTCGTCAGCGACTCCTTAAGGTGCAGTGTTCAGTGCCTGGTTTGATGGTGTTGGTCTTGTCTCCTTCCAGAGGTGCAGTGTGAGATCCGTCGGGCTGATGTCCTCGGGGGGCGGTGTGTGTTCTGTGTGTGGTTGAGCAGGCCTGGTCAGCAGGAGGCCATGCATTCTAATGGAGCTTCCCCACAGGACACGTCCGCACTCAGTCTGGGGGAGGTCAGTATACTGGGGGGTGGGGGGGTCGTCTTTGTCCCGTGTGTTGATTCGGCCATGTGATGAGCACATGTATTCACATTCCTCTTCATACCAATGAGACATGTACCGTTTTGACTCAGGCTATCATGGAGGCCAGCCGCGGCGGTGCCGGCGAAGCGCTGCTCTCCACCATGGACCTGGAGCATTCCCATGCGTGCGAGGGCCAGTTCTCAGAGGAGTACCGGCCGCTGCATGCCGTGGGCAAAGGAGCCTTCGGCTTTGTCTGGCAGGCCTGCCGGATCTCTAACGGACAGAAGGTGAGACTGACCTCCCGCTGCCCTTCTGCTGGTGAAGATGAAGACGAGCACTACTGACACATGGTCACGTCAGTCCACAGTCTGGTGTATTCAGTACATCTGAGGTTAACAAGGCAATGTGCTTCATTGTGTGAGCTACCCAAGATCACTGTGTCCGATCTAGAGGTATAATATTTGATCCAAACGGCTGCCAAGCCTCCTGGTTCCGGACCCGTTGTTTCCATTTGAGAAACGAAAGACAAATGAAGGGGTCTGTGCGGGTGTGTGTTTTGTGAGTGCAGGTGGTGGTGAAGTTCATCAGGAAAGGCCGGATCGTGAGTGACTGCTGGGTGGACGACCCCGTGCTGGGACGAGTCAGCCAGGAGATCGCTATCCTCACCCGCCTGCAACACCACAACATCGTCAAGGTACTCTTCAGCAGGAGGGGGATCACAGATGTTCACCTCTTTTTTTTACCTTCTGTTTTCTCCTCTCTTTTTGTGGTTTTTCTATGTGCTGGCTGTGACATCTATGTTGAAATGCATGACAGTCTTTCCCCTGGGAAGTCCTTCCCCTTGTTTTATTAATGCTCTTTGGCTCTATCTAATCTCATTGTACATCTGTGTTTTCTAGGTGCTGGAAGTGTTTGAGAATGAGGGTTACTTCCAGATGGTGATGGAGAAGCATGGAGAGGGGCTGGACCTCTTCGAGTTCATAGACAAACAGCCCCAGTTGGATGAGCCTCTGGCCAGCTATATCTTCAGACAGGTACAGGGCAGGAGAAGATTGACATTTATTTTTGTTGTCTGTTTGACTATCTGAGAAAGGATGGGTGCTTTGTCTCTTCACCTTTGTGTATGACGTGGGCACAAACAGAAATAATGCTGGGTGTTCTACACTGTCCTTGTTCTCCAGCTTGTGGCAGCGGTGGCGTATCTAAGGAACAAAGGGATTCTCCACAGGGACATCAAAGATGAGAATATTATCATCAACACTGAGTTCCACATCAAACTCATAGACTTTGGCTCTGCCACGTTGCTGACCGCAGACAAGCTCTTCTACACCTTCTGTGGAACACTAGAGTACTGCTCTCCAGAGGTTCTGCAGGGCAACCCGTGAGTATGCATGCGTGCGCGCACAGTTCTCGTATCTGAGGGGGATGGAAAACATGACACAGTTCCAAAGATTTGGATTTGGAAACATCATTTAATGTAGTGTTGGAGTAGTACATCCAGTGCCTTGCAAAACTGTTCAGGCCTCTGACCAATGTTCGCATATTACTGAATTACAAATGATGCATTCAAAATTTTCACATTTTATACACTGATTCAGAATGTTATGTTATTAAAAGTTATTACTATAATGTTGCAATTATTTATTTTTTAATAACAAGGACTTATTTAGCCTTCGGCAGTGAGCCATTATAGTTCATACATGTCACGTAGGGATAAAAGACCCAAGGATCATTGGTCAGGGTGTCAATCTGAATGAAAATGAAGACTAAAAGAATTCTACTGAAGTTACTCTGATACAAATGCATAGATTAGAAAATAGGGTACAAAATAATATCCAGGTGTAATGGTGCACCAATCAACCATATCAAGAGCTCTGCGTTACACTGGATGGTGGCAAGAAAGAAGCCAATAGAAGAAAGAAGCTCTATTTGCTTCAGTCTTGTGATACAGTCCAGCCCCTGCCACGTCCCAAAAGTCCCACACACAAGGTCAAAGCGATATTGGAGCCCCAAAATCATATTTTCCCCCAGCACTGTATTTGAAAAAATGAAAGCACAATGTTGTTTAGTTCCCTCTTTGGTATGTAAGTGTTTGTGTTTTTGTGCTGTGTGTTATGTAGTTACAAGGGCCCGGAGTTGGAGATGTGGTCTCTTGGGGTGCTCCTCTACACATTGCTGTTCAGTGAGAACCCCTTCTGTGAATTGGCAGAGACCATGCAGGCCGAACTCAAGCCCCCATTCTCTGTCTCCCCAGGTAGAGCCGCTGTCATGAATTCCATATGGTCTCACCGCACCACAGTGTTAAGCTTAATCTTGCCATTTCAGGTCATACATTTTTTGGGGGGTAAATCATGCATTGTATCCTGTCACTGTTTTTGACTAATTTCAGTTTTTCAGTCAAAACCCTCCTACTGAACAATCCTGTTGTGTCTTAACCCCTGACCTTTCACCTGTGCTCTTCTAGATCTGCACGCTGTGCTTTTAGGGCTGCTGCAGTGTGACCCCCAGCACAGGATGACCCTGGAGCAGCTCCTGATGCAGCCCTGGATTCGACAGCCCATTTGTCTGGCCGATTACAGCTGGGAGGAGGTGTTCCCCGACAGCAAGAGCCAGGGTCAGTGGATAGGCTCTTGAAGTATTTTGTTGTCGTTTCATTCTTATCACCATCGCAGCTGCTAGACAGGAAACCACTTCTGTATTAGACAACATCCATTTTAGGCCCCAGACATTCACCAATAGTAACTTCTTGTCTTCACAGCTCCCCCAGACTACCATAACTCTGAGTTCCTAGGCCAGGGACTGTACCCAGATGCTGGTGATGATGCATCGCTTCCTTCTGATGATGATGATGATGATGAGGATGAGAAGAGGGCCATGGATGCCCTGAAAATTGAGCTTATGAAGTACCTTGCTGATGAATGAAGTCTAATGTTCCACGTTGCATCTACATAGTCTGACACTTCCTCTCATATTCCCTTTATAAACGCCACCCTGATCTGAAAACTATCCCGATGGAACCTACCTTAGACTATTGAGATGCACCCCCAGATCTCGTCCATGTAGATACACCACTAACAAAATTCTGGGGCAGCATCTACAATGTTTTGGATTAGGAGTTCTTGTCTAGGATCTGTTCATGTTGTCATTATGATCTTAAAGACAATACTGTTTGTAGATCGGCACTGAGAGGCTTGGTGAATATATGCCTTGGACTGACTGAAGAAATGTTAAATACCAAGTCTGCCTTTACTACCTAAAAACAATTTTACTATGGATTTGAGGGCGGGGTTGTGATGTAGAATACAACATATTTATTGACTTTGAGTGCAACCAAAGAAAGAGAACAAATTTAATAGTGGGTGGGCTATTATTAGCTATAGTCTATAAGAACTGTGTAGTATAACATGGAAATATCAGGGGGGAAATGTTGCTGACAAAGCCTGCTTATTTATTATAAGCTGAATAATAAGGTTCACAAAATAATTATTTATCCACAGAAATTAAAATTCAGTAATAAGCAGTAGTCTAAATACAATCACTTTGCTTTAAGCTGTTATCCGATATATTAAAGCAGACACCTTAATCAGGTATAGTAGTGTCAATACCTTATTTAATGTATTTAGTGAAAAGTTGTAAATATGTATTTTAATTTTTTATTAAATTGATCAATATATTATTGAATAAATGCTTTTATCACAGTTTGAATTATTTTCTTGCCCGTTTTAAATATATGTCAATTTGTAACTGCTTCATTCAATACAAAAGAATCATGTTTTGCTCTTTGAGTTGTTTGTGTGGAGCCGGAACCAACATTCTATATATTTTTTTTTCTGAACGAACGACACAAGTCTAGAGGAACTATTTTGCTGACGGACGAACATGAGCGTTGTTCCCGGGCGACAGGTAAACTTCGGTTTTTAATATTTCTAGAAATATGACATTTGGAAATAAATATACAATATATTATGGGTGTCTAAACATTTTCCTCATAATACCTATCTGTGTAATTTGAATCAGTATTGATGGCAGGCGCAAGGCTTAATACTAGCTAGCATGCTTGATAGATCAACTAACCTATCTACCGGTATGTTGTATTTTGACATTCAGGTAAATGCCTGACATGAAAGTCAGTCGTGGTGTGTTATGTCGCCTAATTGAGTATGCAATGCACATGTATTTGATTCAAAGTGAACTGCTAGTGGATGTGCCGATCTTGTAAAGGTTACGTATATATCTGGAATTTATTTTGACAAAGTATTGTTTTAGTGACCATTACGTAAAACGTTTTTGATTGTACTTCAACAATCTGGTGCCGTTCCTAACGTTGCTTTTTCTCAATATTTTAATTCGAAAAACATATAGTCCATATTGTGTTATAAATGCAGTCTAACGTAGGAGGATTTGTAGTTTGTTGGCTGGAGGTACTGTGTATGTATGGATCTAAAACCGCAAGTGCTTGATTTTAGTATGAAAAATGTTGTCCAGTTTGAAAGATAATGAAGATTTCTAAAAAACATTGCCTGCAGGTTCTTCAATGGACTCTGAGAAATGCAACCTGCCCTGTCCTGAGTATAAGAACCATCCTTGGAAGACACAAACCAGTTTTCTCAATATGCAGGCTCTACTGTTCCACCCACAACCAGGCTAGCACCCCTCATCAACCCACCACCCTGTCACAGCAACAACTGCAGCCTGGGAGGGAACTGTCCCTGCAAGCTCTCCTCGACATGGGCTTCACAGACACCCAGGCAGATCAAATGCTTGAGCAAGCAACCCAGGGTAGAGCAGGGCAGAGTGAACATGCCACTTCTACTCTTATGGTTCTGTTTGTTCTGGGCTTCAAGCCATCTAATGTGCTGAAGGTGTTGGAAAAGTGTCCAGAGTTATTCTGTGTGAAGGGCACTCATCTTGAGCAACGTATGGACAACCTGAGGAGACTGGGTCTGCTTGAAGGTGAGTCGGGGCCTTCTTGAATTTACATTCTGTAACTTTTTAGTCATTTAGCCAATGCTGTTGTCCAGAAGGATGCTCAGTATGTGCGTCCATTTTAAGAGTGCTATGTGAAACACGGCTTAGTATGTAGTGCAATCTAATCAATTAATTAGGTGTCGCAAAAGTAAATCCCGGAAAGAACGTACCAAATAACATAAACAAGTTAACCTAAAGAAAATACTGTATTACACTGTGTTTCCTCAGGTTATGCAGGTCGATGGGGTTCTCAATGTTGCTGTTACCACTTGAAATGTTTTGATTGGCCATTGATGTCCAACATCAAGGGCCAGTCTACCGTATTCACAAAACTATTGGATGTGTGTGTACATATGGATAGTTTGTAGTACAATCTCCCCTGTGTCTATCACTCGTTCCAGGCGGTCTCCAGCGGGTGGTGATTCACTATCCTCAGATCCTGACCCTTCCTTTAAAACGGGTGAACACAGTGGCCCGGTTCCTCAAGGAGAAGTGTGCTTTTACTGTCCAGCAGGTCACCGACATCTTGAGGGACTGTCCTGCTGTGGTGCAGTATGACCTGGGTCAGCTGGAGTACAAGTTCCAGGTCAGAGGTCACCCACTGGAAGTTGGAATTATGTTTCGTTTTTAAATTGAATTGGTAGGGCATTTTGGCTACTGTGTCTTTTCAGGTCAGGAACAGTTATAATAGGGAGAATATACACATAAAATGAGACTTCACTGCATTTCCACAGGAAAGAGAGAGATGTACACATACCTTATTATGTTAATTGTGTCAGTTACCATGCACATCGAATACCTTAAACGCTAAGAAATTGTCACCAGACTTATCTGTAATCCCTACAAAGATCAACATCCAAACATGGAAACGTTATGTACACTTCATAAACTAGCAAGCCACATTACACATTTTGCTGACAACTAATCCCCAAACATATGCTATCCAGATTTCAGCTGTTGGATAGGATTAAATACATGTAAATATAATAAATGTGAAGTCACATTTATTATATTGGTCTATGTTTTACCAAATGTCTTTAATACCTGTTATATTTATTCCTCTTGGCAGTATGCCTATTTCCGCCTGGGGGTCAGGCAGTCGGAGATTGTGAAGTCCAAGCTGTTCCGTGTCCCTCTGGATGAAGTACGCGGCCGTCACTGCTTCCTGGAACGGAGGGGTCTCTACCAGACCCCAGACAAGAAGGGCCAGACCCTCATTGTCAACCCCAAACTAAATGACTTCCTTGCTGTCCCAGAAGAAACCTACGTAACCAACGTCGCCATGGCAACACAGGAGGAGTTTGAGGTGTTCAAGAAGCTGATGGCAAGGGAATGGCTAGAGTACGATGATTGTCAGGAAAGGGACATGGTAGCTGACAGTGATGATGCGGAAGATGACGATGACAGCGAGGATGAGGACAATTTGAAAAATCCGTACAGGAAAAGAAGAAAGCGATGATGGTAAAGACTGAGTGTGACATCTGATATCTGAAAAATAATCGACATTCAAAATGATCTAGCCTGAAATCACAATACAAAAGAGGTTGATCGCTTACATTTTGACTGTTATATGAACATTGAGTACCACTGTGTGTCATCAATGACTGTCCATTCATTGAATAAACGGACAATTGTAAAAACACTGACATGTGTGTTTGAGAACATATCACTTTGGCATAGCAACTCATTCTTAAAAATACACCTGACTGCCCAATGCTCATACACTTTATTTACTTTTCCAGTTTTCTCCGAGCCGCCAGGTATCCACGGCAATGCTAGGGTAAAGTGAAGTGGACACGCTGAGACCAATATTGACTTGTGTTCCCTTCAGGATTGACCTGGCCCTGAGCAACATATGGCCGCTTAGCCTTTAGTGTCTATCGGTCTCATGCGGATATGAGACCACGATGTCAAGTCCATGAGGGCTAGTAGATAAGAACACTTTGATCTGTGGTGGTTTACATCTGCACTGTTGGTTGACTTACAGCTGGAGGGGAGGGGTAGAGGGCTTTTTCACTAATAGGTCTTTCTATAAACTAGTACCAGTGAGTGTTTCTTCCAGTGGACAGCTGTTTGGTTGGGTCAAGTCATTCATAATGATTTGCCTTTTTTTTTTTTTTTCTTAATGTGAATATATTAAAGAAGCATTCTGGGATTTTGGGCCGCTGGTAGAAAAAAAAGGCCCTGTCAATCCAGAATAGGTCCCCAAAATGTGTGTATTACACTCACCTAAAGGATTATTAGGAACACCATACTAATACTGTTTGACCCCCTTTCGCCTTCAGAACTGCCTTAATTCTACGTGGCATTGATTCAACAAGGTGCTGAAAGCATTCTTTAGAAATGTTGGCCCATATTGATAGTTGGCCCAATCTTGCAGTTGATGGAGATTTGTGGGAAGCACATCCAGGTCACGAAGCTCCCGTTCCACCACATCCCAAGGATGCTCTATTGGGATGAGATCTGGTGACTATGGGGGCCATTTCAGTACAGTGAACTCATTGTCATGTTCAAGAAACCAATTTGAAATGGTTCGAGCTTTGTGACATGGTGCATTATACTGCTGGAAGTAGCCATCAGAGGATGGGTACATGATGGTCATAAAGGGATGGACATGGTCAGAAACAATGCTCAGGTAGGCCATGGCATTTAAACGATGCCCAATTGGCACTAAGGGGGCTAAAGTGTGCCAAGAAAACATCCCCCACACCATTACACCACCACCACCAGCCTGCACAGTGGTAACAAGGCATGATGGATCCATGTTCTCATTCTATTTACACCAACTGTCCAATTTTGGTGAGCTCGTGCAAATTGTAGCCTCTTTTTCCTATTTGTAGTGGTGATGAGTGGTACCCGGTGGGGTCTTCTGCTGTTGTAGCCCATCCGCCTCAAGGTTGTGTGTGTTGTGGCTTCACAAATGCTTTGCTGCATACCTCGGTTGTAACGAGTGGTTATTTCAGTCAAAGTTGCTCTTCTATCTGCTTGAATCAGTCGGCCCATTCTCCTCTGACCTCTAGCATCAACAAGACATTTTCGCCCACAGGACTGCCGCATACTGGATGTTTTTCCCTTTTCACACCATTCTTTGTAAACCCTAGAAATGGTTGTGCGTGAAAATCCCAGTAACTGAGCAGATTGTGAAATACTCAGACCGACCCGTCTGGCACCAACAACCATGCCACGCTCAAAATTGCTTAAATCACCTTTCTTTCCCATTCTGACATTCAGTTTGGAGTTCAGGAGATTGTCTTGACCAGGACCACACCCCTAAATGCATTAAAGCAACTGCCATGTGATTGGTTGATTAGATAATTGCATTAATGAGAAATAGAACAGGTGTTCCTAATAATCCTTTAGGTGAGTGTATGTCATGTATATGCCGATGTGTGCTCCATGGCAACAAAAGCGCTCATTTTCATATATGGGATTTAATGGCTGACTGAGGTATCGTGGTGTTCTACATGTAGATTAGGCTCTTAGAAACAACATATTACGTCCATCCCAAAATGGGTGGTCAAAAAAGAAAATAGTTTTTTGCAAAAGTCCCAGAGTGTACTGTATCTTTAAGATGTTAAATGGGGCCATGGATACAATTCATATAATTAATAGCTGTGTTTCAAAATAAGTCTCCAGGCTTTATTGAGTTCAACCTGTGGTCTGAATTGAACGTTCAAAAGTTCAAACCTGAGACTGTCAAAGATCTTGAAATGTAATACATGGAGGCGTGGTCCACGATCCCTCCAAAAGTTTGTGCCAATCCTATCAGGCTTTATAGGAAGAGGCTCAGTGCTGCTTTCATCACCAGCCTTCACAAAATATGGGTGCCACACATTTTTGAACCTATGTATTTCAGAAAAATATAATACTCCTTTTTGTCAAGTTTTGTGATTGAGAAATATAGTGTTGATATATAAGTATACGGCTCCCCACTTATGTTTGAGGACAAAATATATTTTGCATTAACTTTTTCTGCATTTCATGAAGGGTGCCAATACTTCTTGAGTTGATTGTATGTAATATTACTATTTCCACATCAAAAGGGCTAAAGCCATGTTTTCAGTAAACACCTTTCACACCGAGTTGTTTTTGCACAGTCTGTGTATTATGATCAAATGGGTATCATAAGCAGCACTTAAGTGTGGTGGTTGGTTGATCAATTGATCAGTTGTGGGGGTCACTGCCACTGTCTTATCATGGTAATGGTTGTGAAACGCTTGCTTCCTCTGATGCATTTCCTTTTTTCAACACATCCTCTCGTACCTCCTAAAACACCATTGGATGAGGCCAGACACCCCTCTTGCAAATTCTTATCCAAGTTGTTTTGTTAAGGGAGGAGGGAAAGAGGACATGAGGAACCAAAGACTTCTCCCCAAAGTACGCTGAGGGGAGGGATTGACGTTTCCTCCCATTGGACTGCCATGCGCTTTCAGAGAACGGCACAAGGTGGAACAAACAAGAACATAGGAAACAAATGGACCTGATTACTAGACATAACAACAACAAAAAATGCAGGGCCCTTGATTTATGTAGACGCTTTGTGGTTGCAAGTTGGTGTTAATCCATCATTGTGTCAATCTAGACTTGTTTCTGTAACAGTGAATATGCAAGAACATTGTATTTAAGTGTTCTGTATACTCTGTCATGTTGACCCTGATGTTATACATCGGCCCCTCTTTTTATAGAAATAACATGCCGCTCTATGGGTGAATTTAATTTAACTCAATTGCTTTCATATATGCTACAGGACAGGGGAAAGCGATATACTGACAATTGTGAATACTGACTTACATTAATCATGTTTCTCACCTGTGATTGGGACTGAGTAAAGCTGGAGGGGAGGAGACATAACTCTGGAATGAAACTCAGCCTCGTCTCTGTGAAACTGCTAAGTGGCTACGTCTTTTTACATCCCCTGTGTTATCCTGGGAGTCAACAGAACGCGCATCAGAGCTGATAAGGACTGTGGTGTTAGTCAGTCCCTCAACGGATCATTGATTCATCGAATCGTTAAGACTACTGCATCGTTGATTTATCAAAACAGTAAGACTACTGGGTCGTTGATTTATCGAATTGTTCAGACTACAGGATCGTTGATTTATCGAAGCATTAAGATAACTGGATCGTTGATTTATTGAATCATTAAGATTCCTGGATCATTCATTTATTGAAGCGTTATGGATGAATGTCAGTCATTGCTGTGAGAATTAGGTAAGAAAACCCCCTTCAACTTTTGTTTGTTTTTGACGGAAAATTATGAATGGAAAGTTGCCTTTGACTTATAAATGCATTGTGTGTGTGTGTGTGTGTGTAGTGCCACATTGCATTTAATTGTAGTATACCGGCCTAATTCAACTAACTGCCAAACTTTATTGCTGTTATAAACCATTTACCAATGCAATTATAACAGTAATTTTCATTGTCATAACCCTGTTGGACAGTTTCATATACCAAACCTGTTACACTATCATTATTCCTAAATAATCAATAGAATGTTGTGAAATCTCTTTGGATTTGAAGCCGAACAACATAGTGAGCAAGATTCATGGGTTAGCTGGCTTTCTTTTTATAGAAAGATACAGTTAAAAGTAAGTAGACCCCCTGGAAAGTTTTCTTTTTTAAATTTTTTATTACATATTTGGCTGATTGAATGGTCAGGATGGAGGGATGAATAAACAGAGCAAAATGCAGAGAGGTCCTGGATGAAAACCCTATCCAGAGGGCACAGGATCTCAGACTGGGGTGAAGATTCTCTTCATCGTGTCAAAGACCCAAAGCACAAAGCACAAAGACAACGATGGAGTGGCTTTGGGACAAGGGGGTGAATACTTCTTAGCACTACTGTACATTAAGAACCTAGGGCCGTGCTTACTTTTTTAACACTATGATATTGCATTTCTGTAGATTTTTGGTGAATACATGATTGCAAAGTATAATCAGTGTTATTTTTTTCATTGGGTTACTTTTATCCGTCAGTATTGTTGAAGTATAGAATACATATGTTCAAATATGTAAAACAAATAAGACAAAACAGTCTACAACACTGTGTGTTTTATCAAAGTTTCTGTAGCTGATTAACTCTTATTAAAACTTTTTTTATTCTTCAACTAGCCTAAATTTTGTTTTAGTTAACCAACCTTGTGAATCCATGTAAACAACAAAAACTGTTTACTCAGAGACCAAGGTCCATAGATATGACTTTGATAATAATACACCGTAGTTGGAACTGATGCAGGAAAAATCATGTTAATTTGAATATCTTTGCATAATGCAAAGTAAAATAACCAAGCATTTAAATTACCTTCTTGTGGAACCAGAGAAAGGAACAGGGATAAAAGATTACTTTTCATTGAAATAATAATACTGCACTGTAGCCATCTGCTATGTTGTAGATTTTTCTTCTTTGCTGAACTCTCCAACCTTAGTCTCTTGTTAAATTAAAGATCATATAATGCAGATAAGAGTCAGTGATAAGATAACAACCTTCAGATGATTACCGCTGTTTTGTTTTATCAGTCAGTTAATTAAGGAACACAGAGTGACCAAGAGGGTCGTCATATGGTTCAAATGAGTAACGTCTTTCCTAGTAACTCAAACAGACTGTGAGATTAACATAATTTAAAATAGTGTTTTCAGTGATTTACCATAGAAATTAAGTCTCATCTATTCAGACACACTGCACCTGTTAACTGAATTATTAAACATGTGTCTACAGGGAAGCACAAGAGAAAGCGAGGACTGCGTTCCCCTGATATACCCGGCCCAAGGAGGTATGATTTATTCGCCTAAAGAAGCACTTTGCTACATGGTGCACTAATGAATACAACCCAGGACCTAACCACAGAGTTCCAGACGGTTCGGTCGGACAGCATGACATCCAAGGCCAACGTCTCGGACCAGTGGTACGACGCTCTGCAGCGCTGGCACCTGGAGCTCTTCCTGATCCCCACCTGTCTCCTCACCCTGGCTACCCTGCTGGCCAACCCCGTCCTCCTGGCATGCATCCTCCTGTCCCACTCCCTACGCCAGGAGACCCGTTACCTGCTCTTAGCCAACACCCTGGCCGCGGACGTGCTCTTCGTCTCCCTCAACCTGGTGAGCGTGGTGTGCAACGCCCTGGAAGTGGCCGTGCTGAGGGTCCTCTGTGAGCTGGTTACGGCCGGGACCGTGGCGGCGTACTGCTGCGCCGTTCTGACGGTCACCCTGAAGGTGGTGGACACCTACGTGGCGGTGCGCTGGCCGCTCCGCTACCACGACCTCCTCCCCCCGGCCCGTACCCGGAAGATCCTGGCGGCCGTGTGGCTGCTGGCGGCCATGTACCCCCTCTCCCTGGTCATTGTGATGGAGGCGATGGAGGGCGCCACACCGGATAAGTCCAACGTCTGTCTCGTGCTCATCTCCGTCGGCAACATGGGCGGGGAGATGACGGTGGGCCTTCACATGTATCTGACAGTCGGGGCATTCGTCTGCACTGCGCTCATCCTCTTCTGCTACTTCCGTCTCTACTGGGTCACCAAGACCCAGGGCATCTGGCAGAACCGCTACTCCCGGGCCCGGGTCACCCTCCTGGCGCACGGGGTGCTGCTCCTTCTGTACTTCGGCCCGGGCTTGGTCTTCACCGTGGAGCTGGTTCTGTATCAGCACAGGACGGTGAGCCAGGACGTGCGTGTGTGGATCAACACAGTGAACATGTGTGTCATGGTGCTTCTCCCCAGGGCCTGTGCTCCCTACCTGTACGGTCTGTGGTACCGGGACATCTCCCAGACTCTGCTGGCGATGCTGCGCAGACACCGCAGGCTGAGTCAGGTCACCGTGGCCTAAAGAGGCTGAGACACAGCCACAACACACTCTGACATACCCACAACGCACTCTGACACACTCACAACACACTCTGACACACCCACAACACACTCTATAGCAGAGGCTGTCAAACCTCTCCCCGCGGAACCCCAGACGTCCCAGGTCCTAGCTCGGCTGTAAAAGTCGTCGCAAAAATTTTTTGTTTTTAGTCAGCTCGAGAGTTTAATTGGTACTATTACCAAACTTTTACTGTTGTAGTCTTAGCTAAAATGTCTTGGCTGAAGACACTTTGAAGCTTCTTTTAGGGGAGTCTGGGTTTGGTTGTTACAGGGGTTGTTTTTATTGGTGTTTATTGGTCAGAATCCAGGGAGTCTGGTGTTATAAATTCAAGGTAGAAATGTGTCTACAGCCACGTGGTCAATCCAGGTGAATATCTCAAAATATTGAGGGGAGAGCAATTTCTTCATTTTCATGAATACAAATAAATATTAATATTCTTTTTATTTATTTAATATGTAGTTGTATGATGAGAGTATCCAAATAACCTGTTTTAAAAGAGGAAAGGTGGAGCTTTGTTTTAAGCCAATTTGTGAGTGTACAGAACAATCCAAGAAGTATACCATAATTCAGTACAGAAGAGTTGAATTCAGCAGAGGACAAGAGAGGGTCAGTACATCTATGACTGGTTCAGATTTAGTTCGGCGTAGACCTGCTTCTCAAACTGAGTCATGCGACTGACTGAGAGGCAGCTACATTTAGGGCTTAGACTACACACATCATTATGGGGTTTCAGTTGAGAGTTCAGCACCAAAACCACCAACATCCAATCGATTTCATGGACGACCTTTATGTGTCTCCCTTTAGAATTCCCTCCACAGCACGCACACGCACTCCTGTTTGAAAAATAATTCCTTGTTTGAAGAAACTGTTTTGTTAGCACAAATGTATACAGCTTTTTACTTTATCAAAGAGTTTCACTTTCCTCTAAATATCTGTTGATGACCGTTTGATTAGAAATACTGTTCAATCAAAGGCATTCATTTTTCTAAGAACATTTAATAAGGTTCAATGTAATTATGCTGATATAAATTAATGGCCAGCACTGTGATTAACCCCATACAGTGTGTAAACCAACATTTCTATGACATTTGATGGCTTAAAATGCCACAAGGGAATCAGGTATGAGGATCGATGGGGTCCCATTTCAACCCAAGACTTTGGGCTTCCTCTTAATAAAGATTATGGAAAGAAGTTGTGATACTGTTGTTGAGAAATACTCTAATTAGTCAAAGTATGACAACCTCCCCTGGTCTCCCAGAACCCTCCCTGATCACTCTGCCAATGCATTTATTTTTCAACATGTCTGACATATTTTAGGTTTGTGCCTGTTTTGGAATGTACTCATGTCTCTCAAAGGAATTAAAACATTCTTCCCAGTTTCTGCAACCTCTTATTTTCACATTACATATTCAGCTTTAAACTTGGAGACTTTATTAAAAGGGCTTGTGTTTCTTTGTTTTTTGTTGGGTGTACAGAAGTAGAGAAAGTAACTTGTTATGGTTGTTTTCCAATATACTTTTTCTTGTGTCTCGTGTCATGAACTGAACTGTGAGCATGTTTAAGACCCATTTTAGGGGGGTTGAATCAATTGTAAGTGACCTAAAAGTACCTGTAACACGTGTAATGTCAACAAACCACCTAGGCACCTAACACTTAGCCCTGCTTTATGACAGCAGTATCATCAAGTAGAGCAGCAGTTCTATCCATTTGCCTCGAAAAACGTGTTTGCTTTAAACCAGTCGTCCACGGAGACCAATAACCGACGAATGCCCGCCTGTTAATCGAAGACTTCACTCTCCACTGACATCCCTCTCTGAAAGGGGCGTAGACAAGAAAAAGCCCCATCTCCTTTCACTCGGCGCTGACACAGTCCGCTGGGCATGGTGGGCAGAGACGACGGAGTCACTGCGCGTTAGCTCCATATAGATGGCCACTGAAGTGGACCAAGTGGTTTGGTCTCTCCTGTGTGCCTTCGGGTCCTGGTACAACAGCTCTGGCCAGGCGGAGAGACATAGCAGGATCTCCTCCGAGACACACAGCAACACCTCATACAATGACACCTTCCAGAGAAAGGTGGCGCTGTTCACCCATGAATGGCATGTCTTCCTCCCTCAGCACCACTCCAGGGCGTTTCTGATTGGCCCCATCCTGGGGTTCCTGGCTGTTTCTCTGGTGATTCCTGGGATACTCGCCCAGGTCTTTATTAGGTAAGTCACCCCAGCTCCCTAAATGAACCCTTATCCACCAGGCAGACCTGATGGATAAGCCAGGTGTGGTGGTGTGTAGCGCTGATGAAGAGCTAGTTGTGATGATGTAAGCCACTCCCTCCAGCTTATGAGAAGAATGACGAAGGCATTATTTTATGGTTTGCGTCTATGAAATGTGTTCAGCTCTTCAGAAGAGTGACAGTGAGGTTCATTTGGTATTAGCAGAATGAAACATTATCGTCGTCGTCGTAACCTTCCTCGTCCTCCTAGCCCCCGGATGCGCCAGGAGAGCCGTTACCTGCTCCTGGCCAACGCACTGCTAAGCGACCTTCTGTTCGTCTCACTCTTTATGGCGAGCACCTGTCTGAACGTGGCGGGCGTTTTGATGTCAGAGTGGTCGTGCGCTGTGCTCCTCTTCCTCCTGGGGTCGCTGTACAGCGTGGGAATCCTCAGCACCAACGCCATGGTGCTGGACACCTCGCTGGCCGTGCTGGCCCCACTACGCTACTACGCCCTGTGGCCCGTCTGCAGGTAAGGGAATCGCGGGCCAGCGCCGGGAGGCGCCCGTCCTCGTCACGGCACTTTGTTACGACGTTTAGAGAAGCCAACCCTCTCTGTGGTAACGCTCCATTCCACCTCTCCTCTCTGTAGGACCCAGAGGGCCATCGCCGGCATCTGGGCTGCGTCGCTGTTTCTGCCCGCAGCGTTCGTGGGGGTGTTTCTGTGGTACCACTCCACCGAGCCCTGCTCCATGCACATCTGCTCCCTGCCCCTCCTCATGGTCCTCACCGTCAGCCAGTCCACTCCCATGCAGGTGGCTCCCGGCCCGGTCCGTCACGTTATATGGAACGTCAGACAAAATGGATCCTGACTTGGTGTTTTCTGTCTTCAGGTGTCCATGCTCCTGACGGTGACTGGCGTCCTCCTCATCCTGCTCCTGGTGTTCTGCGGCTATGTGGTCCTGTGCTGTCGAACCAGCATGTCCGGCGTGTGGAAAGGGGAGCACTTCTCCCGGGCTAAGGGCACCTTCCTGATCCACTACCTCCACCTGTTCCTGTCCTTCCTCCCCATGATGGTGGTGCTAATCAAGCTACTGCTCTACTGCCACCTGGACGCCATGGACCTGCGTGCCGACCTGTGGGTGTCTATGGTGGTTTGTAACATCCTCCTGGTGCTCCCCAAAGCCTTGGCCCCCTACATGTACGGCCTCAGGTACAGGGACCTGCGTGGGGCTCTCTTGTCCTTCTATGGGCTGAGGCGTCCCACTGCTACCTGCCCTGCCATGTGATGTTTGGCTGAAGGGGCTATGGGAGCACAGCGGATTGTAAAGCTGTCAATACAACATCTCCTCTGGACTAATGAGAACGACGTGCATTAACCAAGCTGCCTGCTCAGCCTCTTCTTAATGTTGACCTCCAACAGAGCAGATGAGTAACATTTGTCACTGGATGGAACAGAACCACAGAACCCAACATCTGTCGCTGGATGGAACAGTACCACAGGACCCAACATCTGTCAATGAATGGAACAGTACCACAGGACCCAACATCTGTCAATGAATGGAACAGTACCACAGGACCCAACATTTGTCAATGAATGGAACAGTACCACAGGACCCAACATCTGTTGCTGGATGGAACAGCATCACAGGACCCAACATCTGTCGCTGGATGGAACAGTACCACAGGACCCAACATCTGTCACTGGATGGAACAGAACCACAGGACCCAACATCTGTCACTGGATGGAACAGAACCACAGGACTGTCAATTTCATGTCACTGTAAAGTATGAGTGCTAATAATTTTCAAAGAAATTGTTTTATTATCAGATCTTTATCAGAATGCCACAATGCACACACATTGAATATCCACCAGAGGGCGTTTCAACTGATGAAATATTTTAGAGAGGTTATGGCAAAACAAAAAATGGGTCAGAGACCAAAAACCAAAGTCATTCAGAGAACTTAAGGAGTTTCTAAGAATAGCAGTTATCTTAGTTAGATTGTGAAACATTGTAATGCTGTGAAGAAATGATGCCATATTAATTTAATCCCTCCCCGTTTCCCACTGTGCTATAATGTAGAGATCTTATACAACAGCATGTTGTGAAGCTTCTTGTCTCATAGCACACCACTGGCCCATATCAGGTTACAGACAGAAAACAACCCTTTGTTCACCACAAGGCTGCAGTTCCGAGGGTCTTAACTGTTTTGTATGTCTCATTATAATCATGAAAATCATGACAGGGTTTAACAGATTAATTTGTCATCAACCAGAGTGTAATGTAACTAATTCAAATTGCTGTTTTCATCCAATTAAAATGTAAAAAGATCTTTATTGTCAGCATTTAGCAATGGAGTTACTGTGTGTGACCATGGTGTCATAACTCATAAGTGACTGATGAAGAATCATTAGCCTAGACTGTTATGCAGTCCTATATCCAATATGTTTTGACAGCTTAGTTTCCTTCTTTTTATTTTTTTTTAAAAGGTGTTCAACGACAGCAAAGTTTTGTTTGCAAACAAAGGCCAGCCACGTGGAGGACTGATGTACTTCGGGGAGTGCTGTTTGTGATTGCACAGCTTTAAGGCACCTGCCCTTCTTTTGAAATACACTACCCATAAAGCACCAAGAACTCCGGCGGACTGGGTCGGCTTCTGAGCATGTGACATATTTCTCTGCTCAATGTTTACACTGTACAGTTCTTTGTCTCCACGACTGCGGCAATAAAAAGTAACGATGTCTGGGACGTAGATCAAAACAGATTGTTTGTTTCTCTTTATGTATAACTTACTGTATTCATAAAAAATTCTAATAATCATATTTCATCATACAATATTTTGGGCATCATTATTTTAAGATCAACTTATTCTTGTAACTTTTTTCTCCACTACCGCAAATTGACGCACCAGGAAACTTCTGGATAAGGTAATGGACTTTAACAATTATACAATATCACTGTTATTGCAGTATACTGTTGTATGCAGTTGTTACACTGGATAATCGCGTGTAAATGTTTGCCTGTGTGCCTTTCTTATGACTTTGTTGTTGCGCAGTTTCCGAGAATATAGTTGTTATTGCGCATACATGCATCTTATTTTAAACATTATATGTCGCCATTATCCACCTACATTGACGCATCAATATTGATATTTTATCATTAAGTTCGATTCCATTTTTTATAATATTAATTTTCAACCTTGGTTTGGACCTGCTCTAAGTGTTTAAGGAATAACTATTCTATATTTAGAATTTACTGATACACTGTCAGAAAGGTTCCACATTTTTGTCTGAACCGAGGGGAAATGGTTCCCTAACCAAAAAGGGACATTCCTGAAAATAAGGGACATCAACGGGGCAACGCTTTTTGTGTTCAGGAAGAAAGGTTTTGGGGTTCGAGGAAGAGCTAAAAAAAACAACAACAGGTTTTCCCAAACGAAAACAAAACGGTTCCCCCGCAAAGACATCTGAAGAATAAATAGGGAAATAGTTTTAGGTGTTTTGATAGCCAACAAGGAATATTTTTACAAATTGTATGTTATTGAAGGGTCTGCCAGTGGCAAATCCTGTCCTTTGTGTGGCTTGATTAGAATGCGGTGGTGCGTCTGCGACACGGCTACAAGCAGTGTTCTTTTGAGCAGCTGTGTGTGCACCGCCAGGTTAAATATAGCGTGTAGAAGAATTACCTCATTTATCATTACAGTCAGATCCATGCGCATTTGTTCGTTAAGGGGACCCACGTGACTGAGTGACAACGGGCACTTCTGATTAGACAAAGCGCGCAAATGTTACTTTATCATTGTGCAGTAATGAGAGGCATCTATTGAAAGAAATGATCATGTATAGTTCATAACATATGTGAGTTGATGAACTAGCCAGATGAACTGTTGCTATATTCTTTTCTCAAGGTGAACAAAGACTTTTCAAGCGGGACCTTGAGGCTCCCTCCCAGAATGGATTAACACCTGTCTTGTGTGAGAGTCTGTTCAGAAGACTTGGCAGTTAGACACAGGCAGATAGAGGATTACTGTTGACTAAACCATATCCCAATTTGCAGCAGGTTTTACATTTCAAACATTGTTAAAAACATATAATGACTCTCTTTCACCTAGTTTATTTAAAAACAACGTGATTGACATGTGGGTTGGCTTTAATTACCCTTGCACAACAACCTCTCTCCCTCTATAGTCTTTGAGATTACTAACATTTTCAAATGTGTGTGTGGCTCAAGTTTCTGTCATCTAAACAAAAACAAATGCCCTCTACTGTGATGCAAGTTACTGTGTCTCTACCCCCAAGGCATTTGATTTGTTAGTACAACTCCTTTCTTCTCTCTGTTTCTATGAACGTTCATGTCTCCTGCCTCTGGTGTGTATTTGTTTACTCCGTTTTGTCACGGCAACAGGGGTTCCAGATCAGTGGTTATGTTCAAGTACAAATAACGTCTGAAACTTGATTTATACATACTGTGTCTTGTACATTTGATCTAGAGTTACACAGGCTTAACACATAAATGTCAATAGGGTGTAGCAAAACAAGCTGATTTATATTGGTTTGTATACAGACAACACTGTGATTGAGATGTACAGCTTTATCACTTATATCTACTTTTCCTGGGTTGGTGTTCTTCAAGGTATCTGGTAGCTCTGTAGAGCAGCAAACATGGTGTTGATCCTGGGCAGAAGGCTGAACAGGGAGGACTCTGGGACCAGGGACTCCCCCGCCGTCAAACGAAAGGTTCTGACTACCCACTCATGTTGTTTGAACTCAATTCATTTCAGCTGTTTGTTTTGTCAAAATGGACATTGAACTGTCTGCGCTTGAGTGCTTTTGTGTCGATTGTAAAAAAGGGGATTGGAAGTGCAGTGTGTAGAAATACTATTCCCATTGGCAAATAAGAACATACCAAAAATTGGCAGAGTAGCCAAACAACAGTTACATCTGCCAATACCCCCACTTGATTAGTTTAGAAAACAATGCAGGAACACCCTGTTGGGCCCCCAGAACTAAACTCATCATCATGACTCTTCTCCTCTCCAAGGTGTTTGAGGTGGACTCCAAGACCCTGAATTCGAATGAAGTGCTGGACTTCTCCTCTGGCGCTTCCCACTCAGAGGCCATCTTGCAGGTGTTCAATGAGTTCCGCGACAGCCGGCTCTTCACCGACGTCATCATCAGCGTCCAAGGCCACGAGTTCCCATGCCACCGTGCCGTGCTGTCCGCCTGCTCCTCCTACTTCCGTGCCATGTTCTGCAACGATCATCGGGAGTCGCGCGAGATGCTGGTGGAGATTAACGGCATCCTGGCCGAGGCCATGGACTCCTTCCTCAGTTACGTCTACACGGGACGTGCCAAAATCACAACAGACAACGTCCAGTTCCTCTTCGAGACCTCCAGTCTCTTCCAGATCCCGACACTGCGCGACGCCTGCGCCAAATTTCTAGAAGACCAGCTGGACCCCTGCAACTGTTTGGGCATCCAGCGCTTCGCAGACGCCCACGCCCTGAAACAGTTAGCCAGCCGCTGCCGCTCCTACGCCCTGGCCAACTTCCCTGAGGTTGCCCAGCACGAGGAGTTCCTGGACTTGAGGAGGGACGAGCTGGAGGAGTACATCTGCAGTGACGAATTGGCCATTGGGAAGGAGGAGGTGGTGTTTGAGGCTGTGATGCGCTGGGTGTACCACAGTGTGGAGCCCCGGAGGCCCATGCTTAAAGATCTGCTCCATCACGTTCGGCTGCCTCTGCTTCACCCCAACTATTTTGTCCAGACAGTGGAGGGGGATCAGATCATCCAGACAGCTCCAGAGTGCTACCAGCTCCTCCACGAGGCACGGCGGTACCATGTGCTGGGCAACGAGATGATGTCACCCAGGACCCGCCCTCGCAGGTATGGCACAGGGGATGTTGGGAGGCGTAGTTCACTTGAGTTAGCCTTTGTACCCTCAATTCAGTTGTAGTCAATGAAATGTTCATGTTCTAATCAGTGCTGAATTCTCATGCATTTCTTCTGCTTCTGTTTGTGTTGTTGTCACCGCAGCTATTCTTTTTTATTTGTTATTTTCCATATATGCATTCAAAGGACGTATGTTGGTTGTGTAAAGTACTGTTCCAGATCTGTCCACTTCCTGCCAGAGAGCTGGAAAACAGATTGTGTCATCTTTATTTCCTCCTGGCTTGTAAATCAACTGACATAATAATTTCAAGAGAATCAACTGTAAAACCCCAAAAGTGGGATTTGCATGTTTTTTTGCAAACAACCGCTTGCCATTTATCTCAGGTTTAGACTCACTTCAGATGGATTACCACCCAGCTTTGCCTATGTGAGGGGAAATTTGGGACAGAGATAAGACGATTAGATGAGAAATAAGAAGAGGAAGAGGTTCAGTGCTAATGTTCCACTGTTTTCTCTTACATAGGAGATGGTTTAGGGTTACAGCAAGTTCCTAAACTCTGTAACCATTTGAGTGGGTGCCCACAGGGCATTTATGCAAACAGAGCCTCATTGAGACAGGGTTTGTTTTGTAGTCCTATTTTGAAATGTAAACGTGTCACGGGGTAACGAGCTTGTCAATACCATTCTGGTTAGCTGCCAACATTTTTTTAGTCTGAACCATACATATGCTGGGTCTTGTTTTATTTACTGTCTCGCATACAGTGAGATGCATATGTAATTATATGATAGCTGTTTTTCATTATATAGTACGTACGTTTACATAAGTTCTTGTGTAAGTGGCTCTGACGTAGTCCACAGAGAAAAACCTGCCACACACATATCTTCTGTTTAGCCGTCACTGGTTTCTACTGTGCTGTTCACTTTTCCGTGGAGATGTCAAGGGTTAAGTATTATTTTGGGTGTCAGTTAGCTAGCATGGAGGTGACGTGTCTCTCAGGCGTGCTGTCTCAGTATCCAGGCAGGTCAGACAGATGTCTGCCTTTGTCTGTTTGTAGCCTGAGGGGCCTCTTGTTTCAGCTTCGGCTAACAGATGCATGGCATTTCCCCCCTCCTAAACACCAACATGGCTCCCTATTTCCAGAGAAAGCACGAATGCAATGTCTCAAATTATATTTTGGGTTCTGCAGTGGTTCTTTTCAATTCAAAATCAGGATGTTTGCTTGTTTTTGATAGTGAAATATAGGGGAGGCAGTTTATTCAAAAATTATATATAGGTTGTGATTTGCTCACAGCTCTTTCTTGATTAAATGTGAGTGGGGGTGTCATTTAAGTTTATTAATGGTTTCAATGAGCACAACAATATGCAATAATTACAACACTATATGTCTGACAAGAATTATAAAGCATTATGGATCTTTAAAAGGATCTACAAACAAACTTTCAGATTAAGGATGGGTTTTCATAGAACCATTCTCAATAAAGGCTCATAAGGGTTCTTTGGCTCTGTGGAGATGTATTTGCTTCCGTGTAGAACTATATGTGGAATGTAGTTCTACATAGTTGAAAGATCAAATAAACCATGACAACTAGCTTGAGAGTTTGCTTAAGATATTATCCAAGTAGTAATATTCTGAAGTGTCATTATGCAGCATTAATCCTGTTACTTATTTGACAGTACCATGGAGTTTGCATTTGCAGAGAATTCCACCCGCCAACCATAAGAAATCTTGTCATAGCCCTGACACACGCTTTCTGAACAGTGAGGTTGATAGGAAAACATTCAGATTGAGGTAATTGTTATTCAGTGGAGCACTTAGTAGGCCATGACAATGTGTACTTTGCTTTGTACACAAGTACAATTACATGAATACCAAGCCTTGTCTCTGACATTAGTCAAGAATCAAGCTGACTGAAATTGTATTTTGTGACGGTCTTGTTTTTCCACCCTTACCTGTATTTTGAACCTTACCCTTTCTCTCTCCCTATCCCTCGCTCCCTCTCTCTCTCTCTCTCTCTCTCTCGCTTTAACTGCAGGTCAACTGGATTCTCTGAGGTGATTGTGGTGGTGGGGGGCTGTGAGAGAATTGGGGGGTTCAACCTGCCCTACACGGAGTGTTACGACCCTGTGACCGGAGAGTGGAAGTCCCTGGCCAAGCTCCCAGAGTTCACCAAGTCAGAGTATGCTGTGTGTGCCCTGCGGAATGACATCCTGGTCTCAGGTGAGCCTCCTGCCCTGTCTGCTCCCTGGCAGTCAGCCACCCGAGAGGGAGATGTACTGGATCTGTCACCCAAGAATTTCATAAAGATATTTGAATAGGTTGTATGTTTTCGTGAATAGGCTGTAAATCAAGAAATACCAGGAAGTACACCCGGAAGACACCTACTCTGGCTTACTAGAAGGAACCGTCTTTCCTTGTTGAACTAGAATTACTAAATTAGTATTTACTGTAAACTGTCACCCGATCAGTTATCTCGAAACGAAGTGAGGAATGGAGAGACTTAAGTCCACCTGGGGGAAAGGAGACTACAGCTGCGAAAATACCCTTAATGAAAAAAACCTTAGGGTACTTACAGCTTCCATTGCTAAAAATTAAGTAATGTGATGGCAGTTCGCCATGGATGTTTTCCCTGCCCAAACTCCTTTGAATAAGCGGAAAATGTGAGAGCAACATCTGGACACACTCTGCTGGCGTGGGGCCCAGGAAGGCCCTGACTGGTCTGTTTACTCATCCCCCAGGAGGGCCACGAGGCAGGGCCAGGCAACTCTTCACTCCGTCGTTTTCCAGGATGAAGTGCCTTCCACATGCTTATCTAGGGCCAGTTGTTCCACTGATGGTTGAAGTTAGGGTTTAAGGGAGGTACAGCAAGTTGATCCAAGATCAGCTCCAACTGACAACTTCTACCCAGAGCATTCCTAAGCCTTTCAACCGGGCTGATTGACCCTGGAAGAAGTGTACTTTTCAAAGCCCCTCTGGGCCCAAATTAAGAAAGGATCACGTCATTTACAGTGTCTAATGAAAACCGCGTGCTTCCTGTTGCAACACCGCTCCTCAGGCTGTCCCTGTAATGTGCTCTCAACAGTTTACATGGAAGAAGCCCTGGTGTTGTGGTGCTCTACCAGCGGGGTCACGCAGGACACTAAACCAACATCGAATGGGTCTCTGACTGAAGCAGAAACCGATCTCCAACTAAGCTTATCAAACGCATTCATCAGAGAAACGTCTAGCAATCTATCCAACTTTGACAACTGTGGGTTTACGTCAGGGCATTGGTGCCAGTTGGCCATAGTTACGCTCAAAAGCCTTTCTTTATCCACCCAATAACAAACACTTTTGAAAGTACAGAGAGTAAATAACAAATGACGTTAAAAGAAGAGCGAGCAGGAGGGGCGCGAAGTCCACAGTCTTCCCCAGAGGGGAAGGGTGTTTATGTCTTGTGCCAAGTCCTCACGTGTGCACATTCAACCCGCAGGCCAAGCCTGGAAATGTCAACACACTGTTCCTATCCCTCTTTGCTTTCCTCTTTTCTGTTTGCTCATTCACTCATTCACTCACTCACTCATAATACTGCGCTACTTGATTAGCTCCCTCTCTCTTCATTTGTTACACTGATTTTTTTTCTCTTCTTAAATAACATTATCTACAACACTTAGGAAACACTCACATCTCCCTTTCTCTTTCACACTTTCTTTCTCTCATTGTATTTCTCTGCATTTTTACATCTATTGCCCTCTCATTTCTGCTAGTTCTCTTACTCTCTCCCTCTTTCTCTCCATCTCTCACTGTTTTCCATTCTCCTTTCCTCTCAGTCCTTCTGGTTCCCTCACTCTCTCACCCACACAGGCATACCCTGGAGGCTGTCCAGCTGCACAGCTGCACTGAAGCCCGGTCTTAAATGGGATCAGTATAAGATTGTCATGAAACCTCCAGTGTGTCTGGACAGTTACTATGACCATGACCTGAACAAGTCCATGTATCATACTTTCCTTCTCACTCCAACTGTATTGTTCCGCACACTACACTTGCTGTGTTAACTACCACGATATGACCAAAGGTTTCATTTCTCTAGTCAACACGGTTAGGAATGTGGAACTGGAGTCACAGCAACGGAAGTTGTTATTTAACGACATTAGGTAGGTGCGTGCGTGTTCTGCAGTGAATGTGGACCTGAATCAGCATCACAAGTGTTATTAACTAGGAAATAAACAAATCAACTTTTTCAACTTTGTAAGGGACAAGAATTCTTGAGTACCATGGATTTCTTCATTTATTATACTTGTCTGAAGAGACACAAGAGATTTTCTTGCTATAGCACACTTTCTAAATGAATTTTAGAATTTTTACTTTCATGTAGTTAACATGCATTGACGTCATGCAACCAAAAAAAACTAAACAACATGACTACAATACTTGATCTGTTAGTTTTCCTAGATTCCTGTTTGACATGTTTTGTATAATAGCAAAATAACATTCCATAGCTGAATTTGGCTGATATTTATCAATTTTTTTCCTGGATATTGATGTTTATACTGGTACCGTAACAACAGTCAGTGGGCATTTTAAAGATGTCTTTTGAAAGCCTTTTCAACCACAAAGACATATTTTAAAGTAATTTCCAATTTCCTTTTGATCAGTGGGTGAGGTTAACTGAACCTTGTATACATATCCAGTTATTCCAGATCAAGTTATTGGCAATCTTTTACTGTATTAGAACATCTCAGAGGTTGATCTAATAACAGGGTATAATCACATTGATCAGAAGGCTGTTGTTGCCACTGTTGTTTGGCATGCCACTCCATTAGGCATTTAACCCAGGGTTTATTTCACGATGCTGGTCCACCCCCTACTAGCTAATGTGCCGAAGGTCGGAAGCTCAGATTAGGCTGCACTTGCTTCCCCTGAGAACCGGCCTGGTTTAATGGACTGAAGAGTAGGTTAAATGTCATGGTGCGCTCTGGTGTTTGGTTTGTTTCATGTCTAGAAACCCCGTAATGGTCATAGGTTCTGTTAGTTCTTTGGAGAAGGCACAAGGTTGGAATTTTCTGAGACGGAGGGGCCTACAGTATGTGATTATGGATAGTTTAACGTCATTTCCTGGTGTCCAGTCTGACTGACATTTTGACAGATAATGACAGACAGACAGGCAGAATGACAGACAGAAGGGCTCTGAGGTAGACGACACTTAGCTCTTAAACAACTCACTAATTGCACTTAAGTGCGTTGGTATCACTACTTATACACAACCTTTCCTCAGTGTCCACTAAACAACATCAGTCAGATGGAAGCAGTGAGACATTACATGTACGTCTCAAAAAGGGCTTGCAGTCTGTTCAGTGGACAGAAGGCCTGGAATACAGTTGGAGAGGCATCTTGCAGCTGGTGTGTCCATTGTTTAGTTTGGGTCAAACACGGTGTCTTCATGTCCTACAGACAAGGTGACAGCTGCTTGTTGCTGTGTGGAGGTAATTATTCTAATAGTCCTCATGAGTTCAACTCAATGGGCATGTGACTACATCACATGATGTGGCGTGGCTTTATGCAAGACAGGAACGCCCATTCTAAGCATAGCAGACCGGGAGAACCTTTTTTTCAATTATGGGTCAGTGAAATAATGGGTCTTCGTCTTCATTTTTAGACGAGCCCAACAATTCTACCACGGCGTGTCTGCATTCCTTATTTTGCTTCATTTGGGAGTCAGTGGGTTCAGAAGTGGATGATTGGAATCTAGTCTGGCTCATATTGTTTACCAGCTATCTGTTTTTGTCATTAAGATGGTCATGATTGTATGATTATAGCCCACTGATGGATTTATGTCACAATGACTGGAAGGGTTGTTAAGTGTATTTCATCTGATTATGTAGAATAGGCATGGCCTCCTCCCCCCCCTCCCTCCCCCCCCCTATCTCCCTAACCCAGCTTCACAAACACCAAAACATAGTGGTTTTACCTCTATTTGTTTGGATTTATCTATCTGTCTTAGTTGATTGCTTGATTTAGCTGAACCAGTAGTGTTATTTAGTGCAGTGTCTATGTTTCTACAGGAACAGCAGGCAGGTGTGAGACGAGGTGAATGGGGCGGGATAGTGAGGAAAAGGTGCTGTGTGTGTGTGTGTGTGTGTGTGTTGAGTCAGGGCTTGTTCTCAACATGTCTGAAACCTGTTTGGCTGAGCTACAGATGTTGATGTTCTTTCTTGCTAAAAAAATTATTGAAAAACACATTTCTTGGAATGACGTGTGTCCAGAGACAGACACCAGAAGATATTTACTGTTTGTATGTGTTGTAATAAGACATTGTGTGTATGTTCATGTGCTATATGTGCTTGAAAGCCTTGTGGAACATCAATGTGTGTGTGTGTGTGTGTGTGTACCTTGCTCTGTCTCAGGGTTGCTTTTATCAGCAGAATTCCCCATACTTATTCATACCTCTAACTCAGTGTCAATGTCAGGTGTACCACAGTACATTCGGCACTGACTTTTAAGTCTAAAAACAAAGCATTTAACAACTGGATGTTGCCCAAGACAGACGTATGTCTTAATGTTTTAATTAGGTCAGCTTGGTTTTTCTATTGGAACCAATGTCTTATTTTGGGATTAATACAGCTGTTGGTTTTTGGGTGTTGGGTGCAAAGTGAAAACAACCAGAGAAGCAGAAGCCCAATGGGCACAGTGATGACGTCAGTGCCTCACAGTTGAGCTGTGACATTACGATGAGGGTTCTAATACTAGTGGCAGTGCCTGAGCACCTATCAGACCACAGCGCTAATTTGCTGTTTGGGGCTGATGGAATGTGAGACAGGGTTGCCTCATTGCCACCTTGTCGCACTCTAGTAAATACATGTTGTAGGTCGATGCACGCAAGCTCAATCATGACATGATGAAAACTCACTATCCAGGTTCAACTGACAAATACCCAATTTAAATGAATATACAAAATACTGGAAACACCACAGTAACAGTTATTTTCTATGTTTGCTGTTTCTGTGATTTTGGTTGGGTTTTTCTGTGAGTTTCTCTGAACCCTAAAAACAAAAAGGTCAAGGGACCATGTGTCTGTCTGTGACTCTGAGCAAGCAAACCCACGAGACTTTGGCCTAGAATTTAACGTGTATCTCGAACCCTGACCTCTGACTAGCATATAACTGACCAAAATGTGCACGCAAATTTAAAAAATGTAACATGTACAATTCATTCTGTTATTTTCATGTGCTACACCTTTTAAAATAGATGTTTCTATTGATCTGTTGAAACATGTTTTTGAAAAGTATTTTGTTACAAAAATCTAGTGGATTTCAAATGTGTGTGAATGTTGAATATTGTAAATGTGTTTGGTTACATTGGGAATTACAAATTAGCTTGATTAACATTAATGATGACATTAATGATTGATGCAAACTAAGTGCTAACTGTGTGCATGTGATTGGTTCTCTTTGTGTGGTTGTGTGTTGTTTCAGGCGGTCGTATTAACGGCAGAGATGTGTGGATGTACAACTCCCAGCTCAACCTATGGATCAGAGTGGCTTCCCTCAACAAGGGACGCTGGAGGCACAAGATGGCTGTGCTACTGGGCAAGGTAAACAGATCTCCGTTCAGACAGGTTTATTCACGTAGTTTGTTTAATGACAGTATATATTCATCATTCACGATGGTTATTCACTATGTGAACAAGAACTGATCCTATTACATCACTTGAAGGATGCATCATTCCTTTCTCCCCTTCCTCAAATAACTTAATGTTGATGACGTGACCAAAACAAATCTAGAAATATTTCATATTTAGACATATCATTTGTGCACAGCTGTTACATATCAGTGTCAAAGAGTTGCAAAATCAAGATTCCGTTTTTTACTTAGGTTTGAGTGTGGCAGCAGACTGCCAGCAGCAGTGACCTCAGGATCTTATCTGGAATCGGGTGTGTCTGCCAATTAGAGAAAGAAAATACAAGAAGACGAGCAAATATTTACCCAAACAGTTACTGTTATGACAGACCATTCACCTTATTGATTCTGAATTTCCTCTTGGGTGATGAAATGGTGTAACAAACGGCTCCTCAGAGGCCATTTTACCTGTGCATGTGCCTAAATATATTAACGTACATCTTTCCCTGTTGTATCCAGGGGTTTGGTTGTGTTAGCTAGTCCATGGTAAACAAATTCACCCTACAAATGTGTTGAACAAATGTCTGAGTCTAGAGGTCTAGCTGTGATTGTCCCGATCAGTTGTGATCTTCTCAATTGCCTGTTTAGCTCTCAGGATTGGACTCTCTGTAAGTGGAGTGGACGTGCCATGGCTATTAGGCATACAGCCACTGCCAAGCCTGGCAATGACAACTGCAAAATGAAGTCATATTTACTCTGAGGGGTGAGGGAGATATTCTGTCACTTATAACATATAACCTTTATTAATGTTACTGCTGATGTTACAGTAGCTAGGGTTGCTGCCCTCACCACTTAAACTCTAGGTTAAACCAGTGTAAATATGTGACATGAGTTGATCCCGTTACTTAATGGAGAAGGAAGCGTGCCAGGAGACCAACACCTGGGTACAAGCTACCTTGCTCCCACCGTTCAGTGAGGGAAGCGCTATAGGCAGGAACAATGTAGATATCACATTCTTATCAACCTTGTACTGTCAAGGTAGAACAAGGGCTCAAATTTAAAAACAATTTAGTCCAAATTGCTTTTTTGTCTTGGAAAGATTATGGCACTATAAAGTAGGTAAGTGTAATAGGAACTTCATCATCAAGTCACCAAATTTACTTTAGATGTGCACTTTTTTATTTGCAATGTTCTCATTAGCTAATAGCGGCAACCCTAACCCAAATCACAGAAACAGGTAGTGTGTGTCAGTCCTGTCATGGAGTCATCTACCACATTGGCTTCAACATGATTTCCATGGAATCCACTTCACCACACCTGTGTTGCCAGAAATTAGCCTTGCAAGAAACACCTGCAGTATTGCAACACATTTCCTCATGTTTTGCTTGTTACAATTTCCGTCTTTGTCTTTTTATCACAATCTCACACTTACTTCGCTAGCCTCTGGCTGTACAAACTGCCACTCACTTGAGAAGCAAGACAGTATGCAAATTCAGAAATCCACCAAATAATTGATATAGATGGCATATACAGTGTCTACGGAATGTCGAAACCCCAGTGAACTTCTTCACGTTTGGTTGTCAGTCCCTCAGAGTTATGGAACCCAAACCCAATGATATTCAAAGACAATTGAACTGTTTGCTTTGCAAAAGCCCTTTTCTGAAATTTCAGCTGTTTTAAATTGAGCTGACATTGTTAGATATTCCTAAGCTTAGTACCTGGTTTTGTACAGCTGTATTTCAGCATGTCTCCACACCACCTGCACCTAAGGTGTGTATTTAGGTGAATTAACAGTTGACACTTGCTGGGTTATGGACTGTGAACATACAGTACTTTATGTATGTCAGAACTGGATCAGTGGCCTAGGGGCTCTGTCAACACTGACATACTAATAAACAAGAAACCAGGCAAGCCTAGTTCAGCTGGCCCATAATAGAGAGATTTGCCATCTCAAGATTCGAACTTGGGTCACCCACGTGAAAGGCTGTGTCGTTAACCACTACACCATGAAGCTGAGCAATTGTTTCCTGTCACCTGGCTTCTGTATATCCTGAACAATTCCTCTTTTGTCACTGGCCATTTTAATAGTTAATTGGTCATCCGTGAATGACATTGATACAGTTATACTGACTAACGTTTCTTACTAAGTTTACTTCCACCGCAAATAGCGGTTATGTATTGCGTTTGACACTGGCCGTTCTAACAGCGTTTTAGCCAGTAATAAGCTTTACCGGTATCTACTAACTTACTGGAATAGTCATAAGAATTGAGCTATTGCTATCAAAGCTATTTCATTTCATGGCATAAGAAAATATTTTTTTCTTTCATGGCATAACAATGTACTTTTTTCTTTCAATCGTGAATGACATTTATACAATATCTATTCATATAGGCAACGATCACTAACTTTTTCATCAAGTGAAAACACGAGAGAATCGTGGAATCTACCAGAAATAATTAATAAATGTCGTTGCTCTCAATAGATTCAAACTCAGGTCTTCCACATGAGAGTCACTATCTTCAACCACTACGACATTGCATTACACGTTTCAGCAGTCACTAGAAACCCATTGAGGATTATGTTAAACTGATTAACGTTTCTTATTAACTTTACCTCCACCATAGCGTCTACGAGATATTGCTTTTGCCACTGGCCGTTTTAACAGCTTATTAGCCAGTAATAGGCTTACTAGTATCTACTAACATCCTAGGATTAATCATAAGAATTAAGCAATTGCTAGCGACACTGAAGATGAACTATTCCATGCCAGAAACAATCGCAATATCACTGTATACAGTTTCAGGTTTAGCCAGCAAAGTTTTCGTCTATACCGAATAAATCATAATGCATATTCTGTTTCCCCTGCGAGGAGATACGAACTCAGGACCTATAGTTCTCAAGTCCGCTTCTCTAACCACTACACTATTCGACAAGGGGTATTCAGTCACTCACTCACAAATATTTTCCCTAAATCCTAAGATCCCTCTCCCTGTCATTTTCCTGTCTGTCGTTATTCACAACAGCTGACATTTCTTTGTCCTTTTCTGTTCTGAACTCCACGATGCATCTTTCTTTCTTCATTGTCCTTCCATTATTGTCATTTTGATCATTCCAACATTTTTTCTTTCTTTATCTTTCTGTTTTTTCTTCATCTCTGTTCTCTCTGGCTACATCTGAGATGGGTATCTCTGTGATGTGCTAAAGATACTGTTGAGTTTTGTCCATTCATTTACTTCCACTGAAAAATTAGAAACGTTTATCCTGTTTGTAATCTCTTCTACCGTTATGGATATTTCATGGCGGTTTTTCTTCCCCCGTGGCTATCTGGTTGAGGCAACTACTGAGTTCTCTGTAGGTTCCTATTTTCATCTTTGATTCTGTTGCTACAGGGCTAGAGCCTGCGACTTTCCTGGTGTTGTAACTGTCCTGCACAGCATTGTGTGAAACACTTATTTGCTCTTATGTTCATTCTGTATTAGTTTGTGACTGCTTTCTTTCTCCAAGGTGCAGTTTATGGAGGTCAAATGGAGGGCAGACCGAGTGGCTCGTGTAGCCTTTTCTTTCCAACTGACCCTTGAATGGCATTGAACCCATACTCTGGATAGAAATGCATGCATGCACACACACACACCCACACATACACACACACACTATGACATGCACACACACATTTACACACATTTACACACACACTCTGACACGCACATACACTCACACACACATACACACACATACATGCACACACTATGGAGTGAAAAGGGACTTTAATCAGCTATTTAAACGACCTAACGTGTATGCACGGTTGAATACGCGTATTGTAGTATACACGATCGCATACGCGTTGGTATACACGTTAGGTCATTTAAATAGATTATTAAAGTCCCTTTTAACCTCCCATACACATACAGTCACACACACGCACAGACACAATAACATGCACACACAAACACACACACTATGACATGCACACACACACACACACAGAAACACACACTGACACCCACACACACGTATACTGACACACACACACAAACAGTAGTCAGTAACATCCTGCTGGACTAGTTTCCTGCCAGAGACGGTTATGTAAGAGAAGTGTTGTTTTCCTTTTTCTGGAACGTGCTCAGCCGTTGCTGTCCTGTGTGTGTGTGTGTGTGTGTGCATGCACGCATGTTTGTGTGGGTGTTTTAGTGTGTTGTGGGACATAGGTTAATAACTAGTTTATATATTGTGGTTAACATCTGCATTGTCTGTGATGACTTACGCGTGGCCCGCATGAGGTGGATTCTGTTTGAAGGGTGTACTGAGTCAAGTCTGTTTGAAGGGTGTACTGAGTCAAGTCTGTTTGAAGGGTGTACTGAGTCAAGTCTGTTTGAAGGGTGTACTGAGTCAAGTCTGTTTGAAGGGTGTACTGAGTCAAGTCTGTTTGAAGGGTGTACTGAGTCAAGTCTGTTTGAAGGGTGTACTGAGTCAAGTCTGTTTGAAGGGTGTACTGAGTCAAGTCTGTTTGAAGGGTGTACTGAGTCAAGTCTGTTTGAAGGGTGTACTGAGTCAAGTCTGTTTGAAGGGTGTACTGAGTCAAGTCTGTTTGAAGGGTGTACTGAGTCAAGTCTGTTTGAAGGGTGTACTGAGTCAAGTCTGTTTGAAGGGTGTACTGAGTCAAGTCTGTTTGAAGGGTGTACTGAGTCAAGTCTGTTTGAAGGGTGTACTGAGTCAAGTCTGTTTGAAGGGTGTACTGAGTCAAGTCTGTTTGAAGGGTGTACTGAGTCAAGTCTGTTTGAAGGGTGTACTGAGTCAAGTCTGTTTGAAGGGTGTACTGAGTCAAGTCTGTTTGAAGGGTGTACTGAGTCAAGTCTGTTTGAAGGGTGTACTGAGTCAAGTCTGTTTGAAGGGTGTACTGAGTCAAGTCTGTTTGAAGGGTGTACTGAGTCAAGTCTGTTTGAAGGGTGTACTGAGTCAAGTCTGTTTGAAGGGTGTACTGAGTCAAGTCTGTTTGGAATATGTACTGAGTCAGGTCTGTTTGGTGTGTGTATTGAGTCAAGTCTGTTTGGAATATGTACTGAGTCAAGTTCATTTGAAGTGTGTTTATCAAATTATTTTCCAAGAATGTGTGGAGTTATCTGCATCAAGTACATGGGAAATCTGTAAATCTTCTGCCTTTGTCTGTTGTGTGTGTTAAAAGCTTCTGTGTTTGAAACATTTGTGTGTATTAATTGAGAGTGAGAGGAGTTTACGTTTCAGATGGAGGGCAACTGGGAAAAGGTGATGCAGCCCTATCATTCCTCTCAGCTAGGGCTGTCTGTCTGTCCTTAGAGGGGTTAGAACGGCAGATCTACAGTGTCCTTTTGTCCTTCTGTTAACTGTAGAGCATTGTTAGGGTCACGTGGCTCTCCTCTGACTCTGGGTACCATGATGCGTGGTTTAAACGCACGCACACATAAACACAAACAGACAAAAATACCTCCATTTCCTCCTCGCTCACCCCCAACAACCCTGGTTATTGTTGGATGTGGCATAGGGGCAGGAGAGACAAAGAGTCCATGGGTTTGTTGATCTTTTTCTGTGTCTCTCTCTCTCTCTCCAGTGTTTTCACTTTGACATGTAGACATAGTTACAAACTGCCTCGGTCATTATCTGGGCTGCTTCTCTCTCATTCCTTGTTTCTCTGCACTCTCTTATCCCTGTCGATGTTTCTAGATGTTTCTGTCCCTTCTTCCTTCCCTCCCTCCTGATCCCTTCACAAGCATCCACCACCAGTCTTCTGTACAGTAAAGACCACATTGTTTTTTACCGTATTACTGTCCGCCTAATCGGCATTAAAAATACGCTGTGGTCTTATTTATGCAGCTAAAAGCCTACCCTGGCAAAACGTAATTCACCTCCTGTCATCATTTGCCCCCCCCCCCCCCCCCCGGCCCTCTTCCACTCCACCCGCCCGGTCTGTTTCTGCCCCCTTGGGGAGTCATAATGCACAGTGTTCAGACGTAAAGGGGGGCAAAGTTGGGCTTCTGCTGTGACTGTTGTTGTCTCTTCATCCTGACCCGAACTGTTACTATTCTCTTGCTCGTTCGTTGCTGATAGGACTGTGTTGTTTTAATTCACGCAGGGCAATTGTTTTTTGATTTATTGTCTCCCACTTACACTGCAATGGCAAATCGTCAACAGCCACTCCGCAGAGGAATTCAGAGAATCCAGATTGGATGTGTGTGTGTGTGTGTGTGTAGTGATTTAGGTGGGGAGTGTGATTGAGGTGAATAGCTAGCTCATGTGAGCTGGGAACTGTTCTTATTGAATTCAGTTGTGAGCTGCCCATGTAAGCCAGTGCTGGTGCCATTTGTTTTGAAGGAAGCATCTCATCATCATTCACAGTTTTACAACATTACCCATGACCAGTAGCTTCAACTGAACCAGCCTGTCTATGTGCAGCAGACAGTGACACGGTAAAGAAAACAGATGGTATAGAGTGCGGTGGATGAAAGAATGTCTCAGCTTCCATTTGTTAGTCTGTGACCCGCTGGATTAGATGGATATTTCTAGTGGGGGGAGGGGGGTGGGGGGCGACTGAGGCCAACAATGCCATGATTCCCAATCCAGCCCCTCTGCTCTACACAACGGCTTCCAGAGAGTGGACAGGAGATCAAGGAATCCATCAGCTTAAGGGCACCTTTAAATTATGCAATTAATGTTCCACTTACAGAATAAAAAAAAAAAAAGTCTAGCATTCAAATGAGAAAATCTCTCCTATTCTTTTAGAAGGAATACACTGGCGTAAGCCTACGTAACAATGAATGTACTTCGCCCTTGTCCCCTCAGCATTGCCAATTCACTGGAAGGGGCCACTGGAGGACTTTACTAGCCCCTCCACCTCCTTTAGCTTTGATGCACTTGGGTGAATGGCGTAGGCGTCTGAATGTACAAACGGCATGGACGGGCTCCATTTAAGATTTAAACACACAGCGGAAAATACCACCGTCTTTACAAACTCAGAAATACAAGTACCGGTGTGTACTTAAATGGGTACAAATGCTTGTCGCTTGGGGGGGTACCTTTTTGAGAGACAACTGTGTACCCTTTAGTGCCAGTCCATTTTTGTACCTCATCAAATTGTACCAGCAAATGACCTACACACGTTTTCAATACTGCAGGGTTTCAATACAGCACATTTGTTCTTTCTTTTTGTTTTGATTCACTCTTTATCTTTGAATTCAATTGTACCTTTGAGGGAACATTCTTTAAAAGTGCACCTGTAAGTACAGAACTGTTCTTGTTTTGTACCTCCGTTTTTTAGTGTGTATGGCCTTCGGCACCATTATGCCTGTTCAGACAGGACCTTCATGGAGGAGCCCGTGTTGACGACCCTTGTCTGGGGAATTCGTCCCATAGGTTGAGGTTCATTACACCCTCTGTCGTCTAAGCACCGCGATTCTGTGTCCTCCCCAGGTCTATGCCGTAGGTGGGTATGACGGCCAGAGTCGTCTGAGCAATGTGGAGTGCTACGACTCCTTCTCCAACCGCTGGATGGAGGTGGCTCCATTGAAGGAGGCGGTCAGCTCTCCTGCCGTGGCCAGCTGTGCTGGGAAGCTGTTCGTCATTGGTGGAGGGCCTGATGACAACACTTGCTCCGATAAGGTGGGTAAATTATTTATCATGCACTTGAATAACTTAACGTTCACATGCACCTCTCATAAATACTCGCGTACACCTTACCCTACACCTTTACATTACACAAAGATGGAGCTATGCATTTCAGATTCAGATCAATTCAGTATTGTCCTTTTGTTTCTTATTTGATCCTCCAAAGGAAATTCTTTCCACAATTCGTTATGGTTTTACATAGATTCAAGGTGTAGGCTGTTGAATCTGAACACTGCCAAAATGATCACTGTGAGTGTTAATCTATCTTCACTGTGCAGACACATGGTCTGGCCACAAGCCCTTAGTGTCTTTTCATAATCACACACCACAGCTAATGTGGATAATCACACACCACAGCTAATGTGGATAATGTGGATAATCACATACCACAGCTAATTTGGATAATGTGGATAATGTGGATAATCACACACCACAGCTAATGTGGATAATGTGGTTAATGAGGATAATCACACACCACAGAACTAATGGGAATATTTTTCCTTTGCCGTAACATGTTCTGCTACTGAACAGATAAGAAAGTAGGTCAAAGGAACGATCCAAATGATTCATCCTCAGTAGTTTATGTGTGAGGGCTCTGTTCAGTCTGGATTGCTGAAGCAGATGGCAGGAAAGAAAGGTCAATATCCATGATGTAATGTGCTGTATGCGGTTTTCATGGGCTGTCATCTTGGTCCAAGATGTGGTCACCACACTTTTCAAACCCAAAACAACCAGTCCATCTTTGGGGTCTGTGTAGGTCCAGTGCTACGACCCAGAGTCAGACACCTGGGGCCTGAGGGCTAGCATCCCCATCGCTAAGCGCTGCATCACAGCGGTCTCCCTGAACAACCTGATCTACGTGTCGGGGGGTCTCACCAAGTCCATCTTCTGTTACGACCCGGTGGAGGACTTCTGGATGCACGTGGTGCACACCTTCAGCAAACAGGTACCAGATCATACCACATGAAGCAGCTTTGTCAAAGAGGTACCAGACCATACCAGATGAACCCAGTTAGTCAAACAGGTACCAGATCATACCACATGAAGCAGCTTTGTCAAAGAGGTACCAGACCATACCAGATGAACCCAGTTAGTCAAACAGGTACCAGATCATACCACATGAAGCAGCTTTGTCAAAGAGGTACCAGACCATACCAGATGAACCCAGTTAGTCAAACAGGTACCAGATCATACCACATGAAGCAGCTTTGTCAAAGAGGTACCAGACCATACCAGATGAACCCAGTTAGTCAAACAGGTACCAGATCATACCACATGGTCCAGCTATGTCAAACAGGTACCAGCCCATACCAGATGAACCCAGTTAGTCAAACAGGTACCAGATCATACCAGATGGTCCAGCTATGTCACTGATGTTCCAAATTAATATTTCATTAGAACTTCAGTGACTTTTTCATTGTAACTAAAGTTTTGTGTATTAAATCCGCAATGTAGCAAACATTTTTTTTTTTTTTTAAAGATTATTGATTCCCTGACTCCCTCCACTTTGCTCCCCCTCTCCAGGAAAGCTGTGGCATGTCTGTGTGTAACGGGAAGATCTTCATCTTGGGAGGGCGCGGGGAGAACGGCGAGGCCTCGGACTCCATCCTGTGTTATGACCCGGCAACGGGCATCATCACCGGCGTGGCCGCCATGCCCCGCCCCATCTCCTACCATGGCTGTGTCACCATTCACCGCTACAACGAGAAGTTCCACCACCGGCCGTGACCACATGGATGCGGCCTTCTACATGAACACACCTTTACACACACACACACACACACACACAACCAGATTCTGTGACACACACACACACGCTCATACTCTCACCCGTTTGCACTTATCAGGCAAGCAAGGAAGAGTGCATACAGACAAACAAATATACTGTACACACTCCCCCATGAGCTTTTCTCAAGAAGCAACTAATTCAGACATTCAGACCACAGTACCAGTTTCCATTTATAGGATTTCCTAATTATCATATGTAGCAAACCTCATTGGTTAGTACTGGTGGAATTCCTACTGTGTCACTCCAGACCTGTCTCAGTCTGCCAGTATAATCTTGTTGTTATATGGAAACCCTTCACAAAGAGGCTCTAATGCCTTCATTATCACTGTCATCAGACGGAGCCAGCAGAGCAAACAGATACCAGAC
Organism: Esox lucius; assembly: GCF_011004845.1. Lineage (NCBI taxonomy): Eukaryota > Metazoa > Chordata > Actinopteri > Esociformes > Esocidae > Esox > Esox lucius. The sequence goes on along the minus strand of NC_047571.1, from coordinate 22,514,695 downwards.
ATGCCAGTGACAGTGTCTAAGGGCCAGGGATAGCTCCTCATCTCCTCTTCCAGAGAACAAGATACTCTGCTTTTTGATTGACTGATACGGAAAGGTGGTAATGAATTCAATCGTTTCGTTTATACATTTCTTTAGTAATTCGTGTCGTCAAGTATAGCAGTAAAGTGATTGTGAAAGTGAACAAGAGCAAAGCTTTTATTACTACCTGAGAAAAATTCAAAGGAAGCAGCACAGGAACATTCCTAGGAAGCGAGTTGTCAAAGGCCCGATGGAATTAGCTTCAATCCTCCAACATGATAGTGAACTCATTCTTTGGTGACCACTTATCATGCCAACCTGGAACAGAGTAATGGAAGGTTTTCACCTGAATGCTGGAGGGAAGAGATGTGGTTGAATTTAGCTGTATGACTTCAAATGTCAATGCCTTATGTGCCTTTTATATTTTTGTACAGGCCTTGACTATAAAAAACGCTTTGGTTTCAATCTGACCTTTTTCAAATACATTTATAACAAAAAAGAAAATTGTTTGGTATGAAACAAAAAGCTAACCTCAGCTTTTCCAGAAACAGAGACCATGTCCCATCTCCTCAGAAACAGAGACCATGTCCCATCTCCTCAGAAACAGAGACCATGTCCCATCTCCTCAGAAACAGAAACCATGTCCCATCTCCTCAGAAACAGAGACCTTGTCAAGGCTATTCAAATCAAAGGAAACAACGTTTGGGAGGCTTCTGCTGTGGTTTGAACTGTGATAACCTAATACTGATAAATCCTAATCCTAATTTCTGTTTGTTTTTAGAGTTTCTCTCTACTTCCTCTTACTTATCTCTTTCCTTTACTCATATCCTACCTCCTACCACTGATACTGTCATGATTAAACACACACACCCACACACATGGACATTGTTTTCATAACACACACTGATAGTTTTTACATTTGAATTTATTAAATTATGTCTGTTTGCCTTTTTTACAATTTGATATTTGTACTGATATACAAATACACTTTACCAGTGTGCTTGACCCTATGTAATGTTTAAGTAGTTTATTTGGATGTTGGGTGTGTGGGTAATGTAGTAAATATTAGATGCCTTTGGTGATCAAAACTACCAAGACTGTTCTAGAAGAGTGGTAAATGATGTGACTTCTACTATATGTAAAACAGCTTTAAATTGTAATTGTTTACTATTGTGCTGCTCACCGAGTGGCCTTGCCTCATGCAAATGTTATAGAATTCTATACAATACATTAAAACCTGTCACCTGCACAGTGACATAATAAACAGCTCCATGTAGCTTGTGGTGATGAACCATGGAAACCTCCAGCTGTGTGTGCTATTAGATCAGTCTGTAGGCTGGCAGGCTTGATGGGGGAATTTAAAGTCTTTCTTCTGGTCAGTAATAGTCGCCTTTTACTTTTGATGTTGATAGAATAGTGATGTATTGCTGTGAATGTGGTAACTTTGAAGCCTTCTCTTTACTAGTTTTTTTATTTAAATGTATCTCCTTTTTTTTGCTGATGGTTTGTTTTTGGTGTTTTTGTATCCTAGAGCCAATTGTGCACTTTTACTATTACAGTAATAATGATAATATCGCAATTTAAATATTTGTACTTTTTTTTTTTTTTTACTGTATCAGTAAATGTTCTTTGTTTTCATTGAAGTTTGTGAGTGGTGTGCATGGAGCATGGTAGCGCCTTCTAATGGTATGTGCCTGCTATTGCTTTGATTTCTTACGAATAGAACAGTAATGATGTGAGATCCCGATCAGGAAGAGAGAAATGGGTTTGATATATATATTTTAAAAAAATTGGAGTACTGCATGTGAAACAGCTTTGGTAATCAATTAAGAGTTTACTAAATAAAACATTATTCTAAATCCAAAAAAGTTAAAATGTAAAATACAATAAACATCCTATTAGGTATTGTTTTTGTCAAAATTAAAGAATATTTTGTCAAAATTAAAGAAAATCCCAATCCACATTTCTTTTGAACACATCGAGTATACCCATTCTCTAACATAATTCCTAGCTCAGGGGTAACTCAATAGCTACCAAACCTGAGGCGGGCATGAGAGAGAGAGAGAGACAGACAGACAGAGACAGAGAGTATGAATGAGTGCGTCTGTGACTTCATTGAGAATTTATCAAAACAACATTGTCGTCTTGTCTGTTTAACACAATGAGTTGTGCTTTTAATTCTTTATTTGCAGTATATATGTTGTCATTGGATATTTACTTGTTGAGACTATCCTTTTGTTTGGATAATTTACTTGCTCTTTCTTGACTTGTTGTTGGTGAGTGCTGGGCTTGTGTTTGTTCTTGAGTGATTGTTGTTTCTGACAGTCTGACATGTATGTGGCCTGCTCAGTTTTGGAAACCCTCAGTGGTCAAGGCATACATGTGAGGCCCTCATTGATGGTTAAGGATGCAGAGTTAGGGATCTGAGTGAAATCCAATCCTTAAGAAGATGTTGTTTTGAACTTGCTTTTATGGCATCCCTTGATATGAACCATGGATGTTGCTTAAAGAACTTGTGCAAGATTGTTGCAAGTTCCACATGGAGAATTAAATTTTTAAATAGAATAATATGCCAATATTGGATTATATCTGTAATTTTGATATTAAACAATAAAGTTTGTATGATGTAATATGTTAACTTCTCTGTCCTTGTTTTCGTCTTTATTACTGAAGGGTAGCTTTGACTGCAAGAGCAGCTTGGAGCTGCAGTATGAAGGGCTGTTCTGACCAGAATGAAGTTATACTCTAGAATAAACAGTAATTTTAATGCAATCTAATATATATTGCACAATTTAGGTATGTGAAATGGACTCAAGTGTCAAAAACAACATGCTTTATAAACTTCAATACATATAATGAATGCAGCAACAATGTGGTATAGTCCAGCTGTATTAAGGGACGAATGCCTGGAATGTCCCAATGTTCATGTGTAATGGAATTAAACCAGTAACCGGTCATCTTTTAATTAAATAACATCTTAATACTTTGCAGGGATGCAGGTGTAATGTTACTGGGTGATCCTATCTGCCATTTAGTGCTGTGTATATAAGTATGCACTTGTATCAGCATGCCTATGGGATCAGAATGAGCATACTAATGGCAAAAAAGGCTGAAAGAAACAAATTATTCAAAAATATATTATGAGCTATATACCAATGTCATCAATACCTGACACTGATGAAGTTAAAAACCATCTGTTGTGCTGGCAGAGTCTGGAGATTGGCTACAACAGGGGACATTCATGTTTTGTGAACACAGAGTCAGGACACCCCATCTCAAAGACGGTACCTTTACACTGAGCAATGCCTTCTTCACTGCCTTGGGGCACTGGGATCTGACCTTAAGACCAGAGGAAATAGTGCCCCCTAATGGATTTCCTACACCACTACCAGCAGCATCTGGTCTTCTAACCTAACAACGGAGGATTCTAAAGTGTTGTTAAATGACATTGCTTCACCGAACAAAATAGTACAGAAATTATACACAGCCCAAAACAGTAGTACCATGAACAAAATCATAGATCAATCATACCCAACTTCAAACAAACAGCAATGAAATGTGACATCAGTTAACATAGAGCATGCGGCGTCGAACATCCATGTGTGTTTCACCAGAGGGAATAATAAGGTGGCTCAGAGGTCTGTCCAGTTACATTTTTAATAACCTCTGTCCAAACCATCTTTTTAATGAATCTCACTATATAATCTAATAGAACCAGCATGTAATTCAAACATTTGGCTGCAGCTTCTTACCCAACCACTCTGGGGTTGACCACAGTCTTCCTTCATTATTTATTAAATTTTTTGAATCAAACAAATACAATAGAAACAACAAGCGGAAAACATCAAAGACAAGCATAAGGATTTCACCTGAGGACAGTGTTAACAGGGTTACGATATAATTTCAGAACACAAATATTGTTTGAGTTACTGTGTTGATCTATGATTTTGACATTGGGTTTACTAACTATGGGAAGGTAGTAACTCAGACACTTTTAGACCAACAAGGACATTCGCTACTGAACAACCATCTCACTACAGGATGTGGTATAAATATGTACAATGCTGAAGAGCAAATCAGCACCCAATCACTACTGGTAGGTTGAGTCTAGACTCCTCAGAAAGTGCTATCATTTTGTAGGTACTGCTACTCGAGGTAAGACAAACTGTTTTCTTTCTAATGTCCAGAAAATATCATAATAATAATATAATTTCTTTTGCAAAGTGCTTTTCATTATACAACAATAATGTCAACATAAAAACAAGTCATCCAAAATTAAATAGGGCAGCCACACTAAAATTGCATCGATTTGTTTAATCACCTGTAATCACCATACATTTTTCAGATTTGTGTACTGTACTTGTGCCCTGTGCTCAATACTATATGAAATTCAACTCTGGTATAAATCCAATAAGTTTCCCATAATTACACTCAAACACCATTGTCTATGAATAGAAAAAGGCAGCAGACTTGCCAAATGCAACACCAAGTATTCAAAGCCTTTGATAGTGTGTTAAAAGAAACATCCGTCTTTCTAATTTCCCTATTTCTCAAGAATTAGGCTGACCTGGTTAGCAGATACTCAGTGCATGGCATTCTATATTCTGTATTCAGCAAATTGTATGTATATGTAACATGCAAATCTTATTATCTCACTGCATCTAGGTACAATAACAATGAAACTATGAATATCAACATCACCTGTACTTACATACTGTATATATTATAGCCTGCACTGATATCCCATAATTGTACATGCTCACCACCCATTGTGTATACTTTAATATATGTTATAACTGTAATTTATGTTATAACTTTGCATATATTTGGTTTATTCTGTCCCTTTGTTGTCTACCAATGGCAGCACCATTACACCAAGTACTGCAACATTCTTAATGTGTAGTTTGTTCTGATTTTGTGTTGTTTGGATTATGATTATGTTTTCTAGCGCGCTCCTCTGGTTCATCGCAAGAATTGCAAGGCCCATCTGTTTACAAGCGTATGCCCCATGCCATTGGGCTAGCTCGAAATACATACCCAGCAAAACATTACCTAGTATACCTTGGGGTGAATGAAAACTCACTTGATATTGAAACGTCCATTCACTGCGCCTTGCTCCACAGGGAAGTAATTATTAAGCTACAGAAACCTGCGTATCTTCTTGCTTGCCAACACAATCACAACACACGTTCAGCTAGCTAGCTAATTAGCCTACTAGCAACATCCTGCATTCCTCCCGGTTCCTGCACCACGAGAGTGAGGTAGGGGTAATTCTCGAAAACGGTTATATGTTGAAAATTTGAAACTATCCAAATTACATTTTATCGTAATTGACACAAGTACCATAGATGGCTACTTTGTCAAGTTTGGTAGATCATTGTTTTACAAATCAATGTTATACCACGAAACAATGCTAACTAGCAATGTAGCTAGCTAACCAATATGAGTAAATCAAAGGCCTCGCTAGACATCATCGGAGTCGAGTGGCAGTGTGGCTCCATTGTAGTTGTATGCTAACTAGCCAGCTAGCCAGCATGTAGCATATAGCTTGTTAGCAATGCTAAATGCTAAACGTTTTGCGAAAGGCTCAATTGATGTAGGTGGCTTGCTCGCTAGTTAGTTATCTAACTACAAACATGCTACTTTGTTATATTGTAGTAATAGCTAACAACTGTAAATATAGTTATGTATATAATGTTACAAATCCAAAACCATAGTAGAATGTCATGTCTGCGTTATTAAGTGTATTTGTTAAAAACGGGATTTGTATAAGCATATTCCCTTTCGACAGGTTGTGCTATATAAGGCTAACTAGTGGGTTGATTACAGACATTTGCTACATTATGAACTGCACAAATGTTGGTATATGTTATAAACATCCCCTAATCTATCTTAATAGTTTCAACCTGCTGAAATAATATTGCGAACCCGGCAGTTATTACTTTATGGCTAAAATATATGAAACGTTTCTAGCTCTTTGCATCTACTCAAATGTACTAATACAGATAGTTCTAACTATAGATACCGATAAGTTAATATCGTAAACCAGGAGCAGGGAAATGTTTGCCAAACTACATATCCATCAATGAGATGTTAAATTCACACTTTTCTGCTCCCCAGGTCTCTAAGGTAGTCATGTCAGGCATCAAGAGGAAGATTGAGGACAAGGATCCAGACTATGAGGACATCTCACAGGTTCAGGAGAATAAGCGACACAAAGTTGTGGAACAAAATGGTAATACTAAAGAAGTGAAGCAATATATCACCATATGTGTTATTGTACTGTTGTATTCTGATGACGCTAACACATTACTTATCTCACTGTATCTGTCTCACCAGCAAGGGAAGCTACGGTGCAGAAGATTGAGGTCATCATCAAGAACCAGTTCTCATTGGAGATGAAGAACAAAGAGCATGAGATTGAAGTGATTGGTCAGGTAACCATTAACCTCATTAAATGTAATTATTTTGGTCACCATTCATGAATCATATTGTAACTGACTAGACAAAAATACAAACAGCCCCATTGTGCACAAACACTGTTGTCATTGCTCCTTTATTATCTTTCCTTGGGTATAATTACATGCTTATACTACAGAAAGATTGATTAAATTATCAGCGGTGAAAAGAAAAAGAAAGTTGCTTAACACAGTGTTTCCTACAATGTTTGTACGTTGAGCCAATCCACAGCAGGTGGCTGTAAAAGCTGGACAGCACAGTACTCACAAGTCAAACTTTTTATAAAGATGTTTTGTCTGAGGATTGCATTCATAGTATTTCATCCATCTGTGAGAATACTGGCCCAATACACATCTGAGTTACCAGCCAAGATGTACATACATACATAGACGCCTGTACAGCAGGAGGCAGCTTCATAGTTTCTCTTCATGTCTCCAACACAGCGGCTGAATGAGGCCAGGCGAATGATGGACAAGCTCAGAGCCTGTATAGTGGCCAATTATTATGCCAATGCTGGGATGCCCAAGATCCAAGAGGTACTTTCTGCTGATCTGTTAGAATCTCAAATCGTGTATCCTAAGAAGTAGCTATTTTCCTTACCTTTCCTTGTTATTGTAGCTGTATTGCAAGTAGTACTATCAAGGTGAAATGGTGCTATAAATCCTAACCCCTTGTCTTTTACAACATCTGCCAGCAGGCCTCCAAGAGTGACCCGGCAGTGCTGAACCACCCGGCGATCAGGCGTTTCCTGGAGTCCCCCTCCCGCTCCTCGTCCCCCCTCAACCAGGGCTCGGACGCCCACTCCCTGGGGCCCTCGGAGGCTGAGTCCCTGTCCCAGCAGGGCGAGGGACCAGATAAGGATTTGGAGGGGGCCTGGAGAGAGGACGGTGGACGGCAGGAACGTAGACCGGGCCGAAACACAGGGAAGGTGAGGTGGAACTTATGGCTACAGTTTCAGTGGGTTCCTCTCCATGTATCCTTTACTTTATTTACCCTGATCAGAATAAAGGGGATTAATGACGACCTATGTCGTCTTTCCAGAACTATGCAGATTAGGCAGAGGAAACGAGGAGAGGGATGCGCCAGGGGGATGGTTTATCATACCCTTTAGTTCACTTCTGCAGCGGTTATGCCATTAGCGTCTTTTTTGTTGTAGGACACGTTTGGGGTCCCGTCTTCAGTAGTGGGGGAGCAGAGAGTGACCTACCACACTACAAGTGACCAGGCCTCCAGGCTCTACATTAAGAAGACCATCGTCGTGGGAAATGTCTCAAAGTACGGAACTGATATTATCTCTTTGTTTATGTGAACTTTGAAGACATTCTCTTTTTTTGGCACAATAAACGTGCGTCGTTTCAAATGTTCATTTATCTAGGTGTTTGTGACAGACAAGGGGGATGAACAACTGCTGTGTTTTGCAAGTTCTTTGGAGACATGTGTGCTTCTCAGTAACAGTCAGTCAGCACACTTTGTTCCCTGACACCACTGAACGGTTAGGCAACTGGAAGCATGTCATGCAAGCCCAGTCTAGTCTCCGTGTCCCGAGTCCTGGTATTTCCCTCTGGATCACCAGTTGGTTTGGGTGTAACGTGGAGACACTTGTCAACCAACAGGCTGTGACCTCTGTTGTAAGGTGACATAAAACAGTAATTACTAATTTTGTTACCTGTACTAGCATCCCTATGAAATCCCTATGAATGCTAGTATAAATATTTGTTATTTTATGTATAAAAAGTGTGCCATATGATGATGATTTGTAGTTCATTTTGCCTTTGGTAGTCACTTTCTTTATGTAGGCCTGTACAGTAGAGAACTCTGGCAGTGTCTGCTCGTCGTTCTTGCTTCCCACTTCGTCCGTGAGGCTCTGCCCTCCCTCTGCATGTCACAGGAACATAAAACAACAAAGGCACCAGTACGGAGTGACTGACCGCTCTGCTCTCTTCCTAACTGGCCTACCTTCTGTGCTTTCATTTTGTTCCTTAATCGAATTGGGCGCAATATACCTCCTCTCCTCCCCACCTGTCTTTCAGGTATATCCCCCCTGACAAGCGGGAGGAAAATGACCAGTCGACCCATAAATGGATGGTGTATGTCCGAGGCTCCCGGAGAGAGCCCAGCATTGACCACTTTGTGAAGAAAGTCTGGTTCTTTCTACATCCCAGCTACAAACCCAATGACCTGGTTGAAGTCAGGTGTGTGTGTGTTTTTATGTTTGTTAGTGTGCTTTTTTTGTTTCTGTGCGTTTGTGCGTGCGTGCGTTTGTGCACGCACACACGTCTCTGTGCACACGCCTGTGCGAGGTAGGGCTTGTTAGGCTTCTTATTGAATAGATCCCTGGCGTGTTTTCAAGGCAGGCCTTAAGCAACAACAGAAAGGTCCGGACTCTGGGCATGTTTTGGTCTGACGAGCTACAGATTAGCATTGCTCGTGGTTATATCATTTCCATTTGATATATATATATTTTTTATTACAGGTCAAACCTTTTCATAACAACATTTTTTTTTGGCAGGGTAATGATGTAGGCGTAGTGCAAAAACAGCCCAAACCCCGTCAGTTAGATTGGCGCTTGGCGCTTGGATAACACTCCTACCGCGCTGAACACAAAGGGACACCCAAGTAGCATTAACCCCGTGTGGACATGAGACAATGCACCCAAAGTCCCTGACAAGAGGCACCGTTGTTCCTAGACACTGACCTCTGGCCAGTTTGTGCTTAAGGTATTAAGAGGTCTGTGGTGGGCGAGCTGATCCTAGACCTGTGCCCGAGGGCATTTTGCTCTCAGAGAACCTGACACGGTAGACACAAACCCAACTGAGATGCGTGAGACAGGGTCTCGCAGTGTGAGTCATCATGACTAACCCACACCACTTCACCTGAAGTTACTGAGAAGCACTCAGAATACCTCAGGCCCTGTACGGTTTTCACTGCTGACTACACGTGGGGGCGTTTCTGCTTTAGAATCAAAAGCATTCAACACATTGTCCTGCTAATCCTCAGCCCTCCAGACAAGGCTTTCAGTAAGCCAGGTAGATGCACGCTGACTGACTCACTCTAACCCTGGGGCTCATTGAAGATGCCGACGACGGATGATGGAGAGGATCAATACAGTTACATCATCTGAAATCTTGATATTATTTTGGGGCGGTGTTAAATGAACTTGTATTCCAAATATTATATTTGTATTATTATTGCTAGGGAGGATTAACGAATATCAAATATCCAATGTTTTTCATCCTATAGCTTGATTTCTGCTTTCTAAATGATTTGCCAACATATTGAAGACACTTTTCTCACAGCATCGAATCACAGTTCATGTATAAATGTGAGGAACCTGGTGCTATAGACTGAAATATTTGAAGTGTCATAATCCCCATAAGGCCTAGCTGCAAAATGTGATGCTGGTTCTTTTTGCATTTCACCATTAATTTATTCCATAAGGAATTTAGAATTGCTTTAAATAAGGCCAGTGTTGCGTTCAGGCTTACTCCGGCTATTTTGACAACTGTATAAGTCTTGTCTGGGCAAGGTGACGTTCGTCAACCTATTTGTTTCAGTTAGCTCTACAAAAATATCCCTTTGTTTATGTTTAGCCAATATTGATTAAAGTAGACTTGTGCTGTAGATATTTACACAATTATTCAAATGCCGAGTTGATGTAAGCTTACACGAAACTCAGACCTTATTTGAAGTGGTTCTTCACCCTCCCCAATTCTGAAGGGGTTCTTCACCCACCCCAAGTGTGGAGATAATACGTAAACAACACACACACACACAGAAAGTTAGTTAAGACCTTGGGCTACAGGGATAAGAACTTCAGACCTCTAAGAGGGGCTTTGAGAAAGACAACCTCCTGACCGTTGCTCCGGGTGAGAATCAGCCAGTGCCAGAATATAGGAAGGGAAGGGAAACCTCCTCAGAACATATCCGCGATGATGTTTCTGTGTCTGTTGTCAGTGAGCCTCCATTCCACCTGACTCGTCGTGGTTGGGGGGAGTTTCCTGTCCGAATCCAGATCCACTTCAAAGACCCTCGGAACAAACGCATAGACATCATACACCACCTCAAGGTCACATTCTATATTGATTATAACTGTATTAAAACCAGAGACGCCAGATTCACAGTTCTGGTCCTCTGCTCTGTGTCTTTTTGTTCTGTCTCTCTGTTCGCTCAGTTTTTTTCAAATTTGTTAACTATGAATGTTGCTTCTTCACTGTTACTGCTTTCGGATTCTTTAAAGTTTGATAAGTCTAGCCACTTGAGGAGTTTCTGAGAGTTTCTCACAACTTGGATTCAGTCGTTAACGGGTCTCACCGATACATTTTTCTTTTCACACGCAATATTCAAAGTTTCTTCATTGTTTTTTTTTTTGTTGCTCTATTTTGTCGTTCTCTTTCTCTGTATGAAAAAGTATAAAAAGCCTAATGTCTCCCTGCAGCTGGACAGAACGTACACCGGCCTTCAGACGCTGGGGGCAGAAACGGTACGTCTGTATTTCAGTTAGTGTGTGCAAACCCTTTTAAATCTCCTCATTTGCCTCATCATGGTACCACAGTCCCAGCGTTGATCTCAAATCTCCTAGCCAGACATTTGCCTCACTCATCAGCTTCAGCTTTGAACTCACTGCCTCCTCTCTGTGATCTTCATCAGGTGGTGGATGTGGAGCTCCACAGGAACTCCCTGGGGGACGACTACGCCCCCTTCCCCTCTTCCTCCCACAGCCACCACAATCGTGCAGCTAGTCCCATGCCCCCCTCCCCTCTGCCCCAGACCCCAGGCCTTCTCCCTGACCGCTGCAGCTCTCCGCTCCCCCTCTCACAGGACAGCCATCCCACCATGGCAGAGAAAGGTGAGATACATCGGAGGGTGTATACTACATGAATATGTCCTTCTTCCTTTTTAAGGAGATTAAATAAACCTTCCTCTCATGTCACCTGTATGTCCTAGTCTGTTAATGAGGACACATTATTCTGTGTTTTTGTATCTGTTTTTTCACAGCCCTAATAGTGAAATATTGATGAGACTGGACTCTAAAACGCCTGCTATGTTTCTCCCTCTTCTGTCCGTCCGTCTGTTCTGGAGGTTCATGGTAATAGATAACTGTAGATCTCTCTGATCCTGTTCCCACCAGGTCTCCCCGTCAAAGCCGAGTCTGGGAGGTCTGGACTGTACATCGCGCCCCTCACAGCGTCTGAGCGCGCCCCGTCTAGGCCTAAAGTTACAGAGAAGATTTTGCTGGGTTCCCATGGCAATTCTGCCTTCCAGCCAATTACAGCCAGTTGTAAGATCATCCCCCAGGGACAGGCACCCAGCCCTTCTGAGTCCCCTGGGAAATCCTTTCAGCCAATCACCATGAGTTGTAAGATTGTGTCAGGTAACTACATACCAATGGGATCTGGCGTGTTAGATTAGAGGGAGGGAGTTGAGGGTGTGGAACTAGTGATTGATTGTTATTTGGGTGGCTATTTTCATAGTCAGATCTCATATTTTATGCTGGATGAACACTAGACAATTCTGGCCTTGATTTCACAGACAAGTCTTTGTCTAGTGCCTAGTTCCGAGAGACGGCCTGAGGGCAACCGATTGCTTATGGAGACTTCCCAATATTTTCCAACTTTTTTTGTGGCACAAAATCGTCCATACTGTTGAAAACCGCAATTAGTAGTAGGTGTTGGAAACTAATGAGATGCATATGAGAGGACAATGTCACATCACCCAGAAGGCCTAGAGTCTGTGTAGACTTAAGCAGGAGCAATGAAAGGCACTAAGTCTACTGTCTGTTTGCCAAAGTGTCAAATCATTAAAGCTCTGAAGTTCACAAGTTTATTAAATGTCAAATACTTTGGCTCTGTTTAGCCCGAATAAATGTCAGACTGAAACGGCTGGTGGCGGCTGGATGCCAGTGCGCATTACAGCGACCATTAAAGTTTAATCACATTTGGATTATTGGGTTTTGATGCTCATGAGACGTTGCAGTTTTCCAGTACTCAAGGTGTCTACGTACTTCTAATGGACTTCCTTTTGTTGCTTTGGTGTCAAAGGTTCGCCAATCTCAACGCCCAGCCATTCACCACTCCCGCGGACCCCCACTTCCACCCCAATACACACCAAACAGGGCTCCTCCATGCTTAACAACCCTTACATAATCGTCGACAAGCCCAGCCAGGTCATTGGCATGACAACGACCTCCGCCTACGCAGGTATGTCACCGCTCCGATCGTACTACTGTAGGATGAACTGGCTCCTCCTGGACTCATTTTAGCTTGTTGTCCATAATGGTGCATGTTGACATCTGACTCTAAGTCTGTGTTTATTGGGAGTCGTTAAACCCTTTCTTCTCGGTTTGCTCCAGCGGCACTAAGTGAGACTGGGCTGTAGTCACGTAACAATGGTGTGTTGGACTCTCCCCTCCCACACAGAACTGGTCCCAACACCCCGAGGCTGGAGGCCCTTGTCTGACACTGATAACCACTACCGGTCACCATTATTCTGTAACCTTCCTGAACTTGAAACGCCTCTTAAAATACACACTATTTTCTCCCTGCTCATCCGGATGCCTTGACACCTACACTTTAGAACTGTATGTGACATACCATTGTTCCTTTCTCTGTCTCTGTCGGTCTTTCTTAACCTCTCTCTCTTTCTCTCCGTCTCTCACTCTGTTTAAGTCTTAGTCTTTCTCCCAGTGTCTGTCTGTGGGTTTGTCTCTCTCTTTGTTAGTCTCATTCTTCTCACTCTCTCTGTCTTAGTGTCTCATTCACTCTCTGTCTCTACCCCTGTCTTAGTCTCACTCTTTCCCTGTGTGTCTTTGTATCTCTCTGTCTATATTGGTGTCTCACTGTGTCTCACTCGCTGTCTGTCTGTTTGACTGTCTTGGTGTCTCACTGTGTGTCCCTCTGGCTGTCGGTCTGTCTGTCTGGGTGTTTCCAAGCAATTTGTAGGACAGGATGCCACCAAATCTAATCTATGTCGAAGTGCATGAGTCAGCTGTCTGAAAAATAATGGGAGTTCAGGAAAGAAAAAGCCATGATATGAAGACATGACTGACATTTGCCAGACAATACCTGGGTAAAGACCAGACGTACTGGAGCCATGTGCTGTGTACAGATGACAGGGGAAAAACTCTCACAGTCAATGTAAGAGACTGCTAGAGAGATACTAAAAATAACATAATTAGGGGGCAGCACCAGCTAGTGAAGCTAGGACTGTACTTTTTGTGCATGTTGAAATTACATTTCTGTTGATTTTTGATGAGTAATTGATTGCAAAGTATAATCTTTTATTATTATTTGTTAAGTTACCTTTATCTGTCAATAGTGTTCAAGAGAAGAAAAAAATATACATATTCGTACGTCCAAATAAGTTATACATTTTCCGGGCGTGTACTTACTTTTTCACATTACTTTATATTGTGACTATATAAAATGTGTGTGTTGGCATTTGGCTGTGTTGGTATCAGTGTCTAGTGGAACAATGAAATGTAAGTCTCCCACTGGTACATTTAAGCCCTTCATAGTCCACATTCCAGTCAGGTGCTCTGCTCTCCCACACAACCTCCTACATCGCATATAATCACCAACGCTTACTTTCAGCAGACGGAGCCAGGGCAGCTGGAGGGGTTTAAAGTGTCTCATTTTATTTCAAGCTGAAGGTGTGGGGGTCTGATGTGGGAGTTAGAGCTGATTCAGGAGTGTCTTAGATGAACAGAAGTTTAGGCACTGGATTTACAGCAGAAGCTTAGGCCATAGGTGTCAGACTGACTTTACCCCACAGTTTGCATTCAATCTTCACCAAGGTCCGGAGGGCAGCACTTTGTGGTCAAACTGAGCTAAAATGTGTTATTACTTAAATGTTACTGCTGTAATCCTCTTAAAACTTTTGCATAAAATGTATTTGGCTGTACAGACCCAGTCTCAGAATGTGACTCACTGATGTTTTATTGAATTGAGAGATGCATAATTGGTTTTTTTTACGTCCTTTTTGTCTTCCAGGAAGTCCGTCAGCTAAGCAGTCGGGTGTGACGCAGGGCACTCGCTCTCCAGCCCCCAAGGTTCCCACAGGCAGCTTCCTGTCCTCAGGCATCAAGGTGAGTTCTCCGGGACACAGCAGCCTCTCAGATGTCGCTCAGTCTCAGGATGATGGCTACGGTTGGACTTCGTCTCCATAAAATACTCCCAATATACTTTTATATCAGGGCATGTCTATGAATTTCAGATTGGAATTTGAGAGCCCAAAAACCTTTTACCAACACAATGACTGAGTGGTGTTTTGGTCATTTTTCAATTGGCCCTTTAATGTTTAAAACATGAATAGACCAGAGCCTTTGAGAAGTAGTAACCTGTCATGTGTACAACATTTAGCATCTAGGAGATTTGTCTCAAGGCAAATGCAGCTATGGTGAGCCTCCAGGAGCCAGCTGTCATAACCAACCAAGAAGTACAGCCTTAGTTCTTTATGTTGCAATGTGAGGTCTTTGGGGCCTAGTAACTTACTGTCTTTGTAGACATTTCCTCCCTGTAACAGCACAGACACACACACACACTCACACACAGACAGACACACACACTCACTCACACACAGACAGACACACTCACTCACACACAGACAGACACACACACTCACTCACACACAGACAGACACACACTACGGTTGTGCAACATCAACTTTTGTCCTATGGTGATTATTTGAGCATATACATCAGGAGTTGAACTGGAGCAGTCTGACCGTATAACTGATACCATGACTGAATAATAATTCTGTCATTTGCCTCAGAATATATTATTTTTAAAGCTGTGATTTAATGAAACGCTACTCCTAAAGCGTTGACTTCCATTCTTATTAGTTTTGAAGTCAACAATGACAGACTTTTTCTGGCTATCCTATATTTTGATTAGCTTTGGTTAAATTCTCAGCTCAGGCTGGCCTGAATTCCTCTCTGACATTTTTATTGTAGTCAGCTACAATAAAAGTAGTCAGCATAACAAAACAGTCAAATTACTCCAAATGTGTGGTTCACTATAAGCCTCCATTATTTACAATGTTGCTACATTTGAACCATCGTCTGGTTGTTTTCTTTCTCTCTCAGTATTACTGTACCATACTGTACCAGGGTCTTAACAAACAGTGTATGACTTTCACATCTAGTGCTTTTTTACTAGTCTCCTACAGACATTTGATTTGATCATGAAAGAGTAGGCTGTTGGTCTGGACCAATAAGTCACATTCTGCTGTTGGTCTGGACCAATAAGTTACATTCTGCTGTTGGTCTGGACCAATGAGCCACATCCTGTTATTGGTATGGACCAATGAGTCACATCCTGTTATTGGTATGGACCAATGAGTCACATTCTGCTGTTGGTCTGCACGCATGGGCACAAACACACACACACCCACACACAGTATAATTAATAATGTGAAGCTGTGCAGCTGTGAGCAGCCACTTGGCAAGACATATATAGTAAATGGGACATTCTGAATGAATATGGGAGAGGCATTGCAGAGAAAATGTCTGTGAAGTTCTATATCACTTACCCATGCAAACATCACACACACACACACACACTCACATAGACTGTGTCGACCCTCTTTAATGAAATGAACCTACTTCCACATCTACGCTCCACAAATCTAATATAGCAGGCACATAAGACCTGCATAAGCAGGGGTCCTCATGCTGTTTCGGGAGGTTAGCATTGAAGATACCGTATCCATGAAAACTAGATGATTCAAGTTAGCCTTGATCCCTCTGGGATGCCTCTCCATAGATAATTAGAAGTTAAAACACAATATCAGCACAGATTCACTGCAGCAGTTTTAGTGCAGGCAGTAGCTCCATGAGGCTGTGACACAGCATGAAGCCCCAACCTGCCCCATCATTTGTGATTGGTCAGTCTCTGCTATTAGTACCTAATCACAACAATACAATTGATTTATAAGCAATTAAGGGCTAACCAATGGTGAGTGCTAACTTATCGGCCCTGCTGGTTTTTTATAACTGCTTCGGGAGGGAACAGAATAAGAATATAAAAGTGGGTGTAGATATTGGCTCAGTAGATCAGTAGGCAGTTTTGGATTACTACACAGTTAACAAACTGTTGCTTCCAGCGCTGCGTGTCCTCTCTATAATGTTCTGTCTCTATGTCGGTTTCTTCTTCAGGTCATTATCAAGCAGGAGCCAGGAGAAGTTCCCACTCAGCAGCACCAGATGGTTTCCACGGTAACGGCAGCCCAGCAGCCCGCAACACAGCAGTTTGTCGCAGTGAAGGGAGGTCATGTGATCTCCATGTCGCCACAGAAACAGACAGCAGGGGCCTCTGGGACTGGGGCCACACCCAGCAAGGTGTCAGACACACACACAAACATACACAGATGGTGTACATTTAATATGCAAGGCATAAGGGAGCAAAGGTTTCGATATGTAAAAACTACATCTCCCATGTTCCCCTTACCAGGTCCTGGGTATTCCTGTAAGCTCCGCCCTCCAGGCAGCAGTTAAGCAGGTGGCCATTAGCAGCGGCCAGATCCTGGTCGCCAAGGGTAACCCCTCTGTCTCCAAGGTGATGGGGGGGAAGCAGGTGGTCGCTCAGGGTGTTGCCAAGGCTATCGTGAGCGGGGGGGCCGGTAGCATCGTGGGTCAGCAGGTCATTGCTAAGGCAACAGGGGTTGCGGGGGGAACAGGAAAAAGTGGAGGTAAGGGTCCACATATCACTTTTTTTTTTTTTACACACAGATACACTCACCTAAAGGATTATTAGGAACACCTGTTAAATTTCTCATTAATGCAATTATCTAATCAACCAATCACATGGCAGTTGCTTCAATGCATTTAGGGTTGTGGTCCTGGTCAAGACAATCTCCTGAACTCTAAACAGAATGTCAGAATGGGAAAGAAAGGTGATTTAAGCCATTTTGAGCGTGGCATGGTTGTTGGTGCCAGACGGGCCGGTCTGAGTATTTCACAATCTGCTCAGTTACTGGGATTTTCACGCACAACCATTTCTAGGGTTTACAAAGAGTGGTGTGAAAAGGGAAAAACATCCAGTATGCGGCAGTCCTGTGGGCGAAAATGCCTTGTTGATGCTAGAGGTCAGAGGAGAATGGGCTGACTGATTCAAGCTGATAGAAGAGCAACTTTGACTGAAATAACCACTCGTTACAACCGAGGTATGCAGCAAAGCATTTGTGAAGCCACAACACGCACAACCTTGAGGCGGATGGGCTACAACAGCAGAAGACCCCACCGGGTACCACTCATCTCACTACAAAGAGTCCACTACAAAGAGGAAAAAGAGGCTACAATTTGCACAAGCTCACCAAAATTGGACAGTTGAAGACTGGAAGAATGTTGCCTGTTCTGATGAGTCTCGATTTCTGTTGAGACATTCAGATGGTATAGAATTTGGCGTAAATGGAATGAGAACATGGATCCATCATGCCTTGTTACCACTGTGCAGGCTGGTGGTGGTGGTGGTGTAATGGGATGTTTTCTTGGCACACTTTAGGCCCCTTAGTGCCAATTAGGCATCGTTTAAATGCCACGGCCTACCTGAGCATTGTTTCTGACCATGTCCATCCCTTTATGACCACCATGTACCCATCCTCTGATGGCTACTTCCAGCAGGATAATGCACCATGTCACAAAGCTCAAATCATTTCAAATTGGTTTCTTGAACATGACAATGAGTTCACTGTACGGAAATGGCCCCCACAGTCAACAGATCTCAACCCAATAGAGCATCTTTGGGATGTGGTGGAATGGGAGCTTCGTGCCCTGGATGTGCATCCCACAAATCTCTATCAACTGCAAGATGCTATCCTATCAATATGGGCCAACATTTCTAAAGAATGCTTTCAGCACCTTGTTGAATCAATGCCACATAGAATTAAGGCAGTTCTGAATGCGAAAGGGGGTCAAACACAGTATTAGTATGGTGTTCCTAATAATCCTTTAGGTGAGTGTATATTGGAGATAGTCGCCTGTTTATGGGAAACATACAACCTGTTAACACAAACAGTGTGGACAGATGCCAACTGTGCACAAATCCCAACACTTAAACAGGCTATACAAAAAATACTTTTGATTGTCTCTGTGTTGCTTGGGCTCTCCCCAGTGATGGCAACCCTCCAGCTGCCAGCCAACAACCTTGCCAATCTTGCCAACCTGCCCCCGGGCACCAAGCTCTACCTCACCACCAACAGCAAGAACCCGTCAGGGAAGGGCAAGCTGCTGCTCATACCGCAGGGAGCCATCCTCAGAGCCTCCAATTCATCAGGTAACACAGCCTCTCATACAGGTCATTATCCCCCCAACTCATCAGGTATCACAACCTCTCATACAGGTCATTATCCCACCAACTCATCAGGTAACACAGCCTCTCATACAGGCCATTATCCCCCCAACTCATCAGGTAACACAACCTCTCATACAGGTCATTATCCTCCCCAACTCATCAGGAAACACAGCCTCTCATACAGGTCATTATCCTCCCCAACTCATCAGGAAACACAGCCTCTCATACAGGTCATTATCCCCCCAACTCATCAGGTAACACAACCTCTCATACAGGTCATTATCCTCCCCAACTCATCAGGAAACACAGCCTCTCATACAGGTCATTATCCTCCCCAACTCATCAGGAAACACAGCCTCTCATACAGGTCATTATCCCCCCAACTCATCAGGTAACACAACCTCTCATACAGGTCATTATCCTCCCCAACTCATCAGGAAACACAGCCTCTCATACAAGTCATTATCCTCCCCAACTCATCAGGAAACACAGCCTCTCATACAGGTCATTATCCCCCCAACTCATCAGGTAACTCAGCCACTCATACAGGTCATTATCCTCCCCAAACATCAGGTAACTCAGCCACTCATACAGGTCATTATCCTCCCCAAATCATCAGGTAACTCAGCCACTCATACAGGTCATTATCCTCCCTAACTCATCCGGTAACACGGCTATTCAATAGTAAATATATTTGACCTCTCTAGAGTATGGATCTTTCCATGTCTCCTGTTTCACTATACTGAAGTGTCTGTGTGTCTGTGTGTGTCTGTGTGTGCGTGTCTGTGCGTGCGTGTCTGTGTGCGTGCGTGTCTGTGTGCGTGCGTGTCTGTGTGCGTGCGTGTCTGTGTGCGTGCATTTGCGCGAGCGTGTTTGTGTGTTCGTGTATGTGCGTGTGTGGGCGTGCATGTGCTTGTGTGCCTGTAGGTCAGCAGTCCCAGAGCAGCTCCTCTACGGGCTCCGGTTCTCAGACTCCAACCTCCTCCTCAAGCAGTCTACCTTCTAACCTCTCCTACACATCATACATCCTCAAACAGACTCCACAGGTACAAACACACAGACATTCACCTTCCTCTCAAAAACAGACCCTGTAGGAGTACAGACCCTCACACGGGAATGCATATGCCCTTTAAAAATGACAGGCCTCAAATCCACAGGCCCACTGTCAATCTCTGATAAATTATCTTTAGTTGTAAATTCTAGCTACTAGGCATTTTATTCTTATTTCTTATCGTTTGCCTTTATGAAGGTTGGGATTTTACTTTAGCCATCCATCCATAGCTTTTAGCTTATCCAAAGTATTCTAGTACTGGTTATGGTTTTTCATTTCATTAAATCAAATTAATTATATCTTTTTTCAATAAAGCCCATCTTTACAGTGGTAGAAGTGTTAGAGCCTTGTGTTAGTAACAGTACGTGCCTTAGTTAGATTAGTTTATTCTGGGACATTGATTCAGCTCTCCCCTCTAGAACAACGCTGTCTCTGCATTAACCCGACAAATACTGATGAAGTCTCTGCGTTTTATAACTGCGCTCCTACCACCAAAAATCCAAATCTGGGTCAGAGATAATTTCATATCAACGCTCACTGCTCTCACTCATCGCTTTTTGGAAAATCATTGCCTGTGGAGAGGTCACATGTAGATACAGTGGATATAAAAAGTCCCCCCTGTTAAAATGGCAGGTTCTTGTGATGTAAAAGAACGAGACAAAGATAAATCATGTCAGAACTTTTTCCACCTTTAATGTGACCTATAACGCGAACAATTAAATTGAAAAACAAACTGAAATCTTTGAGGGTAAAAAATAAAAAACTCAAATGAACCTGGTTGCATAAGTGTGCACACCCTTAAACCAATACTTTGTTGAAGCACCTTTTGATTTTATTACAGCACTCGGGTCTTTTTGGGTAGGAGTCTATTAGCATGGCACATCTTGACAAGGCAATATTTGCCCACTCTTCTTTGCAAAAGCACTCAAAATCTGTCAGATTGCGAGGACATCTCCTGTGCACAGCCCTCTTCAGATCACCCACAGATTTTCAATTGGATTCAGGTCTGGACTCTGGCTGGGCCATTCACCACGTTAATCTTCTTCTGGTGAAGCCATGCTTTTGTGGATTTGGATGTGTGCTTTGGGTCGTTGTCATGCTGAAAGGTGAACTTCCTCTTCATCTTCAGCTTTCTAACGGACGTCTGATGGTTTTGTGCAAAAATTGCCTGGTATTTGGAACTGTTCATAATTCCCTCCACCCTGACCAAGGCCCCGGTTCCAGCTGAAGAAAAACAGCCCCAAAGCATGATGCTGCTCCACCATGCTTCACTGTGGGTATGGTGTTCTTTGGGTGATGTGCAGTGTTGTTTTTGAGCCAAACATACTAACCAAACATACTAACCCATAGCCCATTCATATAAAGAATACAGGAGATTGTTGTCACATGTAGCACACAGCCAGTACTTGCCAGAAATTTTTGCAGTTCCTTTAATGTTGGAGGCCTCTTGGAAGCCTCCCTGACCAGTTTTCTTCTTGTATTTTCATCAGTTTTGGAGGGACGTCCAGTTCTAGGTAATGTGTCTGTTGTGCCATATTTTCTCCACTTGATGATGACTGTCTTCACTATGTTCCATGGTAAATCTAGTGCTTTGGAAATTCTTTTGTACCCTTCTCCTGACTGATATCTTTGAACAATGAGATCCCTCTGATGCTTTTGAAGCTCCCTGCGGACCATGGCTTTTGCTCTGAGATGCAACAGCTGAACTTTATTTGTGATGAATCACTGCCTGAGTCACTTTAAATGATGGCAGGTGTTTAATAACTTCTATTTAACACGAGTTTGAATGTGATTGGTTAATTCTGAACACAGCCACATCCCCAGTTATAAGAGGGTGTGCACACTTATGCAACCAGGTTATTGTACGTTTTTATTTTTTATTTTTCCCCCTTGAAGATTTCAATTTGTTTTTCAATTGAATTGTTCACATTATAGGTCACATTAAAAGTGGAAAGTTCTGACATGATTTATCTTTGTCTCATTCTTTTACATCACAAAAACCTGGCCCTTTCTTTGTACCGCTCCTTCGGTTGGTAGCAGCTAATTAATGTAATACACACGGACACACAATTACCATGTCCTCAAATCGCCTAAATAATTCAGCCAACCCCTTTGAAATGCTGACTAATTTTGCAACCCTCTCAGCACCATGCCTACCGCTCACACACACTCCAAAACCCCAGAAGAAACAGAAAAAATATCTACTTTCCCGGCTCCGCTTCTACCCCATTTTCAAAAAATACCTTCTGAAGCTGTGCACTGCTGAGTTGTGTTTTTCTCTTTCCAAGGGCACTTTCTTGGTTGGTCAGCCGGCGTCGCAGAGCGTGGGGAAGCACGGGGCAACAGGCTCCGCCAGTAACGTGGTGTCGTCCCCTGCAGCGGTCACCCAGCAGGCCATTCGGGTCACCGCTGGTCAGAAGGCTGCCATTTTGGCTCAGGTCAGTACTATACAGGGAGACTTCCATTAACGACATAGTTATATACACAGCCTAGCAGGTCAGTATGCATTCCAAACTTGTACTGAACAAATTAATGAGTGGTGCTGGAGTGTAAGGTGCTTCATTTGGAGGTTCAACCACACGGGTCATTTCGGGTCGGTCCAGTGGGCAGTGCATTGTTGACCTTGTTTCATCAGGCTAGGGGAGGTAAGCCTGACAGAGTGGATCCCAGTGATGGGTCAGATGCCTGCAAGCTGAATGAAGTCAGTAGTCACGTCCCTCTGCATTCTTTTAGCAATAGATTAGGATCGATGTTATCAAAGGTTGAATTGAAACCTAACTTACTAATTGTAAGTTGCTCCCAGTTATAATTGAATGTCGTCTGTAGCAGTACAGCTCCCACAATCTTCCTATTATGGATTTCTTTAAATCGGATCATCGGTTATTTGTTTCAGGGCTGAGCCAGCTGAGTGAAAGGGTGTTTAGCTGTTTTTGGGTTAACCCTGACTATAATGTTTTTGGGTAGTGGAATTAGTTTGTCTTCCTTCCTGGTCTTGGGGCAGACAATACCCTGTAGGCAAAAACTACTGGTAATATCATCTGCTACCAACCCCAGTACCTGACCAGGCCCATCCTTATTGACAATATTAATATTTATTTATCTCCTTCACATTAACTTTGTGAAATTCTAACCCGTGCTTGCCTTTCATTATTTGGTGAGTTATGTATGAATATGATGTCTCAGCATGTCATGTCATGCCTCAATTTGCCATTTCTGACAATAAAATGGTTATCCATATCAAAGGCTTTTATTAGAGCCTACTGCTTTAATGAAGGTTGGAGCTGTGTTCGCACAAAGCTTTTGCCCAAAACGTCATTTAGAGACTCCAGAGCTTTTGCAATCTTTTAACCTTCTTTCTTTCAAAATTAGAATTACTTACATCCTAAGTAGTTGTTTGTACTATTTCTTATTTTTGTGTAGTTACGTGGTTTCTACATACTGTAATTTTGTCTCTCTTCTGTGCGACCAGACTTGGCCACTGGGGATTTGTTGGCACTAACAGTGAGTTTCCTAATGGGTGCATACTTATCTGTATCTGGAAGGAATTCTCCAAAACATTTCGTGTGAAGCATCGGGTTGCTCCTCACTACATGCCAGGGAATTTCCACAGTATCTCAGTGATTGCTTATCTGACATTTTAGATCCTGCCTTTGTAATGTCTTTCATTTGTATTGCCACCATATTGTGATTGCTGCATCCGGTGGGTTCGGTTACAACCGATTTCTGCAGCATTAGTGGGCCTGTCTCCTCCCTCAGGTTCCTCTCTAGGTTTCCTCCTAGGTTCCTGCCTCTTCCTTGGTTTTGTATTTTTTTTCTATCCACTGTACTGGGTATCTTTATAAGCACTTTATTACAAGGGCTGATGTAAAAATAACTTTAATGTATTTGATTCCGTTTGATATCATAAATTTGAGGGTGAATATAGAGCAGTGAATGCCAGACTCTGTTGATTTTGACAGTGCACATTTACACACACAGTCCTTCAGTACACAGGCCTTCAAACTGCCTTATGGAGTTGTATCTTGTCACAACATGCATGTTCTGGAATAGTTGTTCCCAACTCCAGGCCTCTAGTACCCCCCCAACAGAACATGTTTGTTCTCATCTGATTCAGCTCCTTCATAAATCCAGTGTACTTGTCTGTGACTACAGCAACAATGTGTTCTGCTGTGAGGTCTGGAGCTGGCTGGTTAGGCAGTGTTGTTTATGCTGTCTGTTTGTTTGCCCTGATTAGAGCTAGTAATTATGCCTCAGGCTGAGCTTTAATGTTGACTAATTGTCGTTGCGTCTCTGCTCTCTTCTTTTCTTATTACCGCCATTCATTTGCAACATTCTGTCTTCCTCTGCCAGTCTATCTTATCATTGCAGCGCTATGGACTCACAGAGCCTGTATTTAGAGCTGCCAAAGTCTATTTTTCTGTGGATGTGTTGTACAACCTCTCTCACTGCTTTTATGTTTTCGGCCCCTTATAAAAAAAACACGAGCAAATGCTGTACTAAGTTGGGGAATGTGGTGTTTGGTACCTTTTCGAGAGTACGTTATTGTGTACCAGACATTTAAGAGGACTGCAGTATATGTCTGAGACCGTGCTTTCACTTCCCTCACTGTGCAAGTATAACCAGAATTAGCATTTTCATCTTTTTTCCAAACCCCCCTCTCATCTACAGCTCCTCTCTGTTCCACTGGGGCCTTGTCTGCTTGGGTATTAACATCATGCAGTAGCTTAATGCTCTCATTTCTCTTGATTCAATTACAAAAGGGTTTCAGGTGGAGTTCTGTTATGTGAAGGGGGATCATGCTAAGTGCAGTTTTTTTAAGATGGAGCTGCCTTATGTGGGTCAGTCTGAATTAGCAATCATGTTGAGCTAGGTCACTTATTGAACTGATGGCCCCTCTGAAGGTATTGTTAAGGAATTGTATATTGTCCTAATCTCTTTAATCTGAAATGTGAATTTCCTACCAGAATATTATTTCCCCAGGCTATTGTACACAGTTGATGTGCATCTGGAACAACATACTATGATAGTGACCTTGCTGAGTAACGTATTTAATGAATTTATTCTCCCCAGGTTATTGTGCACAGTAGACATGCATCTGGAACAACATACTATGATAATGACCTTGCTGAGTAATGTATTTAATCAATTTAATCTCCCCAGGCTATTGTGCACAGTAGACATGCATCTGGAACAACATACTGTGATAGTGACCTTGCTGAGTAATGTATTTAATCAATTTAATCTCCCCAGGCTATTGTGCACAGTGGACATGCATCTGGAACAATATACTATGATAATGACCTTGCTGAGTAATGTATTTGCAATCTTAGATATCAAAATTATGCAGAGACTGCAAACAAAGCATTGCTTCTGACATTTGGGGAAAAAAGACACTAACCAGCTAATAGCCTATAACGATTTGAGCAGAAGATCTAGGTATAAGAATAAGAAGAATCTGACGTGGGTAATATCACCTACTATTCGGTTGAATACACGAAGGATATTTTAAGATACTGTTTGAATGGAATGTATTGGCAGGCACTGGGCGGGTCCCAAGCCTCCCAGGTAAAGCTGTCTGATGGCACAGTGAAGATGGTAACCACAGCGACAGCTGCTCACCTGTCGAAACCTGGCACAACCACACTCAGGATGACAGGCGGAGTCATCACTGCCACTAGCTCCACCCCCAGTGCTGTCACCATCCCCGCTGCCACGGCAACTGTCAGTCATCAGGTGAGTGGGAGGAGTTTGGAGAATTCGGGGCTGCCTTCCCCAAAAGACCCTGTATTAGAACTAAATCCTCTGGTATTTTATTCAAACATGAAGTCTCTCTTCCGTGCCTGATCCCCATCTTTGAACGCCGCTCTCCCAGAACTGTTAATTGGAATGTCAGTGTCTTGCCAGAGAGAAATGTGTTCCTTTGTTCCGGCTAGAACAGCGTAAACCCACTGGCCCTGCCTGATCAGTCCACCTCTTAGAAATAATTACAAAGGATGGGCTTTATCAGTGGAGCTGCAGAATGGAAGTTACGGCTGTGGAACCTGACACAACACGAGTTATGAAACTAAATTATCGACGTCTGTTCCCTGAGATGTGCATCTCTTTCTCTTATCTCCCCATGTGGTTAATTGTAACATGGTTAAATGTCAGGCATCAAACCTGAGTTTTACCTCCCCCTAACAGCTGCTGTTGTTTTTTGGTTCCAGCTTGCGGATGGTTCGGTTCAGGCCAAACCTCTGTCACATTCTGTCCTGATGGCAGCCAACCAGGCCGCAGTCATCAGTGCCGCAAAGAACGCCAGTGCCGCTACCGCCGTTACCATGACCAAGAACGCCACGGCAACTGCCGTTACCAAAAGTGTTGCCGGTTTGGTTACCATGACGAAGGGTGCCGCTGCGACCGTCACCTTGACAAAGGGTCCTAACCCATCTGGCACCGTGGTCACGGTGGCCAAGAGTGTAAACAACATGCCCGTCATCAGCATGGCCAAAGGGGCGGGGTCTACGGTTGTGGGCGTGCCAAAGAGTGCCAGCACCACATTGGTCAGTGGAATGACTGCAGGGGGAGGGAAGACTGCGGCCACTCTTTCAGGTAGCAAGATAATATTAATGCAAGAAATGCATTGCTGCTTTTTTGGGACAGGTCTTCATTTTTAATGTCAGTGGGATCACCTGTGTGAATAAAACATAGATGTACAATGAATAGATAATGTACAAGGGCAAATGCAACCTCCTATCTAAGTGTTATCCTGTGTTCTGGTATCTTCAAGGTATGCTGAAGATCCACTCGGGCGCGTCCAGCTCCCAGCAGACAGTCCTGACCATCCCCACCAACCAGCTCAAACAGCTGGGGGTGGGCACAGCCACAGGGGGGCTACAGACCATACTCATGCCGGTTGGCAAAGGTAAGAGTGGAGATGACGCCGTCATCAAATATACCATATCAATCAGTCCATCAGAAAATGACTCAAAACAGTGTAGGAAAGTGGAAAACCAGTAGATAGAATGTCCTTGTAGGTCTGTAGAGTCTGATCTGTAGCGTATGCTATGGGATTCTGCCTACTCCCCGGGTAGTTGGAAACAATGATGACCAAGGGTGTTGGAATATTAAAACTCCTGACACACTGTCCACCTGGGTCCGTATGAACTTTCTGTCAGTGTTCTGAGGAGGGGGTCTGGGCACCAGTTTTTAGCCCGGACCTGCTTGTGGGAAGATAAAGGTTTAGCTGTTGAGTCATGGAGACCAGAAAGACTGTCACCTTCACAGCTAAAATCGCTGTCTCATTCATTATACATTCACAACTCGTCTGTGTTGTTCCTGTTCTCTCCTCTCTGTCTTACTGACTGTCTGATTGTCTGTCTGCCTGCTCCTTCTGTCTGTTTATGTCTCTGTGTCTGTCTGTGTGTCTCTATGTCTGTCTGTGTGTCTCTGTGTCTGTCTGTGTGTCTCTGTGTCTGTCTGTGTGTCTCTGTGTCTGTCTGTGTGTCTCTGTGTCTGTCTGTGTGTCTGTGTGTCTCTGTGTCTGTGTGTCTCTTTGTCTGTGTGTGTGTCTCTGTGTCTGTCTGTGTGTCTCTATGTCTGTGTGTGTCTGTCTGTGTGTCTCTGTGTCTGTCTGTGTGTCTCTGTGTCTGTCTGTGTGTCTCTGTGTGTGTCTGTGTGTGTCTCTGTGTCTGTGTGTGTCTCTGTGTCTCTGTGTCTGTGTGTGTCTGTGTGTGTCTAGTAGTCCAGTCTAGCAGTGTATGTAAAGGGCCAGCTCCCAGTCCTGCAGCTGGAGCCACTCCCAGCCCTGCAGCCGGAGCTACTCCCAGTCGTGCAGCTGGAGCCCAGGCCTTCCCGACCCCCTCCCTCCCCCTGCCTCCGGCTCAAGGTGAGAGGAGCGTCCCTCCCCCTGTCTTTCTCTCCCTTCTTCCTCACAGCTGTTCTTGTGTAGTGTGTATTGAGCTCCATCTCTTACACTGTTTCTCTCCTTTACAGTCAAGACTGAGCCAGGACTCTCTACACCCATCTCTACTACACCTGCTCCGTCGCCCCCGGTAACAGCCCCTGTCGCTTGCTCAACCCCTGTACCTGCCCCCCCCACTGCCTGCGCCTCAGTCAAACTGGAGCAGGGCGCTGATGTCACAACCCACCACCTCGTTGAGGTCATCAAGTAAGAACAACTTTGATGAAGCCCCAACCAAACAATGTATACCGTGAACAGGACCATTGGGTAACAACAGGACCGTGGTCATTGGGGAACAACAGGACCATGGTCATTGGGGAACAACAGGACCATGGTCATTGGGTAACAACAGGACCATGGTCATTGGGTAACAACAGGACCATGGTCATTGGGTAACAACAGGACCATGGCTATTGGTTAACAACAGGACCATGGCCATTGGTTAACAACAGGACCATGGCCATTGGTTAACAACAGGACCATGGTCATTGGTTAATAACAGGACCATGGTCATTGGTTAATAACAGGACCATGGTCATTGGTTAACTACAGGACCATGGTCATTGGGTAACAACAGGACCATGGTCATTGGGTAACAACAGGACCATGGCCATTGGTTAACAACAGGACCATGGTCATTGGTTAACAACAGGACCATGGTCATTGGTTAACAACAGGACCATGGTCATTGGTTAAAAACAGGACCATGGTCATTGGTTAACAACAGGGCCATGGTCATTGGTTAACAACAAGACCATGGTCATTGGTTAACAACAGGACCATGGTCATTGGGTAACAACAGGACCATGGCCATTGGTTAACAACAGGACCATGGTCATTGGTTAACAACAGGACCATGGTCATTGGTTAACAACAGGACCATGGTCATTGGTTAACAACAGGACCATGGTCATTGGTTAACAACAGGACCATGGCCAATGGTTAGCATAGCAGCACTAGCATAGACATTGATGTTTTTGGCTCTACACTTACATCTGTTTTCATTGTGTGTGTGTGTGCTCCTTAGTACGGAACATATAGAGACCCTGATGCAGCTGCTCACCGCCGTGGTGAAGAAGTTCCCCCTCATTGTACCAGAGAAAAGTGAGCTCCTTTCTTTCATGTCTCTTCATTCTCCCTCCTGGTTCCTTTTAAAGACATTCTTGTTCACTGAGTTGTCATAGAAACAAAGCTAGAATGGCTCGGGGGGGACGTTATACTCTCGGTGGTCATTAAAATCACGTTGCGGTTTTAATGTAAGAGGTTTTAACCCCAGTGTCCTGGCGCCATTTCCCTCATGGCCACCTACTCCTCCTCCTCAGTGGCATGTTCCACTCCTCACTACTCCTCATAGAGTGGTGAACAGTCTGGCATGAACCTAGGTGGAGGAGGTCAGCCCTCCCATAGCACTAACTCAGTTGGTAGAACAGCACTATACATCCTGTCTATTATTAGGTTTCCTATTACTGTTTCCCTTGGAATTATCAATATTAATTTTGCTTAAACTGGCGTAATAACTCAGAAAGTTGATGGTCAAATGTTTTCTAATTTGGCAGGCCATTGTTATAGGCCATTTGTAAATTGTCCTAAAAGAAGGCCAGTGCTGCTACTGTCGTTACCATGATGGGCCATAGGTGGCGTTGGCCCATAGGGGGCGCTGGCTCGTAGGTGGCACTGGTCTATAAGTGGGGCTGTAATAAGCGTGTCATTTTTTACCTGGACTGCCCTGTTTGATGTCCAGGTCTCTAGTTATTATTATTATTATTTCACAGACTTTGGCTAATGTCCCTGTTCATATGCTATTTGTGTCATGTTGTGTTGTTCAGCCGAAGACTCCCATCCGTTCTGTGCAGTGTCTACGGAGCAATACTACTCCTGGAACATCGGGAAACGCAGGGCTGCAGAGGTAAGCTGTCCTGTTGGCAATGAACAGTGTGTGGACAGGTCATAGTTCATAAGTCGGGTGTGTGTTCTGATGAGACAGTGACTCTGCATATTTCCTGCTAACCTCATGTCTCCCTGTCCAGTCTGGTGCTCGTCTCTGTCTGTCTGTTTGCTCCGTCATCGTCTTGGTCTTTCATCTCTACGAGACACACTCACTGTACCCCAGTTGCTATCAAGTCTCTGTGGACCCATTTGATCTCTGAAAGCAGTCTGACCTTGCTTTCTTCTTTCTGCCTGGCAGTCAGTCTTCTGACACTGGGTAAAAGACTATGATGGGAGGAAGTGCCTGGGCTATGGTAATGATGTGTGGTAATGACGCTCCTGGGGCTGACTACTGACTTTAGTATGGAAACTCACATCTTAGCAGAGGAGCTTCAGGGGACAGGATGCCTGGGAAACTCAAGAGAGGGCTGCTCTTTTTGTCAACAGTGAAAAACCTATTTGAAGAGGAATACATTTCAAGTCAATTTACCTAAATTCATTAGGCCCTGCTCTATGGATGTCACATGACACGGATGCAGTATGTGCTGGTCCAGGCTGAGCATCAGAAAACATCTGGTGTGACCACCATTTGAGCTGGCTGTTGATTGAAATCTACAACATAACCCCACTACCATGGAGCACTCTGTTCATCAATACAACACCGTAACCCCACTACCATGGAGCACTCTGTTCATCAATACAACACCGTAACCCCACTACCATGGAGCACTCTGTTCATCAACACAACACCATAACCCCACTGACATGGAGCACTGTTCATCAATACAACACCATAACCCCACTGACATGGAGCACTCTGTTCATCAATACAACACCGTAACCCCACTGACATGGAGCACTCTGTTCACAACCATGACATCAACACAACACCATAACCCCACTGACATGGAGCACTCTGTTCACAACCATGACATCAACACAACACCATAACCCCACTGACATGGAGCACTCTGTTCATCAATACAACACCGTAACCCCACTGACATGGAGCACTCTGTTCACAACCATGACAGTAGCAAACCGCTGTTCTACCCAATCCCATACACGTTGTCTGCAATCAGCCCTGTAGAATTGAAACCTGGACTCATATGAACACTTTTCCAGCAGAGGGGTTTTGCCCACTAAAGACCCTGGTGTCTGTTCTCTGAGGATAGGGTCTGGACTGGCTTGGTTACACTTGGTCTGCCACACCTGGCAGGTAGATTAAATACATCACGGCAAAGGAGAAATGCTCGCTAACAAAGATGTTAGCAATTCCTTGCACAATATATCAGGGTTGATTTTTTTACATCTGTATATGGTAAATGTGTGGGATCTCTTATTTCTGCTGATGAAACATGGAAGCAACACTCAACATGTCTATGTTTTAGTTCAGTGTTTATTGCTGGGAACTATGGAGAATCCCAGCTGGCAGGGTTGTTATGCAGAACACTTGTGTCTCTGTTTCTGACTGTTTGAGTGTCGCGTGTGTTAATGTGTGTTGTTGAGTAAATTAGGATGACCACATTTCAAAGTTGGCCTGGTCTGTGTTCCTGGTAGCTCCAGCGGGCGGTGGCTGTGAAGCGTGTGGTCCAGGATGTGCTGGAGCGCTGCCCACGCCTGCAGGCCCTCACCCCCCCTAAGACCAGAGAGGTAGTCCAGTGGTGCCGACAGCGAGGCTACACGCCCCCGGACCCCGAGCCCCAGCGCAGCGCTCGGCCTGAGGAAGGATCCATGGAGGACATCCTGACACAGATAGACAACGAGCCAGGTACAGTGGCCGGCTGTGTGTGTGTGGGTGTTGTTGTGTAGTGTGTGGGTGTTAGTGTGAAACCACATGTAATGTTTGTGTTAAAAATAAACATTTTGTTTGTCCTTCTAAAACCCCCCAAATCCAGTGCCTTCCTGCCTCCCTGCCTGCTGCTTTGTTCAGCCTGTTTTCACACTCAGGCACTGTTAATGAATTGTGTCCTTTGTCCTGATTGGAGAAGACAGGAGACCACCCTGATGATTCACAGCCACTTGAGCCTTTTCTGACGGCCTGGATGTGCACACCTTTTATCGTTCTCCTTTTCATTCCCTCTCTTCACCTCTGTCACTCACCCTTTCTCTCGTTTTTGGCCTAGATCACCTTTTCTGTCTGTAGAGCTATGTTTAAGTGTGTGTGTGTGCTCGTGTGTGTTCTCCTCTTTGAGCAGAGTGCCCCTCTACTCTGGGTAGCTGTGAGGAGCTGGTTCAGCGGTTGGAGCAGCTACAGACCTTGCTGAAGACTGAGCCCGAGGACCATGACGATGAGGTCCTGGACATCATCAGTGTGACTCCTCCTTCCCAGAGGTTAAAGGTCAAGGAGGAGGAACAGGAAGATGACCCTGAACCAAAGTACTTCCTTGCTCCAGAACCCGCGACCCAGTTCATCAGCGACACAGCCCAACAGGTTAGTAGGAAGTTGTTTAGTCCACACTAGCAGATCAGTCACTTGGCGAGGTTGGTCCTTACTTAGGGATGGTCTCCCCCTCTAACTCAGACAAGAATGTCCACTTTGCAGTGAAATTCAGTACATTATTCATTAGCAGGTTAGAGGCAGGCTATAGACGATGAAGACGGAGGGTGCCAGGTTGCGCAGTGCTTTATTTATGTTAGTGGATGGAGATGCAGTGATTGGAAATGTGACAATACACTCCAAGCATTAGCACAGCTTTGTATCTAAAATTCCCAGCGTCTTGGATTAATCTGCCTGTGCCTCTTTAGGTCTCTTCTTCCTCTTTTTATCTGTCTCTTCTTTTTCTCTGTTTCTTCTTCTATTCATGGGTCTCTTCTTCCTCTCCCAGATTGGTGTATCCTTCCAGCAGGTGGAGGTGGTGAAGAATGTGTTTGCACCAGTGATGGAGGCAATGATACTTAAGGTCAGTCTCTCTGAGTTAAACACACAACACAGCACAATGAGAAGTATGTACTCTGGCCTTACTTAAATACACCTGGCCTTACTTAGATACAGCTGGCCTTACTTAAATACCCCTGGCCTTACTTAAATACGCCTACCACAGATGTGGTAATGTAGTATAGTGTATGTTGGACCATGTGAATGATCAGTGATTATGCTCCGTAGGCCACAGAGCAGTTTGCCAGTGACATCCTGAGAGAAGCCCTGGCAGGAGCCCATGTCAGGTCCTCTCAGAACAGGTGAGTCCATCCTCCTCTATCCCCAGTAACACTAACCAGGACATACCGATCAGATGACCCATGAGAGTGACCCACATGATGTTTCCCCAGGCCTCCCCGGGAGATAACAGCCATGAACATCCACCAAGCCATCTGTGCCATCCCCACCTGTGACTTCCTCACCAACACCCACATGGGCTACCTGACCAAGGAGGACTGACACACACACACACACACATTACCGAAGGAGAACGTCCACTCGGAGGACGCTGCTGCCAGCACTTCCGCCTGGAGACAGTTTGGTCCGATGTGGTCCCGTCTGTCCACTGTTGAACTGAACCACGGTCTGTGTAGAAGAGCACTACGGCTGCAACAGGAACCGTCGGACCGCGTCAGTTTGTCACCCGGTTCCTCTCACCGTCTATTTGGTTTCGCCTGCCACATTCGCTGTCCCATCCACTCCAGTCATTATCGAGATGAACTGTGATTAGTTGCTTTAGCTAAGGGCTCCTGGAAATGCAGAACCAATTTGTTTCTGTTAGTTTAACTGAAACTTTAAACAATGAGTCTGCTACTTTTCCTATCTGCTGTTTCAAGAACGCAGACAACACTAACATCTGGGTGAATTTCAGGACTGCGGAATTCTGGTTTAGAGAAGACAAGACTTATTGTAGCCAGGCAACAAGTGTTCAGCGGGGGTGTCTTAGCAAAGGCCACCCCGGGACCATTCATAACATAGTTGGCAAAGCCCGTTCTTTAATAATCTCTTTGGGTCTGTATAAACAAGTCCACCTGACCCTTACTAATGTACTGTCCCTCCTGCTGCAGGGACAATAAAGGAAGCAAATCTCCGGCTTTAAGGGAACCTTTAAAATGCTTTTGAATGTTAACACAGGTGAGATTATCTCCTCTACAGTTAATGTTAACACAGGTGAGATTATCTCCTCTACAGTTAATGGGTGGGTTGAACAGTCAGTACCATTACATGGGGTTCTAGTGTCAGGTGTTTCTTTGAGTGACTGTTATGCTAGGTTATGTATCCCCATTCTGGTCCCTCAACCCCCCCAACCCCCCCAGTCTGGGGACTGAACAACATCACATGAACGTTGTATTAAACATAGTTGGCCTATAAATGTTTTCTAATGGTTAAAAAAAAGAAATATGGGACAGTTTGTCTGGATTATGTGTTGAAATATTAAGATAAAGAGAAGAGTGAAGCGGCTTACAAACATTCTGTATTGATTAGACAACTTCCCTTAATACCAGTCTTAATTTTAATATACTATGCTGGGAGCAGTCCCATTGTCACTAATTTAATCAAGAGATACCTTGAACCATAAATTGGATTGGAGATGGTTCGGTTATTTTCCGTTATGAATTTTTCGACATTTCACAGACTCGATTTTTTTGTTTGTATTTAGTCATGAACTGACTAAGTTGGAATGGAACAAAGACCAATCCTTACTTGTGTGTCCAGTGTGTAAGCTCCTGACCTGGTCCCAGATCGATGTGTGCTCCAGACGACTAAGCATGTACATATGGCAACGTTCAGGACTGGGCCTGCAAAAGCACATACCAATCTGGAACGGGACCAGTTCCACATGTCACTGAAGGACTACTGTTCTCATCTGAGAATTCGTAGATTACAAACACATTCATGAGTCCTTGATTAACATTGGGTTTTGACCCGGTCCGCTCCCATTGCGTTGACCGCCTGTTGTTGAAGTACATTTCAAATGTTCTGTTTTCCCTACAGGTTGTCTCTCCTTACCACTACAACCGTGCGTGTGTTTCTAGTCTGTATGAATGACTGCTTCTGAATGCATATCAAGCCCTGCTACCAGCAACATCATTTCTATGGAGTGTCAGGAGGTTTGTGGTTTTGTGTGCGTTTGTGTATTTATGTATTGGTTTGTGTTTGAGTGAGTAAATGTGGTTGTGAAGTCTGTGTCTTCTGTAACTGTGTGAGTGAGAAAGTAAAGATGAATTAATGAAAATATCTGTTTATTATTTTTGATGTTTTGTACATGATTTTTGGTGGGTATATATTTGTTTTTCTGTATGAATCTGGTGAGTGTAGTGTGTTGTGTGCTGACTTAAAGGAGTGGTAGCCTTGCCCGTTTGACCAAACTAAGTATTCTAGAAATAATATCAATTGACCATTGTATATTAATTTTCCAGTACACACCAAAAATATGATCAATATTCTTGTAATAAAATGGAAAACCTGTTTAAAAAACTGTGGTTGTATTAATGGTGTGACTTGGCAGTCTGTTTGACATGGGTGATCCCAGTGGGAATTCATCCCTTCTCTAAACATGGGAACAGTCTGTGTGACATGGGTGATCCCAGCGGGAATTCATCCCTTCTCTAAACATGGGAACAGTCTGTGTGACATGGCTAAACATGGGAACAGTCTGTGTGACATGGGTAAACATGGGAACAGTCTGTGTGACATGGGTAAACATGGGAACAGTCTGTGAGACATGGGTAAACATGGGAACAGTCTGTGAGACATGGGTAAACATGGGAACAGTCTGTGAGACATGGGTAAACATGGGAACAGTCTGTGTGACATGGGTAAACATGGGAACAGTCTGTGTGACATGGGTAAACATGGGAACAGTCTGTGAGACATGGGTAAACATGGGAACAGTCTGTGTGACATGGGTAAACATGGGAACAGTCTGTGTGACATGGGTAAACATGGGAACAGTCTGTGTGACATGGGTAAACATGGGAACAGTCTGTGAGACATGGGTAAACATGGGAACAGTCTGTGTGACATGGGTAAACATGGGAACAGTCTGTGAGACATGGGTAAACATGGGAACAGTCTGTGAGACATGGGTAAACATGGGAACAGTCTGTGAGACATGGGTAAACATGGGAACAGTCTGTGTGACATGGATAAACATGGGAACAGTCTGACATGGGTAAACATGGGAACAGTCTGTGTGACATGGGTAAACATGGGAACAGTCTGTGTGACATGGCTAAACATGGGAACAGTCTGTGTGACATGGGTAAACATGGGAACAGTCTGTGTGACATGGCTAAACATGGGAACAGTCTGTGTGACATGGGTAAACATGGGAACAGTCTGACATGGGTAAACATGGGAACAGTCTGTGTGACATGGGTAAACATGGGAACAGTCTGTGTGACATGGCTAAACATGGGAACAGTCTGACATGGGTGATCCCAGCAGGAATCCATCCCCTCTCTAAACATGGGAACAGTCTGTCACATGGGTGACAGTGTGTGTGACGGTGCTGCAGTGGATTGGGGGGGATTACATGGTGCTGGACTGATCGGGAGGCTTTGTCTGTTTTTGGTTTAGATCATGTTAGAATCAGATGGCAGGACTTCATGTTCTCTCAATGTGGCTCCACTCCCGGGCCTGCCTCCCTCCCTGATTTGTCAATGAAGGGATGGCAAATGAGATAGTAAAGGGATAAAAAGGGATCTGGTGCAGAGAGAGGGATTAAACTCAATCTCACTGGGAAGTACTGGCCTTCTGCAATCCTGGAACATCAACAGTCAGAAACAAAACCACTCTTGCAGGTCCCAGACTGAACACGCCTATGATGGTCAACTTTGTTCAAACACATTAGTTGTTTTTAGGAGAGAAACAGACATGTTTTCAGCCGTAGTGACTGACTAGAAGCATCTGAGAGGTGTGTGTTATTACGTGATAGAGCTTTGTGACATGGAGAACGTAGTCATGACAACCAGGGCCGACCACCGGGTTTCACTTCCCTGAGGGTCACACTGTGGTTCCTGCTGTTCTGATCATTCCTCTTAGATTTGCTGTGCGTTCAGGTCACTTTGCAATGTGTTTAGTTTGAAAAGACATATTTTAAAACAGTGACCATGCTCAGACCTTCTTTGTTTTGAACGGGTCTTTCAGTACTGCAGTGTTACCCTGTTAGATTACATATAATGTTTGCTTGCTATAAATTTTCAGGTTCTGTTAAGTGTAGCTTTCTGTAATATTAGGGCTGGTTTAAGGAAACGCTGGTCAAATGCTGCTATAATGTGTTGTTTTATTTTGCAAATCACATTGATGGACCAGGGAAAAAAGTCATTATGATTTCTGATTTTGAGGTGTTGGCAATGCTGCTGGCACATGCAGAGAGAGAGCGAGAGAGCATGGTTCCTTTGGTGCTGCTTCTACAGGAGTTGGGTTACATAAGAAGGGAACAGTGCGAACACTGTGTGCTGGTACCATCATTACTCTTATGGTCATACAGGCGGCTCTCCCTGGCTGCTCAGCTGGCTCTACCCGGTTGCTCTCCCTGACTAATCTCCCACGCTGCTCTCCATACCAGGTCATTCAGACCAAAGTAAGGTGTGGTGTTCGCAAAACAAAATTCTACACAATCACATTCACTTTGGTATTTCAATTGTTTTAAGCATTTTTTTTTAGAAAAAGCTTTAACGCACAACAAATACAGTCACAAGGATGCACTTTCATTCTAGGTTTTGGACCTCATATTGAAGCTTATAGTGACTTTAATTGATATATATAGTAAAGTTTTGCAAATCATTGTTTGGTTTGGCTAAAAGTGTCATGAAACCTCCAACATAGTACATTCATTAGAATTTGGGGAAATATTTTTGGGGACCTAACTTGTTTACCACTTTGTTGCTGTGATTTCTCCCTTCACAAAGTAAATGATGACTTCTCCATGAACATCTGGTCAAATAGAGGTGTCTCAACTAACCTTTCTTACTACTCACCCCCCTTTCATCTGAGACGCTTTCTGAATATGGGTTCCAATAAAAACCAAGAGATGCAATAGTTTTCAAATGAAACATCATAGCATACAAATCTAAATCAAAAGAACAAACAGGAATTAGGAACCTTATATTGTTTTTATTGTAGTATACTGCACATCATATTTAACTAGAATTTTCTCAAACAAGAGATATACAAAATTAACTGATACACCCAAACAAATATGTTCTCAAAATAGTTACCTAATTAAATAAATATTTTTTGTTTCCATTAAATACTAGCAGAGATCAAAGGAACACTATTAATTTAACCTCAAACTCCTCCAACAGAATGGACCAAAAGGGATTTGACACAAGTCATTCCAACTCAAATGGTACACACACTAACATACCTGTAAATACAGTGTACACACACACACACACACACACACACACACAATCATATTGTGTATATATAAATATGTATATATACACACAGTGGGTATAAAAAGTCTACAAACCCCTGTTAAAATGCCAAGAATGAGATAAAGATAAATCCTGTCAGAACTTTTTCCACCTTTAATGTGACCTATAATGTGAACAATTTAATTGAAAAACAAACTGAAAATTAAAAAGTTCTGACATTATATATTTTTGGCTAAAAAATTTACATCACAATGAACCTGGCATTTTAACGGGGTGTGTTTTATATCCACTGTATATTACAGAGGAGCCATTTTGTATTAATGTCTTAAAACTGCAAAAAAAAAAGCTTGATTTTAAACCATTTGGTTCCATGCATATTAGATTTTTGTAAAGCAGAATTGTAAAATCATTGTTTGCAACATCTGTTTTTTCATTCACGGTTATTCTGACTTACTGGACTGGTAAGCGGACTTCTCCTTACATTAAGATAATGTACATTCCTTGCATAGATTTCTTTTGTCATGTGGAATGGACAGATAACATTCCCTCATTGGCTCTTTGGTCTCCCGGTAACCAGTTGAAGAGTCAGTCATATGTTGAATATCCTGGATCCACTTTGAAACACTGCAGAAGGATTGGGAGAGAGCTTTGTCCTTACCAACTGTTCCTGCAAAAACAAAAAACACAAGGTTTATTCAAAGGTGCCCACAGGCAAGTCAGGTCTTGTGCTTTTATGTAAAAGATATAATGATATAGGATAATATGCGAGGTGGCTTGTTTGGTTGTGTTGTCACAGTGCATCAGCTCATCAGCAGTCTAGTAGACAGAATTCATCACTGCAAAACGCTGCTGATGCTAGACTTTCTGAAAGAGCATCCAGCCGTACCTATTTAGCCGACCCAAACAGAATGTTCCTTGACCCTGAAAGGAAATTTGCATGCTGCATCCATCAAGTATAATGTTCTAGTCTGATACGATGATTAGATATGGATCTGGCTGTGTCAGGGCTGTTGTTTGTTGGGGGACATAGTTTAATTCAAGCGCTGTTTTCTCATTTCTAGGTCTGTGGTTTTAGGGAAGGTATATTGGGGTGAAATGTTGGCTGGATGGCAGCCTGTGTCTACAGGAAATATCTCAAAATGTGGTTTATTTAAGAGTTTGTGAGTGTGCCTCTGTGTTTTCCTGGGTGTTTCTGAGTTTCCGCGAATACGTGTTGTTCGCCCCTCCCTCCTCCCACACACAGCAGCCAGGTCTGGCTCTCTCCTAAATTAGATTCACATTGAAAAGACTGCAACACGCGGCATCGCATCGCACTTTAACAAAATGGCAAGTAATCCATTCCTGCTCACTCTTCCTCTCACCCCTCCCCACATCCCCAGCCCTCCCCCATGACAGATCCCTCCTGGCTTGGCTCATGACAGTGTCTGTAGTCAGACGCATCGTGGGAAAGGGAAAGGTTCCAATTCAACGGAACGGGGAGAGAGAGGGACGCAGGAGAGACACAGCAGGGAGAAGAAAGGAAGAGCTGGAGGGAGGGTGAAAGGAGAAGAAGGAGGGAGGATGGATGGAGAGGGAGAGGATGAGAGGCTGAAGGGAGGGTGAAAGGAGAAGAAGGAGGGAGGATGGATGGAGAGGGAGAGGATGAGAGGCTGAAGGGAGGGTGAAAGGAGAAGAAGGAGGGAGGATGGATGGAGAGGGAGAGGATGAGAGGCTGAAGGGAGGGTGAAAGAAGAAGAAGGAGGGAGGATGGATGGAGAGGGAGAGGATGAGAGGCTGAAGGGAGGGTGAAAGGAGAAGAAGGAGGGAGGATGGATGGAGAGGGAGAGGATGAGAGGCTGAAGGGAGGGTGAAAGGAGAGGATGAGAGACCATGAAGTGCTGTGAAGGGAGGATGTTTTGTCTGCACCATTTTATACCCTCTCCATGCATTTCTAACCCACAATAAACCCCCTTCCCCTTTTCTCCATGGTTTATGTCATTTAGCACAAAGCAAAAGCACTCACTTCATGTCACATTTTAAAGCACCCGGTCCTGTCCTTTGGCCATGCCAATGATTTCCTCAAGGTTCTAAAAAATGTCTTATGAGAGAAAAAACAACTAGATTGATGGAACTACAGAATGGTATGCCTTAATGTTTGAAAGAAAAGTGAAAATGAAAA
The DNA here is from genome assembly GCF_011004845.1 of Esox lucius. Lineage (NCBI taxonomy): Eukaryota > Metazoa > Chordata > Actinopteri > Esociformes > Esocidae > Esox > Esox lucius. The sequence continues at coordinate 22,474,547 of NC_047571.1, read as the reverse complement.
AACTTTTGGTTTCATATACTCAAAAATATACTATATACAAAGAAATACATATGGGAGCAGATCTGGGTCATTTCTGGACACACAGCTACATAGCGTTTTAATACCACAGTTTGTCTCTGCAAGTAGAGGTGGGGGCACCTCACTGGGGACTGGTGGCATTTTAATTAGAGAGGTGTGGCTTATTGTAATAGCTGGAATGGGGTTGATGGAATGGTGTCGAACACTAAACTGTTTGATACCATTCCATTAACTTTCTCCCTACGCTCCTGTTATGAAGATCACATTACACAAAGATACACAGTGTACCGGTAATATGTGAAGGGTCCTCACCTTAATGTATGAAGGCAATTTACGACATAAAAGGATAACCCAAAGGAATATGTATACAGTGACTGGACAAAGCACACATTCACGCAGCACTCAGAAAGATAGCATGCTTTCCAGAAATGCCTTGTAGACTGCTTAGGCATCCTTTTTAATGGCTCAGTTTAGGTCATAAAAACAAGATTTAAAAAGCATAACGAGGGCATCAAAACTAAGGGGTGTTATGTGCATTTTGTATCCATCCATCACCCCTGTATTCTCTGTTCTTCTTATTTCTAGGCTCTAAAGAGGGGAGTAACCCAAGAGGCACAGACCAGGACTCCTCCAACCCAGAGGCCATCATTGCCCCCTAATTATCTTGCAACCACCAATCAGACATGAAGCAACAACAAAGTCAACATCCTCCAAATAAGGTGTTGAATAACCCAGGTGTAGGCTGTTCCTACCAAATTCCCTTTATGGATGACAGAAGGCTATAAGACTGGACCCGTTTCTTTTAGATATTAATCACCATTCACTCTATTGCTTCAATCACATCAACTGAGTCAGCTCATTGTAATATTATAGAAGTACCTTAATTGGCGACAGATTGCTGTGTTCTCCTTGCAGCATTCAGAAACAGAAGCCACTGCAATTCATTCTGTACGGTACATGAAATTGTATGCAAAATGACTTGATGGAAATTACAGCGAGAGGTGAATGTTGAACTTTTGTGGTACACATACCCAGATGATGTGTGCTTTAATGGGTTAAGGGTGGACAAAAATACTGCTGCATCAAATGGTCAGATCTGTGTTGAAAAAGAGTGGCAAGAGAATAGGCCTTGTTGTAATCAATCAAAGCTGATTTCTCCTGCGGCATCAAGTGGATAAAATATGCTGGGTCCTATTTTTTGCCACTCGTGCTTGGCTAAGAGTCATGGAAAGATGTTTTTCCTGGTTTTACATTTTGAGGTTGTTTAGTACTCAATGTATACATATTTGATGGTTATTTTTCTTGCTAAATAACTGCTGAATAGATGTAGAACAATTTAGCATCCTTTGATTTGGATTATTGAGATTGTGCTCTGGTGAACATATCTATGACCTACTGGCACTGATGCAATGCTGACACTTCAAGTCTGTGTATCGCTAACTTAAAGATGCTATCTATCCACTACCTGTAAGCATCACTGTACACAATGTTCTTGTGTTGCCCGCATCCCCAGCCAATGTTTCTCTGCTCTGCATGTCTATGCCTGACCTTTCTAATGGAAGATCATGGGGAATGGGTATTTCCTGAGTGCTTTGTAAGTGAGTGAGTGAGTGAGTGAGTGTGTGTTTTAATTTAACAAATCAAATCGGCATCAAAAGTTCTCACATTGACAGTAAAACACAAAAGATCTGCCAATACACGTTTATGGTGTAGGGATAGGCATTAGGTCTGAGTTAGGTTTAGGCATAAATGTTAGATTATTAAGGTTGAGGTTAGAATTACTTTAAGGTTAGGGTTAGGTTAAGGTTAGGGTTTGGTTAAGGTTGGTGTTAATGTTTTTTGCAGCTATAATTTGTAGGACATTTTATTTTATGCATTCAGTCATTTACGTTCACTAAGGACATGTTCCCAGTTACTTACAGTTCCACTGACACAGTTCCAGGTCAAGATAGTGCCTTGACAATGATCGGAACACCCACACGTCAACCTGTTATTTGGGCCATGGTTATTAATAGGCCATGAACCACAGATGACATTCCTCCTATTAAATCCTGTGGCCTATTAAACACTGCTTAACTGGTACTCTACAACATTTGGCTTTGACTGGATTTGTGGCTCCTTCTCTCCCTTTCTGAAAGATATGGACATGGATATGACCTCAGGCACGCTGGAATTATTTTATAAAACAAGCTACAAAAGGAAACATCCATCCATGCAGCTTGCTTACAAAGTTTAACGCCTTTCATTTTATATTTTGCCATTGAATTGAGAAGTGATCCGTCCTGGCGCTGTCGCTAATGTCTTTACCTCATTGGGAGTGATTGAAAGGCAAGACAGAGTCAGCTCAGCCTGGCCCGTACTCTCTCTGACAGATGGCACAGAGAAGTGTGGGTGGGGGAGGCGCATGGGGTGGCACTAAATCCCTGGAGACCCCCCCCCCCACCGCCACCCTCCAAAAAAGGTACTCAGTGTCACGCAACATCTGACCTGAGCTGCCCAACAAAGAAGAGGTGGGTGTATGCCCGGCGTCAGACAGGAAACCTCCAGTCCTTCAGTGTCTTTCTCTCTGCCTATGTAACCTGTGTCTCTCCACACCTGAAGGCACTCTGGCACAAAGCACCACGTACAGGATTGGCTCTCCAAATCGAAGGGGCCAGCTGTGTTCATTACAGGGACTTCCTCTCCTCTGCCTGAAAGTCCTGCTGTAACGAGGTCAATGTCATACCTCAGTGTTTGGGTGTTACATGATTGTTCCAAACAGCTGGGTCACTGAGCAGCTTCAGGGTAGGACGCTGCCCCCCGCCACCCCCTTAAAGATTCCTCAGGACAAGCCAACACCTGGCACCTGGCTATGATCTATACACTATATTGTCCCTTGTGGGTTTGTGTTGTCTATGTCTTTCAAGTAGCTCTGCCTTTGTCCAGAAATAGTGCTATGTAAGGAATGGAGAGACATCAGGGACTTGTACAATGACTTCTATAGGACAAGATACCGCCACTGAGACTTATTTTGAGGATTCGGCCCATTTTGAAAGACACTTAAAATCCCTGGTGTATGCCCTTGAAGCACTGCGCCGCTCCCAGAAACACCTCACCTCTCCCACGGTCACTATAGCGAGGTCGGGTGTCTCAGACGGGCTGCTCTGCTGGAGTGCAGTAGTGGTGGTGGGGGCGATAGAGGCGGAGTTGCTAGCAGTGGTCTGGGGAGCGGAGATGGAGTTGGTGGTATTGTGGTCCCTCTGGTGAAGCTCTGCGTGTCTGAAGGTCTCCCTGGCTCCGTTGTAGGCAGCCTGGTAGCTGGTCTCATTGGGGAGGTGGGAGACCCCAAGCCCAGGGCTGGCGTATGGGGCAGGAGGTCGTGGTTTCCTGGTGGTTTTGGCTGGCCTTGCCCCCACCCACGGCCGGTACTCCTGTCTGGAGAGGATGGGGATGGGGAAAGATCTGCAAGTGTGTTTTCTCCTGTTTTAACACACTCCGCTATAGATTGGTCTATTTTATTTATGCTTATTATGGTTTAGGCTGTTATACATCAGTATTATTGTGCGCACCAAGCCAATTAAAGCAAGAACGAACCAGTCAGAGTGTAATGTTGGCCCTAATGACTGTAGGCGTCATCGATGGAGGAGGAAACAAGCAACAAGGCCATACTTGTGAATTTGACATTGAGAAATTGTTAGAGTAAATAAAATAAAATAAATGTATTTATAAATTATCCAAATGTATGTTTCTGTAATTGTTATGTTGTGAACATATCTTTTTTGATACATTTTATCCAAATCAATTGTTATGAACATTTGTGTGTAATTCACTCAACGTGTTGTGTTTCTGTGAGTCTGACAAATTTGCGATTAAGATTATCTAACATAGTTGTACTGTAAGATGGCCGCCGATATTATAGAACATCCGACTTAGCTCTAACTTTGGAACGCTATACAGCATAATGCTACTCATTCAGTTCCAGTTGTGAAATGATGAAACTCTCGACTTGGTATAAATTGACTGGAAGCTTAATACGATTTTCATTTGTTGTGTTATAGTGGCTGACGGGGTTGGCTCCATATCTATTTATTTTCCACATCCTAATAAGTATTTTTCACACGGTTTAATATTGAGTCTGCTTAGATTATAATGCAGCTTGGGCCGAAATAGATTCGGTAGAGTCGTTTATATTCCTCCATGGTAACACAAATCACGGTATAATCTTTTTTTTTTGTCACTAATTTGACAAATTACTATTTCAGAACGGTTAAAAGGGGGGAAAACACTTTTAGAGAGAACACATCCAATTCAGCTAACGCAAACGCGCACGCGTACAAACTCACACTCTCTCTTACACACAGACCCACAGACACACACACACTCACACACACACCATATAATGCCGCATGCCAGAATGGTATATGTTGCAATTTCCGTTTAGAGCAATCGTATTATAATGCAATAGTAATAATTAGGCTACTGTATTACATTAGGGCAAATAGCTTAAGGTTTGTTGAAGTTTTTTAATATTATAATTATTATAATATGATTACTTAATATTTAGTGCATCATTTGTAAATGTACTTCTGGAATCCTTAGGTCGAAGCACAGTGAGTTAGCAACGGTTTAAGGGTGAGTGGACTGAACAGCTCCCGGTGCTGAAATGAAAGCGTCAGATTGATGGAGCCTACCTGTAAGAGCTTTTGGCTGTTCCTGTCGCTTGCTCACCCCAGCTCTCTCTGCCCTCGAGCTCTTTATCCCTTTCCCCCCTGTCCCCTTTTGTCTGGCTGTCATTGGGGCTGTCCGAACCAATGTCGCCCCCTTTTCCGTCATTAATCCAGGGGAAATTCTCCTTCTTCGGAATAGGCCAGGGTTTGTAATCCTGCTTGTACTGAGTGATGCTGGAGAAAGGCACGTCGGGTTGGTGGTAGTCCTCCCGGGGTTTGAAGTTGGGCTCTCTCCGGCCCCTCAATGATCTCCGGGTTCCCGGGACATCTCCGGGTGTCTGGGATGATTCGCGGTGATCCGGGGGGGAATAGTTGTGACCCAGAACCCTCTCCGTCGGTACCTGTTTGGTGATGGACCGCACTTCTTGGTCAGAGATGTCCGAATAGTTTTGAATGGTCAGTGGCACTGAAAGATCAGATTTGTCAAACTGATTCCAAAACCGTGCCAGACAGCACACTCTGCTAATGCACGGCCAAGCCATAGCAATGTAGTTCGAATCCAAAGTCTTTTTAAAGAAAAGCGGGATGAAATAAAATTAAGCTAAAGAAAATGTAAATAAAAACACCCGTCGTTAGTTACATTCAGAAGTGCGGCTGTGTGTGTTAGCCCATTCCTGGAAACCTGCGCGAGCGTGCAGTCTCCATGCCAGGGCTCTGGAATGCCAGGATGGAGCCGAGCGGCTTGTGCGCGTCGATAAGCTGTCATTGCACATTCGTCTCACGTGGTATTAAGGCTTGTAGATGCAGAGGAATCTATAACAAATTATGTATCGTGAGCCCAACTTGGAGAAAAGCTATGCTATTGCAATTCAGGTCAACTTATTAAATGACAGTCTCAGCACAAATCTGTTGTTCTCTCTTCCAAATCTGCAGCCTGCATAACGGTTAATAATGATGAAAGTCCTGTAGTCTATTTAGCTCGCTGGATATTAATATGTAAAAGACATTAGCCTCCAGGCTATGGTGTGAACTTAAAGTATACTGTATATACACATTCAGATGTGTATCGCATCACGGCTCTGAGGAGGTAATAAACAAGTTTAATTACAGTCAGCTTTGTGAAATCTATGTGCAACACTGCTTATGCTGCGAGACAATTCGCCCTCCAGTTGCCTCTTGTTTCCACAGGTAAATAAACTGTTGATTCTACAATCAGTCATTGTTGTTATATATTCATTACAGGATTAATATTTCAACCAAGCAACCTTTAAGAACCAATCAAATTATGATTTAGGTAACAGAAAATCAAATTCACTTGAGTTTCTATACCTCTCAGCATCATGTCACCATTCTGTCAGCGTTCTGCAGAGATTTTCAAGTAAGCTAAATTACTTACAAACGACATCTCATGGTTGTCTTTTCCAGATACATTTAAAAAAAAATGTTGGTTCTGAATGATGGATTCATTAAGTGATTGTTATATGCAGTGCCGCCTCTAGCCTTTTGGGGACCCTAAGAAAAATAATATTTTGGGCCCCCTCTCCCCCAGTAGTTGGGGTTTCCCTAGCAGTTGGGGCCCCCTAGATGTTGTGGGCCCCATGCAAATGCTTATGTCGCTTATGCCTAGAACCTGTCCTGATTATATGTAATATAGGAAAGAGAAGCCTACAAATGATTGCAACAGAATAAGCATTATTGTTTCCATATCATTCATTTATGTGCTTTACTCAAGGGACAACAACGGATATTATACCTGATCAATCAGTAACTAAACAAACATTCTAGTCTATGGGTGGGCAAACATTCCCTATCAAGGGCAACATTGGGACTTTGAAATTCATTGGAGTGCTGCATGTTTGTTATATACTATTTGTCATAATCAATTTGCTGCACCAGAAAAGGGCTGTAATTAAAACATTTACTGGTCTATAGTCACTTTAAACTAGTTTTAGATGTTTAGCTCTGGGACGTTTAAAACGTACCCCATAGATACCCCATTTCTTTCAATTTCTGTCATTTTTCACTTTCTGGTATTATGAATGGAATAGTACACCTTGAGAAGTTAGATTTGTATGTGTTCTAACTAAGAGGCAGGAACAGGGAACTGGTGTTAAGAGTTACGTGTCTCATTTGAACGTGTATAAATATGTTAATGTCTAAACACCAAATAAAAATGCCATATTAGAAGTAAGGACTATATTGTAACATCCCTCATTTGTACTCACATGAGAGATGGAGTTTTCTTGTATTTTTATGAATAACATAGCAATATTAGGCTATATTCTATGTCTCGCTTAAATAGTTCAGGCAATGTGTGAATTGACACAGCATATCATAAATGAGAATTATACAGCATGAGCCAGCATTTGCAACAAACAGTTAATGACGGCTTATCAGAAAAATACAGTTTGGCTAATGTGTAATTTCTTATAAATAAGCCTGTGTAGTATTTGCCCAGACAATATTTGCTGACCTATAAAATAAGAATGTTTCTATTTTCTTATGTTTTGGGGGTTTAAGTACTTGACAGTTTAGAAAAAAAGAAAACTTCACTTAATTTTCTTAAAGCGATCTTATAGTAAACATTTTACAAAGCAGTATGGTAAAAAAAAATACCTTCTTACTTTTGTGGCCAACTTTGTTATGATATTACAGCAGAGTTATTTCAGGTGTAAGGATGTGAATAAAGGTGCCTGTCTACCCACTGTGCTATTTCACATGCTTTAGGTAGTTACAAAGATTAGATAGCATGTATCTAGGAATAGATTGGAAATGCATAGGCTGTGTTTCTAAGTTATTTGGGGGTGGAGGAGTGGGAATTAGCCATATGTCATAAAGATAGCATACAGTACCTACCTCAGCAGAACATGGTGTTCTCTATGCTATTAACCAAACCGCCCATAAAGCATCGTGTTCTGCTTGATTGCACTATATAAGGTGCAGTGTCTGGAGCAGTGAACCAACTTCATTTAACTTCCTAAAAGGTAAGAGTGTGTTAATCATGTGTTCTAGCCATGTCATTCTAGCTGCTACAAACTAACAGGATTAGGGTGTTAAAGAAAACTTCTCTCTAACCCAACAGGTAGTTTTTTTGACATGTCTGCATTGAAATACACTGTGGGCCTTCTGGCTCTGCTTGTGGTGGCTGCCTGGGCCGAGGAGGTGAGTCAAACTCTCCTAAATATTCCCAGGGTGTCGTCCATCTACGTTCATCTATTATTCATGAGTGGTTGTGTAAATAACTGTTCACAATAAGGTGTTTGTAAATTTGTCAATGGTATTTTCTCTCTCTGCCTTTATTGTGTGGTGCCCCAGGAGCTCTCTGTCTCTGAGCTGTTGGAGATTGCCAACAGGAATGTTGGTAATAAAGTTTTTAAATTGGGTTTTAAAATTCCATTTTAGTCCAAAACTGGTTTCATATTCTTTAGCCAGGAAACTGATCCAAAGCGTCCTGCATTGACTTCCTGTCTCGTTTTCATTCCTCCAGTGCATACCCGCAACGAGCCCTTGATTGTGGATGACATCGCCTATAACTCTGAGTCTGAGAGGAACGCCGACCCCTGCACGTCTCGTGGCTGCATGTGGCCCAAGTCCAGTGATGGAAAGGTCTATGTGCCCTACGTTATCTCTAACCAGTTCTGTAAGTACCAAGAACAGCTACCTGGAATGTTATTTCATGTGTAATAGTTTACCATTACTGCCGGTGTAGCAAGGTGAGATAGGTACTTTAACATGCTTTGACTTTTTTTCATCACTGTAACAAATAGCCAGAGACCCAAACTCTGGGGAAGTATAAGGTTAAGTGACTGGCTATTGACTGTTTTGTTATTGTGTTGCTAGATATGTTAAAAACTGGTCATTTTTTAACAGCAGTTTTCTTGTCCCATCTGGGTTTTGCCAGCCTCCAGAGAGCTGCAAGTCATTGAGCGTGGTCTGCAGTCCTTTGCCGGCTTCTCCTGCATCAACTTTGTGAAGCGCACAAACCAGAAAGACTACCTGAACATCCAGTCCCAAAATGGGTACATTAACCATGGAATAACCTGTTCCTGACCTGTAGCATGCTCTATAATTAAAGTTTGATTTGGTTAAATAACTCTGGCAAATTAACTCATTTCAGGTGCTGGTCCTATGTTGGTCGTCTTGGCAACGCCCAGGTTGTGTCTCTGAGCCGTTCCGGTTGTGTGTACCACGGCACCACCCAGCATGAGCTCCTCCACGCCCTGGGCTTCAACCATGAGCAGACCCGCAGCGACCGTGACAACCATATCCGTGTTCTCCTCCAGAATGTGCAGTCGGGTAGGTTTCCTTTAGCTTTGCCATGACCCCATAAAGTCCATGAAGAACACCAGTCCTTCTGTTCCACTTTATTCTGTTATGCACAATTTTTATCTCTTTTATATATTTACATATGTACACATACAATCCCATGCCCTTTATTGCATTAATCACCAATCGTTATATTCATTTTATGGATGAGATTAATCTGATGTACTTCCTGTCCTCCAGGTATGGAGCACAACTTCAACAAGATTGCCACCCTCAACCAGAACACGGCCTACGACTACAACTCTGTCATGCAGTACCACAAGTTAGTCACGATTGTTTTATTACTTCCACATGAGTAGGTACCTTGGCTAGTCATTCGATTTTCTGAGCAGCCTCATAGGATCATTTCTCACCTGGTGTTAGGGTCCATCCTTCAGGGTTAGTTTTCCAACTGTCTCCCTCTCATGTATCTCCTCTTTCACTTTGAATCTAAATAAGAATGACTGATATCATTCTAGTGTAAGCCTTTCAACCCCTCATCCCAGTATTCATCATGATGTGGTGTAATTGCAGGTTTGCCTTCTCCAAGAACAACCAGCCCACCATGGTCCCCATCCCCAACCAGAATGTGGAGATCGGCAAAGCCACCGCCATGAGCCAGAATGACATCACTCGTCTTAACAGACTGTACAAGTGTTAAACAGACACCTCCTATTTCTGTTCCTTGCATTAAGTTGTTTTGGTGACTAAGTGTTGATGTTTAATAAAATGCCATATAACAATATGATGTATTTTTTATTTATAATGAAAAAATGGCAATGGTCTGGATGCCAAACAAGGAATGCCTGGAACAATCGAACCACTGGCACTGTTGGTAGGCTAGAGAATTGCAAGATATGTTTAAAATAGTATAAATTATAAACTCACCTAAAGGATTATTAGGAACACCTGTTCAATTTCTCATTAATGCAATTATCTAATCAACCAATCACATGGCAGTTGCTTCAATGCATTTAGGGGTGTGGTCCTGGTCAAGACAATCTCCTGAACTCCAAACTGAATGTCAGAATGGGAAAGAAAGTTGATTTAAGCAATTTTGAGCGTGGCATGGTTGTTGGTGCCAGACGGGCCGGTCTGAGTATTTCACAATCTGCTCAGTTACTGACATTTTCACGCACAACCATTTCTAGGATTTACAAAGAGTGGTGTGAAAAGGGAAAAACATCCAGTATGCGGCGGTCCTGTAGGCAAAAATGCCTTGTTGATGCTAGCGGTCAGAGGAGCATGGGCCGACTGATTCAAGCTGATAGAAGAGCAACTTTGACTGAAATAACCACTCGTTACAACCGAGGTATGCAGCAAAGCATTTGTGAAGCCACAACACGCACAACCTTAAGGCGGATGGGCTACAACAGCAGAAGACCCCACCGGGTACCACTCATCTCCACTACAAAGAGTCCACTACAAAGAGGAAAAAGAGGCTACAATTTGCACAAGCTCACCAAAATTGGACAGTTGAAGACTGGAAGAATGTTGCCTGTTCTGATGAGTCTCGATTTCTGTTGAGACATTCAGATGGTAGAGTCAGAATTTGGCGTAAATGGAATGAGAACATGGATCCATCATGCCTTGTTACCACTGTGCAGGCTGGTGGTGGTGGTGTAATGGTGTGGGGGATGTTTTCTTGGCACACTTTAGGCCCCTTAGTGCCAATTGGGCATCGTTTAAATGCCACGGCCTACCTGAGCATTGTTTCTGACCATGTCCATCCCTTTATGACCACCATGTACCCATCCTCTGATGGCTACTTCCAGCAGGATAATGCACCATGTCACAAAGCTTGAATAATTTCAAATTGGTTTCTTGAACATGACAATGAGTTCACTGTACTGAAATGGCCCACACAGTCACCAGATCTCATCCCAATAGAGCATCCTTGGGATTTGGTGGAACGGGAGCTTGGTGCCCTGGATGTGCATCCTACAAATCTCAATCAACTGCAAGATGCTATCCTATCAATATGGGCCAACATTTCTAAAGAATGCTTTCAGCACCTTGTTGAATCAATGTCACATTGAATTAAGGCAGTTCTGAAGGCGAAATGGGGTCAAACACAGTATTAGTATGGTATTCCTAATAATCCTTTAGGTGAGTGTAGATCTGCTATATACTGATATTTAGACCAAACGAACTCTTTAATATTTGTTTTTGTCTGCCACTTGGCTACTAAGGGTCTAACTCTAACTGCAGTCAGTCCCAATAATGAGATCATGCATTAACCTACCATAGAACAGAGCATGCATTAACCGACCATAGAGTAGAGCCTGTATTTCCCTACTATTGAGCTCTTGATAGGTCTGGTGGATCCCAGATGCTTGAGACCCAACCTGCGTTTTATGACTTACTGACTCATTTTATTCATAAGGCTGCAACTTGACAACATTTGGAGGTCTGAATATTATCTGAATGGACTGTATATAGTATATATTGGCTCTAAAATATATTCACGCCTTTGTTCTTTTCCATAGTTTATTGTGTTTCAACATGAAGTCAAAACTGATTTAATCAGGACTTTATGCAACTTAACACTGAAAATTCCATAATTCATTGATTCATCTTCATCCGCTTATCCGGTATTGGGTCGCAGGGGCAGCAGGTTCAGCAGGGGACCCTAAACTTCCCTTTCCCAAGCCACATTTGTCAGCTCTGACTTGGGGATCCCGAGGCTTTCCCAGGCCAGTGTCGAAAAATAATATCTCCACCTAGTCCTGGGTCTACCACAAGGTCTCCTCCCTGCTGGACGTGCCTGGAACACCTCAATAGGGAGACGTCCTGGGGGCATCCTTACCAGATGCCCGAACCACCTCAACTGGCTCCTTTCGATGCAAAGGAGCAGCGGCTCTACTCTGAGTTCCTCACAGATGACTGAGCTTCTCACCCTTTCTCTAAGGGAGAAGTCAGCCACCCTTCTGAGAAAACCCATTTCAGCCGCTTGTACTTGCGATCTAGTTCTTTTGGTCATGACCCAGCCTTCATGACCATAGTTGAGGATAGCATCGAAAATTGACTGGTATATCGAGAGCTTTGCCTTCTGGCTCAGCTCTCTTTTCGTCACAACAGTGCGGTAAAGCGAATTAAATACCACCCCCGCTTCTACGATTCTCCAGCCAATCTCCCGCTCCATTGTCCCCTCACTCGCAAACAAGACCCCGAGATACTTGAACTTCTTTACTTGGGGTAACGCCTCATTCCCTACCTGGAGGAGGCACTCCATCTGTTTCCTGCTGAGAACCATGGCCTCAGATTTAGTGGTGCTAATCCTCATCCCAAACACTCGCACTCGGTCCAGTGAGTGCTGAAGGTCACAGACCGATGATGCCATCAGGACCACATCATCTGCAAAAAGCAGCGATGAGATCCCTAGCCCACCGAACTTCAACCCCTCCCCACCCCGACTATGCCTCGTAGTCCTGTCCATGAAAGTTGCAAACAGGATTGGTGACAAAGCGCAGCCCTGGCGGAGGCCAACCCCCACCTGGAACGAGTCCAACTTAATACCGAGAACCCGAACACAGCTCTGGACGTACAGGGATTGGATAGCCCTCAGAAAGGACCTCCCCAACCCATACCCCCACAGCACCTCCCTCAGTATCTCAGTATCTCGGTCATACGCCTTCTCCAGATCCACAAAACACATGTAGACTGGATGGGCATATTCCCAGGCCCCCTCCAGAATCCTTGCAAGAGTAAAGAGCTGGTCGGTTTTTCTGAGACCAGGACGAAATCCGCATTGTTCCTCTTCAATCTGAGGTTCAACTATCTGCCAAACCCTCCTTTCCAATACCTTTGAGTAGACTTTCCCAGGGAGGCTGAGAAGTGTGATACCCCTGTAATTGGCACACACCCTCTGGTCCCCCTTTTTGAACAGGGGAACCACCACTCCGGATCCGCCACTACTTTGGCACTGTCCCCGACTCCCACGCAATGTTGAAGAGGCGTGTCATACAAGACATCCCCTCCACACCAAAAGCTTTCAACATTTCTGGACGGATCTTGTCAATCCCTGGAGCTTTGCCACTTTGGAGTTGTTTGACTACCTCGGTGACTTCTGCCAAGGAGATTGACGATGCTTCCCCATCAGCCTCAAACTCTGCCTCCACTATAGAGGGCGTGTTAGTGGGATTTAGGAGTTCCTCAAAGTGTTCCTTCCATCGCCCAATTACCTCCTCAGTTGAGGTGAACAGTATCCCATCCTTACTGTACACAGCTTGGATGGTTCCCCCGTTTTCCCCTCCTGAGGTGGCGGACGGTTTTCCAGAAGCACCTTATTGACGACCAAAAGTCCTTCTCCATGGCTTATCCAAACTCCTCCCACACCCGCTGTTTTGCCTCTTTCACAGCAGAGGTCACAGCCCTTCAGGTTCGTCGGTACAGTACAACCATCTCCGGAGTCCTCCAGGATAACATATCCCGGAAAGGCCTCCTTCTTCAGTCGGACGGCTTTCCTGACCACTGGTGTCCACCAGGGTGTTTGAGGGTTACCGCCCCTTGATGCACCTAAGACCGTTAGACCACAGCTTCCCTCCGCAGCTTCGGAAACAGAGGCTTTGAACATCGACCACTCAGGTTCAATGCCCCCAACCTACAAGGGGATGCCAGAAAAGCTCAGCTGGAGGTATGAGTTGAAGATCTTTCAGACGGGGGCCTCATCGAGACGTTCCCAGTTCACCCACACTATCGGCACTATCGGCCTAGGGTGCTCTGGTACCACGTACATCCTGATGTTTGAACATGGTGTTCGTTATAGATAATCCATGACTAGCACAGAACTCTAACAACAAACGACCACTCAAGTTCAGATCAGGGTGGCCGTTCCTCCCTATCACGCCTCTCCAGGTGTCTCCATCATTGCCCATGTGTGCGTTGAAGTCCCCCAGCAGAATTATGGAGTCCCCTACTGGAGCCCCATACAGAACTCCATTCAGGGTCTCCAAGAAGGCCAAATACTCTGAACTGCTGTTCGGGGCATATGCACAAACAACAGTTAGAGTTTTCCCCCCATAACCCGTAGGTGTAGGGAGGGGACCCTCTCATCCACTGGGTTAAATTTCAACATAGCGGCGCTCAGCCGGGGGCTTGTGAGTATCCCAACCCCTGCCCGGCGCCTCACACCCTGGGCAACTCCAGAGAAGAATAGAATCCATCCCCTATCCAGGAGTACGGTTCCAGAACTGAGACTGTGCATGGATGTAAGCCCCACCAGATCTAACTGATAGCGCTCCACCTCCCCCACAAGTTCCGTCTCCTTCCCCCAAAGAGAGGTGACTTTCCACGCATGAGTGGTCGGCCCATAGGATGGACAGGGTGGTGTTTTTTCAGGCTATGCGTGACCGGGCTCAATGGCAAACCAGGCCACCAGGCGCTCGCCGGCGAGCCCTCCCTCTGGGCCCCGGGCTTCTTCCAGGCAGAGTAATTCCTCCTCTTCCTCACTTGTGCATAGTTTTTTTTTTTAACCATTCTTAGTCTGGCTCATCCCCTGAGACCACTTTGCCATGGGAAACCCTACCAGGAGCACTAAGGCCCAGACAACATAGCCCTCAGGTTCATAGGAACACACAAACCTCTCCAACACGATAAGGTGATGGCTCCTGGATAGGGAAAAAAGGTCAATGTCCTGAAAATTCCATAATGTCAAAGTGAACATTTTTTATGTACGAATTGTTCTAAATTCATTTAGTGGTGGCACAATTACTCACTCCTTTAGTCACTATTTGTTAGATGCACTTCGTATAGCAATTACAGCCGTAAGTCCATTTGGATTAGTGTCTAGTACATCTGGACACAGCCATTTCTGTGGATTTTTCTTTGCTAAATTTCTTGAGAAACATGAAGTTGGATGGGGAACTTAGGTGAATAGCAATTTTCAACCCTTCCCACATATTCTTAGTTGGATTGAGGTCTGGGCTTTGACTGGGTCACTCCAGGACATTTACCTTTTTGTTTTAATCCACTCCAGTATGGATTTGGCTGTATATTTTGGTTCATTGTCTTGCAGGAAGATGAATCTTCTCCAAAGTCACAGTTCTCTAGCAGACTTCAGCTTGCACCTGTTAGAAATCGGCGGTTACATATAGTGGTCAAATAATGTAAAACCCGTATCAAATCGAGGGAGAAGTTTGCTCAAGTTTATTGGAAAAGTGCAGCACAGATGTCATTTGGTGAATGTTCCTTTATCTTCTCACTGTAATGTTAGTTGCCAGCTAGCCTATACATTAAGGGCATTTCTACCTAGCAAAGATCAGGTTTCCAAGACAGTAACCCCCATGCCAAATGGTCAATGTAACATTGCTGTGGTTATCAGAACGCAACCCACAGAGAGATAATCTAAAAACAGGTTTCTGTTGTTCTCATTATCTAGGCAAATTCACTTCCAATGCATACAATATACATATTGTAATTATTCATGCTCAGATTCCACACACCAAACATGTAGAGTTAAAGCCAAAAAGCTTGAATTTGATCACATCAGACCATCATCCACAGAGTCTCCCACGAGCCTTCTGGCAAACTCCGCCTAAGATTTGAAGAGAGTTTTTTTCAATAATTCATTCATTCATTCATTCATCTTCTTACGCTTCATCCGGGGCCGGGTCGCGGGGGCAGCAGTCTAAGCAGAGATGCCCAGACTTCCCTCTCCCCAGACACTTCCTCCAGCTCTTCCGGGGGGACACAGAGGAGTTCCCAGGCCAGCCGGGAGACATAGTCCCTCCAGCGTGTCCTAGGTCTTCCCCGGGGTCTCCTCCCGGTGGGACGGGACCGGAACACCTTCCCAGGAAGGCGTTCCGGAGGCATCCGAAACAGATGCCCAAGCCACCTCAGCTGACCCCTCTCGATGTGGAGGAGCAGCGGCTCTACTCTGAGCTCCTCCCGGGTGACCGAGCTTCTCACCCTATCTCTAAGGGATCGCCCAGCCACCCTGCGGAGAAAGCTCATTTTGGCCGCCTGTATCCGGGATCTTGTCCGTTCGGTCATGACTCAAAGCTCATGACCATAGGTGAGAGTAGGAACGTAGATTGACCGGTAAATCGAGAGCTTCGCCTTGCGGCTCAGCTCTTTCTTCACCATGACAGACCGATACATCGACCGCATTACTGCAGAAGCTGCACCGATCCGTCTGTCAATCTCCCGTTCCATCCTTCCCTCACTCGTGAACAAGACCCCTAGATACTTAAACTCCTCCACTTGAGGCAAGCACTCTCCACCAACCTGAAATGGGCAAGCCACCCTTTCCGACTGAGGACCATGGCCTCGGATTTGGAGGTACTGATTCTCATCCCCACCGCTTCACACTCGGCTGCAAACCGTCCCAGCACATGCTGGAGGTCCTGGTTTGAAGGGGCCAACACGACAACATCGTCCACAAAGAGCAAAGACGAAATCGTGTGGTCCCCAAACCTGACACCCTCCGGCTCCTGGCTGCGCCTAGAAATTCTGTCCATAAAAATTATGAACAGAACCGGTGACAAAGGGCAGCCCTGCCAGAGTCCAACATGCACTGGGAGTCTGACTTACTGCTGGCAATGCGGACCAAGCTCCTACTTCGGTCGTATAGGGACCTGACAGCCCTTAGCAAAGGACCCAGGACCCCATATTCCCGAAGCACCCTCCACAGGACGCCGCGAGGGACACAGTCGAATGCCTTCTCCAAATCCACAAAACATATGTGGACTGGTTGGGCAAACTCCCATGAACCCTCCAACACCCCGTAGAAGGTATAGATCTGGTCCAGTGTTCCACGGCCCGGACGAAAACCACACTGTTCCTCCTGAATCCGAGGTTCTACTATCGGCCGCATTCAGAACCCTGGCATAGACTTTCCCGGGGTGGCTGAGAAGTGTGATCCCCCTATAGTTGGAATACACCCTCCGGTCCCCCTTTTTAAAAAGAAGGACCACCACCCCGGTCTGCCATCCCAGAGGCACTGTCCCCGACCACCACGCGATGTTGCACAGGCGTGTCAACCAAGACAGCCCCACAACATCCAGATATGTTTTTTTTTTCTTTTCAATAATGTCTTTCTTTATGTCAGTCTCCCATGAAGGCCACTTCTGTGCAGCAGCCAGGGTTTTGTTGCAATACAGTGCCCTCCAATAGTATTAGCACCCTAGGTAAATATAGGCAAAATGGACTGTGAATCTTTTTTCTTTTTCATCCTCTTTATCTCTCAGTCAAAATACTAACAAAAATCTAACCTTTAAATGAAAACAATTCATTTATTATAAGACAAATATTTTTCTCAAATACAAACCCGATTCCAAAAAAGTTGGGACACTGTACAAATTGTGAGTAAAAAAGGAATGGAATAATTTACAAATCTCTTAAACTTATATTTCATTCACAATAGAATATAGATAACATATCGAATGTTGAAAATGAGGCATTTTGTAATGTCATGCCAAATATTGGCTCATTTTGGATTTCATGAGAGCTACACATTCCAAAAAAGTTGGGACAGGTAGCAATAAGAGGCCGGAAAATTTTAATGTACAGACAAGGAACAGCTGGAGGACCAATTAGCAACTTATTATGTCAATTGGCATTATAGTGGAGCAATATCAGAAAGGAGTTTCTCAGAGAAAAATTGCAAAGAGTTATCATCTACAGTGCATAATATCATCCAAAGATTCAGAGAATCTGGAACAATCTCTGTGCGTAAGGGTCAAGGCCGGAAAACCATATTGGATGCCCGTGATCTTCGAAAATAACATGGGGGGTACTTCAAGGGTACTCCAAGCAGAGCAAAATTCTGTCTGTGGTAAAGTTACTGAAAAAGGTTGGGAAACACTGATGTAAAATATGAAAGGGAATATACTTCAGGGAGATTTTACACATAGGTAATTCAAAGGGTGCCAATAGTTGTGGCCAAAAAGAGTTTTGGACAAAAATATTTATTTCAACTTAATTTTTTTCAATCATTTTACATCAATTAAAGGTAAAATTTTTATGACTGTTTTGAATGAATAACCAAGATGATAAATAGCAAATAATATTTTTCTTACAGCCTGTTTCTTTCATATTGTCATGATTTCTGGAGGCTGTGTAGCAGGACACAGGCACAGGGGTGTAGAAACCAAAGGCTTTTTAATTTCAGTGCATTAGAGCTCAAAACACAATGACCATAACACCCAACAATGATTGACAAAACACACTAGGGCAGGAGGAACTTAAATAGGGACATAACGAGGGGGCAAACAAGATACAGGTGAAAGCAATAATGACAAATGCTGTGTACAACAGCACTGAGTACATACACTGAGGGTGTATGGAACGGTGGCGCTGCTGCTCACCGTACCATAACATTACCCCCCCCCAAAGGCCTGGCCACTGGACGAGCCAACACAAACCCCGGCCCAAGGGAGGGGGGGCGGGGCAGCGCAGAACTCCCACCGGCACAAACCCACCGAGGGGGCGGAACAGCCGAGACTAACCAGGGCGGTGGAGCCGTCGGGACAGGCCGGGGAGGCGGAGCCGGCGGAGCTGGCGGAGCCGGCGGAGGGTCAGGAGAGGGCACCGGGGCGGCCAGGCCGGTAGAGGGCGCCGCGACCGCCAGACTCCGGCCGCAAGCTCAGGTGGTGCAGGCCACTCCTCCTCTGGCTCAGGCGGTAGAGGCCACTCCTCCTCAGGCTCAGGCGGTAGAGGCCACTCCTCCTCAGGCTCAGGTGGTAGAGGCCACTCCTCCTCAGGCTCAGGCGGAAGAGGCCACTCCTCCTCAGACTCAGGAGGCACGGGCTGCCACTTCTGGCAGGTAGGAGGCACTGGCTGCTGCTTCTGGCAGGTATGACGCACTGGCTGCAACTTCAAGGCAGCAAGAGGCGCCGACTGCAGCTCCTGGGCAGCAGGGGGCTCTGGCTGCAACTCCAAGGCAGCAGGGGGCTCTGGCTGCGGCTCCTGGGCAGTGTTAACCCTAACCAGACGTAAAGGGGGTGCCGTCAAGACCCCCCTCGGGCACCCCCATAGTCCCCCCCTAAACATTTCTTGGGGAGGCCTCGGTTCACGAGGGAGCAAGGAACCAGGTGCATGCAGAGGTAGTCGGTATAGTTATTTAACGGCAACACACAAGACGACATCCAGTGACGACAACAACAATAATGATCCACAAATGCGGGGAGCAGAGGGGAAACATTTAAACACTTACAAATGGTGGAATAGGGACATGGTGTGCATGATTAAAGACCTGTGACAGAAAACAAGTCTGGGATGTGTTCGTCAGTGATGGGAACTGAGGGTGTATGGAGCGGTGGTGCTGCTGCTCACCGTACCATGACAGTTCCTCACTCAAAACCTTCCTTTTCGACTTTTTTGGAAAGCAAAGAAAAAGGTGCAGTGGGCTCTTAATTTTTTCCGGAACTATATATATATATATATATATATATATATATATATATATGTATATATAGAGAGATTTTATGACAGCAGGAAAGTAAAACTTTGGTCCAAGACTTTTTTAAACCAAATTATTAATGTAATGTAATATAGTCATTTCATCTTAAAAATTAGAATATAAACATCCTGTGTCCATACACTCTGTTATTGAACATGCTTTAAGTAGTTGCAAAGATTAGATAGCATTTTTCAAGGAATAGATTGGAAATGCATAGGCTGTGTTTCTAAGTTATTTGGGGGTGGAGGAGTGGGAATCAGCCATATGTCATAAAGATAGCATACAGTACCTACCTCAGCAGAACATGGTGTTCTCTATGCTATTTACCAAACCGCCCATAAAGCATCGTGTTCTGCTTGATTGCACTATATAAGGTGCAGTGTCTGGAGCAGTGAACCAACTTCATTTAACTTCCTAAAAGGTAAGAGTGTGTTAATCATGTGTTCTAGCCATGTCATTCTAGCTGCTACAAACTAACAGGATTAGGGTGTTAAAGAAAACTTCTCTCTAACCCAACAGGTAGTTTTTTTGACATGTCTGCATTGAAATACACTGTGGGCCTTCTGGCTCTGCTTGTGGTGGCTGCCTGGGCCGAGGAGGTGAGTCAAACTCTCCTAAATATTCCCAGGGTGTCGTCCATCTACGTTCATCTATTATTCATGAGTGGTTGTGTAAATAACTGTTCACAATAAGGTGTTTGTAAATTTGTCAATGGTATTTTCTCTCTCTGCCTTTATTGTGTGGTGCCCCAGGAGCTCTCTGTCTCTGAGCTGTTGGAGATTGCCAACAGGAATGTTGGTAATAAAGTTTTTAAATTGGGTTTTAAAATTCCATTTTAGTCCAAAACTGGTTTCATATTCTTTAGCCAGGAAACTGATCCAAAGCGTCCTGCATTGACTTCCTGTCTCGTTTTCATTCCTCCAGTGCATACCCGCAACGAGCCCTTGATTGTGGATGACATCGCCTATAACTCTGAGTCTGAGAGGAACGCCGACCCCTGCACGTCTCGTGGCTGCATGTGGCCCAAGTCCAGTGATGGAAAGGTCTATGTGCCCTACGTTATCTCTAACCAGTTCTGTAAGTACCAAGAACAGCTACCTGGAATGTTATTTCATGTGTAATAGTTTACCATTACTGCCAGTGTAGCAAGGTGAGATAGGTACTGTAACATGCTTTGACTTTTTTTCATCACTGTAACAAATAGCCAGAGACCCAAAATCTGGGGAAGTATAAGGTTAAGTGACTGGCTATTGACTGTTTTGTTATTGTGTTGCTAGATTTGTTAAAAACTGGTCATTTTTTAACAGCAGTTTTCTTGTCCCATCTGGGTTTTGCCAGCCTCCAGAGAGCTGCAAGTCATTGAGCGTGGTCTGCAGTCCTTTGCCGGCTTCTCCTGCATCAACTTTGTGAAGCGCACAAACCAGAAAGACTACCTGAACATCCAGTCCCAAAATGGGTACATTAACCATGGAATAACCTGTTCCTGACCTGTAGCATGCTCTATAATTAAAGTTTGATTTGGTTAAATAACTCTGGCAAATTAACTCATTTCAGGTGCTGGTCCTATGTTGGTCGTCTTGGCAACGCCCAGGTTGTGTCTCTGAGCCGTTCCGGTTGTGTGTACCACGGCACCACCCAGCATGAGCTCCTCCACGCCCTGGGCTTCAACCATGAGCAGACCCGCAGCGACCGTGACAACCATATCCGTGTTCTCCTCCAGAATGTGCAGTCGGGTAGGTTTCCTTTAGCTTTGCCATGACCCCATAAAGTCCATGAAGAATACCAGTCCTTCTGTTCCACTTTATTCTGTTATGCACAATTTTTATCTCTTTTATATATTTACATATGTACACATACAATCCCATGCCCTTTATTGTATTAATCACCAATCGTTATATTCATTTCATGGATGAGATTAATCTGATGTACTTCCTGTCCTCCAGGTATGGAGCACAACTTCAACAAGATTGCCACCCTCAACCAGAACACGGCCTACGACTACAACTCTGTCATGCAGTACCACAAGTTAGTCACGATTGTTTTATTACTTCCACATGAGTAGGTACCTTGGCTAGTCATTCGATTTTCTGAGCAGCCTCATAGGATCATTTCTCACCTGGTGTTAGGGTCCATCCTTCAGGGTTAGTTTTCCAACTGTCTCCCTCTCATGTATCTCCTCTTTCACTTTGAATCTAAATAAGAATGACTGATATCATTCTAGTGTAAGCCTTTCAACCCCTCATCCCAGTATTCATCATGATGTGGTGTAATTGCAGGTTTGCCTTCTCCAAGAACAACCAGCCCACCATGGTCCCCATCCCCAACCAGAATGTGGAGATCGGCAAAGCCACCGCCATGAGCCAGAATGACATCACCCGTCTTAACAGACTGTACAAGTGTTAAACAGACACCTCATATTTCTGTTCCTCGCATTAAGTTGTTTTGGTGACTAAGTGTTGATGTTTAATAAAATGCCATATAACAATATGATGTATTTTTTATTTATAATGAAAAAATGGCAATGGTCTGGATGCCAAACAAGGAATGCCTGGAACAATCGAACCACTGGCACTGTTGGTAGGCTAGAGAATTGCAAGATATGTTTAAAATAGTATGAATTATAGATCTGCTATTTAGACCAATCAAACTCTTTAATATTCGTTTTTTTCTGCCACTTGGCTACTAAGGGTCTAACTCTAACTGCAGTCAGTCCCAATAATGAGATCTTGCATTACCCTACCATAGAGTAGAGCATGCATTAACCTACCATAGAGTAGATCACACATTATCTACCATAGAGTAGAGCATGCATTTTCCTACCATAGAGCTCTTGATAGGTCTGGTGGATCCCAGATGCTTGAGACCCAATCTGAGTTTTATGACTTAATGACTCATTTTATTTATAAGGCTGCAACGTGACAAAAATGTGGAATACTTTCTGAATACACTGTATGTAGTACATATTGGCTCTCAAATGTATTCACCCCTTTGTTCTATTCCACACTTCATTGTGTTACAACATGAAATGACATCAAACATCAAAATAGGTTTAATCAGCAATTTTTGCATCCT
Source organism: Esox lucius (assembly GCF_011004845.1). Taxonomy (NCBI): domain Eukaryota; kingdom Metazoa; phylum Chordata; class Actinopteri; order Esociformes; family Esocidae; genus Esox; species Esox lucius. Next base: position 22,452,104 of record NC_047571.1, on the reverse strand, counting down.
AACACAGAAAAGTTCATTATGTCAAAGTGAAACATTAAAATGTACAAATGGTTCTACATTCATTTAAATTACCAAACTTAATTGGTGCCACAAATACTCACACCTTTAGTCACTATTTATAAGAAGCAACTTTGGCAGCAATTACAACCATAAGTCCATTTGGATTAGTGTCTATCAGCTGGCACATCTGGACACAGCAATTTCTGTCAATCTTTCTTTGCAACATTTCTCAAGAAACATGAAGTTGGATGGGGAACTTTTCAACCCTTCCCACATATTCTTAGTTGGATTGAGGTCCGGGCTTTGACTGGGTCACTCCAAGACATTGACCATTTAGTTTTAATCCACTCCAGTATGGATTTGGCTGTATATTTTGGGTCATTGTCTTGCTGGAAGATTAATCTTCTCCAAAGTCACAGTTCTCTGGCAGACTTCAGCTTGCACCAAACATACTGTAGAGGTACGTAGAGGTAAAGCCAAAGAGCTCTAATTTGATCTCATCAGACCATCATGTCACACATGCCTCCTGGCAAACTCCGCCTAAGATTTGAAGAGAGTTTTTTTCAACAATGTCTTTCTTTATGTCAGACTCCCATGGAGGCCACTTCTGTGCAGCAGCCAGGCTTTTGTTGCAATACAGTGCCCTCCAATAGTATTAGCACCCTAGGTAAATATAGGCAAAACGGACTGTGAATTTCTTTTCTTTGTTCATCCTCTTGATCTCTCAGTCAAAATACTAACAAAAATCTAACATTCAAATAAAAACAATTGGAAAAATATGTTTCTTATTATAAGACAAATATTTTTCTCAAATATATGTGTGCCACAAGTAATTGTTGCACCGCTTCATTTAATACTTTGTGCAACCTCGCCAGGATAAGAGCTTTGATTCTTCTACTTTAATGGGTAATGTGTCACGCCCTGACTGGCTTCCACACTTTGAATTCATTCACCTGTGTTGTCTTGTGCCTCACCCCACCAGGTGTCTCCTATCTCCTCATTATCCCTGCCTTTTAACCTGTCTTCTCTGTTTGTTCCAGTTGCCAGTTTGTCTTTTTTCCAAAGTCATCCCTGCTTTCCTTTGTTTGCTTTGTTCCTAATCTTGTTTCCTGCTGGACATCCCGTGCACAGACCTCAAGATGCTTGGACCTGATCCAGCCTGTCCCTTGCTTGATCGGGTCCATTGCTGGATTTTGTACCATTTAAATGGATCCTAAGCTCCTGCATCTGTCTATCTGAGTCTGCATTTGGGTCTCACCCTGAGCTGTGATTTAATGACGTTGGAAAACACATGGCAAGGCATCTGAGAACATTCCTCTATACAGAATCTCTCCAGATCCTTTAGATTCCAAGGTCCACCCTTGTGAACTTTTCTCTTCAACTCATCCTGCAGGTTTTCTATGGGGTTTAGGCCAGGGGACTGGGACACTAATGACAAAACCTTGATTCTGTGGTTAGTGAACCATATTTGGGTTGATTTTGAGCTGTGCTTTGGATCATTGTCCTGCTGAAAGATCCAACCATGGGCCAGTTTAGGTTTCCTGGCAGTGGCAGTCAGGTTTTGATTAAATATCTGCTTGTACTTGGTGGAGTCCATGATACCAGGTATCCTAACAATTTATCCAGGGCCTTTGGAAGCAAAACAGCCCCACAACTGGCAAGATCCTCAACATTCTTTACAGTGGGGCTTTACCACCAAGGCTTTTTATGGCTACCCTCCCAAACAATGTGTGGTTATGTAGGTGATGTGTTGCTGTGGCTTTGGAGAATTTCCTTCCCCAAGTCCCAATTTATATCTGCAATTCTCCAGCTGTGATCCTTGGAGATTCTTTGGCCACTTGAACCATCCCCCTCACTGTGTGTGGTGTCAATATTGACCCAAGTCCTCTTCCAGGTCAATTGTTAACATGTCCAGTTGTTTTACATTTCTTAATGATTGCCCTGATAATTCAACCTTTGAGCTATTTTCTCATAGTTATTTCCAGATTTGCACAGCTCAACAACCTTTGTTCACACATTATTACTGTATTCTCAGGTTTCATCCCATAGTAATGGATGACTAAGAGAATTTGTCCAGTGTGTCACCTCACATTTTTACCCCAGTGGAACAGGATGTCATGGTTTAACACTTAACTGTTCCTAATCACTCAGGTGAAATTAAAATGGAAAAACAGTGGTTCCCAACCAGGGGTACTAGGACTTCTGGGGGTATTTGGCCTCTCCACTGGGGGAACTTGAAAACACTCATGACACCACAGGCTTACTAGTAAAATTAACATGAGGGGGTACTTCAGGGGTTCTCCAAGCAAAGCAGAATTCTATCTATGGTACAGTAACTGAAAAAGGTTGGGTAACACTGTTGTACAATATGAAAGGGAATATACTTCAGGGAGATTTTGCACATAGGAAATTATATTGGTGCCAATAAACATATTTATTTCACCTTTATTTTTTTCAATCATTTGACATCACTTAAAGGTTACATTTTTGTGACTGTTTTGAACGAATAACCAAGATGATAAATAGCAAATACATTTTTTTACAGCCTGTTTTTTTCATATTTCTGCAGGTTGCATAGCAGGACACAGGTGCAGGGGTGTAGAAACCAAAGGCTTTTTACTTTCAGTGACAGAAAATAAAGAGCACAAAACACAACGACCATAACATCCAACCACAACTGACAAAACACACTAGGGCAGGAGGAACTTAAATAGGGACATAACGAGGGGGCAAACAAGACACAGGTGAAAGCAATAATGAGAAATGCTGTGTACAAAAACAAAGAACCCCCCCCCCCCACACACACACACAGTGTCACACAACTAAGCAGTGGAACTGGTGGACTCTATTCAACTAATTATGTGATTTCCGATGACAATCGGTTGCACCACAGCCCATTCAGGTCTGTCATAGGAAAGGGGGTGAATACTTCTGATTAAATCCATGATTAAAGGGTTGGAGCTGGAAACTGAACACTGGTCTCTGGTGGGGAGAGAGGTGACAAGTCCCAAATTCATATCAAATGAGAGGTGGTATTTTCTTGCTTTACAGTAACTTAGTCTATACTATTGATTCAGGGAGCAAGTGAATTGGCTCTGCACATTCTATATGTGTATTATACAGCATGAGCCTACATTCAATGCAAACAGTCCAAACAGTCATGATAGTTTATCACAAAATTTTTTAGTTTGGGTAATGTCACATATGAATTGGCCTCTGCAGTGTTTGCCCATTTAATATGTGCTGCACTTTTTGTGTCATATATATATATATATATATATATATATATATTTGTGTCATATATATATAAAGATTTTATGACAGCAGGAAAGTAAAACTTTTTAAACCAAATTATTAATGTAATATAATATAGTCATTTCATCTTGAAAATGTTATTACAAACATCCTGTGTCCATACACTCTGCTATTGCACATGGTAGTTGCAAAGATTAGATAGCATTTTTCAAGGAATAGATTGGAAATGCATAGGCTGTTTCTACATTTCTTGGGGATGGAGGAGTGGGAATTAGCCATATGTCATAAAGATAGCATACAGTACCTACCTCAGCAGAACATGGTGTTCTCTATGCTATTAACCAAACCGCCCATAAAGGCATCGTGTTCTGCTAGATTGCACTATATAAGGTGCAGTGTCTGGAGCAGTGAACCAACTTCACTTAACTTCCTAAAAGGTAAGAGTGTGTTAATCATGTGTCCTAGCCATGTCATTCTAGCTGCTACAAACTAACAGGATTAGGGTGTTAAAGAAAACTTCTCTCTAACCCAACAGGTAGCTTTTTTGACATGTCTGCATTGAAATACACTGTGGGCCTTCTGGCTCTGCTTGTGGTGGCTGCCTGGGCCGAGGAGGTGAGTCAAACTCTCCTAAATATTCTCAGGGTGTCGTCCATCTACATGAATCTATTATTCATGAGTGGTTGTGTAAATAACTGTTCACAATAAGGTGTTTGTACATTTGTCAATGGTATTTTCTTTCTCTGCCTTTATTGCATGGTGCCCCAGGAGCTCTCTGTCTCTGAGCTGTTGGAGATTGCCAACAGGAATGTTGGTAATAAAGTTTTTAAATTGGGAATTAAAATTCCATTTTAGCCCAAAACTGGCTTAATGTTCTTTAGCCAGGAAACTGATCCAAAGCGTCCTGCATTGACTTCCTGTCTCGTCCTCATTCCTCCAGTGCATACCCGCAACGAGCCTTTAATTGTGGATGACATCGCCTATAACTCTGAGTCTGAGAGGAACGCCGACCCCTGCACGTCTCGTGGCTGCATGTGGCCCAAGTCCAGTGATGGAAAGGTCTATGTGCCCTACGTTATCTCCAACCAGTTCTGTAAGTACCAAGAACAGCTACCTGGAATGTTATTTCATGTGTAATAGTTTACCACTACTGCCAAAAGTGAGATACTGTATATACTGTAACTTGCTTATATTTTTCTTTGTCACTGTGACAAATTGTTAGACACGGAAGTATCTCGGAAGTATATTCCAAAATGGAAGTATACGGTCAAGTGACTGGCTATTGACTGTTTTGTTATTGTGTTGCTAGATTTGTTAAAAACTGGTCATTTTTTAACAGCAGTTTTCTTGTCCCATCTGTGTTTTGCCAGCCTCCAGAGAGCTGCAAGTCATTGAACGTGGTCTGCAGTCCTTTGCCGGCTTCTCCTGCATCAACTTTGTGAAGCGCACAAACCAGAAAGACTACCTGAACATCCAGTCCCAAAATGGGTACATTAACCATGGAATAACCTGTTCCTGACCTGTAGCATGCTCTATAATTAAAGTTTGATTTGGTTAAATAACTCTGGCAAATTAACTCATTTCAGGTGCTGGTCCTATGTTGGTCGTCGTGGCAACGCCCAGGTTGTGTCTCTGAGCCGTTCCGGTTGTGTGTACCATGGCACCACCCAGCATGAGCTCCTCCACGCCCTGGGCTTCAACCATGAGCAGACCCGCAGCGACCGTGACAACCATATCCGTGTTCTCCTCCAGAATGTGCAGTCGGGTAGGTTTCCTTTAGCTTTGCCATGACCCCATAAAGTCCATGAAGAATACCAGTCCTTCTGTTCCACTTTATTCTGTTATGCACAATTTTTATCTCTTTTATATATTTACATATGTACACATACAACCCCATGCCCTTTATTGCATTAATCACCAATCGTTATATTCATTTTAGGGATGAGATTAATCTGATGTACTTCCTGTCCTCCAGGTATGGAGCACAACTTCAACAAGATTGCCACCCTCAACCAGAACACGGCCTATGACTACAACTCTGTCATGCAGTACCACAAGTTAGTCACGATTGTTTTATTACTTCCACATGAGTAGGTACCTTGGCTAGTCATTCGATTTTCTGAGCAGCCTCATAGGATAATTTCTCACTTGGTGTTAGGGTCCATCCTTCAGGGTTAGTTTTCCAACTGTCTCCCTCTCATGTATCTCCTCTTTCACTTTGAATCTAAATAAGAATGACTGATATCATTCTAGTGTAAGCCTTTCAACCCCTCATCCCAGTATTCATCATGATGTGGTGTAATTGCAGGTTTGCCTTCTCCAAGAACAACCAGCCCACCATGGTCCCCATCCCCAACCAGAATGTGGAGATCGGCAAAGCCACCGCCATGAGCCAGAATGACATCACCCGTCTTAACAGACTGTACAAGTGTTAAACAGACACCTCATATTTCTGTTCCTCGCATTAAGTTGTTGTGGTGATTAAGTGTTGATGTTCAATAAAACATCATGTAAAAATACAGTATTTTTGTATCATTATTGAAAAATGTATTTAATGATCTGGATGCTAGTCATGGGAGAAAAATAATTGCTTGGCACAATGGATCCAATGCAGTTGTTTTAAACCTATAAACCCACCCACATGGGACTGCTGGTTGGCCAGACAAAAGACAGACATTTTTCAAACACTATGGACTATAGTTGGATACAGCTGTTTGGACCAGCCAAACTCACCTACACTCCATCAGCACGTGCATGGTGCCAAATGATATGGATCTTTAATACCATTCTTTGAATAATTTATGGTAGTTTCATCTACCATGTCAACATAGGTTGATATGGTAGATGCAATTACTTAACTAAATATAGTATATAGCAAATCAACAACAACATTCATGATATATTTATATTCTGCTTGCTGCATTTTTTTCAATTATCAAACAAATTCCGTTTGGCTGCCATGTCAGCCGCAAGCTCCACCCCAGGATGAAAACATCACGAAACAGACCCAGATGCTCCTGGAGGAAATCATCAGAGGCCTTCATGGCAGAGCCATATCTCAGACTGGCCAATAAAAAGAAAAGATTGAGATGGGCAAAAGAACACAGACGCTCGACAGAGGAAGATTGGGAAAAAAGGCCAGCATCCCAGACAGGGGCGTAGCACAAGACCCTGGGCCCTATGCATAGACAGTCCTGATGGGCCCCCCACCCAATTAAAAAAAAATAATAATAATAATAATCAGGCCTATGTACACATGAATCTGTAGGCCTAGATGTTTATAGGGTAATAACTATTAACTGTACTGCTTAGAGTAGCCTGATAATTTCTCTACACACATTTCAAACCTTTCCCAACATTCTCTAACCTACTTTACAGTGGTTACTAAATTTAAACTAAATGATATTACAATATTATCATATTTATTATAATTTAGTTTTCTAATCCCTACATGAACAAACTGCTTACTGCATAATAAAAGATAACCAACCAACACTTGACTCATTCATATTTTATTTGCAGAATGAACAAGACAAAAGAAACAGCTTATACGTGACTTTTACTTGAGAACATTATTTGTATTATGCTTTATTACTGCAAGGCATAAATGAAATCTTAAAACATGCCATTTTAGTTTTGTACATTAAGAAAAAGCTAAATTCATAATAAAAGACAAACAAAACGTCTCACTAGTCATTTTTATCTGAAGAAAAAAGGCAAAACGAAACAAATGCTATTGCTTACATGCTATGGCTTCCTCAAATGCATAGCTTATACTGAAGTTTATTCCCCAGTAAATGCCCACTGGCGTGTCTTTTTGCTGGCAAAGTCATTGATGAAGTCCTGAAAGTAAAACTTTTTTGCCAATTGGCTTTCAATGGAGAGAAGAGCAAGACTGATGACCTCAAGCAGTTTTTAACTAATTTCAGTTTGCTGAAAGCCCGTTCAGCAACAGTGACAGGTAGGGTGCAGAAAATCCTCAGTGCAATACAGATTTGTCCAAAAATGCTCTGTAGCTGCAGCTTGTATATGTCATCATATGGTTTGTCTCAGTCCGTTTTTAGCACTAACGGTCGCGGAGATATTCAAGTAGTTTAGCACCATTTCGTTTTCTAGTTTGTGCTCACCTTTCTTTGAAAAGAAATCAGTAAACAATTGCTTTCCCTCATTTAGTTTTCTCTCTTTATCCTGTCTTTCCTTTCTTTTCTGGCAGCCTGATTGGGCTTTCTTTGAGAAAGACTTTTCTATACTAGAAGTTTGCGCTCCACCTAGAGCTCCACCAGATGCTCAACTGAACTACACAAAATGCGTGCAGGTGGACTAAACCATTCTGGCGCAATAGCAAGGGGTGGGTGAGACCCTGCATATAGTCTTTTTTGTATACAAAATGTAGTTAGTCAATCAACCAAGTTATTCAGCCAATACACTTTACATTTCATCTGACATGCATTATGAAATGTAATTATGAAATGAAAATATTCAGGTGAAATAATATATATTCCAGACTTTTCAAGGGCCCTCTCTCCCCTTGGGCCCTGGTAATCAGTATCGGTTTTACCTCCAGTCCGACGCCCCTGATCCCAGAGTCGCCTCTTCACTGTTGACGTTGAGACTGGGGTTTTGTGGGTACTGTTTAATGAAACTACCAGTTGAGGACCTATGAGGGCTCTGTTTCTCAAATGAGACACTCTGATATATCTGTCCTCTTGCTCAGTTGTGCACCGGAGCCGCCCACTACTCTTTCTATTCTGGTTAGAGACAGTTCGAGCTGTGAAGGCAGTAGTACACAACATTGTATGAGATTTTCAATTTCTTGGCAATTTCATGCATGGAAAAGCCTTAATTTCTCAGAACAAGAATTGAATGATGAGTTTCAGAAAGTTATTTGTTTCTCGCCATTTTGAGCCTGTAATCAAACCCACAATTGCTGATACTTCAGAATACTCAACAAATGTAAAGAAGACCAGTCTTATTGCTTCTTTAATTAGCACAACAGGTTTAACTGTGCTGACATAATTGCAAATGGGTTTTCTAATGGTCACATAGCCTTTTAAAATGATGAACTTGCATTAGCAAATACAATGTGCCATTGGAACACAGGACTGATGGTTGCTGATTATGGGCCTCTGTAGACCTATGCACTGTAGATATTCCATTAAAAAACAGCCATTTCCAGCTACAATAGTGGTTTACAACATTAACAATGTCTACACTGTTTTTCTGATCAATTCAATGTTATTTTAATGGACAAAACATTTGCTTTTCTTTCGAAAACAAGGATATTTTCTAAGTGACCCCAAACTTTTGAACGGTAGTGTACAGCTCAATTGTTAATACCTCAAGATAAATATTTTGGGTGTTTTCTTTCTTTTTAAGAATGTATTAGACTAGGCATAGTGTATGGTAATGTTATATTGAAATTATCAATGCCTAAATTTTTATAATTTGCATAACATGTTATTGTTTTAGCCCCGCAGATTGAATGTTTTCTTCTTTCTTTTTGCAACACTTTACTGTATTTATCTAGTCTGTGGGCATATTCGGCACCGAGGAATTCTTACTTGCATATGTTAATGGGATGACTCAGTGTGAATGACCTGAATTTATGTTGCCACTGTTACATTTGTGCTTTGGATCTGTGTGACCTTATGTGGGCTGTCACACTGCCATACACTGCCTTTCCAATGGGTTACTCAGCAAACAACGTGCTGTAGGTTGTAATACATATTTTCTTCCTGGCACAGCCTTTCCAATGATTTTATCTCATCAACCATGACCATACTGAGTTAGATACAGGCTACTCATCGGGAAACTGAGTTCTAGTCAGGAATTAATCACGGGGATGTACATACAAAATATTCAAGGGAGACTATTTACAGAACATGCTGACATTTCTAAATGATTTGTCCCATGTGCAGGAAAATAACCTGAAGCTAAAACTTCCTTGCACTTCAATCCTAAAGACATAACACACTTTAACAAAACTTTTGGCGTTCCTTGTAAATTTGCACTCCTCAGTTAAATGTTATTCTTTATGTGACCAACATTGCAACAGTTTGGTTATCTGGAAATATACATCACTATTCCCATGGTGCTGAATATATGAAGCTGAGGTGGTGGGCGGTGCTAAGTGTTAGATTCTGTCCAAGTTTGATCCATGAACAAAATAAATGCATCCAGAAGTCAGGGGAGAGCCATCTTTATTCAGCATGAGTCTATGATGTTTTCCTTCCATTTCTCATTTCTCTCTCTTATAATTACAGAGGCAACACTGTCTTTATACCAGAATACATAGGAGGTGGCCAGTGGTCATTATCAACCATTACACATTCCAATACCCTCCAATAAGAAAGGTTTATACTACAACAGACCCTTGTATGGTATGTTCCAACCTATGGTCAATGGCCCTATCCATATAGCCTATGTCAGTCACATGGACAACTCCTAGCAGGAGGAATGGACAGAATGTATGGACAGGATGTGTGGGGCCCATCAGTAACAGGCAACAAGTCCTGTCTATGGTCCTTCTTTCAGAGTTAGTCAGCACATCTGTGTTGTGTTAAGCTTCTCATGCCAATTTCCCATCATAAGTGACAAAGTGGGAGGGGTGAAGCTATCAGGGCCTTCTGACAGGACGGAGACAAGAACTGCATGTTGCCTGGGTTTGGTCTGATCATACAACTGCGGATGGCTGCCTGGTGTGTGATATCCTGTGGTGATGTGGTGTGGGCTGTGGCATGATACCCCTGACTAAGGGTCTACACAGACGAAGCACGACACTTGAATCAATCACATTTATTTATAAAGCCTGTTTTACATCAGCAGTTGTCACAAAGTGTTTTTACAAAACACCCAGCCTGAATCCCCGAGGAGCAGGCAACGACAGTGTTGATGCACAGTGGCTACCTGGACTGGATACACAGGCTGTGTGAAGAAGACGGGGATCATTCTCAGAAACAATACTCCTCAGGAGACCTCTGAGGAACATGGGATAACTGTTCAGTCACATGCCCATGTACATACACAGACACATGGCCATGTACATACACAGACACATGTCCATGTACATACACAGACACATGTCCATGTACATACACAGACACATGTCCATGTACATACACAGACACAAGCCCATGTACATACACAGACACAAGCCCATGTAAATACACAGACACATGCCCATGTACATACACAGACACAAGCCCATGTACATACACAGACACAAGCCCATGTACATACACAGACACATGCCCATGTACATACACAGACACAAGCCCATGTACATACACAGACACATGCCCATGTACATACACAGACACAAGCCCATGTAAATACACAGACACATGCCCATGTACATACACAGACACATGCCCATGTACATACACAGACACAAGCCCATGTACATACACAGACACAAGCCCATGTAAATACACAGACACATGCCCATGTACATACACAGACACAAGCCCATGTACATACACAGACACAAGCCCATGTACATACACAGACACATGCCCATGTACATACACAGACACAAGCCCATGTACATACACAGACACATGCCCATGTACATACACAGACACAAGCCCATGTACATACACAGACACAAGCCCATGTACATACACAGACACATGCCCAGACCGTTCTGTGAAATACTGACTATAAAGTTTTCGCCCAAGTTTTTCTAAATAATACTTTACCCATGTGAAGGAGGTAGCTACAGTGGTGAGAACAAGTATTTGATACACTGCCGATTTTGCAGGTTTTCCTACTTACAAAGCATGTAGAGGTCTGTAATTTTTATCATAGGTACACTTCAACTGTGAGGGATGAAATATAAAACAAAAATCCAGAAAATCACATTGTATGATTAATAATTTGGATTTTATTGCATGACATAAGTATTTGATCACCTACCAACCAGTAAGAATTCCGGCTCTCACAGACCTGTTAGTTTTTCTTTAAGAAGCCCTCCTATTCTCCACACATTACCTGTATTAACTGCACCTATTTGAACTTGTTACCTGTATAAAAGACACCTGTCCACACACTCAATCAAACAGACTCCAATCTCTCCACAATGGCCAAGACCAGAGAGCTGTGTAAGGACATCGGGGATACAACTGTAGACCTGCACAAGGCTGGGATGGGCTACAGGACAATAGGCAAGCAGCATGGTGAGAAGGCAACAACTTTTGATGCAATTATTAGAAAATGGAAGAGGTTCAAGATGACGGTAAATCTCCCTCGGTCTGGGGCTCCATGCAAGATCTCACCTCGTGGGGCATCAATGATCATGAGGAAGGTGAGGGATCAGCCCAGAACTACACAGCAGGACCTGCTCAATGACCTGAAGAGAGCTGGGACCACACTCTCAAAGAAAACCATTAGTAACACACTACGCCGTCATGGATTAAAATCCTGCAGCGCACGCAAGGTCCCCCTGCTCAAGCCAGCGCATGTCCAGGCCCGTCTGAAGTTTGCCAGTGACCATCGGGATGATCCAGAAGAGGAATGGGAGAAGGTCATGTGGTCTGATGAGACAAAAATAGAGCTTTCTGGTCTCAACTCCAATCGCCGTGTTTGGAGGAAGAAGAAGGATGAGTACAACCCCAAGAACACCATCCCAACCGTGAAGCATGGAGGTGGAAACATCATTCTTTGGGGATGCTTTTCTGCAAAGGGGACAAGACGACTGCACCGTATTGAGGGGAGGATGGATGGGGCCATGTATCGCGAGATCTTGGCCAACAATCTCCTTCCCTCAGTGGGGAATTGGAGATGGGTCGTGGCTGGGTCTTCCAGCATGACAACAACCCGAAACACACAGCCAGGGCAAGTAACGAGTCGCTCCGTAAGAAGCATCTCAAGGTCCTGGAGTGGCCTAGCCAGTCTCCAGACCTGAACCCAATAGAAAATATTTGGAGAGAGCTGAAAGTCCGTACTGCCCAGCGAAAGCCCCGAAACCTGAAGGATCTGGAGATGGTCTGTATGTGGGCCAAAATACCTGCTGCAGTGTGTGCAAATCTGGTGAAGAACTACAGGAATCTCTGTAATTGATAACAAAGGTTTCTGTACCAAATAATAAATTCTGCTTTTCTGATGTATCAAATACTTATGTCATGCAATAAAATGCTAATGAATTACTTAAAGATCATACAATGTGATTTTCTGGATTTTTGTTTTAGATTCCGTCACTCACAGTTGAAGAGTATCTATAATAAAAATTACAGACTTCTACATGCTTTGTAAGTGGGAAAACCTGCAATATCGGCAGTGTATCAAATAATTGTTCTCCCCACTGTATTTGCACAATGATAGATTAAAATAGAAAACAGTGCTAAATAGTGTTGTTATGTTCATCACCGCAGTGTACAATGAGTGAGATGAGAGACTTACAATCACACACACTGTCTGTGAATGTGTACACGTTTACTTATGCCATTACGTCACAACGCTGAGTCTACCTTTAACTGAAACACTCTCAGGATCGGCCCCATTCTTTGTTCCGTAGCTCCACTCTTCTGATTTTACCACTGATCGTCTTTGGTAGCTGCTCCACAAACTCTATCTGTAAAGTTAAGTGGGGAAATTCCCTTGTTTTGTCTTCTAATAGATGTTGATCAATCTTTCTTTCAAGGATTCATTTTTACAAAATAATGTTTACCTTTCGTGGATACTTGTACGGTGCAGTAACTTCCTTTACATGTGTCTGTAACTTTTTCACAAGTTGATCTTGATCTTGAGATTTGTACTCCGGTGTTAGCACAACAAATGCTTTCACAACCTGGAAACACAGACGACATATTAGATGGAATTATGGTGCAAAATGTAAAAACACAGATTAATTCACATTTACACAGGTTCATTTGATCATATCTAGTCAATATAACAAGATATTGACTTGAACCTCTTTTAAGCTCTGAAATCTGTTTTATTGGTAAAGATGAATATCCCTTTAAAGCTGGAATCCGTGCCATGGTTTGCCCTGGGATGTGTTATTGTTTATTCACCTTTAGGTTATCTAGTTGACTCTCTTATCTAGAATGAATTAGATGCATAACGATTCCATACATGTAGTACTTAGTTACAGGGGAGGAATGAACCAACAGGAACCAGGGGGTGATTCAATAATTTTGTAATGATGATATGAGGGCTAGATTGGAAATTTAGCCAACACCGGGGTTACACTGGGGTTACGACCCCAGATTTTATTGGTGCCATCGACTCTTCAGTGCTAACAGAGAGTCGGGACACCCATTTAAAGGCCCATCCAAAAGATAGCACCCCACAGAGCAATTTACACTACCGTGGGGCACTGGGATTAAATCAAATGGAAGACTGCCCCCTACTGGTCCTCCAATGCCAATTTCAGTATCACTAGGTCTCCCACCCAGGGACCAACAGGCAACCCCCTCTTAGCTTCAGAGTCAAATCATCAGTGGAATACAGGGTGCTATGCTGAGAGGAGCATTACCATAGTACATACTCCTCTTCTACTGCATACTCCATGATGTGCAATGATCTCTAAGGGGGAGATAGGGCGGAAATACGGCAAACAAACGGAACAGATTCATCCAACATACTCCAGCTCTAACGTCTCCGACTGGTCCATACTGTACCTCTCCTCTGATAGGGTCAGGGCTGCTGACCACAGCGGACTCAGCCACGGCCTGGTGTTCAATCAAAGCGTTCTCCACCTCAAACGGACCAATACGGTACCTAAACAACCAACCCAAACAGTCTACTAAACACTCTCCCAGCCTTACGAGTTTCTCGATTTTTTTATACAAAACATTGAATTGACATTTGCGCTCCGTACATGTGTGTTCAATTCCCCCCTGACTAATTTGCAGACTTGATGCCAGCCTTTACCATGCCTAGATAGGACAGTAAAATACAAACTAACCATGTCAGATAACGCAGCGTTCGTATTCTCAAATACATAGCCGATGTTGTGGCACACAGTCATTGGTGGATGCAATGCATTTGGGCAGCAGCCGGACCACAGTGTTTTACCCAGCAGAGAGGATGACATCATCAGCACGACCCTCAAACCACAAGTAGCCATCCTGATCCATGCGGCCCCGGTCCCCAGTCAGGTAGAAGTCCCCAACGTAGCACTCCGCTGTCCGCACAAGGTCGTCCTGCATGGGTGCGTGCGCACACGTCACAAAACGAAGTCAGAAACAAACCAGGATCGCACGGTTACGCAACTTAAATCATGGCTATGGAAACGTTTAGATCAATCTCCAAAAGAACCGTCAATTAATTGACATGATAAATCAATGACTCGATCAATGAATTAATGAACCAATGATGAAGATGTTTCAGCAATAAATATCGGAAGAAAACAAACAGGCAGACATAGTCCCTCTTCAGTCCCATCTAGTTGCTTGGCAGTGGAGTGGTTATACAAACCGTGTACTCGGTGAAGAGGCAGAAGGGCTTGTGTGGTTTTACTCTGATACCGATGTTCCCCTCAACTCCCCGGGGCAAGACATTACCTGCTTCATCCACCACCTGTAACGTGACCACAAATGTTCCAAATTCTCCAAATAATTTCAATGAACCTTAGTGATTTCTCACAAATGACTGCATAAATAAATGACTTGACTTGCAGTGCGACGGACAACGTGCAATCGGTTGACGGCACGTACCTGCACATCATACGCTGGTGAAGCCTTCCCAAAAGACCCGGCATTGATCTTCATGCCCTTAAAGGTACCAGCTATCAATACCTGGAAATGAAAAGACACGCTAAGACACCATTCTTTACGCCACATTTGAAGACCTGTTCATCTTCAACATAACTCACAGTTTCAGTTTGTCCATATCCTTCGTAGATGTCCAGTCCAGTGGCGTCCTTCCACTTCCTCATCACATCTGGGTTGATGGGCTCGCCGGCGGACAGACAATGCTGCAAGGTGTTGAAATGATATCTGACAAAAAGATGATTGTAATGTCAATAATGAATGTAAAAACATTTCATACAGATCTTGCCAACAATGTCAAGAGACAACATATGCATGAACATCGAGGCCAACCAAGCCGCGGCTCTAC
The DNA here is from genome assembly GCF_011004845.1 of Esox lucius. NCBI lineage: Eukaryota > Metazoa > Chordata > Actinopteri > Esociformes > Esocidae > Esox > Esox lucius. The sequence continues at coordinate 22,436,786 of NC_047571.1, read as the reverse complement.
TATTAGGCATGTTTAAGTCACACGGTCTGTTCGACTGGGAGGGTCTGACACATACGCTCAGGGATTTGTGTCTCGCTGATCCATGCCATATCTCAGATACTGTTATCATGATTTTGAAAAAATGTGTATGAATGATGTGTCTTACCAGAGATCCAGCATTCACAAAATTACAATGATTGCCAGAGGAGGTTGGTGCATTATTTACCATTTCTTGTGTAAGCAAATACTTACTTGGACAGGTCCTCTTGCACCAGCATTCGATAAGCAGTTGGAGCTGTGCAGAACGTAGTTATGGGGTAGTTGGACAGAGTCTTAAATAAAAAACACATTAAAAAGCATTAACTGTATTGATATAAAAAAAACACAATATCCCCACTACAATCAGTGTTCCACTAGCCACAGTGAAACTGATGAGACACCTCTAAGAGGTTTGTATGAATGGTTGGGCAGGGCCCTCTAGTGTTCAAATTTAAAGTGTCCTCTAAATTAACAAAATCAATTTCTCTCACATGTTGAAATCAGATGTAAGGTAAAGTAGGTAGTACCCAGCTACAGTACAGACTGAACACAGTGCACATTTGCTCACTGCAGCATGAATGCGCGCACACACACACACACCTCTAGTACAGTGTGACTGTTGAAGCGTGGCATATGGTGGATGAAGACACAGGCTCCCTGGGTCCAGGGGGCAAAGACACTGCTCCAGGCTGATTTGGCCCAACCTGTATCCGATGTGTTCCACAAGACATCCCTCTCTGTCAGGTCCAACCAGTACCTCCAGACAGAGAGGAACTTTAATTATAGTTCAGTTGAACTATTTCAGTACAAAGCATCCATTGTCAGGGCAACCCCTTGTTATGACTGATTTCTTTGACAAATATTGCAATCATGGTTCTGATTTGCGGTTTTAGCCAAAACGTTTAATAACCAATCTGTTGTGTATATGGGACAATACACAATAAGGTCCAGAAATATTTGGCCACTGACAGAATTTTCATCATGTTGGCTCTGTATGCCACCACAATCGATTTGAAATTACACAACTGAGATGGAATTGAAGTGCAGACTTTCAGCTTTAATTCAAAGGGGAGAACAAAAAAATTGGATGAAACCTTTAGGAATTGCAACCATTTTCATACAGTCCCCTGATTTCAGGGGCTCAAATATAATTTGACAAATCAACAAAAACATAAAGTAACAAAATCATAAATAAAATGTTCATTTTTAATATTTTTAATGACTGCTTGAAGTCTGGAATGCATGGACATCAACAAACGCTGGGTTTCTTCCTTTGTGATGCTTTACCAAGCCTTTACTGCAGCTGTCTTCAGTTGTAGGTCTTTTTGTCATAACTTTTCTCTTCAGCAAGTGAAATGCATGCTTGTTTGAGTTGAGATCAGGTGATTGACTCAGCCATTGCAGAATATTCCACTTCTTTGCCTTAAAAAACTCCTGGGTTGCTTTCGCAGTATGTTTTGGGTCATTGTCCATCTCTAAAGTGAAGCGCCATCCAATCAACTTCTCTGAATTTGTCTGAATCTGAGCAGAGAATATATCCCTATACACTTCAGAATTCATCCGGCTGCTTCTGTATTCTGTCACATCATCAATAAACACTAGTGACCCAGGGCCATCATACTGCCTCCACTGTGTTTAACAGATAATGCGGTATGATGCAGATCATGAGCCTTTCCAAGCCTTCTTCATACTTTTTTCTTCCCATCATTCAGGTTCAGGTTGATCTTAGTTTAATCTATCCAAAGAATGCTGTTCCAGAACTGGGGAGGCTTTTTTAGATGTCTAATCTGGCCTTTCTATTCTTGAGTCTTATGAATGGTTTGTGGTGAACCCTCTGTATTTGCTCTTATGAAGTCTTCTCTTTATGGTAGACTTGAATAATGATATGTCTACCTCCTGGAGAGTGTTCTTCACTTGGCTGGATGTTGTGAAGGGGTATTTCTTTACCATGGAAAGGATCCTACAATCATCCACCACTGTTGTCTTCCATGGACATCCAGGCCTTTTTGTATTGCAGAACTCACCAGTGGGTTCTTTTTTTCTCAGAATGTACCAAACTGTTGATTTGGCCAATCCTAATGTTCCTGCTATCTCTCTGGTGGATTTTCTTTGCAGCCTAAGGATGGCCTGTTTCAATTGCATTGAGAGCTCCTTTGACCACATGTTGTGGGTTCACAGTAACAGCTTCCAAATGCGAATACCAGACCTGGAATCAACTCCAGACCATTTACCTGCTAAATTGATGAAGAAATAACGAAGGAATAGCCAAACCTCTGCATGAAACAGCTTTCGAGTCAACTGTCCAATTACTTTTGGTCCCTTGAAAAAGAGGGGGCTACATATTAAAGAGCTGTAATTCCTAAACCCTTCCTCCAATTTGGATGTGAATACCCTCAAATTAAAGCTTGCACTTTAAGCCCATATTCATTATTTAGCTGTAACGTGTATACAATTTGGTAAACTTGTGTCAATGTCCAATTATTTCTGGACATAACCATATATAGGTGCCACTCGCTAATTTGAAGTAGATGTCTTTGCTAGCAGTTGCAGTGTTAACTCAAACTAACATTGAAAAACCATCAAGTATTTAAACAAAATTAGTCCAGGTATATGAGTAATCTACAAAAATACCTACAGCACCAGCAAGAAAACATATTACGGATGTACAGTACGATGCATTCATTCACCATTTTGGAGCTCTTGTAAGCTGGCAGTTTGGATATTGCACATGCCGGCATCGCAATCTCAATTATATTTTGATTAATTGTGGAGCCCTAGTTGATATGTCGGAAGATCTACCTTCCGTTGACTGTAAGGCCTATCCCATAACTGCTGTGGCTGTGTTGAGTCATCTTAGGTGACCCCGTGGTCCCACTGGTGAAGAAGATGGTCATAGGGTCATCGCTGCGAGTATTCACGCACTCATGGTCGCTCGACGCATTTCTATGGAGATATTGTCATGAAATGTTTGATCAGTGCTGCCATGCGGAAAATAACAGAGCAATCTAGAATGATCTTCAACCAACAGAAAAGACTAAATGAATCGGAGTCATTATGATGCCATCCAATCCAGAGTGATCTTCAACCAACAGAAAAGACTAAATGAATCGGAGTCATTACGATGCCATCCAATCCTTCCAGCTCTATGGCTAAAGCGTCTACGTTATCATTTCTGATCTATTGTCTTTACCTCAACAGATCTCCAAAGTTCATCCAGCCATCTCTCTTGGTTGGGGAGACCAGTAATTTGTGCTGCAGGCTGGAGCACTGAGAGGCCACGCTGTCCAGCACAGGAGCCAGGGACTCGTCTGTTATGACACAGCGGGCCCTGGAGGTCTGCAGCCGGTGGAGGATGTCCCTGGCTGTCAGCTGATAGGTTCCTGGCAGAAGCACTGTACCTGTGCGGGACATAGGCCTTTACAAGAGACAAGAGACGTTCATATGGAACTTCTAGGGGCCTAATAATAGCTACTAAAAAGGGACTGGTATACCAAATGTCCTAGGTTTTTTCTATTCAATCTGTTTTACATTTGATAAATTGTGCACTTTAAATATGGATTTATTGCTGTAAACATACTGTAAGCTATTCACGTTTATTAGATCGCACCAATCCTATGAGTGCAATCCTGATTCAATCTACTATTAATAGGAATTCTGGATTCTGAATGTCTGAGCTTACCTGTTCTGAGACAGGCCACATTGACAAGCCACCATTCTGGAACCTTGGGAAGTACTAGAAAGACCCGGTCCTGCTGATTGAGACTACAGACTCCAGATAGAACATTGGCTAGTCTCCTAGAATGGAACCCCAACTCGTCAAAGCTCCACCTCACTTCCTCTTTTCTGTCGTTCACCCACCAAAGGGCAGGGCCATCGGCTCTCTGCCCTCTCTGAAATGAACAATGGTGATGTCATCTGGGCAAATCTGAAACTTTGACGTGAAATCAGATATCAGCACATTGTTTTAAAACAATAACAACTCTAAAATTCATTAAAGAGTTATGGATTAAGGAGGCACATAAACACACACACACACACACACACACCATAGAGACATACATAAACCATTGAAACCAACACACCATAGAGACACACAGTTCAGACGAGCGCAGTGTCACACTGCAGGGCAGCACACCCAGATGAAGAGCATGTTGTGGGGTTAAGGACCTTGGTCAATCCCAAAGTAAGGGATTGTTGTCAGGGTATGAACCCAGCTGCACACCAGCTGCCAGACAGGCGAGCTTTTGGTTACCAGTTTAAACCCATTAGTCAGTGATTTTGTTACTTTATGTTTTTGTTAAACTCATATTATATAATAATCAAGGGGTAAATGCTCTTAGATTATATGTCCAATACATATGTATACTGTCCTGATACCTACCTAAGGCCATAATTATGATGCTGTGATTACCTAATAATACCTTATTATAAGTTATTACAACTAGCACATCTATTAAGAAGCAGTAATACGGTTCAAGTAGGAGTAAATATTAATTAATAAAGGAAGTTGAAGACTTCTACTTTACCTTTTCTTGCTCTGCCCATACATCAAGAACATCTTTAGCAAAGTTAAAGTTCTCCGGTATCTGAGGGTTGTATTGTTTTATACTTTCGTAGTCAGTGAAGTTTTGTGGAATAGACACCCTATGCCCTCGGATATGATATTTAAAAGTTGGAAATGTTCTGATAATCTTCCGGTGGAAGGATAGTTTCCCAATAGCACTCATCTGTAAATGTGAAAGAAAACACTATAGTATTGAAACCTGTTATGCGTATGCATAGAGGAAGAAACAGTACATCGCAACAAAATATTTCTGTAACGAATTCTATGCATTATGCAAATCACATTAAAAACATCAAGAGGATTGTGCATGGGAAGGTATTGTCTGCAGCCTGGACGGCGAATTGTGAGAAGAGGAAGGCTATTCACCTTGTGTGTCCGTGCTGTTATGGTTGCATTAAAATCTTATCTGTTTATATGATTACTGCAACCTCAAATTGTACACTGAAGTTGTGCTTCTATTGTGCGTACAGCTGATCCTCAGAACTTCTGTGACAGAAGAGAACATTGTACAAAACTTCAAAAAAAATTTATATATGAAAAAATCTTAAACCCCGTGTTAACAAAAATTCATACCGTTTCAAAAACTCACCTCTCAAAATCGTCATATGTGGTTGCTAGAAGTAGCCCAAGTTGCTCTGTCGTCGAACACAGCAGCAAGAAAGACGCCTCCCAGACAGTAAACCCGGAGTAAACTGATTCCGGATAGGTGAAGGATTAATACCAAATCCAGAAAGTAGGCGTGGTGTGTTACGGAACTGTATATGGAAAATCTATAAGTGTTTACCCTACTTTTTAAAATTAGAGAACCGCAAACTATATGCTTTAATCGACAGTTGTGAAACTACATAAATACAGAATTGTAGCCTAACGTATGAAACGTTGGCCAATTTATGGATATTCACAGTTTATCATATAAACGAATACTTGTGTGTACAGATTAAACCAGCGCTTGATCAAATCACATAATTTCTACAAATCACAAACTTCAGCCAGGTTCATTGCTAATAAAGTTAACAAGTCAGCTTGTCCTTGCGGTGAATAATAACGTTTCTTCTCAGCTAGAAAGTAGCGTCGTTTTCAATAATATGATTGGAAGGTGATCTAATTTCCCCATCATCCTTTGCGCTGAGCTTCGGACGCGGCATTACTTCATAGTTCCGAATACTGCACGTGGGTTGTGTATACTTTCACAGTCCGTGTCACTTGTCTTATATTCTCCTTTAACTTCAGTTTTAACTAATTTGGCGACATACAGCGAGGACATAACGCACTGACGTAAGAGCACAATAGTATACAGTGTGGTATTCTGCGTGAATACAGTGTGGCATTCAGTGTGAAATGTAGCTAGCTAACTAAGGTAGTTATATCGTTGTAGTAGCGCAGCAACAACCTGAACTGAAGATACTCTCATTCTTTTAGAAAACACTGTCAACGTAGGCTACTGTTAAATTACTCAGCAATGTCACACACTACATACTGGTGACTGCCAGTGAATATCATTTATACTGGAAATATTATATTTTAATCAATATAATTATATCATCCCATCTACGGTCAATTACAGTGAGAATGGAATATTTACCCGACCATAACTGCCGGTATAAGGACGTGGGCTATTGGGATGAACGGTACAAGACGGAACAGTCATTTGAATGGTTCGGAGACTTTTCCAAGTTCCAGCATCTACTGGAGCAGCATGTCAAGAAGGAGGATGACATCCTTATACTTGGTATGTATTTTGCACACTTTGTCTTTTCTTCTTGAAATTTGGACCTTGTACGATTTATATTAGTAAGATGATCAGATTGATGGAAATCTGATCAATTTGTTATTGTTATTTCTTTGGGATTTTATACATATTACTTTGTTTTAAATTATTTATATCATATTATATATATAACATTTCTTTCATAATATATCAGTAAGACTCATGTGGTGGAAAAAGTTAAAATAAATAATTGTTACACTAAACCAATGAAATTCATATTCATTTTAATCACACTAGTGATCATAGTGGATCTTAAGCATGTTGGGCACTGACTTGGGCCAGTAGACTGGAATTGTATGTAGTATCATTCAGAATGATGCATAGCCTTCTTTCCAGGGACAAAGAAAACACATAAAAGTATATCCGCTGTCAATCTTTCATGTCTATCTCTGTTCTGTCTCCCTCTTGGACTTATCATCACCCTTTATCAGGTACCTCTCCTTACTTTTCTCTCCTTGCCTGTACTTTCCAGTCGACCTTCTTTGACAGCATCCTCTCCTCTCCTGCTGTTCCTTCCTGCCAATCTACCTCTCCTTCATCTCTCTTCTTATGTTGTTGTTCTCACTCACTCACAACTAACTTTACAAATTATTATATACATACAGTTGTTCTCAAAAGTTTGCATAACCCTGAGAATTGATAATATACTAAAGGATTATTAGGAACACCATACAAATACTGTGTTTGACCCACTTTCGCCTTCAGAACTGCCTTAATTCTACGTGGCATTGATTCAACAAGTTGGTGAAAGAATTCTTTAGAAATGTTGGCCCATATTGATAGGATAGCATCTTGCAGTTGATGGAGATTTGTAGGATGCACATCCAGGGCACGAAGCTCCCGTTCCACCACATCCCAAAGATGCTCTATTGGGTTGAGATCTGGTGACTATGGGGGTCATTGCAGTACAGTGAACTCATTGTCATGTTCAAGAAACCAATTTGAAATGATTCGAGCTTTGTGACATGGTGCATTATCCTGCTGGAAGTAGCCATCAGAGGATGGGTACATGGTGGTCATAAAGGGATGGACATGGTCAGAAACAATGCTTAGGTAGGCCGTGGCATTTAAACGATGCCCAATTGGCACTAAGGGGCCTAAAGTGTACCACCACATCCCCCACACCATTACACCACCACCACCAGCCTGCACAGTGGTAACAAGGCATGATGGATCCATGTTCTCATTCCATTTACGCCAAATTCTATACCATCTGAATGTCTCAACAGAAATCGAGACTCATCATACCAGGCAACATTCTTCCAGTCTTCAACTGTCCAATTTTGGTGAGCTTGTGCAAATTGTAGCCTCTTTTACCTATTTGTAGTGGAGATGAGTGGTACCCGGTGGGGTCTTCTGCTGTTGTAGCCCATCCGCCTCAAGGTTGTGCGTGTTGTGGCTTCACAAATGCTTTGCTGCATACCTCGGTTGTAACGAGTGGTTATTTCAGTCAAAGTTGCTCTTCTATCAGCTTGAATCAGTCTGCCCATTCTCCTCTGACCTCTAGCATCAACAAGGCATTTTCGCCCACAGGACTGCCGCATACTGGATGTTTTTCCCTTTTCACACCATTATTAGTAAACCCTAGAAATGGTTGTGTGTGAAAATCCCAGTAACTGAGCAGATTGTGAAATACTCAGACGAGCCCGCCTGGCACCAACCACCATGCCACGCTCAAAATTGCTTAAATCACCTTTCTTTCCCATTCTGACATTCAGTTTGGAGTTCAGGAGATTGTCTTGACCAGGACCACACCCCTAAATACATTGAAGCAACTGCCATGTGATTGGTTGATTAGATAATTGCATTAATGAGAAATTGAACAAGTGTTCCTAATAATCCTTTAGGTGAGTGTATGTACTATTTGTAAAGAAAACACGAGTGAGCAGGCAAAATACATGTATTTTATTTCTTATGTTATTCACATTAAACTGTAGGTCATTACAGAATGGCACAATCATAAAACAAAACATGGCAAAAAGAAAAAAATGAACTGACCCCTGTCCAAAAGTCTGCATACCCTTAGTTCTTAATTCTGTGTATTGCCCCCTTTAGCATCAATGACAGCGTGCAGTCTTTTGCAACTGTTGTCTCTGAGGCTCCAAATTCTTGCAGGTGCAAAATGTTGTCGGGCGTATTGTAACCAGGCTTCTTTCTGGCAACTCGACCATGCAGCTCATTTTTGTTCAATTATTGTCATATTGTGCCCCTTGAAACAACCACGCCGTCTTTTTCCAGAGCAGCCAGAGGTTACCTGTGGGTTTTTCTTTGTATCCTAAACAATTCTTCTGGTAGTTTTGGCTGAAATCTTTCTTTGTCTACCTGACTTTGGCTTGGTATCAAGCGATCCCTGATTTTTCCACTTCTTAATAAGTAATTGAACAATACTGACTGGCATTTGCAAGGCTTTGGATATCTTTTTATATCCTTTTCCATCTTTATGAAGTTCCATTACCTTGTTACGCAGGTCTTTTGGCAGTTTTGTTCTGCTCCCCATGTCTCAGTATCATGCCTGCTCAGTGCATCCAAGTGAGAACTACAGTAACAAACTCATTGACTATACACAGACACTAATAGCAATTCAAGAAGCCACAGGTGTGGGAAATTCATCTTTAATTGCCATGTTCACCTATGTGTCTCACCTTGTGTGTCTGTAACAAGGCCAAACATTCAAGGGTGTGTAAACTTTTGATCAGGGCCATTTGGGGGATTTCTGTTATCATTATGATTTAAAAAGGAGCCAAACAACTATGTGATAATAAATGACTTCATATGAACTATCGTTAAAATTTCACAATTTCTGCCAGGGTATGCAAACTTATGAGCATAGCTGTATTTACTATCAATATAATGGCCAGTAAAAAAGGGATATTAACATTCATCTAATTTCACCAATAAATTTGATTATTCAATAAATGTTTTCCCCTCTTTTTATGTCTTTGTTACTGACATTCCCTGTTGCTCATGCCAGCTGCTTTGCTGAGACTAGTCAGCTAGCATAGCTATCTAGATTTTATCTAGCCAACATCTAAACAAATGATCTAAGTGAAATTTAACCAAAACACCAATAACACCAGGCTCTGCTTAACGTGGTGTGTTTCATCTCATGTTCGTTTTCTACTCATTCACCTACATGACAGAAAACATTAAACAATTCCACAATTAATAAGTTCTTTGCTTTCTCACAATTTTCTGCTGACCGTTGCGTGGCTACCTCAACTCTCGTTTTACTGATTAAGTACAGAGATGGAAGAGAAAAATGGAGAGAATTAATATGAATGTATTATTTTTTTATCCATATCTCCTGTCACATTGGTGTCTATTTGAGAGCAATCCAAAATCTGTGGTTGACCTTTAATCTACCATCTTTGCTACGGTAGGCAGATAGAGTGAAAGCTGACTGGGCGCATTTTATTATTGGTGTAGACATAGCCCCAGTAAAACATATTATCACCGTGTTGGTAATAATGAGGAAAAGAGATGAACTGTTTTGAATTTTGGCTTTTTTACGGGCCACAAGATGTCAGTGAAAGACAACGTTTGAAAATGCCCGTCTTCTGTTTGCTCATAATCCGGATTTTCCCAAACGGGCATGTTCTGCAGCCTGTCACTGGAGAATTCTACTGCAAAGCATGAAGTCATTTGTGCTGATGTGTGACCAAGCTGTGTCATGAAATGAATATGTTTGACATATACGCATTTGATCAGCACACATTTGGGTATTTTCACTTTCACAGAATAAAGCCTGGTAGCTAGCCTATGCTACCTTTCATTGGAATGCATGAATTAAACATGGATATACATTTTTGGGGGGCTATCCATTAGTGTAGTAATAGCTATTGTTAAATATTAGAGAGTTTAACAGTTTATTTTAACCAGGATGTTCAACATGGTCGATGGATTATCCCTCAAAAAAACAGTTTGGTAGAGCCCTGTAAAATGTCGTTGCAGTGCAGATGATTCCAAAGCCAAACTTGATGTTCGTTTTTCCTCGGCTTGTAAGTGTTGCACTGTAGTTGCGGGGACCACGCAGAAACGTAGGGGGCGCTGTTGCTACAGTGGCCCTGTCAGTGTGCCTGGTGTCCTTGTGTGCACAGCAGCACACTTGGCTGGGCGAGTGTGTGCGTGCCTTGCATGTGTGGAGGATTGAACAATGACAATGTGTGTCAGGGAACGACGGGACTCTCTGGACAATGATGGGGTAAGACCAGTGTTGTTAGATACCACTAGACTCCGCAGAAAACCCTCCGCATTTCTCTCGTGGCTTGGGGAGAGGGACACTTCACTCAGATCTGCACTGGTTCATTTAGATCTGATGTCAAATTGCATCTCTGTTCGTGCAGTTATATGGTTTTGACAAGGCTGCAAATGATAACGGTGCAAAGAGAGTGAATATAAGATTAAAAATAAAAAGATGTATTTAGATATCGATGCATGTTGGCCTCCACATTGATTAGTGAAATCAGGTTGTCTACTTGCGTCAGAGAGCCACACCTTGTGAATCCCATCTCCTCTCGTTAACGTATAGGGAAACGTCGCTCCACTTCACCCGCCTGCGTCATGTGCTGCTCTATAGACACACAACTCATTTTGCGTTTTGATTTGATCCTAAGGAAAACCATTACATCATCGCCTGGGTCCACTCCTCACTGAAGAGCTCTATCACACAGAAACACTGCCTACACACATAGCTTGCACACAGAATCACAGACACTCATAGCTTACACACAGAATCACAGACACACATATCTTACACACATAATCACAGACACACATAGCATGCACGCAGAATCACAGACACATTATACATTCTGTATGAACCCTCACGTGTTCCAGATTATACATTCTGTATGAACCCTCACGTGTACCAGATTATACATTCTGTATGAACCCTCACGTGTACCAGATTATACATTCTGTATGAACCCTCATGTGTTCTAGATTATACATTCTGTATGAACCCTCACGTGTTCCAGATTATACATTCTGTATGAACCCTCACGTGTACCAGATTATACATTCTGTATGAACCCTCATGTGTTCTAGATTATACATTCTGTATGAACCCTCACGTGTACCAGATTATACATTCTGTATGAACCCTCATGTGTTCTAGATTATACATTATGTATGAACCCTCATGTGTACCAGATTATACATTCTGTATGAACCCTCATGTGTTCTAGATTATACATTCTGTATGAACCCTCACGTGTTCTAGATTATACATTCTGTATGAACCCTCATGTGTTCCAGATTATACATTCTGTATGAACCCTCACGTGTACCAGATTATACATTCCGTATGAACCCTCACGTGTACCAGATTATACATTCTGTATGAACCCTCACGTGTACCAGATTATACATTCTGTATGAACCCTCATGTGTTCTAGATTATACATTCTGTATGAACCCTCACGTGTACCAGATTATACATTCTGTATGAACCCTCATGTGTTCTAGATTATACATTATGTATGAACCCTCACGTGTACCAGATTATACATTCCGTATGAACCCTCACGTGTACCAGATTATACATTCCGTATGAACCCTCACGTGTACCAGATTATACATTCTGTATGAACCCTCATGTGTTCTAGATTATACATTCTGTATGAACCCTCACGTGTTCTAGATTATACATTCCGTATGAACCCTCATGTGTTCCAGATTCTACATTCTGTATGAACCCTCACGTGTACCAGATTAAACATTCCGTATGAACCCTCATGTGTTCTAGATTATACATTCTGTATGAACCCTCACATGTTCTAGATTATGCATTCTGTATGAACCCTCACATGTTTTAGATTATAGATTAGGGCTGGGAATTACGAAGGGACCTCACAATACATTATTATCATGATACTTAGGTGCTAATACGACATGTATTTGACAATATGACATTTTCATGATTCTCATGATTCTATTTATTGCTATTAAATATTGCGATTTTTTAAATTACATTTTCATATAAACCTTTGCAAACAGTTCAATCATACTTCCAAAGACCAAATTCTGCCTAAAAAGTCTGAATAATACAATTAAACCATGAGTCTGTCAATTAAATTGACTCAGAACTCTCCAAGATATATATTTTTGAACGATAGTCTGTATGCTAAAGTGCACTCTGCCTAGGGTGAATGGTTTGGTTTATATATATTATAAATATCCTCGTATATGTGTGTGTATATATATATATATACACTCACCTAAAGGATTATTAGGAACACCATACTAATACTGTGTTTGACCCCCTTTTGCCTTCAGAACTGCCTTAATTCTACTTGGCATTGATTCAACAAGGTGCTGAAAGCATTCTTTAGAAATGTTGGTCCATATTGATAGGATAGCATCTTGCAGTTGATGGAGATTTGTAGGATGCACATCCAGGGCACGAAGCTCCCGTTCCACCACATCCCAAAGATGCTCTATTGGGTTGAGATCTGGTGACTGGGGGCCATTTCAGTACAGTGAACTCATTGTCATGTTCAAGAAACCAATTTGAAATGATTTGAGCTTTGTGAAATGGTGCATTATCTAATACTGTATATACTGTATACTGTATATGCCACAGTATTCAGCCATTTGTAAAATAAAAAATATTTTTACACTGACCCGTAATGACACGAATATTCAAGATGCACTAGTTAAAACAACAATAGATTGTTGAATTAACACACACACACCCCTGCACCAGCGCTGTCTCCATGCTGGTGTTTCTGGTGGGAGTTTAAGTGAAGCCATTGGCTCAACTGTCAAAGATAATATTCTTCATTGTATAGTGTATTAATACAGTGGGCTTCTCTCTCAAGCATGGAGACGAGAGATGATGGGAAGTCAGGGTCAAGGGGTAAGATGAAGTAGGGGAGAGAAAGATGGAGGGACAGGATGGAGGGGTAAGATGGATGAGTAGAGAGAAGAATGGAGGGACAGGATGGAGGGGTAAGATGGATGAGTAGAGAGAAGAATGGAGGGACAGGATGGAGGGGTAAGATGGATGAGTAGAGAGAAGAATGGAGGGACAGGATGGAGGGGTAAGATGGATGAGTAGAGAGAAGAATGGAGGGACAGGATGGAGGGGTAAGATGGATGAGTAGAGAGAAGAATGGAGGGACAGGATGGAGGGGTAAGATGGATGAGTAGAGAGCAGGATGGAGGGACAGGATGGAGGGGTAAGATGGATGAGTAGAGAGCAGGATGGAGGGACAGGATCGAGGGGTAAGATGGATGAGTAGAGAGCAGGATGGAGGAACAGGATGGAGGGGTAAGATGGATGAGTAGAGAGAAGAATGGAGGGACAGGATGGAGGGGTAAGATGGATGAGTAGAGAGAAGAATGGAGGGACAGGATGGAGGGGTAAGATGGATGATTAGAGAGCAGGATGGAGGGACAGGATGGAGGGGTAAGATGGATGAGTAGAGAGCAGGATGGATGGGTAAGATGGATGAGTAGAGAGCAGGATGGAGGGACAGGATGGAGGGGTAAGATGGATGAGTAGAGGGCAGGATGGAGGGACAGAATGGAGGGGTAAGATGGATGAGTAGAGAGAAGAATGGAAGGACAGGATGGAGGGCTAAGATGGATGAGTAGAGAGAAGAATGGAGGGACAGGATGGTGAGAAAGATTGAGGAGGTAAATGAGTAAAAGTTTAGGTCTGGGTCACTGCTATTTTTATTCCAGACTAATATTAACTATGTTGTGTTGTGTTGGAGGGGATGTAAAATAGGCAGCAGGTGCCATGGCGGTTACATCATCTGACCAGTAACCAAATTGTTGCTAGGTAATTTCTCAAGCCCGGCAAGGTCTGTCCTGTTCTTCCAGTGACTCCACCATCCTATCTCTGTCCTGTTCTTCCAGTGACTCTACCATCCTATCTCTGTCCTGTTCTCCCGGTGACTCTACCATCCTATCTCTGTCCTGTTCTTCCAGTGACTCTACCATCCTATCTCTGTCCTGTTCTTCCAGTGACTCTACCATCCTATCTCTGTCCTGTTCTTCCAGTGACTCCACCATCCTATCTCTGTCCTGTTCTTCCAGTGACTCTACCATCCTATCTCTGTCCTGTTCTCCCGGTCACTCTACCATCCTATCTCTGTCCTGATCATGGTATTCCTCCATTCCCTATGGCTTTCACTATGTATACATCACTTTACATGTCAGCCATTTTCTATACAGTTTTCTGTACCTTGTCTTATGTACCGTCAGTCTTGCAAGCTTAAATGTGCATCCAATATGATTTGCTCTGAGCTGTACTTTATAGGCACTTGTGGCGTATGTGTGTGTGTGTGTGTGTGGGTAAATGTGCGTGTGTGTATGTGACTTGAATCTTCTCAGTCACACTCTGTGCCCTATATGCCACCCACTGTCACTGGTCAACACACTGACGCACAGACTAACTCATGTTTTTATTACCTGCCTGTGGCTCTCTTTGATCTAGCCTAATGACCTGCTGTAGCACTGCTCCAGAGACGGAAGTCAGTCTAACCTCATTCTCCATTCTCTCATTCTTCGGCTGCCATGTAGGAGAACTAGGACCTGTAATTTTTCCTTCCAAATAGAACTTCAGTAGAAAGGCTTCTACCTGTAACCAAAAAGGGTTCTTCAAAGGGATGTCATATGGGGACATTTGAAGAACCCTTTTGGTTCTAGATGGCACCATTGTTTCTATGACTAACTGTCCTTTTCCTGGGGGAGAGACATGGATGTCGTTCGTGCAGTTTCCTTAACGCTAATGTAATGTGATTCTCTCAGTTACCTTAGCATTTATGTAATGTGGTTCTCTCAGTTACCTTAGTATTAATGACAGCCAGCCGTGGATGATAATGTCTGCTAAATAACTAAAATGCAACAAATAACTGAAATGCAACATGTCTTACACCAGCATTTATAGACAGAAGTCTCTACCACAAACACACAAGAACCATGATTATGTCATGCAATTGTGGGGGCTTTTTGTAATTTTCTTATCATATTCCTTTATTTCTCTCTGTTCCTCACCTGCCTAATAACATTAATGTAATGTTTTGTAAATGGCACTATTGACTGTAGCACCATTAGCATTTACAGCTAGCGAGTAAAGTTTCTGTTGTTTTTAATGTAACCGTTCAATCCGCTGTCCAGTTGTCCAGCCACTCACATGACATCACTGCTCTCAAGCCAGCTTCATCCACCAAACGCCAACGATTCTCCAGAAAGTCCATCAGTATTGAGTATCAAAGGCCCTGTGCCTGATGGCCATTAGCCTATATTTAGAAGTAGTAGAAGTGTTTACGGCTCCATCTAAATTCTAGAGCAGCAGTTTCCACAGACTGGTGTTTCTTTAGACCGTTTGGCTCACTCACTAAAATTAACTGCACTGTTGTCAGTCTGTCAGGAAGCAAATGGCTAAGAGTTATATCAATGAAAGATGGCATGTCATGTTGATCTCCAAGTAGAGAAACAGATTTTCTTTAAATTCAAAGCTGTAGTTTAAACAAATGCATGGTTGTTGTAATTTCCTTTGCATGTTTTTTGGGGTGATTTCGCCAATCTCCGCTCAGCCCACAGTGAGCTCTGACTGCCAAAGACATTGGGGCTTCAAAGGAGCTGTTATATGCTACTATCAACATAAATATAATGTCAGTCTCTTTTAATAAAAATACATATAATATAGTTTGTGTGTGCATTTACTAGAAGTCCTCATCAGAATAATTACCCAAGGACATTTATGCTTTATTTTAAGGAGTACATTTATGGTTGTGTGTTAAGGCTTAGGTATGGGGTTATGGTTGGATAAATTCAGGGTTAGGATTGGTTTTACAGATATAAATTAAGGTGAGAATTGGCATGTAGTGAAAATATGATTTTAAATGGGAATATAGTTTTGGGTCATGTTGAGGTCCAATAAAACTCTGTGTGTGTGACCTCTCCTGCACCATGAGTAGCATATAGCTGAAGATCAGATGTCAGTGTCAATGGGGAGTTCCTGGGTGAAGGTCCTCTCAGATCCCTTTTTCCGCAGCGTCAGACACACACACACACACACACATACACACACCCACACACACACTGCTAAATGCTGACAGGACGGAAAGGTAGTGGGTTATAGGGGGGAGGACTGGGAGGGGGTGACACGGTGGGTGAGGAGGAGAGAGAAGTCGGATGTCATGTCTGAGCAGCTGCCCGGCTGGGATCAGATGCACTGTCACCCAGCCTGCGGCAGCTACAAAGCCTCACCTGTCTTCTCCTGAACCCCCCCGGGCTTGATCCATGCATGTCAACCCTCTCGGGGTACAACGTTATATCTAAAACTAGGTACTGGACAGCTTGGTTTGAACTCATACAAATAAAACAATTAGAAATGAAAACATTACAACTGTGATTGGTAAGTTTATAGGCATGGATATCGTAAAAGGTTTAATGGATGCCTAGGTAGCTGGAACTGCAGAACTGTCTAGTATTACAGTTTGAAAAGCAAGACAAAAAGTATTATGCAGGCAAAGAAGTACTAATTGTAATTGTTGGGACAGTGAAGCATTTTACCTTCTTTTGACTCCATATTTGAAATCAAGCAGTCACTATGAGGTTGAACTATACATACTCAGCTTTTAATTGAGAGTATTTATGTACAGGTTTTACCATTTAGAGAGTACAACACTTTTTATACCCTTTTTCAGGGCACTTAAATCTACTTAAGGGGTGTTTGTAGTCAGTTAGGTGTATTCTGTCTGTAGTTTAAAAAAAACATTTAGTTAATGTGACTGTAATTATTTAAAAATAATATCACCCTAAATCGTTTAACTGTCGGTTCTTTCTATTATTCCTTTTCATATTCATCCTACCTAGACAGGAGACCCAGGAAATTCCAAAAAGTTAGCACTCGCATTAAGTTAGCTAGTTAACTTAGGCCAAAGCAATATAAACAAAGGACAGGAAAATGGCACCATATTAATTTATGCATCCATGCATTATCAGGAGCAGACATTTGTTCAAAATTTTTTGAAGGATCTCACCATCCAGCTGACATTTTCGCCGGACCGCATAAGTGGAGCCGGCTAAGAAGAGCGAATGTCTCTTACTGACTGCCTGACTGACTGACTGACTGACTGACTGACTACCCCTTGTTAAATAACGTAGTGGTTAGACTTGTGAACTATAGGTCTCCTCGCAGGTGAAGCGAGGTACGCATCGTGAATTATTCCGTATTGACGACAACTTCGCTGGCTAAAACCTGAAACTGTATACAGTTATATTGCGACTGTTACCGGCATGAAATAGTTCATCTTCAGTCCTGCTAGCAATTGCTCAATTCTTATGATTATTCCTAGGAAGTTAGTAGATACTAGTAAACCTATTACTGGCTAACAAGCTGTTAAAATGGCCAGTGGCAAAAGCAATACAGTTCATATACGCAATTTGTGGTGGAGGTAAACTTAGTAAGAAACGTTAGTCAGTTTAACACAATTCTTAATGGTTGTCTAGTGACTGCTGAAACATGTAATGCCATGGCATATTGGTTAAAGATTGTGCCTCATGTGGAAGACCTGAGTTTGAATTTATTGAGAGTAACAATATTTATTAATTATTTCTGGTAGATTCCACGATTCTCTTGTCTTTTCAATTGATGAAAAAGTTAGTTATTGTCGCCTTTATTGGTAGTTATTGTGTAAATGTCAAAAGTATGTTGTTTTGCCATGAAAGAAAAATAATTGTTCTTATGCCATGAAATGAAATAGCTTTGGCAGACTCGCTAGCAATTGCTAAATTTTTATGACTATTCCATTAAGTTAGTAGTAGATACCGGTAAAGCTTATTACTGGCTAATACGTTGTTAAAATGGCCAGTGGCAAACGCAATACATAGCCGCTATTTGTGGGGGAGGTTGATTCAGTAAGAAACGTTAGTCAGTTTAACTGTATCAATGTCATTCATGAATGGCCAATTAACTATTAAAACGGCCAGTGCTAAAAGAGGATTTGTTCAGGATAGAGTCAAGAGGCTATACTGACACCCAGCAAATGTGCAGCTCCGGGGGATAGTGGTTAACGACACAGCCTTTCACGTGGGCGACCCGGGATCGAACCTCCGGGTAGGAAAATGTTCTATTGCGGACCGGCTGAACTAGGCTTGCCTTGTTTCTTGTTACATAATAACATAATAATGGTTAGATGCTACATTACTGATGCTTTGTAAATGTGTGCCCGGAACAGAAATAAATTACAGTGTAGCTTCTGATGATGCTTTGAATTTCAACAAATGTAAATTCAATCATACAAATGTATCTTTTTATGTATTCTAAAAACAAAATGTGGATAGTGATTATCTTCACAGTGGGTCTGTTACATAACCTATTAGTGATTATCTTCACAGTGGGTCTGTTATGAACGTGAATAGTGATTATGATCACAGTGGGTCTGTTATGAACGTGAATAGTGATTATCATCACAGTGGGTCTGCTACGAACCTGAATAGTGATTATCATCACAGTGGGTCTATTATGAACACAAATAGTGATTTTCATCACATTGGGTCTATTACAAACCTGAATAGTGATTATCATCACAGTGGGTGTGTTATAAATCTGAATAGTGATTATCATTACAGTGGGGCTTTTATATACCTGAGTAGTGGTTATCATCACAGTGGGTGTGTTATAAATCTGAATAGTGATTATCATCACAGTGGGTCTTTTATAAACCTGAGTAGTGATTATCATCACAGTGGGTGTGTTATAAATCTGAATAGTGATTATCATCACAGTGGGTCTTTTCCATCTTCCACTTCCATCCTGTGGTATAAAAGAATAATTCACTTGGTGCTCTAAGGAGCTCTATGAATAAAAATACAGCTTCGTTGGTTGCGTTCACTTTTGTAACGTTGTGTCAGTGGAAAACGACTTCTACATGGGCATTCTGTTCAAATGCATGGAGCCCCTCATTGATGATCCCAAACAACTGGTATACTGTACACCAGTATGTATTCAACTCTAGACCTCGAAGCCAGTTACACTACTTTTTTAAATTGCAGCCCCCTAATCTGAGACTTCTTTAGACCTGGGATACCAGGTGAGTGGAATTAATGATGAGGTAGAAGAGAAAGGCTAAGTTTTTTAAATGTAAACAGTGGAGTGGAACTGGCTTGCTGGCCTGCTGTACACTGTAACATACGCTGTGTTTTTAATGTAGCCGACATGTGAAGTTCTAGTAGATGCTGCAGGTTGGTTTATCTGCAGTGTCCTCTGCTAATGCACGTGCACACACACAAGCAATAAAACAGTATCTAGTTCTGTATTATTCGTATGGTTATGTTCAGTTGCGGGAACAGGAGCCATAGATTTGGTGCGTCATCTGAATGAATGACGGTAAGGATGGAAGGAATAAATGAATGGAAAGATAACTGAATGAAATAATGAAAAGGAATGACTTTGAGGAGGATGGTGTAAAGGGGCGCCCAGACACCACCCTTTCAGTGCTGTTTTCTGATAGGCTGGTTCCAGGGAGCCCTGTGGTTGGAGCTGTCCATCAATGGGGTAACCCTCCCTCATTCCTCTGCCGCTGTAAGGACTGGTGCTGCTTATGAATGAGCTCAGGGCCGCACAGTGTGAATGAAAATTAGAAAGGGAGTGAGGGAGGGGAGGAATGGAAGGGTGAATGGAAATCAGAGACAGAAGGAGAGTTATGGGCGGAGTGGTGCAGTGACAAGGGGAGATGGGAGAGGAGAAGAGGTGAAGGGGAGGGGGAGAGGAGAAGAGGAGAGGTGAAGGGGAGGAGGAGAGGAAGAGGAGAGGTGAAGGGGAGGAGGAGAGGTGAAGGGGAGGAGGAGAGGAAGAGGTGAAGGGAAGAGGGGGAGAGGAAGAGCAGAGGTGATGGGGAGGAGGAGAGGAAGAGGTGAAGGGAAGAGGGGGAGAGGAAGAGCAGAGGTGAAGGGAAGAGGGGGAGAGGAAGAGCAGAGGTGATGGGGAGGAGGAGGAGAGGAGGAGAGAAGGTGAGGAAGGAGGAGAGGAAGAGGAGAGGAGGAGAGGAAGAGGAGAGGAGGAGAGGTAGAGGAGAGTCAGATGCTGGAAGTATAGAATGGTTGGAATATAATCGGGAGAGATAGCAGTGTCCCCCCTCCATGGGTTTGCAGGTCAGAGAGGATGCTGGGTAATAGAATGCACAGGGCTGCCCGGGTTGGCCAGCAGGAACACACCTGCACAGAGAAATAATTACACACATGCATAGACATGGGCACACACACCATTAATCAACATACACAACCACACACACATTACTACCACATCATTAGTAGCACAGACACGCACGTAGAGTTACACAAACAAGATTAACCAACACACAAACACACCCACCCACATACAAATCGACACAAACACCGTCAACACATAAACACCATCACCAACACGCACACCATGCACTTTACTCTCCCCGTATAAGCAGAAGCACCGTGCTCTGAATAATAACAGGGTTACCCGGGCAACTGGGCTTGGATGATCAATGGGCTCTGCCCTGATGAACAAAGTGCAGAGTGAGGGGGAGTAGCTGTGTGATGGTGTGTGTGTATGTGCGTGCATGTTCGCGCTTGTTCCAGTGACTGACTCCTCTGTCTCAGTGGCAATGACTCTGAACGCCCTTGGCTCTGAGAGGACTGGAGCAGAGCAGGCAGATTTCTGCAGCCACCCACACTAATACTGGGAGTGATAATACCACGATAATTGAAGGGCAACAGGGGGCCCATTACTCATCTAAACGGTCGCCGTGACCAAGTTACATATTGTCCATTCACGGAACGTGTAGAACCTCTCACATGCTATCTGCCAACTCATTACTGAACATCTGTATCGATGTAACGACGAGTGGGTTTTTCTGCAATTGAGAAGTGAACATGGGGTGATTCTGCCCGTTCCCAATTTACTGGCTCACGGGCACTAAAATGGACACCCGTGTCGTTAAGGTGGCGTTTGCTTGGGTGCTGTCCACTGGGTCTGCCCACGGCCCTGGACCTCCAGGGAGGACCGCTCCATATTACTAACAAAAACTATAGCCCCACACACACGCGCAGGCACATAGACGCACTCCAGCAGAGAGGGAGAGAGGCAGGGTGACAGAGAAAGAGACAGGGGGGAGATAGGGAGGTGACAGGGGGTATGGGCAAAGAGGGGTGAGAGAGCGAGACAAAAAAAACAATGTGTTGAAGAGGAATGAGAGTGAAGGAACAAGAGATATCGGGAGAGACGGAGAAACAGAGGAGGAGCGGGTAGGAGGAGAGAGAGAGAAAAGATGAATGAATTCATCAGTGAGGTGGACTGAGGTGGCCTGTGTTTAGCGGAACAGGTTTCAGACAATGCCTCTGGTGGAATGATACAGTTGTGGACACTCACCTGCGAGGCCAGTACGTGGAGGCAATGTGGGCTGTCCCTGTTGGGGGTTGGATGGTGACGTCAGTGGGTTGGTTCATTGAAGGGGGCGTGTTCTAAGTGTCTTGTTTGTGGGACTTAACTGAAACTGTACTGATGACTCTTATAGGCTGGCCTACGAGCCTGTTAGGTGCCTGTAATACTTACTGCTATGCCTTTTTTTAGTGGTGTATTGCTTGTGTATTTTTTAGATGTATTAGTTTGTTGCATGTGTATTAGGAGGAGGGCTATAGAATCAGTATCATGTCTTGAAGAAAGAGTGGTATCATATCTATATGACAGTAGTATGACATATGACATTACTATCACATCTCTATGAGAGAGTAGTTTCACATCTTTATAACAGAGTAGTATCATATCTATGTCAGTAGTATGACATCTGTATGACAGTACTATCACAACTCTATGAGAGAGTAGTATCACATCTTTATGAAAGAGTAGTATCACGTCTTTCTGACACAATAGTTTAACGTCTTTATGACAGTAGTATCACATCTTTATGACAGAGTAGTAAAACGTCTTTATGATATAGTCGCTTCACGTCTTTTTGACAGAGTAGTAATACGTCTTTATGATACAGTAGTATCACATCTTTATGATACAGTAGTTTCATGTATTTTTGACAGAATAGTAATACGTCTTTATGATACAGTCATTTCACGTCTTTTTGACAGAGTAGTAATACGTCTTTATGATACAGTAGTTTCACATCTTTATTACAGAGTAGTAATACGTCTTTATGATACAGTAGTTTCACATCTTTATGACAGAATAGTAATACGTCTTTATGATACAGTCATTTCACGTCTTTTTGACAGAGTAGTAATACGTCTTTATGATACAGTAGTTTCACATCTTTATGACAGAGTAGTAATACGTCTTTATGATATAGTCACTTCACGTCTTTTTTACAGAGTAGTAATACGTCTTTATGATACAGTAGTTTCACATCTTTATGACAGAGTAGTAATACGTCTTTATGATACAGTCACTTCACGTCTTTTTGACAGAGTAGTAATACGTCTTTATGATACAGTAGTTTCACATCTTTATGACAGAGTAGTAATACGTCTTTATGATACAGTCGCTTCACGTCTTTTTACAGTGTAGTAATACGTCTTTATGATACAGTAGTTTCACGTCTTTTTGACAGAGTAGTAATACGTCTTTATGATACAGTAGTATCACATCTTTATGACAGAGTAGTAATACGTCTTTATGATACAGTCGCTTCACGTCTTTTTACAGTGTAGTAATACGTCTTTATGATACAGTAGTTTCACATCTTTATGACAGAGTAGTAATACATCTTTATGATACAGTCGCTTCACGTCTTTTTACAGTGTAGTAATACGTCTTTATGATACGGTAGTTTCACGTCTTTTTACAGTGTAGTAATACGTCTTTATGATACAGTAGTTTCACGTCTTTTTGACAGAGTAGTAATACGTCTTTATGATACAGTAGTATCACATCTTTATGATACAGTAGTTTCACATATTTTTGACAGAGTAGTAATACGTCTTTATGATACAGTCACTTCACGTCTTTTTGACAGAGTAGTAATACGTCTTTATGATACAGTAGTTTCACATCTTTATGACAGAGTAGTAATACGTCTTTATGATACAGTTATTTCACGTCTTTTTGACAGAGTAGTAATACGTCTTTATGATACAGTTGTTTCACATCTTTATGACAGAGTAGTAATACATCTTTATGATACAGTCGCTTCACGTCTTTTTACAGTGTAGTAATACGTCTTTATGATACAGTAGTTTCACATCTTTATGACAGAGTAGTAATACGTCTTTATGATACAGTCATTTCACGTCTTTTTGACAGAGTAGTAATACGTCTTTATGATACAGTAGTTTCACATCTTTATGACAGAGTAGTAATACATCTTTATGATACAGTCGCTTCACGTCTTTTTACAGTGTAGTAATACTTCTTTATGATACGGTAGTTTCACGTCTGTATGACACAGTCGTATCACGTCTTTATGAGTATCATGTAGTATTCAGGTATATCAGGTGGTATTCAGGTTTTATTTTCATCCTGTCCTTTTCCCGCTTACGGTATTACTGCCATATACGTAAGAGTGTGGATCGAATGTCATTTTGGTTTGTTAAGTGACTGAGACATTGTGCAAATGAACATGAAGATATCAGCTTGTGTTGAGTTGCCTTTACTGCTAGTTCTGTTATATAAATAATTCAAACTTGACAGAATTTAGTGAATTAACTTAATTCTGTAAAGTTTGAATTGCCCTATGTTTTTAAAATAACATATGCATATGTAATCCTATGGAGTGTGAGCTAGGACCGGGGTAAAACACTGACAGTGGATTGATGAAGTGATGCCATAGGGCTTAGACATGAACACCTGTACATTCCACCAATGCATTCTGGAGGAGGGGCGGATGAAGGAGTGGAATGAACAGGTGTTCAGAGGTATTGTATGGTGATCAGGATGCATAATAAACACTACCATGTCCGATCCAGCAGGTGCTTTTATCCAGGGCAACTACTTTTATGACTACATTTTCAAACAACTGGTGCAGAAATTGAACCCACTAGCCAGGAGACTACTGTGTGTCTTTAGTCTTTACAGTTATCTTATTGGCACTTGGACATTCCCCGCTGGTTGATGTTGTGCCCGTAACATGATTTTGCCTGGTAAATTCGGGTGAACTCAATAACTTTCTTGACAGCTCCCTTTTGAAGCCCTTTGCACACAGTTGCCCATTTTACAGTTGCGCATAAAATGCCTTTTTGGCCCTGAATATTATAATGTTTCAGTTTAAAAGTAGCTCCGGGTCTGGTAGATCCCAGGTCCCGTTGTGTTAGTTCAGATACACACCACAGCCAGAGAGCAGAGCCTGTCACTGCCTCAAACAGCCAGAGAACAGAGCCTGTCAGTGCCTCAAACAGCCAGAGAACGGAGCCTGTCAGTGCCTCAAACAGCCAGAGAACGGAGCCTGTCAGTGCCTGGTGCTGCTCACCCCTCCTGACCTTGTCATAGTATTACAGTCACCAGTTAGTGTTAGCATGTAGATACAGTGTTTTAGAACCATTTTGTTAACTGTAAAAAAATAGGCTTTATGCTCTTCAGCAAACTGTGTGAAGCAATTTCTGAGTTCCAGCTTTATGACCTGGGATATCCTGCAAGTAGCCTCTCAGGGACTGTATAAAGGTTTGTATGAATGTCAGTCATGATTCCCCCCAATGCTAGATAGGTCACAGAAAGAAGCTGCCTACCAGTCCCACAGATAATCACTCCCTCAGGAGTTGGTGGGACTATCGCTGTACATGGGACAAAGACCTTACAATTTTTGCCAATTGCTTACACACTGAAAGTGAATGCTTAGACAAAAGCATAAAAACTGTAACTTTTTTCCCCCATTTCCTAGCCAGGGATGACATTGTCCCCATTACCTAGCCAGGGATAACATTGTCCCCATTACCTAGCCAGGGATGACATTGTCCCCATTACCTAGCCAGGGATGACATTTTCCCCATTACCTAGCCAGGGATGACATTTTCCCCATTACCTAGCCAGGGATGACATTTTTCCCATTACCTAGCCAGGGATGACATTTTCCCCATTACCTAGCCAGGGATGACATTTTCCCCATTACCTAACCAGGGATGACATTGGCTGTGATGTGGATGAATGCAGAATCCATGAACCATCCACCCCATCCATTACAATCCCTTACAATACTATTTTTTGTTTACCATTGCACTGAAATTGTACTGTAATTATTTTTGTTTCTGCGACTGTTGATTGCTGTACTATAATTCTGCTTTTCTTTGTGTGTTTTTGTTGTTGTAAAAACCTGCATTGGCAGAAATATAAGCTGTATATTTTTTTGAAGCGTTCCTATTTTTGTGTTCATTGAAATGTTAGTAGATGTACTATAACAATCTTTCACAGAAGCTTGTATGAGAAAATTAGTACTAAAGATAGCAGGGTTTTCTATAAAGTACATGAGTGTGTTGTTGTCGCTTTGAAAGAGTAATTCAAATGGTGCATGTGTGTATCATTCTCTTGCAAATATGACATTTTGAAAAGGGATTGCTAGGTTTTGATTGCAGCGTTTCATTTTGACATAGAAGTGAGACGTTAATCTCCAAGTATTGTGTCTTTGACTTGTGTGTAGAGTTTTGGGTTCTATGGTGTCTTTTTGCACTTGTACTCTGTGTCTGTATCTTGTGCTTGAGCTTTCACAGTGTCTTTGTCTCGGCTTTTAAAACCCTGACTGTCATCTGTTATCCAGGGCAGGGCAGCACAATTCATAAATCACTATTCACCCCTGTCAATTACTGTGTGTTGTGGATTTCTTTTGGGTCAGTGATGTGTCACCACTAGGCTTTTATCCCAGAAGAATAGATGTTTGTGTACTCTTTGCTCTACTGGATAATTTGCTTGTTTGGAGTCTGTGTGTTTCGTCATGAACTCGTCATGTCTGGGATCTTAAGAAGTTGTCCCAGTATCCCAGGTAATAATGTGTTTTTGTCTGTGTGCATCATTATTGTTCCCATACTGGAATTACTGGAAAATGCCACTGCTAACCTTCTCTCACTATGTGTGTGTTGTGTGTGTGCCCTGCGTGGGTGTGTGTTGTGTTTGGGTACTGCGTGGGTGTGTGTTGTGTTTGGGTACTGCGTGGGTGTGTGTTGTGTGTGTGCACTGCGTGGGTGTGTGTTGTGTTTGGGTACTGCGTGGGGGTGTGTTGTGTTTGTGCACTGCGTGGGTGTGTGTTGTGTTTGGGTACTGCGTGGGGGTGTGTTGTGTTTGTGCACTGCGTGGGTGTGTGTTGTGTTTGGGTACTGCGTGGGGGTGTGTTGTGTGTGTGCACTGCGTGGGTGTGTGTCGTGTGTGTGCACTGCGTGGGTGTGTGTTGTGTTTGGGTACTGCGTGGGGGTGTGTTGTGTTTGTGCACTGCGTGGGTGTGTGTTGTGTTTGGGTACTGCGTGGGTGTATGTCGTGTGTGTGTGTGTACTGCGTGGGTGTGTGTTGAGTGTGTGTGTGAACAATGTGGGTGTGTGTCATGTGTGCATTGCGTGTGTGTGACGTGTGTACGGTCAAGTTCTGAAATAAGAGAAACACATTCGAGATCTGTTAAATGGTCCTAAACACACATGCAATAAAATGCAAATTAATTATTTAAAAATCATACCATGTGATTTTCTGGATTTTTGTTTTAGATTCCGCCATTCACAGTTGAAGTGTACCTATGATAAACATGACTGACTTCTACATGCTTTGTATGTGGGAAAACCTGCAAAATCGGCAGTGTATCAAATACTTGTTCTCCCCACTGTATGTATTGCTTGTTGTCTGGTCAGGACTTGTATGTTCCAGGCTATATAATTAAGTCCCATGGTCCCCCTCGTCTCAGTTCCAAGGTCTTACGCTGCTATACTATTGTGCTGGGGGATTGGGTCAGTTCTAATAAATAGTTGTTGATTTGAGGAATGCATTTTTTGAGGAATGCATTTTTCCGTTTTAAACTTTAGGAGGACATGAGGTCCTGGTCCACACCTGCAGAGTACCTGGTTTGGGGGGCCCGTTGCTGTCCCTGTCCTTGTCCATCTGGTCATACTTCTGACCTAGTCTAAATTTAAATAGACTCTGGATTTAGCCTACATACATTTATTAATTATTCCAATTGGACTTTTAAAATCTCACCCGGCACAGCCAGAAGAGGACTGGTCACCCCTCTGAGCCTGGGTCCTCTCTAGGTTTCGGCCTTCTTAGGGAGTTTTTCCTAGCCACTGAAAATCAACACTACTGTTGTTTGCTCCTTGGGGTTTAAGGCCGGGTGTTTTCTGTAAAAGTTCTTTGTGACAATTGCTGTTGTAAAAAGGGCTTTATAAATACATTTGATTGATTGATTGAATTACAGAGATGCAGTTGGACATTTAGGGAATTTTGGGACTTTAGAGAGGCTTTCTGATTATCTACTGTCATGCTTTTTCTACTGGCTTTAAGTCCACCATGAAGTGGATGGAGATGTGTAGCAATTGGCTTGTTTGCACATAGGCCTTTAGTAGGTAAGATATACTTGTTACAGCATCCCCTTGCAGGTCTTTGGTATTCGGCAGATAGCCAGATTTAGTGCTCTGGATCAGTATTGACAATGAAAAAGTGGTACATGTGCATCCCTGATTATTACAAACAAGATCTTGCTACAATTGGATGAAACCCATATCCTGCCAATCTTATGAGTTATGTTTTTTTGGATTAAAGATTTTTTTACCGGAGTAGCCATTTCCAAACCATAGTGAATGTGAATTGGACATCAAGCTAATGTTACTGAATGTTACTGACTGAAAATCTGTGGCAGGAGAAATGCGACGACTGTTGGCGGAATTTATTTCCATGGTGTGGGGTTTCATTCCTCCTGCAGATCACAGGGAAAACACAGTTCCACCAATTAGGACTAGGATTGTTTGACCTCCAAACCCCCAAACTCTTATACATTGTGATGAAGACACGACTGATATTATTACCAAAATTGTACTACGCAAACTTTTTTGGAATACATTTCATTAAATATAATTTGGCATTTATCAGAATGTTTTTTGGGGGGGGGGCAGTTGCTATTTATTACATCTGAATTACATCTAAGTTTTAGTCATTTATCAGACACTTATGCTGGATGACATTCTTTGGTAAATTCATATAAAGATAGCCAGTTGACACAACAACATACACTGATCATAGTAAGTGTATTTTCCGTGCATGAATAATTAGAGCGTGTAATGTACACAGAGGATACTTTTACAGAAATCTGCATGCACACTTTATGTTGGTTATAATTGCTGCATAGAATTTCATGTTCCACCTCTGTCCCTTTCTTCCCTGGATTCGTTTCTCTTCCAGTTCCTGGCTACGCTCCTAAATGCTGTATTTTCTCTGCTCAGCCTCCCCTCACTTGTCCTCATCTCTCCCTCTTTCTCTGTTCTAAGACATGCATGATTGAGTTTGTTAGGCTCAGTCGTGAGGCTGTTATATAAGTATACATTGCTCCTACACACGCACACACACATCCACCTTGTACTGTGGTCACCATAGCAACACAGACAGATCCAGTACCGGTGGCGCTGACACTGTGGGCCCTTGGCCAAACGGGTTTCATAGTGATAGGGCTGTGAGGGCCAAGGGGACAGCAGAACTGACGCTGTGTGTGTGTGTGTGTGTCCCTGTCTGTCTAACAGATGCTCTGGATTGACATTGACATCACAACCAAACTAACCAGCATTCTTTCTTTCTGAGTTGGTCTTTATGAAAACAAAAATGTGAGTTGCGATGACCATTGGCAGGTTGGAAAAATGAATGCTGACAGTCTACTGTCTTTTAAGCTCCAAACAATCAGCTGGGTGCCAAGGATTCTGCTAGCTTGTAATAGACAGCTTTTGGCTGACTGAATAAATGAAAAACCTCTAGAAATATGTTACCATCCAAATTGACCATAAGAATTTTTTTTAAGGAATGCTTTTATTTTTATTAATGATAGAAAATGATTTGACATGCTTATCTGTAACTATATATGTTATGAATTATGCATAGTTTAGTGGAATTAAATTACCATGTGTGTATTTTCATTATTCATCATAATGTATCTCAAAGCACACTTGTTGTTTTAATGAAAAACCCACCCAAAGAATTATAGTAAGTGAGGTGAAAAAAGAAAATAAATAGGAACATTTTTCATTTGTCACATCCCAAATCATTGCTCTGGGAAACACTTAAAGCTTATCACAGTCAGTGTTCGCGTCATAACATTCCGTGCATCCGAAAAGAAACATCGTAGGGTAAAGTTGACGGAACTGGGAAGACAAGTTCACTTACTAAGAGAATGCTTGTCACTGCCACCTACTCAAAATGGGGCAGTAATTACGATTATCACTGAAATTGGGAGCAATCCAGGAGAGGTCGATTTCACTTTTAGACTCATTTTTAGAGACTTTAGCATGGTGAGGGAGGGGATAGTGGGGATTATGTTTTGGTTCTTGAATATCTTACATGCTCCCCCTTGTGTTTTCAATTTGTACATTTATAAATATGAAATAAACATTCATACCTCAATAATACTCTTTTTGTCTAGTTGCAAAAATATGTTTTAATATGATGAGAAAAGGTGGAGGTGCAACGTGTTGAAGGGGAGGGAAGAATTAGGAGCAAGGAAAAGGTTTGGTGGGGAGGGAGAGGTTACTTTTATTAAAGGAGACTCATTTGGGGATTATTTCTTCTTTCTACTGTAGCAGGGCTAGTACAGGACAGCACAGGAGCAAAGCTTCAGAGTAATTTCAAAAGCAATCAGTGTGTGTCTGTTTTCACCTGCCTATGAACCTGTGTCTTTGTGTGTGTATGAGAGAGAGAAATGCACAGATCCTATATTATCCAGAACAGAGGATCGGGGAGCAGATGGTTTGTGCTTTCCTGTCTATAACCTGAGGGACATCTATCTCTCTCTGGATATATATCCTTCATACGCGCATGTGAACACACAGACGCGCACACACACACACACGGATGAGAGAGAGTGAGAAAAACAATGACATCATTAGTTCTGATTCACAAAACAACATGAGAGAATTGAAACAGGCTGAGCTCACAAATGTCACAATTGCATTGTGCTCCATTTAACAACTTCATATGAAAAGCCCAAACACAACCGTGTTACAGCACAGTACTTGTCATAGGATCACAAGTGTAATCTCAGGTGCTTGAATTGCCACTTATCGGATGCACTTCATCAGTACAGTCCACTGTCTATCACATTTACAGGGTAGAACACTACTTTTGGGTAATGCATTCACATTGAGTGTGTTCGATGTGAAAGCGCTGACCAAGAAACTGAAAAACACTGGCACATATGTTCTCAGGCTGTTGTTGCCTTAGCAACAGATTCCATTTTTTGTTTTGTTTTCTCACAGAAATATTTGTTTAACAGAATTATTACAATATATATATATATATATATATATATATATATATTGTTTTACGTTTAGCAGCTTGACAGTGATAATACATATTGTGAAAGATGAAGGTGCTCCATTGACTCCTGTGTGTTTGTGGTCCGAGGACTTCTCTGGAATACATTTTATGTAGCCTGTGCATGATCTGTGTGACCAGGTATGTTAAATTCCAGTGGTTCCCAAACAGGGGTACTAGGACAAACAAATACCTCTGAAATCATGGGACTGACATTAATCATGCAGCACGACAGTGACCCCAAAGACACTGCCATGGCTACCAAGTTTTTAGTATTTGACTGGCAAAGTCAATCACCAAACTTAGTCCAATAGAGCAAGCCTTTCACATGCTGAAGTAAGACTGCACAACAGCCTGAGCCGAAGAGCCTGAAACAAACTGGGGATGGTACATTTCCATAGTACATTTCTAATTTATTGTACATAACGTTAATCTGTCCAAATGCCTTTGGTACCTTAACATGGGAAACTGTAGAAATGAAAATAAAAGTTCTGATGGTTCACCTGATATGGATTTCCATTGGTTCACCCTTTAATTAAAGCTGACCATCTGCTTTGTAAAACCATAGTGATTGAATCATTTCAAACTCAAATTCTTGATATACAGAGCCAAGCCAATATATAAATAATAAGTGTTTCTCAGTCCAAAATACTGGAATTCATTGTATATGTTTTAAACCTGATATAAACTGTTTATATATATATATATATATTTCATAACTGGGTAAGACAGTTCAAGAATAGAATCAGTGGTTGAATAATTTAAATGACCATTACACAGATTCCCTGAACCCAGAATGTAGCTTTAACTGCTGTAGTGTAGCTACTTTACCATTTAACTCAAAAAAGATGGAACTTTTCATCCATTCACTGAAATATTTACATTCACCTCAGGTCCATAACTGACTTAACAGTCTTCCAATGTCTTACCCTGTTGGGGCCCTTGTCATCGTCTGATAAGCATCATTTGGTGTACTGAGTACAGCTGAAACCTGTTAGATAGGCTTATATAACAGATATCTGATTATTTCTATGCAGACTAAAATGCATAACCCTGTCTAGGCTACCAAAATCAATCTATCAAGTGAAACTAATAATGAAATAAGTAGGCCTAACACTTTTTTAACAGTTAGTTTCCAATGTATTATTTTAGGAGTGGCCTATGTAATTGTTTACATTCTTAGATATGTACAGTATAGAATTAGTCTTTTATACCAAGTTAAATGTTCTTTGTATTGCATTATTCCAACCACTTGGCCATTTGTGCACATTGCTCACACCTTCCTTCGTAAGATGAAAACAAAAAGAGGATCACATCCTCTTTCCAGTGAGGTTTAGACAGGTTGATGGTACGACTGTTGACACTCAGTGCTACTTTTTACAAGGCAACTTGTAGTAATATTCAGTCATATGTTTTCATGACAAGGCAGGCGCTGTTTGGCTGTGATTAATGTTAATGCACATGTTAGGAAGAAACATGACACCCAGAAATAAATGATTCATCAGGGCTTCCCAGAACGTCAGGAGTTTGTGTCATGGTCCTCTGGACCTCCTTAATGTGTCCACTGTTAGCTAGGACATCACTGTCAGCTGTCAAATCTAGAAACAGGTTGTTTCTTGTAACTTTGGCGCAGTAAATTGCCAACTGCTAGATAGCAAACAAGCTACAGTTACTGTATGGTCATTGAAAAAATCTGCTGCTAAGTAGAACAATAATCACTGTCTGTGTTCCATTCCACTTCTACGATTAGCAGGGTTACAGCTTTGTTAACTATTGATTTGTATTTCTATTTCTGTAAGTCAGGCTCACTCATACTGTACGACAATGACCTTACCCGGTCTTGCCCTTGCTCAGTGACAGAACAAGAGGCATTGCAGATGCTAGTTAGATGAAGTTATAGCTTATTTATTTGTTTTCCATTACATTTTGTCAGGAACCTAGCGAGGTAGCAAGCTGCTAGCGGTCTAGGCTAATTGAGGCAACATGGCTTGAACCAGCTCTGGATCCGACACTAGTTGTTTGGCTGAACAGTTACTGCCATCCAAAATGAAATGACTGTCAAAACTCTACTAGGACTGAATTACTGCTCAGTGTTCACTTTTTACTGGAAAGGATAGATTAGAGAGCAAGAGGGTGGGATGGAGAAAGAGAAAAATCTATCTGGGAGAGAGCAGGGATAAAGAAACCGAAAGACAATATACAGCAGGACCGAATAAATCCCTCTGCTGGGAGGCCTGCCAGCGCCTTTGTCCCCAGCACAGATTAAACAAACACAGTACACATGACATTGTATGTATACTGGGACACAGTATCTGAGCCTGCAGTTCAGTCCACCCAAACAAACACACCACATTTGGGCTGGGAATTGCCAGGAACCTTAAGGTACAGTATAGGTGGCTGATATAATATGTATTGCGATTTAATGCTGCACCTTTTTGCAGTTCAATGTCCAAAACATTACTTACCGTATTTATGCTGCTGAGAGTCTGTAAGACACCCCCACGCATGCACACACATACAGACACACACACAAAGCATAAACTCACAGCATGATACTCAGAAATTACTCTACACAAAAATGCTAGACATATACACATTCACATTGTGCCACCCACACAACACCCACAGCCCTGCCCTAAATACATAGACATGCAATAACTTCATTACTGTCCTTACAGTACATAATTTACAGCAAACCTCGCAAATATAATCCTTCTCCTTAAACACACACACACACACCTCACATGCTGTGTCTGTTTTGGTTAACAGCATGCATCAGCATCCATCCCCTAAGATAAGACAACTTAAGTCCTGAGACAAGAAATAGCTTTTATCTTCAAGAGGCTAGAGGCATGTTGTCCTGATTCACTTACTGTCTGCTAGCTTTAAAGGGACAAGCTGAAGTTTGAACAACAACAAAGGTCGACCTTCCACAGTTTTGTTAAAAGGCTGAGGAATGTGTTTGGAGAAATGTTTGCACTCTCAAACTAATACAATGAGCTATGGATTTATGGACCATCCATTATTTTACCCATGTTTTGAGGCTATACAGTTTAATAGTTCTTTTTTTCAAGTCAATTTTCTTTACCCTGAGTTCTTCCAGAAGGCACATAGAGTATTTTTTTTTAACAATCCATTATTCAGCTCTGTCCCAGTCTATTATTAGTCTGCATTATTAGCATTGTCCAAATTCATGAATGAAAACGGTGCATACCACTATACCAAAGCTGCTTTACCACTACCCTAAAGCACTCCAAACTAAGACTAGTGGTGATGTTTACCTCAAAGAACATGACAATGTTGTATTCCTCAAAATAAAGTTTTAATTTTCATGATAGAAATCTAATTTTAAATAAACTGCAAAATATGATTTTTGGACCAACTATCCCTTTAAGTAACTCAACTGAATGTATTGCAGTGACAGTGCTTAAAATAATTGAGTGATTTTACGTTAGTTAAAATCCTTAACTATTTTGTGTATAAATGAACAATTATTTGTTTCAGTGAACACTGAGACGTAGGGTCTAGTCTACTTAATTGGGTAGCATAACTCATTTATTTTGTCTGGCCAAAACAATGCATGTGTAAGATACTTGTTGCTAGTGTGAATAGAAAATAGTTTTTACATATTATATTTTGTGGATTCTATTCAAATCAAATTATTGTCAGGTCAATTGTGGTAGTCCAAATAGGCTGTATGAGCTAAACGCTAAATGAGAATTGTTAAAGGGCAATTTTTTATTTTAATCAAAATCTTTTTTGACTCTGTTTGGACTGAAAACGTTTTTGCATATTTATTTGTAAATACATTTTAGATTATCTTCACCATTATGGATGTACTGTATTGAAATGCAATCACTTCCCCCTTTTAAAGTGTGGGACTTGGTGACACTTCCCTGGTTTAAAACATCTGTGCAAGCTGGTCTCTCTTCTAGTCAGTTTTGACAACCTCAGCTGCTTTATGCCTATTTTTCTTCCACTTGTAAGAACCTTTTGCCTCTGTCTGAAACTTCTCTGCAAGTGTATTTCATATAAGTTAAAAAGGTTTCTGATGGGTAAAGAGTCAGTAGCCTATCATAGCTTGACTATTCCTTGCCAATTATTCAGTTATGGAATTTGGTTGATTCCGAGTTTGTTGGACACAAATGTGAATGGTTATCAAACTTACCTGTGCTACAAGTCTCTGTTCAACAGCAGGAAAACACATTTCTACATTTGATTCTTGTTGGCTTTCTGTATATAATTGTAAATAAATCCACAAACACTAACCAATATGAGCTAAATGGATACATTTTTGAGTTGATGAATGAGAAGCTGGGTGTCGGTGGCTGCAAGTTAATAATACCTTTCAAACTGTACATAATTTAAAACTTGTTACAATAGGAGCTTCAAATGTAGCAGGAAAAATGGTGGAAATGCGTCATTGGTAGGCAGGTCCAAGCATGCGATCAGTCCAAGAAGAGAAGGTCACGATAATGCTAGGTAATGATATTATGGAAATGTGAAACTGGCCATTAAAATGCCCATCCCTAGTTTGTGTGTGTGTGTGTGGGGCGGGGGAGGGGGGGTGCTTGTGTGTGTGCCAGTTGTCTTCTATGGACCCCTGTAGTAGCATAGAGATGGAGAGCACGGTAGGGGGTCCTCAGACACTGCAGGGGTCCTGATTCCGGTCTCTTCTCCTGTCTCGTTCGGTCTTTCCCTATCCCCTGCACTCATTATCTTCTCTCTCTCTGCCTTGGGGCCGCTTCCAGCAATAACAAGGTATATGTTTTGTGCTATATCTCTTGTTTTCCCCCTTTCGCTTTCCTCCCTCCCTCTGTACTGTATTTGTTTCCTGTCCTAGAGGTTCCTCATCTCCCCATCACAGCCACTGTCTCCTTTTCTCAATTGTTCTCCATCCGTCACTTGTTTTTCTTGGAGGCGCTAAAACAATTATAGAGAATAGGAGGATCGATGGAGGGAAATAAGTGTGACTAATTCATTCTTCCAAAGTGGGGATGTCAAACGTCCAATGTCACACAATGTGTATGTACATATGTACATGATGCACTCCGTATGTTCTGTGTTCTTTTAACTCACTGTGCCACATTGTGGCTTTGCGCGCGCTCGTGTGTGTGTGTGTAGGTGGGTCCCTGCTCTTATAACATTCCCTGTGTGCATCTCTTTGTGTTGTTGTTTTATTCCTTATTTGGTAGCTTTTTTTGTTATATAGGCTCTGTTCTATAATGTGTTTTCTGTGGGCAATTTTAGTATTAACTAAATAAAATGGTGCAATATTTTGCAACTAGTTAATTACAGTGTATTTACAATGTAAATACATGGTAATAAAACATTTCAAAATGTGAGAATAGAAGGTTTGTTTCTTAACTTTACTTACTTGGAATCAAGCATTAAATATTTACAAGTTATTTGCAAATGCCAATGTATAAAGTATATATATGTAATTAAATGTATTAAAGACAGTCTGTAATCATGCTACTTTTTC
Source organism: Esox lucius (assembly GCF_011004845.1). Lineage (NCBI taxonomy): Eukaryota > Metazoa > Chordata > Actinopteri > Esociformes > Esocidae > Esox > Esox lucius. The sequence continues at coordinate 22,400,542 of NC_047571.1, read as the reverse complement.
AATGTACGGAAAAGAGAACCAATAGGACTTCTATTTATTTACTTCTAATATCGCCCTAGATTCGAAATAATTTGCTGTTTTCTCTCTTTTCAAATAAGGCAACAAACTACCCATACGATTACAGGACAGTATCTATTGATCTATCTCAGTCCCACCGTACTCTCTCTGTTATACAGTCTGGCTTCAGAGCAGCCCATGCGTGTACTTCAGCAACACTGAAGGACCTAAACGACATCATCACTGCCATAGACAGCAGGCAGTACTGTGCAGCTGTTGTTATTGACCAGGCCAAAGCCTTTGATTCCATTAATTACATGTTCCTAATAAATAGACTCAGCAGACTTGGGTTCTTAGAATACTGAACTAGAAGACCTACATGGTTAAAACATTACTTGTCTGTATGTAAAAAGGCATATCCGAGAGACTACTCTCTGGCCTATTAGCTGTTTCAGTGGGTGTTCCTCAGGGGTCTATCCTCGGGCCAACATTATTCTCAGTAATGTTTGACCTGCTGCCAGTCACTCTCTCATTAACATTTTTGCAGAGGACACAATCTTGTATACATCTGTCTCCTCTGATGTCAACAAGATTGTCTCTGCTGACTATTCTTCAACACAGTTACAACAATATACAACACATCTTTATTCATCTGCAACTATCTCGTAAATCCAGAAAAAACTCAACTTAATTCAGAAACTACCTGTACCTGCTTGTCCCACAATTTTTTAAATCTTAGATAGATAAGAGTTATAGTATGTTGATGCCTACATTTATCACCAATGCCATCTGCTAACTCATCATTGCCCCTTATAATACTTATAATACCACTGTGAACGTTATGCTGTTGTAAACAGGGCCTCACTGCATACAGTGCCCAGGTACCTCATACAGCTTAAGTGAATGGCTAAGTGTGTCTAGACTTTTGACTGGTACTATACATAACACCAGACTCACTAGAACCAATTTATCTACATACATCCCTCCTAGGCAAGTGGCCTATTTATCTGTTGACTCCTCAGTGTCTGCCTACCCAGGATACATCTCCTTTTTCCTTTGTCTGTCATTCTTTTCTGTTCACTGCTGCCAGTGACTGGTATAATTAGCAAAATACTTTCAAATACTTTTTCAAAAACAAAAAAACGAATTGCCTGAGCTGCAGCCTAATCACTGCACCTGCAAAGCACCTTACCCATATGCGTATTGACAGTGCCTTCGGACAGTTTTGAGACCCCTTCACTTTCTCCTAGGCAAATGAAAAAAAAAAATCTGTATGATTAGGGATATTTTCAGTTGCAGGTGTACAAGTTTTCCTGGATTGAAAACATAAGAGGTAAAAACATCATGGCTATCAGTATTATCACGGTATTGTTAAAATGTGCTGGAAATGTTCATAAAGTACTGATGCACACGCTGAAATCATTTCACCCAGTTCTATATTGAAAACCCGCAAACAAACAAATAAAATTAGTAGCACTATGCAGTTTTTACAAAATATGTAAACAATTAAAATAAACAGCACTGATTGTATGTCCGTTCTCTCCTTCATAAAGAAATAAGGTGCTTCTGGCCTAACATCCTGTATGTATGCATATTTGTTCACCATACCATCTTCTTCCACTTATCCGGGGCCGGGTCGCGGGGGCAGCAGTCTAAGCAGGGATGCCCAGACTTCCCTCTCCCCAGACACTTCCTCTAGCTCTTCCGGGGGGACACCGAGGCGTTCCCAGGCCAGCCGGGAGACATAGTCCCTCCAGCGTATCCTAGGTCTTCCCCGGGGTCTCCTCCCGGTGGGACGGGACCGGAACACCTTCCCAGGAAGGCGTTCCGGAGGCATCCGAAAAAGATGCCCAAGCCACCTCAGCTGACCCCTCTCGATGTGGAGGAGCAGCGGCTCTACTCTGAGCTCCTCCCGGGTGACCGAGCTTCTCACCCTATCTTCTCACCCTCCGGGATCTTGTCCGGGATATCCGGGATATCCGGGATATTTGTTCACTTGATATTAAAATGTAAAAATGACCGCATATTTACTTCCGGTTTGACTTACCTTGCATTCGCTATAAAGTAGTGGGTGGTGTTGCAAAAAAAGAGCTAACTCAGGGTTCGATGTTATTCTTAGACTTTCTAATTTTAGCATAGGGTTCCTGGTTGCTAGCTATAGAGAGCTAGTCCTAAGTCTTATTTATCTTCTTTGCAGTTTTTGCCGGACCGCGTAAGCAGAGTCGAATGTCTCTTACTAAGTGAGTGAGTGAGTGACTGACTGAGTACCCCTTGCTAGATAGCGTAGTGGATAGAGAAGCGGACCTGTAAACTATAGATCCCGAGTTCCTATCTCCTCGCAGGCAAAGCGAAGTACGCATCATGAATTATTTCGTATAGATGAAAACTTCGCTGGCTAAAACCTTCAAAATCAACATTATTGTAAGCCTGAAATAAAACAGTTTACGGTTATATTGCGAGTGTTTCTAGTGGATTTTCGATGTACGCATCTGTGCTTGCGTTTTGGGCCAGGATAGACAAACACATTTGCTGGCTACAACAATACAGTAGTTACGTTATAGTAAGCCCTAACTATAGGGCTTGTTTCTGGCATGGAAAGGTTCATCTTCAGTGTCGCTAGCAATTGCTCAATTCTTATGATTATTCCTAGGAAGTTAGTAGATACTAGTAAGCCTATTACTGGCTAATAAGTTGTTAAAATGGCCAGTGGCAAAAGCCATACAGTTCATAGACGCTATGGTGGATTTACACACAGTTTTGCACAATCCTCAATAGTGTCTAGAGACTGCTGAAAGGTGTAATGCTGTGGCGTAGTGGTAAAGGCAGTGCCTCTCGTGGAAGAACTAAGTTTAAATCTATTTAGAGCAAAAACATTTATTAATTATTCCACGATTCTCTTGTCTTTTCACTTGATGTCATTCACAAATGATGTTATGCCATGAAAGAAAAAAATATGTTCTTATGCCATGAAATGAAATAGCTTTGGCAGACTCGCTAGCAATTTCTCAATTCTTATCACTATTCCAGTAAGTTAGTAGATTCCGGTAAAGCTTATTACTGGCTAATACGCTGTTAAAACGGCCAGTGGCAAACGCCATACAATTCATAGACGCTATTTGTGGTGGAGGTAAACTTAGTAAGAAATGTTAGTCAGTTTAACTGTATCAATGTCATTCATTGACATGGCCAATTAACTGTTAAAACAGCCAGTGGCAAAGGAGGATTTGTTCAGGATAGACATAAGAGGCTTTACTGACACCCGGCAAATGTTCAGCTCCGTGGTGTAGTGGTTAACGACAGCCCTTTGCATGGACGACACCTTCTATTGCAGGCCGGCTGAACTAGGCTTGCCTGTTTTCTTGTTGTACTGTATGCTGTAGTAGACAAGGGAGGAATTTACAGTTAATATTGGTCTCTAGCTGAACTTCGTTCCCTATGGCGCACGTATGCTACATATCATCCAGGTAAAATGCACATTCTCAAAATAAGCCAAGAAGGAAGGCCCGCCTCGCAGAAGGCAATTGGCTAGAATAGGATTGCTGGAACAGAATTGGCTGAAAAGTAGCATCACCCTCCAAAAATTTGTAATTGTCTTTGGCACTGGTACTGAACTGCCTGTGTTGCTAAACAACTTTTAGAGGGTCTCATTAGCTTCCACATCATGTTTATAGTGTAGATTTAAGGATTCTTTTTGGCATTTTGTAAATCTTGTAAAACCCAAAATACGACCACAGTTAATATTTGGTCCTCATAGAAGGCTGAAAAATCTCCCAAATCTGCCTTCTGACATTTTTTTTACATAAAACAAAACCTGCGAGGCATACTGCGCCTGCGTCAGATTGTTGCTAACTTTGGTTGATGCTGGACAGTATTTACCAAACATTGTAACGTAATCAAGCATGGTTGTAGTGATTATTTGAAATGGTAATACTAACCGTCAGGAATTTTGCTGTGGTTTATTGTGAAACTGGTAAATGTTTTCATCCCTACCTAGGATAATCTTACTTTCACAGTACACACACACACACACACACACACACACATACATATACACAAACATATACACAACACAGTCTTTATATTCTGTCAGTAGTAGCTGTTTCACCTTTGACATTCTCTCTCTCTCTCTGCTTTCTTGCTAATGCTCAGTGTTGACCTTTTCCACTGGCTGTCCCTGCACCCAGCATGTTGTCCAAGGCAGTGAATCCAGTCCTAATCTAGGCTGGATGACATGACCTGTCATTGTGTGTGTCTTCAGGTCCTGCCTAGCCTATCTGACTACCATTAACAATAACATTATTAAAGATCACCTGACACCCAGCCAACAGGAGACATCTAGGGGTGGTTTACAAAACCTTCAGACATTCCCGGGATGTCCTGAAGACACATTTTGTTTGCAATAAAGGTTTTCTACACACTGCACTGTGTGTGTGCGTGTGTGTGTGTCTAAAGTCCCTGAAGCCCAGAGCAGGACAGATTGTCATAAATAAGCCCTTTAATCTTCAGGCTCTGCCTTTATTCCCGGCTAGCGTGGGAAGAAAACACCCAAAGATTTCCTCAGATTTCTCAGCCTCCACTCTGGCAGGACAAACAGTACTGCTACTCTGTATGTCTGTCTCTGTGTGTCCCTCTGTTTGTACAGCATGTCTGTCTGTTTGTAGAAGTTAGGAATTCCTGCCTATAAATCCACTGTCACAAGATTAGATCATGTTCCACAGAAACTCTCCCTTCTCAGTGTACACTACAATATGAATACTGTATGGGGCTGGTGGGTCTGTGTGACAATCGTTAGAGGTGGATGGTAAGGACAGTAGAAGCGGTGCAGATTCGCCCGTACTGTATGTGTATCGATGTGAAGGTGTAAAGAGGTTGACTAGAGAAGACCATTATCGCAAAGAATAATTTGGCTAATGAAACCCAAGTTAGTGTTTCCTTTCGACGTAAAACAACGTAAACCAGCTTACGCAAGCATGCAGGCATTCAATTGACAAGGATGAGTGGAGAAATGCAAAATATATGTGTTGGTGTGACTCTGCCACTACAGTATGTTTGGGGTTGGTGTGACTGTATCACTACAGTATGTTTTGGGTTGGTGTTACTGTATCACTACAGTATGTTTGGGGTTGGTGTGACTGTGTCACTACAGTACGTTTGGGGTTGGTGTGACTGTGTCACTACAGTATGTTTGGGGTTGGTGTGACTGTGTCACTACAGTATGTTTGGGGTTGGTGTGACTGTGTCACTACAGTATGTTTGGGGTTGGTGTGACTGTATCACTACAGTATGTTTGGGGCTGGTGTGACTGTATCACTACAGTATGTTTGGGGTTGGTGTGACTGTGTCACTACAGTATGTTTGGGGTTGGTGTGACTGTGTCACTACAGTATGTTTGGTGTTGGTGTGACTCTGTCACTACAGTATGTTTGGTGTTGGTGTGACTGTGTCACTACAGTATGTTTGGGGTTGGTGTGACTGTGTCACTACAGTATGTATGGTGTTGGTGTGACTGTGTCACTACAGTATGTTTGGGGTTGGTGTGACTGTATCACTACAGTATGTTTGGTGTTGGTGTGACTGTGTCACTACAGTATGTTTTGGGGTGGTGTTACTGTGTCACTGCAGCATGTTTGGGGTTGGTGTGACTGTGTCACTACAGTATGTTTGGTGTTGGTGTGACTGTGTCACTACAGTATGTTTGGGGTTGGTGTGACTGTGTCACTACAGTATGTTTGGTGTTGGTGTGACTGTGTCACTACAGTATGTTTGGGGTTGGTGTGACTGTGTCACTACAGTATGTATGGGGTTGGTGTGACTGTGTCACTACAGTATGTTTTGGGTTGGTGTTACTGTATCACTACAGTATGTTTGGGGTTGGTGTTACTGTATCACTACAGTATGTTTGGGGTTGGTGTTACTGTATCACTACAGTATGTTTGGGGTTGGTGTGACTGTGTCACTACAGTACATTTGGGGTTGGTGTGACTGTGTCACTACAGTACATTTGGGGTTGATGTGACTGTGTCACTACAGTATGTATGCTGTTGGTGTGACTGTGTCACTACAATATGTTTGGGGTTGGTGTGACTGTATCACTACAGTATGTTTGGGGTTGGTGTTACTGTGTCACTGCAGCATGTTTGGGGTTGGTGTGACTGTGTCACTACAGTATGTTTGGTGTTGGTGTGACTGTGTCACTACAGTATGTTTGGGGTTGGTGTGACTGTGTCACTACAGTATGTTTGGTGTTGGTGTGACTGTGTCACTACAGTATGTATGGTGTTGGTGTGACTGTGTCACTACAGTATGTTTGGGGTTGGTGTGACTGTGTCACTACAGTATGTTTGGGGTTGGTGTGACTGTATCACTACAGTATGTTTGGGGCTGGTGTGACTGTATCACTACAGTATGTTTGGGGTTGGTGTGACTGTGTCACTACAGTATGTTTGGGGTTGGTGTGACTGTGTCACTACAGTATGTTTGGTGTTGGTGTGACTCTGTCACTACAGTATGTTTGGTGTTGGTGTGACTGTGTCACTACAGTATGTTTGGGGTTGGTGTGACTGTGTCACTACAGTATGTATGGTGTTGGTGTGACTGTGTCACTACAGTATGTTTGGGGTTGGTGTGACTGTATCACTACAGTATGTTTGGGGTTGGTGTTACTGTATCACTACAGTATGTTTGGGGTTGGTGTTACTGTATCACTACAGTATGTTTGGGGTTGGTGTGACTGTGTCACTACAGTACATTTGGGGTTGGTGTGACTGTGTCACTACAGTACATTTGGGGTTGGTGTGACTGTGTCACTACAGTATGTATGCTGTTGGTGTGACTGTGTCACTACAATATGTTTGGGGTTGGTGTGACTGTATCACTACAGTATGTTTGGGGTTGGTGTTACTGTGTCACTGCAGCATGTTTGGGGTTGGTGTGACTGTGTCACTACAGTATGTTTGGTGTTGGTGTAACTGTGTCACTACAGTATGTTTGGGGTTGGTGTGACTGTGTCACTACAGTATGTTTGGTGTTGGTGTGACTGTGTCACTACAGTATGTTTGGGGTTGGTGTGACTGTGTCACTACAGTATGTATGGTGTTGGTGTGATTGTGTCACTACAGTATGTTTGGGGTTGGTGTGACTGTGTCACTACAGTATGTATGGTGTTGGTGTGACTGTGTCACTACAGTATGTTTGGGGTTGGTGTGACTGTGTCACTACAGTATGTATGGTGTTGGTGTGACTGTGTCACTACAGTATGTTTGGGGTTGGTGTGACTGTGTCACTACAGTATGTTTGGGGTTGGTGTGACTGTGTCACTACAGTATGTTTGGTGTTGGTGTGACTGTGTCACTACAGTATGTTTGGGGTTGGTGTGACTGTGTCACTACAGTATGTATGGTGTTGGTGTGACTGTGTCACTACAGTATGTTTGGGGTTGGTGTGACTGTGTCACTACAGTATGTTTGGGGTTGGTGTGACTCTGTCATTATAGAGTGTGTATTTGTATGTCCCTGTCGGGTCAGTATGACTCAGTGTGTTTCAGCTGATTGCCACAAGGTAAGGGGGTCTGCCAGACTCAGCACTTTGTAAGGCTTTGTCTTACTTTAGGTGTGTGTTTGTGTGTTACAGACTCAGCACTCTTCTTGCTCTCTCTCATCAGGTATGCAGCCAAAGTCAGTGCTGCAGGAAAGATGACCAATATATAGAGCGAGAATGAAAGAGAGAAGAATGGAGCAGGAGGGAGGAGAAGGTGAGGAGGGGGCTTCGAATGACATAGAGACTCTTAATCTGGCCTGCCTCCTTCTTAGGTGGGCTGCATAGTGTGCTAATCGTATTACAAAAAAGTATTTGTGATGTTTAATTTGCAATTAAGGCCTTGCCTCATCGCAGCAGCTCCTCAGCAGGTTTGGGAAAGTTGAATACAGAGACGTGTTCTCAACTCACTCAACTCTTCGCCAAGTTTTTCAACCTTATCACATTGCTTGCTCAACCACAGAGTTCATCAGTACATACTGCATGTTGCCTAGCCAAATTGAACTGCCGTTTTTTCTGGGACTCCCGGGCACTATCGGTCTGCAGCAATACGACAGTTGTACTGTGAAGAACACTACAACAAGCAACCGTTGAGCGCATCTGTGCAGTAAGCATACTACCCCATACTGAGATGTTATCACACCTGTTGTTTAACACGCACAGGTGTGAAAATGTAGGGCAGAAAATAAAGGGGAAGAAGGAAGGAGGACAGGAAGGGGGAGGAGACAGGAGGAGACAGGAGGAACAGGAGAATGAGAGGAAGTGGAAGCAGACTACTGGGTGAAGATGAGTCACTGTCTAAATGTTCACACTGTCACTGACTCATTCTCAACACTTCCTAAAGGACACTGTGGTTTACTACACACAAGTATGTGGACAGTGACACATGGTTTTGGCTCTATATTCCAGAACATTGCATTTGAAATGGTACAGTATTACTATGGGGTTAAAGTGTAGATACCAAACTAATTTGAGGGTACATACATATTGGATGGACCATTTAGAAATTATTTTCTACAGTTGTCCCTGATTTTAAGGTGATAACAGTGAGTGTTGAAACTCTGCAACACTATGGTAATGTATGCATGGCCTGAAGTGCTTAGATTTAGCATTAGCTGGAAGAATAGGCCTGCGATGCTGTTCAATAGTTGTATGAAGTATGCATTTGAGTTTGAGCTAGTGTATAGTTTGTGTGTGTGTGGGTGCAAAAACGCTTAAGGTACAAATCACAGTGCGGGGCGGGCTGTCGGTGTCACAGTCTGATGACCAGGGATGGAAGGTTTATTTCTAGTCACTGGTATTGGAGCTTTTAAATGTCTCCGTCTGCTACATGGTATCAGGGCGAACTGGCTCAGTTGGCTGATACAGGTCCCCATGATCTCTGTGTCTTTCCCATGACGCTGCCAATGTGTTTCCACGGCCAGTCATGCCTCTTTCCCCCACGTGATCACTCTCTCGCTACAGAGAACCACAGTGCTGAATCCGGTGAAGGTTTCCAGGTAATCTCCATATTGCATGCTGACATTCGGGACCCTTGAGGATCTACTTTGATTCTATCGATGCAGGACAGTCCGCCATTTGGCTCAGGTTTTCCCTGGTGGGCAGAGCAGAGGACGGGGAGGGGGGTGTTTGTGTGTGTATTCAGTGTACCTGGGTTTTGTCACAGACGTGCTCCTTGCGGGAGGCTAATTGAAAATGGCTCCACTGCGGCTGTCCTCGACCTACAGTGACATTGCAGACATCCTCCTGCCGACCTGCATGTGCAGGGGCCCTTTCATAGGTTCCTTCAGTGTTGCAGCCGTGTTGTCATGACGCTGGGCTGTTTTCTTGGCCCAGGCTGTACGCGTGAGCGCTTGTGTGTTTGTGCGTGTATGCGTGTTCACTAGACTGTGTACCCCCATTCTAGCTAAAGCAACGTGTCGTCACTTCATTTTCCCAGCATGCAATAATAATGATGTACCAAAAGTAGGAACAAAACAGGGAGGATAACTAGATCATCTAGAGCTACGGCTGGCCGACCGCTGAGGATTACTGCCTATTGTGTGTGTGTGTGTGCGCGCGCGTGCGTGTGTGCGTGTTCTGTCCTCTGTGCATGTAGCTCCTGGAAGGTGAGCCAGATTAATCGGAGATTATAGTTTATAAAACAGTTGTGTGATTCCCTGGTGCGTACTCAATCACAAACCCACTGATCCACATGTACAGCTGCCTGTCTGAATTCTGCTGAATCATGGCCAGGATGTATTCATTACTGCGCACCGTAGGAAATCCTTTTTCAATGTGAATAGGCGTGAATTTGATATAGTATTGCCAGAGGTCACTTTAACGCAGCATTCTGCGTTAAAGATAAAAACGCAGATACTTGCATTCTGAAAATACATGCCAAACATGGACAGTTTTTAACCATGTCATTCTAGATTCTGTGACAACAAATGTAATCTTAATTATTTTTATGTGAAACAAATAACATCAAAAAGGACATACTATTCAAGTACAGCATTTAAGGAATAATAAGGCAAAATATGAAAATTATAACACATGCTGTTACAGTGTCAAAACGTTCGTTCCAGCACAATCACTATTACATTGTTCAGATTTTATTGCTGTAAACTAGTGTTTATGAAGACGGATAGAAAACTACATTCACACAGCATTCCAGAAGCCTATTTTTTTCTTAGATTTTATAGCACCGAAGTTCCTTTGTTAAATTGCAACGCAGATAAAATCTTTAAAACACATATTGTTGGAGCGTCTTCACTTACAAAATGCAGACATTTGCAAGCTAATGTGACCTGTCTGCCATGTAGTCAGGAGGTCAGGAACTATGATGGTGTGTATTATACTTTATGTTTAGTCCCCTATTGTCCTAGGAGGGACTGTGGAAAGTCTGAATAATTTAACCATTGCCCTGGCATTGGGATGGATGTCAGTGGAGCTGCCTTTACTTCTCTCCGGTCTAGTGCTTCCATAGGCAAGACCAGTGGGACAACATGAATGGCTACCTGTGTGGTAATGACGCACTCTGCTTCAGGGTATGTGGTTCTGTTGGGAAGGCCTATGCAGGTTTGAACCTGGGTCAGCTGGGTGCTGGTTGGTGGAACATTCTGTCTGGAGTCAGACAATGGCTCCTAGCATTCCACTTGTGTCTTGGGAAATGCATTTTTTGTGTGTTCTTAAGAGAGTGCATGAGAGTGAAGGAGCGGGAGAGGGAGAGAGAGGGGGAGAGAAATGGGCGTGAATTGAAAGTGGGAGTTTGGGATTTAACTTCTTGAGAGCGAATAGAGGCGCGGCATATGGGAGAGATGGTGATGTAGACAGGCAGACCAAGGACAAACTGGTTGTAGAGAGACAGACAGTTACAGAGGAAGGTGTGGTGAAAAGAGAGACAGACCGTTACGGAGGGAGGTGTGGTGATAAGAGAGACAGACAGTTACGGAGGGAGGTGTGGTGATAAGAGAGACAGACAGTTACGGAGGGAGGTGTGGTGATAAGAGAGACAGACAGTTACGGAGGGAGGTGTGGTGATAAGAGAGACAGACAGTTACGGAGGGAGGTGTGGTGATAAGAGAGACAGACAGTTACGGAGGGAGGTGTGGTGATAAAAGAGACAGACAGTTACGGAGGGAGGTGTGGTGATAAGAGAGACAGACAGTTACGGAGGGAGGTGTGGTGATAAGAGAGACAGACAGTTACAGAGGGAGGTTTGGTGGTAAGAGACAAAGGCAGACAGAAAGAAAGAAAGCTGGTGTAGGAGATATGGACAGAAATATTTACACAGAGACAGTTACAGAGAGATATGCATAGATAGACAGACAGATAGAGCTTGGGAGACTGACAGGGAGCAGGTGTTGGAGGGACAGACAGACAGAAAGACAGACAGGTGGTGATGATATATATTAGTAACAGGGATGGAGGTGAGAATGTAAAAGTGTGATGGAGAAGGAATGGAAGAGAGCGACTGTGGGAGGACAGCCTTTGTTTTGTGTTTTCATTTGTGCCTAATAACACACTGAGTTCTATAGTCACATCAAACACTGTCAGTCTGTCAGTCCTAGTTTCACCTCCACCTGGGTCCGTCTGTCAGTCCTAGTTTCAGCTCCACCTGGGTCCGTCTGTCAGTCCTAGTTTCACCTCCACCTGGGTCCGTCTGTCAGTCCTAGTTTCACCTCCACCTGGGTCCGTCTGTCAGTCCTAGTTTCACCTCCACCTGGGTCCGTCTGTCATTCCTAGTTTCACCTCCACCTGGGTCCGTCTGTCAGTCCTAGTTTCACCTCCACCTGGGTCCGTCTGTCAGTCCTAGTTTCACCTCCACCTTGGTCCGTCTGTCAGTCCTATAGTTTTATTGGTAGTTCAGATCGGTAACAGAGTTACCTAACCTGTGTACTATCACATAATCTATTTTCCTCTCATCTCTCCTCTCTTTCCCTCTTTCTGTTTTTTTCTCTCCCCCTTCTAGCCCCGCCCCTCCCTATCCACCCCTGTTTCTCTCCTCTTTATGTATGTGCTGTGTTGTTTATTAGCTCTGCAGTCACGTAGTATCTCTGCTGAAGACACTTAGTAGTTCAGAGGGAAGATGGTCACTGAAGCCGTTGCACCAAATTCAGCGCTCCGCCACTGTCCTCTTCTTCCTATGGAGGAGATCTGAATGACACAGGTCGGCCCGCTGGCCACCTTGCAAGTTGACTGTGATGGTGTCCACACCCAGAGCAGGGCGGGGAGACAGAGAGTCCTTAACAGCAGAAATGTGATAGCTATGTTGTACATAGAAGTCAATGGTGATGATTGTGCAAGAAAAGGCTAGGCTGTCAAGAGTCTGCTGCAGTATGGAGAGACATGCTAGGCTGTGACATCATGAAGGACATATTGCTTGTATATTTGAGACGTTGCTGATTTCACTATTTGAATTTGTCAGAAGTTATATTTTAGTGTCTCAGCATTGGTTGCCTGGCAACCTACAGATTTTTGGTTACATATTTGGACAGTACTGCAACTCCAACTCCAAACACGCTGACACACACATACATACAAGTGCACATTTATCTTATGTTGTTTTCATTGCTGTGTGTCAGTTAGTGACAGTGTTTCCCCTACTTTTTCCCCCAACAGCAGAAGGTGGGGGGGTTTTGCGCCAACACGGCGACATCAACGACACCAAAGACTAAAAGCGTGAAATGCTACAAACGTGTTTTTAATGTATTGCAAAAACTTCCTCCCTGTACACCAGTCTGCCTTGCTTGTCAACATTATTTGACAATACTTTCTTAACATACATTTTTTGATGTTAGATATGTTCTCTACCTTAACTTACTTAAGCTCTAACCATTTTTCAATGTGCTCCAACTTATAATTTTCTTTATACCTTATGTAAGTAATTTGGTTTTATTTATCTAATGTTGCCTGTATGACGCTAATTTATTGTAGCCAATTGTAGCCATCGATTTCAGACAATTAGCCAGCTAGCTAGCTTCTTATCTCTGGCTATGTCAATGTGACAGCCGCTCACTGACAGTTCAAAACAAACGTGCACATGCACAGACACAGCCAGTTACGTTTCTCGCTAGCTTGATACATCAGGTGCAGAACGTTGTTGCTCTGCTCTGATGCTTGTGCGGTAGTAATTTACGTGCGATGGTGAACTGCACTCAGCTTGCAGGGCTTCAAAATAAGCGGCGGACCGCCACTCTGATTACAATAAGAAGGAAACACTGAGTGAGGAGTGTGTGTCAGGTAGTGGGGAGGGTTATGGTTCGGGTGTGTAAAGGGCCACAAATTAGTGCACTGTCTCTCCCTTTTGTTCTACAGTCTCATACTCCCTAACTGTCTACCTGTTTGTCTGACACAGGTAGATTCTTCTTATCCCCTGGTCCTGTGCGTGTTGACTTAGCTAGTGATAAAGGTCAGGGAAGTGGGACTGGGAATGTGAGGTGGATACAACAGAATATCTGTTCTGGCCGCTCCTTGTCATTCACCCAGCCATCCCTTGTTCATGTTGTTTTCTGGATCAGTTAGCTCAGCGACAGAACAGAGGAACTCACTTCACAAGATGGAGTCCTTCCAAAGTCCTCCATCACACACACACACACTCTCTCCACCAGAGTGCATTTTCAGTAGCACATGCTTAATTATTCAAATGCTAATTACCATGGCTGATTACCTAACAGATATTGCTCATTGTGTGGAATAAAATGTAAGAAGCTGGCCAAGAGAAGTTGCCAGAAGAGCAAAATGTTTGAGTATAAAATCTAGGATTTTGGCTTTAAAACTAATGCAACTTCTGTAGAACACCTGAAACTGAAAACCAAGTATTTGCTGTTATGATGAGGATGAATATTTAGACACTAAAGACGAGTTTAGTGGATGTGGCAGCAACTCTGAAGTATCACTCACTCTCCCGGTCATAAACACACCTTCTTCCTCTACATGTAGTTACTTTTTAGGAAGTGTCAGTGGCTGGGTTAGAGGATGTGTACCACCAGTGTCACTGGCTGGATTAGAGGATGTGTACCACCAGATTCACTGGCTGGGTTAGAGGATGTTTACCAGCAGTGTCAGTGGCTGGGTTAGAGGATGTGTACAGGCAGTGCCAGTGGCTGGGTTAGAGGATGTGTACAGGCAGTGCCAGTGGCTGGGTTAGAGGATGTGTACAGGCAGTGCCACTGGCTGGGTTAGAGGATGTGTACCGTCAGTGTCTGGGTTAGAGAATGTTTACCAGCAGTGTCAGTGGCTGGGTTAGAGGATGTGTACCGGCAGTGCCAGTGGCAGGGTTAGAGGATGCGTACCGGCAGTGCAAGTGGCTGGGTTAGAGGATGTATACAGGCAGTGCCAGTGGCTGGGTTAGAGGATGCGTACCGGCAGTGCCAGTGACTGGGTTAGAGGATGTGTACAGGCAGTGCCAGTGGCTGGGTTAGAAGATAGAAGATGTTTACAGGCGGTGTCAGTGGCTGGGTTAGAGGATGTGTACAAGCAGTGTATAGGGTAGCTTGAGACTGTAAAGGAGAACTGGGAGGAAGGTATATGAAGAGAGAGAGTGAGGGAGAATGAGAGTTGAAGAGAGTGTGGCAGAGATAACTAGAGAGAAGAAGGGAGGAGAGTGAGTGAGATGGAGAGAATGGGTCTCCATGGAGACAGGCCTGAATAGCTCACCCTGTCTCAGTAACAGCTCCAACTCCAAACTTTGTTCAAAGGTTTCTTTTCTCCCCTCCTTCGCTAGTTTCTTTCAGGCAGGAGTTGAGCAGGGAGGTGGGTGGAAACAGAGATGGGGTAGCAGCAGAGGTGCTGATGGGATACGATATATAACCAATTTAATGTTACCCAGAAATGTTTCTGTGTACAGAAGGAACCTGTACATTTAACATACAGTATCTCACAAAAGTGAGTATACCCCTCACATTTTTGTAAATATTTGAGTACATCTTTTCATGTAACACTGAAGAAATGACACTTTGCTACAATGTAAAGTAGTGAGTCTACAGCTTGTATAAAAGTGTACATTTGATGTCCCTTCAAAATAATTCAACACACAGGCATTAATGTCTAAACCGCTGGCAACAAACGTGAGTACACCTCTAAGTGAAAATGTCCAAATTGGGCACAATTACCCATTTTCCCTCCCCGGTGTCATGTGACTCGTTAGTGGTACAAGGTCTCAGGTGTGAATGGGGAAAAGGGGTGTTAAATTTACTGGTCAATGGAAGTTCAACATGGCACTTTATGGCAAGAACTCTCTGAAGTTCTGAAAAAAAGAATTGTTGCTCTACATAAAGATGGCCTAGGCTATAAGAAGATTGCCAAGACTGAAACTGAGCTGCAGCACGTTGGCCAAGACCATACAGCAGTTTAACAGGACAGGTTCCACTCAGAACAGGCCTTGCTGTGGTCGACCAAAGAGGTTGAGTGCACATGCTCAGCGTCATATCCAGAGATTGTCTTTGGGAAATATACATATGAGTTTTGCAAGCATTGCTGCAGAGGTTGAAGGGGTGGGGGGTCAGCCTGTCAGTGCTCAGACCATACGCCGCACACTGCATCAAATTGGTCTGCATGGCTGTCGTCCCAGAAGGAAGCCTCTTCTAAAGATGATGCACAAGAAAGTCTGAAAACATTTCGCTGAAGACAAGCAGACTAAGGACATGGATTCCTGGAACCATGTCCTGTGGTCTGATGAAACCAAGATTAACGTATTTGGTTCAGATGGTGTCAAGCGTGTGTGGCGGCAACCAGGTGAGGAGTACAAAAACAAGTGTGTCTTGCCTACAGTCAAGCATGGTGGTGGGAGTGTCATGGTCTGGGTCTGTGTGAGTGCTGCCGGCACTGGGGAGCTATAGTTCATTGAGGGAACCATGAATGCCAACATGTACTGTGACGTACTGACATGTATCCCTTCGGAGTCTGGGCCGCAGGGCAGTATTCCAACATGATAACGACCCCAAACACACCTCCAAGACGACCACTGCCTTGCTAAAGACGCTGAGGGTAAGGGCGATGGACTGGCCAAGCATGTTTCTAGACCTAAACCCTATTGAGCATCTGTGGGGCATCTTCAAACAGAAGGTGGAAGAGCGCAAGGTCTTTAACATCCACCAGCTACGTGATGTCATCATGGAGGAGTGGATGAGGACTCCAGTGGCAACCTGTGAAGCTCTGGTGAACTCCATGCCCAAGAGGGTTAAGGCAATGCTGGAAAATAATGGTGGCCACACAAAATATTGACACTTTGGGCCCAATTTGGACATTTTCACAGAGGGGTGTACTCACTTTTGATGCCAGCGGTTTAGAAATGAATGACTGTATGTTGTGTTATATTGAGGGGCCACAAAATTTACACTGTTATACAAGATGTACACTCACTACTTTACACTGTACCAAAGTGTCATTTCTTCAGTGTTGTCACATGAAAAGATACTCAAATATTTACAAAAATGTGAGGGGTGTACTCACTTTTGTGTGGTACTGTAGATAATGACTTTAATCCAGTAGTGGTTCTATATACAGTATGGACCTGTACATATAACACAGATAATGAATGTTAACCAGTAGTAGATGTGCGTATGGTAGGAACGTATAGGTTTAACAGAGAGATACACAGGTGACGGTGCAAAGAATGGCTGGCTGGCTGGTCGGTCAGATGGAAGGTTAATCTATAAGGCATGCAGATGTAGGGGATGATCTGGTTCATTAACATGTGCTAGGGTAACTAGGGTAATTGGAGTGTTCCCTCATTAGTTCTTTGTGTCTCATTGATTTCAGCCCAGTAGATTGTGCTGCTGGGGTAGCGATGAAAGCCTCTGTCGTTCTTTCTTCTGGCCAGAGCTGACGTGACAGGTCAGCCTCTCCCATTCCCCTGCCCCTGTCATCCCTCCCCAGCCCCTGTCATCCCTCCCCAGCCCCTGTCATCCTTCCCCAGCCCCTGTCATCCTTCCCCAGCCCCGGCCAGTCATGAGCTCAGATAGATGGGCCGATGTACATTCAGACAGTATCTGACATTGTGTACTGATGGTCGGTTCTCCTGTTGATTGACATATCTGATCATCAGGGGCTTTTCTATCCTGTGTGTGTGTCTGTGTGTGTGTTTGCATTCAGGTTTTACTGTCCTTGTGGGGGACTTAAAACCCCAGCAATGTTAGTAGAACAAGGGAGATGTGTCCTCGTGGTTACATTTCTCCAGTCTGCATTAGGGAAAAGGGTTTTAGGATATAATGTATCATAGTAGTTAAGTTTAGTATAAATAGGTTTAGGTTAAGGTTAGGTGTTTAGGTATGAAGTTAGGGGATAGAGAATAGGATTTTAATTTGGTAACATGTTTTGGGTTTCCAGAACAATGGGCTATAATTTTTCATGGCGAATTGTGAAACGTGAGCGTGAACTGTCTCTCTCGCTCTCCCTGTCTGTCTCTGCCTTTGTGTCTGTTTCTCTCTTCTGCTCTATCACTTTGTCAGCCACGTTGTTTAAAGAGGACTAACTCCCGTTCTCTGTTGCTGAAGACTGTTGACAGTTGTTTTGTTTGCAGACTACAGACCCCATTGGATCCTTCAAGTCTGTCTTCTCCTAGATTGCCCCTTCTCCACTAAATAATTCAACAGCTCTCAGAAATCACACAGGATCCAGGGACGTTAGTATGTGATGTTCTGATCTGCTTGCTTGCTATTACAAAAAAAATAAAACACACTGAATATTGTGTGTGGAATCAACTCACATATTCACACACACACACAGAATTCTGAAAGTGCTTTACTTGCACAGCTGCCTAGTGGTTTGCTACAAGCCTGGGTAATGTTTCTACCTTCTATAGTACAAACTGGGTAATATTTCCACCCTCTACAGTCTATAGTGGATAATGTTTCCACTATCTACAGTCAATAGTGAGTAAGGATTCTGTGATTGGTGCTCTCAGGTTGTGGAGATAAGATCTGCATGCATCATGCATGTGTGTACAATACAAGTCTGGTCTAGATATGGCCTGTAAAATGCAAGTCTGTTTGGATATAAGGCTGTTTTGTGTAAGTAACACAAAAAGACTGTGCGTCATCCCCGAACGAAAGTATAGACACCACTGAGTAGAAACACTGCATTTACCTGCTAGATAGTTGCACAAATTTAAAGATAGGATAAGAAACTGAAGTGTTTTGAACATCCAGTCTCAGTTGCTTCACCTCAGTCTGAGGTCCTGTGGATTTTGGATGAAGTTAGCATCAAAGAGCTCTCTGTATTTCGACTCATCATTCCTTCAATCATGTCCCTGCCTCTGAGAATCGTCCCCATAGCATGATGCCGCCACCACCATACTTCACTCTAGGGATTGTATTAGTACGGTGATGAGCGGTACCTTGTTTCTCATCAGAACAGGCATCATATCAGGCAGCATGTCACATTACTTTTACTGAGGAGAGTCTTCTGGCTAGCCACTTTATCATTAAGGGCTGATAGAACTCTGAAGCTCTTTTAGAGTGGCCACTGGGTTCTTATGAATCATAATTTAAAAACGTGACTATACTTTGTTGTTATGGGGTATTGTTTGTAGATTGCTGGCAAGTTTTTTCCATAACACAGCAAAATTAAGATGTCTGATTACTTTCCAAAGCCTCTGTAAATCTGTCCAACAAATTTAATCAGATGTTTTGATTCTTTGTATTATTCCCCATCTAGAATCAACCATTTTGGGAAGCACAGTCTATGTACCAAAACTGTTTATGTTTACAACTCAGGGACCCTACTGAGGTTTTCCTGCTGAAATGTCTGCTATCTTCGTTGCCACAGCGCCCCTAGTTTAGACTACTAAATGCCAATCACCCAAAGAGTGGATCAGGCCAGTCTGGATTAAATCCACTTCTGTACATGGGGTCCAAAGAGGAAGCATTTTAAAGTAGTTATGGGAGTAACAACAAAATAATTTTTTAAGAACATTATAGTCTACAAAAACAAACCCAAAAAACATTCATGTTGTTTTACCGCTTCTTAAAACTCAGTGGAGAAATGACATTCTCTTTCTCTCTTCAGCTGCAGTCGATCTGCTTCACTCGAATCTTCAGGGCATTTATTTAAAACACACATCCAATCCCCTTGATCCCTTACATAACCAGACCAATCATATGCTTCAGTGTGCCGGAGTTCACAGGGCTGTGGCAGGACAGTGTTGGCAGCTCTGGTAACGGCTGTGCTGGCGATGCATCAACCAACGGAATCGTCTGTCAATAGAGATTCACATATTCTTAGGCCATTTATAGTATATAATTTATATAATACCTTATTTTAGGAAATTTAACAGGGTAAAAAGTAAATTATTTCATTCAATTATTTGAGAAAAGTGTACTGCCCCCAGAGAGTAGTTAGAAAAGCAAGGTTTCTTGTTACCTAGGTACACATTACTTGTAGCATGCTACTATCCACCCCTGATTATACATGCATATGTAAAATAGAGAGATGTTTTGTATTTATTATGTTTCAAGTTACTGCATTGATTGAATTAAAAATGGAACAATCTTTTTTTCTGGTCTGCAGGTAGTCACATATGGGTGGTCTGCACCAGCAGTATAGTTACAGTAGATAAGATATGATATTGTCACTGGTATTATACGCTGGTCTGAGGACAGAGCTCTCCAGCTGACAAATACTGCCGGTCAAAGGACAAGACAGGATTCTATTGTAGTGCCAAACAACAGGGAACCACTACTCTTTAAGGGTGTCCACCCCCTCCCCTAGTACATATGCTCGCACACACACACACTCTACCTGGATGCCAAAAAACACGCACTTGATATGGTAACTCTGTGTGTGTTTAAAGGTCGGGGGTCGTGATGGGCGCCAACTGATGTCAGAGACAGAGTGGAGTGGTGTCCTTGACGTCAGCCTGTGGACTATAATTGTCGTGACAACCCCCAGGAATGAGCTGTCATGTGATACCCCTCCCTTCCCTTGCTCCTCTTTCCTTTCATGGATACACACATGGTCAGCAGCAGGGAGAACCCTTTGGAGAAAGTGTGTGGTGGATGATGTGGGAATGCTGGGAGGTCCTAAGGAGTGCTAAAGACAATCAAGACAGGATTGTGAGGTTAACACTGTAAACTTGGTCAACTCAATTATAAATAAAATATTTTAGTTGACCTTTAGGTCTCCCAAACCTCTCATTAAGCCTTCCCAGATGTTTTACGTGTTTTAACCCTTACCTGGCAGACCTGATTCTCCAACCTCATTTCCAAACAATTTGGGATGCTGCGCAAAATGTTAAGAAAAACAGAATGCAATGACGGGTGCAAATCATTTAAACCCTGTATTCCATAGAAAATAGTACAAAGACGACATAAAATGTTGAAACTGAGACATTTTATTGTTTCTTGAAAAATACACTCACCTAAAGGATTATTAGGAACACCTGTTCAATTTCTCCTTAATGCAATTATCTAATCAACCAATCACATGGCAGTTGCTTCAATGCATTTAGGGGTGTGGTCCTGGTCAAGACAATCTCCTGAACTCCAAACTGAATGCCAAAATGGGAAAGAAAGGTGATTTAAGCAATTTTGAGCTTGGCATGGTTGTTGGTGCCAGACGGGCCGGTCTGTGTATTTCACAATCTGCTCAGTTACTGGGATTTTCACGCACAACCATTTCTAGGGTTTACAAAGAATGGTGTGAAAAGGGAAAAACATCCAGTATGCGGCAGTCCTGTGGGCGAAAATGCCTTGTTGATGCTAGAGGTCTGAGGAGAATGGGCCGTCTGATTCAAGCTGATAGAAGAGCAACTTTGACTGAAATAACCACTCGTTACAACCGAGGTATGCAGCAAAGCATTTGTGAAGCCACAACACGCACAACCTTGAGGCGGATGGGCTACAACAGCAGAAGACCCCACCGGGTACCACTCATCTCCACTACTAGCTCACCAAAATTGGACAGTTGAAGACTGGAAGAATGTTGCCTGGTCTGATGAGTCTCGATTTCTGTTGAGACATTCAGATGGTAGAGTCAGAATTTGGCGTAAACAGAATGAGAACATGGATCAATCATGCCTTATTACCACTGTGCAGGCTGGTGGTGGTGGTGTAATGGTGTGGGGGATGTTTTCTTGGCACACTTTAGGCCCCTTAGTGCCAATTGGGCATTGTTTAAATGCCACGGCCTACCTGAGCATTGTTTCTGACCATGTCCATCCCTTTATGACCACCATGTACCCATCCTCTGATGGCTACTTCCAGCAGGATAATGCACCATGTCACAAAGCTCAAATCGTTTCAAATTGGTTTCTTGAACATGACAATGAGTTCACTGTACTGAAATGGCCCCCACAGTCACCAGATCTCAACCCAATAGAGCATCTTTGGGATGTGGTATAACGGGAGTTTGGTGCCCTGGATGTGCATCCTACAAATCTCCATCAACTGCAAGATGCTATCCTATCAATATGGGCCAACATTTCTAAAGAATGCTTTCAGCACCTTGTTGAATCAGTGCCACATAGAATTAAGGCAGTTCTGAAGGCGAAAGGGGGTCAAACACAGTATTAGTATGGTGTTCCTAATAATCCTTTAGGTGAGTGTATATGCCCACTTGAAATGTGATGCTAGCAACACATTTAAAAAAAGTTGGGACATAGGCACCAAAAGACTGGAAAGGTTATGTAATGATAAGAAGCTACACCTGGTTGAGTCTCTCACAACTAATTAGACTCATTTGGCAACAGGTCAGTAAAATGATTGGGTATTAAAAGATCATTCCACAGAGGATGGGTCTATCAGACGGGAGGATTGGGAGGGGATCAGCCACTCTGTGAAAGACTGCGCAATTTAAGAATAACATTTCACAACATAAAATTGCAAAGAGTTTGGGGATCTCATCATCTACGGTACATAATATCATTACAAGATTCAGAGAATCCAGAAAAATCTCTGTATGCAAGGGACAAGGCCGAAAACCAATATTGGATGGCCGTGATTTTCGGGCCCTCAGGCGGCATTCATTAAAAACAGACACGATTCTGTAGTGGAAATCACTGCTCATCATTGCACATCTGTGAAGGCACCATTAATGCTAAACAATACACAGATCAGCCATAACACCTGCCTAATATTGTGTAGATCCCCCTTTTGCCACCAAAACAGCCCTGACCCATCGAGGCATGGGCTCCACTAGACTTCTGAAGGTGTGGTATCTGGCAGCAAGACACCAAGACACCCTGATTGGTCTGCGGCTACGCGGCCCCATACGCTACAAAGTGTGATGTACTGGGTGTTCTGACACCTTTCTATCAGTACCAACATTAACTTTTTCAGCAATTTGAGCTACAGTTGCTCGTCTGTTGGATCGGACCACATGGGGCAGCCTTCGTTCCCCACATGCATCAATGAGCCTTGGCCGCCCATGTCCCTGTCGCCAGTTCACCGCTTTTCTTTCCTTGGACCACTTTTGGTAGGTACTGACCACTGCAGACCGGGAACACCCCACAAGTGCTGCAGTTTTGGATATTCTCTGACCCAGTCATCTCCCCATCACAATTTAGCCCTTGTCAAAGTCGCTCAGATGCTTACGCTTGTCCGTTTTTCCTGCTTTTAAAACATCAACTTTGAGGACAGAATGTTCACTTGCTGCCTAATATATCCCACCCACTGACAGGTGCCATGTTGATGAGATTATTCGTGTTATTAATTTAACCTGTCAGTGGTCATAATGTTATTGCTGATCGGTGTACTGTATACACAGGTTTTGGAGCAAAACATTCTGTAATTCAGACAAGGTCTTTTTCAGGGATAGTCTTGCTTATTTCAGCAAGGCAATGCCAAACCACATTCTGCATGTATTGCAACAACATGGCTCCGTAGTAAAAGAGTCTGGGTGCTAAACTGCCTGCAGTCCAGACCTGTCACCCATTGAAAACATTTGGCACATGAAATTTATGTGTCTACCTCGGGAACCTCACTGCTGCTACCCCTGCATTTCAGTTATACATGCACCTTGCTCATTCAGTTTGCCTCTTTGCACTTTTAATATTGCCTTCATGCTTTTTTACAGTTGTTACATACACGTCTACCCCTGGGACCTCACATGCTACATTGCACCTTCAATTTGCCTCGATTGCAAATCTAGAATGCCATTTAGAATTGCTATTTGTACCTGCACAACTATTATCCCTCTTGCAATATACTGTACACTATACTTAATACTTATTTTTTATATACTTAGATATTTTATTCCCTCTATTTGCCTTAATTGCACATTTAGTATTGCCATTTGTACTGCATCATACATATATCCATTCCACTTGTAGTATACATATACTTAATACTTTTACATTTTCTGCCCTCATCTATTTACACCTCTGGTTAGTTGCTAACTGCATTTTGTTTTACTGTACTTGTACTTCAGTGAGAATAAAGTTGAATCTAATCTAATTGGTCTCCTCAATTCCCAAACGCTTACAAAGTATTGTTAAAATGGCATCAAATTCAAAGTGGGCAAATATGTTTCATGAAACAATAACATTTCTCAGTTCCAACATTTGATATGTTGGAATTATATTATTCAATTAATTATAGGGTTCAAGGATTTGCGCACAATTGCATTCAGTTTTTATTAGCATTTTATGCAGCTTCCCAACTTTTTTGGAAACGGGGTTGTTCGTGTAATCATCAAGTCTTTGATTCATTTAATCTGGTTTTACTTAATAAAAAAATCTGCATTCATTAGAACCGCTTATGACACCAAATAACATATTTCTCCAAAAACATATGTTATTGCCTAGTTGTCGATAAGTCTCTCACATTGCTGTGGAATAACTTTGTCCCACCTTTTCATGCAGAACCGCTTTAACTCATCAACATTTGTATTCTTGATGAGCATGCATTGCTTGTTTTCCAACAGCATCTCAAGTCTTCCAACAGCATCTCAATTAGATTTAGTAATGGCCCTTAAATACATTTTTTCAGACATTTTGATATACGCTTGTGTAGTTTAGATCGTTGTTTTGCTGCCTGCCCCAGGTGCGCTTCAGCACCATTTAGCAGATATGTTCACCCAAAGCAACCTGCAGTCATGCCTGCATGCATTATACTCATGAGTGAACCTGGGAACCCACTGCTAACTTTCCAGGATCCTTGGTCTGTTTAATGAGCTACAGTCATAGCCTCTGCTGGAGCTTGACAATTTTTAAATCGGCAGTGTCACAAAGTGTGGTAATAATTACCATTGGGTGGGTGCTTTTATTTGTCTTATTTCATGTATGTGGTAATTGTAAATAGTTTTTTGTGTATATCCCAATCTCCCTGAGACTCCCTGAGAGTGTTTACAGTCAGGGATCAGCCATTATTGATGCATACCCTGGAGCGATTAGCGTTAACTACCTTCCTCAAGTGCTGAAATTTCAATGAGCAATGAAGAGACAGAAGCACAGTGGCTAGGAAAAAGCTCCCCAGACTGCTCCAATGTAGTATGATACAATAGTTTGCTACAACAATTTCAATTTGGTTCCGTGAATAAGGTTTTACCAAAAACACTCAAGAATCAATGAACAGAAGGCTACAAATAGTGTTTTATACTGTTAAAGGGTTAAGCATAATTAAAATAATTCAACCGGATTTTCCCACCAGAAACCGTCATGATAGCACCCGAAATTGCTCCCAGTCAACAGCATTTAAACAACATGTTTCATCACATCCATGTTATTACAGTACTCTCCATTCTTTAGCACAGTAAGGGCCATATTGAAATGAAATGTCTTGCTCCTTGATGTCTTGCTCCTTGAATACCAGCTGTTCCTGAAAATCTTTTGAAAACCAAGAGATTATATCTCTCTGACCAACCTGCATTATACACCAATTCCAGATTCTGGAATAACTTTTATTGTACATCCATGATTACACCTTCAACGTTAATACATATTTCAACAGTGTACATTATATTTAGGATACATTTAGGATTTTCTCGTTATTGTTTATTATGTGTAAAGACCATTCTTGGGGTGAGGCTCCTGAGAGTAATTAAGATGTTGTGCTACTTTTCACAAGAGCGCAACGGTGTATTTTCAAATAGATGAAGGCACTAAGTAACATTTAACTAAGGCTAAAGGTAGGAGAACACATGTTCCTAGTTCTCTGTTCTGTACCAAATGTAATATAGAGAATAATCTGGAATTAGACTGTAACACAGACACTGACAGTCCTATGTGACGTATTTGGGTCGCTAATCATCTCTGGGAGAACTTGAGCGGCGTTGCTTATTTAGCTTTCTAACAATGTAATTCAAAATAAAATAAAAAAGATCACTCAAAAAGGAATTGCATTTTGCTTTCTGAATTCTATCACTTTTTTGACAGCATCCATTTGATTTACACAAAACTGTTCATACATCCTTGGAAGATTTGGTCAGAAAGTAAACATTCAGGAGTTCTCAAAATGTAGCTGACCGTTAGTTAGACATCCACGTCTTCTTCATTGAAAATTGTCAACAGTTATCCTTGATGTCATTTAAATGCTTACAAATTAAATAGTTTATTAAATGTTGTTAGCCAGTTTATAATAGTAACACAGCACCATTTTTTGTGGACATTGCCAGATATACCTCATAATGGTTGAATCCAGGCATTTTGCATTGTGTACTAGAACAGCCTTTAGGTGTTGTATGTACATTATGAGGTTAAAAGTATGTGGACAACCCTATTTATTTTTGAGTTCAGGTGTTTCAGCCATTCCCATTGCTCACCGGTGCATAAAATCCAGCACATAGCCATGAAATCTCCATAGAAAAACACTGGCAGTACAATGGGTTGTACTGAAGAGATCAGTGACTTTAAACATGTCATATTGTTGCCACAAGTCAGTTCGTGAAATTTTGGCCCTACTAGATCTGCCAAGATCAACTGAAACTGTTATAATAATGAAGTGGAAGCGACTAGGAATGAAAAGAACAGCCACGAAGTAGTAGAGCACGCAAACTCACAGAGCAGAGCCGCAAAGTACTGAACCACATAGGGCTTAAAAATCACCTATCATCTGTTACATCACTCACCACAGAGTTCCAAACTGCCTCTGGAAGCAACATCAGTGCTGTGCTTCACAAAATGTGTTTCCATGGCTGAGCAGCTGTACGCAAGCCTCACATCAACATTTGCAATGCCAAGCATCGGCTAGAGTTGTGGAAAGCACGCCACTGCTGGATGGTCTTGCTTATTTCCTGGATGGTCTTGCTTATTTCCTGGAGTGATCGGCCACGCTTTACTATCTGGCAGACTGATGGACAGATCTGGGTGAAGGCGTGTGACAGGAGAATATCACCTACCGGAATGCGTAGTACCTACTGTAAAGATTGGTGGAAGAGGGATAATGGTCTGGGGCTGTAATCTAGGGTTTGGCTTAGGCAACTCCATATTAATGCCCATGGTTTTGGATTGGGATGTCCAATAAGCTCCTATAGGTGAGATGGTCTGTGACCACATACTTTTGGCCATATAGTGTATATTGGCCAAATTCCACCAGCCCTGGCATTTTTGTTAAACAATACTATGCAATTATAAGGTTCAAACGTTGCTGTTGCACCTTGTGGTCATCTAAGCAGAGTTTGTATGTTCATGTTCATATTGTGCCTTCTGAAAGCAGAGTTCAACATTAATGATGGCCCGGGACCAGTATGACCTAACATCGTGCCAGTGCTCAATTTCCCCCATTTAAATTCATAGTATCATATTAAAACATTTGCTTGTTATCTTTGTCACTCTTCCCGCTTCCATTTTCACTGACTTGTGGCTTCTTCTCCCAACTTGGTGTAGTTCAGTACTGATGTTGTCTTTTTGACCAATAATATTCAATGGCTCGTCTGTTTTGACTAGTCATAGTTCATAATACATTCTAGAACAGGACCCAAATATTGCATCGTATGAAGCAAAGCAAATGCAATCATTTTAGTTTTTGTGGGAAGGACAGGTTCCATGGGTCCAAATAGTGCAAGTACTGTATTGCACCATATTTATGTTATCATAAATATATTTACTCAGTTATTTTATGTTCATGCTTTTATGTCACATCAAATAAGCAAGCATCTTCATGAAAAGGTGATCCTGATATTTCTAGTAGCTAATATTTTGATAACCATTTATTAAAAAGTAATGATGTGCGTTGCATTATATTTATGTAAACAGTAATTGCTTGTAACAGCTCTCATGTCTCATATCACATGCAAATCTGTAGTATTAATCAGTATTTTGATTATTTACATAAATATCTATAAAATAGTTATATTATATATATATTTTTTTTTTTTATTCAGATAGGGCCAGTGAGAACAAAGGTTGCCGTTGGACCCTGTCTGAAGGTCCAAGGAGTTCTCTGTTAAAATCTGAGATAGAATTGTGTCATAGGTCTGGGGAAGGTTATCGAAACATTTCTTAAGCATTGGAAGTCCCCATAAGCAAAGTGGGCTCCGACATTGTGAAATGGAAGAGGTTTTGGGGTGTGATGCCTTGATGACATTGAGTTTCCTGCCTGCCATTGGACATTTTGACCTGGCAACCACCACCTCCCCTGACCCTCTGCACCTAGAGCTTCTCATGAGAAACAATCGCCCATCTGCTAGAGGGTTCAAAAAGCCCTTAAACCTGAGTTTAAGTTTTAGAGAACCTGGTATGAATGCCTTAGGTTAGATTAGGCGACATACTTTAGGTGTTGTTTGAAGTGTGAGGATGATAACGAGATCAGCATTTAAAAGCTACATACACACGCCCTCTTAAGGAGACACACAGACCCCTCCCTCTCTGAACTGGCCCGCCATTTTCCACCACACTAAACCAAGCAAGGCCTGCTGGTACTTCCAGAACAGAACAGGTCTGTCAGAGGAGAGGTTGTAGAGGTCCAGATTTCAGAGACAAGCCCCTCTTCTTGTCTAATCGCTAGGTGCCAGTGTGCTGTTCGGGTTGACTGCAGAACAGAACAGAACAGCAGCCTAACATTACTCGTCCACTTTCCTTCCCATAACGCACTTTCGCTTAGTCCCATCAATTTACCCCACTGTCATGCAACCTGTCTCCTTTCCTGATCTCACCTCTCCCTCGCGCTCTTTCACACTCTCTAGCTGTCTCGCACACTCACTTTTTTCTCTCTAACTGACCCCCTATTTTACACACAAACATATACTCTGTCGCACACATACAGTACCAGTTAATAGTTTGGACACACTTACAGTACTCATTCACGGGTATTTCTTTATTTTGACTATTTACCGCAGAACAATAGTGTAGTGGTTGAGAGAAAATATACATTTATTTTGATTTGTTTAACATGTTTTGGTTACCACATGATTCAGTGTGTGTTATGTCATAGTTTTGATATCTTCAATATTAAAAGGCCTGGCTCTAGCAGAAAAACAGATCTTTAGATGATCTGTCACTGAGGGCCTAGTCCTAGTAGATAAACAGATCTTTAGATGCTCTGTTACAGGGAGCCATGCCTGTTTTATTGGAAGCTGTCCGCTATGTCGTGTCAGTATTGCTGATATGGTCGTACACCCTGCCTCTGTTAGTATCCCCAGTATGATCCAATCAAAGTGTGTGTTGTCTGAGCACAAAAGCTCAGGTCATATTTTTGTCCACTGGGTGACATGTCCAAAGTACAGAAAGCAGTACGTCAGGGATTCTTTCTAAGGTTGTTAGTGTGAGTCATTGATTCTTCAAGGGACTTTGAGGTGTGTGTGGGTGTGACATCTTTTGGCTAAAGCGTGTGCCAGAGATTCATTAAACCACCTTAAGTGTGTGTGTGCTTGATTTAGACGATGTCTCTCTGGCGGAAGGTGCATTAGAACAACCATTAGAGAAATTGCTAACCCTTACTTTGTTTTAACTGTGATGCCCTTGAATGTCTTCTTTGTCCCCATAGCCTTACACACCTTTGAGCGTCTTCTATAAAACTGAAGTGCTGTGTTGTCCACAAAGAGCAAGTGGTCAAGCCTGCACCCTGCCTTCCCCGCTTTGTCACCATTGATGTCATTTAATGCACCATCAGGATGTCTCGTATGCTATCAGAGATTCTATCGTCCTGATGATCACTGATATTTCAGGGTTTTGAAATTTGGCCAACATTTCTACTTACTGAGTCACGCAAACTGATGGATGCCATTTGTATATCTTTGTGTGTAATTTGACGTTTTTTGGGTGTAACATATCCTTAGTTTAGAGCAGTTGCCAATGAGACGGTACCAGCAGGCTCTTCCTAAAAGCAGGGGAATTCACCTTCTATCTTCTACTCAGAAGTTGTGTCTCAGGCAACTTGTACATTATTAAATGACATTATATAGGTGACTTGTTTTAAAGTACTTGTCCCATACTACACATTTGATTAATAACTGGGATGTTGACGGAAGGCTACAGCAGCCTGTGTTGACTTTAACATAATATGGTATTCCTTAGATGCGCATAATCAAATCACAAATTAAGTTTGATCACAATAGCTAGAGCAGGACTATAATAATGATTTCCCTCCCTTCACAAGGCCACCCCTTAGAGCCTGGTTCCCCTCCAAGGATAACCCTCCCTTCACAAGTGATGGATTGACTGAAATGATGATTTTAATCAACCTCCAGTTATTCTTCTTCCTCTGGTCACCAGGTCAAGGGGATGCAGTGTTTCATTACTTCCTGCTTGTAATGGTGCTTTATTACGCTTAATTGATGAAATGTCCCGCTCTCCTTCTCCGCCCTCTTCTCCTCTCCTACTCCTCCTCGTCACTCCTGTCCCCTCTATCCTCTCCCTAGGTTGTGGAAACAGCTCTATGAGTAGTGACATGTACGACGCGGGCTATCTCTCCATCACCAACATAGACTACTCCTCAGTGTGCATCGACACCATGAGTGCCAGACACCTTGCCAAATGCCCCGGCATGACTTGGCATCAGATGGACGCGCGCAAGCTGTCCTTTCCAGACGCCTCGTATGATGTGGTCCTTGAGAAGGGCACCCTGGACGCCATGCTGGTGGAGGAGAAGGACCCGTGGAATGTGTCCCAGGATACGGCCTGTCTCATTGACCAGGTGCTGAAGGAGGTAAGAGGGACTGTATCTACGCACTCACACTCAGCTTTGTAGGGCATTCATAGTGAGAACCAGAACCCATGACGTCTAACCTTAACCTTATGTATTTTAACCTAACCCTTAACACAAGGCCTTGAAACGAATGAGGCCAAAAGGTCTGCAATTGGGGGTATTTTCCATGGTTTACTGTCCTGTACTGCAAAATCACACATACACACCAATCAAAGATTTCAAATCATCCTCATCTCCTGTCAACAATTCCTGGACTTGACTTGAGCATTTCCCGAGGAGATTTCCTAGTGGCTAGATATTCCCAGTTCTGACTGTTTAGTGCCCCTGCACTATGCAGTATGTTTTGTTGTGGAACATATTCTTCATTAATTGAAAGGGAAGTATGGATAGGTCAATAGTTTTTTTGAATATATATTAGCTCATAAACCCAATGCCAATATATAGGCATATTAAAAATGTGTTCCCAAGTGACTTCACAATGGAATTTTATACTGGAATTTTATCTGTCAAGTATTTTAAAATGTTGCGCTAACTGGGCTGAAATGGAACATACAATGTAATGGAAGGACACACCTAAAATGATAATGTTAGCTAACTGAGATAAATGCTCAGTATCTGTTTTACGGCATAATTACTTTAGGCAGCACAAAGTGTTTTAGCGATTACCAGCCTAAGAACTCATAGAGCATCCACAGCAGGCATAAACACAGTGGCTAAGAATAGCTCCCTAGAAGGCAGAATCCTAGAGATTCACTAGTGGATCTTATTTACTCCACTGTAGCTCTCTTGGCAGGATTAAAGGTGTGGTCCCCTTTGTTCATATAGTGACTAAAGCACTTCACTATATCTAGTCCTGTGAAGCAACACTCAGCAGCTACTTTACACTGGGATCTTATGACAATCACAGCCTTTGATGCTTACCACTAAAGGAGGAAGTCCAAAGCCTGTTTTGCGAATGAGCCTTCTGAATATGAAAGTTAACATCAAAATGCAAAAGTTGCTGTGGGATTTTATCACTTTGTGAAGAGGTAGATGTTCAGAGTTTTTCAGAAGATGGTCTTCTGTCCTGACGTTAGGGTCAAGGTGTTTCCACCATTTGGGATGATTGGCATGTAAAATAAACGGCCAGCGTACTCATGAACGTGTCCTGTTGGGTCAGCGTTGTCCACAGGGTCTGCTGCCAGCGGTCTGCAGCCCAGAAGGGTCAGGGCTGAGCAGGGTTAAGCATGTCACAACACCACCATCCTCCCCCTTCTCCCTTCATCAAAGCCCAAAGCACCACCTGTCCGTGGCCAATGGAAACGCCGGGTCAGGTTTTCAGCTGACGAACGTCCGTCCTTTCTGAAGTGTTGACACTCGGACTTTCCCAGAAAGTTCTGGAATATTCATGAGTGTGTACATATAGACATGCTCACGCATGTTAGTTTTTAGCCAAGACCTGAGTAATTGGCCTGCCTGTTTAGACAGCAGGCTAATTAAAGGAGGATGAAGCTGAGGACAGGAGCACAGATGGGGGGATTGTCTCTCTCTGTATTTCCCTTTCTATCTGTCTCTCTCTTTCTCCATCTCTTTCTCTCCTATAAACTGAGTTTCTCACAGGGCCTTTTTCCAACTGTCAAATTAGAATGGTGCCGTCACAATAAAATGTCTTTATTTGATCGCTTTCTTTCTCACTCTTTCTTAGTCTTCTCACTCCCCCCTCTCTCTCCTTTTCTTACTCCTTCCTTCACTCCTCTCTGTTTTTCAGGCTCACCTTCTGTCTCTCTCCATCCTTCTGGCCTGCCTCAACTCTCCTCACCCCCCATCCAGATTTGCCTTAGTTATCCCCCTTTTCTGTCTCTCTCACCTTGTCTTGCAGTTCCTTTCCTTCTCCACTTCTGTTTACCATTTTCCTCCATCCTCTTCTCCTCCGACATCGCTCTGGTTATCAGTGTGTGTGTGTCTGTGTGTGTTTCTTCCTCTGTGTAGTTGTGTGTGCTGTCTGTCCTGAGTAGAGCAGGGTTAATGATGGCGCAGTCGATCACATCCTGTCGGTCTGTCTGTCTCTCTGTGTGTCTGTGAATGTCTGTTTTTCTGTTTGTTTTTCTGTTTGTTTTTCTGTCTGTGACTGTCTGTGACTGTCTGTTTTTCTGTCTGTGACAGTCTGTGACAGTCTGTGACAGTCTGTGACAGTCTGTGTCTGTCTGTTTTTCTGTCTGTGACTATCTGTGACTGTCGGTGTCTGTCTGTGTTTCTGTCTGTGACTGTCTGTGACTGTCTGTGACTGTCTGTGACTGTCTGTGACTGTCTGTGACTGTCTGTGACTGTCTGTGACTGTCTGTGTGTCTCTGTTCACTCTCCCCTCTACCTCTACCATCACACTGCAGCACCACAGCTGTCACGATTCAACCCAAATCTGTGTGTGTACTCCTGAGAGCTTGATAATATGTGTGTTTGTGTGTGTATATACATGGATGTGGGAGTGTGTGTGGGTGGCTGTATAGAATCTGCTTTGATCACAGTGGAACACAAACACCCCTCACTAGAGAGAGGAGGAAAAGAGGGACGAGAGAGGAAGGGAGGGAGTGATGTAGCGGGAGAGGTGAGCGTGAGGGGCGAACCAGAACTGGGAAAGCAAGAGAGAAATGGAGAAATGTTGTCAAGAGAAGAAGACTGCCGATAGATGAAAACAAAGGGAAAATGTTGGGACACTAAATGAAATGTCGCTGTTTTCAATCTCTGTGCCAACAACATGAAACAAATATATTGTTGTGCCCTTGAGCAGGGCCCTTAACACTTATTTTTCCAGTAAGCAGATCCTGATAATAGTGTCTGCTGACAGACTTATACGCATGAGAGAGGTGACGTTGAAATGGGAGAGTATATGCCCAATAGAAGATAAAGATATCTATTACTGAAAGAGACACAATTCTGCACATCACAGAGACTCAGAGAACCCAGAAGAGAACTTATAGCTAGCCTTTGATGTCATACTGACTCAGAGATGGAGGAGAGCGAGAGAAAACTGAAA
Source organism: Esox lucius (assembly GCF_011004845.1). Lineage (NCBI taxonomy): Eukaryota > Metazoa > Chordata > Actinopteri > Esociformes > Esocidae > Esox > Esox lucius. The sequence continues at coordinate 22,367,500 of NC_047571.1, read as the reverse complement.
TTGTCTGACAAAAAAGTCTGCAGACTTGCTGAAAAAGGAGAGGTAGACTGAGAGAGTGAGGAGAGGCTAAGACTGACTGAAAGAGAGATAGAGACTGAGAGAGAGAGGAGAGGCAAAGACTAACAGAAAGCTAATGAGCAGTGCACCACTGTGATAGGGAGGAGAGGAAGGTCTGGAGAGAGGGAGGAAGCCCAGCACACTTTCATCTAGTCTGCTCTGAGAATGTTTCATCATAAAAGCAAAACGATTTTTGTAGAAAAAATAAACTCTCAATTAACAAAATGGCATCAGCAGGACAGCGGGCAAAACAGAGTAGAATATACTGCCAGCAGCACAGGGGAAAGATAGCGTCTCTCCCTTCATTACCGCTTCCGGTTGAACAGTAGTATAGTAGAGGATGATGGGGTCCCACTAGCAAGAACTTGGTCATGTCAATGGTAAATTGTAGAACAGGCAGGTTGTGTCCGTGGTATACTATATAACAGGCAGGTTGTGTCCATGGTATACTATATAACAGGCAGGTTGTGTTCATGGTATACTATATGACAGGCAGGTTGTGTCCATGGTATACTATATGACAGGCAGGTTGTGTCCAATATATACTGTTGAACAGGCAGGCTGTGTCCATGGTATACTATATGACAGGCAGGTTGTGTCCATGGTATTCTATATGACAGGCAGGTTGTGTCCATGGTATACTATATGACAGGCAGGTTGTGTCCATGGTATACTATATGACAGGCAGGTTGTGTCCATGGTATTCTATATGACAGGCAGGTTGTGTCCATGGTATACTATATGACAGGTAGGTTGTGTCCATGGTATACTATATGACAGGCAGGTTGTGTCCATGGTATACTATATGACAGGCAGGTTGTGTCCATTGTATACTGTAGAACAGGCAGGTTGTGTCCATGGTATACTATATGACAGGCAGGTTGTGTCCATGGTATACTATATGACAGGCAGGTTGTGTCCATGGTATACTATATGACAGGCAGGTTGTGTCCATGGTATACTATATGACAGGCAGGTTGTGTCCATGGTATACTATATGAAAGGCAGGTTGTGTCCATGGTATACTGTAGAACAGGCAGGTTGTGTCCATTGTATACTGTAGAACAGGCAGGTTGTGTCCATGGTATACTATATGACAGGCAGGTTGTGTCCATGGTATACTATATGACAGGCAGGTTGTGTCCATGGTATACTATATGACAGGCAGGTTGTGTCCATGGTATACTATATGACAGGCAGGTTGTGTCCATGGTATACTATATGACAGGCAGGTGGTGTCCATGGTATTCTATATGACAGGCAGGTTGTGTCCATGGTATACTATATGACAGGCAGGTTGTGTCCATGGTATACTATATGACAGGCAGGTTGTGTCCATGGTATACTATATGAAAGGCAGGTTGTGTCCATGGTATACTGTAGAACAGGCAGGTTGTGTCCATTGTATACTGTAGAACAGGCAGGTTGTGTCCATGGTATACTATATGACAGGCAGGTTGTGTCCATGGTATACTATATGACAGGCAGGTTGTGTCCATGGTATACTATATGACAGGCAGGTTGTGTCCATGGTATACTATATGACAGGCAGGTTGTGTCCATGGTATACTATATGACAGGCAGGTGGTGTCCATGGTATTCTATATGACAGGCAGGTTGTGTCCATGGTATACTATATGACAGGCAGGTTGTGTCCATGGTATACTATATGACAGGCAGGTTGTGTCCATGGTATTCTATATGACAGGCAGGTTGTGTCCATGGTATACTATATGACAGGCAGGTTGTGTCCATGGTATACTATATGACAGGCAGGTTGTGTCCATGGTATACTATATGACAGGCAGGTTGTGTCCATGGTATTCTATATGACAGGCAGGTTGTGTCCATGGTATACTATATGACAGGCAGGTTGTGTCCATGGTATATTGTAGAACAGGCAGGTTGTGTCCATTGTATACTGTAAAACAGGCAGGTTGTGTCCATGGTATACTATATGACAGGCAGGTTGTGTCCATGGTATACTATATGACAGGCAGGTTGTGTCCATGGTATACTATATGAAAGGCAGGTTGTGTCCATGGTATACTGTAGAACAGGCAGGTTGTGTCCATTGTATACTGTAGAACAGGCAGGTTGTGTCCATGGTATACTATATGACAGGCAGGTTGTGTCCATGGTATACTATATGACAGGCAGGTTGTGTCCATGGTATACTATATGTCAGGCAGGTTGTGTCCATGGTATTCTATATGACAGGCAGGTTGTGTCCATGGTATACTATATGACAGGCAGGTTGTGTCCATGGTATACTATATGACAGGCAGGTTGTGTCCATGGTATACTATATGACAGGCAGGTTGTGTCCATGGTATACTATATGACAGGCAGGTTGTGTCCATGGTATACTATATGACAGGCAGGTTGTGTCCATGGTATACTATATGACAGGCAGGTTGTGTCCATGGTATTCTATATGACAGGCAGGTTGTGTCCATGGTATACTATATGACAGGCAGGTTGTGTCCATGGTATATTGTAGAACAGGCAGGTTGTGTCCATTGTATACTGTAAAACAGGCAGGTTGTGTCCATGGTATACTATATGACAGGCAGGTTGTGTCCATGGTATACTATATGACAGGCAGGTTGTGTCCATGGTATACTATATGAAAGGCAGGTTGTGTCCATGGTATACTGTAGAACAGGCAGGTTGTGTCCATTGTATACTGTAGAACAGGCAGGTTGTGTCCATGGTATACTATATGACAGGCAGGTTGTGTCCATGGTATACTATATGACAGGCAGGTTGTGTCCATGGTATACTATATGTCAGGCAGGTTGTGTCCATGGTATTCTATATGACAGGCAGGTTGTGTCCATGGTATACTATATGACAGGCAGGTTGTGTCCATGGTATACTATATGACAGGCAGGTTGTGTCCATGGTATACTATATGACAGGCAGGTTGTATGAATTGTATTGAGTCCTCTCCTGACATTTTGGATGTATGTATGTCTGACTGCTGGAACTAAATGCAGAGACAGAATGTGGGAGGGAAGAGAAAGAGGGTGGAGGTGGTTTATGGAATGCACCAGAACATATTGGTTGAATACAGAATGTCTACACACCCAAAATACACACTTATTTTTCACATAGACACACATGTTTTTACACTTTTATCTTTCTCACTCATTCTTTCTTTTGCTTCTTCTCCTGCGCTCTCTCCCTCTCTCACACACATACACGCACACATCTGAGAAAGGGGCTTTGGCGTGCTGAAGTGTGAAATTTATTTCACAGCCAGACACGCTCCATGAATCACTCTCTCCGTTGCTATGGCAACCCTTTGGTGGGATATTGCTCCAACTTACATTTTTACCCATAGTTTCCCAGTCACAGATTTAGCCTAGTCCTGGACTAAAAATCTGACTAAAGGGAAAATCTCTTTGGGCCAACAACACGGACACAGACTATGCTTAGTCTAGGACTAAAATATCAAGCTCAGTGGAGTTCTCCATTTGAGTCATTGAGCTTTATTTTTTAGTCTTGGACTACGCCTAATCTGAGTCAGCGACAATGTCCCCATAGTAATGTATTGTTAGTCCTGGACTAGGCTTGATCTGTGTCTGGGAAACTGCCCCTTATGCTTTTAGTCCACTTTAATGTGTACAACGGCAGATTAAAGCTAACACAGAAATAGATGGGTGTGAAATGCAGACTACCCATCCATTGTCTTCCTTTACTGTATGTCTGGGTTGGGGCGTACGCCACTGTGTGTGTGGGGGTGTGTACAAATAAAAAAATTCTTGCATAAGGTTTCAGAGCCCTGACTGATTTAAAACAGATACTCAAAACACTGCAATAAATTATTGTTAGTTGATATTGGTTTTATGTTGAGAAATTTTTGTAAGAAACAGTTTAATCAAAAGAGATTTGCTTGCATAAGTTTTCAACCCACAAACATTAATATTTGGTAGAGCCACCATTTGCTGCCATAATAACTTGAGTTTTTTGGGATAAAAGGCTTTGCTTAAAGTGTTGGGAGTGATTTAGGACCCTTCCTGTGGCTTTCAAAAGTATCCACACCCCTTGCACTTTTCAATATTTTATTGAATTACAATAGACCAATTGGAAGAAGATTGTATGTTCGGATTAGACCAGAATAGATAAGAGATACAGTATGTTTGGCGCAAGCCTAACACTGCACAGGATGAAGCACGATGGTATCAGAATTATGCTATTGGGAGGTTTCCCTGCATCAGGCTCTGGGGGTAGCCAGTCCTCTTTTGGCTGTGCCAGTTGAAGTACCAGCATGTGGGCTGTGTCCAGAGTCTATTCAACCTAATCCATGTCAGAAGCATGACCAGATGGACAAGGACAGGGACAACCTGGGGGCAGAGTGGCAACTGGAATTGTCAGGTATTGTCTTGATCTGCAAGAGAACCAGGTGGACTTTGCACAGGAAGAGCAACAAGTCTTCCGAGCCTGGGACTCCAGAGGTGTGGGCGAAGACCTCAAGTCCTCCTAACTTTAAACGGAGCAGGAGACAAGGAAACTTTAGAGCACATTCCTTAGATTTACATGGATTTACAGTGGAGCAGGAGAACTGACCCTACCTCCCCAGGACACAGTAATATAGCAGCGTAAAACCTTGGGCTGAGACAGGGGGCTCCAGTGACACTGTGCCCTATCCTGGGGAGGCCCCGGACAGGGCCCAGCACGCAGGAAGTCAATCAACCCAAATTGCCAAGCATCAACCAAAGGGACACCAACTAACCGCAACCACGCTGAATGAGGGCCGAGGATTGCCGAGCACAGATCATTCCAATTGTTCGAGAGGCACAACGGAGAGACAACAGCAAAGTACATAGAAATCCTGGAAGAAAACCTGCTGAAGTCTGCGAGAGACCTGTGACTTGGGGAGAAGATTCCTCCTCCAGTAGGACAATGACCCAAACATACAACCAAAGCCACACTGGTGGATTAAAACCAAAAAGGTTATGCCCTGGATGGGCCCAAAATGTCCTGGATTGACGTGAAGTGAAAGATGTACATGGGCAAAGATTTAGCAATTTTGCATTTACATATTTCTGAAAACATATGAAAGTTGAAAAGGTTACTATTACATTTTTGTTTAAAAATATATAGAATGTTTCTTGAGGATCTGTTACTGAGTTTCTACAAAGATTAAGAAAAAAATACCACATGGTAAAAATAGTGCCAAAGCGACAACATGTTTTTAGCTGTAATGAACAGTTCTGAGCTACAGGGTTCTGATGGACCTTTCCTCTAGTTTAGAACCGCCTACTCTTTCTCTCTCACTCCCTCTTCCTCTCCTCCTCTGTCTCCCTTTCTCTCTGAGGTCATAGGCAGAATGAGAAAGAGAATGAGTAGTCCTGGAAGATGATTCTTGAAGGGATAGATGGAGACAAGGAACACTACCAAGGATGGTGTTATCACACAATGGTGTCACATGATCTATCCCCTGTCACATAGACCGACGTAATGACGTCATACTGAACTAGTGAACCATCAAGGAAGTGACATTTACAGTGTCAACTATCAGCACACACACTGACGCTCACTAAGCCATGTTTGACTCAGTTTAACACACAAGCCTCGCTGTCAGTAATTAAGTGGATACTTTGTCTTTCAATTCATAGTCCACACACATGCACACAACTTAAAGAACAGACATTACGCACACCTAGACACACACACACACACACACGCAGGCACGCACACAATGTTTGACTCTTGTTTCCTCTAGTCATTTCGATGATACAACAGCTGTTGTGTTGGTGTTTGTCTTGTGCACGTGTGTTTTCTATATTCCTCTGCCTGCATGTGCTCTCTATGAATGGTGAGTCTGCTGTTATCACAGCTGCACCTCTGCCTTCCAGGTAGCGGACTTCAGAGATAAGGACACAGGAGGAACTATTCTGAGAAAAAAACGACTTATATTGTCCCTCCCTCCCTTGCTTTTACAGGGTATGTAGTACACAAACAATATGCAGATGGACACTGAAACACATCATGTGAGAGTTCTAAAATGTGAGAGTTCTAAATATTTACCACTTGGTGAGTCATTAGCGCTAATGGAATGTACATTTTAGTCCCATTCATATTCATATTTAGACTACACTGTATTATAAAACAGTAGTAATTTCTATATTCAAAACAAAACAATTGTGATTCAATGTATGCTGTTTTCAGTCCATACAAACACTTACACACAACTGGCCTGGCTGACACAACAATATGCCATGCCCACAGATTTACTGCATTCAGTATCTCTGGCCTGTTAGTACTCAGAGACACTGTCTGCATTCAGTATCTCTGGCCTGTTAGTACTCAGAGACACTGTCTGCATTCAGTATCTCTGGCCTGTTAGTACTCAGAGACACTGTCTGCATTCAGTATCTTTGGCCTGTTAGTACTCAGAGACACTGTCTGCATTCAATATCTCTGGCCTGTTAGTACTCAGAGACACTGTCTGCATTCAGTATCTCTGGCCTGTTAGTACTCAGAGACACTGTCTGCATTCAGTATCTCTGGCCTGTTAGTACTCAGAGACGCTGTCTGCATTCAGTATATCTGGCCTGTTAGTACTCAGAGACACTGTCTGCATTCAGTATCTCTGGCCTGTTAGTACTCAGAGACACTGTCTGCGTTTGGCGAGTCTGGCCTGGGGGTTGCCAAGGCAACAGGGTTTGCTAGGCGATAAGGAGCAGTTGTCAAGCCCAAGGTCAAGTGGGCTGCCAGGGATCTTGCTGCAGTCACAACACACACACACACCAATCAGGCTTTGAAGAGCATGCTCCCTTGGTGCATGGGGTTTGGGACTGTCAGGGAAAAACACTGAATGTGCTTACTAAATGTAAGTCGTCTGGAAGTGTGCTAAATGACCAAAATAAAAAATGTAAAAGGGACTGAATTATGGATGTACATCTTTCCCTTTCAAGACATTTTGATACATAAGTGGGCTCTGATACAATACAGTGACGGCATTTTCCAAGCGTTTGAATTGTGAAGGTGCTGTTCAAATCTGGAAAATGCCAACCTCTCATAGGTCAGCACACTGTGAGCAGTTTTGCTTGGCAAAACGACTGTCAAAAAAACTGTCAAAGCAGTTACATGCTTAGGTTGTATGCTAATTGAGAGGATGTCATTTTCTCAGAAAAGATTCAAGGTATTTTTCATTATTTACTAATTTAACAAAACATTTTGTGAACCAGATTTTATGTCCAATACACGGTTCTTTTGGATCGTTTGGGGTTACTGTGATTCAGTTCAATTGTATTGTCAATATTTAAATCGAGGCCCAACGTACATCAGTTTATTGTTTCATCTCTAGAGAGAATCGACCTTTACATGGTACACATATTCTTGGCTTCTTGATGTTAATTTCTTAATTGGATCTACAGAAAATGATCAGTTCTGATCGTTCCCAGAAACTGATGGGTTTTGTCTTGACTGGTCCCAGAAACCAGTGGGTTGATCCAGAGACATAAGACACATGGGTTAAGCGGTGTTATAAAAATACTTGCTTAGAATTGGTTAGAAATAAATAAAAAATAATCTACAGTAGCCCTTATGTTGACATGTCCTGAACTGCTTTAACAGTGGCGGTATATATAGCGTCTGAAGATGTGGGTTGGAGATATGAGGCAAAGTAAACACTGACCTAAACACTGAGATAATGTAAAGATTAGTCGAGGGGAGGAGAACTAATAAACCTCAGGGGAATCAGTTATCAATCACATGTCATTTCAAGTAAATGGTCTGTACATGTTTAGCATTGGAGGGTCTGTTTGTGTCAAGCATTGGAGAACAGCATTTCTGTGTTAATCTGCCTAACTGATGAGCACACTCCTCTTACGTGCTCTCTACTCCGCCTCTCTCTGTTTTCTATATCTCTTTCTCTCCACAATGTCTTGCCCCGCTCTCGTTCCTCTCTGTCTCTCTCATCAGTCTCCTCGCTCTCTGTTTAATCCAGCATTAGGGTTTGTCCTGGCTTGAGAACACAGTGCATAGAGTTGCCCTCGGGCCAGACACTCTCCTCTTCCGTCTCTCACACACACACACACACACACACATGCATGAACATACAGGCTCATACAGTCAAAGACACACATGTGAGTTTCATGTTTTCTGTGACTCCCACCCCCAGTCAATCCTTCAGCTACCTCTCATGTGGGACTGATTACACTGCTGCCCTCCTGATCTCCTGGAACAACCCTTCAATCTGGATTGGGATTATAATCTACATGGATGGAGATCTCTGACCCAAAACTGTTTATGGTCCCATATGCTTGGTGCACTCGGTGGGTGACTGTTCTATTTAAAGGCCTACATTAGGTGGAACAGCTAAATGTACTGTTATAGAGTAATGTCCATATTTAAATGATATACCTGAATAGCAGTTCTGTTACCAGATATTTTTATTATTATTATAAATGTTTGCTTCACGCAGTTTAGAATACATTATATGAGCCTCATGCAGAAACTGACAGGCCGAAGTGTGTAATGAAGATTTCACCTGAAGTGACTGAAAGTTCAGATGAGAGGGTCCCAGAAAGAACTTAAGAAACAGTAAAAGAGATGATTTCTAATGTGGTTGTGTGTGTGTGTGTGTTTGTGTGTGTGCATTAGTATGTGGGCACACATTTTACTATCATGGTGGGGACCAAACATCCCTGCAAGGATAGTAACACAAACATTTTGGGGGTTAGGTATTGGGTTGGGGGTTAGGTTTTGGTTTTGGGTTAGGGGATTAGGGATAAGGTTAGGTTTGAATGGTAGTAATGTTTAGCAAGGATATTAAAATGTGAAGTATGTGTGTGTGTATCCCGTTGACTGTTGGCTGTGCTCTAATCATTGTCCGGGTTCTTAATGAGCCTCACAGTCTTTGATTAAGACTGGCTAAGCTTCAATGCAGCTAGAGTCCCAATCAGACTTACACACATACTGTATATACAGTGGGGAGAACAAATGCAAATTAATTATTTAAAAATCATACAATGTGATTTTCTGGATTTTTGTTTTAGATTCCGTCTCTCACAGTTGAAGTGTATCTATGATAAAAACACAGGCCTCTACATGCTTAGTAAATAGGAAAACCTGCAAATTCGACAGTGTATGAAATACTTGTTCTCCCCACTGTACATACACACAGACTTACAGAACATCATCTCATAGCCCATTTGAAAAACCTTCAGGACCTTGTGCACACAATCATACAGAAACATGTGCCATCGCAGGTGCAATATGAGCTCACTAGCGCACACACGTACACACTTTGTCATTAAGACAAAGTATTGGATCTGCATAGGGCCAACCAAAATCCAACACACACACAGAACATCCAGCCTGGATCACCGTTGCCTAGGCGACTAGCTTCCCTGTTATGACTGCATAGCGAAGTTACTATGGATACACCGGATGCCTAAAGGAGGGAGGATCATTAATTGGAATGAGAGTTGGAGGGAAGAGAGAGAGACTGAACACTGATACAGACAGAGGCAACAACAGATGAGAGGGGTGTCAGTTGATGTGCAGAGTCATATTCCAGCCAGCCATCAGAATGCCTTATTCTACGTGAAATAACGGCTCCTGGTGTAACCAGTACATTTGCTATACTGGTTGGCTGCTGTCTCAGGCCTCCTAGTGCTAAGGACAAATATGTCAGTGTCATTTGTGAAATGATGGAATTATTTGTTGGGGGGTTTGAGTGTTGACTCCATCGTTCACCACCAAGCGTCTACTCTGCCCAATGTATGCAACCTGAGCCCATATTACACTAGCAACTCTAATGTTCATTCACATGATTAGTACCATATCATCTACCGGTATTGATCATATTTTTATACATGGTTGATTAATACTCTAAAAGGTTATCAGTGACCGTAGGTCACAATAATCATAACCTGGTTACAGTCAGGAGAAAGGTATTTTTCTCTTGTTGAAGGACTCTTTTGTTGAACATAAGTATGTTGGTCTGACATGTAGGAAGAGAATCCAGAAACAACTCATTAAATATTTGTTAGATTATTCATTTAAATTGTTGATTAACAAGCACCTGTTAAGAAACTAAATGTTATACATTTTAGAGCTCCCTAGATTTACAGTTGTGCTCAAAAGTTTGCATACCCTTGGAGAATTGGTAACATGTACCATTTGTAATGAAATCATTAGTGAGCAGGCAAAACACGGCTTAATTTTTTTATGGGATTCATATTCAACTGTAAGTTATAACAGAATGGCACAATTATAAAACAAAACATGGCAACAAAGGGAAAAAGCAACTGACCCCTGTTCAAAAGTCTGCATACCCTTAGTTCTTAATACTGTGTATTGCCCCCTTTAGCATTAATGTACAGTCTTTTGTAATAGTTGTCTTTGAGACCCTAAATCCTTGTAGGTGGTATAGCTGCCCATTTCGTCTTGGCAAAATGCCTCCAGGTCATGCAACGTCTTTGGTCGTCTTGCATGAACCGCACATTTGAGATTGCACCAGAGTGGCTCGATGATATTAAGGTCAGGAGACCAAATCTTACCTTAACTCAACCTAACCCATAATGCCTAACCCCAATTTAACCATAAGGTCTCTTGTGAAGGAGGAAGTAGGTGCGCAGCCTTTTCTCTTTCTGCAGCAGTCAGTTTGGTATATTCAGACTAAGCACTGCGGTAGGGAGAATCACTGGCCTCTCCATCGCTCCCCCCCCCCCCTCCCTCCCTCCTCCCCTCCTCCCTGATGTGTTTGACACCCCAACATCTTCTAAATAGTGCAGCTATCCATGTAGCTGTACGTTGAAAAGTAGTTTTCAGATAGATCTTTATCTATATGAAACATATGAAACACGTTTTGTACTTAATGCTCACAATTATGAGTGCCAGAAGTATTTGGACAGTTGGGGTCACAGCTGTTTTTCTTATTAGGCAGGTGTGTTTGTTGACATTGGTAATGCATGCACAAGAGAGCTGAAAAGGTCGATTGTTGATTTTGTGCTTTGCCTTTGGAATTTGTTGCTGATCTCTGACAACCTGGAGACCAAATAAGGGTCAATGAAAGTCAGGCTGGCCATTATGAGGCAGAGGAAAAGCAGTTCCTTAATCTGAGACACAGCTTTAGGCATGCCCCAAATCAGCTGTTTAGTACAGTAAGTCGAAAGAAAGCACTGATGTGCTCAGCAATGGCAAACAACTTAACCACTGGTTGACCACCATAATGATGGACCCAACAGCTGACCGGTCAGAAACCCTCTCTCTCCAGGAGGAGAAAAAACCCTCTCTCTCCTGCCGTAGGTGTGGATGTTTCAGCCACGAACACCTGATACACTGCAAGGTGTAAAAAACACATGATTGCCTTAATGGTACCTAAAAGAGCCTGCAGATGCCTGCAAAAAAGGATTTGGGAAGTGAGACAAAGATTAACATGTGCCAAAGTGATGTCAGGGGGAATATGAGGACAAGAAAGGAAGTGGGATACAACCTCATCTGTGAAATACGATGGAATGGGTATTGTCTTTTCTGCAAGAATGGCTGCTGCTGGCTCACTTGTCGTCATTGATGATGTACGTAACTGCTGATGGCTATTCTAAAGTGTTCAGAAATATCAGCTCAGATATACAACCAAATGCCTCTAAACTCATTGGATGTGCTTCATCATGGAACAAGGCAATGGCCCCTGGATGAACCCCTGCAAACACCCTGCCACAGTTACCAAGTAGTTGTTTCTTCAGTTGTTGAATCTCCCGTACATTGTTAGACAATGGCTTTCACTATAATTTTCATCCCTCACTTAGTCCTTGTGACAGAGGAGAATGATGGAGAGGAGGAGAATGTGTGCTGGTTTGTTTTTGTCTGTTTGGCCTTTTGACTTGTTCAGATCATTCAACTATCCTGAGGTTTAGCATTCTGACAGCAGCGACAGGGCTCCTGACACACACACACGCACAAAATACCACTGCGCCCAAACTCTTCTATTTGTATTCCTCCTATGGGCTCCCCTCTTTTCAGCTGCCAGTGATATCCAGACACTTCTATAGTTTGGATGCACTTTGTTTTCTCTCTTCTTTTCTGGTTTGTTCTTCGATCCCAGAGCAATACAATGCAGGCGAATCAATACAGACACTTTTCGCTCATTAAGTCCCTTCAATGTCAGAGCTGTGGGGTGTAGGCAGATGAAATGTGTGTCCGGTGTACGGGCACACAACGCTCCTCTATTTTCTCCCTCTCTTTCTCTCCTGCTATCTCTCTCATTCCCTCCCTTTCTCTTGTCACCAAAAAAACCACAGCACCCCCTCCATGCCCACAGCACCCCCTCCATGCCTTGGCTCCGTTGGCAGTGTGAGGGATCAACGCCATTCCATGTTCCGTTCCATGTTCCGTTCCATGTTCCATTCCACTTTATTTAAGCAGTGAATGAAAACTCTGCTCAAGAAATATGAAATGCACAGCACTGTCATTGGGTGTTTCTACTTTGCATGAATCTGCATACTCCGGGTCCGGTCCCTAGGTCTCTGATGAGGTGTGATTATGCTGTTGTGTGTGATAATGCTGTTGCTATCTATGTAGGTATCTATCTGTAGGTGTTCTAACATTCTGACTGAGTTCTTATGATTTGGTTGGATTCTTTCTTTGCAGGAAGGCAACGCAGGAGAAGTATTTGCATTAGGAAGAGAGAGAGAGAGAGAGAGAGAGATGGCCAGGGAAAAGTCTTTAGGCCAGGGGAGGTGTTGCTTTGACCGACCAAGGTTAAAGAAAGACCTGGAATTGCTATGCGTGTGTGTGTTCAGGGGTTAAGTGTCACTAGAACCCAGGAAGTACTATAGGAGAGAGGGTGTAACTGCCTTTAATGAGTTAACCAATCAGTGGACTCTCATCACGCAGCAATGACTCTCAGTCTCACATTATAACCCACAAGTCAAAGCAAAGGTTTATAAGTGAAGTGAAGAAGATATGTCTAAGTCAAATCAAACATCTATATGTCTCTTCTGATTGGCCATGACTCACAGTTCTATCTAGAGTCTCGGCCTAGAAAAGTCTGATAAAGGTCTGCCCATTCTTATTTGGACAGTCACAAACTTTTACAGTTTTTTGCATTGTACTCCAGTGCTTTGGATTTAAAATGATACAATAACAAGGGTGTTAAAGTACAGACAGTCGTCTATAGTCTTAAGAGTATTTGTGCCCTTATTGGATGAACCATTTACAAATAACATCACATTTTCTATATAGTCCCCCATTTAAAAGGACCAAGGGCATCTGGGTAATTTGCTTTACACCTGTCACACAGGGATCAAAGAAGTGTCAGTGCAAGTCAAGCTGTGTTCATAATGCAGCTGTGAAAAACAACCAAGAGGTGTCTGACAGATTTGGTTCCCTCTCTGTGAGGTAGACATGGATGTGTCCAACAAATTTCATACCCTCTCTGTGAGGTAGACATGGATGTGTCTAACAGATTTCATACCCTCTCTGTGAGGTAGACATGGATGTGTCTAACATATTTCATACCCTCTCTGTGAGGTAGACATGGATGTGTCTAACAGATTTCATACCCTCTCTGTGAGGTAGACGTGGATGTGTCTAACAGATTTCATACCCTCTCTGGGAGGTAGACATGGATGTGTCCATCAGATTTCATACCCTCTCTGTGAGGTAGACATGGATGTTTCAGACAGATTTCATACCCTCTCTGGGAGGTAGACATGGATGTTTCAGACAGATTTCATACCCTCTCTGGGAGGTAGACATGGATGTTTCAGACAGATTTCATACCCTCTCTGGGAGGTAGACATGGATGTGTCCAACAGATTTCATACCCTCTCTGTGAGGTAGACATGGATGTTTCAGACAGATTTCATACCCTCTCTGGGAGGTAGACATGGATGTTTCAGACAGATTTCATACCCTCTCTGGGAGGTAGACATGAATGTGTCCAACAGATTTCATACCCTCTCTGTGAGGTAGACATGGATGTTTCAGACAGATTTGATACCCTCTCTGGGAGGTAGACATGGATGTTTCAGACAGATTTCATACCCTCTCTGTGAGGTAGACATGGATGTTTCAGACAGATTTCATACCCTCTCTGGGAGGTAGACATGGATGTTTCAGACAGATTTCATACCCTCTCTGGGAGGTAGACATGGATGTTTCAGACAGATTTCATACCCTCTCTGGGAGGTAGACATGAATGTGTCCAACAGATTTCATACCCTCTCTGGGAGGTAGACATGGATGTTTCAGACAGATTTCATACCCTCTCTGGGAGGTAGACATGGATGTTTCAGACAGATTTCATACCCTCTCTGTGAGGTAGACATGGATGTTTCAGACAGATTTCATACCCTCTCTGGGAGGTAGACATGGATGTTTCAGACAGATTTCATACCCTCTCTGGGAGGTAGACATGGATGTTTCAGACAGATTTGATACCCTCTCTGGGAGGTAGACATGGATGTTTCAGACAGATTTCATACCCTCTCTGGGAGGTAGACATGGATGTGTCCAACAGATGTCATACCCTCTCTGGGAGGTAGACATGGATGTTTCAGACAGATTTCATACCCTCTCTGGGAGGTAGACATGGATGTTTCAGACAGATTTCATACCCTCTCTGGGAGGTAGACATGAATGTGTCCAACAGATTTCATACCCTCTCTGTGAGGTAGACATGGATGTTTCAGACAGATTTGATACCCTCTCTGGGAGGTAGACATGGATGTTTCAGACAGATTTCATACCCTCTCTGTGAGGTAGACATGGATGTTTCAGACAGATTTGATACCCTCTCTGGGAGGTAGACATGGATGTTTCAGACAGATTTCATACCCTCTCTGGGAGGTAGACATGGATGTTTCAGACAGATTTGATACCCAATCTGGGAGGTAGACATGGATGTTTCAGACAGATTTGATACCCTCTCTGGGAGGTAGACATGGATGTGTCTGACATTACCATCTGAAACATTGAATTATAATCAACATGCAATTTGATGAACCATGTTTTAAAGAAGACATCAGTTACATTTAGCTTGACTTAGTCTGAAATAAATTATATAAGATAAAATAATAAAAAGATGTTCTCCTATTTTCACCTTTTCTGTTTTGGTCAAACAAAAAGGTAGTTGTTAAATCCTTCATCTTGCTTCCCTATGTTGGTTGTTCTGACCTCTATCTAGAAGGTCTTCTGTTGACGTGCTTTTAAGCTTACTGACCTCTTTAAAAGCCTAGGTGCTGCCAATCCCACCTTTAAAAACAGCTCCAATAAATGGAATTCCTTTTTCTCTCAGCACTTTTTAGGTCTTTCACCTTCTGTCCATCTCTTCCTGACCTCTCCTGATGAACATCTTTTCTATTTACCTTTTTTACTATCGCTTTCTTAACTCTCTACGAGTCTCTCTTTTTATACCGGTCTTTCTCTTTACTCTGTTCCAACCTCTTTCTTTATATCGGTCTTTTGCTTTGCTCTGTACCAGTCTCTCTATATAAACTAGTCTTTCTCTTTACTATGTACGAGTCTCAGGATTTTTTGCTGAGTAGCTGAGCCTCCCTCCCTCCCTTCTGCTCTCCTCACCCTATTCTTCCCTTCGCTCCCCCCTCCCCCAATCCGACGCAGCATGGTGGATGCCCTTCACTTCAGGCCAACCCAATCTGGCAGATGTGCAGAGATTCCAAGGCCGAACAGCTGGCCACTACAACTGGCAGACACACACAACACACACGAGCACACACACAGTCCCCTTCATCCCAAACACAGTTAGAAGCCCTGACTAGAGACGATCTGCTGCAGCACTGTAACAGCTGCTGGATCTGATGAGGTGAAAGGATGATGGACAGGGGGAGGAATGGAGGGAAAAGGCGGAGAGGATGACAATGCAGACCGGTGGGGTCTGAGAGAGGAAGATGGAGACAAGACGAGGGTGATTGGGATGGAGAGCTGAGGCATGATGGATGATGGAGGAGAAATGTGAAAGGAGAGAAGACTGAGGAGAGAGGGATGGTGGAGGAGAAATGTGAAAGGAAAGAAGACTGAGGAGAGAGGGATGGTGGAGAGAAAAGTACAGGACGAATGGAGCTTGGGAGAGAAGGATGATGGAGCAAAGGCAGGAGGAGGAGAAAGGAATGATGCAGGGAAGATGGGTGGAGGAGAGAGCGATGACAGAGAGGAGAGAGGTCTATGATGGCGGAGAGGGAGATGATTAAGAGGGGGGAAAGGGAGTTTCTCTGCGTGTCAGACAGCCTATTAGAAGCTGGTTCCTGACAACACAGCTCCATGATGCATATATTTAACTGGCACCTCTTAGCATGGCAGCCTGTGCTGCAGCGCACACACAAACAGTGAGTCATTTTCATGTTTGTCAATAAACTGTTTCAATGCAGATTGCTATGGTTCACCACTGGCCAATGAATCACATACATTGTAAATTGTTCTAGTATTGAATGTAGCAGGGTTTCTCTGTCTACCTCTGATTTACATTGGACTGGGTTTTTACATCCTTGGCATATTCTGCCACTTGCCTGCACTGACAGTTTCACAGTGAATCAATTTCTGGATTGTGAATTACTGCATAGAACTTCGTATCCAATGAGAAAATACAGTGTCTCCCTTTTCTTTGAATTTCCTGACTCTTTGGACCTGATGGTGACACCCCAGTGTTATGTGATGGGTCAGTTGGAGGTGTGTTACCCGTTCAACAAGTTAATTGAATAATCTCCCCTTGATTACCCGTCCGGCAACAACAACCACATTCTAATAAAGTCTTTACAAATCTTTTATGGAGGTGACCTGAATGCCTGGAGACACTGCTACTCTGACACATCTTAACTTTCTCTTCCTGGGTTAATCTTCTCACTTTCTTTATCTTTTCCTCTCACCTCTTCACATCTTCTCACCTTTCCATAAGGCCCTATAATATGTTTTCTTCCTGCAAATTCTGCTTTCAATTCAAGGTTTCAGTTTTTCACTTTCAGAATCTGTTTTTCTTTTATAGAAAAACGATAATGAGTTACAAATCCACAACAATGCCTGAACTACATGGAAAGACCAGATGTTTTATTGAAATGTTTTGCAGGGTTTATCTTTTATTGAAACATGTAAGACCTTATCACCCCGTCTCGGCCACTCCCCCTTCTGTCTTCCTTTGTTCTCCTTTCTTCTTGCTGCGTTCTATCCTCTGTTCTGGAGCAGGTGATGAATCTAACATGACCCTGGCTAATTACATTATTTTTATATAAAACTAAGAAGGCCATTCCTCAACTCTACACCCAGTTTAAATTACACCGATGGGGAGAGAGGGGACGAGAGACGGAGAGAGAGGGGACGAGAGACGGAGAGAGAGGGGACGAGAGACGGAGTTAGAGGGGACGAGAGACGGAGAGAGAGGGGACGAGAGACGGAGAGAGAGGGGACGAGAGACGGAGAGAGAGGGGACGAGAGACGGAGTTAGAGGGGACGAGAGACGGAGAGAGAGGGGACGAGAGACGGAGAGAGAGGGGACGAGAGACGGAGAGAGAGGGGACGAGAGACGGAGAGAGAGGGGACGAGAGACGGAGTTAGAGGGGACGAGAGACGGAGAGAGAGGGGACGAGAGACGGAGAGAGAGGGGACGAGAGACGGAGAGAGAGGGGACGAGAGACGGAGTTAGAGGGGACGAGAGACGGAGAGAGAGGGGACGAGAGACGGAGAGAGAGGGGACGAGAGACGGAGAGAAAGGGGAAGAGAGACAGACAGTCTTCAAATGCATTTCTACCATTGATTCCTTTGTCGTTTCTGGGAAACATTGTTTCATTATTCTGTGTAACTGTGGCGTTGGGGGATATTTTGGATGTTTTTTCGCCCTCTCTTTTCTCCTCACATTCTCTTGCTGTGCCATAGGAGCTTGTGTGTGTGTGTGTGTGTTTAAGCAGAATTTGCTCTTGGCTCTGCACCTCGTAACGTCTGCAGTGATCTGAGCTTTCTGCACGCACACATCCTGAGCGAAAGCCTGGCAAGCTCAGCTAACAACACAATACCCGGATACAGATATACATACATTACACATATGGACACACTGTCCTCTGTGCCCATATGGCATCTGTATTATACTCAGTCCTCCGCCGCGGCAGACCCAGCCGTCACTGGAACGGCTTGGTTATGTAATGTGTGCCATAGTCAGCCATGAGTAGTGAGTGGAATTTGAATGAAGTAGTTCTCCCCGCTGTCCTGTTCAGGGACTCCCAACCCCATGGTGCCCTAAGTCAGTCGACTGCAATGTCCCCGAGCTAGCTAGGACTAGCCATAGAAATAGTATCCATAGAATGGGCTCCAGTACTGTAAGCCTGCTCCCTGTCATTACAGTTCTGTGGTGTGTCGATGTTGATAATAAGGTGTAGTTTGGCTGTGTCTATTCTAGGTACAGAGGTAGGGGAGAAACACAAGTGAATACTTAAGAAGTGCATTCTTAATCTTTGTTTTGGAGCAAGCTGTTCTCTTTAGCTGTATTTTCTCTTGCACTCTTTTCACCTCTCTCTCAATCCCCCCCCCCTTTCTATCTGTACCTCTCTCTCTGTACCTGTCTCTCTCTCTCTCTGGATCTCACTCTTTGTAGCTTTCTTTTTCTACCTGTCTTTTTCTCTGTACCTGTCTCTCTACCCTTCCTCCCGTCTGCTCGTTCAGGGCTTGTTTCCATAGCAACAGGTTTCCATGGAAACTAGGTGACAGCGCATTCTTCGAGGGATGAGTGAGTCATTCACACTCTCTCCCTTTTTCTCTCTCTCACCCCCTACATTCTCTTTCCCCAATGGAGTGATTTTCTTTTTTAATAAATGGGTGAGTAGATTGGGGGAAATTAATTTATCATTATAGACGTCAATGCGTTGAACAATAGATTCATTGAACAATAGACATCTATGCATTGAATATGATTTGTGCCCCATGGGGATGGTCTAAACGTCTTCCTCTCTCACGGTGAGGGAGAGGAAGGATCAACGTGAAGTCAATAGCAAACAACCTAGCCAAGCCCACAGGGCAACAAGGCTACCTAGCACCTATCTGTCACACAACTCGTCACCTTTCAACTCACTGACTGACAGACAGATGCTGTGATGATAATGTTGATGTAATGTGAGGTTGTGTTTTGACTATGTGCAACCAGGCAGAGTATAATACTGTGAGGCAAAGTATTTAGTGTTTCAGGGGAGTTACTCAAGATGAGCAAAGAATACTATGAAGAAAATGTCATTGTTGTTCATCAGCTTGAGTTTGAACTCAACATATGAGAGAAATCTAACCTTTAATTGAGGTTAAAAAAAATATTCTTTTAAAATGAGGTTAAAAAAAATCACAGTCAATAAATATTATTTTCAAAAACATATGTCACTATTATTGGCAGGCGCTCATTAGTACTTTGTGCGCCCTCCCCTTGTCAAGATAACGTCACTGAATCTTCTCCTATAATGTTTGATGAGGTGGAAGAACACAAAGGGATCTGAGACCATTCAACCAAGTAGAATTTTTTTTTGTCCTTGGTCCTCACTTGTGAACCCTCCTCTTGAGCTCGCCCCACAGGTTTTTAATGCCGTTTCCATGGTCAGTGAGCTATTTCCTTGGGGATCGGTTGGAATGTTTTGAGGAGTAGGTTTTTCTGCATGACTATCTATTTTTACTGCAAATCCACCTCCAATGATTTCCAAGTAGCTTCTTGGCATGGAGTGGCACTTAGATACTTTTCCAGGTAGGTTCAACATAGCTTCAGTTGATTTAAACTTTTTCATCATTGTCCCAATAGTGGAGATGGATATTTTCAGCAATGTTGTCATGTATATTTTCTAGTTAAAGAAATAAAGGTGAGTGTCTCTGAGTCAATGTTTCTTTTATTCACGCAGCCACACAGTGGCTCAGGGGAAAATGGAGTTACACAGCATAATGCAACCTGGCTGAATCCCCCCTTTCTGGGGCATACTGCTGTTATATATAATCATCTAAGTTAGTATGATCAACAGAACACATAAGATCTTTCCCTAAAAGGTGAAACGTTTCAACAAAGACACATGGAAAACTCTTTACATAGGATGTATAAATCACCTGTCACCACTCATATTCATGTACAGACCATGACAATAACAGAGACATCTGTTTCTCATTTTTCTACACATAAGAAATACTTGCATACATTTCTTCCTTCCACTTGCTTCCTTACCATTAAAGGGCAAAGACATTTATACAGCGTAGATTGTTATCACATTCTAGATTCTTCCATCACAATGAAGCTACATTTCTATAGGAAGTTCTTAGTTTCTGAATGTAAACAGGCTTTTGTTTAATTTAATTTGTGTATTCTCTGACCTTTGGCAGTCAACACTCAAATGAAATATGTTTTGTCCCAGTGAAACTGTAAGTCATGCTTGTGCCAATAATTACGTTTTTGTGACAAATATTCATTTCATTGAAAATGTTTACCTCAAGTAAAAGTTTGAACTGAAGCTGATAGACAACAATTACATCTTTTCTAAGATCATTCTGGAGGGCACTGGATATAAGGACCATTTTTCATGGGAGGTACTTAGTTAATCTGGTATTGGACCTATGTACATGGGGCAGAGATTCCTTCTATCCATCAGATTAAAAACCAACAGCCTATATTTGGTTGTTTTCAGTTTGATTTAAACATACACACAAAAACTGTAAATCCCATCTATCTGTTGGCAGTGACCCACTTGATGGACATGACTGTACTGGAATAATCCTCATAGTTTATTTCTGCTTTGTTTGTTCAGATATTTCTCCCTCTGGTTCTTCTGTGAAGTCCTGAAGCGAGGGCTGTTTGAGGGACCTTAAACACAGTTTTTACTCCTATATCAGAGTAACATCAACACTTTTTGAGTGTGTAACCAACCAGTTTAGACTGCATGTACACTTTTGGTCATGTACATGTATACGCTTAACATGTAAGAAACTGTTTGTGCTGTGTGTGTTGGGGCAATATGTATGTACTGTACAAGCAGTGTGGGCAGACTTAGAGGATTGGCAGTAGACAGATCTGTGTAAAGCAAAAGGTCTCTGGCTGTGTGTGTTGGGGAGGTGATGGTTGTTTTGGGGCCAGATTGTGGCTCCAATCCTTAATTATGAGAACTACCAACCAGGGGGCATTTTTCATTCTAATAGGGTGAC
Organism: Esox lucius; assembly: GCF_011004845.1. Taxonomy (NCBI): domain Eukaryota; kingdom Metazoa; phylum Chordata; class Actinopteri; order Esociformes; family Esocidae; genus Esox; species Esox lucius. Next base: position 22,346,323 of record NC_047571.1, on the reverse strand, counting down.
ATCAGAACAGCCTGTGGTGTCCAACACTGCATCAGATGGCGGAGAGAAAGTGAGGGATGACACAGACAGAAGGAAAGAAGAGAAAACACAGATTCCCAAACCTTCAAGCTATTGGAAATATGAACCTGTTCCACTTTATTGCAAAAAAAGACTCATTAGCACACATTGAAAACATACTAAATGTTTGTCCCAACGTGTGCGAATCAAACTCATGACTTGGATGCATGATGTTCAACCCAACGAAGCTATCCAGCCTGTATTTACAAAACACACAAGATGCCGTGTACCTAATCATTAAAAGGTCATCACTGGGAACTACGGTGTATCATTTAGACCTGGGATTAGCTTCATAGGAATGAGTAGAGGGGACATTGGCTTTGTAAATCTACCAACTAGGATCTTGTCTGTATCTTCCAGTGGAAAGGTTTGGCTAAAGGTCTTACAGAGGGGAGAGCCCATGCTGGCATAGCCTGGCCTGACTTGGCACGTGAGGCGGCTCCAGTGAGGCAGGCTATAAAGCACTAGCTAGCCTACTTCGCCCCCCAGGTTCACTGGCTATAAAAATAGCTCTGAAATATGGCAACAATTCACAAGTGCTTAGCGAGAGTCAGAGCGGCGAGCGATTATGTTGGATTGAAAGTGACGTTTTAAGGTTAGCGAACTTGGCTTTGGGCAGGCAGAGTTTAAGTGAGTTCTGCATTGTACTGTATCGGCTGGGGATCAGAGATCCACTCCACCTCTGGGATTGACCATAAACTAATCTCTGACAGACAGACTGGATCCCCAAAACTTGCAACCCAGGAAACTATTAGAGCTAATTTGAGTCAATGGCGACTTCTTTCTTCCATGGTTTGCATTTGTGTTACAATACTTGAGAGAAATCCCATAGGATCCATTTTGAAATAATAACATAATTTCATAACATTTGACATACATAGACACTATATTTATTTCATTATTTTCTTTTTTTCATGTTTTCCTACCTTGTTATAACTAAGACTTTTCCATTTGCTCTTGTGGTCAGGGAAAGATATAGTTAACGCATATTTTCCTCCCATCAACATGTTTGGCCCATGCTATGATGTTGTTGTGAAGTTGTGGTGTTTTGTTGTGATGTCTCCATTGTCTTTCTGTGTATATATATTGTGTATCTTTTCCCATAATCCAATTTTTTATTCCATTTTAGTATTGTTAGATTAGCCTTAATTAGATTAGATCCTTAATTTAAGTCCAGACCATTAGCTTCATATGTACTACCTCATGTACTTTTATTATTATTATTTTATTATAACTATTTCAAACAGAGAAAAATATCTAGCTAGTGAGATAGAAAATAGTATGTGTACATGTGAGAGAACAAACAGAAAGTGAAAAGGGACACACAGACAAAGCAAGATTACTTTGTACCTTTGGCTGAAGGGCAGCTGTTTTTGCTTCACCCCACTGTTACATCACTGCCTGTAGGCTAAATCAGATACCAGCCAGAGAGCTGTTGATTTTCTGCCTCCCAGCTCTGCAACAACATCACATCCGTAGACTGTTTCGACCACAAACAAATTCAGCTTTCTGATGGCCCATTCTCTAGTAATAGCTTTACACTACAAGCAGAACACAAATAATAGCATTAACTTTATGATTGGTGTGAGCATGTACTAGGGCTGCACGATTTATCAAATTATATTCGAAATTGCGATATTGACATGTGCAATATCCAAATTGGCAACTTCGATTTTCTGCTCCAAAAAAGGTGAATGAGATGCACTTCACGTGGGGCAACAGGCGCGCATCATACGTCCGTAATTGTTTTTCTTGCTGGTGCTGTAGGGGTCTTTGTAGATTACTTATATACCTGGACTCATTTCGTTTAAATATTTACTTACAAATGCTGCAAACGCCATTGAATTAAATGAGCAGTTAAAAAAATTAGACACAGGCTGCACCTTCAAAGTGTAAAATAGAAAACACTGAACTTTTTATTCAGTTTAATAGCACATTATGCAGGCTATGATCTCTATTTTTATGTGAGATTATCTATGCTGTTTACACCCATGTTGGAATATTGCAAGTCGTAACCGTAATTTTATCCAAATCGTGCAGTAGCATAGCATATATATATCTCCTCCCTCACTGAGCCATTCTGCTTATTCTTACACTGCTTTCTTAACCAGGAAATTGTCAAACGCATCTATGCTCTGGGTGAAGGTGTCATTCACCAACCAAGAACCCCAGTAGAGCTTGCAGGCACCCAAACTTCCACTTTTAGAGTCACTACAGCGATGTCCAGACCACCCTTACCCAACAGCAACCCCACAGTGCTGAGCCTGTTTACAGGATTGTTCTGGTCAAGTCATACTGAACCGATGCCTTTTCGTTATGGTCCAACACCATCCTCACCAACGAAAACTGAATGTTGTTGCCTGTCCTGGATCAATGACAAACGCCATCCCAAGGCCCCTATCTGTACCAATGCAACGGAGTCACAAGGAGTTTACGATGAGGTGTTGAAGTGTTACTGGAGTATGGGTCACTGCCCCGTAGAGAAGGATTTATATGGCCCTGTTTTGAGTGGAGGAGGGCAAGATAGCAGGCATAGTCTTCCACACCAATTTGCGTTGCCCTGAGGTATCAGAGTCCGAAAACAACACGACGCCTCGTATCATGACACCGAGGAGAGAATGATGTAATCACACTCTCATTACTCATGCTCTGATTATCCACCACTATACTGAAGCCGTCAGTCCGTTAGCTGTTACCATGAGCATTCCTCTGGCTGTTAACTACGGACACCCGGGCTGTCAGGAACAGGAGAACACAGTGACTCAGTGACACCCCTGGGTCACCGCCCCCCAACCCCACCCACTCTCCCCTGTCATCACCCCTCACCACTACACCCAGTCAGCCGGCCGTCAGTCCACCAGACAGCCTCGGCGCCACGGTGACACCCTGCCATCACAATCTCAGACCAGACGCTCGGGCCAATCACTGAGCTGGAGAAGGTGAGTCCTGTCCTTCCAGCCTACCACGCCTAAAAAAAGGAGCCTTGATTGTGGGTTTGTTGACAAGTCAGACTGCGGTTCACACGTGCCCTGGATCAGAAATAGCTGTTTAATCTGTTAAAGAGAGGCCTGGAATGGTAAATCACTGGGATTATCAGCCATCCCTGGCTCAAGCAGTGGTGTGAAGTGAAGTTGGTGTGATGAGCAGGATCCCGGGTACTGGGTAGGTACCTGTAATCAGGCCGGGCCAGATGTTACAGTCATTATCAGCAGCAGATGTGCAATGACAGGTTTGGAGGTAGTGTCTTGTTGTTGACTTAGGAAGTACAGTTCTGAGAATGTCTGTTATTGATGAGCTCTCCTGAACTTGGCCAACTTGCTTGAATAAAAGTTGAAGAAAATAATACTTCATGTAAAATGCCAGTAGTTGGAAGTTGTAGTGAAGTCATTGGAGATGATAGTGTTTACTGGATTGTGTTTCTAGCACGGTCTGGGTAGGATAGTTGATATGAGCCAAACCTACTGGAGGGAAATAATTGCGGTCTGTGTGGAAAACAAAACATCAAATTAGACTGGCCTCCCTACGCTCTCCTACTGCATGTACCCCCCTCCCCCCACACACCCTCTCATACACACTCCGCCCAGCACGGTTAGGCTCAGTGCAGTGAGAGAGAACTGTCCTAAGTTTCCAAGCCTACTTCATTATCTTCTATGCCTCCCTCCAACCCTCTCCTGATTTCTGAATCTTAATTGTCTCTTGTTTTTATAGAGATGATCTCCTACTCTGTGCCCCACCTTTGAAATATGCAGCCGTATTGCTAAAACCCTTGTTTCTCATTATCCCCAAACATCAGTCTAGTTAACATTTATCTTGTATAACATTTGTTAATAATGTTGTTTAAAAATCTTATCTTCACTAATTTGTTCCGATGTGTTTATATCTCCCTCCACTTCAGCAGTAAGACTGTCAACTGGATGATTGACGCCGGGGCCCGGCCTGGTTAATTGAACTTTCCAGTGGATGTGTGTGCCGGCTCAGGGACCTTGTTGTCTGATGAGATGTCCTGAGGGGTTTTTCATGGCTGCTCGCAGCGTTCACCTGCTGACTGGCTCTGCTGCTGCTCAACGCAGGGTCAACCCCAGTGTATGTCACTCAGGGTCACCCCCAGTGTATGTCACGCAGGGTAACCCCCAGTGTATGTCACGCAGGGTAACCCCCAGTGTATGTCACGCAGGGTCACCCCCAGTGTATGTCACGCAGGGTCACCCCCAGTGTATGTCACGCAGGGTCACCCCCAGTGTATGTCACTCAGGGTCACCCCCAGTGTATTTCACGCAGGGTCACCCCCAGTGTATTTCACGCAGGGTCACCCCCAGTGTATGTCACGCAGGGTCACCCCCAGTGTATGTCACGCAGGGTCACCCCCAGTGTATGTCACTCAGGGTCACCCCCAGTGTATGTCACTCAGGGTCACCCCCAGTGTATGTCACGCAGGGTCACCCCCAGTGTATGTCACTCAGGGTCACCCCCAGTGTATGTCACGCAGGGTCACCCCCAGTGTATGTCACGCAGGGTCACCCCCAGTGTATGTCACGCAGGGTCACCCCCAGTGTATGTCACTGTTGTCGAACACACCGCAGCATCGTTTTAGAGGCACTTTTAGAGCCGAGGCGAGCATTTGTTGTGGCTGCGTTTGGAAGAGCGTTAACCAGGGTCAAACACACGTGTGGGGGCTGGCTCATCCGCTCAATACACCACAGCACGAGGAGAGAGGCAGAGGAGCACTTTCTCTCTCTCACTCTCACTCTTGCACCCTAACTTCCAGAAAAAGTTAGCAAAGTTATATGTTTTGTTAGTTCTTTGGAAGGTTCTGGTTTTCCCTGTGGAAGCAGTGGAAACAGGTCCACCCACGGCCTCAGGCTTGGCTAGTCCTCCTGGGTCCTGTAAGAGAGGTCCATTTTCAATCTGTGAGTCTAGTCGATTGTCAAGTGGAGAGGTTTGGATGTAGGTGTCAGCGTAGGTGGGTTTGGATGAACAGCCTGTGACCTGAAGACAGGTGTTAGCTGCCAAAGCTACAGTAAGACTGTAGACCGCTAGTAGGAAAATCTATAGGAAGAAATATGCAAAGTAAATAGGATACAGAAGCCTTGGAAAGGACTTCATCTATGGTAAAGTTGCCCTGGTCTGATCTGCCCTGGTGATCTTACAATTCACTTATTTATTCATTGCACAACCTACACCAAGATGATAGTTTTTAGGTCAGAATAATCTGTAGTTGTGATTATTTAGAATGGTAAACCAGACAAAGTAAATGGGGCATATTTATATAACACATATGAGTTAGGAAGTGTCCAATTATATAATTTTTGGGCTTTAAATCAAACTCTGAAAACCTCTATTATACCACAGCTATATCTTAATCCAAAATGGTTTTCATGCAGGCTAAAAAGGGAGACTCATCAAATGTTTAAAATGGGGCTCCTTGCAATGGTACAGATTGAAAAGTGTAATTTTAAATGGATACATTAGGGAACACTGTTTAAAACATCTACCTTTTTAAATGAATCCATAGAGTTGGTTACAATTCCAGTTCTATTCCAGATCAGTTATTACAGCAAATAATATGGCTGAACTCAAATTTTAATAGAAGGTAAACCAATTTTCATAGAAAACAATTCATAAGAATAGTATCATGTTTCTTATAGACTAGTAAACTAGTACAGATGGTAGATGGAGTCGTGTTGGGTTTAAAATTATTAACAGATCATTGCAGAATGGAAGCAGAAATTTAAACAACAAATTTCAATTACCTCATGATCCAAAAAATCATGGCGAATCAATAGAATATACGGTTATTGTCTTGGGTAAATCTTTGAGACTGCGTTAGAACAGATGGTACGACTGGAAAGGTTCCAATATTTAGTAAAGCATCACAGCAGGACACAGAGATAATTTTGTAGGGGGAAATAAAAAAATTGTAGTGTGTTGGCCTGGGAAAGATGGTTAAATGCCTGGAATTTGGAGGGATGGAGTTAGAAGTGACTCAAGTTGAGTGTTTAGGCAATACCGCGTGGGGCTTTTTTGGGTTTAGGGGTTACCGCGTGGGGCTTTTTTGGGTTTAGGCATTACCGCGTGGGGCTTTTTTAGGTTTGGGCAAGAGGCTGTTCAGTTATATGGGAGGTATGTGTATGTGTGTGTGTGTGTGTGTGTGCGTGTGTGTGTGTGTGTGAGTCTGTAGATAGGCACAGCCATGCATATTCACGTACGTTGGTACTATCACACACAATACAGTGTGATGAATAAAGATGACAATGAATATAATTAAATATATTAATGAGGGTGTGGGTACCGGCGCCAACTTTGGATTGCTGTGCCATGGTCCATGATAGTTTCGGGTTTGTTTGCAGGTGTGTGTCTATGCGAGGTGGGTGTCTGTGGGATGTAGGTGTGCATTAGAAAATTGTGAAATTATACTAATATAGATGGGTTACAGATAGATAATGATTTAGACATCTTCAGCTTTCACCATAATTCGTATCACATACACTACTGTTTTAAAAGTTTGGGGTCAGTTAGAAATGACCTTGTTTTTCAAAAAGCTAATGTTTTGTCCATTGAAATAACATAGAATTACAGTTTAGACATTGTTGATGTTGTAAATGACTATTGTTGCTGGAAACTGATGTTTTCTTATGGAATATCGACATAGGCTAGGCGTACAGAGGCCCATTATCAGCAACCATCACTCCTGTGTTCCAAATGCATGTTCCAACTAATCCAAGTTAATCATTTTAAAACACTAATTGATCATTAGAAACTCCTTTTGCAATTATGTTAGCACTGCTGAAAACTGTTGTGCTGATTAAAAAGCAATAAAAGCAATAAAACTGTCCTTTAGACTAGTTGGGTAGCTGGAGCATCAGCAGTTGGGTGGGTTCGATTACAGGCTGAAAATGGAGAGAACCAAAGAACTTTCTTCTGAAACTTGTCAGTCTTGTTCTGAGAAATGAAGGCTATTCCATGCAAGAAAGTGAAGATCACTTACAACGCTGTGTACTACTCCCTTCACAGAACAGAGCACACTGTCTCTAACCAGAATAGAAAGAGGAGTGGGAGGCCCCGGTGCACAACTGAGCAAGAGGACAAATATATTAGAGTGTCTAGTTTGAGAAAGAGACGCCTCACAGGTTCTCAACTGGCAGCTTCATTACATAGTACCCGCAAAAGCAGAGAAACAGCCATATCTCAGACTGGCCAATAAAAAGAAAAAATTAAGATGGGGAAAAAGATCACAGAAACTGGACAGAGGAAGATCGGAAAGAAGTGTTGTGGACAGACAAATCTAAGATTGAGGTTTTTGGATTATAAAGAAGAACATTCAAGAGACGCACACCAAAGGAAAATGGGAATAGAGGAGTGCTTGATGCCATTTGTCAAGCATGGTGGAGGCAATGTAATGGTGCTTTAGTGGGGGTGAAGTGGGAGATTTGTACAGGGTAAAAGGGATCACAGGGTGGCTATCACTCCATTTTGCAGCTTGACCGTATGGTACGTAAGAAGTGCCCATCAAGCAACTTGTGTGAGGTGCTTTAGGAAGAAAGCAAAAGGTCTGCAAGGCTGTAATTTCTGCAAATGGGCGATACTTTGATTAGAGCAATTATTATTTCAATTAAAAATCATAATTTTTAACCTGGCCAATACAAAATGTCCTATTCATGTTGCTATATTTCCTATTCAAACTCATGTCATGATTGTTTTCATGGAAAAGATGGACTTTTCTAAGTGACCCCAAACTTTTGAACTGTACTGCGCTATTCTGTACAATGAATGTAATTGACACATGGTGACCGATGCAGGGCCAGTAACTAAAAGGTTGCTAGTTCAAATCTGAACCTAACAAGTCAGTTATCCCTGTTGACCCTGAGTCCTGCTGGTTTTCTAATTCAACCTGGTGGTTAACTGCATTCACCTGGTGTCCCTGGTCTAAATCAGTGCCTGATCCGAGAGACAGAATGAAAACCAATCACTGCATTTCCGTCAGTCCAAATAAATAATAAATAAAATAAATATACATATGCCTGATTCGGGGCCCTTTGTGTTCCCACCAGTGAACCATTACACTCCAGTAGGGTCAGTTCACTTTAGGGAAGGACAAGGTATCTTTGGTGATAAATGGCCCTGCACATCCTCACACAGATAAGCCCTGTCCATGTCTGATGAATGGCTCCAGTTAGCCTCCCCATTGGATATTAGTAAACACCCTCTCCCCTCCTTACATTTACACCTTTGTGAGGGACAGATATTAGCCCACTTTTACTTAGTTTGGTGGATGAGTCCTACTCTATTGGATTGAAACTCGTTGGCCTCTTTTAGCCGGGTCGTCGGTGGGCACAAAGGGGCTTTGGGAGATGACAGGAACAACTCTGTTGTTTCAAGCTCAACCTAGTGACTCAGAGCTAGGACTGGGATCAAACTTTCTTTCTTGATGTTGAATATTTGTCGGTCTAGACCTTGTTAATGTTGCAGGTGTGCTTTTCTTGCTGGGACCCAGTGGAAAAGTACCAGTCATGAAGACCTTGAGTTGTCCGATCAGGTTACTTTAGTATCGAGCTGAACACATGTTGCTCTCCAGGACCAGAGTTGGGGATCACTCGCCTGTATATCTGCCTGTAACAACAAACGGGATCAGATTGCCCAACGCCATTCCTTAACAGAACCAGCGGAAGGGTTGAAATAATACCTGATCCTGTATCAGCAGGTTTCAGGCAGTGGGGCTTCCCTGATCTCCTGGCCTAGTAAGAGGCTGGTAAGAGACTGGCGGTGGAACCAGGGCTGCCCCGCCCCCGTCGCCACCTCTGTCCCACGGGAGACCCCTGGAGCTGGCAGACACACTGGCCCACTTTACCTCCCTCCCTTCCTCCCTCCAGCTGCTTCCAACATCTCGGAAATCTCTGCTCCAGTTCTGTCCTCCGACTGGGTGTCCTTTAAAGGTGAAGCACTTCAGGGGTTTTGAAGTGATTGCCGTTGTAGTCTCATTTAAGTACCAGAGAAAGCCGCTGAATTAGGCTATCATCAAACCTTTTCAAAAAGAGAAGGATTTCCAACGAGGCTACGAGGACGGGTACAATGCTAGGTACCCCATAGTTCCCCGCAAGTGGAAGGCTTCCTACCGCACTGTATGTGTTGCCTTTAAGCATTTTAGTGGCTATAGCTAAGGGCTAATTGCAAAGCACAAGGTTTTGTAATCCTGGTGAACTAGGGTTGCTAAATTGGCTAGTAGCTTAGCATAATGAAGTAATTGGTAAGTTGCAGCTAATACACCTCTGCCCGGCACAGGGACTTAACAGCTAATTGTATGGGAGTGATTGTGGAGGCTTGATAAGTGTATTAAAGTGTCCTCTGTTCTTCAGGCTAGTGGTCCTAGACACTATGGAGGAGTGTAAGGCTGCGGGAGAGAGACACTGTAATGATTGCCTGCTGCCAACCATGTCAGTGCTATCAGAAGCAGCAGCAGTCACAGTTTGCTTTAGATTTTTTTCAGCTTGTCTTCCTCAGAGTTTGCTGTCCTTCTAGTGTGTCTTCCTCAGAGCTTGCTGTCCTTCTAGTGTGTCTTCCTCAGAGCTTGCTGTCCTTCTAGTGTGTCTTCCTCAGAGATTGCTGTGTTTCTAGTTTGTCTTCCTCAGAGATTGCTGTGTTTCTAGTTTGTCTTCCTCAGAGATTGCTGTGTTTCTAGTTTGTCTTCCTCAGAGATTGCTGTGTTTCTAGTTTGTCCTTCTCAGAGCATGCTCTCCTTTTAGTTTGTGTGGGTGTGGCTTTGGGGAGTGAGATGACAGGCAGACACATCCATTTTACATGTGCTGAGTCTGCTTGCCGGAGAGGTTGATGCTTTTCACAAGAAACATGAAAAATGTACTCATTAGAATTCATAATGAGGCTAGATTTGTTCCTATGTTGTTACATTGAGGATGTCGAAGCCACACTCAGACACACACACACACACCTCACTCCCGGATACCTGCTGAGAGACAGCACCTTGAAAGAGGGAGAGAGAAAAAAGGGAGGGTTATTTTTGATCTAAAGGGAAGAAAGAGATTTAAATTTAGCTGTGTCGGGTTGCCATTAGAGAAGAATGCGTTAGCTCAATCCAGAGATGTTAACTGGTTAGACAGTAAGGGCGCACACACGCACACTCAACGATGCTTCTTCCTACTGCACGTGTAGCCTGCTGTAGCCACCTCCAGGCAGAGATTCCCAACTGGTGTCAACATAGATATAAACAGAGGATCTCTGTGTCTTTTCTTCCCTGACCCAAAAATATTTCATGTTTTATTTAAACCCACAAAAAAACATAGACCATAATCCAGTCAAAGGGAATGATATAGCTGAGAAATGGTGGGCCATCTGAAATCCCATTTTGGGGACACTGGCCTAGTTTATGACATTAAGTCATCCACCAGTTCTGGAGATCCTTGAACAACTGTTCCTCTCTGTTCTACTGTGCATTAAGTGATGTCTGGAGGGACATTTGGCACAGTGCTTCATCCAAGAGGTTGCATAGCATTTTCCTCTCAAAATGTTTGCCAGTTGATTTGGAATGTTGTCGCTTAAAGAATGAACAGGATGAGATAGAAACCTGCGAACACTGGTGTGTTCTGCTGTGAGGACTGATGAAAGACATGGCACATAAATGCAATCTCCGTTGTTACTGAGTCAGATCATTTCTTTGTTGATCATTCAAGTCCTTTCCTCCTTTTCCACTTTCAACATAATGGGAGTCAGCTTAAAATATATTCAAGCTAATATCCCAAAATTACCATTTCAACAGAGAGGGAGTGCTGGTAAACTTTCTGCCGCTCGTTGTTTTTCTTCGGCGAGGTGTCGCATCGTGGCCTAGATAACACTACTTCCAGCACTTTGAAACTTTTGTCTCCATGGTAACTCCCGATGTGAGAGCGAGCGGTTCAGTTCGATCGGCGCTGCAGGTCGTCTGCTGATCCATCTGAGCCACTGCCTACCGCTGTCTGCCAGACTACACTCCACCAGCAGACCTGTCACGGCAGCATCGTCCGCCCCAGCAACGATGCAGCGGCCCGGGGGCCGTGATGGGGGTCTGCTTATGCCAAGCAAGCCAAATGAAAATGACAACACTGGGGATATCTGGGGCTAGCGAACCGCGGTGCACTATTAAACAGATGGCAGAAGTCAGATGACTCTCTAGTCGTGTGTGTGTGTGTGTGTGAGATGATGTAGTTCCACGCGACCGTTGAGAGGGAGGTCTCTGTCATGTATAATTCAGGTGTGGCAGGTGGGCACAGAGAAGGACGGATGGGTAGGAGCTGTTGGTTCCCCCCCTAAAAACACACTGTCACACACACACAAATTCCTCTTCTTTGAGACTGGCAGTGTGGACCTTGGCCAGGATGGGATTATAGACCCAGTGGTAACAGTGGGTCAAGGCTTGGTATTTGTGAAGCAACTTTCAAACCTAAAATGTACAGCAGGCTCTTGTCATTAGATTATTATGTTATCATCCTGCACGCACACAGAAACACACACACACTTCCTCTCGCTCCACTGTGCATATGGTTGCTTAGCGTTTGAAGCTGTGGAGGCAGAGGAATAGAGAAAATATGGATGAAAAAGGAATGGATGACAGGTGGAGAGGGAGAGCAATAAAACAGGGAAAGAAATTGTGATGGGGATAAACCAGGGGAGAGGAATGGTGATGGGGGATAAACCAGGAGAGGGGAATGGTGATGGGGGATAAACCAGGGGAGAGAAATGGTGATGGGGAATAAACCAGGAGAGAGGAATGGTGATGGGGGATAAACCAGGGGAGAGAAATGGTGATGGGGGATAAACCAGGAGAGAGGAATGGTGATGGGGGATAAACCAGGGGAGAGAAATGGTGATGGGGGATAAACCAGGGGAGATGAATGGTGATGGGGGATAAACCAGGAGAGAGGAATGGTGATGGGGGATAAACCAGGGGAGAGGAATGGTGATGGGGGATAAACCAGGAGAGAGGAATGGTGATGGGGGATAAACCAGGGGAGAGAAATGGTGATGGGGGATAAACCAGGAGAGAGGAATGGTGATGGGGGATAAACCAGGGGAGAGAAATGGTGATGGGGGATAAACCAGGGGAAATGAATAGTGATGGGGGATAAACCAGGGGAGAGGAATGAAACAAGGTAAGAGGGATGAAGGGAAAACAAAGCAGCCTGTTACCTGTTCCCTTGAGGGGAAAGTGGATCTGCCTCGTTAAGAGGCTGCTGTCAAGACCCTCCCTCTCCCGCATTTCACTGCAACGTTTACACATTCTCTGGCTTCCACATGGCTCCCTGCAGGCTATGGGTGAGGTGAAACGGAAAAGCAGTTGATTTAAAATTCACGTTTTGGAGCAAGGGGGTCTGGGGAGAGGGGGAGAGAAAGGGTTTTCAAAGCACTAAAGAGATAAGGAGAGAATGGATAGAATGACCTAAATACAATGTTACAGCTTCCTTCCCATGTTATACAGTCAATCCGTGAGTGGGTCTGTACCCTGTCTTTGTGAGTGGGTCTGTACCCTGTCTTTGTGAGTGGGTCTGTACCCTGTCTTTGTGATTGGGTCCGTACCCTGTCTTTGTGAGTGGTTCTGTACCCTGTCTTTGTGAGTGGGTCTGTACCCTGTCTTTGTGAGTGGGTCTGTTACCTGTCTTTGTGAGTGGGTCTGTACCCTGTCTTTGTGAGTGGGTCTGTACCCTGTCTTTTGTGAGTGGGTCTGTTCCCTGTCTTTGTGAGTGGGTCTGTACCCTGTCTTTGTGAGTGGGTCTGTACCCTGTCTTTTGTGAGTGGGTCTGTACCCTGTCTTTGTGAGTGGGTCTGTACCCTGTCGTTGTGAGTGGGTCTGTACCCTGTCTTTGTGAGTGGGTCTGTACCCTGTCTTTGTGAGTGGGTCTGTACCCTGTCTTTGTGAGTGGGTCTGTACCCTGTCTTTGTGAGTGGGTCTGTACCCTGTCTTTTGTGAGTGGGTCTGTACCCTGTCTTTGTGAGTGGGTCTGTACCCTGTCTTTGTGAGTGGTTCTGTACCCTGTCTTTGTGAGTGGGTCTGGTACCTGTCTTTGTGAGTGGGTCTGGTACCTGTCTTTGTGAGTGGGTCTGTACCCTGTCTTTGTGAGTGGGTCTGTACCCTGTCTTTGTGAGTGGGTCTGTACCCTGTTTTTGTGAGTGGGTCTGTACCCTGTCTTTGTGAGTGGGTCTGGTACCTGTCTTTGTGAGTGGGTCTGTACCCTGTCTTTGTGAGTGGGTCTGTACCCTGTCTTTTGTGAGTGGGTCTGTACCCTGTCTTTGTGAGTGGGTCTGTACCCTGTCTTTGTGAGTGGGTCTGTACCCTGTCTTTGTGAGTGGGTCTGGTACCTGTCTTTGTGAGTGGGTCTGTACCCTGTCTTTGTGAGTGGGTCTGTACCCTGTCTTTGTGAGTGGGTCTGTACCCTGTCTTTGTGAGTGGGTCTGTACCCTGTCTTTGTGAGTGGGTCTGTACCCTGTCTTTGTGAGTGGGTCTGGTACCTGTCTTTGTGAGTGGGTCTGTACCCTGTCTTTGTGAGTGGGTCTGTACCCTGTCTTTGTGAGTGGGTCTGTACCCTGTCTTTTGTGAGTGGGTCTGTACCCTGTCTTTGTGAGTGGGTCTGTACCCTGTCTTTGTGAGTGGGTCTGTACCCTGTTTTTGTGAGTGGGTCTGTACCCTGTCTTTGAGTGGGTCTGGTACCTGTCTTTGTGAGTGGGTCTGTACCCTGTCTTTGTGAGTGGGTCTGTACCCTGTCTTTGTGAGTGGGTCTGTACCCTGTTTTTGTGAGTGGGTCTGTACCCTGTCTTTGTGAGTGGGTCTGGTACCTGTCTTTGTGAGTGGGTCTGTACCCTGTCTTTGTGAGTGGGTCTGTACCCTGTCTTTGTGAGTGGGTCTGTACCCTTTGTTTGAGTCCATGCAGTTGGAATCGGGGGTCTGTGCACATGTTGGTGTGTGTCCTTGCGACTGTTTGTTTGCAACTGTTTGTGTTTGAAGTCGTCTTTGAATTGTACATTTGATTTGTGAGTTTAAATAAAGTATTTAAACTGTATGTGTGTGTGAAGGATACAGTTAGCTGTGTTCTGTCCAGGCCTGTTGTCCAGAGATAGTACTGGTCTGTTGTGTTACTACTCACCAATCAGCCCTACACTCACACCAAGGGGAGAGACGGACCTGGCAGAGAGACAATTCCCGCCCATACACACACACACATATACTAATGGGAAAATCCTTTCCCACAAACTGCAACTTCCCTGCAGCTCAGCCATTAGCCCATTTTTTCCTACATTTCTGCCATACCTCAGCCCCAATATGTATATACCTCAGCCCCAATATGTATATACCTCAGGCCCAATATGTATATACTTCTGCCCCAATATGTATATACCTCAGCCCCAATATGTATATACCTCAGCCCCAATATGTATATACCTCAGCCCCAATATGTATATACCTCAGCCCCAATATGTATATACCTCAGCCCCAATATGTATATACCTCAGCCCCAATATGTATATACTTTTGCCCCAATATGTATATACCTCAGGCCCAATATGTATATACCTCAGGCCCAATATGTATATACCTCAGCCCCAATATGTATATACCTCAGCCCCAATATGTATATACTTTTGCCCCAATATGTATATACCTCAGGCCCAATATGTATATACCTCAGGCCCAATATGTATATACCTCAGCCCCAATATGTATATACCTCAGCCCCAATATGATAATCAGAAAACAAAACTCTTTTGCAATTGTTTTATCACTGCTGAAAACTGTTGGGCTGATTAAAGAAGCAATAAGGAGCAAGAAATGAAGGTTATTTCTCTCAAGACATTGCCAAAAAACTGAAGGTCTCATACAACAATGTGTAGTACTACCTTCACAGAGCAGCGCAAACTGTCTCTAACCAGAATATAAAGACGAGTGAGAGGCCCTGGTTTACAACTGAGCAAGAGGACAAATAGTTTGAGAAACAGACGCCTCACAGGTCCTCAACTGGCAGCTTAGACACTCTGATGTAACTAGACACTCTGATGTACTCTTCTTCTTGCTCAGTTGTCAGCTTGATGTCATTTTAATTGACATCAAGCTGACAACTGTTAAGTGTCCCTTAACTTTTGAATGGTAGTGTGTATAAAGTTAAGTTTCTCAGAAAACGGTTTGTTGCAACAAGTTATCCATTGGCACTAACCCATAATCATCTTAAATCATAACCTTCAACCTTAAGGCCAGGGAAAGCAATACTGTTCTTGTTTGTAAGGTCAACGTCGGAGTAGAATAGTTTCTGTGTAGATGGCTACATTCCTGTGGTTAACTGTAGTATTAGTCAACGGAAAGACCAGGCATGTTGAATATAGCAGTCACTGAACTGATCGATTTGCTCACTTGGTGAGGTGTGGTGCCTAGTTGGATCTAAACTCTGCAGTACCTGGGGCACTCCAGGGGCAGTGTTCCGCAAGCATTAATTTGTGCCCCATATGGGACCCTACTCTCTTTAGTTATATGTAGGGAATAGGGCACCACTTAGAATGCAGTCTCACATTTAGATTCTCTGAATGGAGTTGCCAAGTCAGGCTGACATAATCAGATGGAGCAGGAGACTATGACACACCATGACATCACGCATCTGTACACCCATCAGTGTCAATGGATTTGTAAAGTATGTATCATGGTTACTTTACCCAGATTCAGAAGGAATACCCTCTGGCAAGCTTGAGTCACACACACATACACACACAGATGCACAGAAACACAACCTATGCCAGGTTAATAAAATGGCACTCCATGGTTCCACCCAGTGAGTGGAACCCTGATGCCAGCCTCAGTAGCAGGTTAACAACACACTGATGAGACATGGTGACCTTGATACGCCTCATCACAGTCATACTTCACATGGGGTGTTTCTACGATGTTCAGATGGGGTGTGTGGTGTTCAGATGGTGTGTGTCTATGGTGTTCAGATGGGGTGTGTGTTGTTCAGATGGGGTGTGTCTATGGTGTTCAGATGGGATGTGTCTATGATGTTCAGTTGGGGTGTGTCTATGATGTTCAGTTGGGGTGTGTGGTGTTCAGATGGTGTGTGTCTATGATGTTCAGATGGTGTGTGTCTATGATGTTCAGATGGGGTGTGTCTATGATGTTCAGATGGGGTGTGTCTATGATGTTCAGATGGTATGTGCCTGATAGTCAAATGGGTGTGTGTGATATTCAAATGGCTTGTGTGTGATATTTATATGGTGTGTGTGTGGGCTAAGTTAGGTTTAGGCATAAGTGTAAGGTTAGGGGATCAGAATATTTTTTCTTTTCTTTCCAGGGATAGAAAAACAGTGTTCCTTCATCATTCAGTCTTAATTGTGTTTGCTGATTGTTGAGATATTATCATGTTAAAAGAGAAAATGTTGCTTTCCCAAAGGTATAACATGATGTATAAAAAAATGAAATATGTTTATAGTTCTCTGCATTTATAACTTCTTCGATTGTGACCAGATCTATACCGAGATCTCTGGCTGAAAGGTCTCCTCAGACCATGACAGAGCCACCACTGCATGGGTCAGTTCTGGAGTCACACCCAGACCATGTTGGCTACAAACCCGATTCCAAAAAAGTTGGGACACTGTACAAATTGTGAGTAAAAAAGGAATGGAATAATTTACAAATCTCATAAACTTATATTTAATTCACAATAGAATATAGATAACATATGGAAAGTTGAAAGTGAGACATTTTGTAATGTCATGCCAAATATTGGCTCATTTTGGATTTCATGAGAGCTACACATTCCAAAAAATTGGGACAGGTAGCAATAAGAGGCCGGAAAAGTTAAATGTACAGATAAGGAACAGCTGGAGGACCAATTTGCAACTTATTATGTCAATTGGTAACATGATTGGGTATAAAAACAGCCTCTCAGAGTGGCAGTGTCTCTCAGAAGTCAAGATGGGCAGAGGATCACCAATTCCCCCAATGCTGCGGCGAAAAATAGTGGAGCAATATCAGAAAGGAGTTTCTCAGAGAAAAGTTGCAAAGAGTTTGAAGTTATCATCATCTACAGTGCATAATATCATCCAAAGATTCAGAGAATCTGGATCAATCTCTGTGCGTAAGGGTCAAGGCCGGAAAACCATACTGGATGCCCCGTGATCTTCGAGCCCTCAGACAGCACTGCATCACATACAGGAATGATACTGTAATGAAAATTACAACATGGGCTCAGGAATACTTCCAGAAAACATTGTCGGTGAACACAATCCACCGTGCCATTCGCCGTTGCCAGCTAAAACTCTATAGGTCAAAAAAGAAGCTGTATCTAAACAGGATCCAGAAGTGCAGGCATTTTCTCTAGGCCAAGGATAATTTAAAATGGACTGTGGCAAAGTGGAAAAGTGTTCTGTGGTCAGACAAATCAAAATCTGATGTTAATTTTGGAAAACTGGGACGCCATGTCATCCGGACTAAAGAGGACAAGGACAACCCATGTTGTTATCAGCGCTCAGTTCAGAAGCCTGCATCTCTGATGGTATGGGGTTGCATGAGTGCGTGTGGCATGGGCAGCCTACACATCTGGAAAGGCACCATCAATGCTGACAGTTATATCCAAGTTCTAGAACAACATATCTTTCAGGGAAGACCTTGCATTTTCCAACATGACAATGCCAGACCACATACTGCATCAGTTACAATGTCATGGCTGCGTAGAAGAAGGATCCGGGTACTGAAATGGCCAGCCTGCAGTCCAGATCTTTCACCCATAGAAAACATTTGGCGCATCATAAAGAGGAAGGTGCGACAAAGAAGACCTAAGACAGTTGAGCAACTAGAAGCCTGTATTAGACAAGAATGGGACAACATTCCTATTCATAAACTTGAGCAACTTGTCTCCTCAGTCCCCAGGCATTTGCAGTCTGTTATAAAAAGAAGAGGGGATGCCACACAGTGGTAAACATGGCCTTGTCCCAACTTTTTTGAGATGTGTTGATGCCATGAAACTTATTTTTCCCTTAAAGTGATACATTTTCTCAGTTTAAACATTTGATATGTCATCTATGTTGTATTCTGAATAAAATATTGAAATTTGAAACTTCCACATCATTGCATTCTGTTTTTATTCACAATTGTACAGTGTCCCAACTTTTTTGGAATCGGGTTTGTACATCTGTTCCCAGAACCACCTGACAACTGACACAGGGACACATTTATGGATGAAAAATGTGCAGTGACTGAGTGAGCATGGCTAAAAGCACCTTGCTGAATCCATGCCCTGAAGAGGTGAGGCTGTTCTGCAAGAACTAGTAGTACTGTACTAGTGGGGGGTACCTAATAAAAAGGCCACTCACTGTACACCGATCAGCCATAACATTATGACCACTGACAGGTGGAGTGAATAACACTGATAATCCCGTTATAATGGCATTCTGTCCTCAAAGTTGATGTGTTAGAAACAGGAAAAATGGGCAAGCATAAGGATCTGAGTGACTTTGACAAGGGCCAAATTGTGATGGCTAGACAACTGGGTCAGAGCATCTCCAAAACTGCAGCCCTTGTGGGGTGTTCCCGCACTGGTCAGTTCCTATCAAAAGTGGTCCAAGGAAGGAAAAGCGGTGAACCGGTGACAGGGTCATGTGCAGCCAAGGCTCATTGATGCATGTGGGGAGCGAAGGCTGGCCTGTGTGGTCTGATCCAAAAGATGAGCTACTGTATCTCATATTGCTGAAAGAGTTAATGCTGGTACACCCAGTACATTGCAATTTGTTGCGTTTGGGCTGCGTAGCCGCACACCAGTCAGGGTGCCCATGCTGACCCCTGTCCACTGACGAAAGCGACTACAATGGGGACGTGACCATCAGAACTAGAACGATCAGAACGGCCTGCCACAGAGCAAAAATGGTTCAGGAATGGTTTGAGGAACACAACAATGTGTTCAGGGTGTTGACTTGGCCTCCAAATTCCCCAGATCTCAATTCAATCGAGCATCTGTGGGACATGCTGCACAAACAGGTCCGATCCATGGAGGCCCCACCTCACAACAGGACTTAAAGGATCAGCTGCTAACGTCTTGGTGCCAGATACCACAGCACACCTTCAGAGGTCTAGTGGAGTCCATGCCTTGACGGGTCAGGGCTGTTTTGGCAGCAAAAGGGGGACCTACACAATATTAGGCAGGTGTTCATAATCTTATGGCTGATCGGTGTGTATTTCAACCAAATTTTGCTTTTCATAACAGAAGGGACAGTGATCTCTATAAAAAAATATATTAATTTCACAAAAACTGTGTAGATCAGGGTCAACATATAATTCATTATGATTTAATGTTTTTACACAATATGTGGAAATATCCAAGGGGGGTTAACAGTTTTGAGGGCCACTGTATACATGCTGAGCCCCTGGTTCATACAGATTGTGCATATAGGACACAAACTATGTACATTACACTTATATGATGTGGAAGGTCACAGTAATGCACACTTCCTCTCCCTATAGAGTGCCTCCTTTCCTTTACTGGTGTTCTGTTGAAACACTTAATGATTGAGAAGGGAGGGAGTTGGGAAAAGGAAGCCACTGTACACTGTTGAGATGCACCCCTTAACACACAACTCCTGACAGTCTCCGCTTTAGTAATTTTTATGCACGTAAGGAATCCTTGGGATTGATAAGCAATAAATTCAATCTGTCCTATGTTCACACTTGAGACAATCGCCTAGAGTATTCTTTACATGGAAATGTGTTAGATCATCATTTGTTTTTAGACCACTGTGGATGATTGAAGGAAAAACGATTTTGTTTTCACTTCTCCCTCTACTCTCTTCTCTCTCTTTCTCTCAGCCTTTCTCGTTTATTCCAATTCCATCCTCTTTTCTCCCCCTCCTCTTCTCTTTCTCTCAGCCTTTCTAATTTATCCCACTTCCATTCTCTTTTCTCTCTGTCTCCTCGTTTCCCTCCTCTCTGTCTCTCTTTCTCTCTCCCCCCTGTCATGGTAGTGTTAATAATGAATGTGTTTCCTGCTAGCTGGTGGAGATGGATCATGTGAGGGGCTGGGTACACGTGCTGCTGGGGCCTCCAATGTCCTCGTATCTTTCCTCCTCTCAGACTCACCAATTGTTACTACACTGTCTTGCATGATATTACATTAGACTACATGACTGTATTAGTTGAGCTCCGTGAAGGCTTCATAGCAGGACGAGCCCTGGTGGCTTTATGCCCTGGTGGCTTAATGCCCTGGATGCCCTGGTGGCTTTATGCCCTGGATGCCCTGGTGGCTTAATGCCCTGGATGCCCTGGTGGCTTTATGCCCTGGTGGCTTTATGCCCTGGATGCCCTGGTGGCTTTATGCCCTGGATGCCCTGGTGGCTTTATGCCCTGGATGCCCTGGTGGCTTTATGCCCTGGATGCCCTGGTGGCTTTATGCCCTGGATGCCCTGGTGGCTTAATGCCCTGGATG
The DNA here is from genome assembly GCF_011004845.1 of Esox lucius. Classification (NCBI taxonomy): domain Eukaryota; kingdom Metazoa; phylum Chordata; class Actinopteri; order Esociformes; family Esocidae; genus Esox; species Esox lucius. The sequence goes on along the minus strand of NC_047571.1, from coordinate 22,325,837 downwards.
CCCTGGTGGCTTTATGCCCTGGTGGCTTTATGCCCTGGATGCCCTGGTGGCTTTATGCCCTGGATGCCCTGGTGGCTTTATGCCCTGGATGCCCTGGTGGCTTTATGCCCTGGATGCCCTGGTGGCTTAATGCCCTGGATGCCCTGGTGGCTTTATGCCCTGGTGGCTTTATGCCCTGGATGCCCTGGTGGCTTTATGCCCTGGATGCCCTGGTGGCTTAATGCCCTGGATGCCCTGGTGGCTTTATGCCCTGGATGCCCTGGTGGCTTGATGCCCTGGATGCCCTGGTGGCTTGATGCCCTGATGCTTTTACCATCATCTGTATAGCGCTGTAGAAGTGGTTTCATTTTAATGTTATCCTAGAGTTGAGGCTGATTTTCCCATCAATAATGCTGCTTCAGAGAAATACAGATGATAAATGATGATAATAGCAATGACTGTGAGTTTGACTCATGTGATTATGAAGGTCCTGATAAGGACCAGGAGAGGCTGAAAACCATTCTCTCAATCTTCTAGTCTGTCTATATATTCAGCTGGCTTGTTGTAACCTCTCCCATCTTCCCTCCATTTCTGTCTACTCTCTCCCCCTTCTCCATAGATCTGTCGTGTTTTAAAACCGGGAGGGCGTTTCCTGTCTGTAACCTTCGCACAGCCTCACTTCAGGAAGCGCCTCTATGCTCGCCATGACTACGGCTGGTCTGTACGCACCTGTAGCTATGGAGATGGTTTCCAATACTTCCTATATGTGCTGACCAAAGGGGAGAAGCTTAGTCCAGAGGATGCCGCACTGGAGAGAAGGCTATTGGAGGAGGCCCAAGCCCTTCCCACTGAGGTCAGGACCCAAGAATCAGACACTGAGGCCTTCCTGGATAGTATTGACCTATAGGAGACGGGTACACCTGTCATCATGCCAACAGAAACACAATGGATGTATATCAATGGACTCTATAACAGAGCATGTAACTTAACTTTTACTGTCTTAAATTATGCCTTCCATGTTTTTATCCTCTGTGTTCATTATATACACTCACACACACACACACACACACACACACACTCAAAACTAACACACACGCCTGTTAGTTACTATCCCAGCCTTCAAACCTGCTGGTATCTGTATAAGAAACATCAGATCAGATTAAGCTAAGGGTTCTGTTGCAGCTTCATTATAGAGCACAGAGGCATGCAGGAAGCCAAGGAGCCACGGCTGGCTAGAGGCACCATTAATAAAGTAGAAATCATTTATTTTTCATTCACAGCTGAAATGTAATTACTGTCTATTTTTAAGACTTGAAAAAGTGCCTGATTTTTTTCGAAGATTGGCTTCATGCTGCAATTTTTTTACCTGCAACAATTTGCTTAAAATCGTTATTTATGGGACTGTTAAAATGATAAGCAATAAAGACAAACTGCCATTTACTGTATGTTGTTGGGACATTGTGATATATGGATAATGTTGTATCCCAGATGATTAGGCAAGCATAACTAATGTTGATGGAAGACATACTGTTGTTTTGTTGCTAGCATCCACCATAATGCATTAGAGCCATTTAATGCCTCAACACTCAATACTGCTCAATAGTGTTAGTGGTAAAACACTCAATAGACCTCATTGCGAAAAGAAATAATGGAACTCATTAACAACCTACCAGTGTCAACACAAAAAAACTAAGTCTACACACACACACACACACATTGACAGAAACACTGGGAGAATAAGAAGAATCAGGCCTCCTCCCTGACCCCATTCATCTACCCCACTGCCCTTTATTGTACCACGTCTGACTGGCTGGTCAGGATGTTAAGGGACGTCCTGGAGGACGGAGCAGGGTGCCACATCTGACTGACTGGTCAGGGTGTTAAGGGACCTTCTGGAGGATGGAGCAGGGTGTCACATCTGACTGACTTGTCAGGGTGTTAAGGGACGTCCTGGAGGATGGAGCAGGGTGTCACATCTGACTGACTGGTCTGGGTGTTAAGGGACATCCTGGACGACGGAGCAGGGTGTCACATCTGACTGACTGGTCAGGATGTTAAGGGACATCCTGGAGGACGGAGCAGGGTGCCACATCTGACTGACTGGTCTGGGTGTTAAGGGACGTCCTGGACGACGGAGCAGGGTGTCACATCTGACTGACTGGTCAGGATGTTAAGGGACGTCCTGGAGGATGGAGCAGGGTGTCACATCTGACTGACTGGTCAGGGTGTTAAGGGACGTCCTGGAGGATGGCTGGAGGATGGAGCAGGGTGCCACATCTGACTGACTGGTCAGGGTGTTAAGGGACCTCCTGGAGGATGGAGCAGGGTGCCACATCTGACTGACTGGTCAGGGTGTTAAGGGACCTCCTGGAGGACGGAGCAGGGTGCCACATCTGACTGACCTGTCAGGGTGTTAAGGGACGTCCTGGAGGATGGAGCAGGGTGTCACATCTGACTGACTGGTCTGGGTGTTAAGGGACGTCCTGGAGGATGGAGCAGGGTGTCACATCTGACTGACTGGTCAGGATGTTAAGGGACATCCTGGAGGACGGAGCAGGGTGCCACATCTGACTGACTGGTCTGGGTGTTAAGGGACGTCCTGGACGACGGAGCAGGGTGTCACATCTGACTGACTGGTCAGGATGTTAAGGGACGTCCTGGAGGATGGAGCAGGGTGTCACATCTGACTGACTGGTCAGGGTGTTAAGGGACGTCCTGGAGGATGGCTGGAGGATGGAGCAGGGTGCCACATCTGACTGACTGGTCAGGGTGTTAAGGGACCTCCTGGAGGATGGAGCAGGGTGCCACATCTGACTGACTGGTCAGGGTGTTAAGGGACCTCCTGGAGGACGGAGCAGGGTGCCACATCTGACTGACCTGTCAGGGTGTTAAGGGACGTCCTGGAGGATGGAGCAGGGTGTCACATCTGACTGACTGGTCTGGGTGTTAAGGGACGTCCTGGAGGATGGAGCAGGGTGTCACATCTGACTGACTGGTCTGGGTGTTAAGGGACCTCCTGGAGGATGGAGCAGGGTGCCACAATGTGGCAAACTGACTGACAGCTGGTTATGGAGCACTGAGTGGCCGGAGGTTTAGTATTGATCACAGAGAGATTAATTAAGGCAAGCTGCCAGGACTAGAGGGCAGAACAGGGAAGTCAACATTTCATTGGATCATGAGAGCGTGTTTGTGATCCAGGTCTATGTGTACATTAGGGACCAAAAGTAAGCACAAAAATCTGAAAAACATGGATATCCCCACAAGGATAAAAAATCCCATGTGTATGTATGAGCAGCTCCAGGCAGGGATACTTTGGACAAACAGCATTGTTAGATATGAAGGTCCTCACTAGATCAAGTCCTCACAAGGAAGCTCATTACTGTACATTAATAAAGCAGAACAATATCTTCCAGTAACGTCTATATCTTACGTATATGCTATTTTGTGGCAGGTTTTTCATAGTTAAGAGGTTCTTCTCTTTAATCCATTTCCTTCATCAATCTTGTATCCATCTCAAAACAGTTTGATTAAACTTAATTAGACTTTGGGTTGTATAACTCCAGTCTAGCTGACAGTTCTAATATAATGAAGTCTGCATACTCTATCAGTCTCCTTTTTCCTCTCTCCCATTTACTCACACTCTCTCTCCCTCTCTCTCTCTGTCATGATCTGCTTTTACCTTCTCTATATTCCTCTTTCCGCTACTTTTCTCCCCTTCCCATCCATCCCTTTCTCTATCCAGTGTTCTGACCCCCAGTGGTGTCCAGACTAGTTTCACTGAGTCAGCCAGCCTTCTCCTAATTGTCCTTTATGCTCCAGTGCCCAAGGGCAACAGCAAGCTGCTGCATACCCAATACACACCCTTCACTGTTTTCTCTCTTCTTTCTCCATGCTCTATTACCCTCTCTGTCTCATTTGTTTCTCTTATCTTTCTCTGTTACTCTGCTTTTCTCACCATTTCTGTTACTTTGTTTCTCTCACCGTCTGTTACTCTTTTTCTCTTACCATCTCTGTTACTCCCCCTCTCTCACCATCTCTGTTACTCTCCCTCTCACACCATCTCTGTTACTCTCCCTCTCACACCATCTCTGTTACTCTCCCTCTCACACCATCTCTGTTACTCTCCCTCTCACACCATCTCTGTTACTCTCCCTCTCACACCATCTCTGTTACTCCCCCTCTCACACCATCTCTGTTACTCCCCCTCTCACACCATCTATGTTACTCCCCCTCTCTCACCATCTCTGTTACTCCCCCTCTCTCACCATCTCTGTTACTCTCCCTCTCACACCATCTCTGTTACTCCCCCTCTCTCACCATCTCTGTTACTCTCCCTCTCACACCATCTCTGTTACTCTCCCTCTCACACCATCTCTGTTACTCTCCCTCTCACACCATCTCTGTTACTCTCCCTCTCACACCATCTCTGTTACTCCCCCTCTCACACCATCTCTGTTACTCTCCCACTCACACCATCTCTGTTACTCTCCCTCTCACACCATCTCTATTACTCTCCCTCTCTCACCATCACTGTTACTCTCCCTCTCACACCATCTCTGTTACTCTCCCTCTCACATCATCTCTGTTACTCTCCCTCTCTCACCATCTCTGTTACTCCCCCTCTCTCACCATCTCTGTTACTCTCCCTCTCACACCATCTCTGTTACTCTCCCTCTCACACCATCTCTGTTACTCTCCCTCTCACACCATCTCTGTTACTCCCCCTCTCACACCATCTCTGTTACTCCCCCTCTCACACCATCTATGTTACTCCCCCTCTCTCACCATCTCTGTTACTCCCCCTCTCTCACCATCTCTGTTACTCTCCCTCTCACACCATCTCTGTTACTCCCCCTCTCTCACCATCTCTGTTACTCTCCCTCTCACACCATCTCTGTTACTCTCCCTCTCACACCATCTCTGTTACTCTCCCTCTCACACTATCTCTGTTACTCCCCCTCTCTCACCATCTCTGTTACTCTCCCTCTCACACCATCTCTGTTACTCTCCCTCTCACACCATCTCTGTTACTCCCCCTCTCACACCATCTCTGTTACTCTCCCTCTCACACCATCTCTGTTACTCCCCCTCTCACACCATCTCTGTTACTCTCCCTCTCACACCATCTCTGTTACTCTCCCTCTCACACCATCTCTGTTACTCTCCCTCTCACACCATCTCTGTTACTCTCCCTCTCACACCATCTCTGTTACTCACCCTCTCACACCATCTCTGTTACTCTCCCTCTTTCACCATCTCTGTTACTCTCCCTCTCACACCATCTCTGTTACTCTCCCTCTCAAACCATCTCTGTTACTCCCCCTCTCACACCATCTCTGTTACTCCCCCTCTCACACCATCTCTGTTACTCTCCCTCTCACACCATCTCTGTTACTCTCCCACTCACACCATCTCTGTTACTCTCCCTCTCACACCATCTCTGTTACTCTCCCTCTCTCACCATCTCTGTTACTCTCCCACTCACATCATCTCTGTTACTCTCCCTCTCACACCATCTCTGTTACTCTCCCTCTCACACTATCTCTGTTACTCCCCCTCTCTCACCATCTCTGTTACTCTCCCTCTCACACCATCTCTGTTACTCTCCCTCTCACACCATCTCTGTTACTCCCCCTCTCACACCATCTCTGTTACTCTCCCTCTTTCACCATCTCTGTTACTCTCCCTCTCTCACCATCTCTGTTACTCTCCCTCTCACACCATCTCTGTTACTCTCCCTCTCACACCATCTCTGTTACTCCCCCTCTCTCACCATCTCTGTTACTCTCCCTCTCATACCATCTCTGTTACTCCCCCTCTCACACCATCTCTGTTACTCCCCCTCTCTCACCATCTCTGTTACTCTCCCACTCACACCATCTCTGTTACTCTCCCTCTCACACCATCTCTGTTACTCTCCCTCTCACACCATCTCTGTTACTCTCCCTCTTTCACCATCTCTGTTACTCTCCCTCTCACACCATCTCTGTTACTCTCCCTCTCAAACCATCTCTGTTACTCCCCCTCTCACACCATCTCTGTTACTCCCCCTCTCACACCATCTCTGTTACTCTCCCTCTCACACCATCTCTGTTACTCTCCCACTCACACCATCTCTGTTACTCTCCCTCTCACACCATCTCTGTTACTCTCCCTCTCTCACCATCTCTGTTACTCTCCCACTCACATCATCTCTGTTACTCTCCCTCTCACACCATCTCTGTTACTCTCCCTCTCACACTATCTCTGTTACTCCCCCTCTCTCACCATCTCTGTTACTCTCCCTCTCACACCATCTCTGTTACTCTCCCTCTCACACCATCTCTGTTACTCCCCCTCTCACACCATCTCTGTTACTCTCCCTCTTTCACCATCTCTGTTACTCTCCCTCTCTCACCATCTCTGTTACTCTCCCTCTCACACCATCTCTGTTACTCTCCCTCTCACACCATCTCTGTTACTCCCCCTCTCTCACCATCTCTGTTACTCTCCCTCTCACACCATCTCTGTTACTCTCCCTCTCACACCATCTCTGTTACTCTCCCTCTCACACCATCTCTGTTACTCTCCCTCTCACACCATCTCTGTTACTCCCCCTCTCACACCATCTCTGTTACTCTCCCTCTCACACCATCTCTGTTACTCTCCCTCTCACACCATCTCTGTTACTCCCCCTCTCACACCATCTCTGTTACTCTCCCTCTTTCACCATCTCTGTTACTCTCCCTCTCTCACCATCTCTGTTACTCTCCCTCTCACACCATCTCTGTTACTCTCCCTCTCACACCATCTCTGTTACTCCCCCTCTCTCACCATCTCTGTTACTCTCCCTCTCATACCATCTCTGTTACTCCCCCTCTCACACCATCTCTGTTACTCCCCCTCTCTCACCATCTCTGTTACTCTCCCACTCACACCATCTCTGTTACTCTCCCTCTCACACCATCTCTGTTACTCTCCCTCTCACACCATCTCTGTTACTCTCCCTCTTTCACCATCTCTGTTACTCTCCCTCTCACACCATCTCTGTTACTCTCCCTCTCAAACCATCTCTGTTACTCCCCCTCTCACACCATCTCTGTTACTCCCCCTCTCACACCATCTCTGTTACTCTCCCTCTCACACCATCTCTGTTACTCTCCCACTCACACCATCTCTGTTACTCTCCCTCTCACACCATCTCTGTTACTCTCCCTCTCTCACCATCTCTGTTACTCTCCCACTCACATCATCTCTGTTACTCTCCCTCTCACACCATCTCTGTTACTCTCCCTCTCACACTATCTCTGTTACTCCCCCTCTCTCACCATCTCTGTTACTCTCCCTCTCACACCATCTCTGTTACTCTCCCTCTCACACCATCTCTGTTACTCCCCCTCTCACACCATCTCTGTTACTCTCCCTCTTTCACCATCTCTGTTACTCTCCCTCTCTCACCATCTCTGTTACTCTCCCTCTCACACCATCTCTGTTACTCTCCCTCTCACACCATCTCTGTTACTCCCCCTCTCTCACCATCTCTGTTACTCTCCCTCTCATACCATCTCTGTTACTCCCCCTCTCACACCATCTCTGTTACTCCCCCTCTCTCACCATCTCTGTTACTCTCCCACTCACACCATCTCTGTTACTCTCCCTCTCACACCATCTCTGTTACTCTCCCTCTCACACCATCTCTGTTACTCCCCCTCTCTCACCATCTCTGTTACTCTCCCTCTCTCACTATCTCTGTTACTCCCCCTCTCACACCATCTCTGTTACTCTCCCTCTCACACCATCTCTGTTACTCTCCCTCTCACACTATCTCTGTTACTCCCCCTCTCTCACCATCTCTGTTACTCTCCCTCTCACACCATCTCTGTTACTCTCCCTCTCACACCATCTCTGTTACTCCCCCTCTCACACCATCTCTGTTACTCTCCCTCTCACACCATCTCTGTTACTCCCCCTCTCACACCATCTCTGTTACTCTCCCTCTCACACCATCTCTGTTACTCCCCCTCTCACACCATCTATGTTACTCCCCCTCTCTCACCATCTCTGTTACTCTCCCTCTCACACCATCTCTGTTACTCCCCCTCTCTCACCATCTCTGTTACTCTCCCTCTTTCACCATCTCTGTTACTCTCCCTCTCTCACCATCTCTGTTACTCTCCCTCTCACACCATCTCTGTTACTCCCCCTCTCTCACCATCTCTGTTACTCTCCCACTCACACCATCTCTGTTACTCTCCCTCTCTCACCATCTCTGTTACTCTCCCTCTCACACCATCTCTGTTACTCTCCCTCTCTCACTATCTATGTTACTCCCCCTCTCACACCATAAAAAATGTCCTTGAAATCTCTCTTCCATATATTTTTTCTCTTACTCTCTTCCATCTCATCTCTTTTTCTCTCCATCCTCTTTCAGTTTCAGCCAAAGCCTTCATATGTGAGGTTTTTGTAGATTTTTGTATGTTGTGATGGTAATTTCTAAAGTCAAAACAATTTATGGAATTGGGGTAAGTCAGAGGAAAACCCAAATGCACAATAAATTGTTTATTCTTGCAAGGAGAGAATACACAGGTTACAAAGTATGAATAATCTCTAAAATAGTACAGGACAATCGTCAGTATATAAGGGAGGAAAAGGGGTGTGGTAAGATGCTGCCCACCTGTCTTATGTCAATACAACTCATTCCCTTTGTTCTATCACATATCCTAGGCTTCACACAAATCACATGTTGTCCTCCCCCACCTGGGTAACCTTCTAAACCCTTCAGGAGGACTTCTGGACAAACATCTGGACAAACTACAGATAGGCAGATTTACGATTAACCCTATAATCTGCTGATACCAATCAAGAATGCCCCCTTAGACAAATACCAGATCCCCCTCTCCCACATTCCTCTACTTATCTAAACAATGGGAGTCAGTCCTTTAATAAGTAAGAATGCATCAGTTTAAGAAATTTCCATGACAATGTTAAATGAATGTGTACATCCCTGTGTGTATCACGGTCTCAGTGTGTGAGGTATTTTTTTTGTCATGTTCAAGGGCATTGGGTCTGCCTGGGATTCTACCAGTAACCCTGTGCTTCCATGGAATACACAGGCCCTAAAGAGACAGTCGTCTTGGGCATTGTCCTATAGGCTGATAAAAATGTGAGCCCAGCTCCAGTTGTCACCATGTGTGCTAATCAGTGTTAGCTTTAGCGTGGGCTAACGTGAGGCGCAGCACTGGCTGCATGTGCAGTATATCAGCCTCCCTGGGGGCAGTGTAATGCCATTAGTGCTGTTAGTGCTGTTACTGTATCCAGGAGTTATGTAACTGGAAGGGGAATATAACGATGGCTGTCCAGTGAGGCTGGGGGTAGGGCATGGGATGGAGGGAGGGAGGGAGGGAGGGGGGAAAGGAGGGAGGGAAGGAGGGAGGGAGGGAGGGAGCTACTGTATATTTTTTCGTCTTCATTCTGTCCATTGATAATATCTTGGTTTCCTTCAAATTAGCAAAGTATTTTCCTGTGTTAAATATACATGAAGAAAATGTTTTTACCACAAACCGTGTTTCCATAGGTGTTTTTATCCAAGAAAGTGACTTTACTGCATCCAGCGTATGTCCTTCTTGCAGATTTACTTGAATTAAAGTGGGCCATTTTGGTCTTGGCCCCTACCTCCTAACCAACAGCTCAGAAATACAGCGCTGGTAGGCCGCATGATGGGATTATTTTGTTTAAGTGCAAGATTATTTTTATTTGTCAAAAGGAAGCTATGACCCATGCATCAATCATGAAGTTACCAGAATATACATTTATATTTTTAGCAGACATTCCGGTTATCATTTGGAAAGGAACATCACATCACTGCACTTTTACCAACATGTGAAGTTCATGATAAAATTAATATATATTCAAAGTTCAAATGCAGCCTGGTACTCTGCATTCTGTGTTCAGTCATAGTGTGCTTTAAAGTATAAAATGTTGTTGATTTAGTAGATGCTCTTATCAAGCGGTGTAAGTTCCTCTTGCTCAGAAGAAGCTACAGTAGAGGTGTGCCAGTGGAGTGCTTGAAGAAGCAATGTGACGTGGTCGAAAATTGGGAAAGTTTAACACCAGATGGGCTACGGCGTTCTAACTGACTTGCGGTTTTCCCTACCTACAGTGAGTTACCTTAGCCCTACCTACAGTGAGTTGCCTTAGCCCTACCTACAGTGAGTTGCCTTAGCCCTACCTACAGTGAGTTGCCTTAGCCCTACCTACAGTGAGTTGCCTTAGGCCTACCTACAGTGAGTTGCATTAGGCCTACCTACAGTGAGTTACCTTAGCCCTACCTACAGTGAGTTGCCTTAGCCCTACCTACAGTGAGTTGCCTTAGCCCTATCTACAGTGAGTTGCATAAGCCCTACCTACAGTAAGTTGTCTTAGCCCTACCTACAGTGAGCTTCCTTAGCCCTACCTACAGTGAGTTGCCTTAGTCCTACCTACAGTGAGTTGCATTAGGCCTACCTACAGTGAGTTACCTTAGCCCTACCTACAGTGAGTTGCCTTAGCCCTACCTACAGTGAGTTGCCTTAGCCCTACCTACAGTGAGTTGCATAAGCCCTACCTACAGTAAGTTGTCTTAGCCCTACCTACAGTGAGCTTCCTTAGCCCTACCTACAGTGAGTTGCCTTAGTCCTACCTACAGTGAGTTGCATTAGCCCTACCTACAGTGAGTTGCATAAGTTCAGAAGTGAGATGACAAGGGCCTGGATTTGTTCCTGTATCGCTTCCTGTGAGAGGTGAGCATGTACTACAGAAATGTTGTAGCGCATATGCTTGTCCTGTGGAAAGAGCAACAGGAGAGTCAGTAACAACTGTTAAATCTGCAGTGAGTATTCGGCTTTATCACAGGGTGACAAATGTAATACTGATCATTGCATCATTTCACTAACATCCAGTGGACCATGCCATTATTCTTATTTTATTTGTAAATATCTGCAGCCCAATCTTCCTACATAAGGCACTTTTAAAACGTAGGCAACAACCCCATTTTTCCATTACATGCAGGGAATGTTAAACATTTGAGGTTCCACTATCCTGAAGCAATATATGTAATGTATCCCACACTTTTGGAATAGCCAGCAAAGCTCCGTGCATCTTAATACCATGTTGCCAGTGGAGAAATGCCTTGGTTGTTTTACACTGCAGCCATCAGCATCGGGCATTGACATCAGGAATGCTTCCATTGAAATCAATGAGCTGCCATGCAATGTGTCGAGTCCAATGGCAGTGTGCAACCTCAAGAATCGCTCCAGTTTGATTCTCAATAGCTGAATCCCAATCACTCGATTTTGTGGATAATGGATATTGTAAATGTTATAATGTTCCTGTTTGGTTGCTTCAGAGCATGTAGAATGTCACACGGACAATGCTGAATGCAGCGCAACGCAATGGGTGTAACGTAATGTCTGTGTTTCTTTTTGTATTGTTGCAATCATGTGTATTTCTAAGCGAGGCACACCGGCGAAAGACAATGTGTTCCCGATGTGATTAAAGTAAAGGTTACTACAAAAAAAAGACTTTAACAGCTGATAGATTAGCTGACTGTGGGCCCGTTGTTCTAACAGAGTCCCGGTTCTACTATTGTATGTCGATTACACTGTTTCTTTGAATGTTGCGGTACATTCAGGGCTCTTAAGCAGGACGTCTGTTGAACAGGACACAACTGTTTGACCTGGTTACATGTTTCTGAGTAGGGCTTGTGATGGCTAGCTTAACCGAGACATTGGCTTCAAGCGGGATTGGGGATTTCTGTTGGAAAAGCCATGCATATCTTCATGCCCTATGACCCCTACATTCGTGGAGAACCATGCAGCAATTTCATTGGTTGGTGTGAGTATTATGAATCTTAAAACTTGCCTGTCCAAGGCAAGGTGGAGCCATTACCACATTAAATGGCATTTTAATTTCTTGTCATATCAAATGCCACCAATAATACAGTTTGAATATCCATTCCATATACTGTCTGTGACTCTGGTTTGGATCTACAGAATATAATTTCAATATTAAAAATACAAATAAATCCCAATTTGACAACAGGCAAACAACCTATCAACATCACCATTATGCAAACATTTGGTGGCACAGAGAGGACAATATGTAGGTATTACACAGGTCCAGTATGTGGTATGCCATATTTTAAATAATTGTTTTAATGTTTCTCGTGCTCCTAAATTGTACATGATGCTGTAATGTTTTTGCTACAAGCACCAGTGCTATCTGCTAATGTTTTAATTTTTTACCCTGGTTGCACTATATTTCCCCAGTAAAACGCAGAGCTATGAGGGAAGATGGCCGACAGTATGTGAGGCAACAAATTGTGTTTTCTTTATAGCTATACGCTGGTCTCAGCTAAAGCCTGTAGGCCCTGGTTAGAAGTATTCATGTTATCAGGTGGGCCACAGCTTGGAGAACCATTGGTTGTGTTCACCCCTGATGTCCAGCAATGATGTGGTTGTAATCCCAAGCCAACCCAATGAACACAACAGGACCACACTACATGTTCTTTCACCATTTATTAGTTCACCAATACAGTGAAAATGGCATCATAATATACAATGACTCATTCTTAGAATGTCATGACACATTTGTTGCTTTTCTGCTTCATAAAACGATGTTTCATTATTGAAAATATTAAGGTTTCATGCACAACAAACCATATTCAGTATCCTTAAAAGAATGGTACAAGATAAACAAAATAAAAAAACATAACTTTAATGTCCAAAATCTGTCAAATAACGACGTGTTATTTGAGGATACTCGTAAACAGTGCAATATACTCTAAAATTGCCATTTTCTAACAAATTCATCAACAAAGCTCAAGTCACAGTATACAATTTCTCAATAATAGTTTAACATTGATGTGTGCAAAACCCCAAACACATTCAGTTAGTCTTTAAAAAAAGTCAGACCCCTTGATATAGCCTAGAATGAGAAAATCAACACTCAAAACTTTTAAGATTCTCCATGAGGCCTACAGCCTATATATTCTCAAACTGCATATCCCTCAACAATAAAAACCTTTGTGTTGATGAATTGTAAGACGATAGACTAGCATATCATTTTTAAATAACAATTATTTAGATATAAAAATACAAATATGAATTTTGTTAAAAAGAAGCGTGCCAGGGTAAGAGTGGTGGCACCTGTGTTGGCACCGGAGCGAAAGATCATGCAAATAGATGGAGAGAAGAGTCAACTTTTAATTATAGAAGACAAAAACACGAATAATTGCTAAATCAAAATAAGTAAATTATACATTTTAAAAAATCCCATCAATTCATGAATATTGTTTCAAAATTTAAAATGTACCCATCTCAGGCCTACTTGGACATTTTGAGAGTGTGTAAAAAGTGAAAAAGATATGTGCAGGTGTCGGTAGGCTACATGAAGGCGCGGCCTGCATCATTAACGTAGGGGGGTAATGTAAGACCATGTATCAATTTCATTCAATTGAACCTGGGGACTATGCATTACTAGCTTATTCTTTACAGATGAGGCCAAAATAAATATAGGCCTTTGAAAGAAAATATTATCATTGCACTATCCTCTGTGTGTGTGTGTGTGTATATATATATATATATATATATATATATATATATATATATATATATATATATATATATATATTTGTATTTTATTTTACATACAATGGGTCTCTTCTAGTTACTGGACTTCAGTGTTTGGTTGGTCTGTATTAAAAAGCTTTAGCAGCAATCGGAATGCATTCTCTATGTTCGACCAGTGCTGAAAAGGACAGCTCCCTTGAATGCGACGTCGCCGATTGTTATCAACAACGCAAAGCGTGTAGGGAATAGCCTATGGTGTTCGAGCTTAGGTAGGCTACTGTAGACCTGTATACTATAGAAATAAAGCTTGAAATGAGATTCAGCCACCAGTTGTAGTTTTTTGTTGCTTATGGCGCTTTTGGAAGAGGATGGTCATAAAGTAATGGCAAGTTCATCCATCAGTAGTCTGCAGCCAGAGGTTGAGACATGGAGCTGGGTCCGCCATCTCAACATCACGCTGCTCAGCAGAAGTTAAAGTCGGGTTTCGTTTAGAGAATTGCCAGCATCCCCACGATAAATCTCGGTCTTTTCCGGAGTCTTCCTCAAACTCTTCCTCTGCTTTCTCATCCAATCTTCACATCTTTCTTTCCATTCCTTTCCTTCCCCTTGTCTTCGCTTCGTGCCATCGTTTCTCCTACAATCCTCGAACATGCACAGCCGACAAGTGTTTCAAATCGGTGATCAAAATAAAAAGTCTGCAAGGCATCGCTTATCTTTAAACGGCAGGTGACGACTTTTCTGCCATCCCCTTTAGGACATCGTCTATTCGGTCGTCTTCGATGACAACTGCAAAGGAAAGATGAAAGTACGTTAATTTTTATTATGTTTAAGTTAATCATATCATAATTGTTTCATAAAGAAGTTTGAAAGACCACAGATCGACCAAATGAAAAGGGATTGAGTGAATAGCATGGGAGCTAGTCCAACACAAAGGATATGTTGTTGTGCCCAAACCCCCGACCTCCCTCCTGAAACATTGGACTGAATATAATGTTTTGTTCTTCATGGAGCAAAGCCAGGCGCGCGTGCTTTCTTGACATTTCCCATTCATGCAATCAGGCGGAATGTGCCAGTAAAACAAATTAATATAGTAGCATATAGGCTAAAGCTGAAATATATTTGGATTTCATATCTGTAGTTAATTAATTCTCATGGGTCACTTAACGGGGTGCATTGTGGTCAGCTCCTGACACTTGTTAATAAATATATTGTTGATCATAATTTAGAGGTCATGTTCCGTATCTTTGGCATTTCAGATTGTAACGGTATAGCTTACAGTTACAGTTCACCTAAACTTGACTGGGTTTGCCAAGACTTTGTTTTTGTGGACCAAAACAATTTTCAAAACGTATTTTCCAATAATCGCCTCTTACCTCTCTTGGCTCTGCCAATCTGTCCCAACTTTGGGGGTCTTTTCGCTTGCGACGCTCCGAAGAACGAATTGGTGTCTTGTAGTCCGCAGCTAAAGGACATCTGGCTGGCCTCGCTGTCTCCATAGCCGTTCATTTTCCCCTCGCTGTACGGGAGTACCTCGGACATTATAGCACAGCTGAGACTGACGGATCTACAGCGGTGAAAAAACGTGTTAAAGTCGGCTGCTATTGTCGGTATAGCGCAGAAATCCTTAACTTGGTAATTGCACTTGTCGAACTTTCCGGTGGAAATCCGTTTGGAAATTAACTTCGTGGCTTCTGTGAAGGTCCGGTTTGAAGCGTAGTGGTAAGGGTTAGTAGAAGGCTCTTGTGTCGCTGTTTGAAAGGAGAGCAGAGGAGGGACGGTCTGTTCGCATGTGTTGCTCGATGAAGTCTGATGAGGAAAGTGGGAGATCCCGGGATCATAAAGAAAACCCAGGCGGAACGGTGAAGTCATCTATCCGGGTGTGCGTGCGCCCGTGAGCAAACGTGCGCCAGTGCGTGCGTTTTTGTGTGCTGGGGAACACCAAATGCTGAAGGAGTAAGGGTGACATCAACAGGCGAGATGTAGTAGTGCTGTGGATGTAGCAAACAAGCATGATGTATGTGTATACAGCAAGTGCTACAGAATCGGGGAAGGCTAAACATTACATTTTTGCGCCTGATACTGGCAATGTTGAACCAATTTGTAGCTTTAAGACCGTATTCAAAAGCTGGACCCATGACTCAGAAGTAGGCCTATGCTATGCTATTAAGCTGACACCACATTCTATACACAGTGGATATCCAACCTTTATACATACTTATTGAAAATGCAGCTTTTTATATACTTATATGATGTCAGACCATTTTCTCCTATAATAAATACTTTGTGAAAGCATCTCATGTTGTTATACAGCTGTACATCTGTTTAGATCTATCAACCTAGCTCACAGGATTTTGCAATTCAAGTTCAGAGTTTATCAAAATTGTATCCCTCTCTATGCAAACGAGTTACAGCTCAGTCAAATCTACTGTGCACAATCCTTTAGGTCAGTCCACACATTTTCTATAAGATAGTGGTTCAGGCTTTGACTGGACCATACCACTACATTGATCTTGCTTTATCCCTAATTGATTTGCATGTGTGATTTGGATCTTTTTGTGTTTAATGATGAAATTTGTCTTTAACTTATGATTACTGGCAGAGAGGGTTTGCTGTAGGGTTTGCTCCAAAATATTTGGATCCATTAATTGCCCCCTATCCTGTCCAAAGCCCCTGTCCCTGATGAAGAGAATCAGCCCCATAGCATGATGCTGCTACCACCATGTTTGACTGCCTGTGTTTGTATACATGATTTATACATTAATATTTTCTTTCATTTTGACAGCCTACCCTGCAGCTTGGACCTGCGCAGATAATGTGCAGTAGTTATAATATGCATGTGCCCTTTTCCTGACAGGAATTCCTGCAACTCCTTTAAGTTTGTTAATAGCCTCCCTGGTGAGCTTTCTCTTCCATATCACCAATTTTGGTACATCAGTCTGGTAATAATGTTGCTGTGACATCGATAACAATGTCAACCAAATCAAAGAAATGTATTAAGGCATTTGAAGACTTCCTAGAAAAGGAACATAGAAAAGGAAAGGAACACAGCAGTCACCAAAACAGCATTATATCATCTAAAGAATATAGCCAGAATCAAAGGCTTGGTGTCCCAAAAAGACCATGAGAAGCTCATCCATGCTTTTATCTCTAGTAGGGTTGATTACTGTAATGGCCTCTTAACTGGACTCCTGCAAAACAACTGCAGCTCATTCAGAATGCTGCTACTAGAATGTTAACCAGGACCAAGAGAACAGAGCACATCACTCTGGTTCTTAAATCTTTGCATTGGCTTCCAGTCAGTTACAGAATAGATTTCAAAGTGGTGCTTTTAGTTTATAAATCTCTGAATGGTTTAGGACCCAAATACATTACTGATATGTTTTGAAGAATATAAACCGAGCAGGGCTCTTAGATCCATGAACACAGGTCAGCTAGTAGAGCCCAGAGTCAAAACTAAATGGAAACGTTGCGTTTAGCATTTGTGCTGTACACAACTGGAATAAACTACAAGAAGATCTTTGACGTGCCCCAAACATATCCATTTTTAAATCCAGGTTAAAAACACTTCTCTTCACACGTGACTATGACTGAGCACTTAAACCTAACCACACTGTTTAGCCTCATAGCTTCCTATGTTTCTATCCAATTTTTTATCTTAAATGTTTTCTTATTGTATTTTTTCTTATTATGAGATTTTCATTTGTTTTGATGTTTTCGTTTGCGTATTTGTTTTTATGTTATTGTACTTTCATATATTTTTCTTTCTAAAGCATATTGAATTGCTTCGATGTATGAATTGTGCTATATAAATAAACTTGCTTGCTTGCTTGCATACTGGTCTGAATGCTTGGTTTCCATGGTAAATTGTTCTGGCGGCTCGTAGCTGACCTATTCGTTATTAAGACACTATTGGTGTTTCCTTTATTCTAACAGTACAACTAACAGTTACAGTGCAATAGAATGGGGAAAATTAGCAACATCATTCAGAGTGAACGTCATTCACAACATATGAGCTATTGGTTCTTATTTTAGGTTTAGTCTGCATACTGCACAAGCCATTTGGTTTGTGCAGTGGTTAAGTAAAAATATACACCATCAAAATACATTGTAAGAAAAAACAAAAGGGACAATCCATATAGAATTTGAGGGGTAATGTTTAGATGTCATTAATCTGTCGTCTTGGCAGTTTGTAATCTTATAGGGATGATTGAAAGGCTTTTGTTCAATATACTGACCTCTAGCTGACAAGATGTAGAGGAGTTCAGGCCGGGATGCAGGGTCTTCACATGATGTCATTAGTCTGCGACATAGTTTCCATTTAAGACCATGGAAAGAATGTGAACTGCTGCCCTGGTGACAGGTGGGGGTGTAATGTGTCACTGTCCAGGAAAAGATCTTTCGCCTTACTACAGACTTATGAAGACAGTACCAGACCAAGAGGGACGCTCCCACTTGCCTTTACCATTGCACTAACCTGCCCTATACCATCACTCTAAGCTGGAATCTTCCAGAAGCAACCAGCTGTTTTTGTTGGGGGCATTGATGCAACACTGATTTGTAGGGTGCAGGCACGTTTGCGTCACACCGAGTACAGCAAACAGGAACAAACATCAGTTTGTCACCTG
This sequence comes from Esox lucius, assembly GCF_011004845.1. NCBI lineage: Eukaryota > Metazoa > Chordata > Actinopteri > Esociformes > Esocidae > Esox > Esox lucius. Next base: position 22,307,647 of record NC_047571.1, on the reverse strand, counting down.
GAAAGACATGTTTCACACTGAAATAAATTGTGTTAATTTAAAGTACACACAATAACGTTTGATAGGATTTTCTTCTCTATTTTTTAAATATATTTTACTATCACTATGCTTATTGGTTTTAATTGATCATCACTAAACAATTTGGTGAAGATACTGTATATATTTTACATTGTTTTGCCCACTTTGTTCAGATAGAGAAGTACAGAATCACCACTCTGAGGCCATAGATTTGTAGGGTGGGATTCAAACGCACAACCTTGGTGGTGGTAGTGTGGTGCTCTAACAACTGATCCACAAAAGACTGCTGCATTTCCAATACAGATTAAATCTTGCATTCAAAAAAGCTGATTTTGCTTTCTTATGGTTTGTAGATTGAGAGGACAGCGCCTGTACTTTTGCTATCTAACATTTCACTGTCCTCTCAAAACATGGGTGCCTCTCAATTAGTGTGGTGTGTCCATCTGTTTCTGACCAGTGGTGATAATGACTCTCCCCTGTGTTTTAGTCTGTCACATTGGAATGTATGAATGCTCTGCTGCAGCTCAGGTTGTTGAGGCGTACGAGAGCATGGCTGTCACACTACCGCTGGAAACTAGGTCAGTGATAACAAGTTGGACACAGCTCAACGCCGCCAGGCCAGATGGATGACAGCGGTTAGGGCTAACTGGAGGAGGCTGGAGAGGATGAGATGCTGCCTCATGCCCCGGGCACATCTCCGTAGTCCAATGTAGATGTCTCCTTTTCTTTCACCTTAGACTTTTGATGGGGGAGCGATTGGGCAGGTGAGGACACAGATTTTAAGGACACTGTTCTATTGACCTCAGCTGTTCTACATGTGTTATTCAGATCAGCGCAGATGAAGAAGAGGAAACGAGGAAAGGAAACACACCACTGCAGATGAATTCTAAGAAGATGCTGTCCCTATGCCTGGCTGTACTGTACATACCAGACACTACCACTACTGTTTCCTTCCTAATCAGAAAATGAGCAGTCATAGAGCTTGTGTTTGATGGGTAGGTTTTAATTCCCACTGGAGTCTGAGGGAGAATATGAATTCACGTTGAGATGTGCAAAGTCTGATGCACAGGCAGTACTTGCACACGCACACACACACACACACACACAATGGAACAGCTGTCACCATGGCATAGCTCTCATGTTAACTACCTCCTCCTGGGATTCTAGCGGTGAGGTACACTATGTTAATGTGCCTTCACGCTGTAGCGCAGGTGAAACGCTCCCTGTCTGCTGCGTTGGATTATCTTTGCTCCAGTCATTATAAGCATTTGCCTGACTGGTAGAGAAGAGCCAGTGAGCAGGAGAGGACAACTACTTTATCTGAAACGGTACACGAGCTACAATATAGCACTATGAAACGAGATACAGTATTGATTATGTGTTATAACAGAACTGGATCAATCCACATCGGGTCCATTTTAGGAACGGTGTGTGTGCGCATGTGTGGTAATGTCACTTTGACCCTTCTTGAAGCTACTGTGTAGATAATGTTTGCAAGGATAACGTTCATTATTATTAGCTGGAAAAAATGATCAATCATCTTTGGTGTACTCTGACCCTTCTTAGACCTGGCTGATTTGTGTTAAGCTGCACAACTTTGACTCATTTGACCCATTCGCATACTAAACCAACAGATCCCTGGGTGATGCAGTCTTGATTGCACTCCACACTGCCCTCAAACAACTAAACAAGAGAAATACTTCCAGTTTGTGAAAATGCTGTTCATCTAACACAGCTCAGTGCTCAACACTATAATTCCCTTGAAGCTCATGGCTAAGACCAGGAACCTGGGACATAACACTTCCTTCTGCAAATCCTTCAGCAAAGTTTGGACACACCCACTCATTCAAGGGTATTTCTTTATTTTTACTATTTTCCACATTGTAGAATAATCATGAAGACATCAAAACATTAAATAACACAAATGGAATCATATAGCAACCATAAAAGTGTCAAACAAATCAAAATACATGTTTATTATAATCTATACTGAACAAAATTATAAACCCAACACTTTTGTTTTTGCCCCCATTTATCTTTAGCTGAACCCAAAAATCTAAGACTTTCTCTATTTACACAAAAGGCCTATTTCTCTAAAATATTGTTCATGAATCTATCTAAATCTGTGTTAGTGAGCACTTCTCCTTTGTCAAGAGAATCCATTGATCTCACAGGTGTGGCATATCAAGATGCTATTTGGACAGCATGATTATTGCACAGGTGTGCCTTAGGCTGGCCACAATAAAAAGCCACTCTAAAATGTGCAGGGGGACGTTGCGTGCGCTGCAGGATTTTAATCCATGACGGTGTAGTGTGTTACTAATGGTTTTCATTCCCGTTCCTAAGAAACGTATGGAACTGCAGCAATTACCTCAGTCATCAGGTCAGTAGTCATCAGGTCAGTAGTCATCAGGTCAGTAGTCATCAGGTCAGTAGTCATCAGGTCAGTAGTCATCAGGTCAGTAGTCATCAGGTCAGTAGTCATCACGTCAGTAGTCATCAGGTCAGTAGTCATCAGGTCAGTAACTTTAAATGTTATATATACACGTTATATACATCTTGGCGTAGAGATCTGTCATTTAGAAAATGGTTGGGCCTATTGACCCACGAGGGAGGAGTGTCATTTGTGGGGGAAGGCATGTTTACTGTTGCCATATTTATACGGTACATCTGTCAAACATTAATAATGTAGCCCATACTTTTATATGGTCAGTGGTTTATGTGTAAAGTGAATTTGTTTACATTCTGTCAGTATATTTTTTGTATTCTGTACGTTCTTCTGTTTACTGTCTGCATGTTTATGTCTCTGTACACTCAGTTTAACATTTTAAATCTGTTTTGCTAAAATTATCATCTAATGATAAACTCATTGCAGGTTATCTTGCATTAGTGCCAGTATAATTAAATAAATGCAAGCTGGGCCCCTGGTGGCCACTACAGTAATTACATTATTTATGAAATGTGCAGCAATTTCAACATTGTTGTAAGTATGCCTTTAAAACCCTAAGACATTCCGGTCTTAAGGCCATGACATGTTGTTGTTTTTTCGGGCAGCCTGTCAATCTCCGTTAAACCCTGCTGTAAGTTACCAAATTGTCCCTGAGAGACACAGCTGTTGTCTCAGCCACAGGGGCTTATGAAGGATTCTCTCATACCCCCTCCCCAACACCCCTGGGAAGATCGACACCTGCTAAACCCCCACCTGCCCTCCACTAACCCCTCAGCCAACCCACACATGGCAGTGTGTTTTTTGTCTTTCCCTGGCTTTGCCATTTCTTAGTGCCAAAACAAATCTGTAGGTGGCTTTGTCTATTTCTCTCATCCTCTCCTCATCCCCCTCATCCTCCCCCTCCCCTCTGCTTGTTAGAGAACAGAAATAGCAGAATGGTTGACTCACGACACAACAGCAAACTTCTCAGAGTACCGACGTTGTCAACACATTTGTGTTCCTGGAAAAAGAGCAGCTTCACTTCCACTGTAAAACTTTGTGTGGTGGTCTTATCAATATATTAAAGCATGAACTACTTTCTCCGTCCTGACAGTCATACCACAGCCATGTTGTTCAGTGACTGTGAAACCAATCATTGATTATTAGAAAGATGTGACCTACATTGATGTAGGAAAAAAAGTCTGTTTGATGTTAACAATTATAAATAAATGTGCATTCCAAAGCTAATTCTATCCAACGTTCATGATTCTATTGCTCCTTTGCTCATCAAAGAGTCATCCAACAAAATGACTGGAGAGCAGAATAAATACGAACAGCCAGGAGAGGGAACAAATGAAGTCCTACACCCTATCCTCCATTATAGAGTGATTTATAATAAGTCACTGACATTTAAGATTGATATCTGACATTTAAGATTGATATCTACAGCAAGAATGTTGAGTGCTGCTCTAATACAGGAAGTTTCCTAGAGATCTGTTCATACTGACATAATTCAGTGCTCATTGAATAGTAAAATGATATGTTAAAAGAATTAATATTAATTAATACTTGGTAACATACCATTTGTACAAACTGAATAGATGGTGCCTCTGTAAATATTAGATATATTAAGATAGATAATAGATTACTTATTTTGGCTCTGCACTCCACAAGAGTATGAAAATAAAGTATGGATTTTCAGCTTTTATGTTGGTTGTTTTCACCATTTTTAGATGACAGTACTGATATACAGTGCTCTTAATAGGTATTAGGACAGTAAAGAAAATAAAAGGTTGCTATTTTTGCTGTACACTCAAGGCATATGAAAAAAGGATTAAAAGACAAATATGACATAAAAGTACAGAATGTCACTTTTTATTTCTGTCCATATGAACTCTTACATGTTCTATCTACCAAGAATAACAACACTGTCAGAGTACCATTCCCGTTTTGTGTGAGCATAGGTATTGGGACATTTGGCTCACAGGTGTTTCTATTTGATAAGGTATTTCATTTTGCATTTGTTGTTCATATATAAAGAGAGCTGTGAATGTATTGTTACAATTGCAATCTGATCAGAGAGGTGAAAAACAACACTAAAATAAGTGTCAGTGAAATCACCAACAACCTCCAGAATGCGGGGGTGAAAGTATCACAATCTACTGTTTGCATAAGACTGCCAGGATAATTACAAAGGCCACACTACAAGATGCAAACCTCTGATAGGCATAAAAAAAAGGAAAGCCAAATTACAGTTTGATTTAAAAAAGTACAGAGATTAGCCAGTACAGTTTTATGAGCAGATGGGACTAAAGAGAACCTTTATCAAAGTGATGGGAAGGGGAAAAAAATTATGGAACAAGCATAGGCCTACCATAACATCAATGAAATATGGTGGAACAAGGTAATGCCTTGGGTACGGCTGCCGCTGAAACTGGCTCACTTAATTTTTCTACTGCATGGCAACAGCAGTATTCTGAAGTTCATAGAGCAAAACTGACAGCAAATGTACTGCTATAGCGATTAGAGAGTTTTAAGTGCAAGCCTGGCAAAGCGCCACCAATCAGACATGCCTGGTGGGGTCAGTGAGTAGCAGACCTCAGGCAGCTATTGCATGGAACCAATTCTTAAATATAATTCCTTACTTTGGCAATAAATCTGCCTCAAAATATTTGTTGTTATGAAGTAGGGAGTCTATGCACACAATATGTAAACACATACCCTCTAACAAAATCAGAGCATGCATACTTTAACCTCAAAGTACTCTAATTGATTTGAAGCTTTTGGAGTATAGAGCCAAATTCTTTATTGACCCAATAATTACAGAGGGCACTCTAAACACATGTACAATTAATAAAAATTGTAAATCAAATCTATTTTTTACATTATTCAACATTGGGTTATCGTTACAAAATCCATGCCTTCTACTTCTTGATACAGCCACTTCATAGAGCAGCAGGAATTTATGTTAACAAAGTAAGGCACAAAGCAAGTGACAGCAGTATGAAAATAAACATCTCTCTCTACATGTGCATACCGCTGGAAGAAGACAGTGGAGAATGCAGTTATCTATAAGATAACATTGACTACTGGAAATAACAGCTGTTAGCTTCATAAATAAGTACACTGACATTTTCCCACACAGCAGCTACATCTTATTGGCTTAGAGAACGCCAGGAACAGTACAGGTGATGAATACAGTATGATGAGTGTAACACTGGCATGTCTGGTGTCAAGAGTGGGTTTCTCTCTGACAGGCTCAAAACAGCTGATTTATCAGTGTCCTTTGTGAAGGGTTTGGGGACAAATGTGCGGGTTTGTGTCCAGCTCAGTCTAGCTAGCTTGGAGTCTGTGTTCAGCCTCTCCTCCACACATGGTGCTGGAAGCTTCTTTCCTTCTACTTGCTGTTCCCCTGCACCTCTACTGAGAGATGTTATCTTCAATGAGGTCCTACGGGCAGCCGAAACCATAATCACATGGACCACCTGGCCCTTCCTGTAGTAGAGTTTACCCCACCCCCACCTGGGTATCCACACAGCACATCATCCATGTGATGTCTTCCCCCAAGCTCAGGCCTGGAAAAGGGGCACCACCCTGTTGATGGTCTGCCGGCATATGGGGCAGGTGGGCTGGGGCAGGGCCTGGTAGCAGCTGTAACAACAGCACACGTGGCCACAGTCCAGCAGCACACAGCTACGAGCCTGGGTCAGGCAGATCACACAGGCGTTCTCCAGGGCAGTCTCCTGCTCTCCGGAACCCTCCGCCGTGGCCCCAGTGGCGGACCCGGTCTCCGGCACAGTCCCTCCGGCAACCAGGCTCTCATACTCCCTCCTGAGCCTCTCCTGGTCCCAGCGGACCCGCAGGCTGCGGTAGTAGCGGCGGCCCACCCAGAGGAGGACGGCGGCCCCGGCGAGGGCGAACACAGAGGCCAGCACCCGCCAGACCGCCGCCTGGCTCTCCTGTTCCAGCCGCAGGGTGTCAAAGTCTGTTGTGCTCAGGAAATACTCAGAGCCGTCTGCAGGCGGACGGAGTTTCAGCACCCGGTCCGTGTCAAGGATGAGTTCGCCTACACCTGTCACAGTGGCGCCAACCTAGAAATACACACAAAGCATTCAGGATCTCTTCATGCCCTTTGGAATAACACACTCAGTATCGGGGCAATAGTGGTCCCCTCCCCGCGTTCTAAACACAATTAAACATAAGGGAACGTGCACTTGAGACAAACTGCTAGAGCTAACTGTAAACACAGAGAAGGCTTTTATACTGAATGTAAGACAAAAAAATCAGACATGGGCGTACACAGCCGATGTGATTCTCTTAGCATACTTACAGCAACTTACATTTTTTCCCAAGATCAATTTGAAACATTTGAAAAATTCCCATTTACAGTCTAAGGACAGAACAGCTGGTTTTTCGTTCACCTTGTTGGCTCAGGATTTAATCAAGGAACCTATCGGTTACTGGTCATGAGGTAAACCTCCAGGCCTCCCGCAACTGCTTAGAATACAGTGGTATTTGGATATCGACTGAATACAGAAAAGTCGATACCAAACTCAAGACATCGTAACTGTGTTTAATGGTAATTGGAAAACAGAAATACGTCAAGGTGTGGGGAGGAGGAGTATAGGAGGGTGTATTACACATAAACCAATCAGACAGGTTAAACCTGCAGAAGGACTAGTCCCACTAATGACTTCCCATTCACATCCTTAACTTCCTGACCACCCAGATCCACCCGGCTCAACCGCAACACAGGGGTCCATCCGGGGTGCGTGCTTAGTGCCCTCCTGTAAACTTTGTTCACTCACGTCTGCGTGCGGGTCCACACACACCCAGACAGTTGCAAAGAAAGTACGTGAGTGTATTTTCCCTCTTAGGAAGCTTTCAGCTTCCGAAGATTTGGCATGTGCCCTCGGATCCTCAAAAGATTCTGCAGCTGCACCGTTTAAAGCCTTTTGACAGACTGCATCACCACTTGCTATGGAGAATGTACCGCCTTGGATAGCAAGGCGTTTCAGAGGGTGGTGCAAACGGCAATGTTAATCACTGGGGCAGAGATCCCTGTCATCCGAGACCTCTACACCAGCCCTTGTGAAAGGAAGTCCCTTAAAATAGTCAATGACCCCTGCCACATAATACTCTCTATACTACCAGTGCCTCAAGTCGGTAACTGACTGGACCCTGCACAGCTTCTACCCCCAAGCCATATGACTGCTAAACAATACGGACAAATTATTATTAAATGACTTCATGGCAACCCAATCAGTCTACCCCATCTGCATTTGTCCTCATTTTTGCACTATCCCTTAAAGGGGCCATTTGAAAGATGTTTAATCTGCTACTAGCATAAATGACCAGAAGACATTTGCAAGGAATGTTTGAAGAGAATGTTTGAATATTTTATACCTACAGAATTGCTGGCAACTTTCTTGCTGGTCCGTCTATCAGTTTGCATGACTTGTAATCTCCTCATACTCGCAATACAATATCTCTAAACCTACAAACTTTCCATGTAAACTAGCTAATACTACTGTGATCTCATTCAGTAAGGGGAGGAGAGGAGACAAGTCAAGTCATTATTTAAAACTCAGTCAGGCAGGATTTATTTTAAGTATTCACTATATACACACACTTACACACAACATGAACATGTACTATAATCATCTCACCTACAGTGCTCCTGCTACTGTTTATTTTACATTTACTGCTACCCTTACTGTACATAAACCTAGTAATTGTACATCCGCACATTGACTCTTGTACAGTATAGTCCCTGTAAATCGTTATTTTTGACATAAAAATATTTTTTATTGATTTGGTTATGATTCAAAACTGATTTGAAAAATCTAGAGGTTTACTATCAGTGATATGAAATGGATACATCCAGAATTCTCAAACCCAATCCCACCTTTAGCATTTCCTCAGTTTCCAGCTGGCCTTTGGGTTTCTCTCCACTGAGGTACTGTCCAATGATGTCGGAAAAACCATATGTGGCCTGGTGGAACTTCTCATGGATGATCTCCATCTCTAGACCGGAGGCCTCCAGAGGACACAGCACCCTCACGCAGGCCTTGTCTGAACCCACCAGGTTGAAGGGTACCGCATTCACCCTCTGGTGCAGAACCCGCTCACTGTCTGTCCTGTGGGGGGGGGGGCAATGTCAAGACAGTCCTACACAAATGTTTGGGTTATAAAGTGATTTCCCAGAGGACACTTGTCTTTCACATTGAATTTGAGGTCAGTCTGGAGTTTTCTTACCAGGTACGGGCCAGGTTGTTCCACACCAGCTTGTGTTCCCTAAGCATGAGTTTTTGCATCACTCCCACATTGCCCTCCTGGAACTGGCTCCTCAGAGGCTCCCCCACAGGATGTACTGCCCCTACACACACCATGGAATTAGCCATTAATTAGAGTGAGTACCGCTCCTACACCAACAAGTACATGGTCTGATTGATCTCATGATAATATTAAGTACAGTGATCATTTCAGAAATGTCTCCCATTCAACCAGATAAATGTACCTTCAATGACAGCATATTGCAGACATTTTCCTGGTGTCACATTCAAAAGTTCTGCCAGTTTCCCATCTAAAGTAAACTGTGGTGCCTCCTGAAACAACAAGAAAATATAAAAAGTCAGTCCTAGGACAATCTAAAAATGCACTTTCTTTGGCCAACAACATGGGTAGACTATGTCTAATGGAACAGATACCGGACAGGAAGAGTACTAACATTGAGCTTGTCCACCGATTTCCTCTTTTTCCTATAGATATAGAAGAAGAGACCTGATACGGCCAGGCTGGTGCCTAGACACAGCCCCTCTACCGTCCTCAGTGGAAACTCCTCCATCCCGCAACACACTCCTCTCACTTCCCTAGTAACAGGCCTACAGTGGAGAGACAGACAGACACACAGTGGGGAGACAGACAGACACACAGACATGATGTAATATGAAGGAGTTATTTTTGAATGAAAGCAAGGGGGCTAGGCGTCACTCTGACAAGCTGTAATTAAATCCGCAGATGCTGGATTCTCTTTGAAATGTCAATCAGATGTTCGTAAATACAGTAAGGATTGTATTTTATGACAGAATAGTGTCATCGCAGTAAACTGGCAAAGTAAACTCGATTATACAGTACATTCAAAATACAAAGGCAATTTTATTATTATTTTTGGATTAAAATACGACTTAAATACACTGTACACAGATATTTCTGATGTATACGCTGATTCAGACGATATTCATCATGTGTACAGTATTTAGCTAGCTAGCTACTTTCATAAAAAATTAAAGTTCCTGCCAAGAAATACAGTTTAAAAAGTGGCTGCTGCTAGTTATCGTATATATTTGGTCCAACGGGAGCTAAGCTGTTTGTCCAGCCAGCTATACAGCTTGAAAGCTAAACTAATAGACGGTACATCGTAGTAGTTGAAAGACCTGTGATTGACCTCTAAGATAATGTCTTCGTCAAGTCTTACACGTGTCAACAGAAATTACAATATAACATGACAAATGTATAAGGGCCTTTATCTGCAACAGACAAAATAGAAATGTTACTGAATCAGAAGGATACTGTCCAGGTTTACCTTGATAAAGTTCCTGAAGTCAATTTTTGTTTTGGTCACCTGACATGTTCCACTTCCTATAGACGCGACCACACATTTTCCGGTAAAGCCTATGCCAGGATGTTTCCTAAGTCATGTGATGAGGTCCAAATACGCCTGGTTGACAGTGACACGCGTGCTTCTGCCTCCGCACGTAACTACGTCGAAATGGCAGGAGGTGTAAAGAAAAAGTCCCCTGCTCCACCGCATCGAGTGTTGGCGACTCTTCGTACGCTATGGCAGGACAAACATATGATATTATTCAAGGCGGAATACACAATACTGGTGACCTCAGTTCTGTGGTTCTTGGAGATTGGAGTAAACATATGGGTCATACAAAAAGTAGCATGTAAGTAGCTAGCATGCTAGCTGTTTAGACAGTCAGCCTGGCCATGCATTGAACGTAGCTAGTTAGCAAGCTAACATCTAATTTGTCATCTTGAATTTAGCTACAGCCACAACGTGATCACGTTCCCTGGTGATGATGTTGCGTAGTATGAATGAAATGTCTATGTCATGTTGTGCCAGTATATGTTTCTAGCACAAATGTGTACAGTAGTATGTTGTATTTGTAGGTAACACACAACCTGCCATTTTAGAAGCAACTAGCCAGTGGTAACTAAAGTAGTCTTGCACTTAAAATAGTTTTGCAGCATCCCTTTTTGGTTATGATTTCATATTCCTTCTGGTACTTGTTGTTTACCTGTTCATACTGTCAACTGATTCTTTAGTTACTTTAGTCTTCACATATTTCTGTATAATGTTTATTATATGTTATTGCAAATGTCACTTAATTCATTGGTTAATATATTTTGTAGACACAGAGATCGACTGGAAGGCGTATATGGATGAGGTAGAGGGTGTCATCAATGGCACCTACGACTATACCAAGCTCAAAGGAGACACAGGCCCTCTGGTGTAAGTTACACAACCTCTCTACAGGTTAAGCAATTAGGTTCCAATACCTGGATTGACAACCTTCTGGGTCTATTCATTTGTTAGATTCTGTTGCAAAACCTTCTGGCCAGGAAAACGTTTACGGTCTTCCTTAGAAATCATACGGAATGGTACAATACGGAACTAAGATAGTCTTCACCAAAATATGGGTCAATTTTAAAATGGTGTTCGGTAAGAAACTTGACTGAGCCAACCACAGAGCAGGGCAAACTTCAATATGTCCAATGGAAATTCTTGTTTTCATTGTGAAACATTCTCTTTGTGGAGGAAATATTTTCAGTTTGTTACATAATGTTTTTGCAACCGAACCCAACCAATGAATACTCCCTGGGTCTTCACCAGACCTAATACAAAGCTGTATGTGAGCACCAACCGGTTATTTATCGTTAAAGTGAAACTTGAAACTTATTTCTGATCCTAACTTCACTGAACTCAACTTTCTAGATACCCAGCAGGGTTTGTGTACATCTTTACGGCGTTGTATTACATTACCAACCATGGGCGGAATATCCGCCTAGCCCAGTACCTGTTTGCAGTTTTTTATCTGCTGACTCTGCTGCTGGTCTTCAGGATATACCACCGTACCAAGAAGGTGAAACTACACTTACTCCTTTATAGAATTTTGTTGCCAAGATGGTGTTATTTGTTTGGTACAAATTACTATTATCCAACAAAGATTTAGTTTTTATTGCAACTTGCATTGTAATGATTTCCTATTGCGTGGTTTATTTTTGACATTTTTTTGTTTTCCTTCCTCTCTTCCTTTCAGGTTCCTCCCTATGTGTTCTTTTTTGTATGCTGTGCCTCCTACCGCATCCACTCCATCTTTGTCCTACGTCTTTTCAATGACCCCGTGGCCATGATGATGCTGTTTGGGGCTGTCAATCTTTTCCTGGACCGCCGCTGGTCTCTGGGCTGTGGGCTCTACAGGCAAGTATGAACCTTGGTCCCACACAGGTGTAGCCTAGATCCGCTCTGTGTGCCCATAGTACATGAAAACAGCCCTCTAATTTAAATAGGCATCTCAGTTCAGCCGAACTCAACATCTCTTGGCTGTGATAGCCGCTGTCACACGGTCTGAATGACGACCTCCTCGCCCTCTGTTGTGGACAGTTTAGCAGTGTCTGTGAAGATGAACGTGCTGTTGTTCGCCCCCGGGCTTCTCTTCCTCCTGCTCTCCGAGTTCGGACTGATCAGGGCGATACCCAAGCTTTCGCTCTGTGCTGCCATCCAGGTTAAGAATTTCATCTGCTGTACCTACATTTAGACTTCACTCACATGCTTCTTGTGCCCAGAGTTCAATACTGTTTTCCTTATTTTATTGTCCATCTTCAGTCACTTGCTCTCACGCTCTTGTTTTCCAAACAGTTTTTGCTGGGCCTGCCTTTCCTGATGGAAAATCCAACTGGCTATATTACTCGGGCCTTTGACCTGGGTCGTCAGTTCATGTTCAAATGGACAGTGAACTGGCGCTTCCTGCCCGAGTGGCTCTTCCTAAGTCGCTATTTCCACCTGGTACTCCTGGCTGCCCACCTCATGGCCCTGCTGCTATTTGTCCTGCGCCGCTGGAAAAGGTAGGACATGTGGTTATCACTGGGACCAGCGTTCAGGAAACAACCCTGGGGCCTAGTGTAGCCTAAACCGGAACACAACAGAAATAATATTTGTACCCTCTGGCAATCTCTGCCCTTTATTGTTTACTCAGAGGTGCCTTGTAATGAATTAAACCAAGATGTTCTCTCCACAGGCCTGGTGAGAGCATCCTGGACCTGCTAAAGGAGCCCGGCAAGAGAGTCCTCCCTGCGCAACAACTCAGCTCTGATCATATCCTTGTTATATCATTATTGATGCTGTGTGTTACAGATGTTCAAACATTGTTCTGACAGTCAGTTCTAGTGGACCATAACCGCCAAACACAGATGGTCCTGATCCTGTTCACGTCTAACTTCATCGGGATGTGCTTCAGCCGCTCGCTGCACTACCAGTTCTACGTCTGGTACTTCCACACCCTGCCTTTCCTGCTCTGGAGCGCAGGGTTCAAGAAGCTGGCCCACCTACTCAGGTAAGAGGGCGCACGCCTTCGAAAGTGTCCTTACTGTGTTTTCACCAACACCATTGATGTCCGTGAAGGATTCCGACTTAATGTTGTGAACAGGATCGTAAATTCAGCTTCTATATGAGTTAAAAGAACTTGTACGAGCTGTGTATTCTGGTGTTTCTACGCGCAGGGTTTTGATCCTCGGTCTGGTGGAGTTGTCTTGGAACACATATCCGTCCACCACGTACAGCTCCGCAGCCCTTCATGTGTGTCACCTCATCATGCTGGTCTCCTTGTGGTTGGCCCCTGTCCCAGCCCCGCCCCCGGCCCCAACCCAGCCCCTGGGCCCAGCCTCCCAGGGAGAGAAGGCCAAGAGTCAGTGAACTCTGTTCCCTGCGACCCTCTCGTTGTCAGGGGTCTGGTCGACCATTCACCCTGCCCTCTCCTCAGGCTGGCTCTCACCCCTTACTTCACCGTGTCTTGCCCGTTTCCTCCACTCATGATGACTGTTGGAGGCTGGGTGTGGGGTTTGTCTTAAACGCGTGGGTTTGTTGCTGCCCGCCTCGCTGAAGCTCGGTTTGTAACGTACAGGTGGGTGAACGGGCTGAGTGAGACTATGTGGGTGTATTTGAATGTGGCAGTCGCATGCAGGTTTATGGGGATGGAAGGAGGCTGAAAAGAGTTAGGATTCTCAGGTAAAGAATGAAATCTAAATGAGGGTCAGTCTGGTTGGGAGATGAAATGCCTACAGTATAATACCTTTTATGGAAGGATCTCTTACTTCTGGTCTCTTTTTTTTTTATTTTTATGTCAACTTCCTTTTGTCCTTTATTTGTCTTTTTAAGTATTATCACTCATCTGGCTGATGGTCAACAGTGAGAAACCCTTAGGTCAGGGACACCCAGAAGGGGAATACAAATAGAAATGTAACCAATGACCAATATGTCATTTTATCATTATTATTACAACTATGAACTTTGTGATCATTTCAGTTTGTAATAGTGTATCAATTTAAAGGAAATATCATTTTAAATGTATAATAAAGATCATGGAAAGTAAAGGAAATCAAGTGAATTCAGCCAATATTTGTCTATGATCTTCTGTGGAAATACTGTGTTGGGAATGTCACTACCTGGTTCTGTCCAGTGTCTTCAGAATGGTTATCAATGAAAAGGCCCCAGGTATGATCCTCTTACTTCCCAGGAATGGGGCCCAAATATTTTTGGACCATAGGCCTATAGTCTCTAGTCATTTAGTAGCCTATGATCCTTGGCCGAATTGTAAAATGTTTATGTATTGCTGTGCAGTGTGGTCATTAACACTTGTTGTTTTTTTCATCGGATTGTCAGTGGCACTTTTGGTAGTATTCAGTGCATGTTTTTACATTCTCAAATAATTCCATCATCCAAACCGTTCACTGTACACCTGGATGTATGGATAAAGCTGCCAACGGCTTGTTTTTTCCAAGTCAATTAGCTCATTTTTGTGCAGCTGTAATTTAGTAATATTTAATTTTGGTCTGGTTGGCTATAGTTTCCTTGCTCTTTTGTTGTGTTTTTCCCACCGGTGTTTCTTATTCCCACTGCTAAACTGTACTCACTTTGACCCTGATTTCATTTGTGTGTAGATGATATCAGAGGTAATGGGAGTAAACCCAGGTCAAGTTTCTCACCAAACACCATTTTAAAATTGACCCATATTTTGGTGAAGACTATCTTAGTTCTGTATTGTACCATTCAGGTGTTTAGAACTGCTCTTACTGGACCATTGGTTGCTATGAAGAGCCTTGTCGTCTGGGTCTCAGTCTGTAGAGCATGGTAACATCAGGATAGTGGGTTTGATTCAAGGGACCACAGACGTGGAAAACATTTAGCTTGGATAGAAGCTGCTTCTGAATGGCATATATTATTATATATTTTTTTTCACTGTTTGTATTTAACTCCAAAACAGAGTGTTAACTTTTTTACTACTTAAAGAGGATGGTTTAAATGTAGCTGTTTTCTCTGATAAGCTTCTGCCGCCACCTATAGGGCACAATAGCAATAACAGCCTTATTAGTAGAAACTTTAGTTTTTATGCCTTTTGTTCTTTCAGAGTGTGTGCCTGTGGGGGCTTGAGTGTAGAGCAAGACCTGTTTCCTGCACCCAGATTCAGCATACCTCTGGACAAAACACAGGGACAGTTTTGCAGGCAGAAATAAGCCTAGTCCTGGACTAAAACTTATTTTAGTCCAGAAATATGTTCAGGGATAATTCAGCTGCATAACATTCAAATTGTTTCACAGAAACAACCTTTAATGTGAGTTCTGTCCTTCTAAGTGTGAACTTTTGATAATGAGCTGCCATTGATGATGGTTGCCAGAGATTAGTGCTTATATATTTGCTTTTATTTGTATGTTAGTTTGATTTGCATGAGTCCTTTGTGCACACAAATACAAAGACATTGGAGATTGATTCCAAAGGTGTGTTTTATTCTGTTGATAAAGATGAAAAATAAAAGGCACATCTGTGTGATGAAATAACTACATGTCATTCAATCACTATTAGTGATATTTTTTTTTTTTTACACACTGATTCTACACTTCCATACCACCCAGTTAACAGGTCATTCACTTAAGTAAAACTGATCAGTTCCATAGAATAAACTAAAAAGTTTAATGCAACCCAGTCAAAATAGTCAGTAGCTATGGATGAACAGCTGTGCATCCAGTGGTCAATTCATCTTGTCTACAGTATAAAACCAACCACTACAACCAGCACCTCAATCACAGGTACGTTTTATCTTTCAGAATGTCAGTAGAGTGATGGGCAAAAGAGAGAAGATACATTAAAGGCTGCATAAACACTGCTATTGCGATATCCATCTAAATTAAAATAAGCTTTAGAGATCGAGGCATTATTGTCATTGCATAACAGTTTTTAAAGGCCACTTGGGTTAGTCAAGTACAGTGTTTGCAGCTACTTAATTTAATTGCATTTTATTACATGTACAGTATCTTGGCACTGGGAAATCTGGCAGCGGTTTGTTTTCGTGGACAGGGCACAAAGGCATTAGTAAAAGCACATCTGTATATATATATATATATATTATACTAAATGTCATTGAAAACAAAAAATGGTAGGAGGCAACCTCACCAAAATAATGGTAGGAGAAAAACTGGTGAATGTTGCTAGGGATATACCATCACATCATCATGTCATTGGCCGTAAGAAGTACTTTCACATATTGGTCAGGTTTCATCGTGGTGACTGAATGTGGTCACATGTTGTTGGGATTGTAACAGAGCATGTTGAGCTGGATGTTCTCATCCCAGTGACGGAGCAGCAGGAACAGCTGCCTGGCAGCCCCCTTCAGCCCGGCCAAGTCCACCCCCTCCGGAAGCCGCTGGCCCCGGAGCCAGAAGTCGGCTTTGGCCGCCACCAGCTCCCACTCCATGAAGTAGCCTGCACAGCGGTGCTCCAGCCAGGCCAGGGCCACGGCCGTCGCCCAGCTTGAGCCCTCCGGGTCCCCCTGAGCCAGCAGGTCGCTCCCCTGCGGATCTGGAGCTGCCGGATCCAACGGAGGGCCCTCCCAGATGTCCGTCTCTGAGCCGCGGCCGCTGTCCGCCTGTGGCTGGGTGGTCTGTGGGGGGGGGCCACCTGGCATCTCAGGCAAACCTTCCTCATGGCCAGGTGGGACGGGGAGAGGGACCAGGGGCTCCCGGACCCGGTCAGGGATGCGACTCCCGCGGAGGCGTGGCTCTGGGTTCAGGGGAAGGTCGTCTGGACTGTGGGGGCCAACTGACGGCTTGGCACTAGTGGAGGACGCGTTGGAGGGAGAGGAGGTGCGGTAATGGGGGGGGCTGGTAGACTTGGTGGAGGTCAAGAAGCGGGTGGAGGAGGCGCCCAGGTGGAGGAGGTTACCAGCTGGGGGCTTGACCGTAGTGTTGGCGGTGGATGGGAGGGGTGAGGGCGCGGTGGGGGGGGAGGTGCACCGGAAGGGCGGGCTGAGGCTGCTGCGGTGACAGCCATAGGGCGACGCCCTCTTCAGGCGGTCCAGGGGGATCTGGATGCAGTCAGAGTAGACCTCTGTGAGGAGGAAGGCCCCTGAGGCCAGCTGAAGACGTACCTGTAGAGAACACAGCGTACACTGTACTAACACAGGGACACCAGGTACCCTCTTGAGAATATTGTTTTTGTAGATTAATTATCAGCAGAGTAACTACAGTAAAGCTCTCACAGCTAGCTAGCAGAAGTCTCTAAACCTGCAGGGCATTATTATAATTTTTTTACCAACACAAAATACAGCCTCGTATTTATGATCTCCAGGCCCGGCGCCCAAGCAAATCTGTTGAACGGGCATTTGATTTCCATAGGAGAGCATGTTTGTGATTACATTGGCACGTTTGTTCAAAACCATTTCAGCATCTGAGTGGTGCGCCGGACGGCCAACCCTCCTTCACTGTGCCAGTGGCTAAAACAGACATACAGTTGTCTCACCAGAGGCAGGTAGTCAGGAGTGTCCGTGTCTGTGTGGTTCTCTGCCTCAGCCGACAGACAGTGGCCCTTTAGAGGAACCTGCTTCCCTGAGGAGTTGGATGACCTCAGTCTCCCAAGAGGGAACCTGGAACCGAAGAAGCTCTCCATAGACTTGCTCTCCGCTGAGCGTTGGGTGCGGCTGGACAAAGTGCCGGACACGGCTGAGGGACTGGCAGGGTAGGTATTGCCCCCTGGGTCTGAAGGAGAGTCACACAGGACTGAGGAATAGTATCACATTTAGAACTTGTGTTTGGTTTAAGGTTGAGCCAATGTAGCTCATGGGACTTACTGCTGTCCCAAGACTTCAGACTGCAGGGGGAGGTAGGAGTATCGTCCCTGTCTGGGAAACAACAAAATAAAATGTCAACATGACCTGGGGTTCATTATTGTACTGTAATATGTAAATTGATTTAATGTCAGGTATTTAAGAAAAATAATATATATGAAAACTGTAATCGATTCTAATGTATTTTTTGTTCTTCGCTGTCAGAAACCAGGTAGATTTTACTTAGAATATACTGTACATACCACTTACCTCTGCTGGCTTATGAGTGCTCTTTACCTGTGGAGTTGCAGTTGTCC
Organism: Esox lucius; assembly: GCF_011004845.1. Lineage (NCBI taxonomy): Eukaryota > Metazoa > Chordata > Actinopteri > Esociformes > Esocidae > Esox > Esox lucius. The sequence continues at coordinate 22,289,504 of NC_047571.1, read as the reverse complement.
TCCATCTCTTCACTGTCTCTGCTGGAGTGGTGTCGGCCCAGTCCCACAGAATAGTCCCTGTGTCTACGACTGCCTGACTGGGGGCTCAGTCTAGTCCCCAAACGCACCCCTGTACCAGACAGGACCACAGTCATCACAGCTCCTATACAAACACCTTGGGACCTAGTTCCTCTAGGGTTTTTGTCTAGGCTACTGCCTTGTTGGATGTTTTATATCCTCTACGTCTGCATTGGTTGAGTGACACTGTGACAGCTGGTGTAAAATCAACAAAATCTTGAAAAACTGTCTCCAGGTACAGTCCTAAAACTGATAACAGACAGTATTAGTCACTGTGTGCATATTGTAAAACTTTTCGGTGTCCTCAGACATGTCTGAAGCATTACCTGTGATCCTCCCTTCCGCAGTTTCTAACGGACCCTTGCTGGTGTTGGTGTCAGTGGCAGTAAAGGCTGTGTACATACAGATGATTTTACAGCTCTTACTGGTCTGGATGGCCTTCATACGGTACCGCTTAGCGGGCCCTGCAAAACAAATATACTGCATAATCAACACAATACAATGACCAAAGAAATGACCTCCTCAACCCCAAGCCTGGAAGAACACTGGCGAAGACCCTCACCGTGCTCAATGTCACTTTCCTTCTCCGCCATCTTCTCAAAGTCCCGGATGGCAGAACGAGCGGTCAGTTGGTGGATGATCTCCTCCCAGATTGCTCCCTCTCCTCCCCCAGGTGTCCCTTGGCTCTCAGGCGCCCAGAGCGGGGTCAGGTCCACAGCCACCTCCCAGGACATGGGCCTGCCCCCCAGGAGGCCGTGGATGAGGGAACGGCACTGGGCGGTGGGTGTGGGGGGGTCGTCCGGGTGGGCGGCGGTGAACAGGTACTCCGGGTCAGTGAAGCTGTCCCAGTCTAGAGGAGAGACAGGAAACAGCAGGCCACCTGGGAGGACAGAGAGAGAGTTAGGTGGGGTGGAAGGACGAACGGGTGGGCGAGTAAGAGAGGGAGTTAAAGAACTTCACTAACTGGAATCGGAGAAGCTCCTGCGGGACAACACTTCCCTGGGTGTAGGATGGCTTTCCCCATCGCTCTCCTCCAGCCTCCCACCGACCGCCTGGTCAAAAGAGACCCTCTCCAGCGCCCTCCGCAGGCGGTGCATGTCCAGCTCGCCCTGCGGGGAGGAGAAACTCCTCGCAGACATGGCAGAGCGAGCCAGAGCTCTCTGTCTCTTTCGAGACTCCTCCGCTCCATGACGCCCTGCCTGGATGGTGACAAGGGAAACGCGAATTACAGTAGTGACGGAGAATACTGTCACACGTCTGGGACCGGTCTCCTGTGGAAGATGGACACACAACCCTGGCGTTGCCAGTGACACGCTCTACCGAATGAGCTCCATCGGACTCCGATTCCGTTATAAGGTTCTGGGCATGATGATGATCGAAACGTCCCTTTCTACTTGCAGAGTGCTTTGTACAGTACAAACAAATGTTTCACAGATCAATACTAAAAGATGGTAGCCAAAAAGAAGTGGACTCCATACATACAAGGACCCACAGGTAATGTTATTTTTCGTTACAGTTAAAAAATATATATATGTTTAAACAATTTGCAGTGGAAAATATAATAGCCATTTGTCATTGGATGTTTTCTCCAATAGTCCTGCTGCACCCTTTGTCTCTTCTATCAGCATCACTAAGACACACAATCATTGAGCCCATTGAAGGACAATGTTAAAAAGGAACATGCCAAATCCCTCTGTCAATTCCTGGTTGCTAAATAAAATTCTCAATCTGAATTAAGAAAACAAGCATTGAATATTGTAAGGAATCACTATGCTGTCTAAATACTTTTTTCTATTTTAAAAATTTAATTCTTCAGAGCTTTTGTAAGCTGGATGACCAAAAGGTTATTTGAGTTAATTAGGTGATTAGAGCTCTTCTCATGTCGACATTTCTGAATAATAAATGTTTTATTCTAATATTTGGAGATACTGGATTTTTGATTTTCATGAGCTGTAAGCTGTAATCATCAAGATTTTATGTGTAATGAATCTAGAATATATGAAGGTGTCACTTTTCTATTTGAATTACAGGGGGAAAAAAATGTTTTGAGATGCACCTGTATTAGTTAAGGGTAGAATTGGCTATGAACACAAATTGTTTTTGCTGTAATTCATCCAACTTCCACAAGGTGGAAACAAATGAAGAATATCTCTTAAGGAAAAAAAAAGTTTGTATCTCATTCATTACTGTAGTTCAAACTCCACTGAGATGGGACTAACTTCAGTAAACAGCAACAGACCTTCTTTGATACAAAATCTGTGTTCTCTGAGGAGGTCTGTTGCCATGCTGAATCACTCCAGCGGGACAGGGTGCTCCTCTGCTCCATCTTCTCGAGGCCTTGCGGCAGAGAGCCAGTGTCCATGTAGGGGGTGGGGATGGGGTCTGGGGGGTAGGGGCCACTCATTGAGACGGAGGGGGTATAACTGTGTGTGTAGTGGAGTCCCTTCTCACTGCTCAGGGAGCAGCGGGTCAAAACATATTGCTCCTGAACATAGGAACTCTCCTGGATCCTCTGTAGAACATCACTGGACCACTCCACTTCCCCACCTGTGGAGACATCAGAGTCCCACTGTCAGTGTCTCACCTGTACTGGTCAGTCTCAGTGTCTCATCTGTATTGGTCAGTCTCAGCATCTCCCCTGTACTGGTCAGTCAGTGTCTCACCTGTACTGGTCAGTCTCAGTGTCTCATCTGTATTGGTCAGTCTCAGCATCTCACCTGTACTGGTCAGTCTCAGCATCTCACCTGCACTGGTCAGCCTCAGTATCTCGCCTGTACTGGCCAGTCTCAACATCTCACCTGTACTGGTCCCAGTCTCAGTATCTCATCTGTACTGGTCAGTCTCAGTATCTCATCTGTACTGGTCACAGTCTCAGTATCTCACCTGTACTGGTCCCAGTCTCAGTATCTCACCTGTACTGGTCACAGTCTCAGTGTCTTTGGCGCAGGAGAACTCGGAGGAAATTTCTCGTGAAATTTCCCTCAGCGCATCGTCTAGGTCTGGACAATCTGACGATGTCACCAGAGGGAGGAGCTCAGACGATAGGGGAGAGGACACCTCATCGTTTGAATGGCCGAACACAGAACCCACTGAGTCCCGAGACATGCCCTTCTCGCCATTACTACGCCCCTATAGAACACAGCAGATGACAGAATCAACTGAGTGGATTTGGTTTTCCTTATAGTATGCATGCTGTCCACAAAAAGAAAAAACATGGATGTCTATCTAGAGTGGATGGTGATTCACCTCAGGCTTCTTGCCGCTGAAACTGGACACATCATACAGGGTACAGTAGCCAATCAGGCAATTCCCAGGGTAGAGGGGAGGGATCTCATTGGGTGACAGGAGAGCCTCCATGTTATCAGGAAGATACCAGTCGATACGTACATCCGTCAGGACTGGCTCAAAGGCCTTCTTCAGGGACTTGATTAGCTGAGGGGTCAGTGGTTGGTTAAAAGGTTAGGATTATTGTCTTGGTTTAACAGGTTAGTTCAAATCTGTTTTTATTTCTAAGTTCAGGAGGGAAGCAATGTTGTAATAACATTTTAAGTAGAGACTATAACCCCAGTGCAAATACTGAAATGTTTCCAGTAGAGGGCGCTGATGCCACTTCACTCACCTTGGGCTGCAGCCTCTCTTCATCACTTAAGAACTCTGTGGTTCCACCTGTCACCTTGGCAACACCCTGTAAAAGCCTTCTACAGGCTCGGGGGCCCAAGCCAAGACCAAAGCACCTGTCACAATAACACAACACCTCCTCATTAATGAGAGACAACAGAAAGAGAGTCATAGAATGTGAGAGAGAGAGGACAAAGAGAGAGGATGGAGACAAGAGAAACAGAGTAACAAGAGCGAATGAAAACGACAGAAGAGAAGAAGAACAGACGTATTACTTAGGGTTGAGAAGGAGCAGAGTGCTCGATTAATATAGGTTATATCTTATTGCTAGAGTTCTGAGCAGATTTGAATGCAGACCAGTCGGCAGACTGCCAAAGTTCTGTGTCTGGAACTAGAACGGAGAAGAGAAATGGCCTTGGGATATTTGCAGGATGGAATTGTTCTATCTTGTGAGAGGAATATGTAACATGAGCCTCATACGCAATGTAACAATCACTCGCTGAAATTGTGCGCCCCAACCGAGAGAATGCTGTCTTTGCAGTGTTTTCTCGTTCATGTTTCCGACCACGTGCATGATCTCCTTGCGAATGGTTTGATAAAAAAGGATCCTATTCTAAAGACACCCTGTTGACTCTGAACATTTCTTCCACAGAACCTTCACAACCCGCATCATATAATGGATTTACTGGGTCGTTTGACATCTAAGCCTGAATCAGTGTCTACACGCAGCACTGTTCAACACAACACCGAGAGCAATGGAAAGCCATTACACTAATTGAAAGGGCCACAAGGCCAGACAAATTGAAAAGGCAAGTGGCAGACAGTGTTTCACTCGTCTCTGTGGTCCCACATTAATATTGATGCTCATGCATGCGCATGTAATTAACACACACACACACACATACACCCCCCCGTTCCGACAGACCCAGGCATGCACACACAGGCTAGGGTTAGAGGTCGGAATCACATTTGTAGATTGACGGCTTCCTACCTGCAATTGTGCTTGCTAAACAGGGTCTGTGTGCTGTCGTTGGAAAGCTGGGCTAACAGCAGAATACTAACGAAGGACAAATTGAGTTATTACCCTTATGTGCCAGGCACAGGGAGCTGGTGGAGGGTGGGGGAGCACTAGAGGGGCGTGGCAGTATAACTGCAGAGGAAAGCACTTTGGGATTAATGGGTGTGGCTTATAACTGTACATACAGTGTCTGCCACTGTCTTTTTTTTTAACTTTCTCTCTCTTTTCTGTCTTTCTGTCTACCTTGGTGTTTCTGTCTAACTTGGTGTTTCTGTCTAACTCTCAGATTTTCTCTAGATGATGAGATCCCCTAACTCTTCGCAATTTAATGTTGAGAAACGTTCTTTTTAAATTCTTGGTGTGGTGAACCCCTCCCCATCCTCTCTTCTGACAGACCCATCCTCTCTGGAATGATCTTTTAATACCCAATCATGTTACTGACCTGTTGCCAATTGACGTAATTAATTGTGTGATATTCCACCAGGTTTAGTTTTTCAGCATTACACAACGTTTCTAGTCTTTTGGTGCCTCTGTCCCAACTGGCATCAAATTCAAAGTGGATATATATGTGCATATATTTTTCAAAAAACAATCAAATCTCTCAGTTTCAACATCTGATATGTTGTCTTTGTACTATTTCCTATTGAATACAGAGTTTAAATGATTTGCACATTATTTCATTTTTTTTTATTTACAATTTACGCAGCATCCCAATATTTTGAGAAACGGGGTTATACTTTATCTCTACCTCTCTTGCTTTCTCTCATTTCCTCCCTCTCTCTTCCAAACACACTCAGAGACATACAGAAGCACACACACTATCATAGCTATAATCATGGTGGAACCGACAGTGTCCTTTTTGGATAAGAAGGAATGTGGCTGTACCTGGCAACACAGGAGTTCCTGCGGACCAGCTCCAGCACTTTGCCCACACTGCTGACACCGCCATCCGTAATGATGAACACCTGGCGGGGGCAGGATCGCTGCACGGGCTGCTGATAGACCCAGGACAGTGCCCCCAACAGGTTGGTGGCCCTCATGTCAGCCCTCATCCTCTGGATATACTCACAAGCCTGGGCCAGGGTCACCTGAGGAAGGAAACAATGTCTACCATCATCAAACTGTTCTTTGAACTATCTCATCAACGAGGGAAGATGAATCTGTCCATCTACGATATGGAATGTGATATAACGTACACCTACGGGCAATTGTACATCTATAATATGGGATGTGACATGGTGTTGTATGACAGGACAGGTTGATTGGTTGATGGGAATTTCTGTCTCACATTTCATCAGGGAAAATCCTTCAGTTGTTTGATATATAATACTGGTAAATCACAATTCAATACAGTTGGAATATAGACTGACATCATGCTATGCCAATAGTAGCCCTGTCCAACCTTTAAGGCAAAACAAACATAACCAAGCCTGTATAGAACATCAACCATTGACAGAGCAGGTCCACCACCGTCAGTACCGGCCAAATCACTAAGGCACACAAACAACCATTACTGTCTATGATACATTCGAACAGAGAGGGAGAAGGAGAAGAGGGAGAAGGTAAGGAGGGAGAAGGAGAGGAGAGAAAGAGAGGAGGGAGAAGGAGAGGAGAGAAGGAGAAGGAGAGGAGGGAGAAGGACAGGAGAGAAGAGAAGCAGAGGTTGGTTGGCTAATGGCTCGTCCTCATTTTCACCTGTCATTTTAATGTGCACGAAAGGTCACCATATGTTGTTTAACTGCTGTTTGTCCTTGCACAGCCCAAGTCTAAAACCTGATACTGCGCTACCAAGGTGACCACGGTGTGAGACTGAGCTGACCTGGACTCTGAGGGACACAGAAGAGGACAGAGGAACTGGACAGAACGTCCACAGAAGGTTCTGCTAACAGCAGGTTGAGCTGAATTAATTGTGCTACGGTGTGTAGACCTTCAGACAGGGAGGGTGAGGACTCGTGTGACTCTGTACTTACGTCTGTGCAGAGCTTGCTGTTGGTGAACAGGGTTTTGGTGGTGGTGCCGAAACCTACGATGTTGAGCATGGTGCCTGGAGGAAGACTCTTCAAAGTCACCACCATGGCTTCCTGTTGGGGTAAGAGTCGTCGGACAGGACATTTGAACACCATTACGTTCCAGTTCGGGAGGATGTTCTTCCATTTAAAGTTACCTCCCAAGACTTACAATGTACGTCCATGAAACATGCACAACGCTGACCCCATGACCTGTGGACAGACCACTCTCAAATAGATTCTGTCCATAATGTCCCCATCCTCAGTCAGAGCAGACATGCGTTACGTAGTGCACATTGGACTTTCTCCTGCATCACCTTGATGCGCTGGATGTTGACGCCGCTCATGCTGCCACTGCGATCTATGAGGAACAGCAGCTCTCTGGTGGCGCGCTGTAGCTCCGGAGGCTCTGACAGCAGGTCAGGGCAGAAGTTGAGCATCAGGACAGGACTGTTCAGGATGTCCTTGTGGTACCTCTTTCTCACAAACTCCAACTGCACAGGAGGATTCATTTAGAGAATTTGTCATAATTTAAAAACGTACACTCGGAGCCAGTAGAATCCATTTCATTGATGTTTAGGGAATTGCCATTCATTTTCCCAAACCCAAGTTAACAAAACCGACAGTTATCATGTTTCTAAAGCAAAATAGGAAGAGAAATGGTGGTGAAACAGACATTTAAGGGGCAGAAAGATTGAAAGAAATTGTACAATTATGTACGGACAAAAAGCAAGGTTACTTAACAATAATAAACTTTCATAGTGTTATTAATAGCATGTTTGCTACATTGATTGCAAAGATTTTTGAAAGGTTGGTCACAGAGATTTTGTTACCTATTCAAATTTTGGAATTCCTATAACCAATGTTATAGCAAAGTTGTGAAAATCTGATTGGGGAAAAGGACAGGAAATAATGAAACCCCAAATTCAGTATCTCCGAAAATTTGAATATTACTTAAGACCAATACAAAAAAAATATTTTTAGAAATGTTGGCCAGCTGAAAAGTATGAACATGAAAAGTATGAGCATGTACAGCACTCAATACTTAGTTGGGGCTCCTTTTGCCTGAATTACTGCAGCAATGCAGCATGGCATGGAGTTGATCAGTCTGTGGCACTGCTCAGGTGTTATGAGAGCCCAGGTTGCTCTGATAGTGGCCTTCAGCTCTTCTGCATTGTTGGGTCTGGCGTATCGCATCTTCCTCTTCACAATACCCCATAGATTTTCTATAGGGTTAAGGTCAGGTGAGTTTGCTGGCCAATTAAGAACAGGCATACCATGGTCCTTAAACCAGGTACTGGTAGCTTTGGCACTGTGTGAAGGTGCCAAGTCCTGTTGGAAAATGAAATCTGCATCTCCATAAAGTTGGTCAGCAGGAAGCATGAAGTGCTCTAAAACTTCCTGGTAGACGGCTGCGTTGACCTTGGACCTCAGAAAACACAGTGGACCAACACCAGCAGATGACATGGCATCCCAAACCATCACTGACTGTGGAAACTTTACACTGGACTTCAAGCAACGTGGATTCTGTGCCTCTCCTCTCTTCCTCCAGACTCTGGGACCTTGATTTCCAAAGGAAATGCAAAATGTACTTTAATCAGAGAACATAACTCAGCAGCAGTCCAGTCCTTTTTGTCTTTAGCCAAGGCGAGATGCTTCTGACGCTGTGTCTTGTTCAAGAGTGGCTTGACACAAGGAACAGCTGAAACCCATGTCTTGCATATGTCTGTGCGTGGTGGTTCTTGAAGCACTGACTCCAGCTGCAGTCCATTCTTTGTGAATCTCCCCCACATTTTTGAATGGGTTTTATTTCACAATCCTCTCCAGGGTGCAGTTATCCCTATTGCTTGTACACTTTTTTCTACCACATCTTTTCCTTCCCTTCGCCTCTCTATTAATGTGCTTGGACACAGAGCTCTGTGAACAGCCAGCCTCTTTAGCTATGACCTTTTGTGTCTTGCCCTCCTTGTGCAAGGTGTCAATGTTTGTCTTTTGGACATGTCAAGTCAGCAGTCTTCCCCATGATTGTGTTGCCTACAGGACTAGACTGAGAGACCATTTAAAGGCTTTTGCAGGTGTTTTGGTTTAATTAGCTGATTAGAGTGTGGCACCAGGTGTCTTCAATATTGAACCTTTTCACAACATTCTAATTTATACTGAATTTGGGGTTTTCATTATTTGTCAGTTATAATCATCAAAATTAAAAGAAAAAAACACTTGAAATATATCAGTCTGTGTGGAATGAATATATACATTATACAAGTTTCACTTTTTGAATGGAATTACTGAAATAAATAAACTTTTTGATGATATTCAAATTTTATGACCAGCACCTGTATATATATATAATAAAGCCACTGCTGTTTGTGCAAAGAGAATTGATTTCTCAAGACCAGCTCACCCTTTTCTCTGGTTCTGCTTCTTTGCGAGCAAACCGAATGAAGTCGCGGCGGGCACAGGTCTGCTTCTCGTATTGGCTGAAGGTGAGCCGACCCCTCTCCAAGATGACCAATGGACTGTGTGGCTCTGGAAGAAAGAGTTAGATAATAGAGCTCAAGTGAGATAAGGAAGGAGGACTTCAGATACTATCGTGATGCAAGAAAACCCACACACAAACACACACGCCCCCTCCCTCACCACTGAGGTGCAGTATGATCTCTATGTGTCTGTCGTATGGGTGCTCCTGTGCCAGCGTGATGTAGGTGACAGAGGCACTCTGGGCGCTGGGGTCTGCATCCGCCCTCAGGGCATGGGTGGGGCTTTCCAGACCTGTCAGCAAACACACCCAGTTCAGCCACAACCCCCCACGCAGTGACCACACAGGGGTGACACAGCACGGGTGAATGTCTCCCGCAGGAAAGAGGTCTTCTTTAACAGGACCTCCCGGGTTAAACTGTCAATGAATGTATACTGGTAGTACAAGGCTAATGTATGAAGATAGTGCCATTGTGTAGATAAATGGGCATTGGTATGATGTGGGTATTATACCAGCCAGCAGGCATGCCCCTCGGACCAGTAGCTGGAAGTTGAGCTCATAGGGTGCCAGGTTGGTGGCGGGGCTGGTGAAGATGGCATGGGCACAGTGTTGTTCCGACCCCAGAACCCTCTCCTGTTTCCCTGAGGTGGCTCCGAAACAACTGGTGGGCCTGGCAGGAAGGAGGGAGAGAACATGAAAAGTCGGAATAGATTAGAAGAGGAATGAATAAACCCTTACAGAGAACCTCACTACTTTTGAAACACTTCACTTGATCAAATGTTTCTGCATGAACTTTCATGTTTTCTCACAGGTTTTCACGTTAAGTTCACATGTAATCATTTGAAATGGTATTTTTGGAACACATATTTTTTGAATTACACATGCACTTTGTTTTCTACATTTGTGAAAAAGTATTTTATTGGCATCAAACAACCAAACATTTACATTGCTTTTAATGGGAAAGCACATACCCTGGGTCATCTGATTTCCCCCCATTTTCACTTTTGCTTGCCGTCAACCGTCCTGTGGCAATGGGAGTAAGTACTGTGGGATAGACAAGGCGGATTGCGCCACTCTCCAAGGTCAAGGGTTCCATGGTGGTGCTGATGATGACAGATACTATGTCCATCGGGCCAATGACCCCCGTGCCTACAATGAAGGTGGTTCGCTCCAGGTCCTTATCTAGAATTATATGACCTATGAGAAAGAGTGGTAAGAAACCAAATCCTTGTCATCTCCTACCATCTGCCCCATCCTCCAAGACCACACCATTGTGTAGTTAAACAAATTGTGAGAATGGAAGGAATTTTTAAAGGGTATTTTTACTCCTGCAGAGATCCTGTACTCTCCGCAGCTGTAAGCATCTGAAAGTGTAGCCTGCGATGGTATTTCTAAAGAGACTTCTCGGATTCATTACATTAGTGTTGGAATGTGACAAGAGGTCTATGTTTCCTTATGGCAAAGGGGTCTCTGTGAATGAGAGCAAGAACAATTCCTCCCAAATGGATTAGCAGGGAGCAGGATATTGGGTACATACTGTAGGCTTTTAGCCCAGCATGTTTAAATCTGTTCTTTAAAATGCCTGCGGAGCCCTTGATTCCGTTACATGCTGTTTTTATAGTGACTTTCTGACCATCGGTTTTTTATAGGAAAAATCATGCAATTCAGTGCTCAACAACATAGAGTGTTTCCGAGACCATGCAGTGATGTCCACTACAGAATTGTGTCTGTTTTTAATGCAGTGCTGCCTGAGGGCCTGAAGATCACCACCATCCAATATTGGTTTTCGGCCTTGTCCCTTGCGCTCCAGATTCTCTGAGAGAAATCTCTTTTAATGATATTATGTACCGCAGATGATGAGATCCCCAAACTCTTTGCAATATTACAATAAGAAACGTTATTCTTAAATTTTGCACAATTTGCCTGCAGTCTTTCACAGAGCGATGAACCCCTCCCCATCTTTTCCTCTGAAAAACTCATCCCCTCTAGAAGGCCCTTTTTATACTTAATCCTTTTACTGACCTGTTGCCAATTAATCTAATTAGTTGTGAGATGTTCCACCAGGTTTTTTTAGCCTTACACTACATGTCCAGTCTTTTTTTGCCCTGTCCCAACTTTTTTGAAACATGTTGCTGGCATTAAATTCAAAGTGGGCATAAACATTTCTCAGTTTAAACATTTGAATCGTTTTCTTTGTAATATTTTCTATTGAATATGATTTGTACATCATTGCATTCTGTTTTTCAACTTTTTTGGAAACTTTTTATATAAATATTTTATATAAATATTTTTTATAAAATGGCTACTGTATCTCCTTATAATGATATAAAGTCACTGACACTGCAAATGTTTTGCTTTACTTGGTGGTGCTGCCCTTTTTTTAGTAGCTTTGCTGGTCTATGGCTTTTGTCATTCCCCATTCATGTAACAGACATAACACGTGCAGTAACAGACACAACACATGTACTGACAGACACAACACGTGTACTAGCAGACACAACACGTGCACTAACAGACACAACACCTGCACTAACAGACACAGCATGTGCACTATAAATTCAGGTTTGCAGTTTGCACCCAGAATTTCCACCAGTGCTGTCTCACTCTAGGAAAGTCAGTGGTGAGTCACAGTGAAATCTAATAAAACAATCACACCCCTGCTTTGTTACCAATGCCAGCAGCACATTTGCATTCAATCTTACAGAGGGGCATCTGACAGAAAGAGGGAGAGAGAGAGAAGGAGAGAGGGAGGCAGGGAGGGCGGATGAAGTGGGTAAACGAGGAGTGAAACAGCAGTGATGACTAATGCGATAACTTCCCTCCCTCACCGTTGGTACACTGCATGTCAAGGCTGGAGCTCCCACAGCAGCTCCACTCCCGTCCGTCGCCACACCTGCCCTCCAGCCCCAGTCCTGGGCAGCAGTCTAGACAGCAGTCCTCCAGCTTGCCCCGGCTCTGGATCTGGACCCCCACCATCCGGCCGGCGATCACTGCCTCAAAGCCCACCACCACCTCCTTCTCCCCCAGCGGGTACACAAACACACCTGGGGGTGGGGGCGAGGGGAATCTCTGTAGCACTTTGAGATTGATAAAATGTAAAGTGCAATACAAATAGAATTTATTATTATTACTATTATTATTAAACAGACGTCAGCTGAAAGCTTATGGAAGGACTCTCCAAGTCAAGATCTGGCTGTAGAGGTTGCAGCTTGGTATTTGATTGATTGATTGATTGCTTAACCCCAAAAACACCACCCCCCTTGTTTCTTCAGTGGGTGGCCTATGACCTGTGCTGTGCCTCACCCTCCACTGGTTCTGTGTCTGTGTTGGCATATGTGAGGTGTGTGGTGACACCCAGAGAACAACCATTGGCACAGGACTTGATGCAGGAGGCCTTGAGGAGCAGTGGGGCCCACGTCGACCGGTTTCTCAGGCCCACCATGGTTTCTGGAAGACAGGAAAAATCCTTGATTTACATTTGTGTGTGTGCATGTCAGTGTGAGTTTGTGTGTGTGTGTGTGTGTGTGTGTGTATGTGTCTGTAAAATGAGAAAAACATCTGTCTGGGCTTCTTATGAGAACGAAATATGTGTATTGTCAACCATGGGACATTCTGTGAAGTGAGGACATTGGCCGGTCTTCACAAACCAAAATGACTATTTTAGACTTAAGGTTAGGATTAAAGTTAGGGATAGACCTAGCATTAGGTAATGGGTTTGGAGTTAGGTTTAGTAATACTTCCAGAAAAGGGAGACACAATTTGGGGTAGTAAAGACGACAACATTATATAACACTATAGTATTAACAATAATATTAAGGTAGTCAGACATGTCGAGAGTTAAGCAGAGTCAGTGAAGGTAGTAAGACAGGTCGAAAGTTAATCAGAGTCAGTGAAGGTAGTCAGACAGGTCAAGAGTTAAACAGAGTCAGTGAAGGTAGTCAGACAGGTCGAGAGTTAAGTAGAGTCAGTGAAGGTAGTCAGACAGTTCGAGAGTTAAGCAGAGTCAGTGAAGGTAGTCAGACAGGTTGAGACTTAAGCCGAGTCAGTGAAGGTAGTTAGGTTGAGAGTTAAGCAGAGTCAGTGAAGGTAGTCAGACAGGTTGAGAGTTAAGCAGAGTCAGTGAAGGTAGTCAGACATGTCGAGAGTTAAGCAGAATCAGTGAAGGTAGTCAGACATGTCGAGAGTTAAGCAGAGTACGTGAAGGCAGTCAGACAGGTCGAGAGTTAAGTAGAGTCAGTGAAGGTAGTCAGACAGTTCAAGAGTTAAGCAGAGTCAGTGAAGGCACCAGACAGGTCGAGAGTTAAGCAGAGTCAGTGAAGGTAGTCAGACAGGTTGAGACTTAAGCCGAGTCAGTGAAGGTAGTTAGGTCGAGAGTTAAGCAGAGTCAGTGAAGGTAGTCAGACAGGTCGAGAGTTAAGCAGAGTCAGAGAAGGTAATCAGACAGGTCAAGAGTTAAGCAGGGTCAGTGAAGGTAGTCAGACAGTTCGAGAGTTAAGCAGAGTCAGTGAAGGTAGTCAGACAGGTTGAGACTTAAGCCAAGTCAGTGAAGGTAGTTAGGTCGAGAGTTAAGCAGAGTCCGTGAAGGTAGTCAGACAGGTCGAGAGTTTAGCAGAGTCAGTGAAGGTAGTCAGACAGGTCGAAAGTTAATCAGAGTCAGTGAAGGTAGTCAGACAGGTCGAGAGTTAAGCAGAGTCAGAGAAGGTAATCAGACAGGTCAAGAGTTAAGCAGGGTCAGTGAAGGTAGTCAGACAGTTCGAGAGTTAAGCAGAGTCAGTGAAGGTAGTCAGACAGGTTGAGACTTAAGCCAAGTCAGTGAAGGTAGTTAGGTCGAGAGTTAAGCAGAGTCCGTGAAGGTAGTCAGACAGGTCGAGAGTTTAGCAGAGTCAGTGAAGGTAGTCAGACAGGTCGAAAGTTAATCAGAGTCAGTGAAGGTAGTCAGACAGGTCAAGAGTTAAGCAGAGTCAGTGAAGGCAGTCAGACAGGTCGAGAGTTAAGCAGAGTCAGTGAAGGTAGTCAGACAGTTCGAGAGTTAAGCAGAGTCAGTGAAGGTAGTCAGACAGTTCGAGAGTTAAGCAGAGTCAGTGAAGGTAGTCAGACAGGTTGAGACTTAAGCCGAGTCAGTGAAAGTAGTTAGGTCGAGAGTTAAGCAGAGTCAGTGAAGGTAGTCAGACAGGTTGAGAGTTAAGCAGAGTCAGTGAAGGTAGTCAGACATGTCGAGAGTTAAGCAGAATCAGTGAAGGTAGTCAGACAGGTCGAGAGTTAAGCAGAGTCAGTGAAGGCAGTCAGACAGGTCGAGAGTTAAGTAGAGTCAGTGAAGGTAGTCAGACAGGTCAAGGGTTAAGCAGAGTCAGTGAAGGCATCAGACAGGTCGAGAGTTAAGCAGAGTCAGTGAAGGTAGTCAGACAGGTTGAGAGTTAAGCCGAGTCAGTGAAGGTAGTTAGGTCGAGAGTTAAGCAGAGTCAGTGAAGGTAGTCAGACAGGTCGAGAGTAAAGCAGAGTCAGAGAAGGTAATCAGACAGGTCAAGAGTTAAGCAGGGTCAGTGAAGGTAGTCAGACAGTTCGAGAGTTAAGCAGAGTCAGTGAAGGTAGTCAGACAGGTTGAGACTTAAGCCGAGTCAGTGAAGGTAGTTAGGTCGAGAGTTAAGCAGAGTCCGTGAAGGTAGTGAGACAGGTCGAGAGTTTAGCAGAGTCAGTGAAGGTAGTCAGACAGTTCGAGAGTTAAGCAGAGTCAGTGAAGGTAGTCAGACAGGTTGAGACTTAAGCCGAGTCAGTGAAGGTAGTTAGGTCGAGAGTTAAGCAGAGTCCGTGAAGGTAGTGAGACAGGTCGAGAGTTTAGCAGAGTCAGTGAAGGTAGTCAGACAGGATGAGAGTTAAACAGAGTCAGTGAAGGTAGTCAGACAGGTCGAGAGTTTAGCAGAGTCAGTGAAGGTAGTCAGACAGGTCGAAAGTTAATCAGAGTCAGTGAAGGTAGTCAGACAGGTCAAGAGTTAAGCAGAGTCAGTGAAGGCAGTCAGACAGGTCGAGAGTTAAGCAGAGTCAGTGAAGGTAGTCAGACAGTTCGAGAGTTAAGCAGAGTCAGTGAAGGTAGTCAGACAGTTCGAGAGTTAAGCAGAGTCAGTGAAGGTAGTCAGACAGGTTGAGACTTAAGCCGAGTCAGTGAAAGTAGTTAGGTCGAGAGTTAAGCAGAGTCAGTGAAGGTAGTCAGACAGGTTGAGAGTTAAGCAGAGTCAGTGAAGGTAGTCAGACATGTCGAGAGTTAAGCAGAATCAGTGAAGGTAGTCAGACAGGTCGAGAGTTAAGCAGAGTCAGTGAAGGCAGTCAGACAGGTCGAGAGTTAAGTAGAGTCAGTGAAGGTAGTCAGACAGGTCAAGGGTTAAGCAGAGTCAGTGAAGGCATCAGACAGGTCGAGAGTTAAGCAGAGTCAGTGAAGGTAGTCAGACAGGTTGAGAGTTAAGCCGAGTCAGTGAAGGTAGTTAGGTCGAGAGTTAAGCAGAGTCAGTGAAGGTAGTCAGACAGGTCGAGAGTAAAGCAGAGTCAGAGAAGGTAATCAGACAGGTCAAGAGTTAAGCAGGGTCAGTGAAGGTAGTCAGACAGTTCGAGAGTTAAGCAGAGTCAGTGAAGGTAGTCAGACAGGTTGAGACTTAAGCCGAGTCAGTGAAGGTAGTTAGGTCGAGAGTTAAGCAGAGTCCGTGAAGGTAGTGAGACAGGTCGAGAGTTTAGCAGAGTCAGTGAAGGTAGTCAGACAGTTCGAGAGTTAAGCAGAGTCAGTGAAGGTAGTCAGACAGGATGAGAGTTAAACAGAGTCAGTGAAGGTAGTCAGACAGGTCGAGAGTTTAGCAGAGTCAGTGAAGGTAGTCAGACAGGTTGAGAGTTATGCAGAGTCAGTGAAGGTAGTCAGACAGGTCGAGAGTTATGCAGAGTCAATGAAGATAGTCAGACAGGTTGAGAGTTAAGCAGAGTCAGTGAAGGTAGTCAGACAGGTCGAGAGTTAAGCTGAGTCAGTGAAGGTAGTCAAACAGGTCGAGAGTTAAGCAGAGTCAGTGAAGGTAGTCAGACAGGTCGAGAGTTAAGCTGAGTCAGTGAAGGTAGTCAGACAGGTCGAGAGTTTAGCAGAGTCAGTGAAGGTAGTTAGGTCGAGAGTTAAGCAGAGTCAGTGAAGGTAGTCAGACAGGTCGAGAACCTGATGGTTTGCATATAGAACTGCATATAAATCTCTTTAAGATGAGAGTATTAGGGGTTGTGTTAGGAATTGTGTTAGGGGTTGTGTTAGGGGTTGTGTTAGGGGTTGTGTAACGAGTTGTGTTAGGAGTGAAGGTTAGGGAAATCATTTTATTGTAATCACATATTGGTCCTTATTCTGACACCAAGATGTTTGTGAGGGCATGCGTGTGTGGCCACACATTTAAAGTGCCTAAATGTCTACCCTTATCAAGTTGATCCGAAGCACAGTCTGGAAACTTCCAACAGACCATTATATGCTTGTAAATAAGTCTTTCAACTAGTGGAAAAATTATTGGCCACAAAGAGTCTTGACAGTTATTTTCAAAATGTCAGCCAAACATCCCCAGGGTTAATAAACCTGGCTTCAGGGTTGGTACAATAGAGAAAAGGTAAACATGTTGAATTACCTGTGGAACCATAAGATGTATTTATTTACAGCAGCCCCCCTCTTACCAGGGCTTATGACTGAGGTTAGGTAACTGAGCTAACCCCTTTCCACCTGCATAGCAACCGGTTGCAGAAGTCGTGTTGAAGCAGAGCTCAATCATTAACAGACTGGTCACCACACTCCTGGCTCTATGGAAGCATCTCCTCAATGGATATCTGATGCAAATCCCCTCTTTACAACTACTGACCTTCTCTGACCATGGGAGAGATAGAGGTGGTTGTATGTAAGATGTGTATTTTCGTGTGAGCGCCACAGTTAGGGAAAGAGCGTAAGTTAGTTGGGGTACTGGTACCTCCTAGTAAAAGTATAGTCAAAGTATAAAAGTTTACATTATTTGAATATAACCTTAATTTCATTCAATAAAAAAGAGAGACCTTGGCAAAATGGCAGAACACAATAATTTAGATTTCATTGCAACAGCACTCCAGTTACAAAACATACATTTTTACCCACTCCAGGTTAAAAACATACATTTACACACTCCAGGTTAAAAACATACATTTACCCAGAGGTCCTCAAGTCAGTGTGTCATTCCTCAATCAGCAGTCAGTCAAGATCTAAAATTGATTCTTATCTTGAAAAGATTGGAAAACATGCAAATACTTCCTTATTATGCAGTTAACATATGGTAGCTTGAAACAAGCCTGTTGCATTCAACAGAACCAAGCACACAACAACATGAAAATGGATTATCAAAGTCCAGCTGGTCAAAGAAGAACATAAAACACAATGTTCAGAGCTATAATGTGCAGGTGTAATGGTTTCTACTGTTTCTAATGGTTTTATGTCAGCAGATCACAGCTCAGTGAGCAGTGACTGTTTGCTCTGGTTTGGGTAATGGGCTTTCTACATCCACCTATGACTAAGTAGATCAACAGCTTTCATCTAGCTACTGTGATCCAGAAGGATGGAAGGAGAGCCCATAACACAGTATGTCTGTTTAGGAGAAGGGGGGCATATGGAATTGGAATCAGAATTCAACAGGATACACCAATCAGGGAGAACAACCGAAAACAATGACAGATTTTACACTTAAATGTCTTGTTACTATCAAAGAACTGTTATTTATAAAAGTTTAGTTTAAGTTTAGTTTAACACGAACATATCAACCTTGCGTGCGTGAACAATGTGTCTGTGTGTGTGTGTATGTGTGAAAGAAAGAAAGAGACCAAGTGAGAGCGAGGGAGCACCAACCTGTTAGTAACTGTCAGGTTCTCAAGACTATGACAAAATGTCATAGAGGGATTGCACATACTGCCGTCAATTAAATTGTATCAGTTTTAGTGGGACATTATTAGAATTTTTTTTATATAAAATATGACAATCTTGACTATCCCCAATAACACTTAAACAAGCCACATAAATTCAGAGGATTGCTGTATGATATATTTTTCTTCGAACATTAAAATACATTACAATGTCATTGTCGGCTTCATATATTGGCCCAACTAGAACTCACGGCAAGTAGTCTAGAGTGAAAACGCAGCACATGACATTTATACATGCATATTGAGCTGCAATTAATTTTTGATGTGTAGAAAGTGACAGCAAGGTATATGCAGTGAGCATACATATGCCTACTACAGGCCATTTGCAATAAATGAACACCCCTTGTTAAAATGCTATATCAATAAATTGCCTTGCATTAACTTACCGTTCTCCCTGCTTCTCTGTGGGCACCGCTGGTGCAGTTGTTTCGGTCCTGTTCCTATCGGTGGTTTACATCACTGCATCCCACTTCAGTCTTCTTCCGTAGATAACCCCGCGAGGTTTTTTTTTTAACCCGTAAAGTATCTCGTTCTCCTCAGTGTACATATTACTCACGCGCGCACGCGCATTACAGACGGAACAGAGCATGCGTGTGCGTTTACACACATACAGAACATACATAAATGCACGCACACAAGCTGTTGCTCATCTGAACAGAAAGTCACTCCCTGTTTCTGTAAGGCGAACTATATTGGTTGGCAAGGATTAAGTTAAGACTTTTTTTTTAATGAGAAATAAATGCTACTATTGCTATTCAGAATAATGGGTATGAATTCAGTGTTACAGTTTTATATGCATTACACTGGTACTTTTAAGCCACAGCGTACAGTCCCCAGTAAATTACACTAAGATAAACATACGTGAGCTGATCTCCAACAACACCACATATCCCATCCTTAGCTGTCAACATTACAAACCAAACAGAAACCCCGTCTGGCCCTGGACCAGTTGCTGTGGTGGACATCATACAGACTGTCTGTTCTGTGTCCAGGCAATTGGTTTTGACTGTAGCCCATTACTCAAGATAATGGGTGATTGAGCCAGGAGGGAAAATGATCTGAATCTGTCTGCTTACCTATCCTCACAAGGTCAAAGTCAGAGTCATCATATGCCTTTATATCAATGCTTAAAACAGGCAAAAAGTGTCTGCACCTTGTTAGTCTAAATTGTTCTCCACAATGACATTGGTGAGGTGACTACAGATCTGTCCCTGTCTGTCCGTCAAACATTTCATTAGTAATCTGGATGAGTTAATGATGCCTTTTTTCTTTTTGTATAATTATTTTTTAAGCAGACTTTTTTAAGTTTAGCAACACCCAACTGCGTCCCCGTGAAAAGGTGATAGCCCTGTAACATTCAATAACTGGTTTGTGTCACCTTTAACTGCAATTACTACAACCTAGTACATCTTGTTGATCCGTCACTGACAGCACTGTGGAAAATGTTTGCATGCAGGGCTGCTTTCGTTTTGTGTCAGATTGAGCATAAACTGGTTTACACAGGTAGTGTCTTGGGTTTTGTTCAGAACATTGACTACAAAAATGCAAAAATTTGAATGTTTTGCTTTGCAGCTCTCCTGATGCAGACTTGAGTATTTCATATGGATCCTCGTCAAGCATGTTGGTGGTAGTGGGGTGTTTTGAGGACAATTTGCTGCTTCAGGACCTGAATAACCTCCCATCATTGAAGGAACCACACATTTTGCTCTGTGACAAATAATTCAGAAGCAGAATGTCAGATCATCCACCCGCAAAATTACATTTTGGAAAAGCTCATCAGTGTGGGACATGCCTAATTGGAACTCACGTTTGACTATCACTCTAACATCCACTGACCTTATTATGCCTGAGGAACAGTGAAGACACCATGGTAACAGGGAAAGGTTATGGTTACGGTGGAACTGGCAGGTGTTTCATGTGTTATGGCTGTTAGTGTAATGGGGCTGCAGGAACTCTGATCTAACCTTCAGAGTCAACCTGGCATAGGGGGCAATTCATAGGATTTGGAACATTTGTCTCGCTCCAGTTAGCATGATTTCTCGTGTTATGAATGGAAAAAGCGGTCAAAACTCTTCATGGTCAAGCTATGAGTTTAGGCCATGAGTATAATATTTTATTCATAAAGTATTAACAGTAAACAACAGACAATATAGGCCTCCAAAAAGGGCATGTTAAACCTAAGTTTATAGAACTGATAAATGTGAGAATCAATTATGTAGCCCACATTTTTCAAGCAAGGACAGGGTGACATCTTTCCCAATGATTAAAATAAAAGGCCTATTTTACGCAAACAGTTATTAATCAAATATTGTATCAAATAAAAAGTCTAAATTTGAAAGATTAGCCAATGCGAATTGAACTGACAATGTAATTTTTTTTACAAATACATATAGAACGTAGATATATCTAGGATGTATGACTTTATGGCTAGGACAGGTGATAAGGGTTTGGAAAACAGTTGGTTTGGATGCCAAAACAATTCTGTTGCTAAAACATCCAGTTGAAAGAATTGTTCAGATCACTCATCTTTTGGAGTTAACAAGAAATCTGGAATAACAAGAAATCAGATTTTCCTTCCTTGTGGTCATGGCAGACAATATGAAAAATGTTGGCAGCTTCAACAATCATACATCAAAACACAAAATGTAGTTCACTTAATTCTACTTTATCGCCATCTACAGACAAAGTCAGGAATTACTGAGAAGTTCTCAGGAACACTACAGCTCTAATGGATTATTTAGTCTAAAGGAAAGATCAAAATGGTTTTGTCTACACATCTGTCTAGACTGTTTTGTTGTCTTTATTTCTTATTTATTTCTCCCTTTTTTACTATTTTCAAGTTGTAGCACATGAAGACAAAAATATCTGAAATTGGAAATATAATAATTGTTTTCTTTTTGATGGGCTCACCACAAAAAAAGCATATAATCACTGAATAACACTGTTTCCTTCTACACACATTGCATACAGCAACACATACTTTTAGGGATTAAGAACTTGTTTTTAATTACATTATGTTCTTTATTGGACAGGTAAAAGTAGACAGACAGTTTGGCTCTTGCTGGATTTGAACCCATGGTGTAGCAGAACATACAGTGGGGAGAACAAGTATTTGATACACTGCCGATTTTGCAGGTTTTCCTACTAACAAAGCATGTAGAGGTCTGTAATTTCTATCATAGGTACACTTCAACTGTGAGAGATGGAATCTAAAACAAAAATCCAGAAAATCACATTGTATGATTTTTTTATATTTAATTTGAATTTTATTGCGTGACATAAGTATTTGACCACCAACTAACCAGTAAGAATTCCGGCTCTCACAGACCTGTTAGTTTTTCTTTAAGAAGCCCTCCTGTTCTCCACTCATTACCTGTATTAACTGCACCTGTTTGAACTGTTTGAAAAGACACCTGTCCACACACTCAATCAAACAGACTCCAACCTCTCCACAATGGCCAAGACCAGAGAGCTGTGTAAGGACATCAGGGATAAAGCTGGGATGGGCTACAGGACAATAGGCAAGCAGCTTGGTGAGAAGGCAACAACAGTTGGCGCAATTATTAGAAAATGGAAGAAGTTCAAGATTACGTCAATCTCACTCGGTCTGGGGTTACATGCAAGATCTCACCTCGTGGGGCATTAATGATCATGAGGAAGGTGAGGGATCAGCCCAGAACTACATGGCAGGACCTGGTCAATGACCTGAAGAGACCTGGGACCACAGTGTCAAAGAACCATTAGTAACACACTACGCCGTCATGGATTAAAATCCTGCAGCGCACGCAACGTCCCCCTGCTCAAGCCAGCGCATGTCCAGGCCTGTCTGAGGTTTGCCAATGACCATCTGGATGATCCAGAGGAGGATTGGGAGAAGGTCATGTGGTCAGATGAGACAAAAATAGAGCTTTTTGGTCTAAACTCCACTCGTGTTTGGAGGAAGAAGAAGGATGAGTACAACCCCAAGAACACCATCCCAACCGTGAAGCATGGAGGTGGAAACACCATTATTTCGGGATGCTTTTCTGCAAAGGGAACAAGACGGCTGCACCGTATTAAGGAGAGGATGGATGGGGCCATGTATCGCGAGATCTTGGCCAACAACATCCTTCCCTCAGTTAGAGCATTGAAGATGGGACGTGGCTGGGTCTTCCAGCATGACAACGACCCGAAACACACAGTCAGGGCAACTAAGGAGTGGCTCCGTAAGAAGCATCTCAAGGTCCTGGAGTGGCCTAGCCAGTCTTCAGACCTGAACGCAATAGAAAATCTTTGGAGGGAGCTGAAAGTCTGTATTGCCCAGCGACAGCCCCGAAACCTGAAGGATCTGGAGAAGGTCTGTATGGAGGAGTGGGCCAAAATCCCTGCTGCAGTTTGTGCAAACCTGGTCAAGATCTACAGGAAACGTATGATCTCTGTAATTGCAAACAAAGGTTTCTGTACCAAATATTAAGTTCTACTTTTCTGATGTTTCAAATACTTATGTCATGCAATAAAATGCTAATTAATTACTTAAAAATCATACAATGTGATTTTCTGGATTTTTGTTTTAGATTCTGTCACTCACAGTTGAAGAGTAACTATGATAAAAATTACAGACTTCTACATGCTTTGTAAGTGGGAACCTGCAAAATCGGCAGTTTATCAAATACTTGTTCTCCCCACTGTATGTACCAGAGGCAATCATTTCGACAGTGGGACCACCTGAGGCAACATGATGTTGAGGTGAAATTACGTTCCATGAGGCTTGGTATACTGCTGGCATCTTGCATTTTGATGGAAGGCATAACACAATACTCCTTGAGCAAGCTGTGGAATATCTGAGGTCACAAGGCGTGGTGGTGGAGTAGACAAGTGCAAGATGAGTGCATAACTGTACTAGGCCACCCAACCCACAGCATCTGCTGATTACTGTTGGGTGCCATATTAGACCCGATCCTCTAATTTTTCAGCTGTGGATCATCTTGGTCAAACACTCTTACCTCTGTTCAGGTCACCCGGAGATACCCAGAGTCTCAGCTGGATTTCCAGGTCTCGAGGAAACTACATCTCCAGACCAGCTGACCGAAGCAGTCAATGTCTGGTTCAGGCTGACTCTGAGTCTGGTCGTATGGATGATTTTCACTTGAGGTTGGTTCGTCTCCCCATCTGGTGGGTGCTGGGAGGGTTTCTGTTGTTGTTGGTGCCCCCTGGCGGACATGAGCCTTTCTGCAGGGGAGCTAAGGATGTGATCTAGTCCTGACATTCAACATGTGTAACATAAAGACCATTAAGGACCAGTAAAAAAAACAAAAAAACAATCATCATAAACAAATTAAGTTAAAAAGGGCTGCACCAGAAAAATTGGAGGGAGCATTCTTGAGATTACAACAATATACCAGAATCACACCAGACAGGACAAAATGACCATACACCCCTGACACATGGATTATGCTGGAGGATGGAGTGGAGAGCCATGTTGACTGCTCCGTACACATACCTGTTGGTTCGGTAGGCAAACTGCTGAGTCTAGTAGTGAGTCGGTGATGGTCTGGAGGCGGGACAGCACAAGGTGCTCAAATGACTTCATAACCACAGAGTCCACCTAAGGGAGGTACAGAACACAGAGCTCTCTGACAAGGTGAGTCTTTAGCAAAGAATTATAGGTTGAGACTGAGTCTGTGGCGCATCGGCATATGGAGCTCTATAGAAAAAAGCCCTGCCTCTTATATTGCAGGGACCAATTCAGAACGATCATTAATGCACGTCCAATTGTTGTATGTTGACAGTAAGCTATTGAAATTCGTCATAGACTTAACATGTTGTCAGTGTAAAAGATGAGAAAGAAATACTGTAAATCCTGTCTTTTTAGCCATATGCACATCATTATACTGCAGTGTTTCTCAACGGGGGCGGTACCGTCCCCCCATGGGCCGTTCAGAGGACGACGGGGGGCGCTCGAAGCAATATTTTGGAAAGGGGGTGTTGAGGTGCCCTTTGTTTTATTTCGAGTTTATACCGAAGATTCACAACAATACGAGATTAAAGTTTCAACTACAAGCACAAAACTATGGTCTGCAACATTAAAACATGCCAGTTTACGCCATTGCGAGGTGTATCATAACTCTTCTTCAGTGTTTCCGTCAGCTTCGTGTGGCGCAGCTCCGTGCTGCCTTCGCGGGAATGGGACGTCAGAGTATCATCTTTAAAATTTCACCCACACGGCGTTTACTGTGTAAACTCTGGAAAATGGACGCTCCCTTTCTTGGTATAACCCATATACAGTCTATGGTATAACCTGTAAAAGAATTTGTCATAAAAGCGTTAATTTCTCTGAGGGATACACCGTAAACGCCTTGC
Organism: Esox lucius; assembly: GCF_011004845.1. Classification (NCBI taxonomy): domain Eukaryota; kingdom Metazoa; phylum Chordata; class Actinopteri; order Esociformes; family Esocidae; genus Esox; species Esox lucius. The sequence continues at coordinate 22,265,053 of NC_047571.1, read as the reverse complement.
TATCACAGTGGTTACATATTCATAAGTATTATTATTGTTTGGCATTTCTGATTGGCTTTTGTTTTATTAAGATTTTAATTTTAAATTGCTAGCTGTTACTTATTGGCTGCTGTTTATTTCCCTGGGAAACTAATACGACTGTTGTTTGTCATTCAATTATGTGTGTTTTGTGATGATTTTTGATGATAACAAGAGTAACAACAATAGTAATAACAATAATATTAATAATCATGACAACAATAATAATCATAATTAATATTCAGGACATTTAGCCTACATTTAGCCACTTCTTTGATGGGGGCAATAATTATTGTACCTGGATAATGGATAGCGTGGCTCTGGCCCAAAAAAGTTTGAAAATAAATTAACTGGGTAATATCTCAATTTCAATCTTCCTGCCCCTCGGATTTTACCCTCCAATTGGCTTTGAAGAAAACAAGAATTGCGTAGTGCGTACGCGTTTATTATAATTGAGAATTTCCCCTGACAAGGATCCCGTCAAGTTGTGGAGAACGTCAACAAAATAAATGTGAGTACTGACAGGACATTAGCAAACTTAGGTACTGTAACTGTCACACGAGCTCAAGCTAGCTACATTTGGAAGCCAACATCATTGCCCTGCATTTTCTTTAAACCAGTTTGTTAACTTAGCTTGATAACATTGTGGGTATTAAAACGTTGTCGGTTAGCTAGTTTCGGCTAGCTCTCAGTTTTTCCTCAGATGGCCGGGGAAGCGAATCACAGCAATCAGCTCGAACAGTTTATGTTGCTGGCCAAAAAGGCTAAAGGCCCTGCTTTGATTGCCCTCATAAACCAACTACTGGAAGCCCCGGGGGTGTATGTATTCGGAGAATTCCTTGAACTTCCCTGTATCCAAGAGGTAGTTAGCGAACTTTTTAGTAATTGAGTGGATTGACTTGTGATGGAATTTGGAATGCATCTTTTTAATTCAGATGTGATGGCTAAAACCACACCACCAGATGTCACTGTTTTCCTGCTAACAGTAGGCTATTTGAAACAATTTCTCCTCGGTCCCTCACTGATGTCCCTTGCAGCTTCTAAAAGGTCCCAATGAAGGCTACACTCAACTGCTCAAGATGTTTGCCTATGGCACGTACCATGATTATAAAGGTGGTATATTTAAAAAAAAAAAGTTTTTTAATGCATTTTTGTTTATCAAGCTCTATTAATGTAACATTAAAGTAATTTAGCAGTCCTTCTTATCCAGTGCAACTACAGTATCCACAGGCTGATTTTAGGCTTATTTGTCCTTTCAGTATTCAAGGATACTCTTCCCCCCTTGACTGAGACACAGAAGAACAAACTAAGGCATTTAACTATTGTCAACTTGGCTGCAAACATGCAGGTTCGTACAGGATTACGTTCTACCACAGGCCTGAAGCAGCCCTATATGATACCCTGTGTATAAATAATTGTAGAGCGGTATTTTGCATCAAATGGTTTGCCTGTGAAGACACGGTGGTTGTCTCCTATGCTTGTTCTTTCTGCAGGTGATCCCCTACGCGTGGCTGCTGAGGGACTTGGAGGTGGGCAGCGTGCGGCAGCTGGAGGACCTGGTCATCGAGGCTGTGTACGCTAATGTGATCCGGTGTAAGCTGGACCAGAGCCAGCTGCAGCTGGAGGTGGATGCCTGCCTCGGCCGGGACGTCCGCTCTGAGGGCATGGGCTGCATTGCCAGCGTACTGGCACAGTGGTAAAGGGGTCTGGGGAGGGGCACTGGTGGCACAGGGCTGGGGGTGGGCAGAGCTAGAAGGGTTAATGTTAGAGCCAGACTGGGGCTAGTGACCATGTTGAATGTGAAGATACGAGACAGTATGGTCATTTTATGTTATTGCCTGCTTCTGATGTACAGTATAATTTGTCATGGCTTTATTATGCCATTGAAATCCCTGCTGTGTCCGTCCGTATGTACTGTAGTGGTATGATGTATTGCATTGTGTCCACAGGTGCCGTGACTGTGAGAGTGTCTCTGCCTCCGTGGAGCAGGAGGTGGGCAGGGTGGGCCAGTCTAGAGGGAGCCACCTCAGAGCTCTGCAGCAGATTGAGGCCGAGGTAAAAGGGACAGTCACTTGAGTCTGGTGTGTGGCAGGAACGGTGGTGTGCCTTTTGTTCTCTCTCTCTCCTTTCTCATCTCTTTTTGTCTCTCTCTGCTCCCTGTCAGGTGGCTAACATTAGCAGGATGATATCAGCGAGAGATATCAGCGAGAGATATCAGGAGATGGACCCTCTGGGTGTTGGGGAGCAGGAGGGTGAGGGGTCCGTGGCTGGCGCAGAGAGCAGACAAACACCCCTGAAGATGGTCTCAGAGCTTAAGACCTTCACCAACCAGAGACATTGACTGTTGCAGCTTGAGTCTGGCCTGTACTGCTTTAAGATGACCCAGGCTGTGTCTCCCTAGTATCTTTCTTTGCTAGTCTTTTCCATCTGTCTGCACTGCGTGTAAGCACTCTGCATCCATGAGTTTGTTGTCTGGATTAGGAATATTGTACTCCTGTTTATTTAAAGGATCTATAAAGAATCCTCGAAAGTCAAAGTTTAAATGTTTGAAGGTTATTTTGACATTTGAGAAGAGAGTGTATTTGAAAATGTACTGATTTGGTCATTTTGTTTTCTTGAAAACAAGAATTTGCTTTCATGTTGCTGTCATCTCCATGTTGCTTTTCTAGTTTTTCAAATTTTGCTGATCTCATCTGTTTTATTTTAGCTTTTCCCCCAGTTGAGTACTATTTCAAATGGCAAAATGTTCTGGTTAATATGTAAGCATGTTAATGCATTCTATAAAAGGTTCAACATAAAAATACTTAACAATGATTTGGTCCAACCCTGTTCAGCCAAGAGGTTTGTGCTTGAATGTTGTCGGGGGTCTGAAGTGTCTGCCTTTAGTGTGTCTGTGCTTCCATGTTGAGAAGCCCACTACTCCCCAGCCTTGCCTACCCCACTGACCTAGTTTTCCATTGTTTTCTGCCTGAGACAATGGGAGAAAATGGTTTCATAACCACACACAATACCTGAGTGTTACTCAACACAGTTGTTGTTACGGTTCTCATGGTGACGTGATTGTGCAGAGCGTTGTGTGCTTTGTTTACGTGACCAGCTTGGGAGTTCCAGTACCCACTGATAATCAACTGTATCTTCACCCTGAAAGACCTGATCTCTATGTACCCATCACATCTCAAATGTCTCCATAGACTGCAGTTTCAAATCCACACCACTCACATTCACATTGCTGGACCTTTTTATTTGAAACTCCTACCTGCCGGCAGTGTTCAGCAGAAAACTAATTTGCGTGGGCTGTCGGCAATGTGTATTTTAGTTTATGGGGTGATGGTAACTGGGAAACGAAGGTTTTGGCTACAGCAATGCACGTCTTGCTGCAGTGAGATGAACACCTATTGTGACAAGAAGTGTAGAGCAACAGACCTGCTGTCACAGGAAGGAAAAAGCCAGAGGGGAGCAATCAGAAAACCTTAGGCTGTTGTCTGACAATGATGACCCGTAGTATTTATCACGCCCTCCTTTACCCTCCTTACCCATCACCCCTTTAAGCTTGTGTTGATCTAGCACTGTGGTCATCACTGACACTAGTGAATAGGGTAAGTACTGACTATTAGCAGTAGACTGACATAGGGGTGGATGGGATGGTAAAAAGAAATGCAAACACGTTTTCTTATATTATGGTTTATGGTAGAAATTCCGATAGTATGGTGTTTGCATTTGAAAGTTCCTTTAAACAAACTTTACAGTTGGGATTGCATTAATTTATTGCTTGTGGGGCAGGGCTGCAACAAAAAGATACTTGAGATTTCATCACATGACATTACTGCAAAGTCTTATTAATTGACAATTTCAAGGCATTAAAATGAACTGGTCTCTATATATTCATGAATTTATCTCTAAAAATATGCTTAATGGAATACAGCATGGCAGTGTGGCTACACATTTTGGGGTAGCTTTGACTACAACTAAAATAGTTAGATATTAAAAAAATGTGGAAGTGAAAAGTTACATAACTTTACAAAACAGTTAATTACAGCGAAACTTGCTAAGACTTATCAACAAAAGCATATATCTCTTAGAACATTACAGTACTTACCATCTTGGGGCTTTTAATTTGTTCCTCGTTGTTAACCAAGTTGTTAAAAACATTTTTTTTCAGATGTGACAAAAAAACAGTCATCCATCTTTTTTTGAGTATCATGAATTCCTCTGCACTCATTGAGCTTAAATAGAGGCAGATGACTGTTTTCTTAGTCGATTGATCGTTTGAAGGGAGCAATATTTGTGTTTTTTATATAAAAATTAATTCACCATTTGGCACCGCCCCTAATAAACAGCCAATCAAGAGCCGCCACTGATTGAAGGAAGAGGAACATACAGCATGGCCACTCTAACTCAGCGAGGGAGGGATGTTTGGAGGGAGCCAGTGAACGGAGGCCCGACTAATCAAAAGACATCAAAGGCGGATGGAAGGATAGGATGAAAGAGGGCCGCCCGTTTGTCCCATGCCATCCCACTCCGCTGTGCCTGAACTGGCTTACAGATCACCAGGGCCATTGTGCCGCGTGGGTGCATGGAAGGGCCTGGGGCACAACACACACATACACACCAGTAGGATAACACAAAACATTTTAATAATACCACAGCACAAGCAACACAGACAGTCACACCACATACAAATACACACACACACACGCGTATATACACAGTACACTCTCTTTTTTTCTTTCTCTGTTCTCATCCCTCAAATGTCTCACACACCAGTTCCCTCTGTTATGCCGCGACTTCAAAGGACGGCCTTCTGACGTTGGCAATGTCCGTCGCTCACTCAGACTATTGCGTAGCCGCTCATAAATACACACAAACACACCCACACGGTCACACACAATGTCACACGTATGTTGTTGGCTGTGTGAATCTTGTCGTCAGCATTGGCCTGCAGTCAGGGCCTCAGTGGGTCCCTTTGATGCTGTCCTGCTGGGAGGCGCACTATTTCATCGTTCTGCCACTTGCTTGGCTTGAAGATGACTCTGATTTCTGTATCACGTTTGAAGATTATTACCTGCTGAAGGTTTCTACCTTTTGCTGTTTCCAAATAGAATAATAGAACAGCCTTTATTTGACTGAACCGTGTATCCATTCATATTCAACGTAGCATTTGCTTTGAAATTATAGGTTGTTCCACTCTAACAAAGCTGAGGCTTTGATCTTCAGAGCAATAGGTCCAGAACTTTTCCAAAGTTTCTGCGCATGTGTTTCATCGGTTTATTCTCATAGAGAACAGACCACTCTGGTCAATGGTGCTTGCTTAATAAAGTTAGATCAAAGCTGAATTAGTGCTTGCAAAATCACATAGCCTAATGATCACAGTATTCTAGCCTACATGCCAGAACTGAATATAACAGCATAGTACTTTATATTGTTATTGTATGTATAAAGTGTAACTGCAATCATTTGTGAATGATTAATTCATGTGTGATGTTTTACTGGTGTGTGATCCATGCAGCAACCTTCAGAATAGCGGTAATCCTTCAGGGTTGGTTTCGCAGACACAGATTAAGCCTAGTTTAGTACTAAAAAATCTAGTTCAATAGGAAACTCCATTGAGCTTGTTTTTTCAGTCCTAGACTAGGCTTAATTAGTGTCTGCGAAACCGGCCCTCAATCTCCATTTGTTTCATGTGAATAAGCATTTATATTATCTGCACGTAAAAAATTTTTTTACGTGCAGAGTCTTGTTCTGGAGGGCTGAAATTATTTAATCTTTTAGCTCAGTAATGTGGTGTTTTTGTTCCCGTTCTGAAGTCTCTCAAGTGAAGATAAAATGTTAAACAGTTAAGGTAAGTATTAACATTAGGGTAAAGTAAGGGTCAGTGTTCATATTCAGATATGGATTATTTTGAAGACTTGGGTATGGCAAGAACTTAATAATGGAGGTAAGTATAGAGTTCAGGGTAGAGACACCCTAACTGGAGTCAAAGTTCCTCTCTAAGCATGCAGGCATTTTGGAATTCAAACGTTGCCCTTAAAATTGAGGCAACCAATCACATTATTATTTGCTTCCAGAACAAGAGTGAAGGAAGGAAAAAATATGTCATCCTGCAATGACTGAAAAATGGGATGGTGAATGTAGCCATACAAAAAAATGAATCGCTAACTACTCTGACATACCAAAAAATATAGCCATTTGATATTTTGTGGAAAGTGTAATAACTTTTACATTTGGAATGCTCTTTCAAACAGGAACAGGAGTGTGTGTGTGTGTGTATCTATGATTGATAGAGTGAAGATAGTTCTTAAAACATTTTCCATTCATTATTTAATACACACTCCATGAAATAAACTCCTTCTAAACATATGGTAAATAAAAAAAAAAAAAGATTAGAAGAGAGTCATTACAGTGTTTCTTTGAGAGGGAGACCCTAACAATGTCAACATACAATGACCATTCTATTTTAAGGAAGCCATGTCTGAAGATGTTTTGTGGTCAAATGAAACCATGATAGAGATTTTTGGCCAAAACTCAAAACACTAGTTGTGGCTCAAATATAACACTGCTCATGCTTCAGCACACATCATCCCTAAATTGAAGTATGGTGGTGGCATCATCATGATGTGGGGATGCTTCCTATTGAAAGGGATTGGGCATCTTGTTAAAATTGAAAGAAGAGTAGAGATAAGTAAGATAGAGAGAAAATGCACCTTTCAGCAGGACAATGGCCCCCAAAACAAGACCAAAAAAAATTAGAATCAAAAGATAAATATCATACCATGGCCTAGTGAATTTTCTGATCTAAATCATATTGAGAAAAAATCAACCTGGAGCATATCTGCCAAGAACAATGGGCCAAAATCTTTGATTAATTGTACGAAGTTGGTGTATACTTGACAAAAGACATACAGCTGTAACTGCAGAGAAAAGTGACTACATATGTAGAGTTTGAATAATTATTTAAGAAACGTGTTTCAATTTTTTCTCTCACAGATATATCAACATATAATCATTGATTGTGAGTGTTTTAAAATAAAATATATACAAAAAATATATATATTTTTGAAAGAATGCTTGCTTTATTTCCCTTAAAGTGGAACTGCACAATTCATGAAGTAGGGGTCCTTTAATTTGACTTCGTCATGTTCCAATGACAAAAACTGCAAAGACTTGCATAATAAAAATATTGTCAAAATTCCTGCTGACTGAGCACAGTTACTCCTCAACTATCTTGAAATAGCGAGTGTCCGTAACGCCATGTGCACAGTTACTCCTCACTGACTGCTAGCAGTTATAACTTGATGTCAAGTTGACAGATCAATAGCAGCTTGATCAAAATGGCTTCAAACGAACCAGTAAAAAAGTGGTGACCAGTAAAAACTGGGTTACACGCTGTGTACCCCCAGGCTGTACGAATGAAGCTGACACAACAGCAGGAATACACTACCATGCCTCACCACTCAAGCAGAAATCGGTGTTGCGACAACAATGGCTTGCAGAGATGAAGCGGCAAAGGCCATCTGTTGACCCTGTATTCAGGGTTTACAGGGCACACTTGTTCAATGAAATACATATACACATATAGCAATAGGTGTTAGCATTATAATCATTTATTTTCTCATGTCCATTTCTCCTTTTTATATTGTTAAATATGTTTCCCAAACACATATTACAGGTGGACAATGCGCTTCAGTGAAACTTCAGTATCAATCTCTGGAAAATATACATTTTAGGCATCTTTTCGACATTATTTAGCTTTCTTGGTTATATTGCTACCGTAGAGATGGTTTTCAAAATGTGACGACCAACTCCAATATCGATGTGTTTTAATATGGCTTTATGTAACGACTGAGGAGTTCATCTGAGAAAGACCAAAGTGATGTGAACTGACAATATTTTAATGGGGGGGATAAAGGGCTGTAAGTGATCAATGGGGGCGGTCTCTGAGTGATGCCCGGGGGACGTCTTTGAAGTGGGCATCCTCTGAGAGACGCCGAGCACAATGCCCTCTTTGATGGGTAGGGAGAATGGCAGGAGCTCCTCGCCCTCTCTCGCTCTCTCAACCCGCTGGCCCTCCCCCGTCTCTGTGTCCTCTGCTCGGTGCCTCCCTCTCTCTCCTGCTCTGCCACTCATCTCATTGTCCTTAAATCTCTGGCACGTTTGGTTGGTCTCTTTCCCTGTCACTCCCCCTTTTTCTTCCTCTCATCTCTCCGACCTTTTCTCGTTCTCTGTCATCGATCCTCTCCTGGCTCAAAATCATTTGCAGTATTCATTTGCTCTCTCTCTCTCTCTCTCTCTCTCTCTCTCTCTCTCTCACCACATGTAGTTAGCATCCACATGGCCATAGTTTAACAACTACTCTCCCTCCAGTGTTAATGAATTCAAACAACACCCCCCTCCTTGCCTCTGTTGCCCCCCCCCCCCATTTTCACAGAACCAAACCTCTTTGTAATTTCTAGCCTTGGCAAGTTGCACTCAATTTGCTGTCACAGTCTTAATGAATTCAGCTGTTTGTGCATTGGCCATGGGAGCATCTCTCCTCCCTCTCCCTCCCCCTCCCCCTCTCCCCTCCTCCCCCTCTCTGGTGTTCCCCGAGGGACTCTATATATACCACAGACCGCTCTACTCCTTCCTATTGTTCCTGTTAAGTAACCTTGCAGACAGATGCCCTGTGGCACCACGTTGTGTGTGGGAGAGACCTGCAAGATCGTAGCTGGAGCTGCTGCACAGAGACACTAACTCCTACCGGCCCAGCTCTTCATTCCACATTTTCCTTTCTTGTTTTTGTTGTGATAGTGCCTCCACCGCAGAGTGGGGAACGTGTCATCTGACGGCATGATGCTGGTTTCACTGCTGCTGATGGCCTTGGATTGCTGCCTTGGAGCTCCGGCCGGGAGGGAGCTTTACAGGATGCCCCAGAGTGCTCTGAAAGGTACCAGGCCTTCTCTGTGTCTCTCGTGTGTTTTACTGTTACGCTGAGAGTCTCTGCTGTCCGACCTTTGCACACAGCAAAAAGCCTTATGTCTCTCATCTTGGTGTCTTGACTGCGGTCTGAATGATTTGTCTTCTACACCAGTGAGGATGATAGCGTACGTTTAGTTTAAACACTTTGTCAGAGAAGCATCAGTAGTACTGAGGACGTTCTCTTTGATTCTGCTGCACTGTTTAAGGTGTTCATATTCTCAGAGAGTTTTTCTGATTCACAGGTGGGGTATCTCCACAGTTAAGATGAACCTGAGCTTGTTACTCCAAACAGTCAGACTTCCTAGATAGTGAGGTTTCCTCTTTTGTGATTTGATCAGGTATGCTCTGTGATGTTGAAGCGAACTGTTCCAGACAAGGAATGGGGTTAAGCCATTTGGTGTCAGTAAATATTTTTCAAAGCAACAGGTGGTGGGTTGATTGCACTCTTAAAAAAAAAGAACCCCATATGAGAACTTTTGATTCCAGGTAAAAAATGACTCTACCTAATACCAAAAAGGGTTCTTCAAATAGTTTTCCTACTGAGAGAATTAAGAAATATTTGGTGACACGAAAGCACATTTTGTAAGGTGGTAGTAATCACTGGATACAGCATAAGAAAAAAGTGTTGCAATTAGCAGTATTTACAAGCATTTCTTCTTGATCACCGTTCGATAGCAGAATAAGCACAAGAAGGAAAATGAATGGTTTTTAGACAGGCTGCATACTGCAGAGGTCATCTGCAAATGCAGCCAACAGTGTGTGTTTACATTTGAATCACAATCAAATGGACATACTAACTAGGCGTGTATCCAGCCATTCTCCATGCTCAGTGTTTCCCTGATGAATCAGAAATTCCATATATTATGTCTTTAAAAAACCCACTCCAATCCCTCTAATAAGAAGAATGAATCAGTGGCCTCGTTCAATCCCCTGAGCTTTCCCAGGGCTGTTAAAGCATTTAGCTTGATCAGCAAGAATACCATGAGTCCCGATCCCTGGGTGTCTCTGGTTGAAGTGCTGAGTACAGCAGAGCCTTGATGATGAGAGTGGCCGGCGATGCTGAGGGTTGGTAGCGAGTTGGAACAAGGGCTCCAAGAGTGCAGTGTTTCCACAGCCCACGCTCCTGTCCTGCCAACCCGTGTCCCCATGCTTCGGCCCTCTCTGCCATCTAATTAAGTATTCATCAGCACTGTCGTCGTTAGCTAGCGGCGTGCCCTTTGATGTGACGCGCACAGAGGGGGGTGTGGGGTCGGCGGCACCGTTGAAGTGCGTCTGTAGGGCTTCTGCCAGCGCGCTGGGTGTGAGCTGGCTCCTGCTCTGAAACGCGCCGTCCAATGGGCCCAAAGAGCACCATGGGAAAAAGAAGTGTCTTACACACACATAAGTGCACGTTGCACTTGTTTATAGGAACACAGAAAGTGTGCTGTCAACTCTCCCGACTTTCCCACACTCAAGGGATTTGCCAGTCGTGTGTTTGACATCCGCATTTGCTTTGTTTAGTCACATCTCTTCAGAATATATGATGCCAGCTTTCCTGAAAGGAGTTTGTGTTAACCATAAACATATCTTGTGTTAACCATGAGCATATCAGTAATACCAGAACAGTAGATGGCAACATGCAGTCCAGACTTAATTGGAGCCGAAATGAAAGTATTATTAGAACAATATACTGTTGGGTTCTTAGGTGTGATTCCAACAACCCATATTGTAGTGTTGTTCATGTAATCCCATTCTAACTGGAACTTTCTATAAAGTTAGACACATAGCTTCTACCAAGATCCCTTAAAACATCCATTGGATCTTCCTAAAATCCCAATGCATGTTTCCGCCAGTGAACTCTTGATGACGAGACATTGCCTGTATAATTCAGCCTTTGTTTCAGGGTGTTGCATGTAGAAGACTACCTAAAGCATCCAAACTAAAGAGGAGTCTTTAAATGATGGTTAGAACCCTAAATATCCTTCTGCTAAGAACACCTTTAGAACCCCATTCCTGAATGTCTGGTCCTGAGTAACGTTGCTCAGTTCACTGTTTGTTCCACTCTGACAGAGGCATCGGCTATTGTAGACAGACTTCAAGTCCATTACACTCACGGACACCTCCCACCTTTTCTCCCTCGCTTCTCTCCGTCTCATCTTCTCACTCTCTGTAGCTCTATCGGACCGGGGCACTGTGGTTCTGGAGGCAGCATTGACCAGTGCTTTGTCAGCTCTGGATTTGGCCACTTCAGAGCGGAGCCGGGCCGAGGCGGGCTGCAGAGACTGCGTACCCTGCCTATTCCAGGACTGTGGTCAGCGCTCCGGACCCTGCTGTAAGGAGGCATGCAGAGCTCTCTCTCTGGGAACACGTAGACACATGTGACAGTAGCACGAGGCTAGGTCTTAAGAGGGTTCTGAAGGCTGTTGCTGCACTGATTTGTGTGAATGGATACAGAATGGTAGATGTGGTTAAATAAAGAATCAGAAGAGATGTTAATATAGTCCCTACAGAATATAGTGTCAGATGCTGATATAGTCCCTACAGAACATGGTATCAGATGGTGATTTAGTCCCTACAGAACATGGTATCAGATGCTGATATAGTCCCTACAGAACATGGTGTCAGATGCTGATATAGTCCCTACAGAACATGGTGTCAGATGCTGATATAGTCCCTACAGAACATGTTGTCAGATGCTGATATAGTCCCTACAGAACATGGTGTCAGATGCTGATATAGTCCCTACAAAACATGGTATCAGATGCTGATATAGTCCCTACAGAACATGGTGTCAGATGCTGATATAGTCCCTGCAGAACATGTTGTCAGATGCTGATATAGTCCCTACAGAACATGGTGTCAGATGCTGATATAGTCCCTACAGAACATGGTGTCAGATGCTGATATAGTCCCTACAGAACATGGTATCATATGCTGATATAGTCCCTACAGAACATGGTGTCAGTTATTCTCATCTACACTTTCTCCTCACAGACTCCACAGACAGTGTGTTGGCTGAACCCAGCTGTGACTTAATCACCAAGGCCCAGAAGGTTCCGGAGGAGGGCGAGAGGAGCTGGGCGTTGAGCCAGGCATGCGGGTACTACCAGCGGCGGTGCCCTCTAGGTGATGGCGAGAAAGAGGCATGCGTGAGGATTATGGGAGAGAGCTGCAGCGCCCGCGTGCTCCAGTGCAGCCTATTGAACACCATGCAGAGCCTGGACCCTGTCACAGAGACACACACACAGGGTGAGACACACAGACCCTTTAAACAGTCAGACACACAGTGAGACACACCAACCCTTTAGACAGTCAGACACAGTGAGACACACCAACCCTTTAGACAGTCAGACACACAGTGAGACACACCAACCCTTTAGACAGTCAGACACACAGTGAGACACACCAACCCTTTAGACAGTCAGACACACAGTGAGACACACCAACCCTTTAGACAGTCAGACACACAGTGAGACACACCAACCCTTTAAACAGTCAGACACACAGTGAGACACACCAACCCTTTAGACAGTCAGACACACAGTGAGACACACCAACCCTTTAGACAGTCAGACACACAGTGAGACACACCAACCCTTTAAACAGTCAGACACACAGTGAGACACACCAACCCTTTAGACAGTCAGACACACAGTGAGACACCAACCCTTTAGACAGTCAGACACACAGTGAGACACACTGACCCTTTAGACAGTCAGACACAGTGAGACACACCAACCCTTTAGACAGTCAGACACACAGTGAGACACACCAACCCTTTAGACAGTCACACACAGTGAGACACACCAACCCTTTAGACAGTCAGACACACAGTGAGACACACCAACCCTTTAAACAGTCAGACACACAGTGAGACACACCAACCCTTTAGACAGTCAGACACACAGTGAGACACACCAACCCTTTAGACAGTCAGACACACAGTGAGACACACCAACCCTTTAAACAGTCAGACACACAGTGAGACACACCAACCCTTTAGACAGTCAGACACACAGTGAGACACACCAACCCTTTAGACAGTCAGACACACAGTGAGACACACTGACCCTTTAGACAGTCAGACACAGTGAGACACACCAACCCTTTAGACAGTCAGACACACAGTGAGACACACCAACCCTTTAGACAGTCACACACAGTGAGACACACCAACCCTTTAGACAGTCAGACACACAGTGAGACACACCAACCCTTTAAACAGTCAGACACACAGTGAGACACACCAACCCTTTAGACAGTCAGACACACAGTGAGACACACCAACCCTTTAAACAGTCAGACACACAGTGAGACACACCAACCCTTTAGACAGTCAGACACAGTGAGACACACCAACCCTTTAGACAGTCAGACACACAGTGAGACACACCAACCCTTTAAACAGTCAGACACACAGTGAGACACACCAACCCTTTAGACAGTCAGACACAGTGAGACACACCAACCCTTTAGACAGTCAGACACACAGTGAGACACACCAACCCTTTAGACAATCAGACACAGTGAGACACACCAACCCTTTAGACAGTCAGACACACAGTGAGACACACCAACCCTTTAGACAGTCAGACACACAGTGAGACACACTGACCCTTTAGACAGTCAGACACACAGTGAGACACACCAACCCTTCAGACAGTCAGACACACAGTGAGACACACCAACCCTTTAGACAGTCAGACACACAGTGAGACACACCAACCCTTCAGACAGTCAGACACACAGTGAGACACACCAACCCTTTAGACAGTCAGACACACAGTGAGACACACCAACCCTTTAGACAGTCAGACACACAGTGAGACACACCAACCCTTTAGACAGTCAGACACACAGTGAGACACACCAACCCTTTAGACAGTCAGACACACAGTGAGACACACCAACCCTTTAGACAGTCAGACACACAGTGAGACACACCAACCCTTTAGACAGTCAGACACACAGTGAGACACACTGACCCTTTAGACAGTCAGACACACAGTGAGACACACCAACCCTTTAGACAGTCAGACACACAGTGAGACACACCAACCCTTTAGACAGTCAGACACACAGTGAGACACACTGACCCTTTAGACAGTCAGGGCTGGAGTCTTTAGGACACGCAGCAACGAAACCGTAGGTTTTAGTTTGTTCGGTTCCTAATAAACGCAACTCTGAGTTCTGTATTGTTTTGCCTGCCGACCGACGCCGTGTAACACTTTGGATCCCTGTCTCTCCCCGCAGCTGTGTGTGGCCAGAGAACGTCTGCGCTGCAGAACCTGACCCTGCCTCGCTCCCGCATCGTGGGAGGTTCCCCAGCTCCCCCTGGCAGCTGGCCCTGGCTGGTCAACCTACAGCTGGACGGTGGCCTGATGTGTGGAGGGGTGCTGGTGGACAGCTCCTGGGTCGTAACCGCCGCCCACTGCTTCGCTGGGTGAGTGAGCATGTTGGGGTCCTTATGTCCCGGCTGTTTGGAGCTGGTTGTCAAACCCGAGAAAGTGCGAGACAGGTCTTTTCTATTTCTGTGCCCCTGATTATTTCCCCTCACTGCAATAGTTCAGCATGACTGACTTCCTAGCTCTCCCTCTCACTAAATATTTCCCTCTTTGTCCGTATCTCTGTGCCTCTCTGCTGTAGCAGTCGCAGTGAGAGTCACTGGACAGCTGTGGTGGGAGAGTTCGACATCACCAGGACCGACCCCGATGAGCAGGAGGTCAAGGTGAACCGTATCATCCCTCATCCCAAGGTGTGTTTCGTACATTTATCTTACTGTCTTGCCTGCAAATCAATACAACAGTATATGTCTTAGCACATTCTGTCCCAAAATGTCTACGAACTGATCATGCAATCGAACACATGACTCAATCCATTCTTCCATCCTCCCGGTCCAGTTCAACCCCAAGACGTTTAATAATGACATTGCACTGGTAGAGCTGACATCTCCGGCCGTCCTGTCGGACCGCGTCACTCCTGTGTGTCTTCCCTCTGGTCTGGAACCTGCCACTGGAAGCCCCTGTCTGGTGGCTGGATGGGGCTCCCTCTACGAAGGTGAGTGGAAACCACTCTGGTCCATGTAATATTTAAAACCACCAGTCACCAAAGATGTGTGATGCTGGTCTTGTGAATATAACTGTCTCTCTAGAAATACACAGAAATATAAAAATATTATGAGGCCACTGCACCTTTTTATTAAAGGAAAGTTTTGAGTGAGGAACAGAAGCGTTCAATTTGCAGTGGTCTCTTAATTTTAACCCTTCTGTTCCTCACTCAAAACCTACCTTATTTACAGTGAATATAAAAAGTCTACATACCCCTGTTAAAATGCCAGGTTCTTGCTATTCCAAAACATTAATTCGTTCTTCTGGTGAAGCCATGCTTTTTTGGATTTGGATGTGTGCTTTGGGTTGTTGTTGTGCTGAAAGGTGAACCTCCTCTTCATCTTCAGCTTTCTAACGGACGTCTAAAGGTTTTGTGCCAAAACTGCCTAGTATTTAGAACTGTTCATAATTCCCTCCACCTTGACTAAGGCCCCGGTTCCAGCTGAAGTAAAACAGCCCCAAAGCATGATGCTGCCACCACCATGCTTCACTGTGGTTATGGTGTTCTTTGGGTGATGTCCCGTGTTGTTTTTGCGCCAGACCTACCTTTTGGAATTATGGCAAAAAAGTTCAACCTTGGTTTCATCAGACCATAACACATTTTCCCATGTGCTTTTGGGAGACTTGATGTTTGTTTTTGCAAACTTCAGCCGGGCTTGGATGTTTTTCTTTGTAAGAAAGGGCTTCTGTCTTGCCCCCCTCCCCATAGCCCATTCATATGAAGAATACGGGAGATTGTTGTCACATTTAGCACACAGCCAGTACTTGCCAATTCCTTCAGTTCCTTTAATGTTGCTGTAGGTTTCTTGGAAGCCTCCCGTCTTTTCATGAATTATGGAGGGACGTCCAGTTCTAGTTAATGTCTCTGTTGTGCCATATTTTCTCCACTTGATGATGACTGTCTTCACTGTGTTCCATGGTATATCTATTGCTTTGGAAATTATTTTAAACCCTTTTTATACCCTTCTCCTGACTGATATCTTTCAACAATGAGATCCCTTTGATGGTTTGAAAGCTTTCTGCAGACTATGGCTTTTGCTCTGAGATGCAACTAAGAAAATGTCAGGAAAAGAACAGCTGAACTTTATTTGTGATTAATCAGAGTCACTTTAAATGATGGCAGGTGTGTAAGGATTTCTATTTAACATGAGTTTGAAGGTGATTGGTTAATTCTGAATACAGCCACATCCCCAGTTATAACAGGATGTGCACACTTATGCAACCAGGTTATTGTAAGGTTTTTATTTTTCATTTTTCCCCCTCAAAGATTTTAATTTGTTTTTCAGTTGAATTGTCCACATTATAGGTCACATTAAAAGTGGAAAAGCTCTGACATGATTTATCTTTGTCTCATTCTTTTACATCACAAAACCTGGAATTTCAACAGGGGCTTGTAGACTTTTTATATCCACTGTACATACACCTGGTTACCCTTATTATGTATGGAAAATAAATTGCATCGATGGAAGTAAATGGCGAAATGTAAATGCCTTTGTTTGAAGCCATTACACTGAATAAGATATGTGGTATGACATATAGAACATATATACACATTTCCACTGGATGGCACTGGTTAAAAATGCCTCCGATCCCCCCAGATGGTCCATCAGCTGACGTGGTGATGGAGGCCAAGGTTCCCTTACTGCCCCAGAGCACCTGTAAGAGCGCCTTGGGAAAGGAACTGGTCACCAACACCATGCTGTGTGCCGGCTACCTCTCCGGGGGCATCGACTCCTGCCAGGTGGGTGGCACCAACACATCACTGAACTGAGGTTAGGATGAGGTCACTCCAGGTTCCTTGATAACATTGGACTGAGGTTAGGATGATGTCACTCCACGTTTCTTCATAACATTGGACTGAGGTTAGGATGATGTCACTCCAGGTTCCTTGATAACACTGGACTCAGGTTAGGATGATGTCACTCCAGGTTCCTTTATAACAATGGACTGAGGTTAGGATGATGTCACTCCACGTTTCTTCATAACATTGGACTGAGGTTAGGATGATGTCATTCCACGTTTCTTCATAACATTGGACTGAGGTTAGGATGATGTCACTCCAGGTTCCTTGATAACATTGGACTCAGGTTAGGATGATGTAACCCCAGGTTCCTTCATAACATTGGACTGAGGTTAGGATGATGTCACTCCACGTTTCTTCATAACATTGGACTGAGGTTAGGATGATGTCACTCCAGGTTCCTTCATAACATTGGACTGAGATTAGGTTGACGTCGATCATTGGTTTGTTGCATTTCACAGAAAGACATTTCACAAAAAGTAGTCTTTACAGCACATAGAGGTAAAGAGGCTGTGTTGCTGTGCATTCATGTTGTGTTGAGTTCATCCTCTGTCTCTGCTAAATGGCATATTTTCTATTTGCTAAATGGCAGATTTTGTCTCTGCTAAATGGCGTATTTTGTCTCTGCTAAATGGCGTATTATGTCTCTGCTAAATGGCGTATTTTGTCTCTGCTAAATGCCGCATTTTGTCTCTGCTAAATGCCGCATTTTGTCTCTGCTAAATGGCGTATTTTGTCTCTGCTAAATGGCGTATTTTTTGTCTCTGCTAAATGCCATATTTTGTCTCTGCTAAATCGCGTATTTTGTCTCTGCTAAATGGTGTACTTCATAGCGGTTCTGCTATGTGCGTCCTGCAGGGGGATTCTGGAGGCCCTCTTATCTACCAGGACCGAATGTCCGGTCGCTTCCAGCTGCATGGCATCACGTCCTGGGGAGACGGCTGTGGGGAAAAGGGCAAGCCTGGGGTCTACACACGGGTCAGCGCCTTTTCTGACTGGATACTAACTGAGATACAGAGTAAGCATTTTTTAAGCTACAATGCTTTCCCATTCAAATGATTGTCTCTAAAGCTTTTCATCAGGACTTCCTGGCCTAAGTATGTTTCAAAAAAGAAATCTAAAATAATCTAACGTGTTTCTGTTATGAAACATTCTACAGCACTGAACCAGCATTCTAACACTCACTCCCTGGTTTACCCAGAGTCCTTTGGAAGTCGGGAGCCGACGTGTCCTGAGCTGCTGAAGACGTCAGAGCTGTCGGAGGAGCAGCAGAAGTCTGAGTTCAGTTCTCTGTGTCGCTTCTACGTTCACACCTGCCCCCTCAGTCAGGGCACTGCTGCCTGCAACCGCCTGGCCGAAGAGAAATGCATCAGCCGCTTCAAGAAGTGTCGTAAGTGTTCGACTATTGCAAGAAAGTGACATCATGACCCCTGAAAATAATGTTTAAAATCTCTCTGTCATACAGTATATAGTGATTGCAACTTCAGATTATATTACATTGTTGTGACAGAGACCATTATTGTATCTTGCATTGACTATTCTAATCTAATGTTTTTCTCTGTTCTTGAGTCACGAATCCTTTATTTCTCTGTTCCTCTCCTCAGAGTTGCGTTCGTTCCTGCAGACCCTGCTGGACCTGCTCCAGAGAGCAGAGGACTACATCAGAGACAAGGTGGACCTGACCTTCTTCACACAGACGCTGCCTCAGCTGGTGGAACATGTCTACAGCACAGCCTTGACCGTCAAGGAGAGGGAGAGGAGGGAGATCGCACAGGGAACAGGTACGACCGAACGCCCCACTGCTGCAACCTGCTGGCCCCCTCGTACCCACCATTCTTGTACATTAATCTACAATAATGTATTTATTTTTGACTGTGATTATCATTATTGTTGTTATATTATGAATACAGAAGTGTGTGTCCCTTGGCATGTGTTTAACAGGGGTATTATTTGTTAAAGAGCAGGTAGGGGGTGCTATCCGATCAAGGTCAGAAGATACTGGACCAGGGCTTTTCCAGAAGATTGGCCCCCTAGTGGCTGACTGGGAGAACTACCTCAGAGGCATTGCAGAGGAGCTGGACACACAGACACATAAAAAGACAGGCATCTCCAAACCCCTGAGCCAAGAAGATCATCTTTTCTTCCAGGTAGGTAACTCAACTTCTTAATTTTGTCAAATCTGACCGGGTCATTAACTTCTGTTTGTGAAGTAGCAGGTTTATATCACTTTATATTCCTTGGCTATATCAACACATTGCTTTACTTGTGCACTATGCTGTGTTGTTGCTATACAGTTGTCTTGACTATACCAGTTTTAATCCAGTTTGTTTTGTCATTTCCAGACAGACGACCCCTCAGTGCCTCAGTTGGAGGGGAAGTACCAGACCATCATCACAATGTTACGCTCCAAACTGGACTCCAGACCTTCTCCTCCAATCTTGTCCCTGGATACAGCACTCCTCCATGAAGACTCTCCCGACATTCCTGCTTTTCCCACAGGAGAGTTACCCTCCGCATTCCCCACTCAAGGGTCGGACTCTCTCCTCACAGTACTCATCAGAGAAATGCGGAAATTCAGGACACAGAATGAAGTGGCCATAGACAATGCAGAAAGGAGTGTTACATCTTTAGAAGAGGACACATCTCCAACTCCCATCAGTTTTACTGAGACTCATGAAGCAGTAACAGAACCAACAACGTTACAAAAACTTCTCCTGCCTTTGTCCACCACGAGAAGCCCCCTGTCTTCCACCTCTGACTCCCTTTGGGCATCCCTCGAACACAGGAGACGCAGGAGTCTTAGAAAAAGGCAGACACCTGGAGTCAAAGGTACATATCACATTTAATACCACGTCACTTTTCTGTCCGTATCAGGTTTAGGATCATGTTACTTTACTGTCCATGTCACATTTAGTACCATGTCACTTTTCTGTCCATGTCACATTTAGTACCACGTTACTTTACTGTCCATGTCACATTTAGTACCACGTTACTTTACTGTCCATGTCACATTTAGTACCACGTTACTTTACTGTCCATGTCACATTTAGTACCACGTTACTTTACTGTCCATGTCACATTTAATACCACGTCACTTTTCTGTCCGTATCAGGTTTAGGATCATGTTACTTTACTGTCCATGTCACATTTAGTACCATGTCACTTTTCTGTCCATGTCACATTTAGTACCACGTTACTTTACTGTCCATGTCACATTTAGTACCACGTTACTTTACTGTCCATGTCACATTTAGTACCACGTTACTTTACTGTCCATGTCACATTTAGTACCACGTTACTTTACTGTCCATGTCACATTTAGTACCACGTTACTTTACTGTCCATGTCACATTTAGTACCACGTTACTTTACTGTCCATGTCACATTTAGTACCACGTTACTTTACTGTCCATGTCACATTTAGTACCACGTTACTTTACTGTCCGTGTCACATTTAGTACCAAGTCAAATTACTGTCCATGTCACATTTAGTACCTCGTTACTTTACTGTCCATGTCACATTTAGTATCACGTTAATTTACTGTCCATGTCACATTTAGTACCACGTTACTTTACTGTCCATGTCACATTTAGTACCACGTTACTTTACTGTCCATGTCACTTTTAGTACCACGTTACTTTTCTGTCAGTATCACGTTTAGTACCACGTTACTTTACTGTCCATGTCACAGTTGGTACCACGTCTCTTTACTTTTAAAATTAATTACCTGTTGTTTTATAATATCAGTCACATTATTATGACTCTTTTCCTGACAATGTGACATGAGAGAAACTGTGTTCCATATATAAAGACGATCAAAAAGTTTACCTGGTCCCCATTTAATTACCTGGTCCCCATTTATAGCATTTCTGTATTTACCGTGTGCAATTGTGAGTAGTGGATATTAGCAGAATAATAAATAGTTTGTGTTTGTTTGACAGCTTGTCCAGGAGTAGCTGAGTCTACCCAACATGTCAGTGGGATCAGAGAAACGTACAAGTGGGTCCTGGACATTCCATCTAAGAACCTCCGCATGAACTTCCAGGAAGTGAGTTTATCTCAGAACATCAATATTAACATGCTCTGATTACAAAGATATATTCAGAAGAGATTAGGTTAAAGCTTGAGATGTGACTGTTGATTAAGGATGAAATGTCAGAGAGTAAACCAATCCGATTTTTCATCATATTTGTGTGACATTTTCATTTATTCAGTGACTATCATTGAATAAATGTCATTGTGTCCTGTGTTTTTGACCAACAAACCATTCTCTTTTCTCTCTCTCTCTTTCTCTCTCTCTCTCTGCCTCCTTTCCCAGGTGCTGATAGACCTGACCTCTAAGAATGATAGGGGTCTATATGAGGCTAGGGTCAGGGCGGTGGTGGGAGGTAGACCCCTGACGTTCTACGGCTTGGTTGGTCTGGAGAATGAGTCCTTCTATCGTAGCATGCCCCGTGTTATTGCTCTTGCGTTGGACGCTCTCAAAACCTAACAATATCAACAACAACGACAAAAGAAAAGAACATGTCAGAGACTCATTGACTCCATGAGTAAATGGTCTAGAGTCCATTGGTTGTAGCAGAGACCAGAGATGTATGTTTGGGGAAAGGAACCCAGTGTGACTTGGGTGGAGACCACTCTCCACTTCAGGCTGGTGGAGAGAGGACTAAAGTGCCTACAGGTACATGCACACAAACTCACAAACACACACACAAGTTTTTGTGTCAGTATCTTACCTGTGGTTCTCAGTGTGACTGCTTGTGCTTTTTAAAGAACACTAGCAGTAGAGTGACCTCTTCATGTGCCCACACCCCTGAATGTATCGGGCAATCCTGCCCAGTAACCATTCCAGATGGGTAGTTGCTCTACATGACTGGTGTAACAGTGAGTTTCAACTACAGAGTTAGATACAGGACTAATTTCTGTAGCTGTATGAGTGCAAGGTGAATGAGTGGAAGCACTCAACTGCAATGTTCATATAACAACAGGTTGTATCCACCTAGAGTCCACTACAGTATCTATCTCTATGGACACAGCCCATTCTTCACTGAACAAAAATAAAAAGGCAACACAGAACCATTTGAACGATTTTTACTGAGTTACAGTTTATATAAGGAAAACGGTCAATTAAAATTAATTCTGTATGTAGATTTCACATGAAAGTGCGAGCTTTTTGTGAGTGTGGAGCATTTCCGGGATCTTTTTTTTCTGCTCATGAATCATGGGACCAAACATGTTTTTAATATTTTTGTTCAGTATAGCTTGTAGGGAAAAAAAAGTAAGTTATTTTTTTTTTTGCAAAAGGTTGAACCTCTTGTATGCAGACTGTACATATTGTAAGTTCATTTTTTACATATTTATTTGTATACAAAGATCTGTTTTGTATTTTTTTAAATAAAATATCAATAAAAATGTTTTATCTCACCGGTTGGGCTTGGTTATATTATAACCTAGTGAAAAGTTCACAATTCCTAGTTGTGTATTAATTCATACATGTTTTATAACCACAATCCCTATTGGTCCATAATTGGTTAATTTCTGGGTAATGTAAAGTGAATTCACTTGTTTCGTTCATGGACTGCTCTAGAATTGAATAAGTACAAATTGACTTTTTTGTCATTTAGCAACCCTTATTACCCCAGCCCTTATCATCCCAGCCCCTATTACCCCAGCCACTATCATCCCAGCCCCTATTATCCCAGCCCCTATCATCCCAGCCCCGATTATCCCAGCCCCTAACATCCCAGCCCTGATTACCCCAGCACCTATAATCCCAGCTCTGATTACCCCAGCCCCTATCATCCCAGCCCCTATTATCCCAGACCCGATAATCCCAGACCTGAATAATTCCAGCCCCAATTGTCCCAAGACCCGATTATCCCAAATCCCATTATCCCAGACCCGATTATACCAGAACCGATTATCCCAGATCCTATCATCCCAGATCCAATTATCCCAGCCCTGATTATACCACATCCAATTATTCAGACCCGAATATTCCAGACTCGATTATCCCAGATCTTATTATCCCAGCCCCGATTATCCAGAGCGACTTACAGTTAGGCAGGACAATACATCCCAGTAATAATAAGAATACTTCACTCAGTGATGGAACTAGCAGTAGGTAACAACAGTTAGGAAAGTTGCTGGGAAATTCTGTCATTTTGTTTAAAAAGTTAGGGTTTTGTTTCAGGAAATGGGCAAGGGAAGCTGGTTCCGCCATCGGGGTGGTCAGGACACAGAAGAGCCTGACCCTTGACCCCAATCTTCTATGCTGAACTGAACTCATTAACATTAGCTTTCCTGTCAACACAGCAGCTGTTGTGATCCATGCTGGAGGAATGATGGGGGGGTCTATGGGTTATCATCAACCCCGCTCCTCTCCACAGCCCGTAGCCCTGTTCCCAACCCCTGGGAATAGAACTGGAATTGTCCTTTAGGCTGGCTGAGACTCAGATGATATGCATCCAGACTATCAGCGTTGGTTTCAATTAGACAACTGCTACTGTGTTGACATTTAATACCTGTCTTCACAGACATACAGTTCAAAGATCCAATTTCACCATGACGGGAAACATTTGGTTAATAATAGTGTTAGAGTTTGCCTCAAAAGGAAGGGAATGTTTGTCTCGCACTATGTTTTGTAATAGAGGTACTGAGATGAAACTACAAATATAACATTATATATTATGAAGACCATCATTCTAAGTAAACTTGTTCAATCGGATTTGTTAAGTCTGACTGTCTCTAAACAAATCCTGCCCAAGAAAAAAAGCACCGGAAGCTTGGATGTTCCTGAATCAGATTGTACGTCATAATGCACAGGGCACGGCATAACACAATAAAATGAAATGCTTACTTGCAGGAGCTACTTTCAACTATGTGACACGAACTGAGCGTGCCAGGCTGGGAGAGAAGGTAACATGGCAACAGCTGTACAAACACACTCCGGGTATCTAGTCAAACTTCTGAGTGCTTCTGGTCCAGTGAAGTAGTAGTTGAAGGTTTTCATACATTTCCCTAGACCAGTGACTTTGTTTCACAGCTATAAAATAAGTTACTAACTGAATAACTGACAGTAGTCCCTCTAACTCAGAGGTTCCCAAACTAGGGGTTGCGACCCCATGTGAGGTCACCTGATATGAAAATGGGGTCGGGGTAGAATGTTTTAGAAGTGACTCTTGTAGCCTCAAATTAAAAAAATACGATTGTATAATTTTTCTTCACATGGTTGGGATCGCGAGAATGTTTAGATATGGGTTAGTCGGCCAAAAATGTTTGGGAACCCCTGCTCTAACTCAATTGGTAAAGAAAATGCATTCCAGTGCTATAATAGTGGGTACAGTTCCTGGGACCATGTATTCACGCATGACTGGGAATCTGGATTAAAGCTACATGGCTTGTATCATTATATTGTCACGTCATAGACACTGTGAATGCTCACTGTGCAACTCTGAACTGAGTATGGCTGTGAGTGACAGGAGCAAGTTAAAGGGATTTTTCCACCAGATTGGGAGTTGCTGTTGCTTCGTGCCTTAGGTAGGTGTGTTCTTTTAATGTCCCCCCTGGAGGGACTTCCTCTGTTAGTCGTTATGGTTAGAAAGTAGAAATAGAGAGAGAGAAAATAGAGGGACATTAAGAGAAAGGCAGAGAGAAAGAGAGAACCAGCTGTCGATACTCATCTCTCCACAAAGGGTCTTTAAAGTGCCTTCTGTCGAAGGTGGTCGAGGATCTTTGCAGATAATGTAAGGTCCATCTTTTTTGCAAGGTATGCTTTTGGGGGAACTGTGAAACATATCGGTGACACAAATATGGAAAGTTCTCGCTACAGTCATCCTCTTTCGGCCAACTCGTCTCACACACATGGGTGTGTGGCGGGGGTAGGGTGTGTGTGGCGGGGATGGGGTGTGTGTGTGTGTGACAGCTGACAATGCAGTACCAGGATAGACAGTAGGAAAATATTTCTTACTGGCCACAGGACAGTTAACCCCACCTTCCCTGAAGCGAACACAATGCTGACACGCTCTCACACACACTCACACCCACACAAGCATGCACACACATACTCACAAACTCTCTCACACACACACACACACACCCTCAAACACATGCATGCACCCATGTGCACACACACAGACACACAGACACACAGCCATTGCAACCGGCCAAATCAAAAAGTAGTAGTTGTGTCTGGAGGGGTCATGTCCTTACAGTCCCAGACTGAAATGGCAGCAGGATCTCTACCCGTTGTATCTCTTCGTCTATGGACATTTCTGGTCATCTCTACCACCGGTAAGAATGGTAGCCTATCATTTTCTGAGAGTGTGGCAGACACATCATGTAATATCAATGGATTGAACAAAAGGTTTAGACGCGTGTCGCTGGATTCAAAGTGTGCTTACAGCTGCAGTGTGTGACCAGAAATGCCAAGGGGCATTAAATTAGTAGTTTTGTTTCCTTTGAATCTGGTTAAAAAAAACAGTGTTTGTGTATTGATACTTTTATGTCTTTGTAAATGCCGTTTAGTGGAGTGGAGGATCAGACTACAAAGCTAGTGTGTGTCTCCGTTAAGAAGTGTTAATAACAGTGCTAAATGTGTTTGTAAAGTGATAATGCTACAGAACCAATCCATCTGTAATGCTCATTTAGAGGTAGATATTCCGGAGAATTAATGCTTCCATTACTATCATATGTTTAATCTCTTTCTCATTCTGTTCATTTAATTAGCTACATTTATACCTGAGTCAAACATGTAGCATTTGTCATGATCTTGTCCACATTCTGACTGTCCACGTTTAGATGTCCTGAATATATCCACTTTCTGATTGTGTCAGAATGTGGCAGTACATAGTTTTACAATAATGTTATTTTGTACTCTATCATTTGAATATTATTGTTTTCTCAGACAAACAATTCCAGATGAAAGATAAAGGCCATAGCCTTCTGAGGGGACATACTAGCTCATTACTAAGATGACTGTCCTCTTGCTACAACGATGAATGCACCCATAGAGAAAAAGTGACTATAAAGGACTGCTCTGAGGTTATTAAGATTGGATGGCTGATTAATTAAAAAACGCATTTCAATCTGATTGCGATGAACAAACATGAGCAAGAAAAGATCAGGACAAGAGTAGGAAAAGTGCAGGACAAGATTAGGAAAAGATCAGGACAAGATTAGGACAAGATCAGGACAAGACCAAGATGAAGGTTGCAAGTTATTGTCTCACTCTTCATCTGCTTCTGTTCCATTCTGTAATTTAACTTTGGTGTCACCTTGGCAGCAGCTGGGCTGAACCTGGAAGGGGAGCTGGTCAAGGACCTGATGATAGGCTACAACAAGAATGTCCGACCCATGGAGAAGAGTGGTGACATCACAAAGGTCACCGTCAAGATGACCCTCACTAACCTAATCTCCCTGGTGGGTGTGTGTGTGTGCATGCGTGTGTGTATTATACTGACAATGTTTATCAGAGTAAAGTACTGTTCAATCGGTCAGTAGATCTCAACATGTTCTTATTGAAAACCTCCTCCCCAGAATGAAAAAGAAGAGGCCCTAACAACCAGCGTGTGGATTGAAATGGTAACATCTCCTACCTAGTGTTTTTTTTTTTTTACACGTGTTCTCTTTTGAAATGATATTTGTCATTTACTTGCATTGTCAGCAATGGTGTGACTACCGCCTGAGGTGGGACCAGCCTCCTCGCTCTGCCCTGTACGGAAACCTCACCTCACAGATGAGGATCCCCTCCAAAAGCATCTGGCTGCCAGACATCATCTTGGAAAACAAGCGAGTCCTCTCCCTATCATTCCATTAAAAATGCACCAGGATTACAACTGTGCTGTGTTGAATGTTTGCCATGTCGGCCATACGTGTTCTGACAACTGATGTAGGAGGTGTTAAGAGTGAACTCTCTGTGTCTCCAGTGTTGATGGGAAGTTTGAGGTAGCCATGTACTGTAATGCTTTGGTGTCTCCGGATGGCTGTGTGTACTGGCTGCCTCCCGCCATCTACCGCAGCGCCTGCTCCATCACCGTCAACTACTTCCCTTTCGACTGGCAGAACTGCAGCATGGTCTTCCGGTACGGCCGTCGTGAACACCCTACTGCTGAAACCACCCCCAGTCCCTCAGCCCAGCCTGGCCCCACACTGTCGGCAGGGCTGAGAGAATTTACTGGGACGTCTCCAACTTGTCCCTCTGAGCTGGGCCAGGGACAATACTAATGACAGTAGTATTGGTTTTCAGGCTGGACGTTTGTAAAAGCACGTTGTGACAACTGCAGATGTAAAAAGGGCTTTATAAAATACATTTGAACAATTGATCGATATGAATAACAGATATGCCAAAGTCCCCTCTCAGACTTCTGCCTTGTGAACAGTAATGGATGACTATACGTCTCTATGGTTGACTGTTACGCATCTACCCCTGTGCTCAGTTCCCAGAGCTACAATGCTAACGAGATACTACTTGTTCTCACGGAGGAGGACAACCAACCTGTGGAGTGGGTGGTGATCGACCCGGAGGCTTTCACAGGTACTGATGTTACGCATAGCAATCTGTCGAATGTACATGAAAGGACTGTTTCACTTCAGCAAGTCTAGCTAACCGTAAGAGTCATTTCTTTGCCAGAGAACGGAGAGTGGATCATCAAACACAGGCCCGCTAAAAAACTGATCAACAAGCGCTACACTAAAGATGAGTTAGAGTACCAGGAAGTGGTTTTCTTCCTGATCATCCAGAGGAAACCTCTGTTCTATGTTATAAACATCATCGTTCCCTGTGTCCTCATCTCCTCCCTGGGTCTGCTCGTCTACTTCCTGCCTGCTAAAGGTGACCAGTGCGCGTAACACACACACACACACACACTCATACATGTGTACTAAGACGTTCATGTGCACAAACCCCAACAGTCCTACAGTAATTGTGTTGAGATGGCTCCTGACTGCATTGCATTTCTGTTGTTGAGCTTTGATGTTGGCTTGGTTTTGACCAGCTGGGGGTCAGAAGTGTACCGTGTCCATCATGATCCTCCTGGCCCAGACAGTCTTCCTCATCCTCATAGCCAAGAAAGTTCCAGAGACCTCCCAGGCTGTTCCTCTTATCGGAAAGTAAGATCATTTTAAGCAGAGACAAACAATTAAATTACTTCTAAAATGTACTGGTGTGAACTTGGGACTTAATATTAATGTTGTTAACCTGGTTTGTCGTAATGGTTTCTAAAAATGACCGATATGTTGTTATAGGTACGTGGTTTTTGTCATGTCCGTGACCATAATTGTGGTGATGAACTGTGTCATTGTGCTGAACGTGTCTCTACGGAGTCCCAATACGCACATGCTGACTAACAAGTCCAGGAAGGTAAGGGTGTGGCACAAAGCGAATGTGGTTTTCCACTGTTTCTCTGCATTAAGATTTGAGCTCCCCTGCTAGGGACGACATTTGACTGTTGACCTTGTTAAACTCAGATCCTGCTGAACATCGTGCCTCGAGTGCTGAGGATGCAGATGAGACTGTGGGCGCCGTCTGAGGACTGTGACTTCAGTGACGGTCACAGTAACGGTCACAGTGCCGACGGTGGGCGGAGCACATTTCCCGGCAGGCGCCGCAGCTCTCTGGGTCTTATCACCAAGGCAGAGGAGTATGTCATGAAGACCGCCCGGTCGGAACTTATGTTCTCTAAACTCAGAGAGAGGGAAGGCCTGATGAAAGCTGCACTAGAGAAAATCCGTGAGTGGCTTTAACAGGATTTTGACATTGGGGAAGAAATGGGAATCTTCAGTTAAACTGTACTTACCATGAATATAAGGTTAGGATTCAAGGATGAACCAGGATATGGATATGAAGTTAAGGACGGGGTTAAGGTTACATTTACTGCTGCAAGTTCAGAGTAAAATGACAGTTTCACAGTTGTCGGAGAAACATTTTTCTATATGTGATTTCTGTGTATTCTGCACTTCCTACTGCGTGATCTCTGTGTATTCTCTATGTACTGTATGTGATCTCTGTGTATTCTCTATGTACTGTATGTGATCTCTGTGTAATCTCTATGTACTGTATGTTATCTCTGTGTATTCTCTATGTACTGTATGTGATCTCTTTGTATTCTCTATGTACTGTATGTGATCTCTGTGTATTCTCTATGTACTGTATGTTATCTCTGTGTATTCTCTATGTACTGTATGTGATCTCTGTGTATTCTCTATGTACTGTATGTGATCTCTGTGTATTCTCTATGTACTGTATGTGATCTCTGTATTCTACATGTATTTCGGTACAACTTCTGTTGACTCGTATTATCTTAAATGTTTGTCTTAATACTACGACAGAAATTGACTGGAACAAATGTGACAGAAAGTTGTATTGAGGAAACAGAGCTTAGGCCCTCAAAATAAGGAAATTGAGCTGAGATGGTTGATGTTTAGCAACGGGAACAACTTTCACTTCCTGTTTGAACTGCATAAAAACAGTGTGTGACATTTAATTGGTAGAGAAACTATATGACTGTGTTCAGTGTTTGTTGTCCCCTGCGATAACGGATGTCTAAAATGTTTGGCCCCGTCTGAACGCAGAACTTACCTTGCATCTTCTAGTCTGCCTGGTTTTTGTGGCAACACATAATGAGGACAGTGTAGGACGTTTTCCATTTTATAAACAGCTGCAAGAAAATGGCAAAAAATCTGTCTGGGTTGATTTGTTATGACTAAAGCTTTTTGTTTGACCATTCACCCCAGATAGCGGTCTGGACGGTGGGACCGCCCAGGACCTGAGGGCCAGTCTGGCCCAGGCCTCACCAGAGGTGCGCCAGTGTGTGGCATCCTGTAAACATATTGCCCAGAGTGCCCGGCAACAGAACAGCTTTGATAGCGTGAGTCCGCCCACGGAGTTGCACCCATCAGGCTGAGACACTGAACCCATTGTCATTATTGAAAAGAAACTTCTTACAAAATCTTGGATTTCCCTACAGTCTCTATTTGGTTCATGTCCCTTCTGATCTGTCCCATCTGATCCGTCCCATCTGATCCGTCCCATCTGATCTGTCCCATCTGATCCGTCCCTTCTTATCTGTCCCTTCTTATCTGTCCCTTCTTATCTGTCCCTTCTTATCTGTCCCATCTGATCTGTCCCATCTGATCTGTCCCATCTGATCTGTCCCTTCTTATCTGTCCCTTCTTATCTGTCCCTTCTTATCTGTCCCTTCTGATCTGTCCCATCTGATCTGTCCCATCTGATCTGTCCCATCTGATCTGTCCCATCTGATCTGTCCCTTCTTATCTGTCCCTTCTTATCTGTCCCTTCTTATCTGTCCCTTCTTATCTGTCCCATCTGATCTGTCCCATCTGATCTGTCTGTTATTCTCCCGCAGGAGAATGAGGAGTGGTTCCTGGTTGGCCGGGTGATTGACAGGGTGTGCTTTATAGCCATGGTGCTGTCGTTCTTCCTGGGTACCGTTGGAATATTCCTGACAGGCCATTTCAACCAGCCCCCCTCCGTTCCTTTCCCTGGTGATAGCAGATTGTACCTTCCTCCTACAAAGAATAACACCATTGATGAATGACACTGGACCCAAACTACAAGGGAGACACTGAAGGGAAGGACATGAATGTTCCAGAAACCAAGAGCCAGAACCAAAGCCATGACATGACCAGCGTTTAGCACATGTTTTTGTGATTGCAAAAAGCGTGTTATGAGACAGACTCTTAACCCTGTGGGGCTGTCACAGGTGTTTCCATCTCCATGTTTGCTCATTGACTGAGACAATCAGAGTTGCGGCAGGAAATGCGTTTCAGAATTGAATGTAGCGTTTTTTTAAACAAATATGATACGATTGTTTTGTAAGATGATTGAATTTGTTATGATTTTGATACTGACAAAAACTGTCATCTTTTATAGTGTGCTTATCGTAAAAGTGTTGTTTTTCAAATGTGAACCCTTTGTCATTAATAGTAAAGACAAATAACTGTTGGCTCATCTACGCTATTCATCACAACCTAAAGCCAACTCACCAATCATATGTCTTGGAGGGAGATGGGGGGGTCTCCCTCCCTGCCCTGCTTGCCCCAACCAACCACCATCCCCCAGAAGCAGGATCTCAATTACATGGGTGACTGGTGCTTTTCTGGAGCAACAAAGGGCAGATCCGGCCTGTTGGGTGGACACACACACCAGAGAGACCCCTGCTATGAAAACACACATACACACACACACACACACACACACACACACACACAAACAATGCATGCACTCATGTTCACACACAGTAGTGTGCATAACAAACACAACTCTTGTAACACACAAACACACGTTTGAATAATACTCATCCTGACAAACTCATGTGAAATACACCCACACAAGGAAGGTACATAGAAGCCTACCTCACTGATCTTGGTCTCAGATACCCAGAGACTTGCCTGCCAGACACACACTTCAATCAAGAAATGCCGGGGAATGAAACGCAGATGGTAAGAGCTTGACAATAGCAAAAAGGCATGCGCACTATTTTACACCAGTCCACAAACGCTTTGGCGTTTTAACAGAGATAAACAGAGGACCTGGTGTAACCTGATTTGGACACAGGACCTTAGAGGGACTGTTTCTCCATGTATTTAACAGTGGTTAACACACGTTGCTTCTGACCAGAGAAAACAGGGCATAGAAATAGAGTGGATCACCACTTCTGTTAAAGGAACCACAGTTAGATGTGCTATACTTTTCATGGAGTCAGACTATGAGCAATGAGTTTTCGATATGTGGTTAGGGGCTTTATGCCTGTGTGGTAACAATACATTAATACAAGTTTACTAGACTGACAACTGACAGAAACATCAGGCAAGTGCGAGACATTGTTAAAGTGAAGAGCAACTTTAAAGTGTTGCCAAACACGAATCAAATGTATTATCTTATGGTTATGAACAAGATGCATTGTAGATTGTTGTAGGTTAGGAGATAGACGTAGCTGTTTTAGCGTTGCTGTGATGTGAATATGAAATAGCCAGGAGCTGGCCGCAGAGTTCCTTCCACTCTGTTGCCAGGTATGTGTTGACCGTGAAGTAACAGACCGACACCCTGGTGAAGACATGTTGTTAATATTAGGTACAATCCGGTGGATTATTTGAGAAAGTTAACTAACTTGCTGACAATTTAGGATAACATGGGGATAATATACAGATAGTGTGAGTAATACACAAGAATACTCTAGCATTACTCTGCTTATTCTGGGAGCCCAGGGCATAGACAGCACTTTTAAACTAAACTCAAGAATCGGATGTCATTTTCTTATGGTTAGATTTGAGGGTTAGTGGGCGCAATATTGTACAAAATTGCAGTCAGCTAAGTAACAATTCCAAACGTTCATTGAACAAAACAATCATAAAAGCATTTGGAATGTTTGTGTACTTCCTGAAAAGGCTGAAATTAAAATGGAATTGTCCCCAGACATGGACAGTACGTTCTGTAATCTACTTCTGGTTTCCTGTCCCAGGCCATGTTGGCAGTTACCTCCCAGCCCCTCCCCTTTGGCAACCTGGTGAGAGAGAGGCACATTGACAGGCTATTCAAAGCCTATCACAGCAGACAGAGCTCCGTCACTGATCCTCTGGGTTTACCTAGCTCCATAAGCCACCTGCAGCTACCTGATATGGTCTCAGAAGACCAAACGCTGGATCAAAGCCACATGGGACCCAGAACTGCAGAAGGACTAGAGACCACAGGGCAGCACTGGTCTGGGTCTTTCAGAGGAGAGAATGGTCTGGCTCTACTAGATACAGTCAGCCAACTACACATCACAGCTAGCCCAGAGCTGCAAGGTCAGGTGACACGTAACAGAAGATACAGTACCCCTTAATTCCATGTTTGAAATCTACAGGAACATCTGGGTAAATCAGTTTCCTGAGCAGAACATTTGCCCGTCGATACTGTCCGCCGCTATGCGTGTCCTCTGACCGGGTCTTGTCATGTCTGTGCTCCAGGTCCTCAGTGTGTCTCCCACAGAACCTACAGCATCGCCAACGGGGACAGCAGGGAGGAGCTCCTAGTGGCGGTGGAAGGTACTGCAGTAACGATTTGGCACACAGGCAGTGTTGTAGCCATGGTGACTGAGAACAGCTCCTCTGGGTCTGTCCTTGACAGAGAGTTCCTGTCTGTGCATGCAGTTCTGTGGCCCGGCCCGAGCCTGCACCATACAAGGTTTTGACCGGCAGGCCCGTCAGCTCTTCCTCTTTGAAAGACCCATCAGAGCGGATGCGTGCTGTCTGGGCTGCTGCCTGATGGAAATTAGGGTCTACACCCCTCAACGACTGCTCTTGGGGAGCGTACGACAGAGGTATGTCCCGCCCACAACCAAACCAGGCCAACCTGGTCTTCTGAGGTTATGTGGACAGGCATTCTTTCCACACCCGTCACTCAAAATGGTGTCTAATGTAGAAAATATAGAGAATACTCCAGGATTAGTTATTTAGGGAAAAAATGTCAAAACACTCTAGTTCCCTCTCACACTCACTCTAAAAATGCTGACTCCCAGTGTGTATTGAATACAGCTTGCTCAGAATCACTGTGTCCAATTAACAGAGCAAGGTGTGAATGAGATCTGTGTTGTAAATACAGTCAGGTCCGGAAATAATTGGACATTGACACGTTTTGTTATTTTGGCTGTTTACTGAAATATATTCAAGTTGCAGTTAAATAATCAAAATGGGCTTAAAGTGAAGTCTCTCGGCTTTAATTTGAGGGTCTTCATATCCAAATTGGAAGAAGGGTGTAAGAATTACAGCTCTTTAATATGTAGCCCCCTATTTTTCAAGGGACCAAAAGTAATTGGACAATTGAATCAAAAGCTATTTAAAAGGACAGGTGTGGGCTATTCCTTCGTTATTTCTTCATCAATTAAGCAGGTAAAAGGTCTGGAGTTGATTCCAGGTGTGGCATTCGCATTTAAAAGCTGTTGCTGTGAACCGACATCATGCGGTCAAATGAGTTCTCACTGCAAGTGAAACAGGCCATCCTAAGGCTTAAAAAAAAAAAACTAGAAATCATTTAGAGATAGCAGGAACATTAGGAGTGGCCAAATCAAAAAAGAACGCACTGGTGAGCTCTGCAACACAAAAAGCCCTGGATGTCCTTTGAAGACATGTCCTTTCCAAAGTAAAGAAAAACCCCTTCACAACATCGAGCCAAGTGAAGAACACTCTCCAGGAGGTTGGCATATCATTAACCAAGTCTACCATGAAGAGAAGACATCACAGAAGCAAATACAGAGGGTTCACTACAAGGTGCAAACCATTTATAATAGAAAGGCCAGATTAGATTAGACCAAAAAAACATCTTAAAAAGCCATCCAAGTTCTGGAACAACATTTTCCAGACAGATGAAACGAAGATCAACCTGTACCAGAATGATAGGAAGAAAAAGGTATGGAGAAGGCTTGGAACGGCTCATGATCTGAAGCATACCACATAACCTGTAAAACACAGTGGAGGCAGTGTGATGGCATGGGCATGCACGGCTTCCAATGGCTCTGGGTCACTAGTGTTTATTGATGATGTGACAGAAGACCGATTAATTCTGAAGTGTACAGGGCTATATTGTCTGCTCAAATTCAGCGAAGTTGATTGGATGGCGCCTTACTTTACAGACAAACAATGACCCAAAACATACTGTGAAAGCAACCCAGGAGTTTTTTAAGTGGAAAGAAGTGGAATATTCTGCAAACAACTGAAGACAGCAGCAGTAAAGGCCTGGCAAATCATCACAAAGAAGGAAACACAGCTTTTGGTGAAGTCAATGCGTTCCAGACTTCAAGCAGTCATTGCCTGCTAAGGATTCTCGACCAAGTATTAAAATGAACATTTTATGATTGTGTTAACTTGTCAAATAAAATGTTTGCCCCTGAAATAAGGGGACTGTGTATGAAAATGGTTGCAATTCCTAAAAGTTTCATACAATATATTTGTTCAACCCATTGAATTAAAGCTGAAAGTCTGCACTTTCAATTGCATCTTGTTTGTTTCATTTCAAAATTAATTGTGGTGGCGTACAGAGATAAAATTATGAGAATTGTGTCCGTGTCCAAATATTTCCAGACCTATCTGCACATGCTACTGTACAGAGGAGTCTTGTCAGTCCATCTGTTATGATACAAAGTGGACAATGGCCTCTCGTGGTACAATGCATTTGAATGACAGCTTGGGCCTCTTGTCAGAGTCTGTGAGTGGATGCAGCAGTAGTAGTGTATATCAAGGTGTGTGTTCACCAGTTGTACCTGGTAACAGATGGAGCATGTTCACTCCTCTCCTGGAAGTGTGCGATTCCCAAGGAACCTCTACTATACGAATCCAGGGATCCTGCTGCCCCTTCCGCTGTCTCTCCAACCAAGAATTCCAGGTCCTTTCCATTTAATCACCAGATTTGCTTAATGGTTTGGCTATTTGGGTGAGACCTGTAACGTATGACATTTGAAAATGCAAATAACGGTTTCCCTACATTTGTACTGTGAAATGTTATGTTTTTGATCTTAGGTGATCTCAGCCATTGGTGAGAAAATTGGCTCCATATGGAAGAAATGGCTTGGGTTTAACGAAGAATGCAACATGGATCATGAATACTTTGGCTTAGAAGGTGAGCCGTTTTACCCAAAGCCGTATTGCGTTACATTAGCGGAATAGCTTTTCCTTCCAAACAGATTAAAGTATCTACTGTTCTAGACAATTAAAAAACTCCCGCTCCTAAAAAGTCTCTTAACTCTGCAGTTCCACTGGATATGACATCACAGACCAAACTTCTTCTGCTGGCTGCTACATTCCTACTGGTAAGTCTGTGAGGAAACTTGGAAAAAAAACTGTACGCAACTGTAGGAATTAATAAACATTAAACTAAGCTGACCTTAACTGACCTGCAAATGAATATGTTGACACTTCCCCCATCTCTTTCTCTCACATTTCTGGTAGAATTACATGTTCTTTGAGATGAGCTGAACTGTACTGGCATCAGCCAATCAGAGATGAGCAAATTGAGGTCATCAAAAATGGACCATGAGAACAGAAGAGGCCAAAAGACCGACCGCATGTTTCACAGCTTTGCGGCATCATCAGAGAGACAATACATGGACCACTGTTTGGAGGGAAGGGTATAACAGTTAGAAAAATGACGTACTCGTAGTGGCTTCCTTTTCCTTTACATACATATGTATATACACAAGTCATGTGGTAGTCCTACCCATTTAGTCCAAAGTATTAGACCCTGCATTGACCTATGCTGTCATGACATCATAAAACAGAACACTTTAGCCATCGTTTAGCAGCAGATGCATAATCAACATTTATTGCTATAATCCATCAGACAGTACTTTCCTCGTTTTGACACACACCATTTTCCAGCATGACCCACCCAATCCGAGGCAATATATCAACAGGTAGGTTGGAAGGATCTGACCTGGGATCAGTCTCTGTTCTCTAGCACTAAATAGTGAGGGAGTGGTGTTCAGGGTCTAGGGAGATATTATAGCGGGGGTAACCATTCTAGCCTGAACACTGGGTCTGTACATTTAATCCGTTGGCATTGTCAAGCCAAGCTGTTTAACAGTCCACCACTCCTCGCTAGAGAAATTAGCTACGTAACAGATAAAGTTGCTTTTTAGACCATTGAGACAACATTTTTATAGTGTTGTAAATGTCTTGAAAAATGGTTTGAATGTTTCACCACAAACTTATGTAACAGTAATCTTGGGTCAGGCTCAAAGCCAGGCACAGTGATATAGGCAGCTAGGCAGTCCATTCTAAAGAGGCTGTTTCACATTACCCACAGTCCTCCTTTAGGATGGTTCTCCATCCTCTGGGTTGAAAACATCCGGGTCAAAGGGTAAAGAATCAAGTTTTCAATTTTCATTAAGTAAAGAGATTTCTCAAAAGGACAGTTGTTTTCTAGAAATATATTTTGTATGCAACAATAAGTTCTAGTTTAAATGACTAGAGGAATTGTAGTTAAAATACTGCACTATAATAAAATAACTTCCACCTGCAACAATGTTTTTCTTCAGAGTTGGAAAAAAACCTGATACATTTTCTCTGCTGTACATTTAAAACTCTACCAAAGGGAACTTTGATTGTATTACACAATGACGAATATACAGTATACCTATATATGGCAATGGTTTAGTTTCATATTCTGTTAAGATTCTCCAGTAAACAGTCATTGGCCCATCACCAACAGCTCGTCACACAGTCTCCACCTGGTGGCAGTTGAGGGACAGTGCAGCTCATAGACAGACATCCACTCATGGTGCATCTGATTGACAGGCACATCCGCTTGTTTGTCGTCTTCTTTGCCCAACCAACAGCTTGGTTCTTTGTTCGGTGGAATACATTTTCTTTTCAGTTAAATTAAATCTCTCTTTCCGTGTGAAACAGTGCTGGTCCTTACAGTTATTTTTCCTCCAGACTTCAGCCGCAAGACACACAAAGCTAGAGGTAGATACAAGCAGATAGATGAATGAGATGGAAACATACTGTTAGAGCCTATTGAAACATTCAGTTCCTATCACTTACTCAAAACAATGTGATGTAACATGGTTAATAACTTCACGTGTGTCAAGCCATATGTAACCTCATCCACAGGGCACTGCTCATCGTCCTTTCAAGCGAAGTACAACAAGCATTCAAAAATGTACATACTGGGAGTTCCCTCATCTACATTAGTAAGGCCAATTCCATAGACTGCTATTTGTAATCTTTTTGGTTTCAGCTAATAACAATACTGCAAAGCGTGGCTCCAAACAGAGAAGTATTTCTGACATTTGCTAATAATAGTCTTTAGACAGTAGCTAGCGAGCTAATCTGAGAAATAACTGTTTTATTGGTGTAGGCTGCTAGCTGGTTAGCTTCTTATTTGTAGTGGCTGGCTCAGGCTGCCACTCCCCATTAAAAATAAGGCGATCTCCAGTATAGGGTTAGGTTTGGGGTAAAGGTTGCAGTTGTGGTTGGAATAACTGTTATGGTTAAGGATTGGGGATTAGCTTCAGCGTTAAAGTTTGTGTTTTTGGGGTAATGGTTCATTTTAGGTTTAGGGAAAAGAACATCTGGAATGGGAATATTTGTTTGGTTCCCCACAAAGATATTCAAGGAATGGTGTGCGTGTCTGTGCAGGCATGCTGGAATAGGAATGACGACCCAGGTGTAACTCCTACCCTTGGAAGGTCACTAGCGACCACCAGCAGGGTTGACCAACCCATGGAAGTCCTCCCAGGCCCTGAGGAAAGAGACAACCCAACAGAGACCACAGACCGTATTAGTTAAGCCCAGACGTTCTGCTGTTATCTGTTTGGTTGTGTATTAACTTAATGCTCTCGGTGTGTCTTGTACTCCATGATGGTGTTGGAGAGTTCTGTATTAACTTAATGCTGTCGGTGTGTGTCTTGTACTCCATGATGGTGTTGGAGAGTTCTGTATTAACTTAATGCTGTCGGTGTGTGTCTTGTACTCCATGATGGTGTTGGAGAGTTCTGTATTAACTTAATGCTGTCGGTGTGTGTCTTGTACTCCATGATGGTGTTGGAGAGTTCTGTATTAACTTAATGCTGTCGGTGTGTGTCTTGTACTCCATGATGGTGTTGGAGAGTTCTGTATTAACTTAATGCTGTCGGTGTGTGTCTTGTACTCCATGATGGTGTTGGAGAGTCCTGAATTAACTTAATGCTGTCGGTGTGTGTCTTGTACTCCATGATGGTGTTGGAGAGTTCTGTATTAACTTAATGCTGTCGGTGTGTGTCTTGTACTCCATGATGGTGTTGGAGAGTTCTGTATTAACTTAATGCTGTCGGTGTGTGTCTTGTACTCCATGATGGTGTTGGAGAGTTCTGTATTAACTTAATGCTGTCGGTGTGTGTCTTGTACTCCATGATGGTGTTTGGGGGCAGGTTGAGGACCCTGCGTAGAGTGTCTCTTATCCGGGCTGTGGTGGCCTGGTCACTGGCTGTTTTGTTCCAGATGGAGATGATGTCCTCCTGAGAGAAATACATCAGGGAGGTAAAGCATGGTGTTGCACAGAAACAATAAACATGTGTGCGCGTGTGTCTTTAGGTGTGTACCTGGAAGCGTACAGACACCACAGCGCCACATATCTCCTCCCCCACCATGAACTGTTCCCCCAGCATGGCCAGGATCAGGTTCTCCCAGCAGCGAGACGCCAGCCCCTTCCTCAGTCGGATGATCCACTTCCCACCTTGCTTATTAGCATCGTCCTGGAGAGACACCAGATTAAATGATACTAATGGGCATCAGACCAGAAATAACAGGGTCGCATTCCTGTGGCACACTGTTGTAAAATGTTTTGCAACAGAAAAGGAAAACAACGTTCCTTATTGGAGAGGTTCCGACAGTTCCTCCCGGGTTTTCTTCCATTTGGTTCCTAATAAATATGACGTAGTGCAACACAATGAACAGTTCCAGACAGTCAGCTCAGACAGTACTACCTCCCACATGGGTTTTATGCCCTCCTTGAAAAGGTGGAAGTCGCTGTGGCCCGTCAGGTCGCCAGGACGTATCATGTGACTGTAGAATCGCCAGAACTGCTCCACCTGGTGGACCGAAGGACAGATTTGTGTCTAGAAACATACTAAATTTGCAGAGACTAGAATCTGAACGTAGAACCAGTCAAGGTGAAAGAGATATAACAGTGGTCCGTAATGAGGGCTGACCGAGGCAAAGCTGCCAATCTGTCTGATGTTGGATTCATAGCTCTGGGTGCTGGCAGGGCGGCCAGGGGTGCGTCTGGAGTACCAGAAAGAGTAGTTATACTGGAGGGGGTGCTCCCCTACTCCTGGAACAGCAATCTGACCAACAGAGGGCAGACATATTTAGAAGGCTCTGTAACCCAAACGTAAATGTAACTTATTTAGCGCACAGCATGCGTTTGGATTTTTACTAATAACCTTGGTCTTAAATCAACACTGTGCTCCCAGAAACTGAGCAATCACAACCACACAATATAACTGTTTTAATTGATAAAGCAATGGAAAAATCAATAGAATGTTATTGACTTTTGACACACACACACCTTCTTCTTGGCAGTGTTTTGGTCCTTGTCGTCATTGCCATTTTTTTCCTTCTCACAGTCTTTCTGTGAGCCTTGGTCCTG
The DNA here is from genome assembly GCF_011004845.1 of Esox lucius. NCBI lineage: Eukaryota > Metazoa > Chordata > Actinopteri > Esociformes > Esocidae > Esox > Esox lucius. The sequence goes on along the minus strand of NC_047571.1, from coordinate 22,225,070 downwards.
ATCGTGGTCCCCACTGTCATCATCTTTAAGACTGAACACAAAGGATCACAATCACCTTCTTTCTCCAATTCCATTTACAATGACAGATAAAGGTAACCTAAATTGATGAATAACACAAAGATTATACTTTGCAGAAATGGCAGTATTCGTAAACAATTAATCAGAAATGCATTTTCAAAGTGCAGACAAAAAGTATGGGCCTAACTTCCATAGATGTTTTCCCTTTGGCTGAAATAACTTACTATAGCCGTTTCGTGTAACTGCCGGTCGCTTAAATCTACAGGGAGGAATTGTTGCCCACTCTTTCCAGTATTGCTGGAGTTGCGGCCAAAGAACTCAACATTTGACTCATCAACAGTGAAAGACAAAATGTTTCAAGCAATTCGGTTGAATGTGCAGTGTTGACATAAGCACGATAGTGGAACGCTAGTCTCGCAGATGGCCACTATTTCAACAGTTGCCCGCCATAGCCTGTATGACAGATGTATGTCTTCTGGAGCGTTATGTCGCAGTGAGGGCACATTTAATAGGGAGGGCACATTTGCTAAATAAAAAAAACATACTCAAAATAACAGTGTGCTCAGGCTCATGAGGAGATAGTTGGCCGACTATGCGCGCACCTGCCCCTGCCTTTCAACCACTTGCAAACCGGGGATTCAACATCGGCCCGCGAGGCCTCCACGCTAAAGGGCTTTTGCATGAAAGAGCGATTACATTACGTTAAAAAACGATGAGTTCGCTTACACTGTTACTCAGAAGCAAAACGTAACTTTCATGGGACATGACAAGCACTCGTATTTCTCCTAATCCCTACAAGGCTTGTAATGCAGACCAGATCGGACACACCTCTTTTCCTCCATGCAACCTACAAGATCAGCATTGCTGAGGCCGACGAATTTGCAGTCAAGAAGCGGGTGCCCATTGTTCGCCAAGTATTCAAAACAGCTTTGATTACTCACGCGTCAAATTTGTTGTTCATTATTCGCTATGCGAGAGTCGTCCGTCCGACCACAGACCCCTGAATTCCGCAGGAACCGCGGCGCGCACGACCCACGGGTGGGACGCGCGCGTAGGCTATAGGATCGTGCGATGTTGACGTACGCCAGAGACGACTTGAATGGATTTTGTAGCCACTTCAGCACAGGTTCGTGTGTTGGAGTCAATCTACTTACCCTGATATGTGGACATGTGCGTACAGTAGGCCTATACAGAACACATTTTTATCCACAAGAAATGTTGACGCTAATTTCCTAATGGTCCAAAACTATAATAATACAAGATTGTGAAAATAAAAATCAATAATCTGTCGTTGGCAGGACATTTTATTTTAGTTCCATCAGGATCCGCTTCCTCTGTACAAACGAACATACCAAACCAAACAACATAAAGCAGAGTGAAATCAAGAAGGACAAGTAGACAATAAAACCTTGGTCTTCAGTCAACAATTGCAGTCAGCGGTGGTAGCTACGTAAGCCCGAGACCAACCACACACACGTTTGTTTCACTTTCCCTGGGGGGGCCAGAAATCGATTATAAACGTACCCTAATCCTAAATCCGGAAACTGACCAACCTGTTACTGGTGCAGAGCACATTTTCTGAATATTTTTTTCTCTCCCAAATATTGTTTTTCTGAGAACTGACAGATTGCCCTTCACTACATACTGATGCCGATCGACATACTCAGCACTGACACAAATGACTAATAAATGGCTGAATGCATAATACCATTGTGGAAAATTAAGTGCAGCTTTTGATATCATTGATCACAACCTATTTGTGAAAGAAAACCTTCGCAACAGACAAAATTAGTGTATTTGTGCATTGCCATCTTTAACTAGACTACAGTGATACAATGTTTTTGTATTGTAAGTTTTCTCAAATCATAACCTGCACTTTCTATCATCTTCAAGCATTTGCGTTATTCTCTCATGCGAGAGGGGGATTGGTTTTAGCCACCAGGTATTTGTAGTTTACTTGGTGGGGCTGGAATACTTCTACAGCATTAAAACATTACTCAGTTTCTCTTTTAAAGCCTTTCAAGTGATACAGTATCTGTTCGCCTGTCACACTGACTGTTTGTGTGGTTGCGGATCTACACCCTCTGCCCCATCCTGGATTGAGAGTTATTAGTTCATTGAGGAGTGAAACACTTCTGGGTTTCCTCCTCTCCTTTTATTCACTGACTAATGCAGATGAGTGCTATTGACTACCAGGGAGAAACAAAAACCAGATGTGTTTTGGCGCTCCAGGAATAAGATTGGGCAGCCTTGATCTAATAGAACACAGATTCATTTGTTCAGTGGTGGCCTATCTAATGAAAATTCAGCAATTTGTGGAGTACCACAAGGCAATCAGCTTGGGCCATCATAGTAGTTTTTACAAATGACCTTTCACTGACCTTGAGCAGTCTGTGTCTCCATACATGCTGAAAACTACAAATAATACACATTGGCTGTAAAAGAAAAAAAATAAACTGACACCCTTAATAAAGAGCTCTAGAAAGCTTTGAAATTTATAATTCACATATTTTGAATGCATATTGTAGATTACTGAAAATCTGTTCGTGCCCCCAAAAAACACACTCCATGTGCCAACTACTATGCAAAGATTCAGATAAAAGCACACATGAAATGTCAACCCCTGAAAAGAGCCTCACAATTCAAAATGTAACTGTGCCACCCAACAACTGTTGGATCGCACAGATGACACCCTTACATTTTTTTTTTGGAGTATCACATTTTCCAGGTTTGCTGGTCATCTAAACCCAACCTAGGCTGAACCATTAAGGTGACACATCTTAGTGGTTACGAGGAACTACTCTGGAGGCACGGATGGAAGAGGCGTACAGGCACAGACAGCCCCATGGTCTGAGGCCGGGTCGATGCACTGCAGTCTGGAGGGGTCAGACCCCCTGCCCTTTCTGATCCGGTGAGGAGCTCCATGAGTGGGCCCTTTGTCCCGGGTCGGTGAGGGAGCACAGCGAGCAGGAGCGGACCTCTTCAATGGCGGCTGTTTGTTTACACCGGCCAGCCCTGTCAGATCCCATTAATGCCCGGTCCACAGAGGACCTCTGATGTGCTAATCGCCACCGCCAGGGGGAGGGAGGAAGAGAGAGGAAAGACAGAGATGGTGATCAGCTCCCCGAGCCTCGCCTGGCTTGGGATAAAGGTCCTGAGCCACACACACACACACACACACACACACACACACACACACACACACGGAGAAAGGGGAGACCCACTCCTTTCATCTGTAGCCAGAACAAATGCAAGCCCACTTCAGCAAAGCGGCAGCTCAGCTCCCAGAGCTAACTACGCATCACCGAGATGTGAGAAACCTGCCGCAACAAACAGAGAAGGGAACAGATTTATTAAACACTGCCACCTGTTGGACATGGTTTACATTTTGGAGTCTACGGGGGGGGGTCCCCCAGAACCTCTACTGCACAAGAACTTCTGCAGCATGGGTCTGAATCCAACCCAAAACCCCTTTATCCCAAATGTTCTGTCCAATAAAGCATAAAACAAATGCCTGAAAAAATATATACAGTGAGCTACATAAAGATTTGAACCGCTACCTATGTATTGGTTTCTCCGAGCTCTGTATTCAAGCACTTGACAATGACTGTCAGGTTTATTTTAACAATATTTTCAGCTACATCGAATAAACTCATAGTCCCACCCCCTCCCAATTTTAGTATGTCAAAAGTATTTTAAAGATAAACTTATGGTCAAATATAAGACCTATGATACTCGCTGATTTGTTTTTAACCAGACTTGGTACACACAGCCCAACAATCACTCACCTCCTGAATGGCTCTCCCTAGATTCTCCTGACTCTTCACCACTCTCCTGAAAGACAAGTACGAAACACCCTCATGGAGGTCCTGTGTTCAGGTACACAGGACAATTCTCAAAGAATTTACTATGGAATTTTTCTTAATCACAGCCCCTCCTCATACCAAGGGGAGAGGTCCTTGCAGAACGCGAAAAAGGTCGGTAGTGAGTGAAATGGAACCAGGCCTACCTGTGTAATCTGCGGGCCACAGTGAGGGTGAACTGGCCTGGGGAGCCAGGCAGGTAGGTGGAGGGCAGGATGACATAGGCTCCTGGAGGAAGACAGCAGGCCAGACTGACCTCCTGGGTGTAGCAGTGGGGTACACAGCTGGCCACAGGCTCCTCATCCCTGGGCACTGTAGACTCGTTCTGCCCCTGTCCCTCTGGAGCCTGAAAAGACAGAGACCCTCACATAATTACAATCAAAACATGTTCATTCAGTCACATTCAACATTACATTTTCCTTCTGGATAGGGCACCAACTAGAAGAAAACGTAAAACAAAGACCAGCCTAATAATAGATACGACCTAGCTCACCTTGTAGAGGTGAAATCCAATGGCCTGCAGGTCAGTATCAGGGCAATTCTGGTGGAGAATGACCCTAAAATTGTCACCAGTTAACCCTGCTAGGTCGCTGCCCATGGTGACCAGGAAGTGGGGGTTCTGCCAATGAGACAGGAAGTTTCTGCTACCCCCGGCTGTTGACCCCAGGACCCACTTGCCCTGGAAGAAGTTTGTCTCCCATTCCCCCTCTGTTCCCAAAGGCAATGAGGGCACTGGAGTCTTTATAGCACTGCAGGAAGAAAGAACACAAAAAAACATACAAAAGACGACATGATAAAGCGCAATAAAATTCCAAATCTTTCTAATTCCAAATCTACCTGAGATACAGTCACAAACAAATGATTCCCCTTACTGTCAGTGACAGATATTACAACAACCATATCTGCTACTCAGATTGCACAAAGCTGCTTGACTGAAATAATGAACAGAATACCTCAATACCTCAGCTTTTAGATCCAAATATGTAACATTTTTACCAATCTTAAATCGCAACCCCCCCCATTTGAGGTCACCATTTTATTGTTAAACTGGTCATTCTGGACCCGAGCAATCTACTCAAGGACTCCAATATTAAACAGAAACACAGCTCCCACTCTGACCTGAGTGAGGTTGGGCTAGAAGAAAAGACTCTGATGAGGAAGCTGCCCTCAACCCCCTTCAGAAAGGTACTGGGGATGAGAAGGTGGAAGCCAGGCTCCAGATGTGCGTGTAGCACCACCTCCCGTTCATAGGCATGGCAGTGTGTGGAGGCACAGGGAGGGCTATTCAGAATCCGACAAAGGTTAAACCGCTTTTTCTCTACCTGGGGATTTACAGACAGATCACACATGCGTGTAAAGATGGAAAACAGAGAGTGATAGGTCAAGAGTACGTCTTTAATTCATGCACCATACATACAGAAAGACAAACTCTTATCTATCAACACCGTTGGAGGGCGAGGTCAAGGTACCGACCTTCCACATGTGCAGAGCAATGGCCGGGTGGTGCTGGTGTTGTGTTCTGCTGCCCTCTGCTGGTGGGTGTGCGTAACGACGTGCTGTTGTTTTCCTGCTACACCGTCTGTGTTGTAGCAGAGACACTAACACCTCACCCCTCTCGCACACTCGCAGCCAGAACTTAGGATTGCTGCTGTAGCTGCTGTTGTTACGGCACCCGCCCGCTGAGTGACCTCTGACCCAGCGGCCACCCGTCTGTTGCCGGTGGGTCAACAGCTCTCCTATTGGACGGACAGGAGCTTTCAAAGACAAACACTGGCTTCTCTTTCCAACTGTCATTAAGAACAAATGGACATTGATGAAAAGGACTTCATGAGGAGGTTTTGAGGTAAGTCTACCAGAGTAGATGCTCTGCAGGTGTCCTTCATCGTTGATGGGATACCCTACTGTGATGTTATCAAACTGGGACAGGAACTCCGTTTCATCCACCCAGAACTGTCCCTCTTGGGTCCAGCCCAGCAGGTCCATTCTACAGGCTGGGTCCAGGGAGTTCCAGCCTTCTCCTCTGCCGGGGAGAGAGAGCCCACTTCACTAACCATTTTTCAGAAAATAATGATTACGGAGTCAGGCTCAAAATAAGGGCACACACACAACACCCTACCCGTCTCTCCATGCTCCCTCCCAGCAGCGTCTGCCCCAGGGGTTTCTGATGTGGATTAGTCGTACTGTTCTACCCTCAATGGTCCTCACATCCACCCAGTCCATCACACTCAGGGCATGGGATTGGCCCAGCTCACTGGCACCTGGCAGGGAACAGTGAGAAATATACACAGCTACTGCCTCAGGTTGGCACACTTGGGTGTGTGCCAGTACTGTGCCATCTCAGGTCAGTCACAAGATTTCAACAGAACTTCCAGTAAGCTTCTAAAAAAGAAAAGAAAAGCAGTCCCTCTTCCCCGGAGAACAATGGCCTCCACAGCACAGAGCTATTTATGTGCACAAAATGTGAAGAGCTAAATATTTCCACACACCTCCAGGGGTACTGGATACAGAGCAGCTGACGGAACATCCTTCTCTGACCTCCTGAAGGAGGTCCAGATCAAGCCTCCTACTGACCCTGTCACTGTCAGGTGACCCTTGACACTGGTCCTCCTCTGTCCCACAGTCACGTAGGCTCCAGCTCTCCGCCAGCCCACCAGTGAGGTCCACCAGTGCCTCAGAGACCTGCCCCGCCCACAGGCGCTCATATGACCCCAGCAATCTGGTGCAGGAGGGGCAGGAAACAAGATGGAGGTGATCAGAAGATGACACAAAACCTAACTAAATTAACTCATTGGAACACCGTAGAAAACACAGGAGATCCCATTTTAATTAACAGATGCATAAATAAATAAAAAAAATCAATGGTCTCATTCAACATTTGGTACTTACTTGGCATAGGCCTTCTCCAGCAGAGCCACCCAGAAGGCAGTTGGGGACTGACAGCCAGAGAAGCATAGCTTGGAACCGATGCAGGGCAGACGGTCATCAACTGTTACCTCTGTCCAGTGACCGTGCTGCCATAGGCAGAAGAGGAAGGAGCCCCTGTACCCCTTATCCCCCCACTGGGCCTGTGCTGGGGGTAGAACCTGGGAGACACGAAGGACAGGGGCTAAAAAGGTTCACAAATCTCCAAACCAGACTGGTGCTTGTCAGGAGAAGAGCAGAGCAATATTCAAATCCACTGATCACATGTCTGGTAGTACTGGGTGGGTATGTTGTTTTACAGTAAAACATAAATGCAAAATGAAATCATCAACGCAACAAACAGATACAAAAAAAAGCTGGAATGTAATGTTCTACCTTGTTCATCAAATGCTGGTTCTTCACTAAGATGGTGAGAGCACAAAGGAACCAGCAGTCTCCCAAGGTGCCTTGTTTTGCATGCCCCTCGTTGGGATTTTCAGGAAACAGTGTGGGAGCCTGGCAAATCTCCTGCAGGGATAGAAAGACATCTGCTTCACCACTGTCAACAGATAGGACAGGCTTGTTTACATTATGCGATAAAGGATATAATACATGTATTGGATGGAGCCCAACACTGATCAGAGGTGATATCTGATTGGATGAGGCGTAGGACAGGGCCTCACCTGTGGGCGGAGCCAGGTGATGTCATCCTGGAACTTGGCGATGGGGGTGGAATAGTCTGAAAACAGGGAGGATTCCTCACAAGGAAAGACTGGGTCCTCAAAGAGACCCTCTTCCTTTAGAGCTACAACTGTTGGGAAATTGAGGTACAAGCTATAAACACTGAAGGAGATCTGATTCAAATTAATGCAATTTTATTGTACTGCAATGTATAACTGCAACGTAAACATTAGCAGTAAAGTCTGTTCTTATATATTTTTTATTAACATTACATGCCCCAAGCTGTTTAATAAAACCATATTTGCACCTACCCCGCTCCTGTTCTTCCATTGCATCCCCTGCCTGGGAATCACCCAGAATGCACAGCTTTTCCTCTATGCCACAATCAAGAAGCTGGGATTTTCATGATCCTCTATTTCCTAAAAATATAGCATTACAGCAAATGCATAGCTAATCTGAATGATGCAATTCAATTCCGGATTATTTCAAGGCAAAACGGGAGGAAAAAGTTGGCACTGAAATGTCTATTTCAGATTGAAAATTCCAGACACTGTCTTATATAAATCAAGATGTTCTGTAGACTATCCTACACAAAGACCAAGGTCTTCCCAGATACCTCTCGCACGGGTGACAAATGTCAAACTAAGGAGTGCACATTATTCCACACCTTTGTCCTAACCTGTACGGCTAATGGTCTTGAATCTTTGGGATCCTTTCGGAGATCCTGGAAGTTCCAATACACCCAGACCCTCTTCTGATCATTCTGGGAGTTTCGTGGGCTGCAGCGGGCAGGTTGACCAAGGCCAAACATAGTTGATTATCGATTTAAACCATTCTGTACCCACACTGAGCTTCAATGACTATATCCAACTGTGGTTTCCCGTACATGACCATTCATTGTACCTTCACAGGAGACTACAAGGGTAGTGCCAAGCGAAAAGAATAGAGAACAAACACAACAATTAATTCACGTACCAGAATTTTTTTAAAATTCAATTCTGGTTTACACTTGAAGCCTCATGTGCTAACGTGCCCTGGAAGAGCGCAAGTAGATGGCTAACTGTATACTTGGCAGTTCATTGCACAGCTCCTGCATTTATACTGTATTAAGCTGCACCGAAGCCTGTTGTGTTTTTAAAAAGATGCATGATAGCTAGCACAGCTAGCAAAGTAGGCATGTTGCTATGAAATGAATAAGAACATGCTACAAATCTCATTCGCACACTGAAATCACCTCATCTACGCTTATAGTGTAAATACAATAACGAAAACCCAGAAGACAAACGTAAGCGATACATACCTAAATGTACCCACCTACCTAATTTATCCTTGTCAATTTTTCCCGGAAGGACAGTGACAGTGAGAAGGGAGCAGCCCATTCATCCTTCTAGCTTGCTAGTTTAATTGTGCCACCCAGTGGCTGTAGGTTGCTTTACACCAGCCACTTAGTAGCGTGCGGGTGTTATGCCGAAAACATCCCCCTGCCGAAAATTCTCATTGCTGCTACTTGCTTGTTGAGAGGGCTGCTTTTCACTTCGTTAATATCAGTTTAACCTACATTTCACTGATCTTCGTAGCAAAAAAGCTTTAATTTACTTGTTTACACCAAGGCAGCAATCAATGACCACGTTAGACTGCGTTTCATTAGATTTGTTTTAAGGCAGTTTGATCGCGTGGGAAGGAACTGTCTGCAGTTTTCGGTTTGGCTATTTGTTTGAAGAGTAAACAAATCTTTGGCAAAATCGGTCATATCCCATTTCTTATTCGACTACTGTTTTCTAAAGTGTTGCTCTAAAATTTTTATCTCGTTTTATAAATTATATTTATAATGTGCGCCTATTGCAATAGAGTCAAATTAGGATAAGACCATATTCTTGCCGGCCAAACTTAGCAGTGGCACAAAAGGTATTTCACTGTGGTCACAATTGTAAGCAAGTTGGGGGGGGGTAATTTCGTCAAAGCCCTTCTCCTGCCTGCAGAACCCCCCCCCCCCCCCCCCCCCCAACTTGCTTACAATTGTGAGTAGGGTCAAATACTTTTTTGCTGCACTCGCTCTAGCAGAACCCTCGTAATGAAACATTATTTCATTACGAGATTCATCACACAAATTGTAGATTTTCGACGTTATACCGCTTTAACACAGAGAGTTGTCATGTCAAAATGCGGAGAACGTCGCTGTGGTTACAACCACAGGGTCCTTTATAGTTCCACAGTGATTCCCAGGAGACATTTTATTGAAATTGTGGTTTTGATAAAGCTTTGAGACTGCTGAATTACCTCCAGAAGTATACAGCGGTTTGTGAGATGTAGGCTATGTGTTTGGGTTGGTTATAGAACTTGAGCAGCAGAGGGCAGGATCGATACGTCCTTACAACACAGTACTCGCTGGAATGGAATGGAAGTAGTCTATATTTAGCAGTAGCTTGGGGGTTGATGAATACATCTAGTGTTTTCGGTTTTCTTGCCAGGTAGCGGTATGTCTATTTTTAACTACATTAACTACATGAAACACTTTTTGTATAAAAAGAAAGTAACGTTAATTAGGCAATGCTGTCCTTTTGTTATAGTGCAGACCTCCCTTTTTGACACTCTAAATGTTTTCGTAATCATTACTTAAAAATTGAGCGTCAGCGTATTACAATTTGTATTGTATTTTAAATGTATAGACAATTTTTCAGCTTTGTTTTAAGTATTACATATTTTATTACTCATTGGTCTTAACTTCCGATTGGAAGTGATTGTTCGGTTGAAATCATATTCAGAGCAGCTTCCTCAATAATAAATCAATTTTTAAATATAAATATGTATCTTGAAATTACGCATGTTTCCCTCTAATTCTAAACAATCCATGAAAGACCAAATCAAAGATCATTCAAATATTGTTTTGAACAACAGACACAATCATCATATTTTTGGATAATTGCCACCATTCAAGCTGCAGTTCTTTTGGTCCTAGGGAAGAACATATTTTTTAATCTTATCCTATCTAATGCAGTTCAATAATGTTTGTGTTTCTTCTTAATATGTATGCATATTTTTCCTGGTCTTGTATATCTGTTTATCTGACTAATGGCATTCTTTAACCACTTGCTGCCAGGATCCACACAGACATACCTGTCCTTCATAGTGATAAAACTGTAATAAAAGAGATGGTTATGGAAATCAATCTAAAAATAATTCCAAATAATCTAACATTCCGTCTGAAAACGTTAATTTAGCTTTATCTTTGTACTTTTTAAAGACAAATAGCATAGCTATTTGCTTACATCACACTTAATGTTGCAGATTTCGGATTATGTATTAATTTAGCTTTGCCACAGGGATGGCCTTCTCTGTGTATTTTGTGCAGCATCAATTTCCCAGTGGACCTGCTCAAAAAAGATTTTGTCACAGAGACATATGAGGAGATAAGACAAAGCAATGTCATTTTAAAAGTGAAAAAATATGCAATACAAAAACCTTTTTCTAAACATTTTGACTAATGACAGTTCATGTCCTACTTACTAGTTTCACCAATAGTCATCAGTACTACAAGCAGAACAAGCAATGTAGAGAAAGTCACAGCAAATGACTTCTAAGAGGTCAGTACATTTTAATTGAAGTCTATCCTAAAAAACTGATATCAAGGTGATCTGATGAAATTATCTGGCATTATAGTTTAATACTTTCACTGTTGGAAACTCTGCCGTGGTTGAGGTACAAAATGGAAAATTCTGTCCGCATGTAATTGGGGCAAAGGGGAAGTGTGACACATCGTGTAGTTTGTTGGACAAAACCCCCTTCCACTCTATCTGCATCACGCAACTTCACATTATTTCATGTTAGCAAATATTTGAGGAAGATGTTTTAAGACACCTACATTTTTCCAGTTTTTATTGAAATTCATATACTTTAATGTCTTAATGTACTCTGAAATTAAAATAAACAATTTGAGACAAAAGATCAATTGTGGAATCGTTTTGTAGAACAAAATGTAATCTATATTTTAGACTCATCAAAGTAGCCACCTATTGCAGATATAACAGCCAAACATATTTGTGGCATTCTATCTACAATGGAAATCAAATATTGTTAAGAAAGTTCTTCCCAACACTGTTGCGGAAGTTCTCATAAATGTGTCACACCTTGCCTTGCTTTCACCCTATACCCAGTTCAACCCAAACCAGCTCGATGGGGTTTTGCTGGCCTTTTCAAAGACCTTCTTCCAGTCTTCAGTAGTCCACTGGCGGTGCTTCATGGCGATGCTTCATGGCGGTGCTTCAGGGCGATGCTTCATGGCGGTGCTTCAGGGCGATGCTTCATGGTGATGCTTCATGGCCCCGGGCAAGCCTCTTTTTCTTTTTTTGCATTCTTAGCAATGGCTTTCTTACTGCTTCTCAACCTGACAAACCTGCAGGTCAAAGTGTTCTCTTCACAGTTGAAACTGAGGATTTCTCACTTCTACCTGTGTTAAGCTGTGCTTGAAGCTGTTGTCCTGTGAGCCACCTATCACACTGGCTGTATTCTTTCTGTAGTGGGTCTGCCAGACCTCTTCCTGTAAGAGTTTCTTCCCATTTCCAAGTGCCTTGGATGGTGTAAGAAATTGTACTCACTGACACCTTGCCATTCTTTTCAATTTCTCAAAAAGGCAAGACCTACACATTTTAGGGTGACAATGGTAAATTGATTTTTTATTGCCATTAGGATAGAAAGATTCTACTTCCTGTTGTACAGTACTGTCTAAATAAGGCTTATGAGGGTGTAGTAACGCAGTCTGTTCCAACACCGCTTTTATACTGACTGAGAGGTTGTAAGTAATCGACAAAAGTTGGGACACCTCTAGGAAGTGTTAGTATAATCATTCAAGTCATAATTTGCTCCCAGTGCGGCAGAACAGCTATAAGTTATTAACCCATTACTTGTTCCCTGAAAAATTAATTTTGTTCTACAAACCCGATTCCAAAAAGTTGGGACACTGTACAAATTGTGATTAAAAAAGGAATGGAATAATTTACAAATCTCATAAACTTATATTTAATTTACAATGAATATAGATAACATATCGAATGTTGAAAGTGAGACATTTTGTAATGTCATTCCAAATATTGGCTCATTTTGGATTTCATGAGAGCTACACATTCCAAAAAAGTTGGGACAGGTAGCAATAAGAGGCCGGAAAAGTTAAATGTACAGATAAGGAACAGCTGGAGGACCAATTTGCAACTTATTATGTCAATTGCAACATGATTGGGTATAAAAACAGCCTCTCAGAGTGGCAGTGTCTCTCAGAAGTCAAGATGGGCAGAGGATCACCAATTCCCCCAATGCTGCGGCGAAAAATAGTGCAGCAATATCAGAAAGGAGTTTCTCAGAGAAAAATTGCAAAGAGTTTGAAGTTATCATCATCTACAGTGCATAATATTATCCAAAGAATCAGAGAATCTGGAACAATCTCTGTGCGTTTAAGGTCAAGGCCAGAAAACCATACTGGATGCCCTGATCGTCGAGCCCTCAGACGGCACTGCATCACATACAGGAATGATACTCAAATGGAAATCACAACATGGGCTCAGGAATACTTCCAGAAAACATTGTCGGTGAACACAATCCACCGTGCCATTCGCCATTGCCAGCTAAAACTCTATAGGTAAAAAAATAAGCTGTATCTAAACAGGATCCAGAAGTGCAGTCGTTTTCACTAGGCCAAGGATAATTTAAAATGGACTGTGGCAAAGTGGAAAAGTGTTCTGTGGTCAGACAAATCAAAATCTGAAGTTAATTTTGGAAAAATTGCAACGCCATGTCATCCGGACTAAAGAGGACAAGGACAACCCATGTTGTTATCAGCTCTCAGTTCAGAAGCCTGCATCTCTGATGGTATGGGGTTGCATGAGTGCGTGTGGCATGGGCAGCCTACACCTCTGGAAAGGCACCATTAATGCTGACAGTTATATCCAAGTTCTAGCTCCCATCCAGACGTCGTCTCTTTCAGGGAAGACCTTGCATTTTCCAACATGACAATACCAGACCACATACTGCATCAATTACAATGTCATGGCTGCGTAGAAGAATGATCCGGGTACTGAAATGGCCAGCCTGCAGTCCAGATCTTTCACCCATAGAAAACATTTGGCGCATCATAAAGAGGAAAGTGTGACAAAGAAGACCTAAGACAGTTGAGCAACTAGAAGCCTGTATTAGACAAGAATGGGACAACATTCCTATTCATAAACTTGAGCACCTTGTCTCCTCAGTCTCCAGACGTTTGCAGTCTGTTATAAAAAGAAAAGGGGATGCCACACAGTGGTAAACATGGCCTTGTCCCAACTTTTTTGAGATATGTTGATGCCATGAAATTTAAAATCAACTTATTTTTCTTAATTGTACATTGTCCCAACTTTAATGGAATTGGGTTTGTACTCTGAATTGTACTTTTTCTTGTAAATAAAACTTTTTTTACCTCTGTCAGTTCACCACTTGCCTTTTGTGTTATTTCAGGTTATTCACTGGACTCGAATTGAGGTCGTTTTCAACTGCTCTGTGAGTGGAGAAGGTCTTTAATTTCATGAAGTCTTTAGTCGTAACGGACATCTGTTGGATGTGCATAAGAAATGGACACTGGTGCCTTCTTTGCTTTCATAACTTATCAATCACTTCAGAGAGAAAGACAAAATAAACCATCTTATATATCTCCATCAATCTTACCTATCTATCTCATCCATCAAATATATCTTATCTATCTTATATATCTTATCCATCATATATATCTCCATCCATCTTATATATCTCATCCATCATATATATCTCAATCAATCTTATCTATCTATCTCATCCATCAAATATATCTTATCCATCTTATCTAGCTCATCCATCAAATATTTCTTATCCATCTTATATATCTTATCCATCTTATATATCTCCATCCATTGAATATATCTTATCATCATATATCTCTATCCATCATATATATCTCCATCCATCAAATATATCTCATCCATCCTATATATCTCCATCCATCAAATATATCTTATCCATCTTATATATCTCCATCCATCAAATATATCTCATCCATCAAATATATCTCATTCATCTTATATATCTCCATCCATCAAATATATCTCATCCATCTTATATATCTCCATCCATCAAATATATCTCATCCATCTTATATATCTCCATCCATCAAATATATCTCATCCATCTTATATATCTCTAGCCATCAAATATATCTCATCCATCTTATATATCTCCATCAATCTTATCTCCATCCATCTTTTTCCACTTTAAGTTGTCTGTAACAACAGTGTAAATACAGTACATTCTATCATAATTATCATGAAAATAGTTGGTTGTAGTAAAGCAACAATAAAATGCAGAATCAACTGTACAAAATGTCACAATTAATGCATTTATGTTTGATTGAAATGCTGTGGTTGCAACACATGACCTATTTAATTGTCACAGAAACACGTCCCACCTTCGAGGTGAGGGACATTCTATGTGTTCCTCTGACCTAGAAAAAGATGTTATAACCTCAAGATAACCTACATGAAATCGCCCCACCTCCATGTCTGGTAGTGCACAAGATCTTTCTCACAGACATACCAGACCTATTGTGTGAAGTGTTTTACTGCCCTCAGCTATCTTAAAATAAATGCACTGTCGCTCTAAATAACAGTGGCTGCTAAAATCTAAAAAGCAGTGTGTGATCATGTAGTGCAAAATGTTCATGTACTTTTTTTAATATTGTTCCATGTAAAAGGTGAGAATATCGTTTTTTTAATGTGTAACAGCAGAAAAGCTTTAGTCATAATGCATATTGACTTTATAATTTGTTTTAATCGCTGCAAAATAAGACCAGAATGCATCATTTCTTGCGTCATCTCTAATTATCATATTATCGTTTCTTTGAGCAATACATCCCTGTACTCTACCATGGTGTCTCACAAGTGTCTTGAACCTACTGTACTTTCTTTATTATATCTGCCACAAAATGTTCCCATGAACATAATGAATGTTTCCTGTTTCCTGTCTATTGTCCCCCAGGGCTTCTAAGAGTACAATCTGCGGGTTGGTTCTCACCCTGATATAATGTTTTGTGCCCCACTGTAGGACTTGACTCAAGAAATGTTCCACCAATGGATAAAAGGGTTTCTTCAGGGCAGGGTCTGTATGCATTGGCCCTAATGCTGAACATCATTTTTTTCTTTAGTATTCTGGATACTATCTTAAATTGGTATTTGTACTGTACATTACAGATCATTTCCCACTAACTGATTTTATACAGTGTATCTGTCAAACCTTTGGACTTTAAATGACACTAGTACATTCTTTTCCATACAGAGTTGCCAATGTGACAATATTTTACTATCCTTAGCCAACAAGGCAATTCACAGACTTTCCCCGAAGTCCAGACTGTGTGCTTTGGGTCGCTATCATTCAAAAAGATTATTCTTTTCCCCCTAGTCTAAGATCCTGGGCACTCTGTACCAGGTTTTCTTCAAGGACCTCTCTGTAATCTCCCAGTCCTTTCTGCTGAAAATCAACCCGATAGCATGATGAGTGGTAGCTTGTATTCAGCAGACGTAGAGCTTGACATTCAGGCTTACTTGTTCGATTTTGGTCTCCTCATACAGTACCAGAGAATCTTTTCCCTCAATCCCTATCCCTCTCAGGGTCCTTCAAGCTGCATGCCATATGGCTTTTTACTCAGGAGTGGCTTTCCTGTCTAGCCACTACCATAAAGGCTTGACTGATGGGGTGCTGCAGAGGTGGTTGTCCTTTTGGCAGGTTCTCTATCTGTCAGAATGGCCATTGGGTTTTTGATCACCTCCCTGAAGCTTGTTGAGTGAATGCAAAGAGTATGCAAAGCTGTCATCAAGGAAAGGGGTGGCCACTTTGAAGAATCTGGAATATGATATGTATTTTGATTTGTTCAGCAATTTTTTGGTAGCAGTATAATTCCATGTATTTCAATGTATTCATTTCCCTGTTTTGATGTCTTCAATAGTAAAAATGAAGGCATACCCTTGAATGAGTAGGTGTGCCCAAATTTTGACTGGTACTGTAAGCATTCAATAATAATTTAAGTCTATAACACAACAAAATGTGAGAAAGTGAAGGAATCCTTATAAAAAGCGCTCTATATACAGCATGTTCTATGCTGATATTATCTGTGGTGGTTTCACTGATGTGGGCACATGGTTACATATTCACACATAATCACTGTGTGAATTGGAGACCACAGTGTTTTTGTCTGTTTTAAATGCGAAGTTCGTAACAAACAGCTGTAACAAACAGCATCCGAAATTGTAGCTGACTAATGGCTGTTCAGCTGGTTATGGTGAGCTCTAGACCATCAGCCAGCCGTGCCTGTGGACTGACAAATCATCAGATTGTTTTCCTAAAACCCACACAATAAGATTGGGCATTTTAAATGCATCAAAGGGCTGATAACAAGTAACATATAAATTGGGTATAAACGCATTGATAAGAGGAAGTGATTATTAAAAATGCCAATTTAAAAGAATGTTGCTTGTGAATTAACAGGGTAAAGTCAGTGGGTGGAATTATACCATGCAGCTGGTTTTAAGGTCTATGTCTAAAATACCACTTCACCTCTCAAAGTAGAAGTTTCCTTATGTAAAACAAGTATATAGTGCTCTGTTGAAGAGTAGGACCTCACACATCTACTGAAGGTCTTTGAAGACAAGACAGTAACTCAGCTCAGATCATCAGTAACCACAGCGCCACAGAAGAGATGGCCCAGATGAGAGCTCCTGTGATAGCACTGCTCATGATCCTGGCTGTGGGGCTGTTTACTAATTCAGAAGCTCAACAAGGTAAATACAATTCTGAAAGCTCTTGCATTTCTATGTTTTTATATAGGTAAATACTGTATTCAATATATTTTAGTCTAAACTGTTAATAAATAAATAACAGGTAGCAGTGTATTTAACCATGTCAAGTGTCTGAGAAACCAAGAATATCTGAAATTTTTCTCTTGCATATGTTCTATAGGCTGTTGTATGAGTTACTCCACTGGTAGGATTCCCTTTAATCGCATTCGTGGATATTCAATACAGACAGTGATGGGAAGATGCAACATCAATGCCATTATGTGAGTGCTGTACTATATATCTGACATCAGGGGAATCAGAATCACACTGAGGCTTACATTATATAAATACTGCACTAACTTAAGCCAGTGTAAGTTCAGTCACTGCATTAGACATTTGGTGTAAAATAATATTATGAAATGTTATAACTATGCATAATTTTTTACATAAATGTTCTTTCATGGAAATTATGTCCAGAAATGACATTATATACATTTATAATACATATTTTATATATTATATTATTTGATATATTAATTGATTAAGGTGTATCCTAATAATGTTTTCTTATTATGATACACCTTGATATGTGCTTAGAGAATTGACTGTTAACTAATACTTTCTCTTCCAGTTTCCACTCAGTCCAAGAAAGAAATATATGTGTGGATCCCACCGAGGGATGGGTTATGGCAAATATTCGAAAGCTGAGGTAAGAATGTGTTCATGTTTATTCAAGGTAAAATAATTAAAGTTGAAATCAAATGGAATTATATGGACACACTGAAGTACCAACATAATTAAAGATACATTTGTAGGGTTAGTTAATTAAAGATGAAGTGTAAATGATGTCAATAAAGGACTTGGGCAATATAACTTTTCTTTTTCACTGCAGAGAGAAAGCAGAAAGATTGAACAAGAAGAAGTCACAAGGATAGTAGTAAGCACAAGAGACAACTGGAGGAATTGTCTAACTACATGTTCAACACGAAATTACATGCATGCTCATCATACATGTTCCTCATACATGTTCATCATACACGTTCATCATACATTTTTATGTAACCTTTTTGGAAATGTGTGTTATGAGCAGAATTAAAGTATTTTAATGATTTGAAATCTGTTTGTTTGAAATCTAAAATAAATATTTTTTTGTGCGGCCATCTTGTCTGGTATGCGTGGTGTAAAAAAGAGGACCACCTGATAAAGCAGATGGAGAGGTTATTGTGTAGTACTATGTTGAGTGTACAAATCCGTAGGGACAGCTGTGGATACATCCCTTTTGAAGATTTTCCTTCTCAAGAGGCCTTCTTAGGTATAATGCATTGAGTTTCATCGGTCATATTGAGTGCAGTCTATAAGGAATAGGACAGAGGTTTTGTTGTTATGTCTCTGTACTCCAGAACTTTGGATTTGAAATGATAAACTGACAATGGAGTTTACGTATAGACCATCAGCTTTAACACGAGGAGATTTTCCTCTATATCGAATTAACCTATTAAAAATAACAGCTCGTTTTGTACATAGTCTCCCATTTTTGAGTACCCAAAGTATTTGGACAATTGGCTTCACTGCTGTCTTTTATTGGGAAGGTGGGTTTGTCTACATCATTAGTGACACCACAAGGACCAATCACACGCCTTTCTTCCAACACCTCAAGAACATTGTGTTCTGTACATGGAACATTATCTTTTACTGTTGTGGCGCCAACACGCCCCCATCTGCAAGCTTAGTGTCGCTCCAATGCCCCCAAATGAAGGCTGGCAGGTTTAGGTTTGGTGAACCATCTGGACCTTGTCAACAGAGGGATAAAATGGCTCCCAAAGACCTGATAGGGAGGGAAGTTGGAAGAGTTAAAGAAGCTCCAGAGAATTCCCTGGGAGAAGGTATGGAGGCTGAAGAGGCAGCAACAGAGGGTAGAGAGCTGGAGACACCAGAGGCACCCAGGGGGCATTCCAGGGTGCCGTCTCCCTCTCACAGCAGTTTGTTTTCTGTTTTTTATTACTCCTTTACCTCCTCCCCTGCAACTTTTCTTATCACTAATAAAACACCCTCCAGGGCTCTAAATACTTGCTCAGTGTCCGTTCCATTTGTTTCTACATTTCTAATATACACTGGTATAAATGTACATTGATATACATACACATTATATACATTTCTAATATATGCAATTTCTGACTATTTCACAAAAACTTGTGATACTGTGCTGGTCATCTCTCAGAACTCAATCTGACCATTTCTCCTCTGTTATCATCTTCCTAGATCTGTCTAGATCTTTCCATTTCCCATGCTTGGGGAACACTCACACCCACCAAACATTCCGTTAGCCTTCCTCCTCCCAGGCACTCAGAATCACCAAACATTCACTTAGCCTTCATCCTCCCAGATACTCAGAATCACCAAACATTCACTTAGCCTTCATCCTCCCACAGACTCACACGCACCAAAGATTCAGTTAGCCTTCATCCTCCCAGACACTCACCCACCAAACATTCACTTAGCCTTCATCCTCCCAGACACTCACACCCACCAAACATTCAGTTAGCCTTCATCCTCGCAGACACTCACACCCACCAAACATTCAGTTAGCCTTCATCCTCCCAGACACTCAGAATCACCAAACATTCACTTAGCCTTCATGCTCCCAGACACTCAGAATCACCAAACATTCACTTAGTCTTCATCCTCCCAGATACTCAGAATCACCAAACACTCACTTAGCCTTCATCCTCCCACAGACTCACATGCACCAAAGATTCAGTTAGCCTTCATCCTCCCAGACACTCACCCACCAAACATTCCCTTAGCCTTCATCCTCCCATGCCACAATTGTACTAAGATGGGAGGTGTTAATGGCTCAGCATCTAGTCCTGAGGGGATCGAGGTCCACAGTTCCTCTTCCTCTCAATATATGGGGCCGGGTAGATTTCCTCGGTGCAGACAGTTTACGTATTCTTTGGCCAGCTGAGTCAGAGTTCTTTTTGTTTGTTCTATTTTTCTATAAAGTCATAATGTTCATAATTTTTCTTAACTTTAGTATATTATTTTAAATGAATTACTTGGTATTTTTTTCTATTTCCTTTCTCTGCACAGTTATTGTTGCTATACTCATTATGGTACTCTATGACCCATATTTGTCAGTAGGCTCATGTGCAATCGCTGTCTCCCCCACTTTTCTCACAGTTGCAAAACATGATTGCCGTACACAGGTGAATTTATATAGGGGGATTAGCAAGAGTCAGATTGACAAAATATTTACTAATCTACCACAAACACATAATTCTTCTGATGACAGAATGGGATGATGTCACAATCTGGTTTACAATGTGTTGTGCTTCCATATAGATCAACTGATTAAACTGATGATATGCAGTATATTCTATGTTGATATTATCTATAGTGGTTTCACTGATGTGGGTAAATGGTTACTCAAATGCACATCAAAGTAAAGTAGTAAATGAGAATGCTTATGTTTTAACAGCCTAGAACTGTCCAAAATGGGATTTTTCCAACAATACAATCTTTTCACATTCTGTCAGATTTGATTCTAATAGACATTAAGTCTGATTTGATTCTAATAGACAAATTCATATTTAGCAATTTTATATATATATATATATATATATATATATATATATATATATTTATATGTATACAGTGCCCACCAGAATTATTAACACCCTAGGTAAATATTTGTGAGAAAAATATAATTTTGGTTTATCAGCATGGTCTTATATTAATTGAATCTAACCATTAATTGAATTAATAAAATTATAATTGTAAAACTTGTCATCATAAATAATAATTTTACTGACAAACATATGTCAAATTATAGGCACCCCTGAATTTGGTACTTTGTGCAACCTACCTTAGCCAAGATAATTGCTTATAGATAGCTAATATAACGTTTCATGAGGTTGGAGAACACATCCATCACCATCCTTTATCCTCACTTGTGGGCTCTCCTTATCAGCTCAACCCATAGGTTTTCAATGGAATTTGGGTCAGGTGACTGTGACGGCCATTGCAAAAGCTCAATACTATAGTATGGGCTATGAGCCATTTCCATGGAGATTTGGAGAAATTATTTGGATCGTTGCCCTGCTGGAAGATCCAACAACCACCCAGTTTCAGCCTCATGGCAGAGGCAGACTGGTCTCCATGTACTCAATGGAGTCCATGTTACCATGGTTTCTAACATGGTTCCCAAGGCCTTTGGAAGTGAAACAGCACCACAATATTTCAGAACCCCTACCATACTTCCGAAATGGGGATTAGGTTATTTTCTGCATGAATATGGCTCTTTTTATGGCAAATCCACATCTGGTGTTATTGCCACAAAACCTGATTCTAATTTCATCAAACCACAGAAACTGGTTCCAATCAAAGTTCAAATCATGTGAAGCAAATTCAGGCGCACCTATGTTTGTGGTTTGGTGACTACTGAGGCTTTCTCCAACCCCTTCACTTTTTTAACCATTTGTTGCATTATAGCCTCATTCTAAAAGGAATTAAATATATTTATTTCCCTCATCAGTCTACCCACAATGTGCATCCTGTTTCCATTGATTGTCCTTGAGATATTTCTACTTGATAAGAATTAAGCTACGGTTAATGAAATTAATTGGACATGATTTAGAAAGGCACACACCTGTCTACATAAGGTGTCATACTTCAATGCGTGTCACAGCAAGTCAATGTGGTCAAAGATATTGTCCGTAGAGCTCCGAGACCGGATTGTGTTGATGTACAGATTTGGAGAAAGGTGCCAAAACATTTCTGCTGAATTAAGGTTCCCAAGAACGCTGTGGCCTCCATCATTCATAAAAAGAAAAAGTTTGGAACAACCAACACCTAGAGCTGGCCACCTTGTCAAAACTGAGCAATCAGGTGAGAAGGGCCTTGGTCAGGGAGTTGACTCTAGAGTTCCTGTGTGGAGACGGGAGAACTTTTCAGAAGGACAACCATCTCTCCAGAACTCCACCAATCAGGTCTTTATGGAAGTGTCCAAACGGAAGTCACTCCTCAGTTGAAGACACATGACAGCCCACTTGGAGTTTGCCAAAAGGCACCTAAACCACTCTCAGACCATGAGAAATAAGACTCTCTCTCTGATGAAACTAAGATTGAACTATTTCACGTCTGGAGTAAACCAAGCACTGCTCATCTAGTCAGTACCATCCCTGCGGTAATATTTGAATAATGATGAGGAAAACATATATTTGATCCATTTTACCATGAGGCTGTAAAAAGGGAAGGGGTCTAAATACTTGAATGCTCTGTACATATATAAAAAAAACGTGATCATCAAACACAGTGCTTAAATAGACAAAGTGATTATTTACAAATATACGTGGATATTCTTATTCAGAGAGAGTTTCTAGTATATAATATATTACTATATGTTGAACTCTCCTGTTGAGTATTTAGTTTTTTTGCTCACTGGAATAAACAGGGAAATTCTACAATGGAACAGGTATTTAGGGGGTAGGTTGGAAAGTCTCTGAAAGCAGAAGTTTCCGTCTGTATAATGGGTATATAGTGCTCTGGTGAGGAGTAGGACCTCACACATCTACTGAAGGTCTTTGAAGACAAGACAGTAACTCAGCTCAGATCATCAGTAACCACAGCGCCACAGAAGAGATGGCCCAGATGAGAGCTCCTGAGATAGCACTGCTCATGATCCTGGCTGTGGGGCTGTTTACTAATTCAGAAGCTCAACAAGGTAAATACAATTCTGAAAGCTCTTGCATTTCTATGTTTTAATATAGGTAAATACGGTATTCAATATCTTTTAGTCAAAACTGTTAATAGGGTAATTGAGCTTGAATAAATAACAGGTAGCAGTGTATTTAACCATGTCAAGTGTGACATTTTTCTCTTGCATATGTTCTATAGGCTGTTGTATGAGTTACTCCACTGGTAGGATTCCCTTTAATCGCATTCGTGGATATTCAATACAGACAGTGACGAGACAATGCAACATCAATGCCATTATGTGAGTACTGTATATCTGACATCAGGGGAATCTGAATCACACTGAGGCTTATAATACAAATACAGAGCAAAAAATGAATTAATGAGTTCATCCTCTATATATGTATATACACACACCATGTACTTCATATATGTATTATTATTACATTATATTATATTTATATATATTTATGGGTATTATAAACCTTGCAAAAAAACATGGAGTATTTGTTATTTACGTAATAACACAATGCTTTCTCTTCCAGTTTCCACATATTCAAAGGGAGAAATATATGTGTGGATCCCATCCAGGGTTGGGTTATGCAGAATATTCGCAAGCTGAAGTAAGAAAATGTTAATTCAATTAATTATTCAAAAACATATTGGGATTATTACTGCTGTGATTATTACACTATGCTTTACCAACTGAGCTACACAGGACCTATGATATTTTTTTTCATCAAATGGAATTATTTTGACGTACAATAATGAGTCTCCCATCATAATTTAATTCACATGTTGAATATGTTGTGGTAGATGATATAACTTAACATTTCTCTTTCTGCAGAGAGAAAGCCATCCAGCTGAACATGAAAAAATTGCAAGCAAATTAGTCATCCCAAATGAGTCTGGAGAAAGATTGTTTGAGTTTCTTTCTTCAAAAACGGAGGAAAACACAAACATCCTTGAACTCTGCTGTATTTAATTTCTGTGGTATACATTCTGTTGTACCATGGATATCATTATTCAGCGCTCAAACCACCTGGTTTATAATGTCTGTTATCCAACTGCTTCTATCTCAGGCATATTTCTGTACAGAAAAGCATAATGCACGTATTCCTATTTTTGGAATTAAATATAATTTTTTTATGAGCATCAGATGTATGTTGTTTTAAAACTTTAATTTTAAAGTTCTTATGATCAGATGATAGATCACATTTGTTTAGTTTTTTTTTTACTGTTACTAGTACTTGGTTAAAAATGTGATATCTTAAATAAAGATTTTAAAATGAAACGCTGACCTTGGCTCTAATGAAAGATTGAATCCGGGTTTGGGAGTATTTTTTGGTGACCCGGTAAGGTTATTTATTTACTGACTTGTTGGCATTAGAGTTACTAATGCATTAGATTAGATCAGATTCAACTGTACTGCCACTGAACAGTACGAGTACAGTACAACAGAAATGCAGTTAGCTTCTAACCAGATGTGCAAATAGAAGAGGGCAGGAAATTTACAAATGTACAAAGTATTAAGTATATGTACAAGTGGGAAATTAATAGTTGTGCGATGAGGCAAATGCAAATACAAATGGCAATTCTGACTGTGCAATTGAGCGAGTTGGTGGTGTAAGGTAGCATGTGCAATGGAAATGCAGGGATCGCAGCAATGAGGTTCCCGAGGCAGACAGGTGCATCTAACAATAGGAAATTGCAAGTGCAATGGCAATTCTGAATGTACAGTGCATGCAAATTGAATGAGCAAGGTGCATGTGCAACTGAAATGCAGAGGTAGCAGCAGAGAGGTTCCTGAGGTAGACACGTACTTGTGACAACTGAGAACTTACTTATCAGACTTTGCAAGGTAGTGTCAGAGTCCAGTAGTACAAGAGACTAATGCAACAAGGTCTCTGAGAGGCAGTACTAAGCGGTGGGCGGGTGGGTGTGGTTAGTGATGGGTCACAGAGTTCAGCAGGGTTACAGTGGATGGCAAGTAACTGTTCCTGAGCCTGCTGGTGTGAGAACTAAGAGACCTGTACCACCTGCCTGATGGAAGGAGGGCAAACAGTTTGTGGCATGAATGTGAAGGGTCCTTGATGATGTCGCGTGGCCTGGGCACACAGTGTTTGCTGGCCCCTAGTGCATGTTGATATGGGTTAGAAATGAATACATTTTGATGTGTCATAAACTTCAACAGCTTTTCAAAGATTGTGAAACAAGGAGTCACAATTATGCAATTAATTGGAACCTGCAACGAGCAAATCAAAAAGAGATTCTTGTGAAAGTCTTAACACGTAGTTTAGCCTTCACTTGATATTTGCCCAGAATGTTTCTTAAACAAATGTGTGAAAAGTGAAGGTTCCTGTATACTTCCAGAAGGCAATGTATATTTGGCAAAATTTTTGGCAAAATTATACTGAATGTTTTTTTTACCCATTCGCCCTTTAGAATGCAACACCACAGTGTTGAATGTTCCAAATAGGACAGGAGAAATTGTCAGATTTAGATATAACTTAAATATTGAATGTTCTCTAAATGTGGCACCTTGGTCTCTTCACTGAGCCATAGTTTACTAGATGGGACCTCTTTGCTTTTCCAAAAGAAAACCATTAAAGTGCACTGTGTAAGATCTAAACAGTAACATGACTTATCTCTTCCTCATCTTTCCTTACTGAACAAACCCCAGTATTAACATATCCAGGGTGGTTTAGGGTTGGAAGGATAGTACTGTGAGTGTCTAAAGCCAGTACAATGAGATGGCCAATCTCTCTGGAACTCAGATAAATTTAACAGAAACATATTATTTAAAACAATAATTAATTAACTAAAAACTTTTTTTTTTTATTGTGTGAATTTCCATTTTTTCAATCCATTGATTGTAACCTAAAATAAACTAATGGAAAAATACAGTAGTGAATGTTCTATGACATCAGAGGGAGGAAGTCAACAATCTTTTTGAAGAAGTAGTGATACTGGCCTTTCAACAATAATAGAATGCATTATGTCATTTATAGATGCTTCCTATATTGAAACACCCCCCCCCCCCCATCCAAAGGTGTGCCATCCATGAGTGAGAAATGTACAAGCTAAATATACACTCACCTAAAGGATTATTAGGAACACCATACTAATACTGTGTTTGACCCCCTTTCGCCTTCAGAACTGTCTTCATTCTACGTGGCATTGATTCAACAAGGTGCTGAAAGCATTCTTTAGAAATGTTGGCCCATATTGATAGGATAGCATCTTGCAGTTGATAGAGATTTGTGGGATGCACATCCAGGGCATGAAGCTCCCGTTCCACCCCATCCCAAAGATGCTCTATTGGGTTGAGATCTGGTGACTGTGGGGGCCATTTCAGTACAGTGAACTCATTGTCATGTTCAAGAAACCAATTTGAAATGATTCGAGCTTTGTGCATTATCCTGCTGGAAGTAGCCATCAGAGGATGGGTACATGGTGGTCATAAAGGGATGGACATGGTCAGAAACAATGCTCAGGTAGGCGGTGGCATTTAAAAGGGGTCTAAAGTGTGCCAAGAAAACATCCCCACACCATTACACCACCACCAGCAGCCTGCACAGTGGTAACAAGGCATGATGGATCCATGTTCTCATTCTGTTTACGCCAAATTCTGACTCTACCATCTGAATGTCTCAACAGAAATCGAGACTCATCAGACCAGGCAACATTCTTCCAGTCTTCAACTGTCCAATTTTGGTGAGCTCGTGCAAATTGTAACCTCTTTTTCCTATTTGATGTGGAGATGAGTGGTACCCGGTGGGGTCTTCTGCTGTTGTAGCCCATCCGCCTCAAGGTTGTGCGTGTTGTGGCTTCACAAATGCTTTGCTGCATACCTCGGTTGTAACGAGTGGTTATTTCAGTCAAAGTTGCTCTTCTATCAGCTTGAATCAGTCGGCCCATTCTCCTCTGACCTCTAGCATCAACAAGGCATTTTCGCCCACAGGACTGCCGCATACTGGATGTTTTTCCCTTTTCACACCATTCTTTGTATACCCTAGAAATGGTTGTGCGTGAAAATCCCAGTAACTGAGCAGATTGTGAAATACTTAGACCGGCCCGTCTGGCGCCAACAACCATGCCACGCTCAAAATTGCTTAAATCACCTTTCTTTCCCATTCTGACATTCAGTTTGGAGTTCAGGAGATTGTCTTGACCAGGACCACACCCCTAAATGCATTGAAGCAACTGCCATGTGATTGGTTGATTAGATAATTGCATTAATGAGGAATTGAACAGGTGTTCCTAATAATCCTTTAGGTGAGTGTAGATCATACTGTACTCTAAAGGAAAGAGAAGAAATACTGAACTATCTGGTTGGACTCCAGTCCTGCCTTTCTACAGATAATGGAAAATCTGTGTGTGGTATTTGCCCTGTAGTTTTCCTGAAAAGGGAAAGCCTACAAAAAAACGAATATAAATAATGAATCAATACCTGCAAAGTAACTACAGTAAATACATTTACAGTTTACTACAGGGAAGTCAGCAAAAAACAAACATATCAAATCATTCTCAGAAAACATTATCTTCAGAAAACATCTAAAACCCTACCCATTCAAAAAGTACTTTCCACAGCCACCTCCATGAAGCCTGTAGAAAAATTTGCTCTGTTTGTTTTTATTGACTTCCTTCCATCACTCACACATTGCTTCTTCATTAAGTCAAATGTATTTGCTACTATTAAGTTGAGTAGTTGTGCCACCTAGTTTTGTAAAGTGTATGCTCTCAATAAAAGCTTCTGCTATATGTAAAATGTAAATGTAATGAGTTCTGGTGTTTACAACAGCAAAAATACAACTGCGGAATGCTTATAGTATACAGTACAGTAGAAAGTATATCTGGGGGAAAGAACACTACACAGGTGCAGAACGTCAAAAATGCTAGTGAAGCATAGTGAATAATATAATATATCTTTATATAGCATTTTAATTAGGAAATAAAAAAGAACCTGAAGGTGGACACTGGGGGAAAAAAGAATGTTGAGGTGGACACTGTAAATTAACAGACAGTTTAAAACATTACAAACCTGATTCCCTATACTTCCCTATACTGATTGGACCTGTTCCGGGAATAGCTGCTATACATGTTGCCAACAGTAGATGGAGGTATAGTACCACTGTCGGAAGGCTGGCAGATTGGAGGCATTGGTTTTAGCACCATCTCTCAGAATTCTTTCAAATTGACTGTATTCTGTGAATGCCCTGGTTTCCTTCTAGCAGTCCCTAATGTTAGAAAGGGTATGGATGAACATGAGAAAATATCAAATTATCTGGTAAAGGTGCAAGAAGCTGTGCATTTGCTTCAAATCACTTGTTTTATCATCAAACTTGGACACATGGGTGCATTTAGAAGGCATTTATATACCATTAATTCGGTTATCAAATTTGACAAGAATGCTCCTTATATAAATGCATCACTGCACTCTTTATTCATATTTAAATTGGCCATCCCTTTATACAACATCCAAAATCCACAGCTTATTTTCATGTTCAAAACTCTTAGAGCTCACTCCCATTCTCTAAAATACTGGACCATTCTGTTAAATGTCCCTGAAGCACACAGTCCTACGTCGCTCCTAATTTCAGTTGGCTGCAGCTAACAAGTACAACGATCTCAGAAAAGGTCCCTCAAGCTGAAAAGCGTTGTCCCTTTCCCAGCTTTCCATGTGTCCGTATTGTAGTACAGTTGTAGTGGTTTGCAAATGAACAGCTTAACTGTTGCATGTATTGTGGTCTGCAATGCTTTTGCATTGTTCCTGTGTAGTGTTCCTCTTTTGGTGTATTGTGCTTTGCTTCTGCCTACTTTGGCCCCTGTACATTGTCTAATAATGCCTGCACCATGTTGTGTTCATAGAAATATGAATGAGCAGAACAGACATCCCCATTCAAGTCAGTTATCTGCATTCAAGTCAATTATGAATAATGTCTGGATTGGCAGCAGGTGTACCCATCTAGTTCAAAATCATAAAGCACTGTGGCTGCTAGGACTCTGTCATTGGGGTTAGGAGGACTCTGTCATTGGGGTTAGGAGGACTCTGTCATTGGGGTTAGGAAGACTCTGTCATTGGGGTTTGGAGGACTCAAATCTGAAATTATTCATTTATTGTAACACGCACCATCTGGGTTTGGGGGTTTAGGAATATAATATGGTTCCCTGGCCTGGCCTCGCTCTAGCAACCCTTTGTTGGGGCTTGGGCGCCTGTGAGCTCAGTCATGTTAGAAGAATGAAGAATGTGTTGCCTCTGGTGCGGAAGGATTACAGTCTAGACTTCCTGGTTGGACGAGCAGTTTAATGAAGACCAGGACAGCAGTGGATCGGCTTTGGATGATGCAAATCTCAACATCAACTGTCCTGAGTCTGCTTCCATCAGCTGCAATGATGCAGTACATTAATCACAAATAGGATGTCACAAAATTGAGAGGAAAACCCTTTTTAAAAAAAAACTTTAACAGTCACTTAAACAAGAGACTGCTAAATGCTACTGCTTATTCCTATACCCTTGCAGCATAGCTAGCACACAGAAACCGCTAGTTGTATTCAAATTCTTGCAATCTAGTGCAATAGTTAAGATGATGTGAACATACAGTTAGGGTTAAAATACATACAAGCATCATACTCAAATTTCTACCCCAAAAAGTGTAAATGAATGATAATTTAATGGGACACAAGAGAAGATGGATAATCTTTCCCCCAGGAATCATCCCCCATACAATTCAACAACATCTCCATTGTTTGAGCCGAGTTCCATTATCCTGTCTACCACATTTATTGCCCCAGATACATTCCATGGCATGAGTCACACCAGAAAGGATCATTTGAATTAGTATTTTATACTAATACCATAGAAATCATTGCATCACAATACCAGGCAGCCATTGTGAATATACCCATGAGTTTAATAGTCTGCCAGGGTTAGAGGATCCAAGCCCATTCTAGAAATTATATTTCTATGGTTGTGTTGTGAACCCTGGTCTTCTTTCATGCAGTGAGGTGGTGTCTCTTGTCTCACGGTCTGTCTGTTGATGTATGTGTTCTGTCTGTTGGTGTATGTGTTCTGTCTGTTGATGTATGTGTTCTGTCTGTTGATGTATGTGTCCTCTATGTTGATGTATGTGTTCTGTCTGTTGGTGTATGTGTTCTGTCTGTTGATGTGTGTCCTCTATGTTGATGTATGTGTTCTGTCTGTTGGTGTATGTGTTCTGTCTGTTGATGTATGTGTTCTGTCTGTTGATGTATGTGTCCTCTATGTTGATGTAAGTGTTCTGTCTGTTGGTGTATGTGTTCTGTCTGTTGATGTGTGTCCTCTATGTTGATGTATGTGTTCTGTCTGTTGATGTATGTGTTATTTCTGTTGGTGTATGTGTTCTGTCTGTTGATGTATGTGTTATTTCTGTTGATGTATGTGTTCTGTCTGTCGATGTATGTGTTCTTTCTGTTGGTGTATGTGTTCTGTCTGTTGATGTATGTGTTTGGTCTGTTGGTGTATGTGTTCTGTCTGTTGATGTATCTCTGCCGTTGCTGCGGATATTCTGTCTGTGTTGTCTGTATTGTCTAACACTTTCATTAAATCCCTGCCTCTCGCCAGGCTGTCACTGGAAATCCCATTTTCTTTCTTAACAGACCTGCCAGGTAAAATAATAGTAAAATAATATAAAACAGAAAGAAACGTATGACCACTGAAGTTTTCAACCATCTCAAACTAGATTGCATTTCTCAGTAAATGAACGTCAGTACGGAAATGGTGACTGTCCTGACTACAGTAGACAGCACCAGTAGAGGCCGGCCGGCTCGACATTTGACGGTACTCCCGACCACGTGAAGCTGTCCCAACTGACTCTCTCCTCCCACACACAACCATTATTACATCATCATTATCACTGCCATCCATTTCTGCAAGACTGAACTGAGTGGTTCTCTATGAATAATACAGGGGACCAGAGGAAACAGGGAAGAGAGGGGGCAGAAACACTGCCAGAGTTGAGAGTGAGGAAGGACGACTGAGAAAGAGAAATACTTCTCTGCTGGGACAAAGGACAGGCACATTCCTAAGTACCCATCATGCTGGGAGAAAAAAAGAAAAAAAAAGAAGCAGTGACCACTCTCTATGGCTGAAGTGTAGTCTCCAGTTTAGCACGCTTGTGTTGGAACCGTGTGCAAGTTCATAGAACCTGTTTTTTTCACGCACATATGTCGAGTCCCGCTAGGGAACACTACATGTGCTTGAAAAGAAAGAATTCAAAGTAGACACAGATGTTTGGATCTCATTCAGTTTTATTAAGCAGTTATTATAAAATATACACACACACACACACACACACTAAACCAAATGTCAAACGTACAATTGAAGTTAGAGCTGTGTCATCATCGTGTGTCATAAGGTTAACTCTCAGCATTTTACACCTGGGTACCTGTGTTTGCGTGTAGTCAGTCAATATGGAAGTCAATATGTCTGAGAATAAATGATGAAAAGGAGAGAAAAAAGCAATAGGAGTGCACACCTCAGACAGCCTGCCTGACTGAAGACACGGTTACAGGCTGAGACGCAGGCAATAACCTCACACACAGTCAGCCAGACAGTGACACACACACACACACACACACACACACACACACACACACACACACACACCAAGGCAGACAGTCCTCCAACGCTGCCCAAACATAGATAATGAGGCAGGGACCGAGGAAGCAGACTCAAGTCAAGTCACTGAGATGGCAATGATCACATTTCTGTATTTAGAAGTGACAGGAAAACTCAATCTTGGGTTGTGAGTGAGAACGCTGAGCTCATTATAGCTGAATATTTTTGCACACACCCCTTCCCCTATCGCACAAACACACACACAAACACACACACACACACACACACAAACACACACACACAGGAAGGGATCAGAACAGAACTCCAGCTGAGGATGCGGCAGTCGGCAGGGCACTTTGGGCCCCTTAGTCCATGGAGCTAACACAGCCGACTATAATTACACACACACACACGCACACACACACACACACACACACACAAACACACACAGTCCCCTGTATAATTACAGACACAAAAAGAGAGGGATGAAACAGCTAAAGGAGGAGAGACTCCAGATGATTACACATTCAGTGAGCTTCCTTCCCCCTCGCTGCTCACACAACCTCCAATTAGAGGAGAGGGAGATGAGGAAGCAGTCAGACGAACACTATTTACATCCCTCCCTCTCCCCGAAGACACCAGGGAGAGAGAGAGCGAGAGAGAGAGGAGATCAAATAAATGAAATCAGAATGCGGGATGATACGGCTGAGATATTCTACTCCAGTCTGGTGTAGAACTGGGCCACAGTTGCACTCATTGTTCAGTGAGCTTTTTTACAGAGTCCAACCCAGCGACAGCAATGAATGTTGATTGTGACCTTTGGACGGGAAGGGTCTTTGGAGGGGCCGGACGGGACAAGATGAGGGAGAGAAAGGAACTGTGTGTTTGTCTTGAGTGCTGATTATGAAAGAACGAAATAAACCCTCCTGGCATGTACATGGCCAAACACCCTGGTGTAGCACAACCTCTTCCCTCCAACAGGTTGACTGTGTTTCATCTTTCATCTGGTCGATGGGACAAGCCGCGGGGCACAGTCAACGGTCGATGGTTTTCATGTGATCCATACCAAACTCACCGACAGCGTTGAATGTTCACCGAGACAAGCAGGAGCGCAAGCGAGTCCAGCAGACAGGTTCAAGGACTAAGCCCAGTGGAGAGGACAGGAAGGGACATGAGGAGACGGATTCTACTGGGGTTGGTAGGTCACTGAGGACGCACATCACACTTGTGTAAAATCCTGGTGATCTATATTTGATACACAAACATTATGACCAATCAAAAATGTGTGACATAAGCTAAGAGGCAGGATCTATGGCTTCTATTGATCGACCGACATCCATAGTAGCACCTGGAATAAAGAAGAGAAGCCTATAAGTATATCTGAAACTGTGTAAGGAAATACAGAGGGAAGAAACACTAGAGCCCAAAACAGTAAAGATCCACATACAGATACAGTAACAACAGGGTTAGAATGGCCCACATTCATTTCAATACAATAGAGGATGTGTGAACTCTGAACTGGTGTGTGTTGTCTCTGGGAATTAAGAAGCTAAATGAGTAATTGTCCTTCTCTACAAGTGGACAATAGCAAGTGGACAATAGCATAGCATTGTAGGATTATCCTATTCTTCTGCCTGCAACCCTGGACACCCCATGCACACTGAACACTGGATTTAAAATGGTATTGTTGGACAACTTCTCGGGCAGTCTCACTTCTAATCGACGTGCCGCACGGGGAACAATAAGACACACACACACACACTGTGCTCTCCCTGCAGTGTGTGTGAGGGTTTGTCTCCCTCTCCCCTTGCGACTCAACGCCCCCATTGTCATTGGCAGGTCATCGCTCGATGGACAAATGACCCCCGCCAGCTTCCTGGCTGGCAAGACGGGCCCAGGCTGAGGTCATGACGCTACATGCAAACTTGCTTATTCACCAGTCTCTTTCATGGACTTCTAGTTGATGTCATGGCGGCTGCGAGCCGAGCGTGTCCGCGGCTACCAGGAAATTATTTGACTAGGAGTCTAACGGACAGACTATGCTAATTAGCCAGAACTCCTGTTTCCAGAACATACAAAATGAAATAGACGGCATGCTAGCACACAACCACTCTCAGCGCTTCGTGGACTGAGACCACAACTGTCACTGGGATAATGTGGTAATAGGTTATCATTCGGCCCCTGGATCGGTCTCTTTACACTAGAACATCCTTCTCCAAGAAGCTGAGTAAGGCCGCCGCTGAAACTTCTCTGTCATTGCCTGTGACTGACCTCTGCTGTTTAAAAGACACGAAAACCAACAAGCAAAGTTCTCTCTTAGATAACAGACCTGGATCATGGCTTTTTCATTAAACGTGGTGATCCAAATTGTCTCACCTCGCAGTTCATAAAATGGCATACCATACAGATGTATTTTCTATATTTAAAAAGGTTTTAACATTTTCGATACCCCAAAAAAAGTCTCAAATCCAATTAAATTATTGATTATGATCCCAATGACAATTCACATTCCAGGTTGCTTCCGGATAATATTCCTGCATGGAATAATCTCTCAATTAAAGATATAATATACATACACAACCAAACACACACACACCCACTTTCGCCCCCCCGAAGAAACCCGAAATGAGAATCAGTAGCAGGGCGGAGGGATGAGAAGGGAAAAATGGTTTCTCCATGGCAACCTAAGTGTCAGCCAGGCATTTGTTAATCCCCTCGTTCAATGACCCTCAGAGGTGGGTGGGGGCAGTGGAGAGGACCCCTGTTCAACAGCTGAATATTTTCATTGTGTTAGGTGAGTGAGTGCGTGTGAGCGTGTGTGTGAGCGTGTGTGTGCGTGCGTGCGTGCGAGAGGGGAGATCATAACTAACCCCTCCTGAATGAGGGGCCAGGTGGCAGGCCTATGAGTCTTCGCATTTTACAGGGGGCATCAAACACACACACAAACACACCTGTAAAACCATGCTAAGATAAACTCCCGAAGTAACTACATAATTACACCATTTGGCAAACTGCATGGTTTCTGCGAATTCTCATAAATACATATATATGATAGCGTCTTACTCGGCCTGTCTAAACAGGACTCTGTCTATCAGACAAAAGAGCTTTAGAGGAGGAGCTGAAAGAGGTGTCAGCCCCTAAACAAAATAAAACGTATATAATTGTACCACACAATAAGTGTTGGCCATCTTGGAACAACTTCCCAGCTGCCAGACCATTGTCTCTCAATTTTAATTTCATGCACTGCACGATGATCTAGTGCAACGGCTAAACAAGGGGATATGCGGGTGCTATTCAAACAAAAACACGTAGAAGCAGAGGAATGTCCCAGTGTGTCATGTGACTACTAAATAACGGCAGAGCCTAGTGTGTTCTACCAGCTAACAAATGTGACAGTATGTAACTGCATGTTCAAGCCTTTATTTTCAGAGGGCTGTTTCACTCACAAGGATTGACTGTAGTCCAGGAGTAAAAAGCATTGTCAAATATAGACAAAATTGTCTCAATATAGACAAAATTGTCTATATTTAGTGGAAGGACCTGAGTTTGAGATGTTCTTCTTGAATTCTCAGATGGCCGATTCTTCTAGAAACCTAGAGAGAGTAGCAAAGAAAAAGCAATGATTATATGAGGGTTTTGGATCAAATGGGATAGAAACAACCAGTTGTATTATGTGTAATCTTCTCCAACTATGTTAAAACCATCTGAGCAGGAAGTCATAAAAAACCTTCTCGGAGAGACAGGCAATGGAAACACAACAGGAAGTGCCACTAGTCTGTCTCTAGGGCGGTCTGCCGTGGGCGAAGCTTTAATGTAACTAGCTACAGTATACTGTAACTGATACACAGTACACATCCATCCGTAATGACTTACAGACTGATTGACCAACCATTTTCCTGGAAGGGCCTGACACAGAAAATACCTTCTATACACAGAGCGTGGAAAGCCAATAACTCAGACGACAAAAACAAGAATATTCTGCCTTTTGAATTAGGTATTTAAATAAGGACTTCCACAGTAATGGTCCCTGAAATACGTCCCATTATCCAAAACGCAATACGTCCCTCGAAACACATTGGCTAACCTTTTTTGTACCCTCATAAGAGTTAGTTATAGAGTACCTTGTTGCAACTTCATTGAACATTGAACACTAGACCCTGAACAGAAGCTTACATGGCGGGGTTGATTACTGCGCTCATCACAGGAGAGGGACACTTTTCGTACCAGCTTGATGGTTGATGACCAGAAGATGGCCTGGCCTATGTAAAATGTGGTAACGTTTTTGTCTATGGCATACAACACACACACACACATACACAAGACCACAGCCTTGTTAAAGGCCAGCAAGGATAGGTCATTTTCATCATCAGAACACCAGAATTGCCTGACACAGAGTTGCACTTAGTGAATATGTGCTGCCTGTAACAGACAATGTAAAAACACAACACAGACACAAAGTCAACCCAGGAAGCATTTTGAACTGAAACACAGTAAACATGTATCTCTGGAGGCTGAGGATACTCTTACAGCGCAGCTGCTGTTATTGCTAATGGCAAGGTACTGTTTTTGGCTGTGATTCAATACACTGGTGAGAGCCACATCACGGAGGAAATAGCTGTCATGGTCTTGGTCCTGATTGCCCCAAACCGTCTGAAGGCACCATCATAACAAAAGCTCTCCGTTTCTCTTGGCAGAGGAAGAACAAGTGGGCCCTGTTGCTCCTGGTTCCACGTAGCTACAACTACTTCCAACTTGGGCTGCAACTAATGATCATTTTGGTATTTGACTAATCAGTTGATTGATTAGTTCGATTAGTCAACTATTAATTGTGTCACGCCCTACATCTCTGCTTCCTGTGGGCGGGGCTCCTGTACCGGGCTCCAGTGCATGTTTTACTTAACCTGCTCAAGTCTGCATACCTGTCAATGTCACCTAGTTGTCCAGTCTCTGCCTTAACATAAGTTCCCATAGCAAATTAAAATAATGACCCATGAAGAATATAAATATGAAACGTAAGCTTGACAGCTTAATTAAATCTATTTGTAACATTAATATGTGATCACAATAAAAATAGAATAAATAATTAAATTAGGACGCTCTCTGTCAAGACCAGCCATTTGAGGGGTGCATGAGCCTCTCTTCAGGTCAAACTCATCCACACACCTTTACTTAGTACTACTAAAACAGAAAGAACAAAACAATAAGCTGCATTAATTAAAAACAAGTTGAAGGTTATGTATAACAGCATAGCCAGTACCCTATCTGTGATAAAGTGATTAAACCATTTAACTAATTAAATGTCTTACAACTGAATTACTGATATACTCCAATCCACAAACTAACAAAATACCGTTAAGTGGAGCAGGTTTACTATTCAGAATGAACAACAGTATCAACGTAAGGAAAGAACTTGGGAAGACAAGACTGGGTAGGCTACTCCTATAATTCACTGATTTAATATTGCACTTAACGCGTTAGCTAAGAACTGAAATAGCATTCTCTTAGCCAGCACCATCCATGAGACCTTGATTTCAGACAGGTAAACTAACAAACATTGCGATACTAATATTACAGCTAGTTGACTAAAGCACGAAATGGTCCCAAAACTTCCCCATCCGGAGCAGACATCACAGCTCCAGGGTGCTTGCGTTTAAGGTGTTCATGCATCACCGTAGTGCTGCCGTGAAATGTCAACTATGCTTTACGCTGTTTGCACTGAACTTGTTTTGCTGGTATGTTTTTGCTGAAATGCTCCTGTACTAATGAAAGTTTCGGTCTTTCTCGCCGCTGCTCCATCATTCATACTTCTTCATGAGTACTAGCATTGCATTCATGGCAGACAATGGAAGCGATACTGCCTCTAGAACTTCCTGTAGTGCATTGCAGTTACAAATGAACAACCAGAAATATCCTTAAGGGGAAAAGTGCCAAGATTGCCGTCTGCCCCCTCTTAAGAACATCTCTGGAACGACGCGTCGACACTGAAACTCTGAGTTCGACTAATGTTTATAATCGACGTTGTCGATTATGTCGACGAATCGTTGCAGCCCTACTTCCATCATCTGACTAAAGCAAAAACAATGATTTTGCAGGTCATTGTGTTACTTCTTGGTACTGACACTTTGCTCTCATCCTCTCTCATCTCTCTCTCTCTCCGAGTCCATCAACATTAGACCGCATGAAGGCGGACGTATTCTCGCCCGTTTTTAATTCGCAATCACCTCTCAACATCGCCGTGACTTGAGAAAGCTATTTTAGGCTCCGTTCGTCAAATCAAAGCTGTGAAAGGCAGATTTGCTAAGTCGCTTTAAGCGAGCAGTAAAATGAAACTATCAAAGCCAAAGCCTCAATGGTTGGCAGACATCAGAGGGAACAGAAAGAGGAAACTAGTCCATGTGGCTCTCCGTAATATCAGTGAACAGCAGGGCAGTAGGCAGTGTCAGACAGAAGGAGGTCTGGTTGTTCTAGCAACCGACCAACCGTTAAGTCTTCCAACTAGTCATCTATGAAACTCACAAGAACAAAGTGAATGTCTGTCCGACCGTCCATCTGCCTCTCTGTTAGGTTAGACTGAGTATTGTTACCAGTCTCGGCCTGTTACACGTCGACAGTCAGTCTATCTTTCTATCGTCAGTCTATAGGTCTGTAATGGGCCACTAGAATGGAGACAGAGGCTCATGGCTGCGTGGGACTGGCCCTCCATCTCGTTTTAACCCGGCGGCATGTGGCGTCGCGCTGGTGCCGGCATTCTTCCCGGTGCCTCTCCAAGCGAGGAGCGCCAGTTGAATGTAAACCTCCTCTTTCCTGAGCCTCCTCTCCCTAAATCCTCTTAATTATCCTAAGCAATCAATGACTCTTCGCTACACAACGATATCAACAACTTCCATAAATTGGCCTGTTTTCCGTCGTAGGCGGTAAGCTGTTGCTAAACATGTCTTATTCACTGACAGCGTGCAGAGGTATGGGATGCTGGGACCAAGGGGTTTATCGTTACATTAAAAATGTGGGTATCAGACTCCGGTTAAATAAAATGTCCTATATAGGGAAGAGGTTTTGCATCAGTGTAGCACTGTAAAACCCAGATCTGAAAGATCTCTAAATTACCATCTTCAGACATCTGTAGTGTCTGGCTCCAGAGGGGGGGCAAACAATCCGGTGGTGGTGATGTCTGAGAAGAGACCCAGACAGACAATTACTGTGCAGGTATGATGTTTATATCCACCTAGGGCCGGCCAGAGGAAATAGAGGAGTTTATGATGTCATAAAGAATGCCAGAGGAGAGGTCTCCAGGAACAGGTTGCCTCAGGACGGCAGGTTGTCTGTGACCATAAAAGACTCCTGTGGTTTCACCTCCCCCAGGCTACTGTAACTGCCTCTGCGCCGTGTGCAGCTCCTCCAACAACAGTGGTTAAGTCGTATGTGTGTCTGGCCGCTGAGACAGGGACTAGAAGACGCCTTTTCCAGCTGAACATGTGTATTTGTTACATATGAACGGAGCTGTACAGGCCCGAGTGATGATCTACTTCAGAAGTCCTTTGTGACATTCGGGATGCTAATATGCTAAAAACACAATGTTATGCAGCATTATGCCTTTGTTGTTTCTTCGTGTGATACGAAAGTGTTGCCCACGCATTGTCATTTTCCCACCCAAAAACAGGTGCTTTAGCCCTCCTCATTTTGAACCCACTCCTTACAGTTGCAACAACAAAAAAACACTAGGCCTTTGAGGAGAGAAACCTCTGGGGCAAGAACCAGAATAGGTGAAAGCAAAACCTGTTTCATACCCAACACCAAACTCCATTAAACACTGCAAAGGCTAAATGCCACATTCTTTTTTTCTCACAAACACACACACACACACACACACGCACACATGCACACCCTCTGTCTCTTTCTACCAATGACACAAAAAACACACATAGACACACAGTCACGGGGCTTGTTAAAAGAGGAAGAAAGAAAGGGGGCTATTTGTTCTACAAGCTCTGCTAGGAGGTTTCCCATTATAAAGAGGAGTGGCTGCACGGTCCCTGCTTCCTTTCATCCTTCTCCTCATGGCGCTCCCCTTTGTCTGGAGGAGGATGGAAGCAACGGTGGGCTGCCGCGCTACGCTGGTCAAAGACCTGGGAACAACTACTACTGCCGGCACAGTGGAGACAGACAACCAGAAAAGGAGAGGAACAAGGGCGTGTGTGTTCAGGAATAGCTGGAAGAGGGAAGAGCTGGTGAAATAAAAGCTTTCATTAAATCAAGAGAAATGGTAGCAGGAAGAGGAGAAGAGCTGGTAAAATGAAGAAGAGGAGAAATGGAAGGAGGAAGAGGTGGAGGAAGGATGGCTGAGAAAAACACTATATTGGGACAAGACAATGAACGGAAGAAATTATGGAGTTTCCCATTTAGCCCTATGGCCTGTGGTATTTTAAAGGCCTGGATTTCTTCTGTAAAGATATATATTTTGAGTCATTTATGAATAGCCAAATGTAACACAAATCATGTCATGATGATTGACCAACTGATGTATTTCTTTCTCGCTACACAGTGATTGTCTCTCTCTCAGCCGCCACCCACACTCGTTTTCTGACTCTCTCAGCCACACCCACACTCGTTTTCTGTCTCTCTCAGCCACACCCACACTCACACTTGTTTTTTCTCTCAGCCGCCACCCACACTCGTTTTCTGTCTCTCTCAGCCACACCCACACTCGTTTTCTGTCTCTCTCAGCCACACCCACACTTGTTTTCTGTCTCTCTCAGCCACACCCACACTCTTTTTCTGTTTCTCTCAGCCGCCACCCACACTCATTTTCTGTCTCTCTCAGCCACACCCACACTTGTTTTCTGTCTCTCTCAGCAACACCCACACTTGTTTTCTTTCTCTCAGCCACAACCCACACTCGTTTTCTGTCTCTCTCAGCCACACCCACACTAGTTTTGTCTCTCTCAGCCACACCCACACTCGTTTTCTTTCTCTCAGCCACAACCCACACTCGTTTTCTGTCTCTCTCAGCCACACCCACACTAGTTTTGTCTCTCTCAGCCACACCCACACTCGTTTTCTGTCTCTCTCAGCCACACCCACACAAGTTTGCTCTCTCTAGTTATGAGTGTTACATTGAGGGAACTTTTTTTCTGCTTTCGTTTCTGCCCTTCTCTGCCAGCTCAGCAGTACCAAAGGGGTTTGTGAAACTAGTAGGGCTGAAACTCCTCTCTTAACCATTAACTGAATGGCTGACTGAATGTAAAGTTTCACAGGGTGTGAGCTGTCTTAGCAACATGCTGCACAGTAACATGTCATAAAGTACCAGACAGACTCAGTACGTCAAAGACAATGACAGGATGCAAACAAGGAGAAATGACAGCACATGAGACAGTTCTTCAACTGGAATGAAAGATGCACAAATTCAGGATGCGCATTATCACACTTGGTAAAAGAGCACAGGTAAAAAGTGACCATTGAATTATTGAAATAAGGGACTCAAACTTGACTGAAAGGGTTTTTGAGTTCAACTCCCAGCAGAGAATGAACGGCTCCTGTCTCCCCTGTACTCCAGCAGGAAGCAAGGACCCAAGTTTATTTTTGAAACGTCTACAAAGAATGCCTGTCATTTCCTGGCATTCCTGCTTCCATATGTTTTTTTAGAACAATGGGAGAGATTGCCACAATTCCAAAGGGAGTTTTCTGCAATATTGACAGTATTGTATGGGCTTTGATTCCATCATCACACATTGTGATAGTGAATACCTACTGAGCCTGTTTGAAACCAGACATTTGTTCTGAGATGCTTGTCTTGTAACTTTGAAGAAAGAATAAGACTAAAGTTGTATTAACATAAAAGTTTTTACTGAAATTAAAGTACAATTAAATTGTCAAGTCATACAGGACGAGTCGCAAGGAACTTAATAAAAAAGGCTGAGATTTGCCTTGAATCTCCCTGACCTACCTGATCTAAGTACCTTTAGTAAGAATAGTGGCTCCAGGTTGCCTGAATCAGCTTTAGAGAGCAGATGTTTTCAGACATGACTTAGCAGCTCAGGTTTCTCCAGGTGAGAGGGGAGAGGGGTCAGTGAGTTTAGGGTTGGCGGGGTGAGGGGGCAATTGGATTGGGCCCAGGGACCCATGATCTAACCCCCTGATCGTGGGTCTCTGGGCCCTGAGTAATAGCCATTACTCAGGATCATTTATTACATGAAAATGTGGTGCTCTCTTTCTATCTTTCTTTCTAATTCTTTCCCCCTTAAACACACACAGACATTTAAAAGGGCTGACTTATTTCTGCAGTTATCTGAGATATTCTCAAGTATACTTTCATACTGAACCTGACAGCTTTACAATGAAGAGTCAAAGTGATTTAAGGTCAAAGGTTAAATGCCACTGATCTGTCCAATCAGCTTCTGGGAACTAGAGTGATGACACCAGAGGGACACCTGGCTAGCTGTAGGGCTAAACCTAAGAATGACCTCAGCCCCACTGGCTAGACGAGAGGTCATAGGTGACACAGTCATCTATACTCATGAGAAGGCTATAGCCCTCAGGGACAGCGAAGGGTTTATCCATGACCTCAAGTCATTAATTTAACCCTTAACCCCCCTCTAAACATTCCAACTACTATTAGCCATGTTATGCCTCAGAGAGAGAGGTTCATGTTTAGACAGATAGTTAAATTGGATAAATCATACTTTCCTGACTTGATATAGTATAGTATAGTCTGACTTGAGGAATCTTATTTTTACTTTGAATATAATGTAACGTCCTGTTTACCTTTGCAGAAATGGTGTGAATACACAAAGGAAGTATATATAAATAAATCAGCTCATTGTCTCTGACTCTCTCAGTCCTGGAGATAGACTCTATAGTGTTCTCCAAGGAGCTTCCTGTTGTTTTTCTGTCTTTTCGATGACTAGGTAATGGTGCACGAAAAATGTTTTCATATCTTTAAGTCATTTTCTGTACAATGGAAACCCAAACAAGGAAGTGTGAATTTGATATCCTTCCTCTTCCTATAAACTGAAGACACACAGGGGCACATGTGGTAATGAAGGGATTGTCTTCATTCATGTGATAGTTGAGCAATTAATGTCCAACCTTATCACATGTCAACAAACTGCACTAAAATACACACAGTGATAAGGAGGTGAATCATGGTGATTCTAACCAATAAATACATGACAGTGATCCAAATGAGGATATGACTTTCCTACAATAAAAGGGTTAAAATGTATTCTGTATTACACTTGGACTGTCCCCAGTGGTTCAGTATCCCAGCCCCTCTTCATGATTAGAGAATTCCCACTGGATGTTGTCAGGCATATTAGGCTTGTACAGTATATTACAGATAAATGTCCAGTGGGATGGA
The DNA here is from genome assembly GCF_011004845.1 of Esox lucius. Classification (NCBI taxonomy): domain Eukaryota; kingdom Metazoa; phylum Chordata; class Actinopteri; order Esociformes; family Esocidae; genus Esox; species Esox lucius. Next base: position 22,182,143 of record NC_047571.1, on the reverse strand, counting down.
CTTGGATCCATCATTTGTCAAAGGTGAAAAGGAGCTAAGACAAACAGTACATCCCCTTTCCACCTTCCCCTCCTACACCTCCTCTACTCCCCCTCCTCTACTTCAACTCCTCTACTTCTACTCCCCCTCCCCTCTACTTCTACTCCCCCTCATCTACTTCTACTCCCACTCCCCTTTACTTCTACTCCTTTACTTCTACTCCTTTACTTCTACTCCTTTACTTCTACTCCTTTACTTCTACTCCTCCTTTTTCATGTCCAGCAGGAACACAGGATCAGGTAATTTCAAACAAATATCAAATCTGACCATTTATATTTCTGGTTGGAAACATTTACCCCTCAAGTAAAATGTAATTCTCCACATGCTGGCCCACGCAGATGCAGGCTCACACACACTCACACACACAAACACACACACACACACTGCTCCTCTACATCTTGAAGGATGAGGATGTCCTGCTCTGTCATTACAGGGCAGATAATCATGCAGGCTAAACTGAATGATGTGCAACAGCCCAGAGAGGAGAAAGGAATTAAGGATATCTCAGACCATCATCATCGCACCACCAATCAATATCCTTCTCAACTGTGGCCTGCTCTGCCCAAGCTCAAACGGCCACAATATACCCTGACCAGTGCACACAAGAGAACCCATGTATACAAATATATACAGCACAAAATACAGCTTTGTTTTTATTATGTGCAGCAAAATTATATAAAAAGAGACTAGTTATATTTGCATACATTTGTTCATCAAAGTTTGCGCATTATATGGAAACACACATTAACTGGCTGCCACGAAACACATAACCAGATGGCAGAAGAATGTATGCAGATCGCTTCATTACCCTTAAGGCACTTCAGTGCTTGGCACTGCATGCAGGCAAAGTTTGTACGCGATTTCAAAGACGCATCTCAAGCTTTGCAGGCAGTATGGGATAGAGCGACAGGGTTTGCTGATAGCAAAATGCATGTAGACTAGGCTACTAGCTATTCACATGTCAGAGACTTAAATGTGTTGCAAAGAAGACCGTAGTTTATTTCGGCGTTTCGAAATGAGTAGGCAATAGAACAACGGGTAGCCCAAAAACCTGTGGTATTTTAGTTAAGATCCCGAAATGAATGCATAACACGGTTCTATTTCGCTTCCGTTCTCAAAAACGTCGGGATCCTCGAGGAACGCAAGAAGCTAAACTCCTTATGTGTGCGCAATTGGCAGTATCATACCCTAAGCAATGGTCCTCATTGACTGTATCCAACTCTCAACAAATCATTTGACGAAGCCATTACTTGGTCTGCGTAGGTGCACACGCCCGCGCTACGGGCTCCGCACCCTCTTCCACCCACCATGCATAGGCGATAGAGATCATCGCGTGCGGACCTGTGGCTGTGCGGTATGGGGGGGGGGGGTCTCCAAATAGACAGAGGGAGAGGTTCTGGAGGTCATTAGTCTGGGCTTCAGGTGTCTCTTTCATCTGCTTGGCTGGGCTGCAGCTGGCCGGGTAAAGTAGCCTATATGAAACTGTACAGTGTACATACACTGAAGATGGTGAGTCAACCCTATTGTCCACAGTCCACACCATGAGGCTCTAAAGGTTCGCCTTTATTATTGCCCTGATAAACTCTTGTTAGATGTTATATCTCATGTGTATACAATGCCCATTGTTACAGACGGGTTTAAAATGTAGGTAGCCAATTGCACCTCTGCACATCTGTATTCTGTCCAATGCTTTCAGAGATCACACCCTGATTAAAATGCTGCGCTTGCCTTCCCCCGACTCGTTTGCAAACCGCAATTTGAAACGCGAAAATAAAGGCCAGTACTACCTATTAAAAAAGTACATTAATTCAGTTTATTTCTTTAATCAGAATAAACACAAAACCAAGATAAGCAAGTTTTGAAGGCATGTAGTCAATTCCAGAACTTTCAGAAAAAGTTGCGTTAGTCGATATGCGCCGATGTGTTAGTCTATTGACTAATATATAGTGAGCAATTATTCTGACATAGACTAAGCAGCATAGGTTGAATATTTATCGAAAAACAGGTTTTCTTTAGGCGGGTTAAACGGATTCACGTGCACTGATGTAATTTCGAGACGTGATCACGAGTTGTCCCGGTTCTTTACAGCCACAAATAACTGGAGCTCAAGCGTACGAATCCCAGACCGGCGGAAGGATAAGCACTCCCAAAAGTCACCGAGTTTCGGGTTAAACCGTCTAGATATTGGTTAACTGAGTTTCATTGTATAGATGGGGCCCAATAATTTTCTCTCAACGAAAATGAGAACGTGCTTAAAACGTACGCAAACCGTAAGATAACTATTCTGCTTTCAGGAAAAAACAATAGCCTATATACATTTTCTGATGAAAAAAATTACAATATATCCTAAGTCATTTGGAATGTTTTTACTTTCGTTCTTTAAAAAAAATGCACATTCATTTATTTGAAAATATACGAAAAACAGAATAGTAGGAGAAGCAAATATATTTTGCTATACTTACGAATCAATTCCATGCTGCAAAGGAGCCGGATGAAAGCTCCTTCGAAAAAATCTATATACATGTTTGATAAGGAGCATCAATGTTCAACTGTATGAATTCCTTGAAGTCTGCCACAGTGGCACTCCGAATCCCATCGAGCTGTATCTCTTCTGCGCTTCCCACGTCAAAATCGAAGTACTCCGGTCTGTGTTGAGAGACAAGAGGGAGGGCATTCAGGTCACATGGCTAACCAGTGATGTAACTATTGGATGATACACTATAGTTTGATAAAAATATATATTTCCCATTGGACGAGTGGAGGGAGGGCGAGGTGCATTTCGTACGTAAATAATTCTGGGAGAGAAATCGGGTGGGGTGATGTGGATATATTGAGAGAACCTACAATGAACATTATATGAATGTAGCAATGACCCGCAATATTCTGCTATATCTCTTTTTTATATTTCCTGCTGAATATAATTACTCTATTTACATCAACACATTCAAAAGTCGGTCGGTTGGCCTAAAAAAAAACTGAAAGATTAGCCCGAAATATTTTTTAGTAGGCCACCATCAGGGGCTCTCCAGAAAAAATATAAACATAATGAGAAATAATGCAGAAGAAAGTACGAAATGTATTTAACAGTTGATGCAGTTCTTCAGTGTATTGCACCAGGGAACCCATGTGCAGTCCAGGGAAGGACAGAGTGACCGTGTCAGTAGTTGAGTGTGTGAGTGTGCAAAGATAACATGTGTGGCAGGAGTGGAGCAACATGGTGCACGGATAAATCCAAGTTCGAATCATCCAGGACTCTTAGTGCTCAGCCCAATCAATACTCCTCAAAGCTTTCTCATGTTACCTCTTGGCGCTGTTATGATGCATCACACTGTCGGGGTCATGGGTGAAGGAGCCATGAGTGAGCGCCACACGCCGTTTTGAGGTGAGAGCGGAGGAAAAACTAGTCATTTTACTGCAAAGGTACCATTCCAAATGTACTCTCTCTCTCATACACACACACACACACTACTGGTGGGGCACATAGCCTACTGGTGAATTCTGGGAAAAGAAACAGTTTTAACAGACAGGGATAATCGTAATACTGGTAGCCATGGTGATCCAACACATGTATCCATTCTCTGTAATGGCAGTTTGTCTGTGTTCCAGCAGACCTATAGTGGGTCCCATTCATTTTATACTACGGGGTTGATTTGCGCTTGATTGACACCATAGCATTTAGATTTTCACTGTTAGCTGATAATTAACTCTGTATATGCTAGGAAATGACATTCACTGCAATAAGATTAAAGCATCCACAGTAAACTGATGAAACACCATGCAAGGTAAAATAGTCATCTGAGGAAGGCATGAACCATAGAGAACATCTATCCCCTGCCATCCTGCCTCTCTGTTGGAGTTGTTGTAGAGGAAAAGTCTTCATTAATAATGGGAAGAAAGATGCTCTCTGAGGTAAAACCTTGATTTTTACTGTCTAATTTTAGATCAAGGTTAAGTATTGAAAGAAACAGCCTTAGTTATCTTTTCTCTAAGCCTCTAATCTCTCTTTCATTTCAGTTTCAAAAACTTCAGTATTTTTTCACATAGAGATCACGTGTGTGCCTGTGTGTGTGTGTGTGTGTGTGTGTGTGTGTGGGGGGGGGGGTTAACTGACAGTAGAGGAAAGATTGATGCACCTGTACTTTCATGAAGAAACATACTGAATTTGTTAACTGTTTCTCCCATCATCCTTTGTGACTCATTTGTACACACCAGGGTGTGTACTGTGTCTGTCCGATGTGCTGACAAACATTTCCATAGCAATGTATTAAACCTCATGAATATAACCATGTTGGTGCCATACCATTACTAAGTAAGAGCGATGTCTCCTACTGCTTTGATGATGAAATGCACTCTACGTCCTTATCAGTAGGAAAACAACTTAATGAAGGCTCCACTCAGCTTAAGCTGTTAGGGTAAAAACTATTTGGCACCTGTCATTTTCTGTAAAAAAATTGAACATGATGATGATGACGATGACGACAAAGATGATGATAATAATGAGAACGCCAACTAAGTATGATGGACTGAGCTGGTAGAAGAGGAAATCCTTCTAAGAAATATGCATGTTCAATTCTAAGATGAACATTCAAATTCTAAGATGTGTCGGAAGACATTGGTTCATTTTTCTGGAGGGACAGAATACGTTGCTGAAGGCTGAAGATGGGTCACTGTGCAGAAAAGCAAATTCATTGCTGAGATGTACTGAGATGGCAAAATGCCTCTGTTCCCTACAAGATGAGCGCTTCCTGTTTCATTCTATTGTAATGCAACAAGCAAAACTTCAATTAACCACTGAGATCGTAATGGAATGCCTTCCTTCAGGAGGAAGCCCCACGCCGGGCCAAAGGGGGGAGGGGGGGGGGGGGCTGTGTTGTACTGCTAGTAATACCGCCTGATTGCCTTCATCACACACACACACACACACACATGTTAATGCACACACATACACAACACTCATGCACACACACACACACACACACCGATGTGAGATGTGGATTCACTGCAGATGTCTTCTAATTGTGGTTATTATGTTGAACTGAGGGGGGTAGGAAATAGGAATATGTAATGACTTTCCTCTCGCTTTTCAATCTTAACATCCTTGGGTTATGTGCATCTGTGGTTCAACCACATCCAGAAGGCTTATAGACACAAGAGGGATGGTTGGGGATTGGAGAAAGCTCTTAAATGTGAGCTGGAATGGCAGTGTTTAACTCCGGTCCTGGAGAGTGGTAAAGTGCAGGCTTTTGTTCAGCCCAGCACCGACCCGAATGTTTCAAAGAGCTCTGGGGTAAATTGACGATCATTAGTTAATTACTGAATAATTGTACTCCATAAAAATGGATTGGTTTCAGATGGAGCAGTACCATTTGAATTTACTTTGGGAATTCAAACCTTTAGGGATCAAGAGAGAAAATTATGCGCGCAACCTCGATATCAGGTTCCGCGCAGAATGGCTTCTGATTGCCACGCCATTCTAAATAGACGCCCATAACGAATAGAATTTACACCCAGTGAAGTCTAATGAGAATCATTGTCACACTGCCTCTTCTTCAAATACAGACCGACTTAACAAAACAGGAAATAAACAACGATTGTTAAGGACGCAGGCCGTTTGGTTCATTATCAATTTATCATCAGGCTGAAGAGTGCTGGCCCATTCCTCCGGGTCTGGAGCCTGCCTGTCACCCTGATGTAACAGTGGATCCAGATATGAGCAGAAACACGGTTCCATGCGCCATCACCAAGTGTGTGTGTGTGTGTGTGTGTCCATGCCCTATCACCAGAGGGGGTGTTATGCATTGTTGTCGGCACGGCCTACATGCTCATCCAAGCATGGCATAGTGGGGTACAGAACGCACGTCTTCCCGTCCCGTCTCTCTGAAGTCACAGCCCCAGGCCTGCAGCAGTTGTGTTCACTGCCGATTTAATGTTAGTTTGCTGTCACATTGATTCATCATCTGTAGACCTTCTTGTCTACACAAGCTTTAGCAATTCACAGAGTTATTTCTAGTTCACTTATAAACATAGAAATAAATGGTATTAATTAAATGTTTGCGCATTATTTACCAGACTTAATGGAAAAATACAATCCCAGACAGCTGATTGATGCTTGCGTTACACACAGACACTATAGTCGCACACCCATTTTTGTAGTTACTAATGTAGCTAGGATACCAGTTTATTTCCAGATTTTTTTTAATGTTGTTACTTAATTTATGGTTGTATGTGTATACTTGTTATTAATGTATTAGTTGTTGTTTTATTTATTGTTTACCATTATTTTATTACTTTTAGGGGATTAGTATCTAGTCAGAAAGTGATGCAGGTGTTTTCTACAAAGACAAAACGTAGCCCAAACATACAGCCTTTCTAACCTACCAACTCCTGCAGATTTTCACTCTCTTACCTTAAAATGCTGACAGTAAAGTCACAAGCAGACCTGAGGCATACGTAGCAAAAAAAGCCTTAATTGCACAGTTATAAGCTGTGTACCAGAACAGAAACTTAGAAATCATTAGCATATGTTTTGTATTGAAGTAATTGCTGTAATGAAATGGTTGGCATGCCATATTCACTAGCTATCTTTTTCTTTGTTAATTTATTTATCTTTGGCACTGGCCATGACTGCAATGTTTTCGTTTGTGGTATTGTTGGCATGTGTCTCTCGGTATATATGCGCATGAATACGTACCTTGTATGTCTGGGTGTGTGTGTATGATGGTGTGTGTGCATGCTTGTGTGAGTATGTATGTATGTATTGTGTGTTGACCTGTCAAGAGTGAGTGTGTTAAATTCCCTTAGCATGTGTGACGAATTGAAGAGCTGGGAAAGAGCAGGCTCCCCTGTGCCCTCTCTCTCTCTCTCTCACTGCATTTTAAAAAGGCTAAATATCGATTGCACTAGGTCTCAACATTGCTGTCTCTTTCTCATTCTTTTCCCATCTATTTTTCTCACTCCCCCTTTCTGTCTAGATAATAACCCTTTCTATCATTCTTTCTACTTCTCTCTCTTTCTCTCTATGTTCGACTGTCTGTCTTTGTATCTTTCTTTCTCTATCTTGTTTTGAAGGGGGATGATGCCCAGACTCCGGGAGCGATGGAGAAAGCATTCCCCACTCATACCTCTTTCATCCCTTTTCAAGAGATGGGCCCCCTTTTCACACATCTCCCCCAAAGCCTCTTATATATGACCCCCCCCCCTCGTCTCTCCCACGCACAGAACATACCACATTACCATAATTGACGCTCTACGACCATTAAGGCTTTAAGAATTTTATAAAGATAATCAAGACGAACATGTAACCTGTTATCATATGATGAACGACAGTGGGAATCATGTACAGGTTTAACTAAGTGGTTATTGATTATTTACTGATTTTACATAATTTTCTATGAAGTCGGGGCATGTCATTTGGGTGAGTCTGTTTGTCAGCGTGTTTGTTTGCATGTGTGTTTGTGGTCTGGTAGTTAATGTAATTATGTGGTTATAATCCTAAAACATGATGTGCTAAGCTGTGATAACGTGCCATTTCCCTAAGCTATGATGACTGGGTGTAGGCCTAAACTGTGATGACCAGGTATAGACCTAAGCTATGATGACTGGGTATAGGCCTAAACTGTGATGACCAGGTATAGACCTAAGCTATGATGACTGGGTATAGGCCTAAACTGTGATGACCAGGTATAGACCTAAGCTATGATGACTGGGTATAGGCCTAAACTGTGATGACCAGGTATAGACCTAAGCTATGATGACTGGGTATAGGCCTAAACTGTGATGACCGGGTATAGACCTAAGCTATGATGACTGGGTATAGGCCTAAACTGTGATGACCAGGTATAGACCTAAGCTATGATGACTGGGTATAGGCCTAAACTGTGATGACCAGGTATAGACCTAAGCTATGATGACTGGGTATAGGCCTAAACTGTGATGACCGGGTATAGACCTAAGTTATGATGACTGGGTATAGGCCTAAACTGTGATGACCGGGTATAGACCTAAGTTATGATGACTGGGTATAGGCCTAAACTGTGATGACCAGGTATAGACCTAAGCTATGATGACTGGGTATAGGCCTAAACTGTGATGACCGGGTATAGACCTAAGCTATGATGACTGGGTATAGGCCTAAACTGTGATGACCAGGTATAGACCTAAGCTATGATGACTGGGTATAGGCCTAAACTGTGATGACCAGGTATAGACCTAAGCTATGATGACTGGGTATAGGCCTAAACTGTGATGACCGGGTATAGACCTAAGTTATGATGACTGGGTATAGGCCTAAACTGTGATGACCGGGTATAGACCTAAGTTATGATGACTGGGTATAGGCCTAAACTGTGATGACCGGGTATAGACCTAAGTTATGATGACTGGGTATAGGCCTAAACTGTGATGACCGGGTATAGTCCTAAGTTATGATGACTGGGTATAGGCCTAAGCTATGATGACTTTGTGTTGTCCTAAGTTTTAATAGCCTGGTGAATGACCTGGTATAGGTACATATTAATACAATGTTGACATGGCTGTAGGAAACACAATGTACCAGGTGAAGAGGCATTCTTTGCATGTTTATGCAGTAGATCCACAGAATTCAGCCTCGGGAAATGGCCATCTGACTGCATGGCTGAGTAATACATATGTTAGGAAAAACTGTCACTTTGTTAAGGACTGACCCCAATAAGAAATGACGAGTTGACAACTTATATAAGACTTGAAGGCCGTGAGGAGGTTCCTGATTCTGTATTCAGACTCTAAGCGTGGCTGTGTGTGTTTGTGTCGCGTGTGTGTGTCTGAAGTCTGTGTGTCTGTGTGTATGTACTCAATAGTGTAAACATGTCTATGATTTATCTTTGGGTTAAAGTAGCATACAGTTAAAAAGTACAAAGCCCATAGAGGAACACACACTGGAGCAGGTGCTAAACACATGTGCCAAGAGAATCAACTCTCCATTGAAGTGGTCAGAGCATGGTTCAACATGTCTGCCAGAGAGCTGTTGGTAGCTCTGTCCTCTGTCCTAAGTGACCCGGTAGACCCACCCCTGGTAAATACAGGCTTGGTGGTTCTCTCAATGTTTAAAAATACCCAGCTGCTGGGTTCTTCTACGACGGGTTATTATGGCTACTGTGAGGTTGTATTCCCCTACAATATCTCTCATTTTGTTTGGTTTGGCAGTTCTCTTCATCTGGCTCCATAGAAAGTCTATTCTATATTATTCCATCAATCTTTATCTACATTTAATTTGCTGTGCAAACCTCCCTCTCTCAAAATGCTCCACAATATAATGCTCCATGTTCAACAGAATCCGTCATTCTCTTTTATAAGCCATTCGATCAACGTTAGGCATTCAGGAATAGATGTGAAAACTGGGTTCGGGTCACAGGTTTGATAAGTAACAAAGGACTGCCACCTACTGGGTGAGGTACACAACAGTCCAGTCAAAAGGATGTGCTGAATGTACCAACATTGGCCACTGGGAGGCGATGGTGTAACATGTCGATGGGAGTATTGTGGAAAAGCACTGTAAACTGCATCATCATCCCGGTAACCGCCCTGTCTTCTGGAATACGTTGAATCAAAACAGATTTGACTTGCAAAAAGCTTATTTAATAACATCAGTTGTCGGCTAACAGTGAAATGTTACAGGGTTGTTCCCCCCGCAATAAATAGAATTTAAGCAAATAGGATGAAATAAATAGAAAATGAAGATAATTTAGAAAGGCATTCAATATCAGTAATGATGGAAGTGCAGGTTGGTGTGAAAGGGTACCTTCTGTTTGGGCTATGTAGCAGAGCTGCAGATAAATAGCAACAGTAGCAGCATATGTGATGTGTGTGGACTGTATGTGCGTGCTGTGTCGGTAGATGTGTGTTTTATATGAATGCGTGTCTGTGCGTCTGTGTGTGTATGTGTGTGTGCGTGGAGTGTGAGTAATTGTGAGCTTGGGATGTCTTGAGTGTAAAGTCTAAGGCTTGGGTGGCTGTTGTCTTTGACTAGGCTTACAGTCACATTTCTGTGAGTGTGTGTATCTGTGTAGGTGTGTGTGTTTTGTGTGTAAAGGAGCCTTATTGAGAAAGCAATGTAAATTACTTTAAATTACTTGCAATTTGGGTGCAATTGAAAGAGGGGTGCCAGAGATTGGAAATACAAAGAGAAAGACAGCGAGAGAGACAGATAGAAAGAAAACAACAAAGAGAAAGAGAGATAAGCCACGTGTAAGTCTCCTCTCGAATAAGAGGCGATGTGGCGAGTGTCAGTAAGAAGGATAGGGCCGTGAATTCGTTACCCAGGATGGGAGCCATTGGCGTAGATCCACCACAGCATGTGAGGCCGTCAGGCCCGCCCCTCACTGTCTGACACGGCTCTCTTTCCTAAACACAAACCACTGATTTAGGGTTAGAACAGCTCCTATATTTATTTATCTTAAACTTCCCATGTTCACTTTGCTCCAAGTACAACCGATGTGAGCACTAGGGATCTAGGGAGATGAGACAGAACATGGGAATAAATAGGCGTTTATGCCAATGTCCATGCATGTTGGTCATGTTTCCCCATGCCACTACAGAAATACAATGCATTTGAAGGTTGATTGTCATTGGCCTCAGATTGGGGGAGATTGCCACTGATTCCTAAGTCAGATGTGTAAGTGACAAATCAGGGATCAATTTACTGCCATCAGCTTTTCTCCTTAATATCTAATCTAACTGCTTTGTGCCCTTTATCAGGACAAACTACCAGAGATCAACTTTAACTGCTGACAGGACAGTTTATTTAATTTCTTTAGAGAAAAGCTTTTAGTTTAATTGTGGCAAAGAGTTATGTCAAAGCATTTGTAAGTGTCCTGTTTAAATAGGCTTCTCCAGTTCAATACATTATGGAGTCCCTAAACATCCCTATAAGTTGTCTGATCAAGGTCCTGATCAGGTTTCATCATTTTCCACAAGCCTTCCACACATTTTTAAATGAGGCTAAAAATACATTGTAAATAATGTAAACCTTTATTTCCAAAAATAGACATTAATGAGAGGGCATTTAGCAGTGTTTATAAGGAAACAAAACGGGGGGGGGGGGGGGGGGGGGGGGCACAGATTATATCAGGAGGGGCTATGTCCCCTTTTGGCCAGCCACCCCCCGTGGCGCTGGGCCTGAGTTTCATTCGAGTTAGCAAAACTGCATTAAATGTTGGTGGCAAATTCTTGGATGTTGGTATATTTATGGGAATATTGATAGGCGTGTTCGCCTGGAATTCCAAAAAAAGCGAGAACTGATCACTGGATACTTGATACGCTGTATCCAGCAACGTCTGTGGAACGTCTGGCGAGTACGGCGCAGGCGCACTTGGACCACTCGCCATTGAGGCCAGTGCGGCAGGAAAAGCGCAGGGAGACGCTGCTGAGATTGAAGGAGACGAGAGGAAAATAGATGAACTGTTATAAAGAAGAAAAATATGAAAATATGGACGAGGACAACATTGTACGTTTGATAACACTAGTGTCTCTAGATTCATTTAGCTATTCGTGAGAATAGAAGTCGGGATATTGGGCGAAACGATTCGTAGTTGCTTACTGTATGGGCTGTGCTTGGCAACCTGAAGATAATGTCAGGGAATGGATGAAAATCCTAAGAACTACTGCAGTTGCTTTGCTGGAATTCTCGTATCCTATTGAAAATATCGACACATGTATCAACGCTTATCCCAGGAAGGCAGGAGCCGCAACATATTTGGGTGTGAGGACTAATAACGGTGCCTGGTCTTCTATTCGTGGACGTATTCAAAGTTTGAACGGAAAGAGACATTATTCTGCATTGAATTCCTTTGGACGGGATGTCATTTGCCGGCAGTAGAATTCCAGGAGCTAACTGACCATCTGTCTCTCCATAACTGAGGCCGAGCAAGGCAGTCGTGAAGATGGACGGTGATGCGGCAGACACCAAGGCATTGAGGCGAACCTTTATCGTCCCCTCAATCAAGGCTTTTGATCATTATGATTTCACAAGGGCCAAAATATCGTGTAGCTTGACATGGCTTGTGGCCAAAGCCTTCGGTTCAGGTAGGCGGCGCGTTTCCTGTTTTGAATAATAGGGTGAAAGTATACATTTCATGCAAAATGTTGACAAAATGTGTCAGATCGTACATGTTCATATAGTAACAAATATACCTGCAATATCCCGGAGGGCCCAGAGAGCATTAGTTCTTGTTCAGAATTTGCTCAAGTCCTTGATCCATACGAGTGAGAAATAACATGATAATTAATAGTTATATTAGTTATAGGGGCTCTCTAATTGTTGTGCTGTGTCTAATGAGAAGCACAAGTGATGGGCAGACAAACTGTTACGCATTGTATTTATCCGAAAGCAGTATTTTCTGTTTAGAACGTGGTAGAGAACGTTGTTATTGTTGTAGTGGTTCTTCCATCTGCATGGATATGTTTGACTTAGATTCAATTGATCAGCAACTATACCTGGTTAGGTATATTCACAGACAGGCCCATTGTCCTACAGGTTGCTGGACGTTCTTAGCCATGTTATATCATTCCATGTGATTGTAGTTTAACATCTTCTTGGTAGGCTAGAACATCTTCTTGGTAGGCTAGTTTGCTACTACTGCTAGTTGACTTAGACAAATATTATTACAAAATGTTTTATTATGACTATTTGAACTCTCAATTTAATTATAAATTATATTTTTGGAAGATAATGATTGGATAATATCATACCAACAGAAAAATATTATTTACAATTACTTCCTAATTCAATCAAACATTTTCCCCCTCAATTTTAGAAAGTTGCTGCTTATCTAAATGTCATAGACAAATCAAATTTCTTCCCATGTACATCATGAGTCAGGTCTTCCACTAGTGTTTTTCCACTGATTTGTAGCCTAAATAATCACATATTTATGTGTTGTTATGGATCGGTGTAGGCAATCTCTGTTAAAAACAAATGTACGCTTCTAACAAGGAACCCCTTGTGCCCTCTCATTAAATTGGGGCGTCCAAATTTAGGGTATGTCCCCCTAGGTTGGGAAACCCTGAATGTAATCTATTCAGAACATTCCGAGGACCATTTCCAGTTGTTTCTGGATGACAGACAGCCCTTAGCCTATATAAGTAGCTGCAGCCAGGGCAGCCTAACCAAGGCCTGAGTGTGGTGGGGAAAAAGCTTTTGCCTTGGCCAGCAGGCAGTAGCAGCTCTGTAAAGTTACTCATTCCATTTGGCTCAGTGGCTCTGTGTTTGGAGGTCGACTGACTCCAGCTCCCTAATGAAGGTTTTTAATGGGGCCACGGTAAACTCTTCCCTATGATTCGCTCAGTCTGTGTACTTTTATAACGAATAGAAAAAGGAACAAGAAACAAGGATTATGCTGTTAGTTAGCCTCGGAGCTTAGGCATGTAGCTATGATGCTAGTAGGTCCTCCGTAGTTTTCAGCAAGACATCTGAAGGTTTGTTTTTCTGAAGTGGATAAAATAGTCAAAGCTCTTACTAGAAGCTCCCCTCGCGTCACTTTTCCCTTACAGGGCTTGGGGCTATTAGCATACCAGGACTGGGTTGTTTTTTCCTGTGCCTCCTGGTGACACATACTGCTCCCTTCCAGCATCATGAGAACTGTGGCCTAATTCATCAAGCAGCCATGTTTGGCCTAGTTACTATGCATCTGAGAGAGGTAGGAGCCTCTTAAAATTAACAACATAGCTGTCCCATCCAAATTGCGTCACTGGTGTAAGTGTAATGAAGTCTAGAAGCAGGGAAGCACTCTAAGTGTGCAGTAATCTCATGTACAGACACAATCACTGGATGACTTCCTCTGTTTTGACTTGTCTGGACCAAAAGGCATCCAGGTTTTTCTAGTTTGTGAATTTATGTTTTTATCTGTTTTGTTTAGGCTCGCACGTGTGTGTTGGTGTGCGTCTGTGTGTGTGTGTGTACATGCTCCTGTGTACATGTGTGCTTTTATAGTCTTTGCAAGGAGCTGTTATAGACTGTGTTCTACACATCAACAGTCGTTTTCTGTCTCTGTTGCATCTTTGGTGGGTAGTGGAGACCCAGCCTAGTGACAGCCCTGGTCTCAGTTACACCATGACATGGGGGCCTATCGGCTGCATACCTATGTCAAGGGTCAACAGAAGATGCTTCAGCTTTAAACATCGACTCTGGGCACTAAGACTAATTTAGGGTTATTTATGAAGTCATTAACCACAGTCAATGACGCTTCAGTGACAATTGCTAGTCTTTGGTTGGACTACATTGGTGTCCGTACTGCTTTAGTGAGAAATTCCACAAAAATATAACACTTGAAAGCCGCTGCGAATATACATCTGTAGTTAAATCTCATCAAAGCAGTCCAGAGCTTTGACAGACCTTATCAGCAGCTGATGTAGGCTACATAGGTTTCAAAAAATGTAATATCTGCATTGTAACAGAAAAAACTATCTGGCTGACTTGTCTACATTCTTTGGTGTTCCCTCTGCTTTGGTCCTATTGGATGACTTCTTGTGGTCAGCACAGTGGTTATTCCAGGTCCCGTGTTTGGACTTCCTGTGACAGCTACTTCCTGTCTATTTCCTGTTTCATGGCCAACACAAAGGAGATTGGTTTTCCTTGACGCTGCAGCTTTTGATTAATTTGTGGAAAAATAAAGCCTTCTCACTTTTTAAAGGGTAATCTGCACTCCACACTGTTAAGAATACATCTGCTGTGTTGGCCTAATACAACCATTTTTGAACCCTTTGAACCAATCTATAGAACAGACCATTTATTTTAGCAGCAATTGTGCAAGACTCTTTTTAATGTTGAAGCTTTAACGCTAATGCAACGTACATACTGACGTGTTGTGGATGGTCACTACTGTTTTTGGTATTCCTGCTGTTGTGGGAGGTTGTGTGAGATCAAGGGTGCTTTTGTCCACCTTTCCAGGGTTATGAGGAGGTGCTGTAATGGGAAATGAGGACAAATGGAGGACATAAAGGTGGACACAGTTGTTGTTGTGTCAGGCTACCGAAGGGACAAGGAGTCGACTTGGACAACAACAACTGTTGTCACAACATTTTAATTTAAATAACATTAACAAAGAAGGTGAATACAATTTAGTTAGCAGTGAGAGACTTTCTCTGAGCCATAATACACAACATGTGCGCGCAGTGCTTTGGCCGGACCACTGTCCTGAAAGGTGTATAAACTCACTGGCATTTATATTTACCCGATTACTAAGATGTCGCACTCTGCAGAACTACAGCTGTTGCTGTTAATCGTAGAATTGTTTTGGTGCCAATGTGAGGTTTTTAATTGTTTCCAAATGACAAAATGTATTTTTGAAGGACATACAGAACAAGACTTCCTGCGCCACTGCTCATTCCACTCACCTACATTCAATACACGTTGAGTGAGGCATTGTTACCTCAGAAATGGAGGTAAATTGACATTTTTAACCGCTTACACAATAACAAAATGTATCTTCTACGCAGATCTGGCAACCAGTATGATTTATCTAAATACGACTGTCATAGTGTAAAAAACACTCAAGGTGTGATTGTTGGATTGGTAAACACCTGTCTGAAATAGGCCCATTCATCTCTCTAGGTGGGAAAATACTAAACATTAGGCTTGGTTCTGACCCCCCTGAAAGAATGTGTATTTGCTGAATGGTAGTAAAAGTAGGAGAGGGGGAGTTCTCCTTTAGCTAGCCTCCTCCCGCTTATCTGTGCTATTGGATTGTATACAATGGGGTTACTTGACAACATTTACCTATTCCACTTAACATTTTACTAAATCACTAAATTACATGTTGAACAATATGTAATAATAAAACATATTTTAGTAATAAAGAGAATAATAACAAATAGATAAATAATACTCTTTAAAGATCACACTCAAAAAAGAATAATGCGGTCGCAAAGTTTGGTTACACAATGGCGGCAGAAACAGCACAACTCAGCCCACAAATCATTGTGTTTTCTTTGTCATCTGTTTTAAAGTGTTTTGCCATTTGTTGTATTACATCAGCACTATTGGATGGAGGGTTAAGCAGGGCTGTACCTTTAACATGTTTCCATCCTCCCCCTTTTCTCCTGTGATTCATCACAGCCGGAGAGAGGAAATGACCCCCAACACACACCAGGAATACAGATGCGCGTGCACACACACCACAAGCTCTGTGTCCCATATGTCTCCCCGACCCCCGCCGCCCCTCTCTTTGCCTCAAACAGCCCTGGGACCCCTGAATCATCATATAAGGACAGACACCAGGGAGCACAGACCATGGTTGATGCTCTTTAGTTTTGAGTGGTCGTGTGTGTGTGTGTGTGTGTATATACAATCGCATGAAAAAGTATACACCCCACCCAACTATATTTAGAAATATGGACACTTCAACATTGATAGATACAGGTAACCTCAATTAACATATGACACTGAAAGATTATACATTGCAATTATTTATTCATCAAAAATCTACTGAAATATAAACAAATGAGTACTTTCCTAGCTTCAGTAGCTGGTGTTGCACGCTTTGTCATTCAGTGGTTTCTTATAATTGTCTATCAGTCTCTTATGGACTAGGAGGAATGTTTGCCAACTTTTCTTCACAGTACTGCTTCAAATATGTCATGTTTCAGGATTTTATTGGATGCACAACCTGGATCCCACCTACTGCATTTCAATATGTTTGAGATCTTGGCTTTCACTCGGCCATTCCATAACCCTCCATTTCATCTTTTTGTCTTAGCTTTGCTTTTGTGTTGCAGGATCCATGTTGCAGAGGTTAACAGTTGGCCTGACATTGTCCTCAATCAATCAATCAATCAAATGTATTTATAAAGCCCTTTCTAAGAATTTTCTGTTACAATATGGAATTCATGGTTGAGTCAATGACAGCAGGTTGGCCAGGCCCTGAAGCAGCAAAGCAGCCCCAAACCATAATGCCACTGCATTCATGCTTTATGGTTGGTATTCTGTTCAACAGCAGTGGTTAATTTTTGCCAAACATGATGTCTGGCATTGCGGTCAAACAACTCCAACTTTGACTCATCTCTCCAGATCACATTGTTCCTGTGGTTTTGTCTTTACCCAGATGTTCTGTTGGCTAACATCAGACCGGTCTTCATTTTCTTTTTTAGAGTGCAGAGGGTTCATTCTTCTTTGACCTCCCATGAAGGCTAAGATTGTGCAGTCTCTTCCTTACGGTTGACTTGTGCACTTCGCCATAGACTGTGGCAGGAAAGGCCTGTAGATCCCTAGATGTTACCTTATGGTTCTTAGTTGCCACCTCGAGATATGAACCTAGGTCACCCATGTGAAAGGCTGTGTCATGAACCACTACACCACAGAGCTAACTGGAATAGTCATAAGAATTGTGAAATTGCTAGCGAGTCTGCCAAACCTATTTCATTTCATGGCATAAGAACATATTTTTTTCTTTAATGGCGAAACAACATACTTTTTTCTTTCATTCTTGAATGACATTTATACAGCAACGATAACTAACTTTTTCATCAAGTGAAAAGACAAGAGAATCGTGGAATCTACCAGAAATAATTAATAAACGTTGTAGCTCTCAATAGATTCGAACTTAGGTCTTCCACATGAAAGGCACTGTTTTTAACCACTACGCCACGGCATTACACGTTTCAGCAGTCGCTAGACTCCATTGAGGATTGTGTTAAACTGACTAAAGTTTCTTATTACGTTTACCTCCACCATAGCATCTGTGAACTGTATGGAGGTGCATTTGAGCACATGGCATGGGTGACTTGCACATCTGTGAAGGCACAATTAATGCTGAACAATATATACAGGTTTTGGAGCAACATATGCTGCCATCCAGACAACAATCTTTTTCAGGAAAGGCCTTGCTCATTTCAGCAAGACAATGCCAAACCACATTCTGCATGTATTACAACAGCATGGCTCTGTAGAAATGAATCCAGGTGCTGAACTGGCCTGCCTGCAGGCCAGACCTGTCAACCTTTGAAAGATTTGGCAAATAATAAAATAAAAAATATGACAAAGGAGACCCTGAACAGTTGACCATCTGAAATCCTATATCAAGCAAGAATGGGAAACATTTCACTTTCAATACTGCAGCAATCGGTCTCCTCAGTTCCCAAATGCTTACAGAGTGTTGGTAAAAGAAGAGGTGGTGCAACACAGTGGTAAACATGCCCCTTAAATGTGTTGCTACTCAAATTCAAAATGTGCATGCATTTTTTCCAAAAACAATAGAATTTCTCAGTTTCAACATTTGATATGTTGTCTTTGTACTATTTTCAATTAAATATAGAGACACATGACTTACACATCATTGCATTCTATTTTTATTTGCATTTCATGCCAGCGTCCCAATTGCTTGGAAATGGCTTTGTAACCCCACCCAGACTCATGGGCATCAATAATCTTCCTTCTGAGGACGTCAGATAGGTCTTTTGATTTTGGCATGTTGTGTTACCACACACCCATATGGATAAGACCACACCAGACAAAGTTTCTAATCTTTATAGAAGGCTGGACCTTCTCAAGTTTCCTAATCATTTGCACCTGTGTTGGTGCACCAGATTCTAATATTACATGTTTTTATGTAATGGTAAAGGTAGGGGTTTACTAACATTGTTGTGTGAGTTGTTAAATTGGTTTGCCTTCATCAATTAATGTGGTTGGAATTTAACTCAAATATCCATGTGTCCAAAAGTGTAAAACAAAGACAACTAGCCAAGGGAGTACTTCTTTACATGGACTACATGGCTATTTGGAAGGTGAAGTAGATATTTATCAAGAGAACATTTGAAGGAATAGGACTCAAACGTGCGTTTAAAGACGCCACCATCTGGGTGTGAGTGAAGCTAGTTGTGTGCTCAGTGAACACGCGGGAGTACACAGTAGAGTGGGCCAGGCGTGGCACGTGTTGCACTGACTGTAGCGTGTCAGTTACTGTGTCAGCAAACTGACCCGTTCCCCCCTTCTCCACAGACACGCCCCCAGTTCAGTTGACCGTCTGTAAGTGACGGAGCCCGGCTGCCCTCACACTGACCCCTCCCCTGTACCTCCGCAGACACGCCCCCAGTTCAGTTGACCGTCTGTAAGTGACTGAGCCCGGCTGCCCTCACACTGACCCCTCCTCTGTACCTCCACAGACGACGTCCCGGAAGAGCTGGCGGAGCCCTTCTACAGAGACCAGTACAACCAGGAGCACCTGAAGCCCCCGGTGGCCTGCCTGCTTCTGTCTGCAGAGCTCTA
Source organism: Esox lucius (assembly GCF_011004845.1). Classification (NCBI taxonomy): domain Eukaryota; kingdom Metazoa; phylum Chordata; class Actinopteri; order Esociformes; family Esocidae; genus Esox; species Esox lucius. The sequence goes on along the minus strand of NC_047571.1, from coordinate 22,162,873 downwards.
CTGCCGGGCCGGGAGCCTCATCCTCCGCAGTGACGCTGTCAAACCTCTGCTGGGACACAATGCGGTCATCCAGGCCCTGGCACAGAAGGGCCTGTATGTGACTGACCAGGACCGACTGGTCACAGAGAGGGACCTGACCAGTACACCCATACACATGGTGAGGGGCGAGAGCTGTCTGGACACGCACACGCGCGCGCGCACGCACCCACCCACACACATTTATAAAATCTGAGATGTGGATAAAGCAGATGGAGTCCTAACATAAGAAATATTATGCAGAACATATCGTACTCTGACTCAAATGATGACATATTGGTAAAACTGTTGTGATACAACACAATTGCTGTGATCCAAGAGCTCGCCATCCTCTATCAGGTAGAAAATTAGATTTTCTTCTAGTGTGGTATGTTAAATTGCAATAGTTTTAGATCCATGCCAGACATATGTGGGATGTGTGAACGATATTATTAAAAAGATTATATGGAAATTATGCCTTCAAAAAACAGGTGTCCAGGGTGTGATTTTATCACATATCAAAGTGAATACTCTGCAGTCATTTTTTTTTGGGACCTGAATTCCCAGAGCTTGAAGAAGGGTGGCCGGGTCTGCCTTTGCATACAGCGATAGGTACGCGAGACAGAACTTTACCCACATCATAGCAGACATAAAGTGCCAGTGAATCACAGTGACATGCACCAGAAGGGATCATTTATCAGCCATGTGTTCCAGTGTAACCACTACAGTAGGTCAAAAAGGATTTGTTAAGTAATTGACTGATATGCAGTTATATTCAAGTCCTGACCCACATTGCTTTCCATATTTCTCAAAAAATTGCCTGTTTTATCTCTCTCCAATAGCTTTCTAGTGGGAACTTACAGAACAAATGTAGCTTTTCTTGCAATTAATCTTAATATTTATAGAATTCTTGCAAACAGTTTTTTTTTGTCTATTGTTTTTTTAGCCAGCCCTAGGTCACAATATTTTCATGTAAATCTAACAGAAATATTAAAACAGTGGCTTCAACCAGTCTTTTATTTAAATTGTATTGTATATATCATTTTATTGTTGAAATGGGCCCCCAAAAATGTGCCACCATATCCTTCATTATTACACCTGCTAGAGCTGCCACATTGTCAGACACACTACACTACACAACACACACTACACAACACACTACACAACACACACTACTTCAACATGCTGCTCTATTCTTCCACTGAAAACTACCAGTGGACTAGTCATGGGATTTAAAGCATATCGATTCAAGAAACACTTTCCTTCTGCAAATAACAACTGACACTAGAGCAATTTCAGTTGCACAGCACATATGATGTCCTGGGCAAAAGGAAGTAAATCTACTGGTGAAACTTATTTATTTGACAGATGTACTGTAGGGGTCCCCTCAAACCCTACTATTGACAGTGTCGGACGACGTTACCCGTTTTTGATGATTATGACCTTTGTGTTGAGAAGAAAATGCTTCCCCCTCCCTGGCAGCTGTTTTCCCCATGTGTGCAGAAAGCGTCTGGTTCATGTCCAGTACTGGAAACTAGATCACTGGAAACTAGATCACTGGCAACTAGATCACTGGCAACTAGATCACTGGCAACTAGATCACTGGCAACTGGATCACCACAGACTAGTACATGTCCATAGGTGTGGAAATTATTGACCTCTTTGTTCCTGAATGGAGAAACTACTGTATCTTTATAGAGGTATGGGGATATTGGAAGTACACAGGAGAAATAATTACTGTTTTGTTGAGACAGTTTGTATATTTCTTACTAACCAGATGTCAAATGTTCCAGTTTCGATTAATTAAATAGGGTGGGTTAGCTTAGATATTTATCAAGTTTACATAGCCCCTAAATCTCTTCCTTGTTTGGTAATTTGGTGTATAGGGCTATCAGATCTTTATAACCCAGAATGCAACAAGTGGGTCCATCTCAATACCATGTCTCTTCTAGATTTACAATGTATTTCCAATTCTAAAAGTATGCTTTTTATCCTAAATGCAGATGACCACAGATATTATACATTCCACAATGTGATAGTAATGGCTTTCATAGTGTCCAGTGTTTTTATCGTGCTTTTTCATAAAGCTTTGGACAATTAGCCGTAAGCAGAGCATTCTCTCTTTTATTTCTCTGTCCTTAACTCTGTCCTCAAATCTGTTGTCACATTTGTTTTTCTGTCTCTTGGTACCTTGCCTCAGTCTCTTCTATAGCACTCCCTCCCTCACGTGTAGAGGATAAGACTAAGGCCCAGTTTCACTATGTTGAAGACTTTGATAAATTGACGTAGTCGTTCAGGTGTGATGGGGGGGGGGTGTTGGAGTCTCGGGTGGGGAGCGGGTGAATTCTTAGTTTGACGCAGTACTTCAAGGACAGAGCTGGGCTGGCTGTGTCTTTATAGGTGGTGATCTGATTAAGCGGACGGTTTTAGTCCATATGTTTACGGACACAAATGAAGCAAATGTGTGATGAAGGTGTAAACAGATAATTGAACGACATTAGCAACAAAGGCCACGGATTGTTAATTAACTAGCTTGTAAATCCTCCCTGACACATGCCCAACACGTTTACACACAGAGATGAAGTACATCATATATACTCTCACCCCTTTTGTCTGTTACACAGGCTGTTCAGTAGATTGACATCCCTGTGGGAGTTGAGTGTCAGGGCCTCTCTGTCGGAGTGTGTGTGTGTGCGTGTGTTTGTGTGTGTGGACTCAGCAGTCTGCGAAGTTGTGTGCAGATACCTCGTCCCAGAGAGTTGCTGTTTTGGGGTTATGGCGCATAATGGAGAAATGATGAGCTCAGGGTTTTTCAGGCAGCGCTGCTTGGCCCAGGCCTGGGTTGGAGAGAGAGAGGGATGACAGTCAGCCAAAGAGGAGGAAAGCAGGAAGAGCAGCGAAGTGGCTGTCAGAGGACAGAACAGAGAGGGGCTGCCTCTTGGACAGGGCCCAGGGAGGTAGGAGGCTCAGACTGTTTAAGGAAAGGGGGAGTGTGCAGGTCTGTGAGGATGAATAGAGAGGTGGAGAGAGCGGGGGAGTAATGGCTACTACTTGGCTAGGCTCCAGGTAGAGGAGGGAGGGAGGGAGGGAGGGAGGGAGGGAGGGAGGGAGGGAGGGAGGGAGGGAGGGAGGGAGGGAGGGAGGGAGGGAGGGAGGGAGGGAGGGAGGGAGGGAGGGAGGGAGGGAGGGGGGAAGGAGGGGAGGCCAGGCTAGTGGAAAGAGGGAGGGAGGAAAATGGGAATATGTGCTGGTGTTTTACCGCAGTACCATAGAGGGTGGGGCCTCAGCACAAGTCTAGGCACGTATGAAGCTGCCTTTATGCACACACACACACACACACCTAAACACACACACACACACATGAACACACACCCACTCTACCCTTACTGAGCTGCCAGAGGGTGAGTGGAGCTATGAATCTCTCTCCTCTGTGTCTCTCTCTCTGTCTCTCTCTCTCTCTCTCTCTCTCTCTCTGTCAGTCAGAGACACTGTGTTCTATCGACACCTCTTTGTAAGTGCTAAAAGCCTGCTATGAGACTAGGGAGGAGGACTGTATCGTGTGTAGAGGAGAGGACATGTAATTGGATTTGTTTCCGGAGGGGTGTGTTCAGTATGTGTGTGTGAAAAGCCTACTCTGAAATTACCTTGGTGTTAAATAATGAAGTCACCAAGGGCATCCGTCTATCTGACCATCATCCATCTATCTGACCATCGTCTGTCTATCTGACCATCATCCGTCTATCTGACCATCATCCGTCTGTCTGACCATCATCCGTCTATCTGAACATCATCCATCTATCTGACCATCATCCGTCTTTTTTTTGTTTGTTTACTTTGTCCTTGTGAAATTAACAGTAAAATCCTAAACCTGAGACATATTTTGGTGGAGCTTCCATTGACATTAAGGTGGGAATGAGTTTACTGAAGGTTTAAGTCACTAATGTGAAGATTCAGGGCCAGTTTTGCAGACACTGATTAAAAAAAAAGTTCAATAGACAACTCCATTGAGCTTGTTTTTTTTGTCTTAGACTAGGCTTAATCTTTGTCTGCTAAACTGGCCCTCAGTGTACAGACAGGGATATCTTTTTCTACTGGCAACCTTGTGCTGTGTTTCTGTTGCGCTGTGTGTTTGGTGTGTTGTGTGTGTATCATGTCTCACAGTGTATCTTCGCTGTGCAGATGCCACTCCTATTATCTGTTTGTTCAGCTGTAGTACCCTTTCTTCTAGGTGTTTCTGACAGAGCGACCACACACGTGCACAAAAAATAAATAAAAAAACACAAAATCACACACAGTCTTGTAGTTCATTACTAGTGTGGACCTTTTGGGAAATAGCAATGGATTTATTTTTAAAAAAATCCTGTTTTCTCTAACCATTCATCTTTGCCTAATCTTGAAATTAAACAAAAACCTATACCGAAGTTTTACCTTAACTCCAAACCCAAAATCAAACCGCTAATCTGAACTATACCCATATTTCTCAATCAAATCCTAAATCCAAATAAGACAAAAAATAACCCTGCTTAGAAGTGAGGACAGAAAATAGATCATCCCTCTAAGGTATTCTCACTTTTCTATACTTGCATGGACTTCTGATCTTCACGAATGCACTTAAAGAAAACAGACACATAGACTTAGTTGTTTTTCAAATAACACACAATAAATGCAGATAATCTTTTTTTATATCACAAAAATACTTTGACAGCCATGCTTAATTACATTACATTCTCTGAGAAATATTGAAGATGACTCAACACTACATCATTTCTAGATATTGATAACCCAACACACCACCTTCCGAGGTAGCGCGCGCCACATCTTCGATAAAGTGGAGGTTTGCAAGAGTGAAGACAATTTTGTCAAAACTGTATCAGGTTTCTGTGCAGTGCGCACACATATCGCTCAATTTCCCCTCGACTGATGCACTCCATCCTGCGTGGTACATCCTGACCATGCTGCTGTAAATTCATTAGAAATTATTATACAATGATCTAAGTCTGTATCTAGTGTTTTATTCTTAGGTCAATCAGTGTAAACCTTTATTGTCCTTTCACTAGGAGCTTGTCCTTTCATATTACCTGAGCCTGTTAAAACCACAGCCTTTTAAGGTGCTGTCACCAGTCACTGGTTTAGTGGCATTAGGGCTGAATGAAGACACATGGCACATCTCTTTATGAGGGAATAAGAGACAGTTTGGGCATGACTTTTAAATCTATGCTTTACTGTCAACAGCAGCAGGGTTTGTATTCCAGAGGGGATCATGGCTAATGCAAGCAGGCTAATCCCCTCACCTCAGCCGTTTTATATGCCATGACCATTCCTAGCAGTCATGTAAACCCTTTTAAATTAGATTTTCTTTCAGTCACATTATATTGATTTGTAACGTATTTACTCCCATAAGCCCCACAACATTCCTTATTTAGCTTATTTATTCCGCTAGAATTGTTCTAAACCTAAATGAAGTCAGTGGGTTCAGACCCAAACTAGGACGAAACCTACCAGCTGCACATCCAGTCTGTATGAGTGGTGAAGTCCTGTGTACAGTAAGACTCTTGGTCTGTCATTCTGAATAGAAGAGCTTGCTGCTGTGTAGAAATAGGTGTGCATGAAATGGCAGGCCTTTAATGGCAAACCTGAAGATACTTGGGTCATCATTTAATAAACAGTACTTTGCAAAGGTATTCAAACCTCTGACTAATTTTCAAATTTTACTGAATTACAAAGGGTACATAACAATGTTGTTCTGTTTCACATTTTAGTTTGAAACACTGACACTGAAAGTGAATTATTGAGTGAAACCATATGTTGACATATGGTTTCATTTTGGGAAATATTTTCAAGAAAACAAATACATTTATATAGTTTAGTTTACTTGAGTCAATATTTAATGAGAGCTTTGGAAGCTCTCCGTTTACACAGATAAAAGAAATTGCCCTAATGAGGACACAGTTTCTTTACCATTTACCCCACTTGTGAACTGCTAAAGATACTGTCATATCTGGATACATCCCACTGTTGAAGGATCAATGGTCAGGCTGTCAGTCTGAATGTAAAAGGAAAACCGAAGAGCATTTAACAGAAGTCAGAGATTGAGTAAAATGCGTAGATTAGGAAAATATATTTAAAAAATAATAATATCCATAATTTTGGATATACCAGTGAGCACAGTTTACTACAATCAGAAAATAGTAGCTGCATCACACCTCAACCATATCAAGAGCTCTGCATTAAACTGGCCTGTGTAGAATATTGGCTAGAAAGAAAAGCACCATCTGATAGTATAAGTGTGACCAAGCCATAATGTGGGAAAAGGTTATGAACAAGATACATCTTTTGGTACAAACTCAAAGCAATATGTGTGGCGTAAACCTATCAATGCCAATGTCTCAAGTCACACCATCCCAACAGTGACTTGTGATGGTGGCAGCATCATGCTGTGGGGATGCTTCTTGTCAGCAGGAAATAGGCTTCCTGTTAAAATTGAAGGTAGAATGGATGGATTAAAATACAGGGAAATACTGCAAGAGAACCTGCTTCAGTCCCATAAAAAACTAAGGGGGTGAACATTATTCAACAGGATATTTGCCACAAGTACAAGGCGAAAACAACATTTAGAGGCTCAAGTTGCTGATCTTATTCCCATTGAGAATATGTTTGGAAATTGCGTTCCACAAGCATTGTCCAACCAACCAGAACAACCAGGAGAAAAATGAGCCTAAATCACCAAAACACTGTCTATGAACTAGTACACAAAAAGATGTGTGTAAACCTGTTATTGCCTCAAAAGAGGGCTCTACCAATTATTAATGTGAAAGGGTATTTTTTTAAATACTAAAATTAAACCAATGTCATCTTACAGCATTTGATTTTGAGTGTCAGTGTTTTAAAATAAAATATCAGACAGAACCACATTGCAATGTACAATTTGTAATTCAGTAAAATTACAGATTTGGTCAGGAGTTTGAATATTTCTAAACAGCATTGTATTTGGTTCACTCTATAGTATTGGATTATTTTGAGAATTTATATTCTCACTGAATTTTTACCACTTTTTTCCATGTGGACTGCAGTGGCTCTGCAGTTACACTGGGTTTACACTGTAGTTCCATGGTGGTAATACTATTAAAATAGACGTTTCTGGCACTGGAGTAGAAGAACTGGTGGAAATCACAGAACGCTTGATCAGTTTGTCTCCTCTATTGAAAATACAAGGTATAAGACACTGAGTATAAACAATCAATTATACAGCGGGGAGAACAAGTATTTGATACACTGCCGATTTTGCAGGATTTCCTACTTACAAAGCATGTAGAGGTCTGTAATTTTTATCATAGGTACACTTCAACTGTGAGAGATGGAATCTAAAACAAAACTCCAGAAAATCACATTGTATGATTTTTAAATAATTAATTAGCATTTTATTGCATGACATAAGTATTTGATACATCAGAAAAGCAGAACTTATAAATTAATCAAATGTATTTTATAATGCCCTTTTTACATCAGCAGTCACAAAGAGCTTTTACAAATACTAAGCCTGAAACACCAAAAAGCAAGCAACAATAGAGTGGCTGCACAGAGGCTAGGAAAAACTCCCAAGTATGGTCGCAATGTAGGAAGAAACCTAGAGAGGAACCAGACTCTGAGGGGTGGCCAGTCCTCTTCTGGCTGTTCTGATTGAAGATAATAAGATTACATTACCTTTTTGGTCACGTCCATGTTTTTGTGGGTTGACAAGCAGGTTAATAAATTAATGTGGGCTGTGACCAGAGTTTAAAAACAATCCAAGTCAGTTGTATGTCCTGGTGGACAAGGACTGGGACAATAAGGTGGGTTGTGGGCAGTGACAGCAGGAATCACCAGGCAGCAACCTGATCAGTAACACAACCAGGAGGACTTTGGACAGGGATAGCTACGATTCATTTGGGCCCACTTTGATACAACCTCATGTATGCCCTAGTTTATTACAGACCTATTACATACATTATGACTAGGGTATAACACTAATAAATGGTGTGTTTCTAATGTAACATACTGTAATTTCAGCTCTAATCAACTGACTGGAGATCAGCTCTTACCACAAGCAGTTGCCTGAAGGATCTAAATGTGAAGTGACCTATGTCACAGGCAGAAAGTAAACACGTGCTGGGTGATGCTAGACTGGAGTGGACTCATGCAGGGGCGGAAACAGGAAGGGGAGGGAGAGCTACTGGTTGTATTGACCACCAGGGAATGGGACTGGAAAGGCCAGGAGAATGCCATGCTTTTGTCCTGTTGTAATCAGACAAATACACACTCTAACACACCTTTAAACCATTCCCCATATACAGTTTAAGGGACACCCAAGAATGTTTTGGAAAACAATTTTGTACCAAATGTCCCCAGTGTTTTTATTTGACCTATATTTGAACTGAGATGTGTATCTTTGACCCTCAGGTTAACCAGCTTTTCGGTGACTAAAATTAGGGAATGGCATCTAATGTTGTCTGTGAATACTGATAATGGGATATATGGCCAAACAAAGACATCGCGATTACATTCCCACCCAAAACGGTTATGCAGTAGCACGATAACACACAGCATTCAGTCTTATATAGCTGTTGAATCTAACATATCCACACTGATGTGGTTTTATGGGCCAGCCCTACCTCTGAGAGGATCCTCTCTGTCTTCCCCAGAGTTCCCACCTGGCTCTGATGGACACACTGATGATGGCGTACACGGTGGAGATGGTGAGTGTGGAGCGGGTGATGGCCTGCGTTCACCGCTACACCCCCTCCCACCCCGACGGCCGGATCAGAGACCTGCCCTACGACACCGAGGATGCAGTCACTACTTGGATTAACAAGGTTGGTGAGGAAACTGGGTCATACGCGGACAGTGGCTTCGGGACATACTGTATTCCCACCTTTTCTTTTACCGTCATTCATCACAAAATACCCCGTAGTGACAAAGTGAAAACACATTTTTAAAATGCAAGAGTGTCTGATTTTGACTTGATTTAGAAAGACACAAATGTCTAAGTCAATGTCTATACAAGGTCCCACACATGATGAACATGATTCTGGAGAGTCCTGGCTCCTGTTTTTTGTTGGATCCCAGCTGAGCTTATTGACATGATTCCTTGGAGAAGCTCATGTGCTCCCCGCTCCCTCTGACAGGCCAAGTCCAGGCAGACATACACACACACACACACACACATATAACGAGCCATGCATGGATAGATGCCCACTCAGGCTGACATACAGTATGTGGATGGATGAACTCAACATTAACATCAATACACACACATACAGTACACAGAAAAGACATAGATACACACATAATTCCTCACTCCTGGTTGGGACACACACAGCACTGTTCTCCATGGCAGTCTAAGAGCAGTCTGTAGGAGTTATGGTCCATGGCAGTGACAGAGCAGTCTATAGGAGTTATGTTCCATGGCAGTGAGAGAGCAGTCTGTAGGAGTTATGGTCCATGGAAGTCTCAGAGCAGTCTGTGAGAGTTATGATCCATGGCGGTCTCAGAGCAGTCTGTAGGAGTTGTGTTCCATGGCAGTGACAGAGCAGTCTGTAGGAGTTATGGTCCATGGCAGTGACAGAGCAGTCTATAGGAGTTATGTTCCATGGCAGTGAGAGAGCAGTCTGTAGGAGTTATGGTCCATGGAAGTCTCAGAGCAGTCTGTGAGAGTTATGATCCATGGCGGTCTCAGAGCAGTCTGTAGGAGTTGTGTTCCATGGCAGTGACAGAGCAGTCTGTAGGAGTTATGTTCCATGGCAGTCTCAGAGCAGTCTGTAAGAGTTATGGTCCATGGCGGTCTCAGAGCAGTCTGTAGGAGTTGTGTTCCATGGCAGTCTCAGAGCAGTCTGTAGGTTTTATGTTCCATGGCAGTCTCAGAGCAGTCTGTAGGAGTTATGGTCCATGGCAGTGACAGAGCAGTCTGTAAGAGTTATGGTCCATGGCCGTCTCAGAGCAGTCTGTAAGAGTTATGTTCCATGCCAGTGACAGAGCAGTCTGGAGGAGTTATGTTCCATGCCAGTGACAGAGCAGTCTGTAGGAGTTATGTTCCATGCCAGTGACAGAGCAGTCTGTAGGATTTATGTTCCATGCCAGTGACAGAGCAGTCCGTAGGAGTTATGTTCCATGGCAGTGACAGAGCAGTCTGTAGGAGTTATGTTCCATGCCAGTGACAGAGCAGTCTGTAGGAGTTATGTTCCATGCCAGTGACAGAGCAGTCTGTAGGAGTTATGTTCCATGCCAGTGACAGAGCAGTCCGTAGGAGTTATGTTCCATGGCAGTGACAGAGCAGTCTGTAGGAGTTATGTTCCATGCCAGTGACAGAGCAGTCTGTAGGAGTTATGTTCCATGCCAGTGACAGAGCAGTCTGTAGGAGTTATGTTCCATGCCAGTGACAGAGCAGTCTGTAGGAGTTATGTTCCATGCCAGTGACAGAGCAGTCTGTAGGAGTTATGTTCCATGCCAGTGACAGAGCAGTCTGTAGGAGTTATGGTCCTGTGTTACATCACTGAAGCCCTTAGAAAGGCAGCCACCCTAGAATAACACAACAGGGTTATTTTGAGGAAACTTGTCAATGGACTTTTTTCCTCATAAACTTTTATTACGTCTGTTATACACTTTTCTAACTTCCCAGTGTCATTTATGACCTTATGAGACGTGGCAATGTGTTGATGTCCTGAATGATAAAGCGATATTATTGCTTTATTGTTGCTACATTGAGGTAAGGGCTGTCTAGCCACACATGCAGTTTAGTCAGTCACCAGACACTATTGTCCCTGAAAGTCACTGTTTCCGTTCTTTCTTTCTCTCTCTCTCTCTCTCTCTCTCTCTCTCTCTCTCTCTCTCTCTCTCTCTCTCTGTAATTGAAACACACACAGCCTCTCCATGTTTTTCCCATCATTCCACTCACTGCTTATTGCTAACGTGACCGTCAATAATAACGCTTCACTCTCTCCCGTCCCTCTCTTCCTCCCTCCTTCTCTGTCGCCTCCCCCTTTCTGTCCCCTCCCTCTCCCCCTCTTTCACTAGGTGAATGAGCACCTCAGGCAGATTGTGGTGGACGAGCAGCGGTTCAGAGAGAGCAGTGCTACTGCATCACAGAGGGTGAGTACTGACACATACAAATATAAAGCCATATACACATATACACTCACCTAAAGGATTATTTGGAACACCATACTAATACTGTGTTTGACCCCCTTTCGCCTTCAGAACTGCCTTAATTCTACGTGGCACTGATTCAACAAGGTGCTGAAAGCATTCTTTAGAAATGTTGGCCCATATTGATAGGATAGCATCTTGCAGTTGATGGAGATTTGTGGGATGCACATCCAGGGCACGAAGCTCCCGTTCCACCACATCCCAAAGATGCTCTATTGGGTTGAGATCTGGTGACTGTGGGGGCCATTTCAGTACAGTGAACTCATTGTCATGTTCAAGAAACGAATTTGAAATGATTCGAGCTTTGTGACATGGTGCATTATCCTGCTGGAAGTAGCCATCAGAGGATGGGTACATGGTGGTCATAAAGGGATGGACATGGTCAGAAACAATGCTCAGGTAGGCCGTGGCATTTAAACGAAGCCCAATTGGCACTAAGGGGCCTAAAGTGTGCCAAGAAAACATCCCCACACCATTACACCACCACCACCAGCCTGCACAGTGGTAACAAGGCATGATGGATCCATGTTCTCATTCTGTTTACGCCAAATTCTGACTCTGCCATCTGAATGACTCAACAGAAATCGAGACTCATCAGACCAGGCAACATTCTTCCAGTCTTCAATTGTCCAATTTTGGTGAGCTTGTGCAAATTGTAGCCTCTTTTTCCTATTTGTAGTGGAGATGAGTGGTACCCGGTGATGACTTCTGCTGTTGTAACCTCAAGGTTGTGCGTGTTGTGGCTTCACAAATGCTTTGCTGCATACCTCGGTTGTAACGAGTGGTTATTTCAGTCAAAGTTGCTCATCTATCAGCTTGAATCAGTCGGCCCATTCTCCTCTGATCTCTAGCATCAACAAGGCATTTTCGCCCACAGGACTGCCGCATACTGGATGTTTTCACACCATTCTTTGTAAACCCTAGAAATGGTTGTGCCTGAAAATCCCAGTAATTGAGCAGATTGTGTAATACTCAGACCGGCCCGTCTGGCACCAACAACCATGCCACGCTCAAAATTGCTTAAATCACCTTTCTTTCCCATTCTGACATTCAGTTTGAAGTTCAGGAGATTGTCTTGACCAGGACCACACCCCTAAATGCATTGAAGCAACTGCCATGTGATTGGTTGATTAGATAATTGCATTAATGAGAAATTGAACAGGTGTTCCTAATAATCCTTTAGGTGAGTGTACAGTACATACTTGTTTGTTTGTGTTTTTCTGCCCTTGTGGGGACCTGAAACTTAACCCTAATCCAGAATTATCCAGAATCCATTTTCCCTGACCCTAACCATAGCCTAAATAACCTACATTTTATGCCTCAATTTAACTTAGCCCTACTGCCTAAACCTAACCATTAATGCCAAAACGTAAAAGTAACCCCAATTCTAGGAGACCGGCCAAAAAAACCTTTTTCTAGTTTTAGCTTAGACTCTCTCTCTCTGACACACACACACACACACACACACATACACCCAGATACTCTAATTTCTCTCCATCATTAGCCTCGGTTGACATGGTCTGATGTAACAGTCTAGACAGGGTCTCCCAGGCCCAACAGCAAGGGCCCCTCAACAAATCTTTCAAACTCCAGTCACCATACAGAAGCACACAATTGTTTTCTTTCTTTCGGTCCCTCTTTCTCTCTGGCCACATTCACTCTTTTTTCACACCCCTCACTTTTTCTCTCTCTTTTTGACACACACACACACCCACAGATCTGCTCAGTGTCATGCCAGCTCTATTAGATTTTGGAAAGAGACACTTTACTGTTAGACAGAAAAGAGAGAGAGAAACACATATACACACACACAGAGCAAATCAAAGACACCGAGACAGACAGAGAGAGACAGAGTGACAGTTCTGTACTGTTGTTAAGTTTAGTCTATCCCTCTGTTTTATTACAATGCTGTCTGAAGATCAGCGATTTACAGTAAACAAACACTATAATCAAATCAGAAGATGCCCATCCTCATAACCTGTAAACATATCTAGACTTACCTGTATAAACAAAGGGTAAACAAAGAAGACATGTGACCAGAGCAAACAAGTCATGTGACCAGAGCTCAACTCCCTTATGCAGGGAATCTATTGAATAGATGCTCTTTAAAGAGCCATACAATTACATCAGTAAATAAATTACTGGACCAACTCAAAATATTTTCTCTGTGTCTCTGGTACATTAGAGGAGAAGGATCCTTATCTGAGCTGAAGATACACAGGCATATGCCGTAGCGCATTTGTGTGCTCTTGCGCATGCATACACACACACACACACACACACAGCTCTTGCCCTTCCCACACACAGTTTTTTTCTAAGTGTGAAATAAGGAGTTCCTGCTGAGTTGAAGGGAGATCTTGACGTGCCTATTAGCCTCAGCCAGAGGCAAACTGGATGCTCCCAATTAGCTGCTCTGGCACATGGTCTGTCAGAACCTTCCCTGTCCATCGCTGCCTTCATCAGGGTCAGCGCAGACACTGCAGAGGCCGCCATCACAAAGGGCTCCTTTCATAGGGCATTACTTATGACCAGAGCCTTGTGAGTCTTATTGGCCGTGGGTCAAAAGTAGTGCACTATAGAGTGGATATGGTGCTGTTTTGGAGACAGACAAGGTAGTTGGTTTATATTCACCGCTTGAAAACAGAGGGAAACGTCAAGCTCAGACTGCCTGTTTAAAACAGTTGATTGAGTGTGATTGGGAACAGTCCTTTAACAAGACCACTGTGTGTTATGATGAGATGGGATGGTTGCTTGTGTATGAGAACTTCCTCTCTGGAGGACTCTGAGGCAGTGGGTGAGTTGGATTCACAGTGAATGTATTGGCATCCTTCGTACCTCCACAGCGGATAAAACAGTCCCCGATTGTATCAGTTGACTCAGATGATGAATTACTGTCACTCCCTAATTACTGTCCCCTTTCCCCTTGCTGTCCTGTGCAATTTTAATTCAAGGATCCAGACAAATGGTATTGGCGACTGGTACCTGTGAGTCCATATATCAGACCCCGCTCCCCAAAAGTTCCTAATCCCTCCCGCCTCATACCCTATCCCACATGCAGCCCTGTGTACCCTAGCCCCGCCCACTCCTTCCCTGGTTACCACCCATTCCTTCCCCGGTTACCGCCCACTCCTTCCCCGGTTACTGCCCACTCCTTCCCTGGTTACCTCAGTAATTTAGCAGCCACAGGTAATCAACTCACTACATCACACACCAGACAGAACACCACTGCTTTCTGCTCTGAGGGAGAATCCGGCGTTTAGAGCTGTATTACTTTTATTGGTTACATACACATTATAGCAGAGGTTGTTCCAAGTCTAGGGAAATGTTTAGATCTTGGCCTGTAAATTATTTAGTCGGTGAAATAACACAACTCATAAAGCAAAGATACTGTCCGTCAAGTACAGTACAAAAATTGTCAGCTTATCCTACCCTAAGATATACCTTAATCAAAAATATAAGAATGTACCCAAGTCAGATAAGGGGATGTCTTTGTACCTCCATCCACTCAGCTCTCCTGGACTGCAGGGGGAGATTTATATATGTAAATCGATCTGATGGTTCATGTAGGACTGTGAGACTAGTGTTAATCAATGAAAGGCTCATTCACCCACAACTATGTGTAAATGTATTACACATGGTATTGTAAACCTGGTGGACGTGCCCTGGGGGCCTGGCTGTTTTTTCTTCAACAAAGACGCTGCGTAAAAATGCAAATAAAGACAGAATGCAATGATGTGCAATTCACTTATCCACGTATTTAATTGAAAATAGTAAAAAGACAACATATCAAGTGTTGAAACTGAGAAATGTTATGCCTGCAACATGTTTAAAAAGAAGTTGGGACAGGGGCATGTGTTGCATCTCCTCTTTTTTTAACAACACTCCTTAAGTGTTTGGGAACTGAGAACTGAGGTTGCTGTAGTTTTGAAAGTGGAATGTTGACCCATTCTTGCTTGATATAGGATTGGTAGCAGCTCAACAGTTCGGGGTCTCCTTTGCTGTATTTGTCATTTCATAATGACATAATGATTTGTCATTTCATAATTTATGCTGCCTTCACAGAAGCGCAAGTCACCCAGGCCATGTGCACTAATGCACCCCCATACCATCACGTTGGCTGGCTTTTGCACAGTGCCCTGATAACAAGCCTCTTCTCTTTAGCCTAGAGGATGCGGTGTCCATGATTCCTGAAAATAATCTCACATTTTGTCAGACCACAGGACAGTTTTCCACTTCGCCTCAGTCCATCCATCCAGTCCAGCCATCCAATATTGGTTTTCGCCCTAGTCCCTTGCATACAGAGATTAATGATATGGTCTACCATAGATTATGAGATCCTCAAACTTTGCTATTTTACATTGTGATACCTTATTCTTGAATTGTGGCACTATTTGCCCGCAGTCTTTCACAGAGTAGAAAGACTCCCCATCCTCACTTCTGATAGTCACATCCTCTCTGGAATGATCTTTTAATACCCAATCATGTTACTGACCTGTTGCCAGTTGACCTGATTAACTGTGTGATATTCCAGCAGGTTTTTTATTATTACACGTCTCCAGTCTTTTGCTGTCTTTGTCCCAGCTTTTTTGAAACGAGTCACAAGTATCAAATTCAAAGAGAGCATGAATTTTCCAAGAAACAATAAATCAGTTTCAACATTTGATATGTTACCATAGTACTATTTTCTATTGAATATAGGGTTTAGATGATTTGCACATCATTGCATTCTGCTTGTCTTCCCATTTAACACCACTTTTCTGGAAACGGGCTTGTCATTTCATTTCTATACAGAACAAAGTGCTCTAGTAAAGGTATGACTGGTCCAATCCACAGTCTCCACCTGTTGTCTTTGCATGCAGCGACGTCCTACCACCGACCACCCAGACTAAAATACTGTATGATCGCGCGTGTGCGTGCGTGCGTGCATGCGTGTGTGTGCGCATGAAACACAGAAAGAGAGAGAGAGAGAGAGAGAGGGTGTGACTAGGTATCTGTGCTTGACCCAAGACTGCTTGTGTTCTTCTGTCAGAGGAGCCATTCTGCACAAGGCCATCCGTCCTCCTCCTGGCTCTGAGTCTATAGATCAGCTCACTGACCCTAGTCTCTGTCGTTGCCATGGCTGCAGGCTCGCTACAGGAGGGAGCATGCTCAGCAGAGGTCAGCTCCAGTTGCCCCCCTTGTGGACAATCTGCTGAAGGACAACACGGACGGCTGTGCCCTGGCCGCACTCATTCACTTCTACTGCCCGACGTCTGTCAGACTGGAAGGTACTGTACAACAAGGTCACCACTGACCTCCGGTTGGGCCGACTTTATAGCGAGGAGCGTTTCTTTTTGCCCACATGACTGGATTTTTATGAATGTGCTTTTTTGGTGGCCCCAGTCAGTGCCGTGTTGTGTGTGAGAAGCCCAGTAGGGTGGCCTTCCTGAAATACTGGTGCCGGTATGCCCGGGTCTCTCATCATTTGAACCGTTAGACGTGGTCACTACAGAAGAGGGAATTGTATGACCTGAAATGACACTACCAGGAACATCCCTACCATCATGACCTGACAGAGATGAGGTTAGACTAGGTCCCAAAGAGACTAACTATCTTTCCCAGTATTATGATGTGGAAGGATCTTGTCTGGAGGGAAGATTACCCTCTAGTGGTGATGTTTAATTTGGCAATTCCAGTCTGTCATGTTCTGTTGAGGACTGTTTTTCAATGCTAATCATTTCAATAGGGGGCGCTAAGGGTCGATGGTTTGATTCACGCAGGGCCATGTAAAAATATATGCATGCGTGACTGTTATTTGCTTTTGAAAAAAACATCTGCTCAATAGTATATTATTATTAATAACAGTTCATAATTAAGGTGTTGTGTTGTGCTGTGCAAGTGTGTCATTTGGAAGCGTTTTGCACATCCCAGCCACCTTGATAGAGTTGTGTCACAGCTAGGGGATCAGCCATTATTGATCATGTTGAAATAATTCGCTCATGGGCAGAGCAACTGCTGGTGTGGGGCTCTAACTGCTGGTGTGGGGCTCTAACTGCTGGTGTGGGGCTCTAACTGCTGGTGTGGGGCTGTAACTGTTGGTGTGGGGCTCTAACTGCTGGTGTGGGGCTCTAACTGCTGGTGTGGGGCTCTAACTGCTGGTGTGGGGCTGTAACTGTTGGTGTGGGGCTCAACCAACTCCTGCACCTGAGTGATATATAACATGAAAGAAAGATGGGGATAGTGAGGGAGAGAAAGAAAGAGTGGCATGTTTCCTCCTGGAGCTTGTTGATACAGCAGCCTGTGAGCCAGCCTCCGCCCACTGAATGCCACAGGCCTGGCTCAGATATGATTCGTCAGGCGTTTGACTGCAGTACAGTCCGTTAGACTAGAGAGCCGTTGGTTGTTATTTTTTCAAAGATAAACATTTCCACTCCCCTCTGTGAGTGCCCAGTTATATATAGATAAATCTAGTGTGCTAGAATGGGATAGCGTAAAGATGTGCCATAACAGAAACCGTTACGACAGTACGTGACAATCCTTCCATTCACTTCCATTTCATAGAATTTTCCATTTGGCCTAGCGCAGAAATACAGTATTTCCTGAAGAATCCGGAGGCTGATGCCGTCACTGGCCAAACCTCCTTTAGCTCCTTCTGGTGCGGGCAGCCCCTTATGACATCATTGTCAGTGTCTGTGTGGTGTCCCTGCCCTGGGTCCTGTCTTCCAACACTGCTTCTCTGACTGGGATTCTGGCCAAATACTTATACTTACTTAAATACAAATACATGAACGTCTCTAAACCAAAGCTATTTTAATGCTTTTGCTTTTTTACAATTGTGCATGAATGCTGTGAATAAACTGAATGAAATGTAGATGTAGTGAATATACTGTATATTGACAACAACACAGTGATGCACTTTTCGAATGCCTTTGAAAACAAACCCTGAAAGGAGAACGGTCACAGTAACCCCGCCCCTGGTCTGTCTTTTCTCCCCGCCCTCTAGATATCTGTCTGAAAGACACCATGTCACTGGCTGACAGTCTGTACAACCTGCAGCTGGTGACAGATTTCTGCAGGGACAACCTGAACCACTGCTGCCACTTCTCCCTGGAGGACATGCTCTATGCCCACTCCTCCATCAAGGTACGGACAGCGAGGGGGGAAGGGAGGGGTACCATCTGGGTTGAGTAAAGGGACAAGGAGGATAGATGTTCAAAAATTACTTGTTGGCAAGAATGAATCTTCAATGACTTTCCAGTGTACAGTTGTATGTGGGTGGAGGGGCTTTGTTTGTGTGTGTGTGTGTCTGTGTAATGCATTTTGACACAATGACCTTTCCACTAGGTCATAAGCTTGGAAGTTGCTGTATCGCTATAGGAATTTTAGAACAGTTAGGGCTGTGGCCAAAGTCTTCCTGTAAACAGGCAAACTGACAGACAAACATTCAGACAGACAGACAGGCTGACAAAAATTCAGACAGACCGACCGACATACAGACAAACATTCAGACAGAAGACTGACATACCTACAGACAGACAAACAAACAAACAGGCAGACATACAGACAAACATTTAGACTGACTGACATACATACAGACAGACAAACAGGCAGACATACAGACAAACATTCAGACAGACAGACAGAGACAGACAGACAGGTCATGCTATCGCCTCTGTGCCTGCCCCTTCCTTTCCCTTTTGTTCTGTTGTTTGGTGCGTTTCTGTTAGAGGAAGACACAGTGATCGTTGAGCTGCTTGTTCTTTATTTGCTTCAATAAAGACATACTGCTAATACACATACAGTACATATTTTGTCTCTGACTCAACTAAGATGTTTTCAGTGTGAGGCAGGACATAGTGGACAACCATGTTATGTGCTTCTAAACCCCCAGAATGCATTGCAAGTAGCATAGGAGTATTCAGAACCAGTTTGGTCCTGTCCCTGATAGTTGGTACACTGTTTCCTTTTCTGAGACTGCCTGTGTGTATGTATGTGTGTGCATACACCGCTTAGTGTGTATTAGTGGAAAAAGTGAATGTGAAGACCATCAAAGAACATTTGAAAAGCAGCCAAAACCCCTGGTCCCAACTGACCACCTCCATGAACCCCTAAACAGACATCCACTGTGTGTGTGTGTTTGTGTGTGTGTGTGTGTGTGTGTGAGAAAATGAACACTGTTCATACCCATTGTTTGTGGAGAAGTGTGTTCTAGACAAAAAACTGTATTCGATTTCCAAGAGATTTACCAATATAAAGACAATATCCAAGAAACAGCATGCTAGAAACTAAATCGTTGTCTCAGTTTCATGGTCTTTCCCATAGAAGGGGAGGCCCATATGTTGTTTTAAAGGCTCTCTACAAATGAATAACATTTCTATGGAGGTTTCCAGAGCTACTTTGTTTCTGATATTACATCATGAAACCATGAAGTCATATTAAGGTTTCAGTTAATGTGGTGAGTGTGGCATACTAAAGAATATTCCAGATGGTGTTTCAACCGTTCTCCCAATGTACACAAGATTTATAACAATGGAAGGCTGTTTAATGCCGACACAACATGTTTTCTGACAGTTAAAAAATAACTTTTATATCTAACCCTAAACTTAAAATTCAATACCTAACCAATAAGCCTACAAAAGCATTTAGCAATGTCAGGACTTGCACGTGTCATGTTTTCCTGGGATGTCTTGAAACAGTAGGAAGACATGCACGCACACACACATACACACACATACATAAACACACACAGTTACCTAGCAACAGAGGTAGCTTACCTGCTATCCCTGACTGGATCATTGATCCACCAGTCCATATGGGTTGCCTCCTCTGTGACTTGTCTCAATAGAGACACCTAGTGGATAATTCTGCTATTTGGTTCTTTTAGCTTGTCCTTGCTCCTGCCTATGTCAGTGTTTTTCCCTGTTGCAGAGTAACTACCTGGTGTTTATGGCAGAGCTGTTCTGGTGGTTTGAAGTGGTGAAGCCTTCGTTTGTACAGCCCAGAGTCTTTGACCCAGAAGGTGAGGATATAGGTGTTGGGAGTAAAACATTTGGAAATTGATGATTTGGAGAATAAAGATAAACGACTGCATTTATATTTCACAGAGCATTTCAGTATTCACCGCAACCCACGTCACATTGCTTTATTGGATTTATATGGTGAAAGCTGGTTGGTTTTTGGTTTTCAGCAGCCTCTGATCCAGTCCAGTCATCAAGGACTATGGCTCCGGTCTGTAGCCCAGCCAAGCAGGACTTAGTGGACAGACCAGGCAGCCCAGAACACAAGAGGTAAAATGTTATATTAAATGGAAAAATCCAATGTTCCCTAATTCAACAAGTTTGTGAAAGTCCCAGTGTAGTTAATCTCAGCAGAGATGTGCTCTTGAGCTTAATCTTAATGCTCTCCTACTCAATGTCTCACTGCCTTTTTCAGGCTTCAACCAGACGCTGTGTCAGGTAAGAACATGGGAACCATCCTCGACTGACAGTCATAAGCACGTCGTTCTGAAGACTGCTAGTTCTCTTTGCTTTAGTCTCTGTGTGGAAGTAACCTCCCTCGTGTCTGACAGGGGTGATAAAGCGCTCGGCCTCCATGTCCTATGTGGATGGCTGTGTGGGGACATGGCCTCAGGAGAGACGCTCCAGGGGCATCTCCTTTGAGATCCCTCTGGACGGGGACCCTCATGTCACTCCCTGTGCCGGTCCCTCCCTCCGGGCCATGACCCGCTCCGCCAGCACAGAGGGCCTGGGGGCATTCAAAGTTCACCACGCGAGCCAGGGGGCCATGAGGCGGCACCTCTCCTTTCAGCCAGTCAATGTCAACGGCCAGAGCAGCGACGGCGGACACATACCTGAGGAGGACTACGTCCAGAAAACACCGGGTCGTAGCCAGACTCAGCCACGCAGGAACCAGAACAGGTACGTACGATGGCTGCGATGGTAAGGACTTCCCCGTCTTGGGCTTTATAACCTGGAAGGCGATAATAAGGGATCGGTCCCGCTGTCTAGATCTTCCAACGGCGTTCTTCTGGAAAATGGCAGTGGGGGCAGTGGGCCCGTCAGCCCGTCGACACCCCCGAGCATTGAGGAGGCCCTGAAGATCATTCACGACACCGAGAGACCCCACAGCAGCCTGGGGTCTGGGGCCAACGGCTTCTTCCTCCACGATGGAGCTGAACCACCCGAACCAGGAGAGCACCCGGACGACTCCCGAGGATCGGCTAAGGCCCGGGCGGACGAGGCCGACCCCAACTCGGCCTCTACGGAGGAGGTGGACACAGGGATTCACGTGAGGACAGAAGATATCCAGGAGAGTTTGGACGAGGACAACTCTTCTCTCAGGGATTACTCTGATATGGACCCGGATTTTGAGGCTATGACTCGATCCTGTCCTCTTCCCCAGGGGAATGGAGAGAGGGGCGTGAGGAATGGAGATGGGAATGGAGAGAGGGGAGAGAGGAGCAGCCCAGGTCTTAGCTCGGTGCCCCCAGCCCCTCTGTCCCATGTTCCCAGCCCCGCCTCGTCCTCAGGGGGTTCTGGGGGCGTGGTTCGCATGACCAGCTTCGCTGAGCAGAAGTTCCGCAAACTGGAGGGCCGGAGCAGTGGAGGGACCACCCCCGAAAGCTCTGAGCTCAACGTTCCCAACACACCGCCGACACGAACTGCCACGCCCGAGGTTAGTCGAGAAATGCTCTCTAATGTCGGTTTTGGTTACTCTTCTGCCCACCCTTTAAACTTATTCTGTCTTCCTTCTCAGATCTCCTGCCCCGCACAACCAGCCCTGACCCCACCCACACCCTCTCCCAGAGACCACACCCACCTTTTGTCATCAGAGATGGTACACCTGAAGATGAAGCTGGAGGAGAAACGCAGAGCCATTGAGGCCCAAAAGAAAAAGGTATATATTTAATCTAGCCTTTTTATTTTTATTTTTGGTTTAGGTGATGTCGAAATGTGTGTTGTTGTACAAAATAAACCAATCAGAGTATCAAAAAATACTCTGAATATTTTTTGCTTGACCCACGTGTGTTCCAGTTCTGGCACAACACTGGTTTCAGGGACCAGGATCCATGTGTTTCTCGGACCAATCAGATGATTTGTTCCTTTTTGCACCCTGAGAGGCTTCAGGAAAATTCCTTGCAGAGAGGAACCTTATGTCTGTGGGCAGCTGGTCGCATTTGGCTGCAGAGAGGAGTTTGAGTAGCCAGACAAGACTTATCCAGCCTCCAAAAGCAGCTTCTTTTTGGCTTCGGCTGAACTGGCCCATTCTCTAGGGATTTCTATTCCCTATTTCCAACAGGGTCTGGTCAAAAGTAGTGTACTGTGTCGGAGCTTGAGTCAGAGACACCCTCAACATACCACCCTGAACAATAAAAAAAATACAAGTAATCAAATTCTACTAACAGGGTTTATTTTGAGAGCCAGTCAACGGATTTGAGTTACTTATCAAACCTAATCATGTTGATGGCGTTGATAAGGTCCCGGTTAATTGGTTGGAAAGATAACGGTTTCGTCACTGTCCCAGGTGGAGGCAGCATTCACACGTCACCGTCAGAAGATGGGCCGGACAGCCTTCCTCAACGTTGTGAGGCGGAAAGGAGTCACGCCGTCGCCCACCAGCCCCAGCCCCATTCCCGGGGGGCCAGACCTGGACAAACCTGCCCAGGATCTCCTACCCTCAGGCAGCCTGGGCCCGGTAGAGAGGTGCAAGCCTGACGGAGCCGCTCCCAAGTCCCCCTGTGAGGAGGGTGTAGGTGCGTCACCCCAAACGCCCCTTTGTTATCCACATGTGTTGTCTGTGTTTTTGGAGAACTAAGCCTAGATCCAAATCTGTCAGTGCTGTGTTGACATCTTTGGTTTGACAATGACCATTGGCAGACTGTTCAAAATGACCGAGCCGGGCTAGGGAGTAGCCATGCTGTGGACCGTTTGATTCAGTCCCTGGTGTGTCCGCGGTTGGTAGGTGTGATGCCAGTCTTCTAAAGTGTGTCATGCATGTGTTGCTCCAGGCGTTGGGGTCGGAGAGGTGGACCTTGGAGAGTACACTCGCTCCATCGAGAGGCTGAACACATCCCTGGGGTTTCTGCAGACAGAGATGCAGCGACTGGCCCAGCAGCAGGAGAGGATCATGGCCATGAGGGAACAGCAACAGGCCTGGGTCATACCTCCTCCAGAACCCTCACCACACAGGTAGGATCAGGCGTGTAGGGTCGAGGAGGTGTGGTATTTGTCCCAGGGATATACTGAGGGCTGGATCCAGCAACAATGTTCCAATGCAGAGTGCAGCCTTTACTCTGTTATAAAGGATTCAGGATTCAAAAGACCGGGTTTATGAATGTCTGATATATCATGGCTTTTAGCCAATCAGCATCCAAGATCCAAACTGCCCGGTTTATAATCATCAGTATCACGTAAATTATGCATAAATCTGTCAGTTTCTGAATGTAAATATTGGTAAAATATTTTGTGCATGTATCTATTATTATGTTTACTGTATTGTGATTAAAGCAGTCATATCAATGTTATTATTGCTTATTTTGTTATTTTAGTAAAGATGTTTCAACTCTCTCTACAGGCAGCTCCGGGAGCTCCGTAGCAACAGTGTAGCCGGACGAGGATCTGTGGGTTCCCTCTCCCCCATCTTGTCCTCAGCTGGAGGGTCCCCTCGCGCCCCTCACCGCTCCCCGGGAGGCATCAAGCGCCGACCGGCCTCCTTCCACTCCAGCACACCCCGCACACCGCGCCCCACGGAGCTCAAGGTGACCCCTTTCAGACGGATGCTCAACACCCCCACATCCGTGGACAGTTTGCCCAGGCTGAGACGCTTCTCCCCGAGCCAGACCCAGGTCACCTCCTTTGCCTACCTGGGACACGATGAGGGTCCAGGGGCTACGGAGGAGGGCAAGGAGAGGGGGACAGGGGGAGCAGAGGAACCCTTAAACCAAACCAAACTCCCTGAGACCGAGGTAGCAGCAGCGGGGATAAGGAGTGCAGGCACTCGTCCCTACTCGTCCACTAAAGAGTCAACCAAAGAGAGAGGACAGGTGGAGGAGAGCGGAGAGGAACGGAGGAAGGAGCAGCTGGCGGAGGTGCTGTCTCAGCCGGTCAGGGACCTGGTGGAGGTGCCTCTATCGTTGCTGAAGCCTCTGGATGGACGGGGACTGGAGACCAGTGGAGAGGGGGAGAATGGAGGAGAGCTGTATGGAGAAGACCAGAAAATGTGCTGTGGGTTCTTCTACAAGGTAAGGATAGTGTCAACTATGGAGCATACAGCATACGGTACCTCTCACTGTGAACACTGAATGTGTTCCTCAATCGAATTTATTTTATAAAGCATCAAAGTGCTTTTACAAAACACCTAGCCAGAAAGTGCTTTTATAAAACATCCAGCCTACCTTCTCCCTAGTACAGTTTAAAGTTCATACTGTTCATCTGGCACAACATGAACTATGTACACTATGACTCTTAAACCATGACTTCATCTGGGACACTAATTGTGTGTACAGTATGTAGGCCAAGGCATGACAGCTCACATAATAATGTTAGAACAGGAGACAGACTAGTTAGCAATGTCAGGAGAATATAGCCAACAGAGCTAACTATATGCTGCTACAGAATGGATAGCTTACATTTGCCCAGTGTATTTGCTGAGCGAAAAATAAAGACATGGAAAAATTGCCCCCGCTGCACAACATGTTTTTTATTAGTTATGATAGACATCCTCTGATATGGAATTCCATCTGAGATACGTTTGAGAAATCAGAACGGACACTGAGTGAGAGGATGTGACGGTTCTGTCTGACCAAATTTTTTCTCTGGAGCTACAAAGAACCATAACTTCTGCATGGCAGCCAAAGCCTAGTTCTATAAATGTGACTCCATCTGCACTCCAGGACGATGGGAAAGGAGAGGAGGACATGGCGCTGAAGAGAGCTGCTCTTCTGGAGAAGAGGTTGAGAAGAGAGAAGGAGGCACTGGAGAAGAAACAGCAGCAGGATCTTGAGCAGGAGCTGAAGAAGGAGGAAGCACGGTCAGTCTGGACCTCCAGATTCCGATAACTATCATTAGAGGTTCTGATAACTACAATTTCAGTGGTTTTCCGACCCAATCAACTTTTAGACTTGGTTATTAGCATAACTTTAGAAACTGTTCATTCCTATTTTTCTGTTTCTTCTGCCATGAACTATGCTAATTTAAAAGTCAAGAGATTTGGAGTGGAAAAGTTGTTGACCTATTTTTGCTAGGTAACTTTTACGATAACTTCCTAGAGAGTTTGTGTCTATTTGTGTTCCTGTCCAGGCTAAAAGCAGAGGAGGAGCAGCAGAAGAAAGAGGACGATAAGCAGAGGAGGGATTACATAAAGAATGAGTACATGAGGAGGAAGCACTTGAAGCAGGTTGAGGATATGGATGTCAGGCCACGCCATGGAAGTCTGAAAAAAAAGCCCCGCCCCAAATCCATCCACAGGGACGTCATGGAGTCACCCAAACCCCCCGTCCGAGCCACAGGTAACACACCCACAAACATTCACATAGAATTAAATGAATATGTATTGGTCATGTACACCACTTAGTAGATGTTATAGCAGGTAAAGCAAAATGCTTAGTTTACCAGCACCAACACTGCTGTAGAATGTCAGGAAATACAATACCCAAATAATAATAAAATAGACAACAAGAACAGTTATAGAACAAACGTAAAAGAACAATTATAAATATAAAATTACATTTTTACATTACAAGTACATTTACTGAGGCTTGCTTTAATGCTTTTGTGGGTGGGAGTTGAAGAATGACTTAACAGTTGAATTGCAGACAAGTAGAGCCAGGAGGAATTTAAACGTTCTCTACCTAGAATGTTTAAAAAATACTGTTAGATTAAATAATGGTAAATAATGCAAATTATGCTTATGTACTCAAATTCATATGAAATACACATTTAAGAATTCTAAGTTGGGATGGCCTAAACATGTGAAATAAAGTTGCTTTGGTCGGTCAAGCTTTTTGTTATGGAATGTATGGAAATATATTTTTATAGTCAATTCCAGTTTCAGCATTTTAAGTTGGAATAGCCTATACATGGGAAACAAACTTGGTTTCGACTGTGTAGCTTAAATGGTTCAACAGAAATAGATACTGTTAGTAGCACATTATAGAAATCCCATTCAAGGCAATGGACGTTTTATATGTTTAATTACAGACCTTTTTCTACATGTAAACTATGACCGGCATGTTTAGCTTAAAAGTTGTGGGAGTAGTAGCAGTCCAAATATGCAAGCCCCAGTAATTAGAATAAGCAAAGCAAGAATCCCTAAAATAATTGGTAAGTTTAGAGAGTATATACCTTTAAACAGAGGAAGAAACTGGCATGCACAACAGTAAATCAGTTAGGAAGAGCAATGTCAAGGATACCGCATATATACCTATAATGGTTAAAGAACAGTATGTAAACAGTTTTCTTTCTCCATATTTGGGGCATCAGTCCAAAGTGCAGGGCAGAGTGCCAGACACATTCAAATATGTCTTCTTGGTTTACCTCATTCAGGTACTCGACCACGTGGCTTTTCAGTCTCCAGCATGTCCCTGGCCTCCCTCAACCTGGCAGACACCGACAGCAACGCGGGAGATAAGAGGACCCCCAGGTAAGGCCAGATGTTGCCTGATTACAACGACGATACGGGATCTGCACAAACAGAGAGGCTCCCAGGCTGGCTGTGTTTTCCCAATGGACGGAGGGCTTTAGAAGCATGAATACTCCTTAACGAATACATTAACGTGTGTCTTATAACCTGTCTGTATAAAGAAACCTAAAGGTTTTTTTGTTCTTAAACTCTGCGTCCTGATCTTGTCTGTTCCTCTTTCCCTCCTCGGTCTGTTTCCCCCTGTTTGCACGGACCCCCAGAGCCAGTAAACTAGGCTCTGTGAGAGGCCATATCTCTTTCTTTTTAAGCTCTCCTACAGAGATTAAGGGAAGGTTAGTAAGGCCCGTGCCTTCCTACTAAGGCCTAGGCTTTCATCAAGCTTTCATGTTTATACTACTGCATCAAACCCCAGATTGTTCAATCAGTACAGTTTTATTTGAGGTAAATATATCTGAGAAAAATGACCCATAATGGAGATAGGCATGCATAGGCTCACATATAAGTCATGATGAAGTTTGAGCAAGCTACATACAGCGCACCAACATTAACTCTGAAAAACAACTGAGACATTAAAAACACCTGTTTTATTAGCTCCTATATGACACGCATGTTGTACCATTTAGGTGCTGGCCAATTACCTCCTTTAAAACTGCCCGACCATTCTGCTCAGTGCCGCAGTTCCTTCTGCCTCATTTCACACATCTCCAGCCTCTAATCCTCCTGGCTCCACTCTGCTTTCTGACTCACTGACTCCTGCTCTGCTTCCTCTGCTGCGGCATTGCTGCTAGGCTCAGCCTGCCCTGCCCTGGCTAACCCTCTGCTTCATGCTAGCTGCTCCATGCTAGCAGCCATAATAACGGGACTGTTTTGTAGCTTGGCTGTGCTCCGCTGCACATTCCTCTGTGTTCTCATCCCAGCCACGTCGAGATCACTTGGCTGGATGTAATAGGAGGGAATGTGGAGGTCTGCCTGGGAAGAACTGTGTCACATTGTCTGACCCTGTTTCTCTCTGTGTGTGTGTGTGTGTGTGTGTCTGTATTTGTATTATCTATGTGGTGTATCCGTCTGGTTTTGTGTGTGTATCTGTCATTCTCTTTGTGTCTGCACATGTTTTGTTGTTCCTCTGTGTGTGTGTGTGTGTGTGTGTGTGTGTGTGTGTGTGTGTGTGCGCGCGTACATCCCCAGGCCTGACTCTGCAGAGGGCAATCTGTCGTCCTGCCCGTCTCGTAATGGAGATAAGGACTGGGAGAACGAGTCCACAACCTCCTCAACTCCATCCAACCAAGAGTATACAGGTATGGACCACTCCATTATGTAAACACAGCATCCTGCTTTGTAAAGGAGACTTGTAGGTGCATCCAACCAGAACCAGAGTGTTGTCCAGTGCTTTTCAACAGTAAGCTTTGAGGAACTTTCTGCTTTGCCACAGCATTTTTCTTAGTATGTATTTTTCCTAGTAATAGTTTTGATCTTTCAAGTGATGCATAAGAAATTAAAACACCTGTTTCTTGACTAGGCTACAACTATATTGTTGTTACAAGTCCATTGCACTCTGGCTGTTGTTTCATCAGGAGTTAAGTCATTTTTGTCATTTATTTTGCTTATGAGTGATTACCACAGGCAAGTATGATGAGGCTTAAGCAAAACCACCGCCTTTACCATACAAACAAACTCTATTTCAAATAATTAAAGATGTTTATCACAGAGAGGCAATGATATGCAGCATAAATCAGAAGAAATGGAAGGTCATTTGCTGTAAATATTTGGGACCTTTTGGTACAGCAGTGTGTAACATGCCATCGGGGAGTACCTTGGTTCAGACTAGGAACCAGTGCTGTGGTCCACATGTAGAGCAGACTGTGTTATGAATATGTGTTTTGTCAGTCCATATGATTCTTATTTTGGTGTTCACTTCTTCTCTCAGGGCCAAAGCTGTACAAGGAACCTAGCGCCAAGTCCAACAAGCATATCATACAGAACGCTCTGGCCCACTGCTGCCTGGCAGGCAAAGTCAATGAAGGACAGAAGAACAAGATAATAGATGTATGAAATATGATTGAATACGGTATGTCACTTTTTCTCTTATTTGACTTTCATGTGACCTGTACTCCCCTCTGTCTTTCAGGAAATGGAGAGATCAGGGGCCAACAACTTCCTGGTGTTGTTCCGAGACGCAGGTTGCCAGTTTCGCTCTGTGTACACTTACTGCCCTGAGACAGAGGAGATCACCAAGCTGGCGGGCATTGGGCCCAAGAGCATCACAGCCAAGATGATTGAAGGCCTATATAAGTACAACTCCGACAGGAAGCAGTTCAGCCACATTCCGGCCAAGACCATGTCGGCGAGTGTAGACGCCATCACCATTGCCCCTCACCTGTGGCAGACCAAGAAACAGGGCACTCCCAAGAAACTGGGGAGTCTGAAGTAGCCACAGCAACACGCCCTTTTCATACCAAACCCAGGACATTGTTCCTAGGTGTCCATGGTTGTAGAACTGAGGGGAGGCTTTGTGGGGTACTCAACCCAGAAACTGACCCAGGTGTGGGTATGACCTAGGATATTGCAGGGTCTGGTTTGGTATGAATGGTGCTTAAGATTCCAGATTTTCTGAAATTCTTTCCCATTAATATATCTCATGAACACGTACACCCAGGTTTCACCTGGATCGGATATCTAACGTACAGTTTGATTGGATGAATTTGTGGCAGGGTTTTTTCTTCTGAACAGGACGCTGCTGATTGTCTGCACAACTGGAATGCGGGCAGAAAAGACCACCTAGACAAGCCTCAAGGGACACTTGTTATGCAAGCCTGTGTGTGGGGGACCCAGTCATTCTAATGGAGCGTGTGTGTGTGTGTTCACATGCTTGGGTGTCCATGTTCTCGAGTGCCAAAAAAAGAGGCTTACAGGACCTAACTGACCACTAAAGCACTGAATGTCATTCCTCTGATATAGACAGAGTTTGAGTTCCCTGTGTTCATCATGTGTGGCCTTATGCTTGTTTTGTGCGTCATACAGTATGAAAGTGCGGTGATTGTTATTTAAATGTCAGGTGCAATGTTTTTGTGAGTACAGGACGTTATATGAGAGCTTGTTGAGAGTTTGGCAGTGCCTGAGGCTTGCTTTCCTCTCTGGTTGAAAGATACGGCTGAGCGGTTTGGTTTGTGTAATGTCAATAGTTAAAGTGCCAAGACTGAGTGATGAGAATACCCTGAGTGTAGGTCATTACTGGATAATTACTAGATGGTAAAATTGTTCAGTATCATCTACTGTAGTTCACAGGAATGTCAGCAACTGACTTTTAATTTATTTTCGGTATTTGTCATGCTTTGAAAATCTTTTAAAGGCTTTTAGAGTTTAATTGACATATGTGCGTAATATACTTTAAGACTGTCTGTAATTTAATTTAGTTTGTATATAATAGCTATTCTATTCAAAATGAATGAGTCAAACTAGCAATTATCAGTTAATATGGACGTGTCTAAACGTAATATATGGGGCCTTTTATTGTTTAAAAAATGCAACTGTGTGATCACTTTCAATGTCACTGGCAGGACTATTTCAAGCTTTAGAATAGCAGCTAATTCCTCAGATTGTGTCATGAGCCTGTGCAATTCTGATAACTATCCTTGTTGGCATATGTGTATGGACCTCACAGATATTGAAAAACATTTTGCTCTATTGTGGAAAGTATATAACTGTTGAATTCTGATTATTACACTTAATGTAGTCCACAATAAGTATATGTACATAATCAATAGAAAGTAATCATGAATAGCATTTCATGACACTTTCCCACTGTAGATTGCAGTATTTTAGTTGAAATGACTGCATACTAACACTAAGTAAAATACAGATCATAAAAACATTTTCTTTAGGAGTTTCAAAACATCTGTTAAATTATGCTTCAGTATGTTACATTGTTAACCTATTAAATGAAACATTTTCTTATTTTGGAGCAAAGCAGTGTTTACACTGTACATCTATATTTTGTCATATAAAGTATTTTTTGTAAACCATTTTCCATTTTGAGATTTCGTATGAGCATGGTATGTCA
Organism: Esox lucius; assembly: GCF_011004845.1. Classification (NCBI taxonomy): domain Eukaryota; kingdom Metazoa; phylum Chordata; class Actinopteri; order Esociformes; family Esocidae; genus Esox; species Esox lucius. Next base: position 22,132,005 of record NC_047571.1, on the reverse strand, counting down.
CGAGAAGAAATCTGAAAAAGGATTATATGTTTTTTTTATGAGTGAAGGGCAGGAAACCGATAGAAACTGACTGCAAACTGATTCCCTCTGCACATAGTTTATTGTCAGTGGTGGGTCATCAGAAACTGTGTGTGAGATGCCATTATGTTTATCCCCATCTAAATTTGTTTTATTTGTATTTATGTTATTTTTCTATATACAGTATATTCCTTTGAACTATATTAAAATGCAAATCATTAAAACTTGTGATTTAATTTGTTAAAGACAGGCCAGCTCAGAAAGGAGTTTTTGTTCTGTTAAATGTTCACGTGTCCTCCGCAGCACATTATCCAGTTACAAATGAACAGAACAAATGTGTCATGAATATGCAATCTGCAGGTTGTATTCGATTGGAGAAGAAACCATTCTTAGTCATTTTGTAAGTATTCTTTAATTTCTTATGGAAAATTCGAGTCACTTGACTGCAACTTTATCAATACCACTAGGTGTCACCTAATGATTGAGAAATATTCTCGTCCTCTTATGCACTCAAGGGCAACTGAAGGCAATCAAGACGAGTAATAGTCAATACCAAACATATTTACATTAAGCCTTTTCATAGGTCCATAAATCGTTTAATCCCTTTTTACCCGATCTGTTGAACTTTTTACTTTGATTCTGCAAAGGATCACACCTTGTTTGGCCTCGAAGACATTGATTCTTTATTTGCAATCCTGTCCTCTTTTGGAAGTGACACAAACTGATAATTACTATCACACTGAAAGAGGCATTCATTGACTTTGATTACATTGCGTAATTGGCGCTCATTTTGCGTCGGTGGCATGACTTGTTAGCTATGTTTTGACTTAACCTAAAAGACAAGGTTTAGGGCGCTCCAGTGAAAACCCTGGGATCTGATTGGTAGACAAAGCGGTGCGCTTGACAACCGAAGGGGCTGGGTAGCAGCAGTAGACATTGATTCGAGACCAGAAGACAACAGAGACTGGGGGAAAGCAAGACACAAACACATAATAGATGTGCTTTGACAACTACACTTTCCAACCACATAGAATAACAAAAACTAAGGAGAGTGTTTTCAGCCCATGTATTTTTAGATCAAGGTAAGCTTTAAATCGCATTTGGGAGTGTGTTCATGCGTAGTGAATCCTTCTTCGGTACCCATCCTGCTAGTTGCAAGTAGCGGATGATGCACGTCTCGCTCTGGCCTGGCTAGCCATTCTCTTGTCATGATCTGAATCTGTTATAGCGGTTTTGGGTGTGCGCATTCCTGACAGTTTTCAAGTCGTGGTATGTTGCTACCTCCAAACAAACTTGGGCTCCTATGTAGCTAGTTATATGGCTTGCTTTTCGGAGGAATATGCTCTTATTTTTTCTTAACATTCGTTAGTGGACACGAACAGGCGTTCTGGAACAGACGTACTGTAGCTACGCTAGCCAGCAGTGTACTAACTAGGCAACTACTAACGTTAGCTACTGACTCTGTAGCAGCTAGCTAGGTAGCTAATTTGCCATGTTCGAACCCCACCCATAGCTGCCGTGCCTATAGCTACGTTGCCAGTTAGCTAGTAATACACTGTACATAAATGTGGATGTATTTGAACCCTCTATTTAATTAACTAGCTTGGTCATCCTTAATTTGAGCTTAATTAACAAAACATTAGCTAATGCGTTAATGTTCCCATAACGGTTGTGTGAGTCAGTGTCACTGTACTGTGACAGCGCATCTTGCATACGGCGTGTTATTTTCTCCATTCGAATAACCTGTTTTGTTCGCTGTCAGATTTTTAGCAATGATTTGACCACACATTTCTTGAACTAATGATATCGGTATATATCATATTACTGTAAGCATAATGATGTTGTTGGTCAGCATTTACTATAACATTTTCAGCGACCACTTCACATTGTCGATAATGGGAATTGACGTACGAGAACCAGATGGCAGGATTACTGAATTGACTTAACTAGCTGAATAATTAGAGAACATTGGCTTTCCCCCATGTGTACGTGTAGTCTTTTTTTTTTTTATAGATATGTTTTTGTCATTTATTGTACAGGAATCAAGTGACAGGCAGGTCGGATTCGAACCCATACTGCTGCAGCACGTATGCATTACAGGCAGCGGCATAGAACACTAAACTACCCCATGCTACAGTGTAGCAGAATCTATCAATGAAATCTATATAGAACTTGTAGGCTTGCTGGTGAAAGTCAACGATTAGAGCTCATATTCTAATTACCATGACAATAACTTCAGTCAATGTTGTTTTTCTCTAATCTCCTGGTGAATCATTGAACAACAGTGAAGTAAAATACGATGGCTACAGTCTATGGCTATTTGCTAAACCAGGCATTGGGTTTCCAGACGTTGTCAATTTGCAATACATGAATTCCACCCTTGTAGTCCTGCATGTTGTTAATACATAATTAATAGCACAGCTATGTGGATTATTGGATTAACTCTCAACTGCAGACTCTGTACTGGTGCAGACCTGCTGCTAATCTCCTAATCACAATAGTCAGAAAGTTGGGTCTTGATTCAATTAGGTACCCTTGAGAATGTAGTCATCTTTTCCACATTAAGGTTCCTATACTGACCCTGAGCCCCCTGTGTGTGTCAGCCCGTCGTCACCATGACAGCGGAGGAGATCATCAATGTGAAGGAGGTGGAGATCATCAAGGTGATCTTGGACTTTCTCCACTCCAGGAAGTTGCACATCAGCATGCTGGCCTTGGAGAAAGAGAGCGGAGTTATCAATGGACTCTACTCCGACGACATGCTCTTCCTCAGGTACACAAAGTCCTGCCTCATTAATTAGGCACTAAACATAAAAATCAGGGAAACACTTGCTGGACTGACCCAGTGTAGTTTGCCCATTTTACTTTTCAAGCGCCATCTGTCCTGTGTTTGCCTCGAGTGAACGTTTCACATTATAATTTATAATAAGAAGGCTGTTACTGTTCAATGAAGGCTAATTATTTTAGATTCAAATAAATAGGTTAATGGTTGCAGTCGGGGGTAAAACATCAACAATGTTCAGAAGACTTGCTTATTGTGTTAATGTCATAATGGAACAGAACACTTGTGCTGGATTCGAGTGCACCTTTAAATGTAAATGGACAGTGTACTGTTGGAACTTTCTGACATGCCAGCGTTTGAAATGCCTGATTGTAAATAGACTACCTTTCACACAGAGGCCCTACTGTGACTGGGTGGCCATTCACTGCCTGTCTTTTAGCTCACTTACGAAGACCATGTGTTTCCATTGGAGATAAAATAGCAGATAAACCAATTAAAAGAACACATTTTGTTAAATGTTTAGTTTCTTATTGTACTGTTGTTTTGTTTGTGTGTTCTGAACATTTTCTGGAAGTCATCTGACTATTATGAATAGCCTGAGCCCTTAACCGGGGCTACATAAGGTGTCACAAAGACCATCCACTTGTATTTTTCTTTTTACTACTAATTAGTATTAACTTGCTAGTTTTTTTTTGCAAATTTCTAAAGGCAACTGGTGTTGGATGGGCAATGGGATGAGGTGCTTCAGTTTATTCAGCCCCTCGAGTGCATGGAGAAGTTTGACCGGAAAAGGTGAGGCATCGTTCGTACTACAATATGTGATAAAAAAACAGTCTGACTGTACTTACTATTTGGCCATGCAAAACAACACATTACCAACCTGGCACCTAGAATGTTTAGGCAGGTACGGGGTTTGGATCACTTTTCCGTAACATAGATAAAATGAGGCAGCGTGGGTCTATGTTTTATTGTTGCGTGAACTGTGTTTTGTTATTGTGTGAAAGGTTCCGTTACATCGTCCTTAAGCAGAAGTTTCTAGAAGCCCTGTGTGTAAACAATGCCATGTCAGCTGAGGACGAGCCACACCATGTGAGTCAACAAACAAACAATAGCCTCCCTCTCTGCCTCCCTCCGTCTCTGCCTCCCTACCTCCGTGCCTCCCTCCCTCTCTGCCTCTTTGCCTCCCTCCTTTTCTCCCTCTCCCCCTCACTATCTGACTTTCGCCCTCTCTATCTCCCCTTCTCTCTCTCTCTCTCTCTCTCTCTCTGTCTGTCTCTCTGTCTGTCTCTGTGTGTCATCTTCTCCTGGATGTTGTTTTGGTTGGGTGTCTCTGCTGTATTCCATCTCTGTTGTTTTCTGTTTCTGTCCTCGGTTTACTTTTAAATAAGCCCATTCTTCCCAACACGTTTTTGCTATTTCTGTCACTGTTATCGTTCTTGTAGCGCACACAAACACACATTCATTGAGCCATGTCTGTATTAGCTTAGTCACATACCGAGTAGATCTGAATCCAGTTTGCCTCCTGACTGGATTAGTCTGGCCTCCTCAAGCCAGCTGTGACTGTGTGTCAGATTGGCAGCCCAGCTCTTCTTAATTTAGTGTCTTGAGACATGGGCCTGATTGAAGAAGTTTTATGATTTATTGTTGTAGATGTACTAGATTATGGTTTATTGTAATATATGTAATATAATTAGGTTTATTGTAATATATCCATTAGATCTTTCTTTAAAAATGTATTCAAAGCAACCCTGACATTGTCTTAAGTCTGAGGTTTTTCTTTGGACATGATAGAGATTCATGCCCTTACACTCTGACATTTAGAATATAGGTGTCAGACAGAGATAACGGTACATATGCGTGCATTCTGGGATTTGATACGTTGTGGGGCTACGTAAGAACCAAGTTTTTGTTTCATTGCAAACCTTCTACTTGTTTCCCTCTCTCCCTCAGCTGGAGTTCACCATGCAGGAAGCCGTGAAGTGTCTCCATGCCCTGGAGGACTTCTGTCCCTCTAAGGAAGACTACAGCAAGCTGTGCCTGCTCCTGACGCTGCCTCGCCTAACCAACCACGCCGAGTTCAAGGCATGGTGATGTGGTTCCATTCATTAGAATAATACCATACCTGATGGATCAGACTCTGTTGTTCTAGAGCAGTGATGGACGCTAATACTCACAGCTGGGTTAACAGTTCATTGAATTCTGGTATCAAAAGGCATTGGTACTTTGCATCTGATGCATATCAAAACGTATGTCCGTGCGATGACCCTGAGAAACGGGTCCGGTCAGGTGTGGTGACGTGGGTTGGAGCTGATTTAACTCTGTTTTCCCAGCAGGACTGGAACCCCAGCACAGCGCGGGTGCAGTGTTTTGAGGAGGCCTGCACCATGGTGGCAGAGTTCATCCCTGCTGACAGGAAGCTGAGTGAGGCAGGTTTCAAGGCCTCCGGGAACCGCCTCTTCCAGCTCCTCATTAAAGGAGTTCTGTATGAGTGCTGCGTCGAGTTCTGCCAGGTAATCACTAGCCGGATTGAACTTGTATTCAGCCCACGTTTTCTCATTTAGTTGTGTTTCAAAGTTTGACTGAAATCTATTTAATTGGCTTTATTTTTAGAAGATTTATTTTTTTATCATCAATACATCTGAATGCTTATTCAATCCTCTGTACCTATTTCATTCAACTTCATATTATGGTTTTAGTTTTATATGATGTTATGGTTTTATTGCTCGGGTTGAACGAATGAATGGGTGAATGAATAATTTATCACGTGAATTTACATATTGATTGACTGCCTCTGTCTCCCAGAGCAAGGCGACCGGCGAGGAGATCACAGAGGGAGAGGTGCTCCTGGGGGTTGACATGCTGTGTGGGAACGGCTGTGATGACCTGGACCTCTCCTTACTGTCCTGGATGCAGAACCTGTCCAACAGCGTCTTCTCCTGCGCCTTTGAGCAGAAGCTGCTCCAGATACACGTGGACCGTCTGGTGAAACCTGCCAAGACCAGTTACTCCGATCTCCTCACCCCGCTCATCAGCAAGCTGTCCCCCTACCCCTCCTCGCCCCTCCGCCGCCCCCAGTCCGCTGACACCTACATGTCCCGTTCCCTCAACCCGGCCCTGGACGGACTGGCCTACGGGCTCTCTGGCCAGGAGAAGCGGGGCCCAGGGGGCGACATGGCGGGGGGGAAGGGTGTGTCCCCCATGTCTCACTCCTTTGCTAACTTTCACAGCGGGGGCCAGAGCCTGAGCAGGAGTCTGATGATGGAGAGCTCAGACTGTCACAGCATCTTTGAGGAATCCCCTGAGAGGTGAGTGTAGGGCAGGTTGGATTCGCACAGCGCTGCTTCCTTTCAGTGTAGGGCAGGTTGGATTCACACAGCGCTGCTTCCTTTCAGTGTAGGGCAGGTTGGATTCGCACAGCGCTGCTTCCTTTCAGTGTAGGGCAGGTTGGATTCACACAGCGCTGCTTCCTTTCAGTGTAGGGCAGGTTGGATTCACACAGCGCTGCTTCCTTTCAGTGTAGGGCAGGTTGGATTCACACAGCGCTGCTTCCTTTCAGTGTAGGGCAGGTTGGATTCACACGGTGTTGCTTCATTTCAGTGGAGGATGGGTTGGATTCACACAGCGCTGCTTCCTTTCAGTGTAGGGCAGGTTGGATTCACACAGCGCTGCTTCCTTTCAGTGTAGGGCAGGTTGGATTCACACGGTGTTGCTTCCTTTCAGTGTAGGGCAGGTTGGATTCACACAGCGCTGCTTCCTTTCAGTGTAGGGCAGGTTGGATTCACACGGTGTTGCTTCATTTCAGTGGAGGATGGGTTGGATTCACACAGCGCTGCTTCCTTTCAGTGTAGGGCAGGTTGGATTCACACGGTGTTGCTTCATTTCAGTGTAGGGCAGGTTGGATTCACACAGTGTCGCTTCATTTCAGTGGAGGACGGGTTGAATTCACATGGCGCTGCTTCATTTCAGTGGAGGATGGGTTGAATTCAAACGGCGCTGCTTCATTTCAGTGGAGGATGGGTTGAATTCAAACGGCGCTGCTTCATTTCAGTGGAGGATGGGTTGAATTCAAACGGCGCTGCTTCATTTCAGTGGAGGACGGGTTGAATTCACATGGCGCTGCATCATTTCAGTGGAGGATGGGTTGAATTCAAACGGCGCTGCTTCATTTCAGTGGAGGACGGGTTGAATTCACATGGCGCTGCTTCATTTCAGTGGAGGATGGGTTGAATTCAAACGGCGCTGCTTCATTTCAGTGGAGGATGGGTTGAATTCACACGGCGCTGCTTCATTTCAGTGGAGGATGGGTTGAATTCACACGGCGCTGCTTCATTTTAGTGGAGGATGGGTTGAATGTTAGATGTCTCAGAAGTTGTTTACATTGGAAATATCTGTCATTTATGTAAGGTACTCCAGTCTGCCAGGTCATGTTGCTCTCTAGAATAATCCACAAAACATTGACTAAATGGGCCAATGTTCACATGGTTGACATAGCTTAGACACTGGAATACACTGTGGATTAGCAAGAGTGTCAGAACACACAATTAAGACTCAACTCTTGAACGAGAAGCTCAGTGATTGGCTTGGAATTTCCTATTGATTGAATGCATCCTCCTAGATTATGACCACTGTGGCAATAGTCATGTAGTTCTTTATGGCAGTCCTTAATGTAGTCCATTATAGTGGTTCTTTATGTTGTTCATTATGGCAGTCCTTAATGTAGTCCATTATAGTGGTTCTTTATGTTGTTCATTATGGCAGTCCTTAATGTAGTCCATTATAGTGGTTCTTTATGTTGTTCATTACGGCAGTCTTTAATGTAGTCCATTATAGTGGTTCTTTATGTTGTTCATTATGTTAGTCTTTAATGTAGTCCATTATAGGGGTTCTTTATGTTTTTCATTATGGCAGTCTTTAATGTAGTCCATTATAGTGGTTCTTTATGTTGTTCATTATGGCAGTCTTTAATGTAGTCCATTTTAGTGGTTCTTTATGTTGTTCATTATGGCAGTCTTTAATGTAGTCCATTATAGTGGTTCTTTATGTTGTTCATTATGGCAGTCTTTAATGTAGTCCATTATAGTGGTTCTTTATGTTGTTCATTATGGCAGTCTTTAATGTAGTCCATTATAGTGGTTCTTTATGTTGTTCATTATGGCAGTCTTTAATGTAGTCCATTATAGTGGTTCTTTATGTAGTTTATTACGGCAGTCTTTAATGTTGTCCATTATAGGGGTCTTAAATGTAGTTAATTCCAGGAATCTTTAATGTAGTTATGTACAAAAGTCTTTAAAATAGTCTTTCTGGTTCTTGTTCCCAGCTCCAGGACTGACACGCCTGTGGATAAAATGATGAGTTCAGGTACCCTGCGGCCCACCTCAGCCCCTGGAGAGGAGGCCCCGTCACCAGGCTCCTCAGAGAGAAACGAGGTAAAGAATCATGAGGGATGATCAGGGATGGACACCTGCAGAGACAATTACTTTCAGAGATGGTGGCCTTCTCACTCTGTTCTAATTATAGGCCAGCCTTGAAGATGAACATGTGGTTTTATCTGGTGTGATATACTGACCAAGTCTAGTCTTTACTGGTAGTGGAGAGACGCCAGTCCTTGCTGGTAGTGGAGAGACGCCAGTCCTTGCTGGTAGTGGAGAGACGCCAGTCCTTGCTGGTAGTGGAGAGACGCCAGTCCTTGCTGGTAGTGGAGAGACGCCAGTCCTTGCTGGTAGTGGAGAGACGCCAGTCCTTGCTGGTAGTGGAGAGACGCCAGTCCTTGCTGGTAGTGGAGAGACGCCAGTCCTTGCTGGTAGTGGAGAGACGCCAGTCCTTGCTGGTAGTGGAGAGACGCCAGTCTTTACTGGTAGTGGAGAGACGCCAGTCTTTACTGGTAGTGGAGAGACGCCAGTCTTTACTGGTAGTGGAGTGACAGTAGTCCATAGTGAAGAGTAGACTGCTCTCTGTTCCTCTCTGCCACTGTTGTCAGACTGAATTTACAGCCCTGCTCTGCCATCCCTTTTATCTGGAAGACAGATAAACAGACTGGGAGCAGGATGAGAATTCAGCCTGGGTGATTTGACATTTAGGTGTGTCTGTGTGTGTGTGTGTGTCTGTGTGTGAAATCACTACCTCAACAAGGTTTTTTGTCAGGTCCCAGCTAGGAACATTTAGATTTATGGCTCAGGGGTAATGTTTACAATACAATTTCCAATTGGACCTAGGGTTAGACATTACAGGTAGGTTTAGGGCTAGTAGATGGGGAACATGGATTTCTGTTGTCTTATTTGTTGAGACTTATTATATGTTGTCTTATTTGTCTTACCTGTTTCAACAAAGATTGCAAATGTGTCAGGGGCTGTAGAAAACCAAACGTGTCTGTGTCTGGGAACCAGGTCTAACACTACTTATGGGGACCAGAAGTCCAGACATAAGTAGACATCCTTTCCCTTGCCTGTCTCTCTCATCCTGCATGCGACATTTGAGTTAATGCCTGTCACATAGAACTGCAGGAGAACCAGAGGCACTGTAGGAGACCACTCCCTTTCCTCTCCTGAAATCACAGGGAAGGGTTGTGATCTGATGGCTGTCACTGCTGAATGGGATGGTAAATGGCACCAGGAATTAGGATTATGTAACGTGTCAGACACTGCTTGGGGGTTGGAATGGTTTTAGCAGCAGTGTATTGACAACTTTATTGTGTGTGTGTGTGTGGGTCTTTAGCTTCGGGACTCGACAGAGAAGTTTGAGGAGTTCTACCGGCAGCGTCTGAGGGTCCAGCAGCACCTGGAACAGAAGCAGCATCAGAGACAGTTGTACCAGCAGATGCTCCTGGAGGGAGGAGTCCAGCACAGTGAGCAGCCAGCCGCTGGGGCAGAATCCATGCAGCACAGCCTCACGGAGAAGTTCCTCAACAGGTTAGACAATGTGATGTAGACTGATGTACAACACAGGGCTCCAGTTCCTCAACAGGTTAGACAATGTGATGTAGACTGATGTACAACACAGGGCTTCAGTTCCTCAACAAGTTCGTTATTCACCCCTCACTGCACAGTACAAAGTCTGAAACCGACATGAAAAACATAATGCTTCGTTTAAATTTTAACCCAAAACTATCTCATCGACTTCTCCAATTCATGTGTGGCCGACCCCATTCTGTCAGCTGTTGTTTTACGTAATGTACCTTTTTCCACATGTACACACACACACACGTTGTATCTAACAATTTAGTTGAAATATGGGAACAATTTAAATCCAGTTAAAATCCCAGAGGAGGAATAGGGTGTTGGCTGCTGCATTAGCGGGATATTTCTGCAATGTGAGTTTGAATCTGACCTAATGCTGTCTCACCACTTTACTGTCCAAAAAAAGCATGAAATGCAAGAAAGAAATGACCTTTTACAAAAATCACAGAAAATAAGAAATCGGGGGCCCTAAAAAAGGTGACTACATTAATGATGTCAATATAACCTGATAAATAATGCAGGAAAGAATGGTGTGGTTGTGTGTGCACGTGGGTTCTATTAATGCACGCCGTTTAGAAGGGAGGGAGAACATGGCTGACCCACAGGGTCACCTGGATTCTGGACTGTTGGGCCAGACCTCACTGCTGACTAATGGTCAGAGAAACACCATATGAGTTGAGGGGAGAGCATCTTCTTTCAGTGAGCGGGTGTGAAATGGCAGGGTTTGGTGTGTGTGTTGGGGTGGGCGGGGCAGGGTTTGGTGTGTGTGTGTTGGGGTGGGCGGGGCAAGGTTTGGTGTGTGTGTTGGGGTGGGCGGGGCAGGGTTTGGTGTGTGTGTTGGGGTGGGCGGGGCAGGGTTTGGTGTGTGTGTTGGGGTGGGCAGGGCAGGGTTTGGTGTGTGTGTTGGGGTGGGCGGGGCAGGGTTTGGTGTGTGTGTCGGGGTGGACGGGGCAGGGCAGGGTTTGGTGTGTGTGTCGGGGTGGGCGGGGCAGGGTTTGGTGTGTGTGTTGGGGTGGGCGGGGCAGGGTTTGGTGTGTGTGTTGGGGTGGGCGGGGCAGGGTTTCCTTCTACGGTGTCTATAGTGACAGGGTTTCTATTGTGCTGTGTGGAGCCCAGATGGAGCACTCCGTGTACGGGGGTTGGACTGGGCAGGGAAGATGTGGGGGTGGGGTGGGTGAAGCCCCATGGGAATGCCCCCAAACACACTTTAACACTGCCACTCCTTTGTTCTTAATGAAGGGTGTCTAACACCCTGAGCACCAGCTGTTCCTCTGGCACCTGCTCTGTTGGTCTCTCATGACTAAACCACATCCATAGTTAATTATGTGTGTGTGTGTGTGTGTGTGTGCGTGCGTCCGTCCAGGTCTATTCAGAAGCTGGAGGAGTTGAACGTGGGGATGGAGAGTCTCGGTGATGAAGTCCAGTCTCTGGCCCAGCAGTGCAACGGCACAGGCCCAACCCTGGAAAAGAGCCACGTTGACCCTGCCATGACCCCTGAGCAGGGTCATCACCAAGGAGGAGGCGTGACCAGCAGCACACCACAGCGCGGCGGGGCGGGTCGAGGGGCCCCGGCCCTTAACGAGTCCCCTGTGGTCTCTCACAGGTGATCACCTGATACACGCCGGCTGGTTTCTCTGTGTGTATGTTCAGAGTGACGTACTAATGTGTGTATGTGTGTTGTAGTCCTCAGAAAGTAGCTGGACAACCCTCTGGATTAGACGATTCGCCAGGAGCCCTGACACGGAGTAAGGAGGTTGGTTTCTGCCCCCTCTCTCTGACACAAACAGTCTCCAACTGGCCTCCCACTGAGTATCAGACCACTGTTCTGGAGAGGAGCTCCGCCTCCACTTTGATGCCATGCCCAGTAATCCTGCATTATGCCCTGTGATAAATCCAGATGAAATCCATCAGATTACAATTAGAACAGCAGTGATGAAGGCTGTCCCATGTTGGCATGGGTTGGGGGCTCTGTTTCAGAATAATGCAGAACATAGGGCTTCCCCACCAAAACCAGATTATACTGGTCATTATGGTGAAACCACTGTATCTGGGGGTGTAGTCCTGTGTTGCATCGCCAGGGTTGTGGATTTAATTATCTTGGGGGTCAGTATGAAAACATCTTTACATGTGTCTACTCACTACAATCAGTGTCTGTGGGTGAGTGTGTCTGCTAGATGATGTCAATGTATGTCTGGGCAGGTCTGTGGGTGAGTGTGTCTGCTAGATGATGTAAATGTATGTCTGGGCAGGTCTGTGGGTGAGTGTGTCTGCTAGATGATGTAAATGTATGTCTGGGTAGGTCTGTGGGTGAGTGTGTCTGCTGGATGATGTAAATGTATGTCTGGGCAGGTCTGTGGGTGAGTGTGTCTGCTAGATGATGTAAATGTATGTCTGGGCAGGTCTGTGGGTGAGTGTGTCTGCTGGATGATGTAAATGTATGTCTGGGTAGGTCTGTGGGTGAGTGTATCTGCTGGATGATGTAAATGTATGTCTGGGCAGGTCTGTGGGTGAGTGTGTCTGCTAGATGATGTAAATGTATGTCTGGGCAGGTCTGTGGGTGAGTGTGTCTGCTAGATGATGTAAATGTATGTCTGGGCAGGTCTGTGGGTGAGTGTGTCTGCTGGATGATGTCAATGTATGTCTGGGCAGGTCTGTGGGTGAGTGTGTCTGCTAGATGATGTCAATGTATGTCTGGGCAGGTCTGTGGGTGAGTGTGTCTGCTGGATGATGTAAATGTATGTCTGGGCAGGTCTGTGGGTGAGTGTGTCTGCTAGATGATGTAAATGTATGTCTGGGTAGGTCTGTGGGTGAGTGTGTCTGCTAGATGATGTAAATGTATGTCTGGGCAGGTCTGTGGGTGAGTGTGTCTGCTAGATGATGTAAATGTATGTCTGGGCAGGTCTGTGGGTGAGGGACCGACACTAATTGTAATTGTTTTGTAAGTGTTTTTGGCTAATTGCCTCTTCTACAAACTACTTGCCTGAAGCTAGAGGGCTTTTTGAATGTATGAAATGAGTTGTAATGTGTTTGTGTGTTATAGAGGGACAAAGCTAAGGCCCTGTTCGTTGCTGTGAACACCCTGGAGGACACTCAGGCAGTCCGCGCTGTTGCCTTCCACCCCACGGGGGCGCTATACGCCGTCGGCTCCAACTCCAAGACTCTACGCGTGTGTGCCTACCCAGACACACCTCTGGACACCAGGTTAACACAGCCTAATCACTCTGGAAAATGTTGATGTCTTCTGCTCCTTTGTGGATGTATTGGCACTGAGCTTTTTCTGTCTCCTGTTGGTCTCTCACCTCAGTGGGGTGTGCGGTATGACCAAGCAGCCAGAGGTTCGTTTTAAGAGGAATAAGCACCATAAGGGCTCTATCTACTGTGTGGCCTGGAGTCACTGTGGAAAGCTGCTGGCCACCGGCTCCAATGACAAGTATGTCAAGGTCCTGCCCTTCAGCGCTGAAACCTGCAACGCCACAGGTGACGACAACATTTGGGAAGCTGCTCCACTACAAATCAGTTCCTTTTGAACCCATTCAACACACAGGTTGTTGTGATCAATTCAGTTGTAATTGTTTCTAAGTCTTCTGACTGTTTAGTATGAATGTATTGTTCCCCCGTGTGTCAGGTCCAGACCTGGAGTTCAGTATGCATGATGGGACCATCAGAGACCTGGCCTTCATGGAGGGACCAGAGAGTGGAGGGGCCATTCTGATCAGCGCCGGCGCGGGGGACTGTAACATCTACACCACAGACTGTCAGAGAGGACAGGGCCTCCACGCTCTGAGTGGGCACACAGGTAGTCCCTCGGTCTGGGTCTGGGTCTGGGTCAGGGTCAGGGTCTGGGTCTGGGTCAGGGTCTGGATCAGGGTCTGGGTCTGGGTCAGGGTCAGGGTCAGGGTCTGGGTCAGGGTCTGGGTCAGGGTCAGGGTCTGGGTCAGGGTCTGGATCAGGGTCTGGGTCTGGGTCAGGGTCAGGGTCAGGGTCTGGGTCAGGGTCTGGGTCAGGGTCAGGGTCTGGGTCAGGGTCTGGGTCAGGGTCTGGGTCTGGGTCAGGGTCAGGGTCTGGGTCAGGGTCTGGGTCTGGGTCAGGGTCTGGGTCAGGGTCTGGGTCTGGGTCTGGGTCAGGGTCAGGGTCAGGGTCTGGGTCAGGGTCAGGGTCTGGGTCAGGGTCAGGGTCAGGGTCTGGGTCAGGGTCTGGGTCTGGGTCAGGGTCTGGGTCTGGGTCAGGGTCGCGGATCAACAGTATTGGTCTACCAAGAGATGATTGCTTGGAGTTTTAAAACAAGACCCTGAAAACCTTAGACGGGAATGTTAAGAGTAGAGAATAAGTAATTGCTGAAAGAGCAGTGGGCCAGAATCTAATGAATTCTTTATCCATTCACCTGGGGACAAATGTTGGATTTAAATGGTCAATTTCTGACATTATGTAGGCTCCCGGGGAAACCTGTGTCCCAACTGCAGACAGAAAAACATGTGTGTCATTTAGAGGACGTGCTGGATGTTCCTACACGGCAGACAAGCTTCCTCTGCTTGAGGGGCTGTTGCTGACGGCCCGCCTGTCTGAAGGCCCTCTATGTTTGCACTTTATTCACCCACATGCTGACCAGCTGAGGACCAGCACCCGCCACTACACACAACCACACACTGCCTCACAGACAGACCGGTAAAGTGTGTGTGTGTGTGTTTCTGGTCAGGTCATATCCTGTCTCTGTTCACATGGGGAGGGTGGATGATAGCGTCAGGCTCCCAGGACAAGACTGTGCGTTTCTGGGACCTCCGTGTGCCCAGCTGTGTCCGCGTGGTGGGAACGGCCTTCCACGGATCAGGTGAGGACTGTTCCCTCACACACACTGTGTCCTCATGGGACTTCTTTTAAATTCCGTCTCCCGTCCATCCTTCTTGACCCCCCCCCCCCCCAGGCAGTCCTGTTGCCTCGGTTGCGGTGGACCCCAGCGGTCGTCTCCTAGCGACGGGCCAGGAGGACAGTGGCTGTATGCTGTATGACATCCGAGGGGGGCGTGTCGTGCAGACATACCGGCCTCACTCCAGCGACGTACGCTCGGTCAGGTTCTCGCCGGGGGCACACTATCTGCTCACTGGTTCCTATGACACCAAGGTCATGATCAGCAACCTGCAAGGTAAAGAACATCCAACACTGAGTAGACCCCAAAGGCTGAGCTGTGCCAGTGTGTCACGGTTCCGTGTGCGCACGTGACTTATCAATGCTAAACAGGCTGCTAACATTGGCTTATGTGCAAGAACAGGTGAAAGTTGAATGTGCTGTGTTTAGGGCCTGTTCACTCAGTGTTGTGTTTGTGTCGCTAGGTGACCTGACCAAGCCCCTCCCCCTGACCCTGGTGGGGGAACACGGGGACAAGGTGATCCAGTGCAGGTGGCACACACACGACCTCTCCTTCCTGTCCTCCTCCGCTGACCGCACCGTTACACTCTGGACACACAACCCCTAACACACACACTCCGTGCAACCTCTAATACGCACAACCCTCAAAAGTACACAGCTCTGAACACACAAAACCTGTGAACACACACACACACACACACACACACACACAACCCCAAGTGGATGTTCATAAGTCAAAATACACTTGACTGACAACAAACAGGCCTGTTTATCCCTCTGGAGTGACATCTGTACTCTGGCTGTTGGGATCTTTCTGCTGTTTAGGTTCTGCTCCCATGAACATCACGGCTTCTGTGAGAAATAGGCCCGTTGGTTAGTGTTTTTCAGTAGAAGTGTCTGTGTGAAGAAGTACACCATCGGACCATTCATTCCCTGTGCTTTTTCACACCATTCCTCCACGTATGACTCATTACCCATTTCCACAAACGACAGCCCTGTCCCTACATTCACCATCTACTCCTTTACATTTAGAATAGGATGGAGAATAAGACGTTTCGCTTCAGTGCATTGTTTCATATGGTGCCTTGAGTTATTCGGTTTCCACAAGAAAGCTTTATAAATACAGGAACCCACACAGGTCCTCTCCATTTCAGATCAGAAGATGAGCCGCAACATCATTCGAGAACAAATGTACATTCCTCATTCGTTTTGCACAGTGTTTTTGTTACACTCTGGTAACTATGCTGCTATTATTTGAGAAGAAACCAAGATGGTTGTTGTGACCTAAGACGCTAACAGCATGTCAGTGTGTGTTTCAGTATATCAGGTGCTCCTTGTGGGATATCTACTGTCGACTGGGATTGATTGATCAATAATCCATCAATTGATTATCTGTTGTCAATACCATTATTAAACCAATACAGTGGGACTGTCCGATGTCTTACGTTACTGTGCAAGTCTACTGCCTTTAGGCTTTGTAAATATTTGAGACAAATGTAAATTAGCTTTTATGTTTTTAATGTCGACTCAGTGTTTGGCCCAAGGCTTTCTTCAGGCAGTTGTTAAGGTGTTAATGGCTTGCAAATATAAATCAAAGACTTGTTTTATTTTGACATGGAAGGGAATCACAGATCTTCTTTTTGGCTTGGCCAGATTTAGCATACTGTTTTAAGTTGTAAGCAGCACCACTGTAGTAAAGATTTACTTGAATCAGTAATGTGGCTGATTGCTAATGTTAATTAGATAGCCGTCTCTGATAATTTTAATAAGGGAGTATCTTATGCACCATGATATCTTAGAAAAAGCATGGCATTGTTTGTCCTATGACATTATGGACCTGTAATAAGTTTTGTTGATTTCGTTACTTTCACTTTCAGTATTTTGCACTTGGTCACTAAACAATTAACTTTGTCCTATCAAGATGCCGGCTTGAGTTTTAGACTTTGCTCTTTGTGTACAGTGTTTTTGTTTTAAAGTAAGGCCAAACTAATAGCTGTATTTATTTATCATTTATATTTTATTGTAATATATAGTCATACTTTTCTGTTGGTTTGAATTTAGTGGTTCTGGTATGTAGTTTTTCTAAAAATTGTTTTTAAAAGAGAGAGCATATGGAAGTGTAATTGCTGCTGTGATATCTAAATAAAAGCCTCTTTGACACTTCAGTATGTATTATTCTAGAAATGACATCTGCCATTATTACTGCGATTACATTTTCTCACTTGGAACAGAGAACTGTAGAATTGTAGCAACCAGGAAATGTCAGGAATTCCGCTTGTGGAGCTGGAGGAGAGATCACATCTCTTAGTGACGCTGATGGAGGAGAGATCACATCTCTTAGTGACGCTGATGGAGGAGAAATCACATCTCTTAGTGACGCTGATGGAGGAGAAATCACATCTCTTAGTGACGCTGATGGAGGAGAAATCACATCTCTTAGTGACGCTGATGGAGGAGAGTGGGTGTAGCTTCTCCATTTAACAGGAGCCAGCTTGGCCTTGGCTGAACAATAAACCTTCTGCATTTCAGTATGCACATTCCTATGCACCCAAAATAATTTCAGTTGAATAAATGTTGTGAAACACCATCAGTCTACTATCATATATCATGGAAATTTCCTTATCACAATGCAAATAGTCACTAAGCATTGCATAACTACTGATGTAAGGTAGGTGCTTCAGATTTATGCTGTGTTCATGTGCTAGTCAGAACCAGGTAACTTAAAAAACTGACTAATTCACTAAAGATAGTACATTATTACTACAAAATGTAAGGAAATCAGACTTTTGTGAATTTCTTAGTTCCAAACCAGAATTTGAACAAGGCTATAGTTTTAAAAGTTACGTATGTTTCGGCAGATATTACAAGCAAGTAGAAAAAACACATTTGCTTTCCAACAGAAACATCAGTATTATGTTGGAGATATGACTGAGAATTGGCGGTATGGCCTCGCAAGACTTAACACCTCACCAGCAAACTCAGAATTCCAGGGGCAGTCATTTGTCTCTTCCATGTGCCATCTCCATATGGGACGCTATTCTGAATATAAAGAAAGCATTGGCTTCCTTCAGATGTAATCATTGGAATTAGTACACCAAACATTTTGATGGTATGTTAAGACAACACGGCAAAGTACATGATTTCTATACCAAATCAATGAGGCTTTATTCCTCTGATTTCATTTTTTTTAAAAAGCATCAGTGCCCCTACAGGTAAATTGATAACTGTATCACAGATGGTTTAGGCTGAAAAAGCAGTTATTTTACAATTTCTCTCCTAAATGAGGAATCCCCTCCCTCCCTTCATGACCATTAACAAACACAGACAAAAAAAAACAACTCCGAAAGACAGTGCTGTACCTGACAGTCCAATCTACATCAGAAACATCTGGTGCAAATCAAACCAACCACATCAAGCCAAGAGTAGAGCTGAAAACAGCAGTATGGAAGAGCTTTGTAAAACATTGTTTTCTTTACAATAAGTACAATAAATACACATCTGCCATCATCACTTATGTATCTAAAGATACATACTTGGGTAGTAGTGAAACTGTCATATATAAAATCATACAAAAATAAGAATTATTCATAAAAATGCTGGTCTAATGTTAGTTCATGTTCATCTGTGCAGATACATGTACTATACGTCCAGTTAAGGTCTAGAAAGAGTACAAGATTAAACCTTTCCCTTTAGGAAAGATGGAGAACAGTTGTCTGGATAGTGTCTAGAACCCTCAGCGGGTTCCTTTAGAATTCTTGTATGTTTCCACTGTACAAAAATGTTCCCTATATGGTACAACATTATATGCTAATAGTGCTTTCAACTGGGACCACACCATTGTGGTCTCTGGTAAAGACTTAAAAGACCAAGTGAAATGTAGTCTATATAAACGCCCTTTCCCCAGTTTGATAATTGCCATGTCTTCATCTTTACAAGTGCACATGCTCATACACTGGTTTCCTCCAGAGATGCCCAGTGCTCGAGGTTTTCCTCCCACTGTCAGGGCCCTCTCCCTGGGCAAGGCCTAGTGGGAGTCGGGCCATGCTGCGGAGCTTGCAGTAGAGGGCAGGGTGACCCGCTGCTCGTCCATGCGTTTGGCCTGGGACCTCATGATGAGGCTGAAGAAGTCCTCGTCTGGGACAGTGGGGCCTCGGGCCGGAGGAGGGGCACAACGCTGGTCGTCGAGACGGGAACCCTGAAAGGGGTAGGGGGTGGCGATATAGGTGAGAGAACAATGGAACTGTTACTTTATCTGAGAGACCTAGCTCAATGTGTGGCCCTAGGAGAAATCTGTTTACTACACACACCTGGCACTTGACAAGCATGTCGAAGAAGTTGTCGTCAGGCTCGGCGTTGTCTACGTTCGCTATTAGGTGGCTGAGGACACCTTGGCTTCTGTGCTGGTTCAGCCGAAGGCCGGGCAAACTACCCTCTGGGCCTTCACCGTCCTCTACCCGGCGACCCTGGACACCAGAGGCAGACCCCAGGCCAGCTACTGCTGCCGACTCGGACAGTGCTGGAGGAATGAGAGCTCATGGGGATCACAAACATGTATACTGGTGTGTGTGTGTTAGGGGTGTGCAAAGCAGCCAGTATTTGTATCTGTATTTGTATTTGTTAAGGGGGGAAAAGTATTTGTATTTGTATACGAGTAAAATTCAAATTCGTTTTTTTTTTGCGTTAGGGCTGGTTCACCCGATTGCAGCATAATGAAATAATATCCCGATCAAACTCTGCTTCCTGAAAGTTATAAATTGCCTTTGTAACCCAGTTAAGGTACAAAAATCTATTTAACAAAATTGTGACACAGTTAAGTTTTTTCGCTCAGCCGAGCGCTCTCTGTTGCTGTGTGGAGAATGGAGATGTGTGGAGCAGCCTGTGTCAGTTACCGCTTTTATTATTTTCCCCTCCCCAGACTGAACGTCACTCACTCATCTGGGCATGTACTGGGTCTCATGAGAAAACGCTGCTTTTCGATATAACGGTTTTCTTGTTCCCGAATACAATTTTTTTTTAAAGTATTTGTTTGAAATAAGTATTTGTAAAAACCACGTTATTTGTGCCTTTCCCAATACCATATTGGGCTCCACCCCTAGTGTGTGTGTGTGTGTGTGTCTTTACATTTCCTCAAGGCTCTGGGTGGAGCGTCAGATGAGCTGGTGCTGACTGATCTGGTTTTCTCATGTATGGAACAGCGCTGATCATCCATCCGGTTGCTTTGGAAACGGCTCAGCAGGTCAAAGAAGCCTTCGTCACCGAGCATATCTGGACTGGCTCTCTGACAGGATGAATACTTGGTGTCAGCAGCTGTCACTCTCTCCTTCACACACAAAACACATTCAGCAGGTGCATATCCGAAGTGCTAAACATCCAGGTTCCCACAAACCTTCTGTGGTCCATGGGCCGTGGTCTGGAGGGTGTTACTGGTGTCCTGTAGGACTTTACTGGAGCTTCCTGCCTTGTGCTTCTTGCTTCGTAGACGGTTGACAAAGAAAAGCTTGGAGGAGGTCTTAGCCAGGGAGGGTTTGGACTGCTTGGTCAGGATGTCACTGCTCCACTTTTGACCCTAGAGACAAGAGGACATGTGAAGCTTTACAACGATCACTAAACACAGGTATCTCAACAAAAAAATGTAAATCTAATTGGAAACTTGTTTAAATAAACCCCCATAAGAATATGCCAATATTGAGACCAGTTATGTGTTTCTTCTACACAAATGAAGCAGTGCGCTGGCAAAGTGTGCATTTGTTTATGTTGTCACATGTATAGTTTCCTCAACATTGACCAATACAACATGGGTTGAATGGGATGTAAACGTGTCCTCTGTGTTCCTGGCACCGATATTGTCGAAAACAACCTGTCAATTATGTAGGCTTCCCAAGGCTACATGACCACGTTAAGGATGCAGTTCATCATACCTGCTTTCATTAGTAGCGTAGTAAACTAGATGCTTAGAGTCATATTGAGAGGACAACACCTAATCACTGAGTGACTCCAGGTTTAGTTCCATCTAATGCTTATTCTCTCAACATTTACCCATTAATCCATTTTGAGACCCATGTTTTCTCAAATAATTTCACAGACAAAAAAAAGATTCCACCGTGTCAAACAAACAAGCAGTTTATCGATGCTGATAATATTTAACAGAACCTTTCGGTTTCCATCACACCCAGCGACCTACATTGATCTTGTCTGGGGTGAGCTTCATGAGCTCCAGGTTCTCCATGCTGTGTCTTCGTCCCATCCTTGGCCTGGCTCCGTGGAGGTTCTGGTCCAGGTCCCTGATGGGGTTCTCGGAGAAGGTGGAGGTGTTGGTGCTGTAGCTCAGCCCCAGCACCATCTGCAGGTCCGACACGTTCATACGGGCCGTCAGCTCTCCGCTGCGGTCACCAGTCTGAAACACACACCACTGGGATTGACCGCGCTGCACAGCACTGTCCAGTCTACGCCATGTTGACCGCTGCATACTGAACAACTGCAGGGAACAGGGGATGCGGTACCTCTTTGGAGATCTCCAGGTGTTTCTCAGCGAAGTGCATGGCCTGGTCGTGGTTCCCCAGGGCCGTGTGAGCGTTCCCTAAACTCCAGCAGGCCCGGCCCTCACCAATCCGGTCATTGAGCTCCTGTGCGATGATGAGGTGTTTGAGGTGGTAGTCGATGGCCCGCTCGTAGTCCTGCAGGAGGGTGTAGGTGTTGCCCAGGCTGTAGCAGGCCTGAGCTTCCACCGCCCGGTCCTTCAGCTGTCTAGCCAGCTGCAGAGTCCTCCTGACCACCACAGCACAACCACATCAGTCTCATTTGTCATGAAACACACATTCAAATGAAAGGCTATTTTGCCCTTGAAATTAAGTAAAACAGCCCATATGCAAGATTTGTACTGTACTATAAGCACAAGCATAAATGACCAGAAGACATCTGCAGTCAATGCTTTAAGATAATCTTTCAAATATTTGTTTCTACAAAATTGCACCCCCCCCCCCCCTTCTGAGCGAGACGACTACTGTCTCGCTCAGAAAGGAAAAAGGGAGGAGACAAGTTGTCATTGTTTAACATTCCGTCTTGTAAATATTTGTGGATGAATTCTACAGAGCCCCTTTAAAAGGCACCATGCAGACATACACAGATCTAAGACACACAAACTCACTAATATACGCTGGCCCTTTTAACATTGTGTTAAAATCTGTTTGCTGGCCCTTTTAACCATAGTGGCTACAATCAGTCCCCTGAAAAGTCTATGGTCTTAACTGTGTTTACTAAAAGCCAGCTGACATTCACACTGAAGCTCAAGATGGGTCCCATCTGTTCTGAAACTCTTGATTAGCTATCTGAACACTGTGGACAGGTACTCCTAAAGTCTTCAGCTGGCAGGCCGACCCCTCAGTCCTCTATAGTTTTCGTCCCGGGGAGGAGTAGGGAGCAGTTTCAGAATCTGCATCGCTTTCTCTTCTGTGATTAAGTTGAGTATCTGTATCAGCACATCTGATCTGGACTCAACGGCACAGGGAGTACACATCACTCACTTGTAATGCTCAGCTGCCACCTCAAACTCTCCCAGGAAGATAAATGCATTCCCTAGGTTGCAGTAGGCCCTTCTCTCTGCTGAGCGGTCACCAAATTCCTTTGCAATCTGAAGGCGCTGGGAAAGGAGAGGAAATGGACGTTTTTTCACAGTGGGGTCAATTCAGGGCTCAAACACACCCATATGATGGAAAGAGTGGATTTTCCATGCCACATCAGTGTAATTCTGATTGAATAAAACCCCAAATTCAAAACTACTATTTTACAAACTCATTTCATTACCTGTTCATGTGACGCTACTGCATTCCGAAAGTTTCCTAACAGGTACTGCGTGTTGCCAAGGTTACCATATGTTCTGCCCTGGGCAGCCCTGTCTCCGAGATCCTTCACTATGGATAAGTTGGCTCTGAAGAATACATGAAGTTACATAAATATATATACATACAGTCTTAAATATATCTCTACACGATTACACTACAGAACCGTTACATGTACCATGATATGTACTCTCCAGTAACTGCTTTATAAAGGGAAACACCCGCGCGCACACAGCCTAACTTACTGGTAGTATTCTGCTGCTTTCCTAAGTGCAGTCATGACCTCGTCAGGGAACTCCCCCGGCTCTGCACCGCTCCAGCAGATGCTCTTGCCTTTGGCATGATACACATTCCCAAAGTTATAGAGCGCCCTTGCCTGCCCCACCTAACAGGGAGACAGAAACACAGCTGCAACAGGTCAACACTGAAACAGAGGGAAAAGTCCAGTGGCATAAACATGCAGCGAGTCCCGATAACCATAATCCAATCATCAATGTCACCTTGTCAAACAGGTCCATGGCAATGTCCAAGTGTCTCTGACAGCAGACCACAGCCTCATCAAACCTCCCCAACACCTTCAAAGTGTTGGCTAGGTTACCACTGGCCTTGGCCTCTCCCAGCTGGTCCCCAACGGTCCTGACAGGGGGAGAGGACATGTCATTAACAACACGCAGGGGGGGGGGGGGGGCCGGGTTCTACACCGGGACAGTTCCTCGACACTCAAGCCCCAGGCGTACTGTAGGTGTGATCCTACCTGGTCAAGGTGAGGTCGTGGTGGTGAAACTCCAGTGCCTTGGCATAGTCGTGCAGGTGGAAGTAGGCATTGCCCAGCTGGCTGTAGATGGCACTCAGAACCTGCAGGTCCTCCGTACCGACCTGGATGGCTGCCTCAAAGAAGGACACCCCCGCGTGGTAGTCACCAATCTTACAGAGCCGCTCCCCCTCAAGGGCCAGTTCCAGGCAGGATGCCTCCATCCTACAGGGGTAGAGGCCTTTTAGACGGCAGTTTGGGAACAGAGATTTCCTCTGATTGGATCCGGTTCGCCACCGGATGCAAACCTGAGAAAATATTCTGGTCCAATTGAAGCTATAGTCCCTTACCGCAAAAACAGACTCGGAACTATACATCTAAATCAGTCTAAACGTTCTAAGCGTTTGATGGAAGTGTATTCTGCCCTGCCTGTAAACCCAGGACTAGCACCTCCTCATCCTACAGCAGACTGAATGTTGAGTTTGTTTGGAAATTTCCTTCCATGGCCTAAGAACAATAGCCTTGGTTTTTCAGGGTGTTTGTTATGGTAAGGCTGACTTCCTCTTCATGCTGTCCCCCTGCATGGCGTAAGGGATCTCGGGCTGTTCTGCGGAGGACTACTCAGGGAACCTACGCCTACAGAACGTTACGAAATTCATAAAAAGTTGTATTACAGGAAATAGGCCAGATGTAGACGATTACATTTCTACAATGTGGGCTCTTAATTTGTCTCAGTTTCTCACAACAACATAATCCTGCAGCAACAGGACATCCGATAGGTATGTGGATTAAATGATGGACCGCCTTCCTCGCATTGGCTTGATCAACTGTGCATTGAGGCAAACCAAGGCTGACAGGTAGAAGCTTTAAAAACCTTGACAGTGAAAAATGCTCACACCAGCACAATGATTCTATTTAAAACACAGCATCTGTAGGTGCAAAATTATAATCACATGAAAATAGAGCAATTTCTGTGTTCAGTTGGGTGAGATGTTTCATTCCACTAAACACAGCCTACTCCTGGTCACTTCAACCTCAAACGGGGACAGAGAGGAGAATCCACTTGGACTGGGTGATTAACATGTTAGTCATATTAATGCAGCCTTGCTTCCATTTCTATATTGTCCTTGCCATCAACATGTTCAACTGAAAAATGGCCACCGCTACGCTGAAAAAGAGATGTGATCACACACGTTTTCTACTTCAAGTTCTCCCATAAATCGAGTGCCCAACCAGTGCAGGGTCCATCAAATGACACTGACGTTAGATTTTCCCTCCTAAACAAGTTATGCATTATTAAACTTTGCAGACAGAATGGATTAGAGCTGAAGGAAACAATGACTGGTACTTTTTTGGTTAACTGTACAGAAATTTGACCTTTTCAGCATTACAGAGAATGGAAAACATTTGCATTAAGACAGTGTCTGTCATACCTTGAAATTACAATAAAATGATTTAACTGTAGTGCTGAATTCTTTACCCCGGTCATTCCAACACACTCTAGCCCTACCTGGGTGTCCTCCTCCTCCTACAACAGCACATGGTACATCTGAAAGACATCTAGAGTGGCTTCCACCGGCTTTTAAAGATGATTCATGTGTTACAGTCGAAGGTTAAATACATTCCAGACATGGGCTGAGGAAACCTATTTTTAATGTCTCACTAAGCTTTTTATTTTTTTACTAAAACCATGAAAACTTCCATTCACCAGCCACCAAATTACTGAATGCCTCTAAATATGGTTTAATACTCGGCTAACCTTGAGGACAAACAGGAACATCTACAGTCAGCATTACATTAAGTAATCTACTTGTCTCTGTCCTTGTCACCTGGGATTAAAAATGCTGCTGGACAGCATTAAACAGCTTTGTCTCCCCGTCTGTGATTCAGTTGGCCCGGGATGTAGAACATTTGAATGAAAGAGTTTTTATGAAAGAGTGAGTTGCCCTTTATGGCTTGATTCAACAGTAACAATGAAGCTTTGAGAACAGAC
Organism: Esox lucius; assembly: GCF_011004845.1. Lineage (NCBI taxonomy): Eukaryota > Metazoa > Chordata > Actinopteri > Esociformes > Esocidae > Esox > Esox lucius. The sequence goes on along the minus strand of NC_047571.1, from coordinate 22,106,813 downwards.
GTGAAACAGTTTTCACTTCAATGCAATGGCCCACAGTCAACGGCTGGTTGTATAGGGAAGCGCTGCCAGTCAGTGATGAATATACAGTCATGAGGCCTTCTACAAATGGCAGTCCTTCACCTATGTCAAAGTAGGTGACAATAGACTAATGTGGAAACTAGAAAAACAAAGCAAATCATCCTGAATGATTCAGAGGCTTGTTAAATATTGATTGAGTAAGAGCAGTTGTCACCGTTTCCCGGGTCCCACCTGTTGGTGCTCTTTACATTGGGCCAGGTGCTGGGTGACGCCTATCAGTCACTGACCTGCCTAGAGGCGACATGGGAACAGGAACCCTTCAGACAGACAGCGGACAGTCCCACAATCACGTCTCAACTCCACTTACATGGGAAGTCAAACTACAGCTCGAGTTCTATCCTATTCCGTCCTCAAAGATATGGAAAATGTAATCTCATCACAAGCAACAGACAGACAAAATCTAGGCCACTTAGACTACTGTGTAAAATCCCACACACAATCAGCGGCGTTCATATGTTGTGCGTACTTGGGGGTTTTCACTACTGAGGAAGGTTTAGGCGGGACATTGACAGTATAATGCACAAGTTCACGAGCAGGTTAATGCCTACCTGTAGCGGACATGATAAGACTGCTCCTCATCTCCAATGCTAACCAAAGAGCCAATGGGATCCATTGAAGATCATAACAAGTGGGACGATCCCAGTTTTAAATCCAAAAAAGTGTGAGAATGAAAAAACTAAACATGGAAAAACATCCACCGGTCCAGAAGGAATAAATCTTCAGAAGAAACTCTTCTTTCAATAAAACGTTGCTTGCCTGACTGTCCTTCGGCCACTCTAAACCCAAGACAGAGGACCATAGCCCCAAGAATGGCCAGAATATCCTGAGACACTTGTGCCTGTCAGTCCCTGAGGTGACTTGGCTTAGCGTGTCAGAGCCAGCCGGGCTCTCCTCAGCAGCCCTCTGTGAAGAGAACACAAGATGCTGTGAGTTAAGCCTCATTTTGGCCACGCAATGACGCCATGGTAACACCCACTAAACAGAGTGCTAAAGCAGGGAAGGGAGCGAGAGGGGGGTGAGAGGGGAGTGGATAAGGGATCACGGATTGGTATAGTGGCAGCTACCACACACAAGCTGCCAATCAATCATTAGTGCGCCGGAGTGCGCTAGGACGTTCTAGACCGTGAGGGTGAGGATGCAGCTAGCGTAGGCAAATGGAAGCCACGAACAGCGTTTTCACCAAGAACACCATTATATTCACCACTGCGAGGTCAATTAGGACACTTTGATTACACCTTTTATTAGTCAGTGAAAAGCGGGGAAAGTAGCTTGGGTGGCTGGCTGCATAGCCAGTGTGGAAATCCCTTTGGAAGTACAGTGATAAGCAATTGTAGTAGATAAAAGTTGCAGCTCCAAAGCAAGACCAACCACCACCTTGTTCCAGCACAAGGTCAAGACAGAAGAGCCCCTCTTTCAGTACGCACATGTTGTAGTATTAAATAAAGCTATTCCAGAAAACAAATGAAGAAGACGACCACTAGATAATGTACAGGACAGACAATAAAAAACATTCAAATGTACACTGCAGACATGTTAAATTATGAATTTCATACAGCATTTATAACGGCATTAAAGACAATAATAAATAAATAGCAACGATTATTTAAAGACTAATCCCAGAGACATTTTAGACATATTCAACTACAACTAGAGTGTGGATACAGCCTAATAAAAACAATGCATCAATTATCCTGAAATCCAACAGAAGTGGTTTAATGATGATACAGTATGTGAGGTAGGTCAAAGAGCGGCAGGGAAGTCAGACCTGAAATCCAACAGAAGTGGTTTAATGATGATACAGTACGTGAGGTAGGTCAAAGAGCGGCAGGGAAGTCAGACCTGAAATCCAACAGAAGTGGTTTAATGACGATACAGTATGTGAGGTAGGTCAAAGAGCGGCAGGGAAGTCAGACCTGAAATCCAACAGAAGTGGTTTAATGATGATACAGTACGTGAGGTAGGTCAAAGAGCGGCAGGGAAGTCAGACCTGAAATCCAACAGAAGTGGTTTAATGACGATACAGTATGTGAGGTAGGTCAGAGAGCAGCAGGGCAGTCAGACCTGAAATCCAACAGAAGTGGTTTAATGACAATACAGTATGTGAGGTAGGTCAGAGAGCAGCAGGGCAGTCCGACCTAAAATCCAACAGAAGTGGTTTAATGACGATACAGTATGTGAGGTAGGTCAGAGAGCAGCAGGGCAGTCCGACCTAAAATCCAACAGAAGTGGTTTAATGACGATACAGTATGTGAGGTAGGTCAGAGAGCAGCAGGGAAGTCAGACCTGAAATCCAACAGAAGTGGTTTAATGACGATACAGTATGTGAGGTAGGTCAAAGAGCGGCAGGGAAGTCAGACCTGAAATCCAACATCCTCGGTTGAACCCTCACCATTAAAACCCTGGCAAGACAGGCGGCAGAGCAGACATGAGGAAGACTTTCATCACACAGCCAAGAAGGATAGGAGTTTGGAGCAACAGCCTGTGATCAGATGTTTTACTTTACACTACTTCGGGAAATAACTGTATGTTAATAAGTCTTTGGCACACAAAGCCCATGTAATTAGATGGAAATATATAGCGCCAATCCTTCCCTTTCATTATGGCTTGATGATTGTACAGATACATCTTGGCATATGCAGACCTTACACATAAGAAGTCAATATAGAGTATGGGTTTGGCAACTATTCTAAAGACCACTTTGATTGCAACTTATGGGGGAACTTCGAGCCGCTATCTTTCATAGTGACAGATCCAATGAAATGTTTGCAGTAAGGCCCTAGCTAATGGCAATATTTTTACTGGATCTCCCCTCCTAATGTCATGATGTCCAATCTGCGATTACGTCCTGGCCGCAGAGATGAAACTACACTGCAATGAAGCAACTCAGACCACTTAGTGACTTCAATGTTTTCTATCATTGACTTCACCAGGGTTCAGGTTTAAGGAAGCCTGTTTTTTGACTGGACTAAAGTATTGCTTACATAAAGTACAGAGGAGGGTCCATTTCTGAGTGCTCTTTGTAGGTAACTTATATTCAGGGACCGGCTGGAAGACATCAACCCATGCCACAGAGCAGAGTTAGAACTGAAGTGCTGATTATCGAACCAGGTGAGACTAATGTCTGACTGCCATGCCGAGATGAAGGACATTTCAGCAAGCTTGTTTGGGCAAGTTTATTAATACATTTGTATTTGGGGAAGTTACATTTGTAATTGCTCATAATAAAAACTGGGGTCGGCTTTTCTCTGTTCTTCAGCTGCCAGGTGAAAGTGAAATATTAGTGTGTTAAGTTTAACCCCATTCTGCATAGGTAGTCTGTTCCGTACTCTCAAAAAAATGGCAAACTACACATGTTTATAATTAGCAATCAACGTCTGCCAGTGGGTGCACAGCCTTTTCCAGTATTGTGTGCCAAATGGGTGTGTAATGTTCACGTTCATGTGTTAGAGTGACAAAGCTACACTGTATGAAGCAGTGGATAAAAAAAATATCCATTAATTCAGTGCAGCTGTGGCAACAAAAGCAGTCCTTTGAGAGGCCAGCTTCACAGGAGGTGACCGCTGGCACCCACATCACAGCATGAACGGTCACCATGACCTAATCCTTAATGTACTCACAGGGCAACATGTTCTTTTTGTGTCTACAGCCTCTTAATAGCCAAGCAAATGTGGAAACACCAAAAGCAGCATAATGCACAAGAGCAGGGATGCAGCCTGAAAATCACCACTGAAACAAACAGGACTAATCAAGAAAGAGAAGCACTCCTTACCTGATATGATTCACAGCAGGGATTGGGAATCTGAGAAGCCTGGTAAAATAAAAAGTATATAGATGGAAATGATATAGCCTAAAAAGGCTAAATTAATATCAATATCTAGTTACATTTTCATGTTTTCTTTATCATTTCGTTAACATATACATAGTGGCCTTATTTATTGCCCAGATGAGATGAAGTCATGATTTCCCAAATAAACATTTATATTGGTATGGGTACCAGCCTCCTTAGCTAACATTCCAGTCCCAGTACTCTGTTTTGGGAGTACTACTACAGTGGCATAGTAGCTAGAGACTGGTACATACAACATTAATATCCAATGATATATTGTAGACTGAATTACTGTTTTTGTAAATTGTCATATTGCACTTTGATAGTAACTAGAAACTGTTAGTTTACATTAGTATTTGCCCTGGTATACTGGTATAACGTACTATATATTTTGTACATTACAGTAGCAAATAAAATATATTTGTAAGAACACAGCTAAAGCGTTACAGTACTATTGTATGTACAGAAGGCGTTACCAACTCCGTGTGATTCATGTATTCTTGTCATCATCTAACACTGATATTAGCCAATCAAATTAAAATTAAAAGTGGCCAGTTCTAATAACCATTGCTATAATTTTATTTATTTGGGCTTGCTAGACTATGGAATTGGCACTAGTGAACAACCTGTTACATCTAGCTAATTAGCTAGCTAGCTGGGTAACGCTAGCTGGGTAGGTTGGCTACACCAAGTCCACTTACTTTAGGCGGTCCAGTTCGAACAATGGTTTTACTTCCCTTTACGATGCTTCGACTTAAAGGTAGAATTTGTCCAGTTTTAATCTACAACTCCATATTTACTGCAATAATTGCGTATACATTTGGCACTTTCCTAATGCCAACAAACAAACTTAGAAACTTTCGGGCAACGTCCATATGTGAAGAAAAAAACGTACGGCTACTCTGTGTTGTTAGACCAGTAGCCAATAAGAGAAGCAGATTCAAAGATAGCCACGCCTAAACATATTCCTTTCTGGGCCAATGAGATTTGAATAATGAATATCAACGGAAAGGATAATCGTGAATGTCATTATCTTGTAACTACTGCTGTGCGAAGTGTCAAATGGGTCAGCAAAAATGATGCTATCATCAGCAGACTAAAACAAAGACAAATGGGAAGAGTCTTTGTTGACAGCAACGGTATTTATATATGCATCTCAGTTTGGTGGTTGGGAAACAAAATAATGTAAAAAAAATTATGCCTGAAAAAAAATTATGCAAGCCTGTCAATAGGACTGTAAACGGCACTGCACTGAATACAATTAGGTTGTAGTACTGGCTTGATTGTTAGCCAGCTGACAATACTTTTGTAGGTATCTAGTTAGCCCCTAGCAAACTAAAAATATAAAACAGTATTGTTTATATTTCAAAAGCTCTGCGCTTGTCAACAGCGGGGAGGGATATGAGTGAGTCAAGTGATGTTTCCGAGTTACCGGAGCAACCAAACTCCTCCCATCGTGCCAGTCCAGACGTTTAGCGATACAATGTGCATAATTGATGAAGTCAAAGACATCTCCCTACCCAGAGCTTTAAACAGTGTCACAGACAGTACTGTAACTGGTGAGCTATGTCAGATCTTAAAAATCACATTAAAAGCAATGCACACATTTTAAACAAATTGCCAAAGATTGGCAAAGCTGACGTTGGACTGCTAAGGGTGTCTGGTCAGGTGAGTTTCGGTAAGTAAAGGTCTATGCTGATTGCTTAGCGGTAGAGGTAGACATTATACATTATAGTATGTTTCGGTACCACTGTGTTTGACACTTGTGTGAGAGTAGTTATTATCCTAATTAATTTTTACTGCATATGCCTTAGTCTGACATGCTTTTGAACTATAGAATTGTAGCGAACGTGTAATGTTGAAGAGCTGTCACACAATTTGTATACGGACGTACACTTGTTAAGGCTGATTTGGCTTCTCACATTATAACGCACACATTCTCTCACTCATGTTCAAACATAAACCTACCATCAAACACCCAGATCACTCACACCCACACCATTACAATGCATACATTTGATATATTGTTGTCAGATCACTGCCTGTGTTGCTAAGGAATAAACACAGCCGTGGTCCATTCGATTCCCTACTCCATCTCTGTATCTGCAGGCCTGACTGGAAGACCAGACTCAAGGCATTGACCCAGATAACCAGGTCCTTTTTTTAAGGACGGGTGGTTTTTGAGAGAGCAGGTCAACATTAGGGATATTTCTGACTGAGGACACATGGAAGGGGAAACTGAGGACCAGAAAGAGGACTCAGAAGCCTTTTCTCCACATGCATTTGTGTTGTGGGAGAAGTGTATCCAGCAGAGTATCTTTGTGGACCTGAGTGAGGACGAGAGCCTTCACTTCAGTGATCTGGAGGGCTCCTTCACTGTGCAACTCTCTCAGGCAGATTCAGCTGCCTCAGAAAATAGCATCCACCTCAGTGGTAAGGCATACCCTGTAAATATGCTGTATAAAAAAATTCACTCTTGCACATTTAAAAAATATTATCTAAGCAAATCTTCTTGAAAACACTGTTATGTGCTTTCTTTTGCCACAGCTAATTGACTTTTTGTAAACACAAGTTTTGATTTAGCAGAAGCAACCACTTAATTCCAGAAGAAAGTCCAAAATGCTTGTCACATTTGTATAAAGTATGTTTAGTAACTGTCATTAATTACGCTAGTACCAACACCATTGTTGTACTTTAGTCATTTCAAATCATTAATGTTTATACTTAAACTTACTGAATAAAATATAAAATGTTTCGTCCCATTTGTATCAATTCAGGATACAGCACATATCTTAATCTGTATAGAACAGATCAGCGAGCCATGATGTCACTGTGACACATCCTTCTGTTCTGATGGAAGTTTCCTGACACCGGTTTTTACTCTGTGTCATTCGTAGGGAATGTAGAGCTGTCCCTGTCTGACCAAGGCGACTCAACAGGTAAGAGCAGCTGTGTCAGTAGCCAGAGTGAGAGAGTGGTGGAAGGGGATCTCAAGACCAGGGGCAGCGTGATGCATGTGTCTGCCCAGAGACCCAACACTGAGCAGGAGCAAACCATCTTGGATGGTGAAAACCCAGCAGACACCTCCGATGAAGACCAGGAGGATCTTCCGTATGATGGAGAACTGGGAAGCCAGTATATTAACCCCAAAACTAAAGACAGCCGCAACTCTGTGGAGCATTCACAACGCAGTCTTTATGATTGTTCAGATTTTCCGGCAATGGTTAAACAGGTTAATATCATAAAGGATCCTGTGCAGATAGCAATCAACACTATGAGCCCTGCGTGTTTGACTCCCAAGGGTGAGAGTAAAGTAGCTTTGATTGACTCTACCAAAGCAGCAGAGTCTATTTCGACACACAGAAGCACCGTCGGTCAAGCCCCATACCCAGACATCACCCAGCTGCTTCTCCGTCACTTTTCCCAGGATGAGCTGCTCTGTTCAGGCAGGCTGATCGAGGCTGAGACCCTGCCGGAGGTGTCCCTTCTGGACAGCAGTGTGGATGAGTCAGTTCGGAGCAGGGCCCCATGGTGCAGCAGGACGTGTAGCCCCAATAGAGATATTGGCGCAAGCCCACAGCACAGCAGCACAGAGGGGCCCAGCAGCAAGAGTGGGAGTCAGAACCTACAGGATAAGGATGAAGAAAGGAGTGTTTTTAGAAATCCAATGAGAAACCTGAAGGACAAAAATACAGGGAGAAAAAGTCCAACTGCTTCAGAAGAAAATGACAGAGGGTGTGCTGATGAGTCTTACAATAGTGACATCAACTATCCTGAAAATAGTGACAGATCAAACAGCAAAAGTAGCAGTGGTTCAGACCTAACCAATGAGAAAGATCAGATTGATGAAGAGGATGAGGAAGACCAACTACAAATAGTACCTCTCATCAGAACCAGGTCTTTTAGTGAATTAAAATATGGACAGGGCCAGGTCCACTTCCCTCTCCCTGATTTCTCCAAGGTGGCTCCTAGAGTGAAAGTCCCAAAGAATAACTATGGTTCGGTGAAACCTGTCAGTCAGTCTCCCGCCTTCCTCAGAGCCAAGTCATCACCAAGCATGCTGGGTAGGTCCTCTGCTTTGGAGGTGATCAACAGAGCAATGGAAGACTCTATTCAGCCAGACAGAACTTATGCCTTCAGAGACCAGGACAAACAGACTAAACCGTCCTCAGGACTCGTGCATCATCTTCAGGTGGGTCATCCTGTCCAGTAGTAGAAACCACACATCACAATACAAATTAATCATACATCCTTTAAGCACAACACAATATCTGTCTTTTAGGCTGAATATGATAAGTTGCTGACTAAATATGCCGAAGCTGAGAACCTCATTGATCAGATGAGACTGGGAACAAAAGTTAGTGTTTAAAACAAATATTTAAACACTTCTTTCTCTACGCTATTTCTCTGTTTCTGTTCTTAAGAGACTTTAGATAGCCTTCCTAAAAAATAAAAGTTAAACCAATTCTTTCAACAGACAAAAGCCCCCTCTGACTTTAAACAGGAGTTCGACATTGGTGACCAACCCGAAACTTTGTGTCCTGGTGGAAGCCATTTTGTATCTAGACTCTTCTCCAAGACTCCATCAGGCAAGATGCAGTCTCTGACATATGATATTGTGACAGGTCCTCATTCAGTTACAAATGACTTGGCCAAGAGCCCCCGGTTTCCTTAGAGATGGATAGGGTCTTATGACATATACAGTTGTATAGGTTACACTTACAACCTAACCTGTCAAAAGAGCTGGATTCAAGAAAGTATTTTAGAAAAGAATATAACACAAGCTTATTACATAACCAGCTGAAATCCAATAATGAAACATTAGTCATTCCTTATTATATTACATTTCTTTATCACATGAGATCATCATGAATTAGAAATACCTTCCAATTTACAATGGGTCTGTATTGTCTCAGCTTCCGTTATGTTTGCAGGACAATTTACTGATGAGCCAAACCAACAAAATCACTCTAAGCTGCCCGATAATTCTACCCACTCTGGCTTGCATTATCTGACTGAAGGGGAAAGGATGACCTGTGAGTTCAGGGATATTATCAGTCAGTTCATGCAGAAGGTAACTTGGAAAACATATCAAAGCTATGATGTGTTATCACCCATACATGCAAATTGTACTGAATTTCTATGCATTTTTTATACAGGTGGTTGAATTCAAAACGTGTTTTACTACCAATTTAATTACTATTGAAGAGCAACAAATGGTAAATATTTCCCTTTTTGGTCAATATCAGGCTATCATGTAATTATATTACCATATCCAACCATGGCTGCTGTCCTGCGTCCAGGTGTTTAAGAGTATAATGGGTGCCCAGGACCAGCTGGAGAGGCGGTACATAAGTAAAAAGGAAGAGCACAGAGCTCTGGAGATGCAGAACTACATGGGCCTTGCTAGGAACATGGGCCAGTTTGACCCTGAAAGGTTAGAGGTCAACTAATGTTTTTCATTGTGGGTGAGAAGTTTGAGTTATACATTTACATTCTAAATAATTTCCAGAGCAACTTACCTTGCTCAATGGCACAGGGAGAGATTTATCTCACATTTTTTTCCCGCTTGCCCAATGCTCTAACCAATAATGCTCTAACCACTAATGCTCTAACCACTAATGCTCTAACCATTAGTGCTCTAACCACTAGCCTGATGCTAATCACTCATCAGCTGCCTGATGCAGTTTATCTGTAGGACACTGACTCACTGTGGAATCCAACCTGAATCAGACCACGCTGACTCAACTAGTTTCTCTTTTCAAATAGACTTTCCAGCACGATTCAAGCAACAATGGTACAGTTTGGCCTGGCATAGTTTGGCACCAGTGTGAATTAGACAGTTTTGTGCAAAAGTAGGAACAGACAGACAGCCTGGGTGGTGTTGTGTGTGTAGAATTCAGCATCATTTGAGAGTTATGTAATGCGTATGACTATTTCTTGGTGTACCAAGGCAGGTGGAGGGGGAGATATTCAGGATAGGGATGCAGCTGGAGGACATTAAAGACCTTATCGACAGAAACGTGTGTGAGCAGAAGCTCTCCCCTCCCCACTCACCCCTCACACTCCAGCCACTGTGTGAGGAGGTCAGTCCTGGTCCACCCGGCCCCTCACCTCCACCAGCCCTGCCCCTCAAGGTAACACATCCTCAGTCGCTCAGGGTTCTTGCTTAATGACCTCTGTGACTGTGTATTTCCAAGCCTACTACACAGTTATTTCACTGTCAGCCGTGTAATGTCAAAGAACTAATGCACTGCGTGTAAGCATGTCAAATATAGCATTTTCAAGAAGCAACACGACAGAAGAAAATAAAAAAAATTCGAAATACAATCGATGATTTGCAAAACATGTTAAAATTACGTCAACAGTAGATACCAATTTATTTTGTATTTTTTATAGTGGATTCTTTCTTTAGGTGTGATCAATGGCACCGTCTGTGCTCCCATCTGACCTGCATGCATGTTGGATGTGTTGTGTGAGCAACATGAGAACCTTTCCTGTACAGCAGTAGTCCTCATTAAAACAATACCGTGTTCATTCCTAGAGCTATTGCCTTAGTCACCATAGTCTTGAGAGGCGGGGGGGGGGGGGGGGGGGGGGGGCAACTTCATACTAAGAAACGCAGCACAGGTCCTTGTTTTGGCGGAGCCATGTCCGTCACCCACATCGACTGATTCCAATTTCCAACAGGGCTCGTGTTTTTGAAGCGGACACGTTAGTTACTCAGCGCGCGTGAGCTCTCCCCTCATCAACCTCTCTGTGGTCAGGTTCTCACGTTACAGGACCCTGGCCCTTGTGTGTCCACGGGGGGTTATGAGACAGATGAGGAGGACGCCACTGAGGTCCGTGGAAATGATGGCTTAGACGTGTCCGGTGATGTCACACCTGCCGAATCCCCGCTCACCAGCACTGGGCACAGCAGTGTTAGTCTACGGTACACAGCGCTACTCAACACTTACGCTGCACTACTCAACGTTACGCCGCACAACATTGTTTAACCCCACGCTACTTTACACTACAGTATGCACCTCTATAGGCCTCATCATGTTTTACTGTTTTCATTCCTGTATATGATCCCCAGTAGATATCCTGTTTATGGAATCAATCAGTGGCAAACGGAAAGTACCAGAAATTGACATTTTCCTCCGCTGACTGTTCATGGATTTTGCAAGTGGATAGTGTGTGTGTGTGTGTGTGTGTGTGTGTGTGCTGACATCAGGCCGGCACGCTCCAGGACCTCTCTTGGCGGATAAGGTCTCAGCCAGATACAGCGGTGGTGTAAGGTTCCACTGGTACAGAGAACAGTGTTTGTGATTCTGTGTTGCCCTCTTCCTCATGAGGCTCTCACAAAGCTCCTTTGAAAGGCTGGACATTACCAACATAGATGAGGATGAAGAGGAAAATACCTCTTTCCTGTCAGAAGGGGTCGCTCAGAAAAGGGGCCAAGAGTATTTTGCTCGGCAGAACTCGCCAGACAGACTGTGGACACCTGAAAGGTTAGTGTTTTGGTGTGTGTGTGTGTGTGTGTGGCCTGTGCAGTACAAAGACTGGCACATTCGTTTTCTCCCCCCTTAGAATGTACAAGCTACCACATTTGAATAATGTGTAGGTCAAACAACTGCTACTCACTCGACACTGCAATTCTTACTGTGTCTGTTGGATTTGTTGATTTAGTTTTAGGAATGTAAGTGATACTGCCAAACAGCAGTTCAAACCATTTGTGAAAGGTATATTTTTGTGGGTCAAACCCCGACCAACAATGAGTAAACATCATATTGTTGTTATTGATGAACCCAAGCCCAGACTTGGAGTGTTTGGCTGTAGAGGTCTCGTCGTCTGATGTGAACACCCAGAGCATCAAAGACCAGACCCCCAACTCCTCCCAGGTGACCTCTGTTAGCTGTCCCATGTTGAAGTGTGTCTTTGTTAACTCTACTACTGTAGATAACACCAGAGTGACTGCCACAGATGATTGTCATGCTGTATGGAAGAGGCACAGCTACATGGATTCTTCTTTTGCAGAGTATAGTGAGCCCAGAGACAGACAGTGGGTTTGGGAGCTCTGATTTGAGTCGTCCAGCTACAGGACTGTCTCAACCAAAACGTGATACTGAACGGTAAATGAACACACAAACACACTCATACAGATGTTAACTGGTCAAGGCCAAGCCCTGTGGAGACACTAACTCACTAACTGATTAGTTTAGGTCTGTGGTCTGTGCATGTGTAACGCAACTTTAATGTGTGTAACAGTATAACAACCGGCCATTTTGACCTTGCTCTAACTGAAACAGACAACATCTTAATGTGGGACTATTATGTTTCTATTACCCAGCTTCAGGCTTCAGTCGGATGGGAACTCCAGTCCTATGAGTCTGAGTAACAGTGAAGGTTCCTGCTCCAACCTGCAGACAACCATGCATCAGCCTCAGCACACAGGACAGAGAAGACCCAGCCTGCAGATCCCTGTCCATCTGAATGGGGATATTGGAGACCAGAGACCCAGCCTGAAGACCCCTGTCCATCTGAATGGGGATATTGGAGACCAGAGACCCAGCCTGAAGACCCCTGTCCATCTGAATGGGGATATTGCAGACCAGGGACCCAGCTTGCAGACCCCTGTCCATCTGAATGGGGATATTGGAGACCAGAGACCCAGCCTGCAGTCCCCTGTCCATCTGACTGGGGATATTGGAGACCAGAGACCCAGCCTGCTGACCCCTGTCCATCAGACTGGGGATATTGGAGACCAGAGACCTGCTCAGCTGCAGTTTTCCGGCACTGCAGTGGACTACTGGTTGACCAGTACCCAGCTCATACCTGCAGAACCAACTGGTAAGTGATGAGGATTCACATAGTGCCTTTCTGCTGTTGTAGTGGCTGTCTTTCTGCTGTTTTAGTGGCTGTCTTTCTGCTGTTGTAGTGGCTGTCTTTCTGCTGCTGTAGTGACTGTCAGCTGTTGTAGTGGCTGTCATTCTGCTGTTGTAGTGGCTGGCTGTCTTTCTGCTATTGTAGTGGCTGTCTTTCTACTGTTGTAGTGGCTGTCTTTCTACTGTTGTAGTAGCTGTCTTTCTACTGTTGTAGTTGCTGCCTTTCTGCTGTTGTAGTGGCTGTCTTTCTGCTGCAGTAGTGGATGTCTGTTTTCTGTTGTAGTGACTGTCGATGTTCTTCAGCAAAGACACTGACCTCTGTGCTCTATTGTACACAGACTCCCCCAGTGAACACAGCCCTGATCGCCTGTTAAACCCCCCCCATAGCGTCAACATGGACACCATAAAGAGAGACAGGCCCTCCCATAGCGTCAACATGGACACCATACAGAGAGACAGGCCCTCCCATAGCGTCAACATGGACACCATACAGAGAGACAGGCCCTCCCATAGCGTCAACATGGACACCATACAGAGAGACAGGCCCTCCCACTCCTGTTCATGTCACAGGTTGGTCTAAAAAAGTAGGAAATCAGTAGGAAATCAGGTCAGACTGTCAGGAAATACCTCAGAGCGGTCCAAAGGTCTCAAAAGTCTCTCTGCATGTCTCTAGCGAGGCCATCCAAGCCCTGCAGTCAGAGGTGTCCCAGCTGAAGAGAGACCTGGAAGAGGGCCTGGTCCAGCTGCCACACCTCTCCCAGAGGATCGACCAGCTGACCTACAGATGCAGAAGGCCCAAGCCCCGGTCCAGGACATCCCACCTCAACATAGCAGGGAGCAGACAGAGTCTAACCCACACCAGGTCCAAGATTCTAGACCTGATTTCCTCAGACATAGACTTCAGCAGCAGCAAAGGTACATTACTGTGGTGGACTAGTGCCTTTACTGTATCAAATACCAACCGGTAACATCAACTGGGTTAAGTTCTGTGTATGCCTAATGTAATATAGCTAGCAGCTAGTATTGCCAGATGTAATATTGATTATATTATGTATATACAGTGTGTCAATCATTGTATTGTATTGTATTGTGTGTTCATTGTTTTACTTCTACATATCTGCAGTACATTCACATGCTGCCCATGCTGGTTCTCTCTAGATGCAGACAGCATGAAGTCTGACCGGTCGGGGATCCCCCTGCCATTCCACAGCACACCACAAGGTGGCAGGAGAGGGGGCAGCAAGCCATACTCGTGCTTTGATAGACCATGGAAACCCCAGGGCAAAACACACTTCAATACAGGTTGGTGTTCCTGGTAGTGACTTTCTGCTTATGGGTGTACAACACAGATACACTGGAAAAGTGTCTTTGTTATATTACGGAAGTTATATTACGTTTCAGCTTGCATAATTATCCCTAATGATGTCTTCGATTGTCCTCAATGTAGTTGTGTATTCCTCAATTTCTTCTAGCATCTGAGGAGATCTGTGTTATGGAGACCTCATACTCTAGTCCACCTGCACTCCGGCTTTCACACAAGAACAGCAGGCTCAGATTCCCTTGTAAGGACCAGTAACCAGCCCAGAACTTCTTTAAGACCCCGTTGTTACTGGCTGTTACCATGACTACTCTCCCTGTTTCAGTGTGAGGTTTTTGCAGATTGGTTGTGGTTTTGATGTTGATCCTGTTTCTGTTCTGTGTTTGGTCCGCTGCAGCAGCCACTGGTGACTGGGATAATGTCTACTCTAAGGGCCGGCATCCTCTCTCCATTCTAGACAAGCCTCTATTGCAAGTCAACTATGGGTCTTCCTGTAGTTTACCTGCTGGGTAACATATGTTTTTGTAATTGATTGATAATCTATCTGCCTTATTTAAATTCATATCCTCCACCTTTTTCTTAATCTCAGTCAGCAAATTTTAAAGCGAAGAACAGCTCGGATGCTTCCAGGGTTTAACGGTCCTATCTGCTAAAGTACTTACAGACTCTGCTATCTTCGGTTTCAACAGTTTCAAGGCTCGGGAGCAGCAGTCTGTATCCCACCATCGGAGACGGTCTACCCAGTCAGACTCAGCCCTACTGCCCAGCAATGTGTACTTTCAGCGGATCCTTCCCCTAGCTGTCAGCCCCCTCAGGGCCGGAGGCAGAGCCGGCAGGCACAGGGCCAACCAGGTGAGGCAGGCCACATTGGACACCGTTCTTTCAAATCAATGGGTGCCACTGTAAGAATTGTAATCCTACAGGAAGAAGGGGTTTCCGGTAAGTTGTTCTAATTTTACACCACCAACGCTTCCCTGATGTAAGTAAATAAAAGTTGAGTATTGGGTTTTTGACAAAGTGTTGTTGTTATTTTTTATGTTAGGATGAGGACATCAACAGGACGTTGGACAGGGCTATCGAGGCAGCCAGGTGTATGAAGAGGACCACTGATAGGATGGCCAAGAGCCTGTCAGCTGACCTGGCCAAAGCCGCGTTGTCCAGGAAGTTATGTGCCCTTCACCCATTGACTGGCTCCTAACACTCTGGCTCAGCCCTGGGATACTGCTGCTCCTTTAGGGCCAATGGATTTATATTGAAACACAATGTTCATGACCTTTCTGTAAATATCATGCGTTTGAAAAGATACTGTTTGTTTGAGTCATTTCACATTTACTCATATCTTTTGGCAACCTTTTTCTCAAACCACTATCAGCATCTTCTTGCAAAATGGCAAACGTGTTAGAATTAACACCCAGCGCTGTTTCTGTTGGTCCACTGTAAATGGAAATTTAAAAAGTTACCTGCCTCTGTAATGATTAGCTCAGTACTACTACTATAACAACCAGTGTAATTCATCCGTTTCAGCCTGTGGAAACCTTACATTGTCAACCAGCCACCTATACACCCTTCCCCAAACACAGAGGGACAAAGGCTATTTTAATAAAACATTACATTAGAGAAAAGGCTTCTTTATGACAAAAAGAGGAGACGTATTGACCTTTCCCCTCAGCTGACTTACCGGACGCACTCCCTCAGAGCCCCATTTTTCCTCTGTCAGTCTCAGCCCGCTGGTGTCTGCCGTGGTGCCGGTGTCTGCCATGGTGCCGGTGTCTGCCGAGGTGCCGGTGTCTGCCATGGTGCCGGTGTCTGCCGCGGTGCCGGTGTCTGCCATGGTGCCGGTGTCTGCCGAGGTGCCGGTGTCTGCCATGGTGCCGGTGTCTGCCGTGGTGCCGGTGTCTGCCATGGTGCCGGTGTCTGCCGAGGTGCCGGTGTCTGCCATGGTGCCGGTGTCTGCCGCGGTGCCGGTGTCTGCCGCGGTGCCGGTGTCTGCCGCGGTGCCGGTGTCTGCCATGGTGCCCATGTCTGCCGTGGTGCCGGTGTCTGCCGCGGTGCCGGTGTCTGCCGCGGTGCCGGTGTCTGCCGTGGTGCCGTGTCTGCCATGGTGCCGGTGTCTGCCATGGTGCCGGTGTCTGCCGTGGTGCCGGTGTCTGCCATGGTGCCGGTGTCTGCCGCGGTGCCGGTGTCTGCCGCGGTGCCGGTGTCTGCCGTGGTGCCGGTGTCTGCCGCGGTGCCGGTACCTTTGTGGAATCATGCGTTTACATGTTGTTTTTGCTCTGGGTGCCTGAAGGGAGGTTTTCAGAGCAATATTCTTTATATTCAGTCCTTTCCACAGTTTCCAGGAACAAGTGATGGTACGTGAAGTTGTAGACACGCCATCCCTTAGGAATCCATCACATTCCCTTAGGAATCCATCACATTCCCTTAGGAATCCATCACATTCCCTTAGGAATCCATCAGTTAGGAATGTGTTAGAGGCCTGGGGGAAAGGGTTTACAGTAGTCTGGATTTTGGGATAATGCAAACACTGAGCGTAGGAACACTAATCGTTACCATTTCATAGACATCTGCCAATGACAGCATGAATCCAACCATTTGGACTCAATTTGGACTAAAGTCCCCATGTCTTTCGAAAACACTCCATATCATTGCATATGGTGGGAGTGCCCCACAGTGTCAAACCTGATCCTTTCACAGGACAACTGCTCAAGGTGAGTGCGTCCAACTCTATTCTGCCTCTAGTCTTTCTTAGTAAGACATTTTGTTTAATTCCCATAGGGCAGAAGGAGAACTCCACCTTGATACAGCAACACCCTTCATAGCAGCTATGGCACCAATCCAGTGTTGATAGCATGGAATTGCTCAGATTGGTAAATCAGATGCACTGTAATCCAGTCTTTTTGACTGATAACCTCCCATTCTGAGGCTAAAGTCTAGTAGTCCAATTTTACCCTGGTTAATCAAGAACCTGATAATGGTATTGAAGAGGAATACAGCACCAAACCCTTAGGGAAATGGAAAACGGGTAAAAAATATATCAAATAGTACTTTATTGATATCAAACTCTTTCAAGTGTAATTCAGCCAGAACATCAGGTAAGGCCCGGTGGCAGCGGGGGTATAATGCTACGCACAGTGACCCCCATGTAAAAGGCCTGATGGGGCGTTGCTTAGACCTATTATATCCATGTCTCACGTGTAGAGGTGGTTGGTTAGGGTTATGTATTACGGGAGCCTACTTGTATTTTATACGTTGATTCGTTTCATAATGACCTAGTAAGCATGACCAAATGGACCTAATCACCTAACTAGAGCAGTCTTTGTCACCCATTCAATATTTGATCCATTGTATATACTATGATTATTTGAATAGGATAATATGATAGGATTCACTGCTTTCCTGATAGAGGACACACATGTATCTTGCCTACACGCACAGTGAGGAAGAGGGTTTGTCAGGCAATGAAAAACCTGAGGACCACAATTGGAGAGTTAGAGATCTTTAGTTTTTGTGTAAAACCTGAAGGAGGGAACAAGGTATCATTCAAATACCAATGTAAGTTAAGTCTATATTAATTATGACTTCTGTTTAGAACCATATACATGTTTAGCTGTACAGTTCTGTGTGTGTGAGGCCTCATTCCTCAGACTGGGAAAGGTGCTCCGCGGGTCTCAGACAGTGTAATTCTGTATGAAGAGGCAGTCTAAGATCAGTTCCAATGTGGTCACCAACCTCACAAAACATTCTAAAAAAAGGCTCATCTCCAATATCATCGCAAGGGGAAAGTTTATAAAGAATACTTTTGTTAATCAAAATCTCTTTCTGTGAGCTGTTGAATTAGTACAAACAAATATAATTGATGGACGATAAAGTAAATCTTAAATCTATCCTGTTTTTATTTTATAATTGTAAATTTCAAATGTCTATCATTTATTTAACCAATTGAAGGTTTCAACATCATGACATGTTTTGGTTTCTGGGTGGATGTTTTTATTCCAGAACCCATGTTCCACCTAAAACCGAACAAAGTCTACCTAGAACCCCCCAAAAAACATATCCAGGGAAATAAAAAAAAACTTTTCTACAACCTTTTTTGTTTGTATGCCATTTATTAGGCTGCATTTACTTACTGCCATTGTTAAGTAATGATAATAGTCTGTTACTGGGTCACAAGTACGCAGTGTAATGTAACGGTGCACCTGTCTCTCCATACAGCCCTTCAGGTAAGTAGACAGTCCTACCTTCTCTGATAGGCTCGCTTGCGCGCGACCGGGGGAGGGCCCACGCGCTGCGCTCTTGGTATTCGCTGAAACAATAAAAGACTTTCGTTTCATGAATTAAAAAAAATGGCCTTTGACTTTACCACGCTGTAAAAGTCTGAAATAATATTAGTATACGTCTTAGCCTCAAGGCAGCAGCTCTGCAACTCCACATTTGAAATATGGGATCAATATATTTGAAAGTGTTAACGGTTGTGCTTTCATTCAGTTTATCTGAGGTAAGAACATATATATTTTACATTAGTTAGACATATAAAGATTGTGTTAAAAAAAGAAAGACTTTATTGTACTCTGCTATGTCCTTGAAATAATCTGAAAGCATTCCCATTTTATGATTCTATAAACGCTTAGAGACCAATGGAGAGACGTTTTCATTTCAGATTGTTTTCATAATTAAGAACAACTTCGTGTAAATTTGTTTTCAAAAAATGCATGCCCAACATCGACGCAATGGACAAATTAATTCTGAGCAGAGAATAAAATCCCTGCACTCACTTACTAACCATTCCAAAGATCTGTTGAGTGCGGAACAAATGTGCTGCTCCCATCTGCTCCCATGCAGGGAGAATATGATAGCATACATGGGTGTAATCTGCCTTAGGGGAAAAACGATGAAAACCACTTAACCTTGTAATGATTTGTGTGAGGGGCGTTCCTCCCAATGGCTGCTTTTTTATCACGCTATCCAACTAAATGTACATGTTTGTTTTGTTTTTCAGATATCTGCCATGCAAAACGGTAATTATAAAACAACACTCTATAAACAGAATCGTTTCTGTAATGCACAGATTATCCCGTATTACGGTTATTAAACCATTAGTATGTAAACCGTATGAAAATACTTTGCCTAAAATGTATTTCATGATTTATGTTGTTTTCACACTTTTGCAGACATAACAATATCGGTGTTCCAAGTAACCTCAAAAAGTATGACGGTGCGATGGAGTCATTACTCCGGCGCCAGCTCTTACAAAATCTCTGCTTCACCAATTAACTCCCTTGGACCGTCCGTCTTCGCCCAATTCAGCGGAAACACCGTAATGGGCTCCGTGAACACTCTCTCCCCCAACACGGTATACAGCCTACAGGTTGAGGCCATGGATACCTTGGGAAATGTCCTGAGCAGCGCAGCGTTGGAAAAGAGCTCAGGTATGTGATGTGCACGCGTAATGGACACGTGTGCGTGTTGGGCATCTTACGTTTTATGAAATTGCTTTATAGCTACATGCTTTGCATAAGATGATAATGTGCGTAACTGGTGTAGCCTATATGGCTTGTTTCCCTCACTTGCTCTGCGAACATGGAAGTAGCTGTTCCCTTCCCTCAGCAAAACCATTTTTATTTTATGGCTAACTTTATTTTTAACTATTGTGTGTAACTCATCTGAAGTGTCTGGGAAGAAAATTAAGCAAACTGTATGTGTGTATGTGTGTGTGCGTGCGTGCGTGCTTGTGTGACCTCTGACCACCAGCCCCTCCTGTACCAACCGTAAATCAGGCCTACTCCAAGCAGAGCAACAGCATGACGGTGGAGTTCAGTGAGGTGTCAGGGGCGAGCAGCTACATCGTGCGGGCCGAGTCCCCGGTGGGAGACTTCTTCTCGGAGACCCCAGTGCCGAGTTCCCCAGGGACAGTGCTGCAACTGAGCCCATACAGTGACTACAGGCTCAGTGTCATGTCGGTCAGCAGCCCAGGACGTAGTCAGCCCTCACCAGCCGTCCTGAGCAAGACAGGTGATTGCCTCTGATTACACCTTTTCATATATGCCTGCTTACTCATCGATACGTGTCAATCCACTCCTGTTCAGAACGGGTTGGGCATAATGGGTCGCGTACGTGACCCACCTTCCTGAGTTTGTGTGTCCCGTTCAGGTGTCTCATGTACAACCTTTGTTTCCGAACCACATTTCCATTGAAGTCATTTAGAGGATGCTCTTTTACTGAGAGACTGGTAGTCGCGAGAGGTGCATATTGTTCTGTATACAAACTAAGGGATACATTTCAGTTTTTAAAAGGCTGCTACATCCTACTTGAGCTATTATGGAGTGCAGTTTTACAGCTCCATTGTGATCAGGGCCTGGAGCTGTAACTGTGCTGCACTGGTAACTGTATCTCCCTATATTAGACTTAGACATATCAGGACATGAAAAGTGAAACCCTGAGAACTGGGTTGTCTCTTCTTCCTAAAGAAATCGGAACGTAACATAAGCACATGGAGATCAACTCTATTTTACACCCACTGTAACAAAGATGACTCAGTTGGGTCATATTTTCACATATTCATTTTTTTCAATGTTCTTTTCAAGCTTTGCCCGGAACCGATTTGTTTCCTTACCTGACAGTTCCTCTCGCTGTTTTTTCCCCTTATTCTCTCTCTCTTTCTCGCCCTCGCCCTCACCCTCGCCCTCGCCCTCCACCACAGTCTCATATCGGTTTAATAATCTTCCTTTCTCTTCCGTCCCCTCCCAGTGGTGGGGTCCCCGGGGCTCAAGTCCACCTCTCCCAGTAACGACACCATCGTGTTGACCTGGTCTCCAGTTCAACACGCCGTCCTCTACAGCCTCGGCGTGGTCAGACAGGGCTCCAGCTCTGTCCTTACGCTCAACACAACCGAGCCCTTCGTGACCTTTAACAACCTGGAACCCGGGACCACATACTGCATCAAGGGAGTGGCCTGGACTCTGGATGGTCGCTACGGAGATGACCTCACCGTGTGTCAGATCACACGTAAGCATGACAAAGTGTGTGTGGGGGGGGGGGGGGGGGGGGGTCTGGCAAGGGGCTGCTGCAACATCGTATCAGTGTCTGTTGTAGTGACAGACAGAGTAATTGACCACTAGCTGTTACAGTGTGTTGGTCGGTATGTTCATCTACATTAGTCGGGGTGTGTCTGTTTCTCTGTTGCAGGTCCACCCAGTCCCGAGTCCATCCAAGTGTCCGTGACCCAGGGCCGGTCCGTGGGCTTGACGGTCTACTGGCAGACAGTGCAAGGTGCTGATGACTACTTAGTTAGAGCCTCGTCGGGTCAGAACTGCTCTGCCTCAGCGTCCTACTGTATTATTAGCCCACTGCTTTGCGGACAGAACCACAGTGTGAACGTTACTGCCCAGAACAGCGCTGGACCGAGCAACCCCTCTGATCCTGAGGAGTTCATAACATGTATGTACGCCTCTGAACCCTGACCTCTAAATGTGATACTAACCCAATCTTAGGGGCACATGAAA
Source organism: Esox lucius (assembly GCF_011004845.1). Classification (NCBI taxonomy): domain Eukaryota; kingdom Metazoa; phylum Chordata; class Actinopteri; order Esociformes; family Esocidae; genus Esox; species Esox lucius. Next base: position 22,085,222 of record NC_047571.1, on the reverse strand, counting down.
ATTATTGTGAGTTGTGAGAACAATTGTTTTAAAGGAGTAGGTATGTAATAACAGGGTATACACATATATTTGTAATAATATACTGTAGTGAAAGAGTATGAGTATTTTCAGTGTCATCACTATAGCAGCTTTGTTAGCTGCTCTCAGGGGAGAACTCAGTGTAGTTGCCCAATCTTCATTCTTATTAAAATAATATCAGGCATAGAGAAGAATGATTTGGAAAGCAGATAGAGAAGGAAACCAATCTGTAGTGTTTGACGTCAGACAAGTCAGAGCGTTTCTTGAGGAGAGCGGGTCTGGCCACCAGGAATTCTGAATGGGATTCCTGAATCGCAGCCAGTAGTCAGGGATGAGAAGATAAGGGAAGTGAGGAATGAGAGGAGGTCTTCAGAGATGATCAGGAGAAGGGAGGAATGAGAGGAGGTCTTCAGAGATGATCTGGAGAAGGGAGGAATGAGAGGAGGTGTTCAGAGATGATCTGGAGAAGGGAGGAATGAGAGGAGGTCTTCAGAGATAATCGGGAGAAGGGAGGAATGAGAGGAGGTCTTCAGAGATGATTGGGAGAAGGGAGGAATGAGAGGAGGTCTTCAGAGATGATTGGGAGAAGGGTGGAATGAGAGGAGGTCTTCAGAGATGATTGGGAGTAGGGAGGAATGAGAGGAGGTGTTCAGAGATGATCTGGAGAAGGGAGGAATGAGAGGAGGTCTTCAGAGATGATTGGGAGAAGGGTGGAATGAGAGGAGGTCTTCAGAGATAATCGGGAGAAGGGAGGAATGAGAGGAGGTCTTCAGGGATGATCAGGAGAAGGGAGGAATGAGAGGAGGTCTTCAGAGATGATTGGGAGAAGGGAGGAATGAGAGGAGGTCTTCAGAGATGATTGGGAGAAGGGTGGAATGAGAGGAGGTCTTCAGAGATGATTGGGAGTAGGGAGGAATGAGAGGAGGTCTTCAGAGATAATCGGGAGAAGGGAGGAATGAGAGGAGGTCTTCAGGGATGATCAGGAGAAGGGAGGAATGAGAGGAGGTCTTCAGAGATGATTGGGAGAAGGGAGGAATGAGAGGAGGTCTTCAGAGATGATCTGGAGAAAGAAGGAGGGGATGGGGTCAGTGGGGCAGAGTGTGGGGCCTAATCATGTTAAGTGATGCCTGGTCGTACAGTTCATACCTACTCTCTGACCCTCAGTCCCATGTCCTCCGGACCGTACCTGGATAGAGGAGCCTGAGGCTGGGAGCTGCGTGGTGAGGTGGGCCGAGACGTCCCTGGTGGAGTTCTACACCGCCTTCATCAAGAGAGACGATGGGGTGGAGGAGTTTTGTAACACCACCGACACCTCCTGTCACTTCCAGTGCCTGTGTGGCTACGCCTACCTCAGCACCGTGTTTGCCTACAACGAGGCTGGATCCAGTCCACCAGGAGACCTGTTGAACTACACGACCAGTATGTTTTTAAGAGACCACTTTTTCTTTCCTTTCCAAAAAAGTTGAAAAGGAAAGTTTTGAGTGAGGAACAGAAGCGTTCCATTGGCAGTGGTCTCGTCATTTTAACCCTTCTGTTCCACACTCACACTTACAAGCATATCTTGGTCAAGTCACTCACCTCTTCCTTCTTCCCAGTTCCCTGTTGCCCAGAGAACGTTACCATAGATCTGATCTCCACGGAGACCCTGGAGATTACGTGGTCATCGGTGCGAGGGGTGGACTTTTACGAGACCATGGCGGTGGAGACTGATAGCGTGGTCCAATGTAAGGACACGGCTCCGGTGTGTGTTCTGTCGGACCTGCGCTGTAACAGCCAGTACCGGACCGTGGTGACGCCATGCAGCGAGATGGGAGGCTGTAATCGTACCTGCACAGCCCTCACACACGAGACAGGTGACTAACAGACACACACGAGACAGGTGACTAACAGACACACACGAGACAGGTGACTAACAGACACACATGAGACAGGTGACTAACAGACACACATGAGACAGGTGACTAACAGACACACACGAGACAGGTGACTAACAGACACACACGAGACAGGTGACTAACAGACACACATGAGACAGGTGACTAAAAGACACACATGAGACAGGTGACTAACAGACACACATGAGACAGGTGACTAACAGACACACATGAGACTGGTGACTAACAGACACACTTGAGACAGATGACTAACAGACACACATGAGACAGGTGACTAACAGACACACACGAAACAGGTGACTAACAGACACACATGAGACAGGTGACTAACAGACACACACGAGACAGGTGACTAACAGACACACATGAGACAGGTGACTAACAGACACACACGAGACAGGTGACTAACAGACACACTTGAGACAGGTGACTAACAGAAACAATGACCAGTCCACCTTTTTACAAAGGTGTAAAAAGGAAAACAATGCTTTACAGACTGTCTACAGATTATCAACATATAAAAATAACATTTGACAATTGACACTCATGCTAACCTTAAACCTCAACCTATCCCTAACCCTTTCACTAACCCTTACTCTGACAATTCTAAACTTAACCCAATACTTAAACTTAACCCTATACTTAAACTTAAGCCTTTTCTTTGCTTTTTTATATTAGCTTGTTGGTAATATCTGTTGAATATCTGTTGGGCATCTTAAACATCCAAATAAATTGTAACCGCCTCAATCAATAAACCAATAAACCAACCCAATGAACCCTTGGTCTCTCCACTAGACCCCTGTTCTCCTGAGATCCTGAGTGTGTCTCAGACCAACTCGTCCACCAGTGTCAGCGTCCTGTACACGGCCCCCAACACCCCTAACACCACCTACACCGTCACAGCCGTGGGCCTCGCCGACACACACACCTGTCAGTCAAACACCACCTCCTGCCAGCTCACGCAGCTGCCCTGTGGAGCAACCTATGATGTCACAGCCTATGCCAGTACGGCTGTGGGGCGGAGCCTGCCCAGCTATAGCGTTCCCCTCGAAACAGGTAGGGGAAACCCTGTATGTTTACGATGTGGGCCACCCAAATGACATTTTAGTTGGTAACACAATATAAGCAGTAGGGTGTCATTTGAACCTTGTATTTGGTGTACATGTGGGTGTATTAAAACAGTGCCAACGGTGTATCTGGGTCAAGGTGTTTAATTGAGCTTGTTAAGGTGTGTGTGTCATGGTGTATGAATGTGTGTTAGAGTGTCTGTGTGTCAAGGTGTGTTTGCCAAGTGTCCATGTGTCAATGTGTGTATGTGTGTGAATGTCAAGTGTGTACTTGTTAGTGTGTGTGTGTGTGTGTGTGTCAAGGTGTGTCATGCTGTATTATTACTAGTTCCCTCACCTAGATACGTAGATTTACTGTAAACTGGGTCTCCCCCATCTGCCCCCAGGTCCGTGCTGTCCTACCTACCTGACAGTCAACCAGGTGACCCAGGCCATGACCAATGTCACCTGGTCCCCTGCTACAGGGGCAGGCTCCTACATCACATCGCTGATATCATCTCGGGGACACGCCCGGTGCCACACCATGGACACGCACTGCCTGATGGGATGCATCACCTGTGAGACCAGCTATAGCGTCAGTCTGGAGGCCATCAGCCGGACCGGCCACAAGTCTGAGTGCAGCTATCATGGATTCTCATCCAGTGAGGAGACATTCCAGTTCCCACCAGATCAGTGTCAAATTCATAAATGTCTAACATGCATCAAAATGTATTCTTCTTAAAAATCCTATATTTACTAATCCCTAACCTTGACAACCATAACCTTTACCACAAAAACCTAACCTTAACCCTAAACATAACCCTAGATCTTAAGCGTAAACCTAACCCATAATTCCTGACCCTAACCTAATTCTAACCCTATCCCAATCATAACTTCTATCCTTAAACGTAACTCTTTCAAAAATGGGACTGGGAAGTACTTCCAGAATTATTTTGATTGCATTGGTGTAGTAAAAGCTGTTCACACACACACACTCAGAGTACACAGGAGAATAGTTTTCATTCAAGCCAGTGTCTTTCTACTCTTTGCATCCTCTCTATATATTTCTTACTAGGTGCCTGCTGTCCGTCAAGTGTCAAGCTGTACAGGATGGCCAACAGCTCTGTGAGGATATACTGGCGCTCCTCCGGCCCCCAGAACTACACAGTGGACTTGATCGGGACAGGCTCCAACTACACCTGTGAGCCCACCCCCCTGAGCCGCTTCTGTGACATAGCTGATGTCATGTGTGGTGACATCTACACAGTGGTGGTGGCGCCTGTCGGTCAGGACGGGACCAAAGTCAACTTCTGTCACCAGAGGGTTTACTCCGGTATGTGTGCTACTTGTTTGCTAGCTTGTCAGACGGTTAAATACCTTCTGTAATAAACGGATGACGTCTACTGTGAGTCACTGATGGCTTTGTTCTTGTTCTTGCAGTGTCCTGCTCCGGAAACAACGTAGGACTGGGTAAGTGTCCGCGGGGGAACTTCACTGGGCAACTAAGCTAACATTCTTTACTGCTATTGTAAACCGTAGCCAATACGTTTAACACCGATCCGTTTTCTAGTGACCACTATCTCAAAAGGTTTTCAAATGTTACTGCCTTTAAATTCAATCTCAGGAGAGATTGCAGAGGACAGACACAATCAATGTATTTTGTAAAGCCGTTTTGTATCTCTGTTGTCACAAAGGGATTGTAGTGACACCCAGCCTAAAACCCCAAAATTCAAACAATCATTAATATAAACTTTCTCTATTGACATTACCTTTCTATATTGATACAACATTTCTCTGTTGATACAACATTTCTCTATTGATATAACATTGCTCCAGTGGCATAACATTTCTCTAGTGACATAACCTGTCTCTAGTGACATAACCTTTCTCTAGTGATATAACCTTTCTCTAGTGACATAACCTTTCTCTATTGATATAACCTTTCTCTAATGTGACGTTGATCTCCCCGATCCAAATTGAATGTACTCACAAACATCATGGTCTTGAATCTTTTTGCAAAGTCCTACCAGATTGACGCTTGTCAATCATACAAAATTAGTCATAAGAGTTCAGACTGTATTTATTATATTCTTGTCTTCTTTTCCAGTTGTCTATCGGGGAAAGAGAAGTGTTACTTAGAGGTGAGCTAATATATATATTTTTTTTTTTATCACTGTAAATGGACATAAACTTAAACAGAGTGACTGACATAACAGACAAGAGGTTTGAAATAAAGCATTATAACCTAACACATAGCCAATAATTATTGTGATAATCATCTGTTTTCATCTCTTATCATACCCCCTGTCTTGCATTGCAGGAAACCCAGCTTCTATCAAAGTCTGCCTGTCATCGTCTGCCTGTCAGAAAATGTTTCCTCTAATGTCAATGCTGTTTGTGACCAACATGTCAAACCATCCTAAGATTAAGATCGTAAAATGTATTATTAAAAGGGGGGCTTTATTTTCAATGCAAACCTCAAAACATACAAACTCCTAGAATTATACATAATAAATCATTGCAATCAAAAATACACATTCTGATGAAATACTAATAGACTGAACAACTATTTGCATCACATTTAAACTGCTGCATTTAAACATGAATGCTCTTCTCTGAATTAAATTGAATGAGAAACAAGATGCACTTTTTCAGTATATAAAAAAGAATATGAGTCCCTAAGTAGGAAGCCTCCATAGGCTTGTTTTGAAGTATGTTGTGTTACAGTGGTTGTGTATTTGTCTGTGGGTAACTGAGAAAGTAGAGCAGAGAACACACTCCACCAATACCATTGGTCATACAGTACTATGGATGACAGGTTAGATCTGGTAGCTTTGGATAGAATGTTTCCATTGCCTTCAATGCTGTCCCCTCTCTGTGTTAAAAACTAAATACAGCTCATCCTATTGTATTCCCAAACTGCGTGGTGTCAATCATTAATGATAAGATGGAATGTTTAGAGTATAGGTTTATCATTTGTCCTGAAAGTTGAATTGCACCAATTTTCATTGACAATGATTCAAAGCTACAGTAGACAATGTTGTAAAACTCTTGATGTAACCAATCACCTTTTATAATGATTTGTGATTGAATGTTTAAATAAAGCAAAAAGATTAACAAAATAATAGGTAATGGTTGGAGATAAATGCAACACAAATGCAACACAAATGGTTACATTTATGAAGCTCTCTTAATAAGTAATTAACAGAGCTTCACTCAGGGCGTTAAACCACATTAAATAAGAGTAGGCAGTATTTCTTTGTGACTGGTGAAAGCTGTGGGATGGGACCCTGAACAGAGATATTCTGTCTGAATTCAAATATCACTGGGAACCGTATTAGTCAATTCATTTAAATAAAGAGGTACAAAATAACTAGGTTCACTGAGCATGTATACATTAAATGTAAAACTTACAGAGGAGTATGTTAATGGTATTTACCCCACACACACATGGAACCTCAATAGAGATGAACAAGAAATCCTGATCCATTGGAACAAGGAAACAACAACCACACCAACAAAATACAGAAATGGGGGTGAGAAACTGTAAAAGAAAAAAAGAACAAAAACCTTGAGTATCTGTCTCAATAGTTAGAATTCCCATTCAACTATAAGAGAGCAACTTATAGTTTTGTGCCAGCTCTAAAAGTCAAACTCCTAAAGTAGTTATTTGATCTGGATATGTAAAGACGATTTACATGGCATGGAATTATTATATTCTTTCTTACTGTAGCCTGTACATGTTCTTCTGTTCTATGCTATCATGTGTCTTGTAGCATTTGTCACAACACATTAAGTTCCAGGAAATAAATGCTATTTGAATTGAATATGATCAGCTACTGGACACCCAGGACGGAGATATAGTTCCCACTGAAGAGATGCTCGGCATAGCACATATGTACTGTCACAATGGGACCGCTGAAATTCCTCATATAAGCTTAGGACAATCACAGGTACAGTGTGAGTGGTGGGGAAAGGGGATGGACCATTGTCAGCCAGCTTCTTTGTCCTTCACAAAACCGCTATATGCAACACTCTTATCACGTTCACAAACGCAACACCCACACCAAAACAGAAGACACATCAGCAGTACCCTCATCGTGATGTGTAGCTGCTTGTATAGCTGATTCTTTTCCTTTCCTTTGTCATGGATGTAGTCTTATTCCATGTCTATGGTGCCAGTAACATTTAGTGATGGTGAAAGGTATTATCTATGTGGTATTTCTCTTTCTATAAGCATATTACTTAATGCTTATCTCAAGTGCAACAACAATACACATAATAGACACATAAATAAATATCTTCTCATTATTGACTAAACCTGATGGATTAAACCAACATTATCACCTATTAGTATTGGCCACTGTACATTCAGAATGACAACTGGGTTTCAAGTCATCATTCTGTAATTCAATACGTCCCAGTGTGAAATCAATATCCCAGTAAGAAAAGGCATTTCAATAAAACGTGTAAAGGCATTATTGGAAATATATCTTCCCACAATGCACTTTCAATATCCCTTTAATCATAATTATGGCATTCAGACTTAGTTGTTTATATTGTCCGAAAGCACTGAAAATACATCACCTGTTCAGCTAAAATCTACGATTTTAAGAGATAAACAGTTGGTACTGAGGTTAAATAAAGGGGTTTCAAAACAGTGTTTTTTGTTACATCATAACTTTAGACATAATCAAGAGGTTCATACTTTTGCAATGTTTTTACAGATGAAAACCCATCTCAATTTTAGCTCACGTAGAGCAAATGTATGTACTTTTCTATTAATTGTTATTAATCACAGTATATTGCATGCATTAACTGGATCATGGTTTCTTATTTGTTTGACAGCCCTAATAATCATAATCCTAAATAGATATAATTCATTCTTCTCTATTACACACAGACACACTCCTGTAATCAATATGATACCTGTACTCTTAAGCCCAGAGGCATATGGAGGAATCCACCTGTCCTGATTTTGAGGCTCTCTCATTGGTCCCTACTGAGATGATCTACCTTTAACTTCCCAGTAATTATCTCAGAAGAGCTTCTGTAAGCAAGCTCCCTATGGATGTAACCTTTTGAAATGCACATCATGGAAAATCATAGACCTTTATGTTTACCTTTTATATTACTATTTTTGACTCAGGTAAGCATTTTAAATTATTTTGTATTATTTTATTTATGATGATTGGAGATAGATGCTCTGATTTGTTATATATATTTTTAAACAATTATCCTTACTGCTCTTTCAGATACAGCATGCATTGGCAGGTGAGCTACCTGGGCTTTTAGTTGGAAGTAAATGTTTAGTATTTAGTTTGGGTGGTAACAAATAAATATACAGTATTTCCTCAATATATTGTGCTACAGTAGTATTTCTGACTGAACACTACTGTAATCCAGTTTGGCCACTAATTAAATAAAAAATATTTATGTTAATCAATTATTGATTATAATAAATTTAGTTGGATACAAAACACTTAACACTTTAAAACAAACCATAATATAATGTTCTACTCTTCCAGCTGTTTATTTATAAAAATATATTTTTACTATGATAGACTTAGTCAAATATTTTTTTGTATGCTTTCTGTGTAGCCTAGAGGCCCTTACCATAGCAATCAATAGTTGGCTTCTGTTGATTCTTTGTACAGTTACATCATTCTACATTGTTTCTTTTGCAGCTTGTGCTGTCAGGTCAATAACGTCTCCTTCAGCCTCTAGTCTGAACGTGAAATGGGACAGTTACTCAGGAGCTACAAATTATCTTCTGGATTTGCGGGTCGTGAACTCAACGAATATTGCACCTGTTGTGGTGACACTGCCCACGTCAAGCACACAAAGGCTAGTCCAGGGGTTGAGGGCTGGGAGCATTTACCAAGTCCAGCTGAAAGTCTTTCAGTTTTATAATGTGATTTGCACTGACACTGAAATTGCGGGAACAGGTAAAGTTATTCTCTTCCATGTATTACTACACAGTCGAGTTCTCCTCTATTTGAATTGATTCCTTTGAGTGTCAGCCATCAACATTTTCATTACGTGCCTTGTTTTCAGTCCCGGACACGTCCCAAATCACCTACTCCAAAGCGCTATCGAGTACCTCCATCAGTCTGCAATGGTCCAGTGTCAGTGGGGCCGACCGTTATATCGTGTTTGTGAATGGAGTTAGTAACGGAGCAACGTACAACAGGACTTTCACCACACTGAGCACTCAGATAGTGGGCCTCACACCAGCAACCTCCTACAACTGCTATGTGTACTCTTCCAACAATGCTGGACTGGCAGCCAGCAGCAGAGTCAAGACCATCACCACACGTAAGTCTCCCAATGGTCATCACATAACAGGAAGCTGTGAAGACGTGAAAGGAAAAACTCTCTGCCCAGCATGTTTATAACTGGGCACTTTAAGGTGATTGTGTCTTGATTAATATAGAGTACTGTGGAAAAGTCTTAGGCACCTGAAGTTCAAACTGAAGCCATATATGCATGACTGGACAAACGTTTTAGAACATTGAAGCCATTTTCCATTTTTTTTTTTTATTTAAGTAGTTCAGTCCAGTGAATTATCTGAAAGGGTACAAAGGTATGCATTAAACTGGTAAAAATAAATGTAGGTTACCAAAAATTGTTATAGAAAAGGCTTTCTTCAGCAAACTAGTAATGGGTTAACAACTTACATCTGTTCTGCAGCAATGGAAGTCAATTAAGCCTGGAAAGTTTCTAACAATTCAAACAGGTGTCCCTACTTCTGTTGATTACTTACAAACCCTGTCTGTATAAAAGCAGTTTTGGAACAGATTGTGTTACTATACTCTCATAAGCATTATTTGGACAGTATTGTAATTTAGGAAGTAGTATATTGCTATCATAATGGTGAGAAAAGGGCAATTTTCTTTCGAGACGTTGCAAAGAAAGCCAAAGTGTCACACCATCAAAAGGCACCTGGAAACTAGAAAAAACTTGTATAGGAAGATTTCTGGCAGACCCAAAGCCACAAAAGAATCAGAAAAAAGTGTAAAGTGTGAAGAAAATACTTTGCAATGCAGGTTCGACAGGTCGAGTGATAGTAAGAAAGCCATTTTCTGAGCTGAGATGGCAAAACAGAAAAAAGAGGCTTTCCTGAGCCATGTATCACCACCAGTGGACTACTGAAGACTGGAAGGTCTTATGGACCGACAAATCCAATTCTGACATTTTTGGTTCATTACGCAGGGTTATTGTATTCCGTCGAGTCAGTGAAAGTGAAACGTGATGGTCTGGGCCTCTTTTGTTGGATCCAGACTTGACAACTTGCACAGAGTGAATTGCACCCTGAACTAAAATGGCTACAACCACATTTTTCAGTGCATTCAATATCCTCAGGTGTGTGACTATTTGGTCAGTGGTTCATCCTACAGCAAGGTAATGACCCAGAACATCCCTTTAGACAATGTCAGAACTACCTGACAGAAAAGAGACGGTAGGCTTCAAATCATAGAATGGCCAGCAAAGACTCCAGACTTTCAACCCCATCAAGTTGGTTTGGGATAAACTGGGCAAAAGGGGGAACACAAAGCAACATACAGTGCAAGACATTTGTGGGAACATCTGCAGCACTGTTGGGAAAAACCTTCCAAACAATATCTGATGTCCATTGTATAAAGAATGCCACGAGTGTGTTTGGCTGGCATGTCAGCAAAAGGTGGCTACTTTGACGTGTACAATCTTTTTTAATTCCATTTTGTTAAATGAAACTATTCCATTATTTACTTTTTGTCTTGAATTGTTTATTTGTTCTATTGCTTTCATTTCAGGGTATATTAAGACTGGAAAAATGGATGTGTCATAAAGCCCTTTATTTCTCCATGTTCCTCCAACATGTTCCTTCTTTCTCTCTCGCCAGTGATTCAACCGCCAGGTGGCCTTGCCGTAGTAGCAACAGACAGTAGCACCGCCCATGTATCCTGGCAGGCGGTCAGCAAAGTTCTGTTGTATCAGTTAAGCATTACTAACAGCAACAACCCCAGCCTTCTTGTCCTGAAGAACACCACTGCCACCTTCATGGACATCAGCAACCTAAAACCCTGCTCCACCTACACGTTCGGCGTCTCCTCGGTCAACGCCTTCCTGGAGGCCGGAGAGCCTGCCAGTGTCTCTTACAACACCTCCAGTGAGTGCAGTCTGGATTCACTGACTAACACGTACGCATGCCCGCCGCGCAGATGCTGAGTGTCAAAAACACCCAGACAGATGTAAATGTGATCCCTGCTGGTTCTTGCTTTCAGCCATGGACGTGGTGGCCTTTGTCTCAACGGACTACAGCTGTTCCAGCGGGATGGCGACGGTGACCTGGGGAGAGGTGTTGGGCGCCAGTTTCTACAGGTTGTTACACTGACCTCAGAGGGTTTCCCTCCACTGGTTCGGCTAGGCTATCTGGTGGCTTGATTTCTTTAAGTAGTCATTGAACGGGCTCCTCTCCTTAAGACATCAAAGAACTGCCGAAGCGCAGTTAAGTCATCACAGTAAAGGAATACTCCAAAAAATAAATACACTTCCCTACCAATCCGAAAACAAACGTTATTTCTGATCACAAATCTGGATCTGGGACTTTCCCAGTCTGGTCCAGTTATGTCTGGAGTTTTCACAGTGGGGTCACATGGTCAGGGCCGAGTGTCTGTCCCCTCGTACTGAAAGTGTTTCTGAATAACCAATGTTTGTTACGTCCATCTGCCGTCTAGTGCCAAGGTTATTGGGGGGAATGGGACGGCCCTGTTCTGCAACTCTACTTCAGACACATGCGACATCCCCATAACGACCTGTGGAGAGACATATCTGGTCCAGGTCACCGCCGTCTCAGGAGACTGCCAGAGCACCTCCAACATCCCCACATACTTTGATACAGGTGAAGTACACAGGCATCTGTTTTTTTCTCTTTCTATCGTTCGTTCGATCAAACTGTCACTTCGTTCATTTATCTCATCTGTCTCAGCCCCTTTCACATACACACACCCCTCTCTGTGACACACACACACCTTATCCCAGGCACACTTTAACCGTCACCATCAACAACTGATCCCCCTGTGTCAGTCCTTAGGGACTCTCTCCTCCATCCTCCTGTGATATCTGATGTTTGTTTCCCATTCTAATCACCGGTACACACCCATGTAGTGTCAATGTCTTAGAACAGGAGAAGATATAATGTTCTGTGGAAGAGGTTGTATGAAAGGTCAGGCAGTGATAGTGTCTCTCAGCGGGATAATTATCTTAATGTACACACACACTCACAAAGAGATATGCAGACATACAGGCACCTACACACACTGAGACACATGCATGCGCACAAACACAGATCAGAAAACGCATTACAACACGCCCTGTGATCTTGCTGTAAGACTGAGGCATGCACTGGTACTGATGTGTAAAGGTACTGAGAACACACAAAGGATAGTGAACTAGCTTCCATCATGTCAACAACAAGAGACAAAGACACATAGACCTTGGTCCATTCTGGTTGGGGTTCCACTGTTGTCCTGGTTAAAGACAGTATACAGAAAAAAGTAAACTTTTCTGTTGCTTTAAACCTACATGACTACTGACTGTAACTCATCAGGACTGTCACCAGTTTACTGTCTTCCCCTGGGTGCGCAAAAGGCCGCAACACAGAAAAAGAGCTGCAGTCCGGCATATACCACTCTAATACACTCTTATACCACTCCTACACCACTGCTATACCACTCCTACACCACTCCTATACCACTCCTATACCACTCCTACACCACTCCTATACCACTCCTATACCACTCCTACACCACTCCTACACCACTCCTATACACTCCTACACCACTACAACACCACTCCTATACCACTTCTACACCACTCGTATACCACTCCTATACCACTCCTACACCATTCCTACACCACTCCTATACCACTCCTACACCACTCTTACACCACTCCTATACCACTCCTACACCACACCTATATCACTCCTATACCACTACTACACCACTCCTACACCACTCCTATACCACTCCTACACCACTCGTATACCACTCCTATACCACTCCTGCACCACTCCTATACCACTCCTACACCATTCCTACACCACTCCTATACCACTCCTACACCACTCCTACACCACTCCTATACCACTCCTACACCACACCTATATCACTCCTATACCACTCCTACACCACTCCTACACCACTCCTATACCACTTCTACACCACTCGTATACCAATCCTATACCACTCCTGCACCACTCCTATACCACTCCTACACCATTCCTATACCACTCCTATACCACTCCTACACCACTCCTACACCACTCCTATACCACTCCTGCACCACTCCTATACCACTCCTACACCATTCCTATACCACTCCTATACCACTCCTACACCACTCCTACACCACTCCTATACCACTCCTACACCACTCCTATATCACTCCAATTCCACTCCTATACCACTCCTACACCACTCCTACACCACTCCTATACCACATATACATGTTTTACACAGTTTGTTCTGATCAAAACAAGTCTTCATTCAATCCTCAACAATGGCCTACTTAATACAATAAAACACATTTTGCCTATTTACAAAAAGTTTCATCTGTGGTGTAATGGGACAAATCTGACCCTGTAGTAAATATGGGGTGTTTATGCAGAGAAATACATTGTGAATGTTATAAAATCATATAAGAATAGTATAATAATATTGTGCAATAATATAAAAATTATGTTTCATGCCAAGAAAGTGTATTGACTTCAACTGTAGAGAGGCACGTAGCAAATATGATCTCACGCACACACCCGCACTCTCTCTTTCACTCACACACATACACACACGCGGACACACAGACACAAATACACATACACATCTCCTGTCCCCCTGCTGTATGACAGTATATTACATTATAGGCTGGAGCTTTCTCACTCTCTCTTTGAAGTTAGCCTTTACTGAAGACACCACCGTTGTCTCATACGGTCCCAAGAGGAACAAAAAGTGATGCTGATGAATGAGTGCACTCTGCAGTAATCCTGGATTACAATAAAAACAAAGGAGGAGTTGACAACTTGTACAAGGTCACTAGCAACTACACTTGCCAACGGATGACAGCAAGGTGGACATTGGTAATGTTTTACCACATCTTGGATGTTTTGGCCTACAGTGCATTTGTGGTGTGGACTGAAATTAATCCTTTGTGGAACTCTGCAAAGCCATACAAAAGAAGGCTCTTTCTGGAGGAGCTAGGAAGATGTCTTGTGAGTCCTCAAATTGAGCAACAGCCATGTCTTCCCCGGAAACCCTGCCTCTGCCAGCAGCTTCAAGCCAAGGATGCAACCGTACCAATCCATCCAGCTGGACCTCCTGGAAACAGGAGGAAGAGATGCCAGTGCCGCTCTAATATGCCGCTCTAACATCAAGACCAGCACCATCTGCTACAAATGTCAAAAATACATTTGCAAGGCACACACCCAAACATTCACATGATGCCCATCATGCATATTAACATGAACACATACATACATAAATGTGAGCGGACGCTCACTTCTACTTTCACAATTTACTTTTCTTCTCTATAAGGAAAAACTGATTTTATTTTGGGGATTATCTTGTTCATTATCAGCCTCTCATGGTCTTATAATATATTTGTACATTGTTAATACATATTGAAAGAATATATACTGTATCTTAATAAGTTATTTAGCAGAAAAAACATTTCATTGGATAATGATTAGTGTTTTTTGTAATGAATTCAAACATGGGTCAAATTTGACCCCAAAACACTAAGGTTTTAAACCCTTTTCGAACACAATATGAGGGATACACTCACTTTCCTCAGTCCCAGTGCTCTGAGCTCCCCCTCATCTCATAATGTACCATAAGTGTACTAGCCACTCTGTCAGTCATACATCACAGATCAAAGGATTTGTGTCACTTAGAAATGTCCCTGTTTTTGAAAGAAAAGCATTTTTCTGTCCATTAACAAGTTTCCAGTCCACAGCCGTTTTACTTGTGCCTGAACTCCTGAACCCGATCCTTGTACCACCCTAAACCCTGACCCTAACCTCTGAACTTAAACCCTGACCCTAACCCCTGAACGCCTCTGTCCCTGCCACCAGTGCCCTGCGCTCCCTCCCAGACTGCAGTGTACCGCGAGTGTTCCAGCAACGTGGTGATATTCTCCTGGGCTCCCACTAACAACACCTTCTACTACGTGGCCAGTTCCCAGGACTCAGAAGGCAGAGTGACGGAATGTGTCACCACGGACACCGCATGCTACTTCACGGACACCAACTGCGGACTCTCCTACCAGTTCACGGTCTACGCCGTCAGTAACTGCAACAGTGGAACCAGCTCCTTGAAGAGCGTCAACACCTGTGAGCCATTGGGAGTGGGGGTGTACTACGATAATTAAAGTGTGTGTACAGCTTTACCCTACTCTCTCTCTTCTCTCCAGCCCCTTGTTTGCCCCAGAACATAAAGACATCAGTGGACTGTGTTTCTGACTCCTTGATCACCTCCTGGGACCTGGCGGCTGGGGCTCTGTCCTACACTGTGGAGGCTAGTGGCACCAAAGGGGGCAGCTACAACTGTAGCTCCTACAGCAACAGCTGTGCCATTCCTGGTGTTGCCTGTGGGGACAGTCTGAGCATCTGGGTCACTGCCTCAGACCATGAATGCACCACAGAGAAGACCTTGGGACAGGCGGCTGAGACCGGTGAGTAGAGCAGGATGATGGATTCTGATGGAGGTTATTTTAGATGTAAACATTAGAAAACACTGTCACATCCGTATGTACTGGACTCAACTGGGATTCATTTAGATGTTCTTAACTAAAGCCAGTTATGACTTGATACCCAAACCAGTGATCAAGGTTCTAGCTGCACTCTGTTTCCATTGTTTCCATGGAATCTCATGTTGTCCTCACCTTGTATTGTTGGGCATAAATCTTAGCTGAAATATAATGTCATAATAGTCACTTTGTTACCCTAACTTGAAACCTGCGTCCATTCAGTTCATCACCCGGTAACTCACTCATTTATTCAACCTCTTCTCTCCTCCAGCTCCCTGTCCTCCAGAACAGATCATGGCCTACAGAGACTGTGCAGCCAGTCATGCCCTGATAGTGTGGCAGAACTACCAGGGCACTGGCTCCTACATAGCCACTATCCAGGACCAGGATGGAGGTCAGCTCAGCTGCAACACCACCAGCTCCAGCAGCTGTATCATCAGCCAGCTACGCTGTGGACAGACATACACCGTCACCGTCACCTATAGTGATAGAGGGTGTCCTAGCACCTCGGCTCCTATCACCATGGACGCAGGTACATGAGTGTGTGTTGTTCAGGTGTACCTGCATCTGCACTTGTAATAAAAACCCCACAAATACTGATACTGAACACACACACTGACCCTGCCTTCTGTCTGTCTCCAGTACCGTGTGTCCCCACT
This sequence comes from Esox lucius, assembly GCF_011004845.1. Classification (NCBI taxonomy): domain Eukaryota; kingdom Metazoa; phylum Chordata; class Actinopteri; order Esociformes; family Esocidae; genus Esox; species Esox lucius. Next base: position 22,068,818 of record NC_047571.1, on the reverse strand, counting down.
AACGTCACAGCCGTACATACCTGTGGACAGACTTCCATTGATGTCACCTGGGCAACCAGCCTGGGGGCTTCGCAATACACAGCGGTCGCTATGGATAACAGGGGTCATCAGTCCCAGTGCTCCTCCAATCAGACGAGCTGTAGCATCGCCAACCTCCAATGTGGGCAGGTGTACACTGTGGGCGTCATGGTGACGGATGACAACAACTGTACCAGCCTTCTGAGCCAGACTATCTCACTGCCCTCTGGTACATATGCTGTATGATTGATTCACTTACTGACTGACTCTCTTAACTCATACTGTATGAGCAATTCACTAACTGCCTGACTCTTGGTATGCATACCATATGACTGATTCCCCTTACTGACTGACTTTTTACACATATAATATGACTGATTCACTGAATTACTTGCTGAATACATACTGTATGACTGATTCACTTACAGACTGAGTATTTGCACACATACCGTAGGACTGATTCATTGACTGATTGGTCGTGTTAATTCGATAGTTGACATAACACCATCCCTGTCTCCTCCTCAGACCCCTGCCCTCCTACCAACCTCTCCAGTCTAATGGACTGTTCCAGTGGTTCTACCTTTCTGTCCTGGTCTCCAAGCCCCAACGCAGTTTCCTACTCTGGGAAGGCTGTGGGGCCGAATGGGGAAGCATTGTCCTGTAACACCTCCACCACCGGCTGTGTGCTGGGCAGGATGGCCTGTGCCCAGGTGTACACACTCACTGTGTCTGCCTCAGACGGCACCTGTGTCACTCCCTACAGCGCCCCCTTACTGCAAGAGTCAGGTACTGTATCTGAATCAAACAAGGAAATCATATTAAGATTAATCATAATTCTTATTGCAACATACTTTACATTGAAATGAAAATCACCTCCAGGATTATACAGGGTCATTTTTGTTTGGCTGATGAATAGTTTTTTCTGATTCCTTTCTCTTTTGTGCTTCAGCTCCCTGTACTCTTGTAAATGTGGTCAATCACCTCGACTGTGAAAACAACACTCTGGTGGTCAGCTGGGATGCTGGACACAAGCCCCTTAACTACAGTGCCACCGCTAGTGCTGGGGATGGAACTGCAATCTCCTGTAATGTACAGGACACAACCTGCAGCCTGACTGGTCTTCAATGTGGCCAGCAGTATAATGTCACTGTCATGGCATCCTATGGCAGCTGTAATGGACCAAACAGCACCCCACAGCATATTAAAACAGGTCATTTTACTTTGAAATTAGATTGCATCTCCAGATATGAAAAATGAAAATAGATTTTTTGCAATTTTTTTTCTTCTCCACAATCTGGTTTCAAGGAACATAATTGAATGAAAATAATGTTTTGCTTCTATTCCCCTTAGCGGCGTGTGTTCCTCAGAATGTCAAAGGGAATATGACCTGCGGAACACACAGTCTGATGGCTTCTTGGAGCTCCGCCCCCGGCGCCAACTCCTACGTAGCCATGGTGATGGGTCCTAACGGGTACTCAGGGTCCTGTAACACAACCAGCCTGTCCTGTCCCTTCTCCAAACTGCAGTGTGCCAGCCAGTATGACATCAGCGTGACATCACAAGGCAGCAGCTGTAACAGCTCGGCTAGCCAGACCTCCATGATAACAGGTATGGTAGAACAAGAAACGGAACCGGGCAAGCCTAATTCTGCTGGCCAGCCATTAGAAGGGATGAAGGCTGTTGCCCAAGCTGGATTCGATCCACGGTTTATTATATGACAGACTGTGACTGTAACCACTACGCTATTTAAACAGTGGGTGCATGTGATACGTGTGTATATATGTGGTGTCTGTTTACTTGCATTGTGAAACCAATTAGTCAAAACATCACGGTTCCCTACATTAGTTAACATCCAAACCAACAGCAAGTACAGTGGATATAAAAAGTCTACACAGCCTGTTAAAATGCCAGGTTCTTGCGATGTAAAAGAATGAGACAAAGATGTATAGAATGTTATATAGAAGTCATTGCACACCTGCCATCATTTAAAGTGAGTCTGATTAATACCAAGAACTGGACGTCTCTCCAAAATTGATGAAAAGACGATAGGAAAACTGGTCAGGGAGGCTTCCAAGAGGCCTACAGCAACATTAAAGGAATTGTCTGGCAAGTACTGGCTGTGTGCTACATGTTTCAAAAATCTCCCGTATTCTTCATATGAATGGGCTATGGGGTAGGGTGGCAAGACAGAAGCCCTTTCTTACAAAGAAAAACATCCAAGCCCGGCTGAAGTTTGCAAAAACAAACATCAAGTCTCCCAAAAGCATGTGGGAAAATATGCTATGGGCTTATGAAACAAAGGTTGAACTTTTTGGCCATAATTCCAAAAGGTATGTTTGCCGCAAAAACACTGCACATCACCCAAAGAGCACCATACCCACAGTGAAGCATGGTGGTGGCAGCATCATGCTTTGGGGCTGGTTTTCTTCAGCTGGAACCGGGGCCTTAGTCAGGGTGGAGAGAATTATGAACAGTGAATCCGGAACAAATCCTAATGCCTAATTTGTTTGGTCCATGGTGAGGATCATACCCCAGTCACCTCAGCTTTCCCAACTACTACACAATTTAACAATGGGTAGTCAGTCAGTCAGTCATTCAGTCAGGAAGACATTCGCTCTTCTTGGTCGGCTCCTGTAACGTGAGCTGGCAAAATGTGGAATAGACCGAAGCAGCCTTGTGGAAGAAGATCACTGTAAACTGTCTAATAGTTGAACATTGCTGCATAATGCATGACATCAATAACGAAACTACTATGCTTATTAAACAGAAGAAAAAATGAACATACAAATACCATCACTAATATTCAGTAATTTCCTATAAGAACTGTTCACTATAAATGTGTCTAAGATCTAGTTTTCCATTCTTGTTACCTCCTATGGTCACTGCCCATAGTAGTTGGCAAAACAGCACAACCGGATCTGGCACCAGGCTATATTCCCCTTTGAAGGTGCAGTAGGATTCTCTGATTGACCTCTTGTCATATTTGCCCTTATTTTCCACCAGCCCCCTGTGATCCTGTCAATGTGGCCTACTCTCTGAAATGTGGTACAGACTTAGTGACCATGTCTTGGGATGCAAGCTCTGGAGCAGTGGCTTACAGCGTGTTCGCTCAGGTGGACGGGTCACTGGATGTCACTTCCTGTACAAGCAGCATTACTTCCTGTCAGCTAAACACATTGGGTTGTGGACAAGTGTACAATGTGACAGTTCTGGCTGACAATGGGATATGCAATAGCACAGGAGAGAACAGCTCCATTCTGATTACAGGTAAAGAGAGAGGGTGAGATGGAGGGATTAGAGATAGAGGGATGAGAGATGACAAAAAATTATTTTTTTTAAACAAAGACAATTTGAGAAAAAAATGAAATAACATTATAATAATAAACCGTGGCATAGTGGTAAAAAATGAAAATGTAAACATACATAAAATGTTAGGTTTTAGTGCCAGGCTAAAATGGGCTGTAAAAGACAATAACCTTCTTCCTCCCTCTCTCAGCTCCTTGCCCACCCACAATCCTGTACAGCTCTGTACACTGTGGCACAGACTCTGCCTCTCTCTCCTGGACACCAGTGCCAAATGCTATAGGCTACGTAGCTAACGCTTCATCCACTAACGGCCGGCTAGCTTGGTGCAGCTCAGTTAACGACACTAGCTGTGAGCTAACAGGGCTAGACTGCGGTGAGGTTTACTCTGTCAATGTCATCGCCATGGGAAACCAATGTGCCAGTGCACCTAGCTCCTCCGTCAACATTAATACAGGTATGAAAGCCTCTGTATGTGTCCGTGTGTATGTGAACAGGTTTTACTATATACAGAGACAAATATTCACCAAACAAAACAAGCAGATTTTGTAAACTGACAATCCATATAAACTGACAATAAAGCGCATTGTGTTGTTGACCTACCATGAATACCTGATCCTCCCAAACCCCCAGCTCCCTGCGCCCCCACCATGGTTACCTCCCAGTACAACTGCAGCTCCAACGTAGCCGTGTTGAACTGGGCCGACTCAGTGGGACGCGTCTCCTTCATGGCTCGGCTGGATGGAACGGACCACCAGGACAACTGCACTTCAACAGGCACCAGCTGCTCCTTCACAGACCTGTACTGTGGTCACTCATACAAGGTTACGGTCCAGGCCCTGGGAACAGATTGTAACAGCAGCCTCAGCACACCTGCAGAGATCGACACAGGTAGACTGCACACAGGAAACATTTCTGAATGACGGCAAAGTAGAAAGTCCACAGGTTTCTTCATTTCAAACGGTGTCTTGTACTGATGGTTGAGTTGTTCACTATTCCTCTCTTTCTAAGTCCTCTCTCCCTGTTTGTCCTACTGTCTCTCACTGTTTCTCTCGTTCTTCGCAGTCCCTTGTGCCCCTCAGAATGTGAGTGCCGGTCTGCTGTGTGCCAACCACTCAGCCCTGATTACATGGGTAAGAAACCCCAGGTCTGTGTCGTACAACGTCATTGTCCTGGGTGAAGACGGGGACTCTAAAAACTGTCACACCAACGACACTAGTTGCCAGGTTCCAGACCTGCACTGTGGCACTATCTACAACATCACAGTCACACCCTTCTCCAGGACGTGCTCTGGAGTCGCTAGTACAGCCTACACCTTCAATGCTGGTACGGTGAAAAACCTTACTGGAGTATTTCAGGAGATTATTATTATAAAGGCCATAGATGATAGCTTTCACTATCACTGACACACATATCCTCTCTTTATCTCTCTGTGTCCCTGTGACACTCTCTTTCTGTCTCTCTTCCTCACCTTTTCTTTGTTATTTTGTCACTCTCTTTTTGTCACTTTCTCTCTGTCTCTATCTGTCTTTCTTTTTCTCCCTTTTTGTCTTTCTTTCTCCCGCTGTCTCTCTTTTTCTTTCTCTCTCATTGCAGGTTCTTGTGCCCCCACTGATGTCATAGTGTCTCCACAGTGTAATAGCAATATGAGCACTGTGTCCTGGACAGCGGTTGCCGGGGCAGATATGTATGTAGCGACCGCCACAGACAATAATGGACACAGTGACACCTGCAGCTCTAACTCTACAGGATGCTCCTTCACCGCCCTGCGCTGTGCCCAGACCTACAATGTCACCGTAGTTACCATCTACAGGGGTTGTGCTAGTGACCCCAGCCCTAACATTGAACTCAGAACAGGTGGGAAGAAGAGAGTTATGTTTCTATCTACATCCAACCTGTTGTAATGATCACCTTTTATTGAAATGCAATTAATATTCAAGAGCACCTGAATGTATTTTGTAGCATATTATCTAATTTGAATTTTTTTGTCTTCTAACTTCTTGTTCACTAACATCATGTCTCCTGTCTCCTCAGCCCTGTGTCCACCCAGCAATCTGAAGGGCTCAGTGTCCTGTCAGACCAACATCCTGTCCCTGATTTGGGACGCCAGCCCAGTGTATAGCGCTAACTACACATTACACTCCCAGAAGATAGGGGCCACTAACACCACCATCTCCTACCCCACGTCTGATACCTTCCTTTCCATCTCAGGCCTGCAGTGCGGGGAACTCTATGCATTCCAAGTGGTTGCTAGTGACAACACCTGTAACAGCAGCCTTAGCCTGCCGCTGTTGATACATACAGGTAGACCAGGCCTTGATGTTGGTTCAATGGTGCCCACATTTGAATATTATTTAGGTCCTGCTTGGGCGAAATACATGGACCATATTGACTCGTTATTCTCACCACCTATTGGCTGATGTCATCACATGACATCTGTCTCTCTGCCCCTCAGTTCCATGCCAGCCAACAAACCTGGTGGTGAATGTGGAATGTGGAACCAACCATGGCATTATGTCCTGGGACAAGAGCATCGGTGCCAGCTACTACATCGCAGCGGTGATGGGTGACGATGGGCATGAGGCTTCCTGTACTTCCAACGATACTTCCTGTGTGGTGACATTGCACTGCGGACAGATGTACTCGTCAACACTGGTGGCCTCCACAGACTTCTGTAATAGCACTCTGCACACTGACATTAAATTTTTCTCTGGTAAGAAACACAAACAAACAATGCACCGAAAATGTGTTCACAAAAGCCCACATGTCACCTAATGTAGGATAATAAGATATGTTCTCCCTCTGGCCTCCACTAGCCCCCTGCCTGCCTGATAATGTGGTGGCAGAGCTGGACTGTCAGTCCAACGTGTTAACTGTCCAGTGGCAGGATAGCCCTGGAGAGGACATCTACACAGCCTTGGCCATCAGGAGTGATGGCTACCAAGCCTCCTGTAACTCCTCCTTTAACTCCTGTAGTATTACCAACCTGCCGTGTGGTCAGACCTATGATGTTGCCGTCACTTCCTCCACCATCAACTGTTCCATCATAGCTGGATCAGACTACAAGGTCCAGTCTGGTAAGTAAGCTGTTGCAAATAGGAATCGTAGATGAGCTAAGGGCAACAGCAATCTATGAGAAAGCCTTTATAACAAAAGTACCTTTAGGAGCAACGGGTTTTCAACAATGTTAGCATTTTGTCATGAATGCCAGGGGCACCAGACAAGAAGTATTTTTGGATGTACAGAATGTCACGTTTGGCAATTTTTTTTTTGTGTAATATTGTAATTTATTATCCTCTGTGCGTTTGGGGAGCGTGTTTCCTTTCTCTACGACACCTAAATCCCGACCCCTCCTCCCCTCCAGCCCCCTGTGACCCCCAAAACTCCACAGTGGAACTGGAGTGCAGCACCAACGTTGCCACGGTGACCTGGGACCTGACCAGCACAGCCCAGAACTACACGGTTACAGCCACAGATGCGTTTGGCAACAACTCCAGCTGCAGCACCAGCAAAACAAGCTGTTCCTTCTCAGATCTGAACTGTGGACAGACCTACACCTTCAGTGTCATGGGACACACCAATGTGTGTATGAGTGAAGTCAGCTCTCCCATGCAGATGCTAACAGGTATTGGTGCAATGAAACTGTTCTTACATTTGAGAAACATAAGAAATATTAGCCTTTAGACCGTCATTTGTTTATGAATTACATAAAACCTTTTCGAAAGGAGTGGTGTAGTTCAAACACAATATACTTCTAACTAATGCCACACAATATCATTTAAACCAAATCCACACTGTTAAGAAGCCATCATCAGTAGCAAAATATGTCCTACCATCAAGCTGCTCACAAAACTATAACATCATAGAATTGCTATCAGCCTAACACTTTTCTACTGATACCAGGCTGAATAAACATGTTCTGGTGTTCACTTGGTTTTGCCTCTCTTTCCCCAGCTCCTTGCATGCCCACTAATGTTTCTTCCAGTCTGGACTGTGGTACAGGCATGGCCCTCATCACTTGGAACAGTGCAGTGGGAGCTACAGCCTACACTGTACAGGCAAAGGGTAACCATGGTCACAACTCCTCCTGCAGCAACACAGGAACCCAATGTTCCCTTAGCGACCTGGCATGTGGGCAGGAGTACACCGTTGTTGTTGTATCAATGCATGCTGGGTGTCTCGGTCAGGCCAGTCAGTCTGTACATTTCACTACAGGTAAACAGCCTAAATTCTTTAAGGTGTAAATAAACACTCAAATTATTTAACCTCTGCATCTAAACTTTCTGAAAGTCATAAATTCATATTTTGGTCTGTTCTTTCTAACACCTTCAGCTCCCTGTTCCCCTCAACCTGTGGAAACCCAACTGAACTGCTTGTCTGGAATGTTGAACATTGCCTGGCAACCGAGAGCAGGGGCAACCAGTTACCATGCAACTGTACAGGAAGGAAGTAATATAATGATGTGCGACACCAATACATCTTCCTGTGTCGTCCCCAACCTGAGCTGTGGCAACACCTACAATGTTACGGTGGTAGCACAGGGCCAATCCTGCAACAGCTCTCACTCTGAAGCCAAGGAGATTTCAACAGGTATGGATATAGAATTACATTTTTAATTGATTCATTCATTAAAATGACTGATGACTAGAGCACTGCCTCCCCTGACCTTCTGCCCTCTGTCCCACCAGCCCCCTGCCCACCCACCGCAGTCTCGGCCACCGTGAACTGCTCAACCAACATTGCTGAGGTCACCTGGCAATCCCAGAATGTACTGGGGGTGGCATACAGTGCCCAGGCTGTGGCAGCCCAGGAGAGTGCAGTGTACTGTAACACGGCTGACACTAATTGTATTCTCATTGGCCTGAAGTGTGGCAGTGTGTACAATGTTACTGTCATAGCCTCAAAGGACAACTGTTCCAGTCTCCCAAGCCTGGCATATACCTTTTTAACAGGTTAGTGATATGTATACCTTTATAACAGGTTAGTGTCATGCATACCTTTGTAACAAGTCAGTGACATGTATACAGTTATAAAAGGTTAGTGACATGTACACCTGTATAACAGATTAAGGACATGTATACCTTTATAACAGGTATGTGACATGCATACCTTCATAACAGGTTAGTGACATGTAAACCTTCATCACAGGTTAGTGACATGTATAACTTCATCACAGGTTAGTGACAAGTACCCATTTATAACAGGTTAGTGACATGCATACCTTCATAACAGGAAAGTGACATGTATACTGCCATAACAGGTTAGTGACATGTATACCTTTATAACAGGTAAGTGACATGTATACCTTTATAACAGGTTAGTGACATGCATACCTTCATAACAGGATAGTGATGTGTATACCTTTATAACAGGTTAGTGACATGCATAGCTTTGTAATGGGTCAGTGAGATGTATACCTTCACAACAAGTTGGTGACATGCATATCTATATAACAGGTTAGTGACATGTATACCTTCATAACAGGTTAGTGACATGCATACCTTTATAACAGGCTAGTGACTTGTATACCTTCATAACATGTTAGTGACATGTACAAATTTATAACAGGTAAGTGGCATATATCGCTAAATAACAGGTCAGTGACATGCATACCTTCATAACAGGTTGGTGACATGTATACCTTCATAACAGGTTAGTGACATGTATACCTTCATAACAGGTTAGTGACATGTACACCTTTAAAATAGGTTAGTGACATGTATACCTTTATAACAGGTCAGTGACATGTATACCTTTATAACAGGTTAGTGACATGTATACCTTCATAACAGGTTAGTGACGTGTATACCTTCATAATATTCTATTCATATGACCTATTAACTATGGAGCAGTAGAGTTTTATACCAGTAGAGCGTCAGGCCAGAACACCCTTCTATGTTTCTGAGGAAACATGTTAAAATCTACCTCACATTTCAGTGTTGCATTATGTGTAAATGACTACAATGTTTTTAACTTACAAAGATTATTTGAAAGTTTCTGTGAGGTTGTGACAACATTCTCCCCTTCCTCAGTTCCCTGTGTGCCCCTCATCTCTGAGGTTCAGCTGCTCTGCTCCTCTGACTCGGCCTATGTCACCTGGGCAACGGCTGCAGGGGCAGAACGTTATGAGGTCACAGCAGAAGACAACCATGGGGGGACCCTACAGTGTAATGCCACTGATGTCACTTCCTGCCTGGTGTCTGGCCTGCAGTGTGGGCAGCAGTATGGTTTCAGTTTGACTGCCTCAAACCGGCTGTGTACCAGTGCTCCAAGTGCTCTGATACAGTCTATAGCAGGTACTATTGTATGTGTGTATGTTTTTTGTGTGTGTGCGTGTGCGTGTGTGTGTGTGTGTGTGTGAACGAGAGAGGGAGAACAGTTTGCTTGTGTCTTTTCAGGACCTTCTGTAGCCCCAGATCCTATCATACCTAAGTCTACAAAACTTTTGAAACTGACAACCTGAAGGCATTGTAACCTGTCTCTGTGCCCCCCTACAGCCCCATGTCCTCCCCAGAATGTCATCACCTCAGTGGGCTGTGAGAACAACACCGCCTCCATCAACTGGAGCAACAGCCAAGGGGCGCTGTCCTATACAGCTAGACTACATGGGGCTGATGGAGAGGCAGCTTGCTGTTCCTCCAACACCTCCAGTTGTGACATCCCTCTGCTTCCATGTGGAGAGATCTACAACGTGACAGTGATTGCCAAGGGACACACCTGCAACAGCTCCCAAAGCTCAGGATCCCCCATTAAGACAGGTGTGCTGCTAAGACAACCAAGGAAACCATGACCCAAACCACCTATACAAACGATACATACAATAAATCATAGCAAAATAGTCACAAACCCCAGTTACTGGTTGTATCTAAAAACTCTCTCTCACAATAAATGTATCTCTACTGTGATAAGTGTGTGTTTGTGTGTGTGCACAACATGAGAAAATGATTTTACTCTCTCTCTTCTCTCTAGCCCCTTGTTTGCCCCGGAACATAAAGACATCAGTGGACTGTGTTTCTGACTCCTTGATCACCTCCTGGGACCTGGCGGCTGGGGCTCTGTCCTACACTGTGGAGGCTAGTGGCACCAAAGGGGGCAGCTACAACTGTAGCTCCTACAGCAACAGCTGTGCCATTCCTGGTGTTGCCTGTGGGGACAGTCTGAGCATCTGGGTCACTGCCTCAGACCATGAATGCACCACAGAGAAGACCTTGGGACAGGCGGCTGAGACCGGTGAGTAGAGCAGGATGATGGATTCTGATGGAGGTTATTTTAGATGTAAACATTAGAAAACACTGTCACATCCGTATGTACTGGACTCAACTGGGATTCATTTAGATGTTCTTAACTAAAGCCAGTTATGACTTGATACCCAAACCAGTGATCAAGGTTCTAGCTGCACTCTGTTTCCATTGTTTCCATGGAATCTCATGTTGTCCTCACCTTGTATTGTTGGGCATAAATCTTAGCTGAAATATAATGTCATAATAGTCACTTTGTTACCCTAACTTGAAACCTGCGTCCATTCAGTTCATCACCCGGTAACTCACTCATTTATTCAACCTCTTCTCTCCTCCAGCTCCCTGTCCTCCAGACCAGATCATGGCCTACAGAGACTGTGCAGCCAGTCATGCCCTGATAGTGTGGCAGAACTACCAGGGCACTGGCTCCTACATAGCCACTATCCAGGACCAGGATGGAGGTCAGCTCAGCTGCAACACCACCAGCTCCAGCAGCTGTATCATCAGCCATCTACGATGTGGACAGACATACACCGTCACCGTCACCTATAGTGATAGAGGGTGTCCTAGCACCTCGGCTCCTATCACCATGGACGCAGGTATATGAGTGTGTGTTGTTCAGGTGTACCTGCATCTGAACTTGTAATAAAAAACCCACAAATACTGATACTGAACACACACACTGACCCTGCCTTCTGTCTGTCTCCAGTACCGTGTGTCCCCACTAACGTCACAGCCGTACATACCTGTGGACAGACTTCCATTGATGTCACCTGGGCAACCAGCCTCGGGGCTTCGCAATACACAGCGGTCGCTATGGATAACAGGGGTCATCAGTCCCAGTGCTCCTCCAATCAGACGAGCTGTAGCATTGCCAACCTCCAATGTGGGCAGGTGTACACTGTGGGCGTCATGGTGACGGATGACAACAACTGTACCAGCCTTCTGAGCCAGACTATCTCACTGCCCTCTGGTACATATGCTGTATGATTGATTCACTTACTGACTGACTCTCTTAACTCATACTGTATGAGCAATTCACTAACTGCCTGACTCTTGGTATGCATACCATATGACTGATTCCCCTTACTGACTGACTTTTTACACATATAATATGACTGATTCACTGAATTACTTGCTGAATACATACTGTATGACTGATTCACTTACAGACTGAGTATTTGCACACATACTGTTGGACTGATTCATTGACTGATCGTGTGGTCGTGTTAATTCGATAGTTGACATAACACCATCCCTGTCTCCTCCTCAGACCCCTGCCCTCCTACCAACCTCTCCAGTCTAATGGACTGTTCCAGTGGTTCTACCTTTCTGTCCTGGTCTCCAAGCCCCAACGCAGTTTCCTACTCTGGGAAGGCTGTGGGGCCGAATGGGGAAGCATTGTCCTGTAACACCTCCACCACCGGCTGTGTGCTGGGCAGGATGGCCTGTGCCCAGGTGTACACACTCACTGTGTCTGCCTCAGACGGCACCTGTGTCACTCCCTACAGCGCCCCCTTACTGCAAGAGTCAGGTACTGTATCTGAATCAAACAAGGAAATCATATTAAGATTAATCATAATTCTTATTGCAACATACTTTACTTTGAAATGAAAATCACCTCCAGGATTATACAGGGTCATTTTTGTTTGGCTGATGAATAGTTTTTTCTGATTCCTTTCTCTTTTGTGCTTCAGCTCCCTGTACTCTTGTAAATGTGGTCAATCACCTCGACTGTGAAAACAACACTCTGGTGGTCAGCTGGGATGCTGGACACAAGCCCCTTAACTACAGTGCCACCGCTAGTGCTGGGGATGGAACTGCAATCTCCTGTAATGTACAGGACACAACCTGCAGCCTGACTGGTCTTCAATGTGGCCAGCAGTATAATGTCACTGTCATGGCATCCTATGGCAGCTGTAGTGGACCAAACAGCACCCCACAGCATATTCAAACAGGTCATTTTACTTTGAAATTAGATTGCATCTCCAGATATGAAAAATGAAAATAGATTTTTTGCAATTTTTTTTCTTCTCCACTATCTGGTTTCAAGGAACATAATTGAATGAAAATAATGTTTTGCTTCTATTCCCCTTAGCGGCGTGTGTTCCTCAGAATGTCAAAGGGAATATGACCTGCGGAACACACAGTCTGATGGCTTCTTGGAGCTCCGCCCCCGGCGCCAACTCTTACGTAGCCATGGTGATGGGTCCTAACGGGTACTCAAGGTCCTGTAACACAACCAGCCTGTCCTGTCCCTTCTCCAAACTGCAGTGTGCCAGCCAGTATGACATCAGCGTGACATCACAAGGCAGCAGCTGTAACAGCTCAGCTAGCCAGACCTCCATGATAACAGGTATGGTAGAACAAGAATCGGAACCGGGCAAGCCTAATTCTGCTGGCCAGCCATTAGAAGGGATGAATGCTGTTGCCCAAGCTGGATTCGATCCACGGTTTATTATATGACAGACTGTGTCTTTAACCACTACTCTATTTAAACAGTGGGTGCACGTGATACGTGTGTATATATGTGGTGTCTGTTTACTTGCATTGTGAAACCAATTAGTCAAAACATCACGGTTCCCTACATTAGTTAACATCCAAACCAACAGCAAGTACAGTGGATATAAAAAGTCTACACAGCCTGTTAAAATTCCAGGTTCTTGCGATGTAAAAGAATGAGACAAAGATGTATAGAATGTTATATAGAAGTCATTGCACACCTGCCATCATTTAAAGTGAGTCTGATTAATACCAAGAACTGGACGTCTCTCCAAAATTGATGAAAAGACGATAGGAAAACTGGTCAGGGAGGCTTCCAAGAGGCCTACAGCAACATTAAAGGAATTGTCTGGCAAGTACTGGCTGTGTGCTACATGTTTCAAAAATCTCCCGTATTCTTCATATGAATGGGCTATGGGGTAGGGTGGCAAGACAGAAGCCCTTTCTTACAAAGAAAAACATCCAAGCCCGGCTGAAGTTTGCAAAAACAAACATCAAGTCTCCCAAAAGCATGTGGGAAAATGTGCTATGGGCTTATGAAACAAAGGTTGAACTTTTTGGCCATAATTCCAAAAGGTATGTTTGGCGCAAAAACACTGCACATCACCCAAAGAGCACCATACCCACAGTGAAGCATGGTGGTGGCAGCATCATGCTTTGGGGCTGGTTTTCTTCAGCTGGAACCGGTGCCTTAGTCAGGGTGGAGAGAATTATGAACAGTGAATCCGGAACAAATCCTAATGCCTAATTTGTTTGGTCCATGGTGAGGATCATACCCCAGTCACCTCAGATTTCCCAACTACTACACAATTTAACAATGGGTAGTCAGTCAGTCAGTCATTCAGTCAGGAAGACATTCGCTCTTCTTGGTCGGCTCCTGTAACGTGAGCTGGCAAAATGTGGAATAGACCGAAGCAGCCTTGTGGAAGAAGATCACTGTAAACTGTCTAATAGTTGAACATTGCTGCATAATGCATGACATCAATAACGAAACTACTATGCTTATTAAACAGAAGAAAAAATGAACATACAAATACCATCACTAATATTCAGTAATTTCCTATATGAACTGTTCACTATAAATGTGTCTAAGATCTAGTTTTCCATTCTTGTTACCTCCTATGGTCACTGCCCATAGTAGTTGGCAAAACAGCACAACCGGATCTGGCACCAGGCTATATTCCCCTTTGAAGGTGCAGTAGGATTCTCTGATTGACCTCTTGTCATATTTGCCCTTATTTTCCACCAGCCCCCTGTGATCCTGTCAATGTGGCCTACTCTCTGAAATGTGGTACAGACTTAGTGACCATGTCTTGGGATGCAAGCTCTGGAGCAGTGGCTTACAGCGTGTTCGCTCAGGTGGACGGGTCACTGGATGTCACTTCCTGTACAAGCAGCATTACTTCCTGTCAGCTAAACACATTGGGTTGTGGACAAGTGTACAATGTGACAGTTCTGGCTGACAATGGGATATGCAATAGCACAGGAGAGAACAGCTCCATTCTGATTACAGGTAAAGAGAGAGGGTGAGATGGAGGGATTAGAGATAGAGGGATGAGAGATGACAAAAAAAATTTTTTTTTAAACAAAGACAATTTGAGAAAAAAATGAAATAACATTATAATAATAAACCGTGGCATAGTGGTAAAAAATGAAAATGTAAACATACATAAAATGTTAGGTTTTAGTGCCAGGCTAAAATGGGCTGTAAAAGACAATAACCTTCTTCCTCCCTCTCTCAGCTCCTTGCCCACCCACAATCCTGTACAGCTCTGTACACTGTGGCACAGACTCTGCCTCTCTCTCCTGGACACCAGTGCCAAATGCTATAGGCTACGTAGCTAACGCTTCATCCACTAACGGCCGGCTAGCTTGGTGCAGCTCAGTTAACGACACTAGCTGTGAGCTAACAGGGCTAGACTGCGGTGAGGTTTACTCTGTCAATGTCATCGCCATGGGAAACCAATGTGCCAGTGCACCTAGCTCCTCCGTCAACATTAATACAGGTATGAAAGCCTCTGTATGTGTCCGTGTGTATGTGAACAGGTTTTACTATATACAGAGCCAAATATTCACCAAACAAAACAAGCAGATTTTGTAAACTGACAATCCATATAAACTGACAATAAAGCTCGTTGTGTTGTTGACCTACCATGAATACCTGATCCTCCCAAACCCCCAGCTCCCTGCGCCCCCACCATGGTTACCTCCCAGTACAACTGCAGCTCCAACGTAGCCGTGTTGAACTGGGCCGACTCAGTGGGACGCGTCTCCTTCATGGCTCGGCTGGATGGAACGGACCACCAGGACAACTGCACTTCAACAGGCACCAGCTGCTCCTTCACAGACCTGTACTGTGGTCACTCATACAACTTTACGGTCCAGGCCCTGGGAACGGATTGTAACAGCAGCCTCAGCACACTTGCAGAGATCGATACAGGTAGACTGCACACAGGAAACATTTCTGAATGACGGCAAAGTAGAAAGTCCACAGGTTTCTTCATTTCAAACGGTGTCTTGTACTGATGGTTGAGTTGTTCACTATTCCTCTCTTTCTAAGTCCTCTCTCCCTGTTTGTCCTACTGTCTCTCACTGTTTCTCTCGTTCTTCGCAGTCCCTTGTGCCCCTCAGAATGTGAGTGCCGGTCTGCTGTGTGCCAACCACTCAGCCCTGATTACATGGGTAAGAAACCCCAGGTCTGTGTCGTACAACGTCATTGTCCTGGGTGAAGACGGGGACTCTAAAAACTGTCACACCAACGACACTAGTTGCCAGGTTCCAGACCTGCACTGTGGCACTATCTACAACATCACAGTCACACCCTTCTCCAGGACGTGCTCTGGAGTCGCTAGTACAGCCTACACCTTCAATGCTGGTACGGTGAAAAACATTACTGGAGTATTACAGGAGATTATTATTATAAAGGCCATAGATGATAGCTTTCACTATCACTGACACTCATATCCTCTCTTTATCTCTCTGTGTCCCTGTGACACTCTCTTTCTGTCTCTCTTCCTCACCTTTTCTTTGTTATTTTGTCACTCTCTTTTTGTCACTTTCTCTCTGTCTCTATCTGTCTTTCTTTTTCTCCCTTTTTGTCTTTCTTTCTCCCGCTGTCTCTCTTTTTCTTTCTCTCTCATTGCAGGTTCTTGTGCCCCCACTGATGTCATAGTGTCTCCACAGTGTAATAGCAATATGAGCACTGTGTCCTGGACAGCGGTTGCCGGGGCAGATATGTATGTAGCGACCGCCACAGACAATAATGGACACAGTGACACCTGCAGCACTAACTCTACAGGATGCTCCTTCACCGCCCTGCGCTGTGCCCAGACCTACAATGTCACCGTAGTTACCGTCTACAGGGGTTGTGCTAGTGATCCCAGCCCTAACGTTGAACTCAGAACAGGTGGGAAGAAGAGAGTTATGTTTCTATCTACATCCAACCTGTTGTAATGATCACCTTTTATTGAAATGCAATTAATATTCAAGAGCACCTGAATGTATTTTGTAGCATATTATCTAATTTGAATTTTTTTGTCTTCTAACTTCTTGTTCACTAACATCATGTCTCCTGTCTCCTCAGCCCTGTGTCCACCCAGCAATCTGAAGGGCTCAGTGTCCTGTCAGACCAACATCCTGTCCCTGATTTGGGACGCCAGCCCAGTGTATAGCGCTAACTACACATTACACTCCCAGAAGATAGGGGCCACTAACACCACCATCTCCTACCCCACGTCTGATACCTTCCTTTCCATCTCAGGCCTGCAGTGCGGGGAACTCTATGCATTCCAAGTGGTTGCTAGTGACAACACCTGTAACAGCAGCCTTAGCCTGCCGCTGTTGATACATACAGGTAGACCAGGCCTTGATGTTGGTTCAATGGTGCCCACATTTGAATATTATTTAGGTCCTGCTTGGGTGAAAAACATGGACCATATTGACTCGTTATTCTCACCACCTATTGGCTGATGTCATCACATGACCTCTGTCTCTCTGCCCCTCAGTTCCATGCCAGCCAACCAACCTGGTGGTGAATGTGGAATGTGGAACCAACCATGGCATTATCTCCTGGGACAAGAGCCTCGGTGCCAGCTACTACATCGCAGCGGTGATGGGTGACGATGGGCATGAGGCTTCCTGTACTTCCAACGATACTTCCTGTGTGGTGACATTGCACTGCGGACAGATGTACTCGTCAACACTGGTGGCCTCCACAGACTTCTGTAATAGCACTCTGCACACTGACATTACATTTTTCTCTGGTAAGAAACACAAACAAACAATGCACTGAAAATGTGTTCACAAAAGCCCACATGTCACCTAATGTAGGATAATAAGATATGTTCTCCCTCTGGCCTCCACTAGCCCCCTGCCTGCCTGATAATGTGGTGGCAGAGCTGGACTGTCAGTCCAACGTGTTAACTGTCCAATGGCAGGATAGCCCTGGAGAGGACATCTACACAGCCTTGGCCATCAGGAGTGATGGCTACCAAGTCTCCTGTAACTCCTCCTTTAACTCCTGTAGTATTACCAACCTGCCGTGTGGTCAGACCTATGATGTTGCCGTCACTTCCTCCACCATCAACTGTTCCATCATAGCTGGATCAGACTACAAGGTCCAGTCTGGTAAGTAAGCTGTTGCAAATAGGAATCGTAGATGAGCTAAGGGCAACAGCAATCTATGAAAAAGCCTTTACAAGTATTTTTGGATGTACAGAATGTCACGTTTGGCAATTTTTTTTTTGTGTAATATTGTAATTTATTATCCTCTGTGCGTTTGGGGAGCGTGTTGCCTTTTTCTACGACACCTAAATCCCGACCCCTCCTCCCCTCCAGCCCCCTGTGACCCCCAAAACTCCACAGTGGAACTGGAGTGCAGCACCAACGTTGCCACGGTGACCTGGGACCTGACCAGCACAGCCCAGAACTACACGGTTACAGCCACAGATGCGTTTGGCACCAACTCCAGCTGCAGCACCAGCAAAACAAGCTGTTCCTTCTCAGATCTAAACTGTGGACAGACCTACACCTTCAGTGTCATGGGACACACCAATGTGTGTATGAGTGAAGTCAGCTCTCCCATGCAGATGCTAACAGGTATTGGTGCAATGAAACTGTTCTTACATTTGAGAAACATAAGAAATATTAGCCTTTAGACCGTCATTTGTTTATAAATTACATAAAACCTTTTTGAAAGGAGTGGTGTAGTTCAAACACAATATACTTCTAACTAATGCCACACAATATCATTTAAACCAAATCCACACTGTTAAGAAGCCATCATCAGTAGCAAAATATGTCCTACCATCAAGCTGCTCACAAAACTATAACATCATAGAATTGTTATCAGTCTAACACTTTTCTACTGATACCAGGCTGAATAAATATGTTCTGGTGTTCACTTGGTTTTGCCTCTCTTTCCCCAGCCCCTTGCATGCCCATTAATGTTTCTTCCAGTCTGGACTGTGGTACAGGCATGGCCCTCATCACTTGGAACAGTGCAGTGGGAGCTACAGCCTACACTGTACAGGCAAAGGGTAACCATGGTCACAACTCCTCCTGCAGCAACACAGGAACCCAATGTTCCCTTAGCGACCTGGCATGTGGGCAGGAGTACACCGTTGTTGTTGTATCAATGCATGCTGGGTGTCTCGGTCAGGCCAGTCAGGCTGTACATTTCACTACAGGTAAACGGCCTAAATTCTTTAAGGTGTAAATAAACACTCAAATTATTTAACCTCTGCATCTAAACTTTCTGAAAGTCATAAATTCATATTTTGGTCTGTTCTTTCTAACACCTTCAGCTCCCTGTTCCCCTCAACCTGTGGAAACCCAACTGAACTGCTTGTCTGGAATGTTGAACATTGCCTGGCAACCGAGAGCAGGGGCAACCAGTTACCATGCAACTGTACAGGAAGGAAGAAATATAATGATGTGCGACACCAATACATCTTCCTGTGTCGTCCCCAACCTGAGCTGTGGCAACACCTACAATGTTACGGTGGTAGCACAGGGCCAATCCTGCAACAGCTCTCACTCTGAAGCCAAGGAGATTTCAACAGGTATGGATATAGAATTACATTTTTAATTGATTCATTCATTAAAATGACTGATGACTAGAGCACTGCCTCCCCTGACCTTCTGCCCTCTGTCCCACCAGCCCCCTGCCCACCCACCGCAGTCTCGGCCACCGTGAACTGCTCAACCAACATTGCTGAGGTCACGTGGCAATCCCAGAATGTACTGGGGGTAGCATACAGTGCCCAGGCTGTGGCAGCCCAGGAGAGTGCAGTGTACTGTAACACGGCTGACACTAATTGTGTTCTCATTGGCCTGAAGTGTGGCAGTGTGTACAATGTTACTGTCATAGCCTCAAAGGACAACTGTTCCAGTCTCCCAAGCCTGGCATATACCTTTTTAACAGGTTAGTGATATGTATACATTTAAAACAGGTTAGTGTCATGCATACCTTTGTAACAAGTCAGTGACATGTATACAGTTATAAAAGGTTAGTGACATGTACACCTGTATAACAGTTTAGGGACATGTATACCTTTATAACAGGTTAGTGACATGTATACCTTCATAACAGGTTAGTGACATGTAAACCTTCATCACAGGTTAGTGACATGTATACCTTCATCACAGGTTAGTAACAAGTACCCCTGTATAACAGGTTAGTGATATGTATACCTTAATAACAGGTTAGTGACATGTATACCTTTATAACAGGTATGTGACATGTATACCTTTATAACAGGTCAGTGACATGTATACCTTCATAACAGGTTAGTGACATGTATACCTTTATAACAATTCAGTGACATGTATACAGTTATAAAAGGTTAGTGACATGTACACCTGTATAACAGGTTGGTGACAAGTACCCCTTTATAACAGGTTAGTGACATGTATACCTTAATAACAGGTCAGTGACATGTATACCTTTATAACAGGTTAGTGACATGTATACCTTCATAACAGGTTAGTGACATGCATACCTTCATAACATGTTAGTGACATGTACAAATTTATATCAAGTTAGTGGCATGTATTGCTAAATAACAGGTCAGTGACATGCATACCTTCATAACAGGTTAGTGACATGTATACCTTTATAACAGGTCAGAGACATGTATACCTTCATAACTGGTTAGTGACATGTATACCTTTATAACAGGTTAGTGACATGTATACCTTTATAACAGGTTAGTGACATGCATACCTTCATAACAGGATAGTGACATGTATACTGTCATAACAGGTAATTGACATGTATACCTTTATAACAGGTCAGTGACATGTATACCTTCATAACAGGTTTGTGACATGTATACCTTTATAACAGGTCAGTGACATGTATACCTTTATAACAGGTCAGAGGCATGTATACCTTCAAAACTGGTTAGTGACATGTATACCTTTATAACAGGTTAGTGACATGTATACCTTTATAACAGGTTAGTGACATGCATACCTTCATAACTAGATTGTGACATGTATACCATCATAACAGGTTAGTGACATGTTTACCTTTATAACAGGTAAGTGACATGTATACCTTTATAACAGGTCAGTGACATGTATACAGTCATAACAGGTTAGTGACATGTATACCTTTATAACAGGTAAGTGACATGTATACCTTTATAACAGGTCAGTGACATGTATACCTAAATAACAGGTTGGTGACATGTATACCTTCATAACAGGTTAGTGACATGTAAACCTTCATAACAGGTTAGTGACATGTACACCTTTATAATAGGTTAGTGACCTGTATACCTTTATAGCATGTCAGTGACATGTTAGTGATATTGGTTAGGTTAGTTATCTGAAAGTTTATGTGAGGTTGTGACAACATTCTCCCCTTCCTCAGTACCCTGTGTGCCCCTCATCTCTGAGGTTCAGCTGCTCTGCTCCTCTGACTCGGCCTATGTCACCTGGGCAACGGCTGCAGGGGCAGACCGTTATGAGGTCACAGCAGAAGACAACCATGGGGGGACCCGGCAGTGTAATGCCACTGATGTCACTTCCTGCCTGGTGTCTGCCCTGCAGTGTGGGCAGCAGTATGGTTTCAGTTTGACTGCCTCAAACCGGCTGTGTACCAGTGCTCCAAGTGCTCTGATACAGTCTATAGCAGGTACTACTGTATGTGTGTATGTTTTGTGTGTGTGTGTGTGTGTTCATGTGCGTGTGTGTGTGTGTGTGAGAAAGGGAGAACAGTTTGCTTGTGTCTTTTCAGGACCTTCTGTAGCCCCAGATCCTATCATAGCTAAGTCTACAAAACTTTTGAAACTGACAAACTGCAGGCATTGTAACCTGTCTCTGTGCCCCCCTACAGCCCCATGTCCTCCCCAGAATGTCAACACCTCAGTGGGCTGTGAGAACAACACCACCTCCATCAGCTGGAGCAACAGCCAGGGGGCGCTGTCCTATACAGCTAGACTACATGGGGCTGATGGAGAGGCAGCTTGCTGTTCCTCCAACACCTCCAGTTGTGACATCCCTCTGCTTCCATGTGGAGAGATCTACAACGTGACAGTGATTGCCAAGGGACACACCTGCAACAGCTCCCAAAGCTCAGGATCCCCCATTAAGACAGGTGTGTTGCTAAGACAACCAAGGAAACCATGACCCAAACCAAGATATAAAATAATCCAAATGGTCATACATCACAGCTACTGATAATATCAATATATAATAATACCCAGTCTAAATATTAACAAACACTACTGATCACATCCGTATATACTGCATTACCACTCTGGACCTCAAAGCCAGTTCCAGTCCTCATGTTCATTTTAACCCTGCAATCAGGCAGTTACTTAGATCCGGGATACCCAGGTGAGTGCAATTTAATGATGTTATCAGAAACTACTGATTGTGGTTCAAATGTTGCTGCCCCATTCCTCACCAAGTGTTTTTTTAAAGGATTAGTCAACCTCAGTAGAGACATTAAGAAACATCTCTGAATCTCAGTTCCAGCCAATCGCCTGTGATTGTGGTGTGTCCTTTCAGCTCCCTGTGTGCCCTCTCCTCCCGTGGTCAACCTGAGCTGCAGCACGAACATTGCCACCATAGCCTGGAGCCGCAGCCTGGGGGCCCACCTCTACTCTGTGGTTGCCCATAGCAGTGTAGGTTACTCAGCTGGCTGCCAATCAGCAGGCCTGAGTTGCAACCTCATGTCTTTACAGTGTGGGCAGATGTACACGGTCAGCGTGACAGCTCAGGACAGCTCTTGCAGCATTGCTAGCCAGTCAGTACTGGTCAAGACAGGTGGGTTGTTGGGCAAAGACATCTAATGTCATCTAATGACATCTAATAACAAGGATCTCAGCAGTCATATGGTCACGTTGTATTTTTAATGTGGCCATGGTTACCTTCATATTCCTCACATTCCTTTTACTGTCCTTTCCAGTACCATGCATGCCTACGGGTGTCGCGGCTGGTTTTGACTGCCAGTCCAACGCTGTGGCTGTTTCCTGGCTGGCAAGTGGCGGTTCCGAGTACTACATGGCCATTGTGACGGACAGTACCGGTGTATCCAGTGGGTGTCAGACGGCGGGGACGCAGTGTAACGTCACAGGCGTCCAGTGTGGAGAGACCTATCATGTGACTGTAGTAGGGGCAGACACACTGTGCACCAGTCCAGCGGCCACCGACACCCACACACACTCCGGTACGATTTTACAATTCACACAAAAATTACACTTTGAATCTATTTATGCAATTAAAATGCATTCAATTTCTAATGAGAATTAAACTCGTGAAAATGTCCTATAAATAAAACAGGGGGAGAAATTCATTCACGAGTGACATGGAGACATAGAGTGACCTAAAGTTTAGAAATCTTTTTGGTTTGGTCACACATGAAAAATATCTTCTCTATATGAAACTGAGTAGAATAGCAGAGCATGCAACATCTAAGGGGGAAATCATTTAGGTAAGACCTACAACTTTTCTTCTCCTCTTTGTTAAGTTGTAAAGCTTGTGTTTTTCTCTGATGCCTGCAGCTCCGTGTGTCCCTGTGGACATTGCTGTGGAGGTAGATTGTTCTAACAATTCGGCGGTAGTATCATGGAGATCCAGCCATGGGGCCAGATGGTACAGTGTCTCTGCCCACAGCAACAGGGGCAACTCTACCTGTAGTAGCTCTGACCTGAACTGTACCCTGGTCAACCTCAGCTGTGGCACAGCCTACACTGTACAGGTGGTCGCCGTAGATGACCAATGCTCCAGCAACTCCAGCCTGGCTGTGCCGTTCCAATCTGGTAAGGAGACATACATCTGTAAAACAATCCGGTACGGAGACGTAAATCTGTAAATCAATCTGGTAAGGAGATATATATTTTATATTTTAGTTGACAAAGTGGACAACGTAAACAAAGTGGTCATTTAGTAGACTTTTACAGTTACCCAGCCCGAAACCCCAAAGAGCAAGCAACAACTGGGTTGATGCACAATGGCTAGGAAAAACTCCCTAATAGGTTAGAAACCTAGAGAGGAACCAGAATCTGAGGGGTGGTCAGTCCTCTTCTGGCTGTGCCGGGTCAAGATTATAAGAGTATTATTATAATATAATAATATAAGATTATAATAATCAAAAAATGCATGTATGCTGTGTCCAGAGTCTATAAACAGAATCCAAGTCAGCTGCATGACCAGGTGGACAAGGACAGAGACAATTAGGTGGGGTGAGAGCAGTCAGTTTGATCTGCCACACAACCAGAAGTACTTTGGACAGTGACATTTACGAGTCCTTTGGGCCTGGTTGTCCCATGGTGTGGTCCAAGGGCTCATGTCCTCCTAAGTTAAACAGAACAGGACACAAGGACATTTAGAGACCCAAGTTCCCTACTCCCAGGAGGGCTTCTTAAAGAAAAACTAACAGGTCTGTGAGAGGCGGAATTCTTACTGGTTGGTAGGTGATCATAAACTTATGTCATGCAATAAAATGCAAATTAATTATTTAAAAATCATACAATGTGATTTTCTGGATTCCGTCTCTCACAGTTGAAGTGTACCTATGATAAAAATTACAGACATCTACATGCTTAGTAAGTAGGAAAACCTGCAAAATCGGCAGTGTATCAAATACTTGTTCTCTCCACTGCATCTGTAAAATAGTTTAGTACAATCCTGTAAAAAACACGCCTGTGAATGAAGTACCTTTAAAAATGTATTGTATGACAACCACTAGCAGGGATGTGATTGCACTGCATTGCTTTAACCTTGAAATGATTACAGTGAGTTCATGCATGAGCTGTGGATCATTCCGAAAATGGTTGCTATTCAACACAAATTCAGCTTTTAGTCTGAGCCTCCTCCCATCAGTCCCCTGTCGTCCAGTGCCTGCTGAGAGTACACTGGATTGTTTCAGGAACTCATATCTGACATACTGGGATGATGCAGAGATATTTAGAATATAGCTATACATAAATGCCTGTGATGTGGGTGAAGTTTGTGTATCTTACAATCTAAGAAATGTCAGACTTCTAGATACATTATTCAGATCACAAAGTATGGCAAGGACCTCTGGGAGTGGTAGTCATTAACCAAGCAGCCATGTTTTCCTCCCAGGTCCATGTGTGCCCCAGGATGTAGTAGTCAGTCTGGACTGTAGCCTGAACACGATCTATCTGAACTGGAACACAAGTGAGGGGGCAGAGTCATACACGTTGGCAGTGTATGGCACAGACAATTCCTCCATGGAGATAGTTCTCAGCAACAACGTTTTCCAACTTCCTCTGCTTTCCTGTGGCCAGAACTACAGTGTGACGGTCGCTGCTGCCTACCAGGACTGCAGCAGTGCCCCAAGTGCCCCGGCTGACATACAGATATGTAAGAAACAGTCATATAGGTTCTACTGAACTAGGTTGTATTGAATGAGATTTACCTGAGCTAAAGGGCGTTTCATTCAATAAATAGCTGTCAACAATTGAACCGAGTGAATAGACATCAACTCCCCATGTCTCTCTCAGGGCCCTGCCCATCTACTGCCATCTCTGCCTCCTTGGACTGCCCCTCCAATATCGCCAAGGTTGCCTGGGAGGAGAGTAATGGTACAGTGTTATACACTGCTACCCTCCAGAGTCCCAGCGGCCAATCACAGACCTGCATGTCCAACACTGGTGGATGCAGTGTTCCTAGGCTCGATTGCGGCCAAAACTACACTGTGTCTGTGACAGCCTCCAACCTGCAGTGTAACTCTACACCCAGCATAGGCGCCAGTCTGCAGACAGGTGAGAGAAACCTTACTGTTCAAGAAAAGGAACTTCTCTTCATGAAACTTTAACAGCAAAGTATACAACTAATCTAAGAGCTAAATCATTTGTGTGAGAGAATGTCTATAACATTTAGGTTTTGAGTTGTCATTTTCTTTATCCTTCTCGATGCCTGCAGCTCCGTGTGTCCCTGTGGACATTGCTGTGGAGGTAGATTGTTCTAACAATTCGGCGGTAGTATCATGGAGATCCAGCCATGGGGCCAGATGGTACAGTGTCTCTGCCCACAGCAACAGGGGCAACTCTACCTGTAGTAGCTCTGACCTGAACTGTACCCTGGTCAACCTCAGCTGTGGCACAGCCTACACTGTACAGGTGGTCGCCGTAGATGACCAATGCGCCAGCACCGTCAGCCTGGCTGTGCCGTTCCAATCCGGTAAGGAGACATAAATCTGTAAAACAATCTGGTAAAGAGACGTAAATCTGTAAATCAATCTGGTAAGGAGACATAAATATGTAAAACATACACCTGTGAATGGAATACCTCTAAAAATGTCTTGTATGATTAGGGATGTGATATTATTATTGCATTGCTTTACAACTTCTAATTATTAAGGTTCATGCATGATAAGTGGAACTTCTCTTGTTATTTCAAATATTGGCAATTCGGCACACGTTCAAGCGTTCATCCGTGTCTCCTTCTCTCAGTCCCCTGTCCTGCAGAGCCTGCTGAGTCTACACTGGACTGTTTCAGGAACGTAGTTCTGATGGACTGGGCTGCCTTGGAGGGGGCTGTCTCCTACACTGTAATGACCAGCTACAACGGTCAGAAACACACAGTCTGCCACACCAACAATACAAACTGTGAGGTCAGTGGAATGACCTGCGGACAGGTGTACTCTGTTTCTATGGTGTCGTCAGACGGACAGTGCGACAGCCCCCCCAGTGTGAGCTGGGACATTTCAGCGGGTGAGGATGGTTGTGATTGGTGGATGAATAATGGTTTGATTTTGAATAGCAATGGCACATTTGTTTTGTGCTATATTTGATGAGATAGTGTTCTGGTTCATAGTGTCTCTCTCTCTCTCCCAGTACCCTGCCCTCCTCAGAACATCTTGACCCAGCTCGACTGCTCAGCTAACTCAGCCAACATACAGTGGGATCTGGCCCTGGGGGCGGAGTCTTACGTGGTGCAGGCTATAGACACCAACGGTTACATGACTGGATGTGACACGTGGGGGCGCAATTGTACCATACAGGGCCTGATGTGTAGCTCCACATATAACATCAGTGTGGTGGCCATCAACCAGCACTGTAACATCTCTAAGAGCATGGTCACACAGCTTCACACAGGTAAGACATACACTCTGTCACTACTTCTCTGCCTCTCTAGCCCAAACTCTCTAGCTAGATATCTCTCCCTACCTCTCTCACCCACACTCTCTCCCTACCTCTGGCACTCATAATCTCTCTCCCCCCTTCCCATCCAGATTCCCTCCCCCTCTCTCACACACTCCCTCTTCCGAGCTCCTCTTGAGTGACACCGAATGTGTTTCAGTTAATGAAACAATGTGTTGCCTAGCATTCTAGGTGATGACTCTCTCTTCCTCCATGTCTGCGCTTTCTCAGAGCCTTGTGTGCCGTCTGCGGTGCGGGGTAATGTTAACTGTGAGACCGGTGACATGACAGTGGAGTGGGAGCCTAGCTATGGAGCCCGCACCTACACCGCCGTGGCCCAGGGCAACGGGGGTTATGGGTCCTCTTGCAACACCAGTGAAACGGTGTGTGTGTTCAGAGATCTCCTCTGTGGACACACCTACAGCGTCAGTGTCAGCGCCGCCGACGACACTTGCTCCGGCGCTGACAGCAGCCCAGTCACCGTGGAGACAGGTTTGTCTTTGGGTGACATTTTCAATATAACAAACAGAGTGTTAACCTGGACCTTACAAACCCAGGCTTCTACCCCCTTCAGTGCCCTGTGAACCCCAGAATGTCAGCGCCCGCCTGCGCTGCCATAGCAACGAGGGCGTAGTCTCCTGGGAGATGAGTGACGGGGTGACGTCGCACCGAGTCTTTACCGTGGGTCCTGATGGTGAAAGTCTCACCTGCAACAGCACCGCCGCTTCCTGCACGCTACCCCCCCCTGCACTGTGGCCAGCAATACAACCTGACTGTCACCGCCCTGGGTGGCTCCTGCAATAGCAGCCATTCACACGTCACCGTGCAGTCAGGTGAGTGCACTGCAGCCAATCCCCACTGACCAAGCAGCATCGTTATAGCAATAATGCTAATACCAAAAACATATTCATCTACAAAATTGATGGAAAACAGTGGACTTTAAATTTGTATATCTTGGATCTTTTAGAGTAATGTCTTGATTGTTGTAACTATTAACTATGTTATTGCTTTATTTTCTATTTTTGGGTTGTTTGATAATGAACTGAGACAGAATGATCCCACTGTCCATGTTCTCCCCTCCAGGCCCCTGTGCTCCTGGGAACCTGCACACTAACCTCCAGTGCATCACCAACTCTACCTCCCTGATGTGGGACAAAAGCCCAGGGGCCCTGCAGTATTTGGCCACAGGACGTTCTGCGAGCGGCCACGTGACCTCCTGTAATTCTAGTGACACCTACTGTGATCTAACGGGACTGCAGTGTGGCCAGGTCTACAACGTGTCAGTCCACTCCGCGGACACGGTCTGCAGGAGCATCCAGACGGTCCGCTCAGATTTACAAACCGGTGAGACAAACACGCCAAGACAGTCGTTCGTTCACACACACTTTGGAACTGTCGAGCTGCTTACGTTTGCAGAGGTCACCGCACAGGTCATTCGTATCACTGAGTGTTAACGTGGAGGCATTGATTGGCTCCTTCAAAATGGCCTGGACCAGGTGTTGTCTAGGCCTCCACGTCTCCCCTTGTGATTGTAGATATTTTAGTTGGGCTGAACCTTTCAGATTTCCCCAATCTGATATAGGAGTGATCACTAGAAAAGCACACTAGTGGATGTAGTGGGCAACTGAAAAAAGAACCCATTGCTCCTGTTTTACAGCTCTGTGTCCACCCCAGAATGTGGACGCCCAGGTGCTCTGTGCCTCAGGCTCAATGCTGGTGACTTGGGACCCCGACACAGACGCCCAGTTCTTCCTGCTGGATGCCGTGACGGAGGCAGGGAGCAGCCACTCCTGTAACACCACAGCCAACCAGTGCTCCATAAGCAATCTGACCTGTGGAGAGAGCTTCTCTGTCCAGGTCACTGCTGTGAGAGGAGGATGCCACAGCTTGCCCAGTCAGGCTGTCAACGTCTCATCTGGTAAGAACGGGTCACTACAATGCACTGTTGAGTGGATGTCAGCAGGATACTTCCCTATGAAATGACGTCCCTGGTTGCAAATTCTGGGAACTTTCGGTAAATTTCGTTTCCCGGTATCAGGAGGGAATAAACAGGAAATCTGTTCTACCGCAGGATGTCTGGAAAACCACAGAATGTATAGAATGTCTCTAGAATGTTGCAACCAGCTTTCTGGCGGATCTAACGGTCCTCTTCTCTCTGTCTGCCCAGCCCCATGCATGCCCACTGGGGTGAACGGGAGCCAGAACTGCGTGGCCAACTCTGCTTGGGTGTCCTGGGTCCCGGCGCTGGGGGCGGACAGCTACACGGTGACCGCTGATGGTGCGGGCGGGTACAACTCCTCCTGCTCCACATCCGGCTCCACCTGTGAGGTGCCTGATCTGGCCTGCGGCGTGCGCTACACCTTCTACGTCACTGCTAGCAATGGACACTGTGAAGGTCCGCGCAGCGTGACGTTCAGCATCGAAACAGGTACTGAATGGGAATCTGCTTGGTCAATCTCGAATCGACGTAGGGGCTACTGGGCGTGGCTATATTGCTAGCCTGTAAGGTTTTGGTAGTTCGATTGGTTGGGAAAAATATGTAAAAGGAAAGGTCATTCATATCTACCTGTTTTACTACAATTTTCTGTCATTTGTTGCCTTGTCGTAAGAGTCGTGCGATAAGTTGTCTTTAAAATTGATAGCAAAACATACTGCATTTATCACCAGCTCCCTGCAACCTGTCCAGCATCATGGCCTACACCCAGTGTCACAGCTCCTCCATCCAGGTTCTGTGGGGGCCCGGCGGGAAGCTCTCGACGAACCATGGATACATTGTCATGGCGGAGGCCAGCGACCATAGCGTGCTGACCTGCAACAGCTCTGCCACAAGCTGTGACCTGGAGGGGGCCCGCTGCGACCTGCAGTACTCCGTCATCGTAGCAGTGTCGTCAGACACCTGCTCCAGCCTGCGAAGCCCTCCTTATAGAGTCACCATGGGTGGGTTGTTATGCTTCACTTAGCCTTTTGGGCAACGTCAGGCCCAGTATTATTGCTGTTTTTATAGTTAGATCAGGCCCAGTATTATTGCTGTTTTTATAGTTAGATCAGGCCCAGTATTATTGCTGTTTTTATAGTTAGATCAGGTCCAGTATTATTGCTGTTTTTATAGTTAGATCAGGCCCAGTATTATTGCTGTATTTATAGTTAGATCAGGCCCAGTATTATTGCTGTATTTACAGTTTGATCAGGCCCAGTATTATTGCTGTATTTGTTGTTAGATCAGGCCCAGTATTATTGCTTTATTTATAGTTTGACCAGGCCCAGTATTATTGCTGTATTTATTGTTTGATCAGGCCCAGTATTATTGCTGTATTTATAGTTCGATCAGGCCCAGTATTATTGCTTTATTTATAGTTTGACCAGGCCCAGTATTATTGCTGTATTTATTGTTAGATCAGGCCCAGTATTATTGCTGTATTTATAGTTTGACCAGGCCCAGTATTATTGCTGTACTTACAGTTTGATCAGGCCCAGTATTATTGCTGTATTTATAGTTCGATCAGGCCCGATGTTCACTGAGCGTCCCAGGACAGGATTGTTGATCTAGGACTCTGTCCATTTAATGACATTCATTCTTTTTTTATTGCAAATCCTGATCCAACATAAATCCTCATACTCTGCTTTGTGAATACATGCCATGGTACTGTATGTGCTAAAACCTTTCCACAACAGGGTTTATATCTTATATATAACAGTTATTATAACAGAGCTTATTATAATCAGCCCTCTAACCCCCCCCCCCCTTTCTCTGTATTTGTCAGAACCCTGCCCCCCCCAGGATGTGGTCATTAACTCCTCCCCTCTCTCTGTATCTGTCAGAACCCTGCCCCCCCAGGATGTGGTCATTAACTCCTCCCCTCTCTCTGTATCTGTCAGAACCCTGCCCCCCCAGGATGTGGTCATTAACTCCTCCCCTCTCTCTGTATCTGTCAGAACCCTGTCCCCCCCAGGATGTGGTCATTAAGTCCTCCTGCGAGTCCCGTGGAGTCCACGTGTCCTGGATCCCCTCCCCTGTAGCGGAGGCCTACGTCATGACTGCTGTAGGTGGAAACGGAGATGTGCTCTCCTGCAACTCATCCACAAATAACTGCTCCCTGTCTGGGCTGAGGTGCAGTCAGCAGTACAACATCTCTGTGTTTGCCAGCAACCAGAACTGCTCCAGCACGGCCAGTCAGAATGTCACATTTAATACCGGTATGCATTACCACACCACGGGACACTTAGCAACATGCCCTGTGGCCAACTGTCAAAATGCATTCTGACTAGACCAAAAAGGGTGACATCATCTGACATTTGACCTTTCTCTCCCACAGTGCCCTGCAAGCCAGATGGCGTGTCTGTGTCAGTCCAGTGTGCTAACCAGTCGGCGCAGCTTTCATGGAGGGTCAGAGCTGGCGCTGAGGGTTACTGGGGCAGTGCACAGGCGGAGGATGGTAGCAGGCTGTACTGTGAGAGCACAGGGACGTCCTGTACCATTGAAGGGTTGGAGTGCGGGGCCCAGTACAACTTCACTGTTCAGGCCTCAGATGGGACCTGCAACAGCTCCTTCAGTGAACCCCTGCCGGCTGGAGCAGGTGAAGTCCTCAGTGGTGCTAATTCAGTCGTAGTCATTGGTCTTGCTCTCTGAAGTATTGCTTAGAACAGAGGGTCGTTACGAAATGTGTTCAGACACAGGTTTATATCTTTGTACACTCACCTAAAGGATTATTAGGAACACCTGTTCAATTTCTCATTAATGCAATTATCTAATCAACCAATCACATGGCAGTTGCTTCAATGCATTTAGGGGTGTGGTCCTGGTCAAGACAATCTCCTGAACTTCAAACTGAATGTCAGAATGGGAAAGAAAGGTGATTTAAGCAATTTTGAGAGTGGCATGGTTGTTGGTGCCAGACAGGCCGGTCTGAGTATTTCACAATCTGCTCAGTTACTGGGATTTTCACGCACAATCATTTCTAGGGTTTACAAAGAATGGTGTGAAAAGGGAAAAACATCCAGTATGCGGCAGTCCTGTGGGCGAAAATGCCTTGTTGATGCTAGAGGTCAGAAGAGAATGGGCCGACTGATTCAAGCTGATAGAAGAGCAACTTTGACTGAAATAACCACTCATTACAACCGAGGTATGCAGCAAAGCATTTGTGAAGCCACAACACGCACAACCTTGAGGCGGATGGGCTAAAACAGCAGAAGACCCCACCGGGTACCACTCATCTCCACTACAAAGAGGAAAAAGAGGCTACAATTTGCACGAGCTCACCAAAATTGGACAGTTGAAGACTGGAAGAATGTTGCCTGGTCTGATGAGTCTCGATTTCTGTTGAGACATTCAGATGGTAGAGTCTAGTAGAATTTGGTGTAAGATGGTAGTATTTGGCGTAAACGGAATGAGAACATGGATCCATCATGCCTTGTTACCACTGTGCAGGCTGGTGATGTGGTGTAATGGTGTGGGGGATGTTTTCTTGGCACACTTTAGGCCCCTTAGTGCCAATCGGGCATCGTTTAAATGCCACAGCCTACCTGAGCATTGTTTCTGACCATGTCCATCCCTTTATGACCACCATGTACCCATCCTCTGATGGCTACTTCCAGCAGGATAATGCACCATGTCACAAAGCTCGAATCATTTCAAATTGGTTTCTTGAACATGACAATGAGTTTACTGTACTGAAATGTCCCCCACAGTCACCAGATCTCAACCCAATAGAGCATCTTTGGGATGTGGTGGAACGGGAGCTTCGTGCCCTGGATGTGCATCCCACAAATCTCCATCAACTGCAAGATGCTATCCTATCAATATGGGCCAACATTTCTAAGGAATGCTTTCAGCACCTTGTTGAATCAATGCCACATAGAATTAAGGCAGTTGTGAAGGCGAAAGGGGGTCAAACACAGTATTAGTATGGTGTTCCTAATAATCCTTTAGGTGAGTGTATATCTTTATGTGTATACTCTTGACAATATGTGACATACAGATGACATGACATGATATACATACTGTCAGAGTATACACACATTGATACTGTCAGAGTATACACACATTGATACTGTCAGAGTATACACATATTGATACTGTCAGACCATACACACACATTGATACTGTCAGACCATACACACACATATTAATACTGTCAGAGTATACACATGTATCTATGACAGTATCCAATCCCCTTCCTCTGACAGTATCCAATCCCCTTCCTCTGCAGCTCCCTGTCCTCCAGAGAACATGAGGGTGACCACACTACCCATGCAAAACCAGGCCCAGTATTTACGTGCCTCATGGACCAACGTGACCTGTCCTAATGTCCAATACCTGCTTGAGGTGACTGGATGCATCCTGGGAGACAGCCAATCCCAGTTCGAGCTGGCTTCCTATTGGACCGACACCAGTTTCTTCGAGCTTCTCCTCCCATGTGGCTCATCCTATAACGCGACAGTGAAGAGCAGTAACTCTGCAGGCGAGAGTGCCCCCTCTGTGGCCGTCAATGGAACTACAGGTACAGTGTGAGGTTTAACATTTTCACACAAATCTCACAAAGTCATGAAATTACATAACACTCCGGTGTGGTCAGCTGGGACCTGTCCCTAACCATAACATACCACAGGTAAACCGCCACCTTAACCGTCGCTTCTCTTCAGCCCCTTGCCCTCCACAGCAAGTGACCTTCACTGGGTCCATCTCCTCGGCCACCATCTCGTGGAACGCATCCGTCTACGCCACTGACTACACAGTGTATGACATCAGCAGCGGGGTGTGGACCCAGGTCTGCAGCACAGTTCAGTTGTCCTGTTCCCTGACCAACATCAGCTACAGTAACCTAGAGGTCACCGCTAGCAACGCCGCTGGAGAGAGCGAACCCACCAGGGCCATATCAGGTAAACAGACATGCCTGAAAGTGTGTAACCAGAGCCTTCTTCTGTATGAACGCCAGTCAGTGTTTTGTGTATTTTTTTTTCTGCAGTGCATCTCTCGAGGAGGAGGAGAGATCTCAGTGGAGGAGAGATTTCTTCAGTGACTGGTGAGTAAAAAGTGCTCTGCTCTGTTTCAGATGGGCACAATAATACCGGACAGAAACAATACAATAATTACATTCACAGACAACTCACACCGCTCTCCTTCAATCAACCACATCAATGTTATAAATATTTTTTTAGATCAGCAGTTAAGGTGAACCAGGTTGCATTTACTAGGGTGCCAAACCTAGAGAGGCAGAGTCAGACTCACTGGGGAAACTGAGCTGACTAAACTGACTATGATAGAGGTCTGACTGACTCACAGCTGACCAGACCCTGCACCATATACAAATCATATTTCAGCAGGCATTTGAGTGTGGAAGTCTGCTGTAGATCTCGTCAATTACCCTAACTGAGAGCGGCCCAGATACAATTACTTGATGCCAACATCTATCTAGCTACTTTATATGCTGAAGCTACTGACCTTGCTGACTTCTGACAGGTTCTGACAGACTTCATTACATTGTCAGTACCTGTATGGGTAATGTGGATCCTTGTCTCCAGGTCTGGCCCAGCCTGAGGTGCAGGTCACTGTGAAAACCCCCAACACCCTGCTGGTCGACTGGTCCCCTGTAGAAGGGGCAACGTACTACTCCCTAGTGGTCCAGGAGCAGAGGCCTCGACCTCGCCACGCCGGCCGGCCGGCCCCAGATACTAACCGTGTACGGCCAGAGCGTCGTCGTCACTGAGCTCAACCCCTCCTCCACATATTGCCTCTCAGTGTCTGCCCAGGCGGAGGCCAGCGAGGGGCCCTACTCCGAGCCTGTGTGTGTGGAGACAGTGGCTGGTGTGGTCAGCATGTGAAAATGGAATGACGAAAAGTGGTTCCGTGGGCAGAGACATTCATCTAAATAGTGTATTACATGACATCAGGGTTACAAGGCTGCCGGAAATGTGTATTGTTGTATTTGACATAACTGAATGCTAAAGGTTACTGTATGTTTTTCTTAAATGATTGAGGTACAGCTCCGTCTGCCAATTAGACATTGTTTTATCTAACTTCGCAGTATAACTCTGACTTCCTCAGTCCCTGATGAAATTGGTAAAGATGCGCAAATGTTTTTTATTTAGATTTTTGTTTGCCTATCATTTCCTTATGTTGTCCTTCTGTTTGCCTATCCTTTTCATCATGTATAGTACTGTGCAAAAGTCTTAAGTAGCCTTGGTAGAATTTTTTTATACACATTCATGTGACAAATTCTTCCACGCCACTTGAAGGATTTGCCATAGCTCTTCTTTTTACATATTTTGGTCAATTTCCCAGCCCAAGTGATCCTAGAGACTTAATTTTGTTGAGGTCGGGGCTCTGTGGTGACCATCTAACACTATGTTCAATCTTCAGACATCTGCTCCAAGTAGGTCCTAATTGTCTTTGCAGTGTTTGGAATCATTAATAATGTTTTGGCCTATTAGTCAAAGTTGGCCATTTCTTGTAAGACAATCAAAGTGTGTATTTTGGTGCCAGATGACTGCCAACTGCTTAGCAAACACCTCACATTTCCTTCGGTCCCCACAGAAGGTGTTCTGTTCTTCAGATGCAGACTACTTTTTGGGTCTTCCAATTGTCTTTGATGTTTCTTTCAGCCATCTCACAAAAATAAATTCCCTTGTGGACAACACAGGAAGTTCTTGCTACATTTCATTTGATCAATACTGATTTTCTTAAGTGGTTTTACTAACAAACTTTACTGCACAGTACTGAATGTATATCAGAAGAGTTAGAGGGGTAAAATATCAGGCATTGTTTTCAACTATAGCATAAGAGGAAGAAAGTGGAATATGCAAATATAGGTGACAATTAATCCCACTATTTATGTAGTTTGGCAATCAAAAATGGTCATTGTAACATGGAAAGGTTTCAAAACCATAGTAGATAATGACCTTGAAATTACTTTACTATTGTTGGACTAAGATTGTATACATTTTAAAAATAAAGAAATCGCACAACTTCTCCTTTCGTAAAAGTTGTTTTATTAGAAAACAAAAATGCAACAGAGCAATTAACCAAACACAGCACAATTTCAACACGGCTCAGTGCGTGGTACAAATTTATCTTTCGGAGGCTGCTCTGTAGGATTTAAAACATTCTCAGACCCATATGTACAAAGCAATTTGGAACTTTCCAGAAAAAAAAAAAAAAAAAGATTACCATATAAAAATTAAAATGCTTTTCTTCAAATACCACTGTCTCAAGTGAAGAATAACACTGGTCTAGAAAGGGATGAGAAAGGCAGAGATAGAAAGAGAAGGTACTACATAAAGCAACATTACGTTGGCCAAAGACGACAAGTCCAGGTGTTTTCTCGTGCTAATGTTTTTTCTCTTTTTAACATAAGTGACAGACTACACAATTAAAAAAAAAAAAAAGGAAGAGGGAGGCATGGTTGTGAGGACAGACAGACGCTAGGGGGACTCAGCCCTGCTGCTGTGCGTTGTCCTCTCTCCTCTCTCTGTGCTCTGGCTCTTCCTGCACTCCCCGTGTTTCCCATGGTCCTTCCCGTGGTCCTTCCCATGGTCCTTACCGTGGTCCTTCCCATTGCTTGGCTCTCGTGGCCGCTGGCTCCGCTCTTTGCTGCGACTACGTTTGTGTGAGCGCTGTTCCCCCTCCCTCCGCTCCTGGCTGCGTTCCCCCTTCCTGCTCTTCTCCTCCCCATCGGCCCTGCCCTTACTCCCGCTCTCTTCATGGACTTCTCTCTTCTTGGACTTCTCCTTGTGCCTCCTTTCCCTGCTCCCGCTCCGGCTGGAGCGCTTGGCCTTCCTGTCGTCCCTGTGAGCCCTCCTCTCCTCCCTATCTTCCTTGTACCTCCTGTCCTCACTCTCCCCCTTGCTCCTCTTGTCCCTAGACCTGTCTATCTCCCTGTCACTGCCCCGGTCTTTGTGGTGATCCCTGTCCTTCCTCCTGCTCCGGTCATTCTCCCCCCCTCCCCCCTCCTTGTCTTTCTCCCGTTCTTTCTCCTTGTCTTTACGTTCCCCCTTGTGTTCCCTGGTGCTGCTGCGACTCCTGCGACGATCCCGGGTACGGTCGGCGCTCCGGGACCGTCTCCTCTCCCTCTCTCCTCCCCTGTCCCTGTCCCCTCCCCTGTCCCTGTCACCTCCTCTCCTGTCTCCATCCTTACCCTCCCTCTCCTTCCTCTGACGGTCACGCTCCCTCTCCAGCTCACGGTCGAAGCTCGGACCGTGGCGCTCTCGTTCGCGGTGGTAGCTCCTACTCCTTGACCGTTTCGGGGACCTCCTGGGGCTCGGGGTCCGTCTGGGGCTCCTGACCAGAGGGAAATGGGTGCATTAGCATCTAAAACCCACTTGTTGACAGACATGACCAACATAACAGAACGGTATCCAACACGGCCCGTCACCATCACCTACCTTGAGCGTCTACGCCCCTCCTCCGGCGCTGGCTCCTCCAGCTCCTCCACCTTCTCCGGAACCTTCCGGGGCCGTGCCTTCATCTGCGTGTCGATCATCTTCTGCACGGGCACCGGGATTCGCGGAAAGAGTGTTGAGAACCACTCCAGCTTGGTAAGGAAGGAGCGGACCATCTCTCCGATGGTCATAACACAGCCCCCTCCGGCCTTCACATCCAGTTCCTGAGAACACAGGGGGCGGGGGCATTCAACATTTCGTTAAAACCCTCAGACAAACAAGTACTAAAGACATTGTATTCATGATCATTTATTCAGCATATCACCCTAGTCTCTGGTTTTTAACACTTGCCTCCAGCCCTCAATTAGAAAATAAATATAATTTGTGATGACCAAGAACTGAAACTTCACCTCTGTATTCATCTAGTTTAATATGCTCACATATTAATCATTATCATGTGTTTCCATTCCAAATCTGCTTAGTGCCTGAAACTAAATATAGGAAACAATAGCATGAAAACTGACAAATTGTCTCTCTTCTAATCTGGCTGTCTGTCCTCAAAAGTCTGTACTTACACTGTGAGCGCTATTAGACAAATATTTACATAGTCTGTTATTAAATGTAGGTAAAAACAACCTGGGGAGCACCTAAATAGTCAAAAGCAGAGGTGGGCAATTATTTTGTGCTGGTGCCACATGATTTTTTAATTCAAAGGGCTGCACAGATTGTCAGTGGGGTGGTGTAAATCAATTTACAGGCCAGAAAATGCTCTGGGGTCTGAAACATTGGTGCATTGTTATAATTGTTAGATACTCTCCATACAGTTTCAGACATTCAAGGTCTTAAAATATTTTTTTCAAAAAAACAAAAGGGGCTTGTAAACCAAATACTTTTATACGGCCCTGGTCAAAGTTTCCTCATCTCCTGAGAAATATAAAACATGGGTCCGAAACAAGGAAAGTGACCGCTAAAATGGACCAGTTGAGTCAATGAAGGCTTGGCTTCCTAGTTCCCCTGAGAGTCCCGGGAGACGTCAATCACAGTGCAAGTACAGAGTAGTGGGGGTCAGTGGGGGGGGGGCACACCGACTACATAGAGACCAGGGCTGAATGGGAAGAGAACTGAACAGCTGTTTTGCACTCACACACGCAAACCCAGTGCTGAGAGATACATTATCCAATTCACCTGCTGCGCAAGGGGCATCTAAAGAAGAGAACATGGGAGTTAGCCAGTTGAGTATGTTGTCAGAGGATGTCAGGTTCAGATATTGCATCATAACAAGACAGGAGGCCTGGTTGCACAGTCTGACAAATATTGTTTCAATCTAAGTTTTAAATGGCACAGAAGACAAATCTATAACACGGTTTTCCACAGAGAAATTACTCAAATTGTGTAATGTGTGTGTGTGTGTGTGCCAGAGAAGAAAACTAAACGATTTTGTTCAAGTGTAGGCCTGTGTTAGAAACATATCTTCAAGTTATTTGACCATGTTAAATCTGTGAGGAGGTGAGGACCAGTAGGAATCATGCTATGCATTTCAGTGTAGTTGTCAAGTTTAAAGTCTAAATAACATTCTTCAAATGGAGTTTTGTGCAACAAGTCCTGTTTACATGTGGGCATGCCTTTAGTAAACAGAATAGCACTGTATGGCTGAACTTCACGTCACATATACTTACCGCGACAACAACAGGCAGCACAGCAGACTGAACGACCTAGCTACTCAACTTTGCGCAGGGGGGGTACTGGGTGGGACAATTAAGCCAAATGAAGGCAAAGGTGAAAAATCAGCGCTGAGCATCACAATGAGGAGAGAACTGAGAGACAACAGTTTGGATCATGCCAGACTAGTTACTGAAAGGTAGAGAAACATGAAAGTATTACCCGTGTGGACATACCTCCTCATCATCCAGGAAACTATCATACCAGTCGACCAGGTCCCCAGGGGGCTGAGTATATCTGGATGAGGAGACACACACACACACGACACACTATGAGTATCCAACAAACACCCTAGCCGACAACGCACGTCTTCTGCCTGCAATTTGACACGCTGGTATGTGGTGGGGAAAAAAAGAATTAAACACCAAACGGTCAAACTATCCATCCCAGGAAAAGACAATGAACTCAATAACACAACAGTACCACAGAAACCAGAACAAATAGTATGACTTCGGCTCATGCTGACCACCTCCAGAACATAATACACAAGGACAGGGGGACTGAAATGGATTTGTAATTACACAAAAATCGGTGGAGAAATTCCAATCCTTTTGTGCAAACACTTCGGTTTTACTCAACACCAAAATGAAAAGAGGAAAAGTCGTACCGTATGTACATGAAGCCAAGCGCCCTGATGTAGGGGGAGTCGTTGTGAGTGATGAGACCCATCACCTGTTTGCGGGTCAGCTTGAGGGTGAACAGTTTATACAACAGGCAGAAGGCTGTAGACACAATGCCGCCAGTCCCAACTCCACGCACCTGAGGACAAACAAGGTTAATATGGAGAAACATTTTTTTTTAACCCAGGTTTCTGAACATGCTACCGTACAGGGACCAGTCAAAATAAAGAAACAACAGCATATTGTAACAGGGAATTAGACCACCAGCGCCGAGGCACCGCGACAGTTTTGACGAATGTCTGGAATTCTCCTGGAGGGAATGTGACACCATTCTTTGACATGAAAGCCAATAATTTGGTGTTTGGTAGACCAGTCCTTCTTTCAGTCAACAATCTCGTCATCTAGCCATTAGCTAGAATGATGACCAACTGGACCTTAGCTGGAAGGGATGCGGAGTCCACACCTGTATAGAAGCACCTGCTATCTATATACATATATCCCTGGTTTACTTTTGCTAATAAAGGCTTTCCTTCATTTAAACAAAACATATTTGTTTTGAACATGGTCTTACTACAAAGTGTTAAGTGTTTTTCTTCAATGGTCATTTATCCCCTATTGTCATTTGATGCTAGTAAGTAATGCACTTATGAACACGATTTGGAGGAAAATAGCTGGTAAGGATGTAATTTAAATGGTTTCTACTGACAACGGCAGGCAACAACAAACAAGGGAGCAGCCATTACCCCTATAATCTGGGACACATTAACACGGGAAGGCAAAAGGCACGTACTTTCTAACTTACCCCTCCGCACATTCCAGTCTGTCCAGCAGTCTTCCTGCTGCCTTTCTCCCATGGCTCAATATGAGTTACCTAAAAAGAGAGTAACATGGTAACCATACAAAACAATTATTGTGTTGTTGGCAGGCTCAAAACCTTAATTTGAAGCCACACAAGTATAAACAGTCCAGTAAGCACCGTTAGTACTAAAGAACATCACAACTTCAAGGGGTGTTTACTAACAGAACCGGGTGGTGCCAACACGCGGGCTAGTTACTAACTAACGTGGTAAGTAGTTATTACAACAAGATATTTAGTTAATGTAGCCAGTTATGAAGAACTGAGATGCTCCCTCACGAATACTATTACTAGCTCCCAAAAATGTAATTATGAGAAGTGTTCGGCAGACGTTACTCACTGCCTGCAGCTACTTAATTTAGCTAGCCAAATAGTATTTTTATCCAAATCCATTTGTTTAACGAAGACGTGATTACGTCGTTTGCTGAGTTACCTAGTTAGTGTTAGCAAGCAAGCAAACTAGATTACATCCGTTCAAACTAGCTTGTAACGTAAGCTAGCCTCGTCGTAGCATGGATCTCCGTACCTTGAAATAGATTTCGTCCACCACCTCATGGTAGGTTTTCAATTCATACAGCTGAACCTTGAAATAAGGAGATGATAGTACGTTGGTAAGAACCATAGGGTTCAAGTTCATAGTCTTTTCGTTGCCCCAGAGAGGCAAGTTGTTGCCATGTTTTCCAGCATTAGGGCCAATCTTGGTGACGGCCTGTGGTTGTTGCTGATTCCCGGCGACAGTGTTGTTAGCCATAATGTGTAAGCCCACGCTGTTGATTCACAAATGCGGGAAATTAGCCTTTAGCTAACTGATAAAGCTAGCTTACACAATCGATGTGTCTAACTATAACGCCATTAAACGTGATTTATAGATGTAAATAGTAGCGGTATATAACACAATCTTTGTTACAATAACCTATTAGCAGAATATTGCCCGCCAAATGCTATTTTCTATACACGGCTAGCTAGCTGAGCTTCTTCGACAACTGTAAAACAAGATGGCACACACGTAAGTGTCTACTGCCGGGAGAAGACCGGAAAAGGCAACACTTCGTCCAATGAATGAGTCGTGATGAATGGGACCAATTCTGCCGGAGTGCAGTAAATCAAGTACATCCACAGCAATTCAAAATCTTGGAATCAGTACGTCCGTTGACTGGTGACCATGCAATGTTATTTTTTGTTTAATTGATCAAAAGTGTATTTTATGTTTTTCTCCTGTCTATGAATATGCGTTTGGTAAGACTGCGTCTTTTATTTGTTTGGACATGATCAGTCAATGGTATAGAAACCTGTTCCCGAAACACACACACACACACACTCACACAAGTTTACCTAGCTATCTACTGTATATGGGAACTCCAAAGTTGATTTCACTTATTTTTTTAACTAACCTTTACCCTAACCTCAATCCCAATAACATAACATTTATGTATAGTTAATTTAACTGTAGCCCTAATGCTTAACCCTAATTATAACCCTAACCCAAATTGTAACCTTTGCCCCTAAACCTAACACTAAAAGCCAAAACATTTTCTTTCAGATTGGGACATGAAAAAAAAGTATAGACATTTTCATGCCAAACAAATTGGATAGTGTTCAAAAATATTAAGAATGTATTGTAGAGACTCTGTAAATTAAATAGGATTGTTCAAAGTGTGTTCTTTCCCTGCCAGTGATAGTGATGACATGACAGGCAGCCATCTGCCCTGTAGTACTTTAGAAGAATTTCACCCTGTGTTGCAAAGGCAAGGCTGCCAAAGACTGGCGTTGACAAGCAGATGAGGGCTTTCTCAACCTCCACACAACCCTGCACTGAGCAGCAGTTAAATAACACCTCCCTGAACCCACATTGATTTACTATATCAGTATATAGTTTTGAAGCATTAATAATGAGACTATATTAAGAATTTAATTTGATGTAAAATGAAAAAAATGTATTATAGCAACATGCATTTAACATTGTGGTTTTGTAGCCATCAGGATGTAGACTACTGTTCAGCAGACGGAAAAGTTAAAAAGAATAAAAGCTATTGACCAGGGGAAGCATTATTTCTTAAATAAATATTTTTTATTGTATAACAACACAGCATGTGTTTTTAATCAGGAAACAGTATTAAATAACAGTCTTCCAAAATGTCACATTAGTTATGTAGCACTTAGTTTTTTCTGTCAAATGATACTGCAAAAACAACAAGGTTACATTAAAAAAAGGGATTTACTGCAAAGGTCATTTTTGGAAGTGGACAAACAAGTAAAGCTCTGAACGTTTAACATTAGGAATATCAGGACAATACTTCTCTCATTTAAGAGTAAAAATAGACAAATGCAAAAAGTCAACATACAATAAAACTGGTCTGCTGATTGAATATAAGGTTGAAAAAGTTGCATAATATTTTGTCACGAATATAACAAACTCTACAAAATATTTCAAGGCACTGAACAATATAAACATGTACAGTAAGGTCATGTTTGGCCTTGTAGACAATGTTTGACAAAACACTGACATCCATGTTTGATCACTCTACTTGACTAACACAATCTTTCTTTAAGAGATTGTCTTTGTCTAAATTTCCACTCTAAAAATGTCAAATGTCCCTAAAATGAGTTCTCACCTACTTACTACTACAGTATCAAAATAAGCTTTAGAAAATAAATAAAATATATAATTTCTAGTCTTTGTAATAAGAAATATTATACAAATATCATTTTGTATATTAAAGAAACTGTGTGAACTGAATTGTTGTCAGTTCTGAGAATAGTAAAAATAAAATGTTACTGTTTTGCTGAGGATTCGAATCCTGAACCACAGCCTACTGGACTTGGTTGAAACAAATCCCCAACATATCAGACATCTTCACCTCCACCTGATGATGACACATAAGGAGCCAGGTAGCAACAACGGTACGATCCTTTTTTATAATTTCCCAGCTTATAGAATCTTCCAACATCCCTGCATCTTGAGTCAACATGTACTGTAGTCTATAACAAATATACTGCAAGGTCCTCTTGGTTTATTTAACAAAATCAGGCACCTGTAGGTCAGTGACATCCCACAATAACATCAGTCATTTATCAAGTCAGTTTCAAGTTA
This sequence comes from Esox lucius, assembly GCF_011004845.1. Classification (NCBI taxonomy): domain Eukaryota; kingdom Metazoa; phylum Chordata; class Actinopteri; order Esociformes; family Esocidae; genus Esox; species Esox lucius. The sequence goes on along the minus strand of NC_047571.1, from coordinate 22,025,472 downwards.
ACTGTGAGAAAAGAAACCAGCTCCTCACCACAGTATGTCAGTTAAAAAACCTTTGTTACACACATGTATGTGTTTGTGTAAAACACTAAACATCACAGATGTAGTGGTAAAACAAAAAGAAACTGATCATAAATTGTACAAAATTGGTAGATTGTCTTTACCCACCTCTACTACCCTGCACATTTAATACAGTGAAAATATCAAGCAGCAACAAACTGAACAATCAAACAGTAAATGGCAACATGCCTCCTAGAGTAATAACCTGGGACCATTAGGAAGGGTTTATCTTACATCAAGCCCTTTGTAATGTGGGGGCACAGCATTCTCCTAGTTTTCTAAAAATGAGAATTCACTGAACATTAAGGCCTCCAGAATTGAAGTCAATGTATCCTTCTTCTCAAAGTTATTGAAAGACAAGTTGTCATCATGGCTTTCAGGTTACCTGCATCCTTTAACACTAGGGGGAGCAATCTTACACAGTTAGTTTCCGCTGATCAGAGAAATAACTCCCGTTGTGAGAAAGGTTTGTCTTGCAGAGAGGCGAGACAACTGCTGCCCCTCTGTCCTTCCCAGTCAGACCTTCTCAAACACCCCCCTGGCTTGGGCTAGCGTCTGATCACCACCTGCTCGTAGGGCCCAGCACCAACCCTAAAACAGAACCCCAGACACCAACATGTTGTTATCTAACAATTCAAATCTGACACTAAACACGTGGGAAGGGCATTACTGAAAAACAAACACATTATATGAATCAGTTTCCCTCAACTACCAATTAAACATTTAAAATGCGTTTCGAATGTAATGTTGACTAAATGGAAATGTGTTAGGTTATCAGCGAGCCGCTGAGAGAGATTGTTTTTGCGGCTGTGTGTCTCCCATAGTAGTTGTACACCTGTCAGTCACTCCAGGTGTAGTACGTGGTGATGTCACCTACCTGGTATGTTGACTCCCCAGCGCCGTGCTTCCACCAGGACCAACAAACAGCCGGAGTCCCTCCTCTGACACACAAATAACATGATATCATTCAAAGCAAGGCCACACCGCAGGAAAATCTCATTGCTGGTTGCATAGCGATGTGAAAACAATGAATTGTTACTGACAAGAGCATTCTGCAATGTGAGAAAGCTGGGGAGTGGCATTTGTTACCTACTGGTATCAATGGAAACAATATCCTCTGAACTGGCAAGTTAGAGATCAGCTGTTCTCTACATGGGGCCTTTTCCCTATTCTTGACAGTGTGATACACCTTAACACATGGGGCTACGACCACTCTCTCTGAACTACATCCTGGGATCGTACCCTCAGTACTGGAGTCCAACAGGCCCTGACTAAAGTCCTGGCTCTGCAGGATCTTTTCCACAATGTCGTCAGCATCCACCCGTGTAGCATCCACTCTCTTCAGCTGAGATTCCACCGAGCTCTGCTTCACTGCATGCCTAAATCACACACGCACACACACACACACACACACACGCACAAGTACACACACACACACACGCCCAGACGCATGAGAAAGATAAGCAGAAAACAATGAGATGGAGCAAACAGAGAGATTTCTGATGATTACAATGTGGTACTTGGTTGAGAGATCGTTTTGGGTGAATATTACCTGCTCAGTCTCTCTGAGGAGGAAGAGCTCTTTGCGGGGGTCTGGGGATGTTCGGGCACAGGGGAACAGGCACAGGTGACAGAGACAGACCCCGGGTCGTCACTGGGTTCAGGAATACTACAGATGCCCGTGGAAACAGAGCCGGCTGAGAGGTTCCTCTTGTGTGTGAGCTCGGATAGACTGGAAGAGCGCGAGTGACCACTACTGTAGCCTGTGAAAAACAAGTTGGCACTGTTATCCCCCAACACAACGGAGAAGGATGTAGATTTCACTGTAATAACTAAAGGCAAGCTCTTGCTTGGTCGTGGATCTGGTTCAGATGAGATACATGTAGCTACTAACTACCTGAGACTTTGGACTGTTGGCTGGCGTAGCTGGATGTTCTCGAATGTCCACCTGCTCGCAGCTCATCAGGAACAGACGCACACTTCCTTGGGGGCTCTAAGCAGGAGAAAACATCACACCAACATTATGACAGCGTCAATGCAACATTGCCACTAACACTGACGGATTAGCTGTGTTTTAAGGATTTTACCTGTGTATTAGCCCAAAATAAATAAAATACCGGGAAACACCGTTCTTCCACAATTATAGCAGATATATTATGGAGTATTCTGAATGTGGCTGGGTGTGTGTGTACCTGGTACAGGGAAGAATGTCTGGGTGTGTGTGTGTACCTGGTACAGGGAAGAATGTCTGGGTGTGTGTGTGTACCTGGTACAGGGAAGAATGTCTGGGTGTGTGTGTGTACCTGGTACAGGGAAGAATGTCTGGGTGTGTGTGTGTACCTGGTACAGGGAAGAATGTCTGGGTGTGTGTGTGTACCTGGTACAGGGAAGAATGTCTGGGTGTGTGTGTGTACCTGGTACAGGGAAGAATGTCTGTGTGTGTGTGTGTACCTGGTACAGGGAAGAATGTCTGGGTGTGTGTGTGTACCTGGTACAGGGAAGAATGTCTGGGTGTGTGTGTGTACCTGGTACAGGGAAGAATGTCTGGGTGTGTGTGTACCTGGTACAGGGAAGAATGTCTGGGTGTGTGTGTGTACCTGGTACAGGGAAGAATGTCTGGGTGTGTGTGTGTACCTGGTACAGGGAAGAATGTCTGGGTGTGTGTGTACCTGGTACAGGGAAGAATGTCTGTGTGTACCTGGTACAGGGAGGAATGGCTGGGTGTGCGTTTACCTGTTACAGGGAGGGAGTGGCTGGGTGTGTGTGTACCTGGTACAGGGAAGAATGTCTGGGTGTGTGTGTGTACCTGGTACAGGGAAGAATGTCTGGGTGTGTGTGTGCCTGGTACAGGGAAGAATGTCTGGGTGTGTGTGTACCTGGTACAGGGAGGAATGGCTGGGTGTGCGTTTACCTGTTACAGGGAGGGAGTGGCTGGGTGTGTGTGTACCTGGTACAGGGAAGAATGTCTGGGTATGTGTGTGTACCTGGTACAGGGAAGAATGTCTGGGTGTGTGTGTACCTGGTACAGGGAGGAATGGCTGGGTGTGTGTGTACCTGGTACAGGGAGGGAGTGGCTGGGTGTGTGTGTACCTGGTACAGGGAGGGAGTGGCTGGGTGTGTGTGTACCTGGTACAGGGAGTGGCTGGGTGTGTGTGTACCTGGTACAGGGAGGGAGTGGCTGGGTGTGTGTGTACCTGGTACAGGGAGTGGCTGGGTGTGTGTGTACCTGGTACAGGGAGTGGCTGGCTGTGTGTGTACCTGGTACAGGGAGGGAGTGGCTGGCTGTGTGTGTACCTGGTACAGGGAGGGAGTGGCTGGGTGTGTGTGTACCTGGTACAGGGAGGGAGTGGCTGGGTGTGTGTGTACCTGGTACAGGGAGGGAGTGGCTGGGTGTGTGTGTACCTGGTACAGGGAGGGAGTGGCTGGGTGTGTGTGTACCTGGTACAGGGAGGGAGTGGCTGGGTGTGTGTCCTCCCTTCCTATCTTCATGGAGACATTCTGCCTCGGCCTGCTGGAGACCCAGTTTCATGGCTGTGGATGGTGGCCTGAAAAGAGACACAGGGACATTGTTTGTCACATCACCTGCTTTGACAGACCCTCAGACCAGCTGCTTCACAAACATAAACCACACCTGTTCCTCCCTAACATGTATTGGTTGTGGTTTGAGTCTTTTATTTGTTTGTCCATGTGGTGGTTTGGAGGTCATATGTCATGATATCCCCTTATTTGTGAACGCAAAGTTTTAATGTGGAACTGAAACACAATCAGATCCTCTCAGAAGTGCTCATTTCTCATATGGTACATAAAAATCACAAGTTTTATGACCTTTGTATTTGGTTAGCAGAGGGTGCTTTCAGGATAAACACACTTTCACATAACAGGAAACCAGCTATTACTTAAATTCTTCTTAGATGAACAGGTCAAACTGAAGATGGGAGAAGGGTTGAAACTTAAATTATAAATTCGAGACAGAATGTGAAAGGGACAGAATAACAGCAAGGGACGGAGACAAAAATAGGGGACAGAGAGAGAAAAGTAAAAACATGACGGAGAACAGGGAGAAAGATAACATGGGAAGAGGTGAATGTGAGGAGCTCTGGTTTAGTCTCAGTGGCTCCGGCTCTTACGACAAAGCCTCGGCTTTCTTCACCCAAGGCTCTGACAATACGCCCAGTGGGTGAGTCACACTGTGTGGGAGATCAGCTCAGTAAAAGACACGCACACGTGCTGTGAGGGGGACACTGGAACACTCAGAGACACTCCATCACTTCGTGCACTGCATAGAAGCTTTCTCCCAGAATCTCTCCACTGTCATCAAATGCCTTAGCCTAATGCCTCAGCCAAGTCAGTACATGGGGAATGATTCTGAGACCTTTTTTAGTGGAATCACTTCAGCGGTGTATTCTTAGACATTATCACCCCCTTCCTCCTACATGGTGAAATGATACATGGAAACCGCTGAGTACAACGTCCTGAGTCAGTCTCTCTGGTACTCCTGTTTTGTGACCTCAGCCATGCACCTCAGGTTTTATGTGCACATGCCACGCTAAAATCAATTGGGAAGAACGAAGCAAAAAAACAGAGGCCACAAAGTGTAGTTATTTCTCATACGATGTGCATATTTAACCAATGTAAGTGTGGCTTTTCATTTTCACGACTGGGGTTTGATTGTATGATTTGATTCAGTGAAAAGGATGCCAAAACGCAAACTTTCTTAAATGAACAACAATATTCTAACCATGATCCCCTCAGTGTTTCTGACAGCCGCAGAGACAGCAGCATTGTTTGGGTTTCCCCAGGCTGAGACAGGATGCCAGTTTACATCAATGTAGGTTGTTTCCTCTGTGTTGTTGTGGTCAGGCCAGACACAGACAGTCAGTTTCATACAACTGTCCTACTTACCTTTGCTGAATATCAATGCTAATCTTTCAGTTGACTTAATAACGTTTTGATCTAGCGCACATAAAGGCTGGAATGGAAATGAAAGGAGGGGTACTTACGTTTTAAAACAGGGGTCCCCAGACCTGAGCTGTGTGCTGATGATAACCTGTGACAGGGGACATTAACTCCATGTCATTATGACTCATACACATGAGATGTCATGAAAGTCCACCCTTCACACTAAGTACAGTTTGGTGGTTTTCCCCTTCTCAATGGAGTATTTGGTAAGCTGGTTCTAGATCTACCTTAACCACAGTCAATAACCATTTTAATGGCAAAGGTGCTTCTCCAGTTGTACATGCAAATCTTCATGTGTGACAGAGAAGTTGCATCATTAGCATGTCACGTCTTGACACGCACCGACATAACTACCAAGTGACATCTACATCCTAGTTACAGATTGTTTGCCCATTCACACTAGTAAATACATGGTGACTATGGGCGTGAGAGGGTGACAGTCAACAACCCATCACCTCCCAGTGTGTGCCAATACTTGGTGCGTGGTTCCCTGTTTGTCCTTCTCTTTCTCTGCTCTTTAGTAAAAGGCTACACTCTAAAATGAAAAGGTTCCTCAAGATCTTTACCATTGAAAAATCGAGTTAGAACACCTATAAGTAATGTAAAGAAGGTATAAGGTATTTTACAGAACTAATATAAAGAATATAAAGAATGTACACCCTTCAAATAGACAGATTCTTCAAACCATTAAAAAGTGGTTTCTTATAAAGAATGAATAGAGTGTAGACAGTAGGTTTATGAACTAGTTGGTCTGGTCAGATCAGTGTTTCTAGTCTAGACAAGTTTCAATGTAAAGAACCCCACAAAGCTTTTCTTTTTAGAGTGCACTCCTAGATGTCCTGGATGAAGTACACTCTAAAAAGAAAGGGTTTGTGGAGGACTGTTTAGGTGTTCTTTACATTGAAACTGTGGGAGAACACTTGCAAATACATCTGGGAACAATGTAAAAAGATATTTTAAAGAACTATTTAATAGTTTCTAAAAGACACATTTTAAGAAGCTTCCAGGATCCCTTTTAAAGTCTTCCTTGAATAACTTACAAGGGTTCCTGTGTATTGTCAATCTAAAGAACATCTAGGAAAAAATCACCCGGGAACCTTTTTTTGTGTCAGTTTTTAATAATTTACGTCCATTTGTTAACTAATAATTTTGTTATGCAGGGATAAAAACATTTGTGGAATGTGTTTGTGTCAGACAAGGCTATCTTTGAAACTACAGCAACCTGTGAACTACATCTTGCTCCTAGCTAGCTTTGCAGGCCCCTTTAGTAAGAAGGCAGTCCTTTTCTAACTAGGTAGCTATCTAAAGCTAATTATGAAACCTACAAAACTACCTAATAGCGAGACAACCTACATTTTCTCACATTAAGAGCATACTTAAAAACAAATTAGCAAAGATTTTAGACATCAATCAATCTGTCGATCAACATATATGCTTTCGGTACTCAGTTTACAGCAACTAACAGCGTTATGAGTCTACCAGTGTTATGTTAATGTGGTAAGCATCGCAGCGACAACTGAGCTGGCTTCAACTCTGAATAATGTTAGCAAGCAGCTATTAACTAATAAACAGTAACTTGCTAGCTCTGTTGGAAGGTATTCTGATTTGTATTTGCTGCAACAGTTATCCCTATCCATTTAGTTTTATATTAGGTAGCTATGACTAAGTTCCAGGCTTAGCTAACATACCAGCGAGCTTGGCACATTATGCTATAGCTTTGTTCCAGTCCATAGTCATAGCCACCTCCCATACCGTTGCTCCCTAAGGGAAGTTGTGGAATGGTGTGTATATTCTGGAGGCATGTCTAAAAGTCCCACACCGGACCCTACCTTCAGGATGGAGTTGTCCTGCCTGGTGTGTTTGGTGTCATAACCCTCCAAGAGACATCGGCGGGTGGTGCTGCCGGAGCCAGCAAACTCAGACAGGTTCAGGTCAGCAAAACCCAGCTACGCAGAGGAGAACAGAGACTCGGGTCAACAGTTCCAATGCAGAGCACTCTGCTTTTTACAACCATAAATGTAAGAAGCTATTCTTGCTGGCACACACTTAGAGAAATATTCCCTTTACTCACAAGCATTTCCCTTTAAATATGAGTCATTCGTAGTCACGTTACATTTTAGTTACAGCATTTTGTCATATCCGTATTAATAAATGACTATCAAGTGTTGAAACAGCAATCAGTAAACAAAGATAGAAATTGGCAATAAAATACTTACTATCTCTAACCTCACCTTTACAGACATTATTTCAGAGGTGGTAAATGAGTAACTGTAATATACATGATGATACATAACAAATCTGTGTTCCAAGGGCATTGCAAAATGATGGTTCCTTTCCCATAAAATTAAAAGAAAATCCATCTAGAATCCTGATTGGAAGACCAAGGAATGTAATGAACGTTCCTGGATTTTCTCTACTTAACCTGAAGCTTTCAGTCACTGACTGAAAATCTAGAAACAAAAAGTATCTTACCTTTGCAAAGGTCTTTCCACCCTTCATTTCCTAAAAAAAAAAAAAAGATGAATGAAAGTACTTATCAACTGAATCAAATCTTGTGGAATAACGAAGCAGCTATACTTTTATCAAAGATAAACTATAAAGTAGATTTTGCACAGTTACTGCTGGTATAAGCTCTGGCATACAACTTTCTATACATTAATATGTGTTGGCCTATAAGGAGACTCTTTCAGACTCTACTGAACTAAAGGACTAGTTGGTAGTAGAGTCCTTTTCTTGGAGGCGGTTGAGCCTGACATTCATAGTGCTTTGACAGCTCCGCTCTGATGAGTCATGTACCTTGCGCACAGACACCCGGCACACACAGGGATCCAGCACTCCTGTCCCAGCGTTGGCATTCATCTTACACAGGAAGGAAAATCTCTTCCCCCAGCGTACACAGTTAGCCTGAACCTGCTCCCTGGAGCAGAAACACAGCGGTAAAACGTATAGCGATACAACCCAAAGACAATGTAGACAAACATACACAGTCCTATTTGTCCATTCCTTGGTACTACACATCCTCTCCAGATCAGATTTACGGCTTGGATAAATCTCCAACAAGAAATACACAACATGTAATGAGAGGATCCTGTTTCTGTGTTTTGATGTGGGTTTGGTAGATTAGACACAAAATGCCTAGGTGTAACATGAATGTTTCTCATGGTATTTCCCTTTGTATGGATTATGCTTACAAAAGCACAAGTATCCTTGCGAATAGTATATTTTGAAATTCACTGGCAGTGTTCTGAGCTTCTGGCTCATCATATTCACCGATTTTGTCTTAAGGGATAAAGAACAATGGATCGGCAAGAGACATAGAATATATCGACTTAAGTCGGGTTACCAAGCAGTTATATGCAAGCATTATTGTAAACTGCTTAGATTAAAAGTGTCTGATAAATTGCATATAGTACATTTTATATATTTTATCATTCACTATTAAATAGTCACGTCACTTATATATAGTACTGCCTTTTACATTATTTCGGCTCAGTCACACATGCAGTGACTAAGAAGAGGCTAATAGCCTGTGAGTGTGTGTAGGTGTGTGTGTTCAGATAAGCATGAGAAGATTCATAATACACAAAGTTTTATAAACCGTTGCAATGTGAAAATATATCATGGTTTGAGTAAAACGGTTAACTACAGAATTATACGCTTATGCACTGGAAAAATGCCGGCAGTTGCCATGGCAGTCACTTAAGGAACTCTAGCCAGGTTAACCAATAGGAGCTGGCGTGTTCCAGTTGTGTTTCACTACTTTCCAGCGTCTGACTCATTTAAGAACAGTCCTGCTTGGGCGATTGAGTGGGATGACATGGCGTAGGCCTACATATCCTAAAATACCACACCGAATCATAAGACCTGCTAGATTGTTCCTCTAAGGAATGACAATAGCCTGCAAATCTGGATTAAAATCCAACAAAGTCCTATCCAGAATACTGAGGAAGGGATGTTCAGGGTGGGTCCAAACAGGAAGAAATGATGAATGGATAACAAGAAAGATGATTAACAAGCTAGGAAGAATGTAGATGCTGTTAATGTGACTGATCCAATCTTCACAGCCTTCAGCTGATTGAAGAACCAGGTTTAAGCTGTCTGACCATCTCAGTGGCACTGGATTCTTAAAACGTTGTTTTAGTGAGATAATGAGATTTTAGCAAATGTATGGGACGCCATTTTTGAAGTATCACTTGAAAGGGCTCCTGAAATCATTAATCTTAAGCTAAACTGATTTTTGCAGCAATGTGTTAAATCTGCGTTTGTTATGTTTGGACCTCACTCAGCATAAGCCTATCTTCATGTAACCTACTTGACAACAGGTCTGGTTTCAATTGGGGATTAATGATTTGCAGGTTTTTTCAACTAGTCATGATCAATAAGTTCCTAGCCAGTCTAAAGTCAAGAGTTTTTGGAAAATGTGTTATAACAAAATAATAGAGACATTAATGATAAGCAAATAAATGACCTTTTTCTTGATATTTCAGATATACATTTTGCTAACGTTATAGCTAAACGTTTCCAGGCGTTTTGTTTATTGTTTTAACGTACACACAATTTTAAAAAGCTATAACAAGCAACCCTCACATGTCCAGCCATGCCCATAGTCATGGAATGTTTAAATTAAAAACTGAATTCTGCTGTCTGTCAGAAGGCAGTCAGAAGAATTTGGTAATGTAGCTACTACAACTATAGTATTCTCTGGAGAGGGCGATAATGTTAGGATTTATGAAAATATACATATTTATGTTCCACACCCAAAATCAACATCTTGTTGTCTTCATCTTAAAGGGGAGCAATTCACAGAACTGCTACGAAATAGCAAGCAAAAGTACAGTGACTAACAATACGGCCGGGAATCGCAGTCACCTCCGAGTTGCTTAAAATAGGAAAATCTGTTACTTACCGAGAAGATTCTTCAGAGAAACCGCCGTCTAGCAGCCGTACTTTGCAGAACAACACCCCGTTAACAAAGGGCACAGAAGACAGTTCGTCCAATTCGAAATCTACCTTAAATTTGAATTTCTTTTTCTTCATCATAATGAACGACATTATGTTGTTGCTAATCTGGCAAAAAATATGAAACTTTTAAATACTGTGCTAAATCTAGCGTTCGAGCGTCACAGTACTCTCCGCTCAACACTTGCCATGTTTTAAGAGTGGCTCGCCTGGTCCGCTTTCCCTGCGTTTGTCTCGAGTTCAAATACGTCACGCCCCCCACTTACAAGTCAACCGTTAGCTAGCTATAGCTGGCTATTACTTTCCTTACCATTGAATGAATATGCTGATTGAACAAAATCCTTATTTGCATGGAGGGTGTTGATGTACTATCATTGTTATCTCTTATGTTAATAATCCTCTTGGAAACTCTGTCCATGTTTTATCTTTTGTTCCTTCTGTTGTAACATAAAAGTAACAATAACTCGCTTTAATTACCGTAATTTTACCCTTTAAGTAATGCTAAGAACAGATTCTTAGACTGATTTAAATATGCAAAGCAGTGATGTTTCACCACTTTCGCCATTTCACTTATTCAAAACATGTTTGATAGGATATGGATTATATTTCGTATTGGTTGAATTATTATTTTTTGACTTCTATAGCATTTGAACATAATTTCGGATTTCCCATTCCTAGTTTCCTATTTCCAAGAGCACGTGAGGCGCAAAACGTACACCGAGCCAAACGCAATCTGCTGTAAATGCCACATCTTATTTAATTCCAACAATGACAACTGTGTGTGCTGAATTACTGTGTTCCTTTGAAACATTTTTGCAAACGTAGCAAGAATAGTAACAACAAATGAAGCGCACTTAAACAAAATATGGCCACCGAATTAAATATCTGAATTTAATTGAAAAATGTCCTATGATTAGATGTTATTACATTAAAACAATTTACTTTACACAATATATGTAGGCCCTGTCTATCTATAGGTTATAGCGATAGGCCTATTCCATTGACCATATGTGTACGTTAATTCGTTAAATCTGGTTATCATTACAGATGCATTTTATAATACATCTCTGCCATCTTACATCTCATTTAATAAATATCTGCCACCTTCCATCCCAGCCCCCTTCCCAGTTGTCGCTGCACAATGTAAAAAGCTTTATTATGGCAGATTTAACCACCTTCGATAGGCTTGTTATGCACATGAAGTAGTAACAACACTATGACGTTTCCTATCTATAAGGTAACATATAGTACTCCTGAATTATCTGAAATCCAGTCTTCATATTTCAATAATAAAAATTACCTTACAGAAATTAGTACAGGTTTCTTACCTGATCATGACTAAAATCACAAAATACCTATCGTGAACTCTAAAAGTCACACATGGACTTTTATTCCCTAAATGGATTAACCATTTAGAAATTACAAAACATTTTGAATGGTCTCTTCATTTGAGGGACAAACTCAACTTCATAGCAGTTACTTTTAGGCAGCTGTCTTTGTTTGCATTGTTAGAGAGCACTGACAAGAGAGCTTTCAACATTCAAGGCTTTTGTAGTCTGTTGCTGTTATCCGACAACATGGTGATCAAACAAGTGTAAATGTAAGTCAGGCTGGCTATCATGAGGCAGATGAATCATAATAAATCAATCAGAGATATATTCAAAACATTAGGTGTGCCAAAATGATGTTTGGCACATTAAGAATTAGAAAGCACTAGTGAGCTGTGTAATGTTAAATAACCTAGTTGAAGAAATGAAACATCTACAGTGGATGACAACCAAGAATGTTACCATAATATATACCATAATACAAATAAAAAAATAGTGAGAAAGATTAGGAACATTCTCCAGGAGGTAGTCGTAAAAGAAAAAGAATCTGGCATACCACTTCAACTGTAAATATGTTAGAGGGGATATCATGTTTTGGGATTATGGCACTGGAATAAGATTGATGACTAACTCGTTGAATGATGCTTCGTGATTCAGCAGGACAATGCCAAATCACGAAGCATAATTGAATGAGTTCAGAATCAATCCTATTCCACACTGCCATAGCTACCAAGGGATTTTCCAGGGCCAGAAATTGGGTAGTTCTTGACTGGGCCAGATCAGAATTTAATTGAGTAGGCCTTTCACATGCTAAAGACAAGTCTGAGGGCAAAAGGCCCACAAAACTAGAAATACCTAAAGACAGCTGAAGTACAGGCCTGGCAGAGTATCAATAGGGAATATACCCATTAGTTATTTAACAATCACATTGCACGTTCCATCTCCCAAGGAGACAATGTCGCCACCTGGTGACACAATGTCTAGAGTCAGACGTGCAGCTTTTTAGCACAAGAAATTTGACACCTTCATGTTTCTAAAGAAAATGTCTCCTCTGCTACAGACCTCCAGATCAACTACCCTCACAAAAACGAGTTTGCATTTTGGACAGTTATTGTCTACGAACTATTGTATATACCTAGTTAATAGGTAACCTTAGAAGACACGTTATTAACGATGGCATGGGTATTATACTTGACTGCACCGCGATTGGGATCTCCCTGCATAAAGCAGCGTGGTCAACCCCCCTTCCATTTGCTCGGCTTCCCTCTCCTTCCTTATTATGATGCTCCTCCCTCAAACTGAATGCAGTAATTTCGACGAGTAGATGTCAGGTTATTTACTGGATATGCACGAGTATTTTAGGAGATATCGAGGACTCATTATCTAATTTCGTGTACCGGTATTTTCTTTGTTGGAAACGAAGATAATTGCGACTGACGACGAATAACTGAAGACCACGTAGTTGCTTTTCCTCAGCGGTGGTTTTCGCATTGACAGCTATGCATTCAACTTTCTGTACATTATAGATCATTGACTATATTTAGACTATTTCACAACCGTGACAATGTATCAAGTTATAAAAGGACTTATTCTAACACACTCCCGATGCTGGGATCCCGACAGTGAAAGTTCATACCAGGACCTATTTGATAAATTGGACACCAATAAGGATGGAAAGGTGGATATTGCCGAATTGAGAGCGGGCCTAACCGCAATGGGCATATCGTTCCGCAAAGGTGCAGCACAGGTAAATGTGTAGTAAATATGTTCAACATACTTACAAAAATAAGTTCGCCATTCTTATTCACCACCTATTCATTCATTTCCCTTTTTTTATCAGCTAACATTTAACACATGTGACACACTGTTCTCATCCTGCAAGAGATGTGCACGTAATAACTGTACTAACCACAAATATGGGGGCTCAGTTCATGGACTGAGAAATAATATCCTGGAGAGATAAAGCAGTGTTAAAAAATAGACAAGAAAACGAGGGCCACCACCACTGTTTCACAATTAGGCTGGAGGGATCTGTCAAATTCATAGAGCTGGGTGCAGGTTTAATGTTTACTGTCTGCCCTAACTACCTAGGGTCAGCCTGTTAGGAGGTCAAAGATCCAGTTGTGCAGGGTTGGGTCCAGCCCCAGCTCTTCCAGCTGAGGGCTCGGTAGGTGTTGAAGGCTGAGCTGTAGTCGTTTAACAACATTCTGAAGTAATTGTTGCTTTTGTCCAGGTTGGATAAAGTGTTGCTCAGTACAGTGGCATTGGTGTTGTCTATGGCCCTTTTGGGGCGGTATGCAAATTGCTATGGATCCAGGGTGATGGGCATGTTGGCGAGCATGTAGTCCTTGACCAGCCTTAGTACTTAGTGAGGACTGAAGTGTGTGCTAGCGGGGCCTGGAATGTGAGCCCAGTCCTCTTTCCATGCGTAATATTGCACAACATACACAACACAGTAAATATATAACAATGGCCTACCATTTAATACCATTGAAAAACATTGTTCCCGTCTATGCGTATCTGCTGAATTTGCTGAAACTGTGTTAAATGATTCAACTTGCAACATTGAAGCACTTATACTATGTAATGTTTGTCTCCGCAGAAGATTGTGTCATCTGGAGACAAAAACAAAGACGGAGGCCTCGACTTCAATGAGTTCTCCAAATATCTGAAAGAACACGAGAAGAAGCTGCGCTTGACGTTCAAAAGCTTGGATAAAAACAACGATGGTACAGTAGGTCACCATACCAAACCTGACACCACAAAATATGCGGATTTCATTGTGAAATACGGGTTACAAAAAGTAAAAGAGAGTATATGAACTCGGGGGAGGGTTCTCCAAGAATAACAGATTTTCATAACAACGTTATATCATTATTAACAACAGGACATGACAGAACATGCATCATACATAGGAACATTTAACTAGAGCAGTGACTCCTAATCAGAAGTACCGGGGGACTCTTCAAAATTGAGTGCATGGGCTTACTGGTAAATTGCACATGTTTGAGTAATTCTGAGGTCTTAAACAAAACCTTGATATATCTCTCCTCCAGGCTGCATTGATGCTTCTGAGATCCAGCAGTCCCTTGAAGAGCTGGGAATGGAAATAACCCAGGAAGAGGCTCAGACGATTCTACAAAGGTCTGTCCTCAAAGCGAAGAGTCTCTCCATCAGCCATGTAATTTATTACAAACTATACAAATATTATCATCAAACCATTGATAGGTTAAACTAATGGGGCTGGTTAAAAAATGTGAAGTTGACAAAAGCAGAAGCAGAACGGCAACCAGGCTAGTACTATAACTTCCTCTCTGTGACCGCATGTCCTCTGTGCAGCATGGACATTGATGGCAGCATGATGGTGGACTGGAACGAGTGGAGGCAACACTTCCTGTTCAATCCTGCCCATAACCTAAATGAAATCATACGCTACTGGAAGCACACCTCTGTGAGTTTGTCGGTGACATTGTCCAGCCTCGTATCCCATTAAAGGAACTAAATAAGTAATATTTTGGAGAAACCCCTCCATAGCTCTCAAATTCAGCAAGGGGACCTATAGTAGTGGGAAAGGCCAGTGGTTGTAATCTGTGCTTTAGGACGTTGGAATGTGAATGCATTTTTCAGACACCCAACTCTAGTTCCAGCGGTCAAATAGCGTGATTAGAGATAACCTAAAACAGCCTAAAGCATGCAGTGCTTTGACTGTGTGCAAAGTAAACTAAAGATTGGGGATTATCTCTGTTTACTGTAGAGCCATTCACCTCTCAACCTATGTGGAGTAGAATGTTATTACCACCTAGACCTTTGCTTAGACACTACATGCCAGTGATTGTGAGTGGTGGTTGCTATAACTGCTAAAGCTTTTACAATTAGCTTTATAAGCAGTGTGAGAATAGGACTGTTGGTTGGGTACTATGTGCTTATCTACAGAAATACTTATTTCTCTGTAGAATTAAATATAATTTTCAAGACAAACTCTTGGGAAGTTTGAATCGTTGGGAAAAAAGACTGTAAAAAAGATTGATTGACATTTAGTTTGCATATAAATCTGGATTTATGTTTAGCTATTAAAGTTTTCCACCATTGGTTCCAAAGTTAAAATTATTGTCAACTGTTGTGACAAGATACTTAGACTTTTCCACCTTGATTCATTACGTGTTTAAATACAATAGCATGTGGCTTGTCTAATAGACCTAACAAATAAAAAACAAGTTGTAACAGTAAAGGCTGTAATGCAGAATGTAAAACAGTAGTAAGGATCATTGATTAACTATATGTGGCCTGTTGCAGTGAGGAAATTAGAACCCAGAGAACTTTTAAACAAAATCTGACTGCAATGAACATTAAAAAGTCTTGGTGGTAGTTGATTGGTGTAATTGCAATAAACCCTATTGCTCTTTCACTCACTAGGTGCTGGACATAGGAGAGAGCATTGCCATCCCTGATGAGTTCACAGAAGAGGAAAAGACCTCGGGAGGCTGGTGGAAACAGCTAGCTGCTGGGGCAATGGCAGGGGCGGTCTCTCGCACAGGCACCGCCCCCCTGGACAGGGTGAAGGTTTTCATGCAGGTACTGTACTGGAGGGGTTGTTACTAGAGCAAACAGAAATGTAAAGCTTTATGGCTACATACTCAACCACTATCGTATATATAATAAGATACTGTCCATTTGGTCATTTTCCGTTTTATTGGACAGGAATGTGGTGAAAAATAGTCTTTTTGATGAAAGAGAAGTAGGTCAGATTCAAAGTCATGCTGCAGCAGCACGTGCACCGAAGGCAGCAGACCAGAAAGCTGCACCGCTCCAGGCCACTATTCCTAACCTCAACCCTAGTCAAAAGCACCACGGTACTGTATATAACTGCAAAACTATCCATCAGCTCTGGATGGGGTTAAATTGGGTCGGACCCAATGGCTGAGCCAGCACCTAGCATCCAAACAAGAGCTGGGCGATGCTGAGCACCAGCCATTATAGTTATGTGACTTCCACTAACAACAGTTTTTGATGAAAATCCTTCCCTTTAACTAATAATATTTGGTACTGTTCAACCCATATCATTGTTTCAGGTCCACTCGTCTAAGACCAACCGCATCACCCTGTTGGGAGGACTCAAGCAGATGATTAAGGAAGGAGGTGTGACTTCTCTATGGCGAGGAAATGGAATCAACGTGATAAAGATTGCCCCCGAAACCGCCATCAAATTCATGGCCTACGAACAGGTTGGACACTCTTTCTATGGTTCATGTCATCACCTTGGACGGAGGTGATGGTTATATAAAGGTGGTCTAAACCTATTGAGGGAGAAATATTTTCAGGGATTTAAATGCTTTATTAGATGGAGACAGTGGGGGAAAATGAAGAGAGTTTATGTTGAAAGGGGGGAAGATTTGTTAACTGATGGGCCAGATTTGAACCCATGCTATAGCTGTACATGTGCACTTGAGGCAGTGTAAGGCAACAAGAGACAGCAAAATATGTGAGGAAACTATATTTTTCAAGAAAAGTAAAGTGATGGTGGAGGAGGGGGAGCTGGAAGATTTATCTTTATGTTGTAATAGTGTCTCTACTGTACATTTTTCCCTCGCGAAGATTTCAGTTTTTCTTTCAATTGAATTGTTCACATAATAGGTCACATTAAAAGTGGAAAAAGTTCTGACATGATTTCTCTTTTTTGTCTCATTCTTTTACATCACATGAGCCTGCCATTTTAACAGGGGCGTGTAGACTTTTTATATCCACTGTATGTCTCCTTATGGTGCGTCTCACCTCTCCCCCATCAGTTTAAGAAGCTACTGACACCGGAGGGAGAGAAAGTCCAGACTTACCAGAGGTTCATGGCTGGCTCCCTGGCAGGTGCCACTGCCCAAACATCCATCTACCCAATGGAGGTGGGCGGAAAATCTGCTATGTGTTTCAGACAAAGATTGCTATTTTAATGCTACGTTTTTTTCCCCACCAGTTTTACCGCAGAAGGCTCAGTGAAGGATGGATTAGTAGAATGAAACACTTAATAAAGCTGAAATACAAGTTTGTCTGAAGTTGGGCAAACTTTATGCTCCCGTCAAATAGAAGACATAACATGTTCAAACATGGTGATAGGTTTTCTTACATTTCACATTACTGTTCCTAATTTCAAGATACCGTACCTGTATTTCTAGGAAGGTCATAGCTTTCCCTCAGCTGATCAAAGGAGGTAAATATCATCTATGTATGTAAGTCCCTTGTGGTATAAATCCCCAGCTCTCCCCAGCATTCAAGATTTTAATCCAAATATCAACGTGAGAATTTGAAATCCCTCACTAGTGGGAGATTTGGGAGATTTCTTCCAGATACACACTGTACTATGTATAATGGGGTTATGACTATAGTGACTTAATACTGACTGGAGACAATATCACAGCATCAATAGAGATCCTCACACTCCATTTTCCTGCTCTGTAATGCAGAAGGGTTATCGAGTCAAAACGTAATATATCATATTTGGGAGAGATAATCCTGTTGCAAATTTGTCTTGTCTTTCTAGGTAATGAAGACCAGACTGACTCTCGGGAAAACCGGCCAGTATAATGGAATGTTGGACTGTGGCAAGAAGATTCTGAGGACAGAAGGCATGAAAGCCTTCTATAAAGGCTACACTCCCAACATGATAGGCATCATTCCCTATGCTGGCATTGACCTGGCTGTTTACGAGGTATGCAGACTCAGGATTAATATCACAGAATCAATGATTTTTCAAGTTCAGTGTTTTATGACAAAAATATGTGGCAATTCATGATCTTCAGCTTCATCTACACAACTTTTCTTGATGTAAAGTAGTCAGTGTGAATGGGACAATCACTAATTGGGACAAGGTGCTAATTGCCCTCGCATCTGAGCGCAAACCAAGTGCCTATATGTGCCCGAGCCTACAACAACAATGTGATCTCTGTCTGAGGGACTGTAACAGCTTAGAGCTGTAATGTGGTCACTGTCTGAGTCCAATAATTTAGGGGTGTGATGTGATCACTGTCGGAGGGTGTGTAATAATTTAGGGCTATGATCACAGTGACAGCCCTAAATGATGATAGTTCCCTGACCCCCACCTCTCTATGTGAACTCTAGAGCCTGAAGAATGCCTGGTTGTCCCACTATGCCAAAGACACAGCCAACCCTGGAATCCTAGTGCTCTTAGGTTGTGGCACCATCTCCAGCACCTGTGGTCAGCTGGCCAGCTACCCTCTTGCCTTGCTTCGCACACGCATGCAGGCACAAGGTAATACACAGGTCTGGACCTGGATTAGATATTCTTTGAAGCCAAAAAACATTGTACATTCAACAACAGCAATCCAGCAGCATAGAAATGACTAATGACTAATAAAACCACCTGCTACCTAATACTGTACACACATGTGCACACAGAAACGTGTACATTTTACGGTCCTTGGGGGGACCCCAACCATTTCCTATTTTCCCAAACCCTAACCTCCCCCAAAATGTATCCTTAAGCCTAAACCTAATGCTAATCGTTGAAACCAAAAATAGCCTTTTCATAGTGAAATGTCTCTGCAAGGTCAAATGTTTTGTTTTACTTTCCTTGCTAGTCCATTTTGTTCCCCGCCATGATTGTAAAACCTGTACCCACATTAACCTTTCCCTTTCTTTGTGCATCCTTTCTTTCATTTATCTTTTCTTCAGCAACTCTGGATGCATCAGACAAGTCCACAATGACTGGCCTGGCAAAGGGAATCATGGCTAAAGAGGGCTTCTTTGGACTCTATCGAGGCATCCTACCTAACTTCATGAAAGTGATCCCTGCTGTGAGCATCAGCTATGTGGTCTATGAGTACATGAAGACTGGCCTAGGAATCTCTAAGTGATGCAAGGACAGACAGGATGGTCTTCTACGGTCACACGCCGACAACCAAATGTTGCAATCGCTCTCTATGTACTGATCATTGCAAAGAGAAGTAATGAAATTAGGTCATCAGTAGACTTTGACAATGGCGTTCTACCATCTAACTCATTTTATGGTGCAATATACCTGCGAATGGCTGCATAATGGATCCTAAACAGGGATTCAATTGTGTGGGAGCCAGCAGGAGCTGAGCTCCTGCACATATGGTCTAAAGGAGACCTAGGAGGGATGAGCTACTTCCACTTCTACCGGCCAGCAGTTAAACATTTTAAATACAACTGGAAAGTAGAAGTTAGTGCTCCCCCACTTCCCAAATCCCAGTTTTAACACCTGATCCTAAAGTATAGAGGGTGAGAGGACAAGGTGTTGATATATTCAGGTGAACACGATGACCAAATTTTCAGAGAACATTTCTGAACTGATTGAGAAAAAGAAAAGCAGTACAAAATAATGGGGTTTGGCCAATATGTCTGAATGTTCTGACAGCACCACATATCATTGCTAAGTGATAACTCCGCTTCAGGATAGTTTTCAAAACTACATGGATGTCCATTGAAAGTAGATATCCGAGTTGTGGACACCACAACATAGTAGGCTATAGAGTAGAATATGCAATGTCCTGCATGGGAATATGTACAAATATTTCAGTGAGTGTTATTTTATTGAGAATCAATGGAAGCACTACCTTATTGTTTAATCAGCTACTGTCGATATGTGTTGTAAAACATGACCAAACTCTCAAAATGCATGGCTTTGGTTTGGGTGTACCCTAACATCAGGAATACAGTGTAGGCATAGTATAGTCATTCAAAATATTACTGTGAGTAAACCATCGACTGGCCAGGACATCTGTTTCCAGACGTGTAGTTCAGTTAGTAGAGCATGGTGCTTACAAAGCTTACAGCTGTAGTATCAACGCACAAATACCTGTGAAAGTATAAAAAGCCATTATGGAGGTGGAATGACAGAGGTAAAAACGCGCTGAGGCTCCCAGGCCTCCCTCAGGACGCACAATATACAACAGAGACAGATACACTTGATTGGACAAATGTTAAGGGCAGTTGACAATATAGACCAACCGAAAGAATTATCAACAACACAGAAAACAGTGAGTAATAGAATGAAAGAAATATAAAATAAAGAAACTAATACAAAAATTAAACAAGTGACTAAAGACGGCAAGACATTGGGCTGGAGAAACAAATGAATAATGCAACTGTTTCTGTTTTTTCAAATTAGTATGAAAAATGCCATGTCCAACATTATTCATACCCCTTGAATCTGTTGAATCTGAAAAGTTGTGAAAGTTTCTATACCATTCATAACGGTCTTGTCATTTACACCATGAGAGCTTTCTAATCACCTGTAAGTTGAGAACAGCTGAACAGCAGTAGTTGTCTAGTCAGTTACTAGTCAACTGCAAGTCATGGCTAAGAACAGAAATAGTTATGTTATCCATTTGTGTCTCCAGCACAATGTCTTACCATGTTTTGTCCCTTGTTTATGTTATTTCCAGCCTATTCAAACCTATTGGTCAAATAAAAATGCACAACGGCTCAAAACTTGGCATTGAAATTAATACTTTTGGGCTTAACTGTATATACCTGAGCATGTGTGCAGTTTTCCCCACTCCATATCAAATGATTTGGCAGATGGCCTTCATAGTGCCACTTATATTGCACACATTATGTCTTACAATTACTGTGAACACCAGGTTTTATTAAGATTTAAATATCTGTGTCTGATTTCTAGATATTTATACGTTATACTTTGCCCACATAAACATTAATTGGTCTGCAATGGCCAGGTTTAAAAAAAAAAGTTGTACTCTGGAAAATATAAGTAACAAAAACAAGTTTCATACAAATCCATCAGGGCAGATTTGGTGGGTCATCGAGTCAAATCTGTTCCTTTTGTGGAGGTGGACCTGTGTACCAAATGTTACAACTTTACTTCACACAGACTGAAGAATGTGAGCTTTTGAAAAGTCAGCGTAAGACATGTTATAGCTCCACAATAACTGTTACTGTTCAGATTCTTGTTGATGTTACTTCTGAGTGAGTCTGGTTGCCATAACCTGCTTATTGGTACTGGTTTGATTCAAACAGACCAGACCATTTATCAAACTATATGCATTTGCTACTGTACAGTAAGTCGCTCTAGAAAAGAGGGCTTGCTAAATTACTAAAATGAAGACTACTGATTGATCAGCTCAAACTTATGATGATCTAATGATTCTGAGCATTTTTAAATGGTCTATTTGTGAGTTTGAGGTGGGTTTTTTGTCAACAATATAATTTACAAGTTAAGAGAATATGACACTTTAAATTTATTTTTTACTGGACATTTACTTTAACTATTGTGTTATCACACAAGAATAACTAATTTATTTTTCTGTGGGAAATATACAATTATTTAAGAGTGCCTGTATAGTTAAAAGGGCTTCCATGCAAATACAGCTAATGAGTCATGACTAAGGCTAAGAGAAAATGTGAAATAATAACGTTGGATATTACATGCATGTCTGTGCACACTCAAAAACAAAGACACAAAAACCATTTGCATGCATTCTTACACACAGTGTACCCACGCACACACACACTCAGCCCCAAATTATTACACACACCTCTTCTTATGCATGCCATCCACACAGTAAATATTTGTACTTCTTGAGGCCAATGGTTGCTGTGTTGCCTCAGTGTCTTTGTCTCATTTAAGTTTGATAATGTATTAGGCTACTGAATTTATATCACAAAAATGTGTGAACGTTTCTTCAGAGCTGACAAGGCTGAAAGGAAAAACAATGCATGTGTTGTATGTAAAAACAAATGTTTACAGACCGTTGTCCATAAATAAATGTTGACAGTGGAATATTTTGAACTTTATTGACACAAATGAAGAGTGTGCCCAATGCAAAGCCAAAACCATTTTATGGATTTTATTTAAAATTTTGAAATATAAAAATGTATTTTTCAAATCTCTTCCGATCCCATCGTGTCCAAAAAAAATTAAAAATCTAAAGACTAACAACAACTAATATCTAATAATAATAATAATAATACAGTAATACATACAAACCATTAACAGCATTGAAGTGTTGTTGCAATTTACAACCACAAGTCTATAACTGAAAAAATTACAGCTACTGCAGAACGACTAAGACTGCTAATGAATAGAAGTGCCAATAATATATACATTGCCCCATGGTAAAATGAGCAAATATACAGTTAGGTCTGGAAATATTTGGACACTGACACAATTTTCATAATTTTGCCTCTGTATACCACCACTATGGATTTTGAAATGAAACAACTGAGATGCAATTGAAGTGCAGCTTTTCAGCTTTAATTCAAGTGGTGGATCAAAAATATTGTATGAAATGTCTAGGAATTGCAACCATTTTCATACACAGTCCCCTTATTTCAGGGGTTAAAATGTTAACACAATCATAAATAAAATGTTCATTTTTAAATCCTTTGCAGGCAATGATTGCTTGAAGTCTGGAATGCATGGACATCACCAAACACTGGGCTTCCTCCTTTGTGATGCTTTGCCAGGCCTTTACTGCTGCTGTCTTCAGTTGTTTGTTCGTGGGTCTTTCTGCCTTACGTTTTGTCTTCAACAAATTAAATGCAGCTTGATGGGGTTGAGATCAGGTGATTGACTCAGCCATTGCAGAATATTCCACTTCGTTGGGTCATTGTCCACCTGTAAAGTGAAGCGCCGTCCAATCAGCTTTGTGGAATTTGGCTGAATCTGAGCAGACAATATATCCCTATACACTTCAGAATTCATCCGGATGTTTCTGTTTTCTGTCACATCCTCAATAAACACTAGTGACCCAGTGTCCACGCCATCACACTGCCTCCACTGTGTTTTACAGATGATGTGGTATGCCGTTTCAAGCCGCCTCCTTACTTTTCCCTTCCCATCATTCTGGTGCAGGTTGATCTTAGTTTTTTCTGTCCAAAGAATGCTGTTCCAGAACTGGCCTGGCATTTTTAGATCTGGCCTTTCTATTCTTGAGGCCTATGAATGGTTTGCATGCATCTGTATTTAATCCCTTGAAAGTCTTCTCTTTATGGTAGTGGTGAAGGGGTTTTTCTACAATCATCCGTGTTGCAGAGCTCACCGGTTTGCTCTTTTTTTTCTCAGAATGTAGCAAACTGTAGATTTGGGCATCCCTATTGTTTCTCCTATCTCTCTGATGGATTTTGGTTTTTGCAGCTTAAGGATGGCCTGTTTCACTTGCACAGAGCTCCTTTGACCGCATGTTGTAGGTTCACAGCAACAGCTTCCAAATGTGAATGCCAGACCTGGAATCAATTCCAGACCTTTTACCTGCTTAATTGATGAAGAAACTATGAAGGAACAGTTCACACCTTTCCATGAAACAGCTTTTGAGTCAATTGTCCAATTTCTTTTGGACCCTTGAAAAAGAGCTGTAATTCCTAAACCCTTCCTCCAATTTGGTTGTGAATACTCTCACATTAAAGCTGAAAGGCTGCACTTTAAACCCATATTCATTATTTATGTTCATTAGCTAGATCAAACAATCTAGTGTTTAGGTATAAGGTTTTTACATCTTTATTAATAAGAGTGGCGACTCAGCATATTTCCTACCCATTCTCTAAGTACGTCTGTTTTTGGGGTAACATGATATGTTTAAGTGTTTAAGCATGTACTGCAAATGAATAAAGCATGGCAAAAATTAATAAGATAAAATAAATGCACGACTCGACTGCACATAATGTTCAGGAGGCGTTTATCATTTGCACATGCTGCGGGTTTGTGAGTTGTGTCTTAACCACGTGAGCATCTCCAACTAAAGATCTTACAACACATCCACAAGTTTGTAGCAGTTTTTGCTAATTGAAGTGTCAATCAGCTTTATATGCACATCCATTTAGCTACCTACATCCAAACATCACAAACAGCCCAAGAACGGTGAACCGAACTGCTGTTGACGTAATCAGTACAACGTGAATCACTGATCGATCTGTTTGTCATAAAACAAAATAGATTTAAAAAATGCTTTTCTGTGTATTGTTTGCTGTTGATCTACAACTATGGTAAGTTTAGGTGTTTATCGTGTTAATTGAGCTTTCAATAATATAAAAAAAGATACTGTCTCGTCTCGCTATTTGTATAGGACAAACCCCTGGTGAAAGAACTTAAATGGGTTATTGAAGATTTGGAGGAGGACACAGGAAAAGATGTCTATCGCCCAAACATCAGGAGAGTTAAGAAAATCGTAAGACTTTTCAATATGAATTACCCATATCAAGGCAAAAGTTATAGATGTGTACATTTAACAGTGGAAAGTAAAAATTAAGATCAATTTTATCTAAACATTATGCACATTATATTGTCAATGGATTCATTGTATTATACAACGCCTCCATTTAGTAGATTTATTAACCAGAGGTGCCACCATAAGCGCTGGGGGGAAATGTGTATGTATGTCATGGCTACCAGCCAGGATTGTTTTCCTACCCTTTTGACGATACGTAATTGTACCTATTCAGTGAGCTTAGCGTTTTTCTTGTCCAGTCAGCGTTGTCCAAAGTGTTAGCTTTGACAAGACCCAAATGGCGTTCTCTACGTAAAGTATAATATCCTGCCACATTCTATACATTACGTAATATGCCAATTCACGCACCTGCCTGCAGATAACAGACAGCCACTCGTTTTTTTGTCAGCCAGTTACTATATCTGACAGCAGTACTATATTGTCACAAGCGTATGGTAATGACGAAACCTCAAAAATAAAAGCGCCCATGTCCAAACATTGCTATGTGTGTAATGCGTTCTATCTAGTAAATTGTAACCGGTGGCTATTGTTATGTAGTGTTATAGCAAATTCGATGGACTTCGTTGAATTGGAAAATGTGAAGGTTTAAAGTAAACGCGTTTTTTAGAACAACATTAAAACATTCAA
Organism: Esox lucius; assembly: GCF_011004845.1. Classification (NCBI taxonomy): domain Eukaryota; kingdom Metazoa; phylum Chordata; class Actinopteri; order Esociformes; family Esocidae; genus Esox; species Esox lucius. Next base: position 22,000,331 of record NC_047571.1, on the reverse strand, counting down.
TGTACAGACTGGTGAAAAAAAGTGAAGTGGTCCAGAATGCAAGTTAATTCGTGGGGCAATTTAGAGGGTATTGCTAGCAACACAATTTGAACCACCCACTTCATAGGCTCCAATGCAATACACTGTACCCAAAAGTGGCCAATGCAAACTGCCTTATAAGAGAGAAAATAAAGCGGAACATGGCATTCAATAAATAATCACTAGGGTGTTTAGAATCCATATTTAGGACAATACAGATGGTGTAGCTTGCAGTACAATTTAACCCAATTAATGCTTCTCTGCTTTTCAGATCTCAGCTTCAACTTATATTTAATGCTAAACCAAAACACGTTTAATAAAAGTACCAAAAGGAAGTTGTAACAAATTTTCTACGCTCCTCAGTCCCTTCCCCAGTCACCCAGAAGCAAGGTAGTGATGACCCCTGTAGTCCCTATAGCTCCTGGGGAACTGGGCTCCCCTGGGATCAGTGGTGATGAGGAGGCCACAGATGGGAAGGAGAAACCATCCAGTGTCAGGAATCGGCATGAGCAAGCCAGAGCAATGGCGGATGCATTCACTGAAGAGTTCCACTCTGTCGTAGAATATCTTGGAGAGATTAAGGTCCGCATCAGAAAACCCCCGTTGTCTCCAACCCTGGTCCTTAAAACTTAAAGATAATTTCTCAACCCAGTAGTAACTCATTCGTCCTGCCTTCTATTTCTGAAGACTGTTGATTGGCTGAACCTTGTAGGTCTCCAGCACCATGGTTAGCCACCATTTAGAAACCCCTGTTGAAATCTAGTTTGTCAGCATCGTTTTGTTTATGCAGGACATAATATGTTTTGTATCAGAATCTTACATGGGTTTTGAGCTACAGAACTTGATGTGTTACTTTACCCCTTGACTATACCTAGAATCTCAGAAGGAGCTTTATCCGACGACCGTCATTATTCTACCCCACTGCCAATGAAAATGGATCCCCCCTCGTCTCTGCACCATCAGAAAAGGCCCTGAGGCAGAGCTGCTTTTCACAACGTATAAGAACAACCAATGGTGACATCATACAGACATGTTCAGCATCATCAGCCCCTCCAAACATCCCCAATTTTGTCAAAAAGAGCCGTGAGTCCAAAGCTGAGTTATCCAGAGATGACGCCAAAAAGATGTCAAAGAGTAAAGTCAAGCAAGGCTTTCACCACCTCACCAAGTGTCTGACTGGACTGCTGGTTAGTAAGCTGTGGTTAGATGTTTGTATTGCTTGTGATTTTCTGTGTTTGTTCCCGAGACCTCGAATGTGTGTGTGGGTAATGGGTATTGTTAGAAGAAATAATCAGTTTTACTGTCTACATCAGAGCCATGCTGTAAAATATGTTATTGTACATACACTACTGTGATGTATTGATTCAGTCATTATAATTATTTAAAATATCTAGTTACAAGATTTATTAAATAATGACTTAATGTCTCTTTTACATTTCATGACATTTCTGAAGAACACAAAGAATGACCATGCTGGAGATCAACCAATTGCACAAATTGTGAGACCATCTGTTTATAAAATAAAGGATAACAAAAAATGAATAATACTTTTCTGTTTGTGGATTGTAGAGCACATACTGACTGCTAAGTAACAAACCTTACCCATTAAGTTTTCTCTGTGTATGTTAACTGGTCTATATATCCAAAAATGGGCACACGATACAATTACCTACTACCCTTACAACAAATGTATGAAAACATAAAATAATTCTGCAAAGAATAGGAATTATTATTATTTATTTTTTTTTGCCAGGAACACTCTTCAACTTGACAACATTTTGGTGTCACTGTTAACTATTTTTACCTGCATTGAATGTGGTATGTGTTTATCTACTTCAAATCCAAATTTAACTTCCAAAATGTAAATGTTAAAAATAAATGTTAAAACAAAGCCTGCTGGGTAATATTCTAATAAGCAGCACCCAAAGCAAGAACACATTTCTGTCAGCACTGGTTACAAGTATTTTGTGAAATACAAAATACATTTGATTGAAGTTCAAGCCAGTGAAATACAATTTGCAATCCAATATAACATAAGACACAAAATTACATCCTAATTTATGGACACATGGTGCTTAGGCATACCTGATATTCACAAACAGTGCCCTCGGAAAGTATTCAGATCCCTTCACTTCCTCCACATTTTATTAAAACATTAAAACAAATGTAAGCCATTCTCCATAGGCAACACTCTCTTGATTTTTTCCTGCAATATAAATTATTATTTGAAGTGTACTGTAATGTTTCACAAATACTGTAAACCATTCTAAAAGTATATTATCAACAGGCTTTAATTTAAAAATGAATATATTTTCTGTATAAAAGCAAACAGGAAATGTCTGTTGTTACAGAATGTAAGCCATATTTTTTACGAGTCATTCCATTTGCTGGAGAATGCTTTTGTGTTGACATACGACCTTTGTATAATTGATGCTTTTGGTAAGACAAGGTTATTGCCTGACAAGCTTCAAATTCTCCCGGGAGTGTGATGTCACTTAACATGAGCTGTATCCGGTATGCCATGACCCTCAGGTGGGCTGGACCATAGATAATAGAAAAGTAGATAAATCAGAATGTCCCATCAATGCTTTATATCTATGGGCTTGACTCCATTAAGTAGACAGTCCCTATGCACTTGCCCTGGCTACTTTCCCTAATGGAAATCCAGAACAAAACCGAATGCAGTTTGGACATTCAGAACAAAACCGAATGCAGTTTTGATGACATAAGACGTGCCGCTAAAATGTACATCTCACTTGCAGTGTTGAATCACTCATAATTGGGGCAAGTGCATTTAAAAGTTCATTTTTGAAGATGTAAAACACAAGTCTAGGGCTGAGGGTATAGGTCATGTTTATTTTGCGATTGGAGTTAAGCGAATGCTTTTTCCTCAAAACCTACACTTTCGCTTGTGGTTATGATATATATCATATTATATATTACTATATACATACATCGTTTGTATAAACGATATTAACATGGAGACCGCATCCAAGATGGCTGTCTGTTGTCAATACGCAACCATTGGTTGATGCATTCGAAGTCTGAGCAGGGGAACGCTACAATTTCAACCCTTTCAGCTGGTCCCCTTGATTTGAGCTTTTTCCCCGAGCGAAAGTGGTTGAAGCGATGGCTAGGTCGTAAAAATATCGTGGTTGGACAACCCCCTTTTATCGTCTGGTGAGGACAGTTTTTGTTTGTGTTAGGGCTCTCGTTCCGCCTCTTCCTCCCAGCTGATAAGCATTGTGAAGAATGTTTATGTTGTTGAAGAAGACATAGCTATTGTGGTAAACAAACTTCAGTTTTGTCATTTGGTGAGTAACTGTTATTTACAGAATCGATTTAATCTAAATGTCATGGCATGATGTTATCTTAATAACACTTGTTGGCATGTCATACTCAAGTTTAGGCCAGGTGTTGCGTCAGCTAAAAATATTTCCTGCTGCGAACAGGCGGGGAGAGACTTAGCTACAGTAGATTTAACTAGCTAACCTAACGCGAGTAACGGTAACGTCATTAGCTAGCTAACGCCGGTAACTAGTCACTATAAGCAAAAACGTTAGTTAGTTTTAGCCTGAGCGGTTTGTTCAATTCTCTAATCCGATTCACAGTAGACTACTGAATATAGTCAGTGCTAAACTGCTTGAGAGAGGTGTAATTGTAACTTGTTGATTTGTCCGACTTGGACTGCCACCACCAGCTGCCGGTCTTGGGACGTAGTACTTCCATTTCTGGTAACATTAGATTTAGCTACTGTCAATTGAACACCGCAGTAACTACTGTAGCTAACTTTACGTAGCTACAACAGGACTAGCCAACAAAGTCATTATTATTTTACTAATACCACTAACCGCACACTAATAGCAGATTTGCGGACTATTCTGAGAGTAGAAATTACAAGCCTTAACAATTTGATTCAACATCCAATCCCCTTGCTTAGGCCTCTTCCACCTCAATTCAAGGGCTCAAGCCTATATCATTGATATTCTTAAATATTTTTAAGTAATCCAACAAGTCTGCAACAAACAAAAATACTCCGAGGTGATTGTGGCGACCTATATGGTTTATAAGGTTGTGATGAAGACAGTTTTCTTTCAGCTTGTCCCGGCTAGAGACTGAGTGCAGGATCATGGGTAACACAGGTGACCGGATGTCCGGTGACCGCCATGGTACCAAGGCCCATCGTTCCGATAGCCGGGGCAGTGATAAAGATCACGAGCCAAGCAAGATGGTGGACAGCACCGATGACCCTAACATCTTCAACACGCATGGACTGGAGCCCTCCAAGGTACCACTGCAGTGCAATGGAACAAAGGAATTATTTCTGGGATGGCTGTGAAGAATCCTCCAAACTTTACCCTGACCAGTGGGTTCCCAAACCTTTTCACTCAGGCCCTTCTTTCATCATCACTGGAGCCTAGTTTTATAGCTAATTTCATAATATAGCAAGGGTTGTTTTTCAACAGTCAAAATGAATCCAGATTAAACTTTTTCCAATTATACGTATTTATTTTTGACATATTCTTAATTCTGAAAATCTTTTTATTTTTTTAACTTCTTATTTATACTTCTAAATGAACAATGTTAGCGGGTTTTCCCAGATGAAAGGGCTGCAATGTCAGTATTTTAAACTATAAGCATATGACCATTTATATCCATGTGTTTTGATGGATTGGATTAAAAAGTTATATTAAAAAAGTTTGATGAAATGTTTGTTTTAGAACTACAGCTACCCATTTAGATAGGGAGAGGAGGCCAATGTATTTCTGGCCCGTGGTGTTTGTATTAATAAACCAATTGATGAAAAATTAAGTGAAAATGACTTAAACCGGATCTAAGACCATATATGCCCTGTAATTCCAACACTCTGTTTGATTCTGATTCTCAATTTAGTTTCTTTTATCTCGTCAGGTGTCCGATAAGGAGGAGCCTGACCTGGATGATCTAGTGAAGACAGGGCCTCAGTCCAGACCCACAGTTATCCGCTGGGCTGGGGGAGGGAAAGAGGTCTACATCGCTGGCTCGTTCAACAACTGGGGCCACAAGATCCCTCTCAATAAGAGGTAGATTATACTTTTATGAGTTACAACATTTGGATTTGCTTAATATTGCATTTACAGTGCATTAATATAGATTTTTCTCTCTAGCCACAATGACTTTGTAGCGATCCTGGACTTGCCAGAAGGAGAGCATCAGTACAAGTTCTTTGTGGACGGACAGTGGGTCCATGACCCATCAGAGGTAAAACTTACGTGGAGATCTGTCTTTAAGTGAAATATGACCGCGATAGCAGAATATTGTCAGTGATGTTTTTGTGTGTGATGCAACTCAGGTCTCTCTTGTAAAAACTACAGTCCTTAGTTGCTGCATTTATTTTCAGATTTATAGATTGATGATATACACCCATGACCAGAACATATGCAGTTAATGTTTTAAGTTATAATCTTTTTCTACAAAATTGTTCCAAGTCCCTGAGATATTCCCAATTTAAACATTCTCCCTGGTCCGTCTGTCAGTTTGCATTGACGTGTAATCTCCTCATACTTGCTTTAGACACTTGTAGTATTTATTTTTTAATTTCTCAAGGCCTATCCCATGCAGGTCAGTTTTGAACTGACCTGCAATTAATATATATATTTTTAAGGTAACCTGAATGTATGATTTTTAATGATATATTTAACGTTTTCAAAATTGTTATTTGCAGCTATGGTTTTGGTTCTCTAGCCATACTGGATTTGTTATTAATTCTTTATAACCTCTGATGAACTCTGTTATAACACCCCTTCCTGCAGCCAGTGGTGACCAGCCAGTTGGGTACCATCAACAACCTGATTCAGGTGAAGCAGTCAGACTTTGAGGTGTTTGATGCTCTGCAAGTGGATTCCCTGGAGTCCACCGATACCTCGGGTTAGTAGATACTGCAGTCCTCTTTTTTTAATGAGTATAGCCCTGTACTAACCATGAGCTTCCACATCATTAAAAAACATTTCCTTCCTCACAGTAATCACTGATTTTCAGCAGTGTTTCCCTCTTACATAACCAGTCTTGTCATGTCGGCCATTGCTTTTCTGAAGAAAGGAGTTCCTATTTATTCATGACCCGGTGCTTAGGATAAGTTAGGGGAGTTGGTGAACACAAAAAACTGTCTTTTCTGTTAGAGTAAAAAGTGTATTTTCTATTAGAGTAAATGAATGACAAGGTGTATGGGTTTGCCTGTGCATAGATCTGTCCAGCTCTCCTCCAGGGCCCTATGGTCAGGACCAGTACATGTTCAGACCTGAGGAGCGCTTCAAATCCCCGCCCATCCTGCCGCCCCATCTCCTCCAAGTCATCCTCAACAAGGACACCAACATCTCCGTAAGAGTCCTTTCTCAGTCTCCCTCTGTCTTCCTCCCATTGCTGTGTCGTCATTATGAAATTGGACCCTTTTGGATTGTCACTCTCTCCCTGTTCCAGTGTGACCCAGCCTTGCTGCCTGAACCCAACCATGTGATGCTCAACCATCTTTATGCTCTCTCAATAAAGGTATGGTAGCCCGTGCTAAGTAAAGGAAAGTGCCATGAGTTGACATAGATAGAAAACTATCCAATCGGACTCGAGCGATCTCCTGGTTCTCCATCAGACCTCGTTCTAATTCCTACTGCTGAATTTATGGCTTGAGTAGCAACCCCCTCTGTGTCTGTCTTTTTTTGTCGTCATCATAATGTCTCTCCTACTCCCTCACCGTCTCACTCCCCTTTTCCCTGTTCCTCAGGATGGAGTGATGGTGCTCAGTGCGACTCACAGATATAAGAAGAAATATGTCACATCTCTGCTATACAAGCCCATCTAAACCGTGTGTACTGTAGAGGGCAGCATGTTAACACTCTACTTGGTACAACCATCACATGTAGCTGACATTGCACTAAACTAACAATGTACCGATGAGCTGGGTCCCCATTGGCTTAGACCGGAGGCGCATGTCAAGTCACAACCTTTTCTGTGTAATGATCTTCAGGGCTCCAGAAGGGCTGAAAGTAGTGCGCTATGTAGAGAATAGGGCCGTGTTTGTGACTCAGGCCTGTGGCCCCTTCTCAAGGAAGAAATACTGTACGTTTACTGTGGCAATTTACCATGATAAATCCACAGGTTGATAGCAATAAGGAAAGGAAGTAGTGAGGGGCTGTGTGTGTTTATGTTTGCTCCACTTATATTGTTTGCATGTGGGTGTGTAGAAAGAACAATTGGTGCCATTGAGAGTGTTAAGCTTTGGTCAAATGTCTGCTGATGGGACTAATTACAATCATGATGATATTTATTAAATCAGCTTTTAAAGAACATGGATATGGAAGGAGGGCCCTTGAATATTACTGTCTTTACACTGCTATTACTGTAGTTAGTAATAATAGGAACTCTACTCAATGGTTCTTGAAGGGTCTTCCTTCTTGATGCACAGTAATAAAAGCATGGTATGTAATTGGATAGGCTTTCCATTTTACTGAATTGGATTTCTGTTAAACTCTTAACAATATATGGGTATTGTATAGTATATCCCAAAGCCATATGTTGTAGATGTTTTTGTCGCAAATATACAGGTACATAAATGTGGTAAAAGGTCAATGGAATCCAAACAGTTAGGGATAACTGGAACCCTTACCCTAACCCCCTTTTTTTATCTGAAAATGTACATTTTCTCCTAGCTGGCAATCCTTGACATTCCTTGTGCAATCTCCCCATTCAGTATGCAGCTGGATTTCCATTTAGGTAACATTCCCCAGGCTAATGCGCACCGCTCATATCACCATGGAGCACCAACCTAATGACATTAGCCATTACCGAGCATTTGTCATCTTTTTATTTCACTGAATCAGAATACTGCGAGGTGTGGCATAAAATATCATACAAACGCTTGTGTGTGATCATACAGACAAACGCTTGTGTGTGATCATACAGACAAACGCTTGTGTGTGATCATACAGACAAACGCTTGTGTGTGATCATACAGACAAACGCTTGTGTGTGATCATACAGACAAACGCTTGTGTGTGATCATACAGACAAACGCTTGTGTGTGATCATACAGACAAACGCTTGTGTGTGATCATACAGACAAACGCTTGTGTGTGATCATACAGACAAACGCTTGTGTGTGATCATACAGACAAACGCTTGTGTGTGATCATACAGACAAACGCTTGTGTGTGATCATACAGACAAACGCTTGTGTGTGATCATACAGACAAACGCTTGTGTGTGATCATACAGACAAACGCTTGTGTGTGATCATACAGACAAACGCTTGCTTTGCATCCACTGTAGCACAATACGGCCAGCTTTCCCACATCAACGTTAGTGTCAAGACTGGTGTTTGCGTCACAAGACGTGTGGAAAAGGTGCTGTCTGTTTGGGAGGAAGTATCTGGGAATGAGCAGAGATAGTCATTGATTGTTGGAAATAAGGTTTTTCAATGACTATATGTGGAGCTTGGAAATAGACTGAAAACAAACATTTGGCTAGGTAAGTTGCATTTTGAGGTTAAGACATTTTGTGGTTGGAATTACAGTCTGTATTTTAGGAATTTAGACGGACTATCAACTTCTGACAGACTCATTTAGTCTGGAAAAATAAAACAGACACTTACCTGTTCTTGGGAAACTAAAAAGGATTTGCATAATTCTGGTTTGGGGGAGGTTGTCAGGGTTATCGAATCAAGGTCAAATCCTTTGTTTGCCATGTGCTTATTTAGGTATGAAAGTTCATATTTGAAAATTGGAGGCTAGACTTTGTCACATTGAGTACATGGAGTGGATTGTAAGCTTTAAAGACTTTCACAGACTTTGAGTATTCATCGGTCATGTTGTCATATTCATTATATTTATCCTAAAAGGCCCTCATTGTGATTACTCAAGTTAGATTTGATATATCTTTTGCGTTTCCACGGCATCTCCATACTGGTTTTATTCAAGGAAATCCATTGACCTCTATACCACATATAATATTAAGTAGGTGAGTGCGTATGTATTGGACTGACTCAACATCACCCATGTCATGTTAATGTGGCGCTAACCTGGCTGCCATAGAATGTTATTTTCATAACAATGCTTCATAATGCAGAAAGCGCATTTGCCAAACTCTAGATACATTGCTCTGGTATGGCCTATTCAAACCCATAGGATTCACTAATATCACAATAGCTTTAAACTAATGTAAAGCTTTCCCTTTAAAAAGGAGACATTAATGACAGAATATTAATTAGGGGTTGTAGTTGTGGAATGTTTGGTCGTGGCTGCTTGTTTCTGCTTTTGCCTTTATGACACAATGCTGTAAGCACTTTGGTTATCCATCCAGTTTGGGTACTAATTTGTTTCCGTCTAATGCTTTGAGTCAAACTCTTGAATGATAAAGAAGTGATCCAGGCTAATATTGTACTGTATCCATTGGGCCTCAGTGTCCATTGTTTTTGTTGCTGTTTTCTATTTATTCAGTAGGAATCTATTTATATGATACATCTGCAGTATTCATTGCCTACACCCCAAATAATAGTTTGTCTTGAATGTTGTGCATGAATGTAATGTTTTGTATGAACAGTTATGTCCTATTGGCACCATGCATAGGGTGTTTCCCTTTCAGGTTTTGCTTCCCGGTCCCACCATTCGCTACAATACCAAAAGGCAAAAACCTCTTGATGAGGTTGCTGAGTTTTCTACAAAGGTTATTTAGTATTATAACAATGGGTAAAACTTACATTTTTCATTATGATTAAAACAAAATTTCATTTCATTTCTGTGGCCTGAGCATTAGAACATGCTGGTGTTCTGATCAGTTATATATTTTAAAGCTGTCGTTTTTTGCATTTTTGCTCAGTCCTTTAATTGTGGAATATTTGGTATGGAAATGTTGTAAAGGATTTGTCTGTTTTATTAATAATATAATCATTTTGATTTAATAAGTGTAAATATGTGGGGAAAAAACTTTACGGCCGACATTTCAAGATTTTGTTTGGAGATCTTTTGCTTGTGTTACCAATAATCAATGTGTTTTACTGTGAGTAGGTAATATACTCCAAAGATGATATAAAGATCTATAAGATTTTATTTAAAGAAACGGAGAAAAGACACTGCTTTTTGTCAGAAGTATCTTACACTGTTTATTATACTATTGGATGTTGTAGTGCTGTATAAGTTTGAAAGCAAATATTTTCAGAATGCTTTGCAGCATCATGATGTTGGTAGTGTTGAAGCTCTTTCACCCAAATAAAAAGGGAGGGCAAGGTGACCCAGAAATATCAGTTGTACCTAGTGTTTTCCCTTCTGTTTAATCACTCACTGACTGTATTAAATCTGATTTGCTATATCTAGGCTATAGGAAACAGAACAGAAAAATCATATATCCGTATAGGTTGAGATGTTTCTATATTCACAGGCACACATCATCAAAGTGAAGAAATGCTTTTTAGGATTTTCTTTTAATTGTCATTTTAACGCAAAAGCCTTTTTTGTCATAGCACTGTGGTAACACAACGCAGGCCCAGGTACACACATTGGCCATCTTCAGAAACAGAGCCCATGGAGGAGCTCGTTAGCTTCTTAAAACACAGAACCTGACAAACCAAGCTGCTTTTCGAATATATAGCGTCATATATACAAATACTGCTAGACACAGCTACATACTGCTGTTTCATTCCTTTCCAAAGAACGCATAGTAAAATGGCATGGTTAAAACTTTCTGTCAATAAACTGTTCTACTCTTATCTTATCTGACAATCCTTTCTGCTTTGATATGAAATTCAATTTCAAAGTCTTCAAATACTTATTTTCCAAAAGAACCAGACATGAGGTTTTTACTTCTTAGAGTAGAGTTTGGCAATTTACATCAAGAGATTTTCAACTGAGTGAAGTGCAAATAAGACCATGTTGGAAAATCTACTTTGATATGTTTAACTTGTCTATCTAGTATTAACACCAAGCCCTAGTAACTGTTGGAAGCAAATTGCAGTGCCCAAGCTAATTCTAAAGGTAAGCAAAGCAACATTATCCAAAGCTTAATAATAGCTGGGTGTGTCAGTAATTATATTGTTTTTGGTTTCTCTAAGAAAAGGCATATACTTATAATTGATTTTATAATTGATATGTGACTAGCTTATTACATCTGGCATAATCTAAAAACACAACCAATAAACCATACAAAGCAGAAAATAATACACTCAAAGATGCAAAATATCTTAATACAGTGATGTTTAACATCAAAATAACTAGATACTGTGTACTCTATAGCTATTGCACAGCTACCCAGATAGTCAATGTTTGCATATAGAGCAATGGTCTGAGGTGATAATCTACTTACAAAAAGTTCAACAGAATACAATGAAAAAGCACATTCACAGCATGAAAATGGCTAAATGTACAGCAATAATACAGAAAACATTCAAAAGCAGCGTAGGAAGAAACACCTTTTAACATTGGTCCCACCAGTAGCCTGCCAAAGCTTGTATTAACTAAGAGAAGAAACATGTTGCCCAAAACCCCATGGGAATGCAGTGACGGTCTGAGTGTAGACAACTCAAAGTCAAATGGAAATTTATCAGAAAAATATTCGGTTATACTGGATAATCTCTCACAGGAGTAGTTCAGGCTTTTGTGATTCACAATGCAATAGAAGCCCAGTGCGAAATATTCTCTTTTTGAAAAGTTTGGTCCATTTATGACGAGATTATTTAACGGTTACCGTCTCACTTGTTCAAATGACTCTCAAAGAGCAGCCAATGAAATGATATCGCCATCATGATGTCATAGATGATGTCATATATTGGGCTGATGGTGATCTTATAGAATCACATCATGCCTACAGTGTGCCATTCGCATGGGAAAGACAAACAAGGACGTGAAAAGTTCAAAGTTCAAACTTTGGCAAGTATTGGTGATCCCCTGTTCCAGGAGCAAAGGCTTAGATAATTTCCTTTAAAATCCTTTCATGCATCAACACTGCATAAAAATACATTAAGTTTCAGTCAGTAGTATTCCTAAGTTAGTTTAGGATAGTAACTAGTGTAATATTGCACTGACGGTCTTTTCAACTTTTAAAGAGTGGCTCAATACTTAAGTTCCAGTGTCAGGCAAAAAACAAAAAAAGCTGGCGTGCCATGTTCATTCCATAAACAACGTCATTATTGCACATGCTCATCTGAGGACTCCTAAAGAGGAGCTTGAATACGCGTGTTCGGCATCTGTTCATTTCAGGTCATAGCCCCTCCTTTAGCCTACAGCCCTTCATTGCTGGATCACTGGAGAGCTAATTAGAACCATAGCCATATAGTGTTCACCTGTCCAGACTGTTAACAGTGATGGGTTAGGTGCTGGGGGAAGAGGCTATTGATTGAAATGGAACAGGGCCTTTGTTCTGCTATCCAGAACCCTTGGCAAATGGCAGACAATCCATCCAAAGGCATCATCCTCCACAGATAAATATAGGACACAAATACTTAGAAGTGTAAGAACTATACATTCCCCCACTGAGATCTAGCTAGATGGTGGATGCCATTGTATTTTTTGCACCGTATTTGTAAAATGTCCTCACTGATGAGATGCCACAATGAGAAAGCTTGCATTTCTGTGGCAGTCGAGGATTGAATGTTGGTTTTGAAAGAAACTGATTGAGCATATGTCTGTGAATTTATATATATACATATATATTGTATGTGCGTGTACTGTACTTCTTGTGTATACATTTGTATACATTTCCTTTCTTTAGCCGTGAATTCACATGCATTGACACTTATCCTGTCCAAAAGCTGCCAGGCAGAGGAGCACAATCTACCATGCTCCGGGTTGAAGTTTCCCTTAGCCACAAAGCCAGGATCACATCCCTTGGGCACATCCTGTGGCCTTAGGCGAGTGTCTAAGGGCAGCCTCATCCCACCCCTTCTACAGCAGCCAAGGACGCACATTACTGTTACCATCAGTGGCACCTTCCAAACCACTTTCTTCACGCTCAACCAGGCAAACAGCAAACCAGACCAACATTCTCTGAAACTTAAAGACACCAACAGAAGACCAGGTTGGTGTGTTGGGAGGGGAGAAACGATGAACATTAAAGGAGGAAGAGTTCAGGTAAGGCTCAAGGTGCAGGCAGGAGTCTGGGGCACAGGTTGCCCGGCAGGAGAGAGAGAGAGAACAAAGGAGTGCTCTTAAGGTGGACGTTTGATGCTAGGTGAATGTGGTGATAGGTAAGGCTGGAGGCAGAGGAAGGGGCGTTGCTATTCTGGTGCTGAGGTCAGAGGTGATGTTGGGCTGGCTGGTATCAGGTCAGCACCTGGAGAAGGCACTGGCTGCCGCGCTTCCTGGTTCCCGGTCGCTGAACAGACATTGCTGAGGTGTCACCGGGCTTCAGGAAGCTCCAATCAGTTGGCCGTTCATTGGCGGGGCTATAGTCTTCCGCTAGGAGTGAGAAAAGGGGCAAGACAGGGATAAGAAAGAGGACAGATATTCAGTGCTACACTCGTGACACATTCTCAAGTGAAGGACATAACAATCAATAGGGTGATGAAATGTGGAGAAAAAAGCACACTGCACACAAGCAGGGTCCAAAGGTTAGTTTTTCCAAATTTCCAAAGATCTAAGAGTTAAATATGAATGAAAGATGACAGCTTGAAACACAGTATGTTTAGCTTTGTTAGAAAGAAACTACAGCAATAGCTTAAGCGCTTGCAGAGATGAAGTGAAGCTGAAAATGCTAATGGCTTAATTATAGAGTATATTTTATATTGTTATTTCTAAATATATTGAGTAACTAAGATCTGTTGTCTTAAAAAAAAACTCTAAGTAACCTGTTTTAAATGTAAATACATAAGTCTGAAAAGCATCAGCCTGCTGTGGTTTGCAGTCAAACACACACACATGGTTCTTCAGCCATAGCTAACCTCACCTAAGTTTAGTCACTGCTAACTACGGGGATGTTAAAAAAAGGACCTCTAAATCTTAGGACAAGATTTGGCTCTAAAAATGTTAGAAATGGCTAATCTCAGCTGCATTTTATGAATTGCTTTTTATTACAGAAACCCGAACCAAATATTACATTAGTCTGGATTTTAGACTACCTTCATGGTTTAGTCTGGATTTGAAACTACTTTCATGATTTAGTCTGGATTTTTGACTACCTTCATGGTTTAGTCTGGATTTGAAACTACTTTCATGATTTAGTCTGGATTTTTGACCACCTTCATGGTTTAGTCTGGATTTTTGACTACCTTCATGGTTTAGTCTGGATTTGAAACTACTTTCATGATTTAGTCTGGATTTTAGACTACTTTCATGGTTGAGAAACACTTAGAGTCGCAAGGCCACACCTCCACCCCATCTGGTGACAAGCCAGGCCTGGTTTAAAAGGCTAGGGACCACAGTCTCGAGGCCACACCTCCAATCTCGTCTGGCCTTGTTGGAGATCTGGAAACTTACATATTAAAAAAGGTTGCCGCTGGAATTCCCCAGGCCGAGCAACAAGCCAGGCCTGGTTCAAAAGCCTAGGGACCACTTAACATAACAGTAAAATAACTTTTTAAATACAATACATTAAAACAGCTGCAGGTGTTTCAGACCCTGGTTTCTATGGATTGTATTGATCTGTTTGGATGGTAAAGCAGTGATGTCACAGCATGACAGGCACAACAGGCCAAGCCACAGCGTGCCAAACCCTTTACCAGCATAAGGACAGGAAGAGGAGGAGCTTAGAGAGGAAATCCTCCGCTCGTTCTTCTGGAGGTACTCAGGGGAAAGGAGGAGAGACAAACATATAGGATGAAGTAACACTTGAAACAGACTGGAAGTGTGCTTAACAGAAACAAATGTCCTACCTGACACAGGCACAGAATAACCAAATATTGAACACAGCGCAACATTTCATATGGTTTACAAGATGGATATTCTGGGCTAAACAACATAAGGGGAAATAATAATCTCTTACCTCCAAGTTAGTCCGCGCCTTTTTCAGCACATCGCGAGTCCTTGATACTGCAATGAAAGGGCAATATGTACAATGTGAAAAAGCATCTAAGACCTTTCACTGTGATAAACAAGCTTCTAGAAACACACACAGGCAATTGTCTTTCTATCCTTGTTGGGAACTGAGACCTAACCCTGACCCAGAAATCCATGTTCCCCATTTCCTATCCCTAAACCTAACCTTAATAATTTTCATCTCTAAGCTGAACCAGTAATACCTTATCCTGGTTCTAACACTGTATGACACTCACGCTGGTTCACGATGAAGTTCTCCATACTCTCCTTAGTGCGGCTGGTACTTCTCAGTCTCTGAATGGTTCCCTGAAGAACCTCCTCCTGCTCAGAGATACGTCCCCTTAGAGACAAGATCTCTGCCTGCATACACTCCTCCTGCAAAGATCATACCAATCAATCAATGTATGTCTGAATTACACCCAATCAATTCCTGATATACCAGTAACAAATCCTGTATTTATTACCTTCTGAAGGTTGTTTGTGGAGTGGTCGGTGTTGGGCAGGGCAGCCCTCCAGAACATCTTCAGCAGGGACACAGCCTCCTCTAGAATCTGTTTCAGGGTCTTGGTGTTAGACAGCAGACTCCTAACACAGCTGTAGTCCAGGAGGACCTGACACACACACACACACACAATTCAGTGCATTTCCCGAAAATACTGTAGTGAAGGTTTACATCCAGAAGATGTCTGACAAAAAGAGCTGTATTAACAGCTCACATCCAGAAGATGTCTGACAAAAAGAGCTGTATTAACAGCTCACATCCAGAAGATGTCTGACAAAAAGAGCTGTATTAACAGCCCACATCCAGAAGATGTCTGACAAAAGAGCTGTATTAACAGCTCACATCCAGAAGATGGCCGGCCCACAAGCAGTGACGCTGGGTCGATATTGAGGTAATCCCTAACACAGCTGTTGGCACAGAGCATTACGTAGGGCTTTCACTGAGACCTCCTCTTACCTGGCCCTGGTGGCCCTCAAGCACTGATTGGCTGAGGCAGGCCTGCAGGGCGGTCTCCATTCGCTGGACCAGACTCCTCCCCTCCAGGACCTGCTGCTGCAGGGCATTGTAGTCGTCCACGTGCCCAACAGTGTGTCGCCCATTCCGGTTGGAGAATGAGCCGTCTGGGGCATCACCCTCCAGCTCCGAGTGCGGATCCAGATCTAGAGCAGAAAGAAATGGGGACGGGTTTTAGAGTCAGATTAATTGGTAAAATAGATGACCGGGGAGTTTTGTTTGTTATTCTGAGGTACTAAGAGGTAGTAAGAGAGATGAACATAGAGAGAATCATCCTCTCTGAACCACCTTGACCGTACCATCAAACATGCGGTCACATTTGCCCTTTGTCGACGCATCGCACAGAAATTAGACAGCATGCAGTTTAGTTACAGGTAAAGCCACACACCATTAGCAATGAGCGGGGTCTCCTCCAGGTCTGTGTATGGAACGTGATACGGAGACCCACAGTTAAACAGCCCAGTGTCTCTGACTGGGGGAGAGGGAGCTGGGTCTGTAGATTAATCAAATCACAATGCTTCAAATCAAACATTTAATGCTCATTTTAGTCGGGATATTAGTTAATTAATCAAAGTCAGCTCAATGGGACAGTAAAATTACACAGTTGCCTGTCCCATTGATAGGACTTCCATCATTCATAGTTCATATTAAAAGGCATTTGCATACTTCACAAAGACAACAACACAGGCATCCAGGACCAGCCTACCATGCAGTAGCTGGCGCCTGTAGAGGCTGTCCCTCTGGGGGCTGGCCGTGAGGGACCTGAGAGACGGGGTACGAGCTGGCTCCATCCCCCCCACAGACATGCCTCCGTGGACCCCCACTCCCAGTTTCTGCTCCAGGTGCTTGTGGAGCTCCAGCTGTTTGAGGGCACTGTTTTCCTGGACACTGCTTTGGAGCTGGGCTCTGAGGCTCCGCACCTCCCCCAGCAGTTCCCTGAGCTCCACGGGCAGGGTCAGGGCAGGGACTCCTCCGTACTGCTCCCCACACAGGTACCCTGGACATCATAAACACATTCAATAAAACGGAGGGCATGTCATTGGCCAGCAAAAGTCCTTCAAACAACCTAAATCAAACCAGGAGTGTGGATAAAGATTCTGTGCAAACTATGTCTAATGCAGAAGTCCCAGTTGCGTATGTGCATTCATCTTAAGTGAATTGGTCAGCATTGGTCATTAAGCATTGGTCTGCATTGCTATAAAGGCAGACTGCTTAATTCCAGTGCTCCATGAACCTCAAGCCTGATAGGGTGGGTAATCTGACCTGGGCTGCCTTTGGCATTGGCACACACTCGGTCGTAGACCTGGAGCTCACTCTGCAGAGACTGGAGCAGCTCCCTGCTGTCACAGAGCTGCTGCTGCAACAGGGACACCTCATGCTGGAGCCTGGAGAGGAGGGAGGGAGTGGGGGAGGGAGGGAGGGAGGGGGGGAGGAGGTAAATACACACATTTAAAGTTTACTATCCTTGTGGAGATTATCTTTATTTAAAATCCTACTTTCTGTAACCCTTAACCCGACCTTAACCCTAACTATAACCCTAACTAATACCCCAACTATAACCAAAATATAATTATTGAGCCTAAAATACTGTTTCTGCTCATGAGGGCAAGTAAAATGTAAAACATCTTATTTCTACCATTCCTGCAGATTTTTTTTCTTCCTACCAGCATACAACCTGTTGTACAACCTGCACACACACACACCTGTTGTTAATGTCATGGATGTTCTGTCTCTCCTGTCTGAGTGTGTGTATCTGCTGTCCCTGCTCCTGGCTGTGTGTCTGAAGCCGACGTAGCTCTTCCTTCCACTGCTCCGCCTCTAGCTCCGCCTGTTTCAGACGGGCACGCCCTGTCCCAACGGCTTCACGCAGCTGCTCCGCCTCCTCACATGTGTCTAAGGGGGAATCCCATATGACAGGAAACTACATCAGATTCCCCTTGAAACAGATCAAATGATTATAAAGCATCTAACCATCTAACCCACAGGAAAAGCATGCAGAACGGGGTAGCATGTTGACCAGAGACGCAGTACCTGAGCTGGCCTGCAGGCGCGCCTGGAGAGACAGATTCTCTTCTTTCAGGACTCTGATCTCATTGGACAGCTTGCTGACAGAGTCCAGCCCCTGGATGTAAATGTTGGTGGGAGCTCCTCCTTCGCGGTCGGTGTTTGCCAGGCGTTCCTCCAGCTGCTGCCTGAGCCTCTCGTTCGTCCTAATGGACTCCTCCAAACGCTGACGTAGACATCGCACCTCCCTCAGATGCTCCTCGATCACGTCCACGCCTAGGAGCACGGCACCGACGGAGGAGTTAAGATTCTCACACACATCAGCATCCTTGTACATGTTTTAGACAGAAGAAAACTAATGTGCGATGTTAATGCACAAAGCACGAGAAACAAAGCTGACCAATGGGACAGGCTCCTCATACCAGTAAAGCTGTGCCCTGAGTTGTATCCTGATGAACCAACTCGCACTGGCTGAACCATGTTCTCCATATTCCACAATGCACCACTCTCCACCATGCCAGCGTCGGCTTTCAGAGCTTGGCCTTGGGGTCGGCCGTCTAGCTGGTCTGGGTAAAAGGCATGATGGGTAACCTGGCCATAAGGCGGGTGGTCTGGTTGGTGGTGGGCTGCTTGTGGGAGGCTGGACAGGGTCTTGGCGCGTGGAACCATATAGCCTGTAACCACGGATATGGGAGAGGCGATGTCAGACGCAGAGCCAAACAGAAGAATGGAGTCTGTATTTACAAGCAACACTCAGGTGCTGTTAAGGAGAAAGCATTATTGTAATGGTGCATTACAGCAGAACAGGCACTGTATCATCAGTTGGAAAAGTCCATGCAGGTCGTTGGTCGTGTAGGATCGGTCAACTCTAACATTGAAAATAGCCAGACACACCCCAGCAACGTTGTCCCTGTCAGTGTCACACAAACACATGCCACAGATCTACTGCGTTCCGTTTGTACACGCCCACTTTGCTCACAGTCATTCACAGTCATTGGTCTGCCCGGGCCATCCAACTCATGTTGCATCAGTTCCATAGAGAAGGTCCTGGTCTGGGGGTCAAAGGACATTTGCTGACCCCAGGGGTCACGGTAAGGGCCAAGACCAGGGAGGGACTGAGAGGTGGGTAGGGAGCAGGACACCAGAGCTTTGTGACTGGCCAACCGCATGTTAGGACAGCTGGCAGAGGACTTAAGAAAGGGTGGAGGGAAACTGGCCTGGTCTGGAGAGACATTGGAGAAAAGAGGCGGGAGACAGGATGGAGGTCCAGGTGTGCCATGTACAGTATATCTACATCACCACGTTTAACAAAATAGAATGTGCCTCGGTACCTGTGTTTCCTGGGTTATGTCCCACACCCGGTCCCTGCTCTTCCTGAGCATATTCGCTAGCAGCATCCACATCTGAGCACAAGTCCAGGTCATCATTGGTCCGGCACTCGTCTGATACAAAGGAGGTCCTATCTGATTGGTCAGTGGTCTCTGAGAGGGCGTGGCTGCTGGATGGGGTGTCTGGACGTTGCTGTAACTTGGTGTGGAGGGACTCAATTATTTTATCCTTCTGCTGGAGTTCCTTACTCAACCTGGGTAGAAAAAGAGAGCTTCATTATCTCATGAACATTGATCTGCTCCAGATGTTTGTTCATTACCAAAAGACACACAGACCGAAGTAACCTCTAGAAGTAGGACCATTATCTTTTCCAATGCATTCCCCTTACATTTCCAGTTTCTTCTTTAGAAACTTGCCATCTCTCTCCATCTGTTTTAGTAAGAGGCCTGTCTCTCTTCCAGTGTGACTCCCATACACACTGGAAGACCACAGGGAATCCTTGTAGAGCGGACTACTCTTAGCGGACTACTCATGTCCTTCCATAGTGGAGCCATAGATATGGCAGCCAAATAGTCCCGCTGTACAAAGAAATAGTTCCTGAGGTGTATAATGTACGATCTGTCTCCTCAGATGAACAAGTCTGAACTCTTGCCCGTCTTCTATTTACAAAATGGCTTAGTTCCTTCTAGAACGGAGGGTTGGAAAGATTGAGACAGAGAGTGTGTGTCTGTGTCTCACTAAGCCTGTTAAGGAGGGCACTTCAGACACCTGTTGTTCCAGCTCCACTCTGCAGCCTGGCCTGGGGATTAGATTAGCAACCTTCTGTTTCTGCTTCTTGACAGCTCCAACATCACCAACAATCTAATTATTAACAAAATACTAGAACCAAGTTTCATCATTGCCATATCAGGCCTTGTCAGTCAAACGATTTCCATTTCTCATCAAACGCAGCATCTATGCACATTGTACATGTACTGCAGATCTACACTCACCTAAAGGAATATTAGGAACACCTGTTCAATTTCTCATTAATGCAATTATCTAATCAACCAATCACATGGCAGTTGCTTCAATGCATTTAGGGTGTGGTCCTGGTCAAGACAATCTCCTGAACTCCAAACTGAATGTTAGAATGGGAAAGAAAGGTGATTTAAGCAATTTTGAGCGTGGCATGGTTGTTGGAGCCAGTCGGGCCGGTCTGAGTATTTCACAATCTGCTCAGTTACTGGGATTTTCACGCACAACTATTTCTAGGGTTACAAAGAATGGTGTGAAAAGGGAAAAACATCCAGTATGCGGCAGTCTGGGGGCGAAAATGGCTTGTTGATGCTTGAGGTCAGAGGAGAATGGGCCGACTGATTCAAGCTGATAGAAGAGCAACTTTGACTGAAATAACCACTCGTTACAACCGAGGTATGCAGCAAAGCATTTGTGAAGCCACAACACGCACCACCTTGAGGCGGATGGGCTACAACAGCAGAAGACCCCACCAGGTACCACTCATCTCCACTACAAATAGGAAAAAGAGGCTACAATTTGCACGAGCTCACCAAAAATGAACAGTTGAAGACTGGAAGAATGTTGCCTGGTCTGATGAGTCTCGATATCTGTTGAGACATTCAGATGGTAGTCAGAATTTGGCGTAAACAGAATAAGAACATGGATCCATCATGCCTTGTTACCACTGTGCAGGCTGGTGGTGGTGGTGTAATGGTGTGGGGGATGTTTTCTTGGCACACTTTAGGCCCCTTAGTGCCAATTGGGCATCGTTTAAATGCCACCGCCTACCTGAGCATTGTTTCTGATCATATCCATCCCTTTATGACCACCATGTACCCATCCTCTGATGGCTACTTCCAGCAGGATAATGCACCATGTCACAAAGCTCGAATCATTTCAAATTGGTTTCTTGAACATGACAATGAGTTCACTATACTGAAATGTCCCCCACAGTCACCAGATCTCAACCCAATACAGCATCTTTGGGATGTGGTGGAACGGGAGCTTCGTGCCCTGGATGTGCATCCCACAAATCTCCATCAATTGCAAGATGCTATCCTATCAATATGGACCAACATTTCTAAAGAATGCTTTCAGCACCTTGTTGAATCAATGCCACGTAGAATTAAGGCAGTTCTGAAGGCAAAAGGGGGTCAAACACAGTATTAGTATGGTGTTCCTAACAATCCTTTAGGTGAGTGTATATATATTGTCTATAATGGGGGGGAAAACAGTGAAGCCTCCACATTCCCAGGAAACGGTATTCAGGTGACACATCAGTGTCTGGCAGACGTCTGTTGATCTGTACCACTGACAGCTGCACACCGGACCATGACCACAGATCAGTGTGTGGCAGACGTCTGTTGATCTGTACCACTGACAGCTGCACACCGGACCTTGACCACAGATCAGTGTCTGGCAGATGGAGCCAGGTGAGCCAGCTTTGACGTAAGACCACACAAACACACATCCTTCCAGATGGAGACACGTCATTCAAGAAACCTCACCGCAAAGCAAGCAGCTCATGGCCCGTCTTATCATCGGGAACTTCTGCACGGTCACCTGGAGGGAGGGTGGAGGGGGGAGGGGGGGTGGAGGGATGGGCAAGAGGAAAGACAAGGACAGAAAATCAGGATATGTCTGTTTGTTTTTGGGTGGCTGTTTGTGTGGTTTTTTTGTGCATGTGGTTGTTTGTGTGTGTGGGGTTGTTTGTGTGTGTGGTTGGTTGTGTGTGTGGTTGGTTGTTTGTGTGGTTGGTTGTTTGTGTGGTTGGTTGTTTGTGTGGTTGTTTGTGTGTGTGTGTTGGTTTGTGTGCCTGTCCATATGCACACTCACGTCCATTGATCTTAGTGCCCACTCTTTGTGCCAGGGCAGTGCTCTGTGCCAGCTGCTCTCTGAAGCTCTGGCCCATGTAGTAGTCGATGTCGTTGGCACGCAGAAGCTCCTCAAACGCCTGTCCGAACAAAGTCATTCAAAGTCAACAAATCTGAATGAATATTGATCACTGTAAGCAAGCAGTCAGCCGGTCATGGCGTGCTCAGAGATGGTCCTACTTTGGTGGTGTCTCCCAGGTGCTGGGTCAGAATGTGACAGACCCCTCGGCCTTCTCTCATCCTCTGGCGCAGGTGAGACAGCTCCCTGGCCTGTGCCTGGATCAGGGTGTTGTACTTCCTGTCAAGAGGAGGGGAGGGATCAGGACTAACGAGACCAAGAGCGTCATCGTGGTCATTAGCATCCTGATTTTGAACCTCCTGCTCTCAATTTCTCCACTAACCCAGGCCAGGTGGCGGACTTGCCCTCCTCCCCAACTCCTCCTTTTCCATCCAGCCCGGAGCTCTTCAGCTGGGCCTCCAGGGAAGCCACTCTGGACACCAGCTCCCGCAGCTCCCGGCTGGGCTTGGGTTCCATGCGGGGCCCCAGGCTGTCGGACATCCACCCCTCATCCTCCTCAACACCACTGGGGGCCGGGGAGGCCTCGAAGGCCCAGTTCACCTGGTGGAGGAGAGCAAAGAGGAAAGAGTTTGTGAATAGTCGGCTCAAGTCAGCCTGTAAACACAGAACAAACCCATAGATCTATTGATGAATCAATCAACCGAATAATGATCATTCAGTAAAGCTTGTGTGAATCTGAGGTACCTTGCGCGGAGTGCGTTCCAGACTAGAGGCGTAGTCGCTGGTGGTGGATAGTGAACGCACACGAATCTGCAAACCTCGAATCACCTTGTGACAGCGGGTCAGCTGGGAGCGCAGGTCCTGGACCAGTTGCTGTAGCGATCCTGCCCTTGGCTCCTCCGTATCTTCATAAGCCCCACCCACACTTCCATCGCCAGGAAACCAAACCCCGGCGCACTCGTAGTCCTTCTGGTGGCTCAGCGATGTACACATCTCCAGGTCATCAAACTCTGACATACAGGAAGTGGTTGGAAAGATGTAGATCAACAAAATGGACACACGTAAGGTAGAGTGGCAGGTGAGATGGGAGGTACATGCTAGTGTGTTAAGTCAGAGATGCGAAGTAGATACAGTATGTTGAGTTAAAAGTGTGAGGAACAGTCAATACTAAATGTTTAGTTAAGATGTGAAGTAGATACCTGTAAGTTCAGTTAGGATATGAGCTAGATACTGTATGCTGAGGTAGATAGTATATGTTGACTTCAAAATGTAAGGCAGATACTGTATATCGAGTTACGAATGTGAGACAGATACTGTTCGTTGAGTTGGGATGTGAGGTAGATTCTGTATATTGAGTTAGTAATGTGAGGTAATTACTGTATATTGGGTTAATAATGTGAGGTAAATACTGTATATTGAGTTAATAATGTGAGGTACATACTTTAAGATAAAGTTACAGATGTAATGCAGTTCAGAGACATTACAGGAGGTAGGGGTCTCAGGTGACAGGCGAGTCAGCACTGAAAGAAACCAAGGAAAATAAAGGAGAGTTACCAGGGCTGCTGGCGTCCTCTCTCTCCACCTCGTTCTCACTGCGGCCACACGTCTCGTAGCCCAGGTCCTGTAGGTCCACCTGTACCTGCTTACTGTCCTGCTCTACTGAAGTCTCCGCTGAGAGAGAGGGAGAGGCATCAATCACACCAGGGAGTCGCTTACATTCATGTTCAATTTAGTTCATGAAGTTGCACGACATTTGAAAGGTTTTTCCATTTGTGTGTTTCCTGTGCCTGTTTATGTTAACAGCACTGACGGTTGCTCACTGAGTAGTTCCCTGTATTCTTTCAGTTGTTCAGCCTGGGCGTGCACAGTGGCCTCTGACACCATCAGTCTCTCCTGTAGCTCCCTGCTCTCCTGTCTGCTCAGGGCCAAATCAGAACGCAGGCGACCCGCCTGCTCACGGAGACCCGCCTCCACATGCTGCCAGAACCCACCCACATCGCCGGTGACACCATCTGAACTGGCCTCCTACAGGGCACACGAGAGGACAGCGGGGTTACACACAGATTAAAGAAAACCCAGGTCTTCTTCCTCTCTTTTACATGACTAACCTAACGAGCCCAAACTATTATGACTCAGATCAGGCTGAAAACAGATCAGGTAGAGGTCAGACACAAATCTGTTCATTGTGGAAACACTGTCAAGTATAGAAAAAGCCTTAATATGTCCTCTGTTCTATTTCCTAAAGCAAAGGCAGCAACAAAACACCACATGATTTTCCTCTCGTCTTTTTGGCCTGAAAACCAGGAGCCACAGCTGCTCAGTCAGTGCTGTTTATACGAACTATCCCCAGGCTAGAGAAAGGGACTGAGAGATGGGTGGGGGGTTGGGCGTGGGGGGGGGGCATTTAGGGTAGAGGAGTGTTGGTGTACCTTCTCTGAGTGATCTGTCTGATGGTGAGACAGGAGAGTTCCCAGGTCTAGAGAGTGAGGTCTGGTACAGTGTCTCTTCCTCCTTCCCTCTCTCATCCTCACTGCCAGAGAGCCACGCTTGACCTGCATAGGAACCACTGCTGGTAGTGCAGCCTCCTCCTCATCTTCTTCCTCCTCCTCATCCTCCTCCATCTCCTCATCACCTTCCTGCTCTTCCTGTCTCCATCCTTGGCTCAATTCTGTTGGATCTTGGAGCCCTCCGAGACCATGGACATCCCCTTGGGTCTCTTTCAGGGCCTCATTCTCCTGTTGCAGTCTCAGCAGTGTGCTCCTGGCAGAGATGGAGCCATGGATCCAGCAATGACCAGCTATTACCAAACAATGACCCTGTTCCAGGACTGATGTTAACACTAACCCTAATTATGGAAAATACATGTTTCATGATTTATATGTGGAAGAATGACCTATTACCAATGTGAATCGCTTCTAATCATGGATGATGTTATGTTTGTTGAAACTGTCAACACTCCTGTAAGGGATTTGTCACAAACAGATGACTAGAAAGGAAATGATTGAATAATTAAGGTTAGTGTTAAAATCAGTCCTGATTTTAAATTATTCATTCTAAACAATAACATGAAAAAAGTAAGGTACTGAGGTGGGGCTGGTAGATACTGGGGTGACCAGGTACTGAAGCAGGTAATGAGGTGGGGCTGGTAGATACTGGGGTAACAAGGTACTGAGGTTGGGCTGGTAGATACTGGGGAAACTAGGTACTGAGGTAGGTACTGAGGTGGGGCTGGTAGATACTGGGGTAACTAGGTACTGAGGTAGGTACTGAGGTGGGGCTGGTAGATACTGGGGTAACTAGGTACTGAGGTAGGTACTGAGGTGGGTACTGAGGTGGGGCTGGTAGATACTGGGGTAACCAGGTACTGAGGTTGGGCTGGTAGATACTGGGGTAACCAGGTACTGAGGTAGGTACTGGGGTGGGGCTGGTAGATACTGGGGTAACTAGGTACTGAGGTGGGTACTGAGGTGGGGCTGGTAGATACTGGGGTAACTAGGTACTGACGTGGGGCTGGCAGATACGGGGGTAAGTGAGTAGGCATTTTGTAGGTACATACCTCATTTGGGCTAGAGAGGAATAGCCAGTAGACTCCAGCTGTGTTCTCATCTCCTTTAGTTCTCCTTCTAGAGCCCTTTTCTCTTCAGCCAGCTGCTGCACCTCTCCCTCGGCCCCCTGGGAAGGGACTCCACTCACATGTTCTCCAGATGGCATTTTCTGCACTCTGACCATCGCAGAGTTCTGGACAAAAACGAAAAGGGAATGTTTTTGAATTTGAAAGTGAGAAAGCGATATAAAGTGAAAACGTAATTTCAGAAAGAGTTAAGAGAGGAAAACCGTTAGAGACAGTGAAGGAGGAGATAAAGAGGGGAAACAGAATTACAGTTTCAGCAACTACATTGTCAGCCAGGGCGCTTTTCTGCGTCTCCGTAAGGCAAATGCCTTGTCATAGATTTCTCAACGCCACAATCATACACTGTTGTTCAATAAAGAGCCATTCAGTCTTGAAAGATAACAACGAGAGGCACCAAGCTGGTGTAGAAGTTCATATTGAAAAACAAATAACCACACATACTGTCGTAAAGGCCAGGCTTCTGGCACTCAGTTTATCCTCGTCTTCAATACTGTCTGAGAACTCATCAGTGCTGACCTCTTCATCGTCTCCCTCCTCCTCTTCCGCAGTGCTGAGCTCTGAAAACACAACAGGTAACCGATCAGATTAAACCGTTCCATTTCTTTTCTCTCCTCACACAGCCCATTCCCTCGCAACCTTCCCCACCAGGTTAGTCTCTATAACACCCTCTCCCTAAGTTTCTCTCTCCACTGAATCCTACCGGCAGTAGACATGAGACAGGAGGGAACTGTTATGTCATGAGTAGACAGTCAAACACACTTGTTCCACGCCAGGACAGCCTCTCTGTCCTCAGCCCAGCCCTTTGGTTTATCTGTGCGGGAGCTTTTTGGTGCCCACAAGGAGAGGAAAACGTGTGTTTGTGAGAAACTCCTGTCCATGTCATACATGTTAACATACATATACTCACGGCACAAACACACCCTCTTGTTGCGACATAGACTGTTTACTAAAGCGATTTAAAAAAGAGCTTACAGTCCACTTGTATGAGGTGAGGTCTTCTGGGTTCATAGTATTGAATGTTTATTTACAGATAGACATAGCGTGCCTGACACAGTCTCACACACAAGCACTGACACTCATATATATACACACACACACACACACACAGAATGGTGGACAGCCAGGAAACAGAGGTTCAGTCGGAATGTGACTGGCAGTATTACAGAGAGACGGGTTTTTCCCATAACAGGCCTGCAGTAAATGGTGCTGGACACACTTTCTCTCTCTATGAGTCACTAGGGTGGAAGCATCTGCTTAACATGGCTTCCCAGAGAGTAATGTCCATAGAGGTATGTAGTACAGTGAAAAGACATGTAATCTGTCAAAAAATTATGTCAGTACCCCACCATAACACCTCAGTTCAGGGTTTAAGCAGGGAGAAATCCTTCAGTTGGTTATTATAGAGCAATAACAAACATGAAGATAATTCAATTATCTATTCTATCAATCGACCTCATGGAAACAAATACCATTAGCTTTATATTTTAAATTAAGTGCTTCATACAATGGCAGAATCACTGGGACATACAGCACTTTGGGTATTTTTTGCAGGAAAATTAAATGTTCTATTTAGTGGTGTTGTATTTCTTGGTTAGTTTTATTTAAACTACTATAACTTCCTTATCACCCTAAACCATGTGTAACAGGGTAGGGGGGAGTTCCTTGTAACCCTAAACCATGTGTAACAGGGTAGGGGGGAGTTCCTTGTAACCCTAAACCATGTGTAACAGGGTAGGGGGGAGTTCCTTGTAACCCTAAACCATGTGTAACAGGGTAGGGGGGAGTTCCTTGTCACCCTAAACCATGTGTAACAGGGTAGGGGGGAGTTCCTTGTCACCCTTAACCATGTGTAACAGGGTAGGGGGGAGTTCCTTGTCACCCTAAACCATGTGTAACAGGGTAGGGGGGAGTTCCTTGTAACCCTAAACCATGTGTAACAGGGTAGGGGGGAGTTCCTTGTAACCCTAAACCATGTGTAACAGGGTAGGGGGGAGTTCCTTGTAACCCTAAACCATGTGTAACAGGGTAGGGGGGAGTTCCTTGTAACCCTAAACCATGTGTAACAGGGTAGGGGGGAGTTCCTTGTCACCCTAAACCATGTGTAACAGGGTAGGGGGGAGTTCCTTATCACCCTAAACCATGTGTAATAGGGTAGGGGGGAGTTCCTTGTCACCCTAAACCATGTGTAACAGGGTAGGGGGGAGTTCCTTGTAACCCTAAACCATGTGTAACAGGGTAGGGGGGAGTTCCTTATCACCCTAAACCATGTGTAATAGGGTGGGGGTGTTCCTTATCACCCTAAACCATGTTTAATAGGATGGGGGGGGGTTCCTTATTCCCCTAAACCATGTGTAACAGGGTAGGGGGAGTTCCTTATCACCCCAAACCATGTGTAATAGGGTAAGGGGGACTTGGCTAAGGCACACTAAAGACCAAGTCAGGAGCAAAACAAACTCCTTAACTGAAAGGCTATTTATTCAGACTTTGGCTATTTTAAACAGAGCTTGTCCTACTCTATGACAGAGCAATTTGTCTGAAAGATTCTTCAGAAGCCTGTTTTAAAGTGCTTTAACATTTCAAATAACAAATCCAAATGAACTGCTACAGGGTTGCGTAGTGACATAAGGATATACAGTCAGGTTAAAAGGGCCATATGAACTAGTTGTTTTCCTAAGTGGACTTCTCTCCAGTTCTTACCAGAGTCTCTGGAGGTGATGCCGAGAAACACAGGAAGTACATATCCAGACCGTGCAGATATCAAGTGCAAAGCTCCACAGAATGCTATCTGTATACAGGTACCTTTAAATCATATATCCTCCTTGGAAATCATGTGTGAGGTAGGAGGACCGTTTCACACAACAAAGTTAGTACTTTAATACATTCTTATTTGCCAAGAGTAAGTGACGTCTCTGTGTTGAATTTGTCAATACACATGACAGCAAACCAGCCATGCAGACAGGAAATGCATGCTGTGATGTCATGCATGTGGAACACGCCATTGATTGAGGACAGAAAGAAGGTAGTGTAACTCGCTCCAACATGACAGGTCTCTTGCTTCCGTCAGTGAATGTTAGAAAGACATTCTTAGAACGTGTGTGAGTGTGCTAGCGTTTGTGTGTGGTGGTAATGGTTCCCGAGAGAATATGGAGACAGTGTGGATACAGAGGTGACTGCTCAAACAGCGATGAGAAAAACAAATGGTCGGGACTTTCTCTTTGTTTCAACTCAGGGAGAAACAGAACAGTCAAATATCGGGTCTTCGGGAAGAAGACAGGATTTGTTGCATTGGATGTAGGGGGAAAACCGGGAGAACGAACCCCCAGTTTAAAGAAAAATCAATTTCAAAACCTCTTTCAACAAAATAAACAACAAATACTTTATTTACTTTTCATATTGAAGTACAAAAAAAAACTTGGTTTCCACACCAAATTAGAAAATTCATTCACTTATCCTTAAAGCTAATAAATGACCAACCTAATCTTGAATGTTATCATGTTTTAATCACTTCTGTATGTTATTGTTACAAAATCAGTGAGTAAATGTAATAATTATTTCTGCTATCTAACAACTGGGCTGTATTGTATCTAAGAGCGTTACTAACGCAGCACAAAGTTCTAGTTTAGCAACCAAAAACAACGATAAGGGTATTGACTTCATTTACTTGGCTAAGCATACACTGTATTGACTACTTATCTAGTTGTCCATGCATGGTCTTTGAGACTATTGATAGGTGGGTTTACGTTCCTGCAGGATGGACATCTGTACTGGAATACTAACTACTTGGCAATCCTTTTAGGATGATCTATACCTATCTTGGGCCTACATACACAAAGATGGTATAAAACAATAAGATGGATGACTCGAGGACATTTCATTGTAAGGCAGGACCAAGACAGTCTACACACCACATCACCGTGACGATAAGGCTGGAAACGTTAACTGTGACAGTACAGTACAAATGGCATTACAGAACAGTCGCACTGCAAAGCAAAACGCAGGCATTTTGCAGAAACAATATACAAAACAGCAATCCAAAACACAGTCACAGAATATATTAATACCAATAAATAATAAAGATCTTGTTGCACATTGCCACTTGATACAGTAAAACCACAGTGGTGTTGGTTAGAACAGGCGTTGGTTATTGTGTTGTGTCACTTTCATCCAAAGAAACCCAAAGTTGCCCGTGGTTACTGATTTTAGGTCAGTTTTGAGGGGTTTCCCCTCTTAAGGTTAAGATTAGGATCTGAATTAACATAACCAAGATCGGATCCTACGGGCAACTTCTGCCGTGCTGAATCATTGGTGCAGTGCCTAGACAGAGAATCCTAAAGAGTTAGTTAGAGTGCCCCCTGCTGCCCGGTCCCAGCCTATCCCCACCTCCAAAGTCAGACTGCCTGTGAGCTGCCCTCTCCAGTGCCACAGCGGTCTTCCGGGTCCTGGCGAGTACCTCCTCGAGCTGCCCTCGGAGTGCCTGAACCGAGTCCAGTTCTGTGTGCAGGGCCTGGGTCTTGTCTGAGCTGCTGAGAGCAGGGGGGAAAAAAACAACACACAAACACAAACACACTCAAACACTGTACTGTTTTTTGCGTTTTCCACAGCACCTATATTTTTTAAGGTACTCAAAGATTTGTGTTTTCTTGGGAAATCCAATGTGTTAGGCCTCAGTGACGGCCTCTGTGTCCACCTCCTACCTTTCTCCTTTGGTTTGGATCTGGCTCAGACTTTGGTACAGCTTCTTCTCTGCCCTTAGGGCATTGTTCAGCCTCTGGTACTCACTAACCAACTGATCCATTACACTCTGACAGAGAGGAAGGGAAGATACAGATGGACATTAACACACACTACACTCAAACACCAGAAACTTAACCAGTATAAAGTTGACAATAGAACATTCTGACAGAGAGCGATACCTGGTGGTCGGTGTTGGAGGGCCGTTCCCTGACTGCTATTCCTGGGGCCAGGATTTTAAATCTATCCCCCTGCTTCTGTTCCTGCTCCAAGGCCTGAGCTAGAGACGAATGCAGGGCTGAAAGCTCTAATTGAGCCTCCCGCTCCTTCTTCTTGACCAGCTGCAACTCTTCCTGGATGTCCTGCACATCTATTGCCCCCTCTGGTGTGGAGGACTCCATGCTCTCCTCCTGGCCCTGGATTAAGCTCTGTAGGGAGGAGTGTAAGAGTTAGTGTGTGTGTGTGTGTGTGTGTGTGCGGCATCCAGTGTTCTAGAACACACCTGGATAAAAGCCTCCTTCTCCTTCAGCAGGCTCTGCAATCGCTCTGTCTCTCCAACCCTCATCTCCTCTCTCATCCTCCGCAGCTCAACCATCTCTCGTTCCTGTGACGACAGCTGCCTACGCAGTTCTTGCAGCTGGGCTGTCCGTTCACTGATCACCTGTGAGAACCTATCAGAGCAGTCCTGAAAGAGGGGTGGTGGAAGGTGGGGGAAGAATCTTACTTCACGTGCTCATGTTTAGTAGCTAGTTGGAATCCCAAGACTGCTGGATTCTTCCTGATGTGTACAGCTGACATACACTCGGCATCCTAGACCAGCGCTGTGTGATACCTGTATATACTGGTCCTTGGTCCTGATGGTGCCGAGCAAATCCTGGACCTGTGCCTGGTGTTCCTGGCTCTGGTGGCTGCGGTCTGACAGCAGTTCCTGAAACAGTTTCTCCTTCAGGGTGAGACGAGCCTTCAGCTCCTCCACCACCTCAGTGGGTCCTGCCTGGACCTTGGCCAGGAGGGCTGCAGTCAGGTCCTGACACACACACACACGAGAGTAATCAGCAAGTCTGGGACCAATCCTCCCTCCCCTTCCCGAAATGTAAAAGATACAAAACAACTCTAAATTTGGGTTTTGTTGAGGCACTTGGAATAATGCTGCTTATTATCTCATGCAAGCTGTTGTTTCATAACAGATCTTCAGTACTGTTCATCTTTCCACAGTCTGTCCACGAGACAGTTGCTGTTTTTTATACAACCAAATACAGACGTGTCTTGTTGATGGTTAAGGAGGTTACAGAACTGAAAGTCACTGATCACAAAGAGTGTTTGCGTGTGTTTATGTTTGTGTGCGTTAGTGCATGTGTGTGTCCACCTGTGTCTCCTGGCTGCGTGTCTTCAGAGCAGTCTGCAGCTGATCGATGAGTGTGTCTCTCTCTCTCAGAGTGCTCTTCTCTTTCTCCTCACTCTGTTGTTGGAGCCACTGCAGGTTTCTGTGGGCCTCAGCTGCCTGCTCCACATCCAGCTCCTTAGCGCGCACCAGCGCATCCAGGCTCTGTCACACATGGGAAAGACAGGGCATGATGTACTGTGAGCAAGTGTGTCTCTTATTGTTGTTCAAGGTATATGTATTTAGTGTGTCTCTTATTGTTGTTCAAGGTATATGTATTTAGTGTGTCTCTTATTGTTGTTCAAGGTATATGTATTTAGTGTGTCTCTTATTGTTTCTCAGGATATATGACTTTAATGTGTTCACTTAATGTTGTTCATGGTTTGTGTCTCATATTGTTGTGGTGTTATTGTTTCTCAATATGTTTCTAGTGTGTGTGGTGTTATTTCTCAATGTTTCTGGTGTGTGTGGTGTTATTGTTTCTCTTTATGTATCTAGTGTGTGAGGTGTTATTGTTTCTCTATAAGTCTTTAGTGTGTGTGGTGTTATTGTTTCTCAATATGTCTCTAGTGTGTGTGGTGTTATTGTTTCTCTTTATGTATCTAGTGTGTGAGGTGTTATTGTTTCTGTATATTTCTTTAGTGTGTGTGGTGTTATTGTTTCTCTATATTTCTTTAGTGTGTGTGGTGTTATTGTTTCTCTATATGTCTTTAGTGTGTGTAGTGTTATTGTTTCTGTATATTTCTCTAGTGTGTGTAGTGTTATTGTTTCTGTATATTTCTCTAGTGTGTGTGGTGTTATTGTTTCTCTATATGTCTTTAGTATGTGTGGTGTTATTGTTTCTCAGGGTGTTTGTCTTTAGTATGTGTGGTGTTATTGTTTCTGTATATTTCTCTAGTGTGTGTGGTGTTATTGTTTCCCTATATTTCTTTAGTATGTGTGGTGTTATTGTTTCTCAGGGTATTTGTCTTTAGTGTGTGTGGTGTTATTGTTTCTATATATTTCTTTAGTGTGTGTGGTGTTATTGTTTCTGTATATTTCTTTAGTGTGTGTGGTGTTATTGTTTCTGTATATTTCTTTAGTGTGTGTGGTGTTATTGTTTCTGTATATTTCTTTAGTGTGTGTGGTGTTATTGTTTCTGTATATTTCTTTGTGTGTGTGGTGTCATTGTTTCCCTATATGTCTCTAGTGTACCGTGATGGTTTCCTCGTTGCTGTACAGTATACAGCGCAGCCTCTCCAGGTCTCGTTCCTTCTCTCTAAGGGCCAGCTGGAGTCTCCTCACCTGCTCCTCCCTCTCCTCCAGGCAACGGAACTTCTCATCAATAGACCGCTGGACAGAGAACATACTGGGTGTCATTAAACGCCCTTCTGTCTGTCTTTGGGTGTATTCTGACCGCCCATGTTTGTGTGTGTGTTCTAACCTCCAGCGCTCTGTCCCTGTCTCGGATGCGTTCTCTCAGTTTGTCCAGAAGAGCGTCTCTGGGTTTCGAGCGGTCTGCTGATTCCAGCAGCTCAGAATACTCCTACACATAGAAGGTGACAGGGTAAATGTGAGTGTGTTGTGTGTATTTCTGTTGTGTGCATGGTATGTTGTTTGAGTGTGTATGTTTGTGAGCCGCAGCAAAGTATAAATAAAACACATTTGCTGACATCATTTGTGACATACACCCAAAAAAGGCATTTTCTGTCATGTCCAGGACACGTTTTTCCTCAGGTGATGGAAGAAAGGCATGTGACAGATGGGCTCAACTTGGATTCCAGGAAGAGGGCGGAGCATGCATTGCAACTCGGAACAAACAACAGACCAGTGGTATTCAAATCTGGCCCTCAAAGCCAATTCCATTTTGTCATTGTAACTTCTTATCAGGGATATATTTAGACTTGGAACTCCAGATGGGTGCAATTAATGATGAGGTAGAAATGAAAACCAGCATGCTCCGGGCCTCAGGGAGTAAGAGTTGAATGCCCCTTCAATAAACCCTGGACCTATTTTAAATTCTACCCTAAACACTTGCTCTTACCTCAATCTTAACACTTATCCATCATTTGTTACATACATTTCTTCCTTCCGGGCATATCTGAACATGTTCTGTACATGAAAAATAGGCCTTTCATGTGCAGAGTTTCTAATAAGCAATGTGTGTATTTTTCAGGAACCTGTCTTGGCTGCACGTGTCTCACCTGTAGCTGCCTCTCCTTGTCTTTTAGGGAGTGTTTGAGCTGCGTCATTTTCATTTCGTTCTCCTGAATCTTCATGTGTTTCTCTGCCTCGCCCTCCTTCAGCTGAGCCTCTTTAGCTTGCAGCTCTGAGCGAGACTGAGCCAGGGCCCTGCGCAGGTCCTTGAGTGGGATACACCACGGGTTATGAACACTGCCTGCAGCCTGTCCAGATTGAGATAAACTTGAACACACACACACAGACAAACACAAACTGACCTGGTTGTGTTTGTCGGTAACTTCCCTGTGAAGCAGAGCCTCCTTCAGATCAGCGTGGAGTCTCTCTTTAGCTCTGCTCAGATCCTCAGCCTGTCTCTGGCTCTGATTCTGGGCTCTCTGACTGGCCTCCAGCTCCAGCCCCAGGCTGAACAGAGAGCTCTTTAACCCAACCAACTCACCCTGCAGCTGGGCTAGAACCACAGCCTCACTGCCCCCCTCTGGAGCCTGAGGAACAAACCAACAAATCAACAAACAGGCAAACAGGTCTCCGTGTCCGTCCGTCCGTCCTCCCCCCCAGCCGTGGATGTAGGTATGCTGGTCTAATGTAGGGGTGTCACCTGGGTGGGTGTGATCTGGTTGCGGTGGGCCATCTCTCTCAGTTTACACAGCGTGGCGTTCTGCCCCTCGATCAGCTGGTACAGCTCCTGGGCCTGAGGAGGGCAGAGAACACGTCCCGTAAGGTAGTCATGGTTGGAGAAGCATGGTGCTTACAACGGCAGGATAGTGCTTCTATTTCTGGAAGCGTCTGAACGTGAAATGTAAGCACGCGCCTGTTAGAGGCTTTAGACTTCTGATGAATGGCATATATTATTACTGTAATTATCCTAGTCACTGCCAGGGTGTGGTTCTGGTGTGACAGCGTAATGTCGGTGATCACCACCCACCTCGTTGTCTTTGGTGCTGACAGAGTCGGACAAGCCCTGGATGGCGCGCTCCTGGTTCTGAGCTGCCTGGCGGATGGATCGGAGCTCACTCTCCATCTCACTGAGCTTCTCCTGCAACCTCTACGGGTGGAGAGAGAGACAAAGGGACCACGTAGTTGATGTGCGTTTGACAACGTGTGTGATGTAGGTGGGGTGTGTGTGTGTGTGTGTGTGTGTGTGTGAGACGTATACTAAGGCCGTACCATGTTGTTGGCCTCGCTCTCGTGGATCTTGGTCTGCAGTGACTGGACCTGGAGCTGGGCCTTTTGCAGCTCGTGGACACACCGACCCGCCGCACACTCATACTGATGCAGCTGGCTCTGCTGCTCCTCGATCAGCGTCTGGAATACACACGGAGACACGCGCGTTAACACGCTTCCCCGGCACTCCTTCTTCTCGCAAATGAAAACGAAGGAAGAGATCAAAACAACAGTTGAGGTATCTTCATCCGAGCCTGACAACCGTGAATACTTGACAACCTGGTCCCACCCAGACGTGAGAAACAGTGACGGTTCTTGGTTTTTGGAGAACTACCACTGCACAGACCGTGGACGTGCAGGGGAGCTGTGCTGTACATGGGGAACCAAAGATTATATTCACAAATCCGATGCATCCTGAGGACTTTCTCTTGAGATCTCTGAGAGTCCTTTGTTCGTGTCTTAAGTGCTTTCTCCTCCCTATCCTAACTTATATAACCCGTGTCACCATCTCCTACAACATGTACACAAGAGAACTCACTAAACTCACATGCTACATTTAAAGGTTCCCCAACAGACATGGAGCATAGGCTTCATGTATGAAATGGTGTGGGGATGGTCATCATAAAACAACCAAACCTCGGTATTCCCCATACATAAAGTGGAGGTCAACAGAGCTATACATCTTATTTACAGGTCCAAGCCAGAAACATACGGTTTAATCTAGAGTGGCACAGATAAATACAATGCATGCCACGGGAATATAATTTTGAATTATAAAGTCCATTCCAGTATTTCTACTTCTATGGTTCATGCTAAACTATATTACCATCTAGTAGCCAACCAGCTTTGAA
This sequence comes from Esox lucius, assembly GCF_011004845.1. NCBI lineage: Eukaryota > Metazoa > Chordata > Actinopteri > Esociformes > Esocidae > Esox > Esox lucius. The sequence goes on along the minus strand of NC_047571.1, from coordinate 21,964,150 downwards.
ACAAGGGCCTGGTTTGACATTAAATGAATGTAGCATCAGGCTTCTAGCCTACAGGGATTTTTGCTGCTCTAGAAATAGGCCAATGGTGGTGTCACTCCACATCTCTCCACACTCTAACCTAGTTTAGCTAGCTGGGCTGGCTTAAGCCTGAAGTCACATTCACATGATGGGATATTCCTACAAGAAACACACAGACACCAAACTAGTCTGTCTCACCATTACTCACTACAGAGTATTGAACCTAGTGGCGGTACCAGTGACATTGGCCATCAGTCCACTCCTTACTAGGGGAGACAAGGAATTAAACATATAGCATGAAGTGGTGAGACAGCTACAGGGACAGGAGACCAGGCAAGATTTGACAGTCACAGAAAAAAAGTAATAGAGATAAATGAGGCATAAGGCTTATGTATCAATGAACTCAATTAACTTGTATGTTATTCTATAGGCCTGAGACTCTTTTTGGCATTCCAGGGCTATGCACCACCAAACTGATTAGTTGCTGATCAAAAGCAGTGTGATTTAAAAAAACACATGCTTATCTTCAGCTTTTCTTATTTTGTTATAACTCCAGTTTTTTGTTTTGTGCAATGCTAGCCAACTATGTAAAGCAATTTTGGGACCTTGATAAGAGCTATATATTCCCAGGTCTTATTATTACCAGAGATTATGTGATCTAAACCATTTGATGGGAAAATGGGAATAGAAGGCTTATTTAATATGCTACAGAAATTAATTGGATGGATTATCTACTCAGAACTTGTCTTAAGATCTCTGTAGAAGATGTACTACCAACAAGCCTTTTCTTATCTCCAATTGTGCCGTACTTTGTGGAAGGTTACATACTTCCAGGCGTAAAGGGTTAAAGCTACAATGGAGATGACAGGATCTCATTAGGGAGGGTAATGTGGCTCGGTGGCGGTTCATCCATGACAGCTCCACCCACCAAGCGCGCACACACGCACACGCGCACACACACACACACACACACACACACACACACACACACACACACAAGTGTAGATGACTGGCCAGAGAATTCTGCATGAGAATTCCTCACTGCTTTTAACACACATACACACACACACATTAATATGGATGACTGGCCAGAGCGTTCTGCTTGAGAATCCCTCACAGCTTTTAACACACACACACACACACACACACACACACACACAGATTCCATGGTTTGCATCTTAGCACACTCACTTCTACAATGACCTTACAGACATGCACAAACACACATTCACGCGCAGAAACCCTCACACACAGAATGAAGTGCTCCCATGTGGACATCCTCTGCACCCTCTCTGGATGGGGGAAGACGAGCTTTAAGAGATGGACAGCTGGATTATCCTGCTAATTAGCCAGGAGCATGAAGGGATCAGGCATGTTCTCACGGTTGAAGACACTGCTCTGTTTGCTGAATTAACAGATACACAGTGAACTGGTTGGCCTTCACTGTGAATCTCCACATCTACAGAGGAGATTTTTTTTAAAATCAGTAACATTTGTAGGTAAAATATGTTATGTGAGAGACGATGGTTTCTGGTTTTAGAGCTCTTGTACCTCGTGGGGCTGTGGGGGAGGACACTCATGGTACAGGTCCTCCCACAGCTCCTCCAGCTCAGCCAGGTCCAGACCCCTGTCCAGCCTGTTCAGAGGGTCCTCCAGGTGGGCCATACGGCCATGGACCTCTGCCTCTCCGTTCTGACCTCCATACGGCACAACCAGGGTCGGTTCATGGAAGGCCAGTCTGGAGGCTCCGTTGCTGGGGCTCTGTCTGAGAAGCACTGGCAGCCTGCTCCCCTTTGGGCTCCGGATGGGCCGGTAGACACAGCTTTGGACCAGGCAGAGGGCCAAGGTGAGGTGGGAGGTCGATCTCAGTGGGGTGGCCATGTGGTGCTCCTCAGAGAGGGAGTCAGAGAAGTGCTCTTCCATGGGGTCCCTGGGGTACTCTAGTCCCTCATCCCCATCTTGGATAACAGACAGCTGGGTAGATTCTCCGGCTAAGTCCAGGGAGTCTATTGAGGGGCTGGAGCTGGCCCGGCCAGCCAGGGTACGGTCACTGTCTGAAGCCCGGGACTGAGGCTTGGACCCAGGGACCAGCGTGAGCGATGAAGGGCTTCCCTCTGGATCTTCCTCCCCTCCCTTCACTTTTTCTGCTCCAACCACGCTTCCTCCTCCAATCACGCTGGCCGAATACCTCGTCGACGGGCCACAGGAAATACTCCGCGCCAACTTCCTGGGTACCTTACACACAGCCTCGTAGTCCGAGTCCGCCACTCGCCACGCTGTGCACCCTCTGCACTTCCTGGGTGACGGCGTGACTGTCCCGCAACGCTGTGGTCGCAGGGCCTCAGAACCAGGCCCTGGGCAGTGCGGGGGGTGTCCATGATGAACCCCCGACTCTAAGCCTTCTTCAGCCCAGGACTCGTACAGCGAATACACCAAGTCCTCCTGGAGCAGGGCACAGTACCTGGCATGGGTCAGACCAGACATGTCCACCATGCCGTCCCCCTGCACCCCTCCCCCTGCATCCTCGGGCCCGGTAGTGGCCCCTCCGGCGCCGCCTTCCTCCTCCCCGTTGGTCTTCCGGTAGAGGCCGCTGACGAGGCCCCTGAGGCGGTGTTTCTCTTGGAGCAGCCTCTGAAGCCGCTCGATGGACAGAGCCTCCACGCGGGCGATCACCGTGTCGAACCGATACATGCGCTCCAGCGTGAAGGCGCACTTGGAGCAGGCAAACTCGCCGCGGCCGTCGCGGGTCAGCTCTTGACCGAGGGCGTGGGACAGGAGCACCTGCAGGTTGAGTTTGGAGGATGGGTGGAAGATCCATCGCCGTTGGTTACCGCAGAGCTCCCGTGCACAGATACGACACACCTCCTTCATTCTGATGTCCAGCATTCCACACACGCACACACACGCATGCACACGCACGCATGCACACACACGCACGCACGCACACTCACTCACTCACTCAGACAGAGGTTTAGCCTGTTTTGGTGGAAGATTGTCCTCAAGACTGGCTGAATGGCATTCTCACATCTCCAGAGGTCTCCTTCCACTGGGTTGCGTCACCTCTGATGTTCCCTGGGAGGGTTGATGCCCTGGTTGCTAAGTGTCATATCAATAATAAATAACATTTGGTGGATGGAGGTGAATGAGATGATGAAATGCTGTTATTAGCTTCCAGGATGACAGCTCATCCATCAAAAGTCTGTGTGTAAGATCATCCAAGATGTGAATATAGGCATTTAACAGCTTATTCGATTTCTCTCTCTTCCAAAGATGTGCTAAAAAATGCAACTATGCGGTTTCAGACAAAAAAATCCCAGAAAAATTCAACAAAAACAACACAATCATCAGAGAAACAAAAATATTGGTTCTAAACAGCAGCAAGCACACGAGATTCTCAAAAAATCCAATCTTTCAAGGTTCTTTTTTATTTTGTCCAGCGTTGTTTCTTACTTCAGGATTGGGTGAATTTTAATAGATATTGCTTATTTGAACAGCAGATGGCAGCCAGCAAGTCGTCCAGAATCCGTGATCATTCTGTTGCATTCAGTAAGGGAAATTCTGATGCAATGGGTTAAAGTCCGAAATAGATAAATGGAATCACGGTTAGGTGTCTGGCTTATCTTCAAAATACACACACAATCAGACTTTACCCTTCTCGCTCTGGTTGTTTCATTTCTGGCGTTTCCCAAGACAAGATAAACATGCGTAAGTTCCGCTGCATCACTGGTTGGCTGTCATGGGAGGCTCGCGCTGTCAGGTTGATCATCTCCGGAACCGTAGCTACATCTTCACCACGGACAGTTGTCACATAGAAACAGATAATTCGTTAACCGCAACCAGGTTCAAATCCTTTGACATTCCTGAATTATAATATCAACAGTATAGATAAGAGGCGCATCGCCACCTCCGCGGTAAATGTAGATCGGATCGAAAAAGCCGTAGCAACGTATAGCGCTGGCAAGACCAGCCAGCAGCCGCGGAGCGCACCATTTCATCTAACAGGGGTGGAATAATTTAATTGTCACTACCATTGCATTACAGTTGAGCTATATTAAATGATAATGTCAGGTTTACTATAATGCAAAGAAAAGTGAATTGAAATCTATATTTCTCTTAATATAATCAAAGACGTAGAATAAAACACATGACATCCCCCGGGGATGTCCAAGTTGTTTTGGCCCAGTCTACACTAAGCTTTGTATTCGCTTCATTGAGCAGGTGAAATACCTATTACGTGCGTTAGCTACATAGTGACGTTAACGACATTTTATAACGACATTTTATACGTGTTCTGCCTACATTTGCCCAAGAGGGAAGCTGTGTATTTACAAGAAATGAAAAATAAATAATAGCATATTTTTCTATGCTTTGGTCATATTACTGCCTGTGGGTAACATAAAAAAGAACCTGTGTTTCATTTTATTAGCCACATAACTTTATATAATCATCACGGTGGAATTGATTTAATGTTTAACAAAGCAAATAAATATTTGCTTCCTCAGATAATGTGTTTGGATAATAGCCCACACACATACACATACACACACACACACACACACACACACACACACACACAGACACGAGCACACGCGCACACTCACACACATACACACTCACACAGCCTGAGGGTTGACTTGAACTACTGTGTTGCAGTAAACAGGCAAAGCAGGTTTCATGACCTGTCCTTCCTTGTGTGACTGTTTTATGTGCAAGTCAGAGTTCTTAGGGCTTTCAAACAATGGCCATTAATGCACGAAAAGCATTGCATCGATTGTCCTACTGTCAAATAGTATCAGACAAAAGACTTCCGTCAAAGCCAAAGTAGATGGTTCTGATGCATGTCACATGGCCTGAATTTTAACCTGGATTCCAGGTAGTATTTTCCAGGAGTGTGAACATGGTGCTGAACCATCTAAAATGTGAAAGTTGGATGAAAAATATTTAAATAATATTTAAAATGGAGGTCATGTGACTTGCCAAAACAAAGCACAGCCCCTAGACATGACGGTATGAGCAGAGATATAGCAGTAGTTGGTGGATAACAGTCTCAGCTACATGACCCCATCTGAACAGATGGGCTGGTCATGCTTTTCATAGCTCTCTGGTCTGCTAAGTGCTACAATATAAATGGCTTCTCTACCCACTGCCAGGGGTCTTCTTAACTGACGACATGCATTGTATGACCATCAGCTTACAAGGTCAAGACACACAAACAAATATAGAGATATAGATAGGTATACATGTATGTATGTATACATTCACAATATTGTATTATAGATTATTACACAAGGCTATCTATCACAGACAGCCATCAGCCAGCATTCTGTAAAGCAAACTAGAACCATTCTGTAATGCAGAGGAACCTTTCTGTAATGCAAACTAGAACCATTATTTAATGCAGAGGAACTATTCTGTAAAGCAAAGAACTATTCTGTAAATCACTGAGACACAATAGCACAAGGGGGCCATAAAACCGATTCCAACGACTGTGAATGCTACAGGGACAGAACAAAGAGAGAGGCACTAGTGGTTTAGTTTTCACAGGAAGGGTGGATGGGTGATCGCTATTGTAGTCTGTGCTGTACAGGAAAGGGTGAGGGGTGATTTGTTGGAATATGTTTTGATGTTTAATTAATGATTTAATTATTGGCAACACAAGGAACACTGCTGCATATATAAACCCAGTTACTGAAAAGGTCAAACTAATGGCATCTGAACATATCTTGGCTACACCATTTGTGCACAGTTTTTCAGTTATGGTTTGGCTGTGTACTCAACTACATTACCCAGAATGCCTTAAAGTGAGTGGTTTTCACAGTAAACCATGACTGTGTATCCCAAAGGTTGTGCAGACAGTCATGCACTCACACTGTGATGCCACATATCAGCTTTGGTCCTCAAAATAACATGCTGCCTCAGAACAAAATGTAACATTTGTTAAGACAGTTATTATTAGGTCCTGGTCTCTCAGGAAAATGGACAATGTTATCCCTGTGAAACAACTTGGATACATAAAGCCAACAAACCTGCATTTAACTGTGTTCATTGTAGGTGTAGTTATATATATATATATATATATATATATATATATATATATATATATATAAAAGACACCTACTTATAAATGTATAAAAAAGATACATCTGCTTTCTTTCTAGCTGCCTTTCCCTTCAACACATCATAATACATGTCGTCCATTACATTTCCCTGTCTGAGACAGCCTGGCATTTATATTGATCTCATTGGCTGTGGTGTCTGGGGAACCAATTAGAAGCTGGTTGTCACACAACTTGATATCTATGTGTCAGAGTTAACACCAGATTGTCAGAATGACCTATTGTGAACCGTTCTGAAACATGAGACCAACACACTGTCTCACATACCCTTATGCCCACAGGCAGTTGGAAGTGCACGCACAACAAGCAACCTTTCTGTCTTGTATGCAGTTATGTACACACACAATTGAGCACTTATATATATGTACACATACATACTGTACAGTATGTGGAACACAATAAACAGGCAATAAACAGGCATAACTACAGGCCAGAAATTAATAATGTTTAGGATTTTATATCATTAATAATGCAAATAAATATGAAAATTCCCATTCCCCTCATTCATTCGTTTTCACATGCAAATACATACATTTGTATTTTAGTAATTTAGCAGATTATATTATCTAGAGCGACGTACAGAAGCCTGCTTCTCCTCAGTCTTCTTAAGAAACTGACATTGTTTGGGCCAAGTGCAATAATTATATTCTCAGCCTGAGCTAAAGCTGCTGGTGGCCCTTGGCAATAAGACAGCATCAGTGTTTGAAATCTGAGCTGACATTGGCTAGGACAAGCACATTTGCATCCCACAGCCAGGTTGATTTACAAGGTAAAATGCCTCCACCAGGACCTTGGGGCTTAGGCGGCTTCTACTGAGGAACTACTACCAGAGAAACAAAATTACGTTTCAAACAGCTGCCACATGAGAAGAGCTTGGGATTCACGGTGAAAAATAGACGGGGTCAATGGTCAGGGAATTGAGAAGCACTCTGTATTAATATTAATAAGAAAAAGACTCAGAGATGACGACTGTGGATTACCAAAACTTACCAGGGAGAACGATCAACAACACAGTTGGGATCTGACCGGAGAACAGTATGGAGACAACATTCTTTTAATTATAAGCTTGAGACAGAGTAGAGGTGTCAAACTAACAAGAGCCTATTAATAGTGTCACCTTGATCCTTTCAACTGGTGTCCAGTTAAGACCCAGACCAACAGGTGAGGAGACTTCCTTACTCATTAGTGAACTTAAGTAATGAAGTAGGAGCAAAAACCTTCAGACTCTCAGCCCTCTGTCACAAGTTTTTTACACTTTAGATAATATTGGATTTGTTTTAATCTTACACCATTTCAGTTTACAAACAGTCATATGCCTGTTATATTATTATTAGTGTAATGCCTATTACCCAGATTGCCCATTGAGAATGGAGAATGTCAGTGGCCTGTTCATAAATACATCTTCACATCATTTGTTTACCAGACTAAAATAGCCCAGGTCACCTCCCTTCAGGCTCACAGTTCCCAACACAATACACATGCATTACCATTCATGGAGACATCAACCCAGACTGACATAGGAACCCTTTATTATTCAGTCCTAGAAGCTGTTAGTAACATGTGTGTCTACTTTCCAGCAATATTTACATTTAACTTTCAAATAATTCAATGAACTGCCATGAAACCATAAGGTTTGATGGTCACGACATATACTATACATTTACTGTACATATACTATACATATACTATACATATACTGTAGCTCTTGTTTTCCATTTTCCCCTACCCACTTAGACCTAGTTGTAGCAAAATTCTTGAATTTTTTGCAGAAATGCTGTTACTGTCTCAAATTTTAATTGAAATAAAATCCACAAATTTATTATTTCTCCCCCCAGAAATGACTTGTTGATATAAAACTGTTGCACTGAGCCTTTAACTACCTCTGCCTGTCCAGTCAAGGGGTGTTATGTGTTTCCTCTCCAGTAGAGGGAATGCTCCCACCAACAGAGTAGGATCTGCTTAAAGCGGGTAGTGACCCTGAACAGAAGTCTAGACCTACACCTCAGAGTACACTCTTAACAGAAGTATAGACCTACACCTCAGAGTATACTCTTAACAGAAGTCTAGACCTACAGCTCAGAGTACACTCTTAACAGAAGTCTAGACCTACACCTCAGAGTACACTCTTAACAGAAGTCTAGACCTACACCTCAGAGTACACTCTTAACAGAAGTATAGACCTACACCTCAGAGTACACTCTTAACAGAAGTATAGACCTACACCTCAGAGTACACTCTTAACAGAAGTATAGACCTACACCTCAGAGTACACTCTTAACAGAAGTATAGACCTACACCTCAGAGTACACTCTTAACAGAAGTCTAGACCTACACCTCAGAGTACACTCTTAACAGAAGTATAGACCTACACCTCAGAGTACACTCTTAACAGAAGTATAGACCTACACCTCAGAGTACACTCTTAACAGAAGTATAGACCTACACCTCAGAGTACACTCTTAACAGAAGTATAGACCTACACCTCAAGAGTACACTCTTAACAGAAGTCTAGACCTTCACCTCAGAGTACACTCTTAACAGAAGTATAGACCTACACCTCAGAGTACACTCTTACCAGAATATAGACCTACACCCCAGAGTACACTCTTAACAGAAGTCTAGACCTACACCTCAGAGTGCACTATTAACAGAAGTAGAGACCTACACCTCAGAGTACACTCTTAACAGAAGTATAGACCTTCACCTCAAGAGTACACTCTTAACAGAAGTATAGACCTACACCTCAGAGTACACTCTTAACAGAAGTATAGACCTACACCTCAGAGTACACTCTTAACAGAATATAGACCTACACCTCAGAGTGCACTCTTAACAGAAGTATAGACCTACACCTCAGAGTACACTCTTAACAGAAGTATAGACCTACACCTCAGAGTACACTCTTAACAGAAGTCTAGACCTACACCTCAGAGTGCACTATTAACAGAAGTAGAGACCTACACCTCAGAGTACACTCTTAACAGAAGTATAGACCTACACCTCAGAGTACACTCTTAACAGAAGTATAGACCTACACCTCAGAGTGCACTATTAACAGAAGTAGAGACCTACACCTCAGAGTACACTCTTAACAGAAGTATAGACCTACACCTCAGAGTGCACTATTAACAGAAGTAGAGACCTACACCTCAGAGTACACTCTTAACAGAAGTATAGGTACAGACTCACAGAAGTGTAGATAATAACATCAGTGAAGGTCAATGCTCAAAGATGGTAGTGATTGTTGTGCAACATTGAGGTTCTGTGTTCACATCAGGATGCACTCACCTGCATCTCCTGCTCAATGCGCAGTCTCTCCCTGCCCAGCTCTTCATGATAAAACTATAACACAGAGAATCAGACTTAGATAATCGACTGTGTTGTGTGTGTGTGTGTGTACTTCCTGCTACTACCACAAGAACACAACTTAACACAACACTACCTTCCTGCTACAAACCACAAGTACACAACTTACAAACTAAACAGGAGTAGCTACATGGGACATGCAGTATCCTTTAGAGCATTACATGTCAACTGATAATAAAATATGTAATTCCTCAATCTAACTCAAGTCAAATTTGGTTAGCGGAAAGGATATTGCAAAAAGAATCAATAATGTTCATACTTTTTTGTTATTTATGTTTCTGCGTTTCCATAATGGGGATAGGTACCTCTGCATCCCGTTCTTTCTGCAGCAGGGAGGAAGAGAGGTCCTGAACCTGTCCCTCCAGCTCTCCCACCCTCCGTGTCAGGACACTCTTCTCTCCGCTCAGCTCAGTGATCAGAGCCTCTTTACAGCGCAAAGCACTGGTCAGCTCCTCGATCACCCTACACAGGGAGAAAGGGTTCAGTACCATGGACACAGGGAGAAAGGGTTCAGTACCATGGACACAGGGAGAGAGGGTTCAGTACCATGGACACAGGGAGAAAGGGTTCAGTACCATGGACACAGGGAGAGAGGGTTCAGTGCCATGGACACAGGGAGAAAGGGTTCAGTATCATAGACACAGGGAGAGAGGGTTCAGTATCATAGACACAGGGAGAAAGGGTTCAGTATCATGGACACAGGGAGAAAGGGTTCAGTACCATGGACACAGGGAGAGAGGGTTCAGTACCATGGACACAGGGAGAAAGGGTTCAGTATCATAGACACAGGGAGAGAGGGTTCAGTATCATAGACACAGGGAGAAAGGGTTCAGTATCATGGACACAGGGAGAAAGGGTTCAGTACCATGGACACAGGGAGAGAGGGTTCAGTACCATGGACACAGGGAGAAAGGGTTCAGTATCATAGACACAGGGAGAGAGGGTTCAGTATCATAGACACAGGGAGAAAGGGTTCAGTATCATGGACACAGGGAGAGAGGGTTTAGTACCATGGACACAGGGAGAGAGGGTTTAGTACCATGGACACTGGGAAAGAGGGATCAGTACCATGGACACAGGGAGAGAGGGTTTAGTACCATGGACACAGGGAGAGAGGGATCAGTACCATGGACACAGGGAGAGAGGGTTCAGTACCATGGACACAGGGAGAGAGGGATCAGTACCATGGACACAGGGAGAGAGGGTTCAGTACCATGGACACAGGGAGAGAGGGATCAGTACCATGGACACAGGGATCAGTACCATGGACACAGGGAGAGAGGGTTCAGTACCATGGACACAGGGAGAGAGGGATCAGTACCATGGACACAGGGATCAGTACCATGGACACAGGGAGAGAGGGATCAGTACCATGGACACAGGGAGAGAGGGTTCAGTACCATGGACACAGGGAGAGAGGGATCAGTACCATGGACACAGGGATCAGTACCATGGACACAGGGAGAGAGGGTTCAGTACCATGGACACAGGGAGAGAGGGATCAGTACCATGGACACAGGGATCAGTACCATGGACACAGGGAGAGAGGGTTCAGTTCCATGGACACAGGGAGAGAGGGATCAGTACCATGGACACAGGGATCAGTACCATGGACACAGGGAGAGAGGGTTCAGTACCATGGACACAGGGAGAGAGGGATCAGTACCATGGACACAAGGATCAGTACCATGGACACAGGGAGAGAGGGATCAGTACCATGGACACAGGGAGAGAGGGTTTAGTACCATGGACACAGGGAGAGAGGGATCAGTACCATGGACACAGGGATCAGTACCATGGACACAGGGAGAGAGGGTTCAGTACCATGGACACAGGGAGAGAGGGATCAGTATCATAGACACAGGGCGAGAGGGGCCAGTGGGATTGGGATAAGTGGGAATGTTTAAAAGTTAACATTTAGGTCAGCTTTTCTGTATTCACCTGTCTCTGTTGGGTTGTAATGGGGCGTTGTAAGACTGGGGCCGGGGTGTCTCCTCCTCTCGGCCGTCCTCCATATTCTCCAAGAGGGGCTGGGAGCTAGACCTTACCAGGGAGGCCATCCTTTCAGCCTCACCTCGAGCTAGCTGGGCCTCCTAGGGAAAACAAATGAAAAGGTCTGTAGTTCAGTCTATGTATCTAAACCAATTAAAACAATCAATTAGCTAATGTTCTCTAAAGAGAGAACAAAAGCATTATTCAAAGAGGTTAATTATGTGCGTACCTCCTGCAGGAGTTGTATCTTGGTTTGCAGCAACTCCTGCATGTGGTCAATCTCCTGCTGTCTCTCCTCACACCGTCTCTGCAGCTCTGCCTCATTGTGACTGGACAGGCTCTCTGCTGTTGACCTATCAGAAGAGAGGATAGCGAAAAAGGGAGCATTACTATTGGTCAAGAGGAAAAAACAGGGGGCTTTGTGATTGGTCAGCCTTTCTTCTGTTCTCCTCTCACAGAAAGAAAATAAGAAGAAACATGGTGAATATCAATAATTACCAACAGTCATTGACAGTGGGCTGACCCGTAAAGTCCTGGTTTATTTTAAATTTGAAACACAGTCAGGAGATGATGTCATATGAATCATACAAGCTATAGGATACCCTACGCTTACCAGCTGCGAATAGAGACCAGGCACACCCAGGGTAGGGTGTACACTTTTATTGAGTGCACTTAGTAAAAGCACCATGAAAACATCAGATGTGTGTGCATCTTCAAGCATCTGTTTTGCTGAGTCAACTCAACTGCGCCATGAAAGAATTCCTGCTCTGGATCCCAAAATGGCAGACGCCAACCTGTCTCCTTGCATACGTTCTATTTTTCCTCTCTTCTGGTTTTAGCTCAGACAGCCTGACTATGGCAGACAGCAGCTCACATAACTAGTATTATATTATTTAACTAGGATTATTTTGAACCGGCTGTGTAATGTTGTACATGTCACTATTTTAAAGACCTACATTTTATTACCCATGTACGTTCTCTATATCTCCAGTAGACAAACCAGTTTAAAAGCCAAATGTTTCATAACAGTTAAATGATTGCATAAAAACAACACAGTTGATTTTAACAACAGACAACAGAATAATATAAAAATTTGCTTTGTGAAGGCAATTACTGTAAATGAACATGCGAGTTGAAAAAGTGATTACATTTGGTAAAAAAGTGACTATAGGATTTAGTGTGTTCTCCTTAGTCAACAAAATGTACATTTTAAAACAAATTACTTTTTCCTGATCTGTTTTGTAACAAGATTGGAGAATATATAAAACATACTTGGGAATTGGAGGTTCATAGGGTCAGATAAGTAGACAGGTCCCATGCCAGTGGTAGCTTTATAGACTAAAATGATCATTTTAAAGTCAATTCTTTGAGGGACAGGAATAAGATGTGACATATAAAATACTGTTATGTACTTTAAATGTTTAACATATTTTATTTTGGTATATGATTTTCTTTTTTAAAACGGTAATAGATTAATACATTGCTAATTATGCCAGTTCAACAGAACGGCAGGCAAAACAAAATGTACGACCACACCAGCTGTTGAGCTGACAACTGATGTACACTGGTCATCAATCTCTCTCAGGGTTTAGCTACAGGCCAGGGTTGGGGGGGGGGGGGGGCATCAATCTCAGCTATCTGATGAATACACAGAATACCTCTATCAAATGGATTATCCTCCTTGGGGTATATTAAATGAACAGCCTAGTGGCAACGGGCAAGGGCTATAGGGTGGAGGGTCGGGGGCTGACGTGCCAGGTATTGCCTTCCATATCCCTGACTGTTCGCCAAGATATCAGCTTTGCCCTTTGGAGCTGCGGAGTGTGCAATCCCACTGGGATGGACACAAGGACTGCATGTGTACGTGTATGTGCATACATGTGTGGATACAGTGTTTCATGAATGTGTGTGTATCTGTGACTGTTCCTGTGTGTGTGTCTGTGTGCCCCTTCTTCTATGTGTATAATCCATATTTATGTGTACGGATGTCCCCACAAAGTAAAATACAATTCCTGGATTAGGGGTTAGGGTTATGCTAAAACGTACAACTGGGAATAGAATAGTGTTAGACTTGGGGTTCCTTTTAGGTTTAAGGGCAGGCATTTGGACTTGGTTAGGTTAAACCGTAACATTTAGGTTCCTGAGGGTAATGTTGTGGTTAGGTTAAGGTTAGGTTAGGGTTAGGTTAGGTTTAACCGTAACATTTAGGTTTCTGAGAGTAATGTTGGGTTAGATTAGGGTTGGGTAGGCTTAGGTTAGGGTTAGTTTAGGGTTGGGTACAGGGCTAGGGAATAACAACATGGATTTTTGGTTCGGATTAAGTCTCAGTTCCCCACAATGGTACAAAAACAAATGTGTGTGTGTGTCTTTGCATGGTCCTTGTGTGTGCGTGTGTGTTTGTGCCTGTTCTTGTGTGCGTGTCCGGTCCTCTCACTGTACCAGCTGTTGGTTGAAACAGGAGCTGTGGTGTTATCTCTGAACTTTAGTTGGTACCTCTGAGGTTCTCTGTGGTCCCTAATCTATTCCTCAGACTCTCGCTACTAGAGGTCTGTCATCCAGTTAGAAGACCATCTACATTGGACGACTGTAAAATACAGGCAAATTGTATTCCTGCATGAAAGTAAAATGTGGTCATATCAGCATATCTATAGGTAAATGTTAGTGCTTCAGCAGCTTACTAGTGAGCTCATACACGTTTTACTTTTGCGCAATATAATAAAACCGCTACATTAACTATCTATAGCATGATTATTTTTCTTCAGAAAACAAACAATGCAAATGCAATGCAAATGTTGGGTCGCAACTGAGACAACCTGTTTAGTCCCTCGTTACGATCAAACCCACAACTGCAAAATGGGCTTTTCAAGCACCGTGCTTTATAAACTGAGTAACAGACACAAAATGAACTGTTAACACATCCTATGTACCTTGCAAAGACATCAAAGAGATAGTTCAGGATTTTGTCAGTGATGCCGTTTATCGCTTCCCCAGAGTCGTATGAGCTTGGGGATACGATTTGTACATTAAGTGTCTGCATTCAGACAATGCTAGCTGAAATTAGAATAGTGACCTTTGCAGACATCCTGTCACTGTGCTAATAAAGGTTACCAAGTGTATAATAAATCCAATAATGCAACCTCCTACAAACTGAAAAACGGATTACATTTAAATGTTTACATTCAAGTCATATGACAGACATTCTCAGCCAGAGCCACTTAAAATTCTGAGTGCAAATAATCCTAAAATGAGACAGTGCACAGACATGGGAACAGGCAAAGGGGCCGGTAGTTTGTAGATAAAATTGGTAATGCTCAGCTTTGTGTAAAGCACATTACTGAAAGTATAGATTTGACATTATGTGGTGGTCAAAGTCAACATTCTGCTGAAATTTCTTCTCACTTGTGGCTGTAACCCTGTGTGTGCACACGTTTGCATGGACTTCATACACTGCAAGCACCGTTATGTAATAACCAAGCTGTCGCATAGCTCCATCCCCACCCCCGCTGCTGGATGGTAAGAAGTGTCAGATATTCAGATGAGATATCAGAGGTCAATACACTCCACAGTCAACAGTCAATATTCTTTGTTCGGTACTTACAGAGCCTTGTCGAGAAGGTCTTGTTTCTCTTGTAGCTCCTGCTTCAAGCTCTCCACTTCTACCTTCAACTCGATATTCTGAAACAGATGGAAGAGAAAAACGTAATGTACAAAAGCTTGGAATTATGTAGTGTCATCATCCTCATCATCCTATTGATTGATCTCAGAAGATTAATCTCAAATAGAGACATGAACATGGTCATGAAACTCTAACGAAGTACAGGGGGTAATGGTATGCACAATTTACTGTAAGACATAGGAAATGTAGGTGGACTGTAGATGGACAAAAATGTATGGTAAATGGACTAGAGATGGACTGTAGATGGACTAAAGATGAACTTTAGATGGAATATAGAAGGACTGTACATGGACTGTAAATGGACTGTACATGGACTGTAGATGGACTGTAGATGGACTGTAGATGGACTATGGTATAAACTGTAGCTGAGTCTGTGCTGGTTCCTTAGTGCAGGTTTTGACCTTTTCTATTTTCTCTCAGCTGTCTTTGAGCAGGGATTCTCCAGATGAGAGATTAGATGGTTATAAAACGAACAATGTTGCCATGAAAAGAGCCCTGACATGCAGGGGACACGGTGTAACCTTCAAACATTCAGATGCACCGACACTTTATCTCTTACAGTGAGGCATTGAATGGGTCTTATTCGTTAACCAGATAGAATGGCTGCAGAAACTGTAATTAACATGCACATTTATATTTTCACTCTCTGTAAAAATACAATTCTTTAATAGCAGTATTTTTAATATAGATCTACATGTATTATCAGGGGGATTTAGCATGCTTTATGATCTCCAACAAGTGAGCTTTACAACACTGTTCATGAAAAATATAAGCATTTTTGACAGTTGGAAATGTTCTTTCCTTGTGCAATACACCGTAACTGTGACATTTATTATCGATAGCATGATCATTTTTCTTCAGAAAACAAACAATGCAATACCAATATTGGGTCACAACTGCGACAACCTGTTTAAATTTGTGTCTCAAAACAAACCTCTTCCAGTGTCTCCGATCCACTCTAACACATTCCCACAACTGGCCAGCCATCAAAACTCTCCCCTTACACTCCCAAATAACCACGTACACCTGACACCCCTCCCACTCCTCTCCTCTTTCCTGCACTGATTTCCCAACAGCGTATGAATCAGTGCAGGATTTCCCAACAGCGTATGGTATGGGGATGTACTGTAACATCAGAGGGAACATGGCTCTCTGCTGTTATACGGGATATATTTCGGCCAGGGGAATGCAGAGTAGCACTGGGGCTTATGGGAACAAGGCCAGAGTTAAGATAGACACCTTATTCATCTGCGGCATTAGACACACTGAAGCAGAGTACGGCTCTGAACCAGGACAGGGCTCTGGAAATGGATTGAAAAAGTGACTGGGGTTCATTTGTCTGGTTGTAACCCTGAACCGACAAAGGGCAGGTTCATTTTCCCTCTCTTGATGAACATAGATCACATGTTTGGAGCGGTAGGTAGACAAGTGGTGGGATTATCTGACCAGTAACCCAAAGGTTGCTAAATTGAACCTCTGAGTAATAATCTGTCACTCTATCCCTGAGAAAAGCAGTTAACATTAAACAGTCAATTAACCGAACTATAGAATTCAGTGCTTTGTTGCCTATTTGAGCCCTCTATCTTACCTGGAAAAGTACAAATGTCTCTCTCATATCTATCTGACAGGTCTGTGGAGTTATAGTCTATTTAACCCTATTAAACAGCTTTGTCTTCTGGCCAGAGAGTTTCCAATGCATGTCTCAGCGCAACTATGTTCTTAACACGGCCCTAAGTACCCTGAAAAGCACACAGACACACACCCAGACCTCTGTACATGTCTGCCTAGCTCGTCCACACCAAAACAGTCGCCACATAAAAAGACATTTCATTGTTGGTGCTTGTCTGCCTACACCAGTCGACACCTGACCCCGCTGGAAAATGTGGGGTTAGGTCAACAGGGCTAATCTGCAGGAATAATTAACCATAGTTAATGACCCAATAGCAATCCTCAATATCCCAGCAGTGGTTTAGCAGACATTCTTATCCAGAGCAACTTTCAGTTATTTATCAACAGCACAACACATAGTCTGTTTTAAAAGCCAATCCATTTAAAACGTTATTTTTAAAGCGTTACTCTTCACATTGTTAGCCACTGCTTGGCAGGCAGACAGTAACTGCAATGTTTTCCTGTCATTCCCACCGCTCTAAATATAGCAGCCCATCATGCACCTGCTATTCCTGCCCCCACAGTCGCTTGGCCCACAGCAACAGTTCCCCTTATAACTAGGCATGCACAGGAGTGATACATGACTGCCATGATTGGCCGAGGACTGGGGCTAAAAGCACACTAGGCATATGCAGGTACACACACACACACACACACACACACATAGGCCACATACATAGTACTGTCCACACATACCATGACATGCAGTGAATCAAACCAAAACACCCAAAACGATTCCAGATGGTGAACATGAGCTATCCGGCCATGGCATACATGGAAGGTCAAAGTTTAAAAAATATAATTAATTACTGACACACCATTGTGTTTCCTCCTTTCACCTACTAACTCACCACCTTGAAATAACTAATTTATACCATAACCTTCTGATACAATAGTTTGGTGTCCATTAAATTGGTAACCGATCTGAAGCTTTCCTAACAATAATGGGTTGGCACCAAACCAACTTGTTGAGAATTAGATAACAATGTGATGACATAAGAACATGCATTTTATTTATTACTTTTTAAATGTCAAATTCAAATCTAAAGTTCAATGTGTTGGTCAAGTGTTGTGTATAATGTCACCAGAATTAAACCCTCTGTAATTATTGGACTGGATCTTGATAGAAACCTGGTTAATAATGAAGAGACCACATCGTCATCAGACTCCCTTAATTTGCATTTGAAGATGTGAAATCAATTCTCCAATTAAAGACTCATTAATCTGATAAAGCTTTATCCTTACGGTATGAGATATGGAGCCCTATTGGGCTTAATATCCAATTAAAACATGAAAGGGAGAGTTTGTCTTCCTCCACTCAGTTAGTTGTAGCATGCAGAGATGAAAGAGGTTATGTGTTTATTGGGATCAGACCAGAGATAAAGTAGGATAAGTATGAGTACATTTGCGTTCTGTTGGTTTGGATTAGACCAGCCATATTGTTATGTGATTCTTGTGTCAGGAGATTAGGATCTAAAAAAGAATACATTAGAAAAAAGATACTCATACAGACACACACACAGACCGACACTAAGGCAGACTAATCTTTCTACCTCAATGGAGTGGAGTTGATGGAAATTCTGGAGATTTTATGTATTTTTCAATTTTCACATGTTCACAGACAACAGCTGACTTACAGTATCGCCTTACACAGATACATCTAGAACACACACACACACACACACAACCTTCCCTCACAATGCTTTGTAACATGCATCTCTGAGGTCACACAACAGGCTAGCACCCTATACCCCAGACTGTTGCCCTATCCATGGGATTAGGGGCTGTCTGTGTGCCAACCTTGTCAGAAAGTGAGGCCACACTTTTTACTGTATGTGCACCCCAACAATAACAATATCCAGTAATCCAAATGAAACAGAGATCAAACAGACTGGGGAGAGTGAAGAGACATTCTGGTATGATAGACTGGTGACAGAATACTGACCTAGGACTCAGTCAAATGACAGCCCACTGATACAGACTGTAGAATACACAACAACACACTGACACAGACAGTAGAATATACAACAACACACTGACACAGACAGTAGAATATACAACAACACACTGACACAGACTGTAGAATACACAACAACACACTGACACAGACTGTAGAATATACAACAACACACTGACACAGACTGTAGAATACACAACAACACACTGACACAGACTGTAGAATATACAACAACACACTGACACAGACTGTACAATATACAACAACACACTGACACAGAATGTAGAATATACAACAACACACTGACTGTAGAATACACAACAACACACTGACACAGACTGTAGAATACACAACAACACACTGACACAGACTGTAGAATACAAAACAACACACTGACACAGACTGTAGAATACACAACAACACACTGTCACAGACTGTAGAATACACAACAACACACTGACACAGACTGTAGAATATACAACAACACACTGACACAGACTGTAGAATACACAACAACACACTGACAAAGACTGTAGAATAAACAACAACACACTGACACAGACTGTAGAATACACAACAACACACTGACACAGACTGTAGAATACACAACAACACACTGACTGTAGAATACACAACAACACACAGACTGTAGAATACACAACAAAACACTGACAAAGACTGTAGAATATACAACAACACACTGACACAGACTGTAGAATACACAACAACACACTGACACAGACTGTAGAATACACAACAACACACTGACAAAGACTGTAGAATTTACAACAACACACTGACACAGACTGTAGAATACACAACAACACACTGACACAGACTGTAGAATATACAACAACACACTGACACAGACTGTAGAATACACAACAATACACTGACACAGACTGTAGAATACACAACCACACACTGACACAGACTGTACAATACTGACAAACACATTTGACACACAACAAAGCCAGATATATAAACACACACTACTCAATGGCTCAAAGCAGTACAAGCAATCGAGTGTAATCCGTTGTCATATGAGTGCTACATTCTACTCAGAGCCCACAGGCCCCACGTTATCTAACCTGGGTACTGGCTATTGGATAGGATTAAACGCAAACACATATATGAGTCCCTATGTTTTCAGTTTGTTTAATTACATTTGAATGCATCTAATCTCATCCAAAAGATCCAGATAGATAACAGACACCAAACAGAACAGATGAACACAACAGAGTAACTTCAGTACCCGGAGTGGTCATCTTTGTAGCAGGGAACTGGGAAGGACAATGACATCACAAGGGATGGACATGCTAGATTCTCCACAAGGGAAACAAAACCTGTTTGGTTCCAAATCTGTTCCAAATCAAGTTCTTCTGATTTCTAAGATCACCTGAACAATACTCATTATGAAAAGACCAGATATTCTTATCATTTCTGTGCCTCAACGGAAAGAAGCCCGCAGTAATTGAGGCGCTTCAGGACCTAGATTCTCTACAGATATGCTTAAGAAGTGTTCGGTTCTGTCAAGCTCTGCGCCACAACTTAGAGTTAGAATCTATTTTGAATCTATTACAATATATTTCAACAGGATACATTAGTATAAGTGTTTGTTCTAGTTCCTCACCGTGCGGTAGACATGGTCACTGCTGTCCTCATACTTTTGCTGGATCCTCTCCTCCAGGAAGTAGATGCGGAGCTTGAGGCTGAAGTTCTCCTTCTTCAGGTCATTGAGATGCTGCGACAGAGTACGGTAACTGTTAGACATGTCCATTAAAAACAATGGCAAATCTTTGTCTTATAGGTCAAAGGGTACAGGAACCATTTGACATGGCCGTACTAAAGGAAAAAAAGACACCCGTAAAAAAATACGGGAATCATTTGACATATCTGTAATACAGCCCATTGAGACTGGTAACCGTTAGACATTCTATATCCTCTTCCTGCGGGACATAGTATATATCAGTCCTCAGTCTTCGGGTGCCCACTGGGAAAAAACTATAAAAAAATGAACCAAAACAACTGTAAGCTCAAGGAAGCCACAAGGAATCCGAACCGACACGCATTCCCTCTGACCCGTAAACACACAGGAGTGTGTGGGGCCGTCTAACGGAGCAGAGGGCTACTCTGCGGCCCGAGCGGTCAGAGCTGTGGCCATGCCGACTCCATGGTGTGTTCTGGAGAAGGGGGCCGAAACGCGGGGAGCTTATTTTACTGTCACAAACACGCCCGGAATCCTGGAGGGTGACGAGGAGAGGGAGAGAGGAGAGTGACAGGGGGAGAGAGCAGCGGGGGGGAGGGGGGGGGGCAGCTATACAGGATCACACACACGCACACTCGACATGTAAGAAGATCACCTCAGAGAGAGGAAGAGAGGGGTGGGGAGAGGGGGGAGAGGGGGAGTGCACTGGGGTCATCTTCACTGGATCGCAGGCATGTTAGAAAATCACCACAGACAGCGGAAGACTGAGAGTGAAAAGGGAGAGAAAGAAATAGGGGTAAAGGAAGAAATGCTAGGGTTCTGTTGATCTAAATGCCTCCTGACATGTAACCCGACTAGCCAAAACGCTTTAATGCAACACACTCATCTTAGCTTTTTGTTAGGATCATCCAAACCGATTATTGTTCACGGGTACTTCAGGCAGATATATTGTTCAGGAAACCACCAAAACAAACAGGGAATACCTAAGTACATGGGGGTTACAAATGACCGGTATACTGAAAGCAGGTTCTTCCACACGTGGAAACTAACATCCCATCACATTAGGTTTGTTGGTCATTTTGAAGAGATTGTAGTGACTTCTTCAAAGGGAGGTTTTTGTTGGGGTACATTTGAAAGGAGCTTCAGTGATATAAGACTGATTAAATGGCCTATGAATCACGCCTATAAGATCCCAGACATATGTAGAATGTATTCCAAGACCTGCTGAATTTGTTCTGACCCAGAAGCATGTTAGACAGTAAGTTGGTGTTCATTTTGTAGCTCCTTTTTATATAAAATTTCTGACACCATAAATTTAATTCTGAACTGTAACAGTCCTATCACAGTCTTTGTGATAGGACTGCTTGATGCTGTAAAAAAGATGCTTGATGCTGTAAAATCCATAGGTTAGCTGATGGCTTAGTAAAACTCGTCAACTAAAATATACCCTGTAAACAGTTGTCTCCTGACCACATCCTCTCAGTGATATGGATTCCATCCTCTTCTCGGGTCTTAATCAATACAGGGGATTCCTGATCCTTCCGCCATCAGTCTACCCGGTTCAGATACATCCGTTCTATAGATGACATCTCTACTAACACTAAGTCACATGCTGCCTTAACGTAATGCAATTCAATGTGAGACGTGGGGTGGTAATTGGCATTGAAGGACTTCTCAGGGTGGGCCGACACAGTGTCTTGCTGGCTTTTCAATTAGTATTTTGTTGGCTATACACTGATTCCCGGACAGACAGACTGGGCAGCTGTGACATCATCATATGTTGACCTCGCCACCCCTGTAGATTCAGTAGCTGTCCATTAAGGACTACAGATGCAAATCATTTTCTTGAAATAATTTACCTCAGAGACATGGGCCAGGCGACGAGCTGACTGATCCAGCCCATAACACAAGGATGATATCATCACGTATGTTTAGCAACAACAAGACGTACTAGGTTAGTCACTGAATGTGAATAACAGAGAGTTAGGGGAATGAAGGAGGACATGAAGTGGGAAGAATGGGAGGTGAGGTAGAGGCCTGGGTTTATAGTAGCTGAGAGAGAAGCATGGGGTTGAATTTGTGTTCAGGTAGAATTGTAGGATTAAATGGGAAGTGAGGTATAAGCATGGGTTGAATAGGTAACGAACGGGATTGAGGCGTGGGGTTAAGTGGGAGGTGGAGTTGAAGTGTGGGGTTAAGTGGGAGGTGGAGTTGAAGCGTGGGGTTAAGTGGGAGGTGGAGTTGAAGCGTGGGGTTAAGTGGGAGGTGGAGTTGAAACGTGGGGTTAAGTGGGAGGTGGAGTTGAAGTGTGGGGTTAAGTGGGAGGTGGAGTTGAAGCGTGGGGTTAAGTGGGAGGTGGAGTTGAAGCGTGGGGTTAAGTGGGAGGTGGAGTTGAAACGTGGGGTTAAGTGGGAGGTGGAGTTGAAGTGTGGGGTTAAGTGGGAGGTGGAGTTGAAACGTGGGGTTAAGTGGGAGGTGGAGTTGAAGCGTGGGGTTAAGTGGGAGGTGGAGTTGAAGCGTGGGGTTAAGTGGGAGGTGGAGTTGAAGTGTGGGGTTAAGTGGGAGGTGGAGTTGAAACGTGGGGTAAAATTGGAGGTGATGTTGAACCAATTGAGTGGTGCAAAAGAAAGATGCGCATGATTGATAAATATTTCTTGTCACAATGAAAATTGGTTTTGAAAATATGTTTTAGTTTTAAGCCAGGCTGTGATGAAGAAATTGTGTTAGGTTTGTTTGGATGATCCCTCAAAAGTGCATCTGCCAGCAATTGGAGCAACAAACAAGACAAACATGATGTCCAGATGATCAGGAAAAACCACTTCCTAGGGCTCAGAGTTTTCCCTGGTGAGGTCACATGTTTAGGAAGAATGCTGGGTCTCTAAACAGACCCATCTCAGATTGCCTTGCTCAGTACATTCTGGAGCCACAAGATGGAGACAACGAGTTAACAACATGGTATTCAGGAGGCTTTAGTTAGGCCCAAAACGAGTAAGAGATCTTACCTGTTCAAACTCTCTCAGAGTGTGAGGTTGGAGAGGAGGAGAGCTGTCTGTTTCTCCACTACCTGCATCTAAAGAAAGAACGTAGGAAAAGATGCACCCCATTTTTTAACAAATTATTTTGCATTTCAGTTCCTCGTCTCAACGCAGCAACTACCCCAGGCTTGAGAGAGTCAAAGATCAAATCATGCATCCTCCGGAAGAAATCCCGCCAAGCTGTGCTGCTTTTCGCCACACCACTTGCTCAAACGGGATGTTAGCCGGGACCAGCAATCCTGGCGGATACCTTTACTCTGGCTAACAACCACAGGTCAATATCACAAGGCAACCCCGACTAACCAATTCCCTGCTTTCGTACATAGTGACAGCAGTTATATTTTTCATTACAGTGTAATCACACACAAGCCTTCCACTGGCAATCAGCAAGACCAAATAAAAGGGGCTTACCTGTCATGTGACCTGTGCTCCTGGATGAGGACTCCTCTTCTACAGCACTGTCCCTAAAACACAGGAACCATACAGGCTTAGTAGACTACACAGTAAAACCGGGATCATACACACATACTGTACAAATGCACATTGCACCCTTGCACACACACACACACACTCACATATTTCTGCCTCTGTTTGGTCAATACCGTCTCTCAGAAATTGACAGACCATGTTCGAGGATCACACACTGGTCATATTACACATTGTCAAATGGCGCAAGAGGACCTCCACCCCCTTTATTACCATCAGTGTACCCCCATTAACACCTCAACAGGAGAGTAGGGGTTCACACTGGGGGATAGATTCAGGGGGTGGAGGATGAGGGGGTGAGAGGTTGGGGGGGTGGGGTGGAAGCCACATGGGGTCAGAGTTTAATTCCACCATGACTCACAGCCCCCTGCTACATCCAGCTACTCCCCCAAAACCAACATCACACAGCTGCTGCTCTCAGAGTCATACACACACCTACCCACACACAAACATACACACCCACACACAAACGCACACAGGGCCCATAGCCTACCCACACACAAACATACCCACAAACAAACACACACAGGGCCCACAGCCCTGCTGCTGCTGGGTGAACAAAACACTCTCCCCCTCTCCCCCAAAGTCTGTTACCTATCTGAAATTAATCATAAACTCAATTGAAACAGCTGAATACATTTTGGATTTTATAAGTTTAAGATTTCTCTTTAATTAATCAGAGCCCTAATTTTAAGCCCTTTTTTAATATGATGTATGATGTAAACAATGCAAAAGTATAAAAGAAATGCCCTGCATTATCCATATGATTAATGGTCAGGCCTTGGTCTATGAATTTGATGGTCATAGTGCTGTCTATGAATTTGATGGTCATAGTGCTGTCTATGAATTTGAGAGGAGTTACATTTCTCCAGTCCAGACCAAACCCACAGCTATTTATTAGACACAGAGATGGGTTAACTATGTTTGTTATTACTGACATTAACGAGCATGAAATAAGAAAACAGCCCTCTTATATTCTCTTATGACTGAAGTGACTAAAGTGAGACGACTGTTTTGCCATAAATAACTGGACAATTAAAACACAATAACCGTTTGACTGTTTCTCCAATGTTACTTTCACATCTCCTCGAGATGAAGACAGGCCTTATTGTCATAAGTTACCATTACTCATCTTGTGCATGAAGGATGCCTGTTGTCAAGAACCCCAAATCGAAATGTATCTGAAGCTTGCCATGGTATCAATATGTCAGTTGATGCTGACAATTTTGTACCCCTCAGGTGTCACGTGACTCGTGGGACGTTACATGCCCCCCAGTGCTGGACTTGCGCCGGAACTGTCCGAAATGGTATTCTAATTTTAGGACCGGAATCGCTTTTCGCTTCCTTTTTCAGGCTAGCCTTATTGATGAACATTGTCTAATGTGCTATTTGTCAGTTCTTGCACTTATTTCATCCCAAGCCAAGCGCTGATGCCCCCTATTGATAAAGTCATGTGTACAACATTCAAATCTGTACATCAAAATATTAATTAATACTTATGCTTAAACGTATTGAAAACATTTCCAGGCGTACGTAGGTATTTAAATATATTAACAACATGACCTAATTAATGGCCTAATTTGCATAATGTATAGCGAGTACGAATAACGTGACAACGGGGTAATTATTTTCCTTCAAAATGTGTATCTAGTCATATAGATATCCCAACACAACCAACACAATATACATATTTTTAGATCTGTCCGTTGTTCCATTGAGATGATGCAAATCTACTCTTAAAACCAAATAATAAAGGCCTTGTACAAACCGCGCAGATACATTTTTGCAGGCTGAGTATTTTGGAAAACACAATTCCAGTAGATATTTTCGATTTTACATTCAACGACCATTGTAATTTTAAAACAACCAACTATCAAGCTTTTATTCCGGAAACCTGCCAACAATATTGTTAGACCACAGCCTTTTCAATAATGCCAACATTCACATTCTCAAGTCTGCATCCTGGAACCAGCCTTTACCTTTCAGACTCGCTCCAGTTCTGTTCTGGCGATGAGCTCCAATCCATATATTACGTCAATTAAAGGGTAACCTTGCGGGGTAACCCGATATTTATATCATCCTGCCATGACTCCATTTAAAGGGTTCGATATGAAAGGGACATAATATGTGTGATCGGTTCCCCAACCATTACTGCGTTTGGACAAGGCTGCGGCTCGAGATGACGCGCGCCTTGAAATGTGCCACGGATTCTGCGGGGTATTGTCATGCACATCGCCCTCGCCCTCCACCCCTCCTCCAGCTCGACATCAAAGCTGCACGATTGACTCCGATGTTTCGAATGTGTCTGTGGGGTTTGGGGGGATATTTTTTAATGTCAGACGCAGAAAAAACGTACTGAATATAGCAAACTTACAATAGCACATGTAGGCCTAAGTGATGCTGTGCTGACTTTAACTCACGTTAAACAGGGAAGTTTGGGGTCAATTGGATAAAAACCCAATATTATTTGAGGAATGTTGATTTGAAAAAATAATTGGAATGATAGGCTTGCGTGATACAGAACACTGTTCACTTAACATTATTTGTATGGAATCATGCTGAGGTAAAGAAAGCATACGGTCACTTCAACAAATTAAGAATGACAGACGCCTCTAGTGGCCAAAAGGCTGTTTCAGCATGGACACCAGTGTAGAGCATTTTAGTATTGCCAACTAAAAGCGGTCTCTAACCCTGTTCCTAGAGACCTATTGTCCTGATTGTTTTCACTCAATTCCCATATACAGGTGCTGGTCATATAATTAGAATATCATCAAAAAGTTTATTTATTTCAGTAATTCCATTCAAAAAGTGAAACGTGTATAATGTACACATTCATTCCACACAGATATATTTCAAGTGTTTATTTATTTTAATTGTGATGATTATAACTGACAACTAATGAAAACCCCAAATTCAGTATCTCAGAAAATTAGAATACTGTAAAAGGTTCAATATTGAAGACACCTGGTGCCACACTCTAATCAGCTAATTAACTCAAAATAACTGAAAAGGCCTTTAAATGGTCTCTCAGTCTAGTTCTGTAGGCTACACAATCATGGGGAAGATCAAAAGATGACCATTGACACCTTGCACAAGGTGGGCAAGACACAAAAGACTGCTGCTGAGTTATGTTCTCTGATGAAAGTACATTTTGCATTTCCTTTGGAAATCAAGGTCCCAGAGTCTGGAGGAAGAGAGGTGAGGAAGTCCAGTGTAATGTTTCCATAGTCAATGATAGTTTGGGGTGCCATGTCATCTGCTGGTGTTGGTCCACTGTGTTTTCTGAGGTCCAAGGTCAACGCAGCCGTCTACCAGGAAGTTTTAGAGCACTTCATGCTTCCTGCTGCTGACCAACTTTATGGAAATGCAAATTTCATTTCTAACAGGACTTGGCACCTGCACACAGTGCCAAAGCTACCAGTACCTGGTTTAAGGACCATGGTATCCCTGTTCTTAATTGGCCAGCAAACTCGCCTGACCTTAACCCTATAGAAAATCTATGGGGTATTGTGAAGAGGAAGATGCGATACGCCAGACCCAACAATGCAGAAGAGCTGAAGGCCACTAACAGAGCAACCTGGGCTCTCATAAAACCTGAGCAGTGCCACAGACTGATCGACTCCATGCCACACCGCATTGCTGCTTTAATTCAGGCAAAAGGAGCCCCAACTAAGTATTGCGTGCTGTACATGCTCATACTTTTCATGTTCATACTTTTCAGTTGGCCAACATTTCTAAAAATCCTTTTTTTTTTATTGGTCTTAAGTAATATTCACATTTTCTGAGATACTGAATTTGGGATTTTCATTAGTTGTCAGTTATAATCATCACAATTAAAATAAATAAACATTTGAAATATATCAGTCTGTGTGTAATGAATTAATGTAATATACAAGTTTCACTTTTTGAATGGAATTACTGACATAAATCAACTTTTTGATGATATTATAATTATATGACCAGCACCTGTATATGCAGCCTCATTCTCAGTTAGGCACTCTCTAATTACTACAATCAGGTGTGCTAAATTAGGGTTGGAGCTATTTCATTGGGTCATTCGGCTGTAGTGTTGTAAAATAAGTTATTAAGTAAAAAAAAAGCCTCAGTGTATTATTCTACATTGTGTCTATCTGTCTATCTATCTAATCTGTCTTTTCCACAATCTGTCAGGAGAGTACAGTTGTTTGTGCTCTTTGTCTCTATACTCCGAACATTTGGATTATGAATACATTTTTTTTTTGTTGCATTTGTGTGTTGGCTTCACCATTTAGGAATGACACATAATCACCTATATCACGGCACCAAAAGTATGTGGACAATCACCTTGACTGGTTAGCCAAGAAGCAAAATAATGTGTACAGTCCATTAATCACAGAGGGCACTGTATCTTTCTAAAGCAAGGTGTGAAACTTATTCCAAGGACGGTTAATATTTTCTGTTGTTTTTCTGCACCATCCAATTAATTTACAAATAACATTAGAGACACCCAGGTGAGTGGAGTTGCTACCCAATTAGGGACCTTCATTTATCAATCAAGTATAAGGTAGGAGTGACCCTCCACGGCATAATTAGTACAAGAATACTGGGCCCTCCTCCTGGCCATCCATGGCATAATTAGTACAAGGAAACTGGGCCCTCCTCCTGGCCCTCCATGGCATAATTAGTACAAGGAAACTGGGCCCTCCTCCTGGCCCTCCATGGCATAATTAGTACAAGGAAACTGGGCCCTCCTCCTGGCCCTCCATGGCATAATTAGTACAAGGAAACTGGGCCCTCCTCCTGGCCCTCCATGGCATAATTAGTACAAGGAAACTGGGCCCTCCTCCTGGCCCTCCATGGCATAATTAGTACAAGGAAACTGGGCCCTCCTCCTGGCCCTCCATGGCATTACACCTGTGATCTGGAGTCCTCAAGCTCTGAAAATTGAAGCCAGTGCCAATCCATTCATTTCATTTTAAACCTCTAAAAAACATTTATACCTGGGACACGAGATGGGTGCAATTAAAGACGGGTTCAAACAGAAAAAAAGCTGTCTCTGGACAGGATAAAAGTTGAATAACACGATTTAAGTGAGTGGTAATGAGTGGCAATGCCCCTAAGAGACACTAGATGTTGCTATATACTTTAAAATTACAGTTTTATCATCAACCATGAATTAGCTCCTGCATTGAAAAATGTGGTGTTAACAATAACATTTTAAACCAGAAGTTAAACCAAAGCCAAAAATAAAAAAATGTCAGTCTAACCGGACCAAAATCAACGGTAAATATGACTACTCTCTTAGAAATGGTACAGACTACGTGGTTAAAGTAGTATTTCTTTTTGTTTACTTTGTATCCTCTAATCAGGTGTGAAGTTATGGTTATGGTGTTTCTGTAAATGATCCTGGTGGATGTAGGTGAGTCTGTTTTCATAATTGTCCAGTCAGTCGGTTGGGGATGGTCTTCCCCCTTGAAAAAACCTTTATGTCAGAGGGCTTTGCCCTGCTGGGGGCTTGGGGTGTTTTAGGGTGAACACAGCCAAGGATAAGAGCAGCCGCCTGCGTTTACCGTCTGTTGTCTTAACACTTTGGGGGAGTTTTCTTTGTGAATTTATAATTTGATAATGATGACAGACAATAGTCTGTAATTTCTTCAGCAGCGTTTATGCACAAACATATTTTCATATAGACATTTTCCACTCTTACTAACTGCTGTTGAACAGAGAGGTGCATGTGTGAAAGAAGAGTATACTATAACGATATGTTTTGAAATATTTGTTTCGAAAGCTGAGCTGGAAGTGAACATAGTGCAGTAATATCCTTAACAACCAAAGACAGACCTAAGCTTAGCTTTTTGAATGCACCTGAAAACCCACAGTTATTTCTGTTTATCAGAAGTTGCTGGCTAACTGCTTAGTAGTATACCTTCAGATTAATGATATGTGAATGCTTCTCCTGGCTGAGTGTACCACCTGGGGAAAAACAGAAAGATGGACTTGGAATTTTTAGCCACCTGGTCCCAGTTATTTACAGGCAGTCAACAATATGATGGCACTGTCTGTCTGTCTATTTAGCATTTAACAGTATTAAGATTTATAGATCTATTTGCAGTAGAGCTGCGTTTTGTTTCAAATAGCATCACAAAACCTATGTGATAGTTATCC
Organism: Esox lucius; assembly: GCF_011004845.1. Taxonomy (NCBI): domain Eukaryota; kingdom Metazoa; phylum Chordata; class Actinopteri; order Esociformes; family Esocidae; genus Esox; species Esox lucius. The sequence goes on along the minus strand of NC_047571.1, from coordinate 21,933,984 downwards.
TCCTTTAACCTCTCTCCCATCTTAAGTGGCTGATATAATCCTCTACAGCTTTAGTTGGTGCCATTGTCCCTGACCCACCCTCGACCTGTCAGGCATTAGTGATGGACTGGGAAAAGGAGATGAGAAGTAAGTAACAACACAGTCACATCGGTCAGTTCTTTACTGAATATAACCTCCTTTGCCAACATTGAAATTATACATTTACTTGAAAGACACAGCAAAGAAAAGTTTTTTTACATAATGGTAAAACAATGCAACTAACGTGTAAACCTGAATCTGACTTGGCTGTATGTGTGTGACAGAGATCAGACAACATGCTGAAAACAATTCCTACTACTACTACTACGACTTCCTACGACTTCCTATGACATCCAACGACTTCCTACGACATCCTATGACATCCTATGTAGCATAGAAACTACATCAATTACTCAGTTGATACTTTTCTATCTGTATCAATACCTATGAAAACATGACAATACATTTTTCCAAAAAAATATTTGAGATTGAATTAGAACAACTTTTTGATATAGCAAAGTAAAAAATAAACAAAACATGTTGAGTTGTTTTTAAGTTGACTTCAAAATGTAAAAAGAAGTTAAATCAGGTGGTTAGCAAAAAACAAGTAAGTCATTGTGGCTTTGACACCCTTTATATTCAAAGTGTCAAAATAACTTTTGGAAACAATTTGTACATGTATGTTTTTCATGCAGTTCCTAGAATTTGCACAATTGCTAACTGTCGTTATTGTAATTACTGTATGTTTATGTAAATAAAATGTACTAATCTATTTTCAGAATACCAAATAGAATGCAAATAGTATCCACAAATCTGTCGGTCTCTAAACAAATAGATGTCAAAATACAAACAATTTTACTTAACTATAAATAAGTATTCCTGACAAATGTCAAAATTAACTTTAAAATTGATCAGTCACGTACATTCTATGCTAGCTAAGAAAAATAATTATGTGGAGTTACTATACTTAACTAGAGGTAAAATGAAACATTAGACTTGACATAGATGTGACATACAGGTAAAAAATGCCCTATTCCAAATGTACCTCTACTGCCTAGATCTTTATTTATTGGTTGGTATCAGCAGGTAATTTCACCAACCTGCCCTCTCCTCATCTAGAAGACATATCCTATTCTACGACACATATCGCTCAGGAAACAATTAAGAGAGCACCGCACCTTTTTCTTTTCTTTCCAAAAAAGTTGAACAGGAAGGTTTTGAGTGAGGAACAGAAGGGTTAAAATTAAGAGACCACTGCAAATTGAACTATTCCTCACACAGAACTTTCCTTTTCAACTTTTTTGGAAAGGAAAGAAAAACGTGCAGTGGTCTCTTCATTTTCTCCGGAGCTGAATAAGCACTTTCCATACTGTCGGTGTAGAGGTGATGGTATTTTTTAGTATTGCCGTGAATGGGGTCAAGTGAGGTTATAGGACTCAAGAGAAGGTGACATGGGATGGTCAAAGGTCATTTTCGGGATGGACGTCCTCCTCTCGCTTGTCAACGCAGGGACAGTGCTGCGGAGTGGGGGAGAGTTGGGGTGGTCGTTCTGTGACACATGGTAGAACCCCGGCAGCAGTCCAAACCTCTCCAGCTTCATCCCAACTTTCTTCGTCTTAATCCCCATGTTAACTCCCCGGCTCTTCCTCATCTCTTCCCTCCATACCAGCTTCAACGTCCGCATCCGTAGATTTGGGCCCAAGAACCCAATCTGAGAGTGAATGAGAGAAAGTTAGAGAGAAAGAATGGAGGCAAGGAGGGCGACAAAAGGATGAGAAAAAGAGGGAAAGAGAGAGACGACAGAGAGAAATGGGGTAAAATTTACCAGGGATTTTGTGTATTTAAGGTATACAGCAGTTTTAATTGTGGTTTATGGTATGCCACCTAAAGCATAGTACATTTTGAAAATGAATTGCCATGAATATGGATGAAGGGATGACAAAGTGACAGCCAGAGGGACAAAGATGATGGTGATTACAGCTCTGTACCCAGGACAGGTACAAAACGGAGGGAAGGTGAGAGGTAAGACTTGGATGGCGTTAATGAAGTAAACAGACACATCGCGGTGACACGCTGATCCTGTGGCCATCTGAGAAGGGAAAGACAGAGGAATCCATGAAGAATGCCCTGTAGACATACATCATAATATGTTGAAGAACAAGGACAGATGCAACACGGAGCACAGTGGAGGAGACCAGAGCGGAGGAGACCACAGTGGAGGAGACCACAGTGGAGGAGACCAGAGCGGAGGAGACCAGAGCGGAGGAGACCACAGTGGAGGAGATCACAGTGGAGGAGACCACAGTGGAGGAGACCACAGTGGAGGAGACCAGAGCGGAGGAGACCAGAGCGGAGGAGACCACAGTGGAGGAGATCACAGCGGAGGAGACCACAGTGGAGGAGACCACAGTGGAGGAGACCACAGCGGAGGAGACCACAGTGGAGGAGACCACAGCAGAGGAGACCACAACAGAGGACGCAGGAAAGGGTGAACTGTTCAAATCATTACAGGTACCCCCCCATCCGGTATGTTACCTGCCAGATCATGCAGCAGGTCGTCGATCAGGTGCCCTACTACTGCATAGGTGGCCACTAATACCAACGCCACTCCTACCAGTATGTAAACAACATGGCTAGGCAGCTCGATGGCGTCGCGAGAAGGCGGAACGAAGTCCACAAAATACGCTTTCTCGTCCTCTGCCTGTTCAGTCATGGAGACCTGCAGAAGCTGGCGGGGTTCAAAGTTCAGGTTCCTGGCCTCACCTGCCAGGTCAGATTTCAAGGAGGAACTGTACTTGGTGTCTTTATGTTTGATGAAGCACAGAATGCGGATGTTTTACCAGGTGCATAAAACCTTTGGTACCAATAACTTCAGGACAAAGTTGACTACAAAAACCAAGTGGCCAAAACCTTGTTATTTTGTCCAATATTATCCAAAGCATAATAAGCTGCCTCAATATTTACAGCCATAAGTGGACATATCTCTCTAGAACAGGGGTTCTGAAATGTTTTTGTGAACCCCCCGATTAAGTTTCCTTTTTTAATTGGATCTAACATCCTGTCGATATTTTTCTTGACCGCTTGTTAAATGACATACAGTTAGGTCAGAAAATAAATGGACACCAACACGTTTTGTTATTTAGGCTGTTTACGAAAATATATTCAAGTTACAGTTAAATAAGAACATGGGCTTAAAGTTTCTCTCAGCTTTAATTTGAAGGTATTCACATCCCATTTGAAAGAAGGGTTTAGGAATTACAACTCTTTAATATGTAACCCCCTCTTTTTCAAGGGACCAAAAGTAATTGGACAATTGACTCAGAAGTTGTTTCGTGGACAGGTGTGGTCTATTCCTTTGTTATTCATCAATTAAGCAGGTAAAAGGTCGGGATTTGATTCCAGGTGTGGCATTTGCATTTGTTGTTGATGTGGTTGAAGGAGCTCTCAATGCAAGTGAAACAGGCCATCCTTAGGCTGCAAAGACAAAATCCATCAGAGAGAAAGGAGGAACATTACGAGTGGCCAAATCATCAGTTTGGTTCATTCTGAGAAAAAAAGAACACACTGGTGAGCACTGCAACACAAAAAGGCCTGGATGTCCACGGAAGACAACAGGGGTGGATGATTGTAGGATCCTTTCCATGGTAAAGAAAAAAGTGAAGAACACTCTCCAGGAGGTGGGCATATCATTATCCAAGTCTAGCATAAAGACTTCACAAGAGCAAATACAGAGAGTTCACAACAAGGCCTCAAGAATAGAAGGGCCAGATTTGCCAAAAAACATCTAAAAAAGCAGGCCAAGTTCTGGAACAGCATTCTTTGGACAGATAAAACTAAGCTCAAACTGTACCAGAATGATGGGAAGGAAAAAGTAAGGAGAAGGCATGGAATGGCTACCACATGTATACCACATCAACTGTTAAACACAGTGGAGGCAGTGTGATGGCCATGGGCATGCATGGCTTCAAATGGCACTGGGTCACGAGTGTTTATTGAAGATGTGACAGAAGACAGAAGCAGTCGGATGAATTCTGAAGTGTATAGTGATAAATGTCTGCTCAGATTCAGCCAAATTCAGCGAAGTTGATTGGACGGTGCTTCACTTTACAGGTGGACAATGACCCAAAACATACTGCGAAAGCAACCCAGCTTCCCAGACTTCAAGCAACCATTGCCTGTAATGGATTCCTGACAAAGTGTTAAAAATTAACATTTTGTTTATAATTGTGTTAATTTTTCCAATTACTTTTGAGTCCATGAAATAAGGCGACTATGTATGAAAATGATTTAAATTCCAAAACGTTTCATACGAACGTCTTGGATTAAAGCCGAAAGTCTTTACTTCAATTGTATCTTGATTGTTTCATTTCAAATCCATTGTGGTGGGGTAGACTTTATGGATATATCTGAAACCCATGCTAAAGTGCATCTATACTGGATTATTGGATGTTTATTAACCTCTGTGTGGTGTTATTTTTTTTAAAACTATATTTTTCACAAAATAATAAAGTTCTATTTCCAAAAAGGCATACAACATTGGAGTTATAAAGTTCTATCTGTGAACCAATCAAAAGCCTTAATGAATGCGGGAGGATCAATCACAATTAATCCTTTAGCCATGTATAATTAGCTGTGCTAGTTTGTTTGTTAGCTATTTGACTTGGGATAGTTCGCAAATTTAACAATACCATTAGAAACTAAACATTGAATTACTTTATTGATATTTTGTTAAAAAGAGATAGCAGTAGTGAAGCGTAAGTTGAAGCATATTAGCTATATTGTGGTTTTTTAATAGTATGCAAAGTTGATAGATAAATTAGATTGCTAACCCACTAGTTTGCAAGCTATCCTCCGTTAGCTACCTGGTCCTAACTAACTTGCAAACCTGCACAGTCCGGTTAGCTACAGTGAATACACAGCTCTGGAAAAAATTAAGAGACCACTGCACCTTTTACTTAACTTGCCAAAAAAGTTGGAAAGGAAGTTTTGAGTAAGGAACAGAAGGGTTAAAAGACCACTGCAAATTGAATGCTTCTGTTCCTCACTCAAAACTTTCATTTACATTTTTTTCCAGAGCTGTAATTAGCCAACTAGCTGCACATCAAGTTGCAAAGTGGCAAGTTAATGTTAGCTAGCTAAGTAAACTTTGAATCGCCTTAGCTATCCACCTAGCAACTAGATGTGCAGCTAGCTGGCTTCATAGTAACTAACGAATTAGTAGACTTGCTATAGTAGCCAATAGTTTTTCTAGAAATTGTGACTATAGAATGGATAATAGAGAAGGCTCAGATTATGATCATGAAGCATGGACACATACAGCAGTAAAGATAACAACGAGACTAGTAAAGAGAAAGAGAGTAAAAGAGACACAAATAGCAGAGACCAGTGTAAGCAGAGACACAGAGAGAAAGCAGCTGGTATTGTCAGGTAGTACCTTATGAATAATAATAAATAATATAATAGTAATAATAAAAAAGAATATACAATATCACAATAACAGAATACTAACAATACAAAATATTGTTAAATAAATAATATTGTGATTCTCAGCTGTGTTGTTGTACTGTTTTGTATCGCTAACAGTAGAGGCAGGATAAACTGAAGTTTTTTCTGTAATTCAATTGAAAAGTGACCTCAGGTCAAAGTTTATGTACACGCCTGCTAAAATTAAAAGTAATAATTGTTATTGTAGTTTATGTAGAGTAAAAAAATAAAGACATGCTTAATGTATAAAGTGTTTCAAACTTGATGGTATTGCCTAACTGCATATGACATGTTGAATATGAATGTTTTAATGATTCAAATATAAATATGTGTTATTTCTAAATCTTATATAAAAAAATAAAAATCACATGTAGTGCATGTGTTAGAACAATGTTTTGGTGTTAAGATATTCAATTTGCAATATGGTCATATTTATTCCTTGAAACTAATGGTTTTATATTGTGATGGTGACCTTATAATTCCGAACAGGATCAGAGCTCTCAGAATTATAAGGTTCCATCTGCATTTGAACCATTCCAAAAAAGGACATTTCCAGTTGTCCCAGGATTTTAATATGACTAAGTACAACTATGGTGATGGCCTTGTTAAGCTATAAAAAATAAATATACTATGTAAAACCTTTGCTAACAGGGATATTAAATCTTTGATGCTCAATATCTCTGAATCATATTGAATGCAGATGGAACCTTAGAATTCTAAGCTCGCAATATTTAAATAACTTAGTTTCAACAAAAATATCAAAGGGAACCTTATAATTCTAAGGTTTAATGGTTTAATCAGGTTTAATGGTCTTTTGTAGATGATTCTTGGTTTTGTTTTCATGTGAAGTCTCTAGCGTTGTAAACCCGCCCAGTGAATATAGGGCAGGTAGGGTGTTAACAGAGTGGAAAAGGAAACTGTCATCATTTCCAGAGATATCATTTCTCCATCTGTCTGGATTACTGGAGATGGAGGGTAGTACCGCACACTAAAGAGGCTTATGTTCTCTACTGAGACACATCCTATGAATCCCAGATATTACCTCCATGGAGTATCCTTAGAATGTCTGCTAAACCGGAAACTTTTGTAATGTTTTATATCACAAATTTAAAACAGAAATGTATGTGAGGTAATGCAGAGCAGAAAAAAGCACAGTCCAGGACAGAGTTTTAATAACGGTTTATCTGAGTATGACATTCTCTGTTTGGTCTGGAATTGATTACTGACTATTCTCGTGCTCTGGTGAGACCACACATTTGGGTCTTCTCATACCTCCTTGAAGGTCAGGAAACTTTTGGATTCATTTCTCAATTCAGTATTTTGAAAACCAATATGCAAAGGGCTAAGCTAAGGGCAGTCTACTTCCTGTTTGGCCTGCAGCCCACGAGTGACTGAATTCAGTTGAATTATGAATCGGGGGATGTCTAAGTTTCTTACCTTGCAAACTTAACGTGTTTAGCTTTTCCTCAGTGTTGTCAACGGGCTCCTAAAATGGTCTCTGTTAGAGAAGCAAGTCTTTAATCCTGGAAGAATCCACAGAAAACTTTTGGAGCCATTGCAAACAAACTGTTCAGATTCCTCTGTCGGCATCTACTCGGTTGCAAACAGAATGGTTTCGTAGAGCTTTTGAATTCCACGTCTTACACAAAAGACAGTCAGGTATAGGTTTAGAGATTATTTTCCGTGGTCAGAATTCAGGGTATTCTTCTTCCGGTTGTCTCATGACTCTGGACAGGATCCACGTCCACCAGATGATAATGATGAGCATCTGTAAGCTGAACTGAACGACTATCAGAGGGTGGATCATGTCCATGGAGATGGAGGGAGGGTGGGAAGAATTCCCAGGAAATAGGTGAGGAAAAGAGAGATGAAAAACGTGTAATCTTGGAAGAGAGGGATGGAGTCAAAAATGATGGCAATAAGATGGTACCAACCAAAGCACTAAACGGTTTGGAATGAATTAAAAGCTCATCCTTGCTGTTGAATTCCAATTACATTTGTCAGGGTAGAGAAATCATATTTTGGACAATAACAAACGGCATCCAGGCCCAGTACCAAGAGGATGAGGAGGTGAATGCCATTAAAAGGCTGAATTTAACATGGCCCTGGAGAAAGAAGAAATACAAATGAAATGACGGTGACTTGAGCAGGAGGAAAAGAGGGCTTTGAAGAAAGAATGTGAATAGATGGATGGATAAAATGGTCCAAGATATTTTGTCTAGTTGACTCTCACAGCACTCCCCTTCAGCTTACCCAGCTCATCCCTCTGTAATCCTTCACAGGATTTGTTGACTAATTCGACCAATAAACACAATACACACCTGGAAAATCTTTCTTTTGGTAAAATTAAAATGCATAAAAAACACAGAGAGGGCAGGAGAGATAGTATACAATCAGACAAGATGTGCTAGAGAAAAGGGAGAAACAGAGTGAACAAGACATTAATCCTTCATAGAAATTAACGATGCTTACCTTATGCAAATATATGGAATCCTGGAAGCAACATTGAAGACAGAAAGAGTATTAGCTACGTTCATTTTTCTACTTGGAGGAGTAAGGTCAGGAAAGGGCAGGGGTGTGTTCTTTTTCATTCCGGAGAGACTTCTTCATCTTCAGTCCTCAGAAGTCTAGACAGGAGAAAAATCCACTCTGCTAAGGTCAACATGTAGTTGAAGCAGACAATGAAAATCAGGAGTGGATGCATGGTTATACTGTGCCAGGAAAGTCTGGTGGGCCAACAGTCAAGGCAAAATGATGAGCTGGAAATGGTAAAATACAAAAAGGTAGATAAAATAAGGAATAAGATGGAAGATGGAGGATGGAAGATAAGATAAGGTAGAAATTGGACAAAGATATAATGAAAAAATGATTGTCCTAGATCTTAGTCAAGACTAACAGGTCGTTTCAGTTCCGACAGGTGTCTACTTTCTTTCACCCCTGGGCTATAACCCTTTCATGTAATCTTACAGGATTTGATGATGCATATTGTAACTAGGTCAGTTAACACAGTCCACAGGTAACAGACACCAGGCTGTTATAAGCTTATGAAAGTGATCTACATAATCACCTGTCTAGGACAGGTGTAACTGCTAGATGCTTATATGATAAAGGATAATCTGCTGCTAATGCTGATCAGAACAACAGATCTCACAACCCCTGTGCGACCCTTTGGTTTATATTTCTGACCCATGTGCCAGTGATGTAAACTTACGAGACAAATGAGAAATAAATGATGAAAAACAGAGGAACTCTGGTTAGTCAACCTGGAATGACAGATGAGCATATTAGAGATAAAACATAACGTACCTGTTCTGTCTCCAAGAACGAATCCATGCTGATCCAGTTGGGTGAAAACAGGATTCCCTATGGTCCTGCACAACTCTAAATTCTACAAGCTGCCCGACTCTACAAGATGACTGTCGCAGGTTCTCAAACCGGGTTGACCTCACTAAGCTTCTTAGGCTTGTCTTCTCCCTGAGACATCATGTCGAAGAAGGTCCCTCCCAGAAGAAAGCTCCAGTAGACGATGGTCAAGGTGGTGTTGAGGGTGATGATGCCGATCATGATGGGGTGCAGCATGGTGCTCTGGGCGGCGATCTGGAGCTGTGTGTGTACTGTAGCTACTGTAGTGTCAGGCTATGCTTGTGAATGTGTGTCTTTGTCTGAACACTTTGGCCCGTGCCTTCTCCTCATTTCTCCCTCTCCGTGCCCCCACCCCTTCCAGTCTCTGTCCCTCCTCCTGTCTCTGCATTTTCATCAGAATTCACTGAAGCTGCAGAATGTAATCCTCTATTACCCCTTTCTATATGGAGATGGAGATTAGGTGACTGGATGTAGGAGGCAGCATTTCAAGTTGTATCGTTTTTATTAGGACACAATTTGAACCGCCCACTGGCTAGATGTATGAAATAAATCATATGGTTAGGGTTGATTAATAAATGTTACAGAATATATCTCAGCATTGATTTGATGAAGCAGCACCATCAACATCTGAATGTATAATCTTTGTGTCTATGTCTATTCTCTGTCAGATATATACTGAATAATCCTCATCCATCTCAATCTGAAAACAGCAAATGTGAGGAATCCTTAATCTTACACTTCACTTGCACAGATGGTTTTCTAAAACACACAGATACATAGAGAGTGAGTGAGAAATCACTCACATTCAAATGTTGTTATCCAAAGAAGTAGACCTGAAGGTTATTACACATTATTTCATAGTTACTGCAAGCATTCACATAAAACCAAGACATTTAAATAACATATATTGTGGACATGGTCACGTTTGTGGATTTACAGTTCATGTATTTGTTAAGAATCCCCATATGGCTTCACGCCTGCCATGTGTTTGAAGAGTAGGCTTAACTTTGGGGTGAGCTCTATTTTGATTGTTGTCTATTTGATTGTTGTGGTAATGAAACTTTAATATTTACCTCTACAACTGCAGAGCTACTACTTCACATCCAAAACTACATTTATTTTGTGAATGAAAAATGATTCTCCACAAGGGGGCAATAGAGAACACACTAAGGCGAGCATGGAGCAGTTTACCAACTAGGGTGGACTGGTGTGAAAATGGGTTCACAAGAGAAACTGAGAAAATGTATGCTTGTTTTATAGAACTGTGTTACATGACAAACCTCAGCTAGTGGCTAAATGCATTGCTCTACATTTTTAAAGAGCAGATATGTGTCTTCGGTGTTCCACAGAACTCCTTAACAGGCTGGACCAGGAAGTTATCCAGACTGACACAAGCATGTTTCCTACACATACACACTAATACATTTCATTTGACTTGATGCCTGATAATATTCTTAGAGTCTTTTTAAATTATAAAACCAACTGTCGTACCTCCAATGAAAAGAAAGTAAACATGGTCAATGATTTCATTTTACTTACTCACTTTACTGATGTATACAGTATATACAATTGTATGTTTACTGTTAACATGAATGTATTTTATGGATAAAAAACCATAAGTAGCCTATTTACACACTGCGTGAAACTGTATGTAAAAATAAAGTAGGCTGCATCCTAAACTAAGAGTAATCCAATCATGAAGTTTGTGAACTTTGGAACAAAGAAGCGAACAGCCGACGTCAAGGGTCAGTAGGAGCGGTGTGTAACCTGGGATCCCATTACTAATCAGGAGAGGAGTGGACAGCCTTATTCTCCACTTTACCTCAGTATTTCATTTTGGATACATGAACAAGGATATTTTTTGCATTATTTAATCAGTGGTAGAAAGATGCAGCTGCCAGTGGAAATCTGTGTTTTCCTGCTGTCTCTGGTGGCTCCTTTGATTCTCTACACTATGAACACTGTTGTAAAAGAGTAAGTCGGTTTCATTTTACAACTTTACGCTGATAATGACACCATTTTAGCATGATACATATATGATTCATTTCCATTTTGTTGAACATATTTTCTGTTTACAATGGCTATACATTCTTGGAGAGAATGTTCCGGGCTCATTCATTAATTCCTCCAACCAGTAGAAAGGAAGAATGGGCGTTGAGTTTTTGTATTTTCTGAACATCTGAAAACATTCTTGAACATTCGTAATGTATGTATTTCCGCTTTGTGTGTTTTCTTCTTCACAGGCCTGTAATGGTGTTAACAGTAGGAGCTGCTGTACTGTACATTGTTCCGTACATCATAGCTTTCCTTGTTCTCAATCTTCTCGCACTGCAGCACTGGGAAGACATTGACCACTTAGTTTATGGTATGTAATAAAGACAGCTGAGGCAGTAATACATACACACACACATTCTCCACATACACACATTGCCTTAATAGGGGTAACGAAGAGATGTGAAAAGCCTGAATAGGTAGGTGAAAATGAATGATAGAGACCTCCTTCTCTTTCAGTGTTCGCTGTGTTTTCTTTCACCTGTCTGGTGGGGCTGACCAACGCTCTAGAACAGGATGGCTTCATCTCTGGCTACATGGGCTTCTACCTGAAGAAGGTTAGTCAAGCTACAGTAACTGTCACTTGTCCTTTGCTATCAACCTGTGACCAGGACTAGATGAATAAACAAGGTTCTGACTGTCAGGGATCAGTTTTTCTGATTGATTGCGATATGGTTATGGAAATATCTGAAGATACCTCAGTTATTAATAGTGCATGCCTCACTAATGTATGATCTGGTGGTCTGTCAGGGGGAGCCACATTTGACTGCAGCCTATGCTATAATGATGAATTACTGGGAGGGTATCATTCACTTTCTTCTCTTCCTCCTCATGATTCATCGCATGTTCAAGGGGTAAGTAAACCTTACCGGCAGGCTACAGTGGAATCAATAGCGCCAATCAGACATTTCCAAAGATGGTTCAGTTCTTTTCCTTTCTTTACAGGAAGTCCTATCGCAGCATGGCGCTGATTTGGGCTGGGTCATCCATCGCCCACCAGATTGTCTTCATTACAGGAGTGGTCATTGGTGAGGGGCAATACTGTTACATTTTGGGCCTTCTAGCATAGCAACAGTTAAATCAGGAACAGCACATTCATATTTGACCCTGACCCTCCACACAGGTAAATATGGTTCAAACGTTGGTCCTGCCTTCTGGAGGAACCTCCCATTCCTGCTGCTGTCCATCTGGGGAGCTGCCCTGCTGTTCAGGAGCCCCAGAGAGCTGCCAACCATTCATGAAGACGAGGTGAGATGGAGCAACAGTGCAATGAAGCTACATTTTAAATAGTTCTAGAATCACTTTATCTTGTTCTTTCAGTTGGTTTCACCCATGACCTGAACAACTGTCAGGGTTCAGTGTAGGCAGGACACAAGGCACAGAGCAAATGAACAGCCTTTTAATGCTTCTTTTTGGCAACAACAAACAAACAAACAAACAAACAAACCATAACCTGAAGCTGAAGCTGAAGCTGAAGCTGAAGCTGAAGCTGAAGCTGAAGCGCAGCACCACAGACAGCCGACTCAAAACAATGATGGACAACCAAAGGGAAAAACAGGGCAACTTAAATAGGATCCCCATTCAAAGGCAATAGGGAGCAGCTGCCTCTGATTGGGGACAATGAAACAGTAGTGCGCATAGAGATGCCAAGAGGCACCTCTGCAGTCAGGCCCTGACTGTGGCCTCCAGGCAAGAACGTTGAGGGAAGAACATAAGAATTAATCTTAGTGCAGTCCATCCCATTCACAGTCAAATAACATTTATGTATGGTTGTGTTGGTCGATAATAATTTGAAACTTAAATAATCTTTTTTATTTAACAAATTAAAGTAGACCTCTTGTTTCCTAGTGAATGCTCTTGTCAAATACCTTTAATGTGCAGTTGCTCAGTGCAGCTGACATAGTGTCTGTATTCCTCAGGTTGCACTGGAGCAAAAGAGGAGTCTCCTCGGTCGTCCCGTTGACCTGATCCTTTCTTTACTATTGTTGGCAACCATGGCCTTCTCTGTGTTCAGGGGCATTGTAAGTGTCAGACCAACCACTCAATTCACTCTCTTCAAATGTAGTTATTTAGCCAGTGTGTTTCAGCAAGCAAAGATTCTACGTTTCTCATATCGCTGCCTTCTCTCCCTCTCACCCAGGTGGTTCTAGACTGTCCTCTGGACACCTGCTTCACTTACATCTACCAGTATGAACCTTACCTCAAAGACCCAGTGGCTTTCCCTAGAATCACGGTGAGCCACAGACGGAGTAGAACAAATATAGATCCTCATGTCATTGTCCGTCGTAGCAGACTATCCATATCTGAGTCCGTTCCAGACCGCTTAATGGTTCTATCACCAGATCATACGTGTTGAATGAAACAGTTCTGTTATGTGACCGCCCTAGATGCTGCTGTATCTGTTCTATGCTTTGCCTCTGCTGGCTGCGTTCGTATATGCCTTGTGGACGCCTGGCTGTACCTGGATGCTGGACTGGACCATGTTCATTGCAGGAGCCATAGCCCAGGTCTCAAGCACATGACTGCTTTGCACTCAGATTGTACAACACATACGAAACAACAGTTGCGGCAGAAATCATAAAAAGAAATAAAGTTCAGATAATTGTTTTTGTGCAATTATCTTTCCCACTAATGCTCTCTCACCCCACACCCCCTCCTCTCTTTCCCCAGACGCAGTGGTGCCACATTGGAGGCTCGTTACACTCACGTACCCCCTTCACGTACCGGATTCCCACAGACCAGTGGTTGCCCGTCATCATTCTCAACGGGCTGTATGTAGCCACGCCTATCCTCTTAGCCATCAGATGCCGCGTCAGCCCTGCTTTCCTAATGCCAACCGGACAAACCAACCAGGAGGACAAGGGAAAAACCAACCAGGAGAAGAAAAATAACTAAACCAGTGTGACTACAATTCCCATCCAGCGTGGACTACCTTAGCTATTATTTGGGAATTCTACCAATAGACCAAAAGACTTATTGTCCTGTCACACGTTAAGGACACTCTGCAGTCTTGCGCTGTAAGCCTGTATGACACTACAACTCCCACCTTATCCTCTTCATTGGGGTAAAGTTCAGCCACGCGTCTGTTTCTTTGCAATATAATTCACTACGAGGCAAACAATGAAGGCCGAGATAATCAAACTGAGCCTATGCCAAACCCTGCTCCATCTCATTTATTGTTCAACACTTCTCTATTGACTATTGGACTAGATAAAGCCTGTTTGTGGACATAAGCCCAGGTTTATCTATCTGGCCAATGAGTCAGTGAGAGTCCCCATCATGGCCCGATACTATAGTACTCAACTGGATACTGTCTCAGACTATGTTAATGGAGAGCTCTGGTCTCTGACAGCAATCGGCACTGCCTCAGTAGTCATGGACTTATTCATTCACTCCACAATGAGGTTTCAAGACCTTTCAGTTAATAAGAAAAAGTAAAGCTCACAGAAGCTGGACGCATTTCCACCGAGAAGATATCCGGGCTTGTTTAACAAGACTGGTTGTGATTGGAGAGTCCGCCATAGCAGACCAAGAGCAGGACCAATGACTTTTGAAGAATTGGCGTTTGTTTTTTCTTGGGTTTTTTTGCTATCTCATTTTGTCTGACATTATTGTTTTGACGTACCACCACTGCATCCCTACTTTTGTTTTGTGAAGAAAACCAAGGTTTTCTTCACAAAACACGTTCGCCTTTTCTAATACCACCAAGGAGGCACCACCTCTCTTCGACACCCAAAACGTGTGAACTTTGAAACAAAGTGGTCAACTCAACTGCTGTGAGGTATTTCTCAGGGATCCCTTTACCATTCAGTAGAAAGGTAGGGTTTTCCACTCTGTCTGCTGAATGGTAGACAGTGAAAAAGGTCACAGCTTTTCTTGTGACTTTTTGGTTTTCATATTTGATGGCATATTTAGTTTCACAGAAATGTATATTTAAAAATTTTATTTAATCAATTGTACAAAGATGGAGCCAGTGCAAATATATATTCAACATCCCAATGTGTAAAGAGTAAGTTGTATTAATATTACACCCAGTCAAAACACTGACACACAACTCTTCGTGTTTTTTTATGAGGATTAAAATACCTTTATATTCGAGTCAACTAAATGTTCCTCTGGAATATGAGACTACTGTCTTCACACGTAGAAAATGTCCCTCTTCTACAGGCCAGTAGTTAATAATGGGGCACTTCACCCTGGAGGGACCTTCGATGGTATATATCACGTCTGAGAGGTTTCTAGGGCAGTGAGGTTTATTTCACACATAATTGGCCAGGAGAAGCAACTTTTATTTTTGGTGCGGAAAAAAGCACAGAGAATTACGCTATTGTGTGGATTGAAGGGTGAGTTAGATCTAAAATATGAAAGTAGGAATGTTTCGTTTCGTTTCGCTAAGACTCATGTTGTACCGATCACACTAGTAAAGTACATTTTATTTGTAGTCACTGATGTCCGTGATTGATAAAGCCATAGGATGTCTTTCAGAGATGTACATATCAGCAGACACAGAACCAGTCAAATGTGTGGACACACTTACTCATTCAAGAGTATATCTTTATTTGTATGATTTTTGCACATTGTACAATAATAAAGAAGACATCAAAACTATAAAATAACACTCACGGAATCATGTATTAACCATTTAAAAAAAAAAAAAAATCCAAATATATTTATATTTTTGATTCTTTTAAGTAGCCAGCCTGGAATGCGTTTCAGTTAACAGGTGTGCCTTGTCAAGATTTTTCCTTTTTCTAAAAGACTGTTTAAGGTGACATGAGCCAATGTAATTCTTCATCACTGTCCTCAGTGCAAAACTAGAACAACATTGGCTTGTGGTTTTGTAGTATATAGTAGTGTTACTGAGAGTACACAGACTCAATTGAATTCCAGTACTGTAATGGTACAGCAATGTTTCTACTGGTAAATTAATTAAATTAAGTAAAAAAATATATATGTTCCTCCTTCTGGTGGTATACTGTCTTCCTTTTGTAGTCCATCTGGGGAGCCGCCACGCTCTTTAGTTGGTGGAGAGAACCTATTGGAAACGAATTCCTGCAGACAAGTTTGTGGTGGAGAAAAAAAAAGATCTCCTGTATCATTCGGTTGACCCAATCTTGTCTCTACTGCTATTGACAGTTGTGGCCTTCTCTGAGTTCAGGGGCTTTGGAAGTAAAACAGACACTTCCATGTATTTATATTAAATTACTGCTAAATGTACTAGTGCATGTGAAACATTACATTTCCTCTGAGCAGTACTTCCTATCTGGAGTGTTGGACCAGACAAACCCTGTTACATCTCTGAGCAGTACTTCCTATCTGGAGTGTTGGTCCAGACAAACCCTGTTACATCTCTGAGCAGTACTTCCTATCTGGAGTGTTGGTCCAGACAAACCCTGTTACATCTCTGAGCAGTACTTCCTATCTGGAGTGTTGGTCCAGACAAACCCTGTTTGTGGACATGAACCTATGCAGGCTTATCTATGTTGCCGTGCAGTGTTTAGTATAGCAGGAATGACAAGGCCATCCAACCTGGACTTTGATCATTAACAAACGTATATATTTACTGATGATTGAACTATGAAACTATAGGCCATGTTCAGGACTGTTTCTTTTTAAGTTGAGTGCTAGGGCTGCAGTCAGAACAAATAACACCGCCTGTTTCATCACATGTGGTGGGGAGTCCAGAGACCAACACTGTCCACGAAGGAATGAGGGAACATTTTGTTTTACAATTTATTGACCAAATGCTAGTTAGGTAGGTTGTTACTGGAGGGGTTAAGCTGGTATAATAACAATGCAAATATATTAAAAAGGGCATTCTGTCTCTTTATAGTAGTACTCTGGTCCTGGGTGAGTCTATTCCCTGATATCTGTCCAGATTTCTACTCTAAATCCTTTGTTTACTGTTTCCATGCCAGTCTGTCTGCCTATTGATGCAGACCAGATACTCAATTTGATACTGAATGTATTGTGAACGGCTGCTCATTCGCTTTAAGTGTAACATAATTTTTATTTTTACATAATAGTATAATGGTGGACAGAGGGAAATCCTCTGGGTTTAGGTACAACATTTGGCTACAGCTTTTTATCTCAGAAAATAAAATAATCAGTGATCTATGCCATTTCAAAACTCTTATTGTGCAGAATGTATCAATGACTATAAGAGAATTTGATATCGTCAACCAGAACATTGACCCATGTGTTTTTGCCTCTAATTGATGATGTGTGTAGACAGCTACTGAGTACAGTTGGCCTAGTAACCTTTGCCCTGCCTGGCAGATTGTCTTAGCCGGCATCAGTTGATAAGAATTGAACATATTAGACCCATCTACAGTAGACAGCATTGTCACACAACATCCAGTTGTTCACCAGGCAGTTTATCTCGGAGTTCTGTTTTAAACCAATTTTGACATTGGGGAAATTAAAACACAGCATACTTTCACTTCCCACAAGTAGACCGACTATCCACATGTTGAACTATCCTCATGTTGAACTATCCTCATGTTGAACTATCCACATGTTGAACTATCCACATGTTGGTTAACTGTTTGCCAGTCACTGTTGACTGATTTCAGCAGAGTAAAGCTACTAATTTCATGATCCTAACCAGAGTTAATATAACTTCCATCTTGTTTTCTCTCCAAAACCTCTTTCGATTGAACACATTTGATCTTAGTGAATCAGCCTGTGACAGATAGAGGGTCAGGTCTCACAGATAACTGAGCCAATGGGCGACAATCCAAAGTGAGATTAAACTAGCAGAGATCTAACCTGCACTGATATTGGATCCATTCCTTTAAATGCACTTTCCTCTAGACTATTGGGTCGATTCATTCAGATGTACTTCCCCTCACAATCCATTCAATACAAAGACCAAAGGCAGAAGAAAATTGCCTCTTTGTTCCTGACAATTTGAAACTCTGGACAGAGAATGAAATAAATACAGGACACAAGAATACACAGCCTCTCAGTTTACGTTCATTCCTTTGTTTTAGGGGGTTTGATACAAACCACTCATGTTTGAGGTGCAGAATAGAAGCGATTAGGTAGAAACATAAAAAAACAAACAGACATAATAAAGCCCAAATCATTGACCGCATACTTTATCGTAGTTCTTTTTTTCTTTTTTTTCAGCTTTAATAAGAATGGAATACAACAGCAGGACAGGAGGTCATATAAGAACACCAAAAAAGGGATAACGTCCAATCAAATACATGAGGGACCAGATTCATTATTAATCATGGCATCCTATCCATCTTATTGGAGTGCTGCAGAGATTCAGACTACTGACCATGATTAGCTACCTTGGTAGCAGTATTTCAATCTATCCTATAATATCCTATCTAGATCCATCTATCTAGATCCATCTATCTAGATCCATCTATCTAGATCCATGTTTTGTTATGTTGCTGTTAGTTGAGAGGGCCAAGGGGAGTACATGACTGGCCAGGAGTCAGGTATCAATTGGATATCAGTCAATATCAAACAAACACCACAGTATTCACAGTACACAGACTTAAGAGGGTTAACTTCATTACTTTTGATTGCCAGAATGGTATGTCAAAGAGAAATGGAATACAATTCCTTGTTGAATCACAGAGAAAACAAAACATATATTAAAATCCATAATAAATAGTTACATTACATGAAAAGATTAAACATTTTTGAAAATGGCGTGTGAGTTGTCGAATAATAAAACAATAGCCCTGCTATTCAGGAGTTTTACGTTTTAAGGAAACACAACGGATACTGTATACAAACAAAAGCTCTGGGTTATTTGGGACTGAAAGATAATTATCTCAGTTGCATTAATTACTTTCTGTGCTTTAAAACAGAATACTAAAATGAGTATGTTCTGAGAAGAACAAGCTTCAGACTTATCAAAAACACACTCTCTTTCAAGTACATGCACACACACGGTCATATGCACACACACACACAGACACACACACCACTTTATTTTTAGACAGTGAGAATCGGTTATCCATAGGCATTGCCTTTTCTAAGATATTAGCGATTATGTTAGTGAGAGAAAAACAATTACTGTTGTAAGCAGCTGACCTGGGGAAACAAAATCAACTGTTAACTTGAGATATACATGAACTTTTTGCACTGATGCATGAAAGTTTTGCTCTCTACGGTATCTGAAAAGTAATTTAAACCCAAAGTGTCAGGCTAAAATCAAGTCAAAAAAGTAAAAGTTCATATGTCAACTATTTGTCCATTGTGAGATCCTGACTGATCCCTTCCGCGCCAGACGCAAGGCTTTGTGGGAAGTGTAGTATTTGGTTCAGTAGTGGCTGTGTACATCCTCTCCCCTCTCCCTGTGTGCCTCTCCTCCATGTCTCCTGTGGTTCCTGCGCTCACGGCGTTGGCCATGGTGGTGGTTGCGGCGGTACCGGTGGGATCGCCGAGCTGACGGAGGGAAACATGGGATTTCATTTTATAGTTCCATTTCTCCATTTAGTGGATGCTGTTTAAGAACTGGGTGAATAAAAGCCTGTCTGACACAACGCATATGACTCTACAGCAAAGACCTAGTCCAGGACTCAAGGCTCTGGCACATATAGGCACTTTTGTCCACTCTCAGCGGAAAGAAAAAGTAGTACCTTATCCTAGAATCGGGGTTCCCAAACTTTTTTGGCCGATGACCCCATTTAGATTTCTACATATTCTCACGACCCCAACCATGTGAAGAAAAATTATATAATTGTAATTTTTTTATTTTTGCGGCTACGAGAGTAAATTGTAAAACATTCTCCCCTGACCTCATTTTCCTTTCAGATTACCCCACATGGGGTCGAGACCCCCAGTTTGGGAGCCTCTGTCCTAGACACTAATATTGATGGTCATCAAACCACAGCATTAGTCTGAGTTAGCGATCTGAGGTAAGTGGCTGCAAAGACTACAATCAGACCAGTTGATTAAATGTTTGTTAATCAAAACATGTTGCATAACACAACAAATGTCAAATGATTCTTTTTTCAAAAGAAAAGTGAAAAAAACACAAAACAGTCCAATGTTGGTAACTTACACTTTGTGCAGATGATCTTGGGCCGGTCCCAGGTGCCATCGACACGGCAACGAGCGGTGGGGATGTGGCGCTGGTAGAACCCTTCGGCACACTGGTAACGCACCACAGCATGGATGTCATAGTGGGACCGCCGGCGTCCAATCAGATGGGCGTTCTCCACAGCGGGTGGGGTTCCACACAGCACTATGAGGGGAAAAACAATAAAGTCAGTTTTGTGTATCAAAGTACAATACACTCACCTAAAGGATTATTAGGAACACCATACTAATACTGTTTTTGACCCCCTTTCGCCTTCAGAACTGCCTTAATTCTACGTGGCAATGATTCAACAAGGTGCTGAAAGCATTCTTTAGAAATGTTGGCCCATATTGATAGGATAGCATCTTGCAGTTGATGGAGATTTGTGGGATGCACATCCAGGGCACGAAGCTCCCGTTCCACCACATCCCAAAGATGCTCTATTGGGTTGAGATCTGGTGACTGTGGGGGCCATTTCAGTACAGTGAACTCAGTGTCATGTTCAAGAAACCAATTTGAAATTATTCAAGCTTTGTGACATGGTGCATTATCCTGCTGGAAGTAGCCATCAGAGGATGGGTACATGGTGGTCATAAAGGGATGGACATGGTCAGAAACAATGCTCAGGTAGGCTGTGACATTTAAACGATGCCCAATTGGCACTAAGGGGCCTAAAGTGTGCCCAGAAAACATCCCCCACACCATTACACCACCACCACCAGCCTGCACAGTGGTAACAAGGCATGATGGATCCATGTTCTCATTCTGTTTACGCCAAATTTTGACTACCATCTGAATGTCTCAACAGATATCGAGACTCATCAGACCAGGCATCATTCTTCCAGACTTCAACTGTTCAATTTTGGTGAGCTTGTGCAAATTGTAGCCTCTTTTTCCTATTTGTAGAGTTGAGTGGTACCCGGTGGGGTCTTCTGCTGTTGTAGCCCATCCGCCTCAAGGTTGTGCGTGTTGTGGCTTCACAAATGCTTTGCTGCATACCTCGGTTGTAACGAGTGGTTATTTCAGTCAAAGTTGCTCTTCTATCAGCTTGAATCAGTCGGCCCATTCTCCTCTGACCTCTAGCATCAACAAGGCATTTTCCGCCCACAGGACAGCCGCATACTGGATGTTTTTCCCTTTTCACACCATTCTTTGTAAACCCTAGACATTGTTGTGCTTGAAAATCCCAGTAACTGAGCAGATTGTGAAATACTCAGACCGGCCCGTCTGGCACCAACAACCATGCCACGCTCAAAATTGCTTAAATCACCTTTCTTTCCCATTCTGACATTCAGTTTGGAGTTCAGGAGATCGTCTTGACCAGGACCACACCCCTAAATGCATTGAAGCAACTGCCATGTGATTGGTTGATTAGATAATTGCATTAATGAGTAATTGAACAGGTGTTCCTAATAATCCTTTAGGTGAGTGTATATTGTATGTACAGAAGTTATGATATCTTGCTTGCAGTTCTTTGGTCTTTTCACAGGTGGCACTGTTGTTATTGCATCACGTACCCAAAAGGAGCAGAGAAAGACTGACTGCTGTCCAACCTGAGAAACTCAGTGTTTTACAGTTGGAATCGAACAGAACCTAGCAACAGAGCCAGGGCAGCTCTCATATCCTCCCCTCCTTCTCTTTCTCTCTCTGCCTTAATGTGATTCTCTCTTCCTTGCCTCTCTGTTTCTCCTTCCGCTTTGCCTCTCTTGCCATCTTTCTGTTCCTCTGCTACATTCTCTCTTTTTAAGAAACTAGGCTTCAGGCTATCCTATAAATCCATTCTCTGGGTCTCATTCCACAGTGTCACAGTTGCATTAGTGTACCTGACAAAGACAAGGACTTCAGGGACCGATCTGAGGGCAAAACACTCCCTGGCAGTATAATGTCAGCTTATACGAGACGGAAAATGGTGGCTTTCTAGCCCCAGTAATTACTGGTAGTGTGAGATAACTGTCAACACAGAGAGATGTTTAGCTCAACTGGGATAAAATGTAATTGAGTCTTCTGTTTGTTATGTCAGCATGTTTCAGGCAATACACACAAGCTTATTTTCAATCATTTGAGGGAGAATAGGAGAGCATTGTGCTTCACCGCTGCTTGTCACAGTGCTGCCTATAGTGGTTTGACAGGCTGCATATTGATTGTTTTGTTTTCAGGGGAATTTCAGCACTTTAGAAATAGTACATTCTCTTCTGTCTGCCGGTAAGGCAAAGAATGATTGATACATGACACTGTCAGGCACTAGTCAATGATAACCTGCTGAACTAAACACTAGACTGAGGCTTTTTACCAGAAGGCAATATTTCTGTCACAACACTGGCTTTAAGCTGTTACACTCTGCGCTGTTGTCAAGTCTCTGAGTTTCCTCAGCAAAACAGAACAGTCACAATAGACTGTCTAGACTACACTGAAGAGGTTTGGAAAGCAACAGGAAACAATCTTCCCAAAATCATTGTTTATCAAACAGGACATTTTCTTGTGTTCCTCCAACTGAAAATAACATTGTGTTTCTAGCCAAAGCCCAGTCCAAAGACGTTATCCAGAAAAACCAGGAACCCACCACCCTGAAAAGAGTCATTGATGATGCTACTGCCTGATGAATGATTGATTACAACCCTGCCTCTTTGCTGCTGTGCCGTTTCTGCAGACATATTAGGTACTGGCATCCTACCTGTGCCGTTTCTGCAGACATATTAGGTACTGGCATCCTACCTGTGCCGTTTCTGCAGACATATTAGGTACTGGCATCCTACCTGTGCCGTTTCTGCAGACATATTAGGTACTGGCATCCTACCTGTGCCGTTTCTGCAGACATATTAGGTACTGGCATCCTACCTGTGCCGTTTCTGCAGACATATTAGGTACTGGCATCCTACCTGTGCCTTTCTTGCAGATGTAGGGGAGGTTGTAGTTGCAGGGCACATCGTTCCACTTGCCGTCCTCATGGGCGATGGTCACCACACAGTCCTCTCCGCCGGCAAAGAAGTTATCAGGCTGGCTCTCTTTCCAGTTCTCATATACCTACATAATACCACACTCAAATGATTTACTATCATAGTGAAATCAAAGTCATTCTCAATGCGTTTTAAATGAACTGACGGTTAACCGTGCATCCGCGACATCTTACACAGTGTCCCAGCAGTGAGACTCGAGTGCAGGTAGATGACAACGCATTCCCAAACTGAGTGTAATACGGGGTTATTATTCACGGACAGCAATATCAAGGGTTACCAGGTCATTGACGTCGGTCCACTGGAAATCGTCCTCCACCGTGCGGTCATTGAGGCCCACCCAGGCGTTGTCGTGACCCAGGTCGTTGATGAACTCCTGCTCAGTGACTGAGGTGATGCTGCTCAGGTGGGCACTGTGCTCCCTGCAGTCCTTCTCTGCATTCTCCCAGGTGTGTCTGTTTGAGAAGTACCTGAACACGCGGATAAACGGGGTGGATGGTAAATCCGCACTTGCCATTCATCCATGTTTTGTTCACCTCTCGGGATAGTAACCCTGGGGACCATTTACATTTAGTCCCTCTCATCCAGTCCTTCGACTGACATGACTGCTACATGCACTTGTGGCATACATTTATTACCTATAGTGACTTCTTATGTAATAAATCATTGTTACTGGGGGATGAATGAGCCAGTTGGAAACGTTTGATGAGTATAAGGCACTATGTCTTCTGTTCTCTCATACCTGTAGCAGTGGCCATGAAACTTCTTCCATCCATGTTCACAACCCTCCACATCTAGAGAGGGAGAGTAGAGAGGGGTCGGAAAGTAGGGAGGACGGACGGACCGAAGAGGTGGAAGAGTGAGGAAGATGGGGGGCGGAAAAAACAATAAGGATGAGGAAAGAGAGAACGGGTTGAAGGAGAGCGAAAAAGAAGAGTAGGAAGAGAGAAAACGCCAGTTACAAGGAAGAGAAGAGGAAGAGGTGGAGAGAAGCCCACTGGATTATTCTTCTACCCTCTCAACTTTTCATCCTTTCATCCGGTAATGCGCCTCGCAGGACCTGCAAGGGCAGACATTAATGGTGTCCAAATGCTGAGGGGCTGAATGAAACGCTAAACCTGCACTCATGGCTCCTGCGTTTCCCTTCTCAGCACACGTTGTTCTGCTCTCTGTATTACAAGGACTCATTACTCTGCTTTATGAGGGCTCATTAATAACTCCCAGGGCTGCAGGTCCATTAATCCTCATTGCTATTAGTGTTTCGGCAACACAAGGGGAGGACACACGACGGCTGTGGGAGGCTGACTGACTCAGAAGACTGGGAGGTTTGAGTCTGCACTTGTGTGTGTGTGTGTGTGTGTTCTGTGTACATCCATCAGCCAGCTCTCCGCTTCACTGTGACAGGTACAGATACACTGTCTGATAGCTGGTGAGTGATACCACAGTGAAATAGTGCACGGTGATGTTAGCCTCTGATACAGATGTAAGGCCGATACAGCACATAAACAACCCCCATCAAGATAACCTGGAGCACTGTCTGGTGTATCCTGCTGATAACGCAGACAAAATCACCCCCAACTCCAGATATCTTAGTAGCTATTTATCATAAACACATTTATGAAACTACACAGAGACATAACAGAAATTATATATCACAGATTATTGGGGGGGGCTGGGGCAGACCTGGGTCAATTAACACATTACCGTGTATAATTTGAAGGTTCAAAAACCATTTATTGTGTATTTTAGCTGAAGTGACCCTCGATCTCTCCATGTAGGATGTGTGTGTCGACGTGATTCCACGTTGGCCCTGTGTGTTACGAGCGCCTCTCACCCTTCTCACAGGAGTGTCCGGAGTAGCTGGGCAGACAGAGGCAGATGAACGAGTCGATCTTGTCGATGCAGGTGCCTCCGTTTAGGCACGGGTTGGATTGGCAGTCATCCACGTCTGTCAGAGAGATCACACACAACACATGGGACAAAGTCTGTACACAGCAGTAGGATCCATCCACAGGGGCTCAGGTTCACCCATGGTAGCCCCAACCGACCTCGCCCCAACTAAAGTGTTTGATGACAGTGGGAGATCTGTGGAAACAATTTCAGCTAAGCTCGCTGGCTCAAACAGTAACAGGAAGTGCCAGAGTAGGGTTTTTCTCAGACTAGCCTTGGGAGTTTGAGCAACGGCCAGCTGTGTCCTGGTTGCAAACACGCCTAACGCTAACAAAATGCTTAGCAGTAGCGAGAGCCATGAGGACAGTGTGAAGGGAAACCCCTGGGCCCCCATTGTTGGGTGGAATTCAAAAGATTGTCACAAAGTACGAGAAATTAAGCGATTTGGTCTCATTGTAATCAAGCTACAGTAAAACCCCCGCCTCACAGTCAGCTGAGTAATTGCGTGACAAATGTTCAAATCCTGCTTGTGGATTAGCCCGGGGGTCCCACGGAGTAAGGTGCAATTAGCCAGCACTGTCTAGGCTTGGGTGGGTTAGCAAGTGAGCATGGCTGCCTTGCCTCATTGCACTTGAGAGACAACTTTTGATTGTTTGGGCACCTGTGAGCGTAAAGGATGGAGTGCGTGTTCCTCCTGGGTTAAAAGAACAGTAATAATAGGTTGTCCCTGGTGCTAGCCCCTAGAGCAGATGGAGCAGCTGTGGATCGTCCTTCAGAGAAGAGGGCTAAACTGACGTACCAGAAAATCATCCTAACCCTCTGGGAAGTTTGCACATTGTTTTTCAGGTTTGGTGTTAGTCAGTCCTGGGCTGGATTTCAACATCCACAGAATGTACCAAATCTGGACCAGCTACAGCTGCCGGAGCAAAAAGATTTGGTTCAACGTCTTTTAACATCTTCTCAACGTCCTTTGCTCAGCAGTGACGCCTATAGTATTTTTAGGTTCCGAGTGAGTTCAGTTCAGACGTTTGTGGATATTGAAATCAGGGGAGGGCTGATGGAGCAAATTTCATCGTCTTTTATTTGATTTGGATGGATGGTACTGTAGTTTATGGAAATAAAACAGAATTATTTGATTTGGATAGTTGTTGACTTAACAGAGAAGTCTGCGATCAGCAATTGTCTTCTCTAGAAGGTGGATGAAATGTTTGCTTCAGTATATATTTCTTCAGTTATGAAGATGGAGTGTCATATAAAGGACTTCTTGGTTCACACTTTAGAGACAGACTTTTATAAAGAGAAACGGTTTCTGACAATGGGCACAGTAAACAGTGCTATTTTGGGTGATGTGTCCAGTGTATTTAGAAAGCTGCCGATGTGAGCAGTTAATCATGTCAAAGAAGGTAGAATTGGGACCTCTTGAAGCACGATTTGCCAAAACAAAATGTATATCATATCTCAAAATCAATTATATTTCCCAAATGTAGTATGTTCACTGCGCCACAACTTTTATTTATATCGGTACACGTTCAGTAATCAACAAAGTTGTCTGTAATGCTGTGAGAATAATGAATTCTATCCTTGTGATGTTGCACTAGGGCTGCTGCTCTTGTTGTGGACTCTGATGGTCCCACACATCGTTACGGAGGTTGTCGGAACAGACGCATTTTCAAAAATCGATTTTGTTCATCTTTAAGATGAACATCCTGGGTGTACATTGTTGTTGCTTGCTCTTTGGGGTTTCAGGCTGGCTGTTATGTGAAAGTACTTTGTGACAACCGCTGATGTAAAAAGGGCTTTATGAATAAATGTGATTGATCGATTGATTGATACTATAACTAGTGGCCGACACCACCCTTCAAACATCTTTAAATGGTTACCGCTTGTCTTGGGTATCGTCATAGCTTACATCCGTCCTCTGTAAAAAGGAAAATCTCCATTGAGCTTGATTTTTTTTAGTTCAAGAATAGGCTTAATCTGTGTCTCTACAAAACCATCCCATAATGTTAATCTGTCCAAATACTTCGGCTTTAAAGGTGTCACTCAACTGAAAGGCTTTGCGGGTGTCAGTCAGTTGTATTTCATCACATCGTTTGTGCAGACAAAAAGAGCTGTCTGTCTTTGCTTGGCCTCGCATTTGCCATTGGTGTGGCCAAGTGAGGTCTAAAACTGTGTCAATTAAAGTTATAAAAAAATGTTAACCAAAAATAGAATATTTGAACATCATTAAAAAACTATAAAAGGAATGGCTCAAGCAATCTCAAACGGCATTACAAGAAAAAAGGTTCTCATACCACCATATCTGTGAAATACGGTGAAAAGCATATTACACATTACAAGCAAATGCCTCCAGGTTCATTGGATGATTTTCATTATACAGCAGGACAACGACTCTCAACAGACTACCAGCAAGCTGTTCAGAGCAAAACCTTTTAAAGTTATTGACTGGCGAAGTTGATCTCCAGATTTAAATCCTCCTATTGAACAAGGCTTTCATTTGCTGAAGATTCAAAGCAAATATACTAACAGAAAAGAACATAACATCTGTAGATCAGAACAGATGATGAAAAATGAATATTTAGAGGGCTGTGTACCTTGACAGGCTGTATCATATAATCTGACCACATTAGTGCATTTGTTACCGTAATATTCTATATAAGTGCAGTAATCTATTCAATTGTAAGCATGTGTGAAACTATTCCTGAAACATAATAAAAAACTAGATGTAAAAGTGAATAGATGATCTGTTGAAAAGTTTTGCATGCAAGTGAGCAAGTTTTCAGAGACAGGCAGATCTATTTTTGATTAAGTACAGATTGGCTCGACACATAGCAGACATGGAGTTTCAAAAGCAATCTATAGGTTTCTTTGTGAGGATTAAAAACCACTTTAGAAAGGCAAACAATGAGAGTCATTCTTGAGCACAGCCTATACATGAGCATCATACACTCTAAGGTTCCTGGCAGCCAGTACAGTTGGAATTCCCGATTGGAATGGCATCTCAAATCCCTCAGCATACCAATTGATGGTGCTTTGGGTGCAGCAAAAATCAACATATGTACACACTTTACATACACAAACGTACAACTGTGTGTATAATGTCTATCCTTAATTCTGAGAGCTGGTAAGGACTTGACTGGATAAACAAAGACTGGAAAAAGTTTGCAGAAATTAAATCCTGCCGTAGCCTAAAATGTCTGGTAGGACCATAATACCAGTAACACTTTGTTCTGTATGTCTGGCCAAACACAAAACATGGTTTTCACATTTCACTGAAAGATCTAGGCTACACAACCTACTCCCAAAAAATAGATTGGAATGTAAATAGATATTCAGGTAAGGAGGTGTTTATGAGTTCTAAGTTCGGTCCATGACTGTTTTAAGGGTGCTCTCAACAGTGTAAAGGTGACTTCTGCTATGTTTCTTCTCGTTCATCAGAACTGCTTTACAATTCCATTGGCCTCACTTTCTTTTGTCTCTGGTGATTACCTTACCCCAGCATAACCTTGAACGACCCCTCTCATCTAACCTATCATTCGAACTCTCTGACTCAGAAGACATGCACACACCTTGTCAGACCACACAACAACCATGTTGCCTATGAATAATTCATCTTGTCATGCATAATGCAGAGAGTTAGGGCTACTAAAAAAGACTATAGAGCAAATACTGCAAATCCATTCACCACCCACCCAGCCACACACATAAACACACTCACATTCGGTGCTGTGTCTGCATTATGCACTAAGCCTCTGTCAGCTCTACAGTCAGCAGTACCCAGTGAGACCCACACCTCCTCATAACAGCAGTACCCAGAGAGACCCACACCTCCTCATCATAGCAGTACTCAGTGAGACACACACCTCCTCATCACAGCAGTACCCAGTGAGACCCACAACTCCTCATCACAGCAGTACCCAGTCAGACACACACCTCCTCATAACAGCAGTACCCAGAGAGACCCACACCTCCTCATCATAGCAGTACTCAGTGAGACACACACCTCCTCATCACAGCAGTACCCAGTGAGACCCACAACTCCTCATCACAGCAGTACCCAGTCAGACACACACCTCCTCAACACAGTAGTACCCAGTGAGACCCACACCTCCTCATCACAGTAGAACCCAGTGAGACCCACACCTCCTCATCACAGAAGTACCCAGTGAGACCCACAACTCCTCATCACAGTAGTACCCAGTGAGACCCACAACTCCTCATCACAGCAGTACCCAATGAGGCACACACCTCCTCAACACAGTAGTACCCAGTGAGACCCACACCTCCCCATCACAGTAGTACCCAGTCAGACACACACCTCCTCATCACAGCAGTACCCAGTCAGACACACACCTCCTCATCACAGCAGTACCCAGTCAGACACACACCTCCTCATCACAGCAGTACCCAGTCAGACACACACCTCCTCATCACAGTAGTACCCAATGAGACCCACACTTCCTCATCACAGTAGTACCCAGTCAGACACACACCTCCACATCCCAGCAGTACCCAGTCAGACACACACCTCCTCATCACAGCAGTACCCAGTCAGACACACACCTCCTCATCACAGTAGTACCCAGTGAGACACACACCTCCTCATCACAGCAGTACCCAGTGAGACACACACCTCCTCATCACAGCAGTACCCAGTCAGACACACACCTCCTCATCACAGTAGTACCCAGTCAGACACATACCTCCTCATCACAACATTACCCAGTCAGTCCCACACCTCCTCATCATAGCAGTACTCAGTCAGACACACACCTCCTCATCACAGCAGTACCCAGTCAGACACACACCTCCTCATCACAGTAGTACCCAGTGAGACCCACACCTCCTCATAACAGTAGTACCCAGTGAGACCCACACCTCCTCATCACAGCAGTACCCAGTCAGACCCACACCTCCTCATCACAGCAGTACCCAGTCAGACCCACACCTCCTCATCACATTAGTACACAGTCAGACCCACACCTCCTCATCACAGTAGTACCCAGTCAGACCCACACCTCCTCATCACAGTAGTACCCAGTGAGACCCACACCTCCTCATCACAGTAGTACCCAGTGAGACCCACACCTCCTCATCACAGTAGTACCCAGTGAGAGAGGGTGAGGAGAGAAGTAGACTAGCGCAGCTGAAAAAGTCACTGGGATTTATTTTCACTCAGATGCTGTGGACTGTGAAGTAATAAATGGGAGGAAGACATATGACACCTGATTTCCTCTCATGACTCCTGCAGCCAGTTGACTAGCCGAATGTCCTGACAGTGTTCACACAGCTGCAGTTGAAGAAACACTGAAGAAATCCCCTTTCCCAACCTGGTAGTGGACTGCATGCTTCTCATGATGTTGTTCACTGATCTAGTCAAAGGGAAATACATTCAGAAATCAACTGGCCAATGCAAGTGTCACCTTGGAAAGACGCTGTCCCTTTTCCTATGAAATGTGGTGAATATTCCGTTAAGCCAAAGTTTCATTTGTGAGATGGGTTTTATTTAAATGTTACCGCTGACCGTCATGGCCAGGTTTATTCATAAGACACATCTGCAGCGCTCACCACAGCCCACACATGCCCGGGGGTCCTGTCAAGGTCAGTGAATTGGCCAATATTGCCTGTGTTTGGCGGGTTAGTAACGAAGCATTGCTTCATGGGGCTCTAGCAGCTCCTCGTCGTGGCTTGGGAGCCTGTACGGTACAAGGCCAGCATGTGCGTGTCTTCCAGAATGTAAGGATTCAGTAGAAACTTCCTTTTGGAGCTTCCAGCATGAAATGAAGCAGAAGGTCATTGGATGTGCTTTGGAGAACACATATCTCATCGACTGTACCGAGACAACCAGGAGTTGTTGCAATGAAGAGGAGCCTCAATAATGAATTTCATATCACAAAATTGGGAAAGTAATAAAAAATGCAATTGTAAAACATGACTATGAAGAGGTTACATTGTTGGTTGTTTCTATTTATCCAAAAGGTCCCCATTAACAAAGCTATCCAAGGGAGAACCAGAAGACAAAGAGTAGTGATTGACATTGACAACCAAGACACCACTTATTACATCAAAACTCTAACTGTAACCCCCACCTGGAAACCCTTTCAGAACCACCTGGAACCCCCAACTGGAAGCTGTTATGAAAATGTCTTGAACTGATGTATTCTTATTGATTAAAGTATTGAGTCCCCGTGTTTAGATAAGAAAAGGAATGTCGGTTGTGCTGTGGGAAAGGAAGTATGAGGTGTCAAGGTGAATGTAAATCTTCAGCAGGACGGGGGTAGATGCAGAACAGTGGGTTTTAGGACAGGATAGAGGAAGATACACAACAAGGGGTAGGATGGATAACGAACATGTTGTTTTATTGCATGCAGATTCTTATCTCCACCCATTCCTCTATAAGTATTGAATGTACTTCCAAATGCTTTAGAGATTATTCACCATTACTTGGTAACCTGTGTACTCTCCCTATTTGCAACTAAACTACTAACTATGCCAAGAGAATTTTGTCTCTGTACTAACTCCTTTAAGAGTTCCGGTCAATGGAATTACCATCACAAAGTCCTGTCAGAACCACCTGCAACCCCCACCTGGAAGTCCCACCTGTAACCTCTGTCAGAACCACCTGTAACCCCCACCTGTAACCCCTGTCAGAACCACCTGGAACACCAACCCGGAACCCTCAACTGGAACCCCAGTCAGAACCCCAAGACCTCTTAATTATACACCAATACGCTCCCAATCATGTGTTTTGGTGGTCAACTCACCAATCTCACAGTTCTCCCCTGTGAAGCCCTGTGGGCAGTAACAGCTGTAGCCCTGGCCCTGAGGTAGACACTTCCCTCCATGCAGACACGGATTGGTGAGGCAGGGCTCCTCCGCACCTGAAAGAGAGACCTTAATGAATCATTCATTCATTTGTTGGAGATGCACGACTTGTCACTCGCCCACGGTGCTCATTCCTCAGAGTGGACCGGCTGTCACGATAAATTAATGGAGGTTCACTTCCGACCGCAGGAGACTGGATGATCCTGTTGTTGTCAGGCGTCAAACAGGTTATCACGACTTCACAGTCTGAGACGTTTCTTCTGCCGTGACTCCTGAGACTCTCGGGAGGAGGGGGGACAACACTGGTGGAAACAACCCGACTCAACAGGAAACAAAAGCCGTCATCCCCTTTGAGAGAGTAAAGCGCATGAGAACCATACAAATTACCTCATCTATATCTCAACCGAATGGGAGGAAGGATAAAGCAGAGGAATGACCTTGGAAGGTTCTTTTCTAATTTCAATGCCAGTAAGACACCTGGATTATCTTTCTAAGCAGAAACAGATGAGGAACAGTACCTCCCTGAGGCTGGATGGAAGGCAGCCAAACAGTATGAATGTCGATTTTTTGCTGCTCGGTTGTCTGGCATAAAATATTAAGATATCCTCAGACTGGAGGGCAGAATGCTTTACAATAACCCTTCTCAACTGTTAATAAATGAATATAGTGGATAAACTAAACATTGCCAAGAGCACAGACACCTCTGTTGCCCTTTGTCTCTTTTTCACTCCATATAGAATGCATCTCTTTATCTCTAAGCTGTATAGAGACTCACAGTCTACAGATAGACACACAGACATACACACACACACACCCTCCATCTCAACCCTCAACCTTAAAATGAATGAGGTATAAAGTTAATGCAGCTTGCTCCCTGTCTCTCAGCAGTGCCTAATTGCCCTCTGTTCTGCTGGACGGGCTGGAAAGTGCTGCGTAACCACAGGGTTGTGCTGAGTCTGCCCTGCCCTGGGGGGCAGACTCGTAAAGCCACCTCGGCATCATGAGGCGATGATGTGAGAGGGTGAACGACTGTGAACCGTCACCACAGATGTAGACCGCTGTGGAAATCACAGCGGTTAGAGCCAAACCCTTCCACACAAAGACGTTTTTTTAATTAAATCTCCAGGTCCTCCAGATCTTACTTCAACCACCCATCGTCTTCCTCCTGGCCTTTGTTGTCATGGTTACCATGGAGAAAATAACTTTGGATGTGATGAACAGACCACTTACTGGGCACCCTGGTTCCCCTAACATTTAGCCAATCATTATTCACAGGATAATTAACCATTTCCATATCAACAGTCCCTGTGATGCACGTCTGTTCCCTAAGTGGATCCTTAAGGAATCTTGATTCTTTGTTCTGTTGCCACCCTCTGACACACAGGAATGTGAGTGCTGTGTGTGTGTGTGTGTGTGTGTGTTTGAGGGTGTATGATTTTTTGTGTGCATTCTCTTTTTTTATAGTATGTGTGTGTGTGTGTGTGTGTTTGAGTGTGTGTGTGCGCTCTTCCTTACAATGTGCTTGTGTGTGTGTGTGTGTGTTCTTCCTTACAATGGGCTTGTGCGTGTGTGTGTGTGTGTGTGTTTACCCAGCACTCAGAAGAATCAATACCCAGGCCATGACTGGCCTGCAGGCTCATTCTATCTCCAACACTGCAGACATCTGTTACTGTCTGACATCCACACAATAATCAGCCATCATGTTGGCTCTCTACCAGGCCCTCAGAAACAGACAGATGAAGCATCTCAACTAAACATATCACCACAGACCGCTATCAGAATGGGGCCAGTTCCATTATTGATGTTGTACTTGTGTAATAATGGTGGGCTGGGGGTTGGTGGATGAGGACAGTGATACCGTGGACAACAGAGACCGGGCCTGCCCTCCCAATAGGATCCATGTAGCTAAGGGTGTCTGCCTTTCCCAACCATCTCTGAATGGACACTTGTACTGGGTTTCTTTACAGAGTACTATGAACTATGTATCATTATGTTAAATTCAAGTGTTTTGTACTATACTTGTATGTATTGAGTCCTGATGGGATTGCTGCACTTGCTCTTTGATGGGGAAGATGGGGCCTCTCTCAAGGACTCCATTCACTTAATTGAATTTCAGTATTTCAACAATAACAGCACTGAGCAGGCATACATGTGTTTGTTGGTCTATATATTTAAAAAAGCTCCTTTTATTAAAGTACCAATTTCTTAAATTCTATATATCATCCGTACTTCTTATTTCCAGATCCTGTGCAAAGTGTTGGAATACAAATGATAGGCTTTTCGTGTTTCAAGGCGATAGACACATTAAGGCCAACCTTTAAGGTTAGTTTCATTCGAGGTTCTATGCTAGGGCTTGTGATGCGTTGTTGCTACTAAGCCAGACATTTATCACTGCAGTAGTCAAGGTCAAGACCAGTCCTTACAAACGTCACTGTTTGGAGCTTTTATGATGGTCAAAGGACCAATAAAACAATTAATACATAATGTGTGTATACATACAGTACCAGTCAAGGTTTTGACACACCCATTCTAGTCAAATATATACACAGTATTTTGAGAGTGTGTATGTATTTATGTATGTATATGCATTTGCTTGTGTGTGCATGAGTGAGTGTTTAGGAGAGACAGATAAAGGAGCTGTGGCTGGTTATTCACTAACCCGAGTGGAGCAAACATATCAATATTCCAGAGAATTAACTGATTGGCTATCCCTTTCCAGCACTTGACCTCCGGACCCATGCATTAATTGACCAAACAACTCAGACCAGCAGCTGGTGTTGACCTACAAATGTCCATTGTGTAGCCACAGGCTTGGATAAATTGACAAAGAGAAAGAGTGAAAGAGAATTATGAAAAGATAGAGAGAGAAAAAAGAAGCAGGCGAACAGCTGAGTGAGAGGAAAAGGGAAGAGGTTGAGAGCACAGGTGGCTGTTGAGACCATAATCGGGGAGGATAGTATGGAATGAATCAAAGGGTATCAAACATCACACTCATGGTTTCCATTCATGACTTTCTGGCCATTATTTCTGTCTGTTCTCCCTTATCAGCCTCCTGTTGGGAGAGTGTGACAGAGGGCCTTTAGGGCAGGTCCTGTATGAGGAATCTGAGACCTCTGGTCTGTTATACAGCCTGGTGAGGTCCACTTAATAAGTGAGGGAAAACAAACACTGGACACCTCTCTACTCTGTCCAAACACACGCATTAAAACACACGCGGCCACAGGAAAACACGCACAGACACGCACACGCGAACACACACATAGACGTTTACACACAAATACAAACAGAAAGAGAGATAAATTGATATAAAATAATACAAAATAAAATGTTCTCCTTCATTCGCTGTTTGCGTTTGTGTAGTGGGACTGTTTAAGTAAAGGATGGAACTAAGGGGTTAATACAGGTCGATAAAGTAAAACACTCCAGAGGCTGCCAACTCGACGAGTAACATCGCATCACGTGATTTCAGTGACGTGCTTTTTCTCTGACGTCCCTTCCAGAACAATTCCCTGATACAAATCCCGGTCTTTGGTTATACATGGCCCTCACTGTTGCAGGGAGAACGAAAACAAATCACCACAGAAATGTATGATGCAGGAACACCCGAGGGAGAGCAGGCAACATGGTGATCCAGCCACAAGCGTCATTCATTATCAGTTGAGAAACGGCTCTGGAGAAAGAGACACTGAAGCAGGTGCCGGATTTACAGTATACATAATTGCAGTAAACACAATCAGACCCATATCTATCGAGGCATGACTACCTTCCTATTCCATAGAGGATTGAGCAGGGAAAACTGGTGTTTGGAAGGCAGCACTGTTATCTCTGAATTGAAAAACAGATTGAAAAAACAGCAGCGAGGAAACAACCATGGGGATTGTAGAGATCCCTGAGACTGAGGCCATGATAGACAGGAATAGGAAATAAGAGGTTTTTGTTTTGATAAGCTTTGTGGGGAAAAACAGTTGATTTGGAAGCAAACAGGCAGACAGACATGCTGACAGTCAGACATGCTAACAGACAGACATGCTGACAGTCAGACATGGTAACAGACAGACATGCTGACAGTCAGACATGCTGACAGACAGACAGACGTATACTTACCTGCCGAGCCAAGAGTTCCGTTGCTCCGGTTGAATCCGCCGGCCTCCTCATCCACGTTGCTAGGCAACCCAGAGCCAAGTGTGTAAGACCAGACTGTATCTTCCTCCACTGGTGATCCGGAGGGCATCGTCAGGGGCCCCCTTTCCCCGCCCTCCCCTCCATGCTCCATCGCAGCACTCTTTACCGGGACCCAGGAGCCGGATGGGGCGGTCTCCTTGGAGCTGACTGAAGTGGAAGGTGGAGGGGCCGGAGCTCCAGTATCTGGTTTGGGTGAAGGGGAAGAGTCCCTAAAGTCTGACCCAGAAGTGGAGCTGCTGACGTGGGGTTGGGAGGGGCTGGGACTATATCCTGGCTGGTCCTTACTCGTGCTTGTCTCTTCTGAAGGAGGGAGTCGGAGTTTGGGCGCGTCGGTCGCAGCGTGGCGATATGTGAACTGGATCTCCCCTCTGGCTTCCTCGGAGGTCCCCGCAGCACTCCCCTCCTCTTCAGCTATACCTCTCCCTGCACCTGCCCGGACATCCACTCTGGTGGGGACCTCTCCCCGTCTCCCGTCATCCGGCTGGGGTGACGTCTGAACCTTCCGGGGGTCCACCTGGATCCACTTACTCTCCGGGTGCGTAGCGGACTCTGAGGCAGCCTCCCACCGTCCGGGGTTGGAGACGGGGGCAGAGGACTGGCTCTCAGTGGCCGTGGCAGAGGGGACCTGGCCTGGGGACGTTGATGGCACACCGGTGACGGGCGTGTGGGTGTCCAGTTCCCCCACATCGGAGCTGTCCCACCACCCACGACCCCACGAGGGTAACCCTATGAGAGGTAAGAGGAGCCAGAGGGAAGAGGAGCGAGAAGACATCAAAGGGACTAGAAAGGACGAATGCAGTGAAAGGTTTGGGCGGAGAGCGATAGAGTGAGATACTGCCAAAGCGTAGCAGAGAGAGTGTCATGCATTCACAGTGTGTTTCCAGAGGGGCCGAAGCCTTTATTGGGCTATAGATCTTTATTGGGCTATAAGTCTTCTGTTGGGCTATAGGTTTTTACCAGTCCCACCTCACAGCTCAATAGCTAAATAGAAAACCTTTATTAGAATCATATGCTTAATAAGGCAGAAAACAAGGGTTCCCTTCATTACATCTGCATGTCTCAGTACCCAAAACAGAAACGTAATGTCTGGACTAACCTGAAGAGCCAGTGGGAACAGATCCGCTGCCAGTCACAGAGCCCTCTGGGGTTCCCTCTCTATCCCTCTCTGGACTGACTGGTCCTTGGGCAGCTTCTGTTACCCCTGTCAGGTAGTCCCATGGCTTCCACATAGACTTCACTATCTTGGCTATCACCTTGAGATACAGACCAAAATGAATGAAAAATGAATATACTGTAATACAGGAACTGAAATGCTTTGATATGCCAAAGAACCATGTTGATAAAGTGCATGTAGTCAACCACATTTGCAAAAAGTGAGCAACCTTTTTTTCAGTGGGGGCGGGCATTGAGATTGGCTCCTCTTCCTGAGTGGTTAAACTTAGTCTGGAACTGAGGCTAGTGCTGAAGCTTGGACCGGGGCTGGGGGTGGCTGGAGGTCTGAGAAAAGCTCCAGACTCAGGATCCATGTCTTCCAGGTCCCCCCAGAATAGAGATTTCTCTTCTAGGCTGAGCCGTAGGGTGACAAACCCCTCAGAGGAATCTGAGGACCAGGAGTCCCAGGCTGAGAGGACAATAAAACCATCAAGCAAAACCAGGTCAGAACAAGTGGGCTATATGTGTAACATAGACAATGTTTCTTTGACTTTTTGACAATGTTTCACACAGACAATGTTGCTCAGACTTTTAGGCAACGTTCCTTACAAGAGTGGGCTTCTTGCTCCAGATCAACCAACCCGGTCCAGTTTGAGGGTGTGAGGTCCTCAGAAGGTGAAAGATTCTCACTCTCTGTGACGACGAGACAGAGGAGGACAACTTAGAAAATCGGAGTCAGTAAGTCAAAGCCTTTACTCCACATCCACTGAACAAGACTGACCGGGGGTCAGGGGACTGCCGGTGGATTCAGTAGCCAGGGCAACGCTGTCTCCTGCTGAGGTGTCAGAGCCGATGGTGCTGCTCAGGTAGTTCCAGGGCCTCCATAGAGATTTGTAGATGGTAGATATGGGGCCTGGCTCCTTTACGCTCCCTGTAAGGCACACTGAGAGTCAGTGGAGGGTTTACTCAGTCCAGATTCATTTCGAAACTCGTGACTGAAATGTCCAGGTAAAATGATGCCTGTGAACCTAAGACCATAGGGACTGTAGAGTATTCATGTCCAAGATGTTAAACCCCTATGAATAAAACATGACCACGAATTCATGGATAGCATGAGCAATGGATTCATGTCAACTGAATCACCTCCCTCCTCCTTCTCCCTCTTTACATAGAGACAGGGCAACATAACCTAGGTCGAGGATAACAAAGATCAAGACAAGAGGATTCTAATACCAAAAAACTCTTTGCATAAATGAGAAAGACTTCTAGGCACCAGTGCATGCTTATTATCAACAGCGCTGGCCCTGTGAATATGATTACATTTACACTGGCGGCGGTATATGAGACAGTATACCACTGTTATGAGATGCCTTTCTACTGCTCTAATTGCTGTGGTAACTAGTTTATAAGACCAATAATACATTGCGAGGGTTTGTGATATATTGCCAATATACCACGACTAAGCACTGTGTCCAGGAACTATGCAATGTGTGGTGCCTGAGAGCAGCTCTTAGCCGTGATATATTGGCCATTTACAACATCCACTCATGCCCTATTGCTTACCTTCTACCTGGGTATTTTCTGCCTAGAATATAACCAGGAACCCAGCTGGTATTCCTATGGTAACATCGTCGCCAACAAATGTCATAGTGCGCAAAGGCATCGTCATGGTTACTACACAAGCCATTTTAATGACATGGATCACTGGTGATAGTGAGGTCGCCATAGCTTCACCTCTAAGAAGGAATTCTTAACAAGTAATGAATTGTCTTGTTTGTTTCCTCATTGCAATGCCAAAGTGTCAGTGACAACGTGAGAGATGAGTTTCCATTTTAGACTGACATGCAGCCTATGAACATTGACATTGTTAAATATTAGCCATCAAGCAGACACTCTACAGAAGAGAGTCGCAGTCACAGCAGCAGATATATTTTCCTACTTCTTTTCCTTCTGGCTCCCAACGGGAGTCGACCCTCCTAACCCTGTAATTTCAGGAAGCAACAGAGCTACAGAGGACAACTGCTGAGCACCTTGATCTCAGCAGTCCCAGTACAGATGTGGGCTTCCCTCTCACCTCTGTAGCAGTAGGCATTGTACAATGGTGTGGTATCAGTAGAATTAGCTGATCCACTGCTGGTTGTGCTTTCATCAGTGTTGGGTATGATGGTCCGGATTCCTGGCTGGTCCCCTCCACACCCCTGCCTGGGCTTGGTGATGGGGTAGCGGACACTCCCGTCAGAGAGCCAGCCTGGAGCACAGCTATCCAGCCCGGCCCTCCAGGCCAGGTAGAGCTGTCCCACTGTGGCCAACTGTCCACCCAGGGAGACACAGCGATCGGAGGCAGAGGACAGAGTCAAACGTCCCGGGACCCATGAATGGAATACCTCCCCTGTAAAGAAAGAGGGGAGAGGGGGGAGCGATAAAAAGAAAGTGATAAAGAAAGAGAGATGCAATGTTATAAAACTGAATAGGATTGGAAGTGAGATGTTTAACTGTCTTGCTCTATGTGTGTGTGTGTGTGTGTGTGTGTGTGTGCGCGTGTATGCGTGTGTACATGCATGTGTGTCTCACCCTCCAGGTCCCTGGCAAAACAGTACACATCAAACCGCTCATTAGGGTCTCTCTTCCCATAATTCCTCACACCAGCTGCATTCTCCTGGTGTCCATAGCAACCATGTTCTGCTGACTGGATAGGGTATCTGTGGAGATAATGCTAACAAGATCAGAGATCCGAGAGTTGGCAGCAGATGTTGAAATCATCAAACAGAATGACACGCTCTGAGTTTTATTGTTTAAAGTGTTTGTGTGCTCTGTGTGTTTTTAAATGTGTTCATGCTTAGTGTTCTTAAGTGTGTGTGTGTTTGTGCCCTCACCGGACAGTCTGGTCAGATAGCCATCCAGCAGCACAGTTGGCATAGCCACTGTGGAACGCTGACCACAGTTGGGTCGGCGTGGCGATAAAGGCTGAGTTCTCCTGACAGGCCCGCTGGGCGTCATCAAACGAGAAGGCGTAACGGTCGCTAGGAGACTGGTAATGGAACACCACACCTGAAGAGGGACAGAGGTGACAGACAGACACAAGGTTGTTGGAGAACCTCTGTGTCCGTCCCTACAGCGTGTCTCTGACACCACAAGGAACCGAACAACCAGTCACATTTGTATTCACTAGAAACGAACAAGCACGGAATTCAGAACAATCCCAATGGGGCTGTTTCAGCAGGCCGTGAAACACTCACAGAGAGGTTTGCATTTTGATGCCAAAAGTGTCCTTGTCTCAGCCAAACAGATTGGAAATGGTACAAGCATGAACATAATTAGGATTTTCATTCACTGGCGAAGGTCAACCAATGAAATGTTACTGTCCATGTAGAATTGTAAGACACTTAATAATTATGCTAATACCTTTTCCAG
Source organism: Esox lucius (assembly GCF_011004845.1). Taxonomy (NCBI): domain Eukaryota; kingdom Metazoa; phylum Chordata; class Actinopteri; order Esociformes; family Esocidae; genus Esox; species Esox lucius. Next base: position 21,893,604 of record NC_047571.1, on the reverse strand, counting down.
ACATTCAATGCTGCTACCCTAACATGTCAATAGCGGCAACTGATAACCTTTCAGACAATTAAAAAAGTGGTGCATCAGAGGCGTATGTAACCTTTCAGACAAGAGAATTCTGCTCCGACAAAGAATGCTTGATATTTTTTCCCTGACAGCTATCTGTAAATGTTGCGGATTGATGTGATATGTGTTGTTTGCATTTGGCTAATATGACAGAAAGTTGTATTCTACTAAATATCTTGTTAATTCGTGGTAACATACTGTTTTAGGAAAGAGTTGTTTACACCCAAACAGCAGGCAGGTAGGCTGAGCTAATGCACTTTGAGATATTTGATTGACAGTTCTGGTTTTCTATTGTTGGATGTTAGTTTTGCTTCAGACACAGCATTTCTGGACAGTCAAAGGTGATCTCTAGAGAAGGTTTGGTGTTAACAAGTTATAGAGCCTGTCGATCCTGATATACAACTATGCCGAAATCACTCTCTCTCTTACAAGGTGCTTATGCAAGCAACTAAGCTAGCCAAAGATGCTCATATCTCTTTAGCTTAAAATTCACATTTCCCTCTTAGATTTCTAAGTTGTTATTTATTCTAAGTTAAATGTATCCATACTAGTACGGTGCTATCTGCACAAGGTTTTAGAAAGTGTTAATGAGCTTGAACTTTGAACTTGAACTTTGTAGGAATGACCAGTGGTTCACATATTACCCTAATTAAAGACTTATTACACAACATACGTCTTTAATAACAAAAGGAACAAATACATTTTTGTCCTATAGTATAGGGGTATTATAAAGTCATGCTGTTTTGAAGGAAAAAAGCCATCGCAATAATAATCCCAGCAGTTTAGAGACCAGTTAGATTTAGTAAAATCACTCACCCAAGACCACAAGGGGCACTATGTCTCTCTCGTAGTGATCGCCCACGACTATCTGGCAGTGATAGGTGCCTGTGTCGTTGATACGAAGGCCAGAGATCTCCATGGTAGCATTTAGGTTGTTAGTGGTGTATCCAAGCAACCTGACCCGTCCAGCAAAAGCTTTATTCACGTTCAACGTTTCACCTTCGGCAAAGAATTAAAAAAGGTACATTATTCTATAGAAATGTATACACCAGCACTATACATTGTTTTATCATAACAAATGACATTGTCAAATGTTTCTGAATTCATAGTGTATTACAAAAATCTAAATGCGAAATGTTCACATCCATGTCAATGGAAACTTGCCTTGTTGAAAGTCTTTGAATCATCTGCTTTAATTTAGGACTAATCTTACCTCTGACTGAGAGAATCGTCTGCTCCAAGGGAATACCCTCTCCACCTGCTACCCAGGTTCGGGTCCACTGGATTTGGGATGGCTTGCTGGAGGGACTGGGCTCATTGGGCTGAAGGGTGAAGACACAGGGGAGGTGGGCAAACCCAGCCAGAGACTCTCGTATTGTAGGATGGGTGACTCTACGCATGTTTACTATGGAGGATGCCTGGGTCACAACTACGGAGAGAAGATAGGTGGGGAAAAAAGATGAGACGGTAACCAAGGACCACTGGAAGAATAAATCAATGCAATCCAATGGGTTCGCTCAATGTGGCTGCCGATCCACCCATCATGGACTTGAATGGTATTCTGTTGCTACGGCCCTCAAGGATACCAAGATAGGAGTCATTTTTAGTAGTTAGTAATGGTGTGTAAGGTCGACTGAGCTAATGACTTTCAGTAAATGTGACGCACATAAGGCATCGTTGTTAAATGAGGTAGTGTAAATGGGGTTTTTTCACCTGTCCTGTCAGTTATTGAAGACCTAATTTATAGATGCATTCTGGGGGTTTTGGCTACTGGTTGTAAAAGTGGTGCTGTGCAGCCAAAATGCTGGGCAAAGACATTCAGAAAGGAATAAAGACATTTCATAATACTCCCCAAAATCCCAAAAGGCATCTTTAAAAAGACAACCATTCATCTTAACTCCTCTACATTTTCTGGGTCGGTTGAAACCATGGAGAAGAAAAAAAAATGTCAAGACTTTTTACTGTTATTTGTGAATTTTTACAAATTCACAAATAAACCATGAACCTGCCTACTACATTAGAGTAGCACCAGACAAACTCCAAGCCCACAGACATGTCTGGATCTGAACATCTCCCAGAAGACAACCAAATGATCTGATTGGTCCCAGAAGCCAATGGGTTCTGTCTGATTGGTCCCAGAAAAATATGGATTGGGCCAGAGCTAACATTATATATATATATATATATATATATATATATATATATATATATTTGCCAAATGCTAAATGATCCTTTCCAACAATGCAGAGTTAAACAGTAAGAAAAACTGATTACACCATGTTGAGTCACACAAAGAGTCACACACAGAGATATGCACAGAGAGACACAGACAAACACAGAGACAAGCAAAGACAGATACAGACAAACAGACAAATGCACAGACACAGGCCAACACAGACACACACAGTATGACAAAGATAAACACACACAGACATGAACACAGTAATCCACTTGAGTCTTTGCAGGGTGTGTGTCTGAATGTGTGTGCGTGTGTGTGTGTGTGTGTGCATGTGTGTATACAGATAATTAATTCCAATTTCACAATGTTAATTTAATCACACTCATATCTGTACTCACACACCTGCTCATTCATTCCCTCTCTCTCTTCTTCTCCCTATCTGTCTCCGTTTATCTCTCTCCCCTTCTCTCTTTACCCCTCTTTCTCTCCCCATTTCTCTCTCTCTCTCTCTCTCTCTACCTCTCATTCACTGTCTCTCTTGCTTTCCCTCACTAAAACTTTAATATCTACCTCTTACTATATGTTTCTCCCCCTCTACCTCTCCTTTTCTCTACCTTTCTGCATGTGTCTCTTTCTCTCCAGTAACCTTTCTCTCAATTCAATTTAAAAGGCTTTATTGGCATGGGAAATATTTGTTTAAATTGCCTAAAATAAAATATCAGACATTTTACATACACATTACACTCCATTTTAAAAAGGATACCAGCATTTGGGATGTTATATTATAAGCTATGTGCAATGTCGTAAAAGACAAAGGTAAATAAATAAGAGATGAGTATGGGTTCTGTTCACAATGTTGTTTTTGCTTCACAGGCTGCCTCTGTTTTAATGTTAATGGTTTGACCACATGTTTCTGCTGTAATTGCATTTTACCCAACAGACATGTGGGTTTATCAATGTTTCATTTAGTTTTACATTATTTGCGTGTCGGTATGATATGATGGAAATATGTGTCTCTAATGTAGTTGCACATTTGATAAGAGGGTAGGATGAGTAGCTCTACTTCACACCCACTTCATGGCCAGCGTTAACATTGTGGAAAGCCAGGTCTGCCTATTGTAAGCCTCTCTCGATAATGGCATGCTCACTAAGTCTGTAGACACAATACTCTGTACTTTCTCTTTAGGAAATGGTATCATACCAAATCTGAGGTGAAAGTTGACGTGTTCCAAAGGTGAAAGGTTATTGACAGTTGGATGAAAAAGCTTCAGAAAACAGTATTTATTAGACTGGATGTCAAAGGAGCGGGGACAGTGATGTTCCATAAAGCCGCAATTAGGGTTCATCGCTCGGCAGATGCTGTAGGTATCAGTAATTTACTCAGTCCAGCTACCGTGAGATAACAGCTTCAGGGTAACCATGGAAACAGCTATACCGGTAAAGGCTCCCTACACCTCCCCCACCCCACCCTCTGTCTGTCTGGCTCTCCTCCAGACGTTGGAGCCTACTGTCTAACACAAAGAATGGGAGGTTTCTGTATTCTGAAAAGATTCCTGTGAACGCCTCCACACTTTAAATGCATCACACGGAAAGCTGTTTTGAAAAGTGAATCCTGAGCTTGGGTGTTTGCCTTCAGTCTCAACAGAAGACATATACCTGTCATCGGAGCCATGCCTTCTGGCTATGACTTAAGTCCACTCTTCAATAACACTCCAAAACCCAAATATACAGCATAATGACCACCGGTCAGCGCAAAACTCATACAAAAACAAAGTCACAATATCCTCAAAACACGCACTGAGCCAAGCCTCAAGATCCTTAAAACACGCACAGGGTCAAGTCTGAACATCCTGAAGTCAAGTCTGAACATCCTGAAGTCTGAAGTCAACAAAGCACAAATTTGTTTTGGGGTTTTCTTCCAATTCCTTTAATGTTCTCAAATTCCTTTAATGCCCTTCTTCCACAAACACGTACATTTTGCTGATATTTAAAACAAATATCCCCCTTAAGCAGGAAACTATATGACAAAACAGTGTTGGAATAATGTGTTTATGCCATATGGTGGAGATGACTGGTTGAAATCCCTGGCAGATAGTGCCCATCTGCATATAGATTGGAATGTTTTCAAAAGCAGAACCCTCTAGAGAGAACCCCCATGTTTGTGTTTTTAAAACAACACATCTTTACACCTGAATCCGAGATTAGACCAAACACAGAGAGGGAGGGAGAGTGGGACAAAAAGGCAGAGAAGACAGACAGACAGAAGTGAAGTGTATGATCCACCAGAAAAAGGATCTAAATATGGTTCGCAGAGGACATGAAAACTGTCATTAACTGAAGTCAACGTCTTGCTGTATTCCTGTCAGATTGGTGAGGTGTCAATCAACATGCTTGTATTAGGTCTACTTCCTACTTCCTGTGCTTTAAGGATATTCATCTCATGGGTCTCAATCTTGTTCCTAGTACTCAGGGCCCAAAGCCACCAAGCTTTCTGCAGTGTAGCACAGACATAATAGGATGCCTGACAATGATCTAAGAAAATAGGACATTATTCATGTCTTTACTGCTTCCACATGGCTGTCTTCTCTGTAACGGCTTCAATTCAAAATGCTATACACCTTCTGATGTACAAACAAGCCTTGACAACAAAGCAACAACGGTTGTCAATATTGATATAAGGTAATTATATATATAAATACTGTAGATATAAATAAACACTATATATAATGTATCTATATATGTGCATTGTAACGCAACAACAATATTGACAGAGAAAATCAATGGAATCCAGACATTTTAGACAGACGTGAGGTATTCAATTGAACATCAATAATCCTGTCAAGCTGTCAAAAGGCAGAATCCAGATCTATAATCTAAATTCACGACCAGGAACGTAGTTGTCAGGCCTGATAGGCTGGTCTTAGGGCCAACATGTTTAAACAACATTTTGGTACTATATTTAAAGCATTTGTAACATATGACAATAACAACTAGTTTGCACAGACTTATCGGCATTACACATTCACATGAATAACTCTCTGTCCACCTGGCTCTTTCTAATGTTTCGCCTCAGAGTCAATAACTGCCCCCCCACGATTTCCCATCATCTTTTGATTATGACATTCTCCGCAAGATGTGCCTCATTATCTATTCATGATTTGTGTCATGTTAAAAACAACGTTGAAATGTTTTGTACTACAATATTACCCACCTGTTGTGAACATCAACTCTAGAGAAAACCTAAGAATATTTGTGTGACAGTGGAGAACATACTTAAATTGTGCTTTTGATTTTTGATAGGGGAATTATGCATGCCCGCTTTTTTGTATGTCAGATTGGCTGACATTGTCATCTAATCAAACATCAAAGGGTTCTATCCCACAATGGGGAACCGTTTCATTAAGTAGACAATTTCCTATACATGCATTTCAACCCTATAGATATATGCGCTTTGATAAACAGGTCAGTCAAAATCTTTTAGTCAAATATTTCTGACCCAAATCCATTTGTGTAATCCCTTTTCCCTGACGATAAATTATAAGAAAAAAGTTTGTTTGCGAAGGTAGTAAAATTAATACTAAACATTTTGGTTGTGTAAGAATGAGTTCACATAGAACATTCATATTTCAAACACAAGAAAATGAAAGCTGAACAGAAATGAAAGCTGAACAGAACAATATGTGCAGGGCTGTGGGGTGAAGGTGTAGGACAGTAATATACTGTAACCTGTAAGGGGCCACGATCCATCAGATAGGAAGTGGTGGGGGTTACTGTAGGTAGGACAGTAATATACTGTAACCTGTAAGTGACCACGATCCATCAGATAGGAAGTGGTGGGGGGTTACTGTAGGTAGGACAGTAATATACTGTAACCTGTAAGGGGCCACGATCCATCAGAGAGGAAGTGGTGGGGGGTTACTGTAGGTAGGACAGTAATATACTGTAACCTGTAAGTGGCCACGATCCATCAGAGAGGAAGTGGTGGGGGGTTACTGTAGGTAGGACAGTAATATACTGTAACCTGTAAGTGGCCACGATCCATCAGATAGGAAGTGGTGGGGGGTTACTGTAGGTAGGACAGTAATATACTGTAACCTGTAAGTGGCCACGATCCATCAGAGAGGAAGTGGTGGGGGTTACTGTAGGTAGGACAGTAATATACTGTAACCTGTAAGTGGCCACGATCCATCAGATAGGAAGTGGTGGGGGGTTACTGTAGGTAGGACAGTAATATACTGTAACCTGTAAGTGACCACGATCCATCAGAGAGGAAGTGGTGGGGGGTTACTGTAGGTAGGACAGTAATATACTGTAACCTGTAAGTGGCCACGATCCATCAGATAGGAAGTGGTGGGGGGTTACTGTAGGTAGGACAGTAATATACTGTAACCTGTAAGTGGCCACGATCCATCAGATAGGAAGTGGTGGGGGGTTACTGTAGGTAGGACAGTAATATACTGTAACCTGTAAGTGGCCACGATCCATCAGATAGGAAGTGGTGGGGGGTTACTGTAGGTAGGACAGTAATCTACTGTAACCTATAAGTGGCCACGATCCATCAGAGAGGAAGTGGTGGGGGGTTACTGTAGGTAGGACAGTAATATACTGTAACCTGTAAGTGGCCACGATCCATCAGATAGGAAGTGGTGGGGGGTTACTGTAGGTAGGACAGTAATCTACTGTAACCTATAAGTGGCCACGATCCATCAGAGAGGAAGTGGTGGGGGGTTACTGTAGGTAGGACAGTAATATACTGTAACCTGTAAGTGGCCACGATCCATCAGATAGGAAGTGGTGGGGGGTTACTGTAGGTAGGACAGTAATATACTGTAATCTGTAAGTGACCACGATCCATCAGATAGGAAGTGGTGGGGGGTTACTGTAGGTAGGACAGTAATATACTGTAATCTGTAAGTGACCACGATCCATCAGATAGGAAGTGGTGGGGGGTTACTGTAGGTAGGACAGTAATATACTGTAACCTGTAAGTGGCCACGATCCATCAGATTGGAAGTGGTGGGGGGTTACTGTAGGTAGGACAGTAATATACTGTAACCTGTAAGTGGCCACGATCCATCAGAGAGGAAGTGGTGGGGGGTTACTGTAGGTAGGACAGTAATATACTGTAACCTGTAAGTGGCCACGATCCATCAGATAGGAAGTGGTGGGGGGTTACTGTAGGTAGGACAGTGATGTACTGTGAACTATAAGTGGCCTCTGTCCATTAGACAGGTAGTGATGTGTGTGTGTGTGTTTATGCTCGGGGGTTAGGTAGGACAGTAATATAATGTAAGTTCTCCCCATCCATCTGCATGCATACACAAACACACATTTAAAATGTACTATCCTAAAATCCTAAGCCCAAACCAAAGCATAACCACAACTTTAACCCCAAACAATGAAAGATAACCCTAACCATAACTCCAACAACATGTCCCCTATCCTCTAACCCTATCTCTTAACTTCTAACACGTAACTCCAAAATCTTTTTGGTACTTGACAAGTATACTAATATAAGGACATAAGACAAATATCTGAACACAAACAGTTAGACAAAAAAGTCTCTCTCACACTGAAGAGCATTAATAACTGCTATACAACTAAATCATCATCCAATCATTTAAATCAGCATGACCAACACCAGACAGGAGCGGAAACAAGGCAAGGATTGTAACTGTCTACCAATCAGGACACAGTTCCGTGGTAACTATCTAAACCTATCAGGACACAGTTCCATGGTAATTATCTAAACCTATCAGGACACAGTTCCGTGGTAACTATCTAAATCTATCAGGACGCAGTTCCATGGTAACTATCTAAACCTATCAGGACGCAGTTCCATGGTAACTATCTAAACCTATCAGGACACAGTTCTGTGGTAACTACCTAAACCTATCAGGACACAGTTCTGTGGTAACTATCTAAACCTATCAGGACACAGTTCTGTGGTAACTATCTAAACCTATCAGGACACAGTTCTGTGGTAACTATCTAAACCTATCAGGACACAGTTTAAACATTGTAGAACCACAGGCTTTGATAGACTTCCAAGAGAGTCATTGTCTTTGTTGTTCCAGCAGTGTATTTGAACAGACGGTTGCCTAAAGTTCTATCAATGGGTTTGGATTCTTTCCAATACAGTCCCTCAGAGCCTTTGGAATAGCACAATCAATTACTATTGTTCAGAAACCTGTTACCTTGATTAAATATTCTGCTTCTATCTGCTCAGAATGTGCCTATGATTATCGGTAGCAGCTCATGTTGATTATGTGTTGTTGGGCAGTTTCCAGGCCCTGAAACCAGTGTACATGTCATACTGAAGGAGGAACACTCACCCAGGACAACACACAGAAGCAGCAGAGACAGAACAGCCTGTAGACCAGCTACAGGCACAGCCACCACCATCCTGGACCTGCAGAGAGAGATAGCATTAATACTGTGTGTGTGTGTTCTTGTTTTATTAACCTGGTGGAGACAAAATACCCACAAATATAGATAAAAAAAGTAACATTTCAGTGTCCAGGCAAATACCGCCAGCCCATGTGAGGAAAAAGGCAATTTTAAGGTTTAGATATAAGAATGGTTTGGTGTCATTGTTGGATGTGGGAAACTGTAGATGCTACGTTGTTTTTGTGATTTAGGGTAAGGTTTTGATGGTTTGGTGTCTTTCTGGTAGGGCTGCGCAATCTGTAAAGATTTTGCATCCCATATGCACGCAAATGCATACTACCTACATGTAAATATGTGAACACACAAGTCAACACATTATTGACGCTACTAACATGGACCTGGAGGGGGCGCTATTGACGCAGACCTGAGCAAGACCCTTGACTCCAGAATATTTTACAAATATTCCCTTGACCCCGACAAAAATAATTCATCCTCTTGTTGTGTTAGAAAAATAGAACATCCGTATTAAGGTTACTATAACAGTGTACATGTACTGTGTTCTAAATCATTCATCCTCACTAGGATTCTATTATATGGTGGGGGGAAACAGTAGATGGTTTGATGTCTTCGTGGTACAGGGGGAAACAGTAGATGGTTTGGTGTCTTTGTGGTATGGGGGAAACAGTAGATGGTTTGGTGTCTTTGTGGCATAGGGGAAACAGTAGATGGTTTGGTGTCTTTGTGGTATGGGGGAAACAGTAGATGGTTTGGTGTCTTTGTGGTATGGGGGAATCAGTAGATGGTTTGGTGTCTTTGTGGTATGGGGGAAACAGTAGATGGTTTGGTGTCTTTGTGGTATGGGGGAATCAGTAGATGGTTTGATGTTTTCATGGTACAGGGGGAAACAGTAGATTGGTGTCTTTGTGGAAGAGGAAAAACTAGATGGTTTGGTGTCTTTGTGGTATGGGGGAAACAGTAGATGGTTTGGTGTCTTTGTGGTATAGGGGAATCAGTAGATGGTTTGATGTCTTTGTGGTACAGGGGGAAACAGTAGATTGGTGTTTTTGTGGAAGGGGAGAAACTAGATGGTTTGGTGTCTTTGTGGTATAGGGGAAACAGTAGATGGTTTGGTGTCTTTGTGGTATGGGGGAAACTGTAAATGGTTTGGTGTAGACAGTGAATCTATATGTTCTGTACACGCCAACCTGGAATGGGTCTAACAGATTAACTTTACCAGTCAAGATCCTAAATGTGATCCTACCCTGTCCAAATTGTTCTGATTTGCTGGCAGTCTCATGTATGCATATTGCATTAGTCTGATTGTGTCTATTAAAACCCTGCATATATAGACAGCTGATTGCTCATCTTTTGAACTGGCAGTTCTCCATAAAGCTCCATATCTTTTTTTATTCTGTACAATATTAAAAAGAAGAAATCAGCCCAGCATTCAAAGGGTGTATAATCAAATATGAGTCAAGTGATTTGTGCGAGGATTTCCATGTTCAGCTTGTTTCACACTGACCAGGGCAACAACAATGATGTCTCTACTGCTCTGAGCTGTTGTCTGCCTGTGCTTTAGCTAGTTTATCCATTCAGAGAGCACCTGCCATTGAGGGGATAAAAAGACACATTTATTTAATCACAGAGTGAAACGTATTGCCTGTTAGTTAACACATTCCACATCTAAGTGGCATTAAATTACAATCCTCCCTATCCTTTAAGTAATGAGTTATTTTGCTCTACGGCGCTGCAGACGGGAGGTCCTGGTGCCGTGAGGACTCTCCACTGTGAAGTGACACACACTCAAGGGAGAACAACACAGACTTTACCCAAGATGGGTCGGGACCCACTCGTGAACCGTTGCTGATTCATTTGGGTTCACGCCTGGAGACGTGGTGCCGTGCTCAACGGGCGGTCCGTGCAGAACCTCCAGGGACATTTGAGATGGGTCATGGCGACGTGTGAGCGGGCTGCTCTGGGGAGATGGGGTCACAGACCTGCAGAGGAGGGCATGGGACACCGTCATCCCAGCGGCCCCTGCGGTCACAGCCAGCATACCGAGTGTGGACATCACTATGGACACCAGACAACTCAGCCCTCCATTCAGCAGTCCATTCGTTCAAAGCGTACAGTAAACTGTGAACCTGAATCCACCATCCGCATACTAACTAGCCCCCCCCCCCATTGTTGAGGAGGAGCCGTCGGATGTGGTTGACGCCTCCTTCTAAGGCTTCATTCAGAGCTTTATTTCACACTCAGGGTTGCCTTAGGACATAGAAAAGAGCTCAACAAGAGCTCAACAGTGTGTCTGTGAATGGGGACGTCCATTCCATACGTTCTGATTGTAAGGCCTGAATGCGAGACGTTCTGGGACTGACCCGCCACCCTGACAGGCAGGACTGACTGGAGGACATACACGGCTGTTCACTGGTGGAGCAAAGCGAAGGCGCTGAACCCAATCCCTTCACAATCAAGACCGGCAGAAAATGAATGGGTCCCTTCAACGTGCCCTCAGGGCCCCGCCCTGCCTGAAAACATCAGCCACTGGGATACTCCACATTTGCCAAACCTAAATAGGAATCATAGGGGAAAAACCAGCAGTGCCACACCAGAGAAACTGAAAACCAGTTGAATTCTCAACACCATCCCATGGTTATCATGGCATCAGGGGCATACCTGCCCAAAATCACATCTGGGCATGAGCTTCATTTACTGTCCCCTCTCTTAACCATAGACACGATTGTGTGTGTGTGTGAACTATAACTACACTTGTGGGGGGACCAAAACCCCCTTCAGGGAAACAGGGGAAATGATAACCCGTGTGGACATACCGTTTCACTAAGCAGGAGGTGATAGATAGAAATGATAACATAGACATCCCAAGACTTTTCCAAAAAAACAACAAAACAGATTTTGGGCTAAACAAATATTAGACATTATATACAGTGAGATAAGACAGCACAGCTGAATATGTTTCGCCCAGCCCTGGTTAACATGTCTATCTGCACTCCAGACGCCTCAACAGACCTACATAGAGTCAGCAGTGATAAAGGAGCTTTAAGTCCCCTGGTTAATCAACCATGCAACTGCTCTGCTGTTGATTCATGACGCAGCGTCCAGGTCGGCCATGTTGGCATTGTTAGCCTGTCAGAGCGCTCCCCTGCAGGCCCCGGGCCACTGTCGGAGGCACCTCAGAGCTCCTCATCCGTCTCCACGAGACACACATTAACACACACAGACAAATACACACTAAGACACACACACACACAGACAAAAAACACGCAAACAACTACAAATGCACATTAAGCCCTTTTTTACAGTATATTGCCTTTAAAGATCATATATTGCCTAACCATAAAACAAACCCCAAAAACCTAAACGTAACTTGGTAATCTCAGTTAATCCTAAAAATTGCCAATAATTCCCAACTTCAATTCTAACCTTAAACCTAAACAAAATAGCCAAGTGAGGACTGGCTAAATGTCTTCATATCTCTGGCTTTGTCTTGGGTGAGGAGAAGACTGTAGGTTCTCAGACACACAAAAACACACAGAAAACCAGTAATACACAGGCACACAAAAACACATAATAACACACATACACACAATAATACACAGACACAAAATAACACACAGACAACCAGTAATACACAGGCACACAAAAACACATAATAACAAACATACACACAATAATACACAGACACAAAATAACACACAGACAACCAGTAATACACAGGCACACAAAAACACACAATAACACACAGACACACAATAATACACAGACAAACAACACACAGACCCATAATAATACACAGACAAACAATAACACACATACACACAATAATACACAGACAAACAACACACACCCATAATAATACACAGACAAACAATAACACACAGACACACCATTTCACATTATGTTCAGCTGATTCTGCTGTGTCCTCTACGTAACCTGAGATAGAACGTATGTCTCCTCAGAGAAGTGCCAAAGCCTCCTGGGAACCATTCAATAGTGCCCAAGGTCTTCAATAAGTCCCAAGGTCTTAAGCTGCTATATTGTTGTGCTGGGGGAGTAGGGTCAGTTCTCCTTCTCCACTAAGTTCTCCTTCTCCACTATAATCTAAGGAATGCATTTTCAGATCAGAGCAAGACAATACCTGATGATATCAGCTGCCACTGTGCTGACACCTCTCCTTGTCCATCTGGTCATGCTTCTGACTCTGGACTCAGCCCACATGCATTTATTAATTATTACAATTGTACTCTTAATATGTTCACCCAGCACAGCCAGAAGAGGACCGGTCAACACTCTGAGACTAGGTCCTCTCTAGGTTTTTTCCTACATTTTGGCATTCTTAGGGAGTTTTTCCTAGCCACTGAAATTCAACACTACTGTTGTTTGCTCCTTGGGGTTTAAGGCCAGGTGTTTTGTAAAAGCACTTTGTGAAAACTGCTGATTTAAAAAGGACTTCATAAATACATTTGATTGATTGATAGTGTGGTATCAGGTGAATAAGACAACACACTTGTGGACAACAATGACCTGTGTTAGAACGCACATGCCAGTTCATGCAACAGACTATTGAAGTTCCACCGAAATGTAATTGCATGTCAATCAAGGAAGATGAAAGAAGAGAAATGGTGGAAGAGGAGAAAATGGCAGTGTGGGTCCGTGCGTGGCTGTAGGAAAGACAGGAGTAGCCTTTCGTAGAGCGAACCAGTGCTTTATTAAGAGAAACTGTTTCATAAAGAGAAAGTGCCAGGCGTGGCTTCATGTTTTTATCTCTCTTGGGGACCCGGCAGCTAAACATTACTGTCCTTTCGTTCCTCCTCCTTAATCATGACCTACAAAAACAATTACCCCTGGAGAGAGGGGAGGATGATGGAAGACAGCAGGAACATTGGGATAGAGGAGAAAAGCAGAGTGATGGAGGAGAGGAGGACAGGAGGAGCGGAGTGAAAGAGGAGAGGAACAACGCAATGAAGGAGAGGAGGAACAGTGATAGAAGAGAGGAACAACACAATGGAGGGGAGGTGGAATAGAGTGATGAAGGACAGTAACAATGTGATTGAGGAGAGGAGGAGCAGAGTGATGGAGGTGGAGCACAGTGATGGAGGAGAGGAGGAACAGAGTGAGAGAGGAGAGCAGGAGTAGAGTGATGGATGAGAGGAGATGCAGAGTAATGGAGGAGAGAAGGAACAGAGTGACGGACAAGAGGATGAGTAGAGTGACAGTGGAGCAGAGTGATGGAGAAGAGGAGGAGAAGAGTGATGAGGAGAGGAGAAGCCAAGTGATGGAGAGGAGCAGAGTGATGGAGGTGAGGAGGAACAGAGTGATGGAGGAGGGGAGGAGAGGAGGAGTAGAGTGATGGAGGATAAAGCCAGATTAAACTGCCAGTTGCAATTCAAAAGCTCTTTGAAAATGGAAAGGCTGGCAGACTGGCACAGTACTCTTTCAGTGGCTGTGATACCGTGTGGACTGGTGCCAATCCCCATGGGGGATCTTGAACTTTGACACTGTAAATACGTTTTAATCGCTATAAAATGTATTGTAGAAATACAACATGGTTGATATCACAATTTTAAGTAATGTACATTAGTAAGGTAATATTAAAAGAAAAAAGAAAATAGTTCTGTACATTAATACACTCAACATGGGTGTGTAACATAATAACTGAATGACTCAGCAACAAGCTACATAATGGGTACATCTAGGAAATAGTAAGTAGACACTACATTAATTGCTTTAGACATTATGAAAAAAAGCAGCGTGACTCCTCTCCAGTAGCCCATTCCAAACTCTCCTTTGATGGTCTGAATCATATGTCATTCTCGTCTTGACACACTAGGTTGTGCTTGTGTGTGGAATAAGACAGGGGAATAACTACACTTAAAGCAGCTAATGACTTCTACGGACACCCACGTGAAGGGAACAGGGTTTCTGAAAACCTCAACTGGGGCTCAGATTGGACCCTGCTGTGAGAGGAAAGGTGAGCGGAGTAGAGAGACAGGAAAGGCACATGGAGGGAGGGGGGAGAATGGGGGAGGAGGAAAGAAGGAGAGGGGAGGGAATGGGAGGAGAGGAGACGAGGAGAGGAGAAGGCAGGGGATGGGGAGGGGAAGGGAAGTGAGGAGGGCAGTAGGAGAGAGGAGGGGAGAGGAGGAAAAGGGAGCGGGGAAAGAGGTGACTGGAGAGAGGCAAGGAAGGGAGGAGAGCAGAAGGAGGAGAGGAGAGGGTAGGGGAGAGGAGGGGAGGAGTGGAAAAGAGAGGAGATTTAATAGAGGCAGAGAAGGCCAGTGTGTCGGAGTGAGCAGGAAAACATAGAGGAAAATTATTGGAACAGACATTGCAGTTTAAGCAGGCAATCTCAGCACTGGATATCTTTAAAATGGCATCAATCACAATCAGGGCACAGAGGCATTGATTTCCATTGGGCTTGATTATTGGAGCAAATGGCCAGGGACCATGCAGCGGTCAGCCCTACAATAATCAGGTTACTGCCCAGCACAAAGCATGACAGATGGTGGTAAAGATAGCAGGTCTACTCAAACACATACAAACCCTCCAATACCAGAATACAGGACTCCAACGTGACTACCATTCGGTGATCTCTACAAACACAATGCATTTATAGTATTATTATTGTAATACTGCATATACTATTAGTTAAACTACACCACATCTTCCTGTACTTCTCTGCTTTTGAACCTTTACTTTGAACCTTTACCTTTAAAGAGTGAAAGTCTGGTGCTCAGTTTCTCTTCATGGAACATTATAATGTATTTATTTTCCTTTCTTGGAACACTACTCCTACACTGTTTAAGAACAAATCATTTAAACTTCCAACCATGCAGATCAGTCTAAATGACTTCACGCTTTCACGTGATGTTGCATATACAGTTTAATAAGACAGCTTTTTTCACCTATCCGGAAAAAATACATGTTTGTAACTGGATCATATCAAAGGTTATAATGGTTAAAGTTCTCAATTGCTAAGATACTTCTAATTACTCTGGGCTCAAGGTAAATTATTAGAGTAAACCCAACTCTACTGAAAACTTAAACCACCGTGGAGTAAATCATGTCAAACCAAATAAAAGCATTTGGTTACAGCTGATACAAACTACTCCCTTGAATGTGAAACTCCCGTTTTACACCTATACAAAACTTCTTGGCACAATTATTTAACCAGCATTCAATTCTTATTCAGGCATAAAAGAGGTCACCTATGAGTTGTTAATTGCAAAGATTGACCAATCAAGGGGAATGGGAAGAGGGGTTCAGACACATGGTGATGGAGGGGCTCAAAGTGGAATATGAAGAACTATAGTTTGAGATGAAATTCATGCCACAATTATTGACCATGTTGTCAATTATGGCCTTTCCATGAGAGAGGCTGAGCAAAGGCTCCAAGCCGATTCCAGCATAACATCTGTTGCATCCATAGTAAGAAGAGTCAAGAATTAGAAGAGGTAAGTTACAATGCTGCCACACTGCATAGAGTACATCATATTTTACATTTTAGACATTGCTTTTTGTAATGATCATTTAACTTGGCGTATTTTATTATCTGTATATCAAGCATTGGTGAAGGACAAAATAGAAAAACTGAAAAGACTTTGGTTTCTGTAGGTTCATACCCTTGATATTCTACATTATTCACCTTCAGTAAAAAAAAAATTGCGAAAAAAAAGGCCATGCTGTGATATTCTAATATGTTTAATTGCCTATTATGCACTGTAAACCCGAATTAATTTCTTACTCAAATGTTTCTACTAAGGGTTACTTAAAATGTTTATGTTATACTGACTTTTACTATTTCTTTTTTTTTTATTTTTTTTTTGCATGGACATTGAATGATTGATTCATCTTAGCTACACAAACATCAAACACATACGTTTGTTTAAAGTAATCCAATAATTTAGTCAAACATATTTTGCACCCACTACTGAAATGATTGTATTATATTATATCAAAAATATTCCTGTCAAAACACGTGCTGGATTTCAATAGGAATTTTGTGGGTAGCTTGGCAAAAGTCTGGTTAAGTTCCCAGGTTTTCCAGAAATATCAGCGGAAGCACTTATTTCATTTTTGGAAACCTGGGGATTTACTGAAAGTTTCTTTAACCAGGGCTTTCAGCACAGGGTATTTTGAGGACATTTGAAATGAATAGTCTACGAGCTAGGTGGGTTGCAATTCAAAATAAGGATTTATGGAATATGTTAGGTATTCACAGTTGACTATTTCATAACAGTCAATAAAGTGAACTTAGAGATAATAAATGTGTTCAATAACCATGTCTCTGTCATTAACAAATACAGTCATGGGTGGTAACTCTAGAGTTCACTTGAAAGGGCAATGCATATTGGGAAATAATTGTATTATATTGTATTGCTTAAAAATGCTTTTTATTTTTTTATTTAAGCAATTACTTACTTAACTAAATTAAGTAACTTGACTTAAATATTTTGATGTAATCAGTTTCCACAAAAGTGTTGAGTTCTCTGAACTTATTAGGTTTTACAGTGTGGTCAAAACTATAATTACAGTATAAACAAAAGGCCAAGACATATAAAACAGGGGTTAACCATGCTGGGGTATATTAATAGTTGCACCTAGTATTCACTGGACCATTGTGTATGATTGATCGGATAAACTTGAATGGGGATGCCAGCTCTATGCATGTTTCTTTATATAAGTATTGATAGCACATATAATATAAGTAGGTGGTGCAATTGATATATATGTATATCTGTATCTATTCCAAAAAAATGTGCTTGGCAAACAAATATATGGAAATATAAGAAAGTGCCAACAGAACAGTATATGCATATTCTATAGATAGCACATCTGCCATAATCTCCTGTGGAGCTACAACTCCTCAATGGAACTGTACACATCTTATTTATCAGTGGATGACTGCTGTGCAGTGTTTGTGTGTGTGTGTGTGTGTGTTTGTATTTATGTGTGAGAAAGAGAGAAAGACAGAGAGAGAGAGAGAGAGAGAGAGAGGCAGCAGGGATCTACCGGTGAATGACCTCAATCAACACAGCTCTGTCTTACCTTTAGAGTCTGTAGGCGTGCTGCCAAATCAGTGAGGGTCTCTGGATAAAATTCTGAAACACAGTAGAAATTGATATAATGTAGTTTTCCATTCAATATATCCAAACTGCTGTTGACACATATTCTGCAATTTCTCTACAGGAAAGAAGTCGAGGTGAGGAAGTCCCTGATGACATTAACCAGAAGCCTGATTCAACTAGGGGCTGTTAACATGCCTACAGAAAGGGCCT
Organism: Esox lucius; assembly: GCF_011004845.1. NCBI lineage: Eukaryota > Metazoa > Chordata > Actinopteri > Esociformes > Esocidae > Esox > Esox lucius. Next base: position 21,875,682 of record NC_047571.1, on the reverse strand, counting down.
TTACTCCAGATCTATGTCTGCTGGGGTTCAGAGGTGAAAGGTTAAAGTTGAGGGGTCATTATGGCTTGCAACGTTAGGTGCATGGTATCAGGTGCATGAACATTGGATGAGGCCTTGATTCAATCAAGAATGAATCTGCTGTGGCCTCAGGCACAGTGGATTTTCTGAAGGTGTTGGTGGTGAAGGAGGGAAAATGGAGATGTTGTGAGGTTGGGAGAGGTTGGAAGTGACAGAGGTGTTGAGGTGATGGAGGTTTTGGATTATGTAGAAGAGATGGAGGTGTTGGAGGTGATGAAGGTGCTGCAGGTGACTAAAGTGTTGAATGTGATGGAGGTGTTGGAGGTGTTAGAAGTGATGGAGGTGTTGAAAGTGATGGAGGTGTTGGATTATGTAGAAGAGATGGAGGTGTTGGAGGTGATGAAGGTGCTGGAGGTGACCAAAGTGTTGAATGTGATGGAGGTGTTGGAGGTGTTAGAAGTGATGGAGGTGTTGAAGGTGATGGAGGTGTTGGAGGTGATGGAGGTGTTGGAGGTGATAGAGGTGATGGAGGTTTTGGAGGTGTTGGAGGTGATGGAGGTGATGGTGATGTTGGAGGTGATGAAGTTGATGGAGGTGATGGAGTTGTTGGAGGTTTTGGAGTTGTTGGAGGTGATGGAGGTTTTGGAGGTGTTGGAGTTGATAGAGTTGTTGGAGGTTTAGGAGCTGTAGGAGGTGTTGGAGGTGATGGAGTTGTAGGAGGTGATGGAGTTGTTGGAGGTGATGAAGGTGATGGAGGTGTTAGAGGTGTTGGAGGTGTTGGGGGTGATGGAGGTGATGGAGGTGTTGGAGGTGTACCTGCAATGGGTGACTGTGCTTTTCGTATCATCCCTACCGAGTTGACGTTTAAAACATCAATAGATATTTATGCCTCTGTTTATTATATAAATAATTACAGACCATTGCATGTTTTCTAGTTCGATGGGAGACTCATAGCCTGTAAGTGTGATTGAAGCGTCGACAACAGACAATCCCACAAATCACACAAATATTTAAGCTTTAATATAGTTCCTCCTCTGACACCGACAAAACAACGGTTATGTTGTTCCCTCATGACTTTAACCCATCCACTGGGTAAAATGGACCTTAAATGGATCCCTATTCCTTATATAGTGCACTTCTTTTGCAGTAATATGGGAAATAGGGTGTAATTTCAGATATTGCCATGTTCATAACTAAAAGTAATAACACATCTAGGCTAAGAGATGCTGGCGCCACCGAGATAAACTACTTTGATTTTAATGGCTGCCACTTCATCCAGGAGTTTACATGTTTAATGACCCACAGAAGAGGTGCTCAGTCCACCGACTATAAACTAGGTCCATTAACATTAACATTATTTTACAGCAATAGACTTGTTCCAAATAATGACGTGTTGGCAATAAATATTATTTATCAACTATTCATTAGGGTTGAAACACTGAATGCTGTACTCTGGCAACCAACTGCTTACTGCAGGCTACACACAATAACACAAAGACACTAACAACTAACTAACACGCACAGTGGATGTGTCTCGCAAAGGTACCCACAATTCTTCCCTCCCAAGAGTGAACAAGCTAAAGAAGCTCCTACCACTGTGGCACAATCAGAAACGGGTCAAAAAGCCTGAAATCGAGCCACTCTCACAGGAATACTCAACATGACAGAATGACCTTCAGCATCTGCAACCAGTCAATACAAGAGAAAAGAAGGCTCCCTTCAAACCAGAGACAAAGAGAGAGGCAGTGTCTTTGTGTGCAAGCCTTTTAGCCGTGGTGCTGTGGTCTTATCCAGGCCTATGGTGATTGGTTTGCAGAGAGGTGTTAGTCCTTCCCAGGGTGCAAATAGCTAGCTTGATTGATGGCTCGCTCCGTCCAACCCCCCTCTGTGCTGCTCGGCATTTGAGACTTCACAGCAGGGGAAACGGAGAGAGAAAAAGAGAGAATCTGAGTGGGAAAATTTCTCTCCATCTCTGCTGTTCTTTTACTGGCTCAAAAATTCAAGCAGAAAGCGGTCTATGTTGTCCCGACACAGGAACTCAGAGATTATAATAATCTGACACAATTCAGAAAATAAACACTTTACTCAGACCTGCACTTTCAGGCTTGTTCGGTCTGGATGTAATACACAACATGGCCACTGTTTTTTCTTCTTAAAAAAACATTAACATGATAGTGAGGCCACGTCGGAGCAGCATACACTCCTATGACAAGCTAAAGAGCAAATACCAGGAAAACCCATCAAAGGTAAATGCCTGGGGGTTTTCAGTAGAAGACCCGGCTGCAGGCATGGCTTGTCATTTTTAAACCAAGTTTCTGCATCATGCATTTCTATATTTTTCTGTTTCTCTGTGACCATGGAACTCTCCGCTGCTGAAAAACTGCCCAGTGAACTAGAGAAGACAAAAAGTGGCCAATTCAGTTTTTTTGCAAAATAATGACCACATGATAATAAGTTGGCACAACACAACCCCACACTTCCAATCCTGTAATCTGTTTTTAATATATTATTCTTAGTTGGTCAAAGGTTGAGGATTTGATTCCAGCAAGGGAAAGCTGATCCCCAAAATTGGCCCATTCCCCAATATAATCCCTTAGATTAATGCATAGCAAGCACTACATTAAAAGACCAATTATGAAACAATATAATTGGCCAACCACTACCACAACCAAATGTACATATGATTCTTCTTTATATTACTGATCATACTGACCACACTTGACAAAAAAACATTGAACACTAACTCTCATCCTCATTTGAAGTAAAACACATCTATACCAAAAGAACCATAGTATCCCACAGTATCACTGAACATCTGACCAAAACACTGAGCTGTCCATTAAAATAAATGTCAACCTTCTGACCACTGATAAACAACAAATTGGCAAGTTGATAGAGAAACCCGAGTCTCTTTGACAGATTATAATTTGAGGTATTTAGTTTTCAGACAACTGAAATGCATTACAGTCCAGGGTGTGCTGACACAAATTCCCTTTGAACATATTGGCGACTAAAACCAACATGTTGCCAGATGGGTTAGACAAGTTGCTGGGTCATATAAACAAGTTGCCATTTCAGCCTTCTAATCCAACAGCCCTTTCTGGCAGTGCTCAGTAGTTTTAGAGAACAATCACTGTGTTTTTATACACCAATCAATGGCTATGATCCATGTATAGTTGAGGCAATGTTTTTTAAATTTCTTGTCTAATATTTCTAGCCACATCCCTGTAGTTTGCTGTGGCCTGGTGAAATCTGACTGCACGAACACTGGAAAAGGTTAGGATGACTGGCACTGACCATTGTCTCCCCGAGCCGCCTGTGGTCCAGCATCTAGTAATTGGTTGTTGTTTATAGCGCTGAAACCTTTCTTATGAACTAATTAAAAAAATATATGTATTTTGTTATCACAATTTCGTACTTGGCCAGTAGGCTTAAGGATATAGGAGCAACTCATTGGGATACAATGGTATAGGTTAGAGTGTAATGGCTTTGGCATCACCAGCCTTCCACTAGGTAAGGCTAGCTTAGCATTCTTCTCTAATTCTCCTTCAGCGGGTCAGATCATTCCATCCTCTCCTCCCAGTGGATTAATCTAACGAGGTGAGAAGGAGTTCTGGGACGCCTCTGGCACTGGGCCATGAACTCCAGGAGTGACCTTTCCCGCACGCACCCCAGACAGAATGAAAAATACATGGGTGTCACTGGTGAAGATTCAGTCTGGTTGCTGAAATTTTCTCTCTATGTCCCTCTTTGTATTCTCCTTCTATCATTGGTTCCTTCATCTCCCTGCCTGCCTATCTTTCTCTTCAGTGTCTTTTGTCCCTCCCCCTACTTCTCTGTTCGGTTCACAATGACAACAGCCCAAATTCTGCTTTGTAAAAGCCTGGCTAGTTAACCGTGCCCTGCTTACCACAAGTTTACAGACCAGGCATTCCCGTCTTTACAAAGCCCATTTTAATGGAGGAATAGTATTCAAGACTGGAACAATAAATAGAAAAACACAAGACAATCTCACACAATAGACCTTATTTGTCAAGGTGACTGAAACAGTTCCGCTAGCTAACTCTAACTAGGCTGGTACATTTTCATGTGTTTACCATGTCTTTTAGACTGTTCAAACATTTAGCACCAGTGTGAAACATGCCTAGCTGGAAGGCATCATTTTGTTGTCGCCACTTTCTGAGCAAAAAAAACATTATTAGTGACAGCTTACCAGGATTGTTGGTACTTGTTCTACACTACTTGCCATCACGCTGATTCTGTGTTGGTGTTTAAGTCGCTTAAGATCTAGTAGACATTGTTCACACTGAGTGAAGACACACAACATGTTTGTGGTTGTCTACGAATAATACAAGTAATGCAACTAATGACCTTTCCCAGAAAGTATTAACTTATGTTGACATCCTGATGTCCTGCCTAGACTTGTGTATTGGTGTTACAGAACCTCAGAAGTTAGAGTGGGTGGGACCAGTACGCATGATGGACCGTGGGCCAGATGTGCAGGTATTCTCTGATCTTTGTTTTATCATCTGGCTTTTACCCATGAATGGGTGTGTCCAAACATCTGACTCATACTGTACATTACCACTCTCTCTTACTCTCTCACCCATCCTATTCTCTCTGTTTTGCCGTGCACACACACGCACCATTAACCCGAGGAGGACGCTCTTAAAAGACACAGACAACTTAAACCCTTGCAAGAAAGTTCTAAGGCTCTTCCAAATGAACGGTAGCCTGCAGTTTTAGAGGGGTGTTGAGACCCATCCTGTGGACGTCTATGTCCGCCCAAGCTTGGGCCTTCTGAGCACATTACTGAGACATGCCCAGAGGTACTCCCATGAGACCAAGGCTTGTTAGAGACACACTAAACAGGATATTCAGCAACCTCATATTTTATACATTTTGTACATGTGTCATGAATGTAATATTAAAAGCTTGGATCTAAATAATTTAGATAATCAAGATGAAGCTACTGAAGCTGTTAGAGGCAGAGTTAGTTATGCAAGCCATCAGTGATTTGCTCTAAGATGACCACATATTTTATGCATAGTATCAAATACTGAAGGAATAGCTTAACTGAAATATAATAAATAATTAAATTAAAATGTACATGATAGTCCTTAATTTTGGCTATCTATAGGACATCAATGGTGTTAACCAGAAAAGTGTCACTAGTTTTTGTGATTTTCCTGTAAAATAAATACTGAAAAACAGCTCCCAATTAACTATTCCTAACTCATTCATCCTGCCATTTCCCTGTGCTCTCGCTCTCAGAAACTGGCCATCTGGCCCTTAGAGACTGACCAGACTATGCTTGCTAGCCACATTCAAACTGTAAACAAAATACCTGAAAAACTCAAAACTCAGCCCATCTCCCTGCATCTAGATATAGAGTACAATAATTATATTGCAAATGTATATAAAATGTAAATGTAAAAAAAAAAAAATAATACAAATGTATGTTAATTATGAAGTATAATCTATCCATGTACTATTATACTACACCACTAATATCCCATTATCTTATATACTCACCACCCATTTTATATACTTGTAAGTAAAATGTAAGCATCTCTTTATAAATTATCTTTTCGACTAGCAAAAAACAATATTCAGCCACAAGACCTATTTGTCTTTGTGAATGGTGGAGGGGCCAGAACATAATCATATGACCACCATTAAGCCCAAAAATATACAGTAATTCACCATAACTAACTTTATGCTTTGATCTCATTGAAATATATTGTATTTGATTTAATTCAAGGAAATACAGGGACAGATTTCATATATTACGTTTTTGTTGGATCCAAGTTCCTGCTGGTTTATAAAAAAATATTAAAAGATGACCCTGAATAGGTATTTCGTTTAAATAAAGGTGAGATCACTTTCGGTGCAGACTCCTGCCTTAATGTGCCAAGCAGCAGCCTCTCTGTGTCATATTCTTGTCAGAGCTCCTGGAATTACTTGTCATTGGCTTAAATACTTTTCTTGTTTGGCTTAACATGAAAGGCTTATAAAGTAGCCTACTAAATGCTTGTTCAACAACAGAGCCAGATAGCAATGCATCCATTTCATCCCCTGTGGCAAGACGCCGCTTACAACCCGGTCTGTGTCTAGTCAGTGTTGTTCAGACAAGGTTGTGTTACCGCAAATTCTAATTATCTCAAACCAATAAAAAAGTAAACAATTTCCAGACTATTGAAAGGTTAAATCTTACCTGAAAGTAGTAGGAAAAAAATGCAGCGCAATCCGCAGGAATGTTACAGCGCGTTGCGCTTCAGTGCAGGTGTTTAAAACATAGCCTTCCCGGATGCTCCAATCGAATCAGCAATGAGTCGAATGGGTGAAACAGCAAAAAAGAACCGGTAAGTGAGAGAGAGAAAAATACCACTTCTTGATACGCGCTACACCTTCTGCTTGGGCCAATTTTCTGCTCCACGACTAATATTCACCATTTGCCTCTTGTCCAATATGGAGATAACTGCTCTGAAGCGGGTTAGACGGAAGTTCCCGGTTTTCACTCCCCTTGTGCCGGTGGCGAGGCTCAGGGTGAGAAGCTGAATCGGTTTGAACAAAGACGCGATCGCTGACAGACGGTTCCAGCGCCCCCCATTCATCGGAAAAACGAAGGGAAGCATGGATTGGAGAAAGCATTGGTGAAAGGGGGTATTTTACATGACCATAATCCGATTCCAAACGTAAACCTCAAAGGTTGATCCCCTGTCTCTGAATTCAATTTAGATTGGCACATCAAGAGATTATAACTATTCCCCACAACACCCTTTCCCCTTACCCCTCACAATAGGCCTAGATGTCAACCCACCAGCGGTAATTCATGTATCATTCGGTTTTTATAGCATAGGCGTTATTCATGCCGAATAAAATATGGTTAATCTGGTTAATATAACAATATTTCTGCTGCACTGATTAAACCTTTTTAACTTTTCATACGATTCCTAAGAGTTAACGTCTAAAAAAAAACTATGTTAACACTGGCTATGATATTATACAGGGGACATAAATGAGCACTGTGAGCTCTCATGTTCTCTGGTAGCCAACATTTTCTTTGCCTTATTGGAACCCAGTTGCCTGCTATGTATCATCAGTCTAACTCAACATGGTGGCAGCTCTGGTCTCAGCGCAGCAGTGTAGTGGGGTCAGTAGCAACACAGCAACATCCATACACATTATAAGCCGCACCATATGGGGAGGAAAATGTATGTTTGGTGTTGGTTTTCATCCCACTATTGCATATTTCAGAAGATATACATTTGGGCTGTGTATCTAGTGGAGTATCTAGATTTTGTTTGGGGGGTGCATTATCAAAGACACCAATTCGGATGGTCACATAGCAGATGAGGGCTCTGTCACGAATTTGAACGCAAGGGTTTTCCATCAGATATCTGCTATGGTGTAGGTCATCATCCACATCAATGACCAATCTTAATTTAAACATTTCAAATGAACAAAGATGCCGCCATATCAACATATACAAAATGAGAAAAACAACAAGTTTTGTTTTTTAAGCCTTTTCATATACATTAACCTACGTGGAGTACTGTACCTTTGATAAAACTGAAGTGGGTTTAGTTATGTGTTTCAGAATGATTAACCAATATATCAAGAGGAAGGCCTAACACTATTGTGCATTATTCATTATCCTAGAGGAAGGTAAAGCAAGTTATAAAAATATAATTATTTTTATAACTTGTGACAAATGTGACTGTGACGAGAGATTTCTGCTTCCAACTCATCATTCAAACTATAGAAAGATATGACTGAGTATGGTTCAAATCCACTGAAATAAGTTGCTAGCTTTAAGAGCAGGTTATAGGTGGTTTGCCATGCCTCTGAAAGCCATCTCTGTTCAAATTTAGAAGAAGTCTGAAAGTGTATGTGATAGTTGGAAGGACTTATCTCACTTATTTTATCAAGAGGAAAATGGAGGAGACATGGTACTTTTCGCTGATGTCAATTAATAGGAATAATACTTTGTATTATTAATGGTTTTATCTTGGTCTCTCTGTCTTTCCCACTCTCACTCACCCACTCACTCACACACACACACATACACACACACACATTCACCCAGCAAGGCCAATCAGAGCAGTCTAAGTGTATGTGGTGACTTTTACAAATGTCAGGCGTATACCCAAACAGCCATAACGGCGTCAATCACACACCAGAGAGAAGGCAGCCGTCCACAAACATGGTCATGTCTGGCACAAAGGCTTTTGGATAGGAACCCCCAAGTATGATCTGCAATTATCAACAATTATAGGATAACAAAAGTAAAGAATGAATCATGATAATATATCACATCACCCTGGGCCTTTTCACCCTGGGCAAAGCCACACTATAGACCTGGCCTAAACTAACACTTGGTTTGGACCGTGATGCCATATTGGTTAATGGGTGTCACTGTATGTGAGTGTGTGTGGGTGTGTGTGCATGTATGTATGGTGTGTGTTTGTTTGCTTGTATTACCCTCACTAGATGCAGCCTTTGTGCTGATGGGGCAGTCAATCAAACTATCGCTTGGCAGCCATTCCGGGGCTGAGTGTTCCCATGCCAACAAGCCCCATCTGTGCAGCAGCAGTGAAACTACCACGGAGAAGGAAGTGGGGGAGACGCTGTGAGGTTTCATCTGACCGTAACCACGGAGCATACCTCCACACTGTCTGATTAAAGGTTTCTTTCATTATGTCTGCTGCTTTATTGGACGTGACTCAGCCAAGTTTCCATCTAGTTGTGGTTTTTAGGCATTGCAGCTTTTAAAGACATACTTACATTTACATAAAGCCCATTCCCAGTTCCAGGTCACGCCAGATCAATAACAGATGCCCATTAGTGCACTGGGATTGTCCACTGGTTTAAGCCACTGTAGCCTGGGTTCTAATTTAGGTTTCGCTCATTCAGCAAAACATTCCTGTCCAATAAAGTGTGGAAATGCCAGAAAATATATATTTAAAAGAATGTAATTGTAAAATCTCACCTGAGATTATATGTTTATAATCAGTGGTCTGATTGAATCCTGGCTTCAACTTATGTATATGAAGGCACTGTACCTATGTACTGCATGTAGCTTGTAAAACACTAATAGAGACAGATATCCTACAGAGACCAGTGAAGATCAGTTTGCAGATGTACATAAGGTGGATATTCTTTGCATCAAGATCGTGAACAAAAATACTAAGGACTTTGTACTGTTTGGTTCATTGCTATGTTTGTCCCACATGTCCTTCAAAACAGTTTGGAAATGCAAATGTTTGGGATTGAGAATTGAAAACATAAAAAAACATAATTCGTAGCAAGGGATCCACATTGCAATGTTATTCCCCCTCAGCTTCAAACTGTTGGAGCCAAAGCAGGAAAACCTTTGCTTTTTTTACTTCAATTTGGACCGGCAATACTTAACATGGAACTGAATGTGCAGTTGGGCAATATGCAATGTCACTTTTTAGAAAGGTGGGAGTGGAGGGAAGAAAAAGAAGAACAAAGAAAGGGTGAGAAGAAGCGATAGAGAAACAGACGTCTTTTGTCTTAAAAGGTCTGGAAATGTTTAAATTATATAACATATATATATATATATATATATATCACAGCGTTATTCTGTTGTAAAATGTACATGCTGTTTAATGATGTGAGAGCCATAAAAGAGCTTGGGCAACAGCTTTTTCCATCCAAACAGAGGAACGAACACAATTAGGCCCTGATCCACCTAGGTGCTTAAAATTCAGGTCATGCACAAAGTGGCAGCTGTGTGTGGGTGTGTGTGAATTCGCATTTGTGTGTGTCTGTGTGTGTAAGCATATGTGAGATTTATTTGGTATGCTTATGTGAATGGAAGTTTCCACACTATTTAAGGTCCCTTGAACAGCATATGGGCCATGCTCCCATTTGAATTTGACTCCTCCACTTCCTCTACATCCAGCTCCTAGTTCTTATAACTCCACACTCTGTTCCTAGTTTCTGTATAACGACACCCAAGATCCAGTCCCTTTAACCCAAGATCCAGTCCCTTTAACCCCAGATCCAGTCGAGTCCCTTTAACCCCAGATCCAGTCCCTTTAACCCCAGATCCAGTCGAGTCCCTTTAACCCCAGATCCAGTCCCTTTAACCCCAGATCCAGTCGAGTCCCTTTAACTCCAGATCCAGTCCCTTTAACCCCAGATCCAGTCCCTTTAACCCCAGATCCAGTCAAGTCCCTTTAACCCCAGATCCAGTCGAGTCCCTTTAACCCCAGATCCAGTCTCTTTAACCCCAGATCCAGTCTCTTTAACCCCAGATCCAGTCACTTTAACCCCAGATCCAGATCCAGTGTCTTTAACCCCAGATCCAGTCTCTTTAACCCCAGATCCAGCTCTGAGTCCATATACCCCTACATTTATTTATTATTATTATTCATTACCATTTTAAGTAATTTTACCAGGCAGCTTTATTAACTAACAATTCTAATTTTTAGGAACAACCTGGGAGGGATGTTACGGGAGAGGAGCAACAGTTAGGGTTGACACACAATGCTCTTGATATTACTTATAACAAAACATATATAAATCTACTGGTAATGCAATGGTGATAAACTACACTCATGTGGAGAGGAAACTTGCCTAAGACCTGGCAATCAGAACTATGGGCAGACATGGTGTTGAGTCACACACAATTCCCTTGGGCTTTCAATTTAAAACAGATCCCTTAACAGATCACTCAGGATATCTGAACTGGTGACGATCCAGCAAAAAAAAAAAGATAGGAGCATCCTTTGCGTAGATCTGTTCCTGTATAGTTGTTATGGCTTGTAGTTTTAATCAAGCAAGGCCATTGGCTGCTTGAGAATTTCAGTGTCATTGCATCATCACTGGTGTTGATGTTTGACGGGTTGTTGGGAAAGGGTAACGCTCACCTTGTACACTTTTCCATTCTTCTGCATTCAGTTTTACGTTAGTTTTATGTTCAGAGAACGTTTGGAAACAAAGCTCTTTGAGGTCACACCGGCTAACCTTTCAAACAGGTTTCCCTATGGTCGTATTCATTGTTCACAAATAATTTCTGAGATAATTTCATAGCATCAGCAAAACAAAAAAACTTTTCTGACCTGGAAACATAGGGCTTTGTTCCCAGACCAACTGTGAAAATAAAAAACATATGTTCCTACAACTTCCAAGGAACCAAATGTGCTAGCTGGTTAGTGTACATCTGCTCTGCACGTATTCATTAATGAAAATGAAAATCATTGTTGTCTGTCAGTCCAGATGTCTATTTTTCTTAGTGATCATTCCTCTTTCGGTCTGTCTTTAGCCAGTGGTCCAACCATATTTTGTTAAGCAGAACAAATACAAAATGGCCATGACAGTGTATAAGCCCTCCGTTCAGAAGTGGCTGGACATGTCTGTTGATCATTTGGCTCCAAGACAAACATCGGGTCAATATTTTGGTCATATGCCAACACAGGGTGCAATAATGATAATAGCTGTATGTCACATGCTAGCATGACCAGGCATCACATAGGTACTTCACTAGTTCACATCACATCGTCCCAATTTTGAGTCATTGGCTTTGTGCAAAATCATGTGGTCATAATGATATTATACAGCAACAACATGCTTTACTTCAATGTAAATAACACAACACTAGAACCTGTTTACATCACAAACTAACGTTATTTCAAATAATTTTCTTCTGATTCAATTAATTTAAACCTTATAACTAAAGGCTGCTGTGCTAATTATCAGAACAGTTCTCACTATCTCTATACAGCCTGTTTTGATGAGTTTTTCTGCTGTGTTTACCATAAATGAAGTTGGTTACATCCGTCACCCTCTGGATGTGCTTTGCATTGGGGTAGATTTTGTGTTTACTTCTAATAATGTTTTGCGTTTGCTTCTCCTGTCTCCATGTCCTCTTCCTCCTCACTGTCTCAATCTCCTTTTTTCTTCATGTCTGTTCAATAGAGACATAAGGTTTCTCCCGTTTCTGCAAAGAATGCCTCTTTCTGGGGGGATGAGGTAAAAGTTTGGCGTACTGCTTTGTTGGATTACTGTAGCAGTTGATCCTTGTCCAGTTCCTTGTCTAGCTTTAACTCTGGCAAATAAGTGGTGTGGTGTTTCCAATTCAAGGATCTTTTGTAGCTGTCCTTTTGTGCATTTCTTTTGTAAGCTTCTGGACATTTACTGAGGTCAGCCATTTTGGGGCCAATTTCTTCTCAAGAGTTGGTATGGGGGTTTTCAGCTGTCATTTGAGCTCTGTATGCCATGTAGCCAACAAATAGAGAGCAGGAGCACTGGCAAAGCAGCCAGCCCCCATAGGCACTGCAAGGCAGGAGGGGTCCAAACAGTCTGGGGGCCCATAGCCTGTCATGTCTATTATATATATATATGTGTGTGTGGGTGTGTGGGTGTGTGTGGGTGTTAATAATGCTGACAGCAAGGTGTTTGTGGTGTACAATAATTTACATAGGTAAGTCAGACAGGCAATATAATATGTGATACTATATATCTCTGGTAAATTTTTCAACATGCTTTTAAAATTGCAGTCTGACTTTGGTGAATACCAAACCAATTTTGTGCTGGATGTGTAATATTTAGTTTGTGTGCATAATCTATAAGTAATATCACCATCATACCTCTGTTAGCCATGCAATTCCAAGTTTGCAAGTCCCTGGTTCTGATGACATGGGACACATGTCAGCATTTATACATGTCATACTGTAGTACACAATCCTTGGGTATCCATTTTGGCTCAACAGGCCAACCTATGGCCAAAATCTTTTTTCTGAATGTCCAGAAAATTGACACAATACTGATACCGGCTCAGGTTTGTGTGTACTCATATCATGTACAAGAGCATGGTCAAGTACAGTGTCAGAAATATCATTAGAGATCAATGTCTTTCTGTCTCCTGCTCTCCCTCGTCCATCTCCTCTCATTCTTCCTCTACCTCTCTCTCTGATCTTGTCATTCATTGTTCCAAATGCACAGATGAGTTGAATTGTCGCCTTTTCTCATGCCAGCATACTGATGGCTTGTTGTCTAATGATGCTTGTTAGTGTTTACAACTCGACAACCGTTTATTGAGAGTGTTAGAATTGCAATGGTTTGTTGCTGAATGGCGGTGTTTTCTACACACTGTTCTGTACTTGTGCTTGAGTAGTGCTTACAGTTTTGCAAAAAAATAGTGTGAATGGAACAGAGATATGTGTGAAAACAAGTGTTGGGTTAAATTTGTCAAATGATTAATATGGGGCCCTGGTGGAAAAAAGTTGGGAACCGCAGCTACAGTATAAAGTATGAAGTGCCAAACATATTCCTTTAAAAAATGCTTAGTACAATATACCTTAAACAGAATACAGTAAACCATAATTCTCTTGGCAGCCTAGTCCTTCTTGGGGTTGCCTATTGAGCTGTATGAAAGGCTATTGGAAATGTGTTCATAGTAGGTTGCTGGCTGTTATAATGCAGTAGGGTTATTTTTAAGTAGGTTATTATCATGTTAATCAGGTATTATCCACAGAAAAGTGTCATTGTTCCAGATCACAACATGTTGCTGAACTAATGAGCAGCATGATTTTCCATGTATTTAGTGGGTCCTTTTATTTAGATGGACAATGTCTACTAATGGGTATCTAAATAAACATAACATATACATGGGTGTAGCTCACTGTAGTTTTCTGTAAGCTATTTTGGTTAATTGGATCTCCAGTCTCTTTTTGTTTACTGTTAACGTTCCAAGCCTAAATCTAGATTGTGTCATGGCTTTATTGATATGTTGTAATAGCACTCCTACTTAGTGGGCTACCGGTGTTTTGTGTTCACATTTATTTATTCCATTCCCATTGTCTGTATTCTGTAATAGTTTCATCAAAACTGCTTTCACAGAAAGCATCCACACTCCTTATTTTGTTTTCTATTTCTCGTTCCAATCATGTAAAAGCCATGATGGAGCCTGCAAGCGACTGACCCACCTCCAGGAGTCTCTGGAATCGGAAGTGACAAGGCACCCCCTGATGGACCCCAACACACAGTCAGTACACCTTCACCAGGATGTGAACACCTGATCTTCTTTCACCTTCAGTCCTCATCCTGAAAGATGTCTTTGGGCCAACATAAACTGTTAGCCATGGTTCAGCCATTATAAACGTTAGCCATGTGCAAATGCCTTATTTGTTGTTTGTGTAATGACTAGCGTTAAAGGCCAATGTTATTTTAGTTTCAAATGTTTTTTATGTATTTACTTTTTATGGCTACAAAGGTTTTATAAGAAATATTGATCAATATTATGAACAATGTGAAATGACAGTATATATTAGCTTAGTATAGTAAAGAATAAACATGCTCACGCTCCCCCATTATTAATGTTTCCATTTTTATCTGGCAGTTGATAATTTTAGCTGAAGCTTGTAAGAAAGAAAAGACACATCTCAGGCTTTTCCTCAATGCTTTTCCTCAAGCCAATTTGGTTGTAAAGTAGTAAGCTAACGCCTTGCATTGAAAGAGACAAACATTGCTTGTTTTTTTAAATGCCTTGGTCGAGTTTATCTTCACATTCATGAGCTAGCTTAGTCAGCATTATAGCCAGAGACAGAAAGGTTGCCCTGCAGCATGAATATATATGGTGAGTGAGAAGGTACTGTGACGTGTCTACACCTTCTCCACCACCAGCATCGCACCCCTAAACTCCATTAGGCCCAGCAGGTCCAGGTGATACAGGACCATGGAGAGCACCGTTTCAAATGCAGACAGAACAGCTGCCTAAAGGAGCCCCAGCCGCAATTTCTTCAGCCCCATCAGAGGCTGCTTAAAAGGGCTAATGAAGATCTAAACCGATTAAGAATTGAAAGGGTGTATTGAGATATGCCATTGTATATCATTGTGTATGGATATTCATGAGAAATTCTTGGTGAAGTGTAATGGAAGCAACTTGTGAAGAAATGTAGCATGTTTGTTAGGAGTGCAAAACAAAGGAAATGTGTAATAAGTTACTATTTATTAATGCAGTGTGTTTCTTTGCACAGTGTATTGTACACAAGTCGACATTGTGTGTCACATCAGCAAAGTCTTACATGTTATGTTGAAGAAAAGTAACCAACATCTTATTATAAACCATATGGGCTGGACTGTGGTCACATGGTCTTCTCTCCCACCCATCCTACCTGTCTGTCCTACACACACACATTATATGTATGAAAACACTCACACGCTCTCACACACACATTATATGTATGAAAACACTCACACGCTCTCGCACACACAGACTTTCCTCTCCTCACTCTCTGGAAATAGCCCATCTGCTTGGCTCTTTTAATTACAAACATTTGATTTGTCAGCACATTACTGTATGTGCTGGCCATATAAAATAATGCTGTGTGGGGAAAGGGAGACAGCCAAGGGCACACTGTACTGTTACGTGAACAGGAAAGTGGTACAGGAGCTCAACAGAAAAACTTGAGTGGTACACAACTCTGTTCAGCTTCTACAGTACATCTGGAAAGTATTTAGACTCCTTAACTTTTTTGTTAAGTTACAGCCTTGTAACTTAACAAAAAAGCTATCTAGTGTTTTTCAAAATGCTATCTAGTGTTTTTCATCAGCAATCTAAACACCATAACCCATAATGACATCTCTCTAGAGATGTAGTTTGTGTTGCTCCATTCATCTTTCCCTCAATCCTGTCAAGTCTCCCAGGTTGCTTCCCCATAGGGATGGTATTGACCAGATGATGAGCAGGGCCTGGTTTCCTC
Source organism: Esox lucius (assembly GCF_011004845.1). Classification (NCBI taxonomy): domain Eukaryota; kingdom Metazoa; phylum Chordata; class Actinopteri; order Esociformes; family Esocidae; genus Esox; species Esox lucius. The sequence goes on along the minus strand of NC_047571.1, from coordinate 21,859,927 downwards.
CAGATGTGACGCTTGACATACAGGCCAAAGTCTTGGTTAGACCAGAAAAGCTTCTTTCTCAAGGTTTGAGAGTCCTTTAGGGGACCTCTCCGGTCCTGTACTTTAACAGATTCCTGTCTTGGACCTTAACGGATAGTTCCTTCAACCTTGTGGCTTAGTCTTTCCTCTGACATGCATTGTCAAATGTGGGACCTTGTAGGCAGGTGTTTGTGCCTCTCTAAATCAAGTCCAGTCAATTAAATTTACCACAGGTGGACTCCGATCAAGTTGTGGAAACGAAAACATGGTGTACCTCAGCTAAGTTTGGAGTGTCATGGCAAAGTATTTAAATGTTTTTATGATAATGTATTTTTAATACAATGTATAGATTATTTATTGGTGAGACGCTCAAGATATTGACACTGCATTCAGAATCTCATTGTTTGGATGCTGTCTACCTCGAGCATCTCACTATGTGGATGCTGTCTACCTCCATTATCTCACTATGTGGATGCTGTCTACCTCCATTATCTCACTATGTGGATGCTGTCTACCTCCAGTATCAAACTATGTGGATGCTGTCTACCTCCAGTATCTCACTATGTAGATGCTGTCTACCTCCATTATCTCACTATGTGGATGCTGTCTACCTCCATTTTCTCACTATGTGGATGCTGTCTACCTCCATTATCTCACTATGTGGATGCTGTCTACCTCCAGTATCTCACTATGTGGATGCTGTCTACCTCCATTATCTCACTATGTGGATGCTGTCTACCTCCATTATCTCACTATGTGGATGCTGTCTACCTCCATTATCTCACTATGTGGATGCTGTCTACCTCCATTATCTCACTATGTGGATGCTGTCTACCTCCAGTATCTCACTATGTAGATGCTGTCTACCTCCATTATCTCACTACGTAGATGCTGTCTACCTCCATTATCTCACTATGTGGATGCTGTCTACCTCCAGTATCTCACTATGTATATGCTGTCTACCTCCAGTATCTCACTATGTAGATGCTGTCTACCTCCATTATCTCACTATGTGGATGCTTTCAACCACCAATATCTCACTACTATCTCACTTAGTCCATCCACAGTCTCTCTACAGACTCAGTAGAGTGTAGTCTGGTCAGACCTTTCACAAGGTCGCACAGCTTGCTAATATAAACAGACCACATGAGCCACAGGAACTACATGGCTGAATTCGACTCTCTGGGGTGAGAAATTGGTCTAATTGTAACCTAGAGAAGACTCTAGTGAGCCAAACTTTGCTCTGTTGAGTCAGAGTACATCCTCACATCAGGGCATCTTCCTTACTGTTCCTCATTCATATCTTTTTCCTCTTCCTCTTAATGGAGTACTTGACTATGGAGGGAACATAATTGGTGTATATCATGTCTGAGAGATTTCTAGGACAGTAATATTTGTTCAACACATAATTTGTCAGAAGGAGCGAGGTATGTTTTTTATGATCCAAAAACCCCACGGTATTATATTACAGTGTGGTTTGTTGGGCTGCAACTGAAAGAACAAGCAGTCAAGTTTTGTTTCATTTTGCTAATACTCATGTTGCACTCATCGCACTAAGTCATTTATATGGAGTTGCAGTTGTCCTTGATTGATAGAGCCATTGGATGTCTTTCAGCAATGTTTCTCTCAGGTGATATAATGATAAAATGTATAAGGGATCAACATTTTGCCTCTTTATGAAAAAAAATAACTACAGCTCTGGGGACTTGACTTCCTGCTCTGCCATAGTTTCTTCCCCTCCCCTTCACTCTGTAGGTTTTTTCAACATCATCCTCCGGTAGACTGGATAATGCTAGCTAGCGAATTAGCTTACTTTAATAAGCAACACAATGACGTTTTACACTGTCAAATGTTCACTTCACATGTACCATCCACATCTCTACACCTTAACACTATTTAGTGTTCACTTCACATGTACCATCCACATCTCTATACCTCAACACTATCTAGTGTTCACTTCACATGTACCATCCACATCTCTACACCTCAACACTATCTAGTGTTCACTTCACATGTACCATCCACATCTCTACACCTCAACACTATCTAGTGTTCACTTCACATGTACCATCCACATCTCTACACCTCAACACTATCTAGTGTTCACTTCACATGTACCATCCACATCTCTATACCTCAACACTATCTAGTGTTCACTTCACATGTACCATCCACATCTCTACACCTCAACACTATCTAGTGTTCACTTCACATGTACCATCCACATCCTTACACCTCAACACTATCTAGTGTTCACTTCACATGTACCATCCACATCTCTACACCTCAACACTATCTAGTGTTCACTTCACATGTACCATCCACATCTCTACACCTCAACACTGTCTAGTGTTCACTTCACATGTACCATCCACATCTCTACACCTTAACACTATTTAGTGTTCACTTCACATGTACCATCCACATCTCTACACCTCAACACTATCTAGTGTTCACTTCACATGTACCATCCACATCTCTACACCTCAACACTATCTAGTGTTCACTTCACATGTACCATCCACATCTCCACACCTTAACATTATACATTGTTCACTTCATATGCACCATCCACAATTTTACACCTTAAAACTATTCAGTATCTACACACTGTTGCTGTCATAACACTTTTTCAAGTCTGACAAATGTTTGAAAATGCTTTCTGGAGGGACGCTGGATATTTCTGCCAGAATGCTGGAAAGTCTTGGTTGGTGTGGCGTTGCCAAGTGAGATACAATATTTGACCACAGGGGCGCTTTAAAAAGCTTGGCATACAAGACCTAATACACTAAAGTTTAATAATTTATGCTGTTGTAGCCCTTCCGTTGGGCCATCTGGTTGGACTGGTGAGTGCAATAGGAAATAAAATGTATCTCACAGCAAACCTTACTTACTTAATAGTGATTCTGAATTTATTATTTCATTACTTAAATTAGGTGTGTTGAAGTGGAACCAAATCTCAAACTGTTATTGAGCAAGGCTGGCCAATGGTCTATGGTCTCCCCTAGGATAGAATCTGTTTCGACAATTGATTGAAAGGTACCGCCATCTGGTGGAATTTGTTGGTGACACATCGAACATTCTCACAGAAAGGAGAAAATACAAAGCATTGAAAACACTACTGGGCCAGAAAAAACCCTAATGACATCCAGTGCCATGCATGGGAATATAGATTACATGTATATTCATTACAAAATTGTATCAAAAATAAGATCTCTGTCCTTTAGACATCTGCCCCTTACTGAACAATGCCTTGATCATTATAACATAACTAAAATATATAAAACAGTTATCTTGGTCCTCCACCAACCCCTACAGCTCACCCTTTATTCATTAATTTCAGTTACCTAGCGGCAATTATCTGGAATGAACTGCAAAAGACTCAACAACTTGACACTAAGCTTACAAACAAGCTGCTTATCAACACACACAATATCTGTGAATGTTTTGCTATATGTAATGTAATTTCATGATTATGTTAATGTCCCTTGTGTATAGTGTTTATTTTATTTATAATAATAAGTAATACATAAAAATAGAATATATTAAACAAATGTAGTGGGCATAGTCTTATAAGTCTCTCTCTGATAGATGCCTGTTTACTGAAGGCCACAGAGAAAGAAACTGTTCAGGTGGTGCAATTCCTGATTCCTGATTGTCTTGCATTGGCCCACTGTCCTGCTAGAGGAACATTGTTGTAACAGTGGGTAACCATGGTGAGATAGTTCAGATATTTCCTTTTTTGTCCTCCCTCTAAGGTTGTGGCAGATAACAGTACCTAGGAATTCTAATGATTCATCTGGACTTCAGCGCCATCAATCTTAATGGAGAGAAGTGAGGGGCGTTCCCTAAATTCCCCCACCACCTCAACTTATTTTGACTTCAATAGACCACCAGCTGGCCAACATCTTCACAATACATTGACAACCAGGAGAGTCATCTGCAAACTTGAGTAGTTTGACAAATGCATTGTTAGAGGTACAGTCATTGGTGCAGAATAGAGAATTGGGTCACAACCAAGTTGACTTTGGAAAGGGACTGCCAGTGGGACTTTGGACAGGGATAATTAAGCTGAATTTGGACAGGGACTACCAGGTGGATATCGATCAGGGACAACCAGGTGTACTTTGGTTACGGACAACCAGATTGTCTGTGGGCAGTACAGCCAGAGTCATCACATAGACTTTATGTCAGCAACACGATCAAATAAGTTTTGGGTAGGAGTGCTGTCCACTCACAGGGACAGCAAACTGACTGTCAAAACACTTGGCCTGGTTGTGGGGGGGTTCCATGTCATTCCCTGTGTCATTCAAACCAATGCAGTTGAAAAGATGCGGAACAAGTTGAAACAAAGTGCACATCGCCTTGCATTGCAAGCTTCTTGTTCACACCATTCCATGTACAGAAGTATTCATACCCTTTGCCAAGACACCCAAAATTGAGCTCAGATGCATTCTGGGTCCTTTGATCGTTCTTGGGATGTCTCTAGAACTTGACTGGATCCTCCTGGGGCAAATTCAATTGACTGGACATGATTTGGAAGGGCACACATCAGTCTTTATAAGCTCCCACCCTAACAACGTTTTGGAGTTTCTCTGCAGAGATGGGACGACCTGTCAGTAGGACAGCCATTTCTGGAGCACTTCATCAATCAGGATTCATGGTTGAGTGGCTAGACAGAATCCTGATGAGAAACGAATTCCCACTCATTACCACCTGGCTAATACCACCCTGACTGCAAAGCATGGTGTTGGAGCATCATGCTGTGGGGATGCTTCTTAATGGCAGATACTGGGAGACTGGGAAGGATTCAGGGGAGGAAATGCAGAAAGATCCTAGAAGAAAACATGATCCAGAGCACACAGGACCTCAGACTGGGGTCTTTCAGTACAACAATGAACCGAAGCACACATCCAAAACAAGGCTGGACTAGCTTTAGGACAAGTTTGTGAATTTCCTTGAGTGGTCCAGCCACAGGCCGTATTTGAACCCCACGGAACATCTGTGACAATACCTAACAATCACAGATTCTTTTTTTTTTTTTACGAATTGGTGCACATTTCACTCATTAAATCATTATGATCTATTTTGTGAAGATCAATGTAAAAAATCTATTAATTACAAATTGTCTATGGCCACAAAATGTGGAAAAATTGAAACGGTCTGAACACTTTCTGAAGTGTTTTCTTCAAAAATCAATGGCTAAAGGCCAAGTTTATTTAACAGTCAAACAATTGATTTAACCCCTGCAGATTGTCATTTTAACCACTTAAGTGTTGTCTACTAGTTATCCAGATGAGTCAAAAACAGAAAAAGGGTTAGGTTAAAAAGGGTGAATAAGGACAAAAAAGGTTTCTAAATCACTAAAGCCAAAAGCAGAAATGTTGGTGAGATAGACAATATGCATTTAAGCAATGCAGAACGGATGTCCTGTTGAGCTAAATTACATGTACAGCCCAAAGGCTGGAACAAAAACCTCATTGGCAATCCCAGAACTACTCAACCTCTAATTCAAGGGCTATTCTCATTTTTCCCACAAAGGGTCAGGCTTTCCCATATAATAACACAGCCACCATGTCAGCCCAAGCAGAGGGAAAATATGCCTATGTAGGAAGTTCACCTCCTATTCAATCTTCTTTTATTCACGTTGACAAAAGAGACATCAAATGAAGAGGCGTGGGAAAATGCAACGATCCACTTCAGAGGCCAGTCACTTGCTAATATATGCAACAGAGGGCTAAAGCGGGTGTAAGCTCTGTCAGTGATGGCGGGTATGTTTGGGTGTCCAATTTACCATGTGCTCTTTCTTCGTCAGTATATGACAGTAACCCAAACTTCAAATGATTCATTCCTACAGGGCAACATAACTGTTAAACAAGACAACTAAATAGCTCTTTCATTTCATCGCCCTGTCCGACATTCTCTATTTACGGAATACTACTGCAGATACAATATATGACAAAAAGAGGTATCTCATTAAAATATTGAGGAAATCAATAGTAATAAAGTATTTCTATGTCTCCAATAGCAAATTGAACATGTGTCCCTGAGCCTTATAACTCTTTCCTTCTATCTCAGTTGGACCCCAAAACGGCATCCCGCTAAAATAAATCCCAAATGACCCGTCTCACCCATGGCTGCTCACCCTTTCCCACCCAAATCAAAAGAGGGGAGTCATTGGAGGTCATGTCTGGGCAGGCCCCAGGAGAATAGCAGGGTCTCTGTCTGCCTGCCGGCTCTCCAACGGCCCTCTACGGTCCCTATAGCAACAGTCAGACGAGGAGAAGGCCCCAGACTGGGGCGTCCAACCAGATGCCCATAATTAATGTTATTATACGGCAGTGTCAGCCCTGCCAGTCTCCCCTCCACTGTGGCAGACTCTCTCACAGACCTGTCAGGACCCTCTAGGGCTGAGTGAAAAATGACTGGGCAGTGGGGGGCTGGTGGGGGGGGTTGGGGTGTGTGTGTTTGCGTTGGTGTGTGTGTATGTGGCTGTGTGTAGACTGGGTGAAAGATGGCTGTCCAGCGCCTGATTGCCTAGGGCAACGCTGCCATAGAACATGTATAGGGTAACTACCGTGGTTCTGGTACTACTGCTTTAGGGCAAAAGTTCCAAAACCCTTTTCCTTTTTAGTGCCGTGATCCACTTACAACCATTCAATTTTTCATGTGACCCGCCAGTTAATCGTAATAGAGACTCTGGCCGTAACCCTGTATGAAATGGACAACACCTACAAATCAGTGGGCCCTGACCCACCATTTAGAGAACAGTGCTTTAGGCTTCATACTGGCTACATTGTCATGTAGAATTGGTTCTGTAGAATTGGTTGTACCTTTTGTACCTTTTGTGTGTCCGGAGCTGCACCACAATGTAACATATCAACCTAAGTTCCAGGGAGTAGAGTGTGTTTATTGATTGACAGCTACTCATTAGGTTAGTGTTAGTAAAATATAGCATTAAACGAATTGTAGAGGTTCTATCTGTAACAGGGGCTCTGTGTCCACGGCCAAACCAGTTTAACGTGGTGCTGAGCTGGTGGCTGGCAGTAATCCTGTGAAGTCACTGGCTGGCTGTGTGGATGTCTGCTCTACACGTTTGACTGACACTGACTGATGGGGTTTCTATCTAAAACACTGCTGATATGGTAACGCTCGAGTTCACTTTATAAATGAGTAATTGCGTGATAAAATATGGACTATTAACCATAGCAATGCTGGCGTTTTTATATGATCATAGCTGTATTTTCATTCAAGTGATCCACTGGGTTTGGATAGCAGACATTTCAAAAATACTACTCAACAGCAGTCACACAATGACTAAGATATCATAACCTCTGGATCTATAGATCCGGCCCTGAACAAGTTAATCTGATCAAACCTGATTTGTTTAAAGATGGATCAATTTGCTGTTTGGCTGAAAACAACGCACTGTCCTGGAGTTCATCAAAATGCTCTCCGTCCAACTACACACACCCTGCTCCTAAAGGTCAAGGGTTCGTCTGACCCCTTGCCCCTGGTCAGTCCCACTTGTCTGTGATACGTAATAGGCTGTTTGACCACAACCGATCATGACTAGAGTCTATTGAGTTCTCTTGTGTTCTGAAGGGCCATAGTAAGTTAGGGCAGCTGACGCAGTACTAGTCAGGGACTCCAGCAAGGCAGGTAGTCTGTATAAAGGAGACAAGTTAATGGATACACAAGGCTTGCTAATTATTAACAATGGAATGGACTTTTGGTTATCATTAGTCTGTATGGCTCAGTATTTGTTTTGTGCTCAGTGGATTTAATTGCAAGTGGACCACACAAGTAACTGATCCACAATATATATACATGCATAATAAATATATACAAATGGTATGTGATACACATTGTTTCACATTTGTCTGGTCCATGGCACCTTTGGTGCGTGTGTTAAGCAGTGCTCTCTAACCCTGAACCTTGGGACCCTCAGAGAGTATTTTTTTACTTTCAGCCCAGCACTTATTTAACCTGATTTGCCTTGATTAGCTGCATTAGCCCTGGGGCTGGGACATAAATGTGCATATCACATCCTGTGGATTTAAAGACCAGTGTTTGAGATCTCTATGGAATTTATTCTATTTGGGGTTGAGGGGTCATAGATCCAGACACCATTTATGGGTCCCCGAATACAGAGTATAGGGGGGGCCAGTGGGTGTCTGGGCGAGGCCAATTATGGGGTGGCTAGACATCACTGTCACACTCCACTTCTCCCCTCTGTGGTGTCTCTCTTGTGAACATTGAATTCATCCCATGGTCCTGATCATGTGGATGTGAAGTCACTGGTGGCTTACTCATCATAAGTATTAGGGTTTTTTCACTACTTTTGTGGGGTCCGATTTTTTAAAAGTGCTGATCTTTAAGTATAGTCAGTAATAGGTTTAACGATATTTTCTATGCCATGATATCTCGTATGTGCTGAATGTTGAATAAAGCAGAATGAACTGAAAGCTTAACATGGTTTGGAGTAAAGGTTCAATATGAAGAAATATGATTTTAAATTCAATGAGTGATGTATTTACAGGAAGATGTAAACCTGTACTGTACCTTTTTATATGTCCAGAAAGTATGACTGTTCCTCCATAGCTTGCTTCTTCGTTGTTTTCTTCATCTTAGCGTGTAAAAACCTCATTACAAATGTGGAAGATATTAGGAAGGAATTAATGTAGAGGCTGCATGACTTGAGGAATAAAGTCATTCTAAATGCCATGATGAGACAAATAAATAAAGGAGAGCAGTAAAACAGTAACAGGAAAATATGGATAGGGTTTAGGGTTGAGAAAATATGTACAGGGTATATATAACCTCAGGTACTATACCTCAAATTATTCTATTCATTAAAACAAAAGCTTGAGTATTACTCTGGATGGTTGTAAGGCTGGATAAGAAAACATACTGTCTGTTAAGTTGAAATACTGTCCAGCGATTTTGTACCACTTTGGCTCACAGTAAAATGATTAAAACGCCAACTCCTAATGCACTCCCCTAAGAAGGTTGGAGGGGAAGTGTGGTCCCCTTGGTGTGAAAGTTCAGAATTGGAGGCCTTTGTGTGTTCAGTCCGTTTATAAATCAGATAGTTAAACAAAAACAATCTGGGCACGTTTATAATCCTCACAAAGTGTTATGTACGTTGATTTTAGGCAACGTGTCTTAAGTCGAAATACCAAGGCGCAAATAGTTCAGTAACTTTCACGATATCCTTCAGAAAGTAAAATGTGTCCATGGGTTCTTATTATTAAGACGTATGTGTTGATCTAGATAATGTACACGAAGTTGCTTAGTATTAAGACGCATGTCATGATCATGATTATGTTGACGACGCTATTATTTCGTTTTTCAACATAAATAGTTTTTCAGTAGGCCGAACAAATACACAGAAAATACAACAATAACGTCCAAATAACCTAATGCCTCATATGCGACCTGTACCTTTAAAAATCAAAGGGAGCCGAAAATAACTTTAGAAAATAACATTTTTTCTCGGATCAAAATAGCCTTTATAATGTTAAGTTTAGGCTTTACGCCTTATACTAAAGGCTACGATAATGTATGATGAGAAATCCATATAGGCCCGCGCCTAATGCAAATATTCTCAAAATGTTTATTAAGGATATTTACTTGTTTTATTTGTTATTATTTCAAATTACATTTTGACATCCACAACGATTGACATAATAACGAGTTTCTCAACGCTAGAATCTCAATGGGTCGACGAACTCTCCCACGACAGTGAGCGCGCGGTTTTTTCATAATGAGCCGCGCAACACGTATAGAATTGCAATGGAGGCTCATGCTTTGAGCTTGAACTTGACCGTCGGAATGTGCCTCGTGGGAACCCAGGCGCGAGTTTGCCCCCTCCTTTTATGATGCACAAGTTGGTGTCAACTCTTATTATCATAAAATCCAGCCTGCTTCAAATTAAGGAACGAGTCTAGAGGTACTAGGAGTCTCTCATACCCTAAAGACAGAGGAAGAATGAACAGCTTTCTCTCGAAGAAACCATTGGGTACGTTATTTGATAGACATTTCTGCATTCCTACTTGAGTCTACTTCTGCAACGCCAATTTTTTTTTAAATGTTCTTCATGATAAGAAGGCGCTGTAATAATAGCCCTACCATAGTCAAGTCTACAGAGTTTAATTAACATTTGCAAGACTTATGTTAGTCGTGCATGTATTATAAAAATGTTGAGGATAATCCAATTCGGATTAAATTATTGAAAAATGTTTACCTTTTCATAAATGTAATTGACATTTTCTTATTTCCTTGCAGATGACTTTAAGACATAGTAACAGGTAATTAAAAGAAAGATTACATATTTTTAAGTGTATTTTTCAGTAGATTGTCATTAGATTGTCATTAGTTACTTATATTATATCCAATGTATATATCTATATATTCGGTGAAGTGTACTTTATAATTTTCTGTTAATTGGGGTTTTTGTGACGCATACATTACTACATTGTCTTTCAAATGTTTCCTGTTTAGTATCCAATTGGGATTCAGGATTATTAATTATTGTAAAACTATCAATCAAACCTACTTCCTTTGGCAAATAAGTCAGTGCCGGTGTAAGTGCATATAAACGTGACAATAAAAGTGAGCAATTTTGAGCATTTTATTTATCTCATTCCGTAGGAGAAGTAAATACATAAATAATCAGTTCTTAAACTTATTTTACATTTTACTTTGACTATCTGTGTATTTTACACCCCTCTCAAAAAATAATAGATGGGAATATAACTCAGGTAACTGCAGCTAGCTTCGTGAATTTGGTCAAAGAGGAGTCAAAGTGGAGTTGAGGCCTGCGGTTTGGACAGAAATGAACGCACCAACTGAAAGCCCTGCGGTGGAATTCAATACCGTCTTCTTGACCAACAGAAACACTGACATAGTTTGACCTGGATATTTTACATTTTAATGACACCACGCTGACACCCGTAACGACAATACATTCTCACTTCATAAACGGGCGATCAGTGACGCTTTTGGGGGAGGAACTAGGTAAACCTTCAATCTGATTCTGCCATAACGAGCATGGCTGCTGTGCAACGTTCAAACATTGTGTTGCGTGGCTATTCAATTGCTATATGGCCCAACTGAGCCAAAATGCTGATGTTTTTATTGTCTTCTTGGCCGTCAGTAAATCAAATAATTGTATTTACTGGCCAGAGATTTTACTTACTCGTTGTCCATGATGTTCTGAATTATTCAGGTATTTAGAGAATGGAAATTAGAATATTTCGCCCCGCCCTCTTAAGGATTGTAATTATATAATGATGCGGTAGAAGAGTTCACCTCTTCACTGTAAACCCTATGTCATTCCTCAGCACACACGTATTGAGGTTAACACTTTGACAGTCAGCCAAAAAGACTTTTTGTGGAGCAAAATGTATCTACTCTTCTTTAAATAATAGTTTTGGGTACATTATTGTTTTCACCGTTCTCCTATGTTGACAGACATTTTTTACCAACATGCTTTCTGTACAAAATTTAAACTCGGGACACCATACTGTTTTGATCATTTCTACCTCAAGAGACAGGTATTTTAAAGAGGAATTTGGTAATCTGTACAGAAATTGTAAATTGTGTTGATTAAAGGTGTGAGACAGCCATAATGTACCACATCATGAAGTATAAACATAATATAAACATCCTAATAACGTCTAACAAAATTGGCATGTAAATGCCCTCATTCACAAAAACAGAACCACACTGATGTTAAAAAATATGCAGTTATTCTTCAGTGAGTTAGTTAATTTGGACACACTCAAAATACATCTTGCAGTAGAACACCATACCGCAGAAACTCTTCATTGTAATGTTTCGTTGTATTTTTAATTGACCACGTCAGGCACTTACAAAATACCTTCAAACTCTAACAATATGCCTAATTTACTTGATGCATACTGGGTCATGACATTAAACTATAAAACATGCAATAAACTACAGCTTATAGAATACATTATATGTAACACTGATGCACACACTCCCATGCAACATCATTCAAGTGGTATATCTTTCCTTCACTGAAATATAATTTGTAGAATGGAATATTATTTGTATTGTCACATATGTAGAGTATACACACAATTAAACTTTATTCGAAATGTATTTACATTTAAATACTGTTTAAAATTGACACCTCTGTACTTTTGTCAACATATATTATTTAAAAATATGGAATTGTACAAATAATTGTAGAACTTGATTGAAACGATGTACTCGTTCTTCAGCATGGTTTTAAATGGTATGATTAAACTTGTTTTTACAACAAATTACCCAAAACTTAATGCATATAGTAGTTAATTTGGGAGTAATTTAGCAATAAGGTATATGGCATTAAAAATAGCCCATATTTGCCATTTTTAATTAAGTGTAGGTTGTACATTTCAGACTACAGACATATACATTATGTGAGTTGCTAAATGATCATACATAGGTTTAGGATTGAATTGGCAGGTTAAATTGAAAGTAAATTCAACATGTCCCTGTGATCCTTCTGACTGTTAAGGGAAATTCTTAGTGAATTGCGGCATGAGCTGCACACGTGAGCTGATGGCGCTTTTTTTATTTATTCTGTAGGTAAAAGGTGATCTATCTATTCACACCTATTTACGATAAGGCTTCTGTTTAACTATTTTAAATATTAATGATTACGTTACTTGACATTTTGTCTGGCTTTTATCATTTTTAATAACGAAGTATATCGGTAAATTGAAGACATTAGAATTAAATGAATCACAGAATCGTGAATAGAGAAAATAGAAGTGGTTAATTGAGTCGTGACTGCCATTCTTCTTTGAATGTGTATAGAATCTTATCTGACGAATCTAAAATCTATCTAAAATCAATTAATAAAATATTGTAATTAATAATGCAGTTTGGATAACAGACTACCTACACAATACAGATACACTCGGAGAAGCAATTATCCTAAATCTACACAAATATTAACTACATTAAATATTCACATTGACACTAGCTGTTAATCATTATTTTTTTCGTTTTATCAAAAATAACTGACAAATTGTCCTATATTTTACTCTAGATACATTTGTTTATACGTATGGTTGAAACTACACTATATTCCAGTCCACTGAAGACAGTGTTCATGTCTCCTCTCACCAAAGAGTGTCGCTGTTCGTATCACTACTGTACAGTAGGATCGTTTCATATGGCAAAGCAAAATTACATAGTCCTGCCCAGTAACCTCATATTATTATTCAACTTGCCAACCAAATGTGTTATGGTTTTATGGGTTATTCATTTATGTTTTGTCGATGTGTTGCCAATTTTTATTCTGCGTGATGCGGTGGTTCTACGCTAAATATATCTGTTATGCTAGTCCTAAATGTATTCCAATATACTGTCAGGCTACTGTATAGGCCATTAGGCTGAAAAGAGTACATTATTGTAAAATAGTCCCTCGGGTGGAATACATGGATTTTAGTTGAGTTGGCTAAATATGTCAACAATTATTTTTACTATAACCGATTTGAATGCTGAAGATTATGATCTGCTGCGTTCTCGATCGTATACCTAACTAATGTGGTTCATTAAAGTGTTCCTCAAGCCATGTATGAATAGGGCAACAGTAATTAAAACTAACGTTCACTAATAGATAATATAACTAATTAATATTGTTTCCTATATAGGTGTGAAGTTCGATATTTACTGTATATTTAGTTAGTATTATTATTATCAGATTGAGAATCATAGGAGAATAAGAATTAGAATACAACTTTTCCATATGCAGTGTGTGTGCATGCGTGGGTGGGATCTTTTTTGTTGCTAATGTGTTAATTGACTTCATCCCACTTTTACATTTCTTAAATGATGCCTAGTTAGGCTATCTGAGAGTGTAGCATTGCATACCGCTCTGAACGTTGCTATTTTACAAAGCCATGCTGAAGTAGCCCCTACACCATATATGGTAAGACCTTCGGATGGCTTCCCCAAACCATTCACTTACCATAATGCGCATTATAAACCAGGTGGTTACAATCCTGAATGCCGATTGGCTGTTGTATGTGCGAGAGTATGAAATACTACTAAATTAGTAACATGTTTCTAATAGCAGGAAAGCTGGTTTGTTGCAAATGGTAACACTGGTTTGTTGCATATTGCCAACTATTATATTATGTTGTCTCATCATTTTGCTATATCCAGGCATTCCGCGATGCGTCGTGCTTATGAACAGCACGTGAAATATTGATCAAATCTCGTGCCTCATTAATTATAGTCATTTTCATATATCCCGCGAGAAGCGATGGACCTATCACTGCCTGAAAGAATGCAGAGAGCCAGCCGCTTTATGGGGGAGTAATTATCGCACTAACTTTGAACTTAAGCGTCAACCCCACCTCTGTACCGCAGTTTCAGGCTCGTGGTTAATGCCTGGCAGTTTGCCAAGCGGACCAAGTTACATGGTAATAAACAATAGCATCGGCATTAATTTGTTCTCCCATCTGTATGGCCCTCCGAAATAATCAAACCGACGAAAAAAATATTTTATAACTGGCAATATGGGCTAGCCTTCCTATAGGTATGGGCCTACGGACATCTGGTTCTTCTGATATTATTGTTCAATATTTGTGCAAACAGTCATCTTTTGACAAATTTGATATGTCACCTCCCTCCTCCTCCACCTCTTCATTCATCCATCCCCTCCCCTCTCAATCCCGCTTGCTGCACTCTCCCTCTCCCTATTTCTCGCTGTCTTCCTCACGCACCCCTTGCTCTCTTTCTCTGCCTGTCTCTCTATCTGTCTGTCTCTCTCCTCTACACTCGGTTGTGTCTGGTGGAACAAAAGCGATAGAGGATGTACATTTTGAGAAGCACAGAGAATAGGCCATCACGCACAGTAGGAACAAAAGCCGTCATCTGTGAAAGAACCAAGCAGTCGAGCTGTGGTGGTTGAGTTTCTGGCCACGTTCGCCGCTGCCGCGTGAGAGGAGGGGACGCAAAACAGATTTCAACCGCCTCTTCCTATCTCTCTCTCTCTGTCTCTCTCTATCACGCACACGCACACACACACACACACACACACCAACACACGCTTTCTTTCTCTCTCTCTCTGTCTCTCTCGCTTTCTCTCTAGTCTACGCAGGGTAAAATACTGTGAGACTCAACAGTGGAACCATAGGGTATTACTTCCTTCTCAATCAAGCACACTAGACACATTTTTTAGGAACATTTTAGAGGGCTAGCAGTCATTGGTGAGATTGATCAGGAATAGAAACATTATATATATTTTTACAATCATTTCAATGATTCTCTGGCATTGTTTTGGATTATCAAAAGAGGCTCAGTTGTAAGTACGAATACCTTTCTATTTGTAATATTCTTACTCTGTGAAGAGTTTAGTTCGCCTGATGATTAATTATATTGTAGGTGTATTTTATCATAATTTTATCTGAAATGTTTCCATTTCTATTCTTATTATTAACTTATCCAAAAGAAGGGTAGGTTCAAATAACTAATTCAAAGTATCACAGCCTATTAAATAAGGTATATGATAGGCCACCTTATAACTGTTAGGTTATGGAGTTCAGTTAGGGGATTGTTCAGAGCCTGGGAAAGTGTTTCGGGGCCTAACGAATGACGTGCTGACGCTAGAATCTCTTGTTCGAGGAACCTCGGGGCTTCCAGACGTTATTGTTATGCAAATGTGTTCCAGCTCGTTGTTGAACTTGATGTTGACTTCTTTCTTTGGGGGCTAATTTTTCTCGGTCACTTGTTTGTGGGAAAATCTTACAGGGGTCTTCAGGGCGGGTATTTGTAAATGGGTGTGTGTATGCCCGTTGACAATACAATGCACACCACTGAGGATTAAGTAGGCCTACAGACTTCATCCTTTTTTACAGTAATTTCTTAACCCAACATTTTCGTGTCAAGTTTTACTCATTCAAATGCATATGGGTTTATTTAAAATATTTTAGTTAACTGTATTTGCTTGAATGTACTGAATTTATTGTGCTAATTATTATTCTCAGCGAATCTAGAGTAAGTGCAGCTTTATGCAGATGGATATCTGCATTTTATTTAATTGGTGATGTGGCACGGTATACATCAAATTAATTTGATGTAAAATTCATTATAAATTAAACGTTATTTCCAGTGTGGCTATTTTATCGGCAACAGGTGTTGGTTGTATGGCATTTGTCTATTTATTTTATGCCGGTACAGAGTTCTGTCGTGGGAAAAATAAAAGTAAAGCAACCTCTAAATAAAATGTATTTTTCCACAAAAGGTTACTTGCATTTTCCCCCTGTACTCGCTCTCTCAAAGCATGATTAGCTGCATTAATGTCAAATTCTTAACCGACGAATTGAACTGAATTTGGGAAATGAAAACTATATATATGGCAATTTGAATCTCGGGGTTAAATTAATGGAAACTGAACTTTAGAACATTACTTGAGGATTACATTCAATTTCCCATATAAATGTAACATTCTGTATTTAGGTCAACAGTAAGTATTCTGTAGTATTTTGATTTGGCTTATATATTTGTTTTTATTAATTTTGCTTAGTATTCCTAATGTAAAAACCGGTGAGCTCCTGAGTTTACAATGTTTACGCTGGAGGTTGGGTGCAGTTTGACTATCTTGCTCGTACATTATGGTTGAGCGTGTGATCAGCAAGCTACTTATCCAATCAAAATTCGATTTGATAAAATTGTCTCAAATCAACAAAATGTTGCTTGCTGGTAGGCTGACCTTATATTGAGATAGTGTAATACCGTGTTTAGCTTATTTTGATGTTTACTAGTAGACTGTTCTTATTTTCTCTGAATTCGAAGGTTTTTTCTACAAAAAATTTGGAACGCTGCAAAAAAACTTTACTCACTTTATAAAACCCATGTACTTTGTAGGCCTGGAGTAGCCATACCGTGGCTTTATTTTTTCCTCAGGATATGAGGGCGTTTGTTTATAATTAGTCTGACCAGTGGCGGAACTATCGGGTTGCAGGAGGTGCAGTTTCACCCGGTCCCGCGGCGGATGGGGGGGGGTCCTTGCTTGGCCTGTATCATAAAATGATTTGGGTTTTTTATTTTATATCCTGTGTTTATATCCTGTAAGGACATCTTGCACCCCGGCCCGGCGTCACCACGCTACGCCAGTGAGTCTGACCCTATACACAACGTGTAGGCTAGTTCATAGTAATGTACCTCCCAAAGTGGACCTCCGTGATATCAACGCGGCTCTTGTGCAATAATAAGATATGCAATCAGATAATATAAGCATGTATTTTGTTCGGTTGAAATCTCCCTCTTCTCTCTTTATTGGTTTGCACAATAGAGCACACACACATACACACAAACAAAAACACACACACACACACACACACACACACACACACACACTCATTGTCAAAGATGAATGCGATAGCTAGCCTACTTTTCAGACTACAGTACAGCGAGTTGCGATTCCGGCTTGTTTCCAGTAGATCGGACAGATCCGTTTATCAAAAGGTGTGGTTGTTCATTATCATGCAATCTCATCTTTCTGTTGGCTAAGATATCCCCCCTAACATGCTTGATAACGCTGTACTATCTGTGGTAGGCCTACAGCGAGCACTTCTGAGGAAACGTGTGAGCGGGCCTATTTCAGCACCGCGGACAGAGACTGCGAGTAGAGGTTGGGAATGAGGGGATTTCAACCGTTTTAACGAAATCTTTATATAGAGAGCTTTCGGGAGATTTAATATAAATTATAATATTTTTATGCTGGTGTAACTTTATTAGTGGGTAACCTGAATGTGTGTTTTGGACTGGGGTTTTAGAATGTGTTACGGAGGTAGAGGATAATATACTGATATTTTATCTACAATGAATTTTCTGAATGTAAAACTTACTGTAAAAAACATAATAATGATGTCAGTTGTCAAACTGTTGTTGGCTTAGGATATCCTAGTGGTCCAAAATCCAATATCTACAGTGAGAAAACTGAGGGAACATCGGTGATGAACGTTATTAAAATAGATGCTGAGATCAACAGGTGAGAGAGAATGTAGGCCAGCTAGTTGACCCAATTCACTGCTCATGCGAATCATGAATTAGCAAGAGCTTGTTAGCAGAATCTCTCAGATGACGAGAAACTCAGAAATGAAAACTTGGAAGTTTTCGCAAGTAGGCTAATTGGATAAAATCCTTGCAGCACAAGTTTAAAATATATGCATGAAACAGATTTTCTTCAGTCCAATAAGTATCACATGCCTAAAAATACTTCTCCGTTTTTACAGCAGTCTTATTAAATGTAGTCGTTATGGTATAGGCCTAATGGTCGTGTTAGACAATGACTTATTCAAGTACAATATGAAGTTGAGGAAAAAACACAAAACAAATGCTGCTTCTTTCTTTCACACGTTTTCATGGACATGTAGTGGTGTCCAGTCATTTTTGTTAAACCTAGCCCCTGTACCTGTACCTTATCTGAGTATGTTCTGAGTATGTTCTTGCCTTTCATCTTGTAAAGCATTTCATTTAATGTATGTACAGTAAATACGGCAGAGAAAATATAATATTGGAGGCCCCAGGCAGGCAAATGTGAATGATTGAAAATATATAATCTAAGACCTTTGCATGTACACCCAAGAAGAAATAGCAAAATGTTTAAGGAAGAGGACCATTTTACTGAAAACAGGCCACGGTTGCAGTGGTGTCTGTCGTGAAATGACTGTAATGTAGTCGTGTACAAGTTATTGACACTTACAATATCTTAAAGTCTATGTTTGTCATATATATTCTTCAATGAACACTCTGACGTTTACGATGTTTACTTAGGTCTAAGTAATGCGTGCATGTTTCTCAGACAGACTCCTGGTTATTGTATGGTCTCATATTGGCTTATTCATGTAAACCGCAACATTGCTGAGAAGGTTGGGCAAAGTGAGGTACCGGAATCTCAAGCTAATTCTCAGTATTCACAGTTGGCATTATGTGCTTGTTGCGAGAGTTGAATAGCCTATGCTTTTCATTTTATATGCTAGTCGAGAATAGAACGGACTCTTGCTACAGAACTACACCACAATACTTAATTACATTGATAGTGAAATGGACCATAAGGCTATTTTAATTTAACATCTCTTTCCCCCGCCTCTCTTTCTTTCGGTAGTGTTTGTGTGTGCATCTAACTCTATCTAACTCTTTCTTCCTCTATGTTGTGTGTGTGTGTGTGTGTGTGTGTGTGTGTGTGTGTGTGTGTGTGTGTGTGTGTGTGTGTGTGTGTGTGTGTGTGTGTGTGTGTGTGTGTGTGTGTGTGTGTGTGTGATAGAGCATCTGTGATATTTTGTTAGTGTCTGTGAGTGGAAGTTTACTCACTAATAAAGTCCTGGGTCAGCGTGGTTTGGGATTGGTAGGCTACAGCGCGTGGGGGAGTTAACCACTGGGCATGTTGTGAGCTCTCTCATGCTCGTCAGTTGCTGCCTGTGTGTCAGGGTGGCGACATCGTTCTGTAGGCCATACATATTTGCCTAAGTCTACTTTCTTCAACTTGCATCTGATACCTTTATCTGCAATACACGCTTTCTATTTAGAAATTGTATAATTTTAGACATTGGAATAAGGGGATAAACGGAAAAACTGCAGCGGTACGCTACATCTATGGTAAGCTATCGTTATTTTAAAATGTTGGTTATTAGTTTTTTTTATTGTCATAGTAGGTTACATAGATCATATTCTGAACTGTATTAGGCATTGTGTGAAATGGCATTTTGAGTATGAACGATGATACATCGAAGTTCGTGTTGCCTAGTGATGGTTTTAGATGCGTTGCTTTTGGTGCGTGAACCTTCAGCATTTTCTGTCTTGTTTATTGGCTGTATTTGCAATAAATACATCCCGAGCATGTTACTTGATGGGAATTGAAAGGAGTTAGCCAGTTGTTCTACAATATAGACTAGCCAGGAGTTTTAGGTAAGGCTTTGGGATTTATTAAAATAATAGGCCTACTCCAAAGCAACACTATCTTGTTTTAAAGAATATATTAAAGTTTAAAGTTTACAATATGAGTGTGGTATTCTAAGATTCAAGTTGGTAAGTCTTTGAACTTGATTGATGACAGACTGTAGTGTTTTTCGTGTGTGTTATCTGTGTTTGTGTGTGTGTGTGTGTGTGTGTGTGTGAGAGAGAGAGAGAGAGAGAGAGAGAGAAAGAAAGAGAGCTAGCCTATGTAGTGAACATTCCCTAACACATCTACATATATAAAGAAACATAAATTGCATACATATATGCTAGGAACCCAGCATTCTGTTGTACGGCGCTACGGTGTTAGTGGTGAGGGGGAGCCTCTCGCTTCGACTCCATGTGACTACGTACAGCAGCTCGGTCTACGCAGCGGCCCCTTTAAGAGACGACGGGTTAGTTTGTGTCTTTGGTTATCTAGCTGTATGAGTTATAATTTCATAAAGCTAGAGAACCGAAAGTATAAACTAATTCCAATGACTTCAGAAGCCGGGACTGCGGCGAGGTGGCTATATCCGGGCGGGGAGAAGGTGGGGGCGCTGGATACTGCGCGAGCCTGTGCTAGTTTAGAACACTCAAAATGCCGACGTGGATTAAAATCAATTCTTGCTTGATCAGATATGATAGATACATTTGAATGTAGTCAGATAGCCTAACTGTATTCAGTTGTAAAATAGTAACTATTACTGAATCAGTTTAGCACGTAGCCTATCGCTGGCTGAGCTGTCAATGGGTAACAAACGCTCGAGCGTCGTGATGCTGGGGCCTAATGAAAATGTCTAGATAGATATTCAATTTAACTACTTATAACCGGAAATGTCAATTAGGTGTAAAAACGCCTTGTTACACAGTTGTTATGACAGTATTATTGCTATTCGATCTGGAGAAACAGTTAAAATACTAATTTCACCTGATTGGTCAGTTCTAAGGTGTCACGTGGTTGTGGAACCAGCGCTACCAGATCTCTCAGAGATTGGTATAGCGTCGAAAACCAGGCTTCAGTATACTATATTTAAAACAATATTGATAATCAAACGAATATATTCACCTACCTACTGATAGTTTACCTGTTTTTTAAAAATACATACATCATTCTTAAAAATGTAATGCATAGAAGAAGTTGCATTGACGATTCAATAGGCAACTTGATCTTTTTAATCATGGACTGTTACAACTGCAAACGTTATACCTGTCAAGAACTTTGTGATAGATTAATCTGTTGCTACATCAGTCCCATTGTACACGTTGTTAAGGTCGGAGGCCTGTCCTCTATAGGTTATAATGAAGGGTTATTCTGAATGCACACTAAACAGGTGTGAGTTTAAACACTGACATATTGTAGATGTAAAATCCCTCTATAGTATACTGTATGGAATATATATGCAAATAAAAAAATAATAATAGGGTGTATATAGGCTTCAATTTACAGTTAGAAAATCTTCCCCTATTTAGCTGCAAAATATCATTTTAATATCCCACCATGTTTATTTTTGCCCTTATGTAAAACAATGTAAATAAAAAAATGTAAAGCTTGTCAGTGACAGGTTCTCAATGACAATTAATGAATTCCATAGGTGTAACAGGGAACACAATCTCCAAAAGAAGCCACCCTAATTTGCCATAATTTCAACCACAGAGAAATGGCGTGGCTGGCCCATTTCCTATCTGTGTCTGTCTTGTTATGATGTCTCTGAGAGCATGGGCAGTGCCACTGAGGTAATCTCCATTTTAAACTAGTTGATTTTCTTCCTTACAAGTAAAATTAATTGGTTTACCTTTCGTGTTGGCGTGCAGGGTCGTTAGAGTCACGTGATCACATTACTCAAACTAGGTCATCATGATCTGCCTATGAAATGTGCTTGAGAGGAGGAATATTAACTTCTTCAAAATGTGAAATAGAATAAAGTAAAACTGTACAGGATAGTTTGTCTCTGTATTCTGTTCCTTAGTGACGATAATGGTGTAGTTTTGGCAGTGAGTGATATTCCACATTGTGTTTGGCGGCTAAATGACAAAGATCAATCTTATATACAGTAACCCCTGGGATGGTTAAATGTTAGGCCTTGAACTGGAATGAGAATGTGGAAGAAGATGAAAACTGATGGGCACACTCTTCACCAAGCTGTGCTACTGTAAAAGGATCAGATTGAACATATAAGCTACACAAGCAATGTTTTAGTGGACACTTTTTGAATAATAGATCTAGTTTAATAATCACTTGTCATTGCACACATCTTTGCAATAGTAAAAACATATTATCTGAATGTATGGTTAAGGACAGTATCTAAGCATCCAGCTTAGAGTTGTCTAAATTGTGCATAGGAGTGGTTCAAACAGTGATTCAGATTTGACCTTATTATCCATTAAAACCTATAGGCTTTATCCATCCATTAAAACCTATAGGCTTTATCCATCCATTAAAACCTATAGGCTTTTCCCATCCATTAAAACCTATAGGCTTTATCCATCCATTACAACCTATAAGCTATTTCAAATTATTCCTTGAAAAGGTCATGGTATCATATTTTATTACCCTTACTGACACTATGTGTATCCTTTAGCATAACTTAAGATGATCATGTTGGTTAGTGGGATTCCCTCCATGTTTCAGTGTTTTCAACTGATACAATATATGATGAATGATTTTCAAAGTCAGTATTTAATATAATTTACATCAATTGTCTTTTTTTATTCACACCTATATTTGCTTGTTGTATCCTAATTTAATCTTCCACTCACTATCCTATATATGCTTAATAACACCTAATAAATCTAATCCGTTTTTATTTCAGGAAGAAGTACAAGTGCACATAGTGGAAGGTGCATCACTGTCAAGTTACAAGATGGTGGCTGAGGTTACCTGCATGTCTGAAACAAAATGGTGGCTGAAGTTACCTGGTTATCTGAAACAAAATGGTGGCTGAAGTTACCTGGTTATCTGAAACAAGATGGTGGCTGAAGTTACCTAGTTGTCTGAAACAAAACGGTGGCTGAAGTTACCTGGTTGTCTGAAACAAGATGGTGGCTGAAGTTACCTGGTTGTCTGAAACCAAACAGTGGCTGAAGTTACCTGGGTGTCTGAAACAACAAATGACTGATTTTATCTGGGTGTCTGAAACAAGATGGTGACTGATGTTCCCTGGCTGTCTGAAACAAGATGGTGGCTGGAGTTACCTGGGTGTCTGAAACAAGATGGTGGCTGATTTTATCTGGGTGTCTGAAACAAGATGGTGGCTGAAGTTACCTGGGTTGTCTGAAACAAGATGGTGGCTGAAGTTACCTGGGTTGTCTGAAACAAGATGGTGGCTGAAGTTAACTGGGTGTCTGAGAGACCAGGGACTGGGAGGAGCAGGCTGTATCATTTCAAAGGTAAACAATTCTAAAGATTAAAACCGCAAAATGTATCATATTTGCTAAAAAAGTTTACCCTTTGGTCTTCCTATTTCACATGCATAATATATAATGTTATTTTTACAGTGAGAATGAACAGATAAAGATTTTAGGGTTTGCCCTAGGAGTTATTATTAACTTCACTTGAGAAGTCTGAGACCAATGCATATGATGCTGTTAGCCTGAACATTAGGTACTGTTGTGTAGTAACTAAATAATGCAGTGACTGGTCAAGTCACTGGTCAAGTCACTGGTCAAGTCATTGGTCAAGTCACTGGTCAAGTCACTGGTCAAGTCACTGGTCAAGTCAATGGTCATGTCATTGGTCAAGCCAGTGTTGTGTTCTTGTACAGAACCTCCTTCTATTGTGCAGAAACATAGAAAGAAAATCAATACCATTATCATCAGTGGTCATACCATTATGTAATTGAGACAATCTGGTATTACTATCATAATTTAGTGTCAGTTACCGTCATTTGTGTGTGTGGTTGTGGAGGTGTGTATGGAATTAGTAAGGCCTGTGTGTGTGGTTGTGGAAGTGTGTGTATGGAATTAGTAAGGCCTGTGTGTGTGGTTGTGGAAGTGTGTATGGAATTAGTAAGGCCTGTGTGTGTGGTTGTGGAAGTGTGTGTATGGAATTAGTAAGGCCTGTGTGTGTGGTTGTGGAAGTGTGTGTATGGAATTAGTAAGGCCTGTGTGTGTGGTTGTGGAAGTGTGTGTATGGAATTAGTATGACCTGTGTGTGTGGTTGGGGAAGTGTGTGTATGGAATTAGTAAGGCCTGTGTGTGTGGTTGTGGAGGTGTGTATGGAATTAGTAAGGCCTGTGTGTGTGGTTGGGGAAGTGTGTGTATGGAATTAGTAAGGCCTGTGTGTGTGGTTGGGGAAGTGTGTGTATGGAATTAGTAAGGCCTGTGTGTGTGGTTGTGGAAGTGTGTGTATGGAATTAGTAAGGCCTGTGTGTATGGTTGGGGAAGTGTGTGTATGGAATTAGTAAGGCCTGTGTGTGTGGTTGTGGAAGTGTGTGTATGGAATTAGTAAGGCCTGTGTGTGTGGTTGTGGAGGTGTGTATGGAATTAGTAAGGCCTGTGTGTGTGGTTGGGGAAGTGTGTGTATGGAATTAGTAAGGCCTGTGTGTGTGGTTGTGGAGGTGTGTATGGAATTGGTAAGGCCTGTGTGTGTGGTTGTGGAGGTGTGTATGGAATTAGTAAGGCCTGTGTGTGTGGTTGGGGAAGTGTGTGTATGGAATTAGTAAGGCCTGTGTGTGTGGTTGGGGAAGTGTGTGTATGGAATTAGTAAGGCCTGTGTGTGTGGTTGGGGAAGTGTGTGTATGGAATTAGTAAGGCCTGTGTGTGTGGTTGTGGAGGTGTGTATGGAATTAGTAAGGCCTGTGTGTGTGGTTGTGGAGGTGTGTATGGAATTAGTAAGGCCTGTGTGTGTGGTTGGGGAAGTGTGTGTATGGAATTAGTAAGGCCTGTGTGTGTGGTTGTGGAGGTGTGTATGGAATTAGTAAGGCCTGTGTGTGTGGTTGGGGAAGTGTGTGTATGGAATTAGTAAGACCTGTGTGTGTGGTTGTGGAGGTGTGTATGGAATTAGTAAGGCCTGTGTGTATGGTTGGGGAAGTGTGTGTATGGAATTAGTAAGGCCTGTGTGTGTGGTTGGGGAAGTGTGTGTATGGAATTAGTAAGGCCTGTGTGTGTGGTTGGGGAAGTGTGTGTATGGAATTAGTAAGGCCTGTGTGTGTGGTTGGGGAAGTGTGTGTATGGAATTAGTAAGGCCTGTGTGTGTGGTTGGGGAAGTGTGTGTATGGAATTAGTAAGGCCTGTGTGTGTGGTTGTGGAGGTGTGTATGGAATTAGTAAGGCCTGTGTGTGTGGTTGTGGAGGTGTGTATGGAATTAGTAAGGCCTGTGTGTGTGGTTGTGGAAGTGTGTGTATGGAATTAGTAAGGCCTGTGTGTGTGGTTGTGGAAGTGTAAGGGTATGGGGGTGGAATTGAGTGTGCGATTACAGTTTGGATGTGTGTGTGCGGAGTAGAGTGTGTTTTACAGTATGGTGTGTATGTGGACAAATGTCTTTTTCCAGGATAGTGTGTGTGAGTGGACTAGAGGTTGTGTTTACAGCACAGAGTGTGTGTGTGAGTGGACTAGAGTGTGTGTCTGTAGTATGGTGTGTGTGGACTAGTGTATTTGTACAGAATAGTGTGTGTGAGTGTGTATTTGGCAGACAGACAATAAATAGATAATTTATACACTATTTGGCAGTATGGCTGTTTTAATACAATTTCCAAACATACTTATCATCAGGAACATATTGTTTAAAGATATTCTCAAACACACCTATACAGTATTATACAGACACACCTATACTGTATTAGCTAAATACCACTTCTTTCTTTCTCTACCTGCTATACGCGAACAATCACAGACAGCACACACTTATTTTTAATCATTTTTAAATAGTCAGATATAATTTGTCAGGTGGCTTGCTGTGGCTGATATGCACATGGGAGCAGGATGTGTAATCTATATCTGACAACCTTCGCTGCAGTGCCTTATCCCTTTACGTGAGCCCGGGGCCAGGGGCTCAGTCAGGCCTTGGGACTGCTCATGTGGCTCTGCCCCCACACCACCTGAACGCCATTATTGTCCCACTCCTTTCATTATTTCTCACTCCTTGTTCCATTAATTGAGCTTCCATTATCATGTTCACTTGTTTTTCAGGAATGGCCATATTGTCTACACATTAAATGCTTACGTGTCATTTTCCAAATATAACAGTGTTGTTGTGAATGTCAGAGTATAGGAGATGTTTTATACCTACATTAAAAACATCAGAAATAATGTGGCATTTATTCTGCTAGTATGGTTGGTCAGTGGACCTAAAGCTGGCTTGTTACTATTTAAAGATGTGCTTGAAGACATTACAAAGAGTACCTAAACAACAAGACCAGGCCCAAGGTCAAACCATCATGTCATCCAACCACGGGGTGCTCATGAAGCTAGATTATTGAAGTTTGGAAAGAGCATCTTTGACTTGATTTCCAAACTTCCTTACCATTATGGTGTCTGATCAAATGTATAGCTCTGTATGTCAATGAAGGGGAGATGTGTGTGTGTGTGTGTGTGTGCTTGTGCACAATATAAGGGATTAACAGTGAATTGATAAAAACAGAAACATTCACACCTTCGGTTTATTGGTTGCTGTTTTCCTATTTTCAAGTGTAATTAAATATACTATGAACATGTACTAATCATTATGTGTAAGTGAAATGACGGAGAAACAACGTTCATCTAGCCAAGGCAGTACAAACACATACACACATTTGAGGATGGGGTGGCTAAGGAACATCAGGCCGTGAGGGCAAAGAGACAAACAGGGAGAGAGGGAGATCTTTGGGGTCTCTATGCAAACTAGGTCTGGAATAATGAGATGTATTTATGAAGGCAAAAGCAGGAGTGTGTGGGGTGGGAGGGGACGAGGGAGGGGTTAGTGGCAGCTATTGAAAGGCAGCAGACTGAATGTGAGAGAGAGAGGGAGCGAGGAAGGGGGGGAGAAAGACGGGGGGCACAGGGGGTTTGTGGCAGGGGCCCCATTGGTACAGCCTATCTGCCAGAGCAGCTGTGAAAAGGGGTCTCGTCTTTTTCCCACGCCCAGCAAGACGGGAAACAGTAGATCAGCTCGCTAGGGTCAAGTCCTATTGCTAATACATACACACACGAATACACACACAAAAAGTGTGTATACATGGAGACACCTGCCATTCTCCCAGAACACACTGCAGCTCACTTGAGGGCAGGGGGTTTGAAGGGGAGACAAATTATTCCTATTAAACTTCAACTTGAACTTAAACTCTTGTAAGAAGGCAGACACTGTAAACGTGGCTCCTTTTTTTTTAGCTGCACAATACGACGTTACTGTGTCAGATTTGAAAGATTGTTATACGATGCGTTTGTAGACAGAGTTAGATAGTTGCAGTGATGTTGATCGTTGTGGTGTCCAGTTGTCCATCCCCCACTCCGGACCTCCTTTTGGACAGACCCGGCCTCGATCTGGGACTCATAAGCTTGGCTGTGTAACACACAAACACGCTCACTCACACAGATTGAGAATGGACTTTGGGGAGACACAAAAGACGGCAGATTTAACCAAGGGGACGAGGGGGATCAGGTGGATGTGCATAAGTGACTGTGTTGGTGGAAGACATGGCAACTTTGGAGGAATTCAGACACTCACTGTGACCTTCGACCTCTGTCCAAATAATGGATGCATGGGTGCAAGAAGTATCCGGCTATATACACTGACTACCAAAAACACCATCTTTGATTCATGCAGGAATTCAATATTAACAATAGAAACAGAACCTCAGTATTTCTGTTGTAAAGTATCTCGGGTGGGACTGCTGTTTAATACTCTGTTTGATGAGCACATTATCAGTCCTTTAGTCATGTTTTGAAACAAAATAGTTCTTAGAGAAAGCATTTTTTTAGGCTTTAAAAACTTGCCCAGTGTGGCCGACAGATTGACATCATCCAAACTCCTATCAGTGGTTTCTTTGTTTGAGATGAGCGGTGACTAGTGTTGTCTATGACTAGTTTTGTCTTTGTACTGTTTGTTGCGGTGGCATTGACACCCAAAGTGGTGTTACACTTAAATCACTCCCCGTTGCCCTCCTCAGCTTTATCAATGCTACTTGGAGCTGCGTCACACTAATATGCTCCCACCCTGACTGGATTACTCACCCTGCTTTACGTTCCATCAGAAACCCTTGTCATTTGAGTTAACAGACTAATCCACCCCTCTCTCTATCCTTTACCCTTGCCTCACCCTCTCTTTTCCCCTCCTGCCCTGTTATTCAAATGGGGGTGGAGAAAAGAGAGTGGGACCTCCTCCTAATTAGCTCAGTGTAAAGACGTATTGTGACCGCCAGTGTGTATTGTGAGGATCTGTGCCACAGGCAGTGCGCGTATTGTGAGGAGATGTACACTCTGTTTATTGGGTTTGTTAGCGGAGTTTAATGCCTGCTGTTTGAATAGAATAACCCTCACTCTTCTTTAGCCATTGAAGGGACATGAATGGAGGGACATACAAGGTGTTCACCAAAGTACACATACTAGTTAATATACTGTGTTGCCTTGTGTGAATTGTCAGTGAATGGATTATGGTCTTACATGCAGTGTAGCTCTATGAGCATAAACACAAACTTTTTATAGTAAAACGTTTTTGGAGTGCTATTTTGTGTCCATCTCTCATTTAGTATATATATATATATATATATATATATATATATATATATATAGGGATAGGGTTTCTATAAATATATATTATCATATATATATATATATGTCTTCAGTATAACAATCTGATTGTATAACAATCTGATGTATATGTGTATATATATATATATATATATATATATATATATATACACATACATACATATACATATATATACTAAATGAGAAATTGTTATACTGAAGACAGAATGGGAGGAAAGGATAGGAGAGCTGAGGAGATGGGTGGGGTTAAGGAAATGAGAGTTGAGAAGAATGGGTCAAGTAGGGAAATGAAAAGGAGGGTAAGAAGGGAAGGTTAGAGTCAGAGAGCCCACCTGACTGTCTGTCGGCCTGCTCGGAGATTGTAAACTGTCAGTCAAAACAGACACAGAAACAATACATAGACAGTCATCCGCTTTGCCCAGGTTTTACCTTCTTCCCTCTGTCGATCTTTCTCTCTCTCTCTCTCTCTCTATAGCATTCATCTTTTCTCCCCCTTTGCTCTCTTGTTTTTCTGTGGTGGTTAATGTGTTTTAATTGAGTTAGCTATAGCCGTTTGCTCTCCCCTCTTGTTCCTCTTGGTTCACTGATCATCCACAGGAGGTAGAAGGGTTTGGGGTCTTTCCCCTGTTTTACCAGTGTAATCCTTTACTGCAGAACAAAGCAGTCCCCCTTTAACCACAGGGGTCCATTAGCCCCCCAGTGAGAGAGGGACTCTATACCCCTACAAACTAGCTCCCCCTGTAACCACGGACAAATAGGTATTTTGAGGTGGCTGTGTGCTCTGAGCTTTTTATTGAGATTATATTTCTTCACTCTGCATTTAGCTCTAGTTATACCGAGCAGAGCCTGTAGATCTCCTGCTAGCGGTCAAGCCGTCTCTCTCCCTCTGTAACTCCCTGGTCTACCGTTCATCACTGATAAACTACATTTAAACTGCTTTTATTTTTGATTAATCTACATTCATTTCAGTAAAACACAATCTATCCATGTCATTTGCTGGATAGTAATTTGTTTCTTACAGAATGTACCCAGCAAGCCACATCTGGTTCCATGGAATGTGAGGAAATTATTCGAACATCAACCACCTTCTGTAGTGATGATCATCAAGAGAACATTCTTTACAGTCAGGACACGGAGTGCCTGTTTGTCAGAGCAGCTTATATTCCTAAATTCATACATCCTAATGATGTACGCATCTTAATCTGCCCTGCAACAATAAACAAAAGTCTCCTATAAACAATTGGCGACCTTAAACCTTCTTCCAGCAAACAGACATGTTTCACAGTAACTCGTAGACATATATCTCTGTTCAAGGAACTGTGTCTATTTTCATCAACCATTATCCTGTTGTCTACCAGTGTCCTGCTCTCTTTGGACCAGTGGTTTTGCAAGCTCAGCGCCAAATAATATTTTGCGCAGATATTTAACAAGCAGTGAATAAGTTTCTACATAACACACAAAGCATACAATATGCATTCAAAGCATACAATATGCACGTTTCCATAACATGTAATAGGTTTCACATTAGTTGTGTGAG
The DNA here is from genome assembly GCF_011004845.1 of Esox lucius. NCBI lineage: Eukaryota > Metazoa > Chordata > Actinopteri > Esociformes > Esocidae > Esox > Esox lucius. The sequence goes on along the minus strand of NC_047571.1, from coordinate 21,829,722 downwards.
AGAAGCCAAAGGTGCAGCTTAAACGGAAAGTTCTAATAAAAAATAAGTGAAAATTTTGCCTGTTCTGGGAATGTTTTTTATTTTTTTGTTTCTGGTTTCTTGAACGTTTTCAACACTGTGCAACAACAATAGAGCTTCCATCCATCATTCAACTATCCTGCCTCATCCTCGTGTTGCAGGACTAAGACATATTGTTCCCAGAACGTGATGTGTTAACTGGTTACCTAACTCAGCTGCCCATAATGTGGACCAGGCCCGGTAGTTCCTGATGGAAGTGGAACAATGCATCTCTCTTGCAATGGCCAACATGTACTTTGTTGTTTCCTAAAACACCCATGCAGAAAAACGTTCTGCAAATATGTTGTTACACCATGTGTCAATAACAATAGGACTGAAATAAAAGTATAACGTTAACACATTTTTCACAATGCTGACTTATTCTAATTCTTAGCCAATGAGATTTGGGTCATTGCACACTTACACGTGATGTAAATATAACAGACATAGCCTACAATTAGCAGAATATAAGGATCACACAACCCTGTTTCCAAAAAGGTTGGGATGCTGCATAAAATGCAAATAAAAACAGAATGCAATGATGTGCAAATCATTTATCCCTGTATTTAATTGAAAAAAGTCCAGAAAACATATCAAATGTTGAAACTGAGACATTTTATTGTTTTTGGAAAAATACAAGCCCATTTAGAATTTGATGCCAGCAACACGTTTCAGAAAAGTTGGGACAGGGGCATGTTTACCACTGTGCTGCATCACCTCTTCTTTTAACAATACTCTGGGTTTGTGAACTGAGGAGACCAATTGCTGTAGTTTTGAAAGTTAAATGTTTTCCCTTTCTTGCTTGAAATAGGATTTCAGATGCTTAGCAGTTCGGGGTCTCTTTTGATGTATTTTTTATTTCATAATGCCCCAAATGTTTTCAATAGGGGACTGGTCTGGACTGCAGACAGTTTTTTTACTACAGAGCCATGCTTTTGTAATATGTGCTGAATGTGGTTTGTCATTGTCTTGCTAAAATAAGCAATGCTTTCCCTGAATAAAATGTAGTCTGGTTGGCAGCATATATTGTTCCAAAACATGTATATATTGTTCAGCGTTAATGGTGCCTTCACAGATGTGCAAGTCACCCTTGTCATCTGCACTAATGCACCCCCATACCATCACGGTTGCTGGCTTTTGAACTGTGTGCTGATAACAAGCCAGATGGTCCCTTTCCTCTTTAGCTCAGAGGACATGGCGGCGGTAGATGTTAAAACTATTTGAAATCTTAAATAAGCTCGGGCACAGAGTAGGTGGTGGAATTTCTGGATCTTGTTTAGATATGATTTCTTCTTTGCATGGTTGAGTTTTAACATGCATTTGTGGATGAAGCAACATACTGTGTTCACAGACAATGGCTTTGGGATGTGTTCCTGAGCCCATGCAGTGATTTCCACTACACAATCGTGTCTGTTTTTGATGCAGTGCCGCCTGAGGGCCCAAAGATCACAGCCATCCAATATTGGTTTTCAGCCTTGTCTCTTGCATATAGAGATTTTTCCGGATTCTCTGAATATTTGTATTATATTATGCATTGTATATGATGAGATCCCCAAATTCTTTGCAATTTTATCATTATTCTTAAATTGTTGCACTATTTGCCTGCGCAGTCTTTCACAGACTGGTGAACCCCTCCCCATCTTTACTTCTGAAAGAATCATCCTCTCTTGGATGCTCTTTTTATACCCAATTCTGTTACTGGCCTGTTGCCAAATCACCTCATTAGTTGTGAGATGTTCCACCAGTCTTTTGTTGTCCGTCCCAGCTTTTTTGAAACGTTTTGCTGGCACCAAATTAAAAGTGGCCATATATATTTCAAGAAATTATGACATTTCTCAGTTTCAATATTTGATGTGTTGTCTTTTTACTATTTTCAATTGAATATAGTGTTACATCATTCCATTCTGCTTTTCTTTATATTTTATTAAGCTTCCAAAAATTTTTGGTAATGGGGATGTAATTGAATATAGTTAATTGTGTAGGCCTAGGCTAATAGGTTTCTGCAGTCTATTTTCATTGTCACCATTTTGATTTTAAACATATTTTTATCCTTTGCTTTTTTGTAACATTTGCGAAGACATAACTTCATAATCAATTTAATAGTGATGTTTAACAGAGAGACAGATAAACACCTATTGATTCATCAGATATCTTTTGTGGAAACAAATTACACAGAAGGGCACTTGAGTTGTAGCTAATTGTAGTCTGTTGGCTAAGTGGTTATTGTCACGACATCTGCAAGTTCTTCAGTGACAACTATGGTGCACAGGATAGCAAAAATTTTCCACACTGAAACTTCTGTTGTGCTGTTGGGATTTGGAAATATTTCTACATTTGCATCAATGCAAAAAATTATTGTGTGTGAGTGTGTATATATATAGAAACACACACACACACACTATATATAGATAGACAGACACTAAGGAGGCACTGATATATTGGCCTGCAGTTGGTATGGCATGAATGGCAAAAATTTAATAATCATATTGACTGATTGCTTTACATTTGTCAGATTATTTCAGACCGATTGATACTGAGGATTTTATCATACAACTGTTTCAATTCCAATTGATTCAATTATTTGTGTGAGACTTTTGTTATTAATATATATAGAAAGTTGACTTTTGTAAGATTGAATTTGCATTAGTTGAAATTAGAAGCGTCACCTGAAACCACATATACATTGTATTTATGCCAGGGTACACAGATACAGAAATGACAAAACACCAGTATCGGACAGTTGTCTTATATGAACATGGACTGTCGTATCTGCCAAGACTTTTCTTGCTGGTGCATCCCAAGTACACACACATCAAAAACCTCTTTCCATTAAGGGAAACTACTTTTCAATGTTGAATGAATAAACTCTCTGTGTTCCTCCCATCTCTGTTTGTCCTAAGTCCAAATCCACGAGCACCAGGCTACCCAGCCAACAGTGCTGACACACAGACGAGTACCCTGCACCCCTCCCTCCCTCCTCCTCAAACACTCCCTTCTCTCTCTCCCCTTTGCCTTTCACCTCCAACCCTCCAACCCTCCCTCGGCCCCCGTCTACATAATGCGGGGCCTTATTGGGTGCTTGGTGGAGGGCTGCCCTGAACTAACATTGTCCCCCAGCCCGTCTTTGGTGGGTAGCCCTCATTGTGTGCACAGTAATGGGGAGTTAACACCCATGTCTGAGCCCTCTCAATGGGTGCATTGTGTCTGAATCTTCCCCTTCGCATTGACCATCGTGGCTGCAGCCCTGGTTTCTTTGGTGTCTTCTGTCTTAGGCAAACACTACCTCATGCGCTGATGTGCGAAACACACACACACACACACCCACACGGAGAAACACACACACACACGCGAGTTCTGTACGGCAGTCGTCCACTGAAATGCAAGGTCCCCCGCCCACCGTTGACTGACAGACAGCTAGTAGCCGTGCTTTTTTAAATGAAATATCCTCATGTTTGCATTCCTTTTCAAAACTCACAAACACTTCTGTACATCACAGCTAGGTTCCCATCATGCTTACTGTGCCCCGTATGTCGACATCACCCAGCCCCTGGATATGTAGGCAGAAACGTGTGTGTGTGTGTGTGAGGTGGGAGGCCCGGGCCAATCCTACGGAAAGGAAGGACAAAGGGCATATGGATATATAAAGGAATGTCCCCTTTGCTATTACCATGAGAACAGGATTCAGGACACCATCAGAATAATCTCAATCCTCTGGCCTGGAGGGTGGCTGAGACATGGCTTTCAGAAGACTTTGGGGAACCCACAGGAGATTATCAGAGAGATATTAGTGGGATAACTAAAATGTTAATTACCTGTGTTCATTTGTAATAAATGATCTGTTTTAGTAAGACCATGGAAGTAGCATCTAGTATTTTAAATTCAGCTGTATGTAATGCATACTGTGGGTTTAAGCATGTAATGTAGTGGCATTGTGGATCATTTGGCTAGTTTTTGTATATGATAGCGCCTTCAGGCCATGTTCCAGAAGTCTGAGCTGGCGTTCACTTCCCACATCTCCATCATCAAAGTGCTGCTATAACACATTTGCATGAAGCAGAGCGATATCTAATGCTATAGCTGTAAAGTAAAAAAAAATAAGTTCTCTGAATGTTTTTTGTCTTCTTTCACAGATGAAGGATAAAAGAAAGTAAGAAAGAAAGAAAGAGGGAGTGGGTGGATGGAGTGAAGGATGAAGGCAGGGAGGACGACTGAAGGCCCTATGTGGATCTTCATCCGTTCAATGCCATGGGCTCTTGTCCTCGTCTCTCCTGAACTAGTCCATCGTTCCATCCCAGGGCCATTTGGAGCGAGCGAAAGAGGCCGAAAAGGGAGCTTGTGAGTGGGCTGATGAGGCTGGAAGAAGTCCCTGCTGGTAATCAGCACCTCTGGAGCTGCCGGCAAGAGAAATCAATATGGAGAAGAGAATGAGAAGAAGATAGTGGGGTTGTCTAGGTTAGCCCATGGCCTAGGGGCCTTGAGACCTCCAGAGGAGAGGCCCCTCTCGACTTCGCTCAGCCCCAGCCAAGGCTTCTCAGACTGGGCCTGCGTCCGTATCCTTACTGGGTGTGTGTGGTTCTGCCGGAGGGGCCCTCTCAACAAACACCACATGATGCACGTTTTCCTAAGTGATTGAGTCTTTTTTTTTAAGAATGCTAAAGGGGAAATCCCTCTATCTTTCTTCAAAAAAGATTGACGTCCTCCCCCACCTGAACCCCAGAGCTGCGTGGATGCTGATGGGAGGCTCAGATTCCTGATTCAGTCTTCATCTTCAAATCCAGATTGCTTATTCCCCGGGACGCTTTAACATTTGACAAAGAGACAGTTACATCTCATTTCAAATAAAATATATATATATATATATATATATATATATATATACTTTTTTTTACAGTGGTGTGCATCTTCCATAGCGGTATACAAACCATGGCTGCTGAAAAAGATTTGTAAATTGACATGATCGAACACAGAAATTCAAATTGACCACAACTAACCAATAATTTCATACCTTGATTACACTAAGAGAAGATCACATAATTTTGTTGGTGAGAATACTTTGGAACGGATCTCCTAAATTAAGCACATGGTATGCTCCTAATATTTTAGTTTTTTACCAAAAACTGTTGCTGATCCCTGACTTCAAGTATCTACCAGGGAAGCCACCATCAGAAACACTACGGATGACTGAAACTTCCCTGGGGAACAGAGACCCAGCAGACTCCTATAAGTCTGGTAAGACCAGACTCTCCACCGTTACACATTCCTGGTTCTGTCAAACACCGAGCACCTCCCTGTAATTCAGATATCATACAAAACCAACATATACCTGTATATCCCGCATAATAATGTGGTTCTATGAAGAAAACGAATACATACAGGCAACAATCATTGCATTGGTCTGTGGCATCCATTTTCCTAAAGATGCATTGTACCCATCTACTATGTGGTAGTTCTAGTTACTAAGACCAGCCCGTGACGGAGCTGACCCCGTCTTTCTCTGTCTATTCAAGCTGGAGGCAGCCGTCTGTTATAGGGCTCTATAGTGCCAAGCTACTGTCGTAGTCAGGGTGACGCAGCGCTGTTGTTTACATCCAGACGGGCACAGCCTCAGACAAAATGGCCGCCGCTCTGTTTCTTTGACAAAAATGGCGGCCACTGGTGTCTCTTCTCTAGCGCCATCTGTTACCTTGCCCATCGTGTGCAAATCTAGGCTAATTGCATTTGCATATACACTTGATTTTGTGTGCCAACGTAGCTAATTGCTCGCGAACGTACCATAGAGGTAAGACTGCGTACATTAAGTAGAAAGGCTCATCACCACGGTTCCTTCCCCTTTTGCTTTGCGCAGTGTGTGTGTGTGTGTATGTGTGTATGTGTGTGTGGGTGGTATTGTGTTTTATAGTAGTGAAGGTGGCTAAACTAAAAGTGGTTATCTGGCAGTGCCATATGGGGCATATGTGTGTCAGTCTAGGAAAGACCCTGTATGCAAATCCTTCACTGTACAGAGGCAGGGGCTTTTGTTAATCAAACGCCCCAGACACACACAGACTTGCAAGATGCAGCACACACAGACACACGCATATGCAATCAGACACAAATGTAGCACACACACACATTCATGTGAATAAAAAACGAGACAGCCAAGTACACAAACGCACAAGCACAAATACTTTAATTAAGAGGGGATACCCAGACCCTCCAGACAGACCTTAATAGCCTCATTATCATGCACATCAGCTTTCATAGTGGGATGTCTGTTTCCATGGCATTGGACACATCTGTGTATGTGTAGTACCCAGTCACCAAGCTGCGTAACTGACTTTGCCATGTCCCTTAATAATACAAAGACTGTCGACTCTTTGACCAGTCTGCCATGTCCCTGTATAATAGAAAGACTGTCGACTCTTTGACCAGTCTGCCATGTCCCTGTATAATAGAAAGACTGTCGACTCTTTGACCAGTCTGCCATGTCCCTGTATAATAGAAAGACTGTCGACTCTTTGACTAGTCTGCCATGTCCCTGTATAATAGACAGACTGTCGACTCTTTGACAAGTCTGCCATGTCCCTGTATAATAGAAAGACTGTCGACTCTTTGACCAGTCTGCCATGTCCCTGTATAATAGAAAGACTGTCGACTCTTTGACTAGTCTGCCATGTCCCTGTATAATAGAAAGACTGTCGACTCTTTGACTAGTCTGCCATGTCCCTGTATAATAGAAAGACTGTCGACTCTTTGACTAGTCTGCCATGTCCCTGTATAATAGAAAGACTGTCGACTCTTTGACTAGTCTGCCATGTCCCTGTATAATAGAAAGACTGTCGACTCTTTGACTAGTCTGCCATGTCCCTGTATAATAGAAAGACTGTCGACTCTTTGACTAGTCTGCCATGTCCCTGTATAATAGAAAGACTGTCGACTCTTTGACTAGTCTGCCATGTCCCTGTATAATAGAAAGACTGTCGACTCTTTGACAGCTCTGCAATGTGCCTTTATAACAGAAAGAAAGTCGACTCTTTATCGACTCTGCCATGTCCTTATATAATAGAAAGACAGTAGTCACTTTAACAACTCGGCAATGTACGTATACTGTATAATAGAAAGGGAAGCTGAAATGAAAGATGTAGCCTACAATAACAGGGACAGAAATAGCATAGAGTCATTTAAATATGTGCTTTTCATGATAATGTGCTTATTGCTGAAAGAAATATCTGATACTTTTGCTTTCAAGTATGCCCTTGTCTTTAGTTTTGACAGGTCAGACTGAGAGAAAGAAATACCTAAAAAAAGAAATCACCATTTAAAACAAATAAACACATATGTGAGGAAAAATGTCACTGCATATTTCCTCATTGGAATTATTAAATATCTAATAACTAGCTGGAATGGTCAATTAATTAAAATATTGTAGTCTAGAAATTAGTCGGGTAGAAATGAATATTACATATGCATGAAATAATCTTCCACCACATCGTTTCCATAGTATAATCTGAATGACTGTCTCAGTTTTTGGGCATTAATTCATTCGAGGAGAATAGTGTGAGCAGCTGAGCGACAATGCTGTCTTCGTATTTGCATTTGTCCATGCAGCCAGGCAGCTGCAGCAGTTAGTCCAGTACAGTTTGGTATACTGTGGGCAAAATGGCAGTCACGCGAATCATAGGGTCTGTCTGCTGGTTTGTGGGAGGGAAGGGGGGCAGCGAAGAGGGAGGATGGGGACGGGTGCATTTTGGAGGTTCTAAGGGGGAGACTGTGGGGTGATTTCGGGGTCTAGACTTGGGGGTTCGGTTGGGCGTGGGGTGCTTGGAGGGGTAATAGTTTTTCGGGGTCCAGGGTTGGTTTGGGGTGGGCTGGGGGGGCTGTTTGTGTGACTGTCTGGTTTGAACAGAAACCATTAAAGGGGGTGTTGGAGGAGGAGGGGGAATTGCATGTCTTGGTCTGTGGGTGTGTCATTTACATATTCAGTGCAGCGAGGGAACCCATATGCTGTCTGACAACCCAGACACATACACAACCCAGTCTGCCCATTAACACAACACAATCACGCTTTGTTAGAACTTTAACAGGGAGGAGGACCATAGACACCAACACTACCACTAGCACCGTAACAGTATACAGCTCTAGACACATCTATTGTACTCTGCATCACTGTCCAATGACAGGACGCAAGGTCGATTGTAGCCAATGGAATACTTGATAAAACAGGAAGAGGATGAAAGAAGGTGGGACGTAGAGGGTTTACCCCTGCAGTGCCAGAGAAGGCGAAATCAACAACACTGTAAGCTCTGAGAGAGGAAAGAGAAGACGAGAGGGGGCTGGTAAAAATGCAAAAGCACTCCGGCATCTCAAGAATATACAATATGAGTCATTGACTAACCTGATAAACAGTTGAGATGTTCCATATTAAACCGGCTAAGATGTCCACAGAAATTACTTTTGATGGTGATTTTGTCTTATGTGAAAAAGGGAGACCGCTCTGCTGTCAAAGACGAGGGTAGTCTGTTGCATTAATCAGAATATAGCAACAAAATCTCCAATGCAATTTCTTGCAATAGCTAATGGTGAAGGGAAAATGATTTAAGGTATGATTTTGGGGGGCTCAGCCGTACTGACAGAGGGGTTCATGGGTGCAGAGCAGACAGGCAGACAGAGACACAATGCAGATCTCCATAATGTCCTGTATGAACACTGCTGGGTGCTGCTGATGGAGGGGTGAAGACGGGGCAAAACCAGGCTGTTCCTGGAGGTCTGGACTGAGAGCGTGGGAAAGTCAGAAGAATATATGCAGAACAGCCAGGCACTGGCTAGACAGTCGCCAAGGCCTGAATGCCTCTGGAGCAGGTGAAAGAGGACCCCAGAGTTCAAGGGTCAAGGCCAACTTGGGAGCCGAGGGGGCCAGTCTTTCTCTCTCTCTTACTGTGTGTGTGTTGCGGGGGGGGACTACTCAGTCTGTCAAGTCTGGCTGGATGCTAATGAAGGTTCAGGGCCGTTTAATAAGCAGTAGCCATCTTTTGTTTGTCTTGGAGTTCAGAGCCCCTCTCAGACATGGAGTGGGTCGGACTGGCTGCTGCAGGGCTAGATGATGAAAACATCCTCCATCATCTGCAGTTACTCAGAACAATGACAGACAGACAGAGAAAGATAGAGAAACGGATAGATAGATAGATAGATAGACGGAAAGTTTGAAATTGTTGTCTGACTGACATTATGATTTCTTGAGGCGTCACGTCCAAACCATTCACCATCCCCCTTCACGGAATGCTGTACCTCTATGGCCACATTATGAGACTATGCCTTTAAGAGAGGACACCATTACCTCATCAGGATCTCTCCAAAGGGAGGAAGAGAGTGAATGGGTGAAGGAGGGCAGCTCTAACTCTCTTGCTTCTCTCCTTTATGCTTTGGGGTGTAAGGTTCATTAGCTCTGCTGAAAGGGACAACCCCCCCCCCCCCCCCCCACAGTCTGCTCAATAGACCCTGACTGTGTATCATAATGCGTACTTGCGTTCTCTCGTTCTTTCAAGGGTGAACTTCCAAGAGCACCTGAGAGAGCGTACTGTCTAGTATGGGGGAACACAGAGAGCTTAAAATCAGTTGAAGGGGGCCCCCGAGTGGCACAGTGGTTCAAGTCACCGCCTCACAGCACAGCTGCGTCATTGTGGCCAGGAGTCTGATTCCTTGTTGTGACATAACTACAGTGGTCTGGGGTGAAAATGTACTAACCACGGCCCGGGGTTGATGGGTACTAACCACGGCCCGGGGTTGATGGGTACTAACCACGGCCCGGGGTTGATGGGTACTAACCACGGCCCGGGGTTGATGGGTACTAACCACGGCCCAGGGTTGATGGGTACTAACCACGGCCTGGGGTTGATGGGTGGATTTCGGACACGGTTGTCTTGTCTAGTGAGTCTTTGCGGTAGTTTGGGCGTCTGCATGCTGAATCTCAGTTGTTGCCTGAGAAATGTTCTCTCCTCTAGATTTATAAATGATTCGCTTACATTTGGTAAAAATATCTGTGCTGTGTGAACAGGAGCTGGGTTCAACCAGTGTCGTTACTTAAAGAAAGCTAGTTTCACTCACTTAGTTGTGTTTAATTCACTGAATGACAACCAACTGACAAAGTACATTTTCCAGAGGTCTGAATGTATCCATGATTAGAGAGATAAGAAGGAAAACAGGACCAAAATTGGGCAAGAACCCAAGTACACATTTAGAAACACTGCACCCTGTCGTCCTGTTCCTAAGTTTGAAGAGTGTGTGTGTGTGTTTGCATTTAGTCTCCCAACTTGCACAAGCCATGCCCCAGTTTCTCTTTCAATCAAAGTTAGCAACTGACACATTAGAATCTCAGTATATTCTCTCTTGGCGTCTCTTTCTCTGTCTCTCTCTCTCTTTCTCTGTATCTCTTTGCATCTCTCTCATCAGTATTAGTTCTCTTTTTCTGTCTCCCTCGCTCACCTCTTTTCCCCAATATTGTAACATGTACAGTAATTTACCGGCTGTCTTAACTGTATCTGCTCTTATTCACCTTCAAAATCCCATTTTCATTCTCTATTTGTAAAAAGGCAGATCCCGAGGAAAGATGTCAGGGCAGCATAGCTAATTCTTATGCAAATAGTTTAAACACACAGACACGTTCACAAGCACACACCTTTCAAACATACACACATCCCAGGCTGAATTAACACTGTTAAAGAGGAGAGGATTCTGCAGTCTTGTTGTAACTGAGCAATCTTCTCCGTTACCTCTATTTCCCATCAGGCACTGTCTGTGGACAGCCATGTTGGGTCCTAGTCTGGCGGGTGGGAGGAGAAGTGTAGCGGATGTTCCTGGGTAGCAAGAGGCAGTCTAAAGGGGTGATTAGCATGACCAGCGCCAACCTTGGTTCTGTTCATTGTTACCACACTGCATTAATGAGCCTGGAAATACATTCAGGGCTGTTCTAACACATAGACGTCCTCGTAACCACCTCTGACAATAGCCCACACTGCACACACTTACGCAACCAAACATAGGACGAATGTGTTTTTTTTAGTTACTGCCCTCGGTATCACCTGAGACTGAAGTTGTTCTACTCCTCATCCTCCTCTTTGACTTCCCCTTTTGCTGTCAGACAAGTTCGTAACAGTACTACAGGCCAACCTCTGGAGACAGAACCATCCTGTGTACTGATTTGTCGAAATGTGTAATCTCTATAGTCCAATCTTAAATTTAGAGTCCATCTGTAGTCCCTGTTGTAGTCTGTAGTCCCAGTTTAAATCTAGAGTCCATCTGTAGTCCTTGTTGGAATGAATAAGTAATAAGAGAATGTAGGTGTAAAATACCTCATATTTTAAATTGTTCCGCTGTAATCTGGGACATATTTAAATCTTTTGGTGGGTGCAAAAATTATCTGGTAGAACAGGAAAGCGGCAGTATATGAGATGCTGTACAGTAAGTTGAATGTTTTTAAGCTAAGAATTGAGCAGACATTTTGCATTTCATTATGTCTAGGTCATGCCTCAGCCAATGGTAAAAAGAATGAGTGAAAGTGAATATAAAACATAATAAAACCTGGGAGGGAAAGACGGAGTACAAGCTTGACTCAGAAATACTGGCCTTGATATCTGCAGCTGTGGTAGAGAAAGAGATAAAATGAGACAACCATGTCGTGGCCTGGTTCTCTGGTTCCACAGGGAGAGAACCATGTTGTGGCCTGGTTCTCAGGTTCCACAGGGAGAGAACAGTGCTGTGGCCTGGTTGTCGGGATCCACAGGGAGAGAACAGTGCTGTGGCCTGGTTCTGGGGTTCCACAGGGAGAGAAACACATGGTTCCCTGCTAAGTAATAATGGACTGGGCTAGCTGCATGGGTCTACTGAGAAAGCAGACTACTCAGAACCCCAGATTGAAAGAAGACCCTCTCTCTCTCTCTCTCTCTCTCCCCCTCTATGTCTGTTTCTCTCTTCCTCTCTCCCTCTCTCTCCCTCTCTCTCCCTCGCTCTCTCTGTCTCTCTCTTGTCTCTCTCAAATGTAAAATGACTGAGGTGCTAGAAATCTACATTTACAATTCAACCATATAAACGCTGCTTATATGGTTGTATTAGAAATAATATTGAAATAATATTGGGTTGAGAATAAAGTGTTCTAGTCTTAATGTTGTTCCATTGTAATATTTATTTTCTATTTAAATTATTTGTATATTCATTTTTACACTTAAATGTATTTTTACACTTTTGATATTTTAGTATACTGTATTTTCTTATTAAATATTTTTTTGACTTAGTTCAGTTATATTTCACTGGGTGACTGTTACTTGAGTCATTTTTATGAAGGCATCTTTACCTTTACTCAATTAGTAACAAAACTCTACTGCTGTTTGGCCTACAATCTAAGAATTATAGACTCCTCTTAATAATTTCAGTCTATGTTCATTTTTTCTCTTTGTCTTTTACATTATCTTGCATCTGGCTTATTTCTCTTCTGATCTCTTTCCCTCCAGTCCAAGTTTGCTTTTGTGTAGTTTACATAAAGGAAGTTCCAGGAGGATTGTATTTGTGTGTGTCTGTGCGTGTGTGGGTGTGTGTGTGTGTGTGAGAGACAGGCGTGTGTGTGCGTGTCTATCAGACAGCCCCTGACCCTTGACCCAAGCCTGCTGTGAGGCTGTGGTTCCCAGAGGCTGTAGGCCGTAGGCACACATAGACAGACAACACGCACACACAACACACACTCACGACACACACATACACACACACTCACGACACACACATACACACACAGGGGCTCTATTGGCCTAGCTGTCCTCCGGCCACCCATTCATGACTCAGTCACGGCCACTTAGAGCACAGCAGACTCAGTGATTCAGACGAGGTGTGATCCAATGACATGTATTTATAATGAGGGGGCCATGGGGACGTCTTTGTTGGGCGGACACAATATCCGAGAAGGGGGAACGGAGACATGGCAAAAGAGAAACACAGAAAGTGAGAGAGAAGGGCAGGCTTCCCTGATGGACGTATTTGTCCTGTTCAGCTCCTGGGCTTTCCCCGCCCCACATCCCTCCCTGCACACACTGGCTCTCCCTTCTCTCTCTCTTACTTTTCGGGTAAGGACAATTGGGCATCACCCATATCCACCAAATATAGGGTTCTAATTGGACAATAATGAACTGCTAATCTGTCTGGCAGTGCTGATAGAACACCATCCACAGGTCTTGATATGGAGCCTGACCAGACCGTCTGACACAAACCTGACCAGACCGTCTGACACAAACCTGACTAGGCATGACCGGGACGACAATGGTGTGACAGATTTGAAGGGGTTAGGGGACAGGGCTTCTACCCCCTTTTTTCCAGACAACATGTAAACCACCTCTGAATTTAGTAAGCCACTCTGGTGGGGGTGGGGGTCACAATCCACGATTAGAGACTAGACGAGGAAAATTAGCCTCTAGAGGACGTGCTCTTGTGTCTGAATCTCCACAATCCCCATGTTCATCATTGTCTGAACACATCTTCTCAGTCCCCATGTTTATCTTTGTCTGAAAACATCTCCACTTTCCCCATGTTTTTCATTGTCTTAAAACATCTCCTCAGTCCCCATTTGTTTGTCTTAACAGGGACTAGCCTTGCATTGTGGGCTGTTTCTGAGCCCCACTAGTGACCTCCTCAGACTATAGGAGGGTTTTGCTGTATGCCTTATTGGTTGGCAATAATGTTACATTCTTGTTCAGTTCACACAAGTAAATTGTCCATAAGACCATATATATACATGTCTCTATGTCTGTGCTTTAACTATGTATCTGTCTCATTTAGGAAGTATTTTAGGATGTGAATTATTTATTTGCACACTTCCAATATTTCAATTTTTTTATATTGACTTATCATGCCTTTGTTTCCTTGCTGAATTGGATCTATAGCGTTTTAATATTTGCCTCTAGTCAAAATGCATTGGTTCTTGTTTTAAACCAACCAGTCATTTATGACGATGACTCGTTCTTATTCGTAATGAAGGCAGTGCCTCTCAGCAGGAAGTGATGTCAGCCCAGACATCAAACAGTGTAGATGAGTCAGAGGGTCATGATGTTGCAAAAGCCAGACAGGAGAAGTGTGTCTCCAAATGTGCGTCTGTGTTTTCCCTGAGGTGTCATTTCAAGTGTCCCAGCTGACTGCACCTCCTATAGACGTCCAAGTCCCAGACCCCAGACCTAGAGGTCACACACACACACACACAAAGACAAAGGCACACACAAACACACACACACACGGACACACACACACAAAGACACACACAAAGACAGACACAAAGGCACACACACCCAAAGACACACACTCACACACAATGTCTTGTATCCACGTACAGAAGCAGGGGAGATAAGGATTGTGACATGTGCCCAGACACACACACAAAGACACATACACACACACCTACCCGCAGGACTGTTGGGTAGAGATGGGATTAACACACACACCTAACCACAGGACTGTTGGGTAGAGATGGGACTAACACACACACACCTACCCGCAGGACTGTTGGATAGAGATGGGACTAACACACACACACCTGCCCACAGGACTGTTGGGTAGAGATGGGACTAACACACACACACACACCTACCCACAGGACTGTTGGGTAGAGATGGGACTAACATTCACACCTACCCACAGGACTGTTGGATAGAGATGGGACTAACATTCACACCTACCCACAGGACTGTTGGATAGAGATGGGACTAACACACACACACACACACATCTAGTGACAGTGACAGTATGTAACATCATCCAGCACTGATTACATACATCCAGTATGCAGAGTAGCCATGCTTCACACTACTAGTTTAATGGACTGATGGAATGTCACTACCAGTAGCATTGTAAAAACAGCCCTGCACCACTGAACGACTCACCTATTGTCTAACTCATTGTCTTTGTGTCCATCCAGATCAACATGGGACAGTTCAAAGAAAGAAGGTACTGGACTGGATTGGACTAACCAAAACCTTGTGAAGCCTTGTGGACCCATTGGCTCAACTTACAAAACAGACAAAAATACTGCTATGACTTCAAGCTGGCTGTGAAGATCAATAGAACATGGAGTAACATGAAACATTCAAAACCTGACAAAATCCCAATACGAACATTGCTAGTACAGAACTGATGTTGAATTAATATGTATACTCACCTTAGTTGTTCATAGTTGCTCTGTTGCTCTGAAGCAAATCTAGTTTGGAAAACAAATTTACAATGGTCGCAAATAAATTTGGTTTGGTTTGGTAAGCTGAAAAAACATGTGTGTATTTAACATATGATATACTGTATGCTGCATCCAGTTATATAGACCAACACATATATAAATAAAAGTGGTTGTTTTTCTAAAAGTATTGTTGTTTTTTCAGTCTTCATGTTTTAACATCAAATAATAATTTGGCTCTGGGCTATATTTAATTGTTATGTCATACATAACATACTAACAGAATTAACATATTACCAAAATATTGAAATGCAAACAAAAACTGTAAATTTAAAAGAAATGCTAATTAAGTGTATACTTCTCCTATTGGATGGAATGGAACGGACAGTAATCATACACTTCTAAAACTATAACCCAGCTTTCCAAAGCCACAGGGAGTGTGGAACATAATATCATAAATGATTAGCCAACAGAATGTCAACGGATAAACTACTGTAATAGTATAATTTCCATGTTAGTGTTAGTTGATTGTGCCAGACGGACCTTGCTGGCATTAACAAGTGTGCACCAGGGTTAAAGGTACGCTGGGAGACTGGCCAAGGTGTCCACGCTCAGTGATGGTGGCTTATACAGAGGGATACAGTATAAACATACTTGTTTGTGCCAAGAATCATTTGCATTGTTATCGCCAGTGCAAAAATTGGGCTGTAAGATTTTTTATGGTGCTCATGCATAGAAAAAACATATATTTCAGACAACTTGAGTTTGAGCTATTTATTCATTTACCGTGTTTTGTTAACACTTATTTTTTACAATTTTCTAGTAAATACATTTTCATGAACAAATCGTGTTTGAAAAATGTGGAGACCACTGTCACTAAATGGAAGTTAAACATACATTGTACTTTTAGAAGATGTTGAGATTATGAGTAGATTTTCGGCTATACATGTATTTACCAACAATACATAACATGAATCTAAAGGAAATTATTTAATTCACCAACAACAACAAAAATAGTATTCATTTTTGGGGTTTTAAAGACTTACTGAAAAAACGGTAGGCTTTTAGCCTGTAACCAGCAGGACAAAACGTATTCCGAAAGTGGTGCAGACGTTATTGTAAAAAGAAAACAGCTATTAGGCTATGCCATCTAATTATCCTGGAAGAAATTGTAAGAAAAACGATAGTACATAATTCTGATTTAAATTTAAACTAAAACTGGAGTTAATTTTGATGTAATAGCAACGTTTGTTAATGTACAGTCGAAAGGTTTGCATTTGTATGTTTTTTAAGTTTTCCAAATAGATAGGAATCGAAGTTTTTATTTAAATACTGCAGTTAAGATAATATGCTCCCATGAATCACATTTAAACATTGGGTTAACAATTGATGACGTTTAAAGAGCAGGTTTGAACAAATGCATGACAGTAAATCTTCATATATAAAGTAGTATGTAACAAAATGTTTATTTTGTCAGGTGTATTACTTAATTGACTTGAAAAGAGTATAAGAGAATATCTGAGAGTATGGTTATTTTGTAAATCACTTTTAAATACATTTATATTGGTGCAAGAAACAAAATGTGAAAAAGTACATCATATTTAAAAATCCAATGTAATATGCCACTAATATAAATAGCGTGTTTTCAGATAATAGGCCTACAAGCGCATATAAATACTCTATATCCTATTCACTAATGTTTTTCCAACATAAACAAACATCTCACATTTCCTCATTAAGACAGCTCAACACCAAAAGCAGACATTGTCCACCGGTACTAACTAATGTGGCAAATTATATCAGGCTACAAATGTTGATTTTTAATTAGTTTTAAAACCCTTTACTTTTTCAAACATGTCCACTTTATCAAATAAAAATACACCGTTTTTTAATGAATCCTCTTCGGTAAAATACGCTTATGCAAGGTGCGAATTAAGGGGATGGTATTAACCCCTATCTAAATGCAACACTAGTAAAATGTAGGGGAGGTCTGTAAAGATAGGTACTTAATACTCTTATTTGTTAAAATTCTGTAGTATATATGTTTTACAGTGTTATATGAAAAAACAACCTTCAATATTTAACGAACACCAACACCTTTGGCTGCTCATGTCAACTGACTGCAGCGTGTGATAGTGAGTAACATAATCCGAAATTCTCTATAGCGTTGAACAGAGGTTTTTTGTTCTACTAAACTGTGTCAATTGATAACGTAGGCTACGGGAGGAGCACGTGTTTCGGATGTAAAATAATCTGCGGTCTGCAGGTCAAACGAACGACTGAAACTAACAAGTCACTATGAGAAGACCAGTCCCACGAGTCAAAAGTCAATAAATCGTTCAAAAATAACGCATCTTTCGTTAACTGGGATTCTCTGTTCTGGTTTGGATTCTGATTATGTTCTCTTCCTGAGCATGGTTTCTGTTTAACCGCTTAGCTTATTTTGGAGCGGAAGTGGTAGATAGCCTTCTTTTTAAATGCGTATTTTTTGCCAATCAAGTAAAAAAAATTTTTTTATTATTAATGGGTTGTGTTCAGTTTACATTTCTAGACTATATTTCAAAACTTACAGGTTATTCTAAGAATGTGCAGCTTTTTTGACCGACAGCAAATCTACATATAGTGCCTTCTAAAAGTATTCCCACAGCTCCACTTTCTCTACATTTTGTTGCGTTATGGAATTACATGTATTTATTTTGCTCTAAATCCAATTTGCCGTAACAGGATTCAGCTCTTCTCAGGTTTTGCTCCGTTTTTTTCCAGACCCTAAATTCCATGGATATGGTGTCTGTCATGCAGTATTTGTCTTTTTCCTTCCCTCTTTGGGCTTTGCACAGAAAACATCCTACTAAAAGCAATCAGAACTAAAGTTAAAGTTGCCTATTCCTGAAGCCCCTTATTGTATCCTCCACAATGTCTAAAAAGACTTTGAAAGTTTTAGCTTTCTTGAAAATAAAAAAGCTTTGCACACCCATTCTTCCTTGCAGATCCTCTGAAGCTCTGTCAGGTTGGATGGGGAGTGCTGGTGAACTGCAATCTTTGTCTTGCTAAAGTTCTTACTTTTGCGAGACCACCCAAGGACATTCATGGAGTAGTCCGGAAGCCACTCCAGTATTCTCTTGGTTGTGTGTGCATGGTTGTTATCGTGCTGAATCTACGATGAATCTCTGCCCCAGTCTGAGGTCCTGGGTGCTCTGGATCAGGTTTTCTTCAAGGACCTCTCTGCGTTTTGTTCTGTTAATTGTTCCCTTAATCCTGACTAGTCTCCCAGGTCCTGCCGCTTAGAAGCATCCCCAAAGCATGATGTTCCCACCACCATGCTTCAGCGTAGAAATGGTATATGCCAAAAGATGAGTGGTACCTTGTTTTCGCCCTAGTTAGTGCCTGGCATTCATGCCTAATAGTTACATTTTGGTCTCATCAGTCCAGATAATCTATTTACTCATGCGTTTAGCGTCATTGAAGTGCGGCTTGGTAACCTCCAATCGGCACGTCATGTAATTTTTATTCAAGGGTAGTTCATTTTCCATCTAGCCACTACTATAAAGGATTTTGATTGAGTGCTGCAGAGATGTCCTTCTGGCAGGTTATCTTTGTAGAGAACTCTGATACTCTGTTATAGGGTTTTTCCCTTTCTTGCAAGGTTACGGGCAGATCTAGGAAGTCTTGGTGGTTCCAAATTCTTCCATTTCCCAATGATGGAACCTACTGTTCTCCAGGGAACTTTCTACGCTTTAGCATTGTTTTTATAACTTTCCCCAGATATATGCCTCAACAGAGTTCTATATCTGAGGTCGGTGAAGAGTTCCTTGGACTTAATGTCTTGGTTCTGGATCTGACTTGCACAGTGAAGTGTGGGACCTCATATACAGTGGGGAGAACAAGTATTTGATACCCTGCCGATTTTGCAGGTTTTCCCACTTACAAAGCATGTATAGGTCTGTAATTTTTATCATAGTTACTCTTTGACTGTGAGTGACAGAATCTAAAACAAAAATCCATAAAATCACATTGTATGATTTTTAAGTAATTAATTTGCATTTTATTGCATGACATAAGTATTTGATCCATCAGAAAAGCAGAACTTAATATTTGGTACAGAAACCATTGTTTG
Source organism: Esox lucius (assembly GCF_011004845.1). Lineage (NCBI taxonomy): Eukaryota > Metazoa > Chordata > Actinopteri > Esociformes > Esocidae > Esox > Esox lucius. Next base: position 21,810,382 of record NC_047571.1, on the reverse strand, counting down.
CAATTACAGAGATCATATGTTTCCTGTAGTTCTTGACCAGGTTTGCACACATTGCAGTAGGGATTTTGGCCTACTCATCCATACAGACCTTCTCCAGATCCTTCAGGTTTCGGTGCTGTCGCTGGACAATACGGACTTTCAGCTCCTCGGTCTGGAGACTGGCTAGGCCACTACAGGAACTTGAGATGCTTCTTACGGAGCCACTCCTTAGTTGCCCTGGCTGTGTGTTTCGGGTCGTTGTCATGCTGGAAGACCCAGCCACAACCCATCTTCAATGGTCTAACTGAGGGAAGGAGGTTGTTGGCCCCATCCATCCTCCCTTCAATACAGTGCAGTCGTCCTGTCCCCTTTGCAGAAAAGCATCCCCAAAGAATGATGTTTCCACCTCCATGCTTCACGGTTGGGATGGTGTTCTTGGGGTTGTACTCATCCTTCTTCTTCCTCCAAACACGACGAGTGGAGTTTAGACCAAAAAGCTCTATTTTTGTCTCATCAGACCACATGACCTTCTCCCATTCCTCCTCTGGATCATCCAGATGGCCACTGGCAAAATTCAGACAGGCCTGGACATGTACTGGCTTGAGCAGGGGGACCTTGCGTGCGCTGCAGGATTTTAATCCATGACGGCGAAGTGTGTTACTAATGGTTTTCTTTGAGACTGTGGTCCCAGCTCACATCAGGTCATGTGAGGGAATTTTCTGTAAACTGCATATATAATCACACGTTTTATGAATATATCAATATGCATGCATAATCACAAATTTTTGGGAACATATTAACGAGTGATCCAAAAACACTATGAGTTCTTAGATGATGCAGCCCACGCAAACACACAGACAGAAAAGCCTCAGAAAACATATGGCTTTGAGATTGGGGCATTTGGTCTTGACGCTCCATAGGGGTTCATCAGTAATAGTGCATTCAGCAGAAAAGCATCCTGTGTCCAGATATTTATGGCCTTGAAATTTACAGCTTCTTGGTTTCACTGAAAGTGTGACCCCAACATGAACCATGAGATCTTCAAGTTAAGTTAAGGACACTCAGGAAGTGATGAGGGGCAAGAGGTAAACTCCGCCCTAAAGGGATCTTCCAAAGAAGGATGGTCAGATGGCGTGATGGTTGGTCAGATGGCGTGATGGTTGGTCAGATGGCGTGATGGTTGGTCAGATGGCGTGATATTTGAAGATTTGGTATAAAGATAGGGGGGCAAGAGATAAACCCTGCCTTAAAGGGGACTTCCAAAGGTGATGATCATTTGGTGTGATGTTTGAAGATTTTGTATAAAAGCCATGGTCCTGTACTTAGAATTTGGGTGTATCTGCAGAAGGGCTTTAATGTCTGTCATTCTCCTATGATTTTCATTAAAGTCTATTGGATTCACAAGTTCCTGAGTTGAAGTAGTTGTGGACTTGGTTTTCCACGACAGTCATTGACCAGGTCCTGCCATGTAGTTCTGGGCTGATCTCTCACCTTCCTGATATTCATTGAGGGCTTCTTAAAGAAATGCTAACAGGTTTGTGAGAGCCGGAATTCTTACTGGTTGGTAGGTGATCAAATACATATGTCATGCAATAAAATGCTAATTCATTATTACAATGTGATTTTCTGGATTTTTGTTTTAGATTCCGTCTCTCACAGTTGATGTGTACCTATGATAAAAATGACAGACCTCTACATGCTTTGTAAGTAGGAAAACCTGCAAAATCGGCAGTGAATCAAATACATGTTCTCCCCACTGTAGACAGCATGTCCAGTCAACTGAATTTGATTGAACATGATTTAGAAAGACACTCTAATCAAGTTCTAGAGACATCTAAAGACACACTGGATGCATTTGAGCTCTATGTAAAGTGTCATAGTAATGGGTCAGAATAGTTATGTACATGAGACATTTCAGTTTCTAATCATCAATAAACATTTCTTTAAACATGTTTTCGCTTTGTCGTTATTGCGTGTTGTGTGTGGCCATTACACAACAAAATGTGGAGGTGAAGAAGTCTGAATACTTTCCAAAGGTACTGTATATTAGTACAGACTGGTAAAACTGTGAACAGATTTTGTACCACAATATACAATATCTCAAAGAAATTTGTACACCCCTCACATTTTCACAAATATTTGATTATATCTTTTCATGTGACAACACTGAAGAAATTACACTTTGCTACAATGTAAAGAAGTCAGTGTACAGCTTGTTTAACAGTGACAATTTCACTTAAGGGTGTACTCACTTTTGTTGCCAGCGGTTTAGACATTAATGGCTGTGTGTTGTGTTATTTTGAGGGGACAGCAAATTTACACTGTTATACAAGCTGTACACTCACTACTTTACATTGTATCAAAGTGTCATTTCTTCAGTGTTGTCACATGAAAAGATATAATCACATATTTAGAAAAATGTGAGGGGTGTACTCACTGTTGTGAGATACTGTATCTTTATTATGTCAGTTAGATTGGAGGCCTTTTTAGTAGAGCCCTGTTAACACAATGGAATAGTGATCTACAAAACCTAACTGAAGCCGACCTACTAACACAGGAAGCACTGAAGATGATTAAACCCTGCCCACTAGAGACCCAAATATTTAAAAGTAACTTCTGTTGCATTTAAAAAAAAAAAAAAAATTTTTTATAAATGGTAGTCCAAGACTGTCAGGAAAAAGTATTTTACAATTAACTTTCTGCTATTAGAGGGAGTCAAGATCTTTGAAAAGGAGGCCACTTTTAAATATATATTTGAGGCCTTTTTGTTTTGTGGAGTTTTAAAAAGAGACAGATTATGGATTGAAGACCAAGTGATTGAACACAAGACCACCCGACAAAGGGCCTGAACAGAAACTGCCCTTTTTGAGTAACATCTTCACAAACTCTGTTGTACTCCTTTGATAATATTACAGAATCTAGACCTGAAGAAAGAACATCCAGTTGTGTCGGTCAAGCAAATGCTAAACAGATAAACAGATAGACAGTGTGAATGGCCTTGTAAAATGGCCTTGTAAAAAGGTTCATAAATTGAGTAGCACAAAGATTTTTGTGATCAAGGCAATTTACTACACATTTTAAAACAAGCATAATGTATTTGGTTGTATATTTAAAACTATGTGCACATTTAGAATTAAATAAGACTTAAAAAAGTTCTTAGCTGAGTCTTGGTTAGGGATTCTAATGCTTTATTTACACTATGTTAGTTTTATTTAGATAAACATGACTTGTAGCAAGATTTGCAGCGGCTGTACATCTTTTTATCTGAATAAATACCTTCACTTTCTCAAGTAATGTGGAACACTTTCTGGACATGGTACCTTTATCATGACTGTCAAAAAACTTGTAAAAGTTAACAGATTCAATAAAACTATTTAAGATGTCAAAAGATCTTACAATTTTAAATTTTAAAAATGGATAGCTTTAGCTAGGTACGAGCCTGAAAATAATGTACCTGCAGTCATTTTTGATATTCTTAGGATCCATTTTATTCCTTGTGACTGTAGACACTTTTTGTTCTGTTAAAATCAAAATGTTTGGTCATGAAAACAACTTAATATGTCATGAATTAAAAAAGCGCTCTAGCAACATCTTTAGCTGCCTAGAATACTAGCCTAGCTCGTTAGGTTAATGAGTGTGCACTCCTACCCATTATATGAAATAAAAGTAAATTGTTATATAATTGCTGATTGTTCTCTGCATCATGGCAAATATATTCTGAAATGCAAGGGCCCGCTGGAGGTTAGAATCCTGGGGCTTTAAATGCGAGAGTCCGGGTTTAAGCATAAAGGCTGAGTAGTCCGGGTTTAAGCATAAAGTCTGGGTAGTCCGGGTTTAAGCATAAAGTCTGGGTAGTCCGGGTTTAAGCATAAAGTCTGGGTAGTCCGGGTTTAAGCATAAAGTCTGGGTAGTCCGGGTTTAAGCATAAAGTCCGGGTAGTCCGGGTTTAGGCATAGAGTCTAGGTTTAAGCATAAATTCCGGGTAGTCCGGGTTTAGGCATAGAGTCTAGGTTTAGGCATAAAGTCTGGGTAGTCTGGGTTTAGGCATGGAGTCTAGGTTTAAGCATAAATTCCGGGTAGTCTGGGTTTAGGCATGGAGTCTAGGTTTAAGCATAAAGTCCGGGTAGTCCGGGTTTAGGCATAAAGTCTGGGTAGTCTGGGTTTAGGCATGGAGTCTAGGTTTAGGCATAAAGTCTGGGTAGTCTGGGTTTAGGCATTGAGTCTTGGTCTGCTTTCGTCTGTTCCATTAATTCATGCAACAACATGGGGTGGGTGTGGTTTATAAAAAACAGTAGAACTTGTGCTATATGCTGGCAAAATGCTTCCTTTACAATTCACAACAGAGAAAGTTTGCTGTAGCCTATATGAGTGTCAAGGAATTAAGAAATGTATTGCAATAGAATCATTATCTCTTAGACACCAATTAATAAAAGCAGTAAAATGTAACTTTCTTCATGAATTCTGATGCATTACTGTCATCATCTGGGACAGTGGTTAGGGCTTCTGACTGGAGGGCGAAGAGTCCTTGGTTCTAATTCCCCAAACACTAAGGTGAAAGTTATGTCCTTATGTCCCTGGGCAAGACAGTCAACCCTGATTGCTCCTTCTCCCCCCATAACATTCTTCCAAGGTAGTTGCTGTAAATAATAATTTGTACTTACCCCCTGGTTATATAAAAATCTGTTTGTTGCAACCTATCTCCATATATTGAAAAGCATATGTTACTGACAGCTAGGACTTACTAGAGTGTATCTATGGATTCCCGAACAGAGACGATGTTAGGATTACTACAACGCTGCCAATGAATTCTGCTGCAGTTTTTTCCCGCAGGCTTTTTGTAAGCATTGTTGGGTAATATGTGTGCATTATATTTAATTCTATCACGTGTGAAATAGTGAGCAAATAATGTACGCGTGCATCTGCTGACGTGCCTTTGCATTATTTGAATAAATGCAAATAGATTTTTGCCCTACCTGGCATTCTGCCAAGTACCTATGGCAACCACATCTTCTATCCCTGTATCTCCATTCCTTTTTTCACTCTCTTCAAAAGCCCACTTTCCTGTTCTCCGCCCTCTTCTCTTCTGTTAAGATGACGGGTGTTCAAAGGAGACTCCAGATTGGTTGGAGGCCAAGGCGGCCCACCGCTCACGGTCAAGTTTGGGAGTAGGCAGCTGATCGCCTATTTGAATAATCTAATGGGGCTTCATTGGTTTGCCTTCAATCCCTACATCTGCACTAATGAAACACGAGAAACCTGGTGTAGGACCAATCCATCACATTGCTTGCATCTGAAATGTGTTTTCAGGTTTGGGCAGATTAGTATGGAGAAGATGCCTATTGAGATGCACTCCAAGTTGGACTGTACAAGTTTGATCCAAGAACTAAAGACAATAGAAGAACAGGTTCAAGAATATAGAAGTGTCTTTCTTCTTTGTTGAGTATGATAAAAAACCCTTAATTTGCTATGCTTTATAACATGTAACAAGATAAAAAATAAATAAAACATAAGAAACTCTAAAATACTACATACCAAGGGACATTCTGATCGAGCAAAACTCAGTCATTTTCCTCTCAGTGTTCATCTAGTTATTGGAAGGAGACTGGGAAGGTGTTTATCCCACCAGTCAGATTCCTTATACAAAATGTGATTCAATGACAAGAGGCTTGTTGAGACTATAAGGACCCAATTGTGATTAGTAGTAGTGAATTGAAGCAGTTTTTTTGTCAAGGTCAAGTTCAGGGCAGTAAGGGTACGCCATCCCCATCTTAAAACACATTTTCTATAGTAGTGATGCACTGCCATCTACTGGACATTTGCAGAAGGTTGCATCTTGGTCGCTCTCGTTTATTAAGGGGCCACAGTTCCAGTCTGGAAACATACTCAACCTACAGACTGGCACCCGTATTTACTGATTTACTGCCCACGAAGACAATTCCCGTAGACGTTCCCATAGAGAAATCAGAATTAGATAGCGTCTATTAAGGGACTTAAACCAGAGATCTGGAATAGTGAGATATGGAATGATTCAGCCGGTTTTCCAGAGCAGAATGGATCATAGAATAGAATCCTTTAGATTCTATTGACCCAAAGTCAGATTCCACAGGCACAAGGTGAAGCCGACAAAAGCACCCCACTGCAGCCACCTCTCGGGAACCATCCTTTCTCAAGCCACTCTATACTGCCATCTACTGGGTACATCTCTCAGAGGTGTTTTGCATCTTCTTAGGAACAGTCGTTCTTGAACCGTTCAAGCTAATGGCGTGTGCCACTGCATTACGCTGTTGCTGTCAATTAAAATATTAAATCGTGAGTGAGATGCTATGCTAGCCTTGTAGGCACAGGAACAACTCCAATATGACTTTTCCTAGGTTTAAACCAAGAGCATTGGGATCTCTGAACAAGGGGTTGGGGAGAAATGTGTCTTTTTCATCATTTTTGCAGGATTGAAAAGAAGAGCAAATCCCGCTGTCACACCTGAATTAACATACAAAGATCTTCAAATCGTGTAATAGAGACAGCAGTAGTACTGAATGTCAATATACAGCTTTATTTACGAGAACTTCAGAGATTTGTCAAGAACACCATCAAAAAAGACTGAATGCACACGGATCATACGTGTTAGTTTCATTCACATTACATTGGCACAAATCATAATTTACCAAACAGTCATATTAATCAATGCAAAAACCGCAGCTAATGGTTATGACTCAAGTCACATGCACAAACACTGTCTCCTGGTCGGTATCATTTTGAAAACATTGGTGTTGAAAACATTTCAGTTTTTCAATGGGTACATTGAGAGAAAAAAAAAAAGAATATCACACTTTCTGAAACATCACTTGAGCTGGGAATTAGATTGGTATTCAGGCTTCATAAAGGCCACGTAAAACTCATCACAGAACAACTTGTACATTTGCATAAACAAATGACGCTTTGGCATTGCCTGATTGTCTGAAGAAGTTTCTTGTTCATCGGTCATTTCCTCAAAGGAAAGTTTTTGGAGGTGACCCATCCGGACAGAATACATTAGTGCAGCCTTTTAGGTCCAAACTGATCTCCAACCTATATATTGGAGCACACTCCAATATATAGCTGCAATAAGGAGTCAGCAAGTCACAATAGAGATGGACCCTGAATACCCCTATTGTATTGGAACAAAGCCAAAACTGTACATTCATACTCAAGACGTTTATACCCTGAACTCCAAACCTAGCATTAGTTTTACTCCGGTGTTATTGGCATAAGATATATTAAAAACACAGAGAGCCAGGCAATAAAATGGAAACAAGCCACAAGACGTTCGTGAAGTAGAGTATCATTCATAGTAAAATAGTTACTATTTCTCTCCAGGCACTTAAAAGAATCAGTAGCAAGAGCAACTGAACTTAGTCACACAACATATCAGGAACAGAGCACACTCGCTATAACACAGCAGAGAACACACCACAAAACCCCGGAGCCAAGCTGGGTCGGCTCTAAGGTATCACTATACAATTGTAGAGTTTGGACACAGTTTTTAGCCTACCCTAAATCTGTGCCCAAGGGAGAACTTCAACCCAGAGCAAGCAGGCAGAAATTGTGACGTTTGTACAGGACAACAATGACAACTGTCCAGAGATAGAATACAGGCATCACAAAACTATACACCCAAAGGTAAAAGTTGTACACAGTCAACAACGCAATTGGAGCAGTAAAAGGCAATGTAATATCAGTGGTATTCGGTCAATCAGCATTCAGGCGGTTTATAATGACTCCTAAAGCATCCCTATGGAGTAGGACCCAATCCTGGTCCTGGACATCCACTGCACTTTCACTCTCTATCGATGAACATCTATGAAGAAAGCTTGTGCTTGATCACACTGAACTGGATAATGTCCGAAGTGCTTTCTTTAATAGTGCTGGAGTGACTCACCAGATGTCAATCCGGATAAATAATACATACAAACACAATCATATTTCTGACCATAAAAGACAGCATGGTTCTGCAGAAACCGGATCCGCGAGCCCTGGGGTTCCTCGGAGGACAGTACTGAAGGTGTAAGCTCCACCCTTACAGTGCATCTTCCCACTCCTATATCCCTCCAACTAGCTCCACATACAAACCCCCTCTGCAGCCACTGGCATGTGTCTGACAGCAGCCAGCCAGGAAAACAGAAGCATGGGTCACTTTCCAAATATATACCAGAAGCCTATTTTAGGCCTGCGGGGGGGGGGGGGGGGTTTATTACACTCACACAGACAAAAACAAAATGAATCAACACGGAGAAACTTCATACTGCATGTCCCTGTTAGTCAAACTCATTTTCTAGAGGTGTGCATGGTTCCAGGAGAGTGAGTTACAAACAAGCATCTAAAACCGCTACAGCTGTGTATGATGACCAGCTGTGCTCCTTTTCAATGAGAACCGGCCACATTTTGTTGATAATATATCTTCTCTAAGTAGAAATCAACAAGTATAATGTCCCTTTTGTATATCCTTAGGAATAAGTCATTAAAACAATCAATCCATTAATTAAGTCAAACAAATCTTAAACCATCAAACAAATCTGGGGGCACACTGTAGCTTGATAAAAGTCTAATCTAACTGATGTCAATGGGTAACTGGGTCCAGTAGGTGTGCATGGGAAAATGTTTATATTTGTTAAGGAAATAATAACAATGAAAGAAAATCCTGGTTTAACCTTAACTCTCCCTCATTTATACAGCAAAACTCTAGCATGCACGACAGCACAGGTGTTATTCAGGCTTTTCCCATGTTTTTCTATTCATACACACATTCTGCTGATCCTCTAACTCTAGACCTAAACTTTATGCCTAAACCTAACCAAAGCAATTTTGAAAAGTCAGCCCTTGAAAATGTTTTAATGTAATATCAGGACATTTTGGTCCCGAAATGGTAGATAAACAAGAACACAAACACAGAGAGAACCTGTCCGTTACATCACTGGAGAATTTAGCATTTTGAGTAAATAAGTATCATATACTGTACTCACACATCAAAAACTGAGCATATTGCATACCACCTTCACAGGATGGTAATGTACATTCATCTTCCACCCAACCTCAGCATCCCTTAACACAGTTACCCTCCGTGTATGTAACGGAAACTGAGAACACTGCAAATAATGGTGATAAACCACATTTCACTTAGGAACAAGCATTCGTGTGTGTTAGTGTGTTCACATTTTGACAAAAATAAATAAATAAAAAAAATACACAAAGAGTAAAACTAGGAAAATGTTAACTTTTGGGGACCTTTTGCTGGTCCCCAGAAGAAAGTTACTTTTTGCATTGAAGTTAGGTTTAGGCTAAAAATAACAGTCCAGGTTAGAATAAGGATTACGGTTAGGATTTTTTTGGGGGTAGGTTTAGTGAAGATTCAAGATGTTAAATGGGAACCAAACAAGGATAGAGATGCATACTATGTAGAACATACTGTATAGTCAAATCGAATACAGTAGGCCACAAAAATATCAACATACTACACACATCCATATATCTAAATGCCCAACTGCGTTGACCACAGCAATCTGTTTATTTCGGTACAGTGTATACATTTAGCTGATTACCAGCTGTTGCCAAACAAATCTGTCTGTACCTAAAATAATTATTTTATTATATAAATAGACCCTCCTGGCATTTAAAGCGTACTACATTGTGTACCCAAAATGCCTACAATTTAAAACACCAGCACTGGTATTCTGACATGACCTGTCCAGGTATGTCTCCCCAATGGGCTGAACAGGATTACTGGATCAAAATCCCCAGTCCTCCATACCTTGACTCTTAAAAGAGCAGAGGTTCTCTCTCACCCTGGCCATCACATCCTTAGTGCTGTGGTTCTTATGTCCCCAAGACAGTCAGGCTTTTCTCCTCGGCATGGCCTGTACACTTTCACGTCTTTCCCATCAGTCCATCTCAACCTGGTGGTTACCTGTTATTATACCTTAACTGGTACAGCTTCTTCAGCAGGATCTGAGTCAGATCAAATGTTGTGAAGCTGATCCCCACGGCGATGGGCCCTTTGACCCAGTTCATACTGAGGCCTTTATAAAGGCCCCGCACCACGCCCTCCTCCGCTACGATTTCCCTCATGGTGCCCTGGATGGTTCCGTACGTGTGCCCCGTCACGCCCGCGGTCTGCATGCGCCGCCGCACCACGTCCAGCGGGTAGGAGGCTGACTGGCCAATGAGGCCCGCACACGCGCCGAACGCCAGCCGCTCATAGGAGTAGGGCTGAAGTCGACCGCTGCGTTCTGGAGAGGGAGACGTGTGAGGGGATCATGCAGGGAGGATTGTAGAATATAAAGACTATGCTAGCCATATTATTAAGACAGAATATATACTTTATGATGGTAGCCATATTATTAAGACAAAATATATACTTTATGATGCTAGCCATATTATTAAGACAGAATATATACTTTATGATGGTAGCCATATTATTAAGACAGAATATATACTTTATGATGGTAGCCATATTATTAAGACAGAATATATACTTTATGATGGTAGCCATATTATTAAGACAGAATATATACTTTATGATGCTAGCCATATTATTAAGACAGAATATATACTTTATGATGGTAGCCATATTATTAAGACAGAATATATACTTTATGATGCTAGCCATATTATTAAGACAGAATATATACTTTATGATGCTAGCCATATTATTAAGACAGAATATATACTTTATGATGGTAGCCATATTATTAAGACAGAATATATACTTTATGATGGTAGCCATAATTAAGACAGAATATATACTTTATGATGGTAGCCATATTATTAATAACTTTATGATGGTAATATGTAATATGAAATAAGGGCAGATTATACAGATTATACAGAGAAAGTACACTACCTGCATGAATCTTTTTGAGTGTCTCATAGGTGTAGAAGCTGAGTCCAGCGTAGGGAATCACTCCCAGGATGGTGGGGGTGAAACCACGGTACAGCGTCTTCAAACCCTCCTCACGCGAGATCCGCTCAAACACATGAACAATGTTGCTGTACCTGAGTAGGGACAGGGGGAGGAAAACCTGGGAGTTGTACTCATTTAGCAAAATCAGAAGAAGTGAGAAAATCGCTCTGATCCTCAGGTTATTTTTGTTGTACTCATTTTGCTATAGTAAAACGGACCAAATCAGAAGAACTGAGAATATCTCACTAATCCTGAAAAAAAAAAAAAAGATTTTGGGTTAAGTGTCATGTTTAGGATATAAAGTTAAGTTTTTAGGGTTAGGATTAATTTTTTCTTTTTATTAAGGAAAAAGATCAGCTTCAAATTTGCAGATAGCCTGTGACTTCCAACAATATACAGGTGCTGGTCATTAAATTAGAATATCATCAAAAATTGATTTCTTTTAGTAATTCCATTCAAAAAGAGAAACTTGTATAATGTACATGTTTCTATAATGTATACATTCATTCCACCCAGACAGATATATTTCAAGTGTTTTTTTCTTTTAATTTCGATGATTATAACTGACAACTAATGAAAACCCCAAATTCACTATCTCCGAAAATTTGAATATTGTGAAAAGGTTCAATATTGAAGACACCTGGTGCCAGACTCTAAATCAGCTAATTAACCCAAAACACTTGCAAAGGCCTTTAAATGGTCTCTCAGTCTAGTTCTGTAGGCAACACAATCATGGGGAAGACTGCTGACTTGACAGCTGTCCAAAAGACGACCATTGACACCTTGCACAAGGAGGGCAAGACACAAAAGGTCATCGCTAAAGAGGCTGGCTGTTCACAGAGCTCTGTGTCCAAGCACATTAATAGAGAGGCGAAGGGAAGGAAAAAAGACGTATGCAAGATATGGGTTTCAGCTGTCGCATTCCTTGTGTCAAGCCACTCTTGAACAAGACACAGCGTCAGAAGCGTCTCGCCTGGGCTAAAGACAAAAAGGACTGGACTGCTGCTGAGTTATGTTCTCTGATGAAAGTACATTTTGCATTTCCTTTGGAAATCAAGGTCCCAGAATCTGGAAGAAGAGAGGAGAGGCACAGAATCCACGTTGCTTGAAGCCCAGTGTAAAGTTTCCACAGTCAGTGATGGTTTGGGATGCCATGTCATCTGCTGGTGTTGGTCCACTGTGTTTTCTGAGGTTCAAGGTCAACGCAGCCATCTACCAGGAAGTTTTAGAGCACTTCATGCTTCCTGCTGCTGACCAACTTTATGGAGATGCAGATTTAATTTTCCAACAGGACTTGGCACCTGCACACAGTGCCAAAGCTACCAGTACCTGGTTTAAGGACCATGGTATGCCTGTTCTTAATTGGCCAGCAAACTCACCTGACCTTAACCCTATAGAAAATCTATGGGGTATTGTGAAGAGGAAGATGCGATACACCAGACCCAACAATGCAGAAGAGCTGAAGGCCACTATCAGAGCAACCTGGGCTCTCATAACACCTGAGCAGTGCCACAGACTGATCGACTCCATGCCACGCCGCATTGCTGCAGTAATTCAGGCAAAAGGAGCCCAAACATAGTATTGAGTGCTGTACATGCTCATACTTTTCATGTTCATACTATCCAGTTGGTCAACATTTCTAAAAATCCTTTTTTTGTATTGGTCTTAAGTAATATTAAAATATTCGGAGATACTGAATTTGGGATTTTCATTAGCTGTCAGTTATAATCATCACAATTAAAATAAATAAACATTTGAAATATATCAGTCTGTGTGTAATGAATGAAAATAATATAATAAGTTTCACTTTTTGAATGGAATTACTGAAATAAATCAACTTTTTGATGATATTCTAATTTTATGACCAGCACCTGTATATACCGATCAGCCATAACATTATGACCACATGCGCAACAACACTTACACGTCTACTTTCAGTCTATACATACCACATCATATACATCATCTACAGCAGTCTATCATTTTGTCTGTTTATTTATTAATTACATTTTTTTGGTAATCTATTTTTGGGGAAAAGCACTACAAGATTTTCAGTTCATACTAAAACAGAAATTTGACAGTCTCTGAGTGCGTTTGATCCGGAAAGGGACCACAAATCCCTGCAGAGACAGTAACACAAGGCTCATTTGACCTTGGGGGGACATCTTGCCAGTACTCATAAGCAAAAAGGCTATTTTCGGTTCAGGGGTTAGGTTTAGGGTAATACTTATAGTTGGGATAAGGGTTAGAAAAAGGGTTAAGACTAGATTTTCGGGGTCAGTATTTAGAATGGAAATAATGTTTGGAGACACCAGAAAGACAGTGAAATGTGTTCTCAGGGTTACAGAGGGACAGTTGTCTTACATCTCCTTGGGTGTAACAGCCATCCTGGCTCGTACCATGTCCAGGGGGTAGGTGAGCATCGCAGCTGTGGTCCCGGCCAAGGAGCCCGCCAGTAACCTTGGCACTGGTGGCAGGGCCCTGGAAAACAGTCATCAATTTTGTTTTACCTTAACCACACCAGGAAGGTCGACTGTGAACATTCTCATTTACAGCAAGGGACTGGGCAGCAATCTGGGTTAACTGCAATGCTCAGAGGCAGAACAATGTATTTTTTCAGCTTGCCGGCTCCAGCCACCCTTGGATTACTGGTCAGATGCTCCCACCACTAGGCTACCTCCCGCCCCCCATCCGATAGACAGCCCTGGAGCAAAGCAGACATCTGCCAGGCGAAGACAGCAGACACTTCCAGTGGGTTCCATGGGGCCTGGGCGTGGCCGGACGGGGACGGATACTCACTTTCCCTGGAAGCCGTAGTATCCTCCCAGCAGCCTCTTGTACTGCTCATGGGCACAGAACTGGATGGCAGCGTAGGGGATGACCCGCACCATGGTGGCAGAGTTGCCCCTCCAAAGGCTCAGGAAACCATCCTTCAGGTAGGTCCGGTAGATCAACCTGTAGGCCTCCTGGTGGTGGAGCAGACAAAGCTTTCAGTATCTCCATCATTTGTATCACCAACATCACAAAAGTGCATTTTATATAATCATCAAATATTTACACATCACATGGGTCAAACCACTAACCTTGGCAGAGAATCTCGCTGAAGACACTAAAATTAAGAAGAAGCAGATATACAATTAAGTGAAAATGACATACTGTAGACAGTATTTCAAAATAATGTTAGAAGTTTGGCCTCCTACCCTGGAAGATAATCTTGGTTCTGTCGAGCGGGGCGACTGCGGTTTTAGCCAGGGCTCCTGCCAAGGCCCCAGAGAGAAGGGAGTTGACCACAGATCGTGTCTGGGGCTTCAGGGTCTGCAGATGAGCAGCAGCAGACGACAAAACAACAAGAGGTGGAAATACATTCATTGAACAAAAACATTATACATACAGTGCCGTGGATAAGTATTTAATTCTTTGTGTTATTGTTATAACAGCCCCTCAACATGAAGGCCTACACAAAGAAGCAGGCAACATCTGCAACTTAAAAAAAAAATAAAAGAAGCAAGCCTTTACAATGTCTTCACGCGTTCACATTCATATTCCTTTTACATTCTAAAAAAGTTCAGAATTATGTAGGGGAGGCATTGTGAGGAAAATCGACTTCATGTACTGGTAGATGATTCCCGGTGAAACACATTAAAGTCTGTTCAAGTGGTAAATTAAGGTAGACTCAGTCGTGCTATTTGAGATGTTGAAAAGTTTTGTATTGAGTGGTTACTGTATAATGTTTTCAAAATGAGAAAGCGAGCAAAGACCGGGTTTTCCTAGTAATGGAGTTTAACACTACATTTAAACCTGGTTTTGCTATAAAAACACACTAGTGCATCAGCTATCAACATAAATGGTAAGAAAACGAATTAAAGGTTTAGATAAAATGTAATTGCTAAATATATATGGGCGCAACATAACTTCTAAAATTGACTACCATAACTTCCAAGACCAAATATCTGATTTTCATATAAAATATAAAATCAAGACTTAACATTTAAATATGGTTTGCAAAGGCATAATTTTCTTTGCATTTACTACATAACTTCCGTTTGTCTAAACGCTTTTGCAACACATACGCCTTGGGAAAACGTGGGCGCTTTCCCAAAGACACAGGTCCCGTTATGGAAATGCAAGGTCTAACAGCAGTGCCTTGATCCCTTCAAAACTGAACCTAATCCAAAACAGAGATCTTGTTACCATGACATTTTAAAAATGCATGTGGCTGAACACACCTTCTGGCTGTTCCAATGGTTCATTCCAAGACAGTACCCCTCCCTGTCGTAATGTAGCTATATAACTATGCAACCAGCCCTGGTTCCACACAGACTCTCCCCAGCTGAACCCTGAAAGCTTTGTTTGAGTTGCAATAGATCATTAAGCTTGACTTGCGTAACAAGAATATAATGGCCCACATCTGCCCACTCTGACCAGGCAGAACAAGTTATAAATGGGCCCAGGCTTGGTTAAAGACCAAGCCAGCTAAGCAAACAGGCGGGAGGAAATCTTTTGGGAACAACAATTTGTGCAGTACCCAGGCTTTGAAGCACTGGACTGGTGGTAATGTCATCTAATAATGTGCCAGCAAGAGCAGAACACAGCAGAGCACAGACAGACACAGAGAAAGACAAAGACAGAGAGAGAGAGCAAGAGAGAGCGAGCAAGAGAGAGCGAGCAAGAAGTAGACAGAGAAAAGAAGGAACGACTGGGGAAAGCAGTGTGTCAGCTCACTCCTCCTCTGTCCTCATTCCAGAGATGTCTCACAGTCCAAGGTAAACAGAAGCAAAACACACTTGTTAGAAATTAAAGGAGAGTTTGGAAGATGAGCCAGGTTTTTGACACTGTATCCATGTGTGAGTGAAAAAACAGCAATATCCTAAACTCACTCTAATTATTGTGATTCTGTTAACATGCATCCAATATCACAAACAAATCAAGCTTAATGTTGAAAAACACTTGTCAGATCTTTCCTCTCATTTTGCTACACCTACTGTCTTGCATAGAAAAATCGCAAGAAACTACAACCACAAAGTACTTTTACTTTGTACTTATATCTGAAAAGGACCTATGTTCCAAAATTTGGACCACGGGGGTCAAAATCATTGCTTGTGGGTTTTCACTTGCCATTTCAATTGATCGATAAGAACGTCCCTTGCCAGGTGAACACACCAATTACTTTCAGTTTGTACCAGGCAGAACTCTTGCAGTTATGTTGTTAATGCAATAGTATTGCAGTATATAGAGACCAGAATTATAAAAACAGGGCCAGTTTCAGGTAAATCAACCAGGGGAAAAGGTCTTGGACCTTTTTAGAGTGTTTTGTGATCACATGTCCTGAGCAGGCAAAGCTCCAGGCCCTGGCCAATGAAATACAGCCTACCTCCGCCTGGCTGGCAGAGGGCACCGGCAGCACCTCCCCTTGTGTGAGAGGCATCGCCTGGTGTTCTTGGACTCCATTCCCCATCCCTGTGGTACCACAGCGCTCACCAGCCACCGCTGGCACTCATACACACCGGCCACCAGGGGGCGTCGACGCCAGCTACCTAAACCTGAAGGGAAAAAAACATTAGATTAGATTCAACTTCATTGTCATTGAACAAGTACAAGAACAGTACAACGAAATGCAGTTAGCTTCTAACCAGAAGTGCAAATAGAAGAGGGCAGACATTTACAAGTATTAATTACAATGTATTTCACAGATGTGCAATGTATAGATTTGCCTTCATAGATGTGCAATGAAGGCAAATGCAGTACAAATAAGACACATGCAGATGACATGAATGACTGTCAATGCAGATTCTTGTCTCAAAGAATCTTTGCACTGATCCCAACTGTTTTTCAGATTACAATAAAAAATACATTAAAAAAAACATGCAGTGCAACTGGAGCTCCATTTCTTAAATTGTATGAACTATGCTGGG
Organism: Esox lucius; assembly: GCF_011004845.1. Taxonomy (NCBI): domain Eukaryota; kingdom Metazoa; phylum Chordata; class Actinopteri; order Esociformes; family Esocidae; genus Esox; species Esox lucius. The sequence goes on along the minus strand of NC_047571.1, from coordinate 21,793,558 downwards.
ACTATAAAAAAAACAACTATGAAAGACTTTACACTCTGTAGTAAATGCCCCGTAAAATGTTTTGCTTACACAGCCTTTAAGGGATTGTCCTAAGCCTATATTTTGCCACCAAAAGAAAAACGTACATGTTCTGGTTTTTCCACACATTCTCGGCTGCTCTGACAAAGATATTGAAGGCTGAAATGTAAAATGACTAAAATAGTGAGTTCCATTTCAGGCACAATAAAATTAAAGGACAATTAAGTTATTATAACAGGACAGTAGGCTATATCCAGATTGTGCTTGGACAGTGAAAGATTGACGAGAGTCATTTGAGACTCCCCTTTCTGTCAGCCCAACATATCTGGGCAATAATAAGTTACTGGGCAGGAGTGCAACATGTTGTCAAAAGCAGCACCTCTGACACAGAACAGAGCCGCTACCACAGTCAGAAAGAGGGCTCTACACAGGATAGAGCCGCTGCCACAGTCAGAAAGAGGGCTCTACACAGGATAGAGCCGCTGCCACAGTCAGAAAGAGGGCTCTACACAGGATAGAGCCGCTGCCACAGTCAGAAAGAGGGCTCTACACAGAATAGAGCCACTGCCACAGTCAGAAAGAGGGCTCTACACAGAATAGAGCCGCTGCCACAGTCAGAAAAAGGGCTCTACACAGGACAGAGCCGCTGCCACAGTCAGAAAAAGGGCTCTACACAGGATAGAGCCGCTGCCACAGTCAGAAAGAGGGCTCTACACAGGATAGAGCCGCTGCCACAGTCAGAAAGAGGGCTCTACACAGGATAGAGCCGCTGCCACAGTCAGAAAAAGGGCTCTACACAGGATAGAGCCGCTGCCACAGTCAGAAAGAGGGCTCTACACAGGATAGAGCCGCTGCCACAGTCAGAAAGAGGGCTCTACACAGGATAGAGCCGCTGCCACAGTCAGAAAGAGGGCTCTACACAGGATAGAGCCGCTGCCACAGTCAGAAAGAGGGCTCTACACAGGATAGAGCCCCTGCCACAGTCAGAAAAAGGGCTCTACACAGGACAGAGCCGCTGCCACAGTCAGAAAGAGGGCTCTACACAGGATAGAGCCACGGCCACAGTCAGAAAGAGGGCTCTACACAGGATAGAGCCGCTGCCACAGTCAGAAAGAGGGCTCTACACAGGATAGAGCCGCTGCCACAGTCAGAAAGAGGGCTCTACACAGGATAGAGCCACGGCCACAGTCAGAAAGAGGGCTCTACACAGGATAGAGCCGCTGCCACAGTCAGAAAGAGGGCTCTACACAGGATAGAGCCCCTGCCACAGTCAGAAAAAGGGCTCTACACAGGACAGAGCCACGGCCACAGTCAGAAAGAGGGCTCTACACAGGATAGAGCCGCTGCCACAGTCAGAAAGAGGGCTCTACACAGGATAGAGCCACGGCCACAGTCAGAAAGAGGGCTCTACACAGGATAGAGCCGCTGCCACAGTCAGAAAGAGGGCTCTACACAGGATAGAGCCGCTGCCACAGTCAGGAAAGGGTGGGGAGCAAAAACATAGCAAGCTCAACATCAAAAACATCTAAGCTGACATCTATGCTAATAACCCGACTACACCAGCCTAGTTGTGTCTGTGAGTGACGCTAAATAAATACATGCCCACACCCACCCCTAGAAAGAGAGCAGACAGAGCTATAGTCAGGGACCACTAATGTTAGCATCACCACAGTATGGCTTCATGCCACCCTCTGCATTCACCCCCCCCACCCCCCCCGCCCACCCCCGCCTCTCCCCTCACACCTTTGCCCTAAATCTCAATCCTTCTCCTGTTCCTTACAGTCCACTCCTGACAGCCATTTAACTGTCTCTTCTTCCCACAGCTTATCAATTTACAGTTCCTGTGGTAGATCCCCTCAGCAGGGGCCATGGAGAAGCCATCATGGTATAGCAGAGTACGAAAAGGATCTTGGCTCTCTGATCCAGAATTATTCTAAGAACTTTTTTTTTTGAAGTGAAGAGGACGTGAGGTTTTTCCTACCATTAAACACTAAGGACTGTATTGGTTTAATTGATTTTATCAGCTAGGGCACTTGAAGGAATCACAGATACAGAAATAGTTCACTAAAATAGAGTATGCCATTGTGATTGATGTGAAAGAGTGTCTTGTGATCTGCCCGCTGTATTCTGTAATAAACATGGGACCTGGGGAACTGAGGCGAGCTGTCATGCTTGGTAATCATTTAAGTATGTAGCGATAGAGGGGGTAGAAGTAGGGTAGTATGGCTTTATGTCATGTCAGAATGGGATCAGCTCAATTTTCAACCCTGGACGAGTAAGGAGAACAGTAGTGATGCAAGTTAGATCGGCCATCAACCGGTATGGGATAATTATACACCAAAATGTTATAATCGGTATGGGCCAACTGCTTTAAATGTGTCTGATATTTCGTCTGATTGTGCTTTCCGGCGTTTCTGCTGGATTCATAGCCACCACAGGAAGAAAAACTAATTCCTTATATTCATCTTTTTTTTTTAGACATGAATTTCCTTTTCTTGGTATTCAAATAATCTGTCATGTTACAACAGTGTTCTTAAGGTGATTGAGTTCCTGGTGCTATTGTATTTATGAGCGATTTAAGAAACAAAGAGCACACTGCTGGCTGCGACGTGAAATGAATACAGGACAGGACAGTCCGATTCAAGTCAGCTGGCGAGTGGACTCTGACTGATGTACTCAAGTGCTGTTGTCTCCATCACCACAGTAACCCCCTTTCAGGCGCAGCTGAACATTTCCAATCTGTGATGTTTTGGTTTAGAGTAGACTCAGATTAGGTCATAGGATTTTTTTTGTAAATTGAGCAGCAATATACCACATTACTTGTTAATGGTAATACGTTTATGCTGTTTTTGAATCAGTACACAGCATACTCGTTCGTTTTGGGTTTTATGGTTCAAATTGGTTGGATGCCAAAATCAGAATCTACCTGGCATATTTGCTGGTGAACCAAAAGGTTAACTTGATACCCTGCATAGACAAATTAAGGGCTTTAAACACTTGTGTAATTTTTACATAACTGTACATTTATCTCTTTCAATATCAGAGTTATTTTGTTTTTATATATGGAAAGATAACATTTGTAAGATTTAAATTACATTTGTTGAAATAACAAGCATTATCAGAAGCAACATATTTGTATTTAATTCACGCCAAGGTACACAGGTACAGAAATGACCAAACATCTGGATTGGCATTGGCAAACTGTGGCATATGAATATCGGCAATCTGTAGTGGCCAATAATGTTTGATTAAAATATATGACTGAAAATGCCAAATAAGTGAGGAAAACAAAGTCTGTATAGAGTTAATGTTGGTTTGGGGGGAGGGGCAAACATGATTTTGTAATAAAAAGGGAATAAAGGGAAAACATGTGGAATATACTGTAGAATGTATTCAGTCAGCATAGGAATGAATGGTACTGAGTGATAGCGAAGACATTTCAGGATTCCTCAAGACAAGATGACAATGACATATTAGGCTATCCTTTAGCAACGGTTCCATAAGTGGCATTGGAATGGCGGCTGTACAAAGTCAGTGGCACAATAATTTCACACATATGGACATTTTATGATAGGCAGCCAGGAGTGTCATGTGATATGAAATGAACAATATAAAGTTGTTTGTCAATATCAATACTAAACATCTTACAAACAGTAGCCTTGTTAATTTATATGTAAATACCCTTAAAATAGCCAGTTAACTGGTTATTAAATAGGAATTTAACGTTATAAAATAATTATTTTGTTCTTACCTTGTTTGTCGATATTCTTATGCCACCTGTGGATCCCTCCTGTCTTCCCTTGTTAAATACATGAATTTTCCAACGGATCGGTTGACAGCCTCAGTCTGCACCCGCCTAGGGTGTATTTGAAGTTAGCGATGGCTATCGGACTGATTCTGACAGCAAACAAAAACACAGCTAACGTTAGCTACCCAGTCCAAGTAACGCAGCAGGCAGGAGCTAGGCTATCTGTCACGTCAATGTTCAAAGTGTCTCCACGTTTTGCAAACAAAACTTTAAGTGTAACACACATTTATGTTGCTAATGTCTTTAGATCGTGGAGGCCCAGTCTAGTACTATTTTATTTTCCATTGTCCCAACTATGACTTATTATCTAGCAACTTCCATGCTGTTTTGGTTCTGCTGTGACTCTTCTCGCAGCAATCTTGACAAGGGCGAGTACGATGGAATTGTGGGAAATGAAGTCAGTGGGAGGTGACAAACACATCGATAGGTCTGTTTGAGGGGCGTTAACCACATAGCGCGAAAAAAGCGAAATCATTTGGTGGCTTTTTTATATGATCTTACGAGTACTATACCATGAAAAGAATATTGTCAAGAAAAGATACATATAACATATAGAATTGAAATATAATATTCTTTACGTATATCTTAATTATTGTGAACCACAAACAGTACGCGGTCTTCATATTTGGCGCTCCACACTGAAAAAAGTTAAAGAAACCATCACATTTCATTTGACTTAACTGAAGTTAATTTGAAAATACAGCTCACTACATCTAATTAGTGAACTATTATCATATGCAAATTTGAAATTACAGAAATGTGCACAGATACCTCTGTGTCATTGACAGAACGAGTAATTTAGCCTACGTAATTAGCCAACAAACAACGTTTTATGGGAGAATAAGTTGGATCAGATGCCAAAAAAGGCAGCTCTTTACTCGTATGCTATTTTAAAAGTTCTGCAGATCTGGTAGTTAACCACCCAACTAATTGAAATGGGTAATTAACTGAAAACTACCAGGATTGGAATTTAACCTACCAAACTTTTCACTGACTAAGTAGTTGAACTATACAGCTTACTTGCCCCCAACGTTTGCATATTGTGCTGATGCAGTTTACATTATTTTACAGTCAAGGTCCAACATAGCTTCAAAACAGATTTTCAACCAGAGGTTCTTTCAGGTCATCTGCACTTAGTTCTGTGTTTTATATATATATATATATATATAAAACATTATTAGGGCAACAAAGTTAAATGTAAGTTTTCACTTAATGAATCCATTGTTTTTCATGGAGTCATAGACATCCTGGATGATAACACATTTTTCTGTCACACAATAACTCATGCCTTTGTTTACAAGAAACATGGTTTTGTCTATCTTTTAAGGGGCTCAATATAATTAACTCTTCCACAACCAAAGGTTAATTTCTAGCTCCTTTAGTTACTATCAAAAACAAGGTCAAACCAAACATCCTCTTTTAATCAACCCTCTACAAATGAGAAAGGTGTAGGAGCTACCACATTTGGGAACCAGGGAGTAATTAGGGCTTTTTCCTCACCTTGTTAGGTCAGGGATTCAAATAAGACAACTACCACCTTAATGATGAGGTTCAGATTGACAAACATGCACACAACACAATCAAAGGTTTTATTATTTTGTCACCATTCAGTTGATGTGCAGAGATCAGGAAAAGGAATGTATCAGAACTTCAGGTTTTGTACTGTAACTGGGGATAAATAGATACACTTTAAATAGAAAACCTAGTGTGGCAGAGGTTTTGGGGTAAAAAAATGAAATGAAATATTTTATACAATAGTGGAGAAAACAGTTTTTTTCTCTCAAATCTAATCATTTTCTGAAATGACTAACTTCAACTTGAATTAAAACCATTACATGGGAGTTAAGGAACGTTTGTCACAGAAGGAGTAAAGATCAAAGGTCTAGCACTGCACAGAAAAAAATACGAGTACAGGCAAAAGCCAGGTGACAAGAGACTATGACAAAGCATGCTTGCATTTGCCTTGTAAATACAACACCATTGACAGGATTTAATTCAAAGTACAAATAAACCAAACATGTATCCTTGTTGTTCAAAATAACAAAATATATGTACAGAAAATTATAAACATAATAAAAGTCCAAAAGCTCTACTCCCTCTAGAACTCTGCTTCTCAGGCATATCAGAAACCTAATTTGGCCAATTGGCAGCCCTACTGTCTAGGATGAGCAGCTCAATTGACTGGTTCAGTGGTTCCAACAGCAGTGGTTCCCAGTCCTGCCTCTAGAGATTGTACGTTTAAGTCCAGTACGTACAAAACCCACCAGTTTCCTGTTCAGGTGGGCATTACATTATTTAGATAGGATGGAACAAAAACCTGAACCTCACATTGACCAACGTAAGTAAGGCAGGCTTTTAAAATCATTCTCTGGTAAGGCTGCCCTTCTTGCCTGTCCACAACTCTCGGAGCTCCACCTGGCAGCCCAGGTCCCTGAGAGCAGCTTTGGCCAGGTCCCTGCAGTCCGGGTGGGCTGCCAGAGCCTGGGTGATTAGGGACTCTGCTCCCATCTCCAAGATGGGTTGGGTGAAGTGAGGCATGCGTGCCACCAGGTTCCTCAGCAGCATACAAGACTGTTTCTGAGGAAGAAAGAAATAGATCAAGCATGGATCTGAAAAAATTAAAAAGTGGTATTACCAAAAAAAGGTGGCTGTCAAAAATGTTTAGCCTACATAGGGCCAACAGGGAATTAAGGACATCCTTGTATTACTTGCACATTGAGGTCATTTGGGTGAGTCTTCATAGCCAGCAGAGCAGCCAGAGCCCCTCCCTCCTCCATAATGACCTGGCAGTTGTTGGGTTTGCGCAGAGCAAGGACAGAAAGAGCAGCACACCCCTGCTCACAGACCTGCAGGCAGGAGAGTACAACACAACATATAAACATTCAGTTGAGTTCCTTAAGTATTTGGACAGCAACACATTGGTCCTTAACAGACTAGACAGACATTTTAATTTGTTTATTTTCTTTAAATCTAAATACAGAACCCAGATTGAAGCCAATATTTGCAGGGGTTCTCAACCTTTTTGGTTACTACTACTACTACTACTACCTAATTAATTTTGACTTGAACTGGGTACCCTGATGTACCCCCAGATGTCCCAGTACCCCTGCCCAAGGTAACTGAAATGTGTCATTATGTCCATGTGAAAATGACAAACCTTATCAAAGAAGTTGAGTTTCCTCCAAACAGCTTTGATATGCTGGCAATATATAAATCATGTGGAGGTTATAGCGCCCCACTGTGGTTGGTATGGATATTCATGTTGAGCCTTGACTTGATGGAACAACTAACACTTTGTAAATATTTATTGGTGGTTTTAGGTACCGAACATTATAGCGGTGTTCAACATTTGTCAGTCGGTGTCACATATTATATCTGATGCTGATTGGTAATTTGGTCAGAGAAGTAGCTTTGAAAGTATTCTTCACAAAATTGTAAATGATGGACATTCCAGAGGCAAGTGTATTCCTAGTGAAGAGAGGGTCTATGTACTGAATATCATGACAAAAGTGGTGTGGGGCACACTTTGAAAACATCAGCATTTTTATCTCCTGTTATGGCATTACCATTTGGTTTATTCTTCTGTTATATCACTATGATCTGGTTAAATATTGTAAATGCTGTATGGCGATAGAGCCAGAGTCCATTCAATCATGGGGGACAAATATCGGGTGCTGGAGACAGAGGATAATTGTTTTGAATTTGGCCTAGTTGTGGCAATTCACAGCTTGAGTTGACACATTCTACATTTAGCAGTTTTAATGACTAATACAAAAATCACAGGAGCTGTAGGGTTTCACCTGAGCATTGCCCATGTGTCTGTTCATGGCGATGACAATGAGTTGTACTCCACCCGCATTTGTGATGGCATCTTTAACATCATCATTTCCTGCTATGGCCCTCAGCGTGCTCAGCACCTGCCTGGTCAGTTCCTGACAGGGGAGTGATGTAATTAGGGAGTAGATTAAACCAGCATTTGAACAATAGTCTTGGACAACCTCTTCTAACCTCTCTGGGACCCCAAGACGCAATAATTGGTTTTAATCCTGAACTAGCGCACCTGTTATCACAGGATGGCAGGTAGCCTAGCAGTTAATATTTGGCGAGTAGCCAAAAGGTAAGGATACTAAAAGGTGAAAAATCAGTCCATGTGCCCCTGAGCCCGGCACTTAATACTGGTCACTCCTGTATGGCTAATAGTATAAAATACTTTTCTGGAACAGCCTAAATCCATGCAACGACTTGGGGTCCCTGAGGAGAGGTTTGAAAAAGGCTAATGTCTGAGGCACTTCTGTCAGCATGACTTACATGGGACTCATAACTGTCTGCCAGCAGGGTCAACATGATCTTTAATCCTCCCAGCTCACAGATGTCCTGACAGAACTCATTTCTCACAGCCAGGCTGCACAGAGTAGCACACAGGACACTGAGCACAGGGGTGTTCTCGGGGTGTGCTGAGAGGGAGAAGAAACAGGAAATAGTTAAAATAGGTCACTATCATAAACAATAAATGTACATACAGCCTTTTATAATGACCCTATGCATTACCTTTGGCAGCCTCGATTATGACCTTCAACCCATTGTGTTCCAAAACAATCATCTTGGCATGTTCGTGAGCTTGACCGAATGGAACTCTGATGTCATCATCAAAGGTCATGTACCTCAGGGCAGTACAGGCCTCCTTGACCACATCAGAACGTCCAGAATGACACTGGATGGCACCGGTCAGCAACGGCAGTATTCCAGCCTTCACCAAATCCTGCCTGTTCTGCTCATGCTTTAAACAGCAATGACGGACAGCACGGATGCCTAGTAACGTCAGTGCAGGGTTTGTCTGGTACATGTCAAGGATGCTCACCAGGAGATCCTTACCCTCCGAGTCCAAGAGGTCTGGCTGGCCATCTGTCAGAGCAGCCAGGGAGGAGAGAGAGACCAGCAGATCATCTTGGTCCAAAAGAGTCTTTCTACAGCAAGATATGATTGTAGCATAGGCACCTTTCTGGGCTGCCAGGTGCCTCTGTGCGAAGCCAAGGGAACACTGCTCTGTGAAGCATTTCAGATCTGCAATAATACTACTGTCAGACGCTTTAAGGGATTCCAGAACCTGTAAATCGAAAAGGAACAGACCAGTGGCATGACAGGCAGCCTCGTGTTTTTTTGTGTTAAATATGACCCTAGCTCATTGAATGAATGTGAGTAGTGATCTCTTATGTTAAGAAAATGCCTTTTAGCAGACATTTGTTATTAAAGTGACTAACAGTCAATCATACATATTTTTTTGGCATCGCAATATTTTGGCATCCCAAGACCTACCAGAGCCAAGCGTTTTAGTCTGGATTTAACACTTCCACCAGCTGAGCTACAGAGGGCCACACTGTTGTTTTCTGTGCTGAACATACTCCATACCAACCTGAAGAACTTTATGCTCCTCCGTTTGATTATCAGAGGCTGCCGCAGGAACAGCTTTCACTATACAGCTGAGGTCCACCCCTGGAGAACGAGGCAAACCATTGGAGCGGGCCAAGATGTATCCAGGTTTAGAGGCAAGAAATCTAAAATGAACTACCTTAACATTATGATGACTCAAAATACACTGTTGACTAATTATATGGTTAAATTACACTATGTTAACACCACACGTTCATTGAGATCCAGATCAAATCATGTAGCTGTACCTTGGGACACAAACTGCTCCACCGCCTCCCTTAAGGCCTCCTCAGAGTCCATGTCAAACTCCTCGATGTTTTCCTTTACCACTGCATCGAAGGTCTCCTGGGTGATCCTGCGACAGGCCATGTCTGCAACGTTCCGTTCCACTCAGATGAAGAAACCACTGAAACTGCAATAAAACAACGTCACTAAATAGCCCGCAAGGTCTTCTCAAACATGATTGTTATCGTTGACTGCGTGTTTGCGGGTAAAATATTAGTGTCAGGTGACAACTAGATGCTTAAAGATTTACCACCAGAAACAAATGTGTTTTATGCCTCTAGAAGATAAGCTATCTAGCTGCTACCACCCCACCCACCCCCAGCTGAACAAGTAGGAGACAATGCATATCTTGTCTCCTTTACACGGACACACTGTGGTTTCAACATGTAGCCCAGCTTCAAGTCCCAGAATTGGCTAATATAAGCAAACTGTCTGAAGCTGTACAGCATTTAGCTACCCACTGTAACTAGGCCATGGACATTTGCTTTACTTGTTTTTATCAATTGGCCGCAAAATACGGTGCTTTTAATCGGTAGACGGTTCTAATGGAATATGAATCGTTTGCAGTACTATTGGATTTTAAACTGGGAATCCGTATAAGCACTTTGTGACCACTGCTGTAAAAAACGTTCATTAAATATATTTAATTGATATCCAAACAATGTCCAACAAAAAAGTGAATACAGGATAAGAATTAGAGTATTGTGCGAGTATCAAATAAGTATTTGATGCATTCACTATAATAGGCATTAAATGGGATGCAAATGATGTAATATTGTTGTCACCAGAACAATACCAGTGTATTACTGAACAATACTACTACGTTGCCTAATTATCATGGGTGGTTACATACATGCTATAAAGCTGGTCCCAGAATACATGACTTGAGCCTAAAAGTAATTGAGTCTAGAGGCTATTTCATCCAACAAGCTAGCTAGAAGGCGCCTGCAAAATGTATCAGACTTTACAGAAAGATAGCGAAATGCCGACTAGTTACCTATTTGTTCAGACGGTTGCAGTGTTTTTATTAAACGGAATTACATGTATACTTTTCTAACGTGTTCAGATAGGGAACGGGTACCTCACAAAATAATAGCGTGTTCTCGGATCACTTACCACCCGTTCAACACCACCCAGTGACTGTGCAGCTGGATTACGCAAATAACGTATCAGTGTTGTGGTCGATTACTACGTAGATAGTTTGTGAATATTAGAACATACGCAGGATCTTCAAATAAATCGTCTCGGCTAGGTTGATCTTTCATTTAAAAATTTAGTTCCGCATACTCTTTTTGTTTCAGGGCTAGCTAACAAAACCGGAAACTAAAGTTAATCAATACAACAAAAACATTGGACTGAGATCAGAGTATTGGCGATAGAGCCTGCTATTTATATCACAGCTGAAAATAATCAAAGTTAATCATATTTAAAATCATGTTTCAAAAGTTAAATAAACGCATTCAGTTTTAATTTCACATGGAATAAATTACTATGTTGTAGCTTATCAAGAGGCAGGGCCCGGGGATCTTTAGTTACAGTTTCCACTGAATAAGGAAATCGCGCGGGGTCTCTTTCTCTTTATGAGCGTAACCAGGAAAATAACCACCAACCACAACAATTGGTGAAGTCAAAGAACATAACTGATCCTAGATCAGCTTTATGTAGCAAAGTATCGCTGAACAGCCGCAGTGGTGAGATAGCGGTGGCGACTGTTGATGTTTTTGTTGTCAGCAAAATGGCGACAAGCGGAGAGGCCCCGGAATCTTGGTACCTGGCTCTGCTCGGCTTTGCCGAACATTTTCGGACGTCTAGTCCCCCGAAGATCCGTCTCTGCGTCCACTGTCTACAGGCGGTGTTTCAGTTCAAGCCGCCACAGAGGGTCGAGGCCCGAACTCATCTCCAGTTGGGCTCAGTACTATACCACCACACCAAGAACACCGAACTCGCGCGGAGCCACTTGGAGAAAGCGGTGAGCATTTTCTAGGAAACTCCGTGGATTTGGTAAAGGGATGGGAATATAAGGCCCATCTATGGCAAAGCCCTGTGTTACTTTTAAGCGAACTATCGTGGTAGTTTTATCAGTGAGAATAATACAATTTCGCGTGCCAAAAACAACAATTATTTGGACATCAATCAAGTTATTCAACAGTCCATGTAAAAAAAAAAAAAAAAATAGTAACTTTGGCATTCTGTTTTCTTTCACAGTGGTTCATATCACAACAAGTATCCTTTAATGTTAGAATGACATTTGTGTGAGCGTCAGACTGAACAGTGCGTGCCATGTCGTGTGTTAGAGCTTGCATCTAATTGAATGTCTTCCCCCTGTCTCCATGCTTTTACGTTTTTATTTTCTTTATTGATACTAATGTTATCATGTAGAAAGATATCTATTTCCTTATAAAAGAATGCTAGATCCCTCAGTTTGAAGATGTTAAATTTGAAGCTGCAAGTCTTCTGTCTGAACTTTACTGCCAACAGGTAAGATAAGTATAAAGTTGTTACTGATCCCTGAATGGCCTCAGTGTTCACATGCTTATAGTTATATTGTTCATTTGTACAGTCATTCCACATTTATCAAGACAAAATGAAATTGTCGTTCATTTTCCTCTGACGTCATGTATTCATAAAGTAGGCTTAATTAGTAATCCAATCTTTGTCTTATCTGTCATTGAGTGGTTTTTGTATGTGAAACTCTAAAACAATAAGAAAGCAGCATACAGTACAGAATGCTGTTTAGAAAACAGGTTGTTGGCTTCTTTACTGTTTTGCCGTAACTGTTATTCAAGTCAGTGAACTGATGATTATATTGGATCTGGTCTTCATTTGAAGAATCTGGTTGACTCTGCAAAGCCCCTGCTGAGGAAAGCCATTCAGATCTCCCAGCAAACTCCTTACTGGCACTGCAGGTTACTCTTTCAACTGGCGGTAAATTAACCTAACAACTGCAATTATTTCCTTTTAGAATTAATATCAGTTAAATTAGGTCTGTAATCATGGTCAATATGTTAGATAATAGTTTGCATGTATGTTGGTCATCATTTACTTGTCCTTAATATTGGGTTAAAGTTATTTTATCCTGTTCTTTATTTGGTCTTAGCAACTGCACACACTGGAGAAGGATCTGGTGTCAGCCTGTGACCTTCTGGGGGTAGGGGCAGAGTATGCCCGGGTGGTAGGCTCTGAATACACCAGGTAAGGTATCATGGTAGAACAAATCACAAGGTAACCAGTATGATCAGTTCTGGTAGTGTGTGTGTGTGTGTGTGTGTGTGTGTGTGTGTGTGTGTGTGTGTGTGTGTGTGTGTGTGTGTGTGTGTGTGTGTGTGTGTGTGTGTGTGTGTGTGTGTGTGTGTGTGTGTGTGTGTGTGTTGTTTTTTCTTCAGTCTTTTACTGGCCCATTGACACAGTGTTTTACGGTTTACATAGTGATGCTGTCTGGCCTGTATGACGTTGCTGATTTTGTTTTTTTTCCATCGTACACAGAGCTCTCTTTCTGTTGAGCAAAGGGATGGTAAGTTGAAACATACTGATCATCATAAAAACATTATCTTGTGATGATGAACTAAAATCAAGTAGAGATATATTGATAAGTAAATTAACTCTTAACGTTATGACCCCCCCCCCCAAGTAAACATGTAAAGAATATATATGTGTAGTTTCTTCGGTCTGGTGGTCAAAACACTTCTATAACACCAGAGTCACAGCAAACATGTCCTGAATTATATTTTCCAAAAAAGAAATGAGGCTGTGATTGTGACGTCTTTTAAGAAGAGTGAAATGTCATCTTGTGTGTTTGTGTAAAGTTGCTGCTGATGGAGAGGAAGCTGGGTGAGGTGCACCCTTTGCTGACACTGTGTGGCACCATCGTGGAGAACTGGCAGGGAAACCCCATCCAGAAGGAGTCCCTCCGAGTTTTCTTCCTGGTGCTGCAGGTCACACACTACCTGGATGCTGGACAGGTACAAAATCTCCTTCTGTCAAACGTACATTAACATTTACAAAGAATTTAACTCACTGTTAAATGATAGCTGCCAGCTTTAGAATATAGACAGGAAGGTTCATCTCATATTCCTACTCTACACTAGCTATAGGAAATCTATGGTATGCCTTACTCCGTTGGAGTACGGTGTGAGTAGTGATCACAAAGGCCTGCTTGCGCAAGTCTAGTCACAGGCAACAAAATGTAACAGTCCATCGCCTGTTATAGAAACCGTTTGAACGCTTGAATTACAGCTGCATGAACACAATTAACACTTATCATACAGAACAGACGTTGTTCCAAACGGAAACCCACCTGTAAAGGCGCACGCGTGACTGACGTAACAGATGTGTCTGTGTGGGGTGTCAGGTGAAGAGCGTGAAGCCCTGTCTGAAGCAGCTGCAGCAGTGCATCCAGACCATCTCCACACTCCACGACGACGAGATCCTGCCCAGTAATCCCGCCGACCTCTTCCACTGGCTGCCCAAGGAGCACATGTGTGTCCTCGTCTACCTGGTGAGATACTGACCCAGCACTTGAACGTTTGACCTCTCCACGTCCCTGTTTCGCCGCTGTCGCTGGGGATGTTATAAAGGGTCGTTTTCTTTTCTCTCACAGGTTACAGTCATGCACTCAATGCAAGCTGGCTACCTGGAGAAGGCCCAGAAATACACAGACAAAGCACTCATGCAGCTGGAAAAGCTCAAAAGTAAGTGATGGTAATCCCCACTGGAATTAGTTACCAAAGTCATTTTCAATATGATCTCTCTGAGCCTCACCTGACCATCATCCTTTCACTCAGAGTAAGTCTTTCAGTCATTTTCAGCTGTAGTAGCATTAATGGCCAGATTGCAGCAAAAGGACCAACATAAAATGTGCAGGTTACTACTGATGTTTCATTACTAACCCAAGTCTTTTATTGGCGCTAAAACAACCTTTGTTGCCACAAAAAAATAAAGTGTTAACCAGCTGGTCTAATTCAGTTACAGTGCCAGACTTGCAAAATAATAGCTTAAATGGCACATGCCAGTATTGGTCTTCGTTCGCTGAGTCTGCCACCAATTAATTAATATTCAGTTCAGTTCAGATCAGATCTATGGAAATATTTAAAAGGTAAATCTGAGAATATCATAATATTTCAAATGAAGTTCTAGGACTGGACATTTGACTTTGTTTTTCTTGTCATTTTCTTCTAGTGCTGGACTCCAGCCCCATCTTGTCCACATTTCAAGTCATTCTACTTGAGCACATCATAATGTGTCGACTCGTTACCGGCCACAAAGCAACGGCCCTGCAAGAGGTACGGAAGTGGCTGCACGCACACGTTCATTCATATACCGACAGTCACACTGACCTGGCAACCACCTTCATGTTGATGTCTGCCCATTCTCAGATCTCTCAGGTGTGTCAGCTGTGCGCACAGTCACCCAGGCTGTTCACCAACCATGCATCACAGCTGCACACCCTGCTAGTGAGTATCAAGAGATGTAACCGCTGCCCGACGCCTTCAAGTGATTTGATATATCCGTTTGTTGTTATGGACAGGAAGGGGTTTCTTCCTGATTTATTCATGCCAGGGAGGGATAAGTACAGGCCACCGGTGGGGGGGGGATTGTCCTGTCGGGTGTGACGGGTCGGGCTTCTGAGGGCGGGGGCTCACGCCTGTCGCCGCCTGTGTTTTCAGGGGCTGTACTGTATCTCCGTGAACTGCATGGACAACGCGGAGGCCCAGTTCACCGCCGCCCTGCGGGTGAGTGACGTGAGTGTGTCTCCTAAGATCCCTTTTGGAAAGCTTCCCAACCTCTCCGTCCCGGGTGGGCTAACTGAAATACCTGTGCCTTTCACTCTCCCAGCTGACCACGCACCAGGAGCTGTGGGCGTTCATCGTAACAAACCTGGCCAGCGTCTACATCAGGGAGGGCAACCGGCACCAGGAGGTCAGAGGGCATTTGGGGTGCATTCAAGATCGCTGGGTTTATGTAGATATGATGAATGCGATTCCTATCCTTGCTATAATGTCTTTTTTTTATTTTTATAATAGCTTTATAGCCTGTTGGAGAGGATAAACCCAGATCACAACTTTCCTGTCAGGTATGAAAATGTTTGTATTCTTACCAATGAATTTTGCCGAGTCAAGTGCAGCCTTGCGACTATGATGTTGGATTCTCCTGTTCCTCTCCCGTTCCAGCTCTCATTGTCTGCGGGCAGCAGCCTTCTACATCCGTGGCCTCCTCTCGTTCTTCCAGGGACGCTACAACGAGGCTAAGTACGTTTATCGACTGCTCACCATACTCTGGTAGAATCCATTTCCAATTCATCACATAGAAATAAATTCATCATAGACATGAATAAATAGATGGCACAACATAATTTGCAACTAGACAAACACAAAACAGATTTTGGTTATTGGGGCCTAGACCCAAACAGAGAAACTATGCTTTCTGTTTTTTGACCAAGTCCTTCTTTACTAAAGAAACATTCCCAAAGTGTCTATGCCAATGCTGAGAGTTGAATGCACACTTTTATCACTAAGAAGCTTGACAGACAGACAAACAGATTCATATTTAATTGACTTTTAATGCCCTACATGGCTAAACACGTGTCTGGCAGGTTTTTAGATGTGTGTGGTCACTGCCTCAGATCCAGTGGTATGGGCTTCATAGTTCCAAAGGTGAAAACCAAAATCTTTGCGCCGGCCTCATTTAGCCCCCCTGTGTTTCTGTCTAACACATGTTCTTCAAGAACCTTTTTAGAAACATTATTTTATCCTTTTCTTTTTACTTATAAAGCACCCTGAAATGCATTTTAATGTAATTAAGTTGCATAATAAGTGTGACTTGTAAACCTAAGAGCATACATGTGAACGTAAAACGCCGACAGAAATGTGTGTGACTGTCCCATTAGGCGCTTCCTGAGGGAGACTCTGAAGATGTCCAATGCTGAAGACCTGAATCGTCTGACCGCCTGCTCTCTGGTTCTACTGGGACATATCTTCTACGTGCTTGGGAACCACCGGGTGAGGCACCTCCGGGTCTTGTAGTGCCTGCAATGCCTCAGTATTGCCAGGAGGTCTGACTCAACCTGAACTATTCATCTGTCTTGGGTTTCTCCAGGAGAGCAGCAACATGGTGGTTCCAGCCATGCAGCTGGCCAGCAAAATCCCAGACATGTCAGTCCAGCTCTGGTCCTCGGCTCTGCTCAAGGGTAAGAAAACCACTGTGTGCGTGTGTGAAAGGTTGAGAGTTGTACTGACTGACACGGTTTTCCTCCCCATAGATCTGAACAAGGCATGCGGAAACACAATAGACGCCCACGAGGCAGCTCAGATGCACCAGAACTTCTCCCAGCAACTCCTGCAGGACCACATTGCTGCATGCAGCCTCCCTGAGCACAACCTTATTAGTGTAAGGATTCCTCAACCAATGGCTTTATTTCTTCACCGCTGTCCAAACTTCATTAGAATAAGAGCTCATCACGCAATTAATCATTCAATCAATTGATACATCAGCCAATTAGGATCAATATATTTATATGGTAAATGTTTATCCACGTACAAATGAGGAATGGATGATAAGAGAGCGGTTTTTGTTGTTTCAGTGGACGGACGGACCCCCTCCGGTTGGCCAGTTTCAGGCCCAGAACGGACCCACTACCAGCCTGGCCAACCTGCTCTGAGCACCACCTGGTCGTGGGAGAGTGGGAGGGGAGGGGGGGGAAAGAAGGGGAGGACTCTGATCGGCATACAGCCTAGGGGATCGTCGGTGTCCAACATTGGCTGGCTTTTATTGACATTACCATGCCAACGAGCAGAGTTAACCAATGCAGAATCGGAATACTACCTAGGCCACATATTTTATATGGAATTCTATAGATCATACCTTATTCTTTCACTGGTAGGATTTTTTTAGTGGGCGGGTGGTGGGGAGTGCACAGGGGATAATGTCTTTAGGTGGTGACATGAAAGAGAGTATAGATCGCTGATCTTGCACCTACCTCAGAGAGGCTGCCACTGGGCATTGCATTAGCAGAGACTAAATAACGAAAATAGTGTACCATCTATAGTAAAATTTCAAATCTGAGGCCCTTTATCTAAGTTCAAGTTTTTACCGATAACCACATGGCAGTCAAAGACACTGATAAGCTACCTATAAGGTAAACTATCGCCCCCTGACAAGAAGCTAGCTTTTTGGTCTAGCTGGTGGTGTGTGGTTTAAATAAAATTTCTGACAACGAGTTAAATAACAGGTTTTTACACACAGTGAAAAGACACCACCTGTACTCCAGGCAGAACAGTAAACCTGTTGGAAGATGGTTTGTTGGATACTGGAGCAACATGTTCTGGAGTGGCATTGGATTGGATTAATATTTGTCTTCTTTTTTTTTTTTTACTTGATAATCATTTTGAATTGAAAATTGTAGGGAATATTTTTCCACCATTTTTTTTCAGTAGGTGATAACTCAAACGTTACACTTCACTTGGATATTTTATTCCTACTAATTTTACCTCTTGTTGTTTCCTTCATGTTTGGCACCTTGTAACTCTCACCACCCCTGCAGTCCTGTTCTAAAAATGATTGTCCCTCTAAAAACTTGCCTATAGTACCCGTTGCAACCAGATGGGGGTACTGCAGAGTCGTATTGGAGCAACCTGTTGGTGAAACGCCAAAGGACGCTCCAACCTGTATTTTAATAAACTTATCAGGGTTTGTCCCCTAACAAATCTATCACCAAGAATACCACAGTGCGTATTTTCTAAATCTATTTAAATGTCATCATATTTTTTTTTTTAGTAACGTATCACAATGCAGACTCTTATTTTAGCAACCATGTTGAAATGATACCTGTGTGTTGCAAATATTTACCTCTTTATTTTTAACAAATTAATCAATTTACTAGAGTTTGTAAATTTCACTATTTATATACCACATTGGACAATAGTTTCACTATTTTGTTGATTTTTGTGAAGATATGGCAGAAAATGTATGTGTATTTTTATGTTTCTTATGAATAATGATTTAAACATGAAAGTGCTACGTTTGGTCAGTTGTCAAACAAAATGCTACAACTATGACAGCCTTAAGTCGGTTATTTTCAAGTATATGTTACACTGTGGGTCATTAGGGTATTTTAATACTGGTAATGTTTTTAAATCCTTTTTTCCCCTCCAATACATTTTCAAAAACATTTTTTAATTAAAATTGAAAATGGACATTAAGTTATCAATTGCATCAACTGGCCTTTCTGCTGATCTGAAACGCTCCCATTTACAAACGCCATCATCCTAATCTTTTGTATGTGACTGCCCGTGTTTTCCTTGCCTGCCGGCGGAGAGTTACTGGAACCATGGGTGTCCGGGGTGGTCAGCCAGGATCTTTCTTGCATCTTCTCTTACTCTGGAGCCTTGTAGGACCTTGGTTGATGGTAGACAGCCATTGACTTTTCCTGCAGATCAGACAATGCGTTACAGATAACCCCTTCGGTGGGCAAACGCGACCCAAAGCCATAGGAGGAGTTGAGGTCGGACACTACGGTTCATATGCAAAGCCGGATCAGAATCTTTTATTTTATTTTTTTTCTTCACCTGTCACAAGTGGTATGTCATTGGTCTCGAGGCAACAATCATCTACAAGTTCTGTTCAAACCCTGTACACACTGTGACTGTGAAAACTGCTTAAAATACACATTTGTACATGTTTGTTTGAGGGCATGTTTATGCTTAATGCGTACGAGGAGATGCGTGAAAATGGCTGACGTAGACCAATCAATGATGGAAATGTCAATTTGAATGAGTGTAGATTTATTAAGTCAGTGTGATTGGGCATGGTTTTTGCATCGTGAACGGGCTCTGCAGATATTGATCAAATCTAAATGTTTGAATATGTGAAAAAGGGAAGTGTCTAGATGTCCCAGTGACCTAGTCTCTCGGCTGTTTGCCGTACCCTGTATCTGATGAGTTTGTACACAAATTCTAATACTTATTCCCTATCAATCTCTAAAGGTTTACTTTGATTCTCAGTGTCTTTAGCACCATACTATTTCACAACACTGATTCTTTCCTGCAAACCTGCTCCAATCAAAGACACGATTTAAGACATTTGAGGTGTATTGTATGGTTTGGACACCATAGTCATTGAATATGTCAGTTAATATTTCCTATAAACCACTGATACAGAATTACATATTATCTTCCCCCTAATGATGAAGGCTAGTGTTGTGGCACTGTAACCTGGTCCTACATCTGTTGTTGGATGTATGTACTACATCAAGCCAATGTGAGCCAGTTCTGCGATCAGTCCTTCAGAAACCAATCATGTCTTTGTCTGATTTGCAGAGTCAAGGCTGTGACACTGCAGTTTAATGTAAACAAACTGCAGATTTAGGATCAGATAACTTATCAAAATCTTAACCGTTAAGCAAAGGAGAATATTTCATTCACCTCAGACAGCTCCATTAAAAGGGCAGCAGAAAACCAATATTTCACCATCTGCTTCATCTCAGTGTAATGAATGCCAATAATTACCTTCCAATTGTTTATGAGATGTTGGGAGGAGAGGAAGAGTGAGAGATTGGGGAGGTGGTGGAACTAGCCAGTAGCCAATGATGCTTATTAGGTAATAGGTGTCTTAGCAAAGCAATGAGAAGGAGGCCCTAGCCACTTCCTGCCAAATAGTGAGTGGGGCTGATCGTGACAGCAACGGCTACTTCCTGCTTTGTTACAGTACTTAATGGGGATTAAGTTGAAGCTGTCATGTTGTTACTGGCGGCCATTACCTCATGCAGGGAGAGAAGGGAAGCCACGATCCGTGACCAGACTACAGTGAAATTTATGCTGTGTGAATCTGAAATTAGGACGTGGTTCTTTTCTTGTATCGGTTGATCATCTTGTATTGCGGTTGGTGAATATTTAAGAGTGCATTCATATTTTCACATTTTGACATCAAAGACCCATAGTTTCCTACTCAGTTTAGAACAATGAGGTGGCCTTACAGTCTTTGTGATCCATAGTATTGGATAGTCTCCGCTCCTGAGCCACTACACCAGGCAAAAGTAAATAATGATTAAGACTATAACTGAACCAAGGGAGCAGAAACCAAGAGCCAGGACACTGGATGTTTACAGGAAACTTAAGGCCAGGACAACTAAGTAGGGAGTTGTGACTGAACATCTAGGTGGGAAAGGGCTCCATTTGCTGGCATCTTATGATAAACCAGCACTTTTTAACATTTTAGTTATTTACCAGATTACCAAGACCATTAACTGAAAAATAATGTATTTTTTGAGATTCCCTCCCCCAACTTCCTCTGCTGTTTCTTCCTGAAAAGGATATAAGATCAACATTTTATTTTACCCTGCACAAATGCAAACCGTACTGACCTTAGATCAGTATTAACATCATCCTACGTTATCACTGATCTAAGGTCAGTATTGTTTGCATTTGGGCAGGGTAAAATAGAAAATGCCGATCCTACATCTTTTGGTAGAGGCAACTTAAACTCATGTCTTTCCACTTCACTCACAGAGCATGACTTTAAACTCAGGTCAGGTGAACAGGGATGTATTATATTACTAGATTAGAGCACTGACATATTCCTTCGTAAAAAAAAAGGAGAGATCTCAATGATGCATGCCCAAGGCTAATCATGTTAGTAGCATCATCTGATGATGAGGCAAAGCATCATTGCATCCAAATAGGACACAGACACATGTTGTGGCTACTGATCTGAGACCAGTTCTCTGTATTTAAGTCTTCAGTTTGACAACTGTGGAGTACAAAGCAAGCCTGATCCTGGACCAGCTGTTACAGATAATGTATGTTATATGGAACCTCAAGACCTAGAGGACCCCTGGCATGTATGCTCCTTTGCCCTCATGGTGGTTAGTGGTTATAGATGTGCATTGGTCCCCTTGGCGTGTTCAAGCGCGCATGCCCACTGCGGTGACGCCGCGGCTCCATGTGTGTTGAGAAGCGCATTATTTGGCAACAGAGGCGGCAGCGGGGAGGGCCGAAAAAAAGAGGGTATCCCCTGGATTTTTAAAAAACATCGAATTATTGGATCCAATTGTCACCCTAAATACCTTGAACGACCCGCAGTCAACGGATAGCTGTCAAATCTACCGAGTAAGTTGATTGAGGTGTCTCCGAAGTTTTTCGGGGAAGTGGATTGAGGGAAGTCTTTTATTCGGACTTGTCGCGAGCCAGCTCCTCTTCCTCCACCTATCTGTGACGATAGAGAAGCTGATGGGCTGTTGAAAAGTAGCACTTCTCCGCAGAGCAAAAGCTACGGTTGGGAGAGTAACGGGGGGGGGGGGGGGTCGTGTGTATATGGAAGTCGCATCTCCTACTGACTTTATGATGTCTACACATAGTTTTACGACATTTTATATTTTAATGCCACTTAAGGAGAGACATATTGGGTAGACCGAACAGCCAATCTGAATCTGTATCGTCCAGTGACTGTTCGTTGACTCACTGGGAGTTCGACATTCTTTTTAGAGCCCTACTAGCTAACGTTAGCCCCTTTACAACCCAGGTAGATAGCTAGATGTCTTGCTAATGCTAAAAATGCGTAACACGAACTACTCAAAACATGTAATAAGTTATCAAATTAGATACATAACTAGTTAGGTAGGTAAGACATTTAGACAGTTGTGTAGTTTAAATTTTCCGCTGGCCACCTTCTCCCCACCGAAAGCGAGCTTGCCCCGGCTTCCAGAACGCTAACGTACTTCTTGATTGGCTTGATGGTACGGTACCTAGGTCCGGGTACCTGGTGGTTGTTGTTGTTGTTGTTTTTCTATATATTTTTTTTTGCGTAGCTAAGGTTAATATCAGCCATTTTAGCATGGTCGCTAAGGATAAATTGGCATTTGCTAGCTAGTTGGGCTGTATAGTGGTTTGGGAATTTATAAACACAATTAATTTCCTCTGCACTAAACCTGAACGAAAAGCCGGTCAGAATACAACGTGGGCTGTTTAGTTTTTAAAGGGGGGAGTTTGCATTTTGTTTGAGTGTGGCGTAATGGTGGACGGTATTTGTGCCATGGTTTGAGCCCCTACTAGTCGTGGCACTTAACCCTACAGGCTGCCAGTGTTGTACTGTATCAGAAATAAGAGTCCCTGGTAGTCTTCCTACCTCTGTGACGACCATGGTCTTCCTCCTCTTAAAGCTGAACCCACACACATTACACACACACTTTCTATCCAGCCTAGTGGTATGAGTCGGGTGGTGCAGTCCGTGCGCTGCAAGTGTACTGTGTCGGAGCCAGCTTCTGTCAGTTAGAGTTGTGTTTGTTAGACAGGTCTAGATTAACTGTGAAATGCTTGCTTACCGACCCTTTTCCAACAATGCGGACTTAAGAAATAAGAGAAACTGATTGGGGGGAAAAAACAAGACTTAATGCAAAATATACAAATATAAAAAAAGATGAAAACAATGAATGACAGTGGCTTGGTTGTATAACATGGTGTACAAGTACTGTGTCAATGTACAGGGACCATGCTGATAGTTCAGGGATCCACAGATTGATCATTTATCAGTCACTTTAAACTGTTTTATGGTTTAGGTGTAGAAGCAGTGTGAGTTCCTGTGAGTTCCGGACATGATGCACAGGCATTGCATTTGGGCCATTTGCGCTTGTATAGAAAACAGACCATGATTTGGGTTGTTGACTAAGTTGGAGATTTCCTCAGGCACTGTTTAATCTCCTTCCCAGATATGTGCATCTAGATGCCTGAAGATCTGGTAGTATAATGTTACATTTGTCTTAAAGGGACAATAAAAAACAAATTGTAAGAAATTCAGTGTTGGCTTAAGCAGCTTCCAGCCAGTTATCTCCCACAACACCTTCACCTACGCTTCTTGTGCAACCAAGCACCAATTTCTGTGTGTGGGACCGCTGAGCATACAGAGCAGCTGAGCTGTCTTAATACTCCACTTACCCCTGAAGAAGGGAGTAACTGCTTTATGAAAAAAAAATACTAATAATAATTGTCATAAATTAATGATGCAAAAGCACTTAGCAAGTGGAAGGTGCATGACATTTAGTGTTGTGGGCTTCCAGCTCGTTAGCTTCCGAGTGGATGGATAAAATGGACACTCTCAAGGTGGCTCAGTTGCCATAAAAAGCAGGGTGTCCGGATGCTGACGATGGTCCAGCGTTTTAAGGATATTGGGGTCCATGCCAAATCTTTTCCGCCTTTACAGGGGGATGAGGCACGGATGTGCCCACCCACTTTTTTTGTGTTAAAAGCTCTCAACCCTCCACTTCGTGAAAGGGGATGGGCTCTTTCCTCCTTGTCCTGTAGGACGCGGTTAGATCCTTAGCCTTGCTGATGTTGACAGAGAGCTTGTTGTCCTGGCACCACACTGCCAGGTCTCTGACCTCCCTGTAGGCTGTCTGCTGATCTCCACTGATCAGGCAGACCGGCGTCATGTCGTCAAGAAAGTTAATGGTGTCCGGCACTGAACAAGCACCCCCAAAGGGCCCCCTGAGTAGGGACCCCAGTGTACCCTCTGGCCCGGGGCCTTGCGAACATTAACCTGTGGGAACGTCTTATTAACGCAAGAGCAAGTGGTTGTCCAGAAATGCTGGTGCTCTCTTGCATTGTTGATAAGCATTTTGCTCCTCCGGTAGACATGTTTTGCTGGGCAGCTCATGGCTAGCTGTCACTTTGCTGTATGTATATCAGTGACTGATACGTACACATTCCAGTATGATTTTTGTTCGTCTGATAGTTTTGCTGGCTTAATATGCTTTGTTCATTTTGGTCGGGACATTTCTACTCTATTGGGGAATTAATGGCCTGTAATATCCATGATTATTGTGGCCATTGATTGTCAACCGAGTCATCAGGTTTTATGAGTCCAGAGCTGTTCCCAGTTAAGTTGGAAATGAAGGCATTTCTCAGATCCCTAGGAAGCAAGTAGCCTGGACTGTAAGCGTCAAGGTCCTGCTTGGCCAACAATTAACCCATTCAAATAATTAGATGAGAATGTTTGGCTGCTTTAGTGCTGTTACCTCTGGTTTCTGTTAGAGGTTCTAGTGGCGAAAAAGGAGAAAAAAAGAAAAGTTCTGGAATAGTCAATCTGTTGTTCATCAGCACAATAGCTTTGGAGATTCTTTGCAATGCGATCTGTCACATGGTTGCATTGATAAACATCCCAGTGGGGGGCTTGGAGGACCTTATAGATGTCCTAACATTGCCTCTCTATGCAGTATGGTGTTGGATGGAGAGTGCCAGAGTAGAGACTTTTTAAGCCCTTCCCTGGCCTTTGTAACTGCATTCCTAACATTCAGTTTATAGGGTTGAGCAACAGGTCTAAACAATTCACTCAGTTGATTTCGAAGAATGCCTGTACCTTTGATTTCATGCAAGGGCCAGTCTGGTGGTTACCTGACTAATGATACTCAGTTTAATTCCTCTTCGATTCATCGCGCCATACTTTTAGTCTAAATGTGCAATCCTGGTAGTTGTTTTGGCTGGTCTCAAACTGAAGGGCACTTTGCAAGACAAATTAATCAGCGATTAGATCCTTTAACTAGTCAGAACATCAACGTTGATAACATAATCACGTAGGTCAAAGTTAGGGTATCACTTGGCCAGTGAATACTGGCTTTTGGCCGATTGTAAAATAAATGACAAGCCGATGCATACTGCATTTCCTTAGCCGGCCAAATGTCCAGGATACACACCATACTCCAGGAAGTGTTTAAGATTTGGGGGGCGGAAGCAAGTGCCTGTTGCATACCACAATCAGCTACAAGTGAAGGCTGTCAACTTTTCAAACTATTTAACCATAAACATCATTATTAAAAGCCTGGATGTTTCTTAATTTTTTGATTTTTTTTGAGGCATTTGTTGATGTCCATGAGAGTCGACCTTGCCCTGAAGCAACCACCTTAAAGTAGGAGCGAGATGAAGATGGTGTATTCCGATTCACATCTCACCAAGCTGCTACTTAACACACGCTGCTGGCTCAAACAGGATCTAGAAGCTGGAGCAGAGTGGATTATTACGTTTTATAATATACGCAGCTTTTAGACCTTACCTACGCTTATTTAATGAGAACAATTGTTTGAACGGGTGACCGTTATTAGTTCTACAACATAACTGTCCTCCAGCACAGTGATCGGACCAACAATTGTTTGTTTCCCCATGCAGAGACAATGACTCTTACGGCATTTAAACTATTGGCTCGTCTTGTCTTTGCAAAGAGCCTGGTAACAGTTGGGAACTATTTGGAACTCAGGGAGTGTGGATTTATTGAATTATAAAAGTCTGTGTCAATCAAACAACTATGAGCTGATACTAAGTTAATAAACTGGTCCCAGTGGCTAACCATCCCATACCAAGAACTGTTAGTGTCATGAAATGATTATAATGGGGTGCGCTGAATTTAAAACCACTTTGTTTCATTTTGAATGAATAAGCTAAAGAGGAATTTTGACTGGATAGGAACCAATATGTCGGTCTGTGTATCACAGGGGACCTTCGGCAAATGTTTTTCTTTTACTTTGGTGGTTGTGTATAACGCATAGTGATAATGTGAAGAAAGATCAACCTTTGGGCCAGTGCAAACTAACTGTAGGCCTGTGGACAAGGCGGACACCACAGGGAGAATTTCTCTTCTGTTGGAACCTATTCTGAATAATGATGACTGCTTGTCATCAGTCACCTGTCCGTTCTGGTATGATGGTCCTGCAAACATTGTTCCGAAACACCAGAGGTCCACCTACCCCTAAAGATGATGGCCCATGCCGGTGAATGTTCTCTTTGTCCGATACAGGTTCTCAATTCAATTGCCGTTAGCCTATGTAAATTTTGCTAGGCAAATGCGATGATGCTAGCAATTCAAATTCTAGACCACTTCTCTGTAGTTTGTTAGCAGCATACAGAGAGATGCTAGAAAGTTAACCATTGAATTTCACAGTTCTGAAAAACCTAGCCATCAGCTATCAGTGTACAAAGTTCAAGGCGCTCAGGGAGAGACTGCAGTCCAGCTCATCAAATTTCACCCATGCTGTTAATTTAAAAATCATAAATTTTCCCTCTCTCTTTTTACCACCTTTTCTACCCTGCAAACCATTTTACATACGGCATGTTAACACGAGTGGTGTCTGTAACCGGGTGAAGCCTGTGGTATGGGAGGTCTGAGTTTTGGCTGCTGTTTAAGGACGTATCAGCCCTAACCCATGCAGACGTAGAGGCTGGCTAAGCCTCAGAAGATCCACCACTCACGCTAATTACCTAAAACCCTGTCTTTCCTGTCAGCCGATTAGTTAGGCGGCAGACAGGTTTAGTGTGTGTGTGTGTGTGTGTGTATGCGCGCGCGTGCATGTTCATATTTTACATGTAATGTCCTGGCTTTTTGTCTGTCAGTGAGGCCTATCCACAAGACTGAAAGCACGTTAGACATATGGTGTGATGAACAAAGAAGCGTCTCAGACAGTTTGTCTGCCATCATCTGCCAAGATTTTTAGGAGTCTTATTTTTTTCTTGAGCATTGTTGATTTGGAGCTGTTATGACATATGGTTCTCCATGGATCCATTGAGCTGGGTTGAATCCCGCACTGCAGATAAAAATGGCTTCTCACCAGGGTAAAGGTCTGTATTGGTGTGTAAACAGCAGGCTGGAGACTGATGCAGCTACGTGCTGCTAAGAAAGTGATTACTCAAGTCTGTTAGTGGGTTACAGAACCCACACAGTGCTTGGACATGATCGGCACAGCACTGATTGCCTGACCTTGGAAAATCAGCATTCAGTGCCAAGGCCACATCTGTACACCTATCGTTGGAATCAGCCTGTCAGGTCACTCTTCTAGTGGTGTTTGTGTGAGTGGGTGATCAGGTACTATGGTTGCTACGTAGGCATCAATAAAATAAGATATGATACTCAATTAAGTACAACAAAGGATTTTCCAATAGGAGTAGCTGAAGGGACACAGAGGTGAGCTGTAGGCTAAACAATTAGAGTGCATTGGCCGGAAAGGACAAGGTAGCAGAGAGTCTGAAATACCGTGAAAACACACATCCATGCAGAGTTGCAGGCTGAAAGGCCTTCCCATTGACCCGTGGTTGTTGTACGGAGGCCTTATTTTTATTTTATTTCTTGGCTAATGGCGATTGTATGAGAGAACCAGCTGTTGACTTTGAGACGGTGATGTTTTGTGGCAACGGTGATGAGTTATAAAAGGTTTGTCATAGTTGTTTAAATAGAATAAGGCCTCAAATGATGAGACATGGGAGAGAGCTTTCCACAGGTAATGCTAGTTTGTAATGGTCTGTCTCATGTTTGGCCCAGTCCTGTTCAGAGTCAGAGTAGTGTGGCACACACACATACAGCAGGAATACACTCTGCTCCATGGTAAAGCCCTGTTTGGACTTGCATGACATCACAACCTATAAATACTGTGTGGAGACACACACACACACACACACAGAAACACATACTCTCACACTGACACTTTAGTCAGTGGAGGAGGTATGGTGAGATTCTCCTGTGTCACGGTAATGGAACGCTTGCTGATGGATGGATCTATCAATATGTAGGCCTTTCTCACCTTGTTGTTGAAAACCTTGAGAAAATTGGAAAAGTAGGCATGAGTGGAGCGCTGACAGCCAGTGTCTGCCTGCTGATTGGCTATAAGTTGATTTCATAAACAAACAACCACCCTGTCCTCGGAAGCAAAAATGTATGTTCATTTACATTCTCTGTGTGTGGCTGTGTATGTGTGTGAGGTGCCATAAAGATGTAACCTGATACCTGTCAGCCATTGGGTAGTTCAGATGCTGACCTTCCTTGTTAAGCGGCTGACCTGCCCTTGGACATGCTCCTCAATGAGCTCAACTCCACTAGCCTGTACTCAGAGGGACTCTGCACTGTATGTTGAAGTTGCCCCTAGAGCACTGAAACTGGTCTCAAGTCATTTTAATAGCTGAGTTCAGGATTTGGGAATGTTGAGCTGGTCCTAGATCTGCATCTTGGCCTACAGACAAGTTCTATGCAAATATGTAGTATTGGCCTTGTGGTATTATCCTAGTGTTGTAGTGTTGGCCATCACAGACAGGTCACAGTGTTGTAGTGTTGGCCTTCACAGACAGGTCACAGCTAGACCCCCGGACCTGGGTGATCACAGAACTGTAATGTTGTTCTCACAGAATTAGTGATGGCCTTCACAGACATGAGTGTGCATCAGTGTTGATATGGTGAGGATTTGCTCATTCCCTGTGTTTTGGAATGCTGTCCTCTCACTCTTTCTCTCCCTCTCTCCCTAGCCCCTCCCCTCAGTATCACACAAGCGTATGTCAGTGTAGGAGCTGTTTCCGTTCCAGACCTCAAAGGGTTAACCCTGCTTCAGCCTCTCTCTCAAACACACACACAACACACACTCTCACTCGCCAACCGGTTTAAACTGGTTCTTAGGAAAAGTGCTTTGTGTCCCTATGAATCCTGGGAAGGGTCATGTGTGTCTCAGTGATGTCAGAGAGATTGGAAAAAAAATACTTGACTCAGCCTTTTATCAGAGAAGGTGTGCTTCTACGTGTGTCTGTGTGTGTGTGTGTGTGTGTGTGTGTGTGTGTGTGTGTGTGTGTGTGTGTGTGTGTGTGTGTGTGTGTGTGTGTGTGTGTGTGTGTGTGTGTGTGTGTGTGTGTGTTTAAACATGCACAGCCCAGGTACAGTGATCAGTACTGCATATTGGCCTTCATAACTACCCTATTCTGAGTGGTGGGGGCCGGGGGCGTATATCTGTGGTGAAAGGGTTTATGTTTTCTTCGGAAGGCATAGCTTCCTGCCCTGCGTCACTTGGCAGACCCGAGGCCTGATTGCCTGAGTGTTCTATTTATTCATGGATGGCATTGGATGGCAGCATTGGGTCTCCAGTCCACATGTACCACGCAGGACTCTGTCTGTCTGTGAGGATGACTTTGATTGTTCTCCCAGTGACCCATACAGACAATGACAGTGGAATCTTCGCTCAGTCTTCTCTGGCCTCTTTCCCTATTTCCTTTTAGGTTTCCCTGGAGCTCTCTGGCTGGCTGTCCGTCTCTGATTGGCTGACGGCGTTTCTTTGACTGGCTGTCTGTCTGTCTTGGGCTGTTTGTTTGTCTGTCAACTCCTGGCTGTCCATCTCCTGGCTGTCCATCTCCTGGCTGTCCATCTCCTGGCTGTCCATCTCCTGGCTGGCTGTCTGTCTCTGGCTGGCTGGCTGTCTGTCTCTGGCTGGCTGGCTGTCTGTCTCTGGCTGGCTGTCTGTCTCTGGCTGGCTGTCTGTCTCTGGCTGGCTGTCTGTCTCTGGCTGGCTGTCTGTCTCTGGCTGGCTGTCTGTCTCTGGCTGGCTGTCCGTCTCTGGCTGGCTGTCCGTCTCTGGCTGGCTGACAGCATGTCTTCGACTGGCAGTTTGTCTGTCTCTGTCTGTCCATCTCCTTATCACGGTCTGTGTGTAGTCACTGGACCCTTGTGTTGATAGCAGATTGGCTAGACCTCAATGACTTGTGCAGTCGGACTGAACTGTGACTCAGGTGGACATTGACTGATACGTAGCCATTGTCTGCCTCTGATGCAGTATTGGCAGGCCCCTGTAGTAGTCACTCATCCGACATGGAGACGACACTGCTGGTTTAACACTGGTGTCAGCCCAGTGTCCCTGGCCTGGCCACAGGCTGTAGGAGTAGCTCACTGCTCTGGACTGTGCTGACCACACCATGTATCAGAATGCAGGTTTCTCTGGTCCGCACAAGGATACTATGTAAGTTATGGTGAAACAATAATTCAAAGTGAGGACATTTGGTCGGTTCTGACTTTAACCATCTGACATGGGGATATGTTTAGAATTAGGCTTAGGTTAGGGTTAGATACAATTGAAAAAATGTTCAGGTACAAAATTGCTGGTCCTCATGTTGATTGTAAAACTTGTGGGTGTGTATGTGACAACAGTAGGCAGGGATTAAGACCAGCTAGCATCTGGGTATCTGGCACCAAGATGGTCATGTGTGATCCATCCCTCAATCCCACAGCCATCAGTTCCACAGACAGGCAGAGACCGAAGATGGTTAGCTGCTGTAAGTCTCGCTCTCCATTTTGTACCATGTAAAAACATCTGCTGCCCACTCCGCTTCATAGAGAGGGACCGAATCTGGCGCTATATTTTGTCTCTTTCCTCAGTAACTGCTTCAAGGTCAGCTTGGCTTTATCACTTAAAATGGATTTATCTTTTATAGCTGATGATGTCAGCTACGCTCTTCCCAGACAATAAGTTTTACTGTGTACTGATATTAGCGTTGTCTGTTCAGGTGAATGTCTGACCAACTCCCCCTCTCTGGTTTTGCAGGGGGATGTCTGAGGAGGCTGTTCGTCAGACGCGCAGCCAGAAGAGGGCAATGGGGAAGGAGGTCCCGTCCCCTGATTCTGAAGCCCATCCCAATGAGTCAGACAGCAAGAAGCCCAAACTAGACCGGGCTGAGGCTAGAGCTCCGGACCTGGATGATCTGAGCTCAGCTATTCCAGACCCACAGCCTGAAACCACAAACAATGACCTGGACCAGGTGAAATCTGTGGTGAAAGCCCCGGAACTACCCCGGTTAAGATTACCATTAGAGTTATCGTCCCAGCTGGCGAAGGAGCCAGACCAGGACCTGGCCCCAAAACGGTCAGAACCAAGCTTAGACCTCCGGACTGAGCGGAATGATCCCAGCGAAGGGGTCAGGGTGAAGAGTGAGGTTCCTCTAGATGGGCAGAACTGGGCCGTGTGGTCAGAACCAAAGGTGGCCAGTGATACGATGCCAGCAACAGAGGTGAAGGCTACCATTAAAGTGGAGGTCCAGTCAAGAGAGCAGGCGCTGGACATGAGCACCTCTAGAGGGTGAGAAGGAAGCACTCTGCATTTCAAACTGACTTGAGATCAGCTCCTTTGACATTATGTCTAGTTGTAGCATGTACCCTATGTCCCACTCTTCCTTACTAGTCAACTAGTTTCTAGTTGCGGATGGCGCTGAGGTAGTGTTATAATTTGGTTTGGGGGATGGGTGCAACATATGAAGAGATCAAATGAGAGAACAGCAAAATAGTTTTTTAACATTCTTTATAGTAGTCATTTCACTTTACTACTTTCAGGTGGTGGGGGGGGGGCATTTTCAGAAAGACAACTGACCATCTTCCAGTGTCTGACCCTCCCTCCATTTTCCCCCTCTCACCACCTGAACCCTAAAACTCCCCTCCACAAAATGAAGTCTGTGTGTCACAAACCAGTTCCAACCGGCTGTTGCCATGGTTTCAACTGTGGAAGGAACAGTGAGGGGAGGGTGACGTGTGAGGGGCAAGGTCATGTGACGATGCCTGAGTGGAGGGTCATGTGACCTGCTTGGAAGAGTGATTAATCCACAGGAAGTGGTAATGTTGCTGCTAAACCCCAAGGAGGGAGACACGATTGAGATGCTAAGTCCTGAGAAGGAAGTTGGCTGGCCCTGCTTACTTAAAAAAAAAAAAAAAAAAAGAAACATGTAATTCCTACTTTTTCAGGACGGACATTGTAATTAATTATTTCACTGCTCTATGTCATACTTCCATTTTCCAGTCTAAATGGGGTTATTTATATCCATAACTTTAAAGCTGTCCACTTCATCCTGATCAAAGTCAAACAGAATGTAATTTAGACTAGTTGTGACTGGCAAGCCAACGCGTGAGTTTTTGACCACCACTTCCACACAGATATAAACTGTCAGTGTTCCAGTAGAAACACTGCTGTTCTAGGTGTCGGGCATTCATAAAATAGTCGCCTCCAACTTCGTATCATGTCAACACAGCTTTATGTCTCCTGATTAGAAGAGGGGAATGGGGGCCATTTCTCCAGACAGCTGGCCCATATTAGTGACTGTAGATAACAGAGATCCGATCTTAACATCCAAAAAGACTTCTGTTCATTAACAGTTTTTGATAAGTTCACCATGTGCAACACACATCCGTGGTTAATGGGCTACACCTGATGTGCAGGCCTGCATTATTAACTCAACCGCGAAAAGAGGCTAGTCAAGTGAAACCTGCATCACTATTGTGGAGGTGACATGATGAGTGAAAATCCAAAAGATGTTAGAAATGTACACTTATTACCACCTTGTGGGCAACGCTGGTTAACGCAAGTCTTTTTACACAATGCAAATAGGAGTCGCACTCTTTTCTTCTTTGATTAGTGCCGTAAAAAGAGAGAAGCGCCCCCCATCCCCAGATGATGATGTCATTGTTCTTTCGGATAACGACTCCTGCAGTCCACCATTGAATGGCTTGAACCACTTCAAGGAACTGGACACAGACCTACTAATGGTTAGTGAAAGAACCGCACCTGACTCTCTCAACCTTGCATGATATTCCATGTTAAAGTCAATTTCTCAGGCACTCTGTTCCTGAAACTCCCACACAGTAACTTTTTCAAATCTGATCGCTTATCCACAGTGTCATAGAGTAGTAGTAGTTATATACTGTTTAATTATTATTCAAAACGTTTAATGGACTAACAACACCATTTCTGAGTTTTCGGCTGACCACCGGCCTGTTGTAGTTGCTCAAATTGTCTTTTTCACCACGGTCAGCTCTAAGCATCACAGTGTGGTGAGCTAGATGAGAGCAGGAATGCCTTCCTCACCTCCATTAGCCTGTAGCCATGCAAGGCCAATTTGCACAGCCGATTATTGGCCACGAATCACAACCGGCTTTGACACACCTGTGGGATAAAACCCAGGGAAAAGTGGTGCCTCAACACTCTGATGTAGGGCCTTGTAATGCTGCGCCAATCTGGAAACTTATGGAGCGTCATTTTAGACTTAGATTATAATGAATATATTCATATGTACAGATCATATATCAGCCTTGTGTGTGTGTGTGTGTGTGTGTGTGAACAGGTTTTCACTATAAATCACTAAAATGCCACATTTATCTTGTCACAACTTAGGGTTAGAGAAGATAACGACATATACAAATTACTTTTTGTGTCCCCTCAAGAATAGATCTTTCTGAAGTCTCTCTCTCTCTCTCTCTCTCTCTCTCTGTGTGTGTGTAGAAGAGCAGTCCAGAGGAGAGGGACTGCATCATAAAGCAGCTGAAGGATGAACTGAGGCTGGAGGAAGCCAAGCTGGTCTTATTGAAGAAACTGCGACAGAGCCAGATACAGAAAGACACACTGCAGAAGGTATGGACTAGGGAATGGGACAAAACAAATCCTCATGTTTATACTAAAATGTATATTTTAATACAAACGGACGTATAAAGATCGTACAACAACTTTGGGGCAATATGCTCCTGTAGCCGTCTGCAGGGACATTCCCTCCGCCACATTCATAGATGGTCTCGTAGGTTCTTGTGTGAAGCTGTTTGCTGTTGTTGGGCCGTGGGGTCTCCCATGGTTGTACACAGCACCCGTCCCACTACTACAGGTTCATATGCGTTTCACCTTCCCATTTCACCCCTCAAACCAGTGCCAGGCATACAGGACGAACACAGGAGATTATTTGCATCTCTCATGGCAAGGGAGGTGGAGGGGAGGGGCTCAGCACAGACAGATCCGCCCCCAGGCAGATTGAGTCAGCAATGTGCACAGTAGGCCTGCCTGTCTAAAGCTGTACCTCACAGCAGGCAGACAAATCTCCCAATTTCTGGGCTTTGAACGGTTTCCGCACACAACAAACAAGACTGGACACACACTTCCAAGACAGTGAGAGGATAGGGCAGAACCATTCTCATTTCGGAAATCTGTATTTTTTATTCATAACCAACCAAACACGTGCTTCTCCCTTGCTGGTTAAATTTAAATGACGCATATTTCCCCAGGCCTTTATAGCAGGATGTGGCAATTTTACATACTCAAACATTAAAGGTAGATCTACATAAAAGGCAGACAATGTATGAGTGGTTGACTCAATGGAGTTAAGGCCCAGACATGCTTGAGGAAGCAAAACACCTATACGACTCCTTTACGATCACACTGCTTGCTGGTATACATGCGGTGAGAATATATTCCCTGGGCAATCTCTTGTGGACAGACTAAGTAAACAAATGGTTGCAGAGATCTGTTATGAAACAATGGTGTTTCTCCAGTAGCATTAGATCTGGTGTTTTGGACCAATCACCAATTTGGAGGTATTTTCATCTGATTGGTAGTGCAAAGGAAATTTGGCCCATGCATTCTGGTGATTTTTAAAGGGAGAGGACGGAGCTCTTCGTTCCTGTTCGGATCTCATCTTACACATTGACTCAGAACTCAATTGAGCAACTGACCGATTACATGAGACTTTAGGTCTGGGTGAACAGAGATTGTCCGGCCAACAGTTTGCAGACAATCTACCACCACAATGGGTCACTAGAGTGCAATGTGACCAGATGGCCTCCTGTCCAAAACCTAAGCAGTCAACCCTGGCTGTGCTGAGACCAAGGTTGTCTCCCTATGCTGCACACCAATCCATGCCCAGGATTTGAACCTCCAAGGGCTTTGCAGGAAAATGCCCCAGCTAAATCAGGGTTCCTGAACATATTCGGCTTTAACCAGAAAAGGGAGTTTTTGGTCCCATTGATGATACGACAACTAGCGCGAGAACACGACATTTAGGAAACGTGGTGGACGTTATGGAGTAAAAGAGCACAGTATTTTAGTGATTTGGAACAACATTATTGCTACTACCTACGACAGGGATGTAGATGTTTTCTTAAAAACAATTTGTACAATGTTCTTATATTTAGTTTTTCTGCTGTCAGGGTCTTTTTGCTACTGTGGGGTTAGAACTATGAAGTATGTTAAAACACCATTCCTGTATCGACTATGCAACTATGCTACCTTTGCAAATGTCACATATTGTAGGCTCCCACAATTTGGGTTATTGGCTTGATTAATGTCATTAGTTTTGTAATAAGTGCTCTATAAATTTAAAAACATTATTATTATTATTAATAATCACCTATACAAAGGGCCTATTGGACAATAAAATCATGTCACGTCTCTTACAAACCTACTGTCACTAATTTTCTGCCAGGCTTCCAAAATTGCTTTTTTACTATGAGTTTTTACTAAATTATTACTTTGGAGAAATCGCAAAGCAATACAGAGTTTGTAGAGTAAAAGTTTAACCCCTTTGGGTTACATTGGACATGTATGGGTTAGGAACGTTGGCCAAATAAATGATTGAATGTGTGGAAAAATGATAACGTTAAACATTTTCAGGATATTTTGTCGAGCACGATGCACAGTGCAGGCTCTGATGTCAGTTGGATGAAATACAATCCGATTGGTGGATGAGCTCAACTTAAGCATTTGCTGGCTATATTTTCTTCAAGAAAATGTGTATATGATGTTCATGCTCTCCGTCTGGATCCCAGAACTCTGTTCAAATTGTGGTATGACAGAACTTGCTAATTTAATAATCCTGCTTTCTGGAATACCACTCTGGCTTCATTGATGAAGAATATGTTTCGCAGTACCCTCTTAATCTCCCTGTGTGTTTTTTAACAGTATTTATTTCTTTTTAAGCGTTAGCCAGCTAGCCTGGGTGCTTGACAGCTGTTGTTGTTGTGAGGGTAGACTTGGCCAGAGGATCCACTGCCTGCTCTAAATGCTCATGGCGCATTTTGGAAAAACTCCGAGTACTCCCTGAATTTTACGGTCCAGATCCTCTGTCACTTGAGGAGTTTACAAACACAACCTCCACCTCTAACCTCCAACCTCGCTCTTGTTCGACAGCCCTCAGGATTGTCGGGTTCTGCGCCTCCATCTCTGATCCGGGCATCCAACCCAGCCAGTAAAGGCTCCCAGCAGGTCAGTCACCCATCTCCTGCAAACAAGCTTTTGCGCACAGAGAGGTACATCATATTTCATTCTGTGTAGTTGGAAGAAGCATTTGGGCTCAGCGTCTCCCACAGCAGCAGTGTTGTTGGACCAAGTGGTGGCGAGGTATCCAGATCATGGCCCACCACATGTGCAGTGTGTTCTAGGCATGTAACCATGTCAAAGAAGGGAGAAACGTTCTTACTGAATTACGGAGACACACGTCTGAAGACATTTAATCCCCAGGTGGCGTCAAGCAGGAGTTCAGGCACTGTCATTCCTCCTCCTCTGGTGAGGGGCGGGCAGCAGATCTCGTCCAAACATGGCTCCCACAATTCCCAGATTATCATGCCACCACTAGTCAGAGGAGCACAGGTAAGAATGGCCTCTGTCTACCTGGTCATCAACTCAAACCCGATACGGAGTGCTGATGAGTTTTGTGTGTTAGACTATGCTCATCTGTTTTCTTTTCTGTCTCTTATTCCCCTCCCTGTCTCTCCACCCTCCCATCACATTGCTGCGGTGTCCCTCCTCATATTGTTTTTGCATTGACCTTTCCCATACACCCTCTCTGTGGCCTATATTGTCCCTCTTTCTCCCTGCCCTGTCCTTCTCATTCTCCTGCCTGTTCCTGATGTGTGTGTCCTGGGTAGCCAATCGCTGTGTCTCCCCAGCAGATCCAGTCTCTCCGGCAGCAACAGCAGCAGTCAGGAACTGGCTCTGGGGGTTCCGGCCCCCCTCCCCTGCTGCTGGCCCCCAGGGCCAATGTGTCTGGCTCCCAGGCACAGAGAGGCCTCATGCAGTCAGGCCTCATCAGAGTGGGGAATGTCAACAATGCCAGTCTGCTAGTCAATATCTCACAGGTGGGTCACGGGTATTCAGATATTTCAGATATTCTCTTGGAGGATGGGGGGAGACAACTGCAGTGGATGACAGAAGAAATGTCACCATAATGAACAGAAAAAAGCTGTTGAACTGATCAGGAACGCACTCCAGGAGGTAGACATAACTTTGCAAGTTCCGTCTTTTGTTCATGCTGAAGATGATATTTAAATAATTTGTACTCAAAGTTATAACAAAGGTTGGATTGCCTACAATTATAAGGAAAATAATACAACATGTATCGTATTCAATTAAAGCTATCCACTCAAGTCTGAAGTTCAGACTAGTCCAATTTTCCTAACATTAAGATTTAAAAAAAATTATAACAAAAACATTTTGTAAATTAACTGGGTTAAAATGAGAACCATATGAATACAGTGGTTTCTATTAAAATGGTCCTGCATCTTGGGCTGTGAAGCTTTAATGCCTTGATGCTTTAAAGTTTTAACAGCAATTCTTGAACTAATCAAGCAAGAGACACCAACTTTATAAAAATGTTATATAAGACAAATCAACTTTAACTTAATCCTCAACGTTTGTTATTCCAATGGAGTGGTCTGTAAAATATCTCAAACTGGTCATTCCTTAAACCTTTGCTTTTTTTAGTAGTCATTCATTTCAGTTCCTCAACACCAATGACTGGAACAAATTGCAAAAGAAGATCTGATTTCCATACAGGCATCTAAACTAGAGCTAGTGTCTATTCTGACACTAGGTACAAATACATTGTACAGAACAGCTTTTTTAATATATACTCTTAGCTATTTCTATTGAACTAGCAACTAATGACTGTTCTGGCCTTTCTTGAAGCAACAATGTGGGTATGCACTCAAGTCTTTTAGCTTATGTAGCATCTCTAGAGATAAGGGGTTCTGCTTAGAGCAGAACATAGAAAGGTAGTCACCCTTTCTTTGTGTAATGGATCTTTCCTCCTGAATCTGCAGCGATTTTGTTTAATCTGTCATGCTGTATTTGCTTGACATCAATCCTCAACTCTTCTTCCTTACCTCCTCCTTTGTCCCTTTCAACCCCTTCTCTCCCAGGCCTCCCCAACCAACATGAAGGGTTCTCCTATGACCTCTCAGTCCGGAAACAGCAGCGTGTCTGTAGTCAATGTCAACGACTCTCCTGCTGCCCGTCAGGCCGCAGCTAAGCTAGCCCTGCGCAAGCAGCTGGAAAAGACCCTCCTGGAGATCCCTCCACCTAAACCCCCAACTCCAGAGCTCAACTTCCTGCCCTCTGCAGCCAACAACGAATTCATCTACCTGGTAGGACTGGAGGATGTGGTGCAGAACCTGCTGGACTCCATGATGAGAGGTACAGTAAATAATAAGCTGCCGTAAACACTACCATCACCGGTGACACTGCAAACTGTTAAGCCTTCTATTAGTATACTGCTGAAAGGAGTTTGTCCACTGTCTAACCCATACTATTCTCTCTGTACTCCCCAGCTAAAACAGGCATGCCCCCTGTCAAGCCTGCTGTCAAGGAGCCCTTTACCTGCACTCAGTGCAGTACCGACTTCACCTGCCGCTGGAGGCAAGACAAAGCCAAGGGTGGGGCCATCCTCTGTGCGGACTGCATGTCCTCCAATCAGAAGAAGGCCCTGAAGGCTGAGCACACCAATAGGCTGAAGGCTGCATTCGTCAAGGCCCTGCAGCAGGAACAGGAGATAGAGCAGCGGATTCTTCAGCAGTCTGCCTCCCCCGTCTCTCACGCCACCCCTTCCTCCTCCTCATCGTCGGTGAAGGTGGAACATCTGGTGTCCCAGCAGTTGAAGCAGGCCCAGGCCAGGGCCGCCTCTTTGCAGCACAGCCGAGGACAGAGCATCGCACGCCACCACTCCACCAACATCAAACAGGTAGGGCTGGCACCTTCAGTTAGATACAGACCATAGTCCAGCCCCTGGCACCTTCAGTTAGATACAGACCATAGTCCAGCCCCTGTCACCTTCAGTTAGATACAGACCGTAGTCCAGCCCCTGGCACCTTCAGTTAGATACAGACCGTAGTCCAGCCCCTGGCACCTTCAGTTAGATACAGACCGTAGTCCAGCCCCTGGCACCTTCAGTTAGATACAGACCGTAGTCCAGCCCCTGTCACCTTCAGTTAGATACAGATCGTAGTCCAGCCCCTGTCACCTTCAGTTAGATACAGACCGTAGTCCAGCCCCTGGCACCTTCAGTTAGATACAGACCGTAGTCCAGCCCCTGGCACCTTCAGTTAGATACAGACCGTAGTCCAGCCCCTGGCACCTTCAGTTAGATACAGACCGTAGTCCAGCCCCTGGCACCTTCAGTTAGATACAGACCGTAGTCCAGCCCCTGGCACCTTCAGTTAGATACAGACCGTAGTCCAGCCCCTGGCACCTTCAGTTAGATACAGACCGTAGTCCAGCCCCTGGCACCTTCAGTTAGATACAGACCGTAGTCCAGCCCCTGGCACCTTCAGTTAGATACAGACCGTAGTCCAGCCCCTGGCACCTTCAGTTAGATACAGACCGTAGTCCAGCCCCTGGCACCTTCAGTTAGATACAGACCGTAGTCCAGCCCCTGGCACCTTCAGTTAGATACAGACCGTAGTCCAGCCCCTGGCACCTTCAGTTAGATACAGACCGTAGTCCAGCCCCTGGCACCTTCCGTTAGATACAGACCGTAGTCCAGCCCCTGGCACCTTCCGTTAGATACAGACCGTAGTCCAGCCCCTGGCACCTTCAGTTAGATACAGACCGTAGTCCAGCCCCTGGCACCTTCAGTTAGATACAGACCGTAGTCCAGCCCCTGGCACCTTCAGTTAGATACAGACCGTAGTCCAGCCCCTGGCACCTTCAGTTAGATACAGACCGTAGTCCAGCCCCTGGCACCTTCAGTTAGATACAGACCGTAGTCCAGCCCCTGGCACCTTCAGTTAGATACAGACCGTAGTCCAGCCCCTGGCACCTTCAGTTAGATACAGACCGTAGTCCAGCCCCTGGCACCTTCAGTTAGATACAGACCGTAGTCCAGCCCCTGGCACCTTCAGTTAGATACAGACCGTAGTCCAGCCCCTGGCACCTTCAGTTAGATACAGACCATAGTCCAGCCCCTGGCACCTTCAGTTAGATACAGACCGTAGTCCAGCCCCTGGCACCTTCAGTTAGATACAGACCGTAGTCCAGCCCCTGGCACCTTCAGTTAGATACAGACCGTAGTCCAGCCCCTGGCACCTTCAGTTAGATACAGACCGTAGTCCAGCCCCTGGCACCTTCAGTTAGATACAGACCGTAGTCCAGCCCCTGGCACCTTCAGTTAGATACAGACCGTAGTCCAGCCCCTGTCACCTTTAATTAGATACAGACCATAGTCCAGCCCCTGTCACCTTTAATTAGATACAGACCATTAGCATGTTTTTGTACATATGGTTCTCCTGGAGTTCTTATCACACAGACATTTGTCGGTCAGTCATCTTTTCCCTGCTCCTCCCCCCAGAGCCCCCTGGGCCAGCTGTCCCGTGGCGGTGTCCCATCGGTGGGGGTGAGGGGGGTGTCCCACTCCTTCTCCTCCTCCTCCCAGCTGCAGAGTGCCGTGGCCGCTGCGGCCTTGGTCAGTCGGCCAGGTAAGCATGCCCATGTGCGCCC
Organism: Esox lucius; assembly: GCF_011004845.1. Lineage (NCBI taxonomy): Eukaryota > Metazoa > Chordata > Actinopteri > Esociformes > Esocidae > Esox > Esox lucius. Next base: position 21,752,744 of record NC_047571.1, on the reverse strand, counting down.
CGCTACCCAGAGTTCAAAGGGCAGCTCCAGTGGAAACAGCAGCAGCGGTAGTGTCCAGGCCACTGCATGGAGGAAGCAGAACAACATCAACACAGGTAGACTAATACTGTCCCGGACCATAACCCACTGGCCACACCGGTCCCCCAGCCTCTGTCTCTACCCAACCCTCCCCCTTTCCCCTTTCAATAGTTACTTCTATTTCAGTGTTGACTGTTGAATTATGGGAAACAGACCAATGTAAGCGGTATGGTTGAAACTTTGCTACACCTGTCATTGGCCTGGGTGGAGTCATCAACATAGTGTTTCCACCTATGCCAATGGGCCTGGGGTTGTTTTTGGACCGGGCTGCTGACCGTTCTGTCTCCTTTCTGCTTCGGACCCTCTTGGTCGCTGGGTTTCTGCTTTGACTCTATGACTAGTTCATCCCCCCCCTGCCCCCCTCCCCAAATAGTGCAGTTAGTCTATGTTTTCTCTGCTCTGAAATCAGTTGTATTTACATGTTTGAGCCTGTGTGATTCTGCCCACTAGACTGTCCCGTTTGGAGACTGACCCCTCTTCCCCCCCACTCTGCAGGTGTGACTATGGCCTATGTGAACCCCAGTCTGTCAGTCCACAAGACGTCATCCACAGTGGATCCTCGTCAGAGAGAGTACCTACTGGACATGATCCCCTCACGCTCCATCTCCCAAACAGCTAATACATGGAAATAATAATCTCATACCCATTACATGATCCTTTTATCGATATCTACTGTTGTCAATGCCAACAATACAGTCAACCCCCCACCCCCCCCCACACATTTGAGGACACTTACCGAAACGCAGCCTCAACATTTTGAGGAGAAGCGTTCTCTTTTTTTGCGCAGTGTTTATTTCTTTTTATATGGTTTTTCGAGTCTATTGTTTCTTATGAGGTTTACCGATGTTTGAGCAGTATAAACGGCGATATACACCGGAGCCAAAAGAAAAATATGCATAGAAGGGCTTCCTTCCATATGTTTGTCAGCCATCATACCTGTGAAACCATGATGGTTTGTGCATTGGTGTCTCACCATGGAGAGGTCTTATACATGTTGGCTGGAACTATGATCTGATTGGCCCTCTGTCATCATAGACAAACTGTTGGGGTTTGATCAAGGTAAAATGACTCACTTCCTTGAACTGTTTGCTTCATATTCAAGAGTACCTTAAAAAAGGCACAAAAATACAAAAAGATCTGATCTCCAGTAAACATTGTCTTTAAGTTAAATTAACTGGAGTGATGTTTTCAGTGCATAACCTCCGTAGCAGATTTGAAATTTGTATTTACAGTAAGTTATTGGTTATTTTTTCAAACTGATGTATAAATGAAAAAAATCCTGTCATGTGTGGTTTTAACAACTGAAGAATTTATACCACCCTCATACGCTTTTTTTAACTGATGTTTTCCCCCCCTTTATATGTTATTCAGCTATTGGACAGAGTTGGACAGAGCTGCTCCACACTTCTTTCCATTCATATTTCCCATATGCAGAAAAAGTAGATCTCTTATATTTTTGTCTTTAGTCTCAGCTTTGGTTTTTAATTGAGTTGCCCCCTTCATATTTGTAAAAAAATAACATGTCTGCTGTAAAGAGTACTAGTGGTAAAATAAAGGCTGTCTGAATTCCATTCAAAACAAGTTTCGGTGGAAGAAATCTGATTCTCGACTCGGAGGAGTTATATTTCAGATGTGTTTGGATTACAGTACATCTATTTTGTTTTGCACTGCTGGTTAATGTTCCTGATTTAGTGAATTTGTTAACTTTGTTCAGTTATAAAAACATATGTTTTAAAAATATAAAAGTCATAGCATCATTCATTACATGTACATGTTTTGAAAAAGGCATTGAATATGAATTGGTTTAATATGCCCAAACTTTAACAGTGATTGTTTTTGGACTATTTTAACACATTTTAGAATATACTAAAGTGAGGAGAGAATAAAGGTTTAATATTGAACTTGTTCATTGATTTCATCTAGCTGGCATCAGGACCAACCACCAGGTCTTTGGTGTGGTTACTGAACATCCATGGCCCCCTTTTTTCTCCCTCTAGTCTCATATGCTTTTCAGTTTTTGTTCTCTATGGTTTATAAAATTATTGACATCTGTGTTTGGGTTTCTGTCTATTGGGGGCCAAAAAATATTATTTTGAGTATCAGATCAAATGTCATTTCAGACAAATACAAAAACAAATCCTGCAGAAAGAAACATTTCACAAGTGACCTACCTTTTTAGTGTAGCTTGAGCTCTTCATTGTCAAGAGTAACTTTCTTTGGAATTCTCAGTGGAGCTGGATACTGAAGCCTACTCCAACCCAAGCCCTATTAACTAAAGCCAAAGCCCAGGCCCAGTCCAACCTCACCAGAATATATTGAGCCTGAACCCTAAAAAGGCCAGATTCAAAATAAAGTGAAAAACGGGACCTTTCACTAAACCGTCGTGTGAGGAGGGAACTTCGGCTTGTGTAAGTAGAGGGGGAAACAATATATTCAACAGTTGTTGCTTATTTCTGGCTCATAAAACAACAATAACCTGTATATTTTAGGAAATCTGACAGATGCTGAATTGTCTGTTGCCTGTGTGAACAGTTTTATGCAACCGTCAATCTATCTAAACTCTCTGAAAAATCTAGTTCCTGAATTTGATTACTGTTTTATAATAATAGTTTTAATAACAAATAATCTGGGATTTCTCAAAGAAATATATGAATCGTGAAATGGTCCAGAAAATGTACAGTCCTTTTATCTGTCCCATTTTTGTTATGTTATAGACTTAAAGACCAATTCATTATTTTTTTTATTACCCTGAACATACACTTTAATGAGAAAGCAAAAAAACACATTTTTAGAAATGTTTGCAAATGTATTGTAAAGGAAATATTTGAAAAATCTAATGTACTTGATTAGAGTACACCTTTGGGGATTTAGGCTAGACCGATGCCATTCCTCCAGATAAAGGGAGCCAAATAGAGAGTTCCTTGAATTTAACCAGATCCAGAGCACACAGGACCTCAAACTGGGTGAAGATTTGTCTTTCAGCACAACAACGACCTGAAACACACATCCAAAACAATGCTGGAGTGGTTTTGCGGGCTGGGAATTATCTTGTTAGACAGCCAAAGTACCTGTACTTGAACCTCATTGTACATCTGTGGGAAGACCTGAAGATCACAGTTTATTGATGCTTCCCATTCAATATGACAGAGCTTGAGGATCCACACTGATCAAATACAAGTGTGCCAAACTGGTAGAGTCATACTCAAGAAGACTGGATAGTTATGTACATGACAATTTTAAGTTTTGTATTTTCAATAACTCGTCAAATATATCTAAGAATGTTTTTGGCTTTGTCATTATGGGATATTTTGTGGAGATTGTTAATTTTTATCAATTATGAATTAAGTAACAACAAAATGTAAAGCAAGGGTCTGAATACTTTCCAAATGTACTGTATTTTTATCAGTAGGGCTACACCATCACATTAAGATCATGGTGTGTTTGCTCATGACTCTCCTTGTTGATCTCTTTTTTTTATTATTATAATAATTATTCAAACTAACAGGTAATAACTGAGGCAAAATTACTTTTGGTTTCATTGAACTCTTCTGCACAGTCGTAATTGAAAACCAACTTTTAATGAATTACTGAGCAGACATCTGTTTCCTTCATTAACAAACATAAAATAATTCAAAATGACTCTCCCCACCACAATTCTTTAAAATTATGTTTCTTTAATAACGTGAAATGTAACTAACAATCCATGAACAACTGCTCATATACAGATCCTTCCCTTTACACATAATACCATATTCGGTAACAATTTTCCGAGCTCAAGTAAGATATATTAATTTTTACCTCATCAGTTGATATGAATATTTAATTGTTGATTCTGCAAACAATAGCAAAACCAAGATATTAGCATCATCAATCTTTGCTTTGTTTTCCATTGCGCATTGGCTCTGATTCGGGTGGGGGCGATAGAGCCCGTTTGACTCTCGTTGCTGGCACACATGTCTAGAAGAAGGGGTCTCATTTATGATGTCACGTTCAGGACTGTTGTGAAGAAGGGGTGGAAGATGGCGGCGTCCAAGGTGAAGCAGGACATGCCACCTCCGGGAGGTTATGGCCCGGTTGATTATAAGAGAAATCTCCCTAAACGTGGACTTTCTGGTCAGTATTCTATTTACATTTTAAATGGGCAAAGTTATATGTACATCCCTGTATAACCAAACACGTCATCTGTCAAATAAGGAATGCTAGCCTGCTAGCTATGTTAGCACCACTTATGTTAGTTATTTATTGTAGCTACACTTTATATAGTATTTCCGCTGATTGATTACCCCAGTATTTTACTTTGTTAATACAAATAAAGGGGTAGCCCAATGTATTTATTGACTAGTTAGTTCGTTTGCTGTCTGCCTTGGTGCAGTAATGTAAACAACAGTAGCCGGCAAGTCCAAGTTCAATTTGTAGCAATAGTGCCTTGCATTAGTGTGGTGAAATTGCCTGTAGAGATTCTAATCTTGCTGAAATATCTAAATGAATACTGAATGCATTCTCATTTCAGGGTACAGTATGTTTGCCATAGGAGCCGGTGTTCTCATTTTTGGATATTGGAGACTCTTCAAATGGAACAGAGAGAGGAGGTAAGAATTGCTATAACAAACAGATGTCCCTGCCAGTTATTCATTTGACCTATTCATATCATTTAGATTGGTTATTGGTCAATGTACTGATCTGCTTTGGTTTTGTAGGCGATTGCAGATTGAAGAGCTGGAAGCAAGGATAGCTCTCCTGCCTTTACTGCAAGCAGAGCTGGACCGGAGGCAAGAAAAGCAACACACACACACACACACACACACCCTCTCTCTCTAAACAAAGTGGTAAAGGTGATTTGAGTATTTTTGAAAGGTTCTGAATTTAACAGATTTTCCTTTCTACTAGGCAACTGCGAATGCTGCGGGAAAATCTGGAGGAGGAAGCGGTTGTAATGAAAGATGTCCCTGGCTGGAAGGTGAAGAGAACCTTATTTGCTTTATATTTCTTTATTATTAAGAGGCTTTAGATAATAAATGTTAGTAGTGGTGCACATGCTACTGTGATTATCAATAATATGCTTTCCTCCTGTTTGTATTCGTCAAGGTTGGTGAAAGTGTTTTCCACACAGACCGCTGGGTGACCCCCCTCTCAGAGGAACTATATAACCTTCGACCTCGGGAAGAGCTTCTCCACAAGCGCTTTGGCTTCCTGTGCTACGTGTAGTGATGTCCATTCTAACCGCATCACCACAGTGCTCCTCTGCTACCAATCCCTGAGTACACAACTCAGAACCTGTAAATGATCTATATTAAAGTTCTTTTCTGTACCCCATAATTCTGTTTTCTCCCCCTCATTTATCAAGGCATAACATAATGTGGGATTTTTTTATGTATTCTATTATTGACCACTATGGTAATGTCACTGATTTGTGCAACAGCAAAAATAATTGTGGTCAATGAATTATATAGTTTACCTTGCATATAAACACTTTTCTAGCTGCCGAATCCAGTCAGGTTACGCTTTATTTGGAAACGCCATCTGTCAGTAACATTTTGAAGATCTAGGTAATTCTACTTATTGTAGCCTAACTCTAGCCCTAAACCCCTTATCCTTACTGTAACTTTAGCAACTCAGACTGTTCATAGCATGACCCCCAGGAGAGCATCTACTGGACACTGACCATCTCAAACTCATTCATGCACAATATAACAGTGGCAGCCACAGATGGAAATAGGTCATGTGCTCTGTCATGTGGAGTCTTTCAACTGCACAGTACTTATTTTTACAACAAAAATCCAATCAAAGCTGGCTAACACCTCTGATCTCAAGTCAGTTGTTTGTTATTTATTGTTTGTTTATGGTTAGGACCCTAGATCTGCTTCTGTAGAAACTATTAAAGGGGTCATATGCAAGATTTCTACTGTACTACTACCATAAATAAAAGCACAAATTACCAGAAGACATCTGCAGTTCATGACCAACTGCAGTAATGCGGTTGATGTATCGGTCTGTCGTGGTGAAGAAAGAGCTAAGCCGCAAGGCGAAGCTCTCGATTTACCGGTCAATCTACGTTCCTACTCTCACCTATGGTCATGAGCTTTGGGTCATGACCGAAAGGACAAGATCCTGGATACAGGCGGCCGAAATGAGCTTTCTCCGCAGGGTGGCTGGGCGATCCCTTAGAGATAGGGTGAGAAGCTCGGTCACCCGGGAGGAGCTCAGAGTAGAGCCGCTGCTCCTCCACATCGAGAGGGGTCAGCTGAGGTGGCTTGGGCATCTGTTTCGGATGCCTCCGGAACTCCTTCCTGGGAAGGTGTTCCGGTCCCGTCCCACCGGGAGGAGACCCCGGGGAAGACCTAGGACACGCTGGAGGGACTATGTCTCCCGGCTGGCCTGGGAACGCCTCGGTGTCACCCCGGAAGAGCTGGAGGAAGTGTCTGGGGAGAGGGAAGTCTGGGCATCCCTGCTTAGACTGCTGCCCCCGCGACCCGGCCCCGGATAAGCGGAAGATGATGTATGTATGTATGTATGTACATCTGCAGTTACAGTTTAAAACATCCCTGAAATATTTCCCATTTAAACGTTCTTGCCGGTCTGTCTATCCGTTTGCATTTTTGTGTGGTCTCTTACTTGCTTTAGGCACTCAGTGATAGTTAACACTTCTAGTTTTATTGGTTTAAGGAGGAGGATAAGTCATGTTATTGTATAAATTCAATGCAGTTTTCTACAAAGTGCTCCTTCAAATGAATTGGTTTTATCTATTCAGTGAAGAAAGGTGGGTTTACACTAGTCCCTACACCCAGGATTTGAAACACTGAACAAAAGAAAACCGTTTTCAGTTGTGCAGATGAATGCTATGATTCTGGGATTTTATTTATTGAGTCTTGGAAACTAGTAAATAGTTCCCTGAATCAAACACACCCATGCAATCTTCCTAGCTGCTTTGATGTCCAGCTGTGTAACCCCATGATTTAGTTTAGGATAAAAGAAAACTGCTCAGTTCATCTTTAATTTTTACCCAAGGTCAGTACTGGAATCACAGTAACCCTCAGACTGGATGCGTGTTTCACTGAGTTGGAGTGACAAGAGACACAGAGATGAGTAAGAAAAATGAGAAAATAAAACAAACATTAGCTCCAAAGTTGCAACAATTAAACAGAGATAGACTTGATATCTGATTTCTGATTCTGAAGGAATTTCTGACCTGAAGGAAATGCCCATAGTGCCTCTACATTTCCTGAGGTATGACTTCATATTTCCTCTTGTTAAAGGCCCTATCCAGTAAATTATTTAGTTTCCTGTATTTTTGTTACATTGTAGATGAGACAGTGAATTATACTGGGCCAGACATTGAAAAGTATGTAGGATAGTGATGGATTGGAACCAGCTTTACTGAGCTGATCAATACAATCTGAGCAGTAAACTTCATCTTCAGAATAATTTTTGTTGGCTGATGCATAAATGTATATTTAACTGAGAGAACAAGACCCGAATAGTGAAAGTAATGATTGTGCTGTAATTCAGCTAATGTCCACAAGGTGGGAGCCCATTTGAGATAACACCTATAATGCATCCATGCCTAAGAATCTATACTCACAGTTTCGAATTTAAAGATCTTATTGTCACCAGATTTTACCTTTTATCCCTAAATAAAATGTTTAAGACATCCTGCTGAAGTTTATATATTACCCCTTCATTTTGATTGCTAGGTAAGCGGTAAAAGGTACATCAAAAATAAAGCACCATTATATCAGGTTACCTGGTAGAAAGTTCAGCCCCTTGCTTCCTGATCTCACACAGGTTGACCAATGATTAGACCAGTGATACGCCCCCCTTAAAGGACACTTGCGTGGTCCCTCTATTCCTGCTGATTTCCCCCAGTAATGAGGCAGCAGGCATGGAGACAGAATTATTGGGAGAGTATAGCTTTGGATCACAGCAGCTGATGGTGTTGACAAGGCCTCCAGTGGCATCCTGCAATCTTCATGTCCTCTTATTGACATCCCAGGTGACCATACCATAATTACCTAACATGGAGAACGTATAAAGTCAGTGCTCCAGAGGAACGTGGACCAGATGTGGCCTGCAGTGTTCTGTGTAGATGCTCTGTTTTCCAAGGGTCTGAAGTAGGCACTGTTCAAATGTTCATAAAGGTGTATGCCACCATTGTCTACTGGGTAAGCAGTCCTGCTTTCACCAAACATTTAATGTCAAATTAAGGGAGAAATGAAGGAAAGATTATTTGTAACGAGGCAATGTTGCAGATATCTTTTTGTGTATAAGGACCTACAGCTTTCAGTTGATAATCTCAGAAAACCAGTCAGACTTCAGCCTTTAAGTCTCTGAACCCCAGGAGTATAAACTGATGAGCCAAAACATTATGACCACACACAGGTGAAGCGAATAACTTTGATCATCTAATCATGTCAGGTTCAATGAGATGGTGAGTGAACAATCAGTTCTGATAGTCACCATGTTAGATGCAGGACAAATGGGCAGGAGTAAAGACCTGACTGACTTTGACAAGTGTCAAATTATGGCCAGACGAGTGGGTTTTTCTGAAACTGCCAGACTTGTGGGGTGCTCCTGGTCAGCAGTGGTGAGTATCTACGGACAGTGGTCCGAGGAGGGACAAACCACACACCTGCGACTGGGTGTTGGTCACCCAAGGCTTATCGATAACCGAGGGCAACAGAGGCTATCCCATCTGGTCTGAGCTGACAGAAGGTCTACTGTGGCACAAGTCACAGAATATGTTAATGATGGTTACAGGAGGAATGTGTCACAACACACAGTGCATGGCACCCTGCTGCATACGGGGCTGCGTTGTCGCAGACCGGTCAGACTGCCCATGTTGACCCGTCCACCAACAGAAGCGCCTACAATGGGCATGCGAGTGTTGGAACTGGACCTTGGAGCAGGAGTAGAAGGTTGCCTAGACCGATGAGTCCTGTTTCCTTTTACGTCACGTGGAGGGCCGTGTAGGTGTGCGCTGTTTAGCTGGGGAAGTGATAGCACCAGGATGCACTGTGGGAAGTCAAGCTGGTGGAGCAAGTGTGACACTCCGGGCAATGTTCTGCTGGGAAACCCTGGGTCTGGGCATTCAAGTGGATGTGCCACCTACATAAACATCGTCGCAGACCAGGTACACCCCTTCATGACAATAACAGTCCCTGATGGCAGTGGCCTCTTTCGGCAGGATAATACGCCTTGCCACAGAGTAATGTTGAGTAATGACTCGAGGAACATGATGACTGAGCATCTGCGGGATGTGCTGGACCAACAGGTCCAATCCAAGGCGGCTCCACCTCACAACTTACAGGACTTGATGGATCTGATGCTAATGTGTTGGTGCCTGATACCACAGAACACCTTCAGGGGTCTTGTGGAGTCCATGCCTCGGCGGGTCGGCACTGTTTTGGTGGTACTTGGAGGACCAACAGCATGTTAGGCAGGTGGTCATGTTAATAAAACACTACATTACTGTGTTAAGCGTGTGGACCGCCAAAACTAACCATCACCTGTAAATTGGTCAATGCTCATATTTTGGTTTAGTTAAGGACTTTTGCCAAATTAAACAGAGGGTTATTAAACAAGGGACATTTCAATTGTTGTTGAACATTCATTCATTTTGAAATACAATGAATAAATAATAGTTTAGAGAAATTGTTAGTGTACATTGTAATTTCTAGGCCTGGTAGTAGTTTAAATGGTATATTTTTTTCATAGAACATTTCACTCCGACATCCCAACTCATTCAGAATATGTAGGAACTCCAAGATTGTTGGAAAAGCATTCCAGGTGACCGAATGCAATGTGTGCAAAGCTGTCACCAAGGCTGAGGGTCGCTACTTTGAAGAACTTACAATATGAAATAAATGTATCTGTTTTCTCCTTTTTAGTTGCTACATGATTCCATACCTGTTATTTTTCAGTTCTGATGTCTTCACAATTATTTTACAATGTGGAAAATAGTCAAACTAAAAAAGTACCCTTGAGAGGATGTGTCCAAACATTTGACTGGTACTATAGTTTGGCTGGGCAGCCAGATCTAGGAACGTTTCAGTAGTTATACTACTAACCCTAACTTCCATTTCACCATGGAGCCCAATAAACTTAATTTAGTCATTTTTATTAGTCATCCCCAGACGTATGCCTTGACAATTTTAACATCCACGATCTTCCTTTGATTCCATAGATTAGAATCACCTCTGACATGCTTTGTGAATTATGCAAGCTTCCTGTATGTGGGTTCCTGTTTCTGAAGACCTTCACATTTTCAGTCAATTACAAATTCAGTCTATAACAGAAGGTGGATAAAGTGGTCTGTATTCTCTCTGAAGACACTAAGTCCTACTTCCTACAGTACAGCCAATCCATGCAGCAGCAAATAGCCTAACAGTTATAGAAACTATCTACAAGCTGAAAGATTACTAAATTGACAAACAACCTTAATTGCTCCCATGAGTAGCTCTGAAAAATAATGTCTGCCAAGTTATATATTTCAATGGCTGTGGCTAACAACCCATTTATTGCTTTACTTAAATAGTTTTCCATTAATGCAAGATAGAGCAACTTCTTAGCAGTTTGACATTTCTCAAATACAGAATACATCACATTATTAAAACAACTGGCAAGCTAGTGAAACATTAAATACTGACCTTTAAAAGCCATGAACATTGTTAACAACAATAAGGCTGGGATTTAATCAAATCAATGGTTACAGGCATTGCAAATTTGAAGGCCAATACCCTGCAATTGGATCAAATACCTAAATGAATGTTGAAATTCTACACAAATGCAAACCAGTCAGTACAGCATCCCAGAAGCATAACAGTAGTTTGGCAAAGACAGATTTGATTCAATACATCTGCAGATTTGATTCAATACAAACCACCTGAAAAAAATATTTGTTAAAAGTTACAGTACAAATTAGACTTTTATCAATGAGAAACTGATTCGCTCAAAAACATGTCCTTGTGCACTGAGCAAAGGACTTCAACTGCTCCTATTAATTTGCTGTGGTGTCTGCCAACTGACAAAAATTGGTAAGCCTACAGAATGATCATTTCTTAACTAAAATACTGTCTGCTACAACTGTTTAGGCTAAAATGGCTCAAACAAGGATGTGCATTTGTTTAAGCCACTCAGATTTTTTGACTTCAATTCCAAACACTATCTTTGTGCAATAATGCTTAAAAGAAAGGTTTGCTATTTTTGAACCTGGTGCCATTTTTCTGATTATCAAACAATTCTGTACTGTAGAGATTTTTGGGGGGAATTATTCATTTTTTTTTTTTATTCTACAATGGAAGTGAACGGGGCAACCGATATAGCATTTGAAAACATATATATTTGGTTTTCCAAAACGGGAAGTCCAGGGTATATAGATCTGGGTCTCTGCATTTGTGCCAAAACAAGCACTGTATCAAAGGTTATCGCTGTTTATTCTTTCTGGAAAATGTATAAGCAAATGCCGGGCCAATTAATCGGTCTGTGAGGCTTTATCCTTAACTGGCTTTGCTTACAAAACTGTAGCTCACATTAGCTAGTATAGACTACCAGCAAAAATGCAAGCAAGTTGTATTAGCGGCTGGTAAATGCGAGAAGGATTTAACCAGTAACCGTTTACAAACTGTAGATCATGTTAGGAGTGGGATTTATTTGCTACCTAATGCCACTGAGAAGCTATATGTATCCATTGATGAGGCTGAATCGGCTCCAGTGTGTGCAACAGACAGCACTCCCTCTTAAGCTCTTAACCGGGCAGTTAGTAGGCATGTAATAGCTATTTGGATAATGTTGTCATACGCCGTGTTCTGCAGGAATAATATGGGGAGGTACTAAAATGACTATGGAGTATTGGCATGATTTTGATACTGTTGGGAACGGCCATGTCAGTTACTTTCCCTGACTGTTAACATTCCAGAATAATGACCTGTCTATTATACAATTAGTTAGATATCATTTTAATAACACAATAGGGGACTGCACAGTCTTGGAAAATGTTCATACATGTCCGAAAACTGTGCTTGTTAGCTGGTGAACTCCAATGAGGTTAGCACCGTAGTTCAGCTGATTTGAAACAGCACACTGTTAGCTTGAGTGTGGAAGTTTACAGATGTTGTGAGGGAATGTTTATGAAAAAGTTAGTTTGCTTTCATGTAGAACATAACCATTGATAAAATGCTTGTTTTGGCACAATTGTTGTTTTGGCACAATTGTTTCTGGAGAACATATAGAGACCTATGGCCTTCCAATTTGGGAAACCGAATGTATCATATTTTCAAACGCTACATCAGTTGCCCCATTCAGTTCCATTTGAGCCCAGAGACGGCAGAGTAAAATAAAATCGTAAAAATTGAAATAATTAACAAATTTCTCTATGACCTAGGATCAAGTTAGATAATCCAAATAGGCCCCAGGTTCAAAAACAGCAACCTTTTCCTTTAATAAAACCTCACCAGTGAAAATTTACCTTAATTAGATCACTGGCAGTAGCAACTTAACTACATACAAAAGCTGATGTATTTGTGAATTGTGAATATTAAATGAGAATATAAAGGACACATTTGCAGTGTACTTGAACAGGTTTTTAGACAGGATAGCCATTTCCCCCCACCTTGGAATACAATCGAGTCCTTCTCAGCAATATGCAGCAGCACTGAGAGGCTTGCTGATAACAGCAATCAGCCGCAATACATAGAGAAGGATAAAACACATTATTGGACAAAATTTAAGTTAAATATAACTAAAAACAGACTAGCCACAAATGTTTTAAATTGGCTACCATGTGCATGCATTTTGTTCCCTTTCATCACACATTTGCACACGTGGGAACGTTACACCATTCAGCGTTCGTCGTTAGGAGGATCATTTGATGTACAGTAGATTTGTTTTCTGTGCAAACACTAAGCAGCACATTAAGCTGTCACGCTAGTCACCAATGATTGCATTTTAAAGTTTAAAAAGGAATTTAAGAATTCTACGAAACAGAACACTAAGAATAAGGACCCTCAGACCAAGTAAAGGATCTCAATACCAAATGTTTACGATGGGAATTGGGAAACTTGAATATTCCCTCAATTTGGGAATCGGTGACTGCATAAAATACATGGCATTCTGCCAAAGCCAAATTCCAGAGTTGATGTATTCCATGGCTGCGCACACACTGGACCTGAAACCAATGGGGGGAAAAAACATAAGGGGCCATGTTGCTTGACATACACGGTTAAGAGCCTCACTTAGCAGAAGGATAAACTTGAAAACCAGAAAAACCTCACAAACCTGAAAGTCTGAGTCACAGTTGTCACCACAATTCTGGCCCATCACAATCTGACTGGAACATTCAGGTTAGTCTTCAGAGGGTACATTCACCCTAGACAAAACATTCACAAGATTAGAAAATGTCCAAATAAAGGCATTCTTTTAGCATGCAATACTTTTTTCAACTACCCAGAATTTGTAGACAATTACAAGAACCACGCTATAAAAATTAATAGTTAGGGAGAAAATAAAGTGGTCTGTATATCAGGCTGGAAAAGGGACGGAACCAGTGATGTTATAACAGAATTCCTGAAATACATAGACTAAAACGCAAGCGTAATCGGACAAAAGACAGGTGAGAAGATGAGATCATTTCACTTAAGAGGGGCCACTCATTTCCTAGAAATATTTAAGTTTGAAATGGACACTTTGGTCTGTGACAATCTTTGCCACAGGTGGGGAGGGGGGGGGGACACAATGGCTAAAACACTAAAATATTTCTGAAACAAAATGAGAACTCAGTTTGAAGGATGTGAGCAGGAGAGCAAAAGGAGTTTACCTCACGTGAACTGGCCTATTGATTCTCCACAAATGAACTAGGCAAGAGAGCAGCTTTCACTTCTGACGAGCACTGGTTGGTAGGCGTAACACTTCATTCTCCAAGGACTTGTAGACATTTTCTGTAGCAATGAAGCATTAACAGGACCAACAAACGCCTCTGACCCCTCCCAGCATTAGTAAGCCACACTAGTTATAGCATGATTCACCCAAATAAGAGGTTGAAAATGTACCCCTCAAATGCTAATGTCTCAGCACCAAGTTATACTGAACTACCAATTTGAAAACTGCCATCGGACAAACACAGGATTGTACTACAAACCTCACCTGCCAGTTACCAACCACCGTGCTAACATGTCCTTTGGCACAAGTCCATGGAAATTAATGATATTTGTAACAGGAACAGTGCAAATGATAATAGCCTACTATATTTGTTTGATTACCAGTACTCCACTCACCAGTAGCCACTCAAAGGCAAACACCACACTTCAGCCTCAAAAGACAAAAAGTGGGAACATAAGCCATCAGAGAAGCATTAATTACTAGTCAAATTACACCAGAATGCTGCTACTGGAACCATGTCACTTCCTAAGACTTTCAGTAGGAGACTGTTTGCTTCTAGAAAACTTAAGATCTATACTAACCAGATAAAATGGCTGTAGATAATGGGAAACAATACCCAAACGCTATTGAAAGACACTGACAATAAGCCAGCCTATTTTCCCCATAAGTATGTTCAAGGCACAAAATTATTTTCAACAAATTGTTTTAATAGGCTCCATGAAGCCAAAAATTGACAAAAAAAAAGTAATCTTCAATGTTGATGATACAAAGAACAGAAAGTACAAAATGGTTCCCATGTGGAATATTATTGGGCAAGAGAGTGTAACATTGACGTAGATTATTTTAGTTCAGTCCATTATAACAAGCACATTTAAAATGCAGGCGTTGAGCAGAGCAAAAAACAATACCGTGGACAGTCTGTAGCATGCTGCAATTTGCAACTTCATGAACAGGCCACTTCAGGCGTGCAGTGTCACCAGTCAAAGGAATTCAGTCTTTTTGGAAACTAAACATACAGAACCCTCAGCTATATCAAGATCCCCAATGGTATGGATGAGGCATTTCTGTTTAGCGACACTTAAGGAATGCATTCATTAAAATCCAAAAAGCACTCCCCAGCCAGTTTTGTCAAAAGCATCTTAGTGGAATCACTCGTTCTTTGCTCAGTTTAAAACTTGGCAGGAGGTAGGTCGGACAAGGTCTTTTAAAACAAAGGAAAAACAAAAAACAGGAAGGAAAACAAGCACCATTGGATATCCCAATAATAATATCAAGGATTCAAATGGAGATGTCAGTGCTGGATCAGAAGAGGGCTTAGAAAGTAAAGAACAGTGACTGTTAATATACCAACAGCCACATGAAGCAAAGTTTTGGTTTTCACTAATTTGCAATTTACAGCACCAACAAGTCAGACATTATGCTTAATCAGTTGAACTAAATACCGTAAGAGCAAATTGAGACGCTTCCTTTAGAACATCATGAACTGGAACTTTTTAAACATGGTTTGTAAATGAATGGCCGAATTTCATGGCTAAATTTAAAGACGCTCGAGCTACTTAACACAATAGGACTACAAAAATCATCAGGTCAACAACAACAACACGTGGACATATTTCTTGAGGAGCGCATCTTTTTAAATACAGCCAGCCAACGGATGATCTTGAATCAGGGGCAGATTTTTACTCGTGTGCAGCTGAGGACAAGAAGTGGGCACACAGGTAAAGACACTGAAGGTTACGAACATTGAGCTTGATATCATGTTAACCCACACTAAACTGTCCCGTATAGCTGAACCAACTTCAGAGGGTCTTTTTGTATGAGAAGCTACAGGTGCAACATTGAGCTTACGTACGATCCCGTAGACTGGTACGACTGAGTACAGATACGGGGGGAAGGCACGCCAAACTGAACTGGGCTGCATTCCATACAACTAATAAATACAACGTTGGGGACTGAGGTGTTCTAGCCCAGCCTAGGCCTATGGAGCAAGCAACTGGCACGGACGCGTAGTACACCGTGCTCATACATACCATAGCTGTCGTAGCTGTCTCTGTAGGATCCCCCAGATCGGTCCCCATAGCCACCCTGGCCCCTAACATTGGAAGAGAAAAGAAGAGATCTAGATAAGGTCCCTGTCCATTGGAAGACAGTCGGTCACAAATATATAGCGACGCGTTATGTTATATAGCTAGTCAGGCTTGTCGCCTCACCTATTGTCTCTGTATCCTCCGCCGCCGCCAGATGAATAGCCGCCGCCGCCACCACTCCTGTATCCGCCGCCGCCGCCGTAACTTCTGTCTCCACCGCCATAGCTGCGGTCTCCACCGCCACCGTAGCTCCTCTCACCATATCCCCGGTCACCGCCACCGCCATATCCTCCGCCACCTGAGGAGAAAAATAACCACGGTTTGAAAACCAAACAAGTTCAAAACTAAAAAATATTTAAAAATAAAAAATCACATCCAGAATGTCACTAAACTAAGAGGGAGGGCAAGACAAAAAGCTAATGGAGGATAGGGAACACACCATTTTGCAGATTGTCTGCCCATACCTCGCAAGTAACCTCGCCCACCTCTTCCTCTCCCCCCTCCGTATCCACCTCCACCGCCATAACCACCACCGCCCCTGGAACCCCTGAATCCGCCGCCTCCAGAGCGGCCACCTCCCTTTCCAGCTTCATCCACACGAATCGTTCTGCCGTCTACAGACTGCAAAAGACAAGAGTTACTCAACCAGTGTTTATAGCCAATTGTGTCATTAAACAGATAGTTGGGTGGCTAGCTTGTTACCGTGCCTATACATTAAAATAAAAAATTCAAGCCATCACCCTGATCTGTAGATTTTCATGCACATGCAAATAGCTGTACTCAACACACCTTGCCGTTCATCCCCTCCAAGGCATCCTTCGCGTCCTCTGCATTATCGTACTTTACAAAGCCGAATCCCCGAGACCGTCCTGTTTCTTTGTCTCTGATGACATCAACTGAAGAAATGGGATGATTAAGTTAAACAAAATCGTAATCAAACCCACGGAACTGTAGATGTGCACGTATGTAAAAACGGACCTTTTGCGATGTTCCCATACTTGGCGAACGCTTCTGCCAGAGACTCTTCTGTGGTGTCGAAGCTTAGGCCGCCGACGAAAAGTTTTCCCTCGTCGGACATGTTTCTTTGTCTACAAGGGGAAAGTCAAGATGCAAAAAATATATATTAATTATGCGCATACCTGGTTCAAATTTTCTAATTTGGTGGAAATGTTCGTCACCAATATTAGTGTCGACGGTTTTAAAACTAGGTCACGTCTTACGTGGGCGAGCAGTAACGCATTATTTAACCTAGCTCCATAGCGCATTAGAGACTACTTGCTAACTTCACTTGCTATAGAACAGATGTATATTAAACCGATCAAATAATTACAAGACGTCCAAACGATTGAAAACAAAAAACGCTTTTGACAGGCTTAATGCGCGGACTGAAAAGAAGCAGGCCTCAGCCGCCATTTTGTACCACGTTGTTGGCCCTTTCGCCACCTGGTGACTGGTGCTAAGCTAGCGATCTAAATGCGGAGAGGCGGCCATCTTTACAATGTAGTTCATAGTCTACACGGTAAAACGAAATCTAGGTAAAAACTAAAGCGTACTGATATACACACACCTTAATCAAAAATATACGTTCTACATTAAACGTTAGTTTCCTAGAATCAGATTAACAAGACAACCAAAGAATACACTTGCAATACATAGCGTAAATCTACAAGCGTTATTGTAATTACAAGTACATGTAATGTTAGCTAACAGCTACAATACATCGACAATTTAAGTACGTTTATCAATAACTCAGTCAATATCTCGGTGTTATTTGCAAATAATCAGCTACTTATAATACATAAACAATATCAGATTTGTATTAATTTCTCTTTTTCGATTTACAGAAAATAGTAAGCGGGAAACGTACCTTTAGAGGACAGAGAGAGAATGGCTGATGCTTGGAGAGGCACGTCGTCGCAAAAGAAATGGATGCGCGCACTCTGGCTGTTACGAGTGCTTGCAAAGTATTTAAATGAGTTGGGGGGGGGTGTTGTCGTGATGTCGTTTGGGATCTTTGGCACGTAAGATATATTTGCTTTCGCGGTTAAACGTTTCTTGATTAAAGTAATTGACACTATAGTATACTAAAACAAAGCGTTTGGTTGTCTTGGCACAACGACTGGCTCAGATTATGTTATAAAATAAATACTTAGTTTGCTAAATAAGCTGAAATCCAAAGACTATAAACGTAGGAATGATTGTGTTCTCAATCAACAAACATGGACATATAAGCGAATTAGCTTAGTTCTGTCATATCCATCAGAACCTTTTAATAGACGTTTTATTCCAAACTTTGTAAATTCTTTAAATAAACAATTTATTGCTTCAAAATTAAGTTAGAACTATAAAATTGATGACCTGAATTGCAATAGTGCTATAGGCCTTCCTGTGAATTTGAGACTGGTAGCTTTTTACAAAACGATTCTTCAGATTTCTGAACACCAGTGACCGCTTGAATAATTCCAAGCAGTCTTTTTGACTATATCTTTTTTTTTTTAAAACAGGAAACTCCTAAATAAATCTCAAATTTTACTGACTTTATGTTTAGTCTGATATTTTATTTTAAAACCCTGCCGCTCAAAGTCAATTATTGTAAAGTGACATTGGCTTTATGTATGCAATCCCATTAATCTTTGGTAGAACCACCTTCCACTTTTACAACAGCTTAAAGTCTTTTGGTAAACATGTGTCCGCTTTGCACACAACATAGGAGTTGTTTTTCTTTGCAGATTTTGTCCAGGTGTTTCAGGTTGGTTGGATGATGATTGTGAACAGCGTTTTCTGGGCACTTGGCAGTAGAGTGACAGAGTAGATCGAGTGTTGCAGCTTTCATTTCTTATTACTGATCCAACTGCTCACTGGGAGTTCAACATTTGGATATTATTTTGCACCCTTCATGTATTTGCAATTAATTAATAATCCTCATGCACTTCTATTATTTTATCTACAACTTTTGTAGAATGCACTTTTATCTTTATTTTTCTTTAGGCTCACAGCCTGGCCAATGATCCTTCAACAGTGAAGCTTTGCCTAGAAAACAGAATGGCAACTTTAATGGTTCACAGATGGAGTTTAGTCGTAATTTTGGGATCATTGTTGTTTTTTACACAACACCAGGTACAGTTGGTTCCATCAAGTGTTTTCAGGGACACTGTAATTTCAACCAAATTTTACCCAAAAAAGTTTAGCATCTATATGTATGTCTCATTTATCGTATGACTGCTACCTTAGGATAGTGAAAGATCTACCCCTATCTAGAACAACAAAGAAGTTACCATCCCCCACCTCACTGAATGCAATGTGAGAGACTGGTTAGATTGCTCTCCTATTCATAGTCAAGTCCTGATTGTATGGGTGGAAATGTGGCCAATATATCCCAATTTAAATGTCTGTAAAACCTCTACAGAACAATAGATGCAAAGTTTTTTGTGTTTTGCGACATGCTAGGTAAAACACGTTTGCATCCATGTTTAGTTGTGTAGTAGTGGATACATGTTTTGTTCTCTATCCAACATTAACTTATGTGGAAAGTAAACTTTCCCATTTTGCTATTCTCACAAAGTACAAAAGCTAGGGTATGCTCAAAGTGTTACTCTCCTAACATCTTAGACAGGGCCATGTCACGCTTGGCGAACCTACTTTGAAATGATGTGTTTAAAATAGGTGAAATGCCTGTGTAAATGATTAATGCTTCGCAACACACCAACACTAAACACTAAAACGTTTGAAAAAATGTATGCTCACTACTGGTCACTTTGGATAAGAACATTTGCTACATTACTATAAATGAAATACTTTATATAGTGCAACACAACGTTGGAAGTCAGAGAATCTTGATCCTCAACACAACACAATAAACATTTTTTTACATGTGCTGCTTACATTAACACAGAACCTTCAGCAAGTAACAAATTACTCCATTGAAAAACATTTTATTATTTTAATATTATTATGATAAGAGAACTGATTGCTTTAACACTAGCTATCCACTGGCACTTTTTCATTTATGTGGCCAATGTATCCAACCAGAACCTGAAGTTTTATCCTGCCAAGTTTATTAATAGGTTTTGTACCACTTAATTTACCTGTATTGGTAAGAGCTCTTACCAACATGGCTGAACAATGCTCAAAGCTTGGTTTCAATAAAGACAATAAAAGGCAATTCTTTATGAAATGTTGAAGTGTACTGCTGTATTTTTTGCTGCTTCTCAACATTTTAAGTTGCCTTATTAGAAACTGACATTTCATTTGGCCAAATAATAAATCAGAAACAGTAATTTTTTTAGTGTCTGTGTTTTGAATAGAATTGCATCTCAGAGTGAAACATCAAAGCTCAGAAAAATGCAATATCCTTACATTCTATCTCTCTCTTGTGTACTCCATCACATATCACTATAGATGACATTCCGAGAAGCTCATCTTCATAGCTACAGTAGGGTTTATGTCTGATCAGTCTCTGTTACATACAGACTATGTCCTTTACATCATTCTTCCATCCTATGCACAGACCTTTTCTTACTGTTCTTAAATTCTTGGTTCTGACAAGTGGCTGTATGTAGACCTATACTCTATAAAGTTGTAGGGTCATCTTTCTTAACTGTAATGTAGATTTCTGAGTTGGAATATGTTTTTTTAGGCATCCATGTTTGGTCAGTTGTAACTTCTTCCATCTATATATTAATCAGATTGCATGTGCCGTTTATAAATGTTTATAGAAATATCTATCTATATTGATATTTTATATATAGCTTATACTCAGGACTATGAACTATGGAAATAGGTGTTTATTTATAATGCAGTCCTCTGGGATCAAATACTAATTTACTGACAATATAGATAGATATTTCTACGCAGAAGTGCAATTAGGTGTGTTAAATGGAAGATAAAATCAGTTGATATCTGGTTTTAATGAAACTGCAGGAACAGGACTCTTTGGAACTGAAATACCGAAACATCAGTATTCTTGTTGATCAGCCCAGTGTGATTTATCCCAGATTTATATTAGCACTGCAAGCGGGGGACCTAAAATAGCAGTGCAGATAATGAAACAAAGCACAACTTTGCTTAATGCGTGACAAACTATGAATCATAATGATAAATGACACATTGTGAATCAAGCTCATCTGTACTTTGAGAGATTTGCTCAATCGATATTTATCGCAACTTTCTGTTCCCAAACTGTTGTTCCACCAAAATACATTTGCGTAATTTGAATATTGAAGTCCTAGTAGTACAGCCTTTATAATTAAACATAATTTTTAACGCTCCCATACATACATTTTTATTTCAATATTAATTCTAGGTAATAAGTACTTTAAATTTTTTCTCGATTGCTTACAAGCATCGGTCTGAAACCACAATAACAAAACTCTTCACACACTGTGCATTACCAACATGCATCATTGCAAAACAGTCAATCTCACCCCCAAAACTCACTAAAACCACCAAAACACTTCATACATTTGGTTGAACCAAACAAGCTTGTTCAACCAAAACACTGGCAACAATCCTCACTCATAAACATATACTGCCACTCACAACACACTGACCTAAAAAACACTAACAACAGGGAGCATTACATAAATGACACACTTTTATCTTGTAAGTTTTTCTTAAAAAAAAAATCACAAATCAGTATTTGATCATAGAATAAGAAAAACACCTCACTTTACTGTATCGACTGTAGTAATGTATATGGTATTTCTTCCCCGGATTTTTGCCAGGTTGAATCCACAAAAATGAATTTATGTGCAGTTTGACCGGCTTCCATCCCCATTACTCTCTAAAAAAACAGTCAATCCATGGTTTTACAGTACTTTACATTATCCATAGATGTGTATATACCCTGTTTAGTTATTGGACAGACATCTTAACTGGATATATTGATACCAGAGTTCTTTCACACATTCGCCTTTTCTCTCAAAAGGTACAGTGTACCAAACTTGGGTCGGTGTTCAGTTGAAACTGCAATCAACTGTGTTTGGATTGACTAAATAATATAACATTATTTACATTTTCTAACAAATATCAAAAATGTTCTTTATATTTCAATCTGGTTGCTGCAAACATTCAGAACAGTTGCATCATTCTGTTTTGAATGTGTTTATAACAGTTTTGAGAACAGTGTGTAAGCATTTGAGAAAACATGTGCTGTGAATATATTGTTTTGGGGGTGCTGGAGTATGAATGAGAAAAGAGTTCATGGATTTTGGGGAATGTGTTCATTGAATGCATTTTGTGTGAAGGCAATGAGAAATTATTCACAATTTGGTTCAAGTACACTGACTGTGTGAAGAGTTTTGTTAATGTAACTACAGTATTGTTTGATGCTTGTAATGCTTGTAAGCTGTTATTGTTTTCAGTAAAAAATTGTTAAATGGAAAGAAAAGTAGCTTTTCGGCAAAGAACATTTTCTCAAGCAAAAGTTGTTATGGCTGTCGGGAAGAAGAAAATGAAAACCAACTGAATGGAGAGAGGTTGGCAACTCTCTTATTTGTTCACACCATTTATTATGAGTGTAATAGTTCTAAAAAGTTTAAAAATAGTTTTTTCAAAATGTGTGAAAAGTGTATCATAGATTATTATTTCTGGTTCCTGACTTGGAATAGGCTGAGCATAAATAAAATATGCTCTTGTGCACCTACACATATCGGGTCCAAGGTAGGAGAGGAAGTGTTTAATTTGGTATTACCTGTGTTTTGTCAGCAACATGTGACAATGTAGGGGACAGTTCCAAGGTGTTACGCTGCTATATTATTATGCTGGGGGATGTGAGGAATGCACTTTCTGACTTTTCTCAGTCTCCCCCAGTTTTACATTTTAGGAGGAGATGAGGTCCTGGTCCACACCTGCGGAGTACCTGGTTTGGGGGGCCCTTTGCTGTCCCTGTCCTTGTCCACCTGGTCATACTTTTGACCTAGTCTAGAATCAAATAGACTCTGCATTTTGCCCAGAGAAATGTATTATTCTAATTGGACTCTTAATATCTCACCCGGCACAGCCAGAAGAGGACTGGTCACCCCTCTGAGCCTAGATCCTCTCTAGGTTTCTTCCTAAAATTCGGCCTTCTGAGGGAGTTTTTCCTAGCCATTGAAATCCAACACTACTGTTGTTTGCTCCTTGGGGTTTAAGGCCGGGTGTCTCTGTAAAGCACTTTGTGACAATTCCTGTTGTAAAAAGGGCTTTATAAATACATTTGATTGATTGATTGATTGGGAGCCCTTAGATAAAGCCAAGAACCTGGTTTGAGATACATGGAAGGAGGCATTCTTTGTTGCAGACAGTGGACACGTGCGCCATTGAGAGCATCCTCTCAGGCTACATTACTGCCTGATACGGCAGCTGCTCAACTGCTGATCGCAAGGCCCTCCAGAGGGTGATAAAGTCTGCGAAGCGTGTCATCGGCTGCCATCTCCCCTCCCTGCAAGGCATCTACCATACACAATGCTTTAGGAAAGCACAAAACATTATAAAAGATTACAGCCACCCAGTCTATGGTCTGATCACACTGCTGCTGTCTGGTAGACGCTACCGGAGCATCTGGGCATGCACTTCCAGACTCACCAAAAAGTTTCCCCCCAGGCCTTAAGGCTTCTCAACCAGCAACACTAATCTATGATCATGTTGATCTCATGAACATTTCCAATGCTCTGATTACATTCTATATACACAAATTCAGCATACTACACTTATCTTTATAATATTTAATATTTCTATCCATATTTTCCATGTACCCCATTCAACACTCTTTGGAATTGTTACTAGTTTATCTTGTTATGTATATTTGAGCTATATTTATGTTTTATATATTTCAGCGTAGATGTTGTGTGCAATGACACCAATATTTCTTTGTTCAGAATGACGCTACGTTATTCGGTGCATTTGATTAATAAAAGACGTTGACTTTGATAAATGAGACCCTGGGTGATAAGAGCATGAAATATCTAATGCATGTCATTTTAGAAACTTGTTATGTATTCAATGTCTTCCTACAATTGTAGATTTCTTCATTTAATTTTTTGTAGCTTTTTCTTTTCCACTTGTAAACAAATGTTTCCCCTGCCAATAAACCCCATAAATTTAAATAAATTGACCCAGCATGACCAGTAGGGGGCTCTCAAATGTAACTGATGGTCCAACCCAACCATCAGCCCTCCTAGGAGGAATATTGAGACAGGTAAAAGTTTCGCTTCAAAGAGAAATATGTGGACTTGTGGTATAATAATAGCAGAAAAATAACATAGGAATGATAGTATTTCACAATATATTTTACCCAGAAATTGTAGTACATCCAAAAGGACAAATGCAGACTACCAGCTACTGTTGTCAAATCTGCTAGCTCCCTCTATGTCCAATGTTGATGGGTTTATGGACCTCCTCGTCACTCTCTGGAAGTAATCCTGAATTTTGACAGCAGTACTTGGTCATGGAGGGAACTCTGATCAAGTGCATAGCATTAAGGGACGAGTTTGGGATATAGTAATACATAATAATCCCTTTGGCTTCTGCCATCTTCTTACCTATACACAATTATTCAGCGGCATTCTACTGCAAAGAATAAAATGTGGAAATTGGTCCGAGGTTTGAATACTTTTGCTAGGCATTGTATGTTATTATATTGTGTATTCTTTATTTTAAATTAATATTTGTATCAATATTCTCACTAGGATGATGGTATGCATCATTTAGACATTTCATTCTGGACCAATACCATATAATATAGATTTTTGGACTGTTTTGTATTTTGGCCTAGAATTCCACACAACCTTCATCATCGCTATCAAGGTGTAACAAGAATAAGAGAATTAATTCACGTAACAAACAAGACAAGATCTATTGATTCAGTGTCCACATGTTTACCAGCTTTATGTTTTGGGTGGGAGATGGAAAACAATAGACTACAAATATGTTAAGAATTTCCAACATGGTGGTATGTATGTTTATTGGAACCAATAGACACCCAGCACATGACTCATCACTCAATCCAGTCTCAACCAGTGACGACATTGGTCTGGAAATATCACCTTTTGCATATTTTATTTATACTACAACCGCAAACGTTAGATAGCATTATTGTCTGTTTAATAGTGTAGTGTGATATAAGATACCAGTATTGTTTGTTTAGCATTATTGTCTGTTTAATAGTGTAGTGTAATATTAGATAGCAGTATTACTACATGTAGCAATAGAATAAAATAAATGAACATCAATAGCTTTGGACAGCTACTTTTAGCACTACCAAGGGACTTGTGACTCAAGTATAAAGAACTTGGATCACAGGTCTAAAGTGTAGGTAGTGGCAGGAATCTGGTCAACCAAGACCACTTCTCCACTGGAGACCACAGTAGTCTGTCTGGACATCCTTTGGGCAACAGCAACATCCCTCCCTGAAAAACACAAGGGAAACGATCAAGAACCAAAATCTGGAGTGTTGGATCTGATCTAAGATTACTGTTCACCATTGATCGCAAGTGTGAGCAATGGTGTCCAAACAAGGGCTTCGTTAAGGAAGGACCGTTACCCACTTTGCCTGTTGCATTTCTGTTGACAGGAGTTCCCTGGAGTACGGTGGCACACAGATGTGCTACAGTGAATGAAGATCTGCCCAGAAAATAAGAAAAAAACATGGTAAGTTAGGAAAAAGTCAGTTGTAAAGATATAATAACAAACAAAAATGTATCTGGTTACCAAATCTTTCTGGGGTGCCAGAGTGTGATCCACAAATGTAAACATCTCAAGGATGAAGCGTTTGTGGTGGGTGGGGTACAGAAGACCAGAAGAGGGTTCCACAGGGATCATGGTGGTCAGGTATCTATCAACTGGATAGGGACATCTGGAGAGAGACAAGTAATAGAAACTCTTCCATTCTGCCTTCTGATTTGATGTAGTGAAGAGATTTCAAATACATTGTTCAAAATACATATTAGTAAAAACAGCAAGATATGCATAATCTGGGAGCAGAAACCGTAGGAATTAAATTGATTAGTGCTATAGTAACTCACTCTTCAATGAGGAGTTCCCATTGGGGCATGCTGACAGGGCTGGGGGAAGAGGTGGCCCAGCAGTAATCCAGCATCAGGACAAGGTTGGGATCCTTCCTCTCCAGGATACGAACCTCAACATATACAGGCTGCCTCAGGACTTTAACCACAGGGAACTCTTCCTGAGTGTAATATGATGTGAATGCTCTGGACTCTGCAGTGAGGAAGGGTTCAAATGTTTTTTTGTAAAAGCCATTTTAAAAAAGCCACATCATTAACCATTTGTTTGATGTTTAACAAATTTACACCAAACAAGCCAGAAATGAAATGCACCTTACCGTTCTTACATCCTTTATTTTTACATGGCCCTTTGGCCAGTCTGAGTTCCACCCTGAGGGGTCCCAGAGCTGCTACCGAAACCGGAGCAGGAACAGAGTTCATCTTTACAACGACAGCCTCCACTGTGGTGGCAGAGTACTTACACTGGAACAGCAGTCTAGATTGGGAGATAATTGCAGTAATACAATAGAATTTTAAAGCATATCCCTACTTTATGGGCTAAATTTGGGCACAGAATACTCAGACCTTTTAACAAGGTTTGACAAGCCTGTGATGTTTCAAAACACCTGGAGGAAACAATAAAGTAGATCAATCTAACAGAGAGAAGACTCACTCAAAATGGCTGTCCCTTGTGATGGAGCCTTGAGGTCCCATCACAACTTCGAAGGAAGACACCATCCTGTTCTCATAAACCACATAACCACTTTCCTCCTACAAGGGAGAGTATATTCAGTGACCACAACACATTCAAAATCTTTGGCCCCTAAGGCCCAGTTATCACAGAGCCAGGTTGAAAAATGTTCTTATCTCTCTGTACTCACCTTCAGTGTGGTACCACAGGCAGTAACAGGGAACTGGTATATGGCGAAGGCTGAAGTGATGCCAACAGGAATACAAGGGCTGTCATTTTCCCCCAAAAGACTGATGGAATCAATGTTTATTTTGGGCCAAGTGGCTTCCCTGGACACCACTAAGACAAACTGAGCATCCTTGGTACACTGCACAGTCACTGGGGAGAGAGAGAAATGTTAAATGTTTTGTTCCCATACTGAGCATTACAAGACAGAATAAACATACACTCACCTGCTTTCCCATAATAGCACTGCTGTCCATTGTAGCAGCAATTTATAGCCTTACATTGAGCCCGATTAATTTTAGGAGACCCACATTGCAAAATATCCTCAGCCTGTACTTGGCATTGCTGATCTGGAGATTTAGTTACTGCTGGTCTCAAGAGGTTCTGCTGATGTGACCATAGGGGCACTGGTCTCCAAAGAGACTGTTGCTGTGGCCACTGTAGCACTGGTCTCAGAAGAGACTGTTGATGTGACAACTCGGGGACTGGTCTCTGGGCAATCTGCTGCTGTTGCCCATTTACGTCTTGCCTCTGGGGAACTGTTCTTTGAAGACTCTGTTGCCGTGGCCACTGAGGCTCTGGTCTTTGGTGATTTAGCAGTTGTATCCCCTCAGGCTCTGGCCACTGGTGAATTTGCTCTTGTTGACCTTGGAATTTTGGTCTCTGGGGAGTTTGTTGCTGAGGCCCCTGGGGATCTGGTCTCTGGGGAGTTTGTTGCTGAGGCTCCTGTGTATCTGGTCTCTGGGGAGTTTGTTGCTGAGGCTCCTGGGGATCTGGTCTCTGGGGAGTTTGTTGCTGAGGCTCCTGGGGATCTGGTCTCTGGGGAGTTTGTTGCTGAGGCTCCTGGGGATCTGGTCTCTGGGGAGTTTGTTGCTGAGGCTCCTGGGGATCTGGTCTCTGGGGAGTTTGTTGCTGAGGCTCCTGGGGATCTGGCCTCTGGGGAGTTTGTTGCTGAGGCTCCTGGGGATCTGGTCTCTCTGGAGTTTGTTGCTGTGGCCCATTATGTTCATGACTCAGGGGATTTTGCTGTTGTGGACCCTGGGGATAAAAATTCTGGGGAGTCTGTTGTGGCCCCTGGGGATCTGGTCTCTGGGGAGTTTGTTGCTGTGGCCCATTATGTTCATGACTCAGGAGATTTTGCTGCTGTGGACCCTGGGGATCAAAATTCTGGGGAGTCTGTTGTGGCCCCTGGGGATCTGGTCTCTGGGGAGTTGGTTGCGGTGGCCCCTGGGGATCTGGTCTCTGGGGAGTTTGTTGCTGTGGCCCATTATGTTCATGACTCAGGGGATTTTGCTGCTGTGGACCCTGGGGATCAAAATTCTGGGGAGTCTGTTGTGGCCCCTGGGGATCTGGTCTCTGGGGAGTTGGTTGCGGTGGCCCCTGGGGATCTGGTCTCTGGGGAGTTTGTTGCTGTGGCCCATGGGGATGTGGTCTCTGAGGAGTTTGTTGCTGTGGCCCCTGATGATCTGAAAACTGGGGGTTCAATTGCTGTGGCCCCTGGGGCTCTGGCACTTTTGGGTTCAGTTGCTGTGGCCACTGTGGCTCTGGCCACTGTGGTTTCCTTGGTTTAGAGGCTGTATCTTGGGGTTGGTGATCTTTGTATGGAGGAAACCTCCATTTAGGCTGGGCATCAGCACAACATGCAAACACTACCAAAACAAACCTAATGGAACACCACCCCACTGCCATACTGGATCTAGAAAATGTAAGATCTTCAGCACTACTTACTGCCTAAAAGATTTAAACCTGAGTATAATTGAATGCCACAAACTGTCTCCTGTAGTCAAAATCAATTCCTTTTCAATACTGAAAAATTAAATAGTCAGCACCTAATTGGCTAGACTAGAGTCACAGGCCTTATTCAGACTCTGCGAATGTAAGAAAGCAAAACGAGTTGCAAAAAGTGATTGCAACTAGGGAACAACAATCAGCTTCAGAGCAGAAACACTGTTCAACCTCCTTTAGGAAGAGCAGAGTTTAAATACCCTGTTATACATGATGTAATACATTGCTATGTGTGTACGTGTTTCTATGTGTCCTTGGTCATTGTATTATGATGTTCAACAATCAGATGATGACAATTATTATCATCAGACAACAAGAGAAATGTAAAGTAATTCCAAAGATTCTCGGCACCCTGAAGGCCTGGATTTACAAACGTTTGGGATAAAGAAAATGATGAAATCTTCTAGTAAGATTTCTCCATTTTCTTTTTGTATTCAATAATATTGACTAGTGCTAGGGATAGGTCTGCTATGGTTTCCAGATGATTTATTATTTAATTCGTTTTTTTATCTACACGTCCAAACATTATATTAAGCCTTACAACTAGAACGAGCAGAACACTAGCAACTTTGACATAAACAGTTCCATTAATGAGTTGCATTTACAAACAGCAATACAAAAATAAGGTTACAACCAAACCCCCCAGAAAAGTTAGTAATAAGTTTAAATACACACTTGAGTGTGTCAGTGCGCTGATGCTTACTATTGTGAGATATAATCATATGTAAAAAATACCAAACTGAAATATAAGAAAGTCTCCAGCCGTCTTGTAAAATCCTAAATGAAGTCAGCTGTAACCAATCCCTCTCAAAATCACACACCAAGTAAGTAAATCCCTTCCTGTTGTAGTGTAGTGATTCACTTGATGCCAGGATAAATTTGGCAATTTCTGTAGGTTCCCTCTTTTGGGAAGTGAATTGTAAAGCAATTCATTTTGCTTTATATATTTCTTAATTATTAATATGTAGATGTTGTGTACTATGTCAAAATAATTTCATTGTGCAGGATGATGCAGTGTTATTCAGTGCTTTTGATAAATACACTTTAAACTTTGAACTACGGAGCTTTTAAAGAACTAAAGGACATATTTGTGAAAAGACACAACAGGGGATGTGTGTACAAATATTTAGAATGCAAACGCACTATCCCTACTGTAAAGGAAGGTGGTGGCGGTGACATCATGTTGTTGGGATGTTTTCTCATTGTCAGGGACTGGGGCACGTCTTGGGACAGAAAGGAAAATGAATGTAGCAATGTACAGAAAAGACCTTGAGGAAACATTTCTGTAGGAAAGTTGGGAAGGTATGTCAATTATTTATGTCAGCGACCAAAATTGAACGCTTTGGGCTAAAGAATATAAAAGTAAAGGTATAGTCAAAACACAGACGTGAATGCAAATAAATGTCAGTGGAATGTCCAACAACACTCCCCATATAATTTAACAGTTTTGTAGAATGGTTTAAAGTAGAATGGTTAAATCCATTGTAATTCAATATTGTTGCCTTACATATTCCAACAGACCCACAGCTGTAATTTTAAGTTAAGTCATTGTAACAATCAGTTAGTCCAAGACCAAAGAATGTAAGACACGTGTTTCAAAAGGACTCTTTGGAGTGCTAAGGTAATCTGTTACACATTAGGCAAAACTCTAACTGTACATTACCTATCACAATTGACAGAAGATTATTTCCATAATTTCTATCCCAATTTTAAGACATCTACAATAATTGATGCAAAAAATTTACTGTACTGCAACATTTTCTACTAAACTGTAACAAATACTATCAGAAATTAATAAAAGATATGTGAATGTTTAGCATACACTACAATAATTTGCATCAATTCTGTATTCAGCATTTGGCCATATCACAATGAATATCCTCATTTTTTCAAGCACTGCAGGAATAATTTTTTGGCATGGTTTATCCAAATTTGGCATTGGTCACCTGTGATGTCATGACATGGCTTATCCATGAGCTTTAGGAGGGTGACATGCTCATGGGGATGGTGGTCATAGACCCTCCACCTATATTATGAAAAGGACATTAGGGTCAGGAATCAAGGATAGGGTCAGGAATCAGGGATTGGCCTGAAGATATTCCTGAATCACCTCTGAATGGTGGAACCTAACATTATCCATTTCATTGAGGACCAGAATAAGCTGTTTAGCCACAGCATTGTAAGACCCAAGAAGTGGCTTATGTCCCACCATCCCATCTTCAGATATGGCAACACACATGAATATGTTTCTCCCATGTTGCTCACAGGCCAATGGTATTACACACACTGTCAATCTTTGGCTTGGTAGAAGCCTACTTCATCAACAAAGATGTATTTGTGATGGTTAACAGCAGTTCAGTTTGTAGTTCTGACCCTGTTCAGGGGCTCTATGATTTATTCCTCCGCCTTGCTGTCCATCCTGCTCCATTTTGAAAGACATTGCCCATGTTCACATGGTTGTATAGATACCAGTTGTGGTCTCTACTGTGGATGGCAATCATGTCCTGTTTATCACAGTACTGTATTCTACATAGGCAATGCAGTCGTCTTTTGTGGCTCACACTATCACTGCCAGAGGTCACATGTAAATCTACGGCCTTAGGGTGGTGATTCTGTACTTCAATCTGAACATAGTAAGGCAAAACAATGTAAAATACATACAGTATATTCACCAAATGGTGGAGTGACAATCAATTAAGAACAATGAGCATAATGATAGTAAAAGGTATCTAATTTAATAATAATAATATAAAAAAAAACTTTCAAGTATGGAGTAGTTGTGCGTAAGTTAAAAAGGTTAACTAGATTTGAATGTTGGAGCACTCAAGTAAAAAAATCTATTGGTATGTCCCTTAGCAAAGCTGTCAGGTCCTGGCTATGCCCCTAGCCACCATCCATGGTCAGGCCCTGGCAGAGGAGAGGCCTCTAGGCATCTCTGCACAGTTGTTTTATGTTTTCCCCAATTAGAGGCAGCTGTACATCATTGCCTCTAATTAGGGATCCCATTTAGTTCCTTTTGCCATACCCTGTGTGGTTTATTGTTTGTGCTAGTCAGATAATCAAAATTCATTGGTCCTCACCTTGCTGCTCAATAACTTTTTCGTGCTAAATTCAGTAGGCTGTGACTTAACATGCCCTTGTACAAGTTGTCCCTGTTTGAGTCAGCCAAAGCTGCCTTAATTACATACTTACTGGGCTGTTGGGATTTTTATTCCTCCAATCCCACTTCTTGCAGCATCTGGTTTCAACCAGAAACTAACCAGAAGTGTTTTCGAACAGGCCCTTCAGGGCAGTAGAACCCACAACCCTGACATATGTAATGCCAAGTGGGTTTTGATGCAGTACCACAGAGTTATTATGATCATGAATCATCAGAAGGCAATGAGTTGACCTAATACCAATCCAATGTATAAGATGTGCATTAATATAATAAGAGGAAGAGTGTTAGTCTAATAGTTTAAGATTACTAATGTTTGTATTTAGATTATGTTTGACAGGGCTAATGCATGACAAGCTCATAGTCTCTGTACCCTACACGTTTAAACTACTGTTCTATCCTGTTGTCTTGAGAAAGCCACTCAAGGTGTCGACTGAATATTTGGAATTTGCTTTCCATTTCTCATGTCTGCTAATGATGGGAACTGGCGTCAGCTAATCCTGGAAGGTCTTAATACATGAACAAGGACGAACAGAAACACGTACGCACATAGCAAAGGAATACCTCATACGTGACAGGGTATATAAGCTGTGTTCTTCCTGATGGAGGTTGAACAGTTTTTCTGCACTGAAGCTGATTGTTGTTCCCTGGTTGCAATTCATTTTTGCAACTTGTATTGGGGATATTTTTGGGTTAGACCATTGACTGCAGTTTAATCAATTTAGTGCTGACTATTTCATTTCACGGAATTGACAAATAATTAATATTGATTACAGGAGAGGTTGCAGCATTCTATTACAATCCGGTTTCAATCTTTTAGGCAGTGTAGTCTGTGCAGGTACTGTTAAAAATACCTTGTATTTTCTAGATCTAGTATGGCAGTGAGGTGGTGTTCCCTTAGGTTTGTTTTGGTATTGTTTTCATGCTATTCCAGTGCCCAGCAAAACTGGAGGTTTCCTCCGTACTATGACCACCAACCCCAAGATACAGCCTCTAATTCTCAGTGGCCACAGACTCCCCAGAGACCAGAGGCCGAAAGGCCACAGAAGCAAGCTCCCCAAAGACCAGAGTCCCAGTGGCTGCTGCCACCAACTCCCCAGAGACTTGCCCCCCAGTGGCCACTGGAGCAGATTCCTCCTAAACCAGAGACCAAGTGGCCCCAGCTACCGCCCCCAAAGTGGCCAGAGCACCAAAGGCCACAGCAGCAAACTCCCCCGAGTCCAGAGCAACAGTGGCCCTTGCAACCGATTCCCCAGTGGCCTGAGCACCAACGACCACAGCAGCAAATTAACCAGAGGCCACAGCCACAGACACCTCAGAAACAAGATCCACAGTGGCCACATCAACAAACTCCCCAGAGACCAGAAACCTACTGGCCACTGCAACCAACTCTCCAGAGACCTGCGCCTGATCCTGAAAAGCCAGAATCCCAGTGGACACTTCAACAGACTCCTCAGAGACCTGCGCCCCAGTGGCCACTGCAACCGACTCCTCAGAGACCTGTGCTCCAGTGGCCACTGGAGCAAATTCCCCTTAAATCAGAGCCCAAACTGCCCCCTCAACCAACTCCAAAGTGGCCAGGGCACCAAAGAACACAGCAGCAAACTCCCCAGAGACTAGAGCCCCAGTGGCCTCTGCAACAAACTCCCCAGAGGCCCGAGACCCAGTGGCCCCTGCAACTTGCTCCCCAGTGGCCAGAGCACCAAAGACCCCAGCAGCAAATTCCCTTGAGGCCACAGCTGCCGATTCCCCAGAAACAAGATCCCCAGTGGCCACATGAACAAATTCCCCAGAGACCAAAGCCCTATTGGACACAGCCCGAGACACACCAGAGGCCAGAGCCCCAAAGGCCAGAGCAAAAACCTTCCAAGAGACCAGATTCCCAGTGGCCACATCGGAAAATTCCCCCGACGTCACAGCCACTGACCTATCAGAGAGTAGAACCCAATTGGCCTCAGCCACAGTTTCCCCAGGGGCCAGGTCAGAAAATTCCACAGAGACTAGTACCCCAGTGGCCACATCAGCAGAATACCCAGAGACCAGCAGTACCTAAAACTCCAGATCAGAGATGCCAAGTGCAGGCTCAGAATATTGTGAAATGTGGAACTCCAAAAATTACTCAGGTTCAATGTCAGGCTATTGACTGTTGCTACAATGGACAGCAGTGCTATTATGGGAAAGCAGGTGAGTGTTTGCTTCTTCTGTCTCATAATACTCTGTCTGGGAACAAAACATTTAACATTTCTCTCTCTCCCCAGTGACTGTGCAGTGTACCAAGGATGCTCAGTTTGTCGTGGTGGTGTCCAGGGAAGCCACTTGGCCCAAAATAAACATTGATTCCATCAGTCTTTTGGGGGGAAATGACAGCCCTTGTATTCCTGTTGGCATCACTTCAGCCTTCGCCATATACCAGTTCCCTGTTACTGCCTGTGGTACCACACTGAAGGTGAGTACAGAGAGATAATATATGTTTTGTACATTTTCTTGCTCAGTAATAACTAGAAAACAACAGTACCTCATTAATGTTGTTGACCGACCCTCTGTAGCATTTGTAGCCATGAATAACCTTTACGTTTTACCCCAAACAGACTGTTTAAAAAAACAATTTGCTTTAAAATTGAGTATCTGGCATTTTCCATTTAAACAAACTGATGCTCACTACCACCACAACCAAACTTTCCTCCATAGACCCTGCAGTGTTTTTCCTCCATAGACCCTGCAGTGTTTTTCCTCCATAGACCCTGCAGTGTTTTTCCTCCATAGACCCTGCAGTGTTTTTCCTCCATAGACCCTGCAGTGTTTTTCCTCCATAGACCCTGCAGTGTTTTTTAGTCTGCATATGCAAGACACCGGGAGGCAGTCTCTTTAAAGTTCTTTTATTCATCAACACAGCAAAAAAGGAAGCAGGCCAACCGATAGGTGCAGAATTGACTTGACCAGTGTCAGATTGTTGTTAGTGAGGGCTGCAGAATTGCTGCTCCGAGGTAGAACTCTGGCCAGGTTCAATCACATGCTGTCTGCAGCGCAGCACTGACATGAACATTACAAGCTCTGGGAAAGCAGAGAAAGACAAGCAGTCAAAGGAGTGTCCTTTTTCAGCAATTCAGTCTTCAATAGTGCAGCACGACATCACGACATTATCAAAAGCATGGCACTTTGTTTGGCTTTTGTAGTGTTTTACTACAACTTGTGTAACCACCGGGTATTCTTTGCAGGTAAAACAAAAATCCTAGAAAATGCTTTGACCTTCTGTTAATTTGTAAGTAAATAGAATACCCAGCATTAAAAAGATTAGCATGTTTTTAAATGGGACGATGTTTTTTCCTTGGGGATTGATTTCCATAATATGTAACATTAATATACAAGTATGTTATAAACATGCAACCTAACCTAGAGATACTTTTGAATAAAAGGTCTGAGGAATACTTGTTTGAAGTCACGGCCTGTTTTTAATGATTCGTATCAGCTCAGCACTAAAAAAATAATCAACACTTACTTTATGTTTTTAAGGAAACATTTAATGTGTATTACAATTAATTAAAGGTAATTTTAAAATTATTATCTTATGAGGTGTTGTGGTCAATGAGTGGACTCCCTTGCAGGAGGAAAGTGGTTATGTGGTTTATGAGAACAGGATGGCGTCTTCCTACGAAGTTTTGATGGGACCTCGAGGATATATCACAAGGGACAGCCATTTCGAGTGAGTCTTCTCTCTTAGATTACATTACTTTACTGGTTCTCCAGAGGATATCCAGAACACCACATGCCTGTCAGGACTTACAAAAAGGAGTGATATGCTTCAGGACTCTCTCTTCTCCCCCATCTAGACTGCTGTTCCAGTGTAAGTACTCCGCCAATGCAGTGGAGGCTCTTGTTCTTGAGATAAACTCTGTTCCTGCTCCGGTTTCGGTAGCAGCTCTGGGACCCCTCAGGGTGGAACTCAGACTGGCCAAAGGGGCATGTGACACCAAAGGATGTAAGAATGGTAAGGAGCATTTCCTGTCACACTTCTCTGTGAATTTGTAGGACTTCAAACACATGTAGTGATTTTTTCAATGACATTTGCACACATTTTTAAACCCTGTCTGACTTCAGAGTCCAGATCCTTTGCATCATATTACACTCAGGAAGAGTTCCCTGTCGTTAAAGTCCTGAAGCAGCCTGTATATGTTGAGGTTCGTATCCTAGAGAGGAAGGATCCCAACCTCGTCCTGATGCTGGATTACTGCTGGGCCACTTCTTCCCCCAGCCCTGTCAGCATGCCCCAATGGGAACTCCTCATTGAAGAGTGAGTTACTATAGCACTAATTATTATGCATGTCTCACTGTTTTCACCTATATGTATTTCTAACAATCTATTTGAAATCTCTTCATTACATTACCTTTTAGGATTTCATATGAAGTGCTTTGGACTGGAATGATTTCTGTAACCTCTCTCTCTCTCCAGATGTCCATACCTAAATGATAGATACCTGACCACCATGATCCCTGTGGAACTCTATTCTGGTCTTCTGTACCCCACCCACCACAAACGCTTCATAGTTGAGATGTTTACCTTTGTGGATCACACTATGGCACCCCAGAAAGATTTGGTAATTGGGTTTTTTGTTTTTATGAATTTACACTTGAAAATACAACTGACTTTTTCCTAACTTCTTGTATTTTTTGCTTATCATGTCAGATTTTCCTCCACTGTGGCACCTCTGTGTGCCACCCTACACCAGGGAAGCCCTGTCAACAGAAATGCAACAGGCAAAGTGAGTAGTTGTTCATGGTTTACGTGATAATATAAGACCAAATCTTCCCATTCCATAGTATTATCAAAAATGACATGGAAGTCAACTAATCCCAGATCAACCCTCCTACGCTCAGAATCTGTCTAATTGTGGAAATTATATTTAGGTGCCATTAATTACCCTTATTCTGTTGTGTTTTTAGGGAGTAATATTGCAGTTGCCCGAGACAGGACCAGACAGACTACTGTGGTTTCCAGTGGAGAAGTGGTCCTTGTTAACAAAAAGCCGACATAGCTTTCGGATCACAGATACAAACACCAACAGTTTGTAACTGGTGTGAAATAATGTACAGTACTCCCATACCAGTCAAAGAGGTGGTGGTGAGAAGCACAGACAGTAACGTTTTAGAGTAGACTGGCGTACAAAGTAACACTGGCTTAGAAACAATTGAAATGATAAACCACTTACAAAGACCTGTTTAGAGTAAAGACATGCCTAGGACATTTTGTGTTATCCATTTTTTTGGGTTCTACTGACCAATCTTTTATTCCAGGCCAAATGTTAAATATTCTTGTTGCCTCTTTTTAGTATTGACCTATGAACCGTATTCTCCATGCATCTAGTTACATATTCTTTTTATCAGTAAGAAGAGGTCATTTCATTTGTATACTTTATTATTGGACTATAATTTTTTTTTCTTTCAAAATACTCTTATATTCAAAAGACTCTGATTTGTAGTGGGGGCACAAGTTTAACATTTCTTACAACTAAAACAATATATTTGGAAAGTCGTGTAAAAGTTAAACTGTCTTATATAAAAATGTATACATTGGCTACTCTGTTTTTGGTCAAAATGAGATGCCTTCAGTAACAAATGTACAAATAAATTCTTTATAAATTCTATTTTCAATTTATAGAAAAAGATTCTGGGGGGAAATGACTGTTTTTGCGGCTGAAATTTTTTACATTTTGTTCCACAATGTTGGCAATTCTTATTTTCTTGACTAATCTGCGCATGAACTTGAATGTATTTGAA
Source organism: Esox lucius (assembly GCF_011004845.1). NCBI lineage: Eukaryota > Metazoa > Chordata > Actinopteri > Esociformes > Esocidae > Esox > Esox lucius. The sequence goes on along the minus strand of NC_047571.1, from coordinate 21,715,100 downwards.
ATCTACTCTATTGCCATAAACATTATGTTGGTAAACAGCAAAGATTTATAAATCTTGGCAAGTTTGTTATTGATATCTGTAAAAGCACTTTGTGACAACTTTATAAAACAAATTTGATTCACTGATTGAGTGAACTCTAAGTTATGTATGTGTTCTAGGAGGGATCACCTAGTAACCCATACAAAGATCAGGGGTGTATTCACTAAGAACAAAACAGAAGCAACTGAAATCGTAAGGGATTTCTCCACATTTTTATTTGATGTGCAATAGGGAATTCACCCCACTGCTAATATAAGACTTAGTTCCTAACTTCCTTGATCTTAGTGCTAAGGTGTACAATGATTGTAGGGTCTCCTGTCCTGTAATGAGAACTATTTCAAAAATATATATATTTCAAACTGAAGGGTTGCTGGAAAAAAACTATTGGAAATATATACATAGTCCATGAGAATTAAACAAATCACAAACATCTATATTATTTCATACATTTTAATATTTGAAACCAATTAATGTATCAATCAGAACATATACAGAAAAAAATTAAACTATGAATCCGCTCACTCTGTTGAGCAATTGCAAAACAAAGCTGTCAAAAAAGTTAAGTGTCTGTATGCACCAACTTCTGAAAATTACATTACACATTTCTGACTATGGTAAAAACAAGTAGATGTGGTGGGTCAGATAAAATGAAAACAGAGCCAAATTAAATCAAACCTGCAATGCAATATTAATGCAGTAGCTCTTTTCTCAATGGTCGAATTAACACAAATTGGTCTTGAGGACTGTATAAAAAATAGTACCAGGGCATAACAAGAATATTGCAAATACAGATACATAGTAAACACTGCAAGGCAGGTTGAAATCCCAGCGTAAATTATAGTTACAGCAATGATTACTGGTAGACAAACAGTCCCTCTGAAAATGTTAATCACAGACAGGCTGGTTCCATGAGACAAAGACAGAATGATGACAGTAAAGTGTAAATAAATGATCTGCAGAAAGGGTACTCTGTTAAAGGAGTATAAACTATGTTTAAAAAAGGCCAGAACTCTTCAACTTGATTATATACACAATATACTACTGGAGTTCTATTTACATGTCCAGTTTCAAGAAAGTAGGGCACAGTTATCTTTTTTGGAAAGTCCTCCAAGCAGTCTTATCAAGCGAGTACAAAAATTGACAGTTATTTATCCTATTCAGGCATTCACAAGTACAGCCAATGACGCAGGTCCAATTGGGAGCCACACACACGTCCATTTTTAGTTGTTCTTTATCTCCCTCCACCATACATTTTAATTTCACCTAATCTCAAATAACGTATGCCGAAACTCCTCAGTCATTCTCACTTCCTGTGTTTTAACTATGCCATCACAAGGTCGGAGGGTAGCTCCGGTTTCCATGGGATCTCCATGTCGTCCAGGCAAGAACCCTCGCTGCTCGACAGGCTGTCGTTGCTGTGCTGCCTGGCACTGGCCTTGCGTGGTCCGGTGTACCAGGGCTTACGGTGGTGAGGCGGGTAGGGGTGTGAGGTACGAGTGTCTCTGCGTGCCCTCCTGCGCAGACGTTTTTGGTGCATTAAGATCTGCAGACGCTCCAGTTTACAACGCAATACCTGGTTCTCAGACTGACTGGGATGCAGGCCTGCCAACAGAGAGGAAGAGGAAAGGGAAGAGAAATCCAGGAAGAAATGAGGGAGAATGTCACTGTCGTACATAGCAACACACTTATAATCAGCCTGGCATTTTTCACTGAACGAAGCGTCATGGAGGGAGTCGGGAACACTGAATGGAACAGAATTCTAATTCTATGAATGGGGCAGTGCCGTTTCCCTGACAACGTGACCCAGAGCTGCCACTGTAGCCAGCGATTATGTGTTCATTAGTATTTCTCCGGTGACAAGGTGAAAAGGTGCTGGCAGGTACGTTAGTTAACACAGCTGAAAGTGAAAAACACTAATGTCCTGTTCCTATGCGTGTGTGACTGTGGTTGTCAGTAGCTGACTCCTGAGGGCCAAGTACATGCTCCATCTCTGCCTTGAAACACTCAGAAACACAGTCACGTACACATGGGTGGCTGACACTTACCCCCTCATTACTCCCTCCCAACCTTTGCTGCCTCTGTCCCGGGTTTTACATGCCTGGTGACTAAGGTCAGTCTGTCCTCTGCCTTTTTTCTCTTTGTCGCATGACTTTGCATGATGGGAGACTAGGGTCAGACTGAATTCTATGCTGAGGTATCCTCCCTAATACCTCTGGTGTCCTGTTGAATAAAGCCTCAGTACTACCTGGCCTGGCGACTCCCAGCTGTCCCTGTTCTTGTCTGGATTCTGCCCCTCTGGACACAGCCCACCTGTATGTATTGACCCACTCTGAACTGGTAAAAGTGCTGATGTGGCCTTAAAAGTTAATGTACTCTTATAATCGTCACCCAAAACAGAAGAGGACTGGACCCTCAGAGTGTGGCAGAACTCAGAGGTTTCTACCTAGGTTCCAACCCTTCTAGAAGTTTATGAGGGAGGTTTTCCTAGCCACTGCGCATCAATTGTGGTTTGCTCTATGGGATTTTAGCCTGGGTCTCTGCATAAGCACTTCGTGACAGCTGCTTAATACACCATGTTTGATTGACCGGTTGAGGTGATAATGTGCCAGGGGGAGAATTTGCCCGACAGCATACCTTAACAAGCAGGCAAGCAGCCTAACCCACCACAGGAGTCGCTAGATGCACTTCACTGTTCTAAGCAGGATTGGACTACTATCCACACAACACAGGAGTTTGTAATATAGAAACGAGTGACCACTGAAAGGAAATACTCCATAAAGAATAAACAGAAAATGTAACATATTAGCTGAATGGATATTAGCAGGGGTATTCAAATCTGGCCCTCGAAGCAAGTTCCACTCCATTTTTCATTGCAACCCTCTAATCAGGGACATATTCAGGCTTAAGACACCAGGTGGGTCCAATTAATGATGAGGTAGAACAGAAAACCAGCAGGCTCTGGCCCTCGTAGTGTAAGATTTGAATACCCCTGGCACACAGTATGTGTTACAGATGTTTTGAATAAAGAGTCTTTAGTTTTTGTTTTGAAGAATTATAGCCCAATACCAAAACCAAAAACATATTGCCTCTGCATAATGTGGCAATTTGTTAATTCCATCTCCCTTAAACAAGATCAGCAGAAAGTTAACACACATAGCATTAACACCACTGCATTCAGAACTTCAGCTTACCAGAAGTTTGACTTGAGCTGCCCTGTTCCTGGTTGATGTGCTCCATAAGTGGCTCTGGGGTAGTGGTGATGATCGCGTCAGGGGTGAGAGGTGAGAGGGGCGGGGAGGGAGAGGTGGGGGTGTTCGGTGTACTGCTGGTTGGGGTGGTTGGGGGAGGGCAGCGGAGCTGGGAGAGGGACATTGGAGCCCTCTGGTGGTGCTGAGTGGCACTGAGCAGATCATTGAGGATCTGGAGGATGGTGTTGATCCCTCGCCTGGAAGACCTGCTGCTGTCCTGACAAGCTGGGGGGAGAGTGCCTGAGAAGGTCCCGGAGAACACTCCAGGAGCATGGCTCACCAAACTCTCTATGACAGCAGCCGGTTCCCCGGAACCTGGCTTCCTAGAGGTGGGAGGGCCAGCCACACTGCAGCCACCCTACGAGACAGAGAAACAGGGTTCAATATTAGAATGTCAAAATCTCATTAAACAAAGCTTCAAATAAAATGCTAACCGTTTTCATCTCATGACAATTAATAGCTAGTAACAAAATGTTGCAGATTATCTGTGGAATAGAGTGGTAGTGAAGTCACCTCAGGGCAGGTGGTGGCAGGGGTTGGGATCCTGGGTCCAGGGCTGGAGTAGGTGGGATGGGTGGAGCTGGTGGGGGCAATGGATGTGTGAGGAGGGTGGATGACGTGAGAGGTTGAGGAAGGTGTATCAGGGCTGAGAGTGGCAGGGGAAGCCTTCTCTTGACTTCCTGGGGTTTTAAAGAACAGGGAGGGGTGAGGGCGGGAATAAGGGAACCTGGTGGACCCCGACTTCCCAGGATGCACCTGTTCAGCCCTGTTGGTGCTCCGGGAGTTGAGGGGTCTCTGTTGCGGCCCAGCTATGTTCTGGGGTGACAGCTGAAGCTGGACAAACATGATGTGATCGCCAACTCTAAGGGCAAGGGTCAGGGGTAAACGGCCAGACAAGAAGTCATTGACCTGCAGAAAGAGAGAAGGATTTGTTTGTGTCTTGTGAAAATGGTTAAAAATACAAAACTAAACTGCAGTGACACTCAAACCACACTCACCTGAGAACACACCTCTGACGCACTTACATTTGTTTAAGATTTTGTTAATTTTACAACTAACTGTCACATCATCGACTGCATTTCAAAACAAACATTGACAATATTTATGATTACCTGTGTTAACCATCTGCTCTCGCTTCATTTTCACCTTTTGTTTAATAAACAGGGATATGTAAATGATGCACACATTTCTGAGATTGCCTTGGTTGAGGTTTAAGAGAGGCGGTATAGTAAAAATAAAAAAATTAGTCTATTTTTTGTTTTATTGTATTGTATATCTCTAGCTCTCTCTATATATATCAATATACACCGATCAGCCATAACATTATGACCACTGACAGGTGAAGTGAATAACACTGATAATCCCGTTATCATGGCACCTGTCAGTGGGTGGGATAGATAAGGCAGCAAGTGAACATTCTGTCCTCAAAGTTGGTGTGTTAGAAGCAGGAAAAATGGGCAAATGTTCTGAGCGACTTTGACAAGGGCCAAATTGTGATGGCTAGACGACTGGGTCAGAGCATTTCCAAAACCGCACCCCTTGTGGGGTGTTCCCAGTCTGCAGTAGTCAGTACCTATCAAAAGTGGTCCAAGGAAGGAAAAGCGGTGAACCAAGGCTCATTGGACGTGGGGATCAAAGGTTGGCCCGTGTGGTCCGATCCAAAAGTCAAGCAATTGCAGCTCAAATTGCAGAAAAGGTTAATGCTGGTACTGATAGAAAAGTGTCAGAATTCACAATGCATTGCAGTTTGTTGAGTATGGGGCTGTGTAGCCATAGACCAGTCAGGGTGTCCATGCTGACCCCTGTCCACTGCCAAAAGTGCCTACAAGGAGCATGTGAGAATCAGAACTGGTTCAGAGCAATGGAAGTAGGGGGCCTGGTCTGATGAATCACGTTTCCTTTTACATCACGTGGATGGCCAGGTTGCACATGGCACCAGGATGCACTATGGGAAGAAGGCAAGCCGGCGGAGGCAGTGTGATGCTTTGGGCAATGTTCTGCTGGGAAACCTTAGGTCCTGCTATTCATGTGGACGTTACTTTGATACATAATACCTACCTAAGCATTGTTGCAGACCATATGCACCCTTTCATGGCAATAGTATTCCCTGATGGCATTGGCCTCTCTGAGCAGGATAATGCACCCTGCCATGGTTCAGGAATGGTTTGAGGAACACAACAATGAGTTCAGGGTGTTGACTTGGCCTCCAAATTCCCCAGATCTCAATACAATTGAGCATCTGTGGGACATGCTGCACAAACAGGTCCGATCCATGGAGGCCCCACCTCACAACTTACAGGACTTAAAGGGTCTGCTGCTAACGTCTTGGTGCCAGATACCACAGCACACCTTCAGACGTCTAGTGGAGTCCACGCCTTGACAGGTCAGGGCTGTTCTGGTGGCAAAAGGGGGACCTACACAATATTAGGCTGGTGGTCATAATGTTATGGCTGATTGGTGTATCTATAAATTGATGAGTTGAGTATCCATTCTTCATCAGGAATCTGGTCCATTTATCGGAGGACAGTTGATGGACATTCGATGGAAAATGTGGCCCATCGGTCTAAACAGCTGCATTTGGCTGTTTAAAAATAAATCTTTCCCCAGTATTTCTTTCCATGAAAGCATAAACATTTATAAATGAATTCTTCAAGTTGTAACATGCTAACAACTTTGAGACCTCCAATAAGCGAATCAATACAATGTTTGCTATTTTTCCCGGTAAAATAAAAACTCCAGACATTCAAACAGACAAAAATAAATATTTGCTATGGACACACTGGCATCACAACTGTGTTTTTGTTGCAATTATCAGTCCGGAGTCAATTATTATAACAGACCAGTCACGAATCAGACCACTTCAGTAACAAAGAGGGCATCATGTTTAAAGACGCCTGTCACGACACAACAGACAATGGTGTTGTTGAACCACTCACCTCTCCATTGTCATTTCTGACACGAGGGAGAAGTCAAGCACAAAGTGCCATTTCAACAACAACAAAAAAAAAAGTGTTAATGTAAGCAAGAAAATGTGGTGTTTTTTTCCCCCTCATGTTATCAGAGATGCTACGTCACTGGATCACTGGCTTATAGAAATACAGTGCAGGAGATTGTGCTTATTGTGTGAGTGAGTTAGTGTGCAAGAGAGTGGGTGCAGTCAGACCTGCCTAGCCAGAGCTATTTATTTCCCTAGACATTTCTTAGAAAACCATTGTCGAGTTGAGTCGCTCAACCACATCACACAAAAACACATAGGCACCCACCCCCAAACACACGTAGACATGAGCTTCAGGCATCAGCAACTTATTTAGGATGTCAGTTCTCAGTACACCAGGAGTAATTTCAGATTTTGGCAAAAGTGTTTATCATGTTAGCTGTCAAGAAGCCACGTAAATGTTTGGATTTGTAGTTAGTCTAACAAGATATCCAAGTAACCAGGGCCAAATACGGCCATGCAAGGGGGGCAGAAAGAAAACCTGTCCTGTTTACATAGGCCCTCAATTACGCTACATTAAGCCAACATGGTGTTGAAGCAATTTTATGAGAAATTATGACCTACCTGAGTTTCTGTTAAACTCTCCAAAGCTTGCATTATCGTCTGCTTCGTCCTGGATGGTTGGGACTGAGGAAGCAAAGAAAAACTAAATATGATATTTTAATTGCTAACATGAAACGTTCTGCTTAAGACCATATATGCAGAGCAGTGCAGAAGAAATGATCTATGAATAGGCCTAGAATCTGACAAATTTCCAGCAAAAGTTTTTTTTTTTTAAACACATGATTCTGCTGAAAAAGTGGTTCAGCTCACAGCACCAATAGTAATATGCATCTATGCCATTAGGTTCCAGACATCTTTGCTAAAACCTTATACATTGCATATTATGGATGACATTACGGACAATTTTCCTCTATTCCTGATGTTAACATTGTATATTATTCTGTATGCAGTTTAATATACTGCATTACTCACTGATAAGCCTGCTTCAATAGCTGGGACCAGTGTCAGTTTACTTCCATCAACTAGCCCAACGTCCTGGAGTTTCCCTGAACTCAACTGCCTGTTGAAAGAGAAGAGACATGACAATCACAACATTACAATGTAAGGAAACATTAAAATATTTGAATTCATTACATCTTTGTCTTCATTCACAGAGAGATTACTATTTATTTTTAGCAAGGAGCATATTTTCCTAACTGCAACTTCATTTATGATTTTGGCCGGTTTAATAATTAACAACTGAAAACTTCCATTATCTAACATTGCATGGCAGTGTCAGAGTAGTACAAAGGGAGTAGTGCAACAAAGACCCTGAGAGGCAGCGGTGTATGGTTAGTGATGGGTCACAGAGACCAGCAGGGTTACAGTAGATGGAAAGAAACTGTTCCTGAGCCTGCTGGTGTGAGAACAGAGAGACCGGTACCGCTTGTCTGATGGAAAGAGGGCAAACAGTTTGTGGCATGGATGTGAAGGGTCCCTGATGAAACTACGCGCCCTCTGCAGACACGGCTTGTGCTGGGCACCAGTGATGTGCTGGGCAGTTTTCACAACCCGTTGCAGGGCCTTCTGGTTGGCTAGTCAGCTGTTAAACCACACTGAGGCGTAGTTAGTAAGAATGCTCTCGATAATGCAGCGGTAAAGGTTCACAAGGATCTTGGAGGACAGACGGACCTTCTTCAGCCTCCTCAAAGAGTATAGCCACTCCTGCGCCTTTTAGACCAGGGCTGAGGTGTTGAGGGTCCAGGAGAGGTCCTCGGAGATGTGGACACCCAGGAATTTGATGCTGGACGCATGCTCAACCTCAGTGCCATTATTTATTCTGATTATTATAAATGTGGTAGTTTAGATTACATTCCCTGCAATAACTTACAGCAAGAGCACAAAAAAACACTAAGCTACACTTCCTCCATATTAAAACGAACGCCAAAAACAACAACTTTATAAGACAATATTGCCTCAGCAAAGTCAATGGGAAATATAACTAGTTTAATGGGTGGCTGTCAGAGTGGATGGATGGATGGATAGATAGATAGATATGGAGTTTAACACAAGACAAACAGATGAAAGTGAGTGTCGGAGCCATTACGTGTTTTAGGGCTGCCCCGGCCAAATGAGTAGGCGCTTTAATGCTACAATCCAATCAGCAGCAGGCTAAACTAACACCCCAACTGTGTCTTTACTGACTGCAGAATCATCCAATTGAGCGCATAGCATTCTGCGTGAGTGTCATTCAAATGTTACGTTTTCAGTAACTTTCTCCGATCAATATAATCGGATGTTTTTCCCCGGGAGAACTCGGTACACCGTTGCAGCAGGCGCCAAGATGAGCAAGTGTGGGAGACGACTTGTATTACTGCAGCAGGTACTTGTTTATAGGCTGTTTTATTTCGTAGCCGGTTGAGGTGGTGCTAGTTAACAAGCTAGCAATTAAGTACGCTATCTTACATTTAGCAAGCGACATCAGTACAATTAAAGCCAACTAATGTTAATGCAAGACTGTTTGATTGTGGCGTTTCTTCTATTGGCATGATAATTTCAATTTTAATTTGGCTGCTGACCCTAACCTTAACCCAGTTTAACAACATATGATATCCGACTTATCAGAATTTAAACCAACCGGAACAATCGACCCCCCCCCCCCCCCCCCTTTTTCCTAAAACGAATGAATGAAGCGAAGGATGCACGGACCCAGAACAGACCATATGCCCACAACACACACCCTTCTGTCCTATTGCTTACATAACCATAAAATACAAGCATCAACCACACAGCAGTTTTCGACAAAAACAGCCCAATAAGTTGCCTACAAATCCGCACTTGGATCCAAACAACCTATCTCCACATCTAACGCGAGTTTCTTTCTGATGTACAACCCATCAATTTTGTAGTGTACAATAAATGAAATACCTTGCATGATATTGCATACATTTGTATACACAAATGCCAATATCGAACTTTTAGGTCCTCAACTTTTCTCAACCAATTAACCCAGAAATGATATGTAAATTATGCTACTGCATAGTGTTTGTCAATACTCACGTTTCCTTATGCAGCAAGACGAATCTTTCCTTCGGTACTCTGAGCTTTTGGGAAATTCGTCTCCTCAGCACCTCCACCGTTTCTCCCTGATGGACGGAGAGCTCGAAGCCGCTGCCAGTGGTTGAGCTGATGGACAAGCGCATGGACGTTTCTAAAGGTACGGACAAACAAACTGAATCCCCACGAGGAACGAAGCTCAGAGTGACGGGTTGATGGTCCATTCGCTGGGCCGCGCTCTGGAGTTCGAATGCTACTGAGGTGGTGAAACACCTAAGAATTATTCTAGCCCTTTATAAGGGTCGAGGTATTATAGTACCTACACTCCACTAGGCCTGCCCTACTGATAAACAAAATACAGATGATTTTCTTCTTCGTCTTTATTCAGTAGAGCCAATTAGCCTATATGTTGAACATTCTATTCCAAATATGTAACTGAGTGATACATTTCTTTGAAGCTTCTAAGTGAAGATAGATAATCACAATAGACTGCTTGTGTGCCTCTTCGTGGCTATCCTGTCACCCTCCCACTCAAATCCAAATACAGCTCAGCTACTGAGATGTTCAATGCGTAAAAAAGCATCTTTATTTGATGACTGTTCAATCCTCCCACTGTCGAAACTAGCCAATTGGAATGAACGAGAGCCTTGTGTCAGGTAGCATAGGCCAATCAGCTCAATAGACATACTACCCACGTGCAGGCATGATCCTCCCCTGTTCTTGTACCTCCAAGCGCCATACCATTCATAAAGATGATGTAATCAGAAAAGCAACAGTGTTTCCAGATTTTTATCCTTGACAGATACAAAAAAATATAAATATTTAATAAATGTAAACCACAGTGCTGGCTCATATACTTTATTTCAGAATACGTTCATTTAAAGGAATTTTTGGTGGGTTGTAGGTTTGTTGTTTATGCTTGGCGTTGACAGAGGTCCAAACGTTTCACAGATAGTAAGTTGCCTATTACAAGAAACTCATCCATAAACACTAACCCAATTGTTTTGTATTCTCTTACGTTTCACTATTTTCTATTATATTTAATGAGACAGTATTCCCGTTAGGTATTTTTACATAATTTTACAATGCTGTTCTGCCTAATATTGCGGTTCAGTCTCCTGATTGATAAAGAACATCGTCACCTGTCACATGGGTATCGCCCCGAGGGCCAGCGTAGAATCAGTGACGTAGACAGGCAGAGAAAAGCAGCCAGAACCTCTCCTATCGCATGCTAAATATAGCACCGCCCCCTCAACCACCGCTTCACCCAGACTGCGTCAGACCATTCCCGGCCCACATGCCTCCCTCCATCCACCCACTCACACGTTCTCTCACTCCATCCTTGTCTATGCAAGTGCAACTATCCTTCCTCCACCCACTCATTTCATCCTTTCCTCTGAGACTTCTGTCATCCATTCTCCTGCTCATTTCCTCATAACAAGAGTAATGTCTGTTGGAGTCTCTTTTTTTAGCTCGTGTTTTCCTCAATCTCCTTTACCTCTCTCTTTTTGCCGCCACCCCCCCCCCCCCCCATCTGCCTGTGAATCTCTCAAATGCAAATCACACTGGAGTTGAGAAGGAGCAGCACAGAAAGAGGGTGTTATTCTTGGTAAGAATAGAGATTTTAGTGTTGTTGCAGAGAGATGCACCCGGTGGTATTAATAAAAGAAGTTCTGTTAAAACATAGATATGAAACTTAACCGAAGATGCTCTCCATTTCTGGGGGTAGTTTTACAGTACAATATGTCTATGCCCTGTATGTCGTCATTTCGGATGTCCTCCATGGAATCCAGAAGAATTCCAGCAAGTACAATACCGTTGGTCAACAGTGGCTTCCTTACTGAAATTTTAATTTATTAGGGTTTCTGTGGGCTTCCTCTTCTTCTTCCCTGTGTCTGCACTCATCTAAAATAAAGATAAAAATAGAACCCAACCTAACCTTTTCCCATACTGTATTTCTTTTATCCACCCAATGTCGCCAGATCAGAGGAAGTTAAGGAGACAAGTAGAAGAAGCCATTTTGGATTCTTGGATGGACCCTAACTTACAGGATTTCAAATTCCCTGGAGCAGACCATGTCTGCAGGGACACTGAGTTGACATCAGAAGACAAGGGTACACACTTTTAAATCCCTGGTCTCCATATTTCCCCTCCATCCTCACATTATTCATCCCCTCCACCATGGCCTCTCCCAGCACAGTTTTTCCTTAACGTCTAATCAGCCTGGAATGTTACACCTCTAGCCTTGGAATTCCTGAAAGCTGAGCTGACTTTTGCAAAGAATTTGGTTTGTATAGGGCGGATGGTCTCTGAAAGTATTTCTAATGTACTGTAGAAAAAAAAACAGGGATGACCAAATTAGATGGTGTCAGATTTTTGGATCTGATTTGGCTCTGTAATCTAGCAAATTAGAGTAATAATTCATTACAAACTGACATTGTTAATTTTAGGGTCACAGTATGTATTGTTCAGAGTAAACCAATTTTATGGAAGTAAAGGTATTTGGACAAATTCACAATATGTATTTGGTCCTTTATTCCTATAAAGCAATTGCCATTATGCATGTAACTACAGCCTTATTGTATGGTATTTGACCTTTCTTTTGGTTGTGTTTCAGATTATTTTCAATGTAATAAAAATGAATGGTAAACAATGTGTTTTGTTTTCTAAGTCACTTTTATTGCAAACAGGAATATAACATGTCTTTCAACAATTCTATATTAATATGGATGATTCCAGTATTAGAACCCTCAAAACATGTAAACCTCATTAATAATAGCTCAGACTATGTATTTTTATTTGCATGCCATCTAAAAATAGACAACTAAAAATATCAAACCTTTGAAAAGCTTGGCAGCCCTTTATTGAGTTGTAGACTAGCCATATTTATGACCTACTATACTACTAGTATGAATATTAGCACAAATGACCAGAAGAAATCTACAGTTTAACAGGGAAATGTATCAAACACTGAACAATTTTGTAAAAATAAATATTTGTAACATTAACTCAAAACACATGTCATTCTCACCATTCCGTCCATTCATTTAGGTTACCTTTGACATACTCTCTTTAGACAGTCGCAGTACTATTCCCCCAATATAAACCAACCTGGACTAGCTAATAATCATTCAGTAAAGGAAGGGGAAGAATAGACTTGTCTTGTCATTGTTTAAAATTCAATCTTGTAAACATTAAAGGCAGGATTCTACACAGTGCACTGTTAAAGTTATTTTGGGATGAAAGTGCAGATGTACTTTCAGGATATATTTTTATACATTCCTTTTAGGTCAACCATCTGTTCTAAATCTAGTGAAACAGATGGCATTCCCCACATTCAGTTACACACACATTGTAACTGAATGTGTGACTTCTGACTGATGATGAATTGACATCTAAACAGCCACAGGAAACCTTGCTGACTGGCTGACAACCCAATTTCCCAGAATTCCCGATGGATTGATTGACAACAGGAAGTGAGACGTGAGTGTGTGCCCAAAGTCACCCTCTGGGAAAGGGAGAGTGCTTTTTTCCATAAACAGTCCTTTGCCCTATTGTCTTATCTAACTTTATATTTCCACATAATTACCTGGCTGTACTGACTTATTAAACATTTTATGTGTAACTGTTTTTCCTTGTAGAACATTAGGGGCATGGGTCTTTGATGCTGTTTTGTCATGACATCCAAAACTAGTGTTAAATAACATATCTCATACATACCCCAGAATGGGTCTGAAATCTCTCATGAGCATTGAGTTTTGGATAACCTGTCCATTTAAAATCAGTGTGTATTGAAAATAATTGTATCCTTGGTTTCCATCCAGCATGTATGAAGCATAGAGGTTTTGACATGAAGGATATGAAATGTACAGAGAGCTAGAGCAGAAGGTGAAAATGTAACAGTTATTATTAAAAACCATTATCTATTTCCAGCATTGAGTTTCACAGTTGTTGCTATATTTAAACAGCCCACTCTATCAAGCAGAATGTTTTTTTCTTTCAGTATTTTATGAAGCTGTTGATCAGGAGAAGGAAAAGGCTTTGGAGAGACACGCCCTTTGGCATTAAACAATCAGAACAAACTGTGGCCTCTCAAGGGGAATCCAAATTTCCATTAGTGAAATAGATGTTGACAAGATCCTATGAAGAGTTAGTATTCCACTTTCTTCACCTTTTAGGAACAAACCTATTCTTTAACTTATGTGTTCAGTCAGTACTGGGGTTGAAAAAATATATATTTGTTATATCTCAAATGTATATTACATGTAATTATTTTTTTTGTGTGCAAATAACCCACCTTCTCTTTATGATTATAAACCTAATCCAGGGATCATTTTACCTTTTCTCTTGAAAATCTATATCCCAAGGAAGGAGCATGATATGAAGTTCTTTATGCATTCTCAAACGTCATCCTGATATTGGAGTTACACAGTTGAAGTAAGGCAAGTTAACTGGATCTCAACTTGACAAGGACTTCTACTGAAGGAAATGTGGTGTAGTTGCTTTTCTTTTAGAATTTATGGTTAGTTTAAAAATAATCTGTTTTGTGGCTGTGATTTAAGTTTAGAACATGTAAGTCTGCATTCTGACAATTCAATGAATGAGGATACAATGATTGTTATAGCAAGCATTTTAATCTGTCTATAGCCATTGAAATTAATTGGTATGTCAAGAAAATATCCCTAATTTTCTCCATTCTTGTGGAAGTTAGCTGAATTACAGCAAAAGCAGTTAACATTCAAAACAACTAATAGCGCACTTAATATACTCATTTCCACATTTAGTTAACAAGCTTACAAAAGCTGTAAAACGTTTTTTTGTTTACTATTCAGCACCAGTTTTCTAACCTGAATGGAAATTGAAAGAATTGTGTAGTATTTTAGCAACCAGGAAATGACCAAGGGATTTCACTTGCCCTGTCTGCCATTGTTCGTTTGAGGCTGATAGAAGAGAGGGAGGATGCAGCTTTTCCATTTGAAGACAGAATCATGCATTTTTGTATGTACCAAAATAATTGATGGTGAATATGGGAAATGAAACCCTATCAATCCACTATTACTGAAGATATACACTACCGTTCAAAAGTTTGGGGTCACTTAGAAATGTCCTTGTTTTCCATGAAAGCATGAAATGAGTTTGAATAGGAAATATAGTCATTGACAAGGTTAGAAATAATGATTGAGCTGCTGAGCTGCTTCTCCCAAAGCAGCTAAATAGGGTTGAGATCCGGTGACTGTGCTGGCCACTCCATTACAGACAGAATACCAGCTGACTGCTTCTTCCATAAATAGTTCTTGCATAGTTCAAAGCTGTGCTTTGGGTCATTGTCCTGCTGTAGGAGGAAATTGGCTCCAATCAATTGCTGTCAAAAGGGTATGGCATGGCGTTGCAAAATGGAGTGATAGCCTTCCTTGTTCAAGATTCCTTTTACCCTATACAAATCTCCCACTTTACCAACACCAAAGCACCCCCAGACTATTACATTGCCTGCACCTTGCTTGACAGATGGTGTCAAACACACCTCCAGCATCATTTTATTGGGTCTGCGTCTTCTTTGAGATCTGAACCCCTCAACCTAGATGAAATTACTAGATTTGTCAGTCCATAACAGTTCTTTCCAATCTTCCTTTGTTGAGTGTCTGTGTTCTTTTGCTCATTGCAATCTTTTCTTTTTTTTTGCCAGTCTGAGATAAGGCTTTTCCTTTGCAACCCTGCCTATAAGACCAGTATCCTGGAGTTGTCTCTTCACTGTTGACATTGAGACTGGTGTTTTGCAGGTACTATTTAACAATGTCAACACTGTATTTCTGATCAATTTGATGTTATTTTAATGGCCTGAAAATTGGCCTTTCTTTCAAAAACAAGAACATTTCTAAGTGACCCCAAACCTTGGAATGGTAGTGTATTATGGACATTGCTCAGTTTGTTCCGGCACCAATTTACCATGGATCTGGTTTCTGTTGCATATTATTAGCCTTTTTCCACTTTTTCGCTTTGCACTGTAAACATTCTATTAAAATCGACCAGAGTTCATAAAGTTGCCTATTCCTGCACCCCGTTTTGTAGCTTCAGCACCGCCTGACAAGACTGTGAAAGATTTTTCAATTTGCGGTTGTGCTTCATTCGTGACTATTGGCTGGCTTCACTGAGTCAAGACATGCCCCTCAGCCACTCCATTATGGACATTTTCTATTATTACAATTAAAATAACCTAGATGATCTCCTTTAATGATGTTATGGTTTTAGTGTGAAAAGTTGTATCAAGCATATTCTTCAAGCACAAATGAGTATAAACAAACTCTAAATTTGTGCTTTGTTTTAGCAAGCACATCTAATTAAAGTGTCCTTGACATCACTGTGCTATGGTACAACACCACCACCATGTGGGTATGAGACAAAATAGCATGAGATATAATGTCATGGGCATCGTCATCTTTATCTAATATATTTAAATAAAAATGTAGACAACAGTTGCCAAATGTTTTTTTTAGACCTGACCATGAAAAACGTCGTCAATTTTAGAATAATCAAGTCTAACTTAATCTTTCTTGATGACAGAGTTTGACATGATTCCAAGGATCAACAAATTAAGTTGAAATCCAACCCACTTGAATACATAAAAATGGCGGATACTTTCAATTGAGAAGACCATGTTAAAACAGGCTTTTGGCCACTAGAGGCCTCTAACCTTCTCTATGATTCGGTCTCACGTAGTTGCCGTCGTCCTCACGTGGTGTTTTCAGGAGTGGGCTGTGGGTGTGTCTTATAGCGTGCGGTTTCATTCATAACTACGATCGGCATTTAAAGCCCAAATTAAACTACGCGGAGAAGGCTGGTGCTATTGCCTAGCGATGGACAGCGTTTCCAAATGCACCGCATGAAGTACCCTAGAATAAGGTAAATGCGTCTCCTAGTGACCTTATGCATTATCTATTCCAGACTGAAGTCCATCCATCTGTTGCCTTTGGTTTATGATCCAATTATCTCTCATAGAAGATGGAACAGAAAGAAAAAGATTGTATTCTGAAAGCCTACAGTTTATATTTAGAAATGCTCGCACTGTTTATATCGATGAAGGCTAGAAAGACTTAGGAAAGGAACTGATGTGATGGATTCATATGTACTGTAGATAACATTTCCCTCACATTGTTAATGTGGAAATACACCATTGCAATAAAAACGTATACAGCGATGAGTAAAGAGCTCATATCTCACTTGGAAGTTTGTGCAGTGAATGTAGTGTAGTTTACAATTTCAGATTATGGTCAAATATTCGATATGATTTTTGGTATAATTTACACCGCTTGGTTCTCGTTGAGGAAAAATAAGATGGTGCACAACTGTGCAACAATTTTCTTGATCAGCGGTTTCTCGGAGGAATTTGTGCTGATGAGCTGTAACAAAACTGGCTAGTCGCTGTCTCAGCACCAACCTGAGAGCGCGCACTTCAGTTTTCTCCAATACGAGAGGGAACTGTTGTATTGGTGAATCGCTTCAATGAATGACGGCTTATGAGACATGCTTTATATGTGACGTTATTTCTTATGTTACATAAGTAGAATGGAATGTGCTAGAATGTCCATCTGCCTTGTTGCCTTTCCCATATTCCTGATGTCCAGTAAGGATCATGGTGAATATTACTCCACTCTTCTCATTACATAAAACGAAGCCTTTATTTAGTCCAAGGATCGCATCGTGTCACATTCACCCTCATTTAAGTACTCGTTTCTAGTGTAGCAGGTTGTTTCTGAAGTACATGTGGAATATTCCTAATTATTTCAGGGAATCTATAGAGTTTTAAAATAGTCCAGTATGACTGCCCCGTAGGGGGAGAAGGAAGTAGAAAGAAGCACTTTACACTTTTGATCTAAGGTCAATATAGAGATGCCTTTCACTTTTCAATAAATAACATGGCGTCAACATTTATATTTCATAATCCATTCCAGTTTTGAATAAGTGGATCTCATGTTAAAATCTCTCTTTGTATTTTTCAGTATGATTAACACTGCTTTCTCCAAAATGTATCGATGGAGGATACATTTTGGTTAGCAGAGACTGCCCCCTCAGGTCCCACACATACTTACACATAGGTTTTACCTAAAAAAGATTTTCACTTAACTTAACCTTAACCGCGTTTATGAAATAGAATTAGGAAGTAAAACGTTTAATACGTCTTTTTGGTCTGACCTCTGACCTCTGTCTGCAATTTTAAGGATTCTCTATTTTTCTGACCTGGACCATGAGCAATGACTCGCCTGTACTGACAAGCCTGACCGAGAACTCCACCGTAAGTACCGCAGCTCTCTGACTCCTCTCCTCTCTCCATCCTGGTTCTGCTCCTATAATGCTCTCCCAGGCTCTCCTGACCCTCTTAGTATGAAAGAAACTGGCATTGGGTTTCATTCAATGGGCTCCTGTGGCCTTATATCAAGTGTGCCTGCGTGGCCTCGTACATCTGTGCATAAATCATGTGTGCTAGCATTTCTACGCAAAGTGTGGGATTTTATAAATATTAAGGTTGGCTTCCGTTTGTCTGAGAATCTTAGTAAAATGCACGCAAAGCTGGCGATATATGCACGATGCCAAGTGGTGGAATAAAGAACTACTTCTCAAACATAGACTGCTTAACGTGAAATATACTTTTTCAATGTATAAATAAAAAATGTCAGAACAATTATTATTATGTTTCGATTTCCTGGTTTTTCAGTTGTGTATTCATGCACCGTTCCCAAATAGGCAACGGCATTTCATGTAATTTGATCACGTCAGTAAACTTGTAAAAATAATTTAGCCATACAGTCACCAGTATAGATATGTATCAGACCATTGTTGAATTATAATAGCAGACCGAGATAATGGGAAATCTAATGGGAAGCTGATCGTCCGATGAAGATTAATGTCATACGCTCCGGATAGCGCGTTTTAGAAGGAACCTTTTTTAGACCTTTTTGCATGAAGTTCAGCTACATTTCGAGTCAAATGCAAATAAACAAGGTCGTGCTTGGGCACTGACACTGATTAGTGGGATTTATCAGTAAAACTTTCGTAGGATCATTTGATAAATCAAAGTATTTTATTTATCAAAGGCACCGAATAATATATGGCATCATTCTGAACAATGACATTATTGTGACATGGTACACATCTACGCAGGACGCATTAAGAAATATATAAAGCAAAAATATAGCTTTTATAGTCTTGAGGGCTTCCCCTTTGTAAACTAGCGGCAATTCCGAAGAGTGTAGAATTGGGTATATGGAAAATATAGATTGAAATGTAAAATATTATAAATACAAGTGTAATATGCGTATGAATGGTACTTTTAAATATGCTAATATACATAGAAAGTCATCAGAGCATTTGAAATCAAACTGTCAGTATGCGTACTAACATTTTGAAATTCGTTTGACTCGAAATTTAACATAATTTCTACGCAATGTTGTTGAATGAAACTCTCGGGGTGTATGTTTAAGCCTGGATCCATGGTGGAGTGGGACTCTTCCATTGGGTTGCTGCTGGATAATAATATGATCTGCCGGTTATCAGCTGGCCAGGGATTTAGCTGCTCCTGCTGATTGATAGTGTCCTTTTTACAGCTGGGATGAGTTTGTAAAAACATCAGATTGCCTTACAATACTGTCACTCTGGCAGTGGAGGAGGTCTGTGTCTGCTTGGGTATTGTGTTTCCTGTAATGATAGCTGAGAGCCAGCAGGGAATGATGCAGCCTGTATGGCTCTGCCTGAAGGACTTTTAACTATAACTGCATGGTCACTCCATTCATACCTTACTTAGTAGACACTTCTACACACTCTCCCCGGGCTCAAGGGTTCCTTTTTTTTGAGTCGTGCACATAATCATGAATAAATACAAAATCATATGTTACTTTTTATTATTATTTAGCACTTGACATGACAGGTTTCATTGTGAGAGTGGCATTCAATTCAAAACCAGGGCTTCTCTATCCCGGTTTTGATTCCTTGTAGGCTAACCACTTGCTGCCTTGTGTGTGATTGGAGGTGACAGTGTGACAGAGAATTTGATTGATGGGGGGTGTTCAGGAACTAACATCATCCCAGAAGCTCAACCTGCATGTTCCATAATCATCAAAGGTAAATTCAGAGTTACAGACTAGAGGGGGAATTAGTATGTGATCATTCCCCTCTAAGTACTTTTCTGTCAGTCTGCCACTCTGTCTTTGGGTCTCCCTCTCTCTTTGTTGGAGTGTACTAGGCATCAACACCTTTAACTGTAATGAGTGGAATTTCTAGGTTGACCTTGTTGTTTCAGCAGTGAAGGTTATCCAGCACTTTTGGTCTAGAGTGCTTCCCCTTTGTTTTATGTTCGGTTTATTACCTATTGACAATCTTAGAATAACCCATGTCATATTTGTTATTACAATGGATCCTTTATGTCCTCTTGTCTTAATCATAGCATAATTAGTTAACTGTGTGTACTGATTGTATATGTACATACAATCAGTAATATGTATAGAATATATATATAGAATTCCTTCATTCATGGCTTTCCATGGTCCTCAATTATCAGAATCTGTTGATAATATAACAACAGAAAAGAAAATCTGGTGCTCACTGTTTATTTTTAACTCCCTCCTCCTGGTGACGTCACCCTGTCGCCCTCTTATTTCTCCTCTCCTATCTCCTCTGCTCCCCATCACCTGTCCTTTATTCCACCTATTTCCATGTTTAGCCTGCATATGCTACATTTCCCAATCAGTCAGATGAGCAGGAACATTTAATTAAGGTTCTCATTGGCGTTTTGATTAAGAACCCCAAGGATCACTTAGGGAAGAACATATTTGGGAAGAGCATATTAATCGCCCAGAGAGGAGCAGTTGGATGACGTGCGCGCGCACGCATGTGTGGTTCAGAACATCACTCTGTATTCACGAGACTGCGTTTCACACTGCTGAGCTGTCACAGCAATGGGACACGGTGAGTTCTTCTTCACGAGGGAAAATCAAATATGGCCTCCCAGCAGCACTACTGAGATACGTGTTGGCTTGGCACGGTAGCCCCACAGTGGGGGAAAAAAGACTCCATCAATCACAGATCTCTTCCGTCAACTTCTACCCCCATTGTGTCAAAGGGGCAGTGGCTTGGGTCAGAAATGGTACTGGCCCTCTGACCCAGTGGTTAATTTGAGTCGGATCCTGCCGGAACAAGATCCAGCACCTATCAGATTTTCACCATAGTAGATTTTCACCTACTTTTCACAGATCCGGTCTGCTGCGCATGACTAGTCTTTTTCCATCACTGTGTTCGCTTTGCCCTGCAAACATTCCACTAAAAGCAATCAGAGTTCATAAAGTTGACTATTCCTGCAGCTTCTTGTAGCCTCGGAACTGCCTGACAAGATTGGTAGAGTTTGTAGCTTTTTGTTTTTTCTGCCTATTCGCATCGGTTTGCCAACCGTATCCACGTCTCTCGCGCGCCCCAATTTATTCCAGGACCAGCCGATTTGCAAACGAAGCACTGCCCTGACCCTTGTGGTCTCTCCCTGCACCCAGGAGCTGCCGCTGTCGGCGGGACGGGTGGACAACTATGTGCTCCTACTGGTCCTGCTGTGTGTGTTTGCTGGAGGCACACTGATCCTGCTCTCCGTACTGCTGCTGTTCTGTCACCGCTGCTGTGTGGTCGGCCGTCGCTACTCCAGGTAACATACCCACTCCGAAACCCTTTCACACACACGCACGCACGCGCGTTTAATGGACCGAACCACAGAATCCTTAATGCTTTTGTCCTGTCTTCGCTCTCCTGTGTCTGTCTGCAGGGCCAGTGATGATCCAGAGAAGACTAATACCACCTGTGTGGAAGACTCACAGCCCACGCAAGGTGAACCGGGACGGGTCCATTCGACTTCACTCGTGACACAAAATAAGTGGAAACCTAGCAAACCTCCCGTCTCTCCCCTCTCCAGACATCACCGTTCGGCTGAATGAATCCGATGCTCTCTCTGCGTCTGGCTGCCACGATGAAGAGTCAGACAGGTTCACGTCCAACTATTCTACTGGCCGCCGTGTTTCCTTCAATGAGTCAGCACTATACGAGAAGGAGAGTAAGACTCCGGACAAAGGACGCAGGTACATCAGAAAAATATTCACAAAATGCCTGCTTTGGTTCACTTGGGTTGATGGGACCACCCAAGTGGGGAGGATTGGGGGAAGTTGAGACATGAGCTACCCATTGTTTCTTGGAAGCCTCACACAAAATATTTTCCCAGCATCTTATCATTTATCCATTAAATTGAATAGATACCTTTAACCAGTCTATCTTTCGAGATCCCTTTATTGCGGTGCAAGGAATAACAGTGCCCCATTGTGTTCCAGCAGATGGGAGTTTAATTTTCTTTTATTAATTCTAAAGATTAATTAAAAACCGGAGCAGTTTTACCTCTAAACGGCCCTCAGCCAGCCAAATTACCATTTTAGATTCTTCCCTCTGATACTGGGTCATAAATCATTAGCTGTAATATCACCAGCTGAACAAATAGGGATGCCTAGGCCTTGTTATGGATGATGTCTATAAATACTGATTGATATAAGATATCTGCACCCTTTTTGCAGCACGTGTTAAATTATCCTGCCCAATTTTGAAGGGTACTCTATGCTAAAGGTTTAATCCAGTAGATTTAATCAGTGGTTCCCAACCCTTTTCAGTTACTGCACCACCAACTGGATTTCGCTTTGCTTGGAGTACCCCCTCATGTTAATTTGACTAGTAAGCCTATGGTGTCATGAATTTCCTCAAGTACCCCCTATGGAATGGCCAGGTACCCCCAGGGGTCCTAGTACCTTGGTTGGGAACCACAGTTCCAGGGGATTGTCTTTCTCTTGCAGGGTAGTCACAATGTAATGGCAAGTTTACAGTCTTTCTGGGTCTGTTTAGTGACAGTGTATGCCCAGACTGAGGTGCACCAGTACCCTGAGCAAGCATTTGAGTTTGTTGGATCTACAGATTACGGCCCAGTTTAGGGCCCGTGAACTCGATAGGTCTTAATTAGCTCATCTCTGATATCTAGTCTGTGTAGAACAAAGGACCTATTAGTGTGACCATTTGCTGGTATCCACCTTTACAGTTTCTGTTGTGACTCTACAAGCTGTTTTATTTTTTCTTTGAGGTCTCTGGAGGTTCAGTCATTTTTCTTTTTTACCATGGCTTATTCTGGTGCTTAATTATGTTTCTGTAGGGTATTTCTCTGTTGAAGGACCATTTTCTTGTGATAATTGTAGAGCTTTATCTCCTGGATAAATGTTTTCACAACTGTTCACTGCAGGGTGATAAGATGCTGACTTGATGTGAGATTTTGCTCGTTACCATGAAGTACAAAAAATCTGCAGACACCAGAGTGGTTTGAGTCTTGGGGTTACCTCCATGCCAACAACCAATTTGGATGTCTTGCCAGAAGAAAGCCTTTATTCTCATCCAGACATCTGACAAGAGGTCCTGGTTCTGAGTTTCAGTGACGTTTAGCAAACATCAGGCTTTGCCATTTCTCTTAATTCCACTGTTAACTCCTGACTCACGAACATTTCCTTCCTCTGATCAGGTACACCCTCACAGAAGGGGACTTCCATCACCTGAAGAAGGCCCGTCTTACCCACCTCCACCTGGCACCGCCTTCCTCGGCCTTGAAGATCCTTACAATCATGGAGTGTGAGTCTATGGAGAGCAGCAGCCTAAACATCAATGATCCACCTGCTCCCAAACCCCCCCTCTACCAGGTAAAAAAGAACCCTGAGTCCTATACACTTTACCATCAGCATGATTATTTTTCCCATGGAAAAAAACATTAATTGGTGCGCACTTTAGAACTTCAGGTTTCAGGGAATGTTTGAAACATAGCTTCTCAACCATTTCTTTTCCCCGAGTGATTCCCTCTGAGTGATTCCCCCTAAATGGACTGTATGTGTCCACAGTCTTCTGAAATGCCCGCCTGGTTGAGACAGAGCTCTAGCGGGGCCCTCCCTGGAGACACCCACCACTCCGTTCTACTGGACCCCAGAGTCAGTCCGCCTGGACACCGCCCCCTGACACCCCGCTCCAGACCTGTGAGTGTTGTACTTAACACATTTAAAACATTGGCAAAACAGACCCTAATGTAGTTGTAACACACTTGGTGATTTTCAGAAACTGAAAAGTTTGTGTTTTATGTTTCCCTCGAGCCTTTCCCTAGAGCTGCTGCTGCCTGTCTATATCCCATCCGTCCATCTTTCCATCTTTCCATCCATGGCTATCTGTCTTTCTCCCTTTATCTGCTTTGACAGATGGGGGCCTTAAGTGACAAGGCGTGGGACAGGACAAACAGAGAAAGGGCGAGGTGTATGAGTGGGACGGAAGGTGCAAAGGGACTGTCTCTGTCCTCGGGCCACCAGGACTCTGTTTTGCAGTTACTCTGCAAAATGACACGGCATGCCAGCTTGGAGGGGGCGGGGCCTTACTTCAGGAGGTGGAAGTTTAACAGCAGCCAGCGGGCCGCCAGTCTAGATGCCAAAGGTAAGAGGTAATTTAGTGAAGCTAGATCCCAGGATTTCATTCAGTTAAACTTATTATAATGTCTAAACTGAGCTCAAAATAGAAATAAAAAAGAGAGAAGCTCCATGACTGTAACTGTTGCAGATTATGTTTAGGCCATAAAGGTTAGGTTTAGGAGTAACAGTTAGGTTCATTATAGACATAAAGGTTTGGTTATTAAGGTGAGGTTTGGGGTTAGGTTTAGAGTATGGGTTAGGGGTTAGATCCTCACTTTGTTATTAAAACCAACATGGGTCTCTCCCTAGGCTCGCCTAAGAGGCGCCCATTCCAGAGACAGAGAGCAGCCAGTGACAACACAGACCCAACCGAAGAGGACTCACCCAATCTTCACCTTTCTCCCCCTCTCTGCCGTCACAACACCCCAACCCTCCCCATCGCACACAGCCAGATCGGGGGCATCCAGCGTCTCTCTGCAGGGCTGCTTACTCAACCTACCTGCCCACCCTCCCCCTGCCTAAGCAGGTATCTTTGACAGACTCATTACATGTCAACTGGTTATGGGGGTAACCTATTGAATCTGAATGGTGTTGTGTATAATGGTGAAACCTACCTGATGAATGCCTGTCTGTCTGTCTGTCATTTTGCAGATTAGAAGTGGAGGCGGTGGTGGAGGCAGCCAGCCGCAGTGGAGAGGGAGAAGTGACTCACCCACCACCAGACCCCCCTGGGACCCAGGACAGAGAACAGAAGCCTGGGGAAGTGACAGGGACTGGCGTATGGAGAGAAGCTGGGACAGAGACAAGAGCGGAAGCAGCAGAGGAGGTCGAGGTATGGGTTGGGTCAGAAGAAGAGTCAGGCGAAGAGGGAGGGGCTGAACGAGGAGTGAGTATGGCAGAAGAGAGGATGGTTGGTTTGAGTACAGACACAGCCCAAGAGAGAGAGACAAGGACGGTGAATGGGTGTGGGGCCACTTCACAACCAGATGCGGGGATGGGAGTTAGAGCCAAGACAGGTTTAGGGGCTGTTCTGGGAACAGAAAAAGAGGCAGAAGCCAGCCTGAAGTCAGAGACAGTGGAGGGAGGAACACCAGGCATTGAATCAGAAGTTGATGCAGAGCTAAGATCTTCAGAAGTGAGGATAAAGGCAGATTCCGGGACGGCTATTCACGGGTCTGGATCGGTGGTGTACATCGATCAGCAGGAGAGCTCTGAGACACAGCCCTCCCAGTACAGAGACATATGGAGCCTTCGAGCCTCTCTGGAGCAGTATGCCTCCTCAGACCAAAGCAGCACGGACAGAGAGTCCATACGGAGCGACGCTGACAGTGTGTGTTCAGTAGGAGGCGCGGCAGCCCGGTCCGGCTTTGCGGCATGCCTCTCCCAAGACCTTGGCGACGAACCTGAGGGAGAATGGGAGTTTGGGGAGATGGAAAGGGAGCGGGGAGGAGGAGAACAGAGGGAGGCGGATGGGGACGAGGAATATAGGGACACAGGAAAACAAATTGGCCACAGGGGTATTCAGGAGAGACAGAGTGGCCAGGGGGGAGGAGCGGGAGATGTGGAGGCAGGGGGTCGAAAGCTCCTGCAGATGGACAGTGGGTACACGTCCATTGAAGCTCCAATACGGGCCCCTGAGGAGCTCAGGCTGTTTGGGACCCCTGCAGGTCCCCGGGGGAAGACGGCATCTGAGAGGAGGCTCTTCTTCACCAGCTCTGGGAGGAAGGGCTCCGTGTGTGAGAGCTTTGAAGCCAAGGTGTTTCAGGAGGAGCTGGAGGATGATATGGGAGAGGACAGTGAGGTGAAGGAGAAACCTATGAAGAGATCAGCGAGGCCTTCTAATGGACGACAGCTTGCCATCGAAGAACCATCGCAATCTCCATCACAGCCGAAATCTCTACAGTCGCCCCAGCCCGTGCCATCACCTCGTCCTGTCCGCCTACGTCGCCGTGACTACAGCATCGACGAGAAAACGGATGCCTTGTTTAACGAGTTCCTGCGCCACGACCCCCGCTTCGACCAGCAGGAGTCGCCGTTGCGCTCCCGGCACCGCTCGCGCATCCACCTCCGCAAGCAGTGGCAACGGCACAAGCAGTACAGCGACCCGGGGTCTGGGGGGCGCTACTCGCCCTCAATGGAGAGGCAGAGTTTTAGACCGCTACGGAGAGGCGATAGTGCAGGATACCTTCTGGACACGCGGTGCCACAGTACTCTGTCACGTATTGCTAGCGCAGCTGACGAGGAGGCCAATGAGGGGGCTAGTGAGGGAATGACCAGTGAGGGTTCAGCTGGTGGCAGTAAGGGAACGGCCTGTGAGGGGGCGTTGAGTCAGAGCGCAGATGTTAAGGAGTCAACCAATAAGAGCACAGGGAATAATATTGTAGCCAATGAAGATGCGCCTAGTCAGCCATCTGATGCATTGAGGGCTAAGGCCAGTGGGATGGACCCAAGTGTGGACAATTACAACAACAACAGTAGCCAAGCTTTGAATTACTCTTCTAGCCCCATACCCGACCCTGGTGTGGTTCTCCCGGAACCACTTGAGGAGTCCATAGATCCCCCCGCTCTCCACACGGAGGAACCTGAATCCCTTGGCTTGAACCCTAATTTTCAGCCTCCATCTCCCAGCCTGTCTGATAAGCTGTCTGTGAGCCTGGAGGACAGACTCTACACTGGACTGTGGAGGACAGGGCAGGGCCAGGGAGGACCAGAGTGTGTGGTTGGTGCCATCCCCCTGTCCTCTTCCCCTGAGCCTTCCAGCCCCTTATAGCCTGTGCTGACCTTTCTCTCTTCCAATTACCATCATGTCATCCAGGGGCGGACGCTGACATTTCTAACACACCAGCCCTTATTTTTCCTTAAGGGCCCCCTCGTCGGCCAATGTCAGTCCTTCCAGAGAATTATCATTTTGCGGCGAAACGCAGAGCTGGAAATGCCAGATGGTCAGTCTGTAGCTGGTGCCATCTTAGTTCAGTTCATTCCTTTTAGGACGTTGTTCGATTTAATACTATGTAGGATTAAAAAATAATGTGTTTCTGGCTTTAAGCACTTCCTTGCAACTAATATGGCTTCTGGAATCACATTCCCTAACGGGAACTGATCTGGCTTCTGGAATCACATTCCCTAATGGGAACTGATCTGGTTTCTGGAATCACATTTCATAATGGGAACTGATCTGGCTTCTTGAATCACATTTCATAATGGGAACTGATCTGGCTTCTTGAATCACATTCCCTAATGGGAACTGATCTGGCTTCTTGAAACACATTCCCTAATGGGAACTGATCTGGCTTCTTAAAAACACATTCCCTAATGGGAACTGATCTGGCTTCATGAAACACATTCCCTAAAGGGAACTGATCTGGCTTCTTGAAACACATTCCCTAACGGGAACTGATCTGGCTTCTTGAAACACATTCCCTATCGGGAACTGATCTGGCTTCTTGAATCACATTCCCTATCGGGAACTGATCTGGCTTCTTGAATCACATTCCCTAATGGGAACTGATCTGGCTTCTTGAAACATATTCCCTAATGGGAACTGATCTGGCTTCTTGAAACACATTCCCTAACGGGAACTGATCTGGCTTCTTAAAAACACATTCCCTAATGGGAACTGATCTGGCTTCTCGAAACACATTCCCTAATGGGAACTGATCTGGCTTCTCGAAACACATTCCCTAATGGGAACTGATCTGGCTTTGTTTACAAGTTAGCTTCTTGTACAGGTTCCCTGATGGGTACTTGACCCACTACATTGGTACAGGGTATATCCCATGACTGAAACACCTCAGTTGGGTGTTGGCACTCATATCTCTTCCAGTGTTACAGTGAAACCAGGTGCTGTCATTATTTCTGATAGTGATGTGACTTTATATAACCATAGATTGATTCCTGCTAGAAGCTAGATATCCTTGCTTGGAGATTAGATATCCATAGCTTTATTCTTGTTGGCATTTGAATATGCGTTTTCTCTATATAGTAGCTTTTTATCTCATTCTCTATTTTCTGTCATAAAAGTGTAATTTACTGCATGATAAGTTTGTAGACAGAGGAAGTATATGATGTACAGTTTTATATAAGAACAAATGCACTTTGATGGGAAGGAAAATAATGACATTTGTCATAGTTCTGTTGTTCCTCATTCCAAAATGTGTCCTTCAAGTGTCCTTTGTCATGGTTATCAGGGGTGTGTTCATCTATGGGAGTGAATGGGTTCTAGGTCAACTGGCTAGTAGCACTGGATGACAGAATGTATTCAGATGTACATTATTGTTATTTATCTATTTATTCAAGTGCTCATTTCATGTTCTGTTATGTATTGCATCTTCATCTATTTCTATGTACAAAAATATATATGAAACAATCATGAATATTAGATGTAAATTCTGGACCGATTCTGACCAAAACTTTAGTGTACAAAGATCGTCTGTACATTGATTAAAGAGGTGGAATCCGGAAGCTTCCTTCAGTTTTGAGTCTCTCCCTAGAGGCCTGAGAGAACAGGAAAGTGTCCTAGCTGTCTACTGTGGGAGGGCACTTATCAGCCTGACTGACACATGATACTTCAACTGTCTGCCAGGGAATACTGTATACTTTGTGGCATGCAGAGGGATAGGGAGGGAAAGCAGGAAATCTAACTACCGCAGGATTGCTGCATTCAGGATCATTGACTGAATTAAGTGCTTGGAATTGATTATTGGTAAATGCCTCTGGTACATTGGTTTGACCCTGGATACAGTAATGAGTGACTCCATATGACGCCAATCCCCAGTGGAAGGGATTGGTTTTGCATGTTAACATGTTACAGCAACCATGTAGTTGATCATATATTTAAACCTGTTATACACTGAAACATTGTGTTAGCTACTTATTACATTTCACTTTATTCTGAAAAGCAAACTGTGAATCCATTGGCAAATGGGACTAGGTTTCAAGCTGCTGTTCACTGACTAAAAGGTCCTGGTGTATGTAACTGGTAGTTCATTGTGTGAATTTGAACAGTTCATCAATCTCAGCTGTTTTCTAATGCCTTGGTGAACCTATACAAGGAACCAACCAATGTACAGTCATTTGAGATTTTCATTTTGAAAATAAAGAGAATAAGTCTGTCACTTCCATGATTCTGTGGATTGAACGTTTTAGGGGGCACACTGAACAAGAGGATGGTGTTCCGCCTTTCACACAACACAGCTGTAAGAAATAATCATTAACACAATTACAGCATCAGTGGTGTTTGCTGCGACAGCTAAACAAAATGTTTTTTTTTTTAATCAAATGTACTGAACACAGACGAGGCTGCTCGCTGAGTTTTGCCTGGTCTGGGCTCTGCAAAGACTGCTCAGCACTGGGATGACGTGGGCAGAGTTTGGCTCTCATCTTATGCAACCCTTCATCTGCCTCGTCAGGCCAGCGGTGACAATTGATCACAGAGCAGGTGAATCAGAGCACAGTGAGGGGGAAGAAGAGGAGATGGTGGGGGGGGGGGGGGCAGCAGGTGAGTCAGAGGAGAGAGATAAGGGGAAAGAAGAGGGAGGGCAGTACAGCAGGTGAGTCAAACCAGGAAGTGAAGGGAGGGAGGGAGTTAAAGGGGAAGAGGAGTGAGTCATGGTGGGAGGAGTTTCCACAGATGTGATCAGCACAACAAAAAGACCATCAGTGTGGAAAAACAGCTACCAGCATATCTATGAACAGAGATGCACGGTGGACTGTTTTTATGAAGAATCTTCTGAGCCTCAACTAACTAGTTTGAAATAACCATCTATGACAACTTGGTGTTCACTAAGCGTACAACTGTAGTGTAAATAAAACCAGAACATTTACCTAAAACCTCTAAAACATATATAATAACCATGAAAGAAAATGGGAGCAAGACAAATCAGGTTTGGTTGGGACGTGTTTTATATAAATAATAATTAAAAAAATATTTATTGGAAAAAAAGGAACAAAACAGAAATGGAAAACAAAACGATAAACCCCCTCCCATCACATCACCAGTGGAAGTCAAGGTTTCAGTCCATGTGTCCTTGACAGAGTAGATTCCCTTTCTCAGCGTACAGAATACAGTTTATCATGGGTATCTATAGCATCATCCATTTAAATATATAGGTATTCTTTATCACCACATCCGTATGGGTCTTAATAACTGCAGGTAGGTTCTGTCAAGTAAAGGTTGTCTAAAAAAATAACTAAAACAAAGGGGGTCTCACACAGCCGGGCCACGCCCCCTCTGAGACGGCCCGAGAAGGGAAGATGGGGGAGCAAAAGAAAACTATTCCGCAGAGGGAACTGAAGCAGAAAGGACTACTTCACACCAAGACCTGCCAGGGTACAGTTTCTGAGCAGCCTCTCTTCCCCTCTCTCTCTCCACGGGCATGCACGTAGAGTTTGTAGCCTACAGTACTGTAATGGTTCAGGAGGAAACACGGGTCATAACGTCAGCAGGCTTCTCTCACCAAGGACTCCAAACACAGAAGGACGGGAAAAGATCAACCTGTGAGAGTGACACAGAAACACACGCAGAAAAAAAGGACGAGGTTTAGTTAGTTTTATTGTACGACTACAGGGCAAGAGATTCTTATTTGACACAGGCCTGAAGACCATTCAAGGGCACCATTTGGCTTATATGAGCAGCAATGGCTTTAGTTACACAGGCACACAAAGCAGAGACTCCTGTCTCTTGCAACCAACACATGAAGCAGCTAAATGACAGAAGACCCAACAAGGAGAATTAATGAATAGGTTATTTAGGAGCGAGAGAAACAATATCCTGCCTGCAGCCCACTATCTAGACCAACATGAGTCATCCCCATTACAAATTAATACAGACCATCTGCTGCACATCATACCAAGTAGCTGTGCCCTGTGTGGGAGAGGGTTTTAGAGCTGCTAGTGCAAAGGCTGTGCGTGTACAGTATTAGTGTGAAATGACAGGTGTGTACCTCTTTGTATACACCATGTAATGTAGTTGTGAAGTGTGAGTGCAAGCACTTGTACCCATACCCTTTGAGCCCCAGTCTCCAGGAGGCTGCCTGGGGAGAGGCGCTACGGTAGAGATGACTCACACAGAACACTGCTGAATCTCATTGGTTCCCCTCCACCCCACCCTCCATTCTAAACAAGACTACTGAATCTCATTGGTTCCCCTCCACCCCACCCTCCATTCTAAACAAGACTACTGAATCTCATTGGTTCCCCTCCACCCCACCCTCCATTCTAAACAAGACTACTGAATCTCATTGGTTCCCCTCCACCCCACCCTCCATTCTAAACAAGACTACTGAATCTCATTGGTTCCCCTCCACCCCACCCTCCATTCTAAACAAGACTACTGAATCTCATTGGTTCCCCTCCACCCCACCCTCCATTCTAAACAAGACTACTGAATCTCATTGGTTCCCCTCCATCTTCCTTCCTCTCATCATCACCTGAACTGCTTCACCCCATCACCATTCATACTCTTTTACCCCAACCCCCACCACCCACCCTCTTTATTTCAACCTATCCTCTCCATCTCACCCACCAGACTCCCTTTGTCAAATAACTGCATTCCTCACAAGCCCTAGTGGGAATAAAGGTTTTTTTGCTTCTCAAAAGATAACATTTACCCAGTCCACAGTAACACACAGAGGTGTTGGGACACACCACTGTCGACCAACACACCTCTTCTCACCAGCTGGATAGTTGAGGTGGGGGGTCATTGCTGTTTGCAGGTGGAGAGCTTGCGTATCTTGCTGGCTGTGGATACTCCTTTACGGGAGGGGTTGGAAGAGGAGGAAGACCTGCGCTCCGGCTTGGGCTTGCTCTCTGTCCCGTTGACACACACAGGCTTGGCCTGGGCCCGGCTCTCAGCCAACTCGGCCTCATCAAAGTCCTCAGGCACCTGCCCTGGAGAACAAAGTGAGGACAGATTAGTCAAGACTGAACAGTTCGTCGGAACACATTTCCAAAGGGACACGCAAATAGTTTGGAGACCAATCGATTTTGGAGACCATTCTGTGCTATGACAACCTTACTAAGCACAAACCCGATTACAAAAATCGATTTGTACTGTTGGGACACTGTACAAATTATGAGTAAAAAGGAATGGAATAATTTACAAATCTCATAAACTTATATTTAATTCACAATAGAATATAAATAACATATTGAATGTTGAAAGTGAGACATTTTGTAATGTCATTCCAAATATTGGCTCATTTTGGATTTCATGAGAGCTACACATTCCAAAAAAGTTGGGACTGTTAGCAATAAAGGCCGGAAAAGTTAAATGTACAGATAAGGAACTTATTATGTCAATTGGCAACATGATTGGGTATAAAAAGAGCCTCTCAGAGTGGCAGTGTCTCTCAGAAATCAAGATGGGCAGAGGATCACCAATTCCCCCAATGCTGCGGCGAAAAATAGTGGAGCAATATCAGAAAGGAGTTTCTCAGAGAAAAAATTTAGTTTGAAGTTATCATCTACAGTGCATAATATCATCCAAAGATTTAGAGAATCTGGAACAATCTCTGTGCGTAAGGGTCAAGGCCGGAAAACCATACTGGATGCCCGTGATCTTCGGGCCCTCAGACGGCACTGCATCACATACAGGAATGATACTGTAATGGAAATCACAACATGAGCTCAGGAATACTTCCAGAAAACATTGTCGGTGAACACAATCCACCGTGCCATTCGCAGTTGCCGGGTAAAACTCTATAGGTCAAAAAAGAAGCCGTATCTAAACAGGATCTAGAAGCGCAGGTGTGTTCTCTAGGCCAAGGATAATTTAAAATGGACTGTGGCAAAGTGGAAAAGTGTTCTGTGGTCAGACGAATCAAAATTTGAAGTTCATATTGGAAAAATGGGATGCCATGTCATCCGGACTAAAGAGGACAAGGACAACCCAAGTTGTTATCAGTTCAGAAGCCTGCATCTCTGATGATATGGGGTTGCATGAGTGCGTGTGGCATGGGCAGCCTACACATCTGGAAAGGCACCATCAATGCTGACAGTTATATCCAAGTTCTAGAACAACATATGCTCCCATCCAGACGTCGTCTCTTTCAGGGAAGACCTTGCATTTTCCAATATGACAATGCCAGACCACATACTGCATCAATTACAATGTCATGGCTGCGTAGAAGAAGGACCCGGGTACTGAAATGGCCAGCCTGCAGTCCAGATCTTTCACCCATAGAAAACATTTGGCGCATCATAAAGAGGAAGGTGCGACAAAGAAGACCTAAGACAGTTGAGCAACTAGAAGCCTGTATTAGACAAGAATGGGACAACATTCCTATTCATAAACTTGAGCACCTTGTCTCCTCAGTCCCCAGACGTTTGCAGTCTGTTATAAAAAGAAGAGGGAATGCCACACAGCGGTAAACATGGCCTTGTCCCAATGTGTTGATGCCAAGAAATTTAAAATCTACTTATTTTTCCCTTAAAGTGATACATTTTCTCAGTTTAAACATTTGATATGCCATCTGTGTTGTATCATTGCATTCTGTTTTTATTCACAATTGTACAGTGTCCCAACGTTTTTGGAATAGGATTTGTAAAACAAATAAAATAAAAGGGTTCATCTCTTGATTTTGGCACATCAAAATACTGCCAGATTCTTGAAATCGCCTTGAAAATGCAGCGGTGTTAAATGTTGCCCATTCCATCCAGTCTAGACTGCATCAGACTATACTTCCTACAGTAGATCACAATCAGGTAGCAATCTATAACACTAACATCAATGTCACTTTAATAAAAAGGTAGCTAGCCGAAATCACGTTATCACCACAATAACCTGTTTAAATGGTCCAATCAAACCTCTGTTTTAAAGTAACAAGGGACACTTTTGCTACAGCCACCCACCATGGATCACTGCAGTATAACTTGGTGAGCAATGAGGGGCGGGGGTGCATCCTGTGGTGTGTCATAAATAGCCATTTGGTTAACACTACCCAGAGATCCTTATCAAAGATGTTTCAAAAACGCTCTGCCCTGACACAAACAGCTTGCTTCATGAAATTGTAAATGTCCTGCCTCAGAATTCTAGAACAGCAATCTGCCTGTCAGCATGTTCTCTCTGCAACAGCTACTTTTGATCAGCTGTGTACATTTAAGAAGCTGACTGGCTGGAGGCAGCTGCTAATTCGTGAAAACTCATGTTTGCTTTGCCGGTCCACAAAACATCATGGCTATGCATTGCGGTTTTGTTTGGGTCTTTGCATGCTGCGATGTGACTGCACCTTCCACAATACCAATGCCCACTGAGGCCCAGCATGTCCAGAGCTGCAGAGACAGGGGGACGTTCAATTAATCAAACCCTAATAAGACATACCAACATTCAATCCTGAAGCCCTGATGGAGCAGATTTGCGTTCCTAGTGGCTACGCCTGTAGGTTTGTTTGGCCTTTCTTAATTAACCACCACCAGGGCCCATGCACATATACTGTGAAATGTCAAATAAGCATTTCAATGCACATGTCTGGCATTAACCATAAACAATAGCCATGTATCTTTTGATAATCTTGGGGTGATTTGGTCATTCGTGTGACTGTCACTTATTATACTATTAAAATCAAAGTTCAGGACATGAAATAAAAGGAAAATAACTAAACAAGCTAGCCAACGACCTAGTCTCGATGCCCAAAGTAACAGATCATACAGGACAAGACACTGTGTGTACATGTTGTCCGCCCTTCAATGAGCTATGCTGATGTGATACTTACACCACCACATCAAATGGAAGTAGACAAGTGTATTTATATATTATGCACATTTATTTTTCAAAAACCGTAGTAGGCCCTAAGCCGATTAAGACAATGCCTATCACGCTGGGAATTTCTCACAACTAAACTTTGATGGATTGCTCCTCTTTCGGGCAGCAGTGTCTGAGAAAGAGATCTAGTGGTGCATTAGTGTTACAACTGGAAGCAACTGCATTGTATGTTGGACAGCAGCACAGACGGCTGGTTGGATAACTTGAAGCTGGTAATCTGGATTCTATAAGAGTCCCTAGCATTTGGTGAGCAATTTTTGAAGTCTAGGAGAGGATTTTTGTCTTAAATTAACCAAGGATTAGTTCAACATACACGGCCTATGTCTGGGGCGCTACTTGGCGGCATCGAATGCACTGATACATAACGTCTCTGATGTTATCATGTGGATTCAGGTCTGGGGAACGTGAGGCCAATCAATGCCTTCGTTATCCAGGAACATCCTACACACTCTGGCCATGAGGCTGGGCACTGTCCAGTACCAAGGGGAACCCAGGGCCCACTGCACCAGCGTAAGGTCTGATGATGGGTCTTCATCCCAGTACCTAACAGCAGTCAGGGTACGGTTGGCTAGCAGGTGAAGGTCTGTGTGACACTCCAAAGATATGCCTCCCACAGCATCACTGAACCACCCCCAAACCGGTCATGCTGGATGATGTTGCAGGCAGCGTAACGTTCACCATGGCATCTCCGGACTCTTTCACATCTGTCATGTGCTCAGTGTGAACCTGCTCCCATCTGTGATGAGAACGGAGCCCCAATGGCGTACCTGCCAATTCTGGTGTTCTATGGCTAATGCCAATCGAGCTGCACGTGCTGGGCTGTAAGCACAGGTCCCACTAGAGGATGTCGGGCCCTCATGCCACCCTCATGGAGTCTGTTTTTGACGTTTGGTCAGAAACATGCCAGCAGTAGCCTGCTGGAGGTCATTTTGTAGGGCTCTGGCAGCACTCCTCCTGTTCCTCTTCACACAAAGGAGCAGATACCGGTCCTGCTGCTGGGTTGATGCCCTTCTACGGCCCTGTCCAGCTCTCCTTGTGTAATGGCCCATCGCTTGTATCTCTTCCATGCTCTTTTGACTGTACTGGGAAACACAGCAAACCTTGCGACAGCATGTATGGATGTGCCATCCTGGAGGAGCTGGACTACCTGTGCCACCTGAATGGGCCTCATGCTACCAGTAGAGACAAAGACACACGCAGAAACTAGAGAAGAATCAGTCAGAAAGGATAAGGAGAGAGCAATTGTCTGTGGCCACCACCTGCAAAACCATTCCCTTTAACAGATGCCACAGGACTGATAGGCAGCTCAGGAAAACACCCATCTGGGTCTTATGAGTCATTCTCCAAAGTGAACTCCACCCTATTCTTATTGCAATTTTAAACTTTTTAAACATCCCAGAACTGTTTCATGGCCACACATTTTTCTTGCTCAGCCAATATTGGATTCTTGGCACTGCTATTGCTGTAGCTACTAAGAGCAAGAGCAAGAGCAGTAGGCTAAAGGTTGCCCAGTTTTTCATATTAAAGCTGTCTGTACAACTGGTAACAAATTCAGTTCATTGAATAAGGTCTCACACTTCAGTGCATGTCAGAGCAAAAACCAAGCCATGCAGTACACGTAACTCTCCAAAGACCTCAGAGATCTAATTGTGTTGAGGCATAGATATGGAAAAGGATAGAGGGAAAAAAATTCTAAAGCATTGAAAGTCCCTAGGAGCACAGTGGGCTCCATCATTGTGAAATATAAGTTTGGAAAAAACAACACTGTACCAAGAGCTGGCCATCCAGCAAAACACAGTAACCAGGCACGAGCAGCCTGTGTCAGGGTGGGGATCAAGATCACAGAGGCCATTAACTGGTATAGGGTCTCTACACAGATGGGAGAACATGCCAGAAGTACAACCATCTCTGCAGTACTCCATCAATCAGAACTTCATCGTAGAGTGGCTAGACAGGAGCCACCCCTGAGTAAGAAATGTGACATGCCCCCTGGAGTTGCCAAATAGCACTTAAAGGACTGAGGGAAGACCAAAACCAAACTATTAGTTCTGTATGCCAAGCGCAACATCTGGTGAAAACAGGGTATTGCTCATCACCTGGCTAATACCATCTATGGTGAAGCATAGCAGCGGATGCATCATGCTATGGGGGTGGTACAGTGTTAACAACCCATTTCAGAGACTTGAAAAGACACAAATGACTGGGTGAAGGAATCAAGGAGGTGCTTCATCCAAAGTAGCCTGGTAATCCTAAAATAAGTGAACTGTGATTTCAAGTTATTGCAATATTGGTGTAAGATATTACGCTGATGAACAAAAAATGTATACTTAGATTTAACCTTTATTTGAGGACTTTGTAGCAGAGAACGTAGCTCTAAGAGGTACTGTTAAGTATGTGTGTTGCCTGGAACCACCATTCATACTCCCACACTAAGCTATTTAATCGGAGGTATTATTAGATGCAGTCACCCACCACCATTCAAGCTTTCTGCAGCTCCATTGAATATTCTGATTCTTTTTTTTGTAGGTCATCACACTAACAAGGACTGCTGACGTTGTTTTCGGTCCCCTTGTTGCCAAGCAACACATTTATGAAGAAAAAAGCATAGTTATTACAATTCTGCAAGGATGAGATTTAGGTAATCAGAAGCCATTATTACCAACAGACTCAGAGAATGAGCATTTATTGACTGAGTATAACAACTGTCCAAATCGTGGTGTTTGCCCAACCAACAAAATATCTGCAGTTCAAGAACTGGGGCAACATTTTATATTTTCAGTTGAATTGCACTCTTTTAGCCATAACCGTGTGAAATAAGTTATGGTTTGTTTCCATTTGACTGTAGGCTGTCTCCATCTTCACTCCATTCTGACTCCAAACTCTCCCTGTCTTTGCTTTGCTCTCCATCAGAGACCATTCTGACTCCAAACTCTCCCTGTCTTTGCTTTGCTCTCCATCAGAGACCATTCTGACTCCAAACTCTCCCTGTCTTTGCTTTGCTCTCCATCAGAGTAAATTCTGACTCCAAACTCTCCCTGTCTTTGCTTTGCTCTCCATCAGAGTAAATTCTGACTCCAAACTCCCCCTGTCTTTTCTTTGCGCTCCATCCGAGTGCATTCAGTAGACCTAGAACCCAGAACATATAACCAACCCTCTAACTGGCTCACAGAAGCCCTGTGTACGTGCACGTCTGTCTCTCTCACACAGTGAAGTTGTGTGTGGGTGTCTACCAGGCATGGTGAAGTCCTGAGTGTAGATGATTTCATCCTCTGGGTTGTAGAAGTCATCTTCATTCTCCTCGCTGTAACCATGCAGGTCCTCCAGGTAGGGCACCACGGTCATGCTGCGCCACACATCCCGGCTCTCTGCGCTGGCCGGGATGGGCACTGGGGGCTCTGTTGGTGGGTGTTTTTTACGTACCCAGCTGGGGAAAGGGACATAAAAGTAGCCCATTAAACAAAATGATGATGCATCTGAACACTGGATACTCTGGACCGAAGCTCCAACTTCAGAAAATGATCAGAAATGATTATTTTAGCATCCAAGGAAAAGCCTGCATTTACACGGGATAATATGCCATAAGGCAGTTTTTCATGCTTAAATCTGTAGTTTGATGAAAACTGCATGCGACGTCAGTGCTCAAGTACCCCAAAACAAATTGCCGTGACTCATAGTAAGTTGCAGCTGAGTTTAATCTACCAAGGCAAAGGAAGAAATTGTATTATTAGTTAAGACCTTATCTAAAATATGATTGGGATTAGTCAGTTGGCTCCAAAAAGGGATGAATGGGTTGGCTAGCCCTATCCAAATGGGATGAGTGGGTTGGCTAGCCCTATCCAAATGGGATGAGTGGGTTGGCTAGCCCTATCCAAATGGGATGAGTGGGTTGGCTAGCCCTATCCAAATGGGATGAGTGGGTTGGCTAGCCCTATCCAAATGGGATGAGTGGGTTGGCTAGCCCTATCCAAATGGGATGAGTGGGTTGGCTAGCCCTATCCAAATGGGATGAGTGGGTTGGCTAGCCCTATCCAAATGGGATGAGTGGGTTGGCTAGCCCTATCCAAATGGGATGAGTGGGTTGGCTAGCCCTATCCAAATGGGATGAGTGGGTTGGCTAGCCCTATCCAAATGGGATGAGTGGGTTGGCTAGCCCTATCCAAATGGGATGAGTGGGTTGGCTAGCCCTATCCAAATGGGATGAGTGGGTTGGCTAGCCCTATCCAAATGGGATGAATGGGTTGGCTAGCCCTATCCAAATGGGATGAATGGGTTGGCTAGCCCTATCCAAAAGCTTTAACATGAAAACCATTACCATATGTTTCTGCAACAACCATGAATGGAGTATGGAAAGTGTTTTAGAGTGTGTGCGTGCGTGTGTGTGTGTGTGTGTGTGTGTGTGTAACCATGGAGTTACCATGGAAACATCTCATCACAGGCAGTTCATCACTGCTCGCTCCTGCCTCCCGTTTTCTGTCAGGCACACGCAAGGGCTGCACGATACATCGTTTCAGCATCGACATTGCGATGTACGCATCAGCAATAATCACATCGCAGAAAGTGCGATTTAGTAAGGTAAACATATCAGTTTATAATATTTTTTTCTAATGGACAACCAGCATTATATCTGTCGGATATAAGGTAATTTACTCAGATTAATTGGTTATTGGATACACAGTTTATTATTATTATTATTTTGAACACAGTTCGTTGCTGCACTTAGTTGACATGTGCAGGCTCTGTATGCGCGTGACAAAATGATGAGCGAGGAACAGGCAAAAAAGACTGAGATTGAGAATTTGGTTTGTTAAAGAAATGCACCATCAATTACATGGAAATATTTCGGCTACAGACAGGATGATGTTGACCAAAAACCGGTACTTTGTCGAGAGTGCCTTGCAATTGTTGCCACAACACGACCAATTTGTTTGATCATTTAAGGCGGCACCACAAATCTTCATAGGAGGAGTGCAAAGCATCTAAATGCCTTCCAAAGCAAAAATCTATTTCGGATGCCTTTCCCAGTATTACACCATACGAGAAAGGTTCCAAGCGGCAGAGAGAAATCACACATTCAATAACATTTCACGTCGCCAAAGACATGACATGGTTACCAAAGAGGGTTTTAAAAACATGATCCGGTCGCTTGACAAGTGGTATGTAATGCCATCACTCAACTATTTTTCTCAAGTTGCCATCTCAGAGCTGTATGAGAAATGCAAAGCACAAGTTGAAAAAGAGCTGTCACAAGTGGAATATTATACAGCAACAATGGACTTGTGGTCCTGCCGGACAACGGAGCCCTACATAAGTCTGACCGTACACTTTATTAATGAGGACTTCCACCTGAAAAGTCGCAATTTGCAAACAGGAGCATTTTCCCAGAGGATCATACAAGTAAGAACATCGCAACAGGGATGAGAGAAGCTTTAGCTGATTGGGGCCTAGATGAGAGTCGTCTAGTCTGTATTACACAGAAAATGCCCCGAACATGGTGAAGTGCTTTGGCCACAGACTGCATCTTTCAGTTGGTAAGTTATGCCCAATTGCACATTCTGTTGCTATTGCTAGACTATTACTGTTACATATTATTACCTAGCAACCTGTTCTGAAATATAACAATTTCAGTTTTCAGTTGAATTACAGTCACTGCTGTAGGTACACCACTTACACAAGTACTCAAAGAAGGATAAACGACCAGGCTGCATGTCAGTAGAACATAAACGAAACAGAACGTTCTAGCTTGAGACATGGAGGGTTGGTTATTAGAGAACCGTATAGCTCGAGACGTGGAGGGTTGGTTATTAGAGAACCATATAGCTTGAGACGTGGAGGGTTGGTTATTAGAGAACCATATAGCTTGAGACGTGGAGGGTTGGTTATTAGAAAACCATATAGCTTGAGACGTGGAGGGTTGGTTATTAGAGAACCATATAGCTTGAGACGTGGAGGGTTGGTTATTAGAGAACCGAATAGCTTAAGAGGCAGGTTGTTCCATAAGTAATAATATTACAACAGACAATGCTGCGAACATGGTGAAGTACTTTAGGCCACAGACTGCATCTTTCAGTTGGTAAGTTATGCCCAATTGTGCATTCTGTTGCTATTGCTAGACTATTACTGTTACATATTATTACCTAGCAACCTGTTCTGAAATATAACATGTTCATGAGTTTCGTACATTTTAATTGTAGAGGATGGGGCTGGGGAAGAATGAAGGATACATACTGTTATTTTCAATATCCGTGTAACCGTGTAACTTAAGACGCAGGTTGTTTCATTAGTAATAATAATAATACTTCCCCTCAGTCTGTCCCTGGTGTAGAAGCAGCAGAACCAGACTAGCCTGAATTACATATCAGTCACATAACTAAATACTTGGAATGTACCATTAATTTTCAGTCACTTACTTGTGTTGCCTTATATGCTGTATCGAAAACCTCTTGACAGGATCATATTCAAGCATTCCTGGAAGAGAAGGAAAAAACAGGATGAGACACATTAAAGATTTTAGTAAATACTCAAAATATCACTATCATCGGGCAGGATTAGGGTTGAAACCCGCCCATTTCTACAGTATGCTCACTTAGGTCATATATATATTTCTAATAAAAAACTGCTACAACAAATTTCTATTGTATAGACCATATGTTACTTGTGGATAAACCATGAAAACACCCCAACATACTTATTGAAAAAAGCACCAATAAAACAAATCATGAATATATTAGAAGCACCAATAAACAGATTATTATATAAAGCACTACAGACACAAGTGTCAAACTACAAATGAGGACAATGCAGAAACAAAAGACCTTAAAAGGCTAAATATAGAGCAAACTCTATAATCACACAATAACTGACCTAATGTAATAAAAAGAATGACTAATGTTTTATCCGTGACATAGCTATGGAGAGCATACATCTTCACTACAGAAATAATTCCACTTCCAAAGGTCTGGGCGAGGAACGTCATCCATTATGAGTGTATAGTATACATAGACATCCTGAAGGACACCTTCTGTGCCAGACTGGGAACTTATTTTAGGGAAAGTAATTGGCAGAATGGCTTGCAGACCTCGACTGTTACCTACCACACACAGACACAAAACACACACGACTAACCTTGTAGGAACACAAAATCAAAAATTCCATGTTCCCTAAACCTAACTTTAACCTACAAAAAACCTAACCTTTATACCTAAACAAAATTTAGCCCTACTGGCTAACCCTTATTGAAAGTTTGACCCAAAACCTAACCCCTAAGTAAGAAATTGAAGTTTTTCCCTAGTGGGGATCTCCCCAGATGTTTTACTTAGCTTCTGCTGATTATTAGAACCCAGAAGTTAAAACAGGCACACATCAATATCTTCCTATCGTGATTAAGCAATAACATACAATGGTGATTGCCCTCGCGAGATTCGAACTCAGGCCGCCCACGTGAAAGGCTGTGTCATTAACCACGATGCCAAAAGCTGTACATTTGCTGGGTGTGGATATTAGGGTTGCACGATACTGGAAATAACTGACATTGTGATATTTTGTTTTTCTGCAATATATATAGCTATACGAAAAAATACAGGATGTCTTCACCAGATTACTTGAAAAGCTCTATTGGAGAATAATTAATTATTCTAGAATGATCGGGGTGATTTGATAGGGAACTGCATCTTCATGGAAAAGAAAATTTTAAAAATGAAACTGAAAATGACTTTACCTTTTGACTTATTTTGGGTAGTTTAATTTATTATATTAATTAATACACGGTTTAATTCACCGTGGTTCTATGGTAGTCATGTAATACTCAATCAATTCAGGCGAAAGTCAGTGATCTAACATGTTATGATATTAATAATGCATGTTGCTTCCCCTAAAATAAAGGGGCTCATTTGTGAATGAAGAGGGGTGGTGTCTATAAGGGATCCAGGAAATTACAGGAGGCCTTATCTCAGTACTCCAATCAGGTTAAAACAAGGCATTCTCTACAGGGGAAATGTCATTATCACAATAGGGAATTAATGTGAATGACTAAATCAAATCAAAAAGTCATTTAACATTTTATTACATTGCAAATTAAATGACAAACCTCCTTTTTGAAAATAGAAACATATCTTTTCATTTAAACCCTTTGATAAATGAAACAAAGCAGCTATACACCAATCCTGAGTGGTTTACAAAAACAAAAGTAATTTGTAATAATAAAAGCAAAACCAAACTAATAAATAACAATGAATTTAAGATTAATAAACACAGAACTATTGTATTTCACAAACTTTTGTTTTTACAATAAACTTTTCTTAGCAACAGTGCCAAAAGAAAAGTGTTGATCATCATGGCTAGACAAATGGATTAAATCAAACTTTTCAACTGTATAAAATCTGCTTTCTTTCTAAACAGAGTATCTAGTAAAATAAAAATAAAATTCTCACAACTGTAGAATAATATAGTAAATCAAAATTCTATTCAAATAAAATTAACTTGACTTTAAGCATGTATACATTGCCCAAGAATACTAGTCTATCCACCATTACAGGCTTGAGACATGACCGTTGGCGACCGTTGAATGAAAAGCCTCTCTGAGGGGGAACTTGTAGTGGGAATGGATAGATACTTGCAGGCAAGCTTGGCGAGATGTGGAAAGCTTACTCTGTGTTTTCCACCATGCAAGTGGATCTTCCTCTTTGTCTATGGAAGGTGTTAGCAGGTAGTTGTTTAATTCTGCTTCCACAGCATCCTTGTGGGTCAGAGAGGAATCACCCCTTGCTGCAGCTCTGCTCTGTTTAAAGAAACTTCCCAAGGACTTCAGTGCAACTTCAGTGCTGCTGCTTGACGTCTCCTCCTGGCATTCCATCATTTCTGATGCCACTCTGGCCTTGACATGGGGCTTGTTGTCTTCACTGATGAAGTCCATCTTGAACCGGGGGTCCAAACAAGAAGCCACATCTAGCAGCTCCTGAGTAGCTTCATCGCTATATTTCTCATGATGTAATGCAACATCTCAGTTTTCAAGGTCTTGGTCAAGTCTTTGTCTCCCTCTTGTATTAGCAGCATTGAAGTGTTGAAGGGGTGAAGAACTGGCTTCACATGAGACACTAACAGTCTTCTCCTGAGAGTGCATCTGTGAAGTCCAGCAGTGGGCCCAGTGACTTACTGACAGATTCCAGGACATCCATATCTTGCCAGGTTAGAATTGGATGCAGTGTTTTCCTGTCCTCAGACAGGACCTGAGTTATAGCCTTCTGCTGCTCTAGTATCCTGCTGATCATCTTTTGTCTGGAACCCCGTCTTGTCATTCTGATATGAGGCAATGTGAAGGTAGATTGAGCTCCTTCTGGGCTCTTTCAAGAGCACTTCTGGCCTTCCAGCTGTGAGAGAAGTGACCCACCAGCTTCTTGCAACACCTGCAGCGCGGTCAATGCGTCCATCCTTTTTCACTGCATTTTCTAAGGGAAAAAACAAAGACAAAATAAAGTACTTATTATTATGCACATTTAATACATTTACTTTAATGATTTATAGAAATAAAT
Source organism: Esox lucius (assembly GCF_011004845.1). Lineage (NCBI taxonomy): Eukaryota > Metazoa > Chordata > Actinopteri > Esociformes > Esocidae > Esox > Esox lucius. Next base: position 21,671,007 of record NC_047571.1, on the reverse strand, counting down.
TGCTCATAAAACTGTTTATAAATGATTACACAATTAATGCCCCAAAATATAGGGGCATGTAATGCCATTGTTTGTTATTGTAAACAAATGCAACATTTAAATATAAAAAAGATAGCAGAGATATATAGATATGAAACACTAATGCCATAGGATATCAGCCCTGGCATTCAGAGCTTTGGCTATCAACCTGACAGTCTGTATCCTTCATTCTTCCCCAGCCCCATCCTCTACAATAAACATATATGAAACTTATGAAAAATTTCATATTTCAGAACAGGTTGCTAAGTAATAATATGTAACAGTAATAGTTTAGCAATAGCAACAGTAGTAAAACAGAATGCGCAATTGGGCATAACTTACCAAGATGCAGTCTGTGGCCAAAGACCTGCAATCTGGTCCACTTGTTCAGGTGCAGCCTTCACCATGTTAGCGGCATTGTCTGTTGTAATACAGACTAGACGACTCTCATCTAGGCCCCAATCAGCTAAAGCTTCTCTCATCCCTGTTGTGATGTTCTCACTTGTACGACCCTCTGGGAAAAATGCAGTTTGCAAACAGCGACTTTTCAGGTGGAAGTCCTCATTAATAAAGTGTACGGTCAGACTTATGTAGGGCTCCATTGTCCGGCTGGACCACAAGTCCATTGTTGCTGCATAATATTCCGATTGTCTCAGCTCTGTTTCAACTTGTCTTGCATTTCTCTGGGATGTCAACTTGAGAAAAATAGTTGTGTGATGGCATTACAAAATGGCATTTGAAATAGATTTTTGCTTTGGAAGGCATTGAGATGCTTTAAACTCGTCATATGAAGATTTGTGGTGCCGCCTTAAATGATCTATCAAATTGGTCGTGTTGTGGAAACAATTGCAAGGCACTCTCTACAAAGTACCTGTTTTTGGTCAACATCATCCTGCCTGTAGCTGAAATATTTCCATGTAATTGACGATGCATTTCTTTTTGCAACCAAATTCTCCATTTGTCTTTTTTGCCTGTTCCTCGCTCATCCTTACGTCACGGGCAAGCAGAGCCTGCTTGTCCACCACGTGCAGCAATGATCTGTGTTCAAAATAATAATAATACTGTGTATCCAATAACCCAGTAGAAAATTACGTTATATCAGACAGATATAATGCTAGTTTCAAATGTAAAAAAAATATATATATATATTGTAGACTGATATGTTTACCTTACTAAATCGCACGTTCTGCAATGTGACTATCGTGGATGCGTACATCGCAATGTCGATGCTGAAACGATATACCATGCAACCCTAGTCTGTATATATGAATATATCGTTAGATACCAATAACCACTATGTTAAACTGAGTAACGTTTCTTATTAAGTTTACCTCCACCACAAATAGTATCTATGAACTGTATGAATTTTCCCACTGGCCATTTTAAAAACGTATTAGCCATTTGTGAATGACATTGATACAGTAACTACTATATCAATATAGGTGACGATAACTGACTTTTTCGTCAAGTGAAAAGACGAGAGAATCGTGTAGTCTGCAAAGTGTTCATCTTTCCTGAACAAATCCTAATATCCACCAGAATTGTTTTATTTTAGGCTTCCTATGATGTAGCTACTGAAGGTAGTGGCCAGCAAATCCTCAGGCATAACGTGTTTTGATGTTGACGGGAGTCAAATCTCTAACAACTACACTATTTAACAAGGGGTAGTCAGCCAGTCACTCAGTCAGTCAGTAAGAGACATTCGCTCTTCTAGGCCGGCTCCCCTTACGCGGTCTGGCAAAATGAGGAAAATGCAAAACCACCCATAGAATTTCTTCAAGACAAAAGATACAAAGATACAAATTCTACAAAGCTTACAACTCATATCCACCAATCCCACTAAAGAAAGGCAGTCACAGCTCTTCAACATTGTTGAGCATGAGCATTTTGAGGCATTTCAAAGGGTTTATTTTAGAGAGGAAATAGGACATTTTTTGGCTGTGGGGCCGATCTCAATCCAACAGTGCGGACCGCCGGACCACCCCGGGCGCCCCCGCCCCCCCCCCCATCCCAAGTCCAACAATAAATTACATCATAAGCCAATTTTTTAGGCCTGAAAGACAACACACTTTTTTGTATGTCGTTTCCCAATAATTGCACATCTCTCCCTTTAACTGGTCACTGCTACTAAGGTATTTGTAATGAAAAGACACATATCTGTATTCCCAGTCTTGCAGTTTTGAAAGGTTTTGAGTTCACAGTATTACTATCAACCTATAAGCTACAGCAGTGGGATAATGTCTGTTTTGATTAGATAATAGCTGGGAGATTGCAGGGTCTAAAATGTGAATTTTGTTTTTAACTGTTTTCGGTGGAACGCAGTTCTTTCAGAACTGTTTGGCAAGCCACTCATTAGTGCGCTCTTAGCGGCTTGAGCTTTACCTAATATAGACCCCTAATATAGATCAAGCTTTGCTCTGACTTCAAAGAAATGTGACTGCGAAAACAATTCGTCTCATTTGCAAGATTTGAGTGGGTCTTACTGGAAGCCTATGAACTGTGCCGACAAGGCATTTCTGCATCTGAGTAAAAAAACTTTCCGACACTACATTGCCATTAACTTAACAGCTTAACCCCAGCAACAGCAATCTGATGCCATTTACTGAATCAACTGTGCCTTTCTAGTTGTTTTTATGACAAAGGGGAATACTACTCTATGCACACACAAGTGTGTTATATGCTCACTACCCATTTCTACATAGGTCAACGTGGTGATGTGTATTCTCCATTGTCTACCACGAGCACCACTGCCCTAACGCTAATTCTTAGTACACGTACCTAGACAAAGGAGACGTTACTGAGGTGAAAAACCTCATTGCATACAAACATTTTTAGATTATTTGTAGATAATTTAATTTCGGCAAGCATACATTTCCTGATGAAAATCTCCTTTTTACATTAGAATTTTCACCAAGGCCAAATCTTATTGTCTGTCACCGTATCCACACAAGCAGTTAGACATTTAAATGCACAGCTTCAAGCAGTAGAGCTAGCTCGTTGACTCTCTTGTACAGTACTGCTGAGGTTAGATGAATATATATATCCTTCCTTTGTGGAGACCTGTTTAACAGTCCAAGGCAGTACCAAAAATCAGTGAGGAAAAAACGAAACAGTGTGAAGGGTTGTTCAAAGGAATGTGAATAGAGGGTGGGTTACAGGCTCCAGTGCTGAGGACACCGGACTGACTCAGTGTCATGGCGCCATCTACTGGGGCAGCATAGAAAACCCCCAAAGTCATCTCTCTGGGTATTCCAGTGATCTCCCTACAATACAGACAGCGGTGTGCATGTTTTTGTCCCAGCCCAACAACAATCCCGGGGGACAACGACAAAGATTTCTTGTTTTCTAATTGGGGACTCTTTTTATTTTTAAAAGCTCCCCAATGCATCTGTAACTCCCAGGTAGAAAGAAAAATCGGAATTGTTCTGACCCTTTAGGACCAAGACGGGACAACTCTAAATCAGACAATGAGCAGACTCATGGAACGAGGGCATACTCTATGACGGAATCAGATCGTCGTAATAAGGGACTACATAGCAGTGAGCTAAATCAACCACTAAGTCAGTACCATCATCATGGTCATCCTCACCTTGCAGCAGGTCTGACAGGGCGGGCCCACACTCCTCTGGAACACTGTAATCTCCTTTCCCAATGTTCTCAAATAGCTTATAGATGTTGTCCCCTTCAAACGGATATAGACTCGTCGTAATGTTGTATCTATGGCAGGAAAGGGACACAGCTGAAACAGCACTCAGTTTGAATCTAGATGTATAACAACCGCTCATAACTAAATCGTTCATAGACCACGCAAGGTGTTGAGGTGAAAACAGACAGGATGACGGCTCACTGCAGTGGCCACGGTCCTTACTCACAGTGTGACACCTGCAGACCAGATGTCCACTTTGAACCCTGAAAAGGTGTCCAGGCCGTTGGCGATTTCAGGGGGCTGGAACGCCGGTGAGCCCTGACTTGTACGACACGTGTCGTCCTCCGCAAATGGGTGCAGAGCCTGGTGGTGTGGGTTGGGGGGGTGGGTGTAGTAGTTGACAGAGCGAGACAGAGGTGGGGACGGGGGAGAGATGGAGAGGTGGGGAGGAAGTGACAGGAGGTGAGAGAGAAGTGACATGGCAACCAGTATGAAAGGGAGGAATGTAGCAACAATCAAAAAGGTGTCAACAGTAAAATATACAGTTCTGATAACCAACAGCTGCACAATGCTTTTAAAATACACACTTCTTCCAGTGTAAAATGCCTACATCATTCACAGCATAAAAATCCCAATAAGACCTTTTTATAATCATTACATTGATTGAATGTTTGAAAAAAAGTCATCCGGAGCTACATGGGAATAATTTACAGAAGTAGCATGAAATGAATCTATGGAACCTGCCGTCTACGATATTATCTTATGTCAGATGGTGTAACAGTGTATGGAAACATTTCCAGGAGTCTATCTAAACTAATTCAGTTTAAAAAAAGTTTCACACAATTCTCCAGAAGGTAGTCCAGGAGAAAAGGCGGTTCGACCTCTCACCTCTGCCACACCCAGGTCAGAGATCTTAAGTGCCCCGTCGGTAGTCAGCAGCAGATTCCCTGGTTTAATGTCTTTATGAACGATTCCCTGGCTGTGCAAATATTCAAGGCCATCTAACAGCTGTAAAAAGTACCTGGGAAGAGAGAGATGGTAAGGAGCATTAACAGGGGGTTAACAATCAAAATCCCACAAGACAATGCGTTACAATAACTCTATGGTGAATCCTGCACACAGCATTTCAGCAAGTGTCGCTAAAAATCATTCTTTAAGCACTGATCCATAGGTCTATCTGCAGAGGTCACCTAACAGCTGGGGATTTTCACATTGACCAGGTATTCCTGTAATGAAAAGCTCTGCAGTCCTGCTGAGTCCTGGGCCTAAGCTTATTTTGGGAGTAGACTGCACAGGACCTCAGAGTAATGAAATAAGAGAGGGGGAGAGAGCGAGCCAGAGAAACACAGGGGGAAAGAAGAACAGCTGAGAGAGACAAACGTACCCGTGAGCTTGAAATACTGGAAACCTTTTCTCTGGGACGCTGTCCAGCATTTCTTGCATCCCACATACACAATACTCCATCACCATATACGTAAGACCGCCAGTCAAGGGAACACAAACACTTGTGGGCAATGAGAAACACATGCATGCAACTAATTGTCACATTCAACAGCCATTAAAATACAACAGAAAATGGGAATCAATTGTGGCAGTTGTTCTATTTGTTCAGGTGAGTATTCACCAGGGCTTTCAAGCAAGTAGCAATGTGACTTGAAAGTACAAAATGCACACAAAAAATGTATATCATTTGATGTCATCGATAACCTATGATATTATCTTATAAAGAAGACATGTAGGTAGGTACGTACGTTAGGGGACAGGACAAGGCCTAGAGATAGGACAAAGCGAGTTAGAGAGAAAGAGGGATGAGGAGTGTGTGCGTGCGCGAAGTCAGGCCTGGGGATGACGCAGTGTAAGCTGTCTGCGTCAGGAGTCTTTCCAGTGCTGCAGGGCAGACAGGCGCATGCACACATATGCACACAAACAGCAGCAGAAAGGATATATTTTCTGCTTCTCTTCGTTGTACAACACATCCACCAGATGGATCACATTTTTGTGCTGGAGTCTCCGTAGAAGCTGGATTTCTCTGAAACACAAACAAAAGGTTACAGTCAACCCCTCATCTTCACTCAATTTAAAGATGTCAATTCGTGATTATGGTGTTGTGCTGATGCAGCTGTCAGTAGGCTCGGGAGAGTCAAAAATGCTGATGCAGCTGTCAGTAGGCTCGGGAGAGTCAAAAATCAGGACATGTCCTCTGAAGCATACCCCGCCAATCGGTTCACATTTTTTGGTTAACCAGGAATAAAGGTCGGAACCAAAAGGTCCTATAGCTACCAACAACAATTCATGGCTGGCAGACGCCCAAGATGCTAAAGACAGACATGGCAAGGCAACTGATACACGGGGGAGCCCCTTAAAAGAAATGTCAATGTACATATAAATATATAAAAAAGAGGAATTGAAGCAGCAAGCTCATCACGCAAGCAGCGAAGTGGTCTGAAAGAAGGAGAGCTCTCAGTACCACTGTGACATAACCAACAGGAGACTCCACATTCAGCAGTAGCCTGCCTGCTATTAATAAATACAGTGACTAGTACAGTTTGATGATGTCTGAATTGACACAGTGCCACAGTACATACATTGATGGTTGCTATTCGTGTAACATCAAAACCAATTAAAAAGACTCAATAAATAAAATGTATTTATAAAGCCCTTTTTACAACAGCAGTTGTCACAAAGTGCTTTACAGAGACACCCGGCCTTAAACCCCAAGGAGCAAACAATAGTAGTGTTGGATTTCAGTGGCTAGGAAAAACTCCCTAAGAAAGTTACGTACTCCCTAAGAAAGTTACGTAGTTACGACTGAAGTTACATACATTAGTTTACAGCTTGTTACAAACCCACAAACTATATAAACATCTAAGAATACGAACTAGACTACTCCCAATATGTAATAGATCTGAAACAAACAGTGAGTGTCAAGCATAGTTATTTACACAGAATTTACAAAACTATGCCCAGTGGGGAAAAAAACATTAAAAAAATCCATATTCAACTAAAACCTTAACTGATTGTATTGCCCTCAGATCTCAAGTGTTCGCCAGATGTGGTTCAAGCATTGTTGTGGACTTACAATGTCACATTTGTGTTTTACAAATGTGTGACTGGAGAGCAAGCCCTGTTCTTCTGCCTTTTCATACACAATACACAAACATTTGATGGAACAACTAAAACCAAACAATTCCTGCACCAAAGATTTTTAAAGTATATAAGAAAATAAATCTAAATTGTACTGTGCAACACTACACTGCGCAATGAGAGAAAGGGAGTGTGCCCATCCCGGTGGCAACCCCAGGCAATGATAGCAGGAAGTGTCTGGCAGACAGGAATGTTTAGCGCGTGTGAATGGGGAAAAAGGGAGTGCGAGACAGAAGGGGAGCTAGTGCAGTACTATGGCATCCAGGACCAGCCCTTATAAGGCCGGGGATGGTTCTCACAGGCTCAAACAACACAGAAAAAGGCCCACCTACACAGACATGAACAGGCATAATACAAACACGTACTGGAACTCTCTCCATTACAACAATGAGAAACTCAGGAATGCACAGAAAGCACAGGTAGCACGATGTTACTAGACCAAGCTTTGTTTTGATAAATCGTGGGTGCGAGTATAACACAAAAATCAGTGGTTGTGGTGTGGGGCAGCACTATGGGGCCAGTTGGTCTGGAGGCTAGTCTATCAACCTTACCTCATAGCCTCAATGTACCTACCAGGACCACGTTTAGATGACCCATTCTTACATTGACCAAACTGTCCAACATAGAAAATCTAATCTGTAGGATTCCAATGCAAAACAATGTCCCCTGCAGGATATGCTTGTTCAACACTGTACCAAGAAAAATATGTACTGGAAAATGAGTCCAAAATCCTGGATCATTGACAGTATTTACTGGTACGTAATACAGCTCAACTTGTAAATAAGGCTATAGCCTGGGACGTTGCCTGTGATGTGAAATGGGTAGAAGCTGTGAAATACACATTTGTTTAAAGGGTCACCTGGCTCACAGACGGGAGCCAGTCCTAGTTCAAAAAAGGCAATAACTTCCCCGGGGTGCGATGCACACCCAGAATGCCAAGCCAAGTCCCTCATTTTAATTTTGCATCAGCCGTCAGCAATAAAACAGTAAGTGCATAGGTGAACATGAAGCAACAGGGCCAACTCATTTGATTACAGCTGAGGAGAAAGGATGACCCACAGTCTATAACGACAATCCCAGTGTGTCACAATGTCTCACAATGACTTGCAAACACCTCCACAAAACCTTGGAATCAAGGTTCACTTCTATCCAGGTTGTAGTGCAGTGTATTGAGAAGAGTGGCAGTGTACTCAATGAAGAGAAGCATCTGGCCCCACCAAGTCTCCAGCAGACCGTTGGTGATGTTAATCAGGTGCCCTGCTAACATCTGCTTCTCTGAAGAGCTGGAACACCAGGTGTGGCCCATCAGCCCCCACCCTCCAGAGCTCACCTGGAGAGGTGTGTAACCGAGTAAACTGGAATGTAGCTAAATGCATGGAATTGAGGACATTTATTTGTAGTGTTTGGATATCCCTTGTTTCCCATGAAGGAATTAATAGTCTGTTATAATTTTAAAGTTTGGTCCATAACCCGTACAGTACAAGAACATTGCAGAACACCGTGTTTTGTACAGCTACCCTCATGGGGATCAGAAAATAGAAATTGCATGCTCCCTTGCCCTAAACTTAATCTTAACCCTAAACCTAACCCTAACCTCAATAAAGTAACATTTATGCCTAAACTTTACCTAGATGTAATGCCTAACCTTAACCAACAACGCTTGGACCTTAAAGCAAACCCAATTATAACTACAAAAACTTAAACCCTGAGCCAGAAATTGACTTTTGCCTCATGGGGAACGGCAAAAGGTACCAATGATTCAATTTTTTTCTGGTTTTACTATACTCATTTCGTTTAGTAAGACCTAAAACACACAGACACGTCTTAGTGACCTGATGTGTCCTCCCTGAGTCCTGGGTTTCTAAACAGTCCGGGTAGGAACATGTCATTCTAAGCAACCTGCATATTACGATCTCTTATGATAGAGATATGATTGCTACCACAAAAGACATGTTCTACTGTACATATAATGTAGCATGATGGCATTCTTATAGACAATGCCCTTATTTTTCAACAGCAATGTTTGTTAATTAGTTATCCCGCCTAATAACTTTGCACCTAAGCAGAGCTGGCCATGAGTACAGTAGGCTTGCACAAAAACAACATGCAACACTAAACCCATAAAATTGTAACATATTTATAAGCACTATGTTTTTTAGATTAGGGCAAATTAATAGAAATCTTCAAATAGGAGGTGTACCCATTAATAGTGGTTATAAGCAATTGTTTTCTAACTTTCAGCCATGTTTGATGCTCTAGCAGCACTGAGATGTGCAGGGGGAAGCAGAGCAGAGTGACAAGAGGAATCTTTGAAGTGCATACGACACATTATTAGGTCTAGCGTAATATTGTTAAAATACATTTATTAGTTTGATTATATATTGTTAATATGTTTACTCTTTAATACACTGCTCAAAGAACACTTAACTTACACATCGAGTCTCGATGAACAAAATATATTAAAGATCAAAATCTTTACTGTACATTGTGTAATTCCTTGAGGACAAAATGACCTAACAACGGTCAATGGAAACCAAAGACAAAAACCGTTTGAGGGCTGGATTCAAACAATTGCAATCACAGGCTGTTCCAACTTGTGTGAATTTCATGACGGCAACTCATAATGTGACTCATTAGTGTGTATGGCCCTCATGTGCCTGTATGCACTCCTGACAATGTCTGGGCATGCCCAAGATGAGACGACTGATGGTGTCCTATGGGATCTCATCCCAGACACGGATCAGGGCATCAATGAGCTCCTGGACAGTCTGTGACGCTACTTGACGGCGTCAGACGCACAGATCAATAATGTCCCAGAGGTTCTAAATTGGATTCAGGACTGGGGAATGTGAGGGCCAGTCAATGACAGTTTGGTCAGAAACATGCACACCGGTAGCCCACTGGAGGTCATTTTGTAGGGCCATGGCAGTGCTCCTTCTGTTCCTCCTCGCACAAAGGAGAAAATACCAGTCCTGCTGCTGTGTTGATGCCCTTCTACGGCCCTGTCCAGCTCTGATCATGTAACAGCCCATCGCCTGGTATCTCCTCTACGCTCTTGAGACTGTACTGGGAGACAAAGCAAACATTCTGGCGGTGGCACGTATGGATGTGTCATTCTAGAGGAGCCGGATTACCTGTGCCACCTGAATGGGCCTCATGCTACCAGTAGTGACAAGGACACTAGTAAAACTAGAGAAGAACCATTCAGGAGGGATAAGGAGAGAGCAATTGTCTGTGGCCACCACCTGCACAACCATTGTCTTTTCAGGGTGGTCTTGCTGTTGCCTCTCCAGGGCACCGGTTGTCACTCATTTGTACCACAACAGGTGACATTGATTCACAATGGCTTATGCTTCCTGACTGGACAGAATGATCTCCCAGAAGTCTAATTGACTTGGTGTTATAGGGTGATGATTACTCGCTACAGTAAAAAGTTTTGAGCAGCGTATTCAAGCTAAGTGGCAGCTAGTGACAATATACAGCTATGGAAAAAATTAAGAGGCCACTGCACTTTTCTCGTTCCTTTCCAAAAAAGTCAAAAAGGAAAGTTTTGAGTGAGGAACAGAAGTGTTAAATTTGCAGGGGTATCTTAATTTTTCCAGAGATATAGTATATTGTAGAAACACAAGTCTACATACAAAAGTACTTATATATATATATATATATATATATATATATATATATATATAAAACTTTTTGCTGTCTGTGCTTTCTTAAATACAATGCATGTTTTTCCATTGCTTGATCTGAAATAGGTCTAAATAATTAAATAGGCTAAATCCTCAATGAAGCAATATATTGTGGGGGAGAGTGTGCCATTACAGACGAACCATATCGTAATATAAATAAATGTTTTGCAGTGTTAGCATCCAACCTGATATACCTGCAGTCAAATCGAATTTAATTTGGCCTTGTAAAAAGGTAACTGAGCACATTTCAGAATCTGATGTCGTTTATAAGCTTCCAGCATATTTAAAGGCATTTTGACTAGCGTTGTTTTGTGACGTTACACATATATATTTTACTGAATGCTGGGAAACCTATCGGAATTCATGTGTATTGGTTTATTGCCCAGATGTCAAATGGAATGGTCCTATAAATATAACTCACTAATCTGTTGGTCAATAGAGCCCAGTAACCTACTAGTATTTATAAATAGATTGGCTGAGTAGTGTAGGGAATCACGGTGCTCAATAAATTACTGTTATATTTGTAACAGACACCAAAACATTTTCTTTAAAGCTTTTGTAAGTTGGTCAAGCAAAAGTGAAAAGGATTATAACAAGATGTGCTATAAGAGGAGAGTTGGTTTGAATGTGAACATGTGTTGCTTTATTCAGCTAACTTCCAAAAGGTTAGAGCCAATTAGAGGGATCTTACTGAAGTGTGCATTTTGAGTGAGGCTCTTATAACAGGAACTATTAATAACACAAAAATAGGTTAATAAATGTAATTACTCATGACAACCCCTTTGAAATAGGCAAAGGAATATACAGAATATATCAACATATAAAATCATAACTGGCAATCCCTGGCAATTCAGTGCACTATATACACACAATATTCAAAACATCTGGATGGGAGTTTTACTCCGCTTTCATATATTTTTTAAGTATATTGCTCTGGGCTTGGATGCACTGACCTCAGCCAATGGATTGTCTGTGCCATTCAGCTTCACTCTCTTAAAGGGATATTTCACCCAGAATCAATGTTTATGCATTGCTAGTCAGTCAACACAGTCTAGAAACATTGTTTGTTCTGCCAGTGTACACTCCCTTTCTCTGTGACCAAATACATGGTAATGATGGCAAAGTTGTTTCCTATTAAATATTTTCCTGCTTGAGCAATTTTCTCATATTTTAACACTGTATGACCTGTGCCTGTGATAACATGATATTGGCAGTTAGCAATATTTATTTTGAAAGTTGTCCTACATTTCCAGTTATATTAAGTTGATTTCAGTTTAATTAAGGAACTAAAAATGTCAGTCAGACATTCTTATCCACAAAGACAGAAAAGGGTAATTCAGCTCAACACCACTGTCAATAATTTCAAACAATGACGTCCATCAAATCAGACAGTGTTGTCTTTAAATGTATTACTGGCAACCGTGGGTAACTGTTTAATGTGAGATACTCATGATGCCCATTTGAACCACTGGATTCCAAGGGCAGTGACCTATAATGCTAACTAATGAAGGGGAATGGAATGAGTCTTACATGCCACTTGCCCATTGATGTAGACTTACTGCAGCCAGTGTTGTTGCCAGCGCCAGCTAGCATAGGTGGTCACCCTATCACATACCTATGACACCACCCACTCCAGTCTGAAATAAACCAATGCTCAACTCTAAGGAACTCATATTATAGAAGTAAAAGGAAGAACGATATACATTTTTCTCATAAAGTATTGCACAAGCTATTTACCTTAATTTGGGTATTTTTGTTAAGTAGCTACAAATAATAAAAATAAAATAAAAACTAGCTACAACAGTATTTTGCAGGACCAAGTATCGGGATGCTAAACCTGGTAACAGATAACATTTAAAAATGATACATTAACAAAAGATGAACAGGGATTTACATGACTAGCCCTTTCTTTGTCCCACATACAGAAGATATAATGCAAGTTCCCAAAGTCAAGTACTGAATTTAAAGCAAAGATTAAATTACAAAGACCAGAGAGACATTTTAAAAGCCACTAATAAGGGAAGTGATTGCCAGAGCATGGTCAACATAAAAATTATATCGTGAGTCAACAGATTTTAATTGTTGCGATGGGAGAAAATTGATTAATCAACTATATTGTAGTAACCCCACAATAATGATCAAAATTCTAACTCGCATCCTGCAATAAGGTCCTACCGTAATACTGCTAAGTAATACACATTATGGCCAAAGTACAAAAGCTTTGTTTTTGCAACAAATTCAACACCACATCATTGAGCAATTGTCTCCTTTTGTCAGGCATGGTGGTGGTTGCAACATGATATGCATGACATTGACAAAGATTCTCACATTCTTCAAATAAATGGGATTCAGCCAAGGCTGCGCAAGATTGAAGAATTGCTTCAGTCAATTGACACCAGACATTGGGACAGGATCTCAAGTAGCAGACAATTGCCAACAGTACAAAAAAAATTACTTGTAAATCAAATTCATATGCATTGATGTAATGACTGCTGCAGTCAGACAGGCAAGTTCCTGTTATAATGTGAATTGAGAGCAGTTTAGGGAAGAAACAAGCATTAAAAAGTTCTCTCCCTTTGACTTTTACTTCACCTCGCAATGGCTTTATGACATTCTTGTGTTGTTGGTGTACACAAAAAAAGGGAGCGCGAGCCTGGATCTTACCAGTCATGGTTATTGGATCAGGAATGATATGTTCCCAGGACGAATGTAAAAATTAGCTTAAGAAGCAGCCTACAATGTGGTGCAAACCAAGCAACGTGTGTGCAGGGATGAGAGCCAATTAGATCCCAGCATGGCTTGCGTCATCTCCCTACAGTGCAATGACCCGCATCAGTTACATTGTGTCACAGAACTCACAGATTGCGCACTAGACAAATGGTGAACGCAGTAGGACGGTCAAAACAAGCGGTTCAAGACTAGACTACTCCTGAAGGTAGCTTCCCAAAAGTGACAAAGTAGGCTTACCCAGTAGATTCATATAATAAGATCAAGTAGATCGTCAGTATCCATTCTCTGTAATTATTTCAAACTTCGCCAAAAAATAAGCAGCAACAGTCCAAAGCCTGCACATGTATTTCTTGTCAGGTGGAAAATTAAGAACTTGTGGTACATGATGAATGATCAGGAGTGTGAATTGGAGAATAAAGATGGAGAGTAACAACTATTTACAAACAGACAGAATAAAAGGTTAAAATGACATGCTACAGTACCAAACAGTTAAAGGGTAGAAAACACGGTCGAACTTTTTGTATTCGCAATTAGCCTAGTATTTTCAAGTTAGGCTATAACTTAGTCTCTAAATTTGATGAGGTCAAGATAGCGGCAATGTACACCATGACTAATTTGAGATTATTTTTTAATGTTCTTTTGGAAGGGAGTAAGGTACATCTCTGAACGGTAGGGATGTCACTGGCATTTACATTTCAAACACTTTCACACACCCACTCGAAACACTCCCTTAGCCAATCCCAGAACTCCACCACTCACTTCTTGACGTTGGCCTCTCCGTTCGGAATCCTCCGGAGCTTTTTCTTTTTGAGGATCTTGACAGCCCTGCGACACAGCGTGTCAGAGTCCAGCATCTCCTTCACCTTCCCGTAGGAGCCCTCGCCAAGCAGGTCGCCCATCAGATACTTCCCAATCAGCTTGGCCCTCTTCCGGCGCGGCTGGTAGATGACCTCGGTGGAGTCGATGCGGTGGATGAACGTGTCCATGCCCATCAGCTCATTCTCAGTCAGATAATCCAGGTGCTGCAGCTCCCCGACACTCATGTTTAAATCGGCCGAGTTACGACCTAGTTCCCGGCAGTAAGCTCGAGGCAGTCTAATGCACTATATTGTGACCTGTAGCCTTTTGACCTAGGCTGTGTATCCTGGTGCCTAAGGGATACAATTCAATTAGAAAACACTAAGGGACATGGGAGGTGGTGCATCTGAGGTGGCGCAACTGAAACGGTTTCAATTGGTATAGAGTAGGTCTGTAAACACCAAGAGGCTTGTTTCGGTTCTAGTGAAGCTGCAGACTAACGGTTTCTAGAGAGGTGTAGGATAGTTAGCTAAGACCGAATGAGGACAAGGTCCAGATTGAAAAGATTTGTGGGGAGTTCAGACCGTGTGACAGGTGCTACTTAATAGAAAGCGGGATGTCTGACCGAGATTACATTCCGCTGCCAAGCTCCATGTCACCTTCTCTGTGTTCTGATATGAGACGACGACAGGCAGAGGTAACAGGTCCTGTTTTAAAGCCAAGCAAAGCATTTTGGCCAAAGGTCCTTGTAGCGATCCATGGTCTCTACCTCAGAGAGAGCAGGGCACCAAAAAGCACAAACCAAAATTAGTCATTTCTGTCTTTTGTATAGTTCATGTTATTCCTTCTCAGGATCCTTGATTCTTTTGTTAACCGTTCTGGTGCGTCCACTAAATTTTCTCAGTTGTCAATTTTTCCTCTTGGGAACCTAAGGGTCAAAGTGATAAACACAGTCAAACACCTCAGCAAATAAGGATATCAGTCTATTGTAATATACATTACGTAGAAAGTGAGTGTCAATCATAAGCCCACAATATATTCAATATTCGTTTTAAACTACTTCTGGTCTGAGGTCAAAACACTGTAAAACATAAGATCAGCGCTTCAAAACGCAAGCCAACGAGGAGAAATAGAGAATACAAATGTTCTTGAAAGACACTAGCCTTCGCACCACTCCAATGGATGTCGCACATAACAGAAAAGCTTGCAAATGTAAAAGCTGTGCTTGTATGCTCAGTCTGTTGGCTTGAAATACAGTATTTAGAAAGCAGTTAGCCTCGGGTATTTTGTTGTATGCCGATTGTTTCAGCATTCCCCATATAGTACCTACTTACCTACAGTAAGATCGGAAACTAGGTTTCTAAACAAATAACTTACGCTATTTAGCCGATGCCATGTACCGGGCCACCAAACACACTTCTGACACCTCAGTTCATACACTTTAGTCCCAAACACTACTAGCTAGCTACGTTAACATACTTGAACGCATTTAGACGTTCATTCAACTAGCTAGGTGGTATCGTTACGGGTGTTATCAAGGCAACTCACCTAAATTAAATTATTCAAATGCTTTTTAGTTTGGTACATTACAGTGAGTTTGTGTTGCTATTCAGAAGCAAAGTTACTAGAAAACAATTACAGTAACGTCAGAGCTAAGGTTCCATCCTCCGTACCTGTGTTTGCAAACTGCAACGCTCCTACCAACTAGCTACAGTCGCTAAAGCCAATGCTAAATACAGACTGAAATGGATTGCGGTAACGTTAGCTGTTGCTAACGTTAAGTTAGCCAACTAGTACAGTAGCAAAATATTGACATTTTGTGTTAACGGGTCTCACCTACACATCCAGACTTTCAGACTGTATTAAAAAATATATCCTGTAAGTTACGTAGCATTCCGTTGTAGTGTTTTATTTGTGTTTCTCTGCAAAAATGTGAGGTTTGCTATTCCTGATGCAGCTGCAATCCGGTAACCGCCATCTTGTTTACCTCCCCCTCGCTCCTTTTGCTTCAGTCTGAAAAGCCAACCCATTTTTTTACGAGGCAACCTCTAACGACGTTAATGCGTCAACATTGTCTTGAAGTTTTTTAATTTACTACCAGCCTTCACGAAATCTTATTTTTCTAGGTTCTAGAGCCAATTTTAGAAGTTGAACTTAAACTAATTGAGTAATGAAATACATTTAAAAAAAAAAAAAAGAACCGATGAGGACAAGAAATATGCGCATTTAAGCAGGCACCACACATACATTTAGCAGAAATGGCACTAATATGATATCAGTTATATATAACTAAAGGAAAATATTTAAGGACACCTCAACGTGTATCATTAAAATGTACCACTACAGGTCAATGGAGTCAGAGGTTATCTTGACAGGGCATGACTACGTAAGGTCACAGGTCACTGCCCTATACAAGTATCAGCTACCATAGCCTACAGAGGCCAACACTGATGTTGCGGTTGGCTGATGCGGCGTTCCAGGGGGTCTCTTTTGCTTAGTTGGTGGGTGTTATATTTAACTGAGGTAAACACCAAGAGATGGACGCTTGGATTTCACAGATCTGTTACCCTTCCCATAGGAATCGCTGTGGCTGACTGCCAAAGTCTGGGGGTGATAAAAAGGTTAGGGACCGTCTGTAAGGGGGAGGGGGACAACGTGCACATGCACCAAAACATTTCCAGGGTCCGAAAGTGCTCTCTTGGGTGATTATATAAATTCCCGCCAAAAACAATTTATTTTCTCACCCGGCTAGTTAATCTTCACTGTAGGCCTAGTTCGCGCAGTTATTTCGCTTGTTTCCACTCTGCCCTACTGCAACGCAGCTCCTTTCGCAAGGGAAGTGAAGAATATTGCAGTCTCCAGTTATATTCGCTACACATTTAAAATAGCCTATCAACAGTAAGCAATATGGCAAATTAAGGTTGCTGGTTTGAATCCTCAGCTAACCAGGGGAAAAATCTGTTATTGTGCTATCAAGCAAGTGCACTTGCTCCCGTAAATCCCATTCAATGACAGCATATGCTAAATTGCTTTAATGTAAGTAATGAAAATAATGTATATAAAGTATGTATAGAAGAGTGACTATATGTAAATATGCGGGGGAGAGTGAAAGCAAACATTGATGCTGTGTCTCGGATCGCTCAGTTGTGCTGTGTTTAGCTGTTGGGGTTGCTGCTGCGGAGGAGGTGAGTGTGAAATGGCCAGTTAGCGCCGCAATCCGCACTGATAGTGTTTAAATCGTTTACGTCACATTGCTCTTAGACCTTGAGGTAGTTGTTTCTCTTGGGAGGACCATTGCTTTTTTGAGGAGCGATAGAAAACGCTGCGTTGGTAAAAAATGTCACCCCCCCCCCCCCCCCCCCCCCCCCAAGGATCACAAGTTCGAGCCGCGTGTGGGGCGATCGGAACAAGTCTGTTAACATATTAAGCATTCAAAGAAACGTCTGAAACTAGATTCCCAACATAAATGTATTGGCAAAAAGGGGACGTTCTCTTCTCCACTGTAAGCAATCCGGTAAATGTAGAGGAGCAGTAAAGATAAAGTGTTGCCTTGTTTTTATGCATAACTCACATCACATTCTCTTTCTTGCTGCTCCTGATAACCAGGTGTTCATGCTCTAGGAGGCTGACATAAGGGACACTCATAGGAATAAACACCCACAAAGCCATCCGTCCAGATGGCATCCTTGGTCACATCTTCAGATTCTTTGCCACCCAGTTGGCTGGCATCTTTTCAGACACATTCAACCTGTCTTTTGCTGTCGTTGCTACTTGCTAGGTGGTATCGCCACCATCCTACATCTGCTGAAGAAACCCATTGCACTCACCCTTGTAATAAGGCAGTACTTTGAAAGGCATGCAAATGCCCACATCAAAGGCAGAGTGCCATCATCACTTTACCCCCTTTAATTTGCCTACAACCTCAGATCCATAGAGAAGGCAATCTCCATCACTATTCACACAACTGCAACATAGCCAGAAAATAGTAAGAATGCTGTTTGTTGACAATAATTCAGCATTTAGCGCTACTGCTTCGCCCAAACTCGCCATCAAACTGAACACCACCCTGTGAGATTGCATACTAGAACATATGACGGGAGACCACATGCTGTCACTGATACTTAACACTCGGGCCATAGGAGTGTGTCCACAGCCCTATGCTGTACTTCCCGGGCATCCATGACTGCTTGGCTCTGCATAACATCAACACCATCAGAGCTTCACCTTTAATTACATTTGAAGAGAACACAAAACTCTAGTCAACATTTATGTACATTAAATGGTGAGCAAATTAGATAAGTATTTCCTACACATTCATTGCCAATAATTTACAGTTGATGTGCACATTTACAGATTTATAGTCCCATCTAGGTAGTAAATGCATCTGTCTAGATTAAACCAGATTGGCAGTTTTAGGAGCAATATTGTGCAACTCTTCAATGATCAGTTAACAGGCGGGGACTTGGTGTGGCTAGCATAGGATGGAGAAAGTGTTCAGGTGGGAGGATGTTTTTCTCATTATTGACCTGTACTGTAGCTTGTCCTTTGTCTGCCGGAGAATCAGTGGGTGACTTGGGTGGATGGGGTCAGCAATGATCTTGCCTTCACTCTTTCTAGCCCGGGTCATATAGGGCCTTGGTGGAGGGCAGCCGGTGGCCAAATGGACTTTCTGTGGATTGTACACATTTTCCGTTGCTTCAAGTTGTGCAGCATATTCTCTGGACTGTCTTCATGGTGATCACTGTGATAGTCTTCCTACCTGATATTATGGGTGATGGCCCCTAGGAATATGAAGGAGTTAGCCAACAGCTGGACCATCATTCTCAAGGGTTAAAGGTGGAGACTTTTGTGGAGTCTACCAACTACTCTGTTTTGTCTGAGTAACATATTACGTTCTTTCTGATGTCACTGTGGTTGGAGGTCGGATAACCACCGAGTCAGCCATCAGGGAGGAGGCAAGGGCATTGTAGCACCGTGACAACTTCCTTAACGTCAGCAGAACAGATGAAACCGTAGAGTGAACACACCCTAATACACATCAAAGGGCTGCAGTAGTGTCAGCTGTTCAAAGCTCCCAGGCTTCACCGAGCCATGGATGGTCAACACCACCAATGTTGTCCAGAGGGTGCTAGAGTGACTACTCTTGAAGGCCACTAAATAAACAATGTTGAATTGCCACCTTGGGTCCTCTCCATATACTGACACCGCGCAACGGAGAGCATCTTGGCCAGCTGCATCCAACCCGGCATGGGAAAAGCTACGTAAACAACAACTGGATACTCCAGCAGGAGATCAAGATGGCCCCCATTTATCCAGGACAACTCTCTGAAATGGTGCCTTATGGAAATATTCTGAAATGACAAACTGCAACACAGTTGTACCATTGCTCATTACACTCCAGCAGTGTTGTACAATAATATTAATGTACTATTTGCTTGTTAAATGAATGTGTTTTAAAGAGTTATTTCATACAATTTAATGCAACTTTCATCTACATCATGGAACATCAGTTGAGTATCAATGTTAAATAAAATAGTTTTCAACAGGGGGAACCATTCAACTACTACACATTCAAGACAATTTATGTTTATTGTTTGCAGTGAAGCATTTTACATTTGTTGCTTGCCTTTACGATATAGAAAGATGTTTACATTGTAAAATATTGGAACGGTGGTAAAGCAAACATAGCAAAACCATGTACTAAAAGTACAAACTACAGCCATGTAATAGTCAAATTATGTTTTTGGTTACTGCCATTGTCAAAGAACATCTTGAACATGTAAAGAAACTGAAATTAAAAATGTAAATCTAAACCAAGACAGATATCACAATACAGGGAGGACAGGTAAAGTTATAGGTTACACTGTGTTTTGAGACATGACAGTACGATCCAATCATGAAACGCTACTATTCAGCCCTAGCCGTCAGATTTATTAAATAGGATACTTTGATGTTGCAGTTCAGTAAGAATATCAACTGACTCTTGGAAAACTTAAATTGGATCAGACAAATATTCTCCTTCCAAAACAATTTGTCAACAACCAATTCCACCCAATCTAGAGGGGTCTATGTTAACAGTGTCCTGAAGTCTGTTTTCACAACAGAGAAACAGGAATAACTGTGCCATCATAATATGCCCATGTTGGTGGTTTCAAAAAGTAAGGTGAACAAAGTCTCCCAGTTTCAGTAGTATGGTCTCCTTGGATTATTCTGAAAGAAAAGAGAGAGGCCTGTTACTGAAAACTCTAACCGAAGCCAGGCCATCTTAACAGAACAGAGCTTGCATATCTTGTTGTAATTACCAGTGGATTTGGCCTGAAGCGGTAGGCTAGCATCATCCTCTTTCTGAAAGCATCATACTCATCATCCTGTCCTGAAAGCTCGGCGGGTCGGTCCACCCCGAACCCTGCCCCGTCAACCGCCGTGATTCCTCTGGAGTAAACCAAGACACCACAGTTGGTTTGTACATGTTTACTCTGTGTAGAGGACTCTGCAGTGTGTCTGTTCATGTTTAGTGTTGGTGTGTCTTAGTGCGAATATGAGTCTTTGTACTATGCATCTGTATGTTCATTAACTACACTTTTGAAAGATCACTTGAAGAATAGTAAAACAAGGACTTGTTTTACAGTCCATATGAAGAGAGTCTATATTAGGGTAATGATTTGGATAAATATTACCATTTAGGCAAGGGTTGGAATAAAGGTTAGGTGTTTGTGGAAGGGTTAGGTTAAGGCTATGGGAATATAAGATTTTAAATGGGAATATTCTTTTCAGTCCAAGGACAGTGTGACCCACCTATGGACCGGAGCCTTGATTCCCTGTCCAGCAGAGCCCAGACCATCGCCTTCCTTCCAACCCATCTTCATGAGCATCTGGAAACCGAGGTTCTCCACTGTCAACTTAAACTCTTTATACTCCGAGTAGTCAGGATCACGGCCCTCCTGTAGGACACAGGACACAAAACCGTCACAAATACATCAGATCATATGAATTGAATGTTCCTCCAAATGGTGGCCACAGGTAATGGTTTTCAGGATTGAGGCAAGGTGAGGAAGGATCAGGTGGCAAAAAGAAGACATTGAAAAGTTGATTTCTGAGTGACCTTGAGTGCCTTAAAGGTCTCCATAAACTTCTCCAGCTCTTCTGGAGGTAGGAAGTCACCGATAAAGTGCTTTCCCTTTCCCATGTCAGTCAGTGACTCTGCCCATTCTGGATAAAGAAAAATGCAGATATCAACACCAGATCCTTCAGGGGGTATTCAGTGGGACACCACAGTTTGGGTTTCAGATTGAACACGGCCTAGGTTAGCATGACATTATGTCCCTAAGATGATCAATAAACTGTTGAAATGTTATTTTATGCTTTTGGCTTAAAATAAGTAAATCAGAAGTTACAATCATGGCAGAAGTATTTACGCATTATGAAATCACTGTTATTTACAATTTTTACATGCAGTAGGGAACTAGCGTGAGCAGTTATGGTGGGTTAGAGTCTCCTCTTGGACACAAGCTCTGCAGAAACATGGGATTTAGTCCCTGTCTGTAAGCCTGCGGGACAAGGCCATGCCTCCATCTCAATGCTCTTATTATAAGGCCTACATGGTGTTTGGTCAGGTTATATTTAGGCTCTATTCCAGATAGGACATTTGTTTAAGAGTGTGGCCCAGTGTC
The DNA here is from genome assembly GCF_011004845.1 of Esox lucius. Taxonomy (NCBI): domain Eukaryota; kingdom Metazoa; phylum Chordata; class Actinopteri; order Esociformes; family Esocidae; genus Esox; species Esox lucius. Next base: position 21,649,312 of record NC_047571.1, on the reverse strand, counting down.
TTGATGAACCGTACCACGTGTTTTCTCCATCTCCATCTGCCGGAGGCGGTGCTCCCATGTGCCGGCCTCCTGGTCCACCTCCTCGTCGCTGTCATACTCGTGGGAGTGGTCCCGTACCGCCTTCTCCCACATCACCTGCATCTCTGCCATGGCACGCTTGTGCTTCATAATCATGTCGAACATCTCCTGCATCTGGGGTGGAAACACAGACCACACACACACACACACACACACACACACAACACACGCAGACCAAACACACATCTCAGTCAACACATTTTAAGGTAGCTGAAAATGAATGCAACCATCTCAGTAGGTCTTATTGAAGTATATTGACCACTTCCATACCAAAATAAAGCAAAGCAAGCCCGAAGCATTACAATTATAAAGACTATACAGACCCAGGCAATTCAAACAGCGAAAGTATAATTTGTTGCCATGCAGTTGTTCCCAAACAGTGGGGGTACTCAGTAATGATTTCAACCTACATGAAAATATTAACAGTAGAATGCACAAGGTGCAGTTTGGAAATGTGGTGTTGCATCAGCAGTTTTCCTTTTGTTAGGTCAGTTATTGCAGACTTTGCAGGATGACAGAGTGAGAAAGGTTGGAACCCCTGATGTAGTTTATAGAAACATTACCTCCTGTTGCTCTTTGAGCTGTTTCTTCTGGTCGTCTGAGAGCTCAGTCACTCCCACCAGGCCCACAGGCTTGCCTTTCTTATAGCCCAGATCTCTCAGATCATTGGCTGAAATAGTCAGAATGGACATACCTTATAAACACATTAAGATACTGACACAACAGTGCTTGAGCATGTGGGAAAGAGCAGAGGTGGGAGGTTCTTTGTTTGTAGATAGCTAGGTGTGTGTGTGTGTGGAGAGATGGTGTGGTGTGTGTGCGCGTGGAGAGATGGTGCAGTGAATGTGTTGTGTGTGCATGGAGAGATGGCTAAGTGTGTGTTGTGTGGAGAGATGGTGCAGTGAATGTGTGAGCGCAGAAATGGCTGGGCGTGTGTTGTGTATGTGTGCGTGGATGAGATGGTGTGCGGTGTGAGATGGTGCGGTGTGCGTGGAGAAATGGTGCGGTGTGCGGAGAGCGATGGTGCGGTGTGTGTGGAGAGATGGTGCGGTGTGTATACCAGAAAGACACGGGCTGGGCTCTGGCTCCTCCTCCTTGGGGATGATAATAGGTGGCAGCGGCAGGTCCACCTTGTCATCCTCTGACCCCCAGCGGCTCTTCCTCTTCCTCTTCGTAACAGGGGGCGTAGCTGCTTCCTGTTTTATCTCCAAACCCGGTTCAAGCTTCACTTGACCAACCAGGTGGGGGTAGTGAGGAGGCGGAGGAGGGGGAGGACATGTCAGGGGAGGGGCAGCTGGTCTATTAACTCCTACCCCGGGTTCCTGTTTGATTGTGGTGATGGGGTTCTGGGCATTTTTGGCCCGACGATACTCCTCAACCTTCTCCTTGTAGAAACTGTGGGCAGGGCTTTGGAGGTCATACAGAAAACTGACAAGAGGGAGAAGAAATAAGATTAATTTATGTCCACTAACCAAATGTTAGTCAACTCCTTTTTGACCAATCCATTGGGATTAATAACATACGGATGCATAAATGCACTGAACGTTCCGGTTACATCATCTTCACTAACCTGAAGGCGGGGTTGTCCCCATTGTGCTGGGCGGCGATGGCTTCCACCTCGGGGCCACCGTCAGCCACAAACCTGGCCAGCTTCTCAGCCACCCTCTGGGTCTCCTCGTCCACTGGGGGGGAGACTTTAAGCAGCCTATCAGTACTGGGGCTCAACTCACACTACTAGCGTACCGTATTCAACTGGCCCCCACACCAGTCTACAGCCAGTAGGGGATAAGAAGAGGAGGGGGAGGAGCAGGGCACACGGTGGTGATTGGGGAAGTGGATTATATAGATTTGAAACTAAATAAAAAGCCTAAAATTGGTGAATAAATAATGCCATAAACACTGGGTCATCAAACCTTTCCCAGTCGGTCATTAGGTACAACAGGTAAAACATACGTGCTTCATATGAGCTCAGTTCTTATGCCTTTTATGGCCATTAAGAGCTTGAGCCCATCAGAAGTCCAACCTTCCATGTGATATTATCTTAGACATTCTCACAATTTTTTAGCAAACTTTAGGAATTTGGGGCTACCGTATTTAACTGTCCAACATAAGGACCTAGTTAAGCTTTACTGGTTTCCCTCCTAACACTGCTGGCGGTGAGTCCAACTAGAGCCGTGTTTCCCAAACCAGGTCCAGCGGACCCCAAGGGGTGCATGTTTTTGTCCTAGCACTCAAACACCAGATTCAAACTAAAGACTTGATGATAGGTTGATTACATCAATCAAATGTGTAAGTGGTAGGGCAACATTAGAATCAGAAATGTGAAAAACAAAACGCAGCCCAGGTTCAAGTTCACGGTTTGTCCACCAAGTCATCAATAGCTGAACTAGTCCTCAATGTTATTAGTTCTGTGGCTGGTATAAACCATGCAATGTCCACTTGCTTAACATTTAATTCACAAACAATCCCTCCAAACTGAGACAGGGGTCTCGTATGTGGTAGTGCAGCATGATCAGCTGCGTCAGGATTCTGGGACCAGTTTCCATGGGAACCGGTAGAAAAAAGAAGAGATTATGTGCAATTGCTACAGCTAAGTCCAAACGACTTAAAGGGAATGTACAGGTACGACTGTAATGACCTTTTCTTGAAGGAGGATATGAGCTACGACACTGTTGACTGTGCAGAGTCTACGAAGTGTAGTCCATATTCTGAGTAGGTAGGACTGTTATATCCCATTTAGGGCGGGGCTTCTTATGAGCTCAAGTCCTCACTGGCCTTTAAAGGAGTGCTTGTAGAGGGTGTTCAGGTATTGATGTCATAAGGCTGCATACCCCATAACGTGTTGTCCCGTTATTCAGTGCACATTACGTTTAAGTTCTGGATTGTGAATTACTACTGTCACGGTGAGAGTACTAAGTAAATAATTGTTTATCTGTAACTTGAAGCTTCAGTATTAATCAACTGTATGTATAATGGTAACTTGACAAACTATCCAGGAAGGGAAATTCTATTTGTCTCGTATAGGACTCATTTACACGTCTAAAGATAGACTGAATGGTGTTATTATCGTCTGCAGTCGTTGGAGTTGAGAGAGTGAGAGGGTGTATTTAAGAAAGTGAGAGTGACAGTAGGTGTGTGTGAATGTGAGACAGCAAGAGAGCAGGACACAGAGAGAAACCAATATAGGCATCTTACCTTTAGAACGTGATGGCGTCTCAGGTTTTGGGTTATGTGTTCGTAGTTCAGCAACTCTCTTTCGGTAATAGAGATAGTCCCGGCTGTTCTTATCATATAAGAATCTGTAGGGCAGAGAAGAAACAGATATTTATATTGAAACAAAAGAGGGACATTACATAAATCCACCATAAAAAAAAACATTTAAATCATCCACCCAGACTCACGAGAAAACAGGGTTGTCCTTGTAGTCCTCCTTGGCCTTCCTCTCCAGCTCAGGCCCTCCCTCAGCAACAAAGGCCGCCATCTTGTCCAGGATGAGTCGCGTGTCTGGGTCCTCTGGGGGAGAGACTTTAAGAGGGCTATGAGTACTTCATCTTTGCACTCCTCTAGAAGGCTACGAGAGTTCAGGCAAAGCATTTTTTTCTCAGGTAAGCAACCACTGTAAGCCACAACTAGAAAACAGCGTCAGCGACATGCCAAAAATTAATTGGACAGCAGAAGACTGGTTCCCCGACGACGGCAGTACTTCAGCAAGCAAAAACACAGATCATTGTTTACCTTTGATTTCTAGGAAGCTTGAATCGTCAACCTCCTCGTCGTCGTCGTCATCGTCGTCGGGGGAGCTGAATATGCTAGGCCTTTGAGGACACAGCAAGGTCTTCTTGGACTGTGAGTAGTTCTTAAACTGGTTGAGCATGCTGCTGATGCCTAACCCAGGACGCTTGCCAATGAGAATGCTCTTCTTCTGGGGCTGAGATGCTCCCGATGCCGGACTGGAGGTGGATGAGGATGGGTCTTTGCCATCACTGTTGGAGCCTGCAAACGGACTCATTCATTAACACCAATTGCACGGTTTCCTAAATTGTTTTAATTAATCCAGAAGAAACAAGTAAATCATTCATTATTAATCACTTAAAACGTCATTTAACAATTATTTTGCCAATAACGTAATGTGTTAACAGATTTATATTGAAACCGAAGAATAACTTATTTTCTCACCAGAGTCAGAGCTGGGTTTGTCCTTCTGGAGCTTCATAAACTGTTGTAAGAAGCTACCGTCATTCACATACTTGTTGTTGTTCGGAGAGGGTCCCTGAGAACTAGGTAAACTGTGGGGATGATAAGCCAAAATCAATAGCCACAGTCAACCAGTCAAATGAACCAAACAAGTACTTTCATCTGGGTATGAGTACTATCCATATTTGTAGTAGCCTATTTCAAAAACCCAGGGTCAAATGTACCTTCGTGTTTGTGGCTTGTTGTGAGTCTGAAGGCTCTTGTTCTTGGCCTGTTCTGCCATCTTAGCTTCGATCTCACGCTTCTTCTGAGCAATCAGTTCTTCCTGTCTCAGAATGTTCACACTCATCCTGCTCTTCTGAGGTGGCCGGAATTTGTTGTTCCAGCCTCCTCTCCCTCCAGTGGTAATAAAACAGCCAGTTAGTGAAAGAGTCGGGAGTGGTAGTCTGTATTATTGTTACCAATATTGTTGCTCACAATAGTAATTTGTCTTTGTGTATTAAAGCCTAAAATATGAAAAGGTAAAGTAATCTGTAGACATGAGTATGCAATAACTATACTGTTATTTTTAACAATCATGTCATACTATCTTGAAGATTGAAATGCATTGCATTTGTATGGACTCCAGGTTAGGAATATTTAATCCTGTCAGGAGCTGGACCGAAAAGATGTCTGCTTTACCCTTGATCATATTTGTTGTCACAGATTTGAGAGATAGCCCACAGGCCAACCTCTATGCTCCTGGAGACCGGAGCGTAGAGGCTACGGGGTGTGTAAAAGCACAACTGGCTACTAACTTTTAACTAGGTGACGTGAAGAAATCAGCTAGCAATAATAATAAATAGCTACAATGCCAAACTACAAATAGTTGTCAGGAATCGGACATATGTAGTTGAAGCTGATTGTGGCAACCAATTTTATGCATCGATTTTGTATGCATCCTAACACATAGGGTTGTTTTTGATGGGAAGTGATTGGGTACTACTGCACCTACCTAGCTAGTTCAGTGTAGCTAGTTAACGTTAGCTAAGTAACGTAGTAAGCTAAAAATAACTGGTTTTGATGAGACAAGAGTTTAACCCAATTAAAGTAAAAAAAAAAACCGTTGTTACTATTTTCAGGTATCATTCAAAATATTGCTTTTACCTGTATTTCCGGATTCCATGGTTGCAACTAGACCTTTATAGCTGGTTGTTGCTAAGCCAGTTAGCTTGCACAAGAACGCAAAAAAAATAATAATCTTTGCTAGTTTCCGCTTCCTGTCCGTCCCCCAACTCACACCCGAGAACAGCAAATTGTGTCTGTTGTTGCTACCCGTACACGTTCCGTCTGGGTTGTCTCGTAGAGAATCAGAAGATGGCTGAAGCTCCCCCACGGCCCTGCCGGTTTTTTTGTCACCGATGTTCAGCAGAGATCAACCCACGTCTCCCGGTACGCACCTTAGATAGGCTTTCTGTCGTTGACGAAATAGAACCATGCCTAGATAGCTAACTGGGGTTTGGTTATTTCATCCACGGTTGTCTCAGTTCTGCATGGCTGAAGCACGACAGCTAGCTAACGTGTTAGCTTGAGCGACTGTAGTGTACAACGTTTACATTGCCAGCTGTTGCGATCATGTTTTGACGTCTTACTAACTAGCTTTGTTTGTAGTCTAATTAACTACTAAATAGTGTGGCTTGCCTGTTCTCTAGTTTCAACATAGGAAGGTAGCAAATTAAGGCAGCACGTATCTTCCATTGACAGCGTGTCAGTCTGTAACGACGCGATCAGAGACCTGTTCATTAGTGACAGCTTGGCTGTTTAACTGGGTCACACATTCTACCCCTTTCAAATGTACCTAAGTTACTAACTAATTCATTCAAATTTTAAATGAAGCTTCTTGAATTTTACAGTAGCTTTAACATAGCTAGGCTTTAATTAGATGTATGGTACTCATCTCTCAATAGCAATTTATCGTTGAGTTAATGGATCATCAGCAAAAAGCTAATGTATGTCAAAGAGATCAGATTGCAACTAATTCGTTTAATTTAGAATTCAAGACACCTAATAATCTATATAGGTATGGTTGTTTGTTTTAATTAATTAAGGAAAACAAACGTGTATGAGACTAAGAGATTATAATTACATGATACATTTGGTTTATCTCTGCTTTCCTGTAGGACTACACCTGTCCACGGTGTGAATCAGGCTTCATCGAAGAGCTATCAGAAGAGAGGAGGTACAGTATCATCTTCCTGTCCCTGAGTTCAAATCACTTTCAGCAGCAATTCCCCATTAACAATGCTGTCTGTGACCGGGAAACAGGCTGTCAGTGTTCAGGAAAATGTGTATAGCTGAAAGTAATGGAAACCTGTAAACTCTGATATATTTTTTCTGTCCAGCACTGAAAATGGGTCCACCTCAACTGCCTCCACCAGTGATCAGAACCGTCCATCTTTTGAGGTTTGTGACCAGGGCCTCAAACCAATGTTTTGGTCCACATAAAATAAGTCTTTCAAAGACAAAATATTACCCCCCCCAAAAAAAGAAAATAACCCAGCAAAGAGGTGCTATGTAATGTTACTGAAAGTATAATTGCATTCATAATGAGAATGGATTATACTTCAACATTTTGGGAGGGAGGCAGTTGATACCAATTGTAATTTCCAATGATGTCCAGGCCAAAGGCGTAGAAATGGTGGGAGGAAAATAAGGGATTTGGAGTACGGCTTTGAAACTGAACAGCAGAACTACTTTGAAAACCACTGTTGGAGATTTTGATGTAATATAAATTGTAACTAGCATATATTCCGGGTTTTCTTTGCCCCAAAAAGCAATTGAAATGCTTCAAGAAATGCTTGAACTGTATGAAGCCCTAAAGGGTTACGAGTATAGCTGGTGAAACCGTTTAGACCCTGTTTGTAACGCACAACTGAGTTCTTCAACAAAAAGGTGCTGTTCTTGAACTCATGCACTTTGGTTTGACTGCCTTGTAGTGACACTGTTGTTTTACCCTCTTTTTCTTCTTTCCTCAGAGTATGGACCACCAGCACATGTTTACATTTCCACCAGGATACGGCCAATTTGCTCTGGGGATCTTCGATGAAAATTTTGACCTCCGAGCGGGGATGCCGATGGAAGACAACCGCGAGACAGAGAATCGGCGGGAACGGGAGATGGCGTCGCGGCAACGTTACAGCGCCCGGCAGCCACGAGGACGACACATCCCACGGCGACAGGGACAGAGACAAGAGGGAGTGCCCACGCTAGAAGGGTAATGAACAATTTACAACCTTCTTGCCTTTCCTGTGGGGAGGACACTGGAAAAGCATCATTAAGGGAATGCATTCACTGCTCGTGTAGCGACATGGTTCAGTTTCCTTCAGGAAGGAATTGAGGAAGTGACTAAAATGTTTCTCATTGTCCCGTTGCAGAATCATTCAGCAGCTAGTCAATGGAATCATAGCACCCACAGCCATGCCGAACATTGGGATGGGTCCTTGGTATGTGTACACTGTTGTTATATACATAACCGTTGATTCCTATAAACAAACTAGTCACTGTGTTTCCAGTCATTACTTTGAATTCTCCTGATAGGGGCATGTTACACTCCAATCCAATGGACTATGCTTGGGGTGCCAATGGACTTGATGCCATCATTACCCAGGTATTCCCAGATCCTCAAAGCATGAAGTTCAATGACAAGCAAGTACAACACACTCTGGTGACATTTCCACCACCTAATGACACGGGATTTCCTCTCCTGTAGTTATTGAATCAGTTTGAGAACACGGGACCTCCTCCAGCTGACCGAGAGAGGATAAAGAGCCTGCCCACAATCCAGATCACAGAAGAACATGTGGGTGAGTTGACAATGACCAACCAGTCAACCCCAGAGGTCGAATGTCGTGTTAAAGGAGTCATTGACAAAACATTTGTACATTTTAATATTTTTTTATTCCAGTTTCCTGTTTAGAATGTCCAGTGTGCAAAGAGGACTACAGTGTAGGGGAGACTGTCAGGCAACTGCCGTGCAATCACCTGTTTCACAATGACTGTATAGTACCGTGGCTGGAACAGGTGTGTGGGTGTGTTCACACCACATTTCTATTCATTTCACTGTAGCGACGTTCATTTGTTCTCCTTGTCCGAGTTGTCAGCTGAACATCATATACCGGTCTCCTTCCCTCAGCACGACACGTGTCCAGTGTGCCGAAAGAGCCTCAGTGGACAGAACACGGCTACGGACCCTCCGGGACTATCAGGAATAAACTTCTCCCCTTCCTCTTCCTCCTCATCCTCATCCAACTCCCCCAGCAACGAGAACTCTGCCAACAACTTGTAGACCTCCGTCACCATCTCACCATAACACCTCCAGCGCACAACCAACACCTCACCCCCCCCCCCCCCCCCCCCCACCGCAGACCAATTTACACCCCTGGCTCAGGAGAGTCCAGAGGGCCACCTCTCAGCGCTCTGCTAAGTCCTCTGTTGGGCTCTTGAGGTGAAACGATAAACCCGATGGACTCGGCGATATTTTCCCTTTCTTTTATCCCTTTTTATTGTGAACTTTAAACACACAATGAGTCCTCCCCGTGAGTGATAAACTGGGGTTGATGCTGGCACCGCTCTCATTGGAGGAATCTTGTAGTCCGAGGGAGTGAAGCCGCGCAACGGGAACCAGAGACCGATGAGTACAGGCTGGGGTGTATAATAGAAATCCACAGAAGAACTGGAACGGAGTATGTTTGGACCAGAGTGGACTACGACTTGTGATTGAGACACTCATTGTCTTTGTGCCATAAGATGGGAACATACTGACATTTTATATTTAAGATAACTTTTTTTTTTTTTACTACCTTGCCGATGGGGAGAGCGCCATGTACAAAGAGGTATTCGTATTTAAGAACATAAAGCAGGTCAGCCACTGTACAGAATATCTTATGCATCTTATAATTAATTTTTATTTCCAGTGTTGTGTTTGTTTTGCACAATATTCTGTTTGGTTTTAAGAATGTGATTTTTGGGGGAAATACTACTGAACAAAAATGGTATTGTGTCTCTGAGCATTTCTTCTGTCATTCCTTTATCATTTTAAGGCACCTATCGTGATTCTCATATTAAAGTCTCACTCTGCATTTTCCCAGATTTTGTTTCATGGGTATTCTCAAATGTTTTAACAGGTTACTATCAATTGACAAGTTCTGCCTAATGCATCTTCAGAGTGGCATCTAGTTTTCACTCACTTCCCTACTTGAAAATCACTTACAACGCATTTCAATATAATGCATTTGAACCAGTTCGAAGTTAATTATTTTGGGTAAAGATACCGAAAACATGCTACACTGCAGTTCTAATTATAGTGTGACAGTTTTAGTAGAATCTAGAAGGCCCTATTGTGTGAATCTATATATTGGATTGTGTAATTGGTGAAATATAAAGTGTCTGGAATCCTGGGGCTTTGTGACAATACTTTATAATTTTACCCTTCCTTCTTTCCTCGTAGTCAATTCTCACATTATTCCCTATATAATGTGGTGAAAACGCTACATTAGTACCAACACATTGTTAGCTCAGTAGTTAGTCACTATAAGGAAGGTTGGAAGGAACTGTGGGATTCTTCAAAAAACAGGAAATCCCTTATTTTGTGCGCACAGCTTTACATTACAAACCGATTTGTGTATATTGTTTAAATTAAAATGCATCTAACTTGGTTTGATGTAAACCTAATCCGGAACCATTCCAACTGGTATTTAAAGGCTTTTCATTATAATATTAGAGTATTGAAGTATGTAAAAAAAAATCTAAAATGTTTTTTGAACAGCGCTACATAATGTGCCGGGGCTTATTAGTATTTTGACATGCTTTTCAATTTTTGAACAAAAAATTAAGTATTGCACAGCAAATAACATCAGTAGTGATTAAAATGTGTTCATATAATGTTTCTAAAACAATGTTTAGAGGGTTTATTCATCAAAGTGGATGAGTCAATGACGAGAGCAGATAAAACATAAATTTTTGCCTTTGACAATATAAGTTAAATACAAACATAGATTAAGAGTGATTTTGAAAACCTCCCACAAAAATGCAATTCTCTTTAATCTTTCAACACCCTGAGGGAGGTTATGTTAAACACAAGTCTGAGAAGTGAAATTAATTTTCACTTAATTCCAGAGAGAGACAAAGTAGCAATCTTTCCTCAGTTGTTTTATAACACTACAACCTATTTAAAAAATATATATATGTTTTACTATCTGTAGTTAAAATTGTGTGTTTTTGACAATGGTTATTTGAATATTGTTTGTTGAAATTAGCAGAACCTGCGCTTAGATGTAAGGAAATTAAGAATAGGACCTTCTGGTGTATCTCTGGTGTTCTCAAACGTCTCCTAGGTTACTGGCTGCTATTTCATGTTTTTTCAGTGCTAGCACACCTGATTTAATTTTAGTATTTATCACTGCATTGATTAGGTGATTTAGATGAGCTAGTTCTGGGCTGTAATAAAAATGTGAAACCTGAAGACAGGTTTAAGGAATATTGCTGTAGCTAACCCAGCTCATTCCTCCTTGTCTCCGAATTTTATTTTCACCAATATCAGAAAAATATTGTATGTAGTGTAATGTGAGAGAATTTGAAAAACTTTTCGGCAAGATTTAAATTGAGATTATCTGCTCTGGACATGGGCATTTTCAGTAATAGAGCGGTGGTAGACATAAGTTATACTAAAAAGATGTATGTGAAAATTCTTGCTGAAGTTTTTTTCCTCATATAATTCCCCATTCTGTTATTTTTAAAATGTATTAATGCAATCAAGTAAGTATTTTATACTGCAAAAATAATATTCTTGCTTGAAAGTGCTTTTCAAGAGATTTTTCACACTCAAGTCAATTATTTGTCTATTCTATTCATTTTATTTCTATGCAGTTAATATTCTATGATGTGTGACATCCCAATAGATAACGGGCCCTAGAGACATTCAATCTTTTATGTGCCTAACCCTTCCATTCTTTTCCCTACAGCACCTTTAGGAAGTATTCAGATCCCTTCACTTTAACCACATTTCGTGTTATAGACTTCAATCATAAATACAGATTCTTGCCCTCAATCTACACACAATAGCCCATAATTGTAGAGCAAAAATATGGTTTTAGAAGTTTTTGCTGCTTTATTAAAAATGTAACAACTGAAATATCACACATACATGAGTATTCAAAGCCTTTGACATGACACTCCAAATTGAGCTCAGATGCATCCTGTGTTTTTTGATCATCCTTGAGATGTATTTCGAAGTTGATTGGAGTCCATCTGTGGCCTATTCAATTGATTGGACATGAATATATGAGGTCCTATATGTCACAGTGCATGTCAGAGCAAAAACCAAGCCAGGAAATCTAAGCAACTTTCCGGAGACCTCTGTGGTAGAATTGTGTCAAGGCATAAATCTGGGGAGTATTAGAAAAAATTTAACCATTGTCAAAGTTCCCAGGAGCACAGTGGGCTCCATCATTGTCAGAACAGAAGAAGATTGGAAACACAGACTTTTCCTAGAGCTGGCCTTCCATATAAGCCTAGACTGCAGTAGTTGCCATAACAATTGAATTTAAATATCATTAACATAATATGTAAATACAATTTTCTATTCACACTAGCAACAGAAAATTCTCGACACACCATAAGGCACATGTGCGCACAGCGCTTTGGCCAGACCACTGACCTGGTAGGTGTATAAACTCACCAACAATGTTATTTACCCAGTAATTACCATGGCACTCTGTAAAAGTGGCTGGTGATAGCTAAATTGTTTTGGTGCCATTGTGAATTTTTTTTAATTGCTTCCTAAAGACTTCCTAAAAAACTTTCTGATTCTGTGTATGGAGCTGGGAGACCTATACAACCAGAACCATTAGTCCTGCTGCTGAGCCTCATTTGTGTAACTGGACCCCTTCTCTCCTCCTGCTGCAGTCCTTTCAGCCTAAACTCATTATGACCCATTTACAGCTGTCTTATCTTTCTCTGGGTTTGGGATCCATGGTTTATTTCTACATGTGGGAACCTGAAGGCCCTACAAATATAGTAGACACTGAAAGATTATTCACCACAAGAATGTCTAGCAGGTCCCCACCATGGAAAATGTAATTTTCATATTAGTGGTTAAGTTTAGGTTAAAATGTACAATTGGACATGGTAATAGAATTGGGTTTACTATTAGCTTTCGGAATTGACGGTTAGGGTTAAAGTTACATTTAGGTTTAAAGATTAGGTTATTGAGATTAGGGTAAGATTTAGGATTAGGGGATAAGGAACATGGATTTCTAGGTTAGTTAGGTTTCTGGTCCCCACAAATGTGTGTGTGTGTGTGGGTTTAGGGGAAATTTGAGGGTTTGGGGGATAGAATGAAAAAATAGGGAAAAAGATCACCCTGTGTTATACACACCATCACCTCATCAACACATTCTGTTTGACTTATTTGTACCTGAACGAACCGCTTCTTGTGCATGGCTAAAATAATGATCAACGCTCTATGAATATGTTCTAACCAGCTGTGGATTAGCTTTCAGATGTTGTTATGGTTGTGATGTCAGTGTGAGAAAAGAATGCACCATAACCACAGAAATTGGAGCAGATTACCCCAACCCCAAGATTAACCTGTAACATGTGCAGAGGGTTGAAAGAATATTTGACCTGCAACAACAATGAATCTTGACACATTCTGTGTAGAATGCTGACGAGTCGTTCAAACCAGACCACCCCTGAACAGCATCTGTTCAACCTGCCTGACGTTCTGTCTCTTAGGGATTCCCCGAATCTCCTTGTATCTCATCCAAGATCAATTCTTCTTTTTTGGAACTCTGCCTTTTATGCAAATTAATCCAGAGCATCATACTTAAATGTGTCATCATACCAGGAAGTGAAATTGAGGCAGGCAGCCTCTGCAGAGCAAGAGACACACTATCTGGCAGCACAGACTGGACCCGGCTTCTAACAGATAGCGTCACTGTGAAAAGGTAAGAGACCTGCGGCAAGGATACTCAGAACACTTGTGACAACCCCATTGACCCCTGGGAAACACATTTCAGCATTGCTGCATGGATGTATGAGACAAGTTCAGTAATTGCAGACAACCTTTGACTGTCATTGACAGACTGCGTGCTATTAGCGACAGTGATTCTGAAGGCTGTGTGTCTGTGTGTATGTGCTTGTGTGCATGTGCATGTGCGCGTGCGTGTGCCTGGCCTCATAGGTTTCACTGGTACTGTAACAGAAGAGCAAGGTCTCAATGGACACGGAAAAATACCAGGTCAGATGCATTTTGTCTGGATAATAATGTGTATGACGTAGATACTGATTAAATAGGAAGTGGCATTAAAAATGGTCTACTGGGCACGTTTTCTAAATCGTCTTGGTCCCATTAGTTTAGACAGACTGATTGGGTCTGGGGGTCCCTTATCAGAGCTGCTCCCGAGTTTGCTACTGGTCTTATTTGGTCATTGCATGATTATATTTCAGTATGTGTTCAACTTACTTTTTGTTCACTTTGGGGTAATGTTAGCAATGGACTGTACATTTCAAGATTTCTGTCCTGGAAAAGACTATTCATGTGTTTAAAAACGATATCTACCTGTTGGTGGAAGTACCTGATGGCTAGAACTGGAGATTTTTGGTGAAGGCACCGCACTTCCAAAACATAATTTAATTCCACCTACAATGCCATTTGGAGTCTTGGAATGTTTGGTGTAAAATCAAAGCTGTATCTTTGAGGATAATGTTTTATGAAAACTCAAAATGTTAGATTAAACAACATGATGCTAATGAAGTGTGCATTCCTAGGTTTACATGCCCTGATATAAAACGTGAGATTTTGGAAAGTATGGTGGAAACCTACTGGGAAGTTGCTGATGCTGTAATATGCTATCTTTTTAGCTCAAACAGATCAATGCGGATAATGAGAAAACAGTCTAGAATTACTTCAACATTTGTCCAAGTATTGCACATGAATAGACACAAGAGGGCGCTACAGCGATGTTTGACATCTTGTCATTGAAAACACCCTCTAAAAATGACATCATTGGTTCATTAATATCATGACGTTTTAATTAATCCTTTCAATGCTGTATGAGTCATTGATCCTACCTGATTCCACATGACGATTTATTTAGTTGCTAGTTTAATATTTTTTTAGTTAAAGTGATAGTTAAACTATATGTTGGATTATTGGCACTTGGTAGGTTTATTGAGTAGGCCAAGGCTTTAATAAATATAATAACCTATAATTTGCTAACTAAGACCTGATCAGAAAACAACTTTTAATAAGATGAAAAATAAAAGTGATTAAGGAAAAAACTTTTTTGAAACGATTACATTATCTCGAAAAGTGGGCGCAGACAGGCTAGCCTTAGTTTGCAAATAAGTCACGTCCATCCTTTCCTCACTCTCGTTTCTGTCTCCTCTCGCTCTCTCCTCTTTCCCTGATTGGTTTTCTTTAAAGATAATTGGAGGCAAAATTTGATATGCCCAATGACATGGACAAGAATGAGGTTTCACCAGGTTCAACTGCTGCGACCATGAAAAAGAAGGCGGCAGGCGGCAGCGGATGTAGCCACATCAGCGCGCCCAAAACTGCCGCGTCCAATTGTACAAGAAGCAACAGCAGCAATTGTGTTGACTCTGTTCCCACTGCTCCTACTGACAGCCAGTGCTCCCAGAGTGTTGAGCAACCCGGCGTGGCCAGCAACGCCGTCATGGAAGAGACGGAAGACGGTGAGGAGGAGTCCACATTTCAGAATCCACGGCTGCGCCGAGCCGGGGGGAGCGGCGGCGGCGGTGGATGCGGTGGCGGTAGTATCCGGATGAAGAACTTTACACCAGGAGGGGGAGCCGCCGCTACGGCTACCAGAAAGAACTCCATCAACCACGATCCCAGCCTACAGCACGCAGGGGACGCGCCTGCTGCCAATGAGCCCACTGTCACATCCAAAGGGGCTGATACCACAACCTGTCCGGGTGATGCTGCCGGGCGCGGTGAAACAAACAGAGCGGCAGGGGCAGATGCGTGTGGAGCAGCGGTCGCGGTAGAGGTTTTAAACGCCGCAGCAGGGGATGGTTGCGTCAGCACCGCTCCATTTTCAAGAATGAAATGCAACAAAAACGGAGAATGCAGGAGGGACTCAGGCACGGGGAGCCTGCGTTCAATCATCTCCAACAAGACTGGCGGGGTAGGTAAGGCCGAGGACGGGGGTAACCTTAGGCGCGGTGCTTGTAACTCAGCCAGGGCCAGCATGGATGGCTCCATGACAGGATCCATCACGCATGGTCCCGGTGAAGGGAGCGCAAACCCCGGTGTCACCCCGATTTCTACTGGCGTCTCTGAGAAAAAGGACTCCAGGGTGTCCTTTTCCAACGCGCCGAGCAGAAAAGCCTCTTCATCGCTGCACGGCTCGACCCAGACTCAGACCCAGCAGCCCAGGAACTCCGTCACCTTCCAGAAGCCCGAAGATGGACCCCAGATTCAGGCCGAGGATGCGGAGTCTGACGGTAGCACCTTCATGCAGCGACAGTTCAGTGCCATGCTGCAGCCTGGGGTTAACAAATTCTCGTTACGCATGTATGGGAGTCAAAAGGCAGTGGAGAGGGAACAAGAGCGGGTAAAATCGGCGGGCAACTGGATTATCCACCCCTACAGTGATTTCAGGTAAGAGTTAAATGCTGCCATTGGTTGCTATGGGTGCATATTGGCAATGTCATTGAGGGCCTTGATTTTGCCCCATAGAACTATCAACAAGTTGACGCTGTGTATTTTGCAAAACACTCAATTGTCATTAGTTGTTAGGCCTATACTTGACATAATTCATCCTATCGGGTTTGGCTGATATTTTAGTCCATAGCGATCACATTTTAATGAATGATGGTCTTGATAATGATTCTCATAAAATAATTGGCCGTTGACCAAAACACGTGTGCAAAGCTCTCGACTATGTAGGCTTTTTAAACGCGTCCTTTCAAGGTTGTAAACATATGCCTGTTTCTAGTGTATTGAATGTCCATCTGGGATTCTCCACCAAGTTTACTGAGGTCAATCTGTGAACTCACTCTCATCACTTCAGAATAATTGTCTTATTTTGACCCGTAATTA
The DNA here is from genome assembly GCF_011004845.1 of Esox lucius. Lineage (NCBI taxonomy): Eukaryota > Metazoa > Chordata > Actinopteri > Esociformes > Esocidae > Esox > Esox lucius. The sequence continues at coordinate 21,632,931 of NC_047571.1, read as the reverse complement.
TTATATTACGTGAATTGCTATTTACCTTGGCTCTAGATTCATATACGGTTCGTTTCAAGCCGAGATTATCGAAGGCCTAGTAGGCTGTGCGCCAGATCCTCGGCTGAGAGGACTGCCTGGGTGTGTGATGCACCCAGTAAAGGAATGTCACCTTGAGCCAAGTGTGCTAAAACCTCAAGCATGCTCACTCCAGACTTATCCTCCTCTATAACTCCCCGGATCTTGCATTAGTTACGGGCGTGTATTGCTCTTTATCACGCTTCCATCAACTATACAATGACTTGACTTCCTCTTGCTTTAGAAACACATTTAGCCATTGAAAGGTTCATGTTGAATATGAAAAGCATTAATTTTGTGAATTTGTGCCTGCCTCTTATGTGCCAATCTATGTAATGTAATGTAATGTAATTGCATCTTAAAACACGGGTTGGTGTTTCCCGTCCCTCATTTAAGCACCACAAGCAAGTGGAGAGCTCCAGCACCAGCGTGGACTTGACAGGTTGACGCTGTAGCTTATTTCGATTTACAAACCACACATCGTATGGTTTTTGTTAAAGAATCTGATAACAGTTTTGATAAACAACTTAATATGACTGTCTTTGTTTGACAGTATAGTTTCGAGGAGACTTTATTTTGTTGTCAAGACTGTCTGTACAGGGTTTCCATGTTCATTAGCTTGCACTCTTCTACACATAAATTACAAGTCTCTCATAGGAGTTGTCATAGGTCTCATTAATAGCAACATTAGGCCAATCAATTATGTTAATGTTGTGGCGGCAACTTGGGAGCTGTGTTCACTATCTACACATGTCAGACCATTTTGCGTCAGGCGCAGTGTAATGACTCAGCGTTGCAACTGCAGTGAGCCCTCTGACTGCGTGTCTTGAACACTCACTTAAACACACCCCTCTTCTCACTTAAACACACCCCTCTTCTCACTTAAACACACCCCTCTTAGCACCAGAAAACCATTTAACCTGGCCTTGCCTAACAGTAAATTAATTAACTGATTTTTCCCAACGATCTTAGCTTCTTATATAGAATAATTAAAAGTAAACATTTTCAATTTTCATTTCCCATGCAGTTCACACTTCTATGAATAGGCATTTTGTTGTTTATGATTAACTGCTTTTCTCATGGTGAAACAAAGCACCTATTTCTGTGTTGTATAGTAATGAGCTAATATGTTCTATACTGGATGTGTAAGTTATGCAGCAATTATAGTAATCTTTCAATACTAATTAGCTCAACATTTTCATTCATACTGACTGATTTTATTTCTTTGTAGTTTATTTACATTCAGTTTTTTTTTTTACACCAGTCTTTGTTAGAAAGCCTCCAGTGCCTATGAGTTTTTGACAGAGACTCTCCCCTCTCACTTTATTTATGTCCTTTACTTTATTTCATCCATCCCTTTTCCTGTCTTTCTCCACACACACACAACAACAACAACAACACCCAACAAACTCTTCTTGCTCATGCTCCCTATCTCCATTTCATGTTCTCTCTCCAGGTTCTACTGGGATTTCACAATGCTTCTCTTCATGGTGGGAAACCTGATCATCATCCCCGTGGGCATCACCTTCTTCAACGACGGCACCACCACTCCCTGGATCATCTTCAATGTCATCTCTGACACCTTCTTCCTCATGGACCTGGTCCTCAACTTCCGCACGGGCATCATCATCGAGGACAACTCCGACATCATCCTGGACCCGGCGACCATCAAGAAGACGTACCTGAAGACCTGGTTCATCGTTGACTTTGTCTCGTCCATCCCGGTGGATTATATCTTCCTGATCGTGGAGAAGGGCCTGGACTCTGAGGTGTACAAGACGGCCAGGGCCCTCAGGATCGTACGCTTCACCAAGATCCTCAGTCTGCTGAGGCTTCTGAGGTTGTCCCGTCTCATCCGCTACATTCACCAGTGGGAAGAGGTAGGAGGCCACGTCACACAGCGCCCTGGGAAGGCTACATGGTCTGTAACTAACGTCTCAATAGAGTGCATCCCCTTTTTCCATCACTTGTTGTTATATAAGCTGAACAGCTTGTAAAAGAAGGAACCGGAACTATAGACCTATCACCGTTCACTCGGTCACTCTGAACTTTTAAGATGGCCTCTTCACTGCCAATGTATGCCAGTCAGAGTCATGCTAGATGGTTTGTGATTGGTCACTACAGATATTGTGCTACAGAGGGGTTGTCAGATAGGAGGTAGGACAGCATAGTGACAAGCTCCATGTCATGATTATAGTAATGGATTGAATTTATTGGAAATGAGATGGCTGGTCATTGAAGCGTCACTAAATGGATTGGATTTTTTTTAACTATACTTTATGTCTAAACATTTTACTCTAAGTGTAGGTTTTTTTTTTTTTGTAGAATGGTTCACTCTCCTTATCCAACTATAATTGATGATTAATTACATTTTGGAGAAGATAAGTCAATAAAGTAATAGAATCCCAATATGGTTTAATGTATCAAGGTTGCCAGACTAGAGAGGACTGGTGGCTGTTGGCCAGGAGGAAGCCACCAAACAGCCATATTATCTGTAATGCAATGACAACAATGACTGTGGTGAGTGAATTGTAGGTGTAGTAAATCATAGGTAGTAAGGGGTACTGTTGTGAGTCGTAGGTAGTAGGTGTAATGATTTGTAGGTAGTAGGGGGTAGGATAGTGAATTGTAGTAGGATAGGGAATTGTAGAAGAGGCAGTTGATTGTGGGTAGTAGATGTAGTAGATGTAGGTAGTAGGGGATAGGATAATGAATTGTAGCTGGTATGGAGAGTGAATTGTTCTACAGGTTGTCTAAGCATACTACACTCTTCCATGTGTTAAATATTCCACCACCAGGAACTCTTGCTCCTCCATCCATTAGATGAATGAATATCAAAGCAGACTTTGGTCTAGGTGCTGTAAGGTCGCTGAGTTCTTTTGAAGATGCTGTTGGCTGATGACCAACAAAGCTGTGATACAGACGATCTGCCTAGAGTTAGTCGAGGGCCCCGAGTATTCCACTGCTTTTCACAACCTTTCTCCCAGTGAAATGTGTGTGATGTTGGCAGGAGGGATTACGCATTTAAACTCACTTTGCATTTTAATCACCATCAGTTTTGTTGTCATCTCTCAGTTTGACCCCAGACTCCCAGAGGATGTTAGCTCGTCTTGATAAGCAGCCTATTAAATCAATGAAGATTCCCAGGGAGGAGCAGGTGGAGTGACCCAACGGCTAATTATTATTATTAACAAACTATTGCCCAGTTAGGCTAGCGTTTTTTTTCTAGGGTAGCCTTTAACTAGGTTTCCATTCAGAAGGGACTTGATTGTCCTTTGTTCACTATTTCCACTTCTTTTTCTCTTCTCTCTTCTACCCGGGTGGGCATTTCTTGACCTTTGAATAACTAGAATTCTGGAGACATGATATGGCAAACAAAGCTGTGAATTTTAGGTAGAGGTGGATACTTGGCATGCATGGAAGATAAACACTTCAATTGGCTGGTGTTAGTCAGGCACCAACACACAGAAAGATATGTTAGGCAGTAAAGACAGACAGATAGAGACAGACAGACAGACAGGTGAAGCAGATAGACAGCAGTTAGATGGATGGGTGGAGCACATTGATGTCAGACAGATGGGTGGAGCACATAGACGTCAGACAGACTGATGGGTGGAGCAGATGGCAGATCCGGAATGACAAGCAGATATCCATCAGGCTCCATACTTCCCAAATGCATCCTTGCTTTATCTAATCCTTAATTTGTATGTAGTTGAATGCATTTATTTAGGATCTCTCCACCCTGTAGCTCTTATTCCTGGAGAAAAAAAGAATCCCTGTATAAACACTTATAGCAAATACCTATAAATGAAAGAAGGAAGGTTTGATGCCTTGAACAGGACTACAGGGTGGATTTTGGAGAGTTGTGCCTGTTCCCGGTTTAGAGTTGAATGTTGTGCTCTTAATCTGCTTTTGTTGTCATTTAACCCTTCAGTTAATAGCTTTATTTTGTTTATTCAATATTGCATATACATTTTACACGTACATCTGGAAATTCTGTGTGCCTTTGGTTCACTGTTTTTAGATTCCTTGCATTCTTAGTACTGTCCACAGTTTTACTTTGAGCACTTTGCATGACAGTAGCATTTTAATTGTATTGTTCAACCCTGGTGCATTCTGATTCATGAGTTAACCTATATGGAATAGTATGACACTTTATTAATAGATGTGAGAAAGTGCTGTATTTTGTCAGTTGCCAGTTCACATTAGAAACCAACTGTCAGATATCCTGAAAGGTTAAAGTGGCATTTAGAAAACCTACTTGTGATTCATTCGTCCAGCCACAGTCCTGATTGAGATACTGTATCAGGACAAGGTTAGATTCATTGCACCATACCATGTTAGTTTTGGGTGGTTTATACTTTAAGCTGGCTCCAAAAAGAATTGGAAACATTCATAACACACGTTTGGTTTGTTCTTCTTTATAATAATGTTGAGTGACTCTACCATTGGCGGTTTCCCAGAGGAAAGCAAATCAAAAAGGTCATCTTGATATTCAGTGTCAAGCATGAGTTACCTACCCATTCTACAATGAAAATGTAATCCATATTTTGTCAACACATCAGTGAACACAAAGCGTTTTTACTGCCATTTAAACTGCAGTATTGTCTGTGTGTATCTGAATAGTAGCCCCCTGCGAATTCAGAAAGATCATTTAGAATTTAGTTTTAGTGTTGTAATTAATCATTTTACTCTGTTGCCGATTCTAGGGATATGATTCAAACAATCATAATACTGTTAGAAAATCTAAATTTGAATGTTGTGACACTGTGCTTAGTGGCGTAAGAAGCTTTCCTTAAATCAAGAAATCAAATATGTAGCCTTTTGTTCAACGGACATTTAAAACAATCTATCAAAAATCAGCTGTTTCTGTTGAGGACTGACGTCTATAGGTTAATTGCTGTGTATGTGGCGATTGATTCTCATTCAGGGAGGCCATTAATTGTTCCGCAACAACTTTTTCCAAAACATTTGATAGAATTGGTAGAATGCTACTTACAGTTAGTGCATCTATATTAAGAAATGTCTGTTCACCTTGTAAATATGTCTTCAGCAGTACCCTTTCCAGCTCCTCTGGAAACTGTGTAGTTTCATTTTGACACATTTATTAACTGATTTAGAGACTTGACCAGCATGTCTCTGTATTTCTTAAAAACGTCTGTTTCACTAGTGCCTTATGGAGTCACCTGACCTGGGCAGTTGTGGATTTCCTTGGGTACCTTTCCTACTTTCCTAAAATTTCAGATACTTATCAGCAAGTCCTATAGATGTCAACAAATAATTACAACAGTACTGCGTTCATTTGATTGTACATTATCCCATTATCCCATTTCACATGTAATCAAAACAATTATATGGTTTTTAATTCACCCATTCTATTTGTGAACATCAGCTCTATCTTTGACGTTTTCTGGTTACTCAACTTCAATATCATTGATATTGAAGTCGCCCTTAATCAGCAATCCAGATTTAAATGTATAGTTGTATATTAAATGTAGTTAATACATAATGTTGCAAATCACATTCAGGAGGATTATACATAACCAGAAGACACATGTACACCTGTACATTCCATTAATGAATCACTTCCCAGATATCCTTCTTTGCACTTAATGGAGTCCTTTATGTATGTCAAAACACCCCTTCTCTCCCAGTGGTTCCATCCTTTTTAGAACATTTGTATCCAGGAACATCAATCATATTTGTTAGACCGTTACTATGATGCCAGGATTCTTTGAGGTAGCAAAAGTCTTGATTCAACCCATTAAGGAATGATCAAATCTCATTTAGATTTGTTTTGTTTTACTCTGGCATCCCAGACCACATTGGGCCTGACTTATAGTTTTGACTCAGTTTTGGTTTAGCAGTGTTCTGCAAGACCTATTGCCCCTGATAGGATATAAAAATACCCTCAACTACTGAAAAAAAATCCTAAATAAATCCTAAGAGCAAGCAATAAGAGAAGAGTTGCTAGGAAAATCTCCCTAGAATGGCAGGAAAGTAGGAAAACCGTAGACTGGAGCCTGGCTGTTGTTGGGGCCAGTCCTTTTCGGGCTGAGCTGGGTAGTGATTTTAAAGGACACCTTCAGATCCCAAAACACCTCATAATAGTTGTTGAGATCATATTTACCACATTTGAGACAATAGCTTTCCAATGTGTTCTGTAGTTCAAGAACTAGTTATAGGAGGTTTCCAGCGGTGATGTATTTAGGTGTTATGACCAGTTTCTGAAAACTACAACAAGCATCAGAGAGGAGTGAAGGTATTATAGAAAACATATTAGAAGCTAGCAGTAATTTAACAACTGACTGACTGTACCTCTGTGGACAGCCCAGTAATAGCAACCGAGTATTTCTGTTGTCAATCATCTTCAGCCAAGAGGATGATGTGTTAGATCATATGAATTTCAACACTCCAAGCTGTGGAGGAGACATTCTTCAGTATCCTAAAGATGCTTGAAACTGTAAAAGACACCCTAAACCAGCAGGGACCAGAGGACAGCAGAGTGTGTGTTTTGAGCTTGGTACTACTAGCAAAAATGACATTCCTGTTAACTAATCATAACAATTGTTACATAGGGCTGAGGGAATGTAGGGTGAACCCAAAATATCACTTGATTTCTTTTTTGGGGAATAATCTCTTTGGAGATCAGAGACATGTATATTAGACATTCGTGGTTGTGCAGGAGGGCTTTCAAACATCATTAATCACTATCAAAGGCTGAATATTTTAATGTACGGATGTTTGAAATTAAAGTTGATTGGACACATATAGTTTTTCCAATTTTATTGGGGGTGTAGCAAAAATATTGTTAGTTGTTCTGCAATCTCCAACAGTGCAGCATACATGAACAATTATTAACAATTTGAAGTAAGGAAATCAAAATATATAGTAACACTGCCTCTAAAATGTAAGGTCAGCTGTTTTTTCAGAACTGAGCATACAAAATAATCACTGTAGTTACAGAGGAAGCAAACAAGTCTGATCCTTTGAAATGTAAATGCCAGTTGGCTTTTCATTGGCATGTGTTAAGAGGTCAGGACAAAAATAGCAATGCGACCAGGTGGGTTCTGGACAGTGACAGCAGGAGACTACAGGCAGAATCTAGATCAGAAACACGACAGTGGACTTTGGACACGGACAGCTACGGGGACGGCTGAGGCATAGTCTTTTTGTTCAGGTCCTCTTGGAGTGAGTGAAAGAGAAAGAAAGAACAAGAGAGTCCAGAGCCAGGAGAATTTACGAACACTTGGATCCAGTGGGATGCTAGATAAGACACTTGGATCCAGTGGGATGCTAGATAAGACACTTGGATCCAGTGGGATGCTAGGTAAGACACTTGGATCCAGTGGGATGCTAGGTAAGACACTTGGATCCAGTGGGATGCTAGGTAAGACACTTGGATCCAGTGGGATGCTAGGTAAGACACTTGGATCCAGTGGGATGCTAGGTAAGACACTTGGATCCAGTGGGATGCTAGGTAAGACACTTGGATCCAGTGGGATGCTAGGTAAGACACAAGGATCCAGTGGGATACTAGATAAGACACAAGGATTTACCCCAGACAGTACAGAGTAACCTTAGCCCCCCTGGCACATGGCTTATTTTGGGGTACCCCAAACCGTTCCCCAGACCAGCAAATAGACATCAACAGGCCACTAACTACCCTGAGGCAAGGCTGAGTTTACTCTCCCACCACAAGAGCCTGGGGGGGGGGGGGGGGGGGGTGTAAAACTGGACAGATCCTCTCAGTGACTCAAACCCCTCATGTTGAGCATTGAAAAAGGCCTGGCATGACGCGGTGCATCCTCTTAGGGACAGTAATGGAAAGAGCAAACAAGCCAGTGATTCAGCCTTCACAACTGGGTCAGTGACAGAGTATCCCAGTGGGGAGGAGAGCCTTTCAGGCAGAGACAGTAAAGGTGGTACATCAGTTCAGGACCACGTTGTTTTCCTTCATTCCCTGTATCTGAGTACACTCAATCTACTGATGAAATTACTCTCCACCAAAGACTTCTTCAGAAGTCATGTCTCTACTATGGATCAAAGGATTATAATCAAGCGCACAATATAACTCCTAATGTGATGTGTAACCAAAGCACAGGATGATATTCTGTAATAGTGGCCATGGCAGCACAGCATTCTTCTCAAAGAATGTGGCACACCTGAGCTCATTAATTGGTAAAAAGAATATATAAAAACTTAGCATATACAATGGATGGGATATACAAACAAAACTAATTCTTAACCAACTCATGACAGTTTTGTCACAAATTCTAAATGGACTGACTTCAGAAGGAAATGTTTTGTGCTGAAGTTTTGCCATAATAAATACTTATTTTCCATGTATGTTTTGCTTTCTAATAATGTTAACTGTATCAGTGACACATGATATTGATTGAGACATATGTTTTCGGTAGTGCAGGAAAATGGGGCAGCAAAGCCTAAAGAATAGCCAAACCAATAACATAAAATACTGAAACAAACCAAAAAACAAGGGCACAACCCCCCAATCACTTTGAAAAAAGGAAATGAACTAAACAGCAGCAGCTTAATAAACCACTGGTCTACCTGATGTTGCAGGGCTGTCAAACACCAACAGCGGTGTAACTATCCCACTGTGTGTGTGTGTGTGTGTGAGTGTGTGTGTGTGTGTGTGTGTGTGTGTGTCTGTTTGTTGCAGCTACAAATGATGCGTTGTATCTGGCTGGAACACACGTCTGCTCTGTTCCTGTCCTGTCTGGTGGCCAACTGACGGGAAGCCTCCCCCCCCGTCATTAATTCTGCTTGGTACAGTCCAGAGGAACGGCAGGACACATGGTGTTGCTGACTCTAGTCTTCTTCATTTAATCCTGCTTCAAGGAACTGTCATGTTGATCACTAGAAAACGCTGAGTCAAATTAAACAGGCAGTTGTTATGAATTCCACGACGGACTATGTTTGTCTCTCTCTCCCTCAAGCGCTCCGTATTGCACGGACACACGAGCATGCACTCTCAACCCTCGCCACGCTTTAAACAATTCCCTGTGTCTCCATCTCTGTTTTAGATCTTCCATATGACCTATGACCTGGCCAGTGCGGTGATGCGTATCTTCAACCTGATTGGTATGATGCTGCTGCTGTGTCATTGGGATGGCTGTCTGCAGTTCCTGGTTCCTATGCTGCAGGACTTCCCACAGGACTGCTGGGTCTCCCTCAACAAGATGGTGGTATGTGTTTGATTGGGTCCTTACATTCATAAGTAAAAGAGAGGGAACCCTGCAAAAAATAACGAGAAAATAAGTCAGAGCAACACGACTTATGTACACCCCCGCAAATACCCCCCCCTTCTTTCTCTCTCTCTCTCTCTCGGGCCATGGCGATGACAGGAGAGATTAAAGAGGGAAAGGGAGGAATGTGCTTGGCAGCTGGCTTTTTGTTCCCGTCTCCTTTCACTTGGGAGATGAAAGCTCCGTGTTCATAGGTCCATCCGTCAGGCCAGCTTGTTACAGGCCCATGGAAAACAGTTCAGTCTCCATGGCTGGGCACTTGCCACAAGGCACAGGTCCAAATGGGTTTTTAAACGGATTGAGTTCTTGCTCCCCCGCCGTCATTGGGCCTGCCACCATAACTCAAGAATGTTATGTTATTTGCACATTTTGCCACAGGGCATTTGTAGAAGTGTTTTCCAGGTCAGTTGAATGAGAACTGAGAATGTGAAATTTGCTTTCCCATCTTACGACCCTGGGAAGTATTGTGACCATGGGACTAAAACAGGGATTAGTTGATTAATTTGGTAAGCATGGTAATATAACAGTCTTGTTTAAGGAAATGATGGGACCATTGGAATGGGGCTGGACCAGCCAGGGCACCATTATGAAAGGTGCAGAACATTACATGTCAACCTTTCAGGAGTGTTATTGTTAGTTTTCATAAGAGCCATGTCAGACTCTAATAAATATCCATGACTTTCTTTGGTAGCTACTTGGTTACATTGGGATATGGATCTTGTGCAAAAAGGTTGCTCTGATTGGTCAAATTGACGATCAAATTTGTGGTGCCGGTGTTTGCTGGATCAAAATGGGGCTCCTTGTGTAAATGTAGGAATAAAAATGACTGAGTAGATGCTGTGATTAATTTTTTTAAATCCGGGAATTTGGGGGCCAATCATGACATGGCCACTATACATTTGAAAGCAAGACTTCAAAATAAGTCCTTATAAGACATGTAATGTATTAAATAAAACCATAAAGGTTGTGTAATGTATTAAATAAGGCCATATGAGATAAGTAATGCATTAAGAGTTTAACATTTATAACCGGTCTAGGAACTCACATGTAGGACAAGGGATTGAGTGAATGAGTTCAATGAGTTCAATATCCATGTCTCTGTCATTAACAAATATACACATGGGTGGTAACTCTGCAATAGAGTCCTTAACCAATTTAACCCGTGGATGTATTTCATTCCTATGTCAAGCCTGTGAAATTGGAGAGCAGCATTTCTCCAGAGGGCAGTGGCTCTGTAGCGAGAGGCCAGCCTGGTTGGTTGCGAGTCCCTGAGGCCACCCTCTTGATTGGTTGACATCTCGTATAGGGCTATTGAGATGGATTGAAGGATTTCATTAACACACTCTTAAGAGTAGAAGGCTAAAAACAGAATTACAGAACCTACTGTATCAGGCCATGGGTTTTCTGAAGGGAATAGGAATATGGTCAACCTAATGTTGTGGGGCATAGTTGCAAATGCAATCGCCATTTTTGCACATAAGAAAAATAAATAGCAAGGACCATGGCAATTAAAGTAGCTAGTATGTCTACACACCATGTCTTCAAAGTTAGTTCCCTTAAAATGAAATCCATGAAAGGGTTATAATGATTTTCTTCCATCAATCAGAGTTTTTTTTTACTACATGGAAACAGCTTTGGGAGATATTACAGCTGTCTTTTTGAATAAGATTCTACCAACCTTGCAAAACCTTATAGACAACTTATTATACATTCCTTGTTCCTGTTAAGATCAGTAAGGGTGGTTTGGAATTGTTAATGGACAACAAGAAATCATGTCACAGCTTTCATAAGCAGATTTAAGTAATGGTAACTGGACTACTCACCATGACCTCAAACCTAATGAAAAGTTATTTGTGTGTCTTTGGCATTCAACTTATGTCTGTGTGTCTTGTGAAAAAAATAAAACTCTATCCAAGGTTTAGGTTTTCAAATGAATGAGGCTTGCCTGCTCATTTCATATTTCCTTTGATCCTGACAAACTCCCCGGTCCCTGTCGACAACAGTCATACCGTAACAGGATGCTGCCACCACAATACTTATTAATATAAAGACATCAATGACTTTGCATTTCTTCTGTTGATTTCTTTGCTAGTGGTGGTTAAAGTTAAGCCTGCAAAATAGTTTATTTTCAAACGAGAAAACTACACAAACAAGGATGCCAAAGACAAACTGGAATATTTGCCCTGATTTTTGCAAAGGTGGTGAAATGTTCTAGAACAATATTCCCATTTGTAATTGGTTCCCCTAAGTATTAAATCTACAGGCTGTAAAGGTATACACAACGAATACATATTTTGGTCTTTTATTACTTTTCCCCTCCGTCGTGTAGGAAAGCTGAGTGTAATTCTAAGGCATCAGAAAGTGCAGAAAGTACAAGCGATGGATATACTTTTGGCTGGGCACTGTAAGCATTGATTCAATTAACGTTTTAAATGAACTGCCGTTCCGGCCACCAGGCAACAATGATCAATTGGGGGAGTGGGGAGGTAGGATGTAGAGAGACCCCGACAGAGAGACAATGTTTCAGCAGTGAATAGCCATGCATCACAGGAGTGAAGGGGATACATGGATAATGACAGTGACAGCAGGAGCTGCTAACAGAAGTCAGGTGTTAAGCTTTTGACATTGTAATTATTGCTGCTGACTAAAGGGAACTGGATTATAGGCCGTAAAGAACACCGGCGTTTCATTGAGACAAGTGGGCTAGATACGCAGACACTTCTGTACCTTTACTGATATGGTGAGGCATCAGTCTCTGCTCCCAATAGACTGGTGAAGGGGGAACGATTGGATACGTATTTGATACCTTTCCATTGATTCTGTTCCTGTCGCTACAATGAGCTTGTCCTTTCATTTAAAGTGACACCAGCCAGCAGTACCCTCTGTTGTGTGCCTGCATATACACTAGCCAGTCCAAGTGGGCTAGTGTGCACTAATGTAGCCTAGCGGGTAAGTGCATCATCCCAGTGACCGAAAAGGATGTGATCTGTCTACAAGGCAAGCAATTAGCTGGCCCTGAGTACGGCAGTTAGCCCAAATTGCTTCATCATATGGGTATAATACACCATGTGTGAAGTAGGACAAATATAAGCAGCCACCTAACACATATTCAAGTGGATTTAGAGTTTTAGAACACATACAGCATTAAATAATTAACTGGGCTTAAGGAATCTGACTCTACAGTTACTGTTGACGAACAAACGGTGGTATGAGCTCAGTGAATAGAATAGATCCTACCAAAGTCACATACTCCTGGATACACAGCAGGGTTTGGGTTGTATCCAGTTTATTCTGACGTAGGACGGACTGGGGTTTGGCCAGAGAACAGACCTTGCTTCCTTGCAACAACTGAGTCTGAGTCACGAAGCACATCTCGCTTCTGCTTCTTCTCACAATGAACTCTCAACCTAGAAGTTTGTACAGGCTCATGCACGCACACACACACACACACACACAGATGCACGCACACAGACACACACTGGATTATTAACGCATTTGCGGGGGCAAGCTACCACATAAGCTCTGTAGAGTGCAGAGAGACGATGCGTCCCTGGCTAACAGTCATGCCGGTGAAACTGCCCTTAGCTGGACTACAAGGCACTGTTGGTGTAACATATATAAGTACCGTAATCTCACTCCTCAGATAACCTGAACTGTCTCTGGTTAGAAATAGAGTTGGTATCTTTTGTAAAGCTCAAACAGTTGGAATGTTGCCAGGTATGCGGGTCAGGTGTGTTTTAAAGCAGAGTGCCACGAGTTTGAGCCAAATGTGGGGTGAGTCAGTTGAAGAAGCTAAACTGTTAGCAACAACACATTAACATCAATGCCTCAAATGCCAGGCAGCAATAAGCCACTGTACTGCGAATACCTCTATTTAAGTCACAAATGGATTTGATATTATTAACTGTACGTTGAGCTGTGGGTTGAATTTTGGAGATCATTACAGTCAAAATGAAATGTAAATAGAGATGATTTCCATAAATCTCTCTACTAAAGCAAGTTTATTTTGACAATATGTTTGTTTTAGAGTATTTGGTGACTCTGGTTAAAATAAGAGCCTCTCTCTGGCCTTTCTGTTTGTACTCCTGTCTCTGTCACATTACGATCTGTATTAGTATTTGTGTGATTATCGAGCTTTATATTACCTTTCTCTAGGCTTACTGTTGTCAGGAACCGTCAAGCATTTAGTTGAATGGCCTATACCTTGTGTATCCTGTGTATATGACAAATACTCATTGAAACTTGAAACGGCTCCACTCCATCATAATGGCAGAGGTCAATGAAAGAGGATGCCACTATTCCTCAGCTTAATTCTAGTCAATGGGATCTGAGGATGTACAACCTTCTGCTCACAGAATGAACACAGATTTTCCCAGTAGGATTGATGGAGGCAATGTGATGAGGTATCCAGAGAGAAAGAAATGCAATATTAGTTAAAGAAACAAACAAAGAAATCCCTTCCAAAGTGACTCGTAGTTGCACATACATACACTTGTTGTATGGGGGGGCCCCAGCAGGAATCAAACCCACAACCTTTGGCATTGCAAGCACCACGATTTATTTACTGAGCCACACAGGACCACTGACAGAAGGGAAGGGAGAGAGATGTCTGTTGTTCTGTCTATGGATGGTCACTATAAATTTAGACAAGCTAGTTGAAACAGAGCCTGAGTAGACAGCTTTATAAACTGTACAGTATTGTATCTGCTGATATTTATTCAGCTTATCTCTCCCAATCCACACCTGCTCATCATCTCTTGGCAGGTGCCTATCGTGACCAAGCAGAGCAAAACTATTCTAGTTTGGGGAAAAAATGACAAATTATGAGCATGTGCCAGTGAGCACCAAGTAAACATCTATCTGTGTTCTGGCTTCTGGTGTGTCCTTGTTCATTTGAACACTCTCAAGAGAAAAAGCTGTTGGAAGATCCTTCAGGGGTTCTTCAAAGTGAAACTGTGTAAGTTGTTCTATGAATCCTTCAAAAGGATTATTCAAAGAACAATTTTGTAATGGTTCTTCAAAGAACCATTTAAAGAACCTTTTGAGCATGTAGGTATCTTTTTACACTTTAAAATGAAAAGGGGTATCTTTGTAACTGTGAGGGGATCCCTGTAAGTTCTTCAAGAAACTGTAAATAATTATTTATACCTGTTATTTAAAGAACAATATGAACAACCTACCTGCTCAAAAATACACCACAAAACGTTCTTCAAATGGATCTTTGGGGGACCATTTAAATAGGGGTCCTCAACCAGGAGGTTTTCTCTGGTACACACATGCTGGAGGTGAACTCATTCCCCAGCCAGCACCCGTGATTGCCTGATGTACCACAGCGAGTGGCTAGAGCGTGAGGCAACTAGACCGCCACCCATCCACCCCGGCGCCACAGAGACCCATTTGCGGCATCCTCCACTGGACCACCAGGAACCTTTGATGTATCGGGGCCTGGATTCAAACAACTGACCGCAATGCGCCAGTTGACCTGCAAGGCAGTGACTTAGACCACTCTTATTCGATCTTTCTAACCCTTCTCTTTCTTTTTCTCTTTTTTTCTCTCTGTCTCAGCAGCTTGGGCTATTTTGGAGGCAAAGTGCTGATCTTTCATCCATTATTCACTCTTTTTCACTCTACTGTTTCTTTCTTCACATTCACCATTTAGCCATAGCCCTTGGTTAGGCCAGTGGTTATTTTTAGAATCGGTTTTCCCTCCTGTGTTATTGCCTGTTAAATCCCTCCCTCTTTTATACAGTAAGTCCTAGATATGGTTCAGATAGTGCCCTGTATTTTGTTTCAGGATAGTAACATATATATTATAGTGTAGATTGTACCTGTAGCTGTTTAGTACAAAGATGAGAAACGTACATGACAAATGATGATATAATAATCTCCCTCCTTTTGTTCAAACTTTGATGTTCACACAAACTTCTACCGAGCCAATAGAAACTTAAAATCATTGGACAGTGTTTGCATAATTTCCTCTTTGTGGTACAATAAAAATTACATCGAAACTGTTTTGAGATACGTGAATCAAATGTATTCAATCCAGTCAATATATGTAAATAATTTTAGTGACTGCTATACAGTGGCAAAAATGACACTTCACAAACAATGACCATGACAGGGATGACTTGTCGTACTAAAGAGTTCAAATACAATATTCCTTCAGTTGTATTTGAGTTGCGTTTGTCACGGCAGGGAGCCGACAAATGGCCTGTGCCTTGACTCCCAGGGTCTTGGTGTACCTCCTGTTACTGGGCCACTGACCGGAACGCTTCTGATCTAGCTAGTTCAACCCGTTTGGAATTCCTGGTCTCCAGCAGCATTTGGGACAGTTGATCTGCTTTCATCAAGGCCAAGTTCATCTCAGCCCACACTACCTTTCAGACTAGACTTTTAGGCTCTGACAGGGACATGAATTACCCAGGAAAACACTGCTACTCCAGCTGTGTGCTCTCCCATATTCTGAGAGCGTTTGGCCATGGTGGTGTGCTACCGAGGGCTACTCAATTCTCCAAAGAGAAGATTCCCTCTTGCTTACTATGTTTTATTTTGAAATCCATGCTGTCAGTGACACTTGTCCATTCAATCTTAATGTTGTTGTCATCTGTCGTCCACCAAGTGACATTAGAGGCTTGAGATTGAGACCTTCAGTGGCAATCTTGCTAGGCAGTAATAATTTCAAAGATTGGCCTTTGATTTTGTGTACTTTTTCTTACTCCTTCTTTCATGTTTTGAACTCCCCCTTCCAGAGTGCCCTCCCATTCACTAGACTTTTCCTTATTGTTTTAATTTGTCTTCACTAGAGCCTGTTTATCACTCATTCCAGGTTTCTACAATGTATTTCTACGATGTATTTCTCTTTTTCCTCTGTCTTCCAAAGTTTCTTTGACTTTACTCTCCTACCTTTCCACATCCTGTGACTCTCACTGACACCCTTCTACTGGCCCTGCCTTTTCCTCCTGGCCCTGCCTTTTCCTCCTGGCCCTGCCTTTTCCTCCTGGCCCTGCCTTTTCCTCCTGGCCCTGCCTTTTCCTCCTGGCCCTGCCTTTTCCTCCTGGCCCTGCCTTTTCCTCCTGGCCCTGCCTTTTCCTCCTGGCCCTCCTCTACGATGCATACATTCACAAAACAAGTGGAGGAAACTGACATTGCTGGATGTCATCTTTTCACTGTCCCCTCATTGCCTTTTCTTTCTCGCCAGCTAAATCCACTGTTTATCATTCAGCATGAAGTGCTTCTTACTTTAACTCCAGGAAAGTGTTTTCCACCTTTTCTCATAAATCCTCTACATCTTCCCCTGAAAGTGTCAACCTCTTTAAAAAGAAGGTTGATGACATCCTCACCTCACTCACTTAGTATGCTGAGTCCACTGCTCTCTTAGACATTGAGCTTCTCTATGCATCTACCTTTTCCCCCCTGCTCTCTGCTGATGAAATCTTGCTACTAGTGAGGTTTGGTCTCCCAATAAACTGCCCCATTGACCCCATCCCCTCCTCCAGCCTCCAACCATCTCTGGAGACCTCCCATTCCTCACTTCAATAATCAACTTGTCATTGACCATTGGCCCCTCTGACTTCTAGATGGCTAGATTTTTTTTCTTCTTGACCCCTCTGACATTAAATGCTCCAGACAATTTCCCTTTTGTATTTCCATTCTAAAACACTCGAGTGTGCTGTCTCTGACCAACTCTCCTTGACCTTAACCAGTGATCTCCTTGACCTTAAACAGTCAGGCTTCAAGGCAGCTCACTCAATCTGAGACTGCTCTCATCTGTGTCACAAAGGCTCTTTGCGATGCCCAAACGGACTCTCCTGGCTTTCAACCCGTCCCGGTTCTCCCATCTCAACCTGCTTCTCCACACACTCCACTGGCTTCCAGGTGAATCTCGCATCCACTACAAGATCACATTGCTCTCCTCAGGAGCAGCCAGAGGACCTGACTCTCCTTACCGCCAGGCAGCGGTCTAACTCTACATCCCTGCCTACCTATCTCTTGCTCTGGTCATCTCTGGTCTCCCTGAAGAGTCCTGCTCAGCCCAGTCAAAGTTGTTCTCCTTCCTTGCACCCTAATGGTGGAACCAACTTTCATTGAAGCTGAAGTGTATATTTTTTCTCACTTATCTCACCAGCATTGTTACAAAAGCGAAAAAAAAAACATTGTTACATAGTCGCTCAAGCAGAAAACAGTCTCTAGATCATATTGGAGCAAAAAACTATCCATATTTCTGTGTCTGCATATTATTTAATGGGTTTATGTGTCAATGTCAAGGAACCGCATTTACCACCGCAATACCACTCTCAAATGTTCTCCCTGTTCCTGGAGATCTACTGTGCTGTAGGTATTCTCTCCAACTCAAATTTTGCACACCTGATTCTACAAATTAGCTGGATGAAAAGCTTAACTGGGTTAGTCACAAATGGGGTTGAAGAGAGAACCTACAGAACAGTAGATCTCCAGGAATAAGGTTTGGCAGCCCTTTCCTAGCCCTTCCGCTTGATTATATCTCTTTGATGTTTTACTAGTGTATAAAATCTGAAAAATATGGTTGAAGGTCCAACACTTACTGCTTATACATACTCAGACCCTTCAGATCTGGAAACATCTGATGGCCAAGAGGGGACAGTACGGACGGAAGCGGAACTGGATTCCTTTACTTGTAACTTCTATGTCCACTAACAGACTGGTGAAAGGGTTGTAGAGGTTTATGACACTGTCTCTTCAGCTGTCATTTAAGCTGTCAGAAAAGCATGGAGGCAAGGAAAGGGCTATCTATTAGTATTGGGATGTGGCCGAGCAAGTAGGAGTTTTAGTTCTTTCCTGGAAATGTTGTATTGAAAAACCAGCCCTGACCGCAAGAAATTGCTGAGGCTGTACCAAAAACAAACAGCAATATTACAAATTAGCTGAAGAAAACCTAAATCTGTTTGAAATACAATTCCTCTAACTTACCGGTGCAATCTCATGGACGTCATACAAATTAATCCTGCAGGAAAGTATTGTGATTCCTGTCTGTGTGTGTGTGTGTGCGTGTGTGGATTCGTATTCAGATTTTTTGAAAGGGCATATTTAATGGCCTCTCATTAAAGTCACTCTCTCAGGAAATCAGCTCAGAACCACCTCTATCTCTCACTTATTAAGCCTCACAGGATTCCCCCAATCTGTCTCTCCCTTTCTCCCTCTCTATCTCACTCTCTGTCTCTAACCCTTTATCTCACCTTTCTCCCTCTCTATCTCACTCTCTGTCTCTAACCCTTTCTGATCTTTCTCCCTCTCTATCTCACTCTCTGTCTCTAACCCTTTATCTCACCTTTCTCCCTCTCCGTCTCCTCTCTTACTATCTCTGCGCCGTCTCTCCCTCTCCATAATTCACCTTCCCTTCCTCTCCAACTCACTGCCCTCTTCATCTCCCCCCCGAGTCATCATTCATACCCCTTCCACTCCCTGTACCCTTTGTCACTAATTCGAGCTCCCTTTCCCACCCTCTATATCACCCCCAACTCTCCTCACGGTCTCTTTGAGTCACCGACCTTAAAGTCTCTCCGTATCTTCCTCCCCTTCTCCTCATGCCTGTTTCTGGTCTTCAGTCCGTATTTTAACACGTCTTCTCTGTCATGTCTCCCCGTCTCCCTGTAGAATGACACCTGGTCGCAGCTGTATTCGTTTGCGGTGTTCAAGGCCATGAGCCACATGCTGTGTATTGGTTATGGTCGCCAGGCCCCGGAGAGCCTGTCTGATATCTGGCTGACCATGCTCAGTATGATTGTAGGGGCCACCTGCTACGCTGTCTTCATTGGCCACGCCACAGCACTCATACAGTCCCTGGACTCATCCCGACGACAGTACCAGGAGAAGGTAAGGAGCCTCTACACTTTCATCATTCCCGGCTGTCTCTCTCCCTCAGTACCAGGTTGTCATCCAGTCCCTGCACTCTGCTAGTCAGATGATGGTTCCAAGAACAACCCCCCCCCCCTCCCCACCTACATTAAATAGTTTTGCTGTCCGGGTGAGGGGCAGTTTTTGTTGGGCTGCTTCCGGTAGGATGGGAAAGCTTTAATGATAATGATGATAACTACTGCAGCAATTTAGATGTAACTATAGTGACAAGCCCAGCTGTTTGAATGGTGCAGTGAACCTAGGCATTTCCTGCTCATTAGTAAATCAACTTTTTAACTGCTAGGCTATTCTTTCTCATCATATTAATTCTGCTCTAAATAATTTATTTTATTTGCTATGTAAAGATTGTATTGCAAAATGCAATAATTATTAATAAAGTATGACTTTTACTGTTTTTCGCTAGCACACTAAAACTGGTACAACTGGAACAACATAAACAAAACTGTTTTGCAAAGTTCCAGAAGATGACCATATATCTCCAACCCAAAAGCGCTATTCACCTGTTTTCAGACAAATGAAAACCTACATATAACTCTTTGTAAAGCGTAACTGCCACTATGTTGTCATTAGTGTTGGGGAATGTTGCTTTTCAAAGTAACTAATTACAGTTCCCATAAAGTAACTAGTTAAGTTACTTAGTTACTTGCTGTAGAAAGTAGAGCGTTAAGTAATTTTGTTACTTTAAGATAAGTCCTTGGATTCTGTATTTACGTGTTGGTCACGTATGCCCAAAAGGCACCGATTTAATGGGATGTTGTATAATTACGTAGTCAGGTATTGTGTAGTCAGTGTCACTCAACCTTTCAATCATAATACAGCAAGAGTGCCCAATCCTATTATGTCAAGTAATCATATACCATAATGCCAAATAAAATTTGCATTTAGTCCTTTAATCAAGAAACCATGTTGTATTGCAAGGCTTATTATACAGCCTATATGTGCAGACTTCAATACTAGATAGATTCATTCTGGTGAACGATGAGGAACAAAAATAACAGTTGTAGCATTGTACACTGACAAACATACCTTCTCAAACAAAACAGCAATTTGAAATCTCTTTGCAATAATGTGTATAATCCATTAATGTTTAATGATTTTTTTCCGAGGTGAATAATTACTAAATGTGTTTTTAAAATGATTCAGAAAAATCGCGTTTGGAAACAGAACATGTATTGAGATGTTGATTTACTATAAACTGTAGTTGACAAAAGATATTTCTCTGCTTATATAAACAACCACTAATAAACCACTATTAACATCTCCCATATACAAATACAATGTGGGCTACATAACATTTATTAACGGAATTAAAGCGTACTCTGGGGAATCCCAAACAAGCCCCGCTACTCCATTACTTTTATTTAAGTACCCTCCTTAGATATTTATTGTTATTATAGCTCTGAAGTGGCAGCTGTTCATTCGGATTTGCCTGGAATTAATGGAGGATGATTTGGGATCAACGTTGGTTGTCCAAAAGAGGATGATTTCTGATCGGACATTGGTTGTCCAACAAACAAGTTCCCAAGAAAACAGGTTGATCCCAAGAAAACCAACAGCAACCGGCGGTGATTTGTTGCGAGGGTAATAACCATGTTGTCCAAATAGTGCAATGCTTCCCAAGCCAGAATCGCGAAGCTCACCCGACTTCCGTTGCACAAATCGCTAGTCTACAGCTGGGCGAGTGGCTTTGGTATGGGTATCATGTCCTTTATCTGGGAGAACTGATGCTGCGACCTTTGCGTCCTTTATTGCCACTTGCAATTAGAGAAAAGTAATGCTACGTAGGTTGCACTCGGGGAAATTGAATAACGTGTAATTTATTAGAAAAAATAACTAGTAGGGTGACCTGATTCAATAGGGTGAAATGGACAGTCATTTCACCCCCAACCCCCCACCCCGCGCGCACACACCCACCACATACACAATGCACAACAAAGTGGGGGCTACTATTTTACTGTACACAATGTATTATCAAATACACAAATACAGTCAATTGTGTTTGTACCGAATTGATTGGTTTGAAGCAAAAGAGTTTCACTCAGAACGATACATTGCGTCTCTCTGGCTGTACTATAACAAGACATTGCACACGTGACAAATTAATGAATTGGATTGAAACTACAACAAAA
Source organism: Esox lucius (assembly GCF_011004845.1). NCBI lineage: Eukaryota > Metazoa > Chordata > Actinopteri > Esociformes > Esocidae > Esox > Esox lucius. The sequence goes on along the minus strand of NC_047571.1, from coordinate 21,611,585 downwards.
GTGTGTTTGTACTCCGGATAACACGAACACTTAAGCTCTGAAAAATTAACTTAACCTACGTTTCAGGTGTTCACAGCTACAGCAGTTATAACGCAACATAATTATGCCTACTCACTTAATTTGATTCAGGGATGTGGAGTCCGGTGGCCTGTTGTATTATCGCATGAGCCCATCTTTTTCAGAGTCCGATAATCTCCGATGAGTTTGCCATAGAACGCTGTGCACTTAAATGAAAAATGTAATCGAACAAATAACATATATTGCCTTCATGGATGGTTGTTACGACCAGGTGGAATTTTGCGCGCACAGGTGCTTGGGCTTGGCAGCTCGTTGAGAACTAAAATGTGATTGGATCATAGTCTGTACAAAAAAAAAGAAGCAACTTAAAGAATGATAGTGATGCCAAATCATGACAACCTGTCACATTCGAATGGGCAGTAGGTCGTCGGACCAATAAAAAACTGGACCAAGTAAAAATAGGGGAGAAAACATGATCTGGGAAAATTGACTGAAAAACGGGACGTCTGGTCACCCTATATAAGGGATTACTTACATAACTACTGTTATTTAGTAACGCGTTACCCCCAACACTGGTGGTCCAATAGTAAACACTGCCATTCAATATACCATACTAAATGTATTGCAATTCTAACACTCTCAACATAAATTTGTCAAGGTTTTAACACTAAAGCATAATTAGCCATCAGGATGTTGGTATGAATAAAAAGGGCCACAGTAAGCTCATCTGTGTTTTGGAACAATGGATGACAACTTCAGAGAGAGGAAGAATAAGAGGAGATGGACAAGAGAGAGGAAGAGAAAGCTTTTCATGTGTGCTTTTTAGGACTCTGTACTTCACCGTGTTCTTGTATATGATATGGCAAAGAGGGATGTTGGGCTGAGAGTTAAGCTGTTTCTCTGTTGCACCAATTTTCGGAACTTTCAGAAACAAAAATAGGCAATAGCTTTTTGTGAACATGGTTGTCAAAAGAAGTTACACATTTAGAGAAATCCCGTCAAGAAGAAGAATTCAAGGCCCACAAGGCACATCAGGGAAGAAGGAACTTACAGAGGGACAGTGATCATTGGTGAGGCTTTAATGACAATGAACAGGTGTCCGTGCTCCAAATAAGGACGACCACTGAACTCTGTACCTGACTCACATGTTTCCTTATTGTCTTCTTGGATGATTTATAGTGTAAAACACCCCTAGAAAAATGAACAATTACAGGACTCTTTTATTTTCTGTTCACTTCAGTGTACTCTAAACATAATTTACGGTCTATAATATCATGCAGAGTGCAGAAATCATGGTGGAAATTCTGAAACACCTTATGGATATTGATTCATTAATATCTTTCTGTAATCATGATTTAAATTCTTCTCAGCAGTGTGCAATGGGTATTCTATAGTCTCGCTGTATTTGATGCTTCTTGTGTGGCATCTGAGGCCAAACTTACAAGGAATATAAAATGTTTTTTAGTAGTGTTTAATTTTGTGTCTGGGTTTTAATCAATACGGTTTAAGCTTTGAGAAGTGTGTTTATAGTCATGAGACAATTTACTACACACACGCACGAAATGTATGTTAGCGGATGTAAAAAGCAATATTTGTTAAACCCTAATTGGTTGTACCTATCAGATCCATGTCCTTTAGAACTATAGAGACCCATATAGTGTTCTGTGAATCCCAGGAAACTGCGTGCGGAGCCCAGTAAGTGTCACTGAATGGTGTGTTGCGGCAGTGTTAGCAGCCTAACTCGGCGTGAGCAGTGCAGCAGCCCGGCTGTCTCCAAGCAGAGTCTCTGTGGCTGGTGAGCTGGGGGAGTGTCGCTGCCTCTCAGCAGCCAATCACAGCGTGCGGGTGTGTTTGCCCAGGTAGAGCTTGTCGCCGCGGGCTGATGGGGGCTGGGGAGAGGGAGGGTTGGTGGGGGGGAGTTTTGGGACAGGGGTTGGGGGCAGATGTAGAATAGGAGGGTAAGGTGTGCTTGGGGGTAGTGATATGACGTCCCTCCGGGCAACAGCAGAATTGATGAGGCAGCAGACCCGTGTGTCTTACTGCCAATGTCGTCCTGAAGGTGAGGTACGCACTGTGCCCCCTCTCCCCCTCTCCCCCTCTCCTCCACTTGATTGCCTTTCCGTGCCTATCTCACGTTATCTCTCTCTCTCCCACACACACTGTCGCTCTCACCCAGTGTTACTCGCTCTCTGGGAATCGCTGCTATCACTCCTCCAATGTCTCCTTCTATATCTCCTATCGTTCCTTCTGTGTCTTCTTCATCTCCTTCTATATCTCCTGTACCTCCCTCTATGTCTTCTCTTTCTCTGTCTAGCTCTCTTTCCCAAAAACACATTGCTTTCCTTCTCTCTCTCCCATTGTCCTTCTCCTTCTCTCCCTGTTGTTTCTTGCCCTTTATGGTGGTTGTGTCCTTGAAAGGTACAATGCTAACTAGCAGTTAAAGAGATCCAAAAAGGGGGAAGGGAGAAGAGGAGGAGGAAAGAAAAGATGATGAGACCTTTGTGCTATAGAGAGGTTTCAAACAGTCTCTTATACTTTGCTGCTGTTTCGATGCAAACTGCATTGATGCAATTTCTGGGTGGTCAGAGATGTTAGAATAGTGATGTTCATTGTTTTCTCAAAAGATCCTTTTTTTACGGTAATGCTAATTTACATTTCATGTCAAAGTCTCTCATTTGAGATGTTGAATGTAATGTAGTAGTTGTATATCATATATGTTCACATTTGGTTAACGATCCTTCAAACTTGTGGTATTTCACCTCTATTAGATCTGCAATGAGCTGATTCTCCAATTCCCCTCATCCTTAATTTCTGTGCCCCAGGTGACTGATGCTAAAAGCTCTCTGTGTGAAATTCTGTGTGTGTCATTAGTGAGGAATGGTGTCTCCCACGGTGTATGATCACTGGTAAGAACTAGCTAGGACGTTTGTCACGTAACTGTGGGAGTTGACACTGTTACTGTGAGTGATGGCAGCAGACTGTGGTTTGGTTTTAGAAAAGGCAAAAAGTAAAAAAATCTATGTCTAAAGAAGACAGGCTGGGTAAATACTTCAGCACAGATACTATGTCAGAACATGTGTGGTCCTAGGTAGCATGGCTCTTTGCTATGCCAGGAGAGTGGGTTTTATTTTTTATATACCTAACCTTAACCCTTTAACAGCACTGCTAACCTTATTCTTAACCCTGACTTTAAAATGAAATCAAAAAGCTATAAAACTATTTAGCCAATGTTGACTTTGAGGCTATAAAATGTAGTGAAAACCAAATTAAATCTAAGTTAAGTAAAGTCTTGTAAAATAATTGCAATATAAGTGTAATATCTTTGTATTTATTAGACCTAGTCTAATTCTTCTCCATTATTCATTCTAACACTCCACCATGCTTTGTACTGAGGTCAAGCCAAGTCAGTACATTTGACCCAGTAGAAACTCTCCAGTCATGATGAGTTTTCCCAGCTAGTCTACTCAACGAAGGATAACCGTTTCTGAGCAGAGGACAACAGTGTTTTTATTACAGTTTTTTCACAACTGCTGACACACATTTCTTGAATATGTACTACATTTTCCCCAAACTATAAACACACTTCTCCAAACTCATACCATATTGACGAAACCCCAGACTTCTAACACAAAACTAAACATTATTTTCAACACTATATTGTCTGACATATAAATATAAAGCTTTGCCCGCAAAAGTCTCACAAAAGCACCAAGTAGAATGACACATCTGGTATATACCAGCTACATACTGGTAAGAGGAATTGAAAACACTATTAGAATTAGATATTAATGATTCCATAGCCATAATCTACCAGAATCCCTCGATTAATTTTGCACATGATATTTTAGATGATAAATTATGTCTACAAAGAATACTAAATTCTAAGGGAAAACCACAATGATAATAATTATTCATTTTGTGGAAGGTTTTGCACTGCAATTCACCAACACTTCACATTTAGCCCAAGAACATAAAATGAAACAAATATGTTTTTTCCATCAATAAACGTTTATTATGAGCCAAAACGTTTCACCTAGTTCTCAGGCTCAGTTTCTGATGGTTTGTTTACCTTGAAAAATGCCAAACTATTCTGCTTGACTGGATTTCTTTAAACGTGTAAGTTTGTTTTTTGAACAACTATATTCACAATGGCCTGTTCTTGGGGTTACTAAATTTTTACTGAAAGGAACAGAGATTTATGTGAAAACAGGTGAATTGTGCATATTGGTTGGGTTAAACGGTTTTCCTTCTGGAATTTAGCTAAATGGTTTTGTTTATTGTTCATAAAACCAGTTTTAATGTGTTATTCACCCAGGAAAGAAAGAGACAAGTGACGTTACTAGCTGTCGGAACTATGCTTTAAACTATTACTGAGTGTGTTTATTCATTGTTGTGTTTTCAATGTAACACTAAATTACCCCTAGCCAATCATGTCCTGGAGAGAAGAAAGGGGGTGTTTTCTTCAGCACTGAACCACCTGATCCATTTAATCAGAGTCAGTGGAATAATCAGGGTTGAAAATGCAAGATTGGACATCCTGGCTGTATCATATAATTAGACTTACAGTGGATATAAAAAGTCTATACACCCCTGTTAAAATGCCAGGTGTTTGTGATGTAAAATAATGAGACAAAGATAAATCATGTCAGAACTTTTTCCACTTTTAATGTGACCTATAATGTGAACAATTCAATTGAAAAACAAACTGAAATCTTTGTGGAGGATATAAATGTAACCTGGTTGCATAAGTGTGCACACCCTTAAACTAATAGTATTTTTGGGTAGGAGTCTATTAGGAGTCTATATCTTTTTACATCACAAACACCTGGCATTTTAACAAGGGTGTGTAGACTTTTTATATCCATACTGCAGCCACTACTAGTTATAAATAAGGGGTCCCACACACTCACCTGATGAAGTCAGTACTCCTCGTAATGGGGAGCAAGGATTCGAGGAAAGAGGTAGGTGTAGAGAGGAGGAGAGTGTGAAAAGAAGATGGAGGCCATTCAGATGGATGCTGCAGAGATGTGTGTCAGTGATTTCACTTGTGTCACTAGTTTAAATGGGGAGGGGTGCTTTGGCTTTAACATTATTTGTGATCAACTGATTATTGGTATGACGTTCAGTATGTATTGCCATCTACTTACATTGGAAGTGTAAGATTGGAAGGTTTTAATTGTGCTTTATTGTTAGAGATGGTGTCTTACCATTTCAGCACCATTTTGTGAAAATTAAAGGACATTTTCCTTCATTCTATCAGGGGTGCATGGCACCATTGTGCCACCAACCAAGTCCTAAACAGAAATTGATGAAAGCTACATCAAGATGTCCTCTCTCACACTGTTATGCTGTTGCATATCTGTCAATCAAAATGACACACAGAACATTGATTGAATCTTCTTCGTATAGCTAACTCTCTCCTTTCTCAATAACACTGGACAAATGTCGGGTTGTACAAATCAATCTGGCACCAGGCCATGTATTTCAAAGTCAGGTCATTAAATGAAAGATAAATACTGTAAGCCAATTAGATTCTCTGCCTCCTGCACTTAAAGGACCTCTAACAATATTCAACAATCACGTTTTATTCTTCAACTTTGCCAAGTTATGCAGTTAGAAGTATTTAAGAGGGTGAATATTAAAGTGCCCTCCACCTTTTTTGAAGATATGTATTTTGGATGGTACTGTAGATATTATGTGAATTATAGGGCTTCAGGTATTTACAGTATGTTAATCTAATTAAAGTGTTCAACCTATTCAATTTCAACATCTTTACAAGAACCAGTTGGGATTTAGGATATACATGTTCCCATTTATTTTGGGGATTTATATTTGAGGATTTATTATGTATATTTTATTTTATAAATATATATTATATATAATAAATCCCCAAATAAATGGGTACATGTATATTTATCATATATATACAGTGGCGAAAACAAGTATTTGATACACTACTTATTTTGCAGGTTTTCCTACTTCCAAAGCATGTAGGAGTCATAGGTACTCTTCAGCTGTGAGTGACAGAATCTAAAACAAAAATCCCGAAAATCACATTTTATGATTTTTAAGTAATTAATTAGCATTTTATTGCATGACATAAGTATTTGATACATCAGAAAAGCAGAACTTAATATTTGGTACAGGAACCTTTGTTTGCAATTACAGAGATCATCGCGATACATGGCCCCATCCATCCTCCCCTCAATACTGTACAGTCGTCCTGTCCCATTTGCAGAAAAGCATCCCCAAAGAATGATGTTTCCACCTACATGCTTCACGGTCGGGATGGTGTTCTTGGGGTTGTACTCATCCTTCTTCTTCCTCCAAACACGGCGAGTGGAGTTTAGACCAAAAAGCTCTATTTTTGTCTCATCAGACCACATGACCTTCTCCAATTCCTCCTCTGGATCATCCAGATGGTCATTGGCAAACTTTAGACGGGCCTGGACATGTGGTGGCTTGAGCAGGGGGACCTTGCGTGCGCTGCAGGATTTTAATCCATGACGGCATAGTGTGTTACTAATGGTTTTCTTTGAGTCTGTGGTCCCAGCTCTCTTCAGGTCATTGACCAGGTCCTGCCATGTAGTTCTGGGCTGATCCCTCACCTTCCTCGTGAACACTGATGCCCCACAAGGTGAGGTCTTGCATGGAGCCCCAGACCGAGGGAGTTTGACCGTCATCTTGAACTTCTTCCATTTTCTAATAATTGCGCCAACAGTTGTTGCCTTCTCACCAAGCTGCTTGCCTCAAGCTGCTTGCTATCCCAGCCTTGTGCAGGTCTACAATTTTATCCCTGATGTCCTTACACAGCTCTCTGGTCTTGGCCATTGTGGAGAGGTTGGAGTCTGTTTGATTGAGTGCGTGGACAGGTGTCTTTTATACAGGTAACGAGTTCAAACAGGTGCAGTTAATAAAGGTAATGAGTGGAGAACAGGAGGGCTTCTTAAAGAAAAACTAACAGGTCTGTGAGAGCCGGAATTCTTACTGTTTGGTAGGTGATCAAATACTTATGTCATGCAATAAAATGCCAATTAATTATTTAAAAACCATACAATGTGATTTTCAGGATTTCTGTTAAATTGGATTCCGTCTCTCACAGTTGAAGTGTACCTGTGATAAAAATTACAGACCTCTACATGCTTTGTAAGTAGGAAAACCTGCAAAATTGGCAGTGTATCAAATACTTGTTCTCCCCACTGTATAACATAATGTGCATGTACAGAACACCACATATATAATTGGCATAATATAATGGACAAAATGGGCATGTACACAACACCATGCCTAGTCAATACAATCAAACATCTAAACATTGTTGGCTCACACTCTTGTTGGCCTAGTTACAAGCGCAGGCCTGGAAGGTTGATCAGCCTATCAGCATCCTCACCAAGACGAGTGTTTGTGATGAACAACCAGTCAGCATCCTCATAAAGATCAGTAGTTATGAGTAAGGCTGTGGGCCGCTTCTGCGTGCTCATTCCACCTTAGCAACACCTATGCCACCAGGCTTTCACTTCAGCACCTCATCTGCCTGTCAGAGAGCAGAAGCTCTCACACAAATGTATGTCACATCATTCAGCACCAGTAGAGCTTCACTGCTTATTATTTTACCCCTTTAATTATTCCATGGAGCTGGTTAGAGTAATTTCACTTCTCTGTTTTTTGGTGATATAGAAACAAGTGCAGGGTCAGACGGGGTGTGGTGATTCAGTTTGTGGTAATACCGTCTGGTAATAAATTGCTTATAGATAATGAATAAGACAATAAGACCTGAAATTGAATAAGACTGAATAAGGCTGTTCTATTACTGAAGTTTGACATAAGGTGTTCGGAAGGTTTCACATTTCTGATTCTCATAAGTAGCTCTGTACAATTTTATAGTCTAGTTTAAAACGCACCCGTGTCATTTTAGCATTGTATGCTGTCTAGTGGCCTTGTTAACTGATGTGTTGACTGGGGCGGCATCATTTGTCTAAATGTTGACTGTGTTATTGGTTGTTAGGATGAGTAGTATTCATTTTCAGTAAACGATGAATGTTTCTGTTTTTGAAAATGTTTAATGGTCTGGGACAGAAGGGAGGGTAAAACGGTCCTTACAGGGACTGTGTGTGTATTTCTGACTTATATTATGAGTTACAAAAATTACCCCAAAATGTGTTTAATTCAGAAGAAATTCACTAATTGGGACCATTTTGACATTTCTTTTTTATTTGCCATAAGTAATAAGTTTAAGGCAAAAGATACAATTGGGGATAGGGTTTGAAATAGGGTGAGGCAATGCTGGTTAGGTTTAGGATTAGATTCAGGCATAAGGGTTAGGTTTGGCTTATGGTAAAGTCTAGGGTTAGGATTTGTAAAAGGATGTTCAAGGACAGACAACTTTTTTGTTCTCATTTAAAGAGCTAAGTAAACATGTGTGTGCGTGAGTGTGTGTGTGTGTGTGTCATTGCCTGTTAAGGCCTGTTTTATGTTTGGGAAGGCTTTCTGTGTGTTGGGTGAACCCACCGCTACAGCTTTATGATCCCATCTGTTTCTTCTTCCAGCCTGGCATCCTGATAAGTGTTGGGATCAAACACCATGCCAGTCATAGCACCTTATACAACCCACTTAGAGTTGGTCAGCTCTGAAGGAGATGCTGAAGGAGCAACCCAATAAAAATGCCTGATTGCCTGGTATTGATTAGCTGAACGAATGCGCTTGTTTTCATGGTTTTTGTCCACTTTTATTGGGTTTCAAATATCATGTTATCATGAGTGTCACTTTGTCTTGAATGGGGCACTGGCTGCATTGCTAAAGTGAACCACATTTTGTGAGCAAAGACCACAATAGGTTAATGTCTGTTCACTCTCTTCTTATTACCTTTCCAGAAAATAGTCATTTTGAGGTTGCCTGGTTGAAAAACAGTCAATACCATCAGTTTAAGAGCTAAGTACTTTGAAATGCAACTTTCATTCCCTATCTCCCATTATCCTCCTCTTTGTCTCTACAGTACAAACAAGTGGAGCAATACATGTCATTCCATAAGTTGCCGGCTGACTTCCGACAGAAAATCCATGACTATTACGAGCACCGATACCAGGGTAAGATGTTTGATGAAGAGAGCATCCTGGAAGAGCTTAATGAGCCACTCAGAGAGGTAAGATCATGTCAAGACACACACACCATTAACACACACACACACACACACTATAAAAACAAACTATGTCTATCCAATTACCAGGAAATTGTCAATTTCAACTGTCGTAAGCTGGTGGCATCCATGCCACTGTTTGCCAACGCTGAGCCCAACTTTGTGACGGCCATGTTGATCATGCTCCGCTTCGAAGTCTTCCAGCCCCGTGATTACATCATCCGGGAGGGCACCATTGGCAAGAAGATGTATTTTATCCAGCACGGAGTCTGTAACGTCATCACCAAGGGAACCCTGGGGATGAAGCTCTCTGATGGCTCCTACTTTGGAGGTATGGGCCAGGTCTGGAACACATACTGACGTGCATCTGGTTTCTCTCAATAGCCAAACATTTTTTAATGCATTTGTAAATAGATTTTAATATATTTAATGTATGTAAAGATGGCAAGCATGTGTACATATTCGGCATTATTCCAGATCTTTCCAGATATTGTTTCTGACTGACCACTATAAAGCCATTTATAATTGTGTACAGTATTTTCTGATTGATGGAACAGTGTAAACATTTACAGTCTTATTTGATGAAAACAATGTGTTGATGCTCTCTGCTTTAATTAACATACGTTATTTTTGTTTGATGGGCTTAGGAACTGTAAACACTGTTAAATGTGCAGTGTAGGTGAAAAAGCCAAGAAAATGTCCAGACATTTGACCGTAGTTGTTCTGCAATTGGTATTTTTGATACCAATTCAACAAACAGTTCATTTTTAGGCATAATGACATAAAAAGGGACTACTTCCTACTGTTTGTTTCACGTCTTCGTAGTCTATCTAACTGTTCTCACTGATGTGGTGCTTTGTTCGTTTAGGTATTCCTATGTCCCTTGACTCTCAGGACTATGACTCCTACAGTTGTATTTTAAGTGTATTTCAATCCCAATGGACTGGTCGCTGAACAGACTCATGGGGGTTTTTACAGTGTATTTGAAACATAATGAAATATAACGTCATTAAATAGTATCTCTGAAACAGTTGGCTCCAGTCTGCTCTATTTATTTGTTTCCTGAACCTGTATTTTATTTCCCAGAGATCTGTTTGCTGACGCGGGGACGCCGTACTGCCAGTGTCAGAGCAGAGACCTACTGCCGGCTGTACTCCCTGTCCGTGGACAACTTCAATGAGGTTCTGGAGGAGTACCCAATGATGAGACGGGCCTTCGAGACTGTGGCCATCGATCGACTGGACCGAATAGGTACTGAAGAGCACACGCACAAGAACCTCAAAAGACTCACTGATCTGATGTCACTGGGCATTTGAATCCTTGCTTTCACCAATCCAGGTGTTAGAAAGAAATGAACCCCCGGTGCGACAGTAGTTTTCCATGCTAGTGCTATCCAAGTGCTTCCACGGACACTGCAATCCCCAATGTTAGCCATAAACTGTAGTGTTAAAACCAATTCAGGACAGATTTATTATGTGATTGCACCCAAATGGTGTCTTGAAAAGTCACCCTGTTATTGATATTTTATCAAAGTATAATTATTTAATAGTATGTATTGACGTCCATGGTTTTATTGTTGTATACTAATGCACGTCAGGTAATGCTGTTTCCTCAGCATGATATATACAACCCTGTTTCCAAAACAGTTAGGACAGAATGCAATGATGTGCAAATCATTCATCCGTGTATTTAATTGAAAATAGTACAAATACAACATATCAAGTTTTGACACTGAGAAATGTTATTGTTTTTTGGAAAAATACATGCCCATTTTGAATTTGATGCCAGCAACACATTTAAATTAAGTTGGGACAGGGGCATGTTTACCACTGTGTTGCATCACCTCCTCCGTTAACAGCACTCTGTGTTTGGGTTCTGAGAAGACCAACTGGTGTAGTTTTGAAAGTGGAATGTTGTCCCATTCTTTCTTGATATAGGATTGCAGCAGCTCAACAGTTCGGGGTCTCCTTTGCTGTATTTGTCATTTCATAATGCGCAAAATGTTTTCAATGGGGGACAGGTCTGGACTGCAGGCAGGCCAGTTTAGCATCTGGAGCCATGCTGTTCCTGAGCCCATGCAGTGATTTTCACTGCAGAATCGTGTCTGCTTTTAATGCTGTGCCGCCTGAGGGCCCATAGATCACAGCCATCCAATATTGGTTTTCGGCCTTGTCCCTTGCGTACAGAGATTACACCAGATTCTCTGAATCTTTCAATGGTATTGTGGACCGTAGATGATGAGATCCCCAAACTCTTTGTAATCTTACGTTATTCTTGAATTGTGGCACTATTCAAGAATAACGTATTTCACAGTGTTTCACAGTGTGGTGAACCCCTCCCCATCCTCACTTCTGACAGGCCCATCCTCTCTGGGGTGATCTATTAATACCCAATTATGTTACTGACCTGTTGTCAATTGATCTAATTAGTTATGTGATATTCCACCAAGTTTGGTTTTTTAGCATTAAATAATGTTTCTAGTCTTTTGGTGCCTCTGTCCCAGCTTTTTTGAAACATGTTGCTGGCATCAAATTCAAAGTGAGCATGAATTTTCCAAGAAACAATAACATTTCTCAGTTTCAACATTCGATAGGTTGTCTTTGTACTATTTTCTATTGCATATAGGGTTTAAATGATTTGCACATCATTGCATGTTTTACACAACGTCCCAACTTTCTGGGAAACAGGGTTGTAATAGGGGTTCCAAACCTACTGCATATTTGGTGCCAAATCGTTCCTGTACGAGGTAAAACAATTACTATTTGAAACAAAAAAATTTGTACCCAACTTTAACGACAAATAATCTGAACGAGCCATGCACGACCTTCTCACGTTGAGGTGTCAACTTGGGGTATGACATTTTCCAAATGTGAAAAGGAGAGCCCTGACGAAGCAAGGTTTGGATCCCCTTTCTCTAGAGGGCCGTGTTTAAAGAAATGTACCGGAACAGACTGTCAGTATTCCTCCTCCTTTGTTCTTCCCTTTCCTCAACCTCCTCATGTCCTACTCTCTTCCCCCTCTCCCACCAAGGCAAGAAGAACTCCATCCTGATGCACAAAGTGCAGCATGACCTCAACTCTGGTGTCTTCAACAACCGCGAGAATGAGATGATTCAGGAGATCGTCAAGTACGACCGTGAGATGGTGAAACTGGTGGACCTTCAGAGGCCGCGCACCATGTCCATGACGTCCTCCGTCCCCGGGAGCATGTTCTCCCCCGCAGGCCCATCTGGGGCTGGGGCTCTTGCCAGCCTCCAGCAGGCTGTCGCCATGAGCTTCTGCCCCCAGGGGATGGGGCCGATGGGGGGACTGGGGATGCCGGGCATGGGGCCGATGGGAATGGGGATGGGGGCAGGCCCGATGGGTCCGATGGGGCTGGGGTCTGCGTCCGGCTCAGGGTCGGGGACGCTGCAGTCCCCCCGCATGTTGCGTCGGTTCCAGGTGGTCCACAGCCTATCCCAGAGCCCGGTCTCCGCATCCCCTCTCCAGTCCCAGCCACCCATGACGGCTCAGGCTGCAGGGGCGTTTGGGTCGGCAGTCTCCAGCCCACCGGTCCAGAGCCCTCTAGCACACCCAGGACGGACCTTCCAGTACATGGGGGGAGTGGGGCCGTCTGGGTCTCAGCTGTCACTGGTGCAGCACCACATTCCCAGCCCCACGCACACCATCCAGAGGCCCTCCTCGCATAAGAGCACACACTCCCTTCACTCAGGCACCCTGAGCCAGGACGCCCGTGCCCTCTCTGCTTCCCAGCTCTCCCTCCCTCAGGACGGCTCTCCGGCTGCTGCCCCCAGCCCACCCCAGTCAACACAGCCCTCCACCCATGCATCGTCCACCTCCATCGGCCCCCCTCAGCCCACACCGGGGCCGTCCGGGGTGGGGGTCCAGGTTGGGGGGAGACCAGCGGGAGCTACACAGCGGGTGGCCTTTGCCTCTACACCTCCTTCCGGAGGAGCACCTGGAATGGGGGCAGCTGCGGCGGCTGCTGGGTCGGGGGTCCCGGACTCTGGAGCTCCTAAGAAGGATTCGATCGTTAGCTTACCGGAGTTGGACTCTGTCCGGAACCGGCTGTCTTCCAACTTGTGACCCTGTGAGAGGTGTGGGAGAGGCCTTGCAGGGGGGGAATCTTAACATCTGTTTATGGATGTCTGGATGACCTGATGTAGTTGCTTCCTTATGGACGTGCCCGGCTGAATTCAGGCCACATCCACGGTCATTTATACAGAACATCCTGTGTTGCCGGTCAGAGTCAACAAAGAGGAAAATGGCACTCTGTTAGGACAGTTACACTAGTTTAACAAAGGTGGGACTGCACTAGTCTGCTGTGCCAGTACCTTTAGTCTTAGTATCACCTCTTACCCTCTGCTTCCAAACTTCTATACTGCTGTCTTTACTGTACAGATATTGAGAAAAAAATAACTTAATGTTACAGATGCATACTGTGTAGAATCCATACAATGCAATCTAGCTGGAGCTGGACTTAAAAACGAAAAATCAGGGACTTGAATCAAATGACAATGATGACATTTCATGCTTTCAGAACGTGTTTTTGGGTGTCCTTTTTTCTGTATATGAAACATTGCTCTCCATATTGTTTAAAATAGTAGTGAAAATAGTGTTTCAGACCACAGGTCCATCATACATTGATATGTAAATAGTTGAAATAGTACAAAAAAAAATGACTGAAAGATAATATCTTCATTGTATCTACTTCAAACCAAAGTTGAGCTTGAACACAAAGTTTGGTTGTGTCTGTATCAACAACAAAAAAATTCATAGAAGAAAATGCCATTTATTTAACTGCCTTGATTCCAAGTTTAGAAGCCATATATTTGGTTTGTGTGGGTGTGGGTGTATACAATTCGGGTGTGTGTATACAATGTGCGTGTTTCGGTGTGCGTGTGAGGTGGTATGCATGTTTTTGGTTCCATTCTGTTTCTCCAAGAGGGTGTAATCATATCTTTACACTGCTTTGTCAGGCCTGGTTGGTTTGATTTGTTGACAATAGCATATATCCCAGCTTTTCTGTCCAACTCAATGTGTCTGGGAAGATATCTACTTGTCTCATTTGCAGAAATATACTCGTTGTGACCCTGAAGGTGAAAATGATAGTAAATTGTCTGAGCTTTATCAAAAACAACCATTGCAAACAATCCATACTGTAAACTTGCTTGTTTTCGTCCAGGTTGTATCAAATAATACATGCAATATACTTCTGCAATACTCTTACCCCGCCTATATATATGAATATACATATGCTGTACAGGTAACTAATGTCTTTATTTTTACTGTGAAACCTTAAAGAATCCAGCAGCTGCCGTGGCTTCAATTGTTGTGTTATTGTAATCAAGCGACCATATTGATACCTTAACCAAAAATGTTGGGAGGAAGTGAGAATGTCACCATTTTGTGGATCAAATGAGGCAAACCGGTTTCAAACCGGTTCAGGGTCACCTGAGGATTCCTGAATGACGTTTTGAAGAGATCTAGCCCCCAAACTGTCACTTTAAACTGTCCATCATACAATGTAAAGTCTATCTAATTGACACAATGCACACCAGAGGGAATTGGGCAGAGTAGAGAAGGAAGCAAATCTTCACCTTTGTGAGTTTGGTGTTTTATGCATATTGAGGTGCAGCTCTTCTGAAAATCCGGAACTCTACGAATGTCTGTACTATAATAATGAATCTCTCAATAATTCTTCAATTCATGGTTGTGTCGGGTTGTGACTTTGATTATGAATATTTAAATGATTCTAATCCTGGTGTACTTCAAAGCCTTCTCTTGCTGAATGTATGCCATATAAGGGGGAAGACAGCTAATCAGAAATAAACTGCCATGTAAATACAAGGACTGAGATTATTATGGGTGACGATGTGAAGGCAGATTTTGCTGTATGTGTCGCTGAGTGTTTTTAATGTTTCTTAGGTTTGATGCTTCTCTGGTTTGGGTGTGTTCTGTATGTAAACTGTATGTTACCCTGTTCTGTAATGAGAAAAATTGGTTTTATTAATTTTGGGATACATAGAAAGTTTAAAACATTCCCAGGTTGTCAATAAGAACAAACTCTTTGGTTCAAAACAGGAAGCGATGTTGAGCTCAACATTGAGCACATTGGGTCACATTACAAACTTTAAGCAAATAGAAAACGACAAATCTTTGCCTCAGTCTTTTAGATTGATCACATCTGGTTAACCTTGCTAATATTGTTTGTAGAGATTTCTGGGAAAAATTGGCAGCTTCCTTGTTGTGTAAAAAATGTTTAGTTTCTGACTTTTGAAGCTTTGTACTTCTGTAATGTTGAGCAAAGTTGTCAATTCATGATAATAGACGTTTGACTCAGGTTTGCTACCTTTCCAGAAAGATCTGTTGTTTAAATGATTCATGTTTGGTTTTACAATTGGTTTGTTGTAGGTACAGGTTGTTTATGTTCTTGTTGTTTCAACTTGGCATGAAGCCGTCTTTTGAATTAAGATTAATTTAACAATAAACACAGAATATAGTATGATTCACAAGATATAGATTTTAATAGAAAACAGAAGAGCTTAGAAAAGCCCCACTCAAGCTTTTGGTTTGATCTCCTAACCTGGTAGGCCATTTAATGCCCTGAAAGTAATAGTGAATGTGAATTTCCAAGGGCTTCACTAATTAATGTACAGACTTGGTATTTGAATCAGTTCTGGATTATTTGATAACAGTAGTTTTTATTTACAAAGTTGTATTAAGCATATTCTGAGCATATTCTAAACGACACATAAAAAGTGCTTTGAGAATATAATTCTGACCGTCACATATCACATATTTTAAGTGAGATCATGGTCCCAAACATTTGACTGTAATGTTTAATGGTTTTTCGGCCGTGGAAAAGGTGCATTCCAGCATACCAGTACAATTATGAATGAGTTAAGTCCAGATGAGTGAATATCTGTTGTGTGCTTCAATGCTGTTTCAGAGCAATCAATTGGTCCTCTTACCTATTCCTTGTGTGTGCTAATACCAGAGTTTGCCCTATTAAGCTGCTATAATTGAATGAGCTATATTTTGAATGTGGTCACAGTCAGTGGGAGAGAGGGACAGAGAGAGAAGAAGCATATGTACCGGCAATCTCCTCTCTTTTTCATTGCGACGGGTTGCATCCGGTATGAATCTTAATCAATGAATTTGACCTCATTGATTTTGGTGAACTTACTTTAGAAATTCTTTGCATCTGTTATATTATGCATAAAGATAGCGTTAGGCAGGTTTTGAGATGGAGTATTCAAGTGTTCCTGTTAGTTTACTGTTACTTTGTTTGCCAATTAAAAAAAGACTTGGAATGGAATGGAAATGAAATTCCCCACACATGCATGGAAAACAACTGACAATTATTGAGAGGATTATCTCGGTTTAAAATCTCTCATATTTGCCGTAGCAGATATTAAGGATACCGAATGCCTTGGTATTGATGTCTTAGCAAATCAGGGTATTCTTTGTTGTTTGTTTTGAGAAGTGTCTTTTTTGTTTAGTTTTTTACAATTTGCCCCAATGCACATGGACTGTATATACCTTGTGCCTAGTATATCTAGTTTCCACATAGTCTATTTTTGTGGTATGTACGTGCCTGTAAAAATGCAAATATGTGTTTTTATTTTCAACTTGCAATATATGTACAAATGTTAGCTAAAGACTAGAACTGCTGAATTAAGATGACAATGTCAGTATATATCATTTTCCCTGATTTGGGAAACACAAAGTTGCACATTTTTGTTATTTTGAGCCTTCGAACACCACACGCGCTGTACTCATCTACTGTACATGTGGTTTGCACAGTTGTGGGGCACATTGTTGCATTTCTACCACAATCCGGTGTCACCCAAGCATTTTCTACAATGACAGGGTGAACTCAAAACAGGCTTTGTGTGAAATTTCCTCAGTCTAGATATCACCTCCAACAACCAGCAGTGTGGACAGCTAAATTCAATAAGGCACTAGGGGGTGCGGTCTTCCACCGATTCACCACGGCTAAGGGCTGTTTTTATGCACGACACAACATATAGTGCCTGGACATAGTCCTTTGTTTTGGTATATTGGCAATGGACCACAAACTTAGTGCCGTTATACACTGGTTATTAATGTAATTAGAACAGTAAAATGTTATATTTTGTCACACCTGTGGTATACGGTCTGATATTCCACAGCTTTTAGCCAATCAGCATTCAGGGCTCAAATCACCCAGTTTGTAATACAAAATAAACCACCAACAGTGTTAATCTGAAGACCAAGTGAGCCGTAGCAGTAAAAAGCTTAATTCCTTGTGTCTATGTATTTCTGTTTGATAAGCCAATGCGTTTGCTTCTGTCCTAGAGATGTTTGGTTGATGATTCCTTGTGGGACCTTCAAATCTAGACAGTGCTGTGTGCAAAATACAATGATTTAAAACATCTGCTAGTCTGTTACTGGTTAAACATTAGTGCTGTAGCTCCTGTAGCCTGTTTATCCAAGTCTTCTCTGCTTTAGGATTCATTGCTTTAGTGTGTTAGTGTACCTGTGCCTTTCCTTCTACACTGTTGGTCCCACTTGAGAGCACCAAGCTGGGCTTGCAAGCAGACTCAAGCAGAAACATTCACAAGCACTGTAGCAATTTGAGAGCTGCCATTGGGAAAAGCAGTTTATTTGGGCACTTTTTGACAAAAAGAGATTCTAGTGCTTAGTAGCTAGGGCTTCTAACAGTGGCTTAAGTACAAAGGTTCACAGAACTTAAGTAGCATTCTATATTCCAGCCACTGTGAGTGCCTCATATTCTGGCACTGAAAATTTATTTTTTGTCCTTAGAACGTTGTCCCTCAGGTTTTGTTGCCTATATTGATGTTGTCTTTGAGCCTCTCAAGTTCAGCTTGCATTTTGGGTAAAAAAAGGGTTGAAGCATCTAAACACTTCACCAAACTCCACACTGTTACTCTCTGTCTGAGCTGATATCTAACTGTCCGATCTCAAACTGACCCTTAACCCCCTACTCCGATTTAAATAATACGCTGTAGATCTACAAGGAACAGATAAGTGGGCTCTATGTGGTACTAGGTCCCGTTTGGCCTTTGATCGGCTTGATGGAACTTCCACCACAATACTTTCACCTATCCAGTCCTTTCAGATAAACATAAGCGCATAGGAGTAGGACATGGTGGTGGTGGTGTCGGGTCAGGTTGTACAGCTGCCCCTCCACTCTCTCAGCTGGTCCAGGACACAGAGCCATGTTCTGGTCCCTCAATAAGCTGGTCTGTGTCAGTGGGTGGCAATGTTGTTAAAGCGTTCCTAACAAAACGATTAATTGTGCAATAAAAAGATGAGCGCATTGGCATAATCACGAGTCGTGTCCTCCCTTCATTCCTGTGTTTGTATGCATGGTATACACAAGAAGATTCCGTTCGACAGTGGCACTGCACGCAGCTAACTAAACGAGGAACGCTGCTGTTACACGTGTAGGAAGAGGGCTGACGGTCCAGTTGCATTCATCGCCATATGCGGAAAACTACACGAACACGGGCACATACTGTTGGTTTTGGTGTTCAAACCAGTGCTGTGAAAAATACTATGTAGATATCAGCTACAGTACAAACACAGAACGTGGGCAGATTGTTCAGAAGAACAGATGTATGGACCTTTGATTTGTTGTTACAAAACAGGCACAAGGCCAGTTAATCACACAGGGGAGCCGTCTCCCTTCCTCTCCTCCGGATACATGATCTATCTCTCTTTCTCTCCTTCCTCTCTCTCTTTTTCTCTCTCTCTGCAGACAGGAGCTCTGCTGCATCCCTGATGAGCTGTCTGAGTCTGGGAGCCTCCTATCACTGCTGTGTGTGTGTGTGTGATGAAGAGCTATGTGCTCATGTGTGCCTGTGTGTGTGTGTATGTCAGTGAATGAACCAGCGTGTGTGCGTCAGAGACGAGGGCAGCCCAAGGACAAACTCCTCTGCTGCGGACCGGGAGCAGCTACAGCACAGCTTCCACCCACCCCCTCCCTACCTGTCTGTCTCTCTACCTGTCTGTCTCTCTACCTGTCTGTCTCCCTACCTCTTTGTCTCCCTACCTCTTCCACCCACTCTCTCTCTACCTGTCTGTCTCTCTAAATCGCTGTATCTTCTCCCTCTCCTCCTCACCCTGTTTTTCTCCATCATCTTCCTCTGTTCCTTTTAACCCCTAGCTCTCCCCCTTGGTATTGTTGCTCTCTTTCCATCCCTTGCAGAACCATCCCATCATCGGAATACCCATAATGCAGTGATCCAGGGAAGAGCAGTGAGAGAGACACTGGAAAACTGAATTATAAAGAACAGTTGCAGTACAGTACTGTTGGAGTATCATTGCTCATCAGTGCATTTGTTTAAAGACATAATGTATAGCTTTACCTTGATATGACTGTGTCCCCTTCTTTCTCCTCTCCTCTCTGATGATAGTCCTCTACAGCGTCTCTAGTTGTCCTTATGGCCTACTTCCATTCATCATATCAGCATTCTCACTTCACACCCCCTGGCTGTTTCCCTCCAGAGAAGAATTTGCTTATTTAGTCACCAACTATCCCCATCCATCTCCTTCTAGTCTCCTTGTATTGTGAGCCACCTTACAGTAACCTTTTCCATTCTATGCTTATTTTGGAACTAACTGTGACCCCATGGTTATTGTTGCTACGTTGGTCAACATTTTCCCAGGAAAATTAATTTCCTCATTTTATATACAGTGGGGAGAACAAGTATTTGATACACTGCCAATTTTGCAGGTTTTCCCACTTACAAAGCATGTAGAGGTCTGTAATTTTTATCATAGGTACACTTCAACTGTGAGAGACGGAATCTAAAACAAAAATACAGAAAATCACTGTGAGATTTTTAAATAATTAATTTGCATTTTATTGCATGACATAAGTATTTGATCACCTACCAAACTGTAAGAATTCCGGCTCTCACAGACCTGTTAGTTTTTCTTTAAGAAGCCCTCCTGTTCTCCACTCATTACCTGTATTAACTGCACCTGTTTGAATTTGTTACCTGTATAAAAGACACTGTCCACACACACTCAATCAAGCAGACTCCAACCTCTCCACAATGGCCAAGACCAGAGAGCTATGTAAGGACATCAGGGATAAAATTGTAGACCTGCACAAGGCTGGGATGGGCTACAGGGCAATAGGCAAGCAGCTTGGTGAGAAGGCAACAACTGTTGGCGCAATTATTAGAAAATGGAAGAAGTTCAAGATGACGGTCAATCTCCCTGGGTCTGGGGCTCCATGCAAGATCTCACCTCGTGGGGGATCAGCCCAGAACTACATGGCAGGACCTGGTCAATGACCTGAAGAGAGATGGGACCACAGTCTAAAAAAAAAACATTAGTAACACACTATGCCGTCATGGATTAAAATCTTGCAGCGCACGCAAGGTCCCCTTGCTCAAGCCAGCGCATGTCCAGGCCCGTCTGAAGTTTGCCAATGACCATCTGAGTACAACCCCAAGAACACCATCCCAACCGTGAAGCATGGAGGTGGAAACATCATTCTTTGGGGATGCTTTTCTGCAAAGGGGCACCGTATTGAGGGGAGGATGGATGGGGCCATGTATCGTGAGATCTTTGCCAACAACCTCCTTCCCTCAGTCAGAGCATTGAAGATGGGTCGTGGCTGGGACTTCCAGCATGACAACAACCCGAAACACACAACCAGGGCAACTGAGTGGCTCCGTAAGAAGCATCTCAAGGTCCTGGAGTTGCCTTGCCGGTCTCCAGACCTGAACCCAATAGAAAATCTTTGGAGGGAGCTGAAAGTCTGTATTGCCCAGCGACAGCGTCGAAACCTGAAGGATCTGGAGAAGGTCTGTATGGAGAAGTGGGCCAAAATCCCTGCTGCAGTATGTGCAAACCTGGTCAAGAACTACAGGAAACGTATGCTCTGTAATTGCAAACAAATGTTTCTGTACCAAATATTAATTTCTGCTTTTCTGATGTATAAAATACTTATGTTATGCAATAAAATGCAAATTAATTACTTAAAAATCATACAATGTGATTTTCTGGAGTTTTGTTTTAGATTCCGTCACTCACAGTTGAAGAATACCTATTCCAGACTTCTACATGCTTTGCAAGTGAGAAAACCTGTAAAATCGGCAGTGTATCAAATACTTGTTCTCCCCACTGTATTGGAGAAAATTGCATTCAAGGCTACTAACCACTTTGGATTTACTAGTGCTCTCAAATCGAATCCTAATGTTGGCAGAAGATGAGATATGTATTCTTAATTTAGCCAACATATTAGCTATTTAACATTTGTAGAAAACAAGTTGTATTAACTGGCTAACATGAGCAAAAGGTTTTTAGAATCTTGTTTCACAAGATTAATGAGACAGCTGCTATCCTCCTCATTGTTGCAGTTGGCTACCCATTCTGAGGCGGGACTTAATGAAAGGTGAATTGATACACTCCCCCTCCCTACTTTACAGAACCCTCTCTTTCTCTTGTTAGGCACTAGCTCTCTGTACCATATGCACTGTATTATCCATGTTTTTGGAAACGTACATTGCTGTCGGTAATGATAACCCTTTGTTACATTTTGGAACTGTGAATAGAAATGCTCTCCCTGGGGAAACATTTTGAAGAAATGACGCAAAGATGACTTGTCCCCATCTGTCCGAGAATAGTCCACAGTAGCCTCTTCTTCACCCTCTCCTCCTCATCCTCAGCCATCACCACAACGCCTCACTGAGAGCTATCCGAGTCTTAATGTCACAATCATCATTTGGCTCAAGTGTGTCTTTGTGAGTCAGTGGGAGCTGGCAGTGCTTATGGGTGTCATGGCGTCACTGCAGGACCTTTGGATGGAGAGGAAGTGAGACGTGAGTCAAAGACTGATGATTAATTCCGAAGACATAATGGGGAGGGGTAATCCTTGTATACAGTATGCAGCTTTCAGAGATTGATTCGGAAGATGTGGAAGTCACAGAGGACAATCTAAAGGGTTTAAGTGCCGAACTGAGATTAACTGTGTGTCTCTCAAGTTTGCACTTGGATGTTTTGCAATGCATCTTCCTTGAACAAGGCCAGCACGGCAACAAGGCCAGGATGGCAACAAGGCCCGCACGGCAACAAGGCCAGCACAGCAACAAGGCCAGCATGGCAACAAGGCCAGCATGGCAACAAGGGCAGGTATCTCACTTTCCATTCTCTGTTCTGTGCCTTTGCATTTTATGTTCAGTTTTTTGCCTTTCCCCTGGTGAGGCAGGATTGGATGCATGTGTGCCTCTTCAGGGTTTGACAGTAGAGCTGCGTTCAACAACCCCCTGTCTTGGCAGCTCTGGACATGTTGGTCCTCACACTTATTTCGAAGAATCTGCCAGCCCACTCCACAGTTCAATAACAGTCCGCAGTAATCATTAACTAGCAGTTCACAGTTCATTAAAAACAACAGATTAGCATCTTATTGGCCCTTATTGGTCTGGGACCGTATGTGAACAAAGGCAACATTTTCTAACCTTTCAACCACCCACTGTAAATCAGGGATGCTCCACAACAATTCAACCTGATCACATGCCTTGCTTGGACGGAGCGCCGAAAAATATCTCATTATTTATCTCCTTAGACTTGACCACACGATATGTATCTTGAACCCTCAAATGACTAATAATAAATTTTTTTTTTTACCATTGTTAAGGATTATTAAATCGCTAAATCCTTCTGATATGATAAAACATTAAAAGCCAAAGGCAGCATCCAGCACACATGCAGGACCTGGACACACCCAGGTAATGTACTGACCCTTAAGGACTGCTCTTACGGTGTCCATTTAAATGCTTCTTCAGCCGGGAAGCTAGACATCTGTAATAGATGGTGAACAGGGCCAAGCGTTCTGGCCCTGTAATAAACATGGCTTGCCTGGGAGGAGCTCATGCTGCGTGGCGCACCGGGAAATGGAGACTAATGTTGTCTGTTTGCAAATGTTCACGGTTCTACGAACTAACATGAGCACTTTGGGTTCAGGTCTTGTGATTAGGCTGCAGCTTAGTTGGCTAACAGAGCAGTGAGTCACGTAGATGACCTGGGTTTCACAATGTTCAGCTATCAACCGCAAAGATTGTTCCCTGAGGTTTCACCCCCCCCCATCTGGTGTCACAGCATATGTCATCTAGCTCTAAATAATGCCAAAAAGAGGGACACGTTTAGTCAGTGTTTCTCCCCTCCAATCAGCTGTGAGGAGGAGGAGGAAAGGAGCGAGCACTTCTGTTAGAGATAATTATTCGGATCTCATCTAACTGCTGAGCTGTGTGAGCAGCTGGCCCAGCCTGTGCTGCATGCTATTCATCTACTCTGCTACACACTTCCTGTTCCAGACAACCCAGAGATGTCCATGAACTCATGGCTGATGGAGGCTGGAAGGGACATAGAGTGCAGGAAGAATGGGGGGGGGGGGGGTTACGCTGGGATGTAACAGTAGCACAGCACTATGCTTATTATCTTGGTCTCCCTATCCACATCCTTCACTCACAGTTTTAGATAGAAACAATATCAGGAAGGAACCACACCAAGCACCACACCAAGAACCAGACTAAGAACCACATCAGGTACCACACCATCAACCACAGTAGAAACCACACCAAGAACAACACCAGCAATCACAAGTTCCTCTCCACTGTATACATCCACTCCAGCTTTTATACAGGCTGTGTAGGTTTGTGTGGTGCAGAGCTGTGACGAGTAGTGTAGTTCAATCTACTGCTGAGTAATGTAGAGTATTAAGGTTCAATCTAGTTTAGTGGGGCGTAGTGTAGTGTAATTCAAAGAAGTGATGTTCAGTCTAGTGTGGAGTAATGTAGGGTGTTGAGGTTCAGTGTTGAGTAGTGTAGGATAGATTATTCAGCTTCAGTGTGGTGTAGAGTAGAGTATTGAGGTTCAGAGTAGTGTAGAGTAATGTAATGTAGAGTATTTAGTTTAGTGTAGACTGTTTAGGTTCAGTGTAGAGTAGTGTAGTGAGGTTCTGTTTAGAGTAGAGTAGTGTAGAGTTGATTATTGAGGTTCAGTGTAGAGTAGTTTAGCGTATTGAGGTTCAGTGTAGTGTAGTGTAGAGTATTGAGGTTCAGTGTAGTGTAGAGTTGAGGTTCAGTGTAGTGTAGAGTATTGAGGTACAATGTAGTGTAGTGTTGTGCACAGTACTGAGGTTCAGTGTAGTAACGAGTAGTGTTGTGTGGAATGTTGAGGTTCAGTGTAGTGTGGTGTCATTCAGAGGAATGAGGTTCAGTGTAGTGACGAGTAGTGTTGTGTAGTGTAGTGTAGAGTATTGAGGTTCAGTGTAGTATAGAATATTGTGGTTCTGTGTAGTGTACTGTCATGCAGAGTATTGAGGTTCAGTGTAGTGTAGAGTAGTATCCTGCAGAGTATTGTGGTTCAGTGTAGTATAATGTACAGAAACTTAGTGTAGAATAATATAGAGCTGTTTGTCTGGTGAACAGTAGAACTCTAATGAGTTCTGGGATAATGCTTGGGTTTCTAATTCATCTCACCTATCTACTTCTGTCAAGGTCTGGGCTCTCTGACGACTGGGCTATTCATCATAGCTAACACACACCACGCAGCCATGCACAAATGCATGCCTTCACACACAAAAACACCCACACATATAAAGCTAAAAAGTTTCTGTTGTTGCCTACTGCTACAACAAAACCCCAATTAGCGATCCAACCTTTAAATGGGAGAGAGCAATTAAATACAAGCATATTTGGCCACCCACTTTGGAGTGTGTGTCTATACATGTGTATGTGCATGCCAGTGTGTCTCTTTCTCAGAGGAAGAGCATTGATTAAAAAGGCACTCTGTTGCATCTGAGAAAGATTTCAATGCTTTCAGTGTATTTTATGTTGATATGGTGCATTAAACCCTACGCAAATGTCCTGTTCTCTACCTGGTGGGCTGTGACTGCAGTATCTCCTTCTGTTTTAACTTCTAAGGACTAAATTAAGGAACTATTTATGTCTTCAAAGCAAAGAAACAACAGCTGTGCAGCCTTTCCACAGGAAAAAATGTATCAATCAGTCAATCAGAATATAGCTTCTGAAAATGTTTGGCACCTAAAGATCTGTCTGAAGTAAAAAGATAACATCCTATAGCTAAATTTTCCCACCTCCAAACAATTCAACTTGCATTGTTCAAAATGTTTTCAATATGCTAGAATTGTACTGGGTGAAAACAATTTCGTACTGGCCTCGAATAGTAATAAAATTTCAAACCCTGGCGATGCAAATAACATGCTCTACTAACCCAGCTACATGGACCATATGCCCAACATACATTATCTCCAACCATTTCTGTATGGATGGAGAGAACTGCCAGAAAGGCTTAGAAGATCAACAGTGTTTCTGACACTAACTAGCCAATTTAATTTAACTTAATGGCTGCGGATCAGTCTTTTCTCTTACCTTTAGAGAATATGTGTCTCTTTCAATAAAGATACAGAAGCTTCTTTGCATGTGTGGATCATGTCCTGCACATGCATTTGTTCTCTATACACTCCAGGCTAGTTGCAGCTCATACCCCCAAACTTTTCTTTCCTGTCTGCTGCTTCCATAGAAGGGGGAAGACTGATGACATCATGCACAGCCAGGCGGTTTATTCTGGGCTGAGGAACAGTGGTTAAATTGGCAAGAGAGTAGACGAGAATCCACTCAGCATTTATCATCATCATACAGCCTGGCCCAGGGTAAAGACGGCGCCATTGTTCCACCCTCTCACCTGTCCTCCCTGTGAGGCTGACAATAACGTTACTAATAGTGTCTCTAGACCAGTGGCACTTGACTCCAGCCCTCGGCACCTGGAGTACTGCCCTCTAATCATGGACTGATTTAGACCTGGGACACCAGGTGAACCTAATTAACTACCAGGTAGAATGTATGTCCAGCAGTACTCTGGGTGCCCAGGCATGGAGCAGAGAATCCCTACTCAGGACTTCGTGCAAATAATCATTTATATTTGGGGTTTTTAGATGTACATCCAGCAGGCTTAACTTAAACCATGATGTCATTGCAAACTTTTTTGTCCACTGGGAAGGCTTTAGATCCCTCTGCCAGACACCTTTTAAAGTGCATAATAACCTGTATAATCTTCTAATAACATTGTTGACTGGGAGGGGTTCTTAATGAAGCAGTTCTCATTAACCTCAAAATAGTTGTGACATCAACCAGGTCAGAGAGGAGTTGCTCTGCCCCTAGGATCCTCGAGCAGCATGTGGCTCTGCTCCTTGGATCCTCGAACACTGTGTGGCTCCGCCCCTTGCATCTTCAAACAGCATGTGGCTCCACCCCTTGGATCCTCAACAGCATGTGGCCATGCCTCTTGGATCCTGAAACAGCATGTGGCTCCGCCCCTTGGATCCTCAAACAGCATGTGGCTCCGCCTCTTGGATGCTCAAACAATATGTGGCTCCGCCCCTTGGATCCTCAAGCAACGTGTGGCTGCGCCCCTTGGATCCTTAAACAGCATGTGGCTCCACCCCTTGGATCCTCAAACAGCATGTCTAATGACACCAATAAAAGGAGGTGTGGTTTACAAGCCAGTATTTGGTGTAGTCTCTGTTTAAAATGTACGTTTGGAAGCAATGGGCTTCGGTAAACTGTCATGTAATTCTGCCAAGTAGTCATGTGATACATTTTAAGCTTTTACAGGATTAACTCTTCTTATGAATTTAGCTGTTTTTGTTCTTTTGCGTGTCCAACTGATCCCTCATATCTTCAGTTGTATTGAGGTTGGGGCCCTGAGGTGTCCAATGTAATGACTGTTCCATCTGCAGACCTCCACACAAGTAGTTATTAATTGTCTTTGCAGTGTCATTATCATGCTGAAAGATGAAGTTTCATCAGAGATTTTCTCACAAGACTTGTTTTTGTCAAAGATTTTCTTACAATCACAGTCAATTTGTTCCCAGATCTTGAGGAAGCACTGGATTTCCTTGTCTTTTAAAGAAGTGACCTATAAGTACTTCTTATGAGATATTACAAGACATGAGTTACCTTTTTGGACAAACCAAGATATTGTTGTTACTTTCTATCTACTTAATACTTCTTTGTATTTACAGTTAAAAAAAGTGCAAACGTAATAAAAAAGCTCAAACTAGAAAAGTCATCACTCTATTTCATTATCCCTAGAGGAGATTTAATTTGTTGTCCCTGGAGTTTAATGTGAAAATCTTTTCTCAAAAGTTTGGAATTTCTTACATTTATGTTGTGACAGCTGTACACAGACTATGCAAAATCTGGCAAAGTCTATCTGCCACCATGGAGCTGGCTCATGGATTCTCCTTTGTTGTTCATATTTTTGGCTGCTGAGTAGACCTCGTTTGAAAGCCGATTATAGTACTGTGACAAGCTTCATCTGTAGCAAAAGTTTTCAAAATCTAAATAGATTTTTTACTGCAGTTACTACAGAATTAAACCATGAAAATGCCAGTAGGATTCATTCTGAATGAAAGAGCAGAAACGTTTTTGGAAAGTATATGTCCTGTCTAGTCAGACACACGTCCATTCAAATGTCTACAACATCCACCTCCTGAATCTCCATTTATCCCGCTCTGTCTATCATGCACTGTTCCCTCTATCCATCACAGCATCCCAAGTTGGGCTGAAGAGTATGTTTGCCATGCTGGCAGCAACCCAGGCCATCTTGTCTCATCTCAACAACCCAACCATTCCATCTATTTTTGTCCATCAGTCCCTCGGTACTGAAGTGCTTCTAACTTCAGCGGTAAACACATGAAAACTATTAGTGGATGAAGCAGTAAGCATCAGCCAAAGAGGACTGTGAGTCAAGGGGTGGTTTGGAATAATATTTGATCATTTTTAGAGAGCATTAACATTACAATTATATTCTCATTGCTATGGAAACTGTGTAACTAAGCAAGCAAGTTTATTCATACAGCACAATTCATACACAGAAGCAATTCAACATGCTTTACAAAGAAAAGATAAATATAAAAATACAATAGAACAAAAACAAATACTAGAATAAAAACTATAAACAACAATAAAACATCATAATAATAAAACATTGAATTAGAAAATAGAATTAAAAAAATAGCAGTCTTCCGTAATAAACCAAGAATAGTTTTCTGTAGTTCAGTTGTTTCATAGTTGGCCATGGGTTTACCCCAGTAATAAATAACCTTCATTCTGCTTTAGACAAAAAGCAGCATTGTGCGACTATTTAACTGAGCTGGCTAATGTCCCTGACACTTTCCACCATCACATCCTGGCAGACTCTGTGACCTAAGCTTCTCAGAGGATGGTCTGGCCTGATTTAAAAAGGTTTCAAATCTGAAGGCCAGCAGTATCTATGCGTGTTTGGTCTGACCCTATTCTCTCAGTACATAGATGATGTTAATATCACACCCACCTACAATGCAAAGTTCAATCCAGAATTGGTTTTCTTGTTCCGCAGCAAGGCTTCCTTCACCCATTCTGCCAAGTATACACAATTACAACCCCCGCCTGTCCTATACTAGGGTGATTTAGTCTACATTCTTGCAGCAAAAAAGTAAACCCTCAATAAAATAGATGTTTTTTTTACCACACTGCCATCTGCTTTATCACCAACACCCCCTTCTAAACTAATCACTGTGATTGATCACTGTGATATACATAACATCACACTCACTGGTACCAACATGATTTGGATTAAATATTGAATAGTGATTTTCAAGAACTTGGGTGTAAACTGTATAGATAACCTCACTTCAAGAATGAGATCATAAAAATCATAGCCTACCTAAGGTTCTGATTGAATAAAAATGTTTTAGATTTGAAGTTAAATGTGCTTTTGTAACATCTAACACTTACTACTGTCTTTAAGCTGAAACTCTTAATAACCACTCTTTTGTGTATGCCAGAAGCATACACAAGCAGAAAAAAGAAATCTTAATATTATTATAAAGAAAATTCTATTATGTTTCAGAAAATGTAATTAACAAATTTTATAAAATACATTTTCATTATTCTTCAGCGCCAAAATATATTTTCATGATACATTAACTCGTATACATTTCTGAACCAGTTCCCTTATTCCACCACTTGGCATTTGGGCATGTGTGTAGTCATGGTTTTCCATAACATTCTCAAGCCAACATTCATGTTGATAAATCCCACATTTTACATAGAAATGATTGCACACATGGTTTAGGCACAGCTTTTTGTGTATGCATGCTTGATAAATGCCCCCAGGATTTTAAAGGGGAACAATATGACATTTTGAAAAGATGTGTATGTACCTAAACATCCCTAAGTGTTAAACTGTCGGTTAAGGTTCTCCCCTTTTGGACTCACAGAGAATGGAGAAGAGCAACAATGCTTCCTCATCACAAGGTTACACACCCATCCACAATCAGCACTACAAAGAATTTTGTCATTCAAATATAAAAAATATAGAAATATACTGTGTACTGAAACCCACATTTTATACAAAGAAATGTGCACATTCATACCTTTATATTCTGTCAACCATCTGATGGTCAATCAAAGGATTCCATGTTTGGTCTTCATTAACTTTCACTCACTAAGCCTATTACTGGATCCCCAGTAAGCACAGTCTGAAGAGATGTTGACATTGTTACATAGGCCCTGGCCTGGATTTCAACATCCACACACCACTGGTGGGAATATGCCCAAATGTTGTTTATGCATATTAATATTTGAATATTATGCCAAAAGGATGAAACCCTAGTTATCCGAAGTGGTGAGTGGTGTTCTGTCTCTGAACATAGAATAAACTACGGACATTGAAAGTAAAACAATATCATCGTCAAAAGAAACGTAGCAAGGATGGTCAAAAACAAAAACATTTGCTCTCTCCTATGCCTGCCTGCCTGCCCCTCTCTCTCAATGTCTTAATCAGTCTCTCTCTTTTTATCTCAAACTCCTCTTACCACATAAAGAGCAGATGAGGTTTCCTTTCTCTTTCTTACAGGCACACAGGCTCCCACTCTCTCTCTTTTACACACACACACGCACACATGTACACACGCACACACATTTGTGTTTTAATGAGTCATTTGTGATTTTTGTGGATGTGATATTAGAAAGCTGAACTCGTAGTCTCCTCTTCCCCAACCACCGTTAAACCATGCGATCTACCTCATAAAACCACCCCTGTGACAACTACTACCAATATGTAGCCATGCAATCTACCTCATAAAACCATCCCTGTGACAACTACTACCAATATGTAGCCATGCAATCTACCTCATAAAACCACCCCTGTGACAACTACTACCAATATGTAGCCATGCAATCTACCTCATAAAACCACCCCTGTGACAACTACTACCAATATGTAGCCAAGCAATCTACCAGTCACACACTGTTACGCCACCTGATTTATCCTAACCAACAATAGACAAGATCGAAGGCTGCATTGCAATGACAGCAGATAATACCTATCCAGAGCATATGGGTCTGAAGTTGATGAAGCACCGGACATCATTTCCGGTTGATGATTAGCTTTACCACGTCGGGTTGCTCTTCAAAAGGAGCCATGCTCAAGATGTACTGAATGAATAAAGTTTGGCCCTTACAATAAAAGGGACATTTCACTGCTGATCTGCTTACCTATATACTGTACCTTCAGTCTTCTCGCTCCCAAAAAGTCACAACACGTTTAAGAAAAGTCCCAACTTTGACGTGTTGCTGACATCAAATTCAAAACGGGCATGTATTTTTCCAAAAACAAAACATTTCCCAGTTTCAACATTTGATATGGTGTCTTTGTACTTTTTTCAGTTAAACATAGGGATAAATGATTTGCACATCATTGCATTATGTTTTTATTAGCATTTTACACAGCGTCCCAACCTTTTTGGAAACAGGATTGTAGATGTCCACTGTAATTACATTCTCTCCCAGCCCCCCCCAGTATAGTAGGCATGAAGCCTCTTACCATGAATGGAGTATAGAAGGGGTTACATATCATCAGTCCCCATTAGATCTAATCTAATGGGAAGCTTAGTGAGGTGGGGGGAGGAACTGAAACACTGGGTTTCCTAACACTAAAGGAATTATTGACAAAGCATGATAAGTCCATCAATTATGCTGTTCATTGGGAACTGACTCAGAGTGTTGATTTGATTGGTTCTATTTATAGCATTGCTTTATTGACAATCAAAATATGAAAACAATTATCAAGAGAGATTAAAACAGAATAATAAAGTTAATTGATGTTTAATTTAATTTACGAACTGATGGCCTTTTTCATCCAATGAGAATTTCTTAATTAAATTACTTGTAATTTCCTTAATGGACAGAGTAGAGTCTGCAAAAACAAACATGAAGCAGTGACTAAGGTAAGCGTTTTAACAGCCATGACAGTATAACAGTGGGCTGGTTAAAGGTTAAATAAACTCTGCAGCTTTCATAAGTAATGTGTTCTTATACAGTCCTCACAGTGGGGTCTGCTGGGACACTATGGGAGGATGCAGGGTTGGACCATGACACTCCCACACCCACCCACACCCACACCCACACACCCAGACACGCAAACCCACACATAAATGAGCACACAGAAAGAATAAAACCACACACACACACACCCAGACACGCAAACCCACACATAAATGAGAACACAGAAAGAATAAAACCACACACACACACCCACACACACAGACACGCAAACCCACACATAAATGAGCACACAGAAAGAATAAAACCACACACACACACCCACACACCCAGACACGCAAACCCACACATAAATGAGCACACAGAAAGAATAAAACCACACACACACACACCCACACACACAGACACGCAAACCCACACATAAATGAGCACACAGAAAGAATAAAACCACACACACACAAGCATGTGTGCACAAACACAAAGGCACACACACTTTTAGACAACTCTGTCGGGTTTATGGGAGCCAAAGGTACCAAAGCGTCATCTCAGTGACATATGACCAATTCTACAGCGGAGTAGCGCTCCCTGCTGGCTCTTCAATCCCCTCTACACCTCAGTCACTATCTGGCTACGCTAGGAAGGATGAACCACAGTGTCATGGTAACTATTACAGAATCACCAAGTCTCAGAGGACGCAGGGTGAAGTGTATTTCTGCCGTGGTGAAAGTAAACTTGCTTGTAAATTCTTTACTATTGCTTTGACCTATACTGTCTCGAAAGGTTAAAGCAGACAGCAGACGGAGAAGGATAAGATGAAAGGAAACTCTACCAGACTAGATTAAGATGTAACCGGAGTGGAGGGACTGTGGAGTCAGGAGTCTGTCTTTAGACCCTGGATTTAAGCATTGATTAAAGGATTCAGGGAGCGAGGGAGCGAGGGAGGAAAGAAGAAGGAGGGCGGGAGGGATGGATGGAGAGAGGAAAGAAGAGGGAGGGATGGAGGGAAGAGCAACACTTTTTATAATAAGTATCTATGTATGTGTTAATGGGCCTTTTTTTATTGATATGTGTATTGATTACAGTGTTTCACACCATCTTCACTTCACTACTAATAAACTGAGGATAGACCAGAGGGAGTAGCAAAACAAGCTGTGAAAGAGCAGGTGAAACACTCCAACACCTTTTATCATGAGCATCTGGAAACAGACCGGTACAGGCCAGTCTATTTAGATCTGTTCCTCACCCTGTGAAGTAGGGCCATCAAAGCTATTCCACGGTTCAGTAGGGACAGATGCTTCAAACACATTTCTGGTCAACACCTAGCTGATGAATGCCAAAGCATCTGGTATTCATGGCTACAAAAACACACATACACAAAATAACATACACCCATTCTCACTCCCAAAACATCATTAATGTTATTGTTAATGAACTTCGTGCATGGACGGAGGTTGGTCAACTCCACACCTACGATATTGCTCTCAGGGTCAAATGGCTATGACTGAATTAGGCCACATTTACACTGCTGACATTTGGCAGACACTCAGTCAATGCCACTTTTAGTGCATTCATCTTAAGATAGGTAAGTAGGACAACTACACAAGCCAATAATAGTAAGTACAACTTAATCAAGTTGCTATCAGCAAAGTCGGGGCTAAAAATCATTAATGGCATGGAATTAGCATCTTATCATCCTAGTGAAGGCTAATTACAGGGAAATAATTCACTGTAGGCAGAGTACATTCAGCTTTAGCTACAGTAGATAGCTGCGTGTCAAATGTAGCCTGGCTCTATTAGTGATGTGATATAACAGGTTTTTTTTTTATGTGAAAAAACACATAGCATGTGCAAAGTTTAATACCTTGTCAATAAGGATGAATAAAAAAAAAGAATCACTATCCCTATCTTAAAAAGTACTTACAAAGTTGGCACTGAGGTGGCTGTACATAACCTAAAAACAAA
Organism: Esox lucius; assembly: GCF_011004845.1. NCBI lineage: Eukaryota > Metazoa > Chordata > Actinopteri > Esociformes > Esocidae > Esox > Esox lucius. The sequence goes on along the minus strand of NC_047571.1, from coordinate 21,578,097 downwards.
TAGTTATGTCATGGGCTAAAGCATGTATTATTACCATCCTAACAATTTACCACATTTGGAGTTCAAAATATGTTACCGGTTTGAGTGTAAATCAGTCAAAGTGTAATTGGGTTGATGTTACTTTAAAATGTTTGTACTTTGAGTGAAACGGCCTGTCAGTTAACAAGGCAGTAGGTGCGGATACGTTTCAATTGATTACATCAAGTACTTTCTAGTAATTTCTTGTAATAGCTTTTCTATTACCATGCTTTAACCAGTCATTAACCCCATTTTATTATACCTACTGACCTTCAAAGATTTTCTCTGAGAAAATGTTTTGTGTGCGAGTGGCAGAGTTGTTAAGCAACATGCAACTATGAATGTGTATTAACAAAAATAAAACATGGCTTACTGTGCTGGTCATAAATGTTTGTATTTCATTGCAGCTGTCAACGCCAGTATGCTCTGACTAGTCATTCTGCAGTCTGTCCCAGAGCACAGGGTCAACTACAGTGATGCAGTTGAAAACTGGATTTTCCAACCGGATCCAATTTTGTAGTAGCCTTTAAACTATTTGAAATGTCGTTCTTTATTTTGAAACGTTGTTCTTTATTTTGAAATGAAAAAATTATGAGACCACCGCACCTTTTTCTTTCCTTTCCACAAAAGTTGAAAAGGAAATTTTTTTGTGAGGAACAGAAGCGTTCAATTTGCAGTGGTCTCTTAGTATGATCCCTTCTGTTCCTCACTCAAAACCTTCCTTTTAAATTTTTTTGGAAAGGAAAGAACAAAGTGCAGTGGCCTCTTAATTCTTTCTGGAGCTGTAATTTCGTAAGATCACTTGTACCATTTGTAAGCCCACTCACTGGCCTTCTCGGTTCTTGTCTAATACCAGCTATCAAGCAAGGCCAATTGCTTGGTGACAGGCTTTAGTTCCAACTGGGCTAATAGGAAAACTGACAGAATTGTGATTTTCACCACATGAACCAGCACAAACCGATAGCAGAAAAAAGGCTTTTGAGGGATTATGGTTTTTGAGGTACCTTCTTACAGAAAGTTCTGAGAAATGAGTTTCATGTGAACAGGTAGGGGAGATGTGATATCTTTAAAAATATCTCAATCCTAACAGCTAAACCAAACCCCTAACGCCTAAATCTAAAACTAACTAAAATTCTAAAACAAAACCTAGAGTTGAGTAAATTTTGCCCTAAACCTAACCCTTGTGGGAACTGGTTAAAAAAATATTTGGGCACTCAAATTGTCAGGTTTTACCATCAAATGTATTGTTAGACCAGAATCACACACAGTCCAGCATGACCTTGCGTATAGACACAACCCTACATGAGTCAACATGTTCTCTAGTCCCTCAACACAATATAATAATACAAAGTGGTAAATGTAGTCTGGTTACACCTATGGATAAAAGGTTTTCATAGCCATAAAATTCTCCCCGACCCGATCTGACCATAGCTGACCCTACCTGATCATACCTGACCCGATCTGACCATACCTGACCCAATCTGAACATACCTGACCATACCTGACCCGATCTGACCATACCTGACCCAATCTGACCCTACCTGACCCGATCTGACCATACCTGACCCAATCTGAACATACCTGACCATACCTGACCCAATCTGACCATACCTGACCCAATCTGACCCTACCTGACCCAATCTGACCCTACCTGATCATACCTGACCCGATCTGACCATACCTGACCCAATGTGACCCTACCTGACCCAATCTGACCCTACCTGATCATACCTGACCAGATCTGACCATACCTGACCCAATCTGACCCTACCTGACCATACCTGACCCAATCTGACCCTACCTGACCATACCTGACCCGATCTGACCATACCTGACCCAATCTGACCCTACCTGACCATACCTGACCCAATCTGACCCTACCTGACCATACCTGACCCAATCTGACCCTACCTGACCATACCTGACCCGATCTGACCATACCTGACCCAATCTGACCCTACCTGACCATACCTGACCCAATCTGACCCTACCTGACCATACCTGACCCGATCTGACCATATCTGACCCAATCTGACCATACCTGACCCAATCTGACCATACCTGACCCAATCTGACCTGACTCTTTTGACTGGTGTGTCTACTTTTGTGTCATGTCTCTTGCAGTGTCAACTGAACTGACAGATGCCTGGAGATGAGAGATGGAGAGAGGGGGAGTGCTCTATTTCTGGAGCCAAGATTCACAGTGTGTCCCTGGGGAGAACACCTCCATGGGCTTCCCTCCTTAGAAGGCAGTATTAGAAGAACCTCTTAGAAGCAGAGACAGCAGCAGCTACAGTTACCTGGATGTGTCTGGGACAATAAAGAGATATGTCTGTAATCTGTTTGTGTGTGTCCTTGTTTTATTATACTTGTGAGGACCAAAGATCATAATTCAGACTGTCTCCACAGAAAGACAATTCCTTCAACTAATTGTTGATTCTTAGAAAAATTCTTAGAAACAAAGACAAGACATAGCTAGATTTTAATTAGCTTCTACCAGAGTTTAGGACTAAAATGTTATTTTGCCAGATATTATGACACCTGTGATGTTATTCAGCAGATGTCTCTCGACATTCCCAAGACTTCTGGGGGAGTTGATGTGAGGTAAGGCCTTAAGCATGAAAAGTAAAATTTAGGGAAACATTTATAAGTAAATGTTCAGTCAATTATTTACGCAAATTGACATTAATTTATTTTTATCCAGAGCAACCTAGAGTGGTGAATGCATTTTTGTAATGGCCCACTGTAGAAATGGAACACACAGTGCTATGATCTGCCAACTGAGCTACAAGGGATCCGAAGACAACACATTCTCTGACGTGGATGCTGATGAAGATGAGGGAGGCCTGTAACCTGTTGCAGTTTAACCATGATGTTCACTTTCCACAGCTCACGGTGCACAGCTCTCTATTAAAAGTGACCTTCAATCTACAGGATTTCCAGTAGACACATGGGCAAAAGGCATTTTGAAAATGTGTCATTCGCTCTTAACTCCCATTGGTCAGAAACTATCCAGTCATGGATGACTCTATACAATATTATTTTGATGTCACCTATATGAGTACAATTAGTCAAAATGCTATTATTTAGATGACTATTTTTGGTTTGAGTGGTCAGGCACACATCATAAGTTCCACCTCCAGCAAATAAATAGTTGATTGGAACCTGTTTGGCTTCATGGAAAAATCAAGGCCAGCAACAAAAAATCTGTGAAGAGGAATACCTTTTCACTATATGCAGAATATTCCACTTACTTCTGGTCCTCTGGTAGATCTGGAGCACACTTTGTCTGTCTTGAAACATCATTAAGATATTTATACATTTCAATCCGTCTACTACCTAGAAAGTGTGAATACCTTGGGAACAACAGCATGGAGTGACTTGTGGAAAATGAAGAACAGGAAGGACGTCAGAAGAGTACTTTCCGTCATCATTCTCTCTTACAAATACATGACTCAGTTATTCTATTAGTCACAGTAACTTTGAGCTGTTGGGTGGAACAGCCTACCAGAGCCTTTACATCTCCCTGAAGTGTTAGCAGAACCACGTGCTTTCTGCACCGTTACCATGACAACGACAGGCAGCCAGGGACTTGGACAGGCAACCAGGAAGGCTTTGTACAATCAGAGAGGACACAAAGCCCACACGTACACTCTGTCAGCTTCACCCCCCACGCATGGCATAAACCTCTGCATTGCACAGAACTCGAGACATTCTCGTATTGACTACGCAGTGTGTTGCTGTGAGTTTTTTCCCCCCTTACCCAATGTCGTCTTATCCAACTGCTTATTTGGTTCTGTTTCCTCACAATAACTTCCAGTGGATTCGGAAGAGTTTAAAATGTTGCCAAGCCTTGGAATTTAAGGTGCCCGCTTCAAATGCTGTTCTTTCAAACTACTCTTCCAACTAAAAGGTCACGTGGGTAAATGCGTTTGAGGGCACAAGGTCACAAGAGTTTGACGAGACCAAGACATTCCTGGTGACTATACCAATCCCTCCCTGGGAGATGCTGACCAATGGAGCTTCCCGGCCACTCGTCAACTTTGGGCTTGAACCTAGACTGTGGGGTTCAGCTTGATGCTAGGAAAGATTACACCTGCTAGGTGGCACAGAGTTGCATTTTCAGATGTTAGAAAAGGCACTTTAGGCCTTTTTTAGGCCTTTTGAAAGGGCTACTTAATAGTTCCTTTATTATGACGGCATTTCCTAACCAGAGATGAGAAGGAACCCAAACAACAGTATATTTCTCCCATTGCTTTAAATACCCTGGACTGAACAAACAAGTCCAGCCTTCACAGAAGTTTTCATCAGGTTACCAGATATGACATGTGGATCCTACAATGCTCACTGGTTCTCCTGATATAGGTCTCCGATCTTCATACAACAGTCACCTGGGTTGAGTGTCCTATGTCTCCTGTAAGGATGAATGGCTGAGGGGGAAGATAGCATAGACCAATCGGGTCTATCTCAGCTTTAGCCAGGCATACCGGATGCTGTGGGGCTTAGAAACACTGGCACCCAAATCAGTAAACAAGCAGTCAATGGCTGTTTAAATACTCTCTAAAGGAATCCATCCCTTTTCCCTTCCGTGTAGGATTTTACTGATCCAATACATAAAGGGGGTGAAAGTGGGAGAGTTTTGAGCAAGAAAGATTATTATTAATGTCAAAACGATTACCTCAAAAGAGAGAGAGAGAGAGAGAGAGAGAGAGGACGGGAGAAGGGAGGAAGGACACATTGCAAATGTATTTGGAACCCAAGGTGCAAACTATCGTGTATTAGAAGAGAAATAGGATAAGACCGGTAGCAGAATGACTCATCCGGGTGCATCTCAATTGGCCTAAAGAGACTTTTCTCCGACATTTCCTTTTCTCCACCTGCATTGACATGTAAAGGGACAGTTCTTTCAAACAAGAAAATGATACATCTTCCCCTATAAGCAGTATTCATTTAATCATGGTGCATGATACAACAAAGACCATCTTTTGATTTAGTGATCATTGAAGATAACTGTTCAGAATGTTGTTGTCTAGGATAGAGGATCATTAATAAACTGACTTGGAAGGTGGTTAAACAACGTATTCACAAATTCTGGCCCTGTATGTAAGTCGGGAGAGATTAGTTTAGCCAATCTATAAATCAATGGTTCAGTGATTTCTGAGTGGAGAGTTGAAACAGGTAAGCCTGAGTAGGTTTAACCCACACTCAAACATTACCGCAGAACTAAGAAAGTTATTACGCAGTCAGGTTCAAGCCTGACCGGGATGCCAAAACATTGGGCCAGGTTTGCTTGTGTCAGCAGGGGGTTGCAGGCCACAATGTGCTCTAGTTTTGTGTGGCAATTACCCAGCCACCACAGGCACCGGCAATGCTAAGGTCATTAGGTGAGTGAGCTTTCCCTCTGACCCATTAACCTACATGACTTCCTGCTAGGAAAAGCAGTGTGTTAAAAAGCTTGGCGTGAATAATTGTGCAGGCTAGCTACAAACATCAACTGTTAGGAATCTGCTGTGAGTTGCTGCGATGAGACAGGGCCAAAGTGTTAGGGGTAAGATACAATTAAAATGAAAATATTGGGGAAGGGGTAAAAGGAAGTAAAAAGGGGGTAAAACTTAAAGTACGGTACTCAGAGTTCTAATAGAAGATTGTTTGTCAGAGAAATGTTCACTCACAAGAAATGCTCACAAGTTCGTGCCCAGTGATGATCATTATGAATTGTATGTTGTGACAGAGAGACTGTGTCTGACATCTAGTGGGAAAAACTGGAACAGATCTTTATTTTACATTATTGACTAATATAGCTTTTCTCCAAAGTGACTTACAGAATATAATATACCTTTTGATTTCATACATTTACTATAGTAATCGACACATTATTGATATTATTAAGTGTATAACTTTCTCCAGGAAGCTGGGGATGATTGGATAGCCATGAGCTTAACACGTTTATGTTCAGTTTGAGGAGGACACTAATTAGCTGTACAAGAAGGCTCTTGCTTCTCCGGATAAGCAGGTGCTCTTTCTCATGTGGCTGATGTGAGGGACATTCTCAATTATGTGGAGGCTCAGAAAGTTGGCCCAGATGGCATCCCTGGTCATGTCCTCGGAGCATATGCCAACCAGCCGGCAGATGACTTCAGGGACATCTTCAACACGTCTCTGAACCAGGGTTTAGCTCCCATTCGCTTCAAAGAGATCACCACCATCTCAGTAGCTAATTAAACCTTGGTGGCCCGTTACACACCTGCCTTGAGGAAGTCATTCAAGAAGCTTGACTGCACCAACTTCATCATCAAATTGCCGTTGACACTCCGGTTGTAAGCCTGATAAACAAGAACGATTAGTCGGTCTACTGGGATGAGGTTAGCACGCTGGTATTATGATACCAGGACAACAACATTTCCCTCAACTTCAGGAGTTTTAATATTTACATAGCAGGGGACTATTCATGGACTCTCAGCATCACAAAGAGCATCTCTACTCATTAAGGACACTAGAGAAGTTTGGCACGTCACCCTGGGTCCTCTCCAAATACTCCAATCACTGCACCATCAACAGCAAACCAGCCACAGGCTTTGTGTGTGTGCACGCATGCACACGCACAAACACACATGTATTTCATAATTACTCTTGGTCTCTGATATTCTGCACAGTTTTGGTTAGTTTACCAGATAACGCCTTTTGGAAAAATTTTGAGGCATGGTCAGAAAAACATTTGATAAAACACGAGATTACAGGTGCCAGATAATAGACTTTGAGTATGACATTCAGAAGCTCTAGCTACATTTGGACTTAATTCTTATTTCCAACACTCCTCATATCAGCTGTCTGTGTTTTAATGATCAGTCTGCAGTATACCATTAGTTCATCATTCAGTCTTGGTCAAAGACAAGAGAAAGTGAAAGACAGCTTGTTTGAGTGGATCATTTTGTCAGGCGACGCCTTTAAGTCTGTGATGCTTTGTGGTGATAAAACTGTCCTTTCTTCTGCCAGCAAGTGAACTGCATGTTAGTTAACTTCAGATTGCACTTTTCTGCACTTTGCTGCACACCAGCTGTTACTTTCAGACATCAGCAGGTTTTCTTCCAGTATTTCTCTGTACTTTGCTGTTTCTATTTTCCCCTTCATCTTCCCAAGCCATCCAGGCCCTGACACAGAGAAGCATCCTCATTGCATGATGCTGCTGCCACCTTTCACGGTAGGGATGATGCTCCTAAGATGATGTGCAATCATCATCCACTTTGTCTCAGTCTCTCACATATCTTCAAGCAATCTCTACCCCATATTTAATGTGAGTTTGTTTCAACCTTGGCTTTCTTTTGGCCACCTTTGTGAAGCCCCAGTTTATTGTTGCAGTTTGCACAGTTTCTCCCAGCTCAGCCCTGGAAGACTGGAACTCTTTTAGAGCTGCCATAAGCCCACTGGAGCCTCCCTGACTAGTGCTCTTCTAGCCTGGACACTGCGTTTTTGAGATTGATCTGTTCTAAACAGATTTACATTTGTGCCATATTTTCTTTACTTTAAAATAATGGACATTACTTTCTCCTGGGGGATATTCAACACCTTGGAAATGTTTTTCTATCCTACACTTGATTGGTGCTTTTGCAGAACCGTATTAAAGATTTGCTTTAAATGTTTCTTTGTCTTCATGACACAGTTTTTTTTATTGTACAAACCAACTGTGGGACCTCTGTGGGTGCATTTAACTTGAAATCATGTGAAACACCTATATTGCACAAAGGTAGACACCATCAAACTACTCACTAATACAATTGGTTGCACCACAGCGTATTCAGGTGTGTCTTTACAAAGGGGTTAAATATTTAGGTAATACATAATTTTTTGTTTTATAATTGTTATTAATTTGAAACAGTTTGCTGATCTTACCTTATTTTTCACTTCGGCAATGTTGAATTTTTTATTGATCAGTGGCCATAACATGTTGTAACACAATAAAATGTGGAAAAGTACAAATCGGGGTAAATACTTTTGAGAGGTACTGTTTAACTGTATAATCACAAAGGCTGTGTGACAGCCTTTGTGATGTAGGATGTAAAAACTGTCAGACTTAATCTTGCCTACATGTCAAATGCAAACAAAAGTATGGGGACTCATAAACAAAACTGAACATAAAAGGCTATATGAAATAAACAACTCATGAGATGTATTGTCATTTTGTAACATATGGAACATTATTAATGATTAAAGGAAATAACCAAAATAACAATAATTCACAAATTATACTGCAACCGTCAAAATAATTTGCTCCCATTTTTGGTGTGCACGCACACATGCACACGCACAAACACACGTGCATTTCATAATTTCATAATTACACTTGGTCTCATAGTATCTGCACAGTTTTGGTTAGTTTACCAGATAACGCCTTTTGGAAAAATGTTGTGGCATTTGATAAAACACAAGATTACAGGTGCCATATAATAGACTTTGAGTATGACATTCAGAAGCTCCAGCTACATTTGGACTTAATCTTATTTCCAACACTCCTCATATCAGCTGTCTGTGTTTTAATGATCAGTCTGCAGTATACCATTAGTTCATCATTCAGTGACAGCAGTCTTGGTCAAAGACAAGAGAAAGTGAAAGACAGCTTGTTTGAGTGGATCAGTTTTGTCAGGCGGCGCCTTTAAGTCTGTGATGCTTTGTGGTGATAAAACTGTCCTTTCTTCTGCTAGTAAGTGAACTGCATGTTAGTTAACTTTTATTGCAGTACATTGTGCACCCTGCCATGGCAAGGTTAACAGCACTGATTCTTCTCCTATAGTTTTCTCTGTAAGATTAAAGAACACAATGATAGGAATATTTGACCAATACTCCAGATTTTAATTGCACAATGTTGACTTTGTGGTCAATTTTCCAGTACTTTGTTTTTTTTTTTTTTTTTTTGGTAATGGTTAGGTTGAGGGTGCTGATATCTGTGTGATGCTTGTGACATTCCATGAACTTTGAGTTGCAGTTTTGTTTCATCACAAGTGACCTTGTTAAAATGTATGTTCAGGCAGGTGATGATGCATGTCACTCTTCATCGAATACATGCTGTCAACACCCCTAATTGAATAATCAAAAAAGTCCTCGCCTATGAAGACATCCACCAATCTGATCTGATAACCACCTTGTAGAACTATGTGAAGGTCTAGCGGTGTCCCGTCCGAGAGTCCAAAAACGTGTGCAAGTCACATAACGTGTTTGTAGATCAGTATTTGTAGATCAGTCATTTCCCATGTTCTTTTGCCGTTTTGTTCCTGCGTTCGAAGTCATTATAGAGACTCGAGATTGGACGGAGTGCGACCGATCTACAAATCACCTCTCATCATAAAGAGCTACATATTTGTTAATCGTTCACAACGCACCCACGATACATCACTGTTTCGATGATCTCGAACACAGTGTACACGCGATTAAGTCTGCTTCTACAGCCACAAAGTTGGAAACACACGTTTGCTTCGTGGTTGCCTAGGTTCGGGTTAGCGTAAGACGTGTGGTTAATGTTTGGATTAAGGTTAGTTCTGAAATAAAAATGTACTAGACACATTAATGAAAGAGGCGGAGGTTATGACTTTGTGGCAACAGAAACTAGTGACGACTCCCGAACACGGCCATTCGGTTTCCATGTCTTTGTGGTGGGTGACGTAATGGACAACAACTCCCAGCATTCTTTAAGGAGGAAATCGCCTTACTTTACAGTTAGTTTAGCTGTAAACCTATCTTGGTAATTGTAGTTCTAATACTCAGACAATTTCCTTGTATCCTTCATGAGGTGGATTCTGCTCAGCAGAGGGAAGTAGATATGAAAATAGTGGCCAGGTAACTACTCTGTTTGTGTAAATATGCGTTCTAATTTTATAATCGTGTTTCTACACTCGATTAGGATGTGATTCGTACTCAACAGAGCCTACATTTATTCGGTTTCGTGCGCTATTGAATGCAAATGTCACAGCTTTGGTCGTTTTACTGTGTAGACCACCAGTGGCCAGTTTTTACAGCAGAAAATTACCGCACTGTAGCCTAGACGATTAGCTATATGACGTTGAATGTTCTATTGGTTTGGCTTTGCGCAAATATCACGCGCCTCTTTGAAAATCGTTTGCAACATCTGAACGTAAAACGCTTATGAGAGACTACAGTAAACCTCTGCGTATAGGCATGCGACAACGTGATACTGTCGCCAGGAATATCTCTGGCTAGACTAGAAATATCAGATTGCCCCAGTCGTACGAAACGTGGTTGTATTCGCAGTGAAGTAACACTTGAGACACGACATGATATCACATGCGAGTGCACAAGGCAAGTAATAGCTAAATAGTTTATGCTAAGAGAATGAGGGCGACATGTTGTTTGTTGACATCCGGTCGGGCAAAATGTAACAACGGCAGTCTACTCGCGGGAAACTAAGCTACTGTACCTAGTCAAACCAGTACTATCATGTAGGCCTACTTTCGCATTGATGTAAGTTGGGATATATTGTTCGTGTGGTATAAGAATTTACGTAGCCATTGTTATGCGGTATGAAATCTGTAACTTAGTCTATATTATTATGTGGACTGACACATTCCCTGGTTAATGTGTGCCATTTTACTTATCAACTTGAAGGAGTATACAGCTCTTTTTTTCCCCACAAGACACTGGCCTTGAGTTATATCCATCATTAACTTGGGTGGCTTGAGCCCTGAATGTAGATTGGCTGCAAATTGCGGTATTTTTTTTAGCAACAAGGAAGAGGTTGTGAACTTCATGTATTATTTACCATATCAACTGCTGTTGTTGGGCACGACAAATCGCGGCCCATAGCCGCCATATGTCACAAACCCCATAACCGCCATACTTTATACAAACGGTAAGCAGTAAGGCACTTAATAAGGCGTGGTCTGGTATAACACGTCTAGTGGTTGTTCTTACGTACGAGTTGTTGCGGAGAGCCTGGGCACAGCGCTTAGCCTGGGTAGGTTGGCCATATACTGTATCGCAACTCCATGAGATGCCTTATTATTCTTATACACCGATTACCAACGCAATTAGAACAGTGGAAGGTCATGTGATGTCATAGCCGTAGTTTTCAAATGATATTGCCAATATACCAGAGCTTATCACTGTGTCCAGGCACTCTGTCATGCATCGTGCCTATGAACAACTCTTGGCCATATACCACGTCCCCTTCTGGCTTAACTACGTCATTAGTATGACCAAAAATTTTGTGCTTAAGAACTACCCTTACCTGTGATATGTTGGCTTTCTACCATACCCCAGCAGCATGTCTACAATTCTGATTGTATTTGTCACGTTAGCATGAAGTTTGATTAAAATATAAAGTTGATAACGTAAATTCTTAAATGTCATTGAACCAAACATCGTCCACCAACGTGGTAATTTAATAACCTGCATTTATCCGCTGGTTTTGTCTGACATAGGAACCAAGATGTAGGCCAGTTAGCCTCCATTAGTGCCTATGAAAAAGCCTCTTATGAAACAATAAGAAAAATAACAAGTGTAAGAAGTTCAACAAAATGGTGTGATTAAAAAATAATTGGTTTAATTTACCAAATGAGATGTCCCAGCAGAATGATTCTCAAGTTTTGCCTGTCCAACCCAAACCAAAGATTATCACCAGGGAGTTTGGGGTTACCACCATGCATATGGTAACAATTATTCAGGTTATGGGGCCCCTAATGTGAATGACCGGCACTGGTCAGCTCTAAATATTTTAGAGGCCTGACCAATTCCAAGTCAAGACAGCACTATCTCTGACACAATTTACACCTTGTTATCCCTATTCAGACAGCTGTTAGAATGGGAATAGAATGGGATTCAAAATGACCTTGCAGTTAAGCCTGGTAATAAAATGCCTGCGCTCTGGCCAATTTTGTCTGCGCTGCGGATCTTTCCTTTACTCCCCATTTGTGCCGAGTAGTTTGTTCACAATTCAAGTAGTCCATTAAATATGGCTTACACATATTAGTAATGTCGTGCAATTTTAAATAATGTTTTTAAATGGAAATTGGAAGGTATAGGACCAGTTCTAAAAATAAATCTGAATCCATTCTGTTTGCAATCAGTTGTATTCATTTATGAGCATTCTGGTGATACATTTTATTATTTCCCTGTGAGTGCCCCAAGCTTTTCTTCTTTAGCAATGAATCTAAAAATTGTTTAGGTGTTTCAAAAACATGCAATTAGTCAAATTGTAAAGGGATCTCCTTTGCACACCCTTCTTTTGATCAGCCCACGTATCTCCTATAGGCCTGGGCTCTGAATGGGCCATTCCAGGACATTGATCTTCCTTTATAGCATAATGCTGCCTCCACCATGCTTGACAGTAGTTACTGTGTATTTTGGCTGATAAGTAGAGTTGGCTTCATGTCAAATGTTATCTTTTTAAATTAAAGCCAAGAAGTTCTACCTTGATCTCCATCTGACCACCACACATTTTCCCACATGGTTCTGGGAAATGTATACATGCTTGGATGTTCTTTTATTTCTTTTTGTAATGGCTTTTGTATTTTCCACAGCTCAGACATGTGGAGAATACTTGCAGTGGTTGTAATATGCAGAGTGTCCAATTGTTGACAGAAAATACTGTAGCTCCTTTCCAAGTTGTGGTTGACCTGTTGCTAACCTTCCTGATTGGTTTTGTTCTTGCCCTGTCAGTCATTTCTGAAGGATGTCTTGATCTAGGAGAGTCCTGGTGGTGCCATCCTGACTCTACCTTCTAATGATGGTCTTAAGAGTTTTCCATGATATATGTCTTAACATGCTTTTATAACCCTCACCTGACCAGGACTTCTCAATAATAGATCCTACAGATTAGGGATGCGCCAGTGTATCGGCTTGTATTTGCCTGACAATAGTCTATTGGAACTATTCCTTATGATTTCTGACCTCAGTATGCAGCTATAGGGAATGATGGGAATGACATCACAATATCATAAAGGACAGTTTGATACATATTATGAAGCCTAATTGTTTACTACCCAAACTGCGTTTTAATAATACATTCTCTTTGGCTTCTACCAACAGGATTGTGTGAATTAATGGAAATATGTCCAAGAAAAGGGGCAGGTAGGTTGATAAACAGTTTTTGGTTATTTCAGTGTTTTTATGTGTGTTCCCTGGTTTTCTTAAACCTGCGCTTATTTTTACTTTATTCTTATTTTTTACATATTAGTCGGTATCTATTGCAACTTAATTTCTTAGTACATTAATCTTAAGATGGGTAACCTACAGTAAGTAAGAACAGCAGTCATACACAGTCATAGTAAGTTGTCTAAGCAAGCTGTTGTGTAATGTAGAAAATAAAGACCAATGGCATGGAAATAATTATAGATGACCCAAGGCAAGCTAGTATTCAGTTTCACAGCTGTCCAAGAACTGGATCTCCATTGAAAGGTGTAGGTCTCCAGCAAGATATCAACCCCACACATTAAAAAGCACACTGGAATGGTTCAAGTTGAAATGCAGGACTGTTCTGAAGTGGCCAGTGAAGAGTATAGATCTAAATCGCACCCAAAACCCTTGCCAAGGTCTAAAAACAGCAGTTGGTGAAGGGCATCCCTAAAGGATTATAGGGCCAAATTGTCAGTAGAACAGGGCAGTGAATTGATGGCTACAAGAATTATTTGTCTGCAGTGACCTTTGCCAAAGGCTTTGTAACTAAGCACTATCTCTGGGGTGTCAGTAATGTTGTCCATGTATTTTGTCTTTTTACTCTAAATTAAAATAATACAATTTATATTAGCAAATTGTAAGATCAGTTGAGCAATGTTGAAAATCTAATATCTTGTGGAGAGCAAACACTTTTTTTTTTAATTAACATTTATTTTAGTCCGGTGATTTCTTAAACTAGGCATGACTATATATTTTGCTTCACCTGTATTTCCTGCCCCTTAGAAAGCGTAGCAGCGGTGAGCTGAGTGAGAGTTCTGGTTCGTCTCTGTCACCAACTCCAGACCCTAACAACCTGCTGGGCCTGCGGATTGAGCACAACTGGAGGGAGAAAGGCAACCTGACCAAGTGGAAAGGCACTGTGCTGGAGCGCCTTACTGTCAACACCTCCCTTTACATGGTCAAATACGACGGCTTTGACTGTGTCTATGGCATTGAGCTGTTCAAAGACGAGCGAGTGTCCAATCTGCAGGTTTTGACTGAGAAAGTTGGTGGGTTTTCTTTCTATTTATGTGTTTTAGCGTTTATTCAGTCGGGTTTGACCAATAGAGAAGCAATTCCCAATCCTGTAACTACAACTGGGCCTAGAGGGACAGATCAGAGTTTTCATACAGTGGTAATGTTCTCCCAAATAGCAAAACACAGGTGTTGGATGACAACTTGTTTTATTAACCATATCACCTAGATCTAAATGTGTTGTACTGTACCTATACACCTATACAGTTGTGGTGAAAAGTTTGCTTATCCTTTGAGAATTGGGAATATATACTATCTCACAAAAGTGAGTACACCCGTCACATTTCTGCAAATATTTGTTTATATCTTTTCATGTGACAATACTGAAAAAATGACACTTTGCTACAATGTAAAGTAGTGAGCGTACAGCTTGTATAACAGTGTAAATTTGCTGTCCCCTCAAAATAACGCAACACAGCCATTAATGTCTAAACCGCTGGCAACAAAAGTGAGTACAGCCCTAGGTGAAAATGTCCAAATTGGGCCCAAAGTGTCAATATTTTGTGTGGCCACCATTATTTTCCAGCACTGCCTTAACCCTCTGGAGTTCACCAGAGCTTAACAGGTTGCCACTGGAGTCCTCTTCCACTCCTCCATGACGACATCACAGAGCTGGTGGATGTTAGAAACCTTGCACTCCTCCACCTTCCGTTTGAGGATGCCCCACAGATGCTCAATAGGGTGTAGGTCTGGAGACATGCTTGGCCAGTCCATCACCTTTACCCTCAGCTTCATTAGCAAGGCAGTGGTCATCTTTGTACTCCTCACCTGGTTGCCGCCACACACACTTGACACCATCTGAACCAAATAAGTTAATCTTGGTCTCATCAGACCACAGGACATGGTCCCAGTAATCCATGTCCTGTTGTCTGCTTGTCTTCAGCAAACTGTTTGCAGGCTTGTGCATCATCTTTAGAAGAGGCTTCCTTCTGGGACAACAGCCATGCAGATCAATTTGATGCAGTGTGCGGTGTATGGTCTGAGCACTGACAGGCTGACCCCCCACCCTTTCAACTTCTGCAACAATGCTGGCAGCACTCATACGTGTATTACCCAAAGACAACCTCTGGATGTGACGCTGAGCAGGTGCACTCAACTTCTTTGGTTGACCATAGCGAGGCCTGTTCTGAGTGGAACCTGTCCTGTTAAACCGCTGTATGGTCTTGGCCACCGTGCTGCAGCTCAGTTTCAGGGTCTTGGCAATCTTTGTATTGCCAAGGCCATCTTTATGTAGAGCAACAATTCTTTTTTTCCAGATCCTCAGAGAGTTCTTTGCCATGAGGTGCCATGTCGAACTTCCAGTGACCAGTATGAGGGAGTTAACACACCTGCTCCCCATTCACACCTGAGACCTTGTAACACTAACGAGTCACATGACACTGGGGAGGGAAAATGGCTAATTGGGCCCAATTTGGATATTTTCACTTAGGGGTGTACTCACTTTTGTTGCCAGCAGTTTAGACATAAATGGCTGAGTGTTTTGTTATTTTGAGGGGACAGCAAATTTACACTGTTATACAAGCTGTACACTCACTACTTTACATTGTAGCAAAGTGTAATTTCTTCAGTGTTGTCACATGAGAAGATATAATCAAATATTTGCAAAAATGGGAGGGGTGTACTCACCTTTGTGGTATGTATCATTTGTAAAGAAAACATGAGTGAGCAGGCAAAACACATCTTTCATTTCTTATGGGATTCACATTCAACTGTAGGTCATAACAGAATGGCACAATGATAAAACAACATGGCAACAAAGAAAAAAATTAACTGACCCCTGTTCAAAAGTCTGCATAACCTTAGTTCTTAATACTGTGTATTACCCCTTTAGCAAAAATGACAGCGTGCAGTCTTTTGTATGAGTTATCTATGAGGCCAGGTTGTAATGCCTCCAGGTCATGCAAAGTCTTTGGTCGTTTTGCATGAAGCGCATGTTTGAGATCTCCCCAGAGTGGCTTGATGATATTAAGGTCAGGAGACTGTGATGGCCACTCCAGAACATTCACCTTTTTCTGCTGTAACCATTGGAGGGTCAATTTGGCCTTGTGCTTAGGGTCATTGTCGTGCTGGAAAGTACAAGAAAGTCCCAAACACACGCTGAAGAATGCAAATTGTCTGCCAGTAGTTTCTGATAACATGCGCATTCATCTTGCCATCAATTTTGACAAGATTCCCCATGCCTTTAGAGCTCACACCCCCCCAAAACATCAGTGAGCCACCACCATGCTTCACAGTGGGGATGGTATTCTGTTCACTATAGGCCTTGTTGACCCCCCTCCAAACATAGCTCTTATGGTTGTGAGCATAAAGCTCTATTTTGGTCTCGTCACTCTAAATTACAGTGTGCTAGAAGCTGTGAGACATGTCAAGGTGTTGTCGGGCATATTCTAACCAGGATTTTTTGTGGCATTGGTGCAGTAAAGGCTTCTTTCTGACAACCCACCATGCCACACATTTTGTTCTAATATCTTTGTATTGTGCTCCTTGAAACAACCACACCGTCTTTTTCCAGAGTAGCCTGTATTTCTCCTGATGTTACCTGTGGGTTTTCCTTTGTATCCCGAACAATTCTTCTGGCGGGTTTGGCTGAAATCTTTCATGGTCTACCTGACCTTGGCTTGGTATCAAGAGATCCCACCTCTTAATAAGTTATTGAACAGTACTGATTGGCATTTGCAAGGCTTCAGATATCTTTTTATATCCTTTTCCATCTTTATAAAGTTCCTTTACCTTGTTACGCAGGTCTTTTTACAGTTCTTCTCTGCTCCCCATGGCTCAGTATCTAGCCTGCTCAGTGCATCCACGTGAGAGCTAACAAACTCATTGAATATTTATACACAGCCACAGGTGTGGGAAATTCACCTTTTAATTGCCATTTTCACCTGTGTGTGTCACTGTGTGTGTCTTTAACAAGGCCAAACATTCAAGGGTATGTAAAGTTTTGACCAGGGCCATTTGGTGATTTCTGTAATCATTATGATTTAAAAAGAAGCCAAACAACTATGTGATAATAAATAGCTTCATATGATCACTATCCCTACATTTGTATTTTTCTTTTTGCATGATCAGTCATATTTTCAAAATCTCACAATTTCTGCCAGGGTATGTAAACTTATGAGCACAACTCTATCCAAATAAATCAGATATTGTAGTTTTCACACTGAAACATGTTATTTCATTTGTTCTGGCATGTTATGGGAAAATCTGGGGTTGGGACATAGATTTCTTGCAGTTTATACACTCACCTAAAGGATTATTAGGAACACCTGTTCAATTTCCCATTAATGCAATTATCTAATGAACCAATCACATGGCAGTTGCTTCAATGCATTTAGGGGTGTGGTCCTGGTCAAGACAATCTCCTGAACTCCAAACTGAATGTCAGAATGGGAAAGAAAGGTGATTTAAGCAATTTTGAGCGTGGCATGGTTGTTGGTGCCAGACAGGCCGGTCTGAGTATTTCACAATCTGCTCAGTTACTGGGATTTTCACGCACAACCATTTCTAGGGTTTACAAAGAATGGTATGGAAAAGGGAAAAACATCCAGTATGCGGCAGTCCTGTGGGCGAAAATGCCTTGTTGATGATAGAGGTCAGAGGAGAATGGGCCGACTGATTTAAGCTGATAGAGGTATGCAGCAAAGCATTTGTGAAGCCACAACATGCACAACCTTGAGGCGGATGGGCTACAACAGCAGAAGACCCCACCGGGTACCACTCATCTCCACAACAAATAGGAAAAAGAGGCTACAATTTGCACAAGCTCACCAAAATTGGACAGTTGAAGACCGGAAAAATGTTGCCTGGTCTGATGAGTCTCGATTTCTGTTGAGACATTCAGATGGTAGAGTCAGAATTTGGCGTAAACAGAATGAGAACATGGATCCATCATGCCTTGTTACCACTGTGCAGGCTGGTGGTGGCGATGTAATGGTGTGGAGGATGTTTTCTTTGCTCACTTTAGGCCCCTTAGTGCCAATTGGGCATCGTTTAAATGCCACGGCCTACCTGAGCATTGTTTCTGACCATGTCCATCCCTTTATGACCACCATGTACCCATCCTCTGATGGCTACTTCCATCAGGATAATGCACCATGTCACAAAGCTCGAATCATTTCAAATTGGTTTCTTGAACATGACAATGAGTTCACTGTACTGAAATGGCCCCCACAGTCACCAGGTCTCAACCCAACAGAGCATCTTTGGGATGTGGTGGAACGGGAGCTTCGTGCCCTGGATGTGCATCCCACAAATCTCCATCAACTGCAAGATGCTATCCTATCAATATGGGCCAACATTTCTAAAGAATGCTTTCAGCACCTTGTTGAATCAATGCCACGTATAATTAAGGCAGTTCTGAAGGCAAAAGGGGGTCAAACACAGTATTAGTATGGTGTTCCTAATAATCCTTTAGGTGAGTGTAAATGTATTAGATATTGATATTGAAATACTCAATCCCCCTAAAAACCTAGTATCAAATCATGACTAGCTCTTTGTATTATTGCTCTATTCATTTCTTCCTTTTAAGGGTTTAACTTCCATTTCAAATAAGGTTTGTTTAGGCTCACCCAACCTTAGCATTTTGATACTTGTGTAAAACTCATCAAGATGCAATTAGGTCTGGAAATATTTGGACAGTGACACAATTTTAATAATTTTGGCTCTGTATGCCACCACAATGGATTTGAAATAAAAGAACCAAGATGCATTTGAAGTGCAGACTCTCAGCTTTAACTCAAGGGGCTGAACAATAATATATGAAACATTTATGAATTGCAACCATTTTCATACACAGTCCCCTTATTTCAGGGGTTGAAATGTAATTGGACAAATAACAGAATCATAAATAAAATGTTCACTGGGTTTCCTCCTTTGTGATGCTGTGCCAGGCCTTTACTGCAGATGTCTTCCATTGTTGTTTGTTCGTGGGTCTTTCTGCCTTACGTTTTGTCTTCAGCAAATGAAATGCTGCTCAATGGGGTTGAGATCAGGTGATTGATCGGCGATTGCAGAATATTCCACTTCTTTGCCTTAAACAACTCCTGGGTTGCTTTCGCAGTATGTTTTGGGTCATTGTCCATCTAGAAAGTGAAGAGCTGCCCAGTCAACTTCGCTAAACTTCCTTCAATCTCCTTTGCAGGAAGTTTATGATGAAAAGATGAAAAAAGCCACTCTAATGTTTTGCCACTAAGTTTTATGGGGATTATAATGCAACGACTATTTCAGTCTATATCCGTTGATTCTTGAAGAAAATTACATTTAATTGTCTCATCAGCATAGTTCACCTGTCATACCCCATCAAAAACAAAAGTTAGATTTTTCTCCATTCTTTGTCGAAAAGTCACGTTCTTATTTATTTTTGCATCCAAGTCCAGATTTGCCCCTTAAAGCAACCGTTGGAGCTGGTGGGACTAGCCTGGTCTTGGAGTAGCTCCCGTTGTTTCGTTTAAATCCGAACCCAACAGTGTGCTCGGCCAGTCGTATCTGTGCTTCTCTGAGATTCAAATTCCTCTGCTTTACCCCCCGTAGTAAACAACAAGATAAAGGTGCCTCACGATGCCCCAGAACTGGTGGGAAAGGCTGTGGAGCACCTGTTTGAGAAGGAGGATGGTGAGAAGAACGAGTGGAGGGGCATGGTCCTCTCTCGCGCCCCCGTCATGACCAACTGGTACTACATCACCTATGAGAAGGACCCCGTGCTGTACATGTACCAACTATGGGATGACTATAAGGACGGAGACCTCCGCATCCTCCCTGAAGCAGGTTAGGCCTTACATTTGCTTTGGGGTTTTGGTTTGTTTTGATTGGATTCGGTGCTAACTGAGAATTGTTTCACTGGTCTGTACAGAAACATTTTTAACTAGAACATTTTCAGACCAACAGATGCTCACGTACTACCTGTTATGATCTAATTTATTGTAGGAAGGTTTGCGGCAGTTGTTGTGATTGTTAAGGGTACAGTCAGAGCTATACTGTAGATACATACAGTATATTGTACATACTGTTTATTATCTTGTTAAGAACACTTAGAACTGTATACAGCGCTGACATTTGAATAAGGACATAGGGAGTGAAGACCAGAGTACTATGCCCACCAGGGGACATGTTTGCTCTACAAAAATGCTCGGAAATGTTGACATGGTTAAATAAAGGGAAGGAAGTAGGTTATCTGCTGTGGAGGCTTCCCTTTTGGGGATTTGGTCTGGCATGTAAAGAAAAATTATGTTAACATTATTACAGTATATGCAAATTGCCTTTCTCATCCTTCTCTTTTTTGGTCCTCTTTTCGTATTTCCCAGAGAACAAACACTTGTTGCCCGCAGACAGGAAGCCAGGCGAGGAGACCGAGAGCCTTGTGGGTAAGCAGGTGGAGTATGTCACAGACAAGGGCGTGAAGAGGACGGGTCTGGTTATCTACCAGGTTCCTGCCAAACCCTCTGTCTACTACATCAAATATGACGACGACTTCCACATTCACGTCTACGACCTGGTCAAAACCACCTAAACAGTGTTGGACCTGGTCAAAACCACCTAGAAATGACTCTCTAATCCCCTTGTCTCCAGCCCTCACACCTGTACACTCACCTTGAGGTCGACTCATTTCAACTCAGTCAATTCAGGAAGTGAGTTAGAATTCAATATTCACCAAAGAGTTGAATGTTGAGATACATTTAATTCCTTAGTGGAAGTTTCAATACATCTCCAGAGTTGACTGGATTGAAATTGAACTCTCTGCAACCCTGACACGTACCTGTCTTTATTGTGGATGTGTTCCCTGCCCTGTGTCTCGTCCAGTTGGAGAGGTTAGAAGTTCTCCCAAGCGTGAACTCAACTAGGCTTTTGTAAACAGTGCAAAGCTTGCATGTATTTTCTTTTGTTTTAAGAAACGAGATTAAGCAGCATTTTTTTATTTTGCTTATCTCTATTATACTTATTTTAAAATATATAATTAGCCCCTGTTTTTATTTATATTTTCTGATTTAAAACAAGGATGCAAACTTTGTACCGGGGAAAAAGCTAGTATCTCTTATCCAATGTATTCTCAACTGCTGGTTAATGTCTTGATTACTAGACAACAGAATCAGTGTTGGGTGGCTAAGGAGTACTAATTGTAAATCCGCTCTGGATCAAGAGTGTTTGGTAAATGACTAAAATGTAGCCTAATGTAAGGAAGTAGACAATATACATGAAAATGACCTATGTTGATGTTAAAATGTGTTGCTTG